>NC_047089.1:165118709-167618709 GCF_902459505.1 Geotrypetes seraphini | reverse complement strand
GTGATTTTACAAGGTTTTGAATTACTGCACAGTATTATGGCTAGTGCTAGATTTTAGATTTAGCTCATGTTCCTTTCAGTTGTAGCTCAATTTTAGTTGTTTACAATCTGAGGCAATGGAAGGCTAAGTGACTTATCCAAGATATCAAAAAGTGGTAGTGGGATTTGAACCCTGGCTTCCATGGTTCATAGATTGCTGTTCTATTAGGTATGGCAGTGTGCTTGGCAAAAAATTGGTTTCCAGCAAGAATTAGAAAGGGTTCTTGAAGGGAGTTCTTTTCCCCCCCAACTGAGCTCAATATCACCTGTTTGTTGAATTTAATTACTGGACCCCGTGATACAAAGAATTTGTATTGACGCCTTCTAGAAAGTTTTGACTCAGCCAATATTTATATTGGCCTGGTTAACTACTACAAGATAAGTTCTGTGTTTTGACTTTTATTTCACATTTTGATTAGCATTGTCTCAAAGGATCACACTCAATATTGATTTCAAGTTATATTTATTCACTTTTTGATTCATTCACACATAGTGTATGCTGATGACGGTGTGTGATATAATCAGAGGTGTGTTTACCTTTGCCTTGTTGTGTAAAGCGCTGGAGTATTTCTCCCTTTGCTGACCTTTCACGTTGAAGATACCCCTTCACATTCATAAATTTTTATAGTTTATTTACATAAGAACATAAAAAGTTGCCTCCACTAAGGCAGACCAGAGGTCCATCTCGCCCAGCGGTCCGCTCCCACGGCGGCCCATCAGGCCTATTGCCTGAGCAGAGGTCCCTGACAATCCCTATGACCTACCTCTACTCCTATCTGTACCCCTCAATTTCTTTATCCTCTAGGAACCTATCCAAACCTTGTGTTATTTCACTCAGGGTTGTCTTTTATCTATTTTACCACTCTCAGAACCCTTGACTTTTACTGCCTCGTGGTCTGTCTTTTGGTGAGGGGTCAAAAGCGCGCGAGGACAAAGGTGCACCGACAACCCAGCACAGACAACTGAGCGCAGGGCTTGATCGCGCCAAAGAAAACCCGTATTTTAAAGGGTTCTGACGGGGGTGTGTGTGGGGGAACCCCCCCACTCTACTTAATAGGGATCGCGCTGCCTCACGCTGCCATGTTGGGGGGGGGGTGTAACCCCCCACATTATACTGAAAACTTAATTTTTTCCCTAAGAAACAGGGAAAAAGTTAAGTTTCCAGTATAATGATGGGGGTTACAACCCCCCAAAGCCAGCACAATCTCTATTAAGTAAAGTGTGTGTGTGTGTGTGGGGGGGTTCCTCACCAACACCCCCCGTCAGACCCCTTTAAAATACATTTTTTCTTCGGCGCGATTAACTCCTGCGCTCAGTTGTCTGCGCGTGCTTTTGATTATGAACCGTGTCTTTTGGTGTGTGATATAAGGCTAAAATAGGTCTTTTGGATGTCTGAGCTATTGTAATGCATTAGAGCTTTCGGCCTCTGGCTCTCATAGCTTATGACTACACACTGAGGATACACTTTAAAAGTTTTTTTAAAAATTATATTATTTTTAAATTGTTTCTTTGGTTTGTGTGTGCTCCTTGTGGGTTTTTTTGCTAAACATTAGGTACATGAGGAACTATAGTTCTAGTTGTGGGGGGTTTTGTATTGATAGTTCTATTAGGTATAGCTAATTACATATAAAACATGTTTGGTAACTAAACAATAAACACCAGTAGATCTGAAGCCTAGTGGCCTTTTAACAATCTACTCCCTCCCCCCCCAAAAAAAAAAAAACCCTGATAGGCAAATCATTTTATAGCTGTCATTAACTAAGATTTGTTCAGATATGCTCAGTGTTGCTGAACATATTTGTTCACATGGCCAACAGGTAGATAGATGCTGGACTAGAGAGCTAGGGCTGACTGGGAATCAAGTGTTAAAATACTTGCATATATTTCTAGAATATTGCAAATATTGATCTCTTTTTATGATGTTGTATTACGTTAGTGCATTATTTTTATTGGCACATAATTCCTGAAGGGTATTCAGAGTGCATATTACCATCAGTGAGAAATACTGGGGAGACAGCTGATACAGCTACCACAAAGTGTTCAAGTCTGTACTGCTGTTGTTATTACTGCTGACACAGGCATTGTTTCCCATTAAAATTTTAACTCGCTCTATTTTGTTGCTCTCTGCCACAGGGTCTAGGATGTATCAGCACGACCAGTTCAGCCAGCCCAGTTCAGTCAGTCCGGTCCTTTCACCATGGACGTTTAACCACAGCTTTTTCATCGTGGCTGTTGTAATGGCAAACACTTACCTTGGTGAAGCTGTGAGGTTTGAAAGAGGGGAGGAGGGAAGAGCTACCCTCGCTCCATTAGTGCTTCTTTCCTTTCCCTTCACCTACCCATGGCCTTCTTCTGCCTCCGCGTCATCTGGTGACTTCAAGGTTTGAAAGAGGGGGAAGGGGGCAACATCACAGATCAATTAGGTGCATCGTAAGGTTTCCCTTTATATTGGAACAGAAATTTGTCCAAAGGGAAGACTTCCGGGGTAAAAGGTTGACTTTGAGAGGTTGTCTTAATATTAAGAGATGAAACAGCCTGTGCTGAAAGGGTCACGATGAACGGTCTGTCCTGTGCTGAAACGTCCTATTCCCCTGCCACACACCCCACCCTAACTTCACCTTAGCCCCACCTACTTTAGCCTCCCCAAATAGCTGAGTCACCAACTGCCTATGCGTGGAGGCACATCAACTGGACATGTTACATTAGGTAGTTTGGATAGCTCAGCTCCATCGAGTGCTTTAGAATTTGAAATTTTTGATAGAGCTACTTTATTAGTTTCCTTAAGTTTACCTCAGGCTAGAGACTTTGGGCTTGATATTCAATGCGATTTATTCAGCCGCTGAGTGACCAGTTAAATTACCTGGTCAGGGCTAACCACTAACATTCAGCATCTAATGCTAAGTGCAGCTGAATATCTCAGGTGGCACCTAAATCAAAACTAGCTATGTTGGGAGCATTCCAGGGGTGGAGTCATCACTTGTCCACTTAAGTGCTGATATTCAGCCTTTAAGCACATAAATAGGACTACAGAAAAGTTTGCCCTATTTTTTTTAATGCGGTAACCCTTTGCCACTTAAATGCTAAATATTGACTTATGAAGTTACGTGTTAGCTACCTAAAAATAACCGTATATTCAAAGCTGGAGCCCATACAAGCTTTGAATATCCAGGAATAATGCCATCAGTGGTGAGCAAAAACATTCACTGTCTGATGGCTGAATATTGACCCCTTTATAATGAGACCATATTTTACAATAGGAATCATATTGAATTGTTTATGAGCTAGCAGGTTCAAACTTTCCTTGACCGATCTCATTTGCAAGAGGTCAGGGGGAAGAATTTCCTGGATATGTACAAGGAGGTTTTGACCTTAAGTGCTATTTTTTTGGTTTAGTTTATCTGTATATTTTATTAGCAAGTGTTCAAATATGTTATTTTTGAACCATCTACTTAAAGCTTTTTTGTGACAGTATAAAAATGATTTTTTTTTCTATTGTTGCATTTTGCTAGTAAATCTTGAAAATATCCTATGCTGAACCATTTGCTCCTGAGTAAATGTTGACTTTCTCCTCAAGATCGTATCAGCTATTATAGAGACTAAAGCTCATTCTACCTAAATGGTTAAATTAAATCTTCCTTTTTTCAAATATCATCAAAACTAATAGAGCAGATTCTTACAGGGCTTTTTTTTCCCATACCTCAAATATCGGTTTCTTTGATCAGCATTTACCAAGTTATATTGCTCATCACAGGCAGTTCCAGATGACAGGCTGTTTCAAATAAACTAATCGCCTGTATTAATTAAGTGAAGTAATGGAGAAAACCAAAAATCTTCTGTAACTGGTATTTTACTATAGTGCTCTAAGGTAAAGCTGATGCAATAATGTCCTTTGAAAAACAACTATGGGCTTTGTAACAAAAATATCATTTAACTGAGGAATATAATTGTGTTAATAAATTACTTGTCATTAAAACTGACAAGGGATTTTATACCTCTGTATAGGAAGCCCACTGACAGGAATAATCTTCTAAGGCCTGCCAGTTGAACAATTTTTTTCACATGAGGTGTATATTTGCTGCATTGTGAAAGATAAGGCCTTGACATGGAGGTTCACTGAAAGTGGTTACCCAGGATATTGTGTCCAGTGGGCTTTACAGATGGTTGCTCCATTGCCAAAGGGAGTTACTGTTTTGGTCACAAACCACAAGATTTTTTTTATAGGTCACCAAATTTGGGCATAGATCCCAAACAAAAAAAAACTAATTAGTCAATTAGGTGCTAACAATCAACTATTGGAGTTAGCCAGCACTTAATTCACTCAGAGGGTGGTGGATACATGGAACGCGCTTCCAGAGGCTGTTGTAGACAAGAAAACATTAAATGGTTTCAAAGAAGGTTTGGATAGATTCCTAGAAGAAAAAGGGATTGGGGGGTATAGATAGGTATAGACCATTGCTCAGGCAATGGGCCTGATGGGCCGCCGTGGGTGCGGACCGCTGAGCAGGATGGACCTATGGTCTGCCTCAGCGGAGGCAACTTCTTATGTTCTTAATTGACAGTAATTAGGAGTTATGTGTGAATTTGCCTTATGTCCTATACCAATGTTCTTCAACCTTTTTACACCCGTGGACCGGCAGAAATAAAATAATTATTTTATGGACAGGCAAACTATTAAGACTGAAATTTTAAAAAACCATTTTCGCCCCGTCTCCTCGAGCTTGGTCCCTGCAAACCATCTGATCCCATTTGCACAAGCCGCAGTTATGATTTTATATTGAACGTATTTTATTAAAGTATAAAAAGAAACAATATTCTGAACAATTGTGATTTTATAAATACAAATATACAGAGCATGGACCAACAAAACCCCTGTTTCCCCTCCCCTTCACATATATCCCTTCTACTATCAAGAAAACTGAACAAGCCAAGTTATTATAGAATGCTACACAGAAATATCATGCTAACAGAATACTGCAGTCCCCAGTTATGTCTCTAGTAGGATATATATTTCAAATCTGATATATTCTAATGACAAAATAGAAATAAAATTAATTTTTTCTACCTTTTGTTGTCTCTGGTTTCTGCTTTCATCTTCTTTTCACTCTTTTCCTTCCAGCGTCTGACCTGTCTCTTCAATCCAGCATCTGCGCGTTCCATCCACTGTCTGCCTTCTCCCCCTTCCATATGTATCTGATTTCTTTCTATGCCCCTCTCCCCTGTCTATCCAGCCTGTGCCTCCTCTCTCCTTTTAACATCATTCATTCCAGCTTCTCTGCTTTCTTTATTTTTATCTCTCCCACACCAGATCTAGCATCTTTATCCCTCTCTCATTTCTCTGCTGACCCCCTTTCCAGCATCAATCTCTCTCTACTTTCTCATTCCTCTCTCCCCTTTCCCTCATATGATCTCTCCATTCCACCCTGATCCCCTTCCCCTCCTGTAATCTCCCTGCCAGCGTTTCCTTCCTTTTTTCCTTCTCCCTTCCCTCCTCCCCCTATCCAACATTAACTCTCTTCCCATCCCTTTCCCTCCTCCCCTCCCAGCAGCATCTCTCCGTCTACCTCCCTCCAGGTCCAGTAGCAGCTCTCCCTTTATCCAGCAGCTTCCCATCCTCCTACAGTGGCTTCCTCCCCTTCCAACAGTTCTCAGTACTTACCTGCAGCAGTGATTTACTTAGGCAGCCTTGGGTCCGTTGCTGCCTCTGAGGAAAGAGGAAGTTGCTGGTGAATTACCGCCCTGGCAAGTAGGAGAGCTGTTGGGAGGGAAGACAGCCACTGTCGAAGGCTCCCCAGGATTTGCTCCCGCACACGCTGACCATCTCCTTTGTACTTGCAGCTCTCTCCCTACCACTTGCACCTTCCCCGCGGCCTTCTTCAGCAACTCGGCAGGGGCAGCGATCAAGACAGGCTGCCGACGTTGGGACCTTCCCTCTCTGAGTCCTATTTTGTTTCAACTTCCTGTTTCCAAACAGGCTAGACTCACAGAGGGAAGGCCCTGACGTCGGCAGCCTATCTTGATCGCCTGAGGCTGGGAGGAACAGCAGTTGGCAGGAACAGCAGTCGGCAGGAAATTTAACTGCCGACTCAATCTCACCAGCCCTGTGCGGACTGTCAGAAATTTTCTGCATACTGACACTGGTCCGCGGACCATGGGTTGAAGAACAGTGACCTATACTATAACATATACACTAAATTTCATAACACACAACTCAAACGTGGTGTGGCCATGGGAGGGGTATGGGCGGGTAAGCCTTTAGCAGGCATAAATGCTTGTGCTCAAAGTTACATATATATATGGCTATAGTGTAGAGCCAAAATAATATAGTCTTGTGTAAATCATATTGCTAGCTTTTGTAGACTTATATGTCCATAGATGAGAAAGCCTCAGGCTCACCATTCCACCGCTGTTACTTTTCCAACCGCGGGAAGAATTACATGGTAACCTTCATCATTGGCTATTCCACATATATCTAATCTTTCGTATAAAGAGTTTTAAATATGCTTAAATACATTTATAAAAAAATATATATATTTGTGCATCTCGTTTTTCTTTAAATATTATACTATTGTGCACTTATCTTTGCTTTCGCCAAAGCCCAGGAGTCAGACCCGACATGTTTCGGATGACAGCAGCTACCTCAGGAGACCCTTGATAAAGCGTACAACGCGAAACATGTCGGGTCTGACTCCCGAGCTTTGGCGAAAGCAAAGATAAGTGCACAATAGTATAATATTTAAAGAAAAATGAGAAACACAAATATCTATATTTTTTGATCAGGGCTCCCCTTCCACAATCAGCTCAGCTTGCAAGGAGAGCAGCAGCGGCTGGTCATTTTTTTTTTTTAATGGGAGGGATGGGGGGGGGGATCTGTGCCTAACGATTGCTCTTCTGAGTAAGCGCCAGGCACAGTTCCTCCCCATTTTACCGGAGATTCTCTGTACAAAAGTGTTCATATAATTTACATGCTATTGTTTTGAACATCGCTAGTTAAAAAAAAAAAATCACTCCCACCAAGTATTTTTTACCTGTGGTGTAGGAGCTTTGAAGATCAAGGCCTGCTTTAATCACGTTAAAATTGTTTTTAACTGTATTAACCAATTAACATATTAATCATGTTAACAACGCGTTAAAATGTTCAGCTCTAGCAATGATTTATAACAAGTTGAATTATAATGTGCTGCATGTAGGATTCCAAATTTTATGAACACTTCCACGACACGATTTGACATATTAAACCTTTTTATGTAAGAAAAAAAACTTGTTTATTTTAAAATAAGTTTTATTCAAAATAATTTAAGCAATATAAAATGGATTATGTATTACTTAGTCTCCACACAATTTTGTCAGAATTTACCTGGATATGGGCAATTTTCCATAAAATGTTTCTGTACAGTGCACCATTTATTGTTCGATTCATTCCCAATGTGCTTTGCTTCTGTTCATTTTGAAACTCTTTTTGGTACTGCTGCACCTCTTCTTTTGTAGTGGAAGAGGGTGCAGTAATGTGGCTCATGTTATTCTCACTTCTGTACATCCATGTTGACTTTTTTCCTATTTCATTGACTGTTGAGGAGACAACACTCCTAAAAGTTAACAATTCCTTCTCCAAAGAGAGTGCCACATTTTCAATAAGAGAGTCCTTGCTCCCTAAACTCAGGAGTTTGGGCACACAGGTTGATGGAAGAATGTCAAAAAGTTTGTGAAGGCATTGGAACAAAATGGTCTGATTTCTGAAAAAGAAAAAGTAATATTAGTATTAAGCTGGTGCTGGGAGGGTGGTAAAAGGAATTTAGATTTAGTTTGTGCCTCTTTCAGCAATTGAAGGTAAGTTACTGTACATTCAGCTACATTAGATATTTTCCTGTCCCCAGAAGGCTTACAATCTAAAATTTGAACCTGAGAGAATGGAAGATTGTGTGACTAGCACAACATCACAAGCAGTGGCAGTGGGATTTGAACCTGGCTTCTGTGGTTCTATTTATTTGAATTTTTAGCCCATCCTCCCAAAGAAGCTCAGAACAGATAACAAATCAGGTACTCAAGCATTTTCCCTATCTGTCCGGACAGGCTTACAGTCTATCTAATGTACCTGGGACAGTGGAGAATTAAGTGACTTGCCCAGGGCCAGAAGAAGCAGCATGAGGTTTGAACTCACAATCTCAGGGTGCTGAGACTAAGGGGCTCATAACAAACTTAAAAATATCTAAAAACCCGTCCATGTGCCAATAATCAAACCTATTTTTTGGACGTATCCAGGGACTTTTTAGGTCTCTGAATGCTGCCGTGTGCTTAGAGCTAAAAGAAGCATATCAGGAGGAGTGGTTAGGGCGGGATGTGGGCTGACCTAGACTTGGTCATCCTGCAGGAATAATTGAAGGTTTTACGAGACTTCCCGGACAGAACTTATACTTTGTGACTTAGACGATGTAAAACAAGTATAAGTTCCCAAAAGGTATCCAAAGTGACAAGAAAACCACTGCAGAGACAAAGTAAAGACCCACATACACTCCCCCAATGTTCACTGACTCCCTCATACCCCCGCAAAGATCAGAATAAAAACATACATACCTGTCTACAGAACATCAGCATCTAGTATAGGAAAGCCTAATAGAGCTGCAAACAGGTATCTTAAATAGCCTGGGGTGGGCTAGTAAACCACAGAGATGAGGACCCAGGTCCATAAGTCACTCTAACCAGAACATTTATGGTGGAACATCTGCGCCCACCAATTCTCCCCTCCACCTGCAGCCATAAGGGCCATTGGGGTTGTAGACAGGTGAGTATAATGAGTTTTGGGTGTGTTCTGGAGGGCTCAGCATAACCTATAAGGGAGTTTTGGTGAAATGTTTATGTGGCACCCTTTTTGTGAAGTTCACAGTAGTGCCTTGTAAGGTGCCCAATTGCTCTGTTGCCATGTCTGGGTGGCCCCTCCCAAGTCCAAATGGTCTTGTTCTTTGCGTTTGGGACTTGGACAAAATTTTGGTAGAGAATTACATACAGATGTATTGGTGGTCTGGATGAACAATAGCCTGGATGTCCAGATAAACAATCTTTTTTGGGAAAAAAAAAAATTTGGATATATTTTTTGAGAATGGGCATTTTCCCACTGCCGACTTTGGGCATCTAGTGCTATATGTTTCAATCAAACTTAGGCGTATGTTTTGATTATGCCACTCCAAAGCTCTAGCCACTATGCCAGTGTTTTTCAACACATGGTATGTGTACCCTTAGGGGCACGCAGCACTGGCCGCCACCGAGGATATTGCCTGCCAAAACCACTGTCAGGATTCCTCTTTCCTGCCATCCATTTTCGTCGAAGCCGCTCCCAGGGATCCCTCCTTCCTGCCCGCTCCCCCTCCAAGTTTCCAAGATTATTAAAATTTGATATACTGCTTAAAAATTGTCAAAGCGGTGTATATTTCATATTTTAAAAAGTATAAAAATTTGGGGGATATATAATTAAGACATAAACCAAAACAAGACAGACTGAAACACATAGGAAACAGGGGTAGAACTACAGTCATAAATAGGAAAGAAAAACAAAGAGGGTCAACATAATGGTGGAGGGAAGCTATGCTCTTTCTTATTTAATTTTAAGGCTGACCCAGAAGGCTTCCCTCTGATGTCAGAGCTGACGTCAGAGGAAAGCCTTCCAGGTCAGTGGGGTTTGTGTGTTCCAGTTACCTCCTTCTGTCTTCAATGGCTCTCCTTGTAGGGACAAGCAGGATGCGGCTCACAAGCTGCACGTAGCTGACCCAGATACCTTTTCTCTGACGTCAG
Source organism: Geotrypetes seraphini (assembly GCF_902459505.1). Classification (NCBI taxonomy): domain Eukaryota; kingdom Metazoa; phylum Chordata; class Amphibia; order Gymnophiona; family Dermophiidae; genus Geotrypetes; species Geotrypetes seraphini. The sequence continues at coordinate 167,608,891 of NC_047089.1, read as the reverse complement.
AGTTGACATTGGAAGGAAGGCTTGTGGATCAGCCAAGTGCAGCGTGTGAATTGCTGCCTGCGCATCCCTGCAACAAGAGCCACTGAAGGCAGAAGGAGCGAATGCGGCTCAAGCAAGTAAGGGAGAGAGGCCACATGATCTGGGACAAAGGGAGGAGGGTGGGGGGAAGGAGCATGTTGGCACATGGAAGGAGCACAATTTTGCAACACAGAATGGAAGGCAGGGAGGGGGGTGCACAACCTTGGGACATAGAAAAAAGGGAGGGAGCATGAACATGGGACATAGAAGGGAGGGAGGAAGGGGGCACTAACTTGGGACATAGGAGGGAGGGAATAGAAAGGGAGAATTGTTGGGCATGAGTGTGTGAGTGAGAGGGAAAGAGATGGTGAACAAAGGGAAATGAAGAAAGGAAAATTGGGCATAGAGAGAGGAGTGAGGTAGAGTTGCATGAGAAGTATGAAAGGGCGAAATGTTGGATATGGTGGTGAAGAGGGAACAGAGGGACATATTTAAGGGGATGAAAGGGGGAGGAATGTTGGACATAGTGATGGAGGGAAAGATGTGGCATTGTACTGGAGAATGGTGATAGAAGGAAAAATGTGCATGGGGCTGGTGGGCAGTGGTGAAAAATGCTGTACATGATCTGGGGGATGAGAGGGGGAGAAATGTTGGATGTGGAAGTAGAGGGGGTGGAAGAGATGCCTGGATCTCTCAAGACAGATGGACAGGGAGAGAGAGAAAGAGGGAGACTTGTTGCCAATAGAGGTGGAGGAGGGAGGAAGAAAAGTTGGACTCATGGAGGGACAGAGAGAGATGTTGGTTGGGGAAGGGAATGAGGTCGAGAGGAGAGGAAGAGTGCAGGAGCGAGAAAGAAAGAAATATTGGATGCACAGTCTGAAGGAAATGCAACCAGAGGCTCATGAAATCACCAGTCAACAAAGGTAGGAAAAATGATTTTATTTTCAAGTTAGTGATAAATGTGTCAGTTTTGAGAATTATTTGCTTTCTATATTTTGCACTATATTTTTCTATAGTTGTTACTGAGGTGACATTGCATATGTTAAAGTCATCTGCCTTGAGCTCTTTATGCTTTTTTAAAATTTTGTGGTTAACATTATATATTAAGATTATATTGTATGTATATGAAAAATGGATAGAAGAAACTGCATTACAATTAGTACTATTATTATGGGGTGGGGTCTGGGGCGGAACCTGGGCAGGTATGGGATTGAGCTTGGGTGGGGGTACTCATTTGATATTTGTTAGACTTAGGAGGTACTTGGCTTGAAGAAGTTGAGAAACATTGCACTATGCCACACACTCCTCCTACTGGCACCGAAGACAATAGCATATTCACTTTTGTATTAAAATAAGAATTTACCCTTAGTTCAAACATTTTCTTATTACCTGAAGTCTGTTGAAAATGTAACCTTTCTTTCTTTCTTTTTAGGTTATTTTCAAGAAATACAAGTACAGCAAGTATTAAATTAGCTCACAAACATACTGTCGCAGTTACAAACATAAGACACTATTTTACAAGATGTAGTATTCAACAGCAATACATTGTTCCCCCGGTCATTCACGGTATTCTCCGACCGGGACTTCCTGTGCTAAAGTCGGGCTTCACCAATCAGGAGCTGCGTGTCAAAGCAGCTCCTGATTGGTGAAGCCTGACTTTAGTGCAGGAAGAGGTGGTCGGAGCATACCGCGAGTGATTTCCTTCTCTCGCCGGCGCTCCAGCTGCCCTATCCTGCCTCTCCAGCTGCCCTCTCCTGCCTCTCCAGGCATAAAACTGTATTCATAGTTTTTCGATATTCGCAGGGGTTCCTGGAACGGAACCCCCGTGAATATCGGGGGAGTCCTGTATTCCCTTTCCATATCCTCCTCCCCTGTCCCCTAAACAAATCAAAATATACATGGATCAGTTAGAGTCCAACCAGGAAATATAGTCCTTCTTTATCTTCTGAAAGTTGGATAACCTGTTTCTTCGTAAAGCTGTTAATTTGAACATCACATAGATGTGATTTACTTTTGTTTCCATGACTGCCTGCCCTGGCAAATCAATACATTTCCAAGCTGATACTAATATCAACCAGCCCACTGTCACAACATGGTGCACCAATTTCTGCCATTTAATGGGCAGAGTACTGTACTAGGACCTATAGTATATTAAGTAGACAGCAGGCCACCTCCTTTGGTAAAGGATTACTTTATATAAAATACAAGAAATTCACAATTTGATCCCAAAAACTCTGAACTTTAGAACACTCCCAACAGATGAACAATTAATGCAATTTTTGCTGTTGCATAAATGCTGATAATTTGTCTAACCTTAGCTCATACTTTTTAAGTTTGAAAGCAACACATGTAGCACTAAAGTCATCTGTTAGTCTGTTTCTGGTGTCAGATTAGATATAATTCAAAGCTGAAAACAGCAGCTCACAAGCATAAGATGATCCAAACAAAGTAAGGAAAGCAATCCCAAGTGCTTTCATTGACTTAAAATTATTTGGCAGAGAATTCTACACTTTAAAGATTTAATTTTCAGAACTAACTGTGCTGACCTTTGTCTTCCCTTCTATCTTCTCAAGTGTTTCCCGCAGGTCATAGAATTTATTTTTCCAGATAGAGCTTTCTTGAAATTCTAATAGCTCCATTTCCAGATTTCCTAAATCTAACCAGTATAAACAGGAAAGAGCAAGTTCTTCAAATTTGACTTTATCTGGAGAAGTAAGAAAACACAGGGTTGTCTCCATATTACGGAACTGTAAAAATCTGTTACTTAAATTCACCTTTGCAGCTGCTGCAATGCTAGAAAATTCCTTGTAAATTTCCTGATGGCATGTAGCATTGTATGCAAATGTTGTAGAATTTTCTAAATGAATTTTTAGATTTGGAAAATATTTCAGTTGCCCACTTTCAAGGTCTCTTTCAAAAACCTGCAGTTTTCTCTCAAATGTTTTGATATCACAAAGCATCCTTTCTGCTGTTTTCCCTACACCCTGTAATTGTTTGTTTCGTATATTGAAGTGTAGTAGTGTAAAATCTGTAAAAAAAACATGAGGTTGGTAAGCCAGGCCATATCAGTGAGCTGTGAATATTCCTACCCTTTTTCATTCATAAACAACCTAATTTCATCCAAGCAGGATACAAATCTCTCCAGGACTCGTCCTCTGTTCAGTCACCGGACATTATTGGACATAAGTAAACAATTATACTGCGCCTGAACTAGAGAATGACACGGTGGCGGTTTACCCGCGGCCACTGCATTTTAGCCGCGGGTCACCCGCCGAAAACGGGGAAGAAAACTAGCAGTCGCTGCAGCGACGGGGACAAGGCCATTCACCGCCCGCGGGGCGGTGAATGGTCTTGTCCCCGCAGTGAGGCATGAAGGATCGCGCGGTCCCCGCAGCTCACACCCGCCTGCCCAATCGATTCTAGTGTTTAGCCAGCTCTCTCCCTTCTCCTCACCTTAGTTTGTAGATTTTCTTTTTCGGCGACCCGCACACGCGGCTGCTCAGTGTTCAATCTTCTGTTCTGACGCAACCGGAAACAGGAAGTTGCAGCAGAGCAGAAGATTGAACACTGAGCAGCCGCGCGTGCGCGGCTCTCTGATAGCGTGCGGGTCGCCGAAAAAGAAAACCTATAAACTAAGGTGAGGAGAAGGGAGAGAGCTGGCTAAACACTAGAATCGATTGGGCAGGCAGGTAGTGGCTGCGGGGACCGTGCGATCGCTAGTGTTCCCGGCTCAAATTGGAAGGAGGGAGTGAAAGGGAAAAGGATTCTGGGCCAAGGGGATGAAAACGGAAGAAAAATCCACAGCAGGAAAGAAAGGGAAGGACAGGCAGGTGAGCCAGATGCTAGAAGCAGGGGGGGGGAAGAAAGAGGGAAAAAAGCTAGATGGGGTTGAAAAGAAGAGACACACTGGTATGGAAGAGGAAGATAGGGGAAATCTGGACACAGGAAGGTAACAGAAAGAGGGGAAATTATGTGCATGGGGCATAGGGACAGAGACATAAAGGGGACATGCCATGGGGATGGTATATGGACACAGGTGGGGGGGGGGGGCAATGGCAGATACATAGGGGAGATATTAGAAATGGGGAAAATAGGAGCACAGAAGCGAGATGGTTTGTGGGGATGGGACAGGGACCGAGCTCGCAGGCTCCAGTGGCTTGCACAAATTACATTGTAACGTGCCATGAAAATAAGAGGGAGGAAGGTAGATAGATAGGCCACGCGAGAGGAGCTGAAGGGTGGTAGAAAGGAACAGATGGTAAAGGAGGGAGGGAAGGGTGGTAGTGGAAAGGAATAGGACAGACATTGAAGGAGGGTGGAGAGGAACAGACCCTGAAGGGAAATGTGGAAGACAGAATGGGAAGAAGACAGATGCCAGACTATGGGGGAGCGGAGGGAAGAAGATGGGTGCTAGACCAATTGGGGGGGGGGGGAGTGAAGGGAGAGGCACAGTAACAGCAAATGGAAGAGCAGAGAGAAGACACACAGTGGATGGAAGGAATTGAATGAGAAGATGTGGAAAGCAGAAACCAGACAACAAAGGTAGAAAAAAAATTCTATTTATTTTTTGCTTTAGTTGTGTTGATAAAAATTTATAAACAAAGCCCTGCCAGCTGAACATCTCTTTCTCTAGTTCAGCAGCAGGAACTTTGATTTATAAGAAAGGAATAAGCTAAATATTACAGTACTAAGGCTTATATGGATGCAGCGGGGACGGTGACGGGGCGGTAAATGGGATGGCAGTGGCGGTGACGGGGCGGTGAAAGGGATGGCGGTGATGGTAACGGGGCGGTGAAGGGAACGGCGGTGACGGGGCGGTGCAGAGGATGGTGGGCCGGTGACGGGGCAGTGACGGGGACAGATTTTTTCCCCGTGTCATTCTCTAGCCTGAACCTCCTCAAGAAGTGTCTGAAACTGTTGAAAATTCAGAGCACGAGCCATGTTGTAATTTACCATTTTTGTGACATCTTTGAGAACATCGTCAAATTTATTACTGCTTTCCCTGGCACAAAGAGGTTCCTGATGTATAATACAATGGAACTGAATGACTTGATGTTTTGTTTCTTTAACAAAGAACTATATGAAACCAGATGTTGCCCCCACCATAGAAGATGCCCCCCCATCACTAGTAATTGAAACCACTTTTTCAGGTCTTATGTCTTGTGACAAAAAAGCCTCCATCACAGCATTGTAGATACAGGCATGTGAAAACATTAGGACACCGCACATATCGATGTCAAATCTTTTTTTTTTAATCTCTGGAAAAGAAAGTGATATAATTGCAGGTAAACAACAAAAATTTTCCTCGATTTACTCATAAAACAAAAGATATCCACAAAAATGAGTATTCTAGCTGAGGAATAAATTAGGACACACTACACCCTAATAGCTAGCGTTACCCCTTTTGGCTGAAATAACTGCAGTGAGACGTTTCTTGTAGCCATCTACCAGTCTCTAACATCGGTCTGAGGAAAGTGCAGAATTTGTTCAGCTGTGAGATGTTTGAGGGGTTTCTTGCATGTACAGCCTGTTTCAAGTCACCCCACAGCATCTCAATGGGATTAAGATCAGGGCTTTGACTCGGCCACTCCAGGACTTTCCATTTCTTAGTTTTCAGCCAGTCCTTAGTGGATTTACTGGTATGTTTTGGGTCATTGTCATGTTGCAGGGACCAGTTCCGCTTCAGCTTCTAATTTTCTTACAGATGGTCTCACATTTATTTATTTATTCATTCAATTTTTTATACCGTTTTCCCAAAGGAGCTCAGAACAGTTTACATTAATTTATTTAGGTACTGAAGCATTTTTCCCCATCTGTCCCGGTGGGCTCACAATCTATCTAATATACCTGGGGCAATGGAGGGATTAAGTAACTTGGCCAGGGTCACAAGGAGCAGCATGGGTTTGAATCCACAACCTCAGGGTGCTGAAGCTGTAGCTTTCCTCAAGCACCCTCTGATACATGGTAGAATTCATGGTGGATGCTATGGTGGTGAGCTGGCCAGGTCCTGCTGCAGCAAAGCATCCCCAAACACTTCCATCTCCATGCTTCACAGTGGGTATGAGGTTATTTTCCTGGAATGCTGTGTTTGGTGTACGCCACATGTCCTCTTTTCTGGGGTCCAAATAATTCAATTTTAGACTCATCTGTCCATAGAACACTATTCTAGAAGTCCAGGTGTTTGTCTACGTTCTCTCTGGCAAACTTCAGTCTGGCCTTGATGTTTCTTTGGAGAGCAAAGGTTTCCTCCTTGATAACCTCCCATGCAAATTAAATTTGTGCAGTCTCTTTCTGATTGTAGAGGCAAGCACTTTCACATCAACAGTATCAAGAACCTGCTGTAGGTCCCGTGATGACATTTTAGGGTTTTTGGAGACTTATTTTAGCATCTTGTAGTCTGCTCTGGGAGTCAACTTGCTTAGACGGCCACACCTGGGCATGTTGGCAGTTGTTTGCAAAGTCCTCCACTTGTACACAATTTTCCTGACCGTGGAATGGATATTGTCAAATTCTTTTGAGATCTTTTTAAATCCCTTACCAGACTTATAAGCTGCTACAATCTTCTTTCTGAAGGCCTCAGACAGCTCTTTTGATCTCACCATGGTGTTCACTCTCAGAACAGCAGTCATGAGCACACCAAACTAAATGTCTGAGGTTTAAGTAGGGCAAACCTCCTTCTAATCATGTACACTTGATTTGATACACCTGTGTGTGATTTGAGCCACTTTAAGTGGGAGACTATGTGGGGGTGTCCTAATTTATTCCTCAGTTAGAATACACATTTTTGTGGATATCTTTTGTTTCATGAGCAAATCAAGAAAGATTTTTATTGTTTACCTGCAATTACATCACTTTCTTTTCCAGAGATAAATAAAAAAGATTTGACATTGATATGTGAACATTTCTTAAGAAAGAACTAAATATTTCATGGGGTGTCCTAATTTTTTTCACATGACTGTAGCTTGAGGGTCCTCATCAGCTAGAGTATTTATATTTTATATTTACATTAGAGGCTCTGGCAGAGACTCATTTACAAAGTATGTATTCTTCCTAATTAATATTTCAAAATTAATAAAGTGTCTTTGCTTTTTTATAAATGAGTCTCTACCAGAGCATTTAATTTGTAGCATGATTAAATTAAATAACTACTTCTGAAGTTTATGTAGACATGTGGGGATGGAAGAGATTACTTGCGGGCACAGGCAAGGATGGATTTGATTCTAGTGGGAACGGATTTGATTTCCAGCGGAGACCGAAGAGGATGGATTTGATTTCTGTCTCCACACAACTCTCTAGTTAAGAACACAATTATCAATTAACACTAAACAGGAGATACCACCCTTCTTTGTCTCGCACCACCTCTTGGAACACTGGAGCAAGCGCCTTGCTTATAACTATGGCCACCCCACTGGTTTTTGCTTTTACCCTGTTAGAAGTAAAGTATATGTCCCTATATTATTTTATGCTTCAGCAAATATTCCCGATTAGGCTGTAAGTGAATTTCTTGGATAAAGCCTATCATCATATGCAAACATTCAACTTCCTTAAAAAATAGCTGACGTTTGAGTGGCAAATTAAGGCCTTTCACACTCATTGATATATAAATCTGTTCAGAAGGTATCAGTAATTAAATCTAAGCCTTATTCTCTCACATATATTCCTCAGTATCTGTGTTCTTCCACCTTTCAAGAAAAAGAATCCCTGTTCCACAAAACATTGTTGTATATTATTGTACACACCCACCCCCTCCCTTCTCCCAAATCATGTTTCGCTGTTGCTTTCTCAAGACCATTCCCCTGAGAAACACAGAAACTAGTTAATATTTATTAAGAACTGTAAAAGCCTACAAAAGAAATAAATAGGCTTTACCATTAAGGTCAATACCACCCCGTTTGACCACTTCATCAAATCAAGATGGTGGCAGCATTCAAACAACTATAAAAAAAAAGAGGGGGGGGGGGGAATCCTGACACGTCTTTTGGCTCAGCCTGAAGAATTGATGACATGGCAGTCAGGTATTTGAATAGTTCTTTGAACACCGCTGCCATCTTGATTTGATGAAGTGGTCGAATGGGATGGTGGTGACCTTAACGGTAAGAGCCTATTTATTTCTTTTGTAGGCTTTTACAGTTCTTAATAAATACTAATTTCTGTGTTTCTTAGGGGCATGGTCTTGAGAAAGTGATAGCGAAACATGTTGACCCTGATAAGAGACCACTAAGATAAGTGTATCTATGAAAATATATATAAATAAAGATTTGAAAATTATTTAAGATATTTGAAATAAATTTGAAACAAGTGAGGTAGGGGGCACTGAACCTATGACAAACTGACACGTAAATCTCAAGGCAATGAAATGCTTGAGCTTTGAGTGGTGTGGCTGAGGTTTGGGAGACTTTAAAAAGTTTTTAACAAGATATCTGGTTGATATAAGTATGCAGTTAAGTGTCTGCATGTGCTAGCTTTTGCTAAATGCATAAAGTTACTGCATTTTAGTAAAAAGGCCACAATATGTTTTATGTCTGACTATCTGTTTTGTTTCTTAAATTATTTTCTTGATCTGTTTTGAAATATTGTGAATAATGGTGTAAGTATTTTAAATATTTACAATAAATAAATTGCAACTAATCTATATAAAGTTAAGTGCCAAGACATCCATTTAATTGTATGCAATCACCTATCACTGAAAACTGACCTGTGTATTTTAAAATAATTCTACACAGCTATCATTAATTAGGGATAATAGTCTGATACAAAATACATACATTTATTTTATCATTTTGCTATATGACTCATCCAAATGACTACTGCTGGATTTAGAAGGCAATGAACCCAATAAATTTTTTTCCTGAGCTTTAAAAAGTTTTTAGGGTTTTCTTTTACCTGCAAAAAAGTGTAAGAGTGCCTTCACAAGATGTTCTCTGATTCCAATTGAAGATGGTCCCATACATACTTCCAGGTCTACTACAGTGCAAGTATTCAGAGCATTCCATGATGGGTTTGCATTGCATTTGTTCCTTTAGCCATAGGTTCACTTGAGACAATGTGTACTCCGGTGAAAGAATGTGAAATGAATATTTGTAAAATGCAGCCAAAATAGCAAAGAAATCTTCAAGAGTGCCTGCAGAAAAATTAAGATATTGTAGGATTATTATTAATCAAATACAATTTTAAAAATTATAGTACAGAAAGGAAGCATTGCACTCAAAAACTTTAATCAGAAAAGCTGTTTGAACACATTTTATTTCATATTCTAAAATAGGTCAGACATTTCTTAAGCAAACCTCCTCCCCCCGGCCCAAACAAACAACTTTCAAATCATATGATCTTGTTTTCATAAATATGACAGTCTGATTCTCAATGACAAGGCACCCATAAGCTATTTCAAATATACCACTACAACTGAAACCAGCGTAGTCACAGTGGAAAAGTTTTGAACCTTGCATGGACAAGGTAAAATTATATCTTACTGAAGTATATAATCATTGCCATACTGGGACAGATTGAAGATCCATCAAACCCAGAAACCTGTTTCCAACAGTGGCCAACTCAGGTCACAGGTACCTGTAAGATCCCCACAAAAGTAAAACTAATTTTATGCTGCTTATCCCAAGAATAAGCAGTGGATTTTCTTCATGTACACCTTTATGATTTATGGACTTTTCTTTTAGGAACTTGTCCAAACCTTTTTTAAACCTTGCTAAGTAACTGTTTTTACCACATTCTCTGGTAATGAATTCCAGAGTTTAATTACATTTTGAGTGAAGAAATATTTTCTATGATTTGTTTGAAATTTACTACTTGGGGCTCCTTTTATCAAGCCGCGCTAGCGGGGTTAACGCGCGTGACTTTTCATCACGCGTTAACCTCCGCGCTGGCTAAAAACTACCGCCTGCTCAAGAGGAGGCGGTAGCGGCTAGCGCGGCCGGCGGTTTAATAAAAGGAGCCCTTAGTAGTTTCACTGCATGCCCCCTAGACCAGAGATCTCAAAGTCCCTCCTTGAGGGCCGCAATCCATTCGGGTTTTCAGGATTTCCCCAATGAATATGCATTGAAAGCAGTGCATGCACATAGATCTCATGCATATTCATTGGGGAAATCCTGAAAACCCGACTGGATTGCGGCCCTCAAGGAGGGACTTTGAGACCCCTGCCCTAGACTTTGTATTTTTGAAAAGAGTAAATAAATGATTCATGTTTACCCATTCCACTTCGCTTTTATCTTATTTCCCCTCAGACATCTCTTCTCAAAGCTGAAGAGCTTTAGCCTCTGTATCCTTTCCTCAAAGGGAAGGCATTGTCCTTTCTATCATTTTCATCGCCCTTCTCTGTACCTTTTCTAATTCTGCTATATCTCTTGACATGTGGTGACCAAAATTGCACATCATATTCTAGATGCAGTTGTCCCACAGAGTCATAAAAAGGCATTATAAAATATTCATAGTTTTGTTCTTTATTCCTTTCCTAATAATTTCTAATATTATATTTTCTTTCTTAGCTGCCACTGCATACTAAGCAGAGGGTTTCAACGTATTAGAATCATCTAAATAGTTTTTCTGGCGATGACTCCTAATGTGGAACCTTGCATCGTGTAGTTATAATTTCGGTTCTCTTTGCTACATGCATTACTATGCATTTGCACAAACAAAAAGAAAGACCTGAATGCTCCGCAAAAATCTATAAAAATCAAAAACAAACAGTTGAAGTTGAAATTTAGGGCTCCTTTTACAAAGGTGCATTAGGGCCCTAACGCGCTAAAATGCCACGTGCGCTAGCCGCTACCGCTTCCTCTTGAGCAGGCGGTAGTTTTTCGTCTAGCGCGTGCTAATCAGGTACGTGCGCTAAAACCGCTAGTGCACCTTTGTAAAAGGAGCCCATAGTTTCTGGGTGAACCAAGATCAGTTCATTAAAAGGTAGATTAAAATGGTGAGGACAACCTCACTGAGTAATCTGGGCAACTACCCCTTGTCAAAAATCTGGAGGGGATGTACAAAATGTGATATACTTCATAGTTCAAATCCAAAATTTACAAAATAGTACAGGCTGAAAAGCAAACCTGTTGGTGGAATCCAACAAGGTCTGTGTTTTAGCAAACCTATTCTTTCCTTAGGGGTCCCAAATCATGTACGGTGTATATTGGTTATGGTATGAAAGCATGCAAAATGCAGCCTATGCCAAAATGGCGTTCTCATATGCGGAGTAGTATGACACCATTCATAATTTGGAAACACTCAATTTGTTAGCAATGTAAACAAGCTTTCACAAGTCTTTACATTGTTACCATTCATAATTTGGACATAGTGCTCAGGACCCCTGAGGAAGGCACAGGTTTGCTGAAACACGGACTGGGTTGGGTTCCAAATACAGGTTCCAAAGACTGTACTATTTTGTCGATTTTGGATTTGACCTATAAACTGTATCAATTTTGTACACCTCCTCCAGGTTTTTGAAGAGGGGTAAGTTGACCAGATTACTCAGCGAGGTTGTCATCGCCATTTTAATGAACCAAGATCAAACTGATCTTGGTTCACCTAAAAACTACTGTTCCACTTCGTCTATTTGTTTTTAATTTTTCAGTGTGCACTTGCTCAAATTAACTGCCTCTTTTACAAAGCCACACTAGCGGCTGCCGCGCGGTAACAGCCCCAAAGCCCTTTAAATTTCTGTGGGCTTCGGGGCCGTTAGTGCAGGGCAGTTGCTAGTGCGGCTTTGTAAAAGAGGCCGTAAATGTCATCTGCCACTTCGATGCCCAGTCTCTCAGTCTTGTAAGGTCCTCTTGAAATTTTTCACAATCCTCTTGTGATTTATGAACTTTGAATAACTTTGTGTTGTCAACAAATTTAATCACAACACTCATTATTGCCATTTCCAGATCATTTATAAATATATAAAAAGAAAGCATTGGTTCTAGCACAGACCTCTTGGAAACCCTACTCTTTACCCTTCTCTAGTGTGATGAATTTACTGGACACAATTCTAGTTTTCTCCCCCCATTTCTGTTCTCCTTTTTTTCTTCTTAACTCAGCTATCACTATTTTGAATATTACTTACTAGTCTTTAAGCCCGTTATATTAACGGGTGCTAGAATAGATTTGTGTGTTTGAGGCTTCCTACAGATCCCTGGTGGGATGAGGTAAACAACCCACTGATCCAGGAATAAAATGGGATTGTACAAGAAAGAAAGATTATCTGAAAGAGATAAATGATAAAGGGAAGTTTCAAGTTTATTAGGATTTTATATACCGCCTATCAAGGTTATCTAAGTGGTTTTTACAATCAGGTACTCAAGCATTTTTCCCTGTCTGTCCCGGTGGGCTCACAATCTATTTAACGTACCTGGGGCTACGGAGGACTGAGTGACTTGCCCAGGGTCACAAGGAACAGCACGGGGTTTGAACCCACACCCCCAGGGTGCTGAGGCTGTAGATCCAACCACTGCGCCACACACTCCTCCAAGGCATGCTGGGAAGAGTAAATTAAATGTTTTCAATCATAGGTATAAAGGTGATAGAGGGCAGAATTGGGGAGCAAAGGAGAATGGAGAGAGGAGATAGGAAGTTAATTTGTTATAAAAGTAATCAACACATTTATATATTCTAAAGGTATGAGCTATAATTTGGATAAAAAGTTGTGGATTTATTTTGTGATGGTGTTACAAACTTCCAATAAAGAAGAAAAATACACAAAAACATTAAATAATAAAAACGGTAAGACTGAAATCTAAATTAGACTACAATAAACAAAATTATATAAAAATTACCCTTACACAAATCTTTTTTTCACCTGCTAAATGGAAAACAGAACCAGCTCTGTTGATCAAACTATACTTTATTTATCATTTCTAGTGTAGCATTTACCTGTGTGGTAGTGATTATCCAAAAGAAAATGAACCACATATTTGTCTTTGGAGATGTCTTCAAGGCCTACAGAAATTCTCCCACATGGGAAGGTCAGCAAATCACTTTCATCTGAGTAGTCATCTTCTTGATTAATTCTCTTCCTGGCATGCAACAGTATAATACAACTAATTTTATGAAATGTCAATAACGGCATTAGATCTGTAACAGCTGTAACTGTTTGGGCCCAGTTGGTATGAATTTCAGAAGGCGCTTTTTCACAAGACTTTTTCTTTGTGTCCCTCTTGCTATGGCAACTGGGTTTTAGCCTTTTGGGTAATGGCTCCATTTCACATTCAGGTACTGGGCTTGCAGAAGAAAGCCTAGGCAGCTTGAGTACATTGCTATAACACTTAGTAACTGGACAGATATTATTGAAGGTTTGCTCTATTAGGAGGGATAAACTGATGTCATCAAATGATCTGAAAAACAAAAATAAAAAAAGTAGTGTGTTCTAAATACACTTATATTACATCAGTGGCATCACAACACATTAGCACCCCTCACTTTGATATACATCTGGCCCCATTTCATTGCTAGCTATATTTGAGCAGAAAGCCCATTAAAGAGTAAGGTGGGCCACATTTACACCGCTTTGTTGACTGTTTGGTCGGGAAAGGTAGTTAAGCAAATCTCTTAATAAACCAAAAAAACCCATAAAAAACCCAAACTATACCGCACAACCAAGGGAAATAAGGAATGGTCTAAAAGGATAATGTAATAGTAAAAAACTCTAAAATTTAATTGCCTCAGTCTTGATGGTGATAGTTTTTCAACTTTCTCTTGGACAGATTACCAATTAGTTTCTTTTATTCTTCAATTACTACTGGTCAAATCTAGCCCCTTATCTACTGCTTACTGGTCCAGAGATTTTAAACATATCAGTCTAGAGTAGATGCACTAGCTATTAAATCTGCTTTTTGCTCCTCTGATTTTGCTGACTTGCCAATAGACATGCAAGCAGGACTCAGATTCCATCCTATCAAAGGCACTTAAAGCTCCTCTGTGTTACTGTCACAGATCCACTAAGCATAATCACCCTTGGTATCATCAGGCTTACACCTCCTCCAGCAAAAAGCAGGTAGAGCAGAGTGGCTCCCATGGAAAACACAAGAACCCATCTAAACTAGGCTGTCTATAAAGAGTTTTTGTACCAAAAGAAGATTAAAAAATAATCTCAACTACCTTATTATACTATCATCATCCAATCTAATGCCAACTATATAATGTTTCTGTTAGAAAAAATAGAGACCATTCATGTCTCCCTCATCAACTATAGTGGTCCAGGTGTTTAAACCTCTCAAGCAAATAAACATACAGACCACTGGTGAAACAGATGATAACCAGCTCTCATTTTCCAACAGTTTAAACAGCCTAAGGCTTTCCTTTAAGGTAGCTACTAGATTACTCAAAGAAAAAAAGTCACATCCCTTGCTGTCTCTTTTTTTGTCAGCTTAATTAAGAGCTCTTCTCTTAGAATATCAACTATACCAGTGTCCTGCAAACATTCTCGAGCCGTGGCACACTAAAAGGTAGTGGCCGTGGCTCGAGGCCCCTGGAAGTGCGTGGATATCGCCATGTTGACATCACATGCATGCGTGACATCATCATGTCGATATCTGTGTGTGTGTGAAGGCCCTCCAGGTGGGCCCTGAGATGCCAGTGGGGGGTGCCAGAAGGGAAGAGGGCCAGAGAGAAGGATAGGTGCTGGCACCCACTGATTGCCTACAGGATGTGCCTCTCGCCATGAGAGGCACGTCTTGTAGATAGTCCTCCCCAGTGTACCGTGGCACACCAGAAATCTCAGGAGGCACACAGTTTGAGATACACTGAACTATACAATGAGCAAAACTAGTCTTAGAGGCAGACAGTTTATTCAACCAATACTAAAAAAACAGATTAATCAGCCCCATCTAGCTTTCACTTAATTTCAAACCTTCCTTTTGTCTCTAAGCTAGCAGAAAAGAACTTACTTGCTCAACTCTGTGAATTCATAGAAAGAATGAATGTCTTCCATGTTAAGGGAAAGGGAAATGATGGGATTTGATATACTGCCGTTCTTTGGTTTATATTACGAGGGCTGATTGAAAAGTAACAAGACTTAAAAAAAAAAAAAAATTCAGATCTGAACATTTTTCTTTTTAAAGTAGCATCCTTTACATTCAATACATTTTTTGTAGCATTTCATAAACAATTCAAAGATGTGCACTGTTTTATGACATCATTGTTTTGCAGCGGATGGCCTCCCAGAAAGCGCTTCATCAGTCGCTGGCGTGTTACCCTCTTTGAAGTGCTTCCACCACCAATTGTTTCACCACCGTATGCTTGCTGACATTTCAAACACCACAGGCGTACTCTCACAGACATGTCTTTCCCATCTGCCACGACGAAATGTACAAAGTTGTTTCTCTCACTGTGACCAAACCAGGTCACTAGTACCTGGCCAAATCCCAAGGAGTAGCAATATTCCATTCTGCTGATACAGGGCAAGCGGTGGCTTCCCCCATGTCTTAATAACAGTCTATGGACTTTTCCTCCAGAAATTTGTCCAAACCTTTCTTAAAACTAGCTATACTATCCGCTTTTACCACAACTTCTGGCAAAGAGTTCCAGATCTTAACTATCCTGGTTTTAAAAGTATTTCCCTGCAGTTTCATCGAGTGTCTCCTAGTCTTTGTAATTTTTGACGGAGCGAAAAATCGATCCACTTGTACCCGTTCTACTCCACTCAGGATTTTGTAGACTTCAATCATATCTCCCCTCAGCCTTCTCTTTTCCAAGCTGAAGAGCCCTAATCTTTTTAGTCATTCCATCCCCTTTTTCATCTTGGGTGTACAGCCTTTTTGCTGAATATTGCTGGTAACTGGCTAAGTAGTGGCTTTGCCCAAACTCTACTGCCAGACTGTTGAAAGGCTGATTACAGCTGATATTCGGTGACACTACTCAGTTAGGTACCACTGAGTATTGGTGGCTGGATAGCTCAGTGAAGTTAAACATCTTTGAATGTTGACATCTATGTCTATCATTGTATGACTTAACAGTATTTCTAAGGGAAAAGGATTTTAGAAAATACTTACAAACCAATACTGTCTTTAATTTTCACTCCCACTATCAAGCTTGCATCTATAACACGCTGCCATACTTTTTCAACAAGATGCTCTGGATCTTCAGTTGGCAAAAGAGTACATTTATCCATGGAATATGTAATATTTTCTTCCTCGTCCCAAAGAGAAACTAGGTTTTCCTATCAGGAAAAGACATCCAGCAGTAGTGTTATAATTCATTATTAAAATAGTCTATTCACAGTGTATGATAATACGGTTATTGTGTATTATCTGTCACAGGGCCTATAGAATAAAATGGGTGTGGCAGGTAATGTACAACAATGCCATTTTGTGCTAACTTTTTGTAAAAGATCCCTTAAGAATATAAGAAATAGACCTAAAAAGAATGTAAAAAATTCAAATCCTAACTTAAATTACATTCCTAAATTGGCCTCTGAAAATTTACTAAAGGCAGAATTCCTAAATTTATGCTGTTAACATCTCTAGACTCAAATTTAGGGTCTTAAAAATTGGGTAGCAGCAGCGGAAGATTTAGGATAGAGTTTAACTGATTTTCAGCATAAGCATCTAAATTAGGAAAATTAATATTAAGTTTAAATTTAATGGACCAATGCTCAAAACCTAATGCCGGCGGAAAAGGTGATTAGCACCAGTATTAGTGTGCCATCCAATGCTCTAATGGTTTCAGGACAGGCGCTGAAACCATTAGCACAGACCACATTTAATAATAATAATAGCTTTATTTATATCCCGTCATACCTTTCAGTTCAAGACGGTTTACAACAAGAGAGGCTGCAGGAATGCAGTGATGTTACATCAAGAGCATGAAGTAGGAGTAAACAAACAGGCGTGTAACATAATTATATATATCAGAAGGCAGGAGCATGCACGTAGACATAGAGGAAATCGTTTGAGAAAGTTTAAACAAATTTGTCAAATAAATAGGTTTTCAGTGATCTTCTGAATGATTGGTATAACAACCCAACCACCCTGTCGAGAGCATCTGGCATCACAAAAATTAGAGCGCCCTGAATCTCTAGAGGCTCTGTCTACTATCAGGCAGGGTCTTAGGGCGACGGTCCATCATGCAGTTTATGAGATCATCCAGGCCTTTTCCAAATAAAAGCTGCTCCTTAAAAGCAAGTCTGGCCAGATCTTTGGAGGTGGAATCGTCATCCCATTGAGCATTCTATGAGCAGAAATTGAATAAGCTGATGCTTTACCCAGGACCGCATAATGTCATATAAAGTGTCAGCTACATAATTCACACCAGAAAAAAGTAGCTTTTTTGGGGGGGATCATCTCTCTCATTCTCCAATGTGTTTAGTATGGACAGACAAGCACGAGTGACAGAGGATGCCACTGAGCAAGCTTTGAAAAGTCTCCCAAGAACAACATCCACTCTGCAGTCCTGCATATCCTTGAGCATCACACTGATCTTGATTGGAAGGGAGGAATGCCTAGTGACCTGTGCAACCAAAGAATTTACTTTAGGTTGCCTAAAAAGTTTGACACTCTTGTGCCATATGATAGCCTGGACATGGCTCTCGCTACTTTGCGCAACCCTTCAGGAGAATTCCACTGCTCCCAAATCTCTAGATGCCAGGGAAACACCGAGGACTGAACCCTCACTCCACACATGAGAGAGGAGGTAGAAAGAGCCTACTGTGTGTCCAAATTCAGCTCATGCAGAGACTCAGATATGAGATCTGGTAAGGCAATAAACTTAAATGCAGAACCGTGGGTTCGTCCCCAAGTCTGAGTAGGCATCTGTCCCAGGGAACACTGAGTCACCTTGTGATGACTCTACTTTATGTTTCTTGGGCTGCGGGGCGTCTGTGTTTTTACTTGCATAACGGTCACCATTTCCAGGCTCCGAAAACAAAAAAAGCTGCCCCTGTGGGCTAGCTGCCCTTTTTGTCATCTTAGTACAAAGAGGAGAGGTTAATCTGGCCACTCCCACCTCTCTGGTCCGCGCCATGCAGCACATGGCTCAAGGATGCTCCTGAGGCGCAGAATGTGCACAATCCTGGCATGAACCTAGAGTAAAAGAGCCAAAGGACTCTATCCCAACCAGTTTTGAGGCAGAAATTGAAATTTTAGAAGTGGAGGGAACTTTTGAAAAAAGATTGCTAAAAATCCAAGATGATTGTCATCAAGATTTTCACGTCTTAAAACGCTAAAAACCCCATTAACTAATGTAAAAATATGGCAAATTTAGGATTTTTGAGGAGGGAGAACATAGGGGAACATGCAGAAACCCTCAAAAATCTGAATTTCAGACCTTCCCCCCTCCCTCCACGATTCACCTCAGAGGCTGTCTTGCAGCCTGCCTCAGCTCTTTACAGTAGCTGAAAAGGAGAAGAATCACTGCCTCATATTGGAAATGCCTCAAGGTGAAAAAATGCAGCTGGCATCCTGCAAGTCACAGCTGAGCCTCCTACGGATACCTAACTGCCTATCCTCAAACTTAAGCAGTAGATGAGGGATTAAAAGCGGGGACATCCCCAAGCTCTAAAAATACTTATGAAGGCTGGCAAACAGGTACCACCAGGGTTTGGCCTGTCAGCTGCAGACCTCAGTCTGCTTCTTCTCTATGCAGGCAGAGCTGATACCAAGTTGAAAGCTCCTAGCACTGAAAACACAGAATAAAATAAGAAAAACTATATATGCAGCTCCATTTTAGAAAGGAGATAGAAGTCAGAATTGAGATGTCCAGTCAGGACATCTCCAGTGCTAGCTGTATTTGAAAATAAAATCTACTGATATAGAGACAGTTCTAAAATACAGAAAAATTAACGTTTATGTATCAAGTACTGATGGCTTAAACATTAATTATAGACAAATCAATGTATAGAATATTGATATATTGTAAAATGGCAACATAACCAGTTATCTTTGCAATTTTAGATACATAATTGGCTATTATCCCAACACCACTGGTGACCAGCTTGACATCTGGAAGGACAAAAACCACTGGGGGATTAAGGGGCAACCTCCTCACCCAATCCTTCCAGTGAAATGCTGCAGCTGTTTACCAAATCCTACAACATGCTTGATAGCAGGTGTAACTCCCAATGCCAATCCTCTAGGGCAGGGGTAGGCAATTCCGGTCCTCAAGAACCACAGGCAGGTCAGGTTTTCAGGATAACCACAATAAATATGCATGAGACAGATTTGCATCTCAAGGAGGCAGTGCATGCAAATCCATCTCATACATATTCATTGTGGATATCCTGAAAACCTGACCTGCCTGTGGCTCTCGAGGACCGGAATTGCCTACCCCTGCTCTAGGGCATAGAAATTTATTTCCCATTTCAGAATGGGATAAAATGTCTATGAACTTGCCACCCCCTTGTCCACCAAAAAGATGCTCAAACCATGTCTCCTTGCTATTTGCATACACTTGGGCTTTATCTATGCCTATCTTGGCTTTCTAAAACAGGGACTTAAATATCTATGCAAGATAAAAATTTAAGTGCTAGTTTATGCACATTTCAGATGCTAATACAGTGTGGGCTTTAATTTCTTATATTCAACATTCATCTTTAACTTTGCCATTACTATCCCTCTTTATGTGCGATATCTATTTTACCTGTTCTGCACTTGGCAATATATGCTCCTTCCCTTGAACAAGATCCAATAATGCTTTGCAAGATTCAGAGAGCACCCTCTCCTTGAGCTTCAAATGCTGCTGTAGTTCTTGCAGAGAAGATATGCCAGCCTTGAATGGAAACACAGTGCAGATTACTGGAATGCTGTTTATGAAGTGCTTTAGCTTACTGCACCTCCACATTATGCATATTGCTTTCTTTATCTGCTATTAGTCTTTCAACTTGGTGTTTCCTCTTTTAAAGAGATAGCAGCATCTACACATTGTCCATGTTGTGCTTTTTACCTCAGTAGAAACTGTAACACTAAGAGGGCCAATTTGCCCACTCTAGAACAAGAATATAAGCTGTGGCAAATAGCTATGCATGAAGGATACTGGATAAATTAATTTGCTGGAGCATAGGCTACCTGCCAGGCCAAACAGTGATGCATGTAGCACCGAATGTATAATGGTAATCATACAGGTAAAAAAGGAAATAGTATGCACACATCTTTCCTGTCCAGGTACCAGCAAATTTTCAAAATTAAAGTTATGAGAACACTCTGCTTTGAAAATTACTCAGAGAATTTAAGGGCTTACCGTAAATCTATTCTTTAGCATGCAAACATTTCCCAACATAGCTTCCACTTAGGGGCTCCAAAGGAGGGTGAGGAAAGTACCACCTGATAACCCCATACCATTAGCAGCACTTTTGCCTTGCCCTATAGCTGGCAATTGATGTTTCTGATAGTAAAGAATGACATTCTGGGCCCAGTCTCCCTGGGATTATCACCTTTGAGATGATATTAATGGAGATCCCACAGCACAGTTCAACTTGAATCAAGTTTTACAACTCCAAAACTAATAGGGTGATTTTTTAATAACTGATCCTTCTTAAATATATTTTTATGGACCCTATGGGGCAAAAGTTAGGTGCCAAGATCTGGCATGCTATGTGTTAATGCTTAGATGCCATCATAGAATATTACAGTAAATTCATATTAATGCACAAACATTTAGGCATGCCCACTTACACTACATTAATAGCAGCCATAAAAGCATCATAGCTAGGGCTAAACATTTAACGCATTACGCGATTAACGCATTGATCAGTTAATGCTGACACAACTTTTTTAACATGGGTCTAGATGGGTCCTACACCACAAGTAAAAAATACCTTGGTGGGAGCGATTTATTATTATTTTTTTTAACTAGCGATGCTGAGCACAAGAGCATGCAAATATTTGCACACTATTGTGCAGAGAATCGCCAGTAAAAGGTGCTTGATCAGAAGAGCAATCGCTAAGCACAGATTCTCCCCCCACCCATTCCATCCCCCCCAAAACATGCCCGCCATTGCTGCTCTCCCTGCCAGTTGAGCTGATCGCAGCAGAGGGAGCCCTGATTAGCTGAGCTGACAGGACTCCCCCAAAGCCGGCGGCTTTGGGGGAGTCCTTCTGAACTCAACTGATCAGGGATTCCTTTACTGTGATCAGCTCAGCTGGCAAGGAGAACTCCTGATCTCTCCCTCTCACCCTGAACCAGAAATGGTTTTCAAGGGTGATGATGTAGAAAAAGTGAAAGAAATTTCAGTGAATTTGGAAGCTGTACTAAGCAAAATCGATAAGTTAAAAAGTGATAAATCACCTGGACCTGGAAGTGTGTGTGTGTGTGTGTGGGGGGGGGACTAGAAAAGAACACCCTTGAACCCTCTTAAGGGTTGCTATATACATTGCCCTCTCCCAACCAGGGGACCTTGTTATCTACCAAGCCAATTGCCCCACCAGTAGTGGGACCTGCAGGAAAGAGTCCTGTGCCCCAGGCTCTCCTTTAGGTCTAATTAGGATACAATGTTCACAGACTGATCCCAAGAGCTCACACCAGGTATTGGAAGTGGACCTGGGACAAATAGCCTTACCCTGCACCCTAGGGAGCCAGACTGCTCATAGATGTCTGCAGCACCAGTCCATACTGAAACCATCTACTGGAGGCAGAAAATACTGTCAAGTTCCAGGGATGCACCACTCCTATTACTGGTGATAACATCATGGAAAATTAGTGTTGTCTGCCTCCATCTGTTTGGCAGGAACCACAATCTGTTTCTCTGGACTGGTCTAGTAGGATGATAAGAGAGGCCTATTTATCTTACACTTTATTTCTTTGCATGATCAGCTTAAATGATTTTATTGTTATGATTCTGTAGCTATCTGTTATTTATTTTTAAATTTTCTACACCGCTTAAAGCCTATGCAGTTTACAAAAAGAACATACATAATCAAGACAACATAATACATTGACTCACCACAATTGTCTAACATCCTAAAACTAGTAAAACTTCAGTAAAACAGGATATCAAATTCTAACCTAGTAAAAAGCTCTCATAAATAGATGTGTTTTTAATTGCTTCTTAAAAGACATCTTGTTCTTACATAGTCTCAAACATCCTGGCAGAGCATTCCATTTCAGAGGCCCCACCACAGAAATGGCTGTTGGTTAAGTCTTCTTTTAATGGGTTTCACCAAGCACCTCTTTTGATAGCTTCATGGCAGATTCAGATCTTAACATTCTAGATAGTATATAGTTTCAATACTTGCTTTAAATACCACGGTGCTACCCCATAGATCTACCTTGAACTGTATTTATCTTTTATATATTTATACTACTATAGATTTTACTTTTTATTCTTTCCAATCCAAAGGAATACTGGAAAGAAAATTACACATAAAAGGGTTAAATGTTTTATAATTCCCCAAAAACATAATGGAAAAGAACCAACTTTAGGGTGAGAAAAGCTAGGGAAAAGAAACATCAAGTCTGGAAATGGGTCAGATTAGTATGGGAGATCTAGAGACCTAAAGTGCTCCCCCCCACTCCCTAATACATTTCCATGGGAAAGCCAGATCCAGCAGCTGCACCATAGAACATTGAATTGCTTCTTTCAAACTGCTCCTCCTTTTTCCTTTCCTCTGCTAGGTGACAGACAGAGCCAACACAAACCGAGATACAAACATAATTCCATGATGTTTGCTCTATATACCTTTCCCAACCAATAACCCAGGGCTTTACAAATACCAGGCAGCAGGTTGCTATGGTGCCTAGAAATTGCATCCTGACACCCAATATTTCCTGGTACCAAATGTTTTTCGTTTGCAAAGCTGCCTCAAAAACAATTTGTCTACCACTTCAGCATTGTGGTTTGGCTCTCTGTATGCTCAAGTTGCTCCGACACTGCAAAACCACCCTGAACTTCCTGCACCCCATGGCTTAGGCTTACAGAGAGCCTAATTGTGGTGCATAAGTGGAAGACAAACTGTTTGTTGGGCAGCTCTGCAAATAGCAAGGCAAGGGAAATAGATGGCAGGCTTCCAAACTCCTCAGATGCCTGGGAGTGATGATATGAGAGTGAGAGGGACTAGAAGGCTGGGGGGGGGGGGAATATGATAAAAACTTGCAAGACAAATATGGAAATATTGAGAGACGCTAGTGTGTATATATGAGAGCTGAGCATTGAATAAAGTAGTTTCAACAATAAGACATTTGTGATGGAGGAGAGTATGTATGTATGTATGGGATAGATGGCTTAGTGGTGCTCAGAAGGAGCAAACATAGGCTTATAGAGTGGGATGGTGATGGTAAGACTTATTTTGTTAAAAAGATGCAATGTGAATTGGTTGCACTATGAAAGTGCATTAACACATCAGGGTGTGTTGTGTTATATTGTTAAATGTAAAAAAACAAAAACAAAGACAGACTGGGGAAAGGGGGGAGGAGACTTTGAAAAATAAACTGGTGGGACCTCAGGCCTTAGCGATACATGAAGCAGAGAGCCCATTGCTTCCTTACTCCACTTATCAAGGGATTGCTCTCGCACAGCTAAGAGCATACCGACTACAATATTAGGTGCAAAACTGAAGACAGCATAGCTCAAAAAATATACCTTATTGTTTATGTGTTTTGGAAGCTAATACAAACCTGCAGCCTTGCTTCTAGAGCTTGAATAGTAAGGAAACAGTTCTCTTGTATGTCATCTCCTGCAGGAACATGCTTGGTACACTCAGATGCACCACTCTAGAGAGGGAAACATATTATCTGAATTCTTAAATTGAGACATTACCTATAACTGTACAATTACTGAGGAATATAATAATAATGAATTAAAAACCAGAAACCCTACAATATGCAATTAAAATCTGATAATATACTCAAAAGAATTGTGGGTGACATTCTGCAAATCTGTTTACCAGAGTTTGATTAAACTACAAGATCTTAAATATCAGCTTCATTTGACTAATCTTCAAGTGATAAATATGGACTATAGTGCTCATTTAAAGAAAAATAAGCATGAATACAATGTGCCTTTTGTATACTGATCTCTTTAAAATATCATCTCATTTTATATTATGGTCTAGCTGTAATTAAAAGTGGATGCTTGTATATTAGAAAACAAAAGTTCAGTTCAATTTTAAAAGAAGCTGGTACCTTCATTTATTAATGTGTATGTTAAAGTGTCAACATGTAATCTGGCCTACTTGTAGCTGCTGCACCATGAGCAGGGAAACAAAGAAATACTGATGAAATAAAAGGCAGCACCAATCCCCTACAACCCGGGTAAAATCAGCCCTGAGTTTAACTCTCTCTATATCTGCTGAAAGGGGGTAATAACTCATTCGCCTGGATAGGTGTGACATAAAAGATGAAGAACACTACACTACATCCATTATATGTATTGTATTATTAAATATTTTATAGAAACATGATTACATATTTATAATATGGTCATAAATTTTCTGAGCATATTCAAAGCTACAAGCTAATTAAGGCATCTTCTGAAAAGTTATTAGAACATAAGAACATAAGAACATAAGAAGCGCCATTTCCGGATCAGACCTTCGGTCCATCAAGTCCGGCGATCCGCACACGCGGAGGCCCTGCTAGGTATTCACCTGGCTTATTTTATAGCCAACCATATCTTTATATGCCTCTCTCAAGGAGATATGCATCTAGTTTGCTTTTGAAGCCTAGGACTGTCGATTCCGCAATAATCTCCCCTGGGAGAGTATTCCAGATGTCAACCACTCTCTGTGTGAAGCAGAACTTCCTGACATTAGTCCTGAACTTGCCCCCCCTTAGCTTCATTTCATGTCCTCTTGTCCGTGTCAAATTGGACATTGTAAATAATCTTCTCTGCTCTATTTTGTCAATTCCTTTCAGTATTTTGAAGGTCTCGATCATATCCCCACGCAGTCTCCTTTTCTCAAGGGAGAACAATCCCAGTGTTTTAAGTCGATCCTCATATTCCAGTTTCTCCATACCCTTCACTAGTTTAGTTGCTCGTCTCTGCACCCTCTCCAGCAGTTTTATATCCTTCTTTAGGTAGGGAGACCAATGTTGGACGCAGTATTCCAAGTGGGGTCTGACCATTGCCCTATAAAGCGGCATTATAACTTTCTCCGATCTACTCGAGATTCCTTTCTTTATCATGCCCAACATTCTATTTGCCTTATTTGCCGCTGCCGCGCATTGTGCCGACGGCTTCAGGGTCCTATCTATCAGTACACCCAGATCCCTTTCTTGTTCACTTTTCCCCAGAGTTGCACCTGACATTCTGTACTCGTATTCCTTATTTTTACTGCCTAAATGCATTACCTTGCATTTCTCCACGTTGAACTTCATCTGCCATTTCTCCGCCCATTTTTCTAACCGACACAAATCGCTCTGGAGTTCCTCACTGTCCTCCTGTGATCTGATTGCCCGGCAGAGTTTTGTGTCGTCTGCAAACTTGATGATCTCACTGGATGTTCCGTTTTCCAGGTCATTGATATAAATATTAAAAAGGATCGGCCCAAGTACCGAGCCCTGGGGCACACCACTAGTCACTCTCTCCCAGTCGGAGAACTTCCCATTTATGCCCACTCTCTGCTTTCGGTTTTCCAGCCATTTGCCTATCCATCTTTGTATATCTCCCTCTATGCCATGGCTTTGTAGCTTCCTGAGAAGTCTTTCGTGTGGAACTTTGTCAAATGCTTTCTGGAAGTCCAAGTATATTATGTCCACCGGCTTTCCACTATCAATTTGCTTGTTCACGGTCTCAAAGAATTGGAGTAAATTCGTCAGACACGATTTCCCTTTCCTGAATCCATGTTGACTGGGTTTCATCAAGTCGTGTGTGTCCAAGTGCTGAACTATGCTATCCTTGATCAGTGATTCAATCATCTTGCCGGGGACAGACGTAAGACTCACAGGTCTATAGTTGCCCGGTTCTCCTCTCGATCCTTTTTTGAAAATTGGCGTGACGTTCGCTTTCCTCCAGTCGTCTGGTATCTGACCAGTTCTGATTGACAGGTTTTGCAAGTTTTTGCAATAACTCTCCAATTTCAATCTTCAATTCCTTCAAGACTCTCGGGTGAATTTCATCCGGTCCAGGGGATTTGTCACTTTTAAGTTTGTCGATCTGGTAGTATATCTGATCTAAGTTCACTTCGACTGTGGTGAGGCTGTCCTCTATTTCTCCTGTAAACAGTTTCTCCTCTTCAGGTATTGTTGAGGTGTCCTCCTTCGTAAAGACGGACGCAAAGAAGGAATTTAGTTTGTCTGCGATTTGTTTATCTTCCTTGATGTACCCTTTTCTTCCCTTGTCGTCCAGGGGTCCCACTGCCTCTTTTGCAGGTTTTTTCCCTTTCACGTATCTAAAGAAGGGCTTGAAGTTTTTGGCCTCCCGGGCTATTTTTTCCTCATAGTCCTGTTTTGCTTCCCTCACCGCCTTGTGACATTTCTTCTGTTTATCTTTATGTTTGTTCCAGGCTTCGGTTGTCTTCGTGCATTTCCATTTTTTGAAAGAGTCCTTCTTTTCTTTTATGGCTTCCTTCACCTGTATGGTAAGCCATGCCGGTTCTCCTTTGCCTTTAGTTCTCCGATCTTTGGAAATCCTCGGAATGTAGAGATCTTGTGCTTCTGCAATAGTATTTTTCAATAGGCACCATGCCTGATCTACTGTTTCAAGTTTGTCCACCATCTTCTCGAGTCGTTTTGTTACCATGGCTCTCATGCAATCGTATTTACCCTTTTTAAAGTTTAAGGTGGTGGTTAAGGTTTTGACATGTTTCCCTTTCCCGATGTCAAGTTTAAAGTTGATTACATTGTGATCACTCGTTCCCAGTGGAACCATGACTTCTACTTCTGTTATCGGTCCAGTGAGACCATTTAGGACCAAGTCCAAGGTGGCGTCGCCTCTTGTCGGCTCTTTTACCATTTGCTCCAGGAAGCAATCCCCTAGCACCTCCAGGAACTTGGCCTCCTTGCCGCAGTTGGAGGCTCCTAGTTTCCAGTCTATTCCTGGGAAATTGAAGTCTCCCAATATAACTACATTGCCTGTCTTGCATACTTGTTTGATTTCCTCCATCATTTCTGAGTCAGTGGCTTCCGCCTGTCCTGGGCGACGATAGTAAAGGCCAATTTTTATATCTGCGCCATTGCGACCAGGAATTTTGATCCAGAGGGACTCCAGCTTCTCTTTCCTGTCTGTTGTAATCATTCCAACAGAATCTATTCCTTCCTTAACATATAGGGCAATACCTCCACCTTTCTGCCCTTCTCGATCTCTTCTATATAGTTTGTATCCCTGTAGTACTGTGTCCCATTTGTTTTCTTCATTCCACCATGTTTCTGTTATGCCAATGATATCCATGTTCTCATGTCTTGCTATCGTCTCTAGTTCTCCCATTTTGTTTCCTAGACTTCTAGCTTTGTATACATACATCTAAGTTCCCTTCGTGTTACCTTTTTGGACCTTCTACTCTTGGCTGTCCTTACAGTTTCATTTACGGTATCCTTTACTGCTCCTGTGTTATCTCCCATGTTTGCTGTGTGGTCATCCCCTCCTGTGTCTGAGTTGTCCCTTCCTGCTTGTTCTCCTTTGTTGGCTGTGAGGTCGACCTCTCTTGTGTATGAGTAGTAGTCCTTTGTTCCTACGTCGGGGCATCCTGTTGTCCGTGCCATCGACCGGTTGTCGACTGTCGGCTTTCCCCTGTCCTTCAGTTTAAAGCCTTCTCTATTGCTTTCTTCATGTTGCCTGCCAAAACTCTTGCTCCTTCCTATAGTGATGAAAAAATGACAAGTAAACTAAACTTACCGTATAGTTAACTTCACCAAAATCTGTTATTTGGAACATATTCAAGCAATCTGAACTAGAAGAAGCATCCTTAAACAGCAACAATATTTGTTCGGTCCCAGAACCAATAAAATCATCTACTAGGAAAGATTTCACATTTTGCCAATTGGAAGCTACCTGGAATCAAAAGAAAATTAAATTAAAATGCAGATAGGCATGTGTTGTTTATTTCAGCCTCCATCGGTCATTTAGAAAACTGCATGGTCTGTATTTTATGTGATCTACTTTGTGCCTTAACAGAATATCAAACCAAATCAAAATAAAACATCCCTCAACAAGAAAGTGCAAAAGAAATACAGTAGTTTAAGAGAACAAAGTGCTTGGCTTAAGACCATAATATATACTGTATCTATTCAGAATCAGATCATAATAAGGGTCTGTTTGCTAAACCATGTCAATGGCAAATTCTAATATGGGCTTTAGCTGTAGATGTTAATGCTTTCTTTTCTAAAGAGTGTAAGCCTTCAGTAAATTCAGTGTTAAACTATGATGAATGTAATAATATATGCCACCGGACCTTAATCTCCTTAATTGTGTTTCAAAAGTCCAAAGGCAGTCCCCAACAATCTGGCCACCTCCTCCCCCCAATCCCACTGGATATGAAAGGTTGTCACTGATTGTTGGGCCACCGCGTGAGCGGACTGCTGGGCCCGATGGACCTCAGGTCTGACCCAGCGGAGGCATTGCTTATGTTCTTATGACTGTTTGAGCCCCCTATCCGCACACTCTTCTTTCCAACAGTCTGCTCAAGGAACTTTAGGGCTCTGACACACTGCTTTTCTTCCTCCCGATGTCCTCTACGCCAGTGTTCTTCAATCGCCAATCCGTGGACTGGTGCCGGTCCACAGAAATTTTCTGCCGATCCACAGGGACAGCACCTCCATAGGGCCCAAGAGATTGTTCTGTAGCCGCCGGTCCTCAGTACGATCAATGCAGTGTCTTCGTGCTGGCTCCCTGAGTGCTGCAGTGCACAAAGCAGTGGGAAAAGGCTCCTACCTGCGGCTTGCACCTGACCCAGAAGCCTTCTCTCTGATGTCACAACGTCAGAGCTATGTGAAATACAGCACTCAGGGAGCCGGCCTGAAGACCCTGCATTAATCACACCATCGACCGGCCTAAAGCTAACACTGGGGGGCAGGCCAGAAGGCAAGACACATGGAGGGAGAGAGACAACGGTAGGCGAAATGATTTTATTTTTTTATTTAGTGATTTTACATCTGCCCTAATTGTCTGTCCTAACTGTCTGTTCAGGAAGAAATGCATTTGTTTCTTTTCCTCTGGGGTTGTACTGCTTGCAGAGTCTTTCATCTTAGGGTTTGTTTGTGAATATTAGTACTTTTAGTTTTTGGTCCTGCATTTGCTTGGGGTTATCTGTTTTCTGGTAGGAATGAATGTTGAAAAGCATACAGTGTGCTTTTTGTATTTTAATTTTGTGGTTAACCATTATGTATTGTTAATATGATTATACTGTATGTGTGTATATGGCTGGAAAAAATGGTGTTACAATTAATACTATTATGGAGGAGGGGATCTGGGGAGGAGATTGGGTGGACATGGACACGACTTAGCCCAGTGTTCTTCAACTGCCAGTCCACGGACCAGTGCCAGTCCACAAAATAATTATTTTATTTCCGCTGGTCCATAGGTGTCAAAAGGTTGAAGAACACTGCTCTACGCCTTTAGTGATCTTCCAAAGACAAGTTTCAGGCTGTAGGGAAAGGTGCAGTCTCCTTTCTGAAGGCCTCCAAAAGGAGCACATGATGGGGCTAGAAAATTTGAGGCCCTGAATCTTGTTGACCAAAAATATTTGTGGAAACCAGGATGGAAGTAGCATTAGGCTACTTAGGTACAGTCTGAAATCTGAAAGAGTAACCAAGCCACCGGGGACAGCAATTCATGTTGGGTGGGGGGTAAAAAAAAAAATAAAAAAATCAGGGTTCCTGGAATGTAAAATGATGTTAAACAGCAAAAGCCAATATTTCTGAGAAATAAATAATTCTAAATATGCATGTATTATCCAAAATTCAAAAATAATTTCAAAATACAATGACCGCTAACTGATAATAAATACAAATTGCTGCAGCAAAAATTAAAGTGCTTGTCTGAACTGTTACTATTTATTGAAAACCAAACTCAAAACCTGTACTTTTAAGTTCAGGACTCAGCTCGAATTATGAATTAGCACTAATGATACCAAAACGAGAAGCCTGCGAATGTAAAAGCATTAACTGTTTAAGAAAAATATTGGAAGTGCTTTTAAAGCTGGATTAAACAATTTTGTGGTTAGTCCTGAACAAAAATGGTTATGAAACACAACTATGAGTTTGAAATAAAATGATCAAGGCAAAGAGCTAATGTTTTAGCTACATAACCAGTATGATTTTTTAATAAATTGAAAATCAATAATCATGTTAGGTCACTATTTTCTAGCTCCACGACCTTACTTCCACACAGTTACTTTTATATCCCCATCAGTCATCTATTCCATCTGTCTTATCACTGTCCTCTTCAGCACTTCTCTTTCTTTCATACACACAACTATTATTACATGAAGGGTTAACATCTTATTCTATAGAAATGTGAGGGATTGGTATAGCAGCGGGTTTCCCTAAGAAACATTCCCTCGCTGATCTTAAGTTTAGGGTTGCTAGATTTCCTCTTTAAAAAAAGAAAGAAAGGACACCGAGCCCTGCCGTTCTGCCTCTAGCTCTCCCCTAGCCCCACCTCCCCGAGCTCGGGGCCGCGTTTGTTGATGTGATGACAACACGTGCATGCACACATGTGTTATGCCATCGCATCAATGTCCGTATATGTGCAGAGGCCCACAAAGACGTGGCCTTGAGCTTGGGGACTTCCAAAACCTGGACAAACTGTCAGGCTTTGGAAATTCCTCTGGGCACCCAGACAGTCCTTTAAAAAAGAGGACATGTCTGGGTTTTCCCGAACATCTAGTAACTCTACTTAAGTTGAACCACTATATGGCAGTTGAGGCTAACTTGCTGAGTTGTAGGGCTCAGGCAGGGAGGTGGTTAAATGCCCAGAATAAATTAGGAAGGCCCCCAAGTGGAAGAATTCTCCCAAGGTGTAGCCATTTGCTGCTGTACCTAGGGAACTGCTTCTCACAGACACTGATATCTTGTTTGCCAAAAGTAGACGCTTCAGTGATATAGAAGTTTCCTTACAAATTTAAGTTGAGAAGAGTAAAAAATTGACTAAACCTGCTCCCTTTTCCACAGTCTCCTTGCTAAATTACTTCCTTGAAGCAAAACCGAGTTTCAAGAATTAAAACCTGCACATCCTGCAAAGAATGATTGTGCTGTGTTAAAAGTCTAATGGAGCCTTTAAATTCCAGCAACGTTTTTCATGTAATCAGGAGAAAGTATGGGAGATTCTAAGGTGGCGTGCATCACTGTTTATTCAATAATGTATAAATAGGGGAGGAGTTTGATGTGTCGGCATCTTTGATAGTAGAGGAAGTATACTAGGAACAGAGTGTGCTAGGAGATCTTTCTTAAATGGTATTGTTGTAAGCAGTTGTAAATGTGCTTCTAATTGTTAAATTTTTGCTTTAGACAGTGTGGGCAGAAGCAAAAATGAGTTCTCTGAAGCAGCAATTAGTAAAACGTGTCAGGACCCCTCATTTACAATGAAATGTTTCAATGAAGTCTTCACCAAAAGCTAAGTTTGGTTATCACATATTTAAAGTTATAAAGCAAGTTTTGCATATGAGAAGAAGGTAAAATTATGTCTTTACCTAAGAACATACATAAGAATATAAGCAGTGCCTCTGCTGGGTCAGACCAGAGGTCCATCAAGCCCAGCAGTCCGCTCACGTGGCATCCCATCAGGTCCAGGACCTGTATAGTAATCCTCTATCTATACCCTTCTATCCCCTTTTCCTTCAGGAAATTATCTAATCCCTTCTTGAACCCCCAAACCGTACTCTGTCCTATCACACCCTCTGGAAGCACATTCCAGGTGTCCACCACTCTTTGGGTGAAGAAGAACTTCCTAGCATTGGTTCTGAATCTGTCCCCTCTTAATTTTTCCGAATGCTCTCTCATTCTTGTTCTGATAATTTTCTTTCCTTTAGTCACAGTACATGAATCCAGAGACTAGTGGGATTACATCCATCAACCAGCAGGGGGAGATAGAGAGCACTGAATTGACCTTGGGTATATCTTGGATGCACATCCTCCTGGCCAATCAGTATAGGTCTTCTCAAAGCAGTTGAAATAAATCATATACTGTAAAAGTAAATCACATCAACCGCATTAAACATATGAGACATAGGACACCTATGGAACTTCTTCCATCACATGCGTTACCCGAATCATTGATACATCAAAATCGAGATTGCAACTTCAGTCTAAAGGCAAACCCAAATCGCTCCTGAGAACGACAAACCCTGCAACAGGGTGGGGATCTGGATTCATCTGCTGTGACTAAAGGAAAGAAAATTATCAAGTAAGGACATAATTTTACCTTCCTTGTCATCAACAGTAAATGAATCCAGAGACTAGTGGGATGTACAAAAGCAGTCTAAATGTAGGGAGGGAAATAAACAAGTAAACTGAAAACCTGTCCTGCAGCACATGTTTAAGGAGATACGACACCCAGAGAATACGTATCCTATAAACATACAGCGAGTAACCCTTCCATGTGAGCAGGAGCAATCCTTGCCTAAGAGCACCAAGCTGCGGAAAATCCCAGCTACAGTGTCCCTCCACAAATAGTATGTGTGCAAAGCAGCCTGCTAATGCAATCACCAGGCTTCAAATAACCTCTTGTGGAATACAACCAACATGTCTAGCAACGGTCCTTGGCTGATGGCAAACCCCTTGAGCATCGTCGTAAACCAGACCTACTTTCCTTGGAAGGTTATAGGGCTGCCAGCCTGGACTCGTGATAAATGAAGATTCCCCATCTGACTGAAGCCCCTCAAGTACCAAGTCCCTTGGACACAGGAGACCACACTGTTGACCCCAGTCAAGAATAATGCCAGAGGAGAGACAAAGCATCTCCTTGTAACTAGACACTACTCTGTACCCGGGCCACAAAGTGACAAGTGCCTGTACTAGCATCCCAAGGAGTAACAGCCTCAGACACTGAGGTAGCTTATTCAACCGTCAGTCCATTCCTCCACATGAATGAACCTGGAGTACTGTGTTCAGTATTGGTCACCATACCTTAAGAAGGATATGGCAATACTTGAGAGAGTCCAGAGGAGAGCGACACGAATGATTAAAGGCATGGAAAACCTTTCATACACTGAAAGATTGGGGAGATTGGGGCTCTTCTCCCTGGAAAAGCGGAGACTCAGAGGAGACATATTAGAGACCTACAAGATAATGAAGGGCATAGAGAGGGTAGAGAGGGACAGATTTTTCAAACTTTCAAAACATAAAAGAACAAGAGGACATTCGGAAAAGTTGGAAGGAGACAGATTCAAAACGAATGCTAGGAAGTTTTTCTTTACCCAGCGGGTGGTGGACACCTGGAATGTGCTTCCAGAGGACGTAATAGGACAGAGTACGGTACTGGAGTTCAAGAAAGGATTGGACAATTTCCTGCTGGAAAAAGGGATAGAGGGGTATAGATAGAGGGCTACTGCACAGGTCCTGGACCTGTTGGGCCGCCGCGTGAGCGGACTGCTGGGCAAGATGGACCTTGGGTCTGACCCAGTGGAGGCATTGCTTATGTTCTTATGACAGAATAACTCAGAGCAATAGTAAGAGCTATCAACTAGCCCACAATCAGCCTAGCCATAGCTTAACTGCCATCTGTCTGGGACCAAGCAAGGTACACCAGGCTGCAAGAGAAATGGGTCACCAGCCAAGGCCAGCCCACCGCCTGTGTGGCAGCAATTAGGGTCGGCCGGTTAGCGGTGGCAAAGGCAGTACTGCCGGAAGCAGCGTCCCTCCTCCGAGATTAGAAATACTGACAGCGGCGGTGATGTCAGCTGAAACTGCCGTGACCCCCGATCCGCGGCAGGAGGGAAGAGCCTCGAGCAACCGCCCTTATGGCCTCCTACTGCCTGCTATTGCCCGACAGCCCATGGGCATCTGCTACTACAGCTGAAGCAGCTTCTGCTCTCCTACACGGGAAAGGAGTAAAAATACTCCCCATACCGGTGCCTCCCTGAAGAGATCAGTGACCCCTGTAACTCCATGCCCATAGCCCAAGTGAGCTTATGGAACTGAAGTATCTAAGTTCTTCAGGGGGAGAGGGGAAAAAGAACCTGGGAGCCCAGATGATGCCCCACCCCCAGGTAGGCACCGTACAGCTCATATCCTGCAGCTCAACTGAGGCCTATTACTCAGGAATCTTTCTTCACCGAGGCCTGAGCCCCAGGAACTTACTTCCACTGCGGCCTGAGCCACAGGAATCTGCCTTCCACTGCGGCTTGAGCCACAGGAATCTGCCTTCCACTGCGGCCTGAGCCACAGGAATCTGACTTCCACTCTGGCTGAGCCACAGGAATCTGACTTCCACTGTGGCCTGAGCCACTGGAATATTCCTCAATCGAAGCCTGAGCTACAGGAGAATTTCTCAACTGAGGTCCATGTCACAGGAGCCTCTCTTATCTGAGGCCTGTGCCTCAGGAATATGTCTTGACCTGAGGCCTGAGCCCCAGGAATCTTTCTTACCCTGAAGCCTAAGCCCCATGAAAACTTCTTTCACTGAGGCCGAGCCCCAGGAATCCTTCCACTGAGGCCTGAGCCACTGGAATATCACTCAACTGAGGCCTAAGCCACTGGAATATCACTCAACTGAGGCCTAAGCCACTGGAACATCACTCAACTGAGGCATAAGCCACAGGAAAATTGCTGAACTGAGGACCAAGTCACAGGAGTATTTCCCATCTGTGGTCTAAGCCACAGGAAGATCTCACCTCCGAGGTCTAAGCCACAGGAAGATCTCACCTCTGAGATCTAATGCACAGGAATATGAGTCATCAGTGGCATCAGCCACAGGCATACTTCATCTCATAGGTCTAAGTCACAGGAATGTTTCTCGTCTGTGGCTTCAGCCACAGGCAGATGTCACCTCTGAGGCCTTGGCCACCGGAATAACTCACTTCTGAGGCCTAAGCCACAGGAATAATTCTCAACTGAGGCCTCAATTGAGCCACAGGAATCTTCCTCTACTGAGGCCCAAGCCAAAGGAACACATCTCATCTGTGGCCTAAGCCACAGAAATATTGTTTTAGCTGAGGCCTCAGCCGCAGGAATATTTTTCTTGCTGAGGCCTAAGTCACAGGAATATCTTACTCCTGAGGCCGAAGCCACCAGATTTCACCACTGAGGCCTAAAGCCACAGGAAGATCTCACCTCTGAGACCACAGGAAGGGCTCTCAACTGAGGCCAGCTGCAGAAATTGACATCCACTGAAGCCTACGCCATATGGCCATGTCCCATCCTAGGCTTAAGCCACCAGAATTTTTTTAAACTGAAGCCTAAGCCACCAAAGTTTCCACATCTGAGGCCACAGGAACATTTCTCAACGGAGACCTAAAGCCCCAGGACTAAAACTCAACTGAGGCCTAAAGCCCCAGGAACATTTCTCAACCGAGGCCTAAAGTCCCAGGAACATTTCTCAACTGAGGCCTAAAGCCCCAGGAACATTTCTCAACTGAGGCCTAAAGCCCCAGGAACATTTCTCAACTGAGGCCTAAAGCCCCAGGAACATTTCTCAACTGAGGCCTAAAGCCCCAGGAACATTTCTCAACTGAGGCCTAAAGCCCCAGGAACATTTCTCAACTGAGGCCTAAAGGCCCAGGAACATTTCTCAACGGAGACCTAAAGCCCCAGGACTAAAACTCAACTGAGGCCTAAAGCCCCAGGAACATTTCTCAACTGAGGCCTAAAGCCCCAGGAACATTTCTCAACTGAGGCCTAAAGGCCCAGGAACATTTCTCAACCGAGACCTAAAGGCTCAGGAACATTTCTCAACCGAGGCCTAAAGCCCCAGGAACTTGCGCAGGAACATTTCTCAACCGAGGCCTAAAGCCCCAGGAACATGCGCAGGAACATTTCTCAACCAAGGCCTAAAGTCCCAGGAACATTTTTCAACTGAGGCATAAAGCCCCAGGAACATTTCTCAACTGAGGCTTACACCACAGGAACATTTCTCAACCCAGGCCTACATCACAAGAATATGCCCAGGAACATTTCTCTCTACTGAGGCCTAAGCCTGGGCAGGAACATTTCTCTTTACTGAGGCCTAAGCCAAGTACTCACGTGCTCCTGCACTACCAGAAGGCAAAGGGAGAAGTGTTAGTGCTGCAAGTATCTGTGGTCAGGCTTTTCTTCTTATGGGAAAGGACCCTCTGACCACATCAGCTTCTTCTTCTCTCCACTGGCTGGGAGGGTGGGGAAGGGACCTGGGTGGGACAAGATGTTGCCCCTAAAGTTGGCTCAGTATGGCCAACATCCCTAGGCTCTACTGAAGCCGCAGCAACAGCAGCAAATAGCCTTCCGTCCTCAGGAGCCGAAACCAGGAACCAGAACGATAGCAGCCATTTTTCAGATCCAGGAAACTGGTGCTGGTAGCTGCAGCCAAGCCTGGATGAAATCCACTGCAGAATCTAGGAGCTGTGAGAAACCTATCCGTCACCTGCTGGAGACAGAGTATACTGATTGGCCAGGAGGATGTGCATCCAAGATATACCCGAGGTCAATTCAGTGCTCTCTATCTTCCCCTGCTGGTTGATGGACATAATCCTACTAGTCTCTGGATTCATCTGCTGTTGATGACAAGGAAGACCATTTTTTGAATATCTTGAAGGTATCTTTTGGTGTAGTGATTGAGAAACGAGCTGTCTAAGTAGTAGGCAAATTTTGCTCACTCAATAGTCTCTCAGTAACAAAGGTTCAAGCACTAATTAGTAACCTCCGTAGATGTTGCATTGTTGTATGTCCTGGTTATGCTACAGAATGGACATTTTTAAAGTGCAACTTGAATGGTATTTTCTAAATCACATTATGACGACTAGTGTTATAAACACACTTTTAAGAAACCAGAGTATAATGAACAACACATAAAATATAAAAAATAAATCAACCCATACCTGCCAGGTTTCTTTCCATACTGCACATACATTGTTGTAATTAAATGCCACAACCAGCAGCAAATCCCCTCTGCTTGTTGAAGCTGTATGTAGCTGATAGGGCTCTGCAAATGGAAGCTGGAAGACATTTACAGGCACACCATCCTGGAACAAGATCAACTGTTTATTGCTAGTTGCTGCAACCACTGATGTCCTGAACTGGCCATTTACTATCTCAGATCTGCAAACATGGATAATATCCATGCAGGTTACCACGCTACTGTATGCATGAGGTAGAAAACAAGTTGCATTCATTACTTTCTGCTTTTCAATAGAATATGCAACAAACTCACTCCGCCAAATAACAGAGCCTGAAGTTGGAAAGGCAAGTTCATCTTCACCTTCTGGAAAATTGACATGTTTTACTCCTAATACAACAATGCCTTCATCTTCAATCTCGTTCACCCATTTAATGGATGAAACATTCACAGGAACACTTATTATGTGCGTTTTGGGTGACAGGTAAAATAATTGATTATCATGCCTCCATAAAACTATTGGACCTGCAACCAGATGTATATCTTTCACTTTATAGTTCAATTTAAAATTTAAGTAGCATTCAAATTCATCAGAGGCATGAAGCAGTAGTAGCAAATATTTGGTATCCTTGTGCTTTTTAGTTTTCCCTAAAAGAATGCAGGGTAAATTCATTCCTGTTCTGTAGTCGGCTGTACAACTTAAAGAAATGATTTCTGCACCTGTATAGATAGCTGGAATGTTAAAGAATCCCACTGATTTTTGAAGAAACACACCTGAAGCAGGGTTAAAAAGCATTCTTCTGAAATGCAAAGTGGTTGTTTTATCAACTCCTCCTTCCTCGAATGTTACTTTTGAAAGACGGAAAGTAAGGACTGTTCCATTATAATTCAAAATGTTCTCTTGTTCTAAACCATCAGACATTTTCCTCTTTTCTTCCAGTGTTTCCACTTCAGCCTGTTTGGATTTCTAAGTCATTTATGAGCATACACAGATCAAGGTTTTGGACAAGATTGCTTCATCAACCTAAAAAGTAAACATAAACACCCTCACTATAATACAACATTAGACAAGTCTGTCATGGAAAAAATACACAAAAATACAATATACACACACATTTGATATATACATGCATCTCTATGTAACAAACAGTAAGCAATCCTGAGCAGCTTATAATAAATTCTTAATATAGGCCTCCAATAACATAAACGTCTTTTTAAAATAGGACCTTGGTTTACAACTCACAGGTTTTAATTTCTCAGTTTATTATCTATGAAAATATGAATGTGAGAAAATTAATGGAGACTTTTTGAAGGATAGTGAAGCACAATTCAAAGCAACATGACTTTTAGCAGAGGAAAATTATGCAGACAAACCTGATTTCTTTGCTTGGGTAACCAGAAAGTATTCTAAAGGGTGTCCTAATAAGAATGCAAGATTTAATTTTTTAATAAAAGGCATAATTTATTCAAAAAGTGTTGATATTTTTTAGTATAAAATATACACACTGTGAATACCCCCTCCCCCCCTACTAAGCTGCAGTAGAGGTTTCTACCATGACCCGTAGCGCTAAATGTTCCGACACTCATAGAATTCCTATGAGCATCAGAGCATTAGTGCCCTGGGCCATGGTAGTAACGTCTACCATGTCTTAGTAAAAGAGGACCTAAGTGTGGAATACATTAACTGACAAATGTCTCCCATGACTCTTCTGGCAAAGTCTTGCTCTTTTGATGAAATGTTTGATTACATTTTTGCATAATTGCGGCTTGAGTCACACAATGATGCATTGAATCTCCTCCTTCAGCTGAGGCAATGTTTTCAATAGACCTGCCGGTGCGAAGCCGTCCTGCTGTTTTCATGTCCACAACTGAACCAGTTTTGTGGGTGGGAATTACTAAGAGGTTCTGATATGTTGAGCGTAATGTTCGTAAGGGATGAGTAAACGATTAAAGTAGGAAGAGATGCAAGATTATCTGATTTTAAAGATTAGGAGCATCTTGTATACTAATCTGTGAGTTATAGGAAACCAGTATGACAATTTAAGGAGGGGGAGTAATGTGATCAAATTTGCGACAACCAGATAACAACTTAATTTAAGTGTTTTGGATTAACTGTAGTCTTTGAAGGTCTTATGTATGATCCCTTGGTGTAGAGCAGGGGTGTCCAACCTGCGGCCTGAGGGCTGCATGCAGCTCAGTGAAGTATTTTGTGCGGCCCCGGTCGAGGGTGATACAGTGTTTTCCTCTGCTGCCCCCTGGTGTTTACTGTCTTGTTGGCTCCCTCCTCTGTCTTGCTGCAGCGTTTGCGCGGCCCCAGAAACATTTTTTTGGGCCAATGTGGCCCAGGGAAGCCAAAAGGTTGGACACCCCTGGTGTAGAGCGTTACAATAATCTATGTGGCTGATGATTGGAGAGTGGATTAGGATATTATTGGCATAGGTGTCTAGCAGAGGTTTAATAGAATGGATCAGACAGAGTTTATGAAAACATTGCTGGTTGACCAAAGAAATTTGCCTTTGAAAATTAAGTTTAGCGTCCAGTATTACTCCAAGAACCTTCACTAAAGTGATTGTGGGCACAGTTGTATTTGCGAGGCAAAAATGAGTTGCCAATTTTTGAGTAATTGTTGTGGTAAATAGAAGGGTCTTTGATTTTAATGAATTGAAGGATAGCCTATTATCCTGTAATGAAGGTAAGGGACCAATTGATCTTGGAAATTTCAAAGGAGTTGTTAGGGTCAGTTGGGCAGAGTAGTTGAATATCATCACTGTAGGTGAAAACAGTAAATCATAGGGTACAAGTGGATCGATTTTTCACTCTGTCAAAAATTACAAATGAAGTTACAGGGAAATACTTTTAAAACCAATAGGAGGAAATTTTTTTTCACTCAGAGAATAGTTAAGTTCTGGAACGTGTTGCCAGAGGATGTGGTAAGAGCGGATAGTGTAGCTGGTTTTATGAAAGGTTTGGACAAGTTCCTGGAGGAAAAGTTCATAGTCTGTTATTGAGAAAGACATGGGGGGAAGCCACTGCTTGCCCTTTATTGGTAGCATGGAATATTGGTACACCTTGGGTTTTGGCCAGGTACTAGTGACCTGGATTGGCCACCGTGAGAACAGGCTACTGGGCTTGATGGGCCATTGGTCTGACCCAGTAAGACTATTCTTATGACATCCTCAGGTCTTTTGTCCCTGCAACCCCTCTACCCCCATATGCATACTTGGTTCTTATTCCCACCCTCCCAAGGAATACATCCCTAGCTTGTTCTGTCTCTCCATGAACCCCACCCCTCTTCCCAGTGCCAATCATACAGTATATGGCAAAAGGTGGTAAGTAGCTGCATCCTCTGCCACACAGTCTCAGAGTTAATTTTAATTGCTGTATTATGTCCTGTTCAAATAAGCAATCAAGCCCAGGGAAGAAGAGGTGATGGTCGTGGCTGATGTGCAGCTGCTTTCCTCCTCCTTCTCTATTTGTGAACATTGCATCAGTGGGGGAGAGGGGATCCGTATGAGCCCTGCTGCTTCCTGGTTCCCAAACAAAATTATCTCAGGAGTAAAAACCATAGTGTATTTCAAGAGGTCATGGGATAAAACAGAGGATCCTTAACTGGAAAAGGGGTAAAGGACAGCTGGGTAAGACTAGCAGGCTGCAAAGGCAGTAGTAATTAGAAGTCCTAGAAGAAGCATAGGTACTCACACAACTGTTTGGTTGAGTGTAATTTAAAATAAAATCCGGATCTGTACTAGCAACCTGCCAGACAATAAATAATCAGCAGTCCTAAAATAAACATGGGTGCTGATGTAGTCAGACTTGGCTGCCAGGTTACACACTGCTTGTGTTGACTGGAAGGCTGTAGCAGATTGGAAGTAGCAAGGGTCCTAAGAGACTGGTGGACTGATATTCAGCCTACAGTAGTCAGCATTTTAACAGCACCGAATGCAGAAGGCGGTTAGGCTTGAATTTTCAGTACCAGCACTTACCCAGACATTGGCACTGCATATGGGGGGAATTGAGACTTATAGACTACCTTTTTATAGTTTACATACGGGCACTTCAAGCATTCAAGCACCCTATCTGTCCTGGTGGGCTCACAATCTGTCTAAAGTACCTGGGGTAGTGGGCATATCCAAATCTCTGACAAAGCCCAAGTTTTATGAAGGAACAGTTGATATTCAGTGGATGGGATGACTTTCTTATGAAGAAAGGCTTATGCAGCTAAGGCTTTCCAGCCTCGAG
This sequence comes from Geotrypetes seraphini, assembly GCF_902459505.1. NCBI lineage: Eukaryota > Metazoa > Chordata > Amphibia > Gymnophiona > Dermophiidae > Geotrypetes > Geotrypetes seraphini. The sequence continues at coordinate 167,567,826 of NC_047089.1, read as the reverse complement.
TAGAGATAGCTCAGAGGTCTATAAAATACCAAGTGGAGTGGAAATGGTAGATGTGAATCGCTTGTTTACTCTTTCCAAAAATACTAGGACTAGGCAATAAAGATACCCCATTATGCTGTTCCTTCCTTATATTAAGCTCTTGTAAACCGTGCCGAGCTCTATAATCATGGAGAGGATGCGGTATATAAACTTAAGGTTTAGTTTAGATTTAAAATAAACTGGAGAAAATATTTTTCACTCAATGTGTAATAAAACTCTGGAATTCATTGACAAATAATGCGGTAAAAACAGTTAGTTTAGAAGAGTTTCAAAAAGATTTGGATAATTTCCGAAAAGTAAAGTTCATAAGTCATTATTAAAATGGACTTGGAGAAATCCACTGCTTATTCCTAAAATAAGTAGCATAAATCTGTTTTAATCTTTGGGATCTTGCCAGGTACTTGTGAGCTGGGTTGGCCACTGTTGGAAACAGGATACTGGGCTTGATGGACCATTGGTTTGTTCTGGTATGGCAATGCTTATCTACTATAATAAAACGCTAAGCGCGCATGCGCACTCTTACCGCTGTGTTCCCTGATCCCTAATCTGTCGGGCTGTGGCAGGTAAGAGTACGCATGCGCGTGTTGTTGTTCTAGTCTAAGGACCGGCGGCAGGAAACACGCCGTGACTCCCACCCCCCGCCGCCGACCCTACCCGGCACACTAGTACCACGCCACGACTCCTCCCCCCTGCCACCGCCCCTACCCGGCACACCAGAAACCCCCGTTGACCCTCCCAACTGACCCACCGCGAGACGAACACAAACCTCCCGGCTCCAGCAGCATCCGAGGCACAGTAAACACGCTGCTTTGCGTCCTTCTAATGGCCTGATTTCCTCTGCCGCCTCCCTGATGACATCATCAGAGACGCTGCAGAGGAAATTAGGGCAGTAGAAGAGGTCTGTCGGCCGGCTAGCGGTGGGAGGGTCGGCTGGGAGGGTCAACGGGGGTTTCGGGTGTGCCGGGTAGGGTTGTCGCGGGGGGGAGGGAGGGGGTTAAATGGATACATGCTGCTCAGGGGGATGGGAGGCAGGCAGGCAGGCTGGCATCGGGGAGTGGGGGTGGGACAAAGTCTGGAAGATAATGACAGGGACATAGGAAGGAGGCACTGGGGGCATTAAGGACACAGTACACTGGCACTGGGGCACTAAGGACACAGTACAGAGGCACTGGGGGCACTAAGGACATGGGAAGGAGGCACTGGGGGCATTATGGACACAGGAAGGAGGTACTGGGGGTACTAAGGACATAGGAAGGGGTACTAAGGACATAGGAAGGAGGCACTGAGGGCACTAAGGATATGGGGAGAGACACAGACAGAAAAAATGACAGACAGACAGGCAGTGTGCAAGGAGAGAGAGACAAAGAAAAAAACAAAACAGACAGACAGACATCTACTCTAGCACCCGTTAATGTAACGGGCTTAAAGACTAGTGTTCTTATATTAGGACTGCCTTTTGTACCAGTTAGCTACAAAAACACCAGCATGAATATCAGCAGTACCTGGATAACTTACAGGTAAGCACATGATTCTATCCTGTGCTACAGTGGTCAGATCAGATGGTAATCAGACAGGCCCTTTAAGTGCCTTTAAATATCTGCTCTAGGTCAACACCACAAAGACAGTCATGATGGATCTATTGAATCCTATACTATAGGCAGGTCTATTGAAAATCTTATAGCTGGATGAAAGATGGGACCAGCTACCAGATGTTACCAGTAGAGGGAGGGGGCAGATCTTGTATATTCAGCTACCCATAAATATAAGAACATAAGAATAGCTTTACTGGGTCAGATCAGTGGCTCATCAAGCCCAGTCGCCCGTTCTCACAGTGGCCAATCCAGGTCACTAGTACCTGGCCAAGACCCAAGGAGTAGCAATATTCCATGCTACCAATCCAGAAGAAGACAGAAACTTGTTTGGAATTTGAAATATCTCATAGGTGGTCACACTCTATGGTAAATAGTTAGGATGTATATTTTTGGCAATGTAGATATATTGGTGGGAATATCTAGGTAAGCTTAATGGATCAGATAATGGTGGTAGGGAGGAGAAGGTTAGGGGTGGTTTTCCATCATCTTATGTCACATGATGACAAATGTCTATTCAGTGGTTCTCTGTTTTTGTTATTGTACTATCTCTGGGCTCTATGTATCATACCCAAGCTTGTAAACCACAAAGATTACAATAGGCAGTGATTTAAAAAGTCTATTGAAATAAATAATACCCCAACACCTCATTTGAAACCTTAAGTCCTGGATGAGGGAGCCCCATCAAACCAGTCTGCACAGGGCCCTGAAATTGCTAAGGTCAACCCTATCTGTCTAGTTCTCTATTTTGCTCTTCAGCATTAGGAGACCCTTTACTAGGTTGTGCTAGTAGCCGGGCATAGAGAGCAGGGAAAGTCCCACATTAAGGCACACTAACCCCTTCCTATGAGTGTCAGAGCAGTTTCCGCCACTGCCGACGCTAAAATCGGTTAGCGCACCTTAGTAAAAGACCCCAAAAGTTTCCAAGTTTATTAAAATTTGATATACCGCTTTAAAAATAGTCAAAGAGGTGAACATTACATTAAAAAAGTATAAAAATTGGGAAAGTAAAATTAATACTTAAGACAAGTACAAGACAAACTGGAACAAAAGGAAAGAGATGTAGAATTACAATCATTTATAGGATAGAAGGAGGGAAGGATAGCTCAATGGGCGGGGGGAGTTATACTCTTCCTTCCTTATTTGTTTATTTTGGTGGTAATCATTGGTCTGGGACGTAAAGGATGTCATAAATTGTATGCGTCCTTAAATAAAAAAGTTTTAAAATTTGTTTTAAATTTGTCGTTTTCTTCCTCTCTTAGACAGAGTTCCAATGTTCAAGTGCAGTTACTGAGAAAATACATTTACGGGTGGTGTCATAAAAAAGGTGTCTTATAGAGGGCACATGTAGAAGGTAATGATTACTAGTTTGTGATGAGCAATAAGGGACAAGTAATCTGTCCATGAAACCTGCTGCCTCTTTTACAAAGCCATGCTAGATGCTGCCACACAGCAACAGCCCCAAAGCCCTTTAAATCTCAATGGGCTTTGGGGCCATTAGTGCAGAGCAGCTGCTAGCGCGGCTTTGTAAAAGAGGCCGCTGGTGTATGCAGAATTTTTGTTTTAAATGTTAACAATAAAATTTTATAGGTGATTCTTTTTTCCTTTGTGTATTAATTTAATGGCAGTATTTTGGATAATTTATAGTCAACAAAGTTCTTCCTGTGGGAGTCTGTTGTAACCGAGGCAAAATCATTAGAGGTAGGTCTTGTCAGACAAATCTTATCAATTTCTTTGATTAGGTGACCAGAGAAATGATAGAGAGAGTGTGCTAGATGTGGTGTATTTAGATTTTAGTAAAGTCTTTGACAGTGTTCCATACAGGTATCTAATAAATAAACTGAGTGCCCTCGGTATGGGCCCCAAAGTGACGGAATAGGTCAGGAATTGGTTGAGTGGAAGGAGACGGAAGATAGTGGTCAATGACCTCTCTGAGGAAAGGGATGTTACCAGTCTCAAGGTTCGGTTCTTGGGCCTGTTCTTTTAACATTTTTGTAAATGATATTGCCGAAGGGCTGTCAGGTAAAGTTTGCCTTTTTGTGGATGACGCCAAAATATGCAATACAGTAGACACCTCTGATTATATGAAAACATGAGGAAGGACCTAGCGAAGCTTGAGGATGATCTTAAATTTAGCAGCTAAGATCTAATGCTAAAAAATACAAGGTCATAGATTTGGACTGCAAAAATCCAAAGGAATGGTACAGTGTAAAAGGGATGAAGTTTTGTGCATTAAAGAGCAGGAATTGGATGAGATAGTATGTGATCTTAAAATGGCCAAACAGGTTGAATAGGCAACAGTGAAAGCTAGAAGGATGCTTGGGCACATAAGGAGAGGTATGGCCAATAGGAAAAAGGAGGTATTGATGCCACAGTATAAGATTCTGGTGAGACCTCATTTAGAATACTGTGTGCAATTCTGGAGACCACACCTTCAAAAATATATAAACAGGATGGAGTCGGTTCAGAGGAAGGCTACTAAAATGGTCAATGGTCTTTATTATAAGGTATATGGGGACAGACTTAAAGACCTCAATATGTATTCTTTGGAGGAAAGGCAGGAGAGGGGATATATGATAGAAATGTTTAAGTACCTGCGTGGCATAAATGCACACAAGATGAGTCTTTCATTTGAATGGAAGCTCTGGAATGAGAGTGCATAGGATGAAGTTAAGAGGTGATAGGCCAGTGGTCTCAAACTGAAACCCTTTGCAGGACCACATTTTGGATTTGTCGGTACTTGGAGGGCTGCAGAAAAAATAGTTAATGTCTTATTAAAGAAATGACAATTTTGCATGAGGTAAAACTCTTTATAGTTTATAAATCTTTCCTTTTGGCTAAGTCTTAATATTGTAATTTATTTTATAGCTAAAGAGATATATGATCAAGAAACCGTTTTATTTTACTTTTGTGATTATGATAAACCGAGGGCCTCAAAATAGTACCTGGCGGTTCGCGAGTTTGAGACCACTGTGATAGGCTCATGAGTAATCTTATGAAATACTTTTTTACAGAAAGGGTGGTAGATGATTGGAATGGTCTCTTGGTAGAGGTGGTGAGGCAAACACTGTCTGAATTCAAGAAAGTGTGGGCCAGGCACGTGGGATCTCTTAGGGAGAGTAGGAGATAGTGGATGCTGTTCATGGACAGACTAGATCAGTGGTCTCAAACTCGCGGCCCCGCCAGGTACTATTTTGAGGCCCTCGGTGTGTTTATCATAATCACAAAAGTAAAATAAAACCGTTTCTTGATCATATGTCTCTTTAGCTAGAAATTACAATATTATTATTAAGACTTAGCTAAAAGGGTTTATAAACTATAAAGAGTTTTACCTTATGCAAAATTGTCATTTCTTTAAGACATTAACGATTTGTCTTTAAGACAAATGTGGCCCTGTAAAAGGATGAGTTTGAGACCACTGGACTAGATAGATCTTTTTTGCCTTTATCTGCCATCATGTTTCGGTTTGAAGTACATAATCAGCGAACCATATTTTTTGACTGTATTTTCTATCATAGATCTTCCATCTGCAGTCATCTTATGCACCCTTTTATTTAAAATCATTTAATTCTAGCTAAATTTCAGGATTGTTTTTACAGCAACACGTCTTTTTTTCATAACTTCTTTATCATACATTTATTCATCACGTCTATAGCCTATGCTTGAAAAGATGCATAGATATTGAGAGGGGAAAAAAATAAGATAATTTTTTTTATTAGGCTAAATATATTAGCAGTTAAAATCATTAACCTTCTTTCACATTTTCCCGAGTAACAACAGTGATCCACTTTTGACCCACCTGCACATGTTGATGTAACAAAATAGCTTAACAGCAACACATTTCCAACCTTCTGAGAGAAAATCCTGACATCGGCCTCCTTCTGCCACAAAGTGCACCACGCAAAGCATTGTGGGCTGCTCTACTACGGTAAGGGAGCAGGTACCGAAAATGATGCCAATAAGATTCTATCAACTATATTGGCTGAGTTTGAAGATCATTTTCTGCACTGTAACGTCATTAAGGAACAATGTGGGCAACAGTAAAGAAGAACCACTTCCGTCTCTAATGAGTGAGGTAGGAAAAGAGGAGGTGGATCCCAGTTTCTATAGTGACCGGCACGTTCGTGCGTTCTTTAACGTCAGACCTTGCCTTGGCGTGTTGTAGCGCTTCCGGGGAGTGGGCGGGGTCAATTGTAGTGGCAAGTTATACTGGCCAAATGGGGCTTTCTCTCATGATGTTGTGACGTGCAATTGCATGAGTGGCGGCAGCTATGGCAGATGTGAGTACAGTGTTGCGTACGAAAGGGAGAAAGGAAAATAAAAGTGGGCAAATATGTGAAAAAATGGGCTAATAGGATGACCACACTGAGAATAGGGGAGAGAAAGAGTTTTCAGGAAGTTAAGTAAAAAAACGGCCTCTAGGAATTGGTGCTCGGGAGGGGGGGGGGGAGAGAACAGATGCAGTTATTGCTTCGTTTAAAATCATGAGTTTAATTAGACTTATGTATTCTTTGTTGTATTTTGGTAGGACAAAAGCAGGTTGATAACGGAAACCAGGAAACTGTTTCAGGAGCAGTGTTTGCCAGGTTGGTGTGTGTGTTTCGTTTTGGAACGTTCTACCTTATAGATGAAGTAGGAGTAAGAAAAACTCATTCTGATTTATTTTTCTTCATTCTTGATGAAGGCTAATATCTGCAATGAAGGTGCTTGATTTAGGGGGGGGGGGTTTTTGGGGGGGGAGGCGGTGGGAAGAGGTAAACATTTTCAAGTTTTATTTTATCTTGTTTATACCCTTATCGTGGATATTATCTAGATGGCTTACAAAATTATTAAAAGTTATGTAAGGAAAAAATAATAGCTTACTCTTTGATAGAGAAAGGGTAGCCTACTTAATACCCCTTTGGCTTAGAGAAATGAGGGGCCCCTGTTTGCCTAGAAAATACTTTTTTATGTGTATGCTTTATAGTTAAATACATTTTACTTGGTATCACAAGTGACTTGTTTACCAAATACTACTTTGACCCCCTGACCTTATGAGTCACTGCTGTGTACAGTAAATGAAAATGATAAAGGGAACCTTAAACAATCCTGAAGATCATTCCATCAAATGAACCTCAGTGTATTGAACCTACACCAGCAGTCTATTGGGGTCATTTTACTAAAGGCTAGTAAGCCTTTAATGCTTTAGTACATACCAACAGGCTATGGCAAAATGTATTAAAGCATTTTGCAGTATTTGCCTATTAGCATGCAGTAAACCCCCACTTTTCTCTCTCTTAAACCCCCCCCCCCAAAAAAAAAACAACATTTTTGGAGGGGGCATCAGAATCAGAGAGTGGATATTCTCACATTATCCAGCTAGTGCATTTGGATTATTGCACACTAACTAGATAGCAGGATTATTACAGGAGCCCTTAATAACTCCTAAATAGTAAATTGTAATGCAAGTGTTAATTTTTTTTGCAGGTATTGTGCACTAATGCAAACATTAAAACACAACCTGAAAAAAGCCTTACAAAAATGCAGCGGTAAAGTCCCATGTTAGATAGAACACGCTAACCACAGATTTTACTACACTTTAGTAAAAGGGCCTCTTTGTATGAGTAATAAGTCACAAGTAGTGCTGTGATAACTTTTGTGTAAGTGCTTAGTTTAGGGAAGCTGAAAGCTGGGTGAGTTGGAAAATCTGTTGGTAAAGACACTTAAAATCATGGAGAAAATTCAGTGCCTTCAGACTTGCTAACCAGTTGTTTATAATATTCCACAAATACTAATTAATCTAGTTTTTAAAGCATGTATCTTTGGAGATGATAGGAAAACTTTTTTTAAAAACCATAAAGATATCTTGATTTTTCATGTTTGTATTACTTCAATAAAAAGATTTTCAGGAGTATATTTCTATTTGTTTCCCTTTTCTGTTGTGCTTTACTTGTCAGCAGTTCTTATATTGCTTCTTATGAACATGTTTACTTCTTATCTAAACAGAAATCCTCCCCCCCTCACACACACACAGAGCACATGATATTTCAGATTGAGAACAGAAACTGCTGAGCTGTGCCATAGGGACAAACAGATTAAGAGCATGACCAACACAGAATAAAGTTGATTAAAAAGAAAAGAGCAAACCACATGGAAGCTGTAATACTCTTTAAGTTTAAAGATGATTTTTTTTTTAAAGCTACATTTTCCTGTTAAGATAAATGCTAGTCTTTTGTGGTTGGTATCCAGAGAAAATAGAATCTGTTAAAAAAAAAAAAAAAGCAGAAGGAAAAAGAAGAAATAAAAAAAATATTCTCTGGTGCCCAAATTGTTTCTAAGTAAAACTTAATCTAAATAAAGGCACCCAGATCATTCTACTCCAGTTCAACATATCTATGACATTTGATGCAATAGATCACTTGCTACCATTTACTAGCGACCCTGAAGCCCATAGAGATTTAAAGGGCTTCGGGGCTTTTGCTGCGCAGCTTTGTAAAAGAGGCCAAAGTGAGCTGGGAATTTAAGGAAAAATACTACAATGGTTCACCCATTTTCTAAATAATAGATTTTATGAGGTATGTCAGGATGGGATTATGTAAGGATTTCCAGTCTCCCCCTCATTATTCAATCTATGCATAAGCATTCTAGGTGAAAGTTTCACCCTTCCACAAATTCAAATCTTCTCCAATTCAGACAATATCTTTTTCCTTTGTGATGCCAGAAATGCATTGGATAATACACTACAACACATAAAAAATGCAATTGTCTACCTCAGCAACTGGACACAAAAGAACTACCTCAAACTAAATGAGTCCAAAACCGGTCTACTCTGGTTTGGTGCCTTCGACTCGCTACCATGCACAGAAATTGAACTCACCTCAGGCGAGAAACTAAAAATTGAAAGACCTTTCAAGGTACTGGGCATCGTTCTTGACTCATCCCTAACCTACAAAGACCAAATCGATGCAGTGACGAGAATATTTTTTTTCAGACTAAGACAGCTGAGAACAATCAGGCGGTCCTAACCCAAAACAACTTTAGGACGATCAAGCAATCCTGCTATCATACCTGGACTACTGCAGCTCTCTCTATACAGTGATATCGCAGAAAAGGAACTCAAAAGGTTATAGATGCTTCAGAATACAGCATTCAGATTAGTACTCGGAGCCAGCATAGTGGACAAGACAACCCCACTTCTAAAAAGAGCTTCACTGGCTACTGATAAAGAAAGGAATACAGTTCAAGATGGCATGCATGACCCACAAAACCACATACAGCGAAACCATCTATGGACTCGCTACAAGCATCAAGGTTGCACTTTCCTTCCTCAACTCAAGATCCCCTTCTCATTTCTGCAGCAAGTCCGTTGGAAAAAACTGTTCAAATCCATTTTCAAATTCCAAGCTCTGTACACTTGGAATAACCTCCCAATATTTCTCCAGCAAATTCCTTGTTACTTCTGTTTCCAGAATACACTAAAGACATTTCTGTTCTCCTTATAGATGATTCTGGCCAATATATCTGTATCAATTGATCTATACTGCTTGATTAACTGTTCCTATTGTTAATCTCTATATAAAGTCTTTTGTTAGCTACATTGAATCCTTGTCAAAAAATTGTGGGATATAAGACCTATCTAGTATAGTAGAGTAGTTTTCAGCTGGTGCCTACATTTTCTAAATATTTTCTCACCACTGCTCATAAATGCATACTTTTTTGTGTCTGAAGTGAAAAGAAACAAATAGCTGCTGATCACAAGATAGAAAAACAGCGTGACGGGATAGAGGTGAGAACCACAACCATGTTAGAAAGGAATTCTCAACAGAAAAAAAGAATATGATGTTGCCTCTGTGCAGGTCATTGTTAAGACTTCATGTGGAGCTGTATGTCCTGATATGAAGGCTGGTAATCAAAAGTGCTGCCAGGATATTCATGTGTAAAGAGACTAAATATGTTGACTCAAGAAGGGGGGTGGAGGAGATGATTTGAATACTCCTAAGACCAAGACACATGGAGTACTTTCCAGTGAAAAGGAAGCTCTATCTAGAATAAGAGTTTATTGAAATACTAGTCTTTAAGCCCGTTACATTAACGGGTGCTAGAAAGCAGCCCCCTTTCCCTCTCCCCTTCCTCCCTAACTGTCTCTCCGTGGCCCCCCTTCTGTCTTCCCCCCATAAGCAAAACGATCTGCCTCCCAGCACATCCCTCCCCCCGAAGCAGCCCCCTTTCCCTCTACCCCTCCAATTCCTCCCTGGCAGTGTCTCCATGGCCCCCCTTCTGTCTCCCCTCCCAAGCAAAGCTGTCTGCCTCCCAGCACACCCATCCCCCCAAAGCAGACCCCTTTCCCTCTACCCCTCCAATTCCTACCTGACTGTCTCTCCGTGGCCCCCCATTTTGTCTCCCTCCCAAGCAAAGCTATCTACCTCCCAGCAAACCCCTCCCTCAAAGCTTTCTCTCTGCCCCTCCAGTACCTCCCTGACTGTGTCTCTGTGGCCCCCCTTCTGTCTCCCCCCCAAGCAAAGCTGTCTGCCTCCAAGCACACCCCTCCCCCAAAGCAGGCCCCTTTCCCTCTCCTGCTCCAGTTCCTCCCTGTCTCTCTGTGGCCCCCCCTTCTGTCTCCCCCCCCAAGCAAAGCTGTCTGCCTCCAAGCACACCCCTTCCCCAAAGCAGGCCCCTTTCCCTCTTCCTCTCCAGTTCCTCGCTGTCTCTTCGTGGCCCACCCGATTTTCTCTTCTCGCAGTCTGGCCAGCTCCCCTAGTCCCTTGCCGCCGCCGCCACCCCCTTCCCTTCCCACGGTCAACAAACCTCTTGGCTCCAGCAGCGGCCGCAGCACTGTAAACACGCTGTTTCGCGGCCTCTACTGCCCCGATTTGCTCTTCCGTGTCCCTGATGACGTCATCAGAGACACGGAAGAGCAAATCAAGGCAGTAGAGGCCACGAAGCAGCGTGTTTACAGTGCTGCGGCCGCTGCTGGAGCCAAGAGGTTTGTTGACCACGGGAAGGGAAGGGAAGAGGGTGGCGGCGGCAGCAAGGGACGAAGGTAGCCGGCCAGACCGCGAGAAGAGAAAATCGAGTGGGATGCTCAACAGGTATTGGGGGGGAGGGGCGAGGACGAAGACGAACTGAGCCCTTGCTTTCTCCCTAGCTCCCAGTGCCCTACCGGTCTGTACACCGCGATCTGGAGAGCAGGGAGTCCAACGCTGGCGGCTGGGAAGCAGTAAGGCTGGGGACTCGCGCATGCGCACTCCTGCAAAGCCACGGACATACATCTCACAGATCAGGGATTTCAGATCACGCAGGTCTGAGTGCGCATGCGCGTCTAGTGTTTTATTATATTAGATATGACAACAGAGAGAAGCTTTCAGACCCTTCTAACCATTATATGAGGCTCAGAGTGGATAGATCAGAGGAGCTCTTTTATTAAAGTTTAGTATACACTAACGTACATTTGCATGCTCTAAATGTGCAGCCCATTGTATACCTATGTGGTACTTTCAGATTTTAGTAAACTGTAACTGTAAATTGTGAGAGATCTTCACTTGGGGAAAGGTAGGTTTTTAAAGTAAGCTCAGTTATTTTATTTTAAATACTCTTCTCACTTAGGGAAGTTTAAGGGGTTAGTTTTTCTTACCATTGAAATTTCTGTTACAGTTCATAGACTGGCATTTAAGGGGGCATCTTAAAATTGCTGTTGTATCAGTATAAAGCGCAGCTAATAGGTACAGGAAGCCTCAGTTTAGACTTTAATTCCCACCCACCTCTGACCTAATCTTTGATTTATAGGCCCTTGAACCATTTAGAAGGCCACAAATGAAATTGGAACATCTTTGCTAGAAAGTAATTAGCTCTTAGAAATGCTGTCTGCTAGATCCTTAGAGGGGAACCTACCAATAACATTACACAATAATTCTAAAAACTATTGGCAAAGCCTAACATATAACTAGCAATTTTAAGGGACTTTAATATGCATGTTCCCACTCCCTTAGCAACGTAAGAAGGAAATCGCTAATATTAGATGCAGGCAGCAATCCAGCAGTGAGATTGGAGCTATCCAGTCTTTTGCAGTCAGTGTCGCATGTTTGATTATCTCCCAGTTGGTGAGAAGTCATCATATGTTTGTACTTGGTGCAAAGAGTTCCTTGTGCTCAGGGAAAGGGTCTGATCTCTGGAGGCTAGAATAGGAGACTTGGAGGAGCTGAGGCAGACAGAGGTTTATAGTAGGGCTTATAAGTTAATTGTGATTAGCAATTAATCACGTGAATGAAAGGAGTATTCAATCAAAATAATTTCTGATTATTTTCTGATTAATAGCTGTCTCAAGACCGAGAACCCCAATTTTATTTTATTTTATTTATTAAATTTTCTATACCATTCTCCCAGGAGAGCTCAGAACGGTTTACATGGGTTTATTCAGGTACTCATGCATTTTTCCCTGTCTGTCCCGGTGGGCTCACAATCTATCTAGTGTACCTGGGGCAATGGGGGGATTAAATGACTTGCCCAGGGTCACAAGGAACAGCGTGTTTGAGACTGTAGTTTTAACCACTGCGCCACACAGTGCCATCAAAGCTACTTATGGAATAAAAGAGAGATTAGAATTAAGGATCACAGCTAAGTATCGGAAAGATTGTCAGAGATACCTTCATATTCTTTGCACAGTGGTCAGAGGAAGGTTAGGCAGATTTCCAGTCAGCCAATAGGCTACTGTTTACTCAAAATTTTAAATCAGATGGTGATCATTTAACCAGCTTGCAGTGGAATATAAGCAAGCATCTAGATATGAAGTATTAAGGTTGAACAGATCACTATAATGGAGTAAAAGAATGTCATCTATATAAAAATGGTTAGTTTTATGTTTGCTTCCTGAATAAAGGTTGGTAATGAACTCATAAAAAGATTTGCAGATAGATAGTATCCCCAGGGTACCCCATATTGAAGGGGTTGTGCCCCAGATTTTCTTGAGGGGTTGACAGCCTGGTAGGTCCTACTGTCTAGGAAAGATCTGAAGCACAATGCCAGCTATCCCAAGTGAGGCAGGTTGTGAAATAAAAATTGAATGGGTGAGGTCAAACACAACTGTTAAGTCTAAAGAAATTGCTAACGCAATACTCTCTGATCAAGATTAGAGTGAGCATCACTAAAGTACTGAAGGCAAGATTGCTTTCGAACTACAGCCAGGTCTAAATCCTGACTTGGGGGGGGGGGGGGGGGTGCAAGGCTAAAATTTATTGTAAAAAACCTGGTTACTCCCCACCCCACAATTTTTGACAGGAAGCTTAAGTTGGAGACCGACTGATATTGAGCTAAAACTGTTGGATCGAGAATAGATTTCTTCAGAATGGGTCAGATAACTGTATGCTTTCAAAGTGAGAGAACAATTTGGGGAAAGACTGAGATTAATCTGAGATAAAGCAAAGAGAAGCAACTCTAGGTAGACTATGAATAGCAAAGATGAAGGAAGTTGATCTAAAAAGTGGTTTTTCTTATAGATGCTCTGATTTTAGTTAATGATGTAGTTGAAAAGACCATTCAGTAGAGCCTGATAGCTTTGGAAATATCTCTTTGAAAGTTGCAGAGACAGAAGGAGGATTTATAGCAATGGTCTCAAACTCAAATCTTTTGCAGGGCCACATTTTGGATTTGTAAGTACTTGGAGGGCTGCAGAAAAAATAGTTAATGTCTTTTTAAAGAAATGACAATTTTGTATGAGGTAAAACTTTTTATACTGTATAAATCTTCCCTCCCCCCACCGAAGGCCTGCATGTTTCCCCCTTCTTTGCAGTGTCCTCCAGCTTCCCCTCTGGCCTCCCAGGCTTAGCTTCAGCTAATTATTGCAGCCTGCAGAGAGAATCGCCAGTGCTGTAGTGTTCCTTGCAGGCTGCCATCAGCCTCCGCAGCATGTTCTCTCTGTCGCGGTCCCAACCCTCCTCTGACTTCAGGGGCAGGATCGCAGCAGAGGGAACGTGCTGCTGAAAATGACTGCAGCCTGCAAGGATCACTACAGCACCCGCAGTCCTCTCTGCAGGCTGCGGTAATTAGCTGAAGGTAAGAGCGGAAGGCCAGGGGGGGAAGCCAGAGGATGCTGCAAAGAGCGGGCCGCAAAATAGTACCTGACGGGCCGCATGTGGCCCCCGGGCCACGAGTTTGAGACCACTGATTTATAGCTACTAAGATGCTTGCAGAGCAGTGATCATTTGGTGGAAATAGTCTGATTAGGGATTCTGGGGCTGGTAACAACTGTCTGCCTGAGAGTTTGCACCGACAGGAAGACCAAAAAATTAATGGTAAGATTTACAGCTTTCTGAAGCCATGATGAGAAATAGGACCTTTTAGCTAATTTCAGATGAAAATTAAAATGATGGTGGCAATCATTACAATGTCTTTCATTCATGGTGCTCTGTCTTCTGAATATCATGTGAACCCGTATTCCCTCTCTTAAATTTATTCATTTTAGAAAAAGCTCTAGAGTAGCCTTTTTCATACAGGGCATCTTCGGCTTGGAATACTCTTCCCAGTCCTGTTAAGCCACACATTCTCTCCATTCCCATCCAAATGTTGAAGCATGCTGTCTTCACAGACTAGCATGGTTTTCCTCTTACTTCTCCATCATAGGGTGGGAATGCTTGTGCATCTTCAAAAGCTTCTTCCATAAAAGATCAGCTTGGCGCCATCACCAGCGATATCGCCTAGTAGTTTGACTAAAAGATCCTGCTGTGCACAGAGAACATCTGTTACAGGTATGTAGCTCTGTTATGCATCTTTTCAATGCATACATCCCTTACTTAGCCCATAAGGATCCTAAATATGAGAAATAAAATAAGAGGGCAGTTTTCTTTTGAGTTTAGTTTTATTATATATCTAGATTTAACATTCACAGAGCTTTGGTTTAATAGGTACAAAACTAGCCAGAAATGGGAAAGTAAAATGATTGTATCAAAGTTCAATCCCTTGAAATTCATACAGTTAAATTAATTATTAATCTTCTTTTAGGCCCTCTTTTACTAAGCTGTGATAAAAGTTTCTACTGCAGCCCGGGGCACTAAATGCTCTGACGCTCCTAGGAATTCTATGTACGTTGGATCATTTAGCACTCCAGGAAGCTGTAGAAACCCCTACTGCGGCTTAGTAAAAAAAAAAAAAAAAAAAAGAGAGAGGGGGGAGGGTTAGTGAGTTATGCATTAGCTACTGTGTACTTACAATTGTGAGGAAGGTGAGCTATTTTAAATACAATTATCTAAGACTGATTTTTACTGAGAATTTTCTATATTTGGCACAAAAGTAGGACATTTTTATCTTAACATGTTTTTACTTGAGGTTTAAGGTGGTTATAACATAAAATGCATAGACATACTATTTTTGTTATAGAATGGATAAAAAATGTAGCTTGGCACAATTTGGGAATTAGGTTTGAATCATTCTTAAAATGCACTGGAACTCTGTTTAACTTTCTTTTTTTCATTTTATGAACTCAGTTGATATGCACGGGGAGATTAGTGTTTTGGGGTAGTATGATTAACATTAATTAAAGTTCATGAATTTTTTTTTCCCTAGATAAAGCCAATAAATATGATTCTCGAGATGTTGAAAGATTCTGTCAAGATGATACTTGGGTAGAGAGTTATTTGACTTGGCGGCATAATGTAGTGGATGATACTTTGAAGATGATTGATGAAAGTTTTCAGTGGCGAAAAGAGTTTGCAGTGAATGGTAAGAGATAATTTTGTGTACATTTGTCTGTCTTTTACAGTGTAAGATGTTTGTTCACACTGTGCTTCAGATAACCCCCCCCCCCACCCCCACCACACTACTGCCGTGCTTAGAATTTTGGATCCCTGATATTCAGCCCAATGAGGCTATTGAGCCACTTCGGGCTGCAAGCTGAGCTAATCTTGAATATTCAATGTTAGGACATGCAGCTCCCACTTTTGAATATCCAGGTATGACTTCCAACCTGAAGCTGACTAGGCACTGGCCGATAATTCAGACTGGTAACTGGTTAACTTGTTGCATAAAAGGCTGAAAGGGAGTTGGGCAGAAGTACCTGCTGTTCTGATGACAAGCAGGCAAAATCTCAATGTGGGCGATGTTCTCCACAGAACCCAGTATGGCACTACCATGTGCACTATTTTAAATTTTTTTAAGGCAGTGCCCATACCGCACCCATGTTGGTATCTTCCCGCCCAGTTTATTTTTTCAGATCTGAGAATCTGTGTCTTTAGTATGTCATACTTTTTATTTTTTTGGTGTCTCTTTATTTTTTTTCGTTCTTTTAGTCATACTTTTTTTTTTTTTTTTTTAGCCTTTTCCCATATTCCTACCAACTTTGGTCAACTTTTTAGTTTTTGGCCTTCTTGCCACTTCAAACCCTTTTTCTTTAGGAGAGCATCATATCATTTTCAGCTTTTTTCACTCAAATCCCCAGGCCATTGAGCCCTTTGGCTTCACATTGGCCATTTTTCCCTCCATGTCAAAGTTGGTACCGAGTGGCTTTAAAAAAAAAAAATGCTATCGATGTAATCGGACCATTTCAGACTCTGATCCACATAATTGTTGTGTCCAGTGCCTCAGTCCTGAACATCGGGACATTAGAAAATAAATGGTATAAATTAAAGAACTAAGGTCGGTGTTGGACAGACTTGTACGGTTTGTGTCCCATATATGGTGATTCAGTGTAGGATGGGCTGGCAAGGGCATCAGTAGGCACTCCACTAACTTGGAACAGACTTTACAATAGATATCTTGCAGACAACGGGATGGTTGGATAGGCTGCATTAAGCTTAGATGGAAACTTCAGCTGTTGGAACCTAGGACAATACCTGGTGGACTTTAGTCTATGGCCCAGAAATATCAAAGAAGAGACAAATTAATTTAATCATGTATTTTTAATGAGAATAACTAATGGACAGACTGGTTGGACCATTACAGGTCTTTATCTGCTGCCATTTACTATGTTACCTGTGTCCTGTCTCTATATGCAAAAGAGGTCACTTAAACCTACCGACTACAATTTGAAATGTTTTTTGGTACGAAATCTGCAACAATATCGAGCATGGCTGGTGATTCGGAACATGATGCTCAACCTTCTGTGACCCTGGCATTGACATTTGTATTGTGAACATCGCACATTGGACTCCTTGCAACGCTGGGACTCTACTTCATCCTCATCAAAAGATGTAGCACATAAGAAAGCTAAGAAGCACAAACATTCTTCCCATTCTACGTATACTACTGTGTCCTCCCATGTATCGACTTCATCAACGCATACTAAACGTTGATATCCAGATGATCATTCTCCATCCAGATGGTGCCTCCGTAGAGGTGTACCTTGACATCGAGGTCTCCCACGCTGTACCAACCAGTACAGCAGACTGCTTCCATGCCCCTGTCTCTTTCAGTACTGGCACTATATCTCCAGGAGGAGATTTGGGCTATGCTCGAACAAGAGCTTTCTGGGCTACTACAGACAGCCTTTACAGGCTTTAAAGGCTTCCATGCCTGCCTCGTGTCAGCCCGAGGACAAGGTCACGCACTCTTCTTGATGTTGAGCATCAGGGTTGTCATGGGCCCACTTGATACATGCATTGTCATTGACAGAAGACTTGCCTTCTGCATTGCCTTGAAGCACAGTCAATGCTCTCCTTGATGCACACTCCCTGATTCACTTTCAAGGGGTTACTTTGGGCAGTATGACTCGTACATCTCCATCCACTGTGAGGAGTTATCAGAATACTCAGCAGAAGAGTACTACAGTATACCTTTTGATCCTTCACCTCTTCAATGATACACATCTCCATCTGAGAGTCTCTCTTTTACTGGAATCATAAGACAGATGGGACAAGAGTTGCCCATCATAATGGAATCAGAGGAGGTACTTCAGAACCTTTTAAAACGCCACCAAATGAGTGCATTAAGGTAGCTTTACATGAAGTCATGAAGGATACTTTTTGGGAGACCTCTTATCTGTTCAAGTAGCTCCTAGAAAAATAGACTAGTTGTGTCTGCCTTCGAGCAATCATTCAGTTCAAGTTCTTACACTTCTGCTCCTCAAGCACATATTCCGATCATCTGTACTGCTTAACAGAATTATAGACTACCTGTTTTATATGTCCATTTATTTTAAATCTTTCCTAAAACAATGACTTTAAAGAGTTCTTCCTCAAGATAATTTTAAAGACATTTTAACAATTATTTAAAAACTTGTTCACTACTATAAAGTTCATAGCTAGAGTAGCTTTTGATGCTTTCTGGGATAGGCACGTTGGATCTCTCGGAGAGAGAAAGAGATAATGGTTACGGTGGATGGGCAGACTAGGTGGGCCATTTGGCCTTTATCTACCATCATGTTTCACGTTTCTGTATTGTCCAGAGCATATGCAATGGCCATTGCAATGCACAGGTTGACCTGGCTTCAAATCTCAGACCTGTTCAGAGAAAAAAATTTGAGGACGTTGTAAATAAAATAAAAAAAACCCCAACAACACACAGATACTAGGTTTGAACCACAGACCTCTCAAATCTTCATCAACTAGAATATATTCTACCTCTTCTATATTAGAATAACTGCAAGGACCATCTGCTGCTCTAATTTGTGAACATTTGACTGGGCACCATATGTATAACAACATGGCCTCAAAGCTTGATTTAATATATACAGTTTATTGAATAATTTATTGAATAAAAGGGGAAGTGGTTATGACTGTTACAGATAATGGATCCAGTTTGTGAGTACCTGAATGTAAACTACTTAGATAACCTCCATTCATAGCAGTATATAAATATATCTGGTTCTGGTGAAGAAACCAGAAAACTAGAATCCACTAGATCAGGGTGTCCAACCTGCGGCCCTGTGAAGTATTTTGTGTGGCTGTGGTCGAGGGCAATGCAGTGTTTTCCTCTGCTGCCCCCGGGTGTTTACTGTCTTGCCGACTCCTAGAGAGCTGCACGGGAACGGGGACGACGGGAATCCCGCGGGACCCGCGGGCATCCCGCGGGTTCCCCCTTTGGGTCACGGGGATCCCGTGGGGACGCCCCCTAGGGTCGCGGGGATCCCGTGGGGACGCCCCCTAGGGTCGCGGGGATCCCGTGGGGACGCCTCCGAGGGTCGCGGGGTTCCTGCGGGGCTGGATGTACTCAGTCGCGCGGCTCTTCTCCCTACCTTCTCTGCTTGCAGCACAGAGCCGAACGGAAGTCTTCCCGACGTCAGCGCTGACGTCGGAGGGGAGGGAGGGCTTAAACAAAGCCCTCCCTCCTTCCGACGTCAGCGCTGACGTCGGGAAGACTTCCGTTTGGCTCTGTGCTGCAGGCAGTGCAGGTAGGAGGAGAGTAGCCTCGCGGTTCGAGTGGCTACCAAGGGAGGGGGCGGTCCGCCCCGCCACACCCCGCCCCGGTTGCAGCACAGCCGGCCAGGTCCCCTTACTTTTGTGGCACTTCCCCGACCGACCGACAACAGCCCCGGTCCGACAATCCTCCCTGCCCTGTAGCCGCGAATCTAAATTATCTTCTTACAGCAGCTGTAATAAGGTAATTTAGATTCGCAGTTAAGGGCAGGGAGGTTTGTCGGACCGGGGCTGTTGTCAGTCGGTCGGGGAAGTGCCACAAAAGTAAGGGGACCTGGCCGGCTGTGCTGCAAACGGGGCGGTAGAGAAGGAGTGGGGAGAAGGACGCTGAAAGGCCATGGGGAAGACGGGAGGGGGGGGGGAAGGACTCTGAAAGCACTTGAAGACAGAGGAGGGAGAAGGACGCTGAAAGCACATGGGGAATACAAAGGGGTGGAGAAGGACGCTGAAAGGCCATGGGAAGGGCGGGGGGGGGGAGGACTCTGAAAGCACTTGTGGAAGACAGAGGGGGGAGAAGGATGCTGAAAGCACATGGGGAAGACAAAGGGGTGGAGAAGGACGCTGAAAGGACATGGGGAAGACGGGGGGGTGGAGAAGGACGCTGAAAGGCCATGGGGAAGACAGAGGGGGGAGAAGGACGCTGACAGGACATGGGGAAGATGGGGGGAGAAGGACGCTGAAAGGAAATGGGAAAGAGAGAGTAGGGAGAAGACGCTGGCAGGGAAGAAGACAGATGCCAGACTATGGGGGGAGCGGAGAGAAGAAGATGGGTGCCAGACCAATTTGGAAGGGGGAAGAAAGGGAGAGGCACAGTAACAGAGCAAATGGAAGATGCAGAAGGAAGAGAGACAGTGGATGGAAGGAATTGAATGAGAACATGAGGAAAGCAGAAACCAGGCAACAAAGGTAGGAAAAGAATTATATTTCTTTTTTTTTATTTTGCTTCAGGATAAAGTAGTATATTAGTTGTGTTGATAAAAATTTATAAACATTAGAGGCTCTGGTAGAAACCCATTTGCAAAGTATGTATTCTTCCCAATTAATATTTTCAAATTAATAAAGTCTTTTTGCTTATTTGTAAATGGGTTTCTACCAGAGCCTTTAATTCAGTAGCATAATTAAATGAAATAACTATTTCTGAAGTTTATAGGGACGGGCGGGGACGGAGGGGATTCCTCGCGGGGACGGGTGGGGACGGAAGGGATTCCTCGCGGGGACGGGTGGGGACGGAGGGAATCCTCACGGGGACGGGTGGGGACGGGTGGGATTCCTCACGGGGACGGGTGGGGACGGGTGGGACTTTGGCGGGGACGGGTGGGGACGGGTGGGATTTCTGTCCCCGCGCAACTCTCTACCGACTCCCTCCTCTGTCTTGCTGCAGCGTTTGCGCATTTGTGTGGCCCTAGAAACATTTTTCTCAGTCAATGCGGCCCAGGGAAGCCAAAAGGTTGGACACCCCTACACTAGATGAAGTACTGTAAAACTTATTGACTTACTGAATATAGCAATGGTGAAGACAGTGCTTGGCCTGTACCTCAGCTTCACCACTGTGCTTTATATAGCCTCGATCTTGTGGCAGTTTAACAGTGTTGAGGCAGCAGATGAAGACCACAACTAATGTAATCTCTGCAGTCTGTCAAGTGTATTGCCTTGAGAAACAAATTAAATAGCAGCACACAGTGTGCTGATGGTGCTGGGGACAAATGAGTACCTTTCTTATAGTTCCTAATACCACAAGATAGAACTCATACTATAACTCGTTGATAAGATAAATAATCTTCTTGAGAGATCTTTGGAGGAAATTGGAAAATACATATACCTAGTTCCAAAAAGGAGAGAACCATGTTATGCAAAAGAAAAGAAAAAAAGTAGTGCAAAATTCTTTATCAAGAAAGATGGTATGGGAGCTTTTAGTGATTTTTCAGAGTGAAGTATTTTCTATAGTTCAATAATCAGTTTTATTGAAATTGGTTGGACTGCCAGTGGAAAAGTCTAGCTAAGCATGTAAGCAATAATTACCTTGCTTCCCAATATCAATTCAACTTCAGATATATTCCTTTGAACTAGAAGTATGGTGGTTTTTTTCCTGCAGTCATTTAGGCATGATTGCTAGTGGTTTCTTCAAGTTGGAAAGATCAGTGGCTTGTGATCATTTTAAATAGTCACTTGTGTAGCATAGATATAAGTATGAAAACACTCCATAAACCATGGCTAGAAGCTTTCTCAATGTGTATAGTTTTACTCCACCTGTTTCAATGCTTGGGATGCATATGTAAATGTTTTTCTTTTTTAGTACGAGGCTTGCCTCTAGACTGGGATGAGGGGAAAGAGCAACCTTGGTCCATGAGGGCTGCAACTCATTTGTGTTATCAGGATTTTTTTCAATTAATTTGTGTACACTGCCTCCATTGTATGCAAAAATATCTCATGCATATTTGTTGGGTATATCCTGAAAAAAATGACTGGGTTGTGGTCCTCAAGGGCCGAGGTTTCCCATCCTTGCTCTAGACCAGGAGTGTCAAAGTCCCTCCTCGAGGGCCGCAATCCAGTCGGGTTTTCAGGATTTCCCCAATGAATATGCATTAGATCTATTAGCATACAATGAAAGCAGTGCATGCAAATAGATCTCATGCATATTCATAGGGGAAATCCTGAAAACCCGACTGGATTGCGGCCCTCGAGGAGGGACTTTGACACCTGTGCTCTAGACTATGCTGGCTATTTATCACACTGCACTGTAAGATCAGTCTTGGCATCATAGAATTCTAATATCAGAGCCTCTCTCAATAGGTGTTTCAGCTCATCTTGCAATGTACCATATTTCTCTGTGTCAAATAAAATTTTTTTCTTGCTTGAACCATTCTCAAATGGGTGAACATATTTTAGAGAAATAGGTACAATCCTTTGCCATCTGAAATAATCTTCAGATCCCACCTTTGTGAGTACTAGCATATTGTCACTTTGACTTTCAAGGGATCCAGTTTCAGTCCTTAGTCTGTATCTGACTAAGATGGCTTTGAGTTTATGATCACAATCCTCTTTGATAGTACCTCCACTTATAGACTAGCAGATCACCTGTGATAACAGGCCAGCCCTCTCATACAGACAGCACACTGTGAAGTTGTCTCTGAAAGTCTTCTGGCACTACAGATATTCCAAAGGGAAGTCTATGCCATTTTTATTTCCCAAACTGAGTCTCAAACATGCTCAGCTTGCTGCTCTGCTCATCTAGGCCCACATGTCAGAACCCACTATAGCAACAACAGCCAAAAAAAGCACTGGTGCTATCTCATTTATAAAAAGCTCCAATTTTTGTAAGTTCTTATTAAAAGACCTTCAAAATAGAAATAGTGAAACTGTGTGTTTAATTTTAAAACTATTTACAGTATTCTCATTTACGAGACCTCAATTATTTCGTACCTCTCAATATGCATCATCTCTGTGTTCAAATTCACAACCACTTTTCATACTGTTCCCAATGCTTTTTGCTTCTATCGCATCGCACTAGAAATTAAAGTTCAAACTTTTACTTGTCATTTAAGAAAAGCTAAAACATATTTCTAGTGCAGCGTGCCTACTAGTCCTGAACCATAAGGTTATGCATCTGAACTCGCAAGTTGCTTGCAGAATGCTGTCAATCATGTTTGCATTCCACCTCCTTCCCAAGCAGCTGCTCCTGCCCCCTCAGGGTTTTTTTTTGTTGTTGTTTTTTTTCTGGAAGCAACTTACTTCGAAGTATTTATGCTGCTGAGATCCTTGAGACCTTCAGTAACAAGGCTTCATCCTGGATTTTGAGAGCCTTATGTGGAGTGGCTATTTGAACTGCTGAGGGTCCCCAGTGTCTGTGTTCAGCATGACAGAAGTAGCTGCACAGGGGATCGCCCTTCAGCATATTCCCCTGACTAGACAAATACACAGAGCTGGACCAAGATGTTCAGTTGACATAAGCTGGGAGGATGGAAAGTCCTATTCCATGCCATTATTGTCCCAGGATGCAATCTCTATGGCAGAGTCTGGTTGTCTGCATGAGAACAGCAGTCTAGAAGTGGTAGTGGCCCTAGACCAGGGGGAAGACACCATGGTGCGTCGGCTGTTTAAAACCTCTGCACTCTTGGGCATTATTTCTACCTCGTTGCGAGAATGTTTGCACACTAGGACTCGCTAGCAGCTTTGGTATCTACTGAGGGTGTGGAACCCATCCCAGAGTGATGTGAGGTAGAGCACAAAAACAAAACAGTGGGCTCTCTACAACCCTTGCAGTTAGTGAGGGATTAACCTGCTGGTCAAGTCTACCATTCCTGTTTATAAGAAAGAAGATTAGCATGTTAAGAACCTAATCTTTCCTTAGGATTTCTTTTTCTAGAGGTAATATAAATAAGGGTTTAAAAATTCTGGAAGCCCATCCTAGTTACACATTAGAAATGTTTAAAGTATTTCGTCATTCTTGATGGTTATATTCTGATTTTATGTTAAATGTGTTAACCATTTTATGAGACTTGTAAATTTGTCAGTTTTGTGATTACAGCATATAAATGAGTTTTACCGAACTGAAAAAAAAGCTTCATTTCAATACAAAATATGACTGGTATATATTTCTTTTCCATGTATAAGCCACCATAAGAAGATTTTTTAAGTTTAAAAAAAAAAAAAGTCTGCTCCATTAGGTCAGTTATTGTTTTGAGGAGCAGCTTATGATGCTTTTGCAAGGTGTTTCTGTGCATAGAGTTTTACTCTCCAAAGTGCTAAGTTTAACTAGTTCAACCTGTATGATTTTAAAAAGAAAAAAATAATCCTGAAAAAACCTATATTGTATGTCTGGCTTTGGCTGGAGTAGTTTTCTAAGCTTTAAAGAAGAAACTAAAAAATTGCTTAAAAGATTATGCTTTTTGTTTCAGATCTGAATGAGTCCAACTTTCCCAAGTGGTTTTTTGAAACTGGTGCCACATTTTTGCATGGATATGACAAAGAGGGCAACAAACTATGTAAGATATGGGAAAGATTTTTTTTCCTACTTTTATGCAGTGTATCATGTGCCACACACAATGTTAATAACACCTACCTGAACAGAGTAGTTTAACAAAGGGAGGAAAAGAGATTGCAAAATTGTTTTTTATAGTTCTTCAGATTTAGAAATGTTAAATAGATTTTCTAATTTTAAATTTAGTTTTGAATAAGCAGTGCTTTTTATACAACTGGATGTAACTTCTGTTCAGAAGCATGTATTTATTGATGCTTGCTGCTATTTGCCATGAACAGGGAAACAGATTACGTAGTAGATCCTTCTGTTGATGCCATTTTCATTTAGTACCATTTCTAATGTCCATCAACTGGCTTCATTTGCATATTAAGACAATTCTTTTTTTTACTGAGGTTTTGAAAGTGGATGCAGTTATGACATAGTGTACAATTCATGTTATAAAGCTGTAACACTTATCTCTTCATAACTTGCACAGTCTAATCTAATCTTTGGTCTATATACCAGGTCATCTTCCAGTGGAGTTTGACTCAGTTCACATATATTTAAGACTAGAGTACATAGCAAAAAACATAAGAGAAGGAAGAACGAATTAAAAGCTAGAATATATAGTAAAAGCATAAGAAAAAAAAAACTATATTATCATTTTGTTGAGACTATAGTTAAACCATTTAAAAATTGTGAGAACAAAGTTTTCAGGAATTTACAAAATAATTGCAGCTGGCCTAAAAGCCTAATGGAGTATTTTGTATAAATCTTGAACAGAAGTACAAAATGTGGATATGATGAGTAACTACAGTTAAAGCTATGTTTGTAAGGAGGCAATATATAATCTAGACGTGACAGCAGCAACCTGCATTTTAGATGCAAACTAAGCTTTCCTTGACCAGAGATTTCCTTGTGATAATAAGGAGCCTATTTACTATTGTGTTAGCATGGACTTTAGCAGTTAACTTGTAATTTCTGCGTTAACAGGTAATCTAGAAATGGGCAAGGACTCTTAAGTATTTTATAGATTTCTATCATATCTCCCCTGAGCTATCTTTTCTTCAAGCTGAAGAGCCCTAGCCACTTAACCTTTCCTCATAGGAAAGTCATCCCATCCCGTTTATCATTTTCATCACCTTTCTCTGTACCTTCTCTAATTCCACTATCTTTTCTTGAGATGTGGCAACCAGAACTGCTTCACTATTTGAGGTGTGGCCACGGCATAGAGTGATACAAAGGCACAAATAACATTTTCATCTTTTTCCATTCCTTTCTGGATAATTCCTAACATTCTATTTGCTTTTTTTTTGCTGCTGCTTCACACTCTGCTGAGGGCTTCAATGTATCCTCAGTAATGACACCTAGATCCTTTTTCTGGGTGGTGAATCCTAATATGGAACCCTGCATCACATAGATAAGTTTGAGTTCCTCTTTCCCACATGCATCACTTTAGAATTGCTCACATTAAACGTCATCTGTCATTTTGATGCCAAGTCTCACAAGGTCCACTTGGAAATTTTACAGTCCTTTTGCAATTTAACTTCAATTTAATTTCCATATTTATATCCTACTTAACCACAAAGTTCCAAGCGGATTACAATAAAAGACAATACCATATAAAAAAAAATTTACAATCTCTTAAAAACATCTTAAAATATAAGTTTGCTATAGCTAAAATGCAATATCTCAGTCCTGGCTTGCTTTAAATAGTACTCTGTTCATCCAAGGTTGATGATGTCATCATCAAATTTAATTATCTCACTAGTTATTCCTATCTTTAAGTCATTGATAAATAAGTTTTTTAAATATAATGGTCCCAGCACAGACCCCGGGGGAACCCTACTATTTATAAAACACCCACACAGCTAGAATTTCACAATATCAAATACATAAAGCTATGAACTTGTAAGTGAAAAAAGCAAAAAGGCAAACCTCAGTGTATTACAGGAGGAAAAGCCTCAGAACCCCATCAGGGAGGATACCTTCCCTGATGGTAGGGTAGGTAACTTCATAGTAACAAAAAACCTCTTAATGTCACTGAAAGTTTGAAAACAGGCAATGCTTAAAACATATTTTAGGCAGTCATTGAAATCTTTAAAGTATTACAAGCTGTTGAAAATTTTAAACACAAAGAACTTATCTTCAGTGTGTAATCTGGCACAGGCTCCCAACCCCACCAACAATGGCCAAGCATTTCACCTCATGGCTGCTTCAGGGAATAGGGAGGATAGAGTTTATACTCGGCACTAGATGTGCTCATAAGTGCCCATGCAAAGAACCCCACTATTTACCCTTCTCCATTGAGATTATTGACCATGTAACCCTATACTCTGTTTTTTATCTTTCAGCCAGTTCTTAATCCATAATAGGACACTACCTCCTATCCCATGACTTTCTAATTTCCTTAGAAGTCTTTTATGAGGTACTTTGTCAAATGTTTTGAAAATCCGAATACACAATATTGACCAACTGTCCTTTATCCACTTGTTCATTCACCTCTTCCAAGAGATGTAATAGATTAGTGAGGCAAGATTTCTCTTGACTAAATACTTGTTGGCTCTGTCTCATTAATCCATGCTTATATATATATATATATACTCTGTCATTTTGTTCTTTATAATAGTCTCTACCATTTTGCCTGACATAAAACTCGATGGTCTATAATTTCCCAGGTCATTTCTGGAACCCTTTTTAAAAAATGTTGTTATGTTGGGCAGGGAGAGCTAGGGAGGGCTTGGGAGGATGGAAGGGAAAGGGGGTTTCAGTTTCACGGAGAGCTGTACGCTTAACTTCCAATAGCAGATAATTTCATTAAATTAGTGTGTCATATTTTGAGGGCAGTTGGTCGAGGTGCATCGGTTTTGAAGTAATTATGAGGTGGAAGATCTTGGTTTTAAATTTAAAATGTTGAATCAAAACTACTTTGAGTTTAGAAATAGCCAACTGGTAGCCAATAGGTTGAAGGTTAGAACCACTTAAAATAAGTCTTTGGATTAAAGGGGCAGGTGGCACAGTGACAAAAAGGGACCATGAGATTTGGCAGTAGTTTGTGAATTTTTATACCATTTTGTATACCCCGGAGAGGGAGGGGAGCAGTGAAGAGACTAATTTCTATTTGGACCCTGTACGTTTGGGGCAGATTGAGACCCTAAAGGTACAGAGGACAGGCCCCTTATAGCAATTGAAATCTGTAGAGCCCTCCATTTTATGAAATAAGGGAAAATCCCTGGGCTGAATGGGTTTACTGTAAGTTCTACAAACAATTTGCTGACTTTGCTTCCCTTTCCCTTTATTTAACACCTTGTATGCGGGGGACAAGCTGCCTATTTTATGAGGCTGACTAGAGTCACTGTGATCCCTAAGGAGGGTAAGGATCCCTTGCTATGTGACTCTTACTGTCCAATCTTGCTGTTAAGGGTTGATGCCAAGTTCTTTACCAGAGTGCCGGTAGATAGGCTTGGTTGGTTCATTCAGACCAGTTGGGATTTATAGTAGGGCAGCAGGTGAGTGACAAATATTAGAAGGGTTATTAATTTGATGGAGAGAGTAAAATTAGGAGCTTGAATAAGAGTACTTTTTGGATGTTCCCCTGATGCATCTCCAATGGATGCCTGGGAAGAGTAGGAAGCTATGAGGTGTAGGTGGATCATGTAGCAGGGTTACCATGAGAATTTGGTAGCAGACTAGGGCTTGGTTGCTGGATGGCCATAAATATTAGTGGTTTACTTGTTTTCTTTAACCAAAGGACGGAGCAAGATATTTTTCAGTGGTGGGAGGCTCAGGGATTAGTGTGTGGGTGGCAGTGCTGTGACTTGGTAATAAGGAGGATCAAAAGTTTTGGGAAGATACAGAAAGACTATGGGTTGTTGTCATGGAGATCTTTTTCTCTAGCTTCAGGTTCAGCAGTATATCTAGAGTTCAGGATTGTTAGCAGTAGTTCTACAGGGAGAACTGCATTTGAGCGGGTGTAGGGATCTACTTTGCAGAAGGGAATAACTTTAGAAATGTGTAAGTGTCTTAATGGGAGGCAGGATGTGAAAATGCACCACGAGAGCCTGGGAGGTAGATTTGGAGAGTTGGTGGACTATAAGTGGATTTTGATTTGGGACCAGGTTACAGCTTTGGAAATGACAACCCTCATTATAGTGCAATAAGTGTGTCATTCTGGATGGACAGGTAATCTCCCCATGCTTACGAGCCGTGCAAAAGGAATTCCTTCCAGCTTTTGAATCCTGCCTCCTTCACCAGAGGGCTCTGGTGTCCCTTCAGTTTTTCCTTCTGCTCAGGAGCCGGAAGGAGTCTTTTTGTTCTGCTTTGTATATTTCTTTATTTTTATCGGTCTTTTTCATGGTTTTTGGCAGCTTTTGGTGCTCAGAGTTTACCATTTTGATTGTCAAGCTCTACCTTTGTGGAGGAGAAGCAGACTGAGGTCTGCAGTTGACAGACAAATCTATCTTTGGTATCTTTAAACAGCCTGTAGAAACTTTTGTGAAGCTTGTGGTCTAGTCCCTTAGTAGCTTTGCTCAATTACTAGGTCGCAGGGGCTTCAGCGCAGGCCATCGGGCATCTGTAGGAGGTTCAGCAGGGCTCTGCAGGGTGCCAGTTGTGTTTCGCCTCCCTTTTTGCTTGCGCGGGTCTGCGGGGGTTAAAGGCTTAAGTCAGGCTTTGGTCTGACTGGCAGCCTAAAAATTCAGCATTGGAGGAGCAGTTCAGTTGAGGCAGTGATTTCTTCTCCCAGATCTAGCTACTTTTGGAGCTTAGCAAGGCTGCTGCACATATTCAATACAGCTCACAAAGAGTAAGGCTCTTGCAGCCTTTGTGACAAATTGGGTGGAGAGGGTCTTTAAAGGCTTTTTTTTTTTTCTTCAGGTTTCTGCCCCTTTCCTTAGGATTCCCCACCTCCAAAATCTCTTTTTTGCTGTTTTTTAGTTTAAGGGTTTGAAGCTGTTTGATGCCAAAATACTACTGCTGCTGCTGCAGCAGTCATCTTTGATTTCCCAATTTTTTAAAAAATCTCCAGAACCTTCAAATTGCCTCGTTTTGCATAAGGCTTAATTGGCATCTCATCCAGACATGGCCAGATTCCTAAAGGAGGTGCTGCGGCTCAAGTCTCTGGTAAAACACCTGTTTTCATCATGGAACCTTAATGTAGTTTGCCAAGGCCTCAGTCAGGCTCCATACGAGCCACTGAAGGATGCATCCTTGATGGATCTAATGTTCAAGACAATTTTTCTCATGGCCATTACCTCAACAAGAAGAGTGTCTGAGCTACAGGCACTTTTCTGCAGAGAGCCTTTCATCAAGATAATGGAGACTGGAGTTTCTATGCACATCATTCTATCCCATGTCATTCAAGAGATCAGATTGCCGGCGTTCCAGTCCATAGGTTTTTTTAGACCGGGTTCTGAAAAAGTTGGATGTGAGGAGAGTGCTTCAACAATATCTTGAGCTTACAAATGAGCTCAGGCTGCCTAACCATCTTTTTGTGCTCACTAGTTAGACTCGCCATGGCACACTAGCGTCAAAAGCCACGACTTCCAAATGGGTCCATAGAGCCATTTAGTCAGCATATATTGCCTGTAGAAAACAGTCGCCAGTCTCCGTAAAGGTACATTCAACTAGAAGTGTGACTTCTTTGTGAGCAGAAGCTCAGACGTTCTCCCCTGAGGAGATTTGTAGTGCAGCGACCTGGCTCACTTTTCATACCTTTTCCAAGTTTTACAGAGTAGATGTAGTAGCAAAGAAAGACTATGCCTTTGAGTTCTCAGTGTTATACTCATATGTTGGAGCAGAGGTCTTGCCCTAGATTTCTAGGACTTTGTTTTTGGTCCCGTCTGTCCAGAATGACACACCTATTGCACTAAAGAAAGAGTCAGGTTTTTACCTTGCTACTATCTTTTCTAGTAGATAGGTGTGTCATTCTGGAGCCCCTCCTTGCCGGTTATCTTTTGTGTCTGCCTACTGTCTAAATCAGAAAGTCTGAGTCCAAACTGAAATTTTGATGCCAGAGGCAAACCTTAAGGTTATGAAGAATAATTGCTAAAACACATTAGGGTAATATTTGAGCTGCTTCTTTTTGGTATGATTATTTTGATTGCCATTGAACAAAGTTTAACATGTTTGTTATAATTTCAGAACAGAACAGAGTTGATGTTCGTGGAGTTTACCTCTACTCCTCCTTCACATGTGTTTTTCTATATAGGACTATCTCCTGCTTTGGTACAAACTGAAGGGGGGCAGCAGAGCCCTCTGGTGAAGGAGGAGGGATTCAAAAGCTGGAATGAATTCCTTCTGCATTGCTCAAGAGTATATGGAGATTACCTGTCTGTCCAGAATGACACTCCTATCTACTAAAAAATATATTATTAGCAAGGTAAGAACCTATTCTCTTTTTGTTGAAAATGGGTATAAGGTGCTGCTTTGGTGGTACTGTACTTCATTACAGCTAGTTAAAATGTGCTGGGGTCTCTGCTCAAGGGGGTTTGGGGAGCAGAGCTCCTATCTTCATATATGGTGGGACTATGAAGATAGAGGTTTTTGGAAACAAATATTTTCTGTGTTGCCTCACTGTAGAACCTTCTGTGGAAGTTGCATTTCTTAACCTGCCTTTGAAACGGTTGGTGATAGAGGAGGATAAATAGCATTAACTGGGCATTTTAGCAGTACATCTGGCCTTTGCATCTGTATGGAATCAGCCATCTCCACTGTATTGGTGTTTGATGGTCAATAAGCTTGGTAAGTGGTGTGAATGTACCAGATGATGGCAATAAAGTACCATTGATTCTGGCTGTTTTGAACAGGGATAGAACGCATTTCAGCAAAGGCATTTGGATAATGTGTGACTGAACACTATTAGTTTCTATGAGACTGAGGTGCAGACTCTTATCTGGGAAAGGAGGGGATGGGGGTTGAGTTTCCGTACGAGTTGTGGACTGGTGCAGTGAATAGCACCTGCTATTTTTTGTTATATGCTTTGAGCTTTGTTTTCTTATCTGTTATTGTTCTTACTAAAAGCATTCAGTAAAAAAAAATATGAATGAATGTAATTGTCTGAATTTCTATTCTTGATTTTAGTCTGGTTCAAAGTAAAACTTCATGTAAGAGACTCCAAAACTCAGTTGGATAAAAAGAAGTGCATTGCTTTTTGGTTGGAACGATATGCCAGGAGAGAACCAGGAAAGCTTTTAACAGTTGTGTTCGACATGGCTGAAACTGGATTCAATAATATAGTAAGCATTCTTTTTATAATTCTTTTATTTCTTTAGCTGCTTTGTTAAAGGGCTTATATCATGTGAGGATAGTTGCATGTTCCTTGTGATTATTGTTGGTAATATGACTATAATTTGACGTTGTAAGCCTCAGGTGACAAGGATTGCTAAGGAAATTCTTAAACCAGGAAAAAGTGAATAAAGGAACATGTTCTTTTCTTTAGGTACTTTCATGAAAGATTAAATGACTATGAAACCCAGACTAAAATATTTTATAACATTATACTGACTCCCTATTGAACTTGAACAAAAAGAAAAAGTTGGTTGCTCTGGCTTTGTCTGATGAATCAAATACATGTATGTAGCTATGTTACATGTTTGAATCAAGTTTGATAGCAGCATGAAAGGGTTTTTTCTCCCCACCCCATTTTGGACAAGTCCAGACATATAGGAGGAAGAGAAACTGAAGCCTTCTCATGACATTATTTATTTAGTTACTTAGTTTATATCCCATTCTTCCCAAAGAGCTCAGAACAGGTCACAGTGTTAAAATATAGCATTACATTTGAAGGCTTACAATATATGTCACATGGGATTACAGTTTAGCAGTGTGTGGGGTTATAGTTTTTCAATCAAGGAGTGTGGTTTGAGAAATCTAACAGTACAGTCTAATTGCATATGTTCTACAGGAAATAAATTATGCTAGCAAAGACATGACAGATAATTTGGCTACCATGATGTCCCATGTGCTGGCATTGTTTATAATTGGATGGCCTAAATCTACGAGGATCAGTTAATTTTGCCGTATTCTATAGCGGATTGTGCAGGGACAGATATGGAAGAAGAGGGAAAAACAGTGTGAAGTTGAGTGAGTAGGGCTAGGCAAAGAGGTAGGTTTTTATAGCGTTCCTGAAGATTAGAAGGCCCTGAAAGGATCTGATGTGTGGAGATAAATTATTCCAAAGGTTTGGTAGGAAATGGGAATAGGATCGTTTTTGGGCAGTTTGGAGCTGGAGGGCGTGACCTGGGGGTATGTGAAGGAGTATTTCATCTTGGGAACGTAGCAGTCTCTTAGGAGTTTAGGGCGGAAGTTTGTATGAGAAGTAGCTGGGCACCATGTTGTAGAAGGATTTGTATGTTAGCACTAGGTCTTTGAAGATACAGCGTTTGGTTATAGGTAACCAGTGGGCCGAGGTCAGTGCCGGGGAGACAGGGTCATGGGCTTGAACGTTTTTCAGTAGTCTGATTGCTGCGTTTTGAACTCGCTGGAGTTGATGGAGGTTTTTTGCTGTTAGACCATTGAATAATGCATTGCAGTAAACCAAGCAAGAGGCCAAAGGCATAGAGTAGCTAGGAGAAGTCTTTTACAGTGAAGTAGTTTCTTATCTTCTGGAGCTGGCGCAGATAGTAGAATGAGGAGGAGACCACATGTGAGTTGTGATTAGAGAGTGATACTGTGTTTCTGCGAAAATAAGACCTACCTTGAAAATAAGCCCTAGCAGGATTTTTGGGGTAGGTCTTAATATAAGCCCTACCCCAAAAATAAACCCTAGTCCTGGGATTCGCCGGCAGTTCTCCTTCCTTTCCTCCCATCCCTTGTACAGCAGAACCCTTTAGCAAGCACTGCCCCCATGAGCACACGCCCCCACCATGCAGCCAAACCCCCAATCTTCCCTCCCTCCCATCCGAACCTCGCCAACCGTGAGTGAGCCCTAGTATGTACCTCCCTAAGCAGCATCGGGCCGGCAGCACTCTAAACAGGCTGCCTTGTCCTTGCCCGCCCGTGAATTCACTCTGCCGCGTTACTGATTAAATTATGGCATAGTATGCTATATTACAATGTTGACACAATATGATAAAACATTTTAATAGACAGCATAGGGTGTAAGCAAAGATGAAGCATATAGATAAGATGGCGTAACAGTAGGCAAATTTTATATTTGATATCTATAAGCTGCTTCGGCCTTGTCCGCCCGTGAATTCACTCTGCCGCCTTACTGATCAGTAACGCGGCAGAGTGAATTAATTGTAATTTGAATATTTTTACTGTTGTAATTGTCTATTGCTTATGTTTGACTTGGTCTTACTGAACACCGCCTTGAGTGGATTCCTTCAGAAAGGTGGTAAATAAATCCAAATAAATAGTATTTCCAGTGCAATAGGTGAGACATTCTAGACCAGGGATCTCAAAGTCCCTCCTTGAGGGCTGTAATCCAGTCAGGTTTTCAGGATTTCCCCAATGAATATGCATTAAATGCAGTGCATGCACATAGATCTCATGCATATTCATTGGGGAAATCCTGAAAACCCGACTGGATTGCAGCCCTCAAGGGACTTTGAGACCCCTGTTCTAGACTGATGGGTTGTATCCCCATGACCTTGTGCCATCTGCAGAAGGAATCCACTCTTGATTTTTTTCTCTGTGTCTCTGTTGTACTTCACTGGGCTTCTTAACTCCACCTACAGTTTTTCTCATTTGCATGAATGCCAGAAGAAGTGTGTGTGTTCTGCTGTCTCCGTTTTATTATTTTATTCTGTGTTTTTTTGTCCCTTTTTTCGAGGTTTCTTGGGCTTGTAGTGATTATTCAGCTCTGCCTTCATTAAGATCACACAGACTTTGGTCTGCTGCTGCCAGGCCAATCCCTGGTGGTACTTGTCAGCCAACCTGCATTTATTTTACAGGAGCTTGGGCCGTCCCCATCTTTCTCCTTCTGCCGAACAAAGATTCGAGTGCAGGCTGTTGGGCATTCATAGGAGAATCAATGGTGTCTCGCAGGGTGCTGCCTGTGTCTTATCACCTCCACCCATCCCTGAGTGCATCCGTCGGTCCGCAGGGGGGAAAGTGCAGTCAGCTATAAGGTCTGACTGGCAGCCTGAAGATCAGCATCAAAGAGGCATTCCGTGTATGAGGCAGTGATTTTTTGATTCCAGCTACTGTTAGAGAGCTGAGAAAGGGTACAGCACATTATCAGCACAGGTCACAGTGAGTAAAGGATATAACAGCCTGTGAGGTGAGTCGGGGGGGGGGGAATTAAAATTTTGAGGGTCTATTCCTACTCCCCCCACATGAAAAATCCTAAAATCGCTGTTTTTGCACTTTGTTTAATGTGGAAAAAAATCATGATTTTGATGTGAATTTCTTAATGGTGGCCATTTTAGATTTTTAGTAATCTTTTTTTCTAAAGCCCCCTGTTTCTCCAAAACTGCAGTTTTTGCCTCAAAACCTTTTGGAATGGAGTCCTTGGACTCTCCTAATGTGAATTCTTGCCAGGATTGTGCAAATTTAGTGCTGTGTGGCGCAGCCAGAATAGGCAGCAGTGCAAAGCTTAGCGTCTCCCATGCTTAAGCAGGTGACAAAAAGCTTCGTTGGCTCAGTGGGGCAGCTTGACACGGCTGCTAGTTCCATGCGCCTGGCTGCGGGTCCTCTACAATCTAAGAAACACAAAGTTAAGTCATCAAAGGGTGACTCTACACCCCAGGAATCAGAAGCTTATAATTTATGAAACATTTGTGAAAAGAGTTTCAAAGCCGGCGTTCTTCCCCTGTGCAGTCCTGCTCCGCCTCTGATGCGTCTCTCAGTGACGTTGCTTCTATGGGCACATCCTCGACTTAGTCAGCCACTGTTCTTGCACTACCTGATCCTGATCTAGAGATCCTTATGATGACCAGCTTACTGATCCCTTATTTATAGGTGGAGCTCTTCCCAGGGCAGAGGTCCAGGGACTGTGTGCTAGATCTGCAGATCCTTCTGTGGTTTTGGAACTTGGGGCTGATCCCACAGTTCTGCTTTTATTTAAGTCTGAGTCTTTGCAGGAGTTGGAATTTAGTCTCTCAGCTGGCTCCGTCCACTTCTTCTTCCTGGCTTTGTGTTGTGTGCTTTCCCTGGCACCCTGATATGAGCATTCTTTTTTTTTTTTTTTAAGTTCAAGAAGTTTTTATTGAAATTTCAGTACAAAATAGAAAAACAAAACGTTTAATACAAATTTGTTACACATTAATAAGGCAATCAAAAGGACAGTGGTACAAAAGAAATATGGAGAAATGATCAAAACTCAATTCACTCTGATATAAGCATTCTAATCTTGGAGCAGCATGGCTCTCTGGAAGGTGCTCTTTAAGAGAGCAAAAGCCATGTCTCGTTTGTATTCTCTGGCACAGGGGTGTCACAGCAGCTTCTGGGTCAGCCTAGGGTGGATTCTTTTGATTGTGCAGGTGACTAAACGTACCTCTCTACCCAGTGAAGGTGGTGTGGTGCTTAAAGATATGCAGGACCGCCAAGTGGATGTGGTCCTCCAGAGACTCTTTGATGTAGCTGCTTTAGGCATAAAAGCTGCTTTGGCGGCATCCTTTGTCACATATGCCTGTCTCTCTCTGCTGAGGATGCTGGAGAGTGAGGCTGTGGATCCTCCTAAACTTCTTTTGGCTGGGTCGGATTATGTTGCCGACACATTATATGACCTTATGTGGGTTTTGGCAAAAGTGTTGGATGCAGGATGCTGTGGATCAGATAATGGGCTGGCGATTCCACTTCCAAGGCTACTTTGACTAAACTTCCCTTTAAGGGGCAGTTACTCTTTGGCAAGGGCCTGGATGACCTCATGATTTCTGTGGTGGACTGTTGCCCTAAGACCCTGCTTGATAGCAGACCCAGGACCTCTAGAGGTTCTGGTCACTCTAATTTTCATGGCTCCCAGCAATCCCGCACATATCCGAATACCACGTTGCAGAGATTTTCCCAGGGCTCTTGGCATCGGTATGCCAGTTACAGGTGATCCCAGCCCTCTGTCTCCCATTCTGCGCCCTCTGCCAAAAAGGCACAATGACACCAGGCCAAGGGATGCTTCTCTATAGATTGGAGGCAGATTCGGCATTCCTGCCCGCCTGGGTTCGCATTTTATCCGA
This sequence comes from Geotrypetes seraphini, assembly GCF_902459505.1. Classification (NCBI taxonomy): domain Eukaryota; kingdom Metazoa; phylum Chordata; class Amphibia; order Gymnophiona; family Dermophiidae; genus Geotrypetes; species Geotrypetes seraphini. Next base: position 167,531,810 of record NC_047089.1, on the reverse strand, counting down.
CCGGTGGATCTTGGAAATTATTTGGTCAGGCTACCTAGAATTTGTCAGGCCTCTGATGGATTGGTTTGTGGACTGTCCCGCAGGTTGACCGAACAAAGTGCTCAAGGTTCAGGCCACAATTCAACGCTTGCTGGATATTCAAGCTTTAGAGCCTGTGCTGCCCAAACTTTCTGAATGAGGCAGATAACTCTATATACTTTATTGTGCCAAAGAAAGACTCCGAAGATTGGTCTGTTCTGGATCTTCAGCACATGAATGCAGCTTTCAAAGTTCCATGCGATCGGTGTTGGAAAATCATTACCAGTTCTCAGCTTTGCCTTTTGGGCTGGCAACGGCTCCCCGTACCTTCACCAAGGTGATGGTAGTTGCAGCAGCTTATTTACAGAAAATGGGTCTACAGGTACACCCTACTTGGATGACTGGTTGATTAGGGTTTCCTCATTGGCTAAGGATCGATGCATGTTGTATCAGGTGATCCAGGTGCTGGTGAACCTGGACTGGATTATGAACTATGGAAAGAGCAATCTGACGCCCACGCAGTCACTGGAATATCTGGGAGTTCTCTTTAACATAGCTGCAGGCCACATCTATCTTCCAGAATTGCGCAGACTGAAACTGTGTGCCCAGATTTCTTCTCTTCTGAAACAGCCATCTCCTTCAGTGTGGGACTATCTTCAGGTCCTGGGATCCATGGCTGCCACTTTGGATGTGGTTCCTTAGGCAAGGGCACACATTCGTCCTCTCCAGCATGCCTTACTCTCTCACTGGGCTCCACACAGAGATGCTTTACATACCTATCTTCCCTGGACTCTGGAAGCTCGGCCAGCATGGATTGGTGGCTTCTCCTTCACTCACTCTGCAAGGACATTCTGCTGCGGATTGCCTCCTGAACTGTGGTGATGACTGATGTAAGCCATCCGGGGGTGTTTGACACTCTCTCAGAGAAAATGGTTGGAGTTGAGAGCCATTCGGCTGGCTCCGATGCAATTGCTGAAAACTCTGACGGTCCAAGAAATCAGGGTCTTCTCCAACAATGTGATAGTAGTAGCCTAGGTCAATCACCAGGGAGGGACCAAGAGCACCCCTCTGACTCAGGAAGCCCACTTCCTTTTTCTGTTAGTGGAACACCATCTCCAGGGCAGCACATGTGAATGGAGTCGATAACATTCAAGCCAACTTTCTCAGCAGATAGACTTTGGATCTGGGCGAGTGTCCTCAACTGCATTCTGAACTATAGTGCGGTACTGGGGTCAGCCCCGCTTCGTTCTAATGGCTAAGGCAAAGAACAAGAAAGCAGATCATTTCTTCAGTCGAAGATCTGAGCCCAGAAGCAAAGGTCTCGTTCTAATGCAGCCCTGGCTCATTATCGACTGGGTCATTCTAGTGGCTCCTGATTGGCCTTGCAGATCATGGTACGTGGATTGGATGCATCTTCACAAGGGTTGTGGTCTTCAGCGGAACACCCAACCAGATCTGCTTATGCAGGGTCCAGTCTACATGGAAGACTCAGGAAGCTTTGCTCTTATGGTATGGCTCTTAAGCGTGCAGTCTTAGAACACAAAGGCTTTTCTGATGTGGCTTTTGGCATTTTTCTCAAGTCTAAGAAGTTGTCTACAGTTTCTGCTTATGCTAAGATGTGGAAAACTTTCCAAGATTGGTGCGCTCAGAACCAGGTTACCCTTATTCGGCTCTGATCTCTGTAATTCTTATCTTTCTTCAGGCTGGTCTTGATAAAGGCCTCATTGTAGCATCTCTTCAAGTCCAGGAAACCGGGCTGTCTTGTTTTAGAACCCAAGATCGTTGTTCCCCTTTGGTGTCTCGTCCTGATGCTTCTAGATTTCTGATGGGGGCTCTTTGCATCAGACTACTGGTAAAGCAGCACTTCCCTTCCTGAGACTTCAACCTGGTGGTCTAGCCTCACTAAGGTTCCCATTGAGCCCCTTAGAGATGCTTCCCTCTTGGACTTGACACTCAAGACTATATTTCTGGCCACTATTACCTCAGCATGGCATGTCTCAGAACTCAAGGCTCTTTCGTGCAGGGAACCATTCCTCTGCATTTCGGAGACTGGTCATTTTGGTTTTCCACGTTAATCAGGAAGAGCGATGCCTGTTTTTCAGCCTAATGGTTCCAGGACACAAGATTGTCTTTTGAAGAAACTTGATATGCTTGATCGCTACCTGGAGATCTCTAATGAATTTTGTCTCTCTGACCATCTGTTTGTGCCGATTCATTCTGTTAAGAGGGGCGCTTCTGCTTCCAAGATCATGATTTCCAGATGGATCCATAGGTCCATTTTGTCAGCCTATAGTATTTCTAGGAAAGTGTCTCCCATTTCTGTCAAGGTGTGTTCTTCCAGGAGTGCGGCTTCTTTGTGGGCCAAAGCTAGAGCTGTCTCTACAGAGGAGATCTGCAGGGTGGCAACATGGTCCTCTCTACACCAATCTGTGGAGTCCCGCAAGGTTCACCTCTTTCCCCTATCCTCTTCAACATTTATATGTCCTCCCTAAAACTCCTCCATCTATCCCCCCTTGAAACAATCTACACCTATGCTGATGACATCCTTGTCCTTCTCGAGATCGACTCGAACCTCACCGATCTCCCATTGAACATATCCTCCTGTATCTCAAACCTCCAATCTTGGGCCCATTCCGTCCAAATGAAATTGAACGAATCCAAGACAAAACTACTTTGGCTTGGCCCAAAATTAGCTCAGCTACCCCCCTCAATCCCACTGCCTTCCGGCTCCTCTCTGCAGCTCGAATTCTCCAGCAAGGTCCTGGGCGTCATCATTGATTCTACACTGTCCTTCAACGACCACCTCAACTCCCTGGTAAAAAAATGCTATTTCAACCTTCATATGCTGAGATCAGTAAGATCCTGTTTCCATTAAAATCATTTTGCCGTTCTCGTCCAATCTATCATCCTCTCCAGACTGGACTATTGCAATTCCATCTTCATATGCCTAACGAAGAAAAACCTCCACAGACTCCAGCGGATCCAAAATGCCGCGGCCAAGCTTATCTTTTCTAAAAGCAAATTCGATCACGTCTCACCACTCCTTTCCAAGCTTCACTGGCTTCCAATAACTTCCAGAATCCACTTCAAATGCATCAGCCCTAACCTTCAAGATCCTCCACGGCATCCTTCCTCCATTAATTCCTCTCTCCTGGAATTCCTCAAATCTGAGTACCTCCAGACATACCCAAAAATCGAAACTATCCTTCCCCTCACTAAAAGGCATCTCCCACCCAGGTAAACTGGGGACTTCCCTCCTCTTCAGATTCACCGAGCTCTGGAATAACCTCACCTCTCCCCTTCGGAACCTGGGTGCTCTCCAACTCTTCTGCAAACATCTGAAAACCTGGCTTTTCTCCAAAATCTAACTTCTCCCCTCTCTGTCATCCCTTCTCTCAGACATTCTTCTCTTCTCCCCTCCGACCTTCACCTAACTCTTTCCCTAGAGTTCCTTTCTTATTACAATCCCTGTAAACCGTGCCGAGCTCCACAACCATGGAGATGGTGCGGTATAAAAACCTAAGGTTTAGTTTAGTTTATGTGTTTGCCAAATTTTACAGAGTGGATGTGGTGGCGAGACAGGACTCCTTGGTCTTACAGGCTGGTGCAGCAAGTCCGCTCTAGCTTTTTGGGGTCTGCTTTTGTATGTTCCATCTGTCTAGAATGTCTTGCTCATTGGACTGGAAAAAGAGATTATGTACTTATCCCAGTAAGCTCTTTTCCACTAGATATCTGAGACATTCTAAACTCCCGCTCTGTCCTTCCTGCACCTGCCTACTGTCTCAGTGTGCTTATGCTTTTCCATAACATAGTTGGTGCCCTTGCATATATAGTTAAATAAAATCTACAGATGGAAATGCAGTTAACTCAGAAGAAGAGGATATATTTGGTCCAGGTGTTTTTCTTCCTTTAGGCATCCAGATCATTTGGAGCTGTCTTATTTTTTTGCATTATTTACATCCACCTCTGGTATTGTATACTTTTCATTTTAATTTACTCAGTCTAGTGACTGTTCTTAGAGGAAGAGGGTGAGGAGGGAGAAAAGGAAGGAGACAATCACCCATACACACAAGTTACTCTTTTCCTTAAGCCCTGCAATAATGAAACCTAAGTCCAGCTACTAGGCATTGCTGTTCAGAAATGGGTGGGGCCTGCTTCCCTTTAATGGGCAGTAAAAGATATTAGACCTAATCTTGACTTGAACGCAGATCTTCTGCATAGCATTGAAACCTTTCAGCCAGCCCCAACAGAATTGATTGTTTTGTAGAAAATATGGTAGAACTGGGTTACCATATGGGTAACATTCATAGTCCTGTTCTTCAATGGTTAGTCTAAATTCATGGAATTCTATTCCATTTTACATGATAACAAATGAGAGAAAGGGGAAAGGAATTGGAATTTGATGTATCATTTGAACAAAGTATATTTAGCGGTTTACAATCAGGTACTCAAGCATTTTCTCTGCCTGTCCTGGTGGGCTCACAATCTTATCTAATGTACCTGGGGCAGTGGAGTATTAAGTGACTTGTCCAGGGTCATAAGGAGCAGTACAGGGTTTGAACCCACAACCTCAGGGTGCTGAGGCTATAGCTCTAACCACTACACTACACATTCTACTGACATATTTTCTTTTTTACTATTAGAATAACATAAAAAGAATAATTTGAATATGTGCAAGACTCTATTAAGAATGTAAGAATAGCCATATCAGGTCAGACTTAATAGTCCACCAGCCCAATCCAGGTCACAAGTACCTGGCATAAACCTAAATAGCAACATTCCATGTTACTGATCCTAGGGCAAGCAGTGACTTGATAGCAGACGATGGACCTTGTCTCTAGGAACTTGTCCAGACCTGTTTTCTGTATTATTTCTGTAAATAGGCCAGCACAAGAATGATTGATTTTTATTTTTTTTTTCAGACATGAACAAAAGCATTCAGCTGTAGCATTTTATCTATAGCCAAAAGTAAGGGAGGTAATGGCCGCTGGTACATTTATTCAGTTGGTGACTTCCATGTTATCTTTCAGATTTCTGTAAAGTTTATTCTTTGTTCATATTAGAATTTTTTTTCATTTTAAGAGGTCTGTATTTAAGTTAGAAAAGAGCTAATTCTACAAATACATGCTAAGCAAACAGGTTCTACAAAACACTTTAAGCCAGTAGTGCATAACCAGCAATTCTAACTGAGCTGCATTAATACTTTTATTACCACAGGGTTAAATTACATAAAGAGGTCAAAATCCTGCTCAGTGGGTGAAAGAATAAAGTACATTTACTTGTATATCTCTTATCTGGATAATCAGCAGTAACGATCTAGCCAAGTGTTTTTGAATGTTCTGTTTAAGCACCCCCACAAGTTTTATACCAGTAGATTTAGAATAGATATTTGTATGCACAAATTTAGCCAGGTGATATTGAATATAATTTTATTTGGCCAATTTTAAAAACCCACCCTGGGAATGCCTTCTCTAATGCCTTTTTAAAAGTTACATTTATGCAGTTAGCTTTACCCACACAGGTTTAGCTAGGAAAAGGGCATGGGGGCTTTGATCAAGCTCATCTTTTTAAAGCTTAAAGAAAAGTAATATTAATTTGGCTGTTTGGACTACTTTGGTCACTGTAGAATTAGCTCACTAAATGTCAGCTATTGTGTATTACTGCTTTAAACTTTTTTTTATTTATATTCTAGTGGAATATGTATGTTATTCTGGACAATACATAGGTTATTCTCCCCATATTAGTGAGTTGTTCCAGGTTTTCAAATCTTCCTCTTTGTCTAGAGGGCTCTGCTGCCCCCTTCAGTTTTTACTTCTGCACATAAGCTGGAATGTCCCATGGATTTCCTCACAGGTTTTCTGCTTCAGATGTACCTAAAAAAATTGTTTTCTTTCCACATTTATTAATACCATATATACTCAAATATAAGTTGAGACCCCCTTTTTCCCCAAAAAGGAGGAAAAATGCTTGACTCAAATATAAGTTGGGCGGCTTAATATTCAAGTATCCTGCCCTGTCAGGCTCTGCACCCAGCTCCTTTTCTGCCAGGCACTGCATCCAGCACCTTTCCCTCCCTCCCCTGTTAGGCATTGCACCCAGCGATTTTGCGCTGCTGCTCAATTCTGAGCGGCTTCCGTAATGGCTCCTGCAAATTCTCACGAGAATTCACGGGAACCATTAAGGAAGCCACTCAGCACTGAGCAGCAGCGCAAAATCGTGAGCCTGCTCATGTTTCTTCTCAGCAGCCAAAGCGCTCACAAGCAGCTAGTTAACAGTGGGGCAGGAACTTGGAAAGTTTGCTCCTGCCCACTGCACCTCTACCGACGATCATCAGTAGAGGTATGAGCCTGAGGCTAGGACAGGGAGGGCGGCAGACTGCAGAGCCTGGTGGCAGCGGCCTGCAATAATTTTGGAATGGGGTAGAGGTAGTGACCCGAATATAAACTGGGACCCCCCATGCCCTTCCAAAATAATTCCATAGGTGATTCTTAAACAGATGCCAACTTGTTTGGCTGGGGAATCCATTGCAACGGATGCCCAGACCTGAGACTGTGGTCAGCCTCCCAGAGAAAATGGTCACATGCTGCTTGCGGCTGGCTCCACAAGCCTTCACTCTGATGTCAATTCTTATGTCGGAAAGAAAATCCCGGTGCCAGCCAGGCAGTGATTGATGTCAGAGGCAAGGCTTGTAGGCTGTCCACTGCACGCACCATTGGTCCATCCCCTGCACGGAGTTGCTGCTGGGGGGGGGGGAATGGAGTGTGTTGGCTCCGGGTTAGCTTCGGCGGTGGGGGGTGGTACAGCGGGCATGCAGACTTGAGGCAGGGATATATCCCCAGCGGCGACGGCTTCAGCAGGGGGCAGGCAGGGATCGCCAGCGGGAGACAGGGAGGGATCCTTGGCAGTGGCCAGGTCACTAACACCAAAGGGTGCACATACTGCGTGTTGAGAAACACTGGCCTAAAGCACCTCCCAGTTAGAGGCAAGGGAAGAGCCAGAGATGAACGTATCCTGAGGACGAACGAGTGGCTACAGGGATGGTGCCGGGATATGAACTTCGGATTCCTAAACCATGGGGAAGTGCTACAAGGACTTCAGGGACCAGACGGACTCCATCTGACCAGTAGGGGTAAGAACGTCTTCGGACACCGACTAGCCCACCTGCTTCACAGGACTTTAAACTAGGTAAGTCGGGGGAGGGTATCCATTCACTTATTAGTGCAGAAAGGAATTATCCTGATGAGGTGAGTCGAAACTCCGCTTCCATATCCAAGGTAAGTACCCACATTGCAAACAGTTCTTTGGGAGTCACACCGACTCGAGTAGGATACGCCTCACAGGGCTTAGAAAACACAAGATATGGAGGGCCATGTATGTCAATGCACACAGTTTAAGTAACAAAATTCTAGAATTGGAGGCTGAAATAAGGAATGCCGACCTAGATGTGGTGGCAATATCTGAAACTTGGTTCACGGACTCACATGGGTGGGATATGGCTATACCGGGCTACAATCTACTTCGTCAGGACAGAGAGGCAGGTTAGGAGGGGGGGTAGCTCTATACATTAAAGAGGACATCAAAACCACCAGGATCACAGATGTCAAGTACACCGGGGAGTCCCTCTGGGTAAACCTGGCAAGAGGCAGAGAAAAATGCCTGTATCTAGGTGTGGTATACAGACCCCCAAGACAACTGGAAGACATGGACGCAGAATTAATTGAAGACATAAAGAATATCACTCTACAAGGAGAAGCTGTACTGCTAGGGGACTTCAATATGCCTGATGCAGACTGGAACTCATTTTCAGCGACAACCAGCGGTAGCAGGTGGCTCTTAACCTCCATAAAGGGAGCACGTCTCAAACAAATGGTAACGGAGCCCACTAGGGCCCAGGCGATCCTCGACCTGGTACTCACCAACGGGGAAAGCGTCTCAGAGGTCTCAGTAGGAGATATGCTAGCCTCCAGCGACCACAACATAGTATGGTTCAACCTTAGGAAAGGCTTCCCTAGATCAAACACGAAAGCAAAGGTACTCAATTTCCGGGGCACAGACTTCGCACGCATGGGAGATTTCATCCATCAGACGCTGCAGGACCAAGCGGAGACCGATGATGTAGAAGCTAAGTGAAATCAACCATACTGAAATCAACCATACATGAAGCAACTAGCCGCTTCATAAAATCAGTAAATAAACGACAAAGAAACAATAAACCCCAATGGTTCACCGCGGAGATCTCGCACCTTATTAAGGAGAAGAAAAAAGCGTTTCTCTGCTACAAGCGCACGGAGAAAAGAGAGGCAAAAGTAGAATATAGGACCAGGTCTACAGCGGTCAAAATGGCAGTTAGGGAGGCAAAACTTCGAGTGGAAGAAATTCTGGCAAAAAACATTAAAAAGGGGGACAAATCCTTCTTCTGGTATATTAGTGACAGAAAAAGGAACACAGGCGGGATAGTACGCCTTAGAAGACCGGACGGAAGTTATGTGGAAGCAGATTCCGATAAAGCCGAACTACTGAATGAATACTTCTGCTCAGTCTTCACCTGTGAGGCACCGGGACACGGTCCGCAGTTGAAGGCAACACAAAGCACAGAAGACCCGTTTCAGAATTTTGAGTTCACACCAGGTGAAGTTTACAGTGAACTGGCAAGACTCAAGGTGAACAAAGCCATGGGACCAGACAATTTGCACCCAAGAGTGCTCAGAGAATTGAGCGATGTCCTGGCGAAACCGTTGGCTGAGTAAGGGGAAAGTTCCCCTGGACTGGAAATTAGCTAATGTCGTTCCTCTGCATAAAAAGGGTTGCAGGGCAGAGGCTGCGAATTATAGACCGGTGAGTCTCACATCAATAGTGTGCAAACTCATGGAAACACTAATTAAAAGCAAATTGGACACGATCTTGAATGAAGGGAATCTTCGGGATCCCAGTCAGCATGGATTCACCAAGGGTAGGTCCTGCCAATCCAATCTCATCAACTTCTTTGACTGGGTAACAAGAAAGTTGGACTTGGGAGAGTCTTTGGACGTCGTGTACCTGGACTTCAGTAAAGCTTTTGACAGTGTCCCACACCGCAGGCTGCTAAGCAAGATGGAATCGATGGGGTTAGGAGAGACACTAACTGCATGGGTCAATGATTGGCTGAGTGGCAGACTTCAGAGGGTGGTGGTTAATGGTACCCTCTCTAAAACATCGGAGGTGACCAGTGGAGTGCCGCAGGGCTCGGTCCTGGGTCCACTCCTTTTCAACATATTCATAGGGGATCTGACTCAAGGGCTTCAAGGTAAAATAACACTATTCGCCGATGACGCCAAACTATGTAATATAGTAAGTGAATGCAGTTTACAGAATTATATGGCGCAGGACCTGCTTACATTGGAAAGTTGGTCCTCAACCTGGCAGCTAGGCTTCAATGCTAAGAAATGTAAGGTCATGCACCTCGGAAGCGGAAATCCATGCAGGACGTACTTCTTGAACGGAGAAACTTTAACTAGGACTTCAGCAGAACGAGATTTAGGAGTAATCATCAGTGCAGACATGAAAACTGCCAATCAAGTGGAGAAGGCTTCATCTAAGGCAAGGCAGATATTGGGTTGTATCAATAGAAGTTTCGTCAGCCGAAAGCCTGAAGTCATAATGCCGTTGTACAGGGCCATGGTGAGACCTCATCTGGAGTACTGTGTGCAATTCTGGAGGCCACATTACAGTAAAGATGTGCGCAGAATTGAATCGGTTCAACGGACGGCCACCAGGATGATCTCGGGGCTCAAGGGTCTCTCGTACGAAGAGAGACTGAACAAATTGCAGCTCTACACTCTTGAGGAACGTAGGGAGAGGGGAGACATGATCGAAACATTTAAGTACCTCACGGGACGTGTCGAAGTGGAAGATGATATTTTCTTTCTCAAGGGACCCTCGGCCACAAGAGGGCACCCGCTCAAACTCAGGGGCAGAAAATTTCATGGCGACACCAGAAAGTATTTCTTCACAGAGAGAGTGGTTGATCATTGGAACAAGCTTCCAGTGCAGGTGATCGAGGCAGACAGCGTGCCAGACTTTAAGAATAAATGGGATACCCATGTGGGATCCCTACGAGGGTCAAGATAAGGAAATTGGGTCATTAGGGCATAGACAGGGGGTGGGTAAGCAGAGTGGGCAGACTTGATGGGCTGTAGCCCTTTTCTGCCGTCATCTTCTATGTTTCTTCAATTGAAGATCCAGGTTTGGAAGCGAAGGCCTTAATGCCCTAGTTCAGCCATAGCCAAAGTGTGAGCTCTTGTACGTGTTTGCTCCACGGCCCATGATAGGGCGGATACTTCACAGAATAGCAAATCACCCAGGATGACTGGTCCTCGTAACACTAGATTTGCCATGCAGGCTGTGGTACACGGCCTTAATGCATCTTCAGAGGGACAAGGGTCTCAGACTGCAGGTAATAGAAACATAGAAATAGACGGCAGATAAGAGCCACGGCCCATCTAGTCTGCCCATCCTAATGTCCCTCCCCTACCTTTGCCCTGTGAATAGATCCCATGTGCCGAACCCATTTGGCCTTAAAATCAGGCACACTGCTGGCCTCAATCACCTGTAGTGGAAGACTATTCCAGCGATCAACCACTCTTTCAGTGAAAAAGAATTTCCTGGTGTCACCTCGTAGTTTCCCGCCCCTGATTTTCGACGGATGCCCTCTTGTTGTCGTGGGACCCTTGAAAAAGAAGATATCTTCCTCCGCCTCGATGCGGCCCGTAAGATACTTGAACGTCTCGATCATGTCTCCCCTCTCTCTGCGCTCCTCGAGCGAGTATAGCTGTAATTTGTCAAGCCGTTCTTCGTATAGAAGATCCTTGAGTCCCGAGACCTTGAGTACTGCACAATATTCTATCTCAGGTCATAGAAGATCTGGATTGCTTTGGTCTTATTGGCATGGCTATTGAGCACGTGGCATTAGAGAACAAAGGATACTCAGATGTAGTCATTACTACTCTCCTCAGGTCCAAGAAACCTTTGATTGTCTCCACTTAAGCTAAGGCATGAGAGATGTTTCAACACTGTTGCACCAAAGAGAAGATAGAGAGTTGTTTAGTGCTCCAATTGCAGTGGTGCTAGCTTTCCTCTAAGCAGGTCTTAAGTGGTCCAGGGGTCCAAGTAGCTGGCCTCTCGTGTTTCAGATCCCATTAGGGTTGTCCAGAAAATTTTAAAGTTGGAAAAACTGCGAATTGAAGTTTATCCCATTAATTTGATTGTGCTTGATCAGAAAATAATTTTTAAGCACTTTTAAAGCCCATCCTGGGGTCTGTCAAAGCCATTGATTACATAAAGCTCCATTTTTCTTAAAATGTCCTATTTAATTTTGCTTGATGGAGCAAATGTCTTGGTATTAATACTATAACTTTTATGTTTTCATGATCAGCAATGATACATGATAAAAACATTTTATGCCAAGTCTGTTTTATTGAAAAGGAACAATAAATTAGTACACAAATAGTACTAGAATTTCCAATATGCTTATTATAACAAGTGGGGTCGGATTCCTTAGAACCTTGCCAATAGTGTTACAACCACAAAAGAATAGGAAAACATTCTCCTGTCATCAAATAATGATGAAAATATATTTTATACAAAAAAGTCTAAACTGTTTTATTAAATGAATCTTCATTATCTGTACTTTATTGTGGAAAATAATAGAAATTTAACATACTTCACTAATAGCTAAACAACATGTACACTTTGGTGTATTTATCTACCAATGGTGTTCCAAGCACTCAAGCATTCAATGTCTTCTTGAGATAAGACAAAGCCTGTGATGCTGTTTAACTCCTTGTAACAACAAGGCCCCACTCTGCAGTCAAGAGATAAAATCACCAGTGTTCCAGACCACAGGGTCAAAGAAAAAGGACTGGATTCTGAAGACGCTGGATGTGAGGAGACCACCTATGTTATCTAGAGGTTACCAATGACTACCAACTGTCAGATCATCTGTATGTGCTCACCAGTCAGACTAGACGTGATAGACTGACATCTAAGGCTACCATCTCCAGATGGATACAGTACAGGGCTGTAAAAGTAAGAAATTTCTGGACCATACTTTAGCATTCCAAGCAGCTTCACATGACAGAGAATTTTGATTGTTATTGCTTGGAGCTTGTTCTTATAAATATTTCAGAACTCAACTAAAAACTTATCTCTTTCCAAAATACTTGGTCAAATTTTTTTCTTTCTGTCATTCTTAAATTATTTTTAGTTTATAATCATGGTTACGCGGTTAAGAAGTATGATGTTATGTTTTGGTCATCTTAGCATATAATTCCTGTGGCAGCATATATATAATTTCTTGAATACACATTCCACAAGAAGTGTAGCTTCTTTTGTGAGCAGAAGCGCAGGTGATTTTGTCTGGGGAGATTTGTAAGGCAGCCACCTGGTCTTCTTTGCATATGTTTTCCAAGTTCTACAGAGTGGACATGGCAGCCCAGGAGTACACCATCTTGGGTACTCAGTGTTATGAGCAGGTGCAGAGGTTCCACTCTAGGTTTCTGGGACTGGTTTTGTACGTCCTTACTGTCCAGAATGACAAACCTATTGCACTAGAAAAAGAGATTAAATTCCTACCTTGCTAATATCTTTTCTAGTAGATACTGAGGTGTGTCATTCTGAAACCTCACCCAGTCAGTATTTACTTCGCCTGTCTACAGTCAGGAAGTTCAAGTCAAAACAGAGATTTTTATGTTGGTCAGACCTTAAGGGTATGAAGAATAATCTTGGGGGAATTTTGAGCTCCACAGATGTTTCTGATTGGTATGGTTGTTTCAGTGTTTTGATTGTTCAATTAAAATGTTTAACATGTTTGTTATACTTTCATGGCAGAACAGATCTGTAGTTAGGAGAGTTTCCCCGTACCCTTCCTTCTTATGTGTTCCTATATAGGGCTAGTGCCTGCTGTGGTACAAACTGAAGGGGACAGCAGAAGGAGAAGGATTTGAAAACCTGGAATGGATACCTTATGCATGACTCGCGAGCATGGGGAGAGTACCCTACTGTCCAGAATGACACACCTATCTATTAGAAAAGATATTAGCAAGGTAAGACCCTAATCTCTTTCTAACACTGAATCTAGATGTTACAAGTCAAATGTTTATGATCTCTTAATTTGATTTTAGGACATGGATTTCGTTCGATTTGTCATCAACTGTTTTAAAGTCTATTATCCTAGATATCTTTGTAAGTAATACAGATGTGCTAATGCCAATTTTTTTCTTTAAAATTTCATAAAGATTATGTAATGATCTAAGCATGCAGCAGAGCATTACATCATTAGCTTACTTACATCTTCAAATGTTTCTGGTAGAAATAGGAAATGAAGGCCACTGAAAGTTTTTGGCAGGTGGAAATGATAAATTGTGTGATTTTTGATTTAGAAATTGTCTAGTTGTGCCATAAATTGTCTAGTTGTGCCATAAAACAAAACATTTTGCTTTTATTAGTTTATTTTCTTTTCATACAGTATATACCACTTCTATTCAAAAACAGATTTTGCTTAAACATGTCAGGTTTTTAAAAATATTTACTGGCATCCATTAAGCTTATAGCCTATCATCTATCAAAATTTCAACTTTTTCTCTTAATTTCTTTTAGAAATCCATTTACTATCAAAACTTGTATTTTGTTGACTATTCTATTATGCTTACACTTTATTAAATTGTAAACTGCTCAGAAAGTTCACCTATGAACAGTGTATCAAGATCAAAATATAACTGAAATTTGCTAAGTTTGGGCTGAAAATTTTGTTTAACCACTCTGCCACTATCTGTGTAGTGGAGGGGAGGCATTGGGGCAGGGCTAAGGTGGCATCCCAAAACTATCCATGTATCAGTGATATTCAGCCTATAAGCCTTAAAGTTAAGTGCCAATTGCACATGTAAGTTACTGAATACCAGCATTTACACACATGATTGTTACAGTTAATATGTGTAAGGATAAAGTATAGCCAAAATGGTTTGCCTACATATATTTAGGTACTTTCTATGTTCCTAGCGGCTCACAATCTAAAATTTTGTACCAGATACCCTGGGTATTCTACAACTTACATGCACAGTTGCCTTTAACAGTAAATGTAAAGAGGGGGATAGTTCACAGGTGAAGGGTCATGGATATGTCAGAATACTGTAACTTACATGCTAAAGTGCCACCTGTAGACATGAACTGGTAAATAAGATCAAGAATATTATAATGCCTCTGTATCACTCCATGGTGCAACCTCACCTTGAATATTGCATTCAGTTCTGGCTGTATCTAAAAACATAGAAATATGATGGCAGATAAAGGCCAAATGGCCCATCCAGTCTGCCCATCCGCAGTAACCATTATCTCTTCCTCTCTCTAAGAGATCCCACGTGACTATCCTAGGCTTTCTTGAAATCAGACACAATCTCTTTCTCCACCACCTCTACCGGGAGAATGTTCCATGCATCTACCACCCTTTCTGTAAAACAGTATTTCCTTAGATTACTCCTGAGCCTATCACCTCTTAACTTCATCCTATGCCTTCTCTATCATATCTCCCCTCTCCCGCCTTTCCTCCAAAGTATATGTATTGAGATTTTTAAGTCTGTCCCCATACGTCTTATGACGAAGACCATGCACCATTTTAGTAGCCTTCCTTTGGACCAACTCCATCCTTTTTATATCTTTTTGAAGGTGTGGCGATTGCTTCCTGGAACAACTTTTCAAGGAAAATACTAGAGGAAATGCAATTCTGGACTTAATTCTAAATGGCCTGCGAGGACCAGCACAAGATGTAGAAGTAGAAGGGACGCTGGGAAGCAGTGATCACAATATGATCCGCTTTGATCTGGACGCAGGGGAGAAACATCGGTCCAAAACGACAGCCACGGCACTGAACTTCCGAAAAGGGAATTATGAAGGGATGAGACTCATGGTAGGGAAGAAGATTAAGAAGAGGATAAACACTGTAAAAACGCTAGAGCAAGCTTGGTCCCTTTTTAAGGACACAGTCACCGAGGCGCAAAATATATATATACCACGTATCAATAAGGGATCCAAGAGGAAAAAGAACAAAGAACCGGCGTGGCTTACTGTAGAGGTGAAGGAAGCGATCAGAGACAAGAAAACTTCATTTAAGGAATGGAAAAGGTCAAAAACGGATGAAAACTGGAACAAGCATAAAACAGCATCAACGCAGGTGCCATAAGGCGGTAAAAGGGGCCAAAAGAGACTACGAGGAAAAAATAGCCAAGGAGGCGAAGAACTTCAAGCCGTTCTTTCGATATATTAAGGGGAAACGACCCGCAAAGGAAGTGGTGGGACCGTTGGATGACCATGGAATAAAGGGAGCACTAAAGGAGGACAAAGCAATCGCTGACAAACTGAACACATTTGTTGCATCTGTATTTACCGAAGAAGATGTACACAGCATACCGGAACCCATCAGGCTATATGCTGGAAATGAAGACTGAAAGCTGACAGGATTGACGGTCAGTCTAGAGGAGGTATGTAGGCAGATTGATAGGCTTAAGAGCGATAAATCCCCGAGACTGGATGGCATCCATCCGAGGGTCATCAAGGAACTGAAAGGGACCATAGCTGAACTGCTTCAATAGCCAATCTGTCGATCAAATTGGGAAAGATTCCGGAAGACTGGAAGGTAGCGAATGTTACACCTATCTTCAAGAAAAGTTCGAGGGGAGACCCGGGGAACTACAGACGGTGAGTCTGACCTCTGTACCGGGAAAGATGGTAGAGTCACTGATAAAGGACAGCATCATTGATCACCTTGACGGAAACGGGCTGATGAGGACCAGTCAGCACGGTTTTAGCAAAGGCAGATCGTGTCTGACGAACTTGCTGCACTTCTTTGAGGGAGTAAACAGACAGATAGACAAGGGCGATCCAGTCGACATTGTATATCTGGATTTTCAGAAGGCGTTCGACAAGGTTCCGCATGAACGACTACTTCGGAAAATTGCAAGCCATGGAATTGAGGGTGAAATACTCATGTGGATTAAAAACTGGCTGGAGCATAGGAAACAGAGAGTGGGGGTAAATGGACAATACTCGGACTGGAAGAGCGTCACCAGTGGGGTGCCGCAGGGCTCGGTGCTTGGACCCGTGCTCTTTAACATCTTTATAAATGATCTGGACATAGGTATGACAAGCGAGGTGATTAAATTTGCGGATGATACAAAGTTATTCAGAGTAGTAAAGACGCAGGGGGATTGCGAAGATCTGCAACGTGACATAATCAAGCTCGAGGAATGGGCATCGACATGGCAGATGAGGTTCAACGTGGATAAGTGTAAAGTGATGCATGTCGGTAACAAAAATCTCATGCACGAATACAGGATGTCTGGGGCGGTACTTGGAGAGACCTCCCAGGAAAGGGACTTGGGAGTTCCGATCAGCAAGTCGATGAAGCCGTCCACACAATGTGCGGCTGCAGCAAAAAAGGGCAAACAGAATGCTAGGAATGATAAAGAAGGGGATCATGAACAGATCAGAGAAGGTTATCATGCCGCTGTACCGGGCCATGGTACGCCCTCACCTGGAGTACTACGTCCAGCACTGGTCGCTGTACCTGAAGAAGGACACGGTACTACTCGAAAGGGTCCAGAGAAGAGCGACTAAGATGGTTAAGGGGCTGGAGGAGCTGCCGTACAGCGAAAGATTAGAGAAACTGGGCCTCTTCTCTCTCGAACAGAGGAGATTGAGAGGGGACATGATCGAAACATTCAAGGTACTGAAGGGGATGGACTTAGTATATAAGGACAGGTTGTTCACCCTCTCCAAGGTAGGGAGAACAAGAGGGCACTCTTTAAAGTTGAAAGAGGATAGATTCCGTACAAACGTAAGGAAGTTCTTCTTCACCCAGAGAGTGGTAGAAAGCTGGAACGCCCTTCCAGAGGCTGTTATAGGGGAAAACACCCTCCAAGGATTCAAGACAAAGTTAGACAAGTTTCTGTTGAACAAGAACGTGCGCTGGTAGGGCTAGTCTCAGTTAGGGTGCTGGTCTTAGACCAGAGGGCCGCCGCGTGAGCGGACTGCTGGGCATGATGGACCACTGGTCTGACTCAGCAGGGGCAAATTCTTATGTTCTTATGTTCTTCAAACTTTCGAAAACTACAAGAATGAGAGGGCACTCGGAAAAATTAAAAGGGGACAGATTCAGAACCAACGCTAGGAAGTTCTTCTTCACCCAAAGGGTGGTGGACACCTGGAATGAGCTTCCAGAGGGTGTGATAGGACAGAGCACGATATCGGGGTTCAAGAAAAGATTAGATAAATTCCTGAAGGAAAATGGGATAAAAGGGTATAGATAGAAAAATACTATACAGGTCCTAGATCTAATGGGCTGCCGCGTGAGCGGACTGCTGGGCATGATGGACCTCTGGTCTGACCCAGCAGAGGCAATACTTATGTTCTTATGTCTCATCAGAATCTTATACAGGGGCATCAATACCTCCTTTTTCCTACTGGCCATACCTCTCCCTGTGCACTCTAGCATCCTTATAGCTTTTGTTGTCATCTTTTCAACCTGTTTGACCACTTTAAGATCATCACATACAATCACAGATAGCGGAATTAGAAAAGATTCACAGAAGAAAGACAAAGATGATAAAGGAGATGAACTCCTTTTGTATGAGGAAAGATGAGACTAAACAGATTAGGGCTCTTCATCTTGGGAAAAAGACAGCTGAGAGGAGATGCAATTGAATTGTACAAAATTATGAGTAGTATAGAACGGATACAAGTTAATTTATTACTTCATCAAAAATTACAAAGACTAGGGGACACTCCATGAAATTACAGGGAAATATTTTTCAAACCAATAGGAGGAAATATGTTTTCACTACTACTGGTTCTTTGAGTCATAGGACTGATCCCAGACAAAGACTTGGTCTTGGGCTGCTGCTCCATATATTTCATCTTGCCAAAGAAAGGCCTAGATGACTACAGATCTATTTTAGATCTCAAGTCAGTCACTGCGGCTCTGAAGATACTGCATTTCCGCATGCAGATTGTTCAGTCGGTCATAGTGACATTTAAACTCGCCCAAGGCCACTTATGAGTGAAACCATGACCACGTCTTGAGTGAGCTTAGGTCTTGAGTGAGCTTAGGTATTCCTATGCATTTCCCTAGACCCACGACAAAACATCTACAGTGTAGGCGTCTTGCCTCGCGGAGCTTCTTTCAAAGAACGTGCATCCCGATTGGCTGCCAGATATTAGTAGAATGCCTACTGCCGCCTACAGTCGGCACGCTCATTACAGAATCAGCCCCCAAATGTAAGCTTGTAGAATCAAAACTGAGCCTTGTTTCCAATAAGAAAGCAAGCAATCTTTAAGAGTGTAATATATCAAAACTACCAGTATAGTTATGCTTTGATTGATACAAACTTTGCAGAAAGACATACTCAGAGATGCACCAGTTCAGGTAGTTTAGTTATTATCACTTACTTGAAATGTGAATTTTTGAAGTCATTTGGCAAATGTTAATGCACTTGTTATCCCAGGACAAAACAGGCAGCATATTCTCACATGTGGGTAATGTCATCCAAGGAGTCCTGGTACGGACAGATTTAAAAGTGCATTGCCACTTTAAGAACTTAAGAAGGTTTGCGAACTGCCTGCACCCTGCGTGCGCGAGTGCCTTCCTGCCCGACGCAGGCTTGTGGTTCCTCAGTTCTTAGTTTTCCGCGGAGCTAAGAAGTTGTGTCTCTGAATGTTGTTCAGTTTTTTGCCATTTGCCTTCCTGCTCACACTTTTTTTTCTTTTATTTTTAACTTATTTTTAAGTTTACTTCTTTAAAAAAGAAAGAAAAGAAAAGTGAAAGAGGAACATATTTTATTCTCTCTTTTTTCCTCGGGGGGCTTTGATCGTCGAGTCCTTCATTTTTCTTTAACCATCAATTTGGCTGGCATGGTCTTTTTGACCTTTTCAGACCGTTATAGGACTTGAAAATAAAAAAAGTGCTGCAGGTGCCCAAAGGCCAATCTCTCTTCTAACAATTGGTGCTTCCAGTCTCTTTGCCCAGAACACCAGGTGGAACTTGTGCCCAGTGTGCTACCCTGCAGGAATGTTCGATAATCAGCCAGAAACTTCAACAGGAAAGATTGTTCAGGACTGGCATGGGTATCTGTCAGACTTAGCATCGAAGACATTGATGTCAGCGTCAGAAGACATCGCTCCACTGATAAGCCAGTTCACAGTTTCCTAGCCAGCGTAGCAGGTCACTTTTGCATCAAGTCTCTTGATGCTGACCAAGCAGCGATGACCACTTATCAGCTTGCCTCAACCTCGAGGTGTGCATCTTCATTGAGATCACCCTCTTTGGGGCAAGCAGCAGCACCAATGGTACCGGCAGATAAACCAGAGGTACTGGTGCTTTGCGTCTGGTTGCAGCTTGATACGCTATTCTGAAGGAATTTGGGTGATACATGAAAACTGCTTACCCCAGTTATCGACTCCTACCAGGTCCTACTGCAGCTGGTTCTCTGGAGTGACGTCAACGATCCTCTCACCACTGACCCAATTCTTCATCAACAGTTCAATGAGCATCGCTCCTCTTTGCATACTTTGAAGAGAAAGCATCGGACTCTTCTGTTCTTTGAAAAGAAAAACAGCTTCGCATCATACTTCTTACTACTGAATCATACCAGTACCGGACTCGAAGTAAGCATCGATCTTCTCGACACATTTCTTCACCAAGGCCTTCATATCCTGATTTACAGTTTGATTCATCTGAGCTGAGTCTACAACAGAGGCTTATGACACTCCTTTGGAAAAGTCTCCACACCAGTGTCCACCAACGGCTAAATCTTCTACTGAAAGACTTTCTTTCACTATATTTATAAGAACATAAGAATTGCCGCCGCGGTCCTTAGGTCAAAGACTAGTGCCCTAACTGAGACTAGCCTGACCTGCATACGTTCTGGTTCAGCAGGAACTTGTCTAACTTTGTTTTGAATCCCTGGAGGGTGTTTTCCCTTAGAACAGCCTCCGGAAGAGCATTCCAGTTTTCTACCACTCTCTGGGTGAAGAAGAACTTCCTTACGTTTGTACGGAATCTGTCTCCTTTTAACTTTAGGTAGTGCCCTCTCATTCTCTCTACCTTGGAGAGGGTGAACAACCTGTCTTTATCTACTAAGTCTATTCCCTTCATTATCTTGAATGCTTGATCATGTCCCCTCTCAGTCTTCTCTTGTCAAGGGAGAAGAGGCCCAATTTCTGTAATCTCTCACTGTAAGACAACTCCTCCAGCCCCTTAACCATTTTAGTCGCTCTTCTCTGGACCCTTTAGAGTAGTACTGTGTCCATCTTCATGTACAGCGACTAGTGCTTGACGCAGTATTCCAAGTGAGGGCATACCATAGCCCGGTACAGCAGCATGATAACCTTATCCAATCTGTTCGTAATCCCCTTCTTAATCATTCCTAGCATTCTGTATGCCCTTTTCGCTACCACCACACATTGCGCGGATGGCTTCATTAACATGTCGACCAGTACTCCCAAGTCTCTTTCCTGGGGGGTCTCTCAAAGTACTGCACTGGACATCCTGTATTCGTGTATAAGATTTTTGTTACCGACATGCATCACCTTACACTTATTCACGTTAAACCTCATTTGCTATGTCGCGGCCCATTTCTCGAGCGTGTTTATGTCACGTTGCAGGTCCTCACAATCCTCCTGCGTCTTCACTACTCTGAATAACTTCATATCATCTGCAAATTTAATCACCTCACTCGTACCAATTTCCAGGTCATTTATAAATATGTTGAACAGCACGGGTCCAAGCACCGAACCCTGCAGCACTCCACTCGTGACGCTTTTCCAGTCTGAGTATTGTCCATTTACCCCCACTCTCTGTTTCCTATCCGCCAGCCAGTTTTTAATCCACATGAGTCACCCTCGATTCCATGGCTCACAATTTTTTGAAGTAGTCATTCATGCGGGATCTTGTTGAAAATCCAGATAGATAATATCGATTGGATCACCCTTGTCTATCTGCCTGTTTACTCCCTCGAAGAAGTGTAGCAAGTTCGTCAAGCAGGATCTTCCCTTGCTGAAGCCATGCTGGCTGGTCCTTATCAGATCATGTCCATCAAGGTGATCAATGATGCGGTCCTTTATCAGCGCCTCTACTATCTTTCCCGGTACTGAGGTCAGACTCGCCTGTCTATAGATTCCCGGATTTCCCCTCAAACCTTTCTTGAAGATTGGCGTAACATTCGCCACTTTCCAGTCTTCTGGAATCCTTCCCAATTTAATTGACAGATTGGCTATTAGTTGAAGCAGTTCAGCTATAGCTCCTTTGATTACCCTCAGATGGATGCCATCCGATATCAGGGATTTATCGTTTTTAAGCCTATCAATCTGCCTACATACCTCTTCAAGACTGACCATCAACCCTCTCAGTTTCCCGTCTTCGTTTCCTGCGTATAGGCTATCGGCTTCCAGTATGTTGTGTATATCCTCTTCGGTAAATACAGATGCAAAAAATGTGTTCAGTTTGTCGGCGATGGCTTTGTCCTCCTTTATCACTCCCTTTATTCCATGGCCATCCAACAGCCCCACCACTTCCTTTGCGGGTTGTTTCTCCTTAATATATCGAAAGAACGGCTTGAAGTTTTTTGCCTTTTGTGGCTATTTTTTCCTCGTAGTCTCTTTTGGCCCCTCTTACTGCCTTATGGCACCTGCTTTGTTGTTGTTTGTGCTTTTTCCAGTTTTTGTCTGTTTTTGATCTTTTCCATTCCTTATCGTTTCCTTCACCGCTACAGTGAGCCACGCTGGTTCCTTGTTCTTTTTCCTCCTGGATCCCTTGTTGATATGCGGTATATATAGATTTTGCGCTTTGGTGGCTGTCCTTAAAAAGGGACCATGCTTGCTCTAGCGTTTTTACTGTGCTTAGCCTCTGCTTAATCTTCTTCCCCACCTTGAATCTTATCCCTTCGTAATTCCCTTTTTAGAAGTTCATTGCCGTGGCAGTCGTTCAGGATCAATGTTTTGCCCCTGTGTCTAGGTTGAAGCGGATCATATTGTGATCACTGCTTCCCAGTGTCCCTTCTACTTCTACACCTTGCGCCGGTCCTCATAGTCCATTTAGAATTAAGTCCAGAATTTCATTTCCTCTCGTATTTTCCTTGACAAGTTGTTCCAGGAAGCAGTCGCCTACAGCATCCAGGAATTTGGTCTCCTGACTGCAGCTGGAGGTGCCTAGGTTCCAGTCTATACCCGGATAATTGAAGTCACCCATGATAACTGTGTTGCCTTCCTTGCAGTTGCGTTTAATCTTGTCCATCATTTCTCCATCAGTTTCTTCGGACTGCCCTTAGGGTCGGTAGTAGATGTCGATCTTGGTTTTTCTTCCATTTGTTACTGGAATTTTGACCCATAGAGACTCTATCTTATTTTTCGTTTCCGGCGTGTTCTCTCCTATAGACTCAATTCCCTTGTTGACGTATAGGGCAATACCTTCATCTTTTTGACCTATTCTGTGGTATAGCTTGTATCCCGGTAGCAAATGTCCCAGATGTTTTCCTTGTTCCACCATGTTTCCATGATTCCGATGATGTCAAGGTTATCTTTTTGTGCCATAGCTTCCAATTTCCCTATTTTATTCCTTAGGCTCCTTGCCTTCGTATACATACACTTGAGTTTGCGGCTTGTTACTTTCTTGTATTTCCTTCCCTTTTGTGTCCCTTTCGATCCATCAGGATTTCTTTCTTGCCTGTGATCCAGTGAGTCTTCCCCGCTATCTTTCTGCCCCATATCCTCTGAGTATACTGGTTTCCGAACCATCGACTCTTGGTAGACTGTCGGTTTTCCCCTTCTTCCTAGTTTAAAAACTTCTCAATTTATTTCTTGATGTTGCTTGCAAGTAGCCTCATTCCATCTCTGCTGAGGTGGAGTCCATCCTTCCTGAATAGCTTGCTCTTCCTCCAGAACGTCGTCCAGTTGTGCACGAAGTGGAATCCTTCTTCCTCACACAAGCACCTCATCCATGTGTTGACTGCTTGCAGTTCTGTCTGCCTCTTCTCTTCGGCCCTGGGTACCAGCAGGATCTCTGAGAACGCTACCCTCAGCGTTCTGGTCTTCATTTTCCCTTCTAGCATCCGGAACTGGTCCTTCAGTCCTTCCCTGCTGTAGTTCCTGTTGCTCCTGTTGTTTGTCCCCACGTGGATCACCACATCCATATCTTCCTCTTCCATGCTGTCGATGATCCTATCGATGCGGCTCAGTATTTCTTCTACCTTGGCTCCTGGAAGGCAAGTCACCAGCTGGTCCTGTCTTCCTCCTGCAATGTGGCCGTCAACGATTGCTGTCCTCTCTATCTTCTCTTGTCTCTTCTCTGGCCGCAGATCCGTGTCCCTGGTGTATGACCATCTCTCCAGCCATAGGTCCGTGTCCTCTGTGCACTTCTATCTTCCCTCATCCTGGCGTTGGCTTGCACCGGACTCGTCTTCCTTGTGGGTGTCCTCCAGGTGGTCCTCACTCACTGTAGGTGTATCTTGGCAGCTCCACTGTTGTTGGTGATTTTCCACAGCTTCCCTGTATGCCTGTTCGATGAACTTCTATAATGGAGTTCTTTCTAAACGGTTTCCTCTGTCATTAAGTTTTCAGCCTCTCTGTCCTCCTCTTCCACTGCTCGAAGTGCTTCTTGTTTCAGTATTCTGTCCTCTAGGAGTCGGACTTGCTTCTTCAGGCCCTCCAGTTCCTCGCATCGAGTGCATACATAAGACCGCCTCCCAGAGGGGAGGTAGTCATACATCGAGACTCTATACCTCAGTGCCACCAGTGCCTGAAAGGGGCATTATGGGCACATTTGGATGTCTCTTGTTCCAGTACTCCATGTTGGCGATCAGAGTGCCAAATCATAATTTCTTATATCTCCTGCTATGGAAAGCATCTTGTTTGGAAATTGCCTTCTTTTGATGAATTCCTTACTTCTCAACATCTACAGGAATTTCATCATATCTCTCGATCCTTTCTCCTACCTAGTATGTATCAGGTTATATCTGCTTATCCATCATCTAAGGAAAAATCTAACATGGGCGTAGAGTCTGTAAAGTTAGATTCCTCCACATGGTATTCAGTAGGCATCAAACGAATTGTGACTGCTTCAGGATTCCACCATGGGGCATAGAACCTATAAGGTGACTCTTTCCTGTTTCAATATAATTATAAATGAAATGATGGGATCTCACAGGGGTGTAGAGCAGTGTTCTTCAACCTTTTTACACCAATGGACTGGCGGAAATAAAATAATTATTTCTGCGGACCAACATCGGTCCATGGACCGGCGGTTGAAGAACACTAGTGTAGAGCCTATAAGTTAGATTCCCACCCTTTAGCACCTTCCACTGTTTTATTCTCGAAGCAGGATCAATCAGGTGTTGTTGGTTTTTTTTTTTCAACATGTCTTCCACTGTTCCATCAATGTTTATACAGTACCTTCTAGAAGGCATCCATTTACTTAAGTCTTTTTCCTTATATCTGTTCCTTAATGAACATTCGCCACACTTTTACTCCATTGTCTTTTGATTCCAAAAGCTCAGAGGTTTGGGAGTGGCTTTAGGGAAGGAGACCACTACATCTTCTTTTTTGTTTTGTTTTTTAAATATATATATATATATTTTTTTTTTTAGAATTACTTTTTCTTCACTAATCACTATGCCTCCAGATCTCCAAGAGAGTCTCTTTTCAAGGTGTCTCTTAGAGAGAGAGGTGGTAGCCCTTCTTCTCAAAGAGAACTGGGGTTTTTACGTCCAGGTTTTCCTCATCCCAAAAGGGAATGGAGGTCTACGGACAATTTTAGATCTCAGGGGCCTGAACAAATTTTCACTGGGGGGAAAAGTTTCATATGCTGCTTCAGATAACTTTATATTCCCTCTCAGATCGCGACGACTGACTATGCCCCCTAGATCTGAAAAGAAGTTTCTTCTCACATTCCAGTGCTTCTGACCTTCTGGAAATTACTCAGATTTCAGATAGCGCAGACCATTATCAATATAGTCCTGCCTTTTGGCCTTGCACATCTTCTTCCAGAGTATTCATCAAGGACCTGGTTGTAATGGCAGTAGAATTGCAGACGCAGGGTCTCCAGGTTTTCCCTGTCTGGATGATTGCCTCATCAATGATCCAACCTCGCAGTGACTCAGTTCATAATTCTCTTCTTTCAGCAGTGAGGATTCAAAATCATTTTTCCCAAATCCCAACTTCGACCTTCTTAAAATCTGCGATTTATCGGAGCTCTGCTACACACCTTTTATTTCAGTGTTTTTCCCTTAGCAAACAACAAAATTTGATTCTGCTTTGTGAGCAGACTTATCTTCTCCCATCAATCTTGGTCAGATATCTTATGGTACTCCTAGGCCACGTGGCTTCCACGGTGCATGTTACTCTGTGGTCTCAAACTCTTGACCTATCACACTACACTTTGATAATCTCTGTACTGGTGGATGAGCTCTTCCTTGCTTTCCCAGGTGGTTTTGTTCTACAACCTCCATATCGGAAGTTTCTGACCATGCACTCGTCGTCCTACACTTGCGAGGTTTATCTGGATGGTCTTCGCACTCAAAGTTGATAGTCTTCGCACTCAAAGTTAATAGTCTTGTAGAACCAGTTTTTCTATCTATATCTTTTAGAACTCAAAGCAATCTACGATGTTCTCAAAACATTTCAGCACATTGTGACTAACTACATCCTTCTAACACCCATTCGTTCAGGTTGGAATGTATTACATAAACAAGTCAGGAAGCAGGGGTTCTCATCTTCTTTATCAGGAGACCCAGAAGACTTGGAACTGGGCGATTGTTCGCAATATAATTTTGAAAGCAATATACATTTGAGAGAAGAATCATTCTCGCACAGATGGATTTAGCAGGTTTCTTCAGCCACACGAGTGGACGCTCAACTCTGCAGTCCTGCATCACATATTCTCTCTTTTGGGGACTCCTAAGATAGACCTATTTGCATCCCCCCTCCCCAATCACAAGTTGCCTCATTTCGACTTCAGGCAGTATTCTTCCCAACTACATTCCTTCAAATAATAAGTCATAGACTAACAACCCTATTGTATATGGATTAATGCAGGAGCGAGCTGATCCCCTGTACTTTGCTTTGCACTTTTATTATGCTAGGTATTTTCTATGGGGGACAAAAAGACCTCAAGCACCCGCAGCTGCTTGTTATTAGAACTTGTCTTAACAAGTTAGCTATACGCGGGCTATCACTGATCTAAAAAAAACCCCTTTTTTGTAAATTTATTAATAATTATTTGTGAAATTTAATATATTTTGCTTATACTTCTTTTTTCTTATTTAATGTTCATCTAAGCACACATGTGCTCATTCATATCCCTTATAGGAATCCATGACCCAATATAGATAGTACTTAGCTTGGGATTTTTACTGCCAAGCGTGATAGGTGTGGTACGATGGAACGTCTCCGTTTCGCTCTACATGTTTCAGAAGAGCTGCTTCAGGATATGGGTAATCCTATAATCTCAAAACTGAGGAACTGCTTGTAGCGTTCATGAGCAGTTGAAAAAGTCTTAATAGACCACGGAATCTACTGTACTGTATTTTCGCGGATATAACGCGCACCCGTGTAAAACGCGCACACGGGTATAGCGCGCAGAAACCACACTTGTATGTACGGAAACTTTTGTATACAGCGCTCATGGGTATACCGCGCATGCTGCCCAACTCTCCTCTGGCCACCCCGACTCTCCTTTCGCCCTCCCCGACTCTCCTCTGGTTGCCCCGACTCACTGTTCACCCGCCCTGACTTTCGGTGCACTGCCCCGCCTCTCCGTGCGCTGTCCCGACTCTCCGTTCACCTGCCCTGACTTTCCGTGCACTGCCCCGCCTCTCCGTGCGCTGTCCCGACTCTCCGTTCACCTGCCCTGACTTTCCGTGCACTGCCCCGCCTCTCCGTGCGCTGTCCCGACTCTCCGTTCACCTGCCCTGACTTTCCGTGCACTGCCCCACCTGTCCCCCTTGAAGGTCTGCCTGTCCCCCTTGAAGTCCTGTCCCCATCCTGAAAGCCTGATGCCCCCCCTCGACGTCCGATTCTTCTCCCCCCTCGGCAGGACCACTCGCACCCCCACCCCGAAGGACCGCCGACTCCCCGACAATATCGGGCCAGGAGGGAGCCCAAATCCTCCTGGCCACGGCGACCCCCTAACCCCACCCCGCACTACATTACGGGCAGGAGGGATCCCAGGCCCTCCTGCCCTCGACGCAAACCCCCCTCCCCCCCAACGACCGCCCCCCCCAAGAACCTCCGACCGCCCCCCCAGCCGACCCGCGATCCCCCTGGCGACCCCCACGACCCCCCCCACCCCCCTTCCCCGTACCTTTGGTAGTTGGCCAGACAGACGGGAGCCAAACCCACCTGTCCGGCAGGCAGCCAACGAAGGAATGAGGCCGGATTGGCCCATCCATCCTAAAGCTCCGCCTACTGGTGGGGCCTAAGGCGCGTGGGCCAATCAGATTAGGCCCTGGAGCCTTAGGTCCCACCTGGGGGCGTGGCCTGAGGCACATGGTCGGGTTGGGCCCATGTGCCTCAGGCCGCGCCCCCAGGTGGGACCTAAGGCTCCAGGGCCTATTCTGATTGGCCCACGCGCCTTAGGCCCCACCAGTAGGCGGAGCTTTAGGATGGATGGGCCAATCCGGCCTCATTCCTTCGTTGGCTGCCTGCCGGACAGGCGGGTTTGGCTCCCATCTGTCCGGCCAACTACCAAAGGTACGGGGAAGGGGGGTGGGGGGGTCGTGGGGGTCGCCAGGGGGATCGCGGGTCGGCTGGGGGGGCGGTCGGAGGTTCTTGGGGGAGGGGGGTTTGCGTCGAGGGCAGGAGGGCCTAGGATCCCTCCTGCCCGTAATGTAGTGCGAGGTGGGGGTAGGGGGTCGCCGTGGCCAGGAGGGTTTGGGCTCCCTCCTGGCCCGATATTGTCGGGGAGTCGGCGGTCCTTCGGGGTGGGGGTGCGAGCGGTGGGGGTGCGAGCGTCCTTCCGGATGATGAATCGGGCGTTGGGCGGGGTGTGAAATATGTAAAAAAAATTTTGTATACCGCGCTCAGGCATATAACGCGCGAAGGGTATGCGCGGTACGTAAAAACGCGTATAACGCGCGCGTTATATCCGCGAAAATACGGTACTTCCAGTGTTTTTCCCAACGCCTGGAACCTGACGTGTTTCTTTTGGATTGGGCACGCAAGTTTCTTTATGTGTTTCCTCCAATCCCTCTCATCTTTGAGACGCTTGTCAAGCTCAATTAGGAATTGGCCACCATGATTCTGTTGGCCCTCGGTGGCCCAGTCATCCTTGGTACTCCCTTCTACCTCAGCTCGGTATCAAGGACCAATGCCTTTTCAGGCTTTTCCATCTCTTCTAATGCAGAATCACAGATCTCTTTTGCTTCTGAATCTACAGGCTTTTTACACCTGACAGCTTGGTACTGCTCAGGTTGACATGGACTGAGTTTTATCTTTCTCATCCTGTCAGACATATTTTAGAAGCGTCATGAAAACCGTCTACGCAGCAGTGTTACCAGCAGAAATGGATGTGATTTTCCACTTGGTGTACATTTCATCCTCATGGTGGTGTATCCATCTCTATATCTGCAATATTGGATGTCTTCTACATTTACCCAAGACCACTTCGATTTGAGCTCATCTCAGTGCTATCAATGCTTTTCATAGCCCAGCTGATGGTAAACATCTAATTGCTCATCCTGTTGTGTCTAGATTCATTAACAGACCTTTTTTAAGGTCAAACCACCTCCAGTAGTTTGGAATCTCAATGTTGTTCTCTCTAGACCAGGGGTGTCAAAGTCCCTCCTCGAGGGCCGTAATCCAGTCGGGTTTTCAGGATTTCCCCAATGAATATGCATTGAAAGCAGTGCATGCAAATAGATCTCATGCATATTCATTGGGGAAATCCTGAAAACCCAACTGGATTCCGGCCCTCGAGGACCGACTTTGACACCTGTGCTCTAGACGTATGAAGTCTTCTTTTGAACCAATATCCTCGGCTTATCTGAAATACCTCACTTGGACAGTGGTTTTTTTCTCATCTCTCTTACCTCTGTTCGAGGAATGAGTGAACTTCAAGCACTGGTGGCAGATCCACCGTTCACAGTGTTTCATCAAGATAAAGTTGTGCTTGCACCCACTCGAAGTTCCTTCCAGAAATAGTCACAGAATTCATCTAAATTGATCTACCATACTTCCAGTGTTCTTTCCTAAGATTCATTCTCATTCTGGAGAAATGGCTCTTCATACTCTCGTTTCCAACGAGCCTGGGCTTCCTTCTTACACAGAATTCAGCCACACAGAGCATCTCCTCAACTTTTCGTCTCCTTTGATCCTAATAAGTTAGGATGTCCTGTATCCAAGAGAACTATATCTACACAGTTAGTGGTTTGTATTGTTTTCTCTTATGCTCAAGCTGGGCTGCAACTGGGAGTTGTGTCACAGCCCACAAGGTTCAAGCTATGGCAGCTTCTCTTGCTTTCCTACGCTCAACTCCTAATGATGAAATATGTAAAGCTGCTACTTGGTCCTCAGTTCTTACATCTCACTACTGTCTGGAATTCAATTCCTGACGGGAGAGTCACTTCGGCCAAGCAGTATTGTAAAATTTATTGTCTTAATGGCTAACACTCCCCTCCATCCGATTCTAGTAAGAATATGCTGCCTGCTTGTCCTGGGATAAAGCATAGTTATTTACTGTAGCAGGTGTTATCCAGTGACAGCAGCCTGATATTCTGACAACCCACCCACCTCCCCTTGGTTGGCTTCTTAGCTTGCTTACGGAACTAAGGAGCCGTGAGCCTGTGTCGGGCGAGAAGGCACTCGCGCATGCATGGTGCGGGTAGTTAGCGAACTTTCTTAAGTTCTTAAAGTGGCGATGCACTTTTAAAGCGTACCGGAACTCTGTGGATGACGTCGCCAACATGTGGGAATATCTGCCAGCTGTCCCTGGATAACACCTGTTATGGTAAGTAACTGTGCTTTTTAGAACATAAGAATAGCCTTACTGGGTCAGACCAATCGCCCATCTAGCTCAGTATCCCATCTTCATGGAGGCCAATCCAAGTCACAAGTACCTGGCAAAAACCCACAAATAACAGCAGCATTCCATTCCACCGTTCCAGGGCAAGCAATGGCTTCTCCCATGTCTGTTTCAACAGCAGACTATGGATTTTTCCTCAAGGAACTTGTCCAAACCTTTTTTTAAAACCATTTTTAGTGAGTGAGAAAACAGGAAATATATAGTCAAAGAGCAAATTCTGATTAGAATACTATTAAAAATAGAAATGTATCACTGATCTTAAATATCTTTATTTTGAATTGTTTTATTACAGCTAAAATTGTAATCTTTGAAATGCCATGGATAATGAATGGTAAGTAAATCATGTATAATCTTGAATCATATAGTATCTCTGCACTCAGCATTTTGCTTATCTTTAATAGTGTGTGTGTGTGTGTGTGTGTGTGTGTGTGTGAGATCTAATGCTTCAAAAGAGTGCCAATTATTGTTAGTGTGTGCTGATATTTACTTGTGCTGTCTGCTGCAGAAATTGTTTTTGTTTTTTGGTGCACCATTCCTAGAGATGCTGCAACACCTAGTTGATGCGTGGAATGGAAGTCAACTCCTATTCCATCTCCCTATTCCAAAAATCAATTTAATATATCGACCCTAGATTTTTGTTAGTAAAGAACCCCTCAAGTTTTATCACTTAATTTCATTTTAACATTTTTTTTAAATTGAGAAATCTTTTATCCAAAATTCTTGATTATCTAGAAATTTTTAATCTGATATCATTTTGCACCCCAGTTTGTAACTTGCATGACAAAGTATGGTACGTTGCCAACATTTTTGATGTAAAAGCTAGCTAAATTTACACTGTGCTGGTTAAAAGTATGTTATGGACATTCACGTTGAGAACGGTATACCTTATGGGTAGTACAGACCAAGGCTTATAAGTCAGAAATATAGTCACGAGAAGTGTGAAGCTAGCTTGCTGGGGCAGGGGTAGGAGCTAGGGGAGAAGTGAGGCTGACTGGCTTGGAGGAATAATGGAAGGGGTAGGGCAGGGCTACTGAAATGACAGACCGTAGCCTGCAATCCGGACATGTGGATTGCTGGGATTTTTTGACCCTGATGCTGTGGCATGGGTGGATTGTTCCCACCACCCAATGTACTTTAAATTGTTTCTCTGTCCAGATCACCGGCGGCGGCAACAACAGCAGCAGCAGCAATTCGCACTGGCCATCTGCCGCCAACCCTCTCAGCCTACTTTCTCTATGGCATCCCATCCTTGTAGAAGCAGGAAGTTAGGTCAGCAGAGAACAGGCTTCATTGTCAGCAGTAAATGACCTGCGTAAATTGCTGCTATTGCTGATGACATGGACAGAGAAATGATTTAATGTAGATGGGGGGATTGAAGGGGTTAGGTGGATGTGGGGAGAGTTCTAGATCCAGGGTCAAAGGGGAGGGGGAGAGAGAGATGGAAAGAGATTGGAGCTAGAGGTTGGGAGGGAGAGAGAAATGGAAAGAGAGAGACTGGATAATGGGAGTGAGGGAGAGAAAGAATGAAACAAGTTGAAGAAATGTTAGACCTGGGAAATGGAAGAAAAGGAGTGAGAGTAGTTGGATAGTAACTTTTTTTTTTTTTTTTAAATATTCTTTATTCATTTTCAAAATTACAATAAGTGTTAAATATATTCATTCACATTCACAATAAATACATAGATAGTAACTGGGTTGGTGGAAGGGAGGGCAGGAAGAGAGATGGAATGATGTTGGATGAGGGGTGCAGAGGAGAGGGGAGAGTGATGGCAGTTGAACAGGAGGGAGGAAAGTGAGGAGAGATGGGGAAATGAGGTATATACGGTAATTTGCAGAACCTGGGTTTTGGACACACATTGATTCTGTACTTCCACTCTTAAATAGTCCTAGGATAGGGGATAGGAGTATGACTGACTGGTTTGCTGGGTTAAGGGTAAGGATTAGGGGGAGTGACAGATTGACTTGCTGACATGCTTGCCTAGGGGTGGGAGTGGTGGTGGCTAGACTGTGCTTTGGGTTGTATACAATTAAGGAAGGGGGGGGTGAAACAGATTAAAAAAAGACAGTGGGTAATGATAGTGGTGGGGGAAGAAAGAGACTAGGTTGAGGCTTGGGCTGCAGGGAATGTATTTCGCTAGTGGCCTGCATGGATGCATTACAGGTCTAATTTACTAAACGTTCTTTTCCTTTGGACATGTAATGGGAAAACATCCTTAATAAATCAGACCCTAAAGGCTACATGGTAGTAGAGATCCCCCTCACCTTTCCCCACTCCTCAAGTTCAGTGAAGGCAGGTAGGGTGGGTGGGTGGGTAGAAAGTCTGTCACTGATTAATGTGTCCAAATAAAATTTTGTCAAGGCCTGGTTTGTCATGTTAATACACATTTATGTAACCATAATGTTTAATATGGGTTGTACATAGATTAAAATTTCCAAGCATGCAATTACAATTTTTAATCGTAAAAGTGCCCCCTTATATTTCCTCCTGTATAGTGCAATATATACATAGCAGACATAAATTCTCAAAGCTGACACATTTCAATTCAGTTGTCCCACAGAAAGGTGATATATCAAATTCCATTATCCCACCCCTTACCAGACTAAAAATAAAATAATTTATCTTGCCTTTATTATCTGGTGATTTTATCTTTTTAATCATCTCGTTCTGTATGGTTCTGCTTCCCTGCTCTGTTTACTCTTTCTCTTTCTGTACTCTTTACTTCCTGCCCTTTATCTTTCTTTCATGATCAACTTTTACTTCCATTTTTCTTCCTCCTTTTTAAATCTGTCTAGTTTTCTTCTCTTTTCTTCCCTTTCCTGCCATTCATGGGAACCATCATCTCCCTTCATTTTTTTCCCTTCCCTTCCATGGATACTAGTGCTGCCCGATTCAATTCAGCCTATTGAATTGATTTTTTGATTCGATTTTCCTGCCCAATTGGGTGTTTTTTGGTGGTTGTTGTTGTTGGGGGGGGGGGTTCCCCCCCAAACATCCTGGTGGGTTTATTTTATAGCCTCTTCACCCACTCCACCCCCTTTGTCCTCTCCTACCCACACTTGCGTTGTGGTGTAAACAAAATAAACAAAAAAGACTTTTCCTCTCTCTGTTAAATCCTAGCTCACGTTCGCGGTCTAATATCGGCTCTGGCAGGATACACATTTCAAATCTGATGCATTGTAATCACAAAACAGAAAATAAAATTGTTTTTTCTACCT
This sequence comes from Geotrypetes seraphini, assembly GCF_902459505.1. NCBI lineage: Eukaryota > Metazoa > Chordata > Amphibia > Gymnophiona > Dermophiidae > Geotrypetes > Geotrypetes seraphini. The sequence continues at coordinate 167,498,485 of NC_047089.1, read as the reverse complement.
TTTGTTGTCTTGTCATTATTCAAATTGTTTTGGTCCCAGGCTTTGCGACAAACATCTTCTGATAACTTGCTTGACAGGGTCTCTTGCCTATTTGTCTTTTTCTTCTTTCTCTGTGCTAACCATCCATCTTCCATCTCTGTTCTCCCCTTCCGTTTCCCTTTCCTCCCCCGGAAGTCTGGCATCTTTCCCTTTTTTTTTTTGTCTCTATTCCTGTTGCTGCAGCAATGAACCCCACCATCCCCAGATCTACCATCTCTCCTTTTCTCAACTACCCCAAGTTCATCTCTCCCTCCCTCAAGTCCATCTCCTCTTTGAATGATCTCCCCCTCCACCAAGTTCATCTCTCCCATCCATCTTCTCCTCATCTCTCCTTCTCCAGTCCACCAACTCCCCCAAGTCCATCTCCCTACTTTCCCCTCCCCCATCTACCTTTATTTTGACTTCACAACATGTTACCAGTGGCAGTAGTGATTTAGCGATCCACTCTTGCCGGCACTCCTTGCATCTTTTGTCCACTTGGTCCACCCTCAGTGTAAACGTTCTGTTTACACTTGGGCAGCCAAATGGAGAGAAGATGCCCGGAGTAGAGGCAAGGTAGTGATCGCTAACACCACTTTTGCCTGACCGGGGAGGAGAGGAGAAATACTTCTGCCCGGGGAGGAGAGAGCCTTGCTGCCGCCGATCTGCACGCAGAGGTCCTTTCAGGCTTTTCTCTGCCACCAGAGTCCTTGCTTCTGATGTAAATTCTGGTTTCGCAAAACTGGAAGTTACATTAGATGAAAGGACACCGGTGACAGAGGGAAAGCCTGAATGGAGGCCTACGAATTGTTAAGTTAAATATTTTTTTTTTTTGCAAAAACAAATTGATTCACCCGAAGTGAATCGTGATCTGGCAGCACTAATGGGTACGCTCTCTCCTCGTCTTTCTTCCCTTCCCTCCCTCTTCCTACCGCTCTTTGCTCATCATTTCTCTCCTTCCCTCCTCTGTTACCATCTCCCTTGTTTTTCCCATCCCTGTTTCCCATCCTCTGAAAGATCACCCTACCCCCTACCCCATCTTTACCTTTTTTTCCTAGCTAATCTTCCTATGATCCTTTGCTCCCTCCCTCCATGGTTGGATATATTTTTCCCTCTCTCCTCCCTCTCTCCATGGTTAGGTATCTCTTTCTCTTTATCTCCTCCCTTCCCCCCCCCCCACAGGGCTGGGTGTGGTTTCATCCAAAAATGGCATCTGAAAACATGGCCGCTGATTGCGGCAAGGAAATCTCCCTGTGAGATCAGCTGACTGGCCACAGCAGTCCCCCTCCCTGTGAAGTTAACCAGCAGGAGGGGATGCCCACACCCTCCCACCAGAACTCCCACTTGAACTTGGTTGGCAGGAAGGATGCTTCATCTCTCTGGAACCCCCGATCCCCCATATGTGAAGTAAGCCAGGCAGGATGGATGCCCACTCTCTCCTGCAGTGGAACCCACCCCACCCCAAAGCAAACTAGGCTTGCCCACTTCCTCCTGGCACCACCCTTTCGAACTCATCCCTCCCCCCAAGGCTCAGGGCCTGCACTCCTAACTCTACCCCCACCCCTGGTACCTTTCAGTTGAATGTCTGGCCAGAGGGATGCTCACTGCGTCCAGGGAGGGACCTAAGGCTCTGATTGGCTCTCATAGGAGAGGCTCCTGGGCCAACCGGAGACTTAAGTCACACTCACTGCAACCCAGGATGCACTGGGTAGGGGGCCTAAGACTCCTGTTGGCTCAGGTGCCTAAGGCTCCTCCTATGAGAGGGGTCTTAGGCATCTGAGCCAGTCAGAGCCTTATGCCTCTCCCTGGTGCATCCCAGAATGCGCAAGGAAGGGGAAGGCCCACCATTTTGGAGTGATGGCCTAGCCGGCTAGAGGGTGTTAGCATCCCTCTGGCTGGACATTCAGCTGAAAGGTATTTTGGGGGGGGGTTGTCTGGTTTGGGGGTTTCGAGTTCGAGGGGGGGTCTGGGGCAGGAGGGAATAGGCATCCCTCCTGCCTGGCTTGCTTCGATGGGGTTGGATCCAGGGTAGGAAGGAGTGGGCATCCCTCCTGCCAGCCAAGTTTGCGGAGGGGTCGGAGTTCTGGCAGGAGAAAGTGGATATCTCTCTTACCAGCTGACTTCACGGGGGGTGGTGGTCAGGTGTTCTCTGCCGCAGCCACTCAGCTTCAATCAGCTGATGGCAAGGGATCAGGTGTGATTCTCTAACTGGCGCCTGTGACATGAGCGCTGGTTAGAGAATCGGGCCGGTTAGGTGGGTTTGGGTGTCTGTCAGTTAGGTGCCAGTTAGGTGGGGTTGGACGCTATTCTATTTAGGATGCCGGTGTGCGATTCTGAAACTGACGTCCTAGATATAATGTTTAGTGACTGCTTTTTCATGCTATAGGCTCATAAGCAGTCTGCAAAGGTTACATGCTTGAACTTCTATAACTTTAGTAGTTTTCATCTAAAAAGATGAGGTTAGGCCTATTGTATTACAAATTCTTTGCTCTAACAGAATTCATTAAAATCTCATTTTTTTTTGTTTCTGATAACTTTAGTCACCTTTTTTCAGAGATGATCTCATATTTTTATTGTTTATGTAGTAAGAAAAGATTTAAAAGGGAAAAGCTCATGATAGTGTTTGGCATACGCTGTTATGAACCAGATCTAACAAATATCTTGGCCTCAGTCCATGTGCTTGGTGACCAAACTTGCAAAATTATTTTTGTCTAGCTGCATTTAAAATTGTGAAGAGTTGGCTTGGTCCGGAAGCAGTAAATACGCTAAAGTTTACCAACAAGAATGATGTTCAGGACTACATCACTGCAGAATACTTACCAGCACATATGGGAGGCTCTGTAAGTGTGATTAACCGTGCAAATAACTGGGAGAAATTTGAGCAATGTATTTATAAATATGTGTCACTTAATGTATTATTTTGTGTCAAGGCTAAAAATAACATTTCCAGGTAATGAGAGCTTAATTTGTTATGCATTCATTTTGCATGTTGTTATTAATGTCTCTGCCATTTTATTTCTTTTGTCATCTGTTCCTAAAAATGTGGACTGATTTTTTTTTTTCCTCCCCCCCTGGTAGAGCAAGGATTGTAAAGTGTGCTTCCAGGCCCCAGCTGTTTGATTAGTTACCCAGTATTCAGTTGTCTGTTGCTTCTGGTAAAGCAGTGTTGGTCAATAAATTTTGGGGGCTCTGGCCTCCAGGTTATCATGATTCAGGATTCAGCTGTCAACTGCCTGTGGTAGAGTAGAGACTTGCTAAATAAGCTACTAGGTTTCTAGCCTTTGGTTGAGCAGGCTCCTAGGGATTGAGTTTGGCTGCTCTGGTGGAATTCAGGTACTGATAAATATGTTTATCCCAGGACAAGCAGGCAGCCTGTTCTCAACATATGGGTGATATCATCCACGGAGCCTGAATGCGGCAGCCTCGCAAGCATACTTGCTTGTAGAAACGTAGAAGTTTCAAGTCAGCCGCACCGCACATGTGCGAGTGCCTTCCCGCCTAGCACAGGGTGAGTCTCCTCAGTTCTTAGTTTTCTGCGGAGCCGAGAAGTCTGTACTTTGACACTCTGCGTTGAACTTTGTTCGCTTCGTGCCTTCTCACACCGTGGTTTGTGTTCTTTTTAGTCGTGAATCATTGTGTTACTTTCTTTATTTTCCTTTAAAAAAAAAAGCAGAAGATTTATTTTGATTTTTTCTTCATTGACTGACTGGCGGGCCAGGCCGCACGGCCACAGCCGGCGGGCTTCGACTTGCAACAGCTATCTTCCCTCCTATGTCCCGGCCAGTCACAGGCTTTAAGAAATGTAGCCAGTGCCAACGTGCAATTTCTCTCACGGAGCCGCACAGCCTCAAGTGTGCCTGAAGTGCCTTGGGTCTGACAATAATCCAAAGTTATGCGAGCACTGTGCTACTCTTCAACCTCGAGCCCTTAAACGTCGTTGAGTTTTAGTGGAAAAACTCTTCAGCATGGACTCTTTGCTGACACCCTCGACCTCGATTGCTGCCTCAGTCCCACCTTCCAGCGAAGATCCTCCTGCTTCCACGAATCCGACATCGAGCCTCATCAGACTGTCCTTGTTTGGATCGCCTTTAGCCTTGAGTGCACCTGTTTTTTCTTCCCATGAGATCCCTTCAGGTCAGATACCTAAGTAGAAGGTTCCTGCAGTGGTTCTCAAGCTTTCCAAGACCTCCAAGTCTAAGCACATCTCCACTGCCACCTTGGAGCCTTTAGCCTCAGCAAGTGGTCCGGTTTCAGACGCAGATCCACCTTTGCAGGCTTCTCTCCAGACCATGTTGGAGCAACAATTTGTTCAGTTATTGAGCAAATATGCTTCTGCTTCGATGCTGCCTCCTATAATCCAGCCTGGGCAATCAGCAGTCTCCCGTGAAGTCGAGTCCCTGCCTGCCTCGAGCTGAAGCTTCTCACTCTATGTAAGGAGCAGAGTCTTTGCGAGTGTCTGGTCTGGCATCTACACAACCTAAGCAAGGAGTAGATTCTTTACAAGTGTCTCAACAGGACTCCTCACACTCCATACAAGGAGCAGAGTCTTTGGGAGTGCTTCGAGATTCCCCGATCCAATTCACTGTGTTTCGATCTACAGCTTCTAGCCCTATCCATTCACCAGCAGCATTGCCTGTTTACATACATAGGACAAAGTCTCTTTGATCCTCAAGAACTGCTTCCAGGCACCAATCTCTTTGCCGATCAGTGCCTTCATCGAGACATCTATTGAGGCGCAAATCTTCTTCTAAAGAGCAGCCTTCCTCATCTAGACCTCATTCTAGACCTTTCAGCTCTTCGAGGCCTCCAACTCCTCGCTCGAGGTCACCGCTTCTGGACCCTGAGGAATCAGCTGCTTCCATTGCCTCCTCCAAGTCTCCATATTCTTTGGATTGCCACTTCTCCAGAGAGGCTTCACCTTCATTCGCGAGGTCGTCGAGTCCCTCACGAGGCAGGGCCTTGGCGGATCAGCTGTCTTTCTCTTCCTTCCTTTGTCAGGTGGCAGATGACCTGGAAATTCAGTTAGATGCTGGTTCTAAATACTCTAAGGAGTATTTTGAGGTCAAACATCTCACTCAACCTCCTGCAGAGTCACTTAAGCTTCCTCTTAACAAGCTTTTGTCTCAAACTTTCAAACGTTGTCTGAAGACTCCTTATGCTATACCTGCTGTTCCAGGCAAATTAGACTCGAGGTATAGAACTCTGCATTGCAAAGAGTTTGAGAATTCACAATTATCTCATCAATCCCTCCTTGTGGAGTCCTTTTTGAAAAAAAACCCATCCTTCCAGGGTCTATGCTACAGTTCCTCCTGGAAGGGAAGGTAAGACCATGGACAAATTTGGACGCCGTCTATATCAAAATGCTATGATGTCCTCCAAAGTCCTCAAATACAATTTTGTCTTCATTACTTATCTCAAGTTCCTTATTAATCTTCTTCCAGGTTTTCTGAAGAACATGGATCAACATAGACATTTCGAGTTCCAAGAAGTCATTGCTACTCTGTCGTAACTCAGATTGCATCTTCTCCAGTCATCTTATGTTGCCTTTGAGCTGTCGGCTAGGGCCACTGCTTTTTCTGTAGCAATGCGCCACTTAGCCTGGCTTCGCACCATTGACATGGATCCTAATCTTCAGGACTATCTGGCTAACATTCCTTGTCAGGGCAATGACCTATGATGAATCCATAGAGGCTGCCACTAAGAAGTTGTCTGAACATGAAGAATCTTTTGCTTCCATTGTCAGACCAAAGCCAAAGTCAGCTCCTGCAAAATATTCACACCCTACTCCGGTTTTCCAGAGGCGTTATACTCCAAGGGCGGCTCCTTACACTCGAGCTCCTTCCAAGAAACCGCAGCAACAGAAGCAAGAGAAACCTCAGCCTTCTGCTGCACTTAAGGCTTCGCAGCCTTTTTGACTGTCTAAAACTGAGCGTAACCTCCATAGTTCTGCCTCTGTCCTTCCTTCCCCCATAGGAGGTTGTCTCCATCATTTTTACCACCGATGGGAGACCATTACATTCGACCTCTGGGTGCTGTAAATAATCAGGGAAGGATATTCTCTTCATTTCACTCAGGTTCCACCAGAGCTTCCTTCAAGAGAGTATCCTTCCAGTCCATCCCAGACCGCCCTTCTTCTTCAGGAAACTCAAGCTCTGCTTCGTCTCCTTGCCATCGAGGAAGTTCCCTTAGAACAGCAGAGCAGGGGTTTTTACTCCTGTTACTTCCTAGTTCCAAAGAAGACAGGCAATCTGAGACCCATTTTGGATCTCAGGGCTCTCAACAAATTTTTAGTCAAAGAAAAATTTTGCATGTTGTCCCTGGCATCCTTATACCCCCTTATAGATGAGAACAATTGGTTATGTTCTCTGCATCTCAAGGAGGCTTATACTCACATCCCCATTCATCTGATCTCCCATCAGTATCTCAGATTTCAGATGGGGAATCTGCATTACCAATACAGAGTGCTACCCTTTGGCCTGGCTTCATCTCCCAGAGTGTTCACCAAGTGCCTGGTGGTGGTAGCAGCAGCTCTAAGGAACCATGGTCTTCAGGTGTTCCCCTACCTAGACGACTGGCTCATCAAAGATTGAACATCTCAGGGGGTTATTGTAGCGACCCAATGGACTACGTGGTTCCTACAAAGCTTGGGATTCAAAATAAACTTTCCCAAATCCAAACTTCATCGGAGCTGTTCTGGACACTATCCAACTAAGAGCATTCCTTCCGCAACAACATCTGGAGGCTCTTCTTCAGCTCTGTCATGCAATGTCTTCCCGTTCTTCAATCTCAGCGAGACACATGATGATATTCCTAGGTCACATGGCCTCCACAGTACATGTGACTCCTTATGCCAGACTTAACCTCTGGCTCTGGCTACTGGACCACCAGGGTAGTACTGGAGGCCCACAGTGATGCAGGATGGGGTTAGTTCGAATATAAACAGACCCTCATTTTTGAGCCATTTTTTTGGCCCAAAAATCTCTGTTTATATTCGAGTATATGGTAATATGTTTGTCTAAGTTAAGCATGAGGTTAAGGAAAATTAACCAATCGGAAATTTGATTCCGTCTATGATTCAACTCAGCAATGACTTTTACATTCGTAGAACAAATGATTCAGATTTGGTAAAGTATACATGATTTTATGGGATGCAGATAATACTGGTAGAAAATAATGTTTGTTTTCAATTTTAGGATCCATTCAAGTACAGTTACCCTCCATTACCTGATGATGATTTTCAAACACCGATATGTGAGAGTGGACCTATTGCTGGTGAGGATGAAGCTGAAAGCAAAGAAGAAATTGAATCAGAAAACAGGGATAGGGGAGAGTCCTTCCACTGTGATGAACAAATGTATAAGCCAAAGAAGGTATTTTCTAGTAGCAATAATGTAGAAACTTAAAAATTAATTATTTCTACAAAACTATTTTATATTTTTTGGTGGTTGCTATCTTCTGTTTTGATTCCCTTTTACAGAACTTAGCCTCCATTCTACCTATGGAAAGTCAGTTTCAGAATTTAGTTATTGTTATTAGTACCTATTTTTCTGAAAATAAAATTATACCCATTTAGTGCAATGTAGAAATTTTAACATATTCTAATGCATCTAAAGGAATGCTTCAGTAGCTCAGCTTTATAGCTATTGCTGTTTCACTTGGTGATAGATCAAAAAGGAATGGCATTGGAAACTGTGGTCAGCTGCTACTATGATTGACTTTTGATTAGGCATGTTGAAGCTTTTTTATATTTAACATTCTGGCTTAGCTGTAGCTTTGTACTTGTATTTCAATTGTAAATACATATGTTTGGGCAATTTTTAGCCTAATCTTCTCAGTATGTGCACTTGCTGTTGAAAAAATAGACAAGTTAGGTAAATACCTAGGCCCGGATTCTGTATAGGATGCCCGGGAGGGACATCCTATACAGAATCGGGCCTACAATAAACCCGATTCTGTAACCGACGTCCATGTTACAGACACTGGTTACAGAACCGGGTTAGTGTAGACACAGCTGCTACACTTATTGTGGCAAGGGATCTCCCTGCCGCGATAGGTATAGCAGCTGCGGCCGCCTGTCCCCTCCCCCCAACGATCGTCGGAAGTAGGGTGCCCAACCACTTCTGCCGGAAGGCCGACAACCCCGATCACTGGCAGAAGGATGCCCAACCCCTCCTGCTGAAAGGCCAACCAACCTCCCCATGCTAACACCATCCCTCTGGACCTCCACTAACCTTTAATCATTGTTCGGCCAGGTCTTCCTACTGTTCGGCCAGCAGGCCCGCCTCGTTGAAATGAGGCAGGCCCGCCCTTTTCTGGCCCATCCCCGATAAGCCTAAGGCCTGATTGGCACAGGCTCCTCTTGCTCCACTCAGCTGGTAAGTCCCTCCTATCTGTGCCCTTCTCCATCTGCCAATTCCAGACTCCATCTCTTCTGCTTTGTTGCATCATATGCTTGGAACAAGCTGCCTAAATCCCTACGGCGGGCTCCATCTCTGGCAATGTTCATAAGCCCGTTTATAAGCCCACCTCTTTGAGAGTGCTTTTGACTCCTAACTTCTCTCACCTTGGGTTCTGCATCCCCTACCCTCTGTCACATCTTGTCTGTACAAGTTGTAAGCTGTTCTGAGTAGGGACCATCTATAAATATAAAAATGTACAGAGCTGCTTACGCCTTTTAGCTCTATATAAGTGATAAGTAGTAGTAAAATGATCCATCCTGTCCACAGAATGATTAATCAGATTAACTAGATAAGGTGGGGCTAAACCATATAAAATTTTGAATATTAAAACACATTATTTAATTTGATCTGGAGCCATCATGGAAAGTCAGTGTAGTTTTAAGAAAGGAAGAAAAATAAAATATCTGGAAATAGAAAAAATCAATTTCACTGCAGTATTCTGCTCAGTTTATAGTCTTATCGAATATTTAGTACATCCTAAATATATTCTTACATAATTATATTACATTACATTAGTGATTTCTATTCCGCCATTATCTTGCGGTTCAAGGCGGATTACATAGGAAGTTATTTGGATATTTCCAGAGGAATTATAGAGTAGAGCAGGTTGCTTCAGGGTATTGATATGATGTGGTCGTGTTTCCTCAGTGTATTGATAAGTCTCAGTGCTGTGTTTTATACTGTTTATAGTTGCTTTATCGTGGTTGCGGGGCAGGAGAGATAGAGGATGTTAAAGTAGTCTAGAAGACATAGGACTAGGGACTGGACAATGAGCTGGAATTGTTTTCTGTCGAAGAATTTCCGAACTTGCCTTAGGTTTCTCATGACCATGAATGATTTCTGTATTGTTTTGTTGATTTGTGGTTACATGGTATGGAATCTGTCTATCATCATTCCAAGAAGTTTTAGAGTAGGTTGAATGGGGTAAGTGATTGAGTTTATAGCCAAGTTTGTTATGGTTGGGGTTTTATGATTTTCGAGGAGTATGAATTTTGTTTTGTCTGAGTTCAGCTTCAGTTTATGATCTTTCATCCATGTTGCTACTGTTTTTAGTGTTCTGTGTTTCTAGTGTTCTGTGTTTAGTGAAAGAAATCACTCGCTGTATGCTCCAACCGCCTCTTCCTGTACTAAAGTCGGGCCTCACCAATCAAAAGCTGCTTTGACACGCAGCTCCTGATTGGTAGGGCCCAACTTTAGTACAGGAAGAGGCGGTCGGAGCATACAGTGAGTGATTTCCTTCACTTGCCGGCACTCCGGCTGCCCTCTCCTGCCTCCCTTGCCTGGTCATTCACAGTCAGGAAATGCCGCGAACGACCAGGACCGCGAATTCGCGGGGGAGCACTGTAATATGGAGCAGGAAATGGAAATGAGAGGCCATAAGAGATGGTTAAAATAGACAATCTCAGAGATAAAATACAAACAGTAAGATAACTTCACTTAGTGTAAATGTTGTAATGGTAAGAACTGAGTATTCTATCCGACCTGGATGCAATCAGTATTTTTGAACAGTTTTGATTAGTCTGCAGGGTTTCTTAATGAAATGTCGATATCAAAGGCTTGCTCAAAGTAAGTTTTTATTTTGTGTGTTAATTTTTTAAGGCTAGATTTAAAAGTAATCTGATTCAATTAAGATCTCAAATATAAAGGCAAGGTAATCCATAGAGCCAGTATTACATAGCTAAACACAAGACATTCTGTGAAAGTTGAATATTTGAATCTTGAAATTTATACAGAGAGAGAGAGAAGCAATGCCAGGTAGCAAATGAATTAGAATGACAATATTCCGAAAAGTTGTAGCTGAGCCACAAAATAGTCTGAGAAATCATGACATTTGAGTAGTCCAAGCAGCTAAGTACAAGAGCACAAAGTATGTCTTCATTTTCCAGGTAAAGCCAAAAAGTATGAATTCTGTAGAGTAAAAAAAATTGAGAACTGAAGAGATGATGATCCAGGTAGAGCAGGATCTAAGATAACTACAAGACTGCTGATTTATTCTCTTTTAGTGTAATTGGGTTCCAATGATAAACAGCACAAGAGAAAATGGGCTTTATTCTGAGAGACTCCAAAATAACAAAAAGATCCCACTGCTCAAAGCATAAGGTGTAAAAAGGGGGAGGAAAAGGATCTCGGAAAACCCGCTTGGTGACAGGGATCAAAAAATGAAACATGGAACCTTTTCAGACTTGGCTGAGGTTTGTTCCCTGCCACCAAGCGGGTTTCTGAGATCTTTTCCTCCCCCTTTTTACACCTTATGCTTTGAGCAATGGGATATTTTTGTTATTTTGAAATTGGGTCTCACTTACCATCTTTAGTTTATATCAGTGTGTTACTGCACTTTATTTTGAGAGACCCATATAACCTCTTAATTTATCATTTATATTTGATTTTGACACAAATGTGAGTTTCTTTTAATATAGAGGATTCAAGAAAAGAAGATTAACAGGGTAGTTGTATACTTCACCTTGTATGAATACATATGCTTCAAAATAGCTCGCAGGATGATAAAGACGCTTGTTTGTAAAAGCATTTTTAATGGTGTATTGAGGTAGTGAGAAGTTAAGATTATTTATGCAACACTCTGTGCCCGCTCTATGTACGAGTGATCTTTTATCTTTGTTTTACTGTTTTATTATTATGGGCTAGATTCACTACGGGCACGGATCGGATCCGACACATGTCCGGGGGGCTGATTCACGAATCGCCTTCATGCAAATGAGGGCAATCGGAATCACGCCCTCAACTGCCTGCCCAGATCATTCTGTAGCGATTCTGACACTTGCGCAGACCATCTGTAGATGGTCTCCGCATGCGCTGGCCCCCGTATCCGGCAGAGCAGGAAACTTTTTTTTTTTACTTTTGCTTTATTTTTTCTTCACAAACCCATGGTTTTAACCCACTTTAAACCCACGGGTTAAAACAATGGGCTTGCACTGTGGGGAAGGGCAGGAGAGTTGGGGCTGAGAGCAGGATATCGGGGCAGAGAGCCGCTATAGAGTTTTGACATAGGAGCACATGTGCTTCCAAAAGAGGGAGGGCTGCTGTAATTTTTTTTCTGCATGGGTTGGATTTCTGAAGGGGGGGGTGGTTTGCTGTAGATTTGTGCATGGGTTGGCATAGGGGCCAGTGTTTCTGGACAGACAGACAAAACTGAGAGCTGCTGGAGTTTCTTGGCTATTGGAGGTGATCTCCAGCTCCAGGCAGACGAGTGGGTGTCTTCACAGAAATGTAATCACAGATTGTTTATTTTAAAATTCAGCAGATGGCAGTGACAGGAGCTTGTTTGAGTTCACATGGAAGCTGGGCTAGCAGCCAGGATCCTCCTGGCAGTCATGCCAAACATTCAGGAACAGATCGGGGCTGAGAGCAGGAGATCGGGGCTGAGAGCAGGGCAGCAGAAGGCAGGGCAGTTGAAAAAGAACCTGTGCGACTGGTCCTCAGCAGTCACTTATTTTTGGATCGGTCAGCCCAGTCGGTGTCCCTCTTTTTTTTTTTTTTAGTGAATCGCTGCCTACCTACATTTGAATGCCGTTCCCCCTCATTTGCATGCGCCGATCAGAGAATGATCGGTACACAGGTTAGTGAATCGGGTCGCAAACCGATCGGTACACGATCAGTTTGCTTAGTGAATCTATCCCTATTTATGTTTAATTTTGTGAGCTACTTAGTTGTAAGTTGGCTATAAATTAATTAAAGAAAAATGGGGTGCACATGAAAATGTGAGTTAGGATTTTGGAGACTAAATAATAACCCAAAACTTAGGACATCTTGATCAATCAATGTGGTTTTTTTTAAATCATTTTCCTTAGAAAAATAATTTTTGATAATCCAAAGGGGTGTTTAAGAATAATGACTAAATTAAACAATGAAGTATGTTTTGCTTCCCAAAGGTATCAAAGTATCAAAAGAGTAATGTTTAAACTTTGAAGATGAATTGTCTGGCATCCTGCTTTCAGCACACGAATATTAATGGTTTTGTTTTTTGAAGTCATGTTTACTAACTTATGAATTGTTGAGGAAAGGTGGAGCATATGACATATAACTCTAGGAAAGGGGATGAAAGATCATATTTCGGGTTGGAACAAAAAGGAAAACACCACTCCACTCTGATCTTATAAGCATAATACCTTCAATTAGCAAACCTCTGCTAACACAACTAGCCCATAACTCTTTTCTTGTAACAACCTCTTGCTTTCTTCAGGACTTCTTTAGACATAAGAACAGCCTTACTGGGTCAGACCAATGGTCCATCAAGCTCAGTAGCCCATTCTCACGGTGGCCAATCCAAGTCACTAGTACCTGGCCAAAACCCAAGGTGTAGCAATATTCCATGCTACCAATACAGGACAAGCAGTGGCTCCCCCCATGTCTTTCTCAATAACAGACTACGCTATCCGCTCTTACCACATCCTCTGGCAACGTGTTCCAGATTGTAGTGTGATGACCTTCATCAGACATTTTGTATGGACCCAGCAGTAAGTGTACAGTAAATTTGCTTGTGACTTAATAGTTGATACTTGTTGGTTTGTGTGTAATGGATGCATTTTGAGTCTCATTTTCTATTGGTTATAGCATAGCATCAAAATGAGGATGGATGGCCTTCTAAGCAAGGCAGCTGGTGAGAGTTACCAGCCCAGTGAGAATATGAATCTACCTCATGGGACCATGCAATAAGAGCTTTGTTTTTTGGTGAGAACCTTTGATTTTGTGATTTAGATTGCCTAAATGCAGTGTTATGCAATCTTAGTTACTATTTTTATTTTCCCCTTTTAGAAAGAAGAGGACAATTATACACTTTCCTGACCTGAGATACTAGCAAAAATAAAGCTGCTCAAATTTTAAAGTTCTTGCTGTGTTTGGAGCTTTTGTGAAACCTGTTACTTTTAGTTAGTGATGATTTTATATGAACACTGGAACTTCTATATGGTTTCTTTTTCACTTCAAGGGATTTCAAAGTTAAAATAACAACGATTCATCAAAAGAAATATTCAGTCATATGAGAACTTGCAATTGAGCAAAACTTTTGCACTTGACGTTTAGACTAAATATAGAAAGATTCCTAGATGCTCCATAGATAAGGTTAGCCATTATTACTGCATGCTTGTACCATATAGATCAAAGGTGTCAAACTGCAATCCTGTCAGATTTTCCGGATATCCCTAATGAGCATTGTATCATATGCTGCCTTTATTGGATGTGAATATCTCACATGGATATACAGCAGAAGCTCACGGGGGTTAGGGGCAGAGCCGACCTGCGAATATTGAAAAATCGTGGATAATTTTTAGGGCTGGCTCTGACTCATCCCCGCCTCCCTCCTGTGTCCCGCATCTTACCCATGTCTTACCTGGTTGCCAAGCGGCAATGCGGGGCAAGATCGATCATACTATGCTCCTGCCCCGTGCAGAGCCATCATCAAAATGGCTGCCTTGAGTTCTCTTTGTAGTCTCTACAACAGGAACTCACGGAAGCCATTTTGATGACGGCTCTGTATGGGGCAGGAGCATAGAACGATCAATCCTGTCCTGCATTGCCGCTAGACCACCAAGTAAGGTCTGGGGAAAGTCTGGGATACATCGTTTCTTTAAAAAAAAAATTGCAAATAACCAAATCCGCGGGTACTGAAACTGCGGATTCAGAGGGGGAACTGTATATTAAGGAGATCTTGAAAACCTAATTTTTTCATCCTCCAGATTGTAGTTTGACACCCCTGATCTAGATGAATTGTCGGTTACATGTGCTTTTAGATTTCTCATGTCTTAACTAGATATGATTATTCATATATGTAAAACTGTTTCCAAATCAAAGTTTAAAAGTTTATCAACAGTCTAATTCAAAAGATTCCTTGATTTTGACCACTTCCCTAGCACACAGCATACATTTTACTTGAAATATTTTTATTATTATTCAGTATCAAACAAAAGACTTACAGAATATAAGTTCAATATAAAGCAGTTAACTTGTTCTGCAAAACATGTAAAACATACAAAAATCATTACTCATTTTCCTTTTGAAACCCATAAAGCCAAACTGGATCACAAGATGAGACTTTAGTGCTTATAGCCACTGATCCTCGCAATCAAGCTTTGTTCAGATTCAACAGAATCTACTTTATTTTGTTACGTAGAAGTTTCTGGACCCTATTCGTTTACAAAAATTAGACATTTCTAAATCTAATAGATGCTGGCACTATCATCATGATGTAGGAACACTGGATCATCTGCTGTTCTATTGTCCTTTGATACTTAACTTTTGGAAGTCAATATGGGGCCAGATTAATACCATACTGGAGGCATCAATTCCATTGACGTATGAGGTAGTTATATGAGGAACGCTATTGCATATTAAACCCCCCCCCCCATAGACTGCTATAAATGCTGGCTTTTCCTAATTATGACCGGGATAGCCATGCAAATGATTACTCGCAGTTGGAAGAATTGGGATCGCCTTAGTTTTCCTTTCTGTTGGGCGAGATTATGCTTAACTTATAAGTATGAGAAAATGAATGCTGACTTGCTGGGGCATAATAAGATATTCAAATTGGTTTAGTCTTTTGTAGATTTGTTATAGTTGTCCTTTATCTTTATTTTCCTTTGTATTGCACCCATACATCCAGGGGAGGAGCGGGGGGGTTAAATCTTTTGTTTTGGTATTATTCCTGATGGTAATGATAGATGGGGGAGGGAATTTTTATCTTTTGTATAGATTCTGATTGTTTATAAGTGCTTATTTGATTATTATTATTTGTATACAAATGTTATTGCACTTTTTGTTGCCATTAAAAACTAAATAAAGTTTTTAAAAAACCAAACAGAATCTACTTTTATAACTTTTCCCCTCTCCCTCCCCTCCCCGTCCCACCATTTTCCTTTAAGTCTTAAACCATTATATTTTAGAAGGGATGCATGCCTAATGTATCCATTTTTATCTCGCCTGTCCTGTTGTCCCCACGCACAGCTTCAGGATGCAGGAATGTCCCGTTTTCAGAAGGAGTGGGACAGGTGAGCTAAAAACAAGCCGCTGCCATTTATTTTTCTCTCTCTTCCTGCCCCCCCACCTTTCATTCTTTCTGTCTTTCTATCTCTCTCTTCCTGCCCCCCCTTCCTTCCTTTCTTTCTCTCTCCCCCAAGCCACCGCCGCACTAACAGACCATTTTCATGCAGTGACTGCACAAGCCTTCCCCCCCCTCGACGTCAAAATTGACCATGGGGGGAAGGCTTGTGGAGTCGCTGCACGAAGATGATCTGTTAGTGTGGCGGTGGCTTGGGGGGGGGGCGGGAGAGAGAAAGAAAGGAAGGGGGGCAGGAAGAGAGAGAAAGATAGAAAGGAAGGGGGGCAGGAAGAGAGAGAGAAAGACAGAAAGGAAGGGGGGCAGGAAGAGAGAGAGAGACAGAAAGGAAGGGGGGCAGGAAGAGAGAGAGAGAGAGACAGAAAGGGGGGTGGGGAAGGAGAGAGAAAAAAAGAAAGGATGCGCAGTTAGAAGGAAGTGCAGAGACTCATGAAATCGCCAGACAACAAAGGTAGGAAAAATGATTTTATGTTCAATTTAGTGATCAAAATGCGTCATATTTGAGAATTTATATCTGCTGTCTATATTTTGCACCATATTTAACAGGTTCTGGGGGTGGGTGGGGGATGGTACTGTTCCGTTTCGTTTTGAGGAAAAAAATAAATGGTCACGTTATGCATGCCTGAAACAAAGCTAAGAATACAATAGAGTAAACTACAATGTTACTCGGAGCAAATTATTACTACTCCTTCAAGCTAGGAAGAGATTGGCTTCAGGAGCATATGCAAGGGTATGGAGGATGTTTGAGAGATGGTATTTGCCGGGTTCTATAGCACCTTTTCCACTTACCTATAAAATTTGGCCCTAGTTCGAAATTAGGCTCCTAAATCTCAAGCCAATGAACAAATATGTCCTATATCAAAAGAAAAAGCTTTCTTTGCCTGAGAGTGAGATCTGCCTCTTTGGCTTCCCAGATCATCAGAGTGTGCAATTGATTCCTCCATTGCCAAAATGACAGAGTATGTTTGTTTGCACCTAGAGTTGAAGAATGCATTTCTTTCCTACTAGAGTCTTTCAAAACAAATAGCCTGTGATCTTTTCTCTGAGCTCCCACTGTATTCAACAATATTGGTTTTAGAGTAGCTTTTATCTGGTCTCTCATTAACTGATTTAGATATAACAGTTTTTCTCAAGAAGTTCTGAATTTTAGTATGGGCCCAAAAAGAATGAAACAAAGTATCCTTTTCCCTACATTTCCTACACATTTCAGCCTTTACTAGTTTTGCTTGTATTTGAGGAAAAGTAGATCTTATGAAGAATCTGTATTGACATTCTCGTAATTTGTGCTGACCAGATAAAATTTATTTTCATCTTAAACGAGAAATACTCAGTGCATGATTTATTTTAGCTGGATAGTACTATCTGGTTAAACTTAGTAGAATAAATAGGCTATCAAACTTAGCTGTCCTAAAATCTTCCAGTTAACTATAATCAGATATTTAGTGGACTTATCTGGATAAATTTAATTGGTCATTATTCTACTGAATATCAACCCAGAAGGTTAAAAAACACATTACCATATATACTGTACAATGATTCTTGACACCAAAGGACCCAAATGAAGATGGTCCATAAAAACCTTGACCCAGTTTATCTTTGTATTTCAACTGCATTGAGGGGGAATACGTTTCAAGCATCTTTTTATGCCATATAGATTTCTAGCAGTCTTAGGGAATGCATAATTTTGTTTAAAAGGTAAGTATATCTTTGAAAATGTAAACCACAAAGTAACCAGGCCCCCCTGTCTCGCATATAGAAAAATCTCAGTTTAAGAAAAGCCTGTTTACTGGCACTCTAGTCCAGGGATGTCAAACTCAATCACAGAAGGGGCCAAATTTTTTATTAAGATACTTAGGGCTCCTTTTACTAAGGTGCACTAGCGTTTTTAGCACGCGCTCAAGATTAGCACGCGCTAACCACTTGCTAAATGAAAAATACTAATGCAAGCTCTATGAAGGCGATAGCGTTTAGCGCGCACGCTAAAACCACTAGCGCACCTTAGTAAAAGGAGCCCTTAGTCTTAGTAGAAGTATAGGGTTACAATCTCTCCAACCCCACGCTGGCTCTGTGGTGTAAACAAAATAAATGAAAAATACTTTTCCTTTCTTTTAGGTCCTAGTACACACTTGCTATCTAACACCAGTTCTGACAGGGTACACATTTCAAATCTTGTAATCACAAAATAGGAAATAAAATTTATTTTTTCTACCTTTTGTTGTCTGGCCATTATTCAAATCATGTTGGTCCCAGGCTCTGGTTTCGGTTTGTCTTCTGATAACTCGCTTGACTGGGGTCTCCTGCCCATTTGTCATTTTCTTCTTTCTTGGTGCTAACCATCCAGCTTTCATCTCTGTCTTTCCTGGAGGTCTGGCATCTTTCCTTTTTTTTGTCTCCATCCCTGCAGCTGTAGCGATGGACCCCACCATCCCCAGATCCACCATCTCACCTTTTCTCAACTACCCTTTCATCCAGCATCTCTTCATTTTTCTTCTCAACAACCCTCTTATCCAGTATCTCAATCCCCCTTCCACACCATCCCTTGTGTCCAACTTCTCTCCCTTTCTATTCCTTCCCTCCATTCCGTTATCCACCATCTCTCTCCTTCTCCTCTGTTTTTAGACCCATTATTTCTTCCCATCCCCCCCACAGTCCAGTATATGCACGTCTCTTTGGACCCCCCTTCCTTCCCTCCATGTACTTTGACACCAGGGCCCGCCCCTCCCCCCCCATGAAGGCCTGCATGTTTTCCCCCTTCTTTCTAGCATCCATCAGCTTCCTGGTCTCCCCTTCCAAGCAGCCTGCAGAGGACTGCCAATCTGCTGTAGTGATCCTAGCAGGCTGCCATCTGCTTCCGCAGCACGTTCCCTCTGCCGCAGTCCCACCTCTCTTCTGACATAAGGGACTGTGGCAGAGGGAACATGCTGTTGAGACCAACGACAGCCTGCTTGGATCGCTAAAGCCGACTGGCAGTCCTCTGCAGGCTGCTTGGAAGGTGAGACCAGGAAGCTGGGAGAGAGATGGTAGACAATGGGAGGGAGGAAAGGAACAGAAAGGGTATTTTCTCATGGGCCAAATTTGGCCCACCTGAGTTTGACACCTCTGCTCTAGTCCAATCTATGGAGTATTCGCTAACTAGCTATTGTTGAGCCAAGACCTCTGCCTGCACCTTGATATCTCACTACTAAAGAGCATTCTAATCTGAAAAAAGGTGAGGGGGGGGGGTTACAGAATTTAATTAAAATCTGTTGGCATAGAAACTTTGTAATAATATGTAATGTTCTACAGATTTCCTTATAATAGCAGGCATTACAATTCAACACCTTTTCTACTGATAACTTTATGGCAAAGAGAGATTAAAAATGTTGGCTGAAAGAATGTAACCAAGCTTAAAAAAAAAAAAGGTAATATTCTGAGGAGCCATTTCAGGGCATAAAAGGCCAATATAACTCCTCCAGTGTAAAATAGCATAAACCAGCTACTTTATAGACTGAAACCATTATTACCAGAATCTGATTTTCGTAGTGTAGTCCAAGCTTTTATATTGAATAGAGTAGATTATTATAACTCACTGTATCTAGGAGTTTCTAAAGGGAAATTGCAAATGCTGATCAATTCGGCTGCTAGATTGATTACAGGGGTTCCTAGGAGCTCACATATATCTCCTACTCTTCTCACTCCATATTCGTGGTTTCAGCAATCATGGGTTTGATTATTCGCGGTTTTTAGCTTAATGGCTCCTCCCCCCAAATTACATCAGCTTACATAGAGAAATCACTGATTTCAAGCGTTTACAGAGAAAATTGCTGATTCTCAGCACATTCTTTACCGTGTTTTGCCTCTCCTTCAGGAACACGCCAGGTCTTCCACCATGTTAATAATAATAATAATTTTATTTTATATACCGCCATACCCCAAAAGTTCTAGGCGGTTCACAACAATTAATTGAAATACAAACAATACAAATCATTGAAATCAAGAAGTTATATGCATATAATATAAGAAAATACATACATGCCATATAAAGAGGGTACAACAATTTTAAAGGAATAAAAGATTATAATAATAAAATATATTAAGAACTCAGCCTGTTATTCGCGGTTTCACCATATTCATGATGTTTTTTAATAGAAAACAGTAAATAACATATGAAAAAGTTATTTGCGTTTTTTCTGTATTCGTGGGTCTGTTAATCCCCTATCACAGCGAATACAGAGGGAGAAATGTACAGTATATTGAAACAGTTACACTGGCTGCCTATTCAGCAAAGAGTACATGTCTCCCTCCGTGTTTGCGGTTACAGCATTCGTGGTTTCGATTATTTGTGGGTTTTAGCTTGCTGGCTCTTCCCCCCAATTACATCAGCTTGCATAGAGAAATCGCTGATTCCAAGCATTTACAGAGAAAATCGCTGATTCTCAGCACATTCTTTACCATGTTTTGCCTCTCCTTCAGGAACAGGCCAGGTCTCCCACCATGTTATTCGCGGTTTCACCATATTCATGATGGTTTTTAATAGAAATATGAACAAGTTATTCATGGTTTTTCTGTATTCACGGGTCTGTTAATTCCCTATCACAGCGAATACGGAGGGAGAAGTGTACATTTTAAGATCATTGCAATCATTCATCAGATATTGTACCATATTGCTCAAAGGGTACTACAAGAATTGTTTGAAATTTACCAACCTAGAAGAAATCTAAGGTCTGAAAACACTATGAAATTGAGTTTAAAGGGGAGGATGCCTATTATTCATGTTAGAATTGGAGCATCAATGATGTCGGTGGTGGGTGTCAAACTTTGAAATGCTCTGCCAGGCATACTGCAATTTTGTGTTTGAAAGATCAATTTTAAGAAAATGTTGAAAACGCAGCTCTTTGTTAATGTTTTCCTATGAAAATGTTGCTACTTCTGTTCTTCCTGTATATAGTGCCAACGAATATCTGGGTTTTAACTTTTTACATTTTTATTGTTGAACGTTTAATTGATAAGATGTCGTCCATTGTTTGTTCATATCCATGCGACTAAAGGGCGATCAGTATATTATGTGTGTAACCAATATGTTAACCGCATAGTTTTATGCGGTATATGAATTTTTAAATAAATATTTCAGAAGAACACTATACATCTGTCCTGGAAGACTGATGCAGGAGAAACCTGGTATCAAGCAGATTTAGGATTTGTTAAATAGTTGCTATTGAGCAGCACTCCATCAGAAATAGAAGATGGGGTTGCCCCTTTAATCCCCCAGTGGTTTTGTTCCCCACCTCCCATGTCAAACTGGCAATATAAGAGCATTGGGATACATTTCTAAGTTACTTGCTGGCGTTGAATCCATCGTTGGTTTTGTATTATGTTTTTCTAAAATGGATGTTCATGCTGCTTGCACCCAGTGCATAAGCATCCTTTTCTCCTGTATTTTAGAACATGCTCTAATTGGCAGATTCTTTTCTAAAGTACTGGTGAAACTAGAGATGCACTTATCAGCTTGTTTCAGTTCTTGCTTCTATGACCTGTTTAGTGATTTTCTGCCCCATTTTAAAGTAAACTTTCTGTATAAAATGTGTGCTATTGAGGCAACCTCAGTAAAATACTAGGGCCACCTAATGATAGGGAGCCACCTGAAATTGCACTCTTCCTTCTTCTCTTCCCTCCCACCCCACCAATGGCCAGGTTTGGGTCTGGTGTCTCTCTACTTTGGCAGTTGTCTACCTCCGCATGTCATTCCTGTGGTGGGTTAGAGCAGAGGCAGCACCAAAAGCTGCTTTCTGTTTGGTAGAGCCTGCCTTCTGCATATCCTGTCTCTCTTATATAACTTCCTATGAGCAAACATGGCAAAGGAAAGGCTCCGCTGAAAGACAGAACAGCTTTCAGTTCTGCCTCTGCCATGGTGGACTAAAGGGGAGGTGACAGAGAAAAGAGAGAGAGAGACAGCCTGCGAAATCCACTGCTATTTCTAGGATAAGCATCATAAAATCTGTATTGGTCACTGTTGGAAACAGGATACTGAACTTGATGGGCCTTCAGTTTGTCCCAGTACGCCAATAAAGTTTTTAATCTGCCAATCAAGTTGAAATGGTTCACTTTATAACAGCAACACATAGTCTGTTAGGGTCAAAAGCCACAAAGAGCTGGGAAGGCTACCTTTGAGGGTATGGTACTTCCAGGTGATATGCTAGAGCATGTTTGCAGTCCAAGGTATGAAGTGTTGCTTCTCCAGGATGGGTATGTGATTTTGTAAAGAAAACAAGAAGAACTATAGATTGATTGAGGTGGAATTCTGATACTACTTTAGAAAGGAATTTCAGATGTGTCTGAAGGAGTACCCTATCATGAAAGAATCTTGTGTAAGGTGGATCTGAAAAAGGAACCTGAAGCTCAGTAACACATCCAGCAGAGGTGAGAGCTACAAGGAAAAATAACCTTCCAAATAAGAAGCTTTAAAGAGCAAGATTGAAGTGGTTTAAAAGGAGTCTTCATAAGAACAGAAAGAACCACATTGAGATCCCAAGAAATTGAAGGTGACTTGGTATGGAACAAGCTTTTAATGAAGTAGACCAAAGTATGAACAGATAAAGGTGTTCTACCTAAATGTGAATGGAAAGCACTGATAACACTTAAGTGAACCTTGACTGAATTTGTTTTTAAACCAGGAGTTGGAAAGATGTAGAAGGTAGTCCAAAACGCAAGCACATGTTCCACCCAACTAGAATACAACCTGGCTCATAAAGAAAAATATATCGTCTAATTTTGGTGATCTGAGAGACATTATAAAACAAAGATGCAGACTATAAATAATAACTTTTCAGTTCTGAAAGAACTATTTTATTTAGTTTCTGTCTGTCTGCAGAAGAGCAGCTAAGAGTGTGATGGGTCACACAAATGTATTAATTTTTAAATCTTATGTTAAACTGAAATTTTTATGTAGCTCTTGGAACAAATTTGCCTTTTAACATGAAGATTTAGACATTGAAGATGTTTTTTTTAAATCTTTATTTATTGGGATGCATTAGCCACCTTTATGAAGAGATTCACTCAAGATGGTGTACAGCAAGTACAGTTCAACACAAAACTTAAATTTTAATAGTGTCTGTGTATGGCCATTTGGTGGAGGATGGGCAGGGGAGGGCTTCAATGGCTGGGAGGGTGTAGATGGGCTGGAGTAAGTCTTAAAAGAGATTTCGGCAGTTGGAACCCAAGCACAGTACCGGGTAAAGCTTTGGATTCTTGCCCAGAAATAGCTAAGAAGAAAAAATTTAAATTGAATCAGGTTGGGCAGACTGGATGGACCATTCGGGTCTTTATCTGCCGTCATCTACTATGTTACTATAACAATAGTAAAATGACCAGATATAAATATAAATACAATACGATGAATTCATCATTGGGCCCTAAGTGATTTTGTGCACGCTAAATTCTTAGACACTGATAGGAATATAATGGGAATCTTCCAGCCTATTTTACAAAGCTGCGCGGCAACAGCCCCGAAGCCATTTAAATCTCTATGGGCTTCAGGGCCGTTACTGCGCAGCAGCCGGTAGCGCGGCTTTGTAAAACAGGCCCTTAGTGTTTAGCGCATGCTTAATTGTGTACCTGTAAATGAGATAAACTAAAAATCAGCAAGTTGAAACTTAATAATAAGACTACCATGAAACAGTATCAAAAATATACATACTTAACAACACTGAAATTCAAATGAGATAATATAACAATATTGGCATAATACTTATGAAACATAAGCACACACCCAGTCTGTTAGGATCAAAAGCTACAAAGACCTGGGAAGGCTTCCTTTGAGGTTTGGTACTGTTCAGGTGATATGCCAGAGCATGTTTGCAGTCCAAGGCATGAAGTACTGCTTCTCTAGGATGGGCTAATGCTTAAGATAGGTGGTACAGAGTTTATTGAGATAAATACTGTAGATGGGTGGTTAAACTCAAGGAGAGTTGTTTATACAATTAAACAAGATATAAGGAGCTGATCCAAGTTACACTGTGTGTAGCAAGCTAGTTCATAACATAAAATTTTATTTGTATACCGCAATACACCATGAAGTTTGATGCGGTTAACAAGAGTTAAGTAGAAAATCATACATGAGAGGTGAGGATGCAAATAACATAAGAGTACAAATAACATAGTTAAATACAATAGGGGTAAGGTAATACAAGAAGAACTCAAGAAATGAACTGAATTCGAATCTCGGTACAGATATAGATATAGAGACTCGAAAAGTGAGGGGGCTGGTAGTAAGAGTAGAATGAGTCTATATAGAGGTGCAGAATGAGTGTACAGTATAGTCATTAGCTCTGTGTATTAAAGGCTTGGGAGAATAGACAGGTGAATCACAGCAGGAGTGAACTTCCTTCGATCCTGCCCGTGCAGAGCAGCTAGCTATTTGACTGCTGTGGGCAGGAGCGAAAGCAGTTTGATCCTGCCGCAATTCACCGCTGGACCACCAGGGATACTAAAGGCACTGGCAGAGCTGCTAGTGGCAGCCAATTAGCTAGTGACTCTGCAAGTGCAGGAGTGAAGGATGGTTGCTCCTGCTGCAATTCACCACTGGAGCACCAGGGAAACTAAAAGGTATGCAGGGGTGGCAGGAGAGAGATAAAAATAATTAGAATTGACTGGGACAGGAGGTGGGAAGGATCCCTCCTGTCCTGGACACTGCTGGACTATCAGGTTTCACTGCAGGCCCAGTGGATGCCTACAAGGCAACAGGAAGGAGGAATGAAAGGGTACAGAACATGGGAGGGAAGGGTGCTGGGTGCAGAGATTGGCAGGGCAAGGGAGGGAGGGGGCTGGATGCAGAGCAGCGAAGGAGGGGGAACAGGGTGCAAGGCAAAGGCACTGCACTTAAACACACGCACACACACCCGGTTTATATTCAAATCAACGTTTTTCCTCCTTTTTTGTTACCTCGTTTATATTTAGGTCAGTTTATATTCGAGTATATACGGTAATTATATGAGCTCTGGAGGATGAATGGCTACTGCTCTATGATTTTTACTGCTTTTCAGGGGTTACCAATAAAAGCAGTTTATAAGTAATATGAATGTTTATATGAGTTAGTGTAGGTGAAAAGAGGATATACTGTAGGAATCTGTATAGGGGATAAGAGAAGAAAGGGCTTGAAAGAGATTAGGCCAAGCCCGATTAGAAAAAGAAATCACCCACACAAGAGTGGTAAAAGAAATAGCAGAAGTTTTTATTTTATTTTTTGTTACTGGATTTTTTTTAGGGGGTTCATATGCATTTCTTATATCTAGGTAATGGCGGAATAGAAATCTCTAATATAATGTAATATCTTTGTATTTTGCTCAGTACAGAAGAAAATATGCATTTCTGTGTTGTGCTGCTCACAGTGACTGTGATGTCATGGGATTTCCATTTCCAATTTTGTTCTTATTCTTTAATTTGCAAGAGTTGATCTGTGCTCTTTGTATTTGACCACACAGGGATTCTGCTGACATCTAGTTTCTGGGTAGGGATCAATAACAGTTTGCCATATCGGCACAATATTGCAAGTATGAACTTGTGTTAAGGAGCTTACTCTGAAAACAAACACGAAGACAATAAGGATATATGTTACAGCATATATTTACGCCTCTCAACTCACACAAAAGTGATGTCAGCATGTTCAGAAATGTTTGAGACACTTGCTTTTACACTTGTACTGTACATTTGCCTCTCTTTGCTAGAACCAAAAATAGTCTCCCATCATACTGGGATTGAACTTTCCCTGATATCTGCTTTCCATCACCTTGATATCTTGATGAAATCATTCCCCATTCTCATCGCTGACATCACCAAGATTGTGTGGGAAGAAGTCGAGGTGAGAATGGAAGAAGTGCATTTTAAGTTAGCTGATATGCTGTCAACATGTTCTCCACAAGCTCAGCATAAATCTCTGATCTGTGATTACCAAGAAAATTCTGAACAACCAGCACAAATGCTGTTAATCTGGAATAGCAGAAAGTGCAGCACACTTGAGGTGCCCATGCTTTATCTTGGTCGCCAACTTTACAGCCAAAATAATGCTTGTATGTACTTTGAAGTCTGCTGGACAGATTCTTTCGCTGATCTTGTACAGTAAATTGTCTGCAGACATAACAGAAATTACCAGGATGGTTTACACAACCTCGTCTGTTCATAATAATTATAATATCTTAGACAAAAACAAACAAAATATAAAAATTCACAGGTGGAAAAAGCAGCACCAATCACTTTTTAGTATAAATTTTCATATTACTGGTATATATGATCAATGAGCTGTCCTAAAATGCAATAGTGTTACAAAAACTGTAAAATACTGACACTTCACGGTAGCATTATTGATGAAAATGATATAAACACAAACTGACGCATAATTTAAAAAAAGTATGTGATAGACAAAAACTGTTTTCAGATTTAGAATCCGCATGTGGCCCTTGTTAAGGTATAGGTGACAGAACTCCAGTCGCAAAATGCTTGTTGACCAGTGTTATTTCTGGGAGCAGATCTCACTGGCATCCGTTGCACTTGTTCAGTTTCTAGTGGCCTCTTGAATTGTAATGAAAGTACGTTAGGGAGCCAATGTTTGAAAAATTTACAAGCATCTTTGTCCTCCATACCTTCATACAGTCCAAGCACTCGCAAGTTGTTTTTTCGGCATTGATTACTGAAATCCTTTATTTGCATTTCTCTGCTATGGATCATTTTGCATCCACTTTCTGATTAGTAGCGATTTCATCAACTTTTTCATATTTTTGTTCTAAGGTACCATGTTCTTGATCCCGAACTGACATTTTGATGGTAATATTCATAATCTCAGTTTTGATGTCTGTTACATCTTCTTTGCTCTCTGGGGGCATACTGGAGATTTGATGCAATTATTTGACTACTTCAGCAATATTGTCTTCCTCAGAACGGCCCATATCTGACTTAGTTGGAGATGGTGGGTCTGTTTTCAATCATTTTTGCACTTGAATTTGCTGCAAAAGCTGCTTCAGTTTTATCCAGTTTTGTGGAAGGCATTTTTATACGTATTTTGATGACTGGAAATTCAACAGCAAAAAAGGTTGGTGCTCATTTTAGGTTGATGATAGCAAGCACTCATGTTTCAAGCTTCCATCTTGATCAGACTCCCTAACATCCCCCTCCCCCAGGGATTCGCATATTGATAAACTTTTATGATGACTATGAGGAGCTAAAAAAGAACTGGCACATATGCAACAAATATGATCTGGTGAATCAAGAAGCCTTCAAAGTACATCTTGTCCATCTTTTTGATGTTGCTACTAGTGATGCATTAGTCATAATGAAAATTGAGGAAGACAGGCTATTTCTAATAATGTGGAGGCAAAATGTTTTATCATGCTGCGTGGCCTTTGACACTGTACTTGCACAGAAGGAGGATACAAAGAGAACGTGAGAAGAAAGATTTAGTAAGTTTGCAGCCAAAGTAGAGGCAGAAAATGTCATTGTCAGTAGTTCTGCACACTTCTCTCCCTCTGACTAGTGAATTATCTGATTCCAAGTATATTGCTGAAGTTGACTCTTGACAGTTGTTCAAATTCAGATGCTGATTTTAAAGTTGGTCAAAACAGCCAAAGGTGAACATCCTTGCACATCCTGAAGTGTGTTGATTTGCCAGACAGGGGTACCACATTTGTCATTTGTACTGTTGTTTATCCAACTTGCTCCAAAGCCACACTGATGAATACTGACTGAATGTAGGACTGCTGTTCAGCGTTTACACATGCAAAAATTTTTATATTTACTGTGGAATGACAGTTACCAGTCATCACTAGACATTGACCAATGCATAATAAATCATTAAGCCAATAAGCCTATTTTCAGCAGTAAGTAACAGTATGTATTTTAACTTCTTCCCATGTGCATTTCCACACAATTTAGATTTAAATGTAAAATTAATATAAATTTTGTACTTGCATTTTATGTATTTAATTTAAAAAAAATCATTGAGCGATCTCTAACTGTTCACCAAAAGGCTTATAATTTTGCACAATTAACACTGGCCACACTTAGAACAAAAACAGACTTGTGGAGGTCATGTCCCATGAACTTGATTTTTTTGGACCACCCTAATATACTGTATAGTTAGAAGAGCCCATATGGTGATATGTACAGTAAGTTAATTGTAAGGGTTCCTCATTATTTGCTGCTGTGGCTGAGCTCAGTGATTCTTAAATTTGTCTTAATTCTTAACTTTTCTGAATTTTGTTTTCATTGTTCAGTTGAACTATTTCGAAGAAGTATCCAAAACCGAAGAATGTGAGAGAATGGATTCAAAGATGAAATATTCCAAAAAAACATTATCAGTGTTTAAAGGTCCTTTATTACATATCAGGTAATACTGATTTGGGCAATATTTTATCACATATAGAGATTGCTTTATAGTGTTTACAAAGATTACATTTTTATTTAAATTGATCACGTTAAAAAAATACAACATAGCTTACTTTATGCTATCTTATGGCTAGCAAAGTTTTAGGACTGTTATACCATGTAAACATAGATGGTAGTTACCAAACCCAGTAAGATATTTATTCCATCTCTCCCTCTCTTTTTCTCTGATTCCTTTTATTTAAGGTTACCATATGGCTCCAGAAAAAGGAGAATGGATTGAGACATCTGGGTTTTACTTCCACTGAAAGGAATGGAAGTAAGGAGGACAGCTAGAGACATCTGGTTTTTACTTCCATTGAAAGCAATGGAAGTAAAACCCAGATGTCTCAATCAGTCCTCCTTTTTCTGGAGCCATATGGTAACCCTACTGTACACACTGTGTGAAATCAGTCAAGGTACTTTTGTATATGAATGCTTAATGTTTGAATGGAATGCTGTTAAACCAAGATTAATCCATTTTTAATTAAACCATTTTATTCCTCATGGAATTCAGAATCTTAGATAATACATTAAAATTGTTGAAGGATTAGGAAATCCAAGTCTTATTAAACAATTTTAGGTTGTTCTAAAGTCTAGCAGTTTTTTTCATGTGCTTTTATTGTAGTCAACTCGTATCAATCCTTGTATAAGAAAATATTTTTGGTGTCTCAGAATGACACCCCATTATTTGGTTTCTATGACATTCCTTATTCTGACTATCCAAGGCACTTTCTACTGTACAATGTGCATTCTGTGCACACCATTCTGAGCATGCATAATGTGCACAGCAAAGCCATGCAGAGGTGCAAAAAGCCTTGGGATTAGCGGGAAGCAGTGGAAGAGGCAAGACAGGAAGAATGGCCACAGCTAGAAGCATAAAGAGAGCAAGGAAGGACAGAGCACTTGCATCAGCCTAGGGAGCTGTGGAAAGGGTGCTGCCTTCAGATAGAGAAGATAGGACACACATTCTCCATTTGTTTTCTTAATAGATAATTGATTTTATATTTCATTTGTATTTTGATACTACAAACTCAGATGCATGTCTGGGGTTTCTAGTATAAAAGCATTTATCATTAAGGTGATTTCTCTATGTTTTTCTTTCTGGTTATTAATAAATATTTCATTTGCTTCCTAATCAGAGACATCCAGATACGCAGTTTTGTCTCCCTACTAGCAGATAGAGGCAAAGGATTAGTTTGTTGATTTTGGTCATATATAAGGACCTTATACAAACATCAGCTCTTCAGTATTATCTGTCCCCAGCAGATGGTAGGTTAGCAAATCAGGCTACTACAGAAGTTAGGCCAAATGTAGAGGAAAATGGTCCTTAGGAATTGCTCTCCTCATAGTGGAATACAATTTTTGCTAGAGGGCTTCCAGAGCCATAGGATTTGGTCCTTTGACTCCAGGAGACTGACAGAATGTGGAAATGGGCTATTTCTCATGGATAGGCAAAGACAATGAGTTGAATTCTGTAACCTCAAGAGTGGACACTAGATCATGAAGTTGTCTGTAGGATCTTTTGGGAGTGGGGCATCCCCTTTAATAGTTTTCTTTGCCATTCATTCAACAAAGACATTTCTTATTTCTGCTCCAGGAGAGGAATACATAGCAAACTAGCCTCAAATGCCTTCCTTCTACATTAGAGTAGGGTCTTCTGTACACATTCCTCTAATATCTCTCATAACAAAGACCATGCAGAAGCTCAGACAAGATCAGGGAACCATGATTCTCTTAAACCCCTTACTGTCAACAGAGAAAGCAAACTTGCTGATCCTGTAATAGGGGTTTTCCAGTGATAGGAGAATAATGTAGTTGCACAATCTCACTATTGTGCCTTTGTCAGTTGAATGTATACATATTACAGACTGAAAGGAGAGAAGACACAGGATTCCTTGCATATGCCTTGAAAAACTTAGGGCCTCTTCTATCATACTGCAGAGAGCCGCGCTGAATGGCCCATGCTGCTTCTGAAGCTCATAGAAACTCTTTGAGTGTCGGGAGCAGATGGGCAATTCAGCGCGGCTAGTGCAGTTTGATAGAAGAGGCCCTTAAGATTTTTCTGACTCTTGGAGATCAGATTCATCATGTGGTTCACCTGATGGCATCACTACCATTTAAATTACTGTATTATTTTGCTGTCTGCGAGAACTCCCACTACAGGCAAGCAACTTTGATTAAAAGCTTATTTTTTTCTGCACATATTTCACTTTTATCTGAAAAAGCTAGCAAGATTGAATGCTCACAGAAATATAGTTCTAAAGAACTGCATTGCACCCTTTAAACTGATTAAAAAATTATATTGAAATTTATTTTGGCTTTTTGTCTGGAACTTGCTTTGGGGTATTGTGATCCACTTTGTAAGAAGTATGTGACTCCCTATTGGGCAAAGAACTCTGTTTACCACAAAGAGAGGAAAGAGTTATCTAGGTTCTGCCAATCCCCAAATCGGAGAGTGATTCATAATAAGCTGTAGTTAAAACTTACAGAATATTTTTGTTTTCACATAGCCCGGCTGAAGAACTACATTTTGGATCTAAAGAAAGCAAAGAGAGGAAATGTTTAATCGTTCTCACTAATGTGACAAAAAATGCAGTTGCATTTAAGGTAAAAAAAAAATTGAGATGATCTTGTTTGTGCTAAATGACTAATTCTTCTATAATAACACAGCCATAAAGGATGGGAGTGTGTCATTCTGAGTCAAAGAAGCTTTCCAAGTGACAGCTTTGAATCATAATGCATTTGAACTAATTATTAAACAATCAACTAGCCATATTTCTAGCAAGCTGCTCAAATTCTCATTTTATATCCCTTAAAGTTACTGATGGGAGCTTTATATAAACTTTATATAAGTATTGACATTCTGGGCAGGACCAAAGGTCCCTCAATCTTGGTATTCTTTTTCTAACGGTTGCTAATCCAGGTCACAAGTACCTGGTAAGCTCCCCAAAAAGCAAATTTCCATGCTGTTCATTCCCAGGGATGGGCAAAGGCTTTTCCCAAATCTTCCTTAATAGCAATATATGGACTTTTCGTCCAGAAATTTGTCCAAACATTTTTTAAACAAAGCTATAATAACTGCTTTTACCACATCCGCTGGCAGTGAATTCCAGAGCTTAATTATATACTAAGTGAAAATATTTTCTTGTACTTTGTTTTAAATGTTTTACTTTGTAACATCATGATTGTCCCCTACTTGTATTTTTTGAAAGTATATGATTTGTGTTCATCTATTCCAATCCATTCAGGATTTTGTAGACCTCTGTCTTTTCTGTCATGAAGAGGTGCTGAGTGAGGATCTACTAAGGGGAAAAAAAACTCCATTGGAATATCTTACCTGCTTGGCATTTAAACTTGGAAAAAGGTGCGAGTACTTCTGCAACTACAGTGTGACTGGGAAACATCATGTCACCAAAGCTGTTTGCAAGATACAGCTTCTGTCTCTGTGCGAACAGAAAATATTACCCAAGCAAAGGGGTTCCATGTGCAAGCTGTCATCAGCTTGAATACCTCATGAAGGAAGTAAAGGAACAGAGAGAGGAGGTAGCAAGACTAGGACGCATCCATGAGAATGAGAGGTACATCGATGAAATGCTTCACGAGGCATCAAAGATTTCCAGCAGTGGGGAAGAAGAGGCTGTACTGAGGGAGGACAACTGGACTCAGATTACGGGACCTTGCAGGATTAATACTGTTACTCCATCTGCCTTTGAACTGAAGAACCAGT
Organism: Geotrypetes seraphini; assembly: GCF_902459505.1. Lineage (NCBI taxonomy): Eukaryota > Metazoa > Chordata > Amphibia > Gymnophiona > Dermophiidae > Geotrypetes > Geotrypetes seraphini. The sequence goes on along the minus strand of NC_047089.1, from coordinate 167,466,828 downwards.
ATGCAGGCATGGAAGTGGAGGAGATGAGAGCATCCCAGGGAAAGGAAGGACCAATGCTCAAAAAACCCAAAGTTGCTGGATTGGTGACCACTTGGAGGTGTAAGGTTGTAATGGTTGATGATTCTCTTCTGAGGGGTAGAGGCATCCATCTGCAGACCAGACATGATGTCTTGGGAGGTATGCTGTCTGCCTGGTACCAAAATCCAAGATGTTATGGAGAGTTTGACTAGACATATCAAACCAAATGACTTATCCATTTTGGCACTGATGGTACTGCTAGGTACCCCTCCAAATGTATCAAAAGTGACTTTGTGGCTCTGGGAGATAAGGTGAAGCAGTGAGGTGCACAGGTAGTATTCTCGTTGATCCTCCCTGTTGAGCAAAAATGCCAAGGCAGAGAAGCTCGCATCTTGGAGATGAATGTGTGGCTGCATGGATGTTGTCATCAAGAGCGTTTTTGTTTTTTTTGGACCGTGGGATGATTTTCTAAGGGATGGTGGGCATCTATCAAAGACGGGCTAACCTACTGAAGAGGGCTTCAAACTAGAGTTGTTGGGGCAGGGTGATCAAAGCCCCCAGGTGAGTATAAACCCTCAGGTAAGTGAATCACCTAATACATCAAAACAAATAGAAAAAGGAGCAATCCTGGAAAGCAGTATATACTAATGCTTGAAGTATGGAAACAAGGTTTTGGATCTAGAAGCTGTGATTGAAGAGGCTGATTTGGATTTAATGGTGATCACAGAGACGTGGTTCACAGAGAACCATGGCTGGGATATAGCTATACTGGGCTATAATCTGTTCAGGAAAGGCAAGGTAGGAAGGAAAGGAGGGGGAGTGGCCTTTTATATAAAAGATCATATTAAAGCTGCACAATTGCAGGTTCTGCCAGATAAGGAAGAGGCACTATGTGTCAATCTGGAAAAAGGTTAATGGAATTGTATTTACATTGTGATACACAGACCTTCATTGACGGAAGAAGTGGACAGATTTAATAAAAACAATCAAAATATATCTGTAAAAGGGGAAGTACTACTAATAAGTGATTTTAATATTCCAGATGTTGATTGGGGTATCCCTATTGCGGGATTTCCTAGAAGTAGTGAAATCTTGGATTTTCTATAAGGAGAACTGTTCCAGCAGTTGGTAATGGAAACCATGTGGGATGAAGCCATACTGGACTTAGGCTCAAATTCACTAAGCTCACTGATTGTGTCCCGACCAGTTTGTGAGCCTTCTCCAACCTGATTCATTAACCTTCTGCCCGATCTGATCCGCACCCGATCCAATCTGCACATGCAAAGTAGGAAGGCAGCGATTCACTAAACAGAAGAAGGAGCACCAATTGGGCTGGCCAATCCAAAAAGAAACGACTGCTGAGGACCAGTCGCTCACATCCTTGCCTGCTTTCTGCAACCCTGAAATCCCAGCCATGAAACCATCAAAATAAATCATCTCCCTGCTCTCTGCCAGCCTGTGGTTTTAACCCACGGGTTTAAAGCGTGTTCTGTTCCGTAGTCTGGCTGCAAAACGAAAGTCCTAAAACAACAATTTTAGTTGTCGGGCAAGCAATTTTTAACTAGCAAAGCCCTGAAGACGTCAATTAAATAACTGCTAGCATATTATTAAGTGCATTCCACTTGGCAACCTTTCCCCTGTAGCGCTGATTGAGTGGACATTATAGAGAGTGGGTGGGGCTTCCCTGGGTCCCTGGCTAAACGTGGAGCGGGGCTCATGAAGTTGAAATGCTTCCTGCACATGTGTCTTGATCGCTTGTGGGCGTGGGTCCAATCAGATCATTTGCATGGGGACTCTTTAGTGAATTGGTTGCCCGGTAAGACTTGGCCATGGATCACCCACAGATCAGATCGGAAAGGTGAGTTTAGTGAATCTAGGCCTTAGTGCTTACAAACAAAGAGTTTCTGTTGTTACAATGGGTGATCAGCTGGCATCCAGTGATCGTCACATGGTGTGGTTTAATGTTAACAAAACAAAAAAGCAGTAATTCCACAACCAAATATCAAATACACAAAGAAAGTGGAATGAAACAAAAATTAACTTTGTCAATTCAATTGCACTGATAGATCATAAATGGAAGAAGGCAAAACCTCAGACCATATTGCTACGTCTCATAACAGCCAAAGGCTATTGACAAATGCAATATTATGGTTTCAATCATTGGTCCGCCTCCATCCTTTTCATATAAATGCAATAATTCATTAAGTGCTATAATTGATATTTTTAAAAAAATTTAATAGATTTTATGATTTTGTATAAATAAAATAGTTGTGATTGTCAAAATTAATAATAAAGTTGTATGAAGTTTTATAAAAAGTTCTCTGCAAAATGGCGATTCTGTGCAAAAATAGTTTTATCATAAATAGATAAATATATCAAAGTTTATCATTGACATTGACTCTGTTTGTAATATCAAAAAATTCATAAAACATAGAAACCACTGATCTTATCTTAGAATTAAATTTTAGCTGCTAAATTTCAGACCATTCTATAAGCTTTGCTAGGTCTTTCTTCATGTTATTCACACAATCCAGGGCCTCTACTCTTGCAGATTTTGTTATCATCTGCAAAGAGGCAAATCTTACCTGACAACCCTTCAGCAATATTGCTTATAATAATGCTAAAAAGAACATAAAAATGCTGCTTCTTCATGACAATGCAGTGGTGCACATGTCACAGCAGTCACAGGCTGCCATCCAGGAATGTGAGTTTGAACAGCTGAACCATCCATCCTGCAGTCCTGACCTGTCTTCCTCGGATTATTTCCCTTTGTTCTACTCAGTTGCAGCTCTGAGCTGGGGGAATTAACACTTGACCATCTTACTGTTGGTTTTTTTTTGCTGATACTTTTAACAGTATGTAAACATGCAAGTGAATTATAGCTTATATAGAAATTTTTTCTTTGTTTACAGCAGTCCTTCTCAACCCAATCCTTGAGGCACAGCTAATCCCACCAGGTTTTCAGGATCTCTCTCATGCATATTCATTTTTGATATTTGCATAAACTGCCCCCTTTCATGTTTATTCTTTGTGGATATCCTGAAAACCTAATGGGACTTGGTGTTCCTCAAGGAGTGGGTTGAGAAACCTTAGTTTAAAGTATTCCTGTTTAAAAGTCTGTATTGCTGCTGGAGACTCCACATGTTTTCACATTGTGTGTACAAGTACGGGAAGAGAATGATGTAGAGCCATGAAACTTGCAAGTTATTCCACACTTTTCTTAACACACTTCATTTCAATGAGATGAAATGACATGAAAAGTGTCAAGAAAAGTGTGGAATTACTTGTAAGTTTCATGGTTCCACATCATTCTTTTCTTATTTGGGCTGAGAACTTTTCAGCGGCTCCTCATATTCCAAACAGCTATTATCTTTCCTACAAAAAAGCAGTAGGAGATTCTTGTTGCAGGCTTAAGATTTAAAAATAAATGATTGTGGTGGTTCATTGTAAACGGTATGTTTTTATCAAGTGTGCTGAAGTAGGTATCTCTGGTGAATGTGAAAAAAAGCAATTATGGCAGTTTAAAACCTGTTCTGTGAAACAGTTGGTCCACACATTTCTGGTCTTTTTAGAGAGTAGTCATTGCAAAGAGTTCCAATATGTTGTGGTAATGGAATGTCTTTGATGCCCATTTTTGAGGAAAGGTATAGATTTTTAAGCTTATGTTGAAATGTTCATTGGCCCACACTTAATAACCCTTTCAATTATAATGTTTTTTTTTTCTTCTATGAAAGTATATTAGCCTAATTATTGCACTTTGAAAACTGACCAGAGGGGTAACATAATGGTCAGTACAGTAGACTTCACATAAGGGAACCCAATTGCAAATCCTACCTTAACACTCTTATTTTGTATTGCGTTATACAGGGACACTTGAAAATCTATTGTACCTAACTGTATACCACTACATAAGCCCTTGGGTCTTGTGGATTTTGGAAAGCTAACCATTAGTTCTGGGCATGCCCAAATCCTGCCCAAAGTAAGCCCCTACAGATCCCCATGCGATTTAGATGAACTATGATGAAAACCATCTCAAAGCTGAGGTTTTATGTTTTTTTTAAGTTCAATAATCTTGATTAAAGTTTTTACAACATATTGTCCAGTTCCAATTAAAGTTAACATGAGAAATATATAGGGTTGAAATATATATATAAATATATATATATATTTCAACCCTATATATTTATATATATTTGACTATATATATATATATATATAGGTTAACAACCAAATTTAAGGCAATAATATGCCTATAACTAATACCTAGATCAGTCATGAGAGGATACAGAGAATAATGAAATAGTACCAATATAACATATTGTACTATGTGTAATTGTTATGATAAGTAATTAAAATGGATTTTAGTTCACTGAGAATTATTTGCCATTTATGATATAACTGATAAACTAGCCAAAGGAGCCCACATTCGTTCAAGGGATCTGAGAGAATTTTTTCGTTCAGCAGCAATTCTTTTGTATTTTGCAGTCAAGCAGACCACATTCCACCATTCATTATAGTTGATATTAGAAAAATCTTTCCAGTTTGCAATTATTATACAGATTGCTATTAACATTAACAAATGTAACAGCTTTGAGATATCTGGAGAGAGGGACATTTGATCGTCGGATCTGCCATCTGAGTTTTGAAAATCATTTAAAGAAATAGAAAATATAAGGGTGATGAGTCAAAATAAAGCGGGACAATTGCACGCCGTCAAAGCCGTTCAGACAAATGTGCGCAGGATGTTAGTGCGCCGAATTAAAACTTAACTTTAAAGTGCTCCGATGAGGGGTGGGGGGGAAACCCCCCACACCCACACCCACACACACTTAGAGAGGGCCTTTACTCTTTAACATATTCATCAATGACCTGGAAAAGGAGGCAAAGTGTGAGGTTATAAAATTCGCAGACGATACCAAACTGTGCGGCAGAGTTAGGACCAGGGAGGAGTGTGAGGACCTACAAAGGGACCTGGACAAGCTGGAAGACTGGGCAAACAAATGGCAAATGCGCTTCAACGTGGACAAATGCAAGGTCATGCATATAGGGAAAAAGAACCCGTTGTTCAACTACAAATTGGGGGGGGTATTGTTGGGAGACAGCAGACTCGAGAGAGACTTGGGTGTGCTGGTGGATGCATCACTGAAGCCATCTGCACAGTGCGCAGCAGCCTCGAAAAAAGCCAACAGGATGCTGGGCATCATAAAGAAGGGCATAACAACCAGAACACGGGAAGTCATCATGCCATTGTATCGAGCGATGGTGCGTCCGCATCTGGAATACTGCGTTCAGTATTGGTCGCCGCACCTCAAGAAGGACATGGCGGTACTTGAGAGAGTCCAAAGGAGAGCAACGAAAATGGTAAAAGGGCTGGAACACTGCTCATACGCCGAGAGGCTGGATAGGCTGGGGCTCTTCTCTCTGGAGAAAAGGAGACTCAGGGGAGATATGATAGAGACCTTCAAGATCATGAGGAGCATAGAGAGGGTGGATAGGGACAGATTCTTCAGACTGAAGGGGACAGCAAATACGAGGGGGCATTCTGAGAAACTGAAGGGAGACAGGTTCAAAACAAATGCAAGGAAGTTTTTTTTCACCCAAAGGGTCGTGGACACTTGGAATGCGCTACCGGAGGAAGTGATCAGGCAGAATACGGTACAGGGATTCAAGCAGGGATTGGATGGATTCCTGAGGGATAGAGGGATCGTGGGGTACTGAGTAAACCAACCTGGTCGTGCATGTGCAAGACCGGAGGGCTAGGACTTCGATAGGAGGGCAGAACTTAAATGGGAAACCAAGGTGGCAAGGGAGCCCCTTCTGATGATTCAGACAGGCCTTGACCTGTTTTTGGCCGCCGCGGGAGCGGACTGCTGGGCAAGATGGACCTGTGGTCTGACCCGGCAGAGGCACTGCTTATGTTCTTATGTTCTTATGTTCCCTAAAAAAGAGGGAAAAATTAAACTTTCCTGTGAAATGGGGGGGTTCCCCCCACCCCCAATGACAGCGGCAACACTTCTAAGTAAAGTGGGGGGTTTCCCCCCACACACCCCCATCGGCGTGCTTTAAAGTTAAGTTTTAATCAGGTACACTGGCGTCCTGCATGCATTTGTCCGAGCAGCTTTGTTGGCGCACGGTTGTCCCGCGCACTTTAGTCTATATACCAATATAAGAGGAAAAACAAGATCTATTTTCCTAAAGCTTCAATAAAGAAAATTCTAATCTTAAATTAGAATGCTAAGATGTTCTAGGTTCCATATTAAACAACTCTGAGATCAAGAAAGTTGGAAAGGTACAGTCTTTATACCATAAAGATCAAGTAGATGAACAGTCATTTCAAGCTGTACCTTACGGTCAGGAAACATTGAGAAGGAAGGCAGTTGAAGCAACATTTAAAGCTTTAGAAAAAAGCATTAATGACATTCTTATTGAAGTATTATAGCAATTAGATATACTGTAGTTATTAAAATACTTTATAAGGCTCTTCCAGGAACTTTGGAAGCCATCAAGGCTGACTGATTGACTGAAAAATATCTGTATTCACACTTATACTGAAAAAAGGATATCTGGTTGCAGAAATGATCACACATTTCCTGTGATCTACACACCAACAAGATCCTACTCAAGAGGTAAAGCAACTGAGGCTGGGGCATCTGGACTCTTAAGATTTGGAGTATATGCTGTCTTTGATTCTTCTCAGAACAGGCACAGTCACTAGCCTTGACATCTTCTCTCCTCAGAGATCCCCTGGAGAAGAGAGAGAGATTCATGTAGAGGAGGATGTTGCTCCTTCTGTGTACTGTCTTTTTTACAAGTAGGAACTTTTGTTGCCAATTTATCAATCATTGGAGGTATTGCATCTTTTCTTCTGTAGTACAAAAAGCTTCAAATTTAGGAGGTTACATAATAGATGACTTGTGTAAGCCTCCTATGGCCTTTCCCATTCATGACACCATTCAAGCCCTAGTTTTCACCAAAGGGGGGGACCCTGGAAGCAGGGTTCAAAGTGGGCCGACCTATGATTAAGCTTTTCCCTATGGTGTGAGGAAAAGGAAAATGTTAAGCAGCCTTGCATACATATTTTGGTAGTAATCACAAAAAAGACTACCATCTCAATTAAAGATCTCCAAAACCATAAACAGAAGACATTTTTAAACAAAATTTTGATGCTGCAGTGTTGGGGCCTCAGTCCTGTCCTCTTGCTGAATCCATTGAAAAGAAGCTCTGATGCAAAGGGGCTACAAATCAAGGCCTGGTCTGGTGTCAAAAGATCCTGGATTCAGGGTGGCATATTTAGCCAATACTATGAGATTTAGATGGAGCCCTTTCCCGATGTACGGTGCTTTTCTAACTCTATATGGGTCCTGTTATGGTTAAGGAATTGGTGAGCTGATGTGGCCTCTAAATCCTGGTTGACTGAGCGTCCCTTTAAGGGCAAGCTTTTTGTCATGGGTCAGGGGTAATTGGTAGTGGTCTTAGAAGAAGCTCAATCTCGGAGAGTTCTTGAAATCTTCATCTGGTTCTTCATCTTTTTCTGCTAATCATCCCATTTTTGCAAAGCTTGAATGTGTAGGCCAGGTATTTGAGCTATTTTTAAAGAATTGGATTCACATGATGTACTCTCCCTGTTATTTCTCCCAAAAGGAAAGACTCAGGCAACCTGCTTTCTCAGTGCTTCCCATGGCAGTGATGGGGTCTTGGTCCAATCTTCAGTAGATAGGAGCAGGGGTTGTCTAATTGCCTTTAGAGATAAATAAGCCAGGATAACCTCTGACCAGTGGGTCTTGGATATCAGGGGATACACACTGAAATTCTGTCTCCCCATCAAAGATTTCTTCTTGGAGTCTCCTTGCATAGATAGAGTGAAGTAGTTATCTGCAAAAGCTACTCAATCAAACCACCTTGACCTAACTGCAATGACCCAGTTTCCAGACAGGAATGGGGAATAACTTCTTAAAAGAAAAGTCCATAAGCCATTAATAAGATGGAAAACTTCAGTGCTTATTTCTAAGATAAGCAGAATAAAATCTGTTTTACTCTTGAGGATCTTTTAAGGTACTTGTGACTTGGGTTGGCCACTGTTAGAAAATGGATATTATACTTGATGGACCTTCAGTCTGTCCCGGTATGACAATTCTTATGTTTTTATTGGGAAGGGAAATTTGTATCTATTTCATTGTTCCCATGATGGAAGGATGCTTCTGACTAGTTTTGGACCTCTCTCATTTCAGGATGGAAACTGTAGTGAATGATCCCTTCAGTTCATCCAGGAGAGTTTTGTTTTTTTTGGCTCAAAGAAGCATATTACCACATCCTTCTTTGACCACCCACCAGATGTTTTTAAGACTTTCCTGAAACTGGCATGGAGTAAAAGCAATTGTATTTCTACCCTTTAGATCAGTGGTTCCCAAACCTGTCTTGGAGGACCACCAGGCCAATCGGGTTTTCAGGCTTGCCCTAATGAATATGCATGAGAGAGATTTGCATATAATGGAAGTGACAGGCATGCAAATCTGCTCCTTGCATATTCATTAGGGCTATGCAGAAAACCCAATTGGCCTGGTGGTCCTCCAGGACAGGGTTGGGGACCACTGCTTTAGATAATATACTATATTTTAGTTTATTGTCAAAGTTATGAGTTTGATTTTGTGCAATGGAATATCCAGATCAGGAATTATTTGGCTACTACTAAAACATTTTGAATTACCATTATCAAGTGTCTATGTAAATGTAGTGAATATTGTATTTTTTTGTAAAAGCCTTAGGGGCTCATAATAAAAAATTTTAAAAAACATTCAAAAAGTGGCCTAAATCGGTAGTTGGACAATCAAAAATACAGATCGTCCAAGTACCGATAATCAGAGCTGTTTTTTACTTTGCCTCTAAACGCCCCCTAGAGTGAAAAGAGGCATTTTTAGAGGAGGGGCAAGGGCGGGAGGTGGGCCGACCTAGACTTAATCGTACTGCAAGTATAACTAAAAGTCTAGAGAGATGGCCCATTCGGAACTTGTACGTTTTGACTTAGACCAAGTCAAAACAGGTATAAGTTCCAAATAGGGGCTGCTGAGCTGATCGCGGCTGCCGTGATTAGCTCAGCAGTCCCAGCAACCAGCCCATCCCCCACCGCAACGATCGCAGCAGGAGAGATGCCTAATATCTCCTGCCACGATCACACTCTCCCCCCCCCCAAACTGCCGCTTGACATGGCAGGAGAGAAGCCCAATCTCTCCTGCCAAAGATGCGGCCCCTCCCCTGACAATTACCAGCAGGCGGGATCCCAAGCCCTCCTGCCGAAAGGCAGAACCCACCCCCCCCCCGAACACCCCCCGAACCAGCAGGAGGGAGCCCAAGCCCTCCTGCTGAAAGGTGAACCCCCCAACAAGCCCCCTCCTCGAACAACCCCCCTCCACCCCGGACCACCTCCCCACCACCCCGGACCCCCCCACACTAACCTTAAGGTTGGTCAGCTGGATGGGTTCCCAGTCTGGTCAGCAGGCCTGCCATTCTTGTAATGTGGGCCTGCCCCTTCCTGGTGCATTGTGGGATGCACTGGGGAGGGGCCTAGGGCCTGATTGACCCAGGCGCCTAAGGCCCACCCATAGGCGGAGCCTTAGGCAACTGGGCCAACCGGAATTGGGCGGGCTTGGTCTCACTCCTGGCAGTTTGGGGGGTGGGCTCCACCTTCCAGCAGGGCTTGTGTTCCCTCCTCCTGTCGTGGTGCTGGTATTCAGGGGTTGTTGGGGTGCCGGCAGGAGGGCTTGAGATATCTCCTGCCGGTAGTCACGAGGGGGGGTCCATGCCACGTCTTCGTATTGGGTTTGTTGGGGTGGATGCGGCAGGAGAGATTGGGCATCTCTCCTGCCGCAATCGTTGCGAGATGGGGGGGGGAATTCTGTAACCGGTGTTGTTTTTGACAGACGCTGATTACAGAATCCAGCTTTTAGGTGAAGGACTGGCCCCTCCTTCGCCTAAAAAGTCTGGGTTTGGGCTTTTCGGACTTGGGCGATTTTTTAGTCGGGAATGTTGTGCAGGGATAGACATAGTGGCAGTTTGAGCCAGTAGATTGCTGAACATGCAGGTAGGCCATTCTCAAAAAAACTCTCAATTTGGATGTGTTTTTTTTTTTAGAATGGATATTTCCTTACTGCCAACTTCAGCGTCTACTGACTTAGGCCAAAAGGGGACTTGGACTTTTTTTTAATTATGCCCCTCCACATGTATTACAGGCAAGTCTGAAAATTGTTTATTTTTTTAGTTGCATCCATTTTTTTTCTTTCTGCTTTAGGTAAAAACAACTGCACCAGAAAAATACAGAGTTAAACCAAGTAATAGCAGCTGTGAGCCTGGGAGTTCCTTGGAAATAACTGTGTCCCTCTATGGTGGTAAGTAAAATATAGAAGAACACTTTGTTGCAGTGAAATGTAAATTAAGGTTTCCATTTTTAGATTTTAATTGATGAAACACTTCTGTTGGTTGATCAGAAAACCACTGCCTCAGTATGCTCTCAGTCTACTGCTCCATTACTGTGCTCTTTCTACTTTTACAGACTCTGCTTTACAAGCCTCTATTTTGCTCCTTTCTTCCACCATCTGAACTACATAGCTATTGCCATTGTCAAGATTTTATAGATTGCTGCTTTTAAGACCACTTCGCAACTTCACTTTGTCCTCTAGTTATATGTATTCCCCTTTCTTAAGATATTAATGAACAAATGAATCTTTCCTAATATTTACATTAAAATGTTTGTATCATATCTAAACTGTCTTCCTCTCTCCTTCTGACCTCCCTTTGCCTTCCCTACTTCAAATTAAACTTGGTCTCTGAAATGTTCACTCAACTTGGAATAATCCTTATGATTACATACCTTATTCTGCTTCACCACTTAGATATTCTGTGTACCACCAAGACCTGGCTTTTTCCTATTGATAGTCTTTCTTCATGTCCTCCTGACTTTATGTTCATGTTCACCACCTATCTCGACACAGAGACAGCATGGCATAGTATGTTTTATTCTCTTCCAAACTGAAAGTCACTCTCTCCCCCTTTAAATCTCTAACTTAATAGCTCTTGTTATTTACAACAATATTCTGCCAACATTCCATTTTTTCATTGCCCTCATTTATCATCCCCCTCCCTCTTCTCTTTGTTTGATGAATTACTTGCTTTCACCCCCTGAGTGTGTCACTTTTTTTGATTCTCTCATTGTTTTAGGAGACTTAACTTACCACCTTCTGATTTTTCTAATACATTTCACTCCTTCACTCACAAAGCTGGTCTCACACAGCAGATATATATTTTCCAACTCACAAAGCTGGCAATATTCTCAACCTCATTTTTACCTCCCCAAATTTCATGTTGACTCCCTTATCTATCAACACTTCTCCTTATCCCTGGGCTTGTCACTTTCACCCTTCCTTTTTTTTATTCTGCCCTTCCCCTTCCTCCTTTTCCTTTTCATGCTCTTAACGATCACAACATTACTCTCATTGCCTCACCTCTGTGTACCGAGTGAGTGAACTTCAAGCTCTTGTGTCGGATCCTCCCTATACAAGATTCTACCATAAAAGAATAGTGCTTCAAATTCATCTGAAATTCCTACCCAAAGTTGTCTCTCAATTCCACCTTAGTTTTGCCTATATTCTTTCCAAAGCCACATTCCCATCCTTGAGAAGCAACTCTTCACACCTTGGACTGCAAACGTGCTCTGACATACTACCTGACCAGACTAAACCTCAAAGAGGATCCTCCCAACTTTTTGTGACTTTTGACCCTAACAGACTTTGTGTTCTTATTACCAAGAGAACCATCTCCAGTTGGCTAGCAGACTGTGCATATACTCAGGCTGGGCTGATACTACAGGGCTGTGGAGCAGCCAATAATATCCGAGCTATGGCTATTTCAGTAGCTCATTTCTTCTCTGCATCTATCGAGGACATCTGTAAAGTAGCTACCTGGTCCTCAATCTATACCTTTACTTCTCACTACTATTTGGAACTAAACTCCAGAAGAGACAGTCAATTTAGACAAGCAGTTCTGCAGAATCTTTACTTCCTGAACATTTAGCAGCCCTCTTGGGTTTCGCCAGACTCATATTTCTATATCCATTATCCTCGTCCAGAATCATGATCCTGGCAGCTTGGGAGTTCTTCATGTGAGAATATTATGTCTCCCTGTTCTCGGAGAACACTTGTTTCAAGTAATATCTTTTGCTTTCTCTGAGGACAAGCATGCAGCCTAATCTCATAACCCCTCTCCCTACACACACACATACATACATACACACACACACACACACAATAGTCAGCTCCTCAATCGGAGCACTAGAAGACTGGGCGTCAAAATGGCAGATGATGTTTAATGTGAGCAACTGCAACATGATACATATGGGAAAGAGGAACCCGAACTATAGCTATGTGATGCTGGGTTCTGTGTTAGGAGTCACTCGCCAAGAAAAGAATCTAGGTGTCATTGTTGAGGATACGTTGAAACCCTCAGCTGAATGTGCGCTGGCTGCTACGAAAGCAAATAGAATGTTAGGAATTATCAGGAAAGGAATGGAAAACAAAGATGAGCATGGTATAATGCCCTTGTAATATTCTATTGTACAGCTTCACCTCAAATACTATGTGCAGTTCTGATCGCCATATCTCAAAAAAGATATAGTGGAATTAGAAAGGTTTAGAGAAGGACGACAAAAATGATAAAAGGGATGTGATGACTTCCCTAGGAGAAAAGACTAAAGTCTATGTTTGCCTGTTTTTATTTGCTTTATAAATTTATATATGTAACACTATTTTTTAAAATAAATAAAGTGGCTAGGGCTCTTAGCTTGGAGACGAGATGGTTCAGGGGTGATATGACAGAGGTCTGCAAAATAATGAGTGGAGATGTGAATTCCTTGTTCACTCTTTCCAAAAACACTAGGACTAGGGGACATGTCATTAAGCTAATAAGTAGTAGATTTAAAGCAAACCGGAGGAAATATTTCATCACACAACCTGTAATTAAACTCTGGAATTCGTTGCCAGAGAATGTGGTGCAATCAGGTTAGAAGGGTTTAGAAAAGGTTTGGATAATTTCCTAAAAAAGAAGTCCATAGGCCATTATTGAGATGGCTTTGGGGAAATACACTGCTTATTCCTCGGATAAGCAACATATAATCTGTTTTGCTACTTGGAATCTAGCCAGGTGCTTGAGACCTGGGTTGGTCACTGTTGGAAACGGGATACTGGGCTTGATGAGCCTTCAGTCTGTCCCAGTATGGCAATTCTTATATTCTTACGTTGTAGATATGATTGAAACAGTCATAACTATGAACATCTTTCTTTTTAAACGTGGGCATTTTCTTCCCTTTGGTAATTGCTGTTGAATGTCCTGATTTTGGGACCTCCCTAGCCCCACCTAAAATATTCCCACAACACTCCCCCTTGCTATGTGGACATACAGCAGTGTTGGATGTTCAAATTCTGCCTTGGCAAAATCAGGATTTGAATGTTTAAAGCACAACTCCTGTTTTGGCATTTTGGAACATCTATATGCTTTGAAAATAAGTGCCTAAATATCTTTTATAAAATATACTTCCAGAGTCAGCCTCAGTAGTGTACAAATGGCTCCCACAGAAATGTGTACCTGAGAAATGAGAAAGGTATAAATATATGCATATACTCTGTGTATATACTTGTATTTTGTAAAATGTACATATATATTGTAACTCTGCTTCTAGTTTAGTAGGAATGTCTTTCTTGAACCAGTGGGTTTGTACACCTTCACCCACAAGGTATGTGTAAAGAGCCTCACGTGCACTTTTCCGCTCCACTTCCCTTCTCCCTGAGCTGTCCTGTACTACCCAGTTTTTCTCTCTACATGTAAGGTGGTAGGAGCCTGTCTTTTCTGCTCGTGTTTATTTCTTTTTCGAGTTTTTATCATCCGGTTGAGAGGCTTTTTAGTGCTGCGGCTCAGGACATCTATGGCTGCAGGAGAACATCTGGAGTACTGCGTTCAGTACTGGTCGCTGTACCTTAAGAAGGATATGGCGATACTCGAGAGGGTCCAGAGAAGAGCAACAAAAATGATAAAGGGCATGGAAAACCTCTCAAATGCTGAGAGGCTGGAGAAGCTGAGGCTCTTTTCCCTGGAAAAATCGGAGACTTAGAGGGGATTGATAGAAACTTATAAGATCATGAAGGGTATAGCGAAGGTAGAGAGGGACAGATTCTTCAGACTGGCGGGGACAACAAAAACTAGAGGGCACTCAAAAAAATTGAAGGGAGATAGGTTCAGAACAAATGCTAGGAAGTTCTTCTTCTCTCAGAGGGTGGTGGACACCTGGAACGCGCTTCCAGAGGAGGTGGTAGAGCAGAGTACGACTTTGGATTTCAAAAAGGTACTGGACGAGTTCCTGAAGGAAAAGGGGATCCAGGGGTACAATTAGAGGGTTACTATACAGCACAAAATGCTTTAGAGTAATAGATCACTACAGGTCATTGACCTAGGGGGCCGCCGCGGGAGTGGACCGCTGGGCATGATGGACCTATGGTCTGACTCGGCAGAGGCAATGCTTATGTGCTTATAACACATACTTTCAGGTCAGAAGTCTGTAATCAAGGGACCTGCTTTGCAAGGCACTCACTTGGCTAGCGTGTACTAATATTTTGGGAGTTCAGGGACTGGTTCCCTTTGGAGCAAGGCTCGTCCCAGGTATTGTCTGCAGTGTGCTTGAGCACAGGCTGAATAGCTCCATGGCAGTTCTCCAGGATCGGGTCTGACTGTGATCCTCTCCCCAGCACATGTGGCAAGGGGCTGAGGTCTCGGCAAGCAGACCATTTTCTAGGCCTGTCTGAGGCAGAGGTTCTCCTCTTCTGATGGCAGTGGTTTCAGCCTTGGCAGCATCCAGCACAAGCATGGCACAGTGAGTACAGTGCTGATAGCTCACAAAACAAAATCGGGGGTGGGGGGTCTCCAGAAGTGTGTGTTCTTTTTTTTGAGGGGGGGAGGAGAGGGCGGGTTCTGGGACAAGAGTCAGGGTTCCCCCACCCCTAAAATATTTAAATTGCTGGTTTTTGACTCCCTGTGTAGCTCCCATGGGCCATTTTTAACGCCAAAATTTCTGCTGTGGCTGCCATCTTAGATTTCCTGATTTTTAAATAAATGCTTCTATCTGCCTCAAAACACCTCGATTTTGCTCAAAATCAGGTTAGGTGAACTCAACGGGCCAAGATACTCTAGATTTGCGGTGGATAGCTGGCTAGGGTCTGTCCATGTTCATGTGTGGAAGCCAGGGTCTGTCCATGTTCAGGTGTGGAAGCGTTGGGCTTAACCTCCCCTCATCCCTCTGGTGGTTTGGATTCCCAGTCAGTCAGAGTCCCCAAGTCAGAAACCCTGGACAGAGCTAGGAAATGCCAACTGTGCAGCCCCAGCAAAGAAAAACTGCGGCATTACCAGGAGGTGCTCTGGAATTTATCAGTATGATGCGTGAATCATACTTGAATTACAGTGGCTGTATTAACTCCTCTTACTTACAGCTGTAGCACCAGGGTTTTCTCCTGCTTAGAACCTCTGTGCTCCACAGCAAAATCATGCTCCAGTGATGAAGACTGCGAGGAAGAGAATTCGGTTTCTATGCTATTAGGCTCCCAGTCAGGATCTTCATTAGCTGGCGATTCGGCCTCATGCTTGGAGATACCAGAAGCTGACCAGATAGTGGCCCTGGATCTGGGAGAGGACCTGACAGTGTGCAGGCTATTAGAGGTTAATCAATGAGTCTGTCTCGTAAATAAAAATAGATCATCCCAAGTCTTCTATGGCTCAGTGCTTGCACAAAAGCTCAGACTAGGTGCTTTTCCTCACACAAGGACATCACTAGTAGAGAATGACATGGTGGTTGTTACCAGCGACTAGCCGTGAGGTAGCCGTGGGTAACCCGCCAAAATGGGGAAAAAAAATAGTGGTTGCTGCGGGGACAGGGACAAGGCCATTCACCGCCCTGTGGAGCGGTGAATGGTCTTGTCTCCGCAGTGAGGCAATCAAGGATCGAGCTGTCCAGCAGCCCCCACTCGCCCGATTGCAGCATTCCGCCATCTCCCTCCCTCCACCTCACCTTAGATGCAGAGTTTGCCGGATTTCTTTTTCGCCCAGCTGCACGCTTTCAAAAAGCCGCGCATGTGCGGTTTCTCAAGTTGTTCAATCTCCTCTGCTGCAACTTCCTGTTTCCGGTTGCGTCAGAGGAGAAGATTGAACAACTGAGCAACCGCGCGAAAAAGAAAGCCGGCAAACTCGGCATCTAAGGTGAGGTGGAGGGAGCTGACGGAATGCTGCAATCGGGCAGGAGGGGGCTGCTGGACTGCACGATCGCGCGTGTTTCGGCTCACACTAGGAAGGAGGGAGTGAAAGGGAAAGAGATTCTGGGCCAAGGAGATGAAGAGGGAGAGAAAGAAGCCCACAGCAGGAAAGAAAGGGGAGGGCAGGCAGGTGAGCCAGATGCTGGAAGCAGGGGGTGGGGGGAAAGAGGGAAAGAAGCTAGATGGGGTTGAAGGGAAATCTGTACACAGGAAGGTAACAGAAACAGAGGGGAAATTATGTGCATGGGGGCATAGGGACAGAGACATAAAGGGGACATACATGCCATGGGGATGTTATATGGGCACAGTGGGGGGGCAATGCAAGATACATAGGGGAGATATTAGAAATGGGGAAATTAGGAACACAGAAGCGAGATTGTTTGGGGATCGAGCTCGCAAGCTCCAGCGCCTTGCACAAATTACATTGTAACGTGCCACGAAAGTAAGAGGGATGGAGGTAGATAGATAGGCTGCACTAGAGAAGCTGAAGGGTGGTAAAAAGGAACAGATGGTGAAGGAGGGAGGGAAGGGTGGTGGTGGAAAGGAATAGAACAGACATTGAAGGAGGGTGGAGAGGAACAGACCCTGAAGGGAAATGTGGAAGACAGAGTGGGGAGAAGACGCTGGAAGGGAAGAAGACAGATGCCAGACTATGGATAGCGGAGGGAAGAAGATGGGTGCAAGACCAATTGGGGGGGGGGGGTGAAGGGAGAGGCACAGTAACAGAGCAAATGGAAGACGCAGAGAGAAGACACACAGTGGATGGAAGGAATTGAATGAGATGATGAGGAAAGCAGAAACCAGACAACAAAGATAGAAAAAAAAATTCTGTTTATTTTCTTTTTCTTTTTCTTTTTTGCTTTAGGATAAAGTAGTATATTAGTTGTGTTGATAAAAATTTATAAACAAAGTCCTGCCAGCTGAACTGCCAGAACTTTGATTTATCAGGAAGGAATAAGCTAAATTTTGCAGTACTGAGGCTTGTATGGATGCAACGGGGACGGGGCGGTGAAGGGAATGGCAGTGAAGGGGACGGTGGGCCGGGGACGGGGCAGTGACAGGGACAGATTTTTTTCCCTGTGTTATTCTCTAATCACTAGGATGCTAACGGACCACTGGGATGCTTGAGAGGGTCTCCTCTCGGTAGCAAAGGCCATGAAAAAGCTGTAACCCATGGACGCTAAATTGCAATAGCTTTTCATCTCACCTAAGGTGGATTCACTGGTGGCACAAGTTACAAAGCATATCACCCTCCCCAGTGAAGGGGGCATCGTGTTAAAGGATCTGCAAGATCGCAGGCTGGATTTTGTCCATAGGAGACAATTTGAAGTGGGGGTATTGGGATTAAAAGCAGCAGCGGTGGCATTCTATGTCACATGGGTATGCCACTGAAAGTTATGTTGGACCCTAGCAGAGGAAAACGACACAGACACTTAATTCCTGATGGAGGAATGGATAATATGGCAGACACACTGTATGATCTATTTAGAGTACTCAGCAAGGTCTCTGCTTATGCTTTCTCTGTCCGTGGAATGCTGTGGATTAGACAATGGGCTGGAGATTCTGCCTCTAAAACAACTCTGAGCAAATTGCCTTTCAAGGGTCAATTGCAGCTGGACAATCTGATGGCTAGTGTGCAGGATCGCAAACTCAAGTCTCTACCATATAACAGACCAAAGATCCCTAGAGGGTCTGATCAAGGTAATTTTTGTGGCTCTAGGTGCTTTCGTCCTTACTCAGTGGGTTCTTCAGCCCAGAGATCCATTCAGTGCCCGAGGCAGTGATTAGGGGGAGCTAAACATCCTACCGCTTTAATGTTGAGAATAGCACACTTATAGAACCATATATATTAAAAAAAGAAATGTGCTAGCACAGGTATAAAAAGACTGAATACCTAAACCCACACTCGAGGAAGGACAAACAAAATGAACCAAAATAGACAAAGTGGAGCAAAGGACCTCAGTTTGGCTTCAAAGGTCTAAAAAAAACTCCACTTATAACACCAAACTTCAGTTCTCTTTATAAGCCTTCTTCCACCCTACTGCCACAAAAAGCCTTTCAGGTTGACAACATGTCTGTATGTTTCAGTCTATCTCATACATTACTAGAAGCAGTTCTATATGTTAATTTTGCAAGGCATATATACAATGAGAACCAGATTTAGCTGAATTTCTAACCTGATTCCTCCTGAGTCCCTGTAGTACCTGGGTGTTTGCTTCAATGCAAAAGAGAAAAAGGTTTTCCTCCCAGAGGCCTACAGACTGAAACTCACACGGCAGATCTGGGAGCTGCAGGACAAGCCAACACTGACAGCTTGGCATGATCTGATCACGTTGGAAAACTGGTCCTCGACATGGCAGCTGGGCTTCAACGCTAAGAAATGTAAGGTCATGCATCTCGGCTGCGGAAATCCATGCAAAACTTACACCTTGAATGGAGAAACACTAGCTAGGACTTCAGAAGAACGGGACTTGGGAGTAATAGTCAGTGCAGACATGAAGGCTGCCAAACAAGTGGAGCAGGCCTCATCCAAGGCAAGGCAAATGTTAGGATGCATCAATAGAGACTTCATCAGCCGCAAACCTGAAGTCATAATACCGCTCTACAGAACCATGGTGAGACCTCACCTGGAATACTGTGTGCAATTTTGGAGACCGCATTACCAAAAAGATGTGCTTCGAGCTGAATCGGTCCAGCGAATGGCCACTAGAATGGTCTCCGGACTCAAGAGTCTCCCATACGAGGAAAGACTGGACAAACTGCAGCTCTACTCTCTTGAGGAACGTAGAGAAAGAGGGGACATGATTGAGACATTTAAGTACATCACAGGTCGTGTCGAGGCGGAAAGCGATATATTCTTCTCCAGGGGACCCTCGGTCACAAGGGGGCACCCGCTCAAACTCAGAGGAGGGAAATTTAATGGTGACACCAGAAAGTATTTCTTCACAGAAAGGGTAGTAGATCACTGGAACAAACTTCCGGTGCAGGTGGTCAAGGCCACCAGCGTGCTCGACTTTAAAAATAAATGGGACATCCACGTGGGATCCCTACAGGGGTCGAGCTAAGGAACTGGGTCATTAGCACTCAGACTTGATGGGGTGGGTCAGAAGAGTGGGCAGACTTGATGGGCTGTAGCCCTTTTCTGCCGTCATCTTTCTATGTTTCTATGTTTCTACTTGCAGGTACTCAATGGCAGTAGCTCAATGGCAGCAGCGATAGAGGTGGCACTCTTATCCCATTGGTCCCCACAAATAGATGCATTGCAGATGTCGCTTCCTTGGCAAAGCAGTACAAGTATTCTCAGTCAATGCAATGGCAGTAGCATATGTCAGTCGGCAAGGAAGTACCAAGAGTGCTTCTCTGTGTTTAGAGGCCCAAATGCTGTTTCAATGGGCAGAGAGCTATCTATTGGTGATATCAGTGACGTATGTAATAGGAGTGGACAGTATCCAAGTGGATTTCCTTAGCCACCAGACCCTAGATCCCAATATTCAACATCATTGTAAGTCTCTGGGGGCATCCGGTAATCAATCTCATGGCATCAGCATCCAACAGGAAAACAGCTTGGTTCTTCAGCCGAAAGTATGAGCTCGGAAGTGATGGATTGGATGATCTGATTCAGCAGTGGCCCAGGAAGAGGCTGCTGCATGTCTTCCCTCCATAGCCCATGAGTCCTGTGAAGGGTCTGGTTGTCCTGGTCTGGGGTCTGGTTGTCCTGGTAATGCTGGATTGGTTGAGATGGCCATGATATGCAGATCTAGTCCATTTAAAACGGGACCAGTGTCTTGGACTACCTTGTCATCCAGGATTGCTAACATAGGGCCCTATTGCCTTGGAAAATCCAGACCACATTTGTCTTATAGCAAAGGCTATTCAGATGTGGCCATTTCCACTCTCCTGAGATCCAAAAAGCAAATAACGCTATTGGCGTCTGCGAAGGCCTGGGAAGGTTTCCAGAGCTGGTGCGAGCAAAAGAACAAGGACCCAATTAAAGCCATGATTGCAGTGGTGCTAGCATTTCTTCAGGAAGGACTTGAAAAAGGCCTTGTGGTGGACTTTCTTAAAGTTCAAATCATGGGTCTCTCATGCTTCAAACCTCAGGTCAACAAAAGAACCTTGACCTCTCATCCAGATGTATCCAGATTTTTGAAGGATCCACCAATATGACACCCTTTTCCAAAGTGGAATCTGAATTTAGTCCAGAGCTCCATATGAGCCATTGGATGTCACTGTGAAAGCAGCATTTTTGGTGGCTTTCACATCTGCACGATGAGTATTGGAACTGCAGGCTCTATTCCTCAGGGAACCTTTTCTCAGAATATCAGAGGCAGGAATAGTACTGCATACAGTCTCATCATTCTTGCTGAAGGTAATGACCAGTTTTCATGTCAACCAGGAGGTCTAGTTGCCTGTGTATACATCCTTGAGATCTAAGACGACGGCTAGGATCATGAAACTGCTAGACTTGCTGCATTACATAGAAGTGAATGAGTTTCGACGGTCAAATCATCTCTTTGTGTTAGCAGGGACAGCTGGCTTCAAAAGCAACCATTTCCAGATGGATTAGAAAGGTCATTTCATCATTTCATATCGGGAGTGGTAAGATACCTCCGACTTCTTTAAAGGCCCAATCCACTAGGAGTGTAGCCTCCTCCTGGGCGGAGTCCAAAGCAGTGTCCACGGAACAAATTTGTAAAGCAGCCACTTGGTCTTCTCTCCACACATTTATGAAATTTTATAAGGTGGATGTAGCAGCAAGATTGGATACCACCTTTGGAGCTTCAGTGCTGTCTGCAGACTCATCGGCCCCACCCTAGATTTATGGGACTTCTTTGATACATGCCATTGATGTTCCTATTGAACTAGAAGGAAAGATCATGTACCTACCTTGTGAATCTTCTTTCTAGGAATTAGGAACATCAGTCTTGAAGCCTGCCCTGTCAGCTGATTCCTAACCTGCCATTCTGTCTTAGACTTGTCTGTAGCACTGGACAGCTTCATTTTGTGACCTCTAGCAAGAGTTCAGATAATATAAGCTTCCCTCTCTCAAGAAAACGGGGTTTCTGCAAGAATCCTGTGACTAATTAGTGCAGGCTGCACTCAAGGAGGTGAACTATGTTTCATCTCATTAAAGGGTTATAAAGTGTTCGTCATTATTAATGTTATTGTTCTTTGTTGTGATATGAGCAGAACAGACTTATTTATACCTAGGTGCATTACAAAAAAAATAAATAATCATAAATAAAACCAATAACAAATAGTATAAAACACAATAAAACAAAATAATATACAGATAACATTTCCATTTATCACTTCATTCCTTCAGTCACTGCTTCTTAACCACTTAAAAGAGAGATTTTTAGTAATTTTTAAAAGCCCCAAAAGTTGTTGTTCATTCTCAATTGTCCAACCAGTTTATTGCAAAGCTTCAACCCTGCCACCTAAATAGTCATAGCTCTGTTACTAGCATAGGTTATATGCTGTAACTCATCAATAGATAAATGCATTGTATTCTCTGATCTTAAGGATCGATGGGGCCGATGTAATGTCACAGCATGTGGAAAATACTCTGGTATCCCTCAGTGAATTGCTTGAAACATCAATACCAACATTTTAAACACTATTCAAGATTTAAAAGATAGCCAATGCAATTTTCATAGTAAAGGTGTCACATGCTCAAATTTATTGCCACCAAAGATTAATTGTACTGCAGCGTTCTGAACCACTCATTAAGATCTACATTTGAATGATGACATACCCAAATACAGTGCATTACAATAATCCAACCTTTGCAATACAATTTCTCTGAACTACCAGATGAAAATCATATGGGGACAGTATTGGTTTTAATCTATTCAAAAGTCGCATCTAAAAGAAAACAGATTTACCACTTTTTATAAAACTGTAGCGTGATTTTTAGCACTGGCCACAGCGGTAACAGCTCCAATGCTCATAGGAATTCTATGAGCATCGGAGCTGTTACCACCACAGCCAGTGCTATAAACCGTGCTACTGTTTTATAAAATGGGGGGTGGGGTTTAATGACACGTAAAACCCTGATCCTTCATGGATAAAAGAGAATATATCCAAATGCCTAAAACTTTAATTTTGTTTCACACTGTAAGCACCATGCTATCTACCTCAACTTCTGGCCATAATGGATCTTCAACTCTTCCTACTAATATCAACTCTGTTTTTGCAAGATTCAAAACTAGTCAACGACACCTCATCCAGTCATTAATTGCACACAAATATAATGTCAATTTATCCTTCAACTCACTTTGCCAGTCTGACAGAAAAATTGTAAATGATCTGCATACAGACGATAACTAATACTCAACTGATTAAATACATTACCCAATGATACCAGATAAAGATTGAACAAAAGCATAGATGGTGTAGAAACTTTCGGTACCCCTCCCTTTTCTGTTTATTCTCCAGGGCTGACCACCTTCTTTGATACAAACTGAGGATAAAGGACAGCCTAGGGAGAAAGAAGGCGGAATGGAAAAATGTAAATGAGGCTCTCTACACACACCCTTCAGGGGAAGATGCATAAACCCACTAGTTCAAGACTGGCATTCCTATCTCCTAGAAAGAAGATTAACAAGGTAGGTACATAATCTTCCCTTCTACCCTACCCATACTTTGCCATTGAGTGCTTATGTGCAGATTTCATAAAAGTACTGTAAGTGTACTATTTCCATGTGCCTACTTCTTATGCACATATGTGGCTTTTCAACTTCTGCTTGTAAACAGGGTTTACACATGGAAAGTTGGAGGAACACAGAATTTTATAAGTCCTTTTCATTATTTAAGTACTGAGATGTAATATCCAATTTTCTAGCAGTTACTACATCTTCATCATATATTCTAGTGCACACTTCATCATATATTCTAGTGTTTTATGGTGCACACTGGTGATTCCTGTTCTGCTTTCATTAGCCAGGTATTGTGCAATGAATGTGCAGATGGGAAATGAAGCAGTTGGAGACAAAATAAAGGGGTCACGCACATTTACCTCAATATCAATCTTTACCATTTGTTTTCCTAATATTTAAATATATGTTAAGAAAGATTTAGTGAAAACATTTTTCCCTTTTCTTGCAGGCAGTACTGCTTCTTTACAGGACCGTTTTCTAGTTGTGGCAGCGGAAATGGATCAGTTTTCTGGATCAGCTATATCTGATTTGGCTGTCTTTTGGAAAGAGGTTCAGAGAAGCAAAGTGATGGAGCATAGGTAAACCGAGGTCTGATTTGAATAGTAATTAAGTGGTATTAACATGCCTGCTTTGTAATGTTTATAAAGGGAACATCTAAAATATATACATAATTAACAGGGTCCCTGTTATTAAAGTGTGCTAAGTCCTTAATGCATGCTTGGTGGGTTAGAAAAGGCTTACTGCAAAATGCATGAAAGTGTTTTGTGGTAATTTCCCCATTAGCTCACATAAATTATGTATTATTCATTTTTTGTAATTTTTCGGGAGGAGGTATCATGGGCAGTGAAGCATTATCCAGCTAATTTGTTTGCATTAGCCTGTGCTAACTAGATTAATGTAGGCTTAATGCAAGAGCACCTAATTAGCGCCTCTTAAGTAGGAGATGGTAAGTGATCCCACTTTAATTTTTGTAAGCCTTGTGCACTAATGGAAAAATTAGGATGGACCTGAAAAAAAGAAAAAAGCCCTTTTTTAGGGCCATGTTACAATTGGACTTATGCAGGAGTATTCTGTGTTAAAACACATTAAGCCCATTCCTGGCCCGGAACTTCCTCTCTGATGTTGGGAAGAAGGCAAGAAACAGCGGCGGTGGCAGACTGGCTTTGAATTGGCGCAGCAGGGAGGGCGGGAGGCTGGCAGGCAGCGGTGGTACACGGACGGGGGGGTGTTGAATCAGGCACTGGAGGGAGGGAGGCAGGCAGCGGCAGTACATGGGGGGGTGTTGAATCCGGATTGGAGGGAAGGAGGTAGGCAGGCAGGCTGGCTTTGGGGGAGGGGGTGGGACAAAGGCTGGAAGGCAAGACATAGTAAGGAGGCACTGGGGGCACTAAGGACACAGGACAGAGGCACTGGGGGCACTATGGACACAGGACAGAGTCACTGGGGGCACTATGGACATGGGACGGAGGCACTGGGGGCACTAAGGACATGGGCAGGAGGCACTGGGGGCACTAAGGACATAGGAAGGAAGGAGGGAGGGAATAGAAAGGGACAATTGTTGGGCCTGAGTTTCAGAAAGAAAGAAAGGATACACGGTCAGAAGGAAATGCAACCAGAGACTCATGAAATCACCAGACAGCAAAGGTAGGAAAAATGATTTTATTTTCAATTTAGTGATCAAAATGTGTCAGTTTTGAAATTTATATCTGCTGTCTATATTTTGCACTATATTTGTCTATTTTTCTATACTTACCGAGATGACATTGCATATTTTAAAGTCATCTACCTTGACATCTTTGAAACCCCCAAATATAAATGATAATTAACATTTTCTCTGCGTATAGTGTGCTTTGTAGTTTTTTAAAACTTTTATAGTTACCATTATGAATTAATAAGATATTATGTGTACACGAAAAATGAATGGAAGAAATTGGGGATTGGGGGCGGGTCTAGGGTGGGATTGGGGGCGGGATTGACAATTAATAGATGTCCCCTTTTGATAAAAAAAAATAAATGGTCACGTTACGTATATGATATCACCCTCAGTTATGCATCAATGGTAGACTTTTTATTTGGAGGGTCTGATAAGTAAATGCCTCTGGAGTTTGGGTCAGCTTGTGTCCGGTCAACAGCAGGAGTCTGGGACTTCTTCCGTCCCACTGGTAAAAGTGGATGTAATTATAACATGCTTTTCAAACTGCTAACTTTGATGGAGTTGAATGCTTAGTGGATTTTAGAGGTGAGGAAAAACAAAAAAATTGACCCTAGGAAATCCACAGAGAAGAAATTCCAAGAGCTGGAGGGAGGCAAGATGGCGTTTTGAGCAGAATCAGGGTTGAGAGCTCCTGTTCATTCGGCGATTTTTGTCTTGGAATTACATTTTTATAAAGCTTTTTCGATGCCTAAAAGAAGGGGAAAACAGAAGGGTTTCCTCTAACTACCTCTGGCTCTTCAATACCGCGACAGACTGTAATAACAGCGTTTACAGTCCAACCCTACTCACCGGGCGCATCTGCTGCTGTGATTGGGCAGAGCACAGCTTGGACAGCGAACCTTTGCTGAGCCTGCAAGGACCGCACACGCTCCCAAAGCCCGGCAAAACATTGGGAGAGCAGACAATGCAGGAGGGCTTGCCAAATACATCAAGCATGGCGCGAACTGCACCCGAAATTGACCCGGAAGTGATTCCAGCGATGCTGACTCTTGGTCAGGAGCAGTTGCACCTTGTGAGCTTGGGACCTGAGGGAACCAGCGTAGGGAAGGGAGCCCAGAGTTTGCTCTCTGGTGAGCTAGCCCAAAGGAATCTGGCAGCTATCTACCCCCTCAAGCCACTGGAGAAACCACAGGCAGTGACTCTTGATTCCATCTGGACAGTGATTGAAAACCTGCACTCGGTCTGTACAAACTTTATTTCTATTATCTTAAACTCTTCATCCAGGATAACCCTTTTGGAGACCTCAGTTCAACAGCAGAAGGTTGAACTTACTAAATTAGAGAAACTAACAATTGAGAATAAAAATTTGGTGACTAAACAAATGACTGACAAAATGATGTTTTTGAGGAAGATAGAAATCTGGAAAATCAACAGAAAAATTTGAATTTAAGGAATCTTAACTTTCCAATAGCTAGATTTATGTCTCCATAGGAACTTTTTAAGAACTTTATGTTAACAGTCTTAAAAGTTCCAGAATTGAATCTTCCCCCGACGCAGATAATTTGTTACTTAAAGATTATTGTGGGGATCCAAGATGGTGTCAGGCTAGATGTGCTGAGAAACTGCTCTGAGGACTTTTTCAATTTAATCAATTCCTGTATTGAATTACTTACTTTTCTTACCCGATGCCGAAACGGCGGGGCTGGAAAACCGCTAGTGCCTCGCGGCACACCGGTATCCCCGCAGCTGGCAATATCAAAGAGCTCCTCAGATGGATGCAAGGAGCATTTTCAGCGTCGGAGAGAAGCCCGCAGAGGACCCATGGAACTAGCGAGACCCTGGTTGTTCCTCAGGGACTGGAAACAACATTGAGCCCCGATGTTAGGGCGCCGCCCCCGCAGCCTCAGAATAGCAGTTCTCCAAGGGGTATGGAAACCCCGGAAGTCGGGGCCTTACCTTCCCCACAGGCAAGTAGTCCATCGGAGAGCCTGCTGATTGGAGCTCACTTTAATGTGAGCCCTATTGAAGAATCTGAGAGAAATACAACGTCGGAGGGGCGAGTAAGCCTAATGGGACAGCAACAAGAAATTCAACAGACCGGTGAGCACTATAACATTACTACACCCTTAATTTCTTGGAAAAACCTTCAGAGGTAACCCTGGATTCATTGTGAGATCTTATGGCTGGCCTAGTGAAGACCATAAGCCCAAAACTTCAGCAAATTGATGGGAAATTGCTTCAACATACTACTGAATTGAAAGAATTGAAAATTGAAATGACTGCTTCTAATTCTTCTGTTCAGAAACTTGAACAGGAAATTAAGACATCCAGACAGCTCCAGGAAACTTTAATGAAGGATAACATCAGTCTTAGGAGAAAGATGGAAAACTTGGAAAATAACTCCAGATACAATAATTTAAGGTTAATTAATTTCCCTAGGTTAAAGTTGGTAGCACCTAGGGAAATGTTTAAGAGATATCTTCTTGAAGTTATGGGGGTTTCGGAAGATTCGTTACCCCCTCTATCACGAGTTTATTACCTACCTAATAAAAATCAACCTCAAAAAAGGTCTTCGGACCAAGGATTAATGAATGTATTAGAGTTATTGGAGAAATCTGATAAAGAGGCAGCAGAACCAAGTACTTTGATTATATCAGCTCTTTCTATTGATAAAGTTTGGCTGTTAAAGTTATTCTTTAAAAATAGGCAGAAAGAATTCATGGGATTTAAAATACAGATGTTCCCTGATCTATCACGGGAGACCCAAAAGCA
Organism: Geotrypetes seraphini; assembly: GCF_902459505.1. NCBI lineage: Eukaryota > Metazoa > Chordata > Amphibia > Gymnophiona > Dermophiidae > Geotrypetes > Geotrypetes seraphini. Next base: position 167,439,388 of record NC_047089.1, on the reverse strand, counting down.
TCGCCTTGAATTTCTTTTGTTGAAACCAGGTGTTCTATCTTTAGATGCTTCTTTCTATTTGCGACATCCTTGTAAATGTATAGTGCATCATCGTACAGTTAAATATGTTTTCTTTGAGCCTAATCAATTGACTTCTTTCATAGCGTTATCCCGTTTGGAGGCAGAAAATCTTAAGCCCTAGGATTATTATAGAATAACTCCGGCACTCAGCCTTATAGTCATTTCTATGTATAAGGATGTACATTATGTTCATTTCTTTTTCTTTTGTTCTCGCTAAAAGAATATCTTGGATCTTATAATTTGAGGACTTGAGCACATTAGCTATAAATTATCTTTGTGTTATGATATGATTTTCTTGATGTACATGATGCTAATTTTGCTCTGTACAAGTTTATTCTTGGTTGTTTGATTTGAAAATCAATAAATATAATTATACATAATTTATTACTTAAAGAACGTGCAAAAAGAAAAAGGTTTAGAAACTGAAACTATGCAATTGGATGTATCTGCTATATTGCAGCCTTCTGATATTAAAACACAGGGTCGGGCGACATTGTTGGTCTTTCTCGTATTTCTGCAGGATAAAGAAATGCTGTTGAAACTGTACTTTAATCTAAAACAAGTCACCCTTTTAGGTGAAAGGATATATATTTCCAGATGTCTCGAAATGGACAAAATCCAGGAGGAAAGAATTTTTGCAATTTCATCCTAAAGTGATTGATATGGGGGCAACTTTTCAGCTAAGGTTTCCTTGTAAATGTTTTATTTCCTATCGAGGAAATAAATATATATTTTTTGAACCTGCCCAATTAGGTTTTTTCTTGGAAAGTAAAGGAACTCTAACGCAACCAGAATGAATCAAGTGTTTAATGCGGTGTTTAGTTAATAGTAGGTTAACATCCAAATACTGCTCTTTTGCTTTACTAGTTTAATTGTACTTATATCCCCTTTCCCCAGGGGTTTTTTCTGTTTGTCTTGCCTACCTCCTCGAATAGAGGACTGTATGAGTTATATATTGCTTTGTACATTTCTCTTTAGTCAGTGTTGACTAAGTTATATGTATTTCAGAATTTCTTGTACCATTTTTGGTTGTATAGAAATTATAAATAAATAAATTTTTTAAAAAAAGAAAGTCCAAGAGAAACCAAAAAACACTGTGGAGTGATGATGTTCCTGAAATGGACTTTATCGTTACATGGGCCTCTTTGGTCCTGCAAAATTTGCAGGTCTTCATGGAGTCTTGGAAAAAACCTTAAGTGGCTCACTCTACCAAATCAATGGCAGTCTTATTGGACTAAGATTGACTGCACCACACTCGGTGCATCTGTCAGAAAGTCAATGTTTTTCTTGAGCCATCGAGCTCTTTGAATGCTCTTTGTTGGCAATGTGCTGATACAAGGGTACCTTATTACATATGATTTATCATTGATTGGCCTTGTCTAGATATTGGATACAAGTGTGAGGTAGACTCTGAGCTATTAGATCTTTAGGTACCACTTCTCCAAAACATTTAATATGGAAATCCCTAGCATTCAAAGTGCGTCTTTTCAATGAGGATGCGTCCTTATTTGACTTCTTAGTGATGATAGCACTTTGAGTTCTTTTCAGTTGGAAGAATGCAGATGCTTTGGATTACAATACTTGGTGGAACATAATTTTGTTTATATAGGAAGGTTTGGCACTTAGGCCCGGATTCTATAAACGGCATCCCCATTGTAGGCAACGGTAGGGGTCTTACTGCTGTCTAACCAGCCAATCAGGATGCATGTTTTAAAAAGCTCCCGAGGCAGGCCGCCTACATTGGAGGCACCTCCGGGAGCATAGGGAGGTGCGCAAGCCCACCTAAGCTCGCCTAAAGCTAGGCGTGGGCATGGTTTACCCTGGAAGTATCCTTAGGTGGCCATGTGTTTTTCTGAGGCCAGCAGGAGACGTGGCCTACATTGTAGTAGACACAGCCGCTGAGCTTATTGCAGCAAGGGATCTCCCTGCTCCGATAAGTTTAGTAGCAGTGGCCACCTGTCCTGAACGATCGCTGGCAGGAGGGATGCTAATCCCTCCTGCTGGAACCGCCCCCTCCCCCCATAGATTGCGCTACTCCCACCACCCCTGAACTCCCCAGGACCCCCCTCTAACCTTTTAGGAAGACTGGCTGGATGGGTCTTCCCTCTGGCCAGCCGGCAGGCCTGCATCCATCTGAATGAGGCGGGCCTGCCGCTTCCTTGTGCATTGTGGGATGCACCGCAAAGGGGCCTAAGGCCTGATTGGCCCAGGTGCTTGAGGTCCTGCCCATAGGAAGGGCCTTAGGCACCTGGGCCAACTGGAATCTTTGGTTTGCCCATGTGCCTATAGGCAGGGCCTTAGGCACATAGGCCTACCTAAGATTCTGGTTGGCCCATATGTGTCAACTAGTGGGTCAATTATGAGGGGCATGCTTTAAATGTCCTGTTCTAAAGAAAGAAGGCAATTCAAAATATGCCTGCTTATATAAGGCAATACCATCTTGCCATTATTCCAGCATTATGGCCCTGATTCTATAAATATTGCCTAAAGATAGGCACCTAGATCGGCTTGCCTAGCTGGTAGGAGTCTACCACCTTGAGGTAGGCATCTACACCAAGGCACCTGCCAGAAAGTTGGTATGTTTAGAGGTGGATTACAGGTGGGGTTTGGGTGTGTAGTGAGTTAGGCGCCAGTAGGCACCTGCCTTAGGTGCACTCATTTAGGTCAAGAAAATTGTGGCCTAAATGGTAGTGCACCTAAGAATTCAATGCCTAAAGGCTGTTAAGAGTGCTTAGGCGCCAGTAGGCACGATTCTATAAACGGTGCCTAGCAGATGCTAACAGCAGCTACGACTTAGGCGCCATTTATAGAATCGGGCTCTATAGTCCATATTTTATAAATGGCGCCCTACCGGTACCTACATTAAGTGCAAAATGCCATTTAAAAGCACTTTTAAAATAAATTTCAAGGCGCCTACTAGTGCCTAACAAACCAGCACTAGAATCATGCCTATAGGTGCGCCTCCATAGATGCAATTCATGTCAAAGGTAAGCGCTAGAAACTTAGGTCTTGAAAACCCTGGCCTATATTTCTGGCATCTACCGTTCCCAAAGGCATGATTCTATAAACGACGCAATCATGTGATTGATACGCGATCGATGGCTGCTTTTAAGGTGGCCGCCATTTATAGAATCCGGCCTATATGCAGAAAACTAGCAAAATAGATGAAGAAACTGTAAACATACATGAAGAAAGATATATTTCTATTTTTGCATTTCATTGCCCCTCTAAGAAAATAGTGGGAGAACAATTTTTATTCACAATAAATGTTAATAAATTCTCTTTAAAATCAAAGAACTATAGGTATTTCTATATTGCATTCTGTGAGTCACATCAAAGCAGTTTATAATATTTTTCAAATCATCTTCACCTACTTTTGGTTTTTCTAGATTAAGATGTCATGTCACTGAAAACATCAAGCCCACAACCTTGTTAACAAAGCAACATTCATTTAATAATGGTCCTGCAGAAGTCAATGAAGATATACATCTCAAGGTAAAAGAAAAAAACTGTATGGTTACCCCAAATGCATCTAGTATAGAAAAAGGTGCATGCAAGGAGAGTTCGCATGGGTGGTGCTGCCACTTAAGATGGGCAACTTTGAGGATATGTACTATAAGTTATGCAACAGAAATGGGAGCTGGCTGAGTTTGACCTATAAAGTCAAGGTTTCTCCTTCAACTCTGGATGTATGAAAAATTTCCCAGCATCTCTAGGAAATTGGTATCTGTAGGGGTGTTTCCTTATTTGCACCTGAAGGTTAGGCCTTTCTGACATCATCAAGCCTGAACCATTGTCTGCAAGAAATCTTTCCAGCATGAACTTTGCAAGAAGAGAAAGAAGAACACATCTTTGCTGTTTCTGCCTGATGCATTCTGGGTATGTACCAGAATGGTATTCTAGTCAAGGACATCCATCTATGCCTTCATGCTTAGACTGTGTGATTCCTGGGGGAGTTATACTCCTTTGCTGTGCTTATCTTTCGAACGGCGCCTGTGTCTCCCAGCCTGTATGAGACTTTACACCACAGGTGTCAAAGTCGGTCCTCGAGGGCCAGAATCCAGTCGGGTTTTCAGGATTTCCCCAATGAATCTGCATGAGATCTATGTGCATGCACTGCTTTCAATGCATATTCATTGGGGAAATCCAGAAAACCCGACTGGATTCCGGCCCTCGAGGAGGGACTTTGACACCCCTGCTTTACACAGAAAGGCTATTAATCTAAGATCTGTTTCTGGATTGGTCTGAGGAAATCAACTGACGAGGTCCAAGTGAAAAGTTGCTAATTATAATTAGTCTGTGTCGGGATGCGGGTGAACTCACATCTTACCACAGGTATTCTCCACGCATCTATATCTTAATAATTAAGACCTGAACAGTTACCTCGTGTGACTCTCTGCCTGAGAGAGAGTGAATCGGACCTTAAACAGATCTGAATTCCATCACTTCAAGGAAACTTGGCTGCCAATAAATTATAGCTGTACCAGTGGCTGACGAACACTTGTTCCTGTAACGAAAGGATTTTCTACATCTGCTAAGCTCAGAAGGATAATTCCGTCTCCCGAGGGCAAGGCCTAACTAGATGGTGAGATAAGGAATTTATTATCTTTAAGCTGGGAATAGATAAGTGCATCCAATTGTGATATAGGATAAGGTTTGGAAAGCTACCTTTGGTGATAACTGTAATCAATTGCTGCTGATCAGGGATTATTATTATTATAAGGAATTGTTTAGTGTGTGTAAGAATTAGTTTTACTTAGTTATCTAACAAGTGTATTGTGATAATCATGTACTGAGTTTCATATATGTAATCAGATATTTTGTGAGGGGGCGCTAGTGAGCACCGCTGTAAATGGCAGCGTAGTGATTCGGCTCCGCAGCTCAGACTACTGAAAAGTATCGAAACTCCTCTATTAAAAATAAAATTTTATGAAACAAACCTCAGGCTTCTGCAGCTGAAGATGTCGGCATCGAAGGCAGGAAAGCGCAAGAACGCAGAGCCTGTATCTCCGCAGAAAAATGCGGCGGAAAAAGAGGAAGTGGACACGCTGCAGGCGGTAATGGCGGAATTGAGATCTCTGCGTGAATTACTAACCACCACGAATCAGAACACCGAGGACATTAAAACGGAGCTTACCTCTCTGAAAGTGGAGATGGCGGTGTGCCGCTCCCGATTAGATAAGGCTGAACAGAAAATAGAGGTAAACGAAAATAATATTAAAACGTTGCAGCGCCAATTCAAGAAGGTCGCCATTTTAGAGCAGGAGCTTGAAGATGCTCAAAATCGATCGCGTAGAAATAACCTGCGCGTATTGGGAGTCCCGGAGGCGAGAGAGGGTAGAGATACCATTGCCTTTTTGCAAATGCTCCTCCCGAAGCTACTGAATATAGAATTTAAATTTGATCTGGAAATTGATCGTGCTCATCGCTCGCCGACACACGTGCTGGACGCTCAGGCTAAATATCCAAGGCCTATCATTGCCAGGCTTCTCAGATATTCACAAGTAATGGAGATTATGAGGCAAGCTAAGCTCAATCATCCTCTTAAATATGAAGGACACACAATCCTTATTGTACCTGATTTATCCAAGCAAACGGCTACTCGAAGAAAACAACTTCTGGAGTATAGACCCAAACTGAAGCAAATCGGCGCCAAATATGGCATGTTTTATCCAGCCACTTTCCGTGTCACAGTTAACAACACTACCAAGAATTTTCACCACCCCCATGAACTAGCTGACTTTCTTGAATTACATGCTCCAAGCAACATTGATACCACTTGAATATCTTGTCAAGAATCACGATCTCTTTATATATATGGGGATTGTTCTGTGTTTAGGTGTATATATCCATGATACCTAAATGCATTAATGATGTGGATGGCTATTTGCATCACTGTCCTCTAGTTCTGGGTTCTGATTTATTTGATGCATAAAGTTGGTTATGTAATATGCATACAGTTTTCTTCCTGTTCTCTCCTGACTATGTCACTGCCTTGTCTGGGCTGCGTAGAGCGGTTCGCTATCTGCCTTAGTGGCCTTACTATCCCTATGATTTATTTAGTCTCTATGTCCATTGTTATATCTTTTTTCTTTATTTGTGTTAAGACAGAAACATTTCTGACTCACGTATGGTTAGCAGCACTGAATTATTACTTACTTAATATCGTTCCTCTACTATATTCTTTACCTTCCTTTTTACTTTTCAGTGTGAACAGCATATATGTCATTGTACTGGATGGGTACCATCTCAGATGCTTCATGTTATTACTCTACAGGGATATAGGATTGTTGGATGGAAATTATTCTTTTCTTTCACTCCTACGGCACTATTTGACTTTCTCCATCATGCCCTCTTTAGACTTTGAGACAGGGACCCTCTATATACATAGTCTCGGACCGTTTTCCTGCCATGACTTCAATTCACATAACAAGGATATGGCTGTTTTGTCAGGTCTGAGAGAAATGTTAAGATTATGTTTGATTGCTGCCTGTCTTATGTTACAGTATGGTTCCTTACTATGGGGTATAGGTATTTGATTCTCATATATCATAGGTCTTAGATATGTCTCTTAAATTATGTGCGCTAAATGTTAAGGGTCTCAATAATCCTGTCAAACTACAAAAGATTTGTGATTACATCTCAAGACTCCAACCTGATATTGCCTTTATACAGGAAACTCATTTAACTGCAAAAGACTCGGGTAAGATATATTTCCCATGGGCACTACAGACTTTATTCTCGCCAGCTGTGGGTAAAAAAAATGGTGTCATGACTATAATTAAGCGTAGACAAGATTTGAAATTAACTTCTCATTCCACTGATATTGCAGGTAGATGGATCGTGGCGCACTTGGTAATCAATAATATTCCAATTATGTGTTTAAATATTTATGCGCCTAATGCTGACTCACCTATGTTTTTTGATGATATAGCTGAACAATTAACATTATCCTCTGGAGATTTATATATTATAGGGGGTGATTTCAACCTTATCTTAGATCCCAAATGTGATCGTCAATCCAAAACCCAATACAAACCTTCCCGCTCCTGGCATAAGGTACAGGGCCTGATTTCACAATTCGATTTGGTTGATCCGTGGAGAGTCACACATCCAACTGTCAGTAAGTATACTTACTTCTCACCCCCACACTTAACCTACTCACGTATAGATTATTTCCTTATTAGCTCTGCACTGTCTACTTATCTTTCCTCTGCTGACATCAGAGAAATAACTGTCTCTGACCATGCAGCAATCCTTCTTACTTTCGTGAACATTACTAGGTCCCTACCCTTTAAACAGTGGAGGTTTAATAATTCATTGCTTTTGGACTCGGACTTTACAGACTCCATATCTTATGCTATTAAGGATTTTTTCACTATTAATAGTCCCTCTTCTACCAATTGGATTAATTTGTGGGACTCTTTTAAAGCTTACATAAGGGGGATAATTATATCTAAAGCTGCTTTGTTGAAACGTGCTAAAACAAAGGCCATTAATGATTTAGAACTACAAATTAAACAGACTGAAGAAAGACATGTCTCCCACCCACACGATATTAACATCATGAACACACTCCGAAAACTAAAGATGGAATATAACCACCTCCTGAGTGAAAATGCATCCCAGCACATATTACTTAAAAATGCCTCCTATTATTCGGAAAACAATCGCTGTGGTCACCAATTGGCGATGTATTTAAAAGGCAAAAACACCAAAACCTATATTGCTGCTATTTCAGATGTTAACAATTGCATTCTGACTAAGTCCGAGGACATCTTATCATGTTTTCAGGATTTTTATTCCTCCCTCTATACTTCCGAAGCCTGTAATCCTTCCGCCATACATAAATTCTTAAAAGCCCTCCCTTATACACCAATATCGCCCTCCTACCACCAAGAACTTTCTGCCCCTATCTCACGAACAGAAATTGAACTCGCCATCAATCAGCTAGCCAAGAACAAAGCTCCTGGACCTGATGGTCTTACTGCTGAATTTTACAGGGTGTTTCTGCCACAATTACTTGAACATATACACTCCTTCTTTTCTTACCTCATTCAATCAGACACTGTTTCGGGTACTTTTACAGAAGCGACCATTATTGTGCTTCCCAAACCAGACAAATCACCTCTGTTAGTGAGTAATTATAGGCCCCTATCCTTAATAAATACTGATGCTAAAATATTTGCTAAACTTATTACCAATAGGATCATCCCATGTTTACAAACTATTATATCTCCAGATCAAACAGGCTTCCTGCCCGGACGTCTCTCTAGTGACAATACTAGATTACTGACAGATGTGCTAATTTTGGCCAAAGAATCTACAGACCCTTTACTCCTTATAGGACTAGACGCTGAAAAAGCGTTTGACCGTATGGAATGGGAGTATATGTTCCAGGTTTTGCACTGGTATGGTTTCCCGCCTAATTTCATCTCATTGATTCGTGTTTTATACTCTGCGCCTACTACTAAAATATACATTAATGATTTATATTCCACCCCATTTCACCCCACTAGGGGCACTAGACAAGGCTGCCCACTCTCCCCGTTACTGTTTAACTTAGCCTTAGAACCGTTTTTGACCGCCATACGCAATAACTCAAACATTCAAGGACTCATGACCTCATCAGTCCATGTTAAATTGTCTGCCTATGCGGACGATGTTTTACTGTACGCACAGCCGTCCTCTGTCTCTTATATCCTTCAATTGATTGCTGACTACTCGATCATTTCAGGTTATAAACTTAACCAAACTAAGACGGAAATTATGCCGATTAATTGTCCTGAAGCTAAATCTATCATTGGCAAATATGGATTCCATTGGACCCCTTCTAAAATTAAATATCTTGGCATTTTTTTTGCTCCTACCATTGAGGAGACCCTAGAGTATAATCTTGAACACTTATTCTCTAAGCTTAAGCTTCTGATTTCCAGATGGTCACCTCTAAAACTTACTTGGTGGGGCCGTCTGGACACTATAAAAATGATGCTTGTACCAATCATAAATTACACACTCGCCATGCTACCTTGTATGTTACAGACGCAACAGTACAAAAAATTGGAACACATCTTGGTTTCCTTTCTTTGGAATGATAAAACGCCTAGGATTAGTTTACACAAACTTAAATGCACTAAACAACAGGGTGGAGTTAATTTTCCCAGTATATATGATTACCATGTAGCATTTCTGTTAAGGCAAAGTAAAAGATGGTTTGCCCCTACTTCCTCAGGAGCCATGCCTCTATGGATGTCTTTAGAATCAGACAATGATCCTTCACTTTTATATTATGCCCCAGGGATGTTTGGTGTCAAGAAATTGGAACAACACCCAGTGATTAATTCTACGCTTACTGCTATTAGACACTATGATGCTCACACAGAACTCAAATGGGCCACATCCCTTTTAACTCCTCTTTGGAATAACCCTACTTTTAAAATACAAAATAAAATGATTTCATGGAAGTTATGGCAGGAGCATGGTATTTGGTCTGTCTCACATTTATATGATGGATCCAATTGGTTCACGTTTGAAACTATTTGCAGAAAACACAATTTACCGCCATCCCAATTTTTTCGATGGTTACAGTTGACTCACTGTATCAAAAAGCTAGTAACCACTAATAAATATACGACGAGTTTACCTTCTTTTTTAGATGCCTGTTTAACTATAGCAGAATCTGGTAAAGAGGCGTCCAAATGGTACAAACTAATTCAGCTTCTCATTTATGTACCACTCACTTCGGTGAGAGATAGATGGCACGTTGAATTATCCACCACTTTATCGGATTCTGAATGGTCTAATGTATGGCTTTCTGCAGGTAAGGCTCTACACTCATCTTCTATACTACAATCTGCATACTTTTTGATTCATAGGGCATACTGGACACCACATAGACTATCTAAAATTGATCACTCTTTGAATACCTTATGCTGGTCTTGTAAGGCACATGAAGGAACCTTACGTCACATGACCCTTGAATGTCCCATGCTCAAAAATTTCTGGACATTAGTATGGTCAGATATTAGTGATATTCTAGGATTTGTGGAACATCTAACTTTTGAAATACTCCTTGTTGGGACTAAAGACATTCGATACTCACCTGCTGATCCTAGAAGCCTACTACTGCGTGCTTTACTATTGATTGCACTTAAAGTTATATTTACTAAATGGAAGAATTTTGCAGAAGTATCTTATGCTGAATGGTGGTCCCATTTGACTGTTATTGTTAAATATGAATCAATATATGCACAGAAGAAGGGATCGTTAAGACGATTTCATGCTATTTGGGACCCATTACTACTTCATTGCAAACGAACAGTCTGAGGTATGCTTGGCTTATGACCCTGACTGGTGATACCATGATACTTGAAATTAGTAATGTTCTAACTTTCTCTATATCCCAGCCTTCTTATTTACTTAAAATGTGTTATTCTTTGTACATTTGCATTTTTGCTGATAACCTACTTAATTATGCGAGTTGTTATTTTACTTGCAAGGTTCAATTATGACCTTGCTCTGTCTTTTCCTTTATCTTTTTTGTTTTATATGGACATTGGACTCTTGTTGGATACTCATCCTGTTGATACTCTTTATTTTCTGTTGTTTTTGCTTTCTTGATAACCAATAAAAAAATTAAAAAAAAAAAATATTGAACTTAAAAAAAAAAAAAAGATATTTTGTGAACAATATTTAGATATTACAGCTGGAATTTGAATTATATTTTTCTATTTTCTTAATAAAAGTATTTCTCATTAGCCTGGGTCTTGTGTCGTGTAAATAGGCAAGAAAGCTGAACCTGGCAGAGAGTTTATGGTTTTCCCTAGACCAAACTAACAGACTCGTAATTTGTTTATGCAACTGCTTAGTGTACCATAAATCTTGCTACATGTCTAACACAGCAAGATCCATCTCAACCCCCATTTGCAATCCATTTCACTCTTTAGAACCTCCGAAAATGTCCAGACAACTCCTAATGTACTCCTAAATGTCCCGACAACTCATATGTAATCCACCTTGAACTGCAAGGTAATGGCGGAATAGAAATCACTAATGTAATATAATGATTTATTAGCATGGTAAATACATTTCGTTATCAACAAACAGGATGAATTAGCCACACATGTGGGTGACATCGTCCAGTGGCAAAAGTTCATTGTATTTCTGGTAAAGCTTAAAAAACCTAGAAAGTTTATGGTGATGCATGAAGCTTCCTGTACAGCTGCCACTGCATTAGGCTTCCTGAATTCTTTTTTGCACATGAAGCAGATACACATTCAGAATTTTTTTTTTTTTTCATTGCAAATTTGTTATGATTTTTGGAAGATTTTTTTCCTCTTTGCTCTTAACCTCTTAACAGTCATAATACCTTCCCAAGGGCATAAAGGTTTCTTTTGGAAAGAACAGCTGCTTTGCCCTAGTGCTGTTTTCTATTCTATCTCTTGTTCTGTGAATCATGTATGTAGCAGCGTGTTGTGCATTTTTCCATCAAGATTTCATTTGATTTCATGGTTTTCATTTTTTTTTTTTTCAACATTTTGGTGAAATTAGCCAGTGAGTTCAAGTAGTGTCTTTCATAAAATCAAAATGTGTAGAAAATGGATCATCAAAAGGATTACCTTAGATGTTTGTGCCTGGACCATGAGTCTCCCTAACTCTGCCATCTGTAAAAAAATACCAGCCAACAGGTACTTGTAACCTGGGTTAGCCACTGTTAGAAACCTTTGGTCTGTCCCAGTATGGCAAGTCTTTTGTTCTTATGTTATGTTCTCAGCTCCAAAAACTAAATCTTATAGATTTATTTGGATTACTACCAAAGGCAGATGCATCTCTGTCAGTAACAAAGGTATTTGTTTAAAAGGACCCAAAAGCTGTACTACATATTGGTGGTAAAAAAAAACAGATAGGCAAGCAATCTGTAAGATCAGTCCAAAAACAAGACCAGCATAAAAAAATATATAAATAAATTATTTTATTACTAGTCTTTAAGCCCGTTACATTAACGGGTGCTAGAATATATGTCTATCTGATTTTCTTTCTTTCTGTCTCTCTCTCTCTCTCCTTGGCTCCCTTTTTCTGTAAGTCTTTCTGTCCCTCTCCCTGCCCCTGTGTCTTTCTTCCTTTCTGTCTGTCTCCCTCCCTCCTGCTGTCTGTCTGTCATTCTTTCCCTCCATTTCCATGTGCAGTAGTATTTCCACCCCACTTTACTGTGTGACAGCAACAGCATTTCCCTCCCCCCCCCCCCCCGACTTCCCTGTGCAGCAGCAGCGGTATTTGTCTTCCCCTCCAGGTCCCTGTGCAGCAGTTGCAGCATTTCCCCCACCCCTTCCCTTATCTTACCGCGATCTTGCCTGCTCCGTTCGGCCCCTCCCCCGCGTTCTGGCCTGCTGCGATCTGGCTGCTCCGTTCGGCTCCTCGCGGCTGGAGTCCTCTTCTTTGTCGGCCCCCCCCTTCCCTTCCCTTCCCTTCCCACGGTCTTGAGCTTCGGTCTGGTCTGGCCTGCTCGCCTTGCCGTATTTTTTTTTTAGTTGAAAGACGCGGCGGTGGCTCCTCTCATGATCCCCACCTGCGTCGGAAGTCCGACGCAGGCGGGGATCGTGAGAGGAGCCACCTCTGCGTCTTTCAACTAAAAAATGCAATACGGCAGGGAGCAGGCCAGACCGAAAAACAGAACCGTAAGCCGCGCATGCGCACTCTTACCTGCGGGTCGCTAGAGCTCACGGAAAACCGGCGCACGCATAGGAAGTGCGCATACGCGGCTTACCGTTTTATTATATTAGATAATGAACACTGGCAATTGAGAATTGTCAGTGTTTGTTACAGTAAAATAATTTATGTATTTTTGTGCTGGTCTCCAGATACTGATAATCCATTAACACCTTAGGGTCAGTTGGCATTCTCAGAGCACAGACCCCCCAAAAAACTCCAGGAGCAGGTCCTCCTCTGTGCAGAAGAAGGAATGTGATGCTGAATATTGTGCAGAGACAACGAACCAGATGCATTATTATATACAGTGTTCCCCCGGTTGTTCGCGGTCGGCGGTTCGCGGTCCCGGTCATTCGCGGTATTTTTGGACCGCGAACCACCGACAAGGAGAAGGCAGCGGGAGAGGCAGGAGAGAGCAGCCGGAGCGCAGCTCCTGATTGGATAAGGCCCGACTTCATGCAGGAAGAAGCGGTCGGAGCGAACTGCGAGTGATTTCCTGCACTCGCAGCGCTCCGGCTGCTGTCCTGCTGCCCTCTCCCGCTGCCCTCTTAAGGTTCCCCCATGAAAAACCGTATTTGCGGTTTTTCGAGATTCACGAGGGTTCCTGGAACTGTATTAGGTTTTTTTAATACTATCTTCCCCTAATTAAGGATTGCAAAACATCAACATAGACTGAAACCTTTATGCAGTAATAAAGAATTACATTCTCCCGAAAATAAACACCTCAATTTAAAAAAACACCCAATAAAATGTTATACTTTTTTTTCAAAATGCTAAGATATCAGTGGCCTTGAACTCTTCTGGTAGACAATTCCAACTTGCAGGATCCTTGCATAAAAAGGCACAATTCAAAGTCTTTGTCAACAAAATTCCAAAGGGTAATTGTAATTCTTCTGAGAACATTTGAAGTCAGCTTCCTGGCATGTAATGTACACATGTGAATATATATTGTAGACTCATCCCATGCATCATCTAGGAGTAGCTTAGTGGTTACAGCACTGGACTCACAATTAGGGAATCCCAGTTAAAATCCTGCAATGCTCTTTTTGATTTTGGTCAGGTCACTTTAACCATCTCTTTTCTCAGGTACAAAAATTTAGGGTACCTTTTACAAAGCCATGGTAGTGATTTATCCCACAGCAAATACACCAAAGCCCATTCAGTTCCTGTAGGCTTCAGTGCATTTGCTGTGGAAGAATCACTACTGTGGCCTTGTAAAAGGGACCCTTATATTTTAAGCCTGCCATAGACAGAAAAATACTTAGTGACCCTAAATGTAGCTCACCTTGAACTATTACTGAAAAAACTGAGCTAAATCCCTCCACCACCCCAAACTAAATATATAAACAATGGTTTTAAATGTAATTCTGTGCTTAATCTGTAGCCAGTTCAAGCACAGGCTGAATAGTATCATAGACTTGTAGTTACTAACCTAAATGACAATTTCCACAAGTCTTCTAGACTCTTTCCCCTTAATGTTGATAAGTAATAGGAGTATGAATGGATTTTTTGTCGAATGTCTATCTTTCTGGATGTGGTTAGGTTTTTCCTATTTTTTTAACGGAATTCCTTTACTTCTTTTAAACTTGGTTTTTGGAAACTGTAAACCACCCTGATCCGATGAGACGGTATATCAAGCATTTAAATAAAACATAACACTCAAGACCAAAAACAGAATGATTGCGGCTGTTACGTTGCCACTCTCAAGTGACTTGTCAAGAAATGAGTTTATCTTCTATCAGTGACTAGACCAGACATGGGCAACTCTGGTCCTCAAGGGCTGAAATCCAATCAGGTTTTCAGGATTTCCTCAATGAATATGCATTGAAAGCAGTGCATGCAAATAGATCTCATGCATAGTCATTGGGAAAATCCTGAAAACCTGATTGGATTCTGGCCCTCGAGGATCAGAGTTGCCCATGTTGGACTATAAGACCATAGCAGTCTACAATGGTATATTCTCTACATCTTTAGTTTTTTGCTTCAGCAGCTTTTAAAACAGGAGCTGGATAATTGGATTGTCTAGACTTTCTTTTGATATTTCAAACATGCTGAAGCATTGACTTTGATCGTCACAAAGTACCGGAAACAGGGAAGAGACAAAATACTAAAAATACATACACTCCCCTATATATGAAAGATAACACTAGGGAGTCAGTTCTCCAATAGGTAATAACTGTGAACTCAAACTGTGTATACATGTACTTTTAAAAAAATGTGTGTAAAAGAGGAGGTGTCGGTGTTTGTAAGCGCACGCCAGGCACTAATTGTAAGGCAATAATGAGCCTCAATAAGAACATAAGAATAGCCTTACTGGGTCATACCAATGGTCCATCAAGCCCAGTAGCCCATTCTCACGGTGGCCAATCCAGTTCACTAGTACCTGGCCAAATCCAAGGTGTAGCAATATTCCATGCTACCAATACAGGGCAAGCAGTGGCTTCCCCCATGTCTTTCTCAATAACAGACTATGGACTTTTCCTCCAGGAACTTATCCAGCTATACAATCCACTCTTACCACATCCTCTGTTCCAGAGCTTAACTATTCTCCGAGTGAAAAAAATTTCCTCTTATTGGTTTTAAAAGTATTTCCATGTAACTTCATCGAGTGTCCCCTAGTCTTTGTAATTTTTGACGGAGCGAAAAATCAATCCACTTGTACCCGTTCTACTCCACTCAGGATTTTGTAGACTTCAATCATATTTCCCCTCAGCAATCTATTTTCCTATGTGTCTCATAATGAGAGCAAACTAAATGAAGCCAATAAATAAGAGAACCATGTCCCAAGTGAAACAATCAAAATGAAACGCTGTTGTCCACTAGCACACATTAAGGGCTCCTTTTACGAAGGTGTGCTAAGCGTTTTAGCGCATGCTATAGTGTGTGCTAGCCGAAATCTACTGCCTGCTCAAAAGGAGTCGGTAGCAGCTAGCGCAGGCGGAAATTTAGTGCGCGCTATTCCGCATGTTAAGGCCCTAGCGTGCTTTCGTAAAAGGAACCCTAAGTATTTGATAAACACTGTTATTTATAAGTGCCAGAAATTGAAGAATTTATCTGATTTGAAGCTCCAGACTGATACAAACATCCTGATGCTGGTGTTTTCTGAAATCCACCGACAAGCAACCCTTATATTTCACAGAATTTATGGTCATTTTCAATTAATAAATATTCAGCTCCAACCTACCCCTCTTGAGTAGGAAAATACCTAGTGTACTGAATATAAATCGCCTTGAACTCCGATTTAGAAATGGCAAATAGTAACTGTGAAAACTATGCCTAGCTATGAAGAAATTTTGGACTAGATTTAATAAATGTTGCTAAAAAAACAGCACCAAAAAATGCCAAGTGAAATCTGGTGTAAATCCTGGTGTGTAATTTAGGCACGGATTCCAAGTATTCAGAAATACTACATGCATCGTTAGTGACCGTGTGACTCACCCATGCCCCTTCCATGGCCATGTCCCCTTTTGAGTTGCACACGCAAATTAGAATATTGCCAGTTAACCCCAATAAACGCACAATTAGTGGCATTAATTGGTTCATTAGCCAATCTGTTTACACGAACATCTCAAGATAATGTACAGTTCATGAAAATTTACGCATCATTTTTAGAATCTGGAAATTAATTATTATCACTCTCCTTTGCTCATTCCTGTAATCCTCCATTATAACCTGGTTGTTAAAGCTTCTGCTTTGCATAATTGTAATTTCACACTTCTGCATGGTTGTGTCAAAATGAGTTCCAATGGGCAAGAGATGTAAGCAGACAGCCACAAGTTATTTTTAAAGTATATTACTATAAATGAACACTGAAATTAGCAGAATATTTCCATCTCCACCTTCTTTTCTATGGCTATATAGAAACAGTGGATAGACCACATGGTTTTTATTTGCTATCATTTTCAGTCTGCCAATCTATACTAACTACTAAACTCTATAATCCCTTTCTGTACCTCGAGGAGCCTCTAAAATTGTCCCGTGCTTTCTTGAATTCAGATATAGCTCTCGTTTCTATTACATTCATTGGGAGGCTCTTTCATGTATAAAGAGGCTCTTTTGCATAAAGAAATATTAGATAATTCCTGAGTATGCCCCCTTTCAACCTCATCCTATGACCTCTCATTGTAGAGCTTCGATTTATTTGAAAGAAGCTTGTCCCTTGTGCATTTATATCATGGTAGTATTAAAATGTATCCCATCGCCACTCGCCTGCCTTTCTTCCAAAGTAATCATATTAAGATCTTTAAGTTTCCAAAGGATATAAACAGGATGAAGTTTGGTCCAGAGAGCAGCTATTAAAATGGCCAGTGGTCTTCCTCATGTATAGGGACAGGCTTAGATCTCAAATATATATATTTTGGAAGAAATACGAGAGAGAGGAGAAATGATACTCTCCCAATGTATCCAAGTGTTCTGGCTTTTGTTGTTGCATTTGTCTCCTGTTGGCCATCTTAAGATAATCAGATATGATCACTCCCAAATACCACTCTAAAACTGTAGTTTTCAGTCATTCCAATTAGATGAGCAGGGGAAGGAAAAATAGGAAAACTATTGCAAGATTGTATATACAAGATATACTGAATACTAACAAATACTTCACCAAAGTGTTCTCTGCATCACTGAATGATTATTATATGTTAACCATCTTTGCACATAGAACTATGAGGGAAGATGAAAAAGTAAAGACAAAATACATTTTAACAGCTTATTAGAACTAACTGTGAGTAATTGAACATATATTCAAGACAACACATTTGTTAAATCATTCAGCTAGCTTTTGCATTCTTGCAGAGAAGATGTTTTTCGGCTGCTCCCGAAGCCAGGTGAGGACCACTTCCTTCAGCATGCTTTATCTTTTGCTCGCTGTGTCACAGTGATGCACTCATGTCTCGTTACCAGTGACAATTCTCTCCAGATTACTTCAATCTTCTTCATACTATCTTAGAGACTGGGTCACAACCGCCACACATTGTTGCTTGTATAGATCAATAAGCTGTTTGGGAATCAATAGTGTGGAGACTTTCCTGTATCTCAAGTCATCATGTATTATGGCAAATACAGATCCATAGCTGATATTCAAATTTGCAGCCAATTGAGACACCATTATCCGTCGGTCCTCTCTAAGCAAAGCATCTGCCCTGTCAATGTGCTTTTGTGTGCAAGATGTTGATGGGCGACTAGAATTACATTTGTCGGTTACACCTGTTCTTCCTTTACCTTTTTACCCACTCATAAACCTTTTTTGATTCATGGTGCTATGTCCATACCGAGTCAGTATCCGATGGTGAATTTCCATAGATTTCACTCCCTCTGCGCGAAGAAAGCACACTACTGCACATCGTTCTTCGATGGTGTAATCTTATGAAGGAGCGTCGATGTTTCTGACTTCATTGTTGCCACATGACTAGAGGCAGAGCAAGAGCACTGCGCTGTGCATGGAGAAATACATATATTGCATTTCACTAGCTCTGTTCTGTAATCAAGTAATTTAATAATTGCCTTTAACTTTTTATTTGCCTTCATATATGATTAACAGTGTCTTCTGTCAAAAAAGCCTACAGTCTTTAATCTCAAGAAGGGAAAAGAAACAGGGCCTGGATCTCTTAGTTTCATAGGTGTCTCTTTGACCTAAAAATATATTTTAGTATAGTTCACTATTTTGGAAATTTTCTGGAAATTTTTGCTTAGATTGTTGATTTTTATTGATAACTGTTCATCTTTTAGTCCTTGGTTAATTATTTATTTACTTGCATTTACCCTGTTTCCCCGATGGTAAGACACTGTCTTATTTTTTTTGGAAGGCCAAAATATGCTCTAGGGCTTATTTTCGGGGGGATGCCTTATTTACATTTTTTTCTAAAAAGGGGGGGCTGTCTTATTTGACGGCTGAAGAATCGGTCGGCTGAAAAATCGTACCGTGTATGGCCAGCTTTATCCATCATACCATATATTGTACCATTTAATGTCCCCAATGTTCTCCATCAGAGAAACACAGTAAAGAGATTATTCTGTAGTGCAGCATCAGAGGGGACTTGACAATGTGAAACCATTGTTTATATACCGTATGCATTTTAAACAGGCTTTATATACAGTAAGTGGTATTGCTCACAGCAAAAGAAACCTGTCTGCGTGTCTCACTTTTGGATGTTCTGGCCGTGAACAAACTCCTGCAGTCTCCGTTAGGGAGGGATGAGGGAAGCTGCCTGTGTTTCCTTGCGCGGAGTCACGTGCGCGCGCTGCAGTCCTGTCACTTCCTCCTCTTCACTTCATGACGAGGCGCGGCACGCAGCCATGGAGGCAAATACGGTAGACGGAGGGACCACACGGAGTCACCCACCGTACCACCCGATTCGGGTAAGCGCAGGTATCGGTGGGTGGCTTATTTGCGGGGGGATGCCTTATTTTACATTTTTTTCTAAAAAGGGGGGGGCTGTCTTATTTGATGGCCCTGCCTTATCATCGGGGAAACAGGGTATATACCATTTTCCTGGTTTGCCATTCAAAATGGTTTACAGAATCACAAAAAAACAGTAAAAGAAGGAAAACAAAACATTTAAAACACCACTAACCTTCCTACAAATTATGGGCTCCTTTTACTAAGGTACGCTAGCGTTTTTAGCGCACGCAGAAGATTAGCGCGCGCTAGCCGAAAAATTACCACCTGCTTAAAAGGAGGCGCTAGCGCGCGGGACATTTTAGCGTATGCTATTCCGCGCATCAAGGCTCTAACGCACCTTTATAAAAGGAGCCCTATATCTAGACATAAGATCGTAAGGACCACAATGCAATTCTCTATTAGAAATGAAAAATTAATACAAGTTTTTCAGATATAAAGCTGCAGTTTAGGTTTATTTCCTTACAGTAACTTTGTTGTTGTTTTCTCTCTCTTTCAGCTACTTAGATTGTTTGACGTTAATAAAAGACTTCAAGAACAGATTGATCGTTGTGTCTGGTTCCAACAACTATTGCTTGCCCTGGTTTTTCTTCAGATTGCCTTTTATGTCTATGTATTGAACTCTCAAAGCTAAATTGTACCATTTTTTAAGGAACATGCTGCTTACTGCAATCACTGTTCAGAAAAGGAGGTCTAGGCTTTTCCAACAGATTTTAACACTGCCACCATTGGTACGCATCTGTGCTACCTGAAGACTGAAAAGTGTGAGATTCTCATTCATTTCTTCTTATAAAGACAAGTGCTATAAAAGAGGAGTAAAGAAATGTGAAGAAAAGTCGTTCCCTGTTTGGGGATATTAGACCTCAGAGTTATGCTCAGTATGCTGAGCACGTTAATAGGTAAAATTGTCAAGGAAAATAATGTTTATAGCATACAACTGAAAATAAATTGCTTTGACTAGAAATTTAACTTTTTAATATTTTATATGGAAAACTTTCAATGTTGGTAATAAGTTTGTATCATGTATGTGTTTCTGACCTAAATTCAAAGTCCATTCAGAGTGAGTGCTTAATTATAGGCAGTAATTGCTTAATTATAGGCAATAATTGCTTAATTATCTTCACAGAATGTGTGGTTATATTCTTCAGGTATACTATGACACTGAAAGCTTTATAACTTTGACACCAAAAAAGGTGCATATCTTTACAACTACATAAGCTGGAAATGTAGACACTGATTGTAAAATATTTAATTAACTTTTTTAAAGTGATATACAATTTTTGTTTTTCTAAGAAAATTAGAGTTTGGATGATTTATGAAAGATATCAAAAATAGTTTGCTATTTAGTGAAATTCTAACAATAGTATGTCAAAATTATATTATTTAATATCAGTGAATTGCCAAATTAAGTATTATTTCACCCAGAAAATAAGGTTTACAGTTTTATTATAGAGCTAGGCAGCTGCTATAATCTTAAATAAGGCAGCTTTCAGACTAAACAAGCCATCAGCAGTTTGTGCTGTTTCATTTAGTGCCTAAAATTTCTCTTGCTCTTATTTAGATATATGAATCTGTTTAGCCATGGATGCAAACTGTGGGCCTCTTTTATCAAGCTGTGTTAGAGGTTTATAGTGCAAGCTGGCACGGTAAATGTTCAGATGCTCATAGAATTCGTACGAGCGTCGGAGCACTTACCTCGCCGGCCCTCTCTAAAAACCTCTAACACAGCTTGATAAAAGGGGGCATATAGTTTTAGGGTTCTTGAACTATACGGTATATTGATTTATTACTTTTTGCAGGATTGAAATAATCCTAAGTGGAAGTTTAAGTGAGACCCAGGAACTAAAAAGAAGAAAGCCGCAAATGTTCCTGAAAATCATGCGGGCAAGGGGGAATTGAATTTTTTTTTTAATCTGTTTCTTTTCCAAAATACTTGCTGAGAATTATTTCAAGTACTTCTGTTCATTTTGTCAATTGCAATTCTTTTTACTACTAAAGTTTTTCCTCCTAGATTTATAGGTATGGAGCGAGCGATGAATGAAGACTAAAATCAATTCTATGCAGCCATTATGACATATATTCACATTAATCAGAAAGGATGCTCGGTTCTCCCTCTAAAAAGAGGTAGCAGTAGTTTGCCTGATCACATTTTATCTTATTTTGTAAATCAAGACACAATTTCCCAGATTCTATATAAGACACCTAGAATTTCATGCCCAAATTTGTGCATGCATCCAAGATGTGTGCACAAATTCAGTAGCAAGCTAATTAATATCAGTAATTGGGTTCTAGCATTAAAATTTGTATCTAGCTGTAACCTATTCTAAAAGGCATGGCTCCTAGCTCTAGTGACAATGGAGCATGAGCAATGGAGCAATAACTGCAATGGAGCATGAGCATGTTAGAGGCATTGCTAAAAACTGAAGTGTGGAATTACAGGGTGAGCCAAAAGTAGGTATACAGTATTCATCATTTCTTTTTATTTTACAGGTATTAAATAGGTTTAATTCAGTACTGATCAATAATCAAGTGAAAGCAAAATGATATAACTGATACAAAAACTTCACACGAGTGTTATTCGTGACACCTGTAAAATAGAAATAATAAATAAATACTGTATACCTACTTTTGGCCCACCCTGTATAATACAGCCTCCGTGCACACCTGACTTGGGTGCCAATATTTACTTCTGGTTTCAAAAGGCATAAGTCTGGCACCTAAAGTTAAGCACGGAAGTTGGAATTAAGTAAGATTCTATAAAGGGTGTGTGCTCTTTATAGAATTGTGCTTACTACTGATTTTTTTTATACCAAATTTTGGTACATTAGACAGACTGTGATCCCGCCAGGACAGATGGGGAAAATGCTTGAGTACCTGATTTGTAACCCATTCTGAGCTCCTTTGGAAGAATGGGCTAAAAAAATCTAAATGCTAAATGCTCCGACGCTGCTTCAGACTGCAGTAGAAACCTCTTAGTTATATCTGCTAACTTTTTATTTAAATATTACATGCCAAATATAAGTGCTACAACATAATATTTATGATCAATGTACACCATCACTGGCTGAAAGTGCTAAAATTTTATATCTGTTAATGATTCCTTTTATTCAAGTTGCTTTACAGCAACATTTTTGTTACATAACTATCTGACACAGTTTGTGTAGTATGTTGCAGTTTGTGTGGTATGTTGCACACCTATTTTGTATGCTAAAACAGACATGAGCATTAGAGAATGACACGGGGGAAAAATCTGTCCCCGTCACCGGCCCACCATCCTCTGCACCGCCCCATCACCGCCGATCCCTTCACCGCCCCGTCACCGCCATCCCTTTCACCGCCCCGTCACCGCCACTGCCATCCCATTCACCGCCCCGTCACCGTCCCCGCTGCATCCATATAAGCCTTTTTCCTTTCACTCCCTCCTTCCAATTTGAGCCGGGAACACTAGCGATCGCACGGTCCCCGCGGCCACTACCTGCCTGCCCGGTCGATCCTGGTGTTTGGCCGGCTCTCTCCCTTCTCCTCACCTTGGTTTGTGGGTTTTCTTTTTCGGCAACCTGCGCGCTTTCCCAGGGAGCCGCACACATGCGGCTGCTCAGTGTTCGATCTTCTGCTCTGCTGCAACTTCCTGTTTCCGGTTGCGTCAGAGCAGAAGATCGAGGCTGAGCAGCGGCGGGTGTGCGCGGCTCTCTGGTAGCGTGCGGGTCGCCGAGGAGGAGGATCTGCGGACTGGGGTGAGGAGAGGGGAGAGAGCTGGCTGGACACTGGAATCGATTGGGCGGGCGGGTGTGAGCTGCGGGGACCGTGCGATCCTTCATGCCTCACTGCGGGGGACAAGACCATTCACCGCCCCGCGGGCGGTGAATGGCCTTGTCCCCGTCGCCGCAGCGACTGCTAGTTTTCTTCCCCGTTTTCGGCGGGTGACCCGCGGCTAAAATGCGGTGGCCGCGGGTAAACCGCCACCGTGTCATTCTCTAATGAGCATTTTAAAGTCCATGTAATATAATTCAGTATATAATGACTTGAATAAGTCAGTATAGTTGATACCACCACAGCTTCTTCCTCCCCTCCTGTATTTTCAGTTTGAAAATCTCAATGTGAAGTGTTTCTAATTTGTCACACACATCACTATTTTTCTATAAAGCCTTACATTAAAACTGTCCTTTCTGTCAAGTACACATACAAGGTCTCTTTTCAACCCCAGAACCATGTTTCCGCCAACACCAATTTTGTGAGTACAGAAATGCTAGAAGCTGGGTTTTTACTGTAATACTACTACATCTTTGAAAATGGAAAACTGTATCTAAAACTTGTGAAAAGAATTAAGGGCTATGTAAAAGTCAGTTCTTCGTGCATTGCATTTGATTGGATATATACGGTATTCAATTATAAAATAGAAATGCAAGTTGTAAAAGTGAAATGTACCCACAAAATACTGTAACCAAAACCAGTTTAATAAAAGCAAACATGGTCAAACTTTAAAATCTGCTGTTTCTTGAATCAAAACACTAATAGTGATGCTTTCCATCTCAATATTATCTGTAAAAAAAAACCCAATCTGTTTTGAGCTAATCATTTGAATGGCCCCCTTTGGATTTAATACCTTGTCTAAAAGAATCTGTTACTGTAAATCATGAGTACTTTTCTTGATTCCAGCTCAAGACTATGTCGTCTTTTTTTTTTCATTAAGATAATATCAGCACAAAACTACATTCTAAAGGGAGGGGGAGAATGCTGTCTGACTTGATATACATGCCATTGTACCAAAGATTAAGGATACAACTGATTTGCTTTGTTGGACATGATATTTGGTTGATTAAGTTGTACTGATCCTGGTTCTCAGGGCAATTATTAGCCTTAAAGACAAGAGTAAAAAGACTGAGATGGCTTGGAGGAAAACCCCAAAAAATGTAAATTGGAAAAGAGAAATAAAGCAATACAAACTTGGCAGTAGCTGATGCTAAAAGAATTAATTACAATACCTTGATTAATCAGTCAAGAAACTCATCCAAATGTCTTTTCAGGATCTTTAATTCACTAATATCTACTAGGGATATTACCACAGCACCTTGATGAAGGCAGCCTAGCCAGCTATTTCCAGGTCAAGGTCACAACCATAAAGGAATCATTTCCTATATGGTTGTAGATTGCATAGAGATGAGTGCTGTTGTACATGCCAATGATAAAGAAAGATAGATGCTGGAAAGAGTTCTCTACTGTTATCACAGATGTGGTCTCTAGCTTACTGAAAAGGCTCTCAAAGAAATGTTGCCATCTTAATATCTGTCCCGCTAGCAGGCTGGACTGAGCACCTGCCAAGTTTCTGCTTTAACTGACAGACCTTGTCAAATAAGTGTCTAACAAAGGGATCTAGCCAATGAGGTTGACCTCATTGACTCCCCATACCTAAGGCCATGGATCTCTAACCAAGGTAGAAAACTTTAGGCCAGTAGCAGGTATACCATGGCTTGATGGAATTTTGTCAATAAGCAGCTATCTGAATTCCTAAACCTAGTTAAAGGATTCCATGACTCACAACATGATTTCAAGTCTATGCACAGCACCGAATCCCTACTCCTAGAATTAACATCAAGGATGAAGTCCTATCTAAGCAAAGGCAAGCAAGCTGTTCTGTTACAGCTTGATATTTCAGCTGCATTCGACACAGTTGATCACTTGCTACTACTTCTGAAATTGGAAGAGTATTGAAATGGTTCACAGAATTCTTAGGCAAGAGAACAAATGCGTGAGAGAGGATCATAGGAAGTCCAAATCATGGAAAGCCGCCTGCGGAATTCCACAGAGAAATGGTATATCAAATCTCATTACCCTTTTTTTTTTAAATGCTAAACAAGTATATATGACTTTCTGTAATCTGAATTTGGTTCCCAAACGTATGAATGCATCTGTTCTTTTATCACACAATAGAGAGGGATCCACCTCTTGTTTCCTATTCTACAGATACACATGCTACTACTCATCAATGCTGATAACCACTGTTCCCTCTAAGCTGTGCGCTTGTGCGCACACACACAACTTGCCGAACCCATGCACACAAATTAAAATAGCGCGCACAAAAAATAAATTTTTGCCTAAAATTATTTTTACTGCTAAAATGAAATGTTGCATAAGACCAGCTGTTCCAATTTCCCATTTATCACATTTATTGAAGCGCTATAATATAAATTTTAAGTCATTCACGTGATTCCGTTATCTTTGGCAGTTGAACTTGACACGTCACGTGCCCCATAGGGCCATAGCCTATGGCCCATAGGATATGAAACAAATCCGATTCTTTGACTTCCTGAAGTTCCGCCATATTGTTTATTTCATGGAATCGTAGTGTGCAGCGTGGTACTGTGGTTGTATAACTGTATTCATTTATTAAATTGCAACCAGATATAACTCTTAAAATATCTAAACTGCGAATGGTGAAAAGTGTAAAACGCAAGAGAGCTGCAACAGCTTTTAGGTCTGAATGGCTTGAAGAAATTGTTGAAATGGAGACACCGTAATCTCGAAATACAATGCGTGTTCAACTGTGTGAAATATTTACCTATGACGAAGACGATGGAGTTGTGTGTTGTTATTGTCAAGATGCCAAAGCAACTGGAAAATTCTCTACTGGAAAAATATGATGATGTTTGGAAACTGGACTTTCTGAAACACCATCTATCAAGTAAATCTCATACCAATAGTATTAGGAAACTCAGAAGTAAAAATCCGAATTTAAGAGGAGGACTGGTTAACAAGTTGCTTGAAAGCCCAACCAAAAAAGAAAACGCGTTCCAGTCCTGATGAAATTAAGGTTCTTGTCGACAGTGTTGTGCTGGCCATTAAGATGAATATCTCAATGCTCTCTTTTCAAGATATCAATGAGCATATGGTGAAGTATGTTAGTATACCTGATAGCTGGAGAAGCAAAAACTATGCATTTGAATTTCTTGGAATTATCAATGGCATTGTGCAAGATGATCGTATGGCAGACATTAAATTAGCAACGTATCATACGTTAACTGTTGATGAAAGCACAGACATTTCTGTCAACAAGTACTTAATACTCTACTTTAAGTATCGGCAGTCAATTCAAATGAGTATAGAACATCATTTGGTGGGATGCTACAGTTGGAAGCATGTGATGCTACATCAATAGTAACAGCAATTAGGGAATTCTATAGAAAACATGAACTTGACCTGAATAAAATGGTTATGTTCACCTCTGATGGTGCCTCTGTTATGTTGGGCAAAATAGATGGTGTTGCAGCACAGCTGAGAAAAAACATTCCACATTTAGTGCAGCAACATTGTGTTGCACATCGGGAAGATTTGGGACTTTCTGATTCATGGAAAGAAGTAAAATTGATGAAAGAAGTAGAAATTAATGAGAACTGTGTACACGGTGTTCTGTCGGTCTACTAAACGATGCAAATTTCAAGAAATAGCAGATGCATCTGAATGTGAATCAATTGCTTTCAGACCTCTGAATGAAGTGCGCTGGTTATCTAGACCACAGTTCTTCAACCGCCGGTCCGCGGACCGGTGCCGGTCCGCGCAGGGCCGGCGAGATCAAGACGGCAGTTAAATTTCCTGCCGACTGCGGTTCCTCCTGACTCAGGTGATCAAGATAGGCTGCTAACGTCGGGGCCTTCCCTCTCTGAGTCTCGCCTGTTCGGAAACAGGAAGTTGAAACAAAATAGGCGGGACTCAGAGAGTGAAGGTCCCGATGTCGGCAGCCTGTCTTGATCGCCACCCCTGCCGAGTTGCTGAAGAGGGCCGCGGGGAAGTTGCGATTAGACCGGAGAGAGCTGCAT
This sequence comes from Geotrypetes seraphini, assembly GCF_902459505.1. Classification (NCBI taxonomy): domain Eukaryota; kingdom Metazoa; phylum Chordata; class Amphibia; order Gymnophiona; family Dermophiidae; genus Geotrypetes; species Geotrypetes seraphini. The sequence goes on along the minus strand of NC_047089.1, from coordinate 167,412,418 downwards.
ATTCAGGTGCAGGTGGAGGGAGATGGTCAGCGTGTGCGAACAAGATCCTGGAGAGCCTTCACAGTGGCTGTCTCCCCTCCCACCAGCTCTCCAATTTGCCAGGGAAGTGATTTACCGGCAACTTCCTGCAGGCAAGTACCGAGAGCTGCTGGAAGGGGGGGAAGCCACTGTAGGAGGCTGGGAAGGTCTGGAAAAGGGAGAGCTGTTACTGGACTTGAAGGGAGTTAGAAGGAGAGATGCTGCTGGGAGGGGAGGAGGGAAAGGTATGGGAAGAGAGTTAATGTTGGATAGAGGGAGGAGGGAAGGGAGAAGAAGGAGAGATGCTGCTGGGAGGGAGGAGGGAAAGGGATGGGAAGAGAGTTAATGTTGGATAGAGGGAGGAGGGAAGGGAGAAGGAAAAAAAGGAAGGAGGGTAGGGAGAAAGAAAAAAGGAAGTAAACAGCTGGCAGGGAGATTACAGGAGAGGAAGGGGGTCAGGGTGGAATGGAGAGATCAGATGAGAGAAAGGGGAGAGAGAGGAATGAGAAAGTAGAGAGACATTGATGCTGGAAAGGGGGTAAGCAGAAAAATGAGAGAGGGATAAAGATGCTAGATCTGGTGTAGGAGAGATAAAAATGAAGAAGGCAGTGAAGCTGGAATGAATGATGTAAAAAGGAGAGAGGAGGAACAGGCTGGATGGACAGGGAAGAGGGGCATAGAAAGAAGTCAGATATATATGGAAGGGGGAGAGGGCAGACATTGGATGGAACGGGCAGATGCTGGAAGGAAAAGAGTGAAAAGAAGATGAAAGCAGAAACCAGAGACAACAAAAGGTAGAAAAAAATAATTTTATTTCTATTTTGTCATTAGAACATATCAGATTTGAATTATATATCCTGCTAGAGACATAACTGGGGACTGCAGTATTCTGTTAACATGATATTTCTATGTAGCATTCTATAATAACTTGGCTTGTTCAGTTTTCTTGATAGTAGAGGGGATATATGTGAAGGGGAGGGGAGACAGGGGTTTTGTTGGTCCGTGCTCTGTATATTTGTATTTATAAAATCACAATTGTTCAGAATATTGTTTCTTTTTATACTTTAATAAAATATGTTCAATATAAAATCATAGTTGCGGCTTGTGCAGATGGGATCAGATGGTTTGCAGGGACCGAGCTCGCGGAGATGGGGCGTAAACGGGGTTTTTAAATTTTAGTCCTAGTAGTTTGCCGGTCCACAAAATAATTCTTTTATTTCTGCCGGTCCACGGGTGTAAAAAGGTTGAAGAACACTGATCTAGACACTTTGCATTTAAAGCAATTATTCGAAATTATGATCCCCTGTTAAAATATTTTGAAGAAGACAAAGATAATGATCCTATTGCATAAGCTGAACAGTGAACAATTTCATTTTACACTTGAAGTTTTGAATGATGTCTTTTCAGAACTGGCTTCCTTAATCATGGCATTTCAAAAACGTGGTTTGACACCATTGGAAGCTTATCATCTTGCACAGGGTAAATTGAACAAACTTCGAATGCAATACTTAGCGACAAGATTAAGTGGAGTGATAAAGTCAACAGTCTTCTTGACAACAGGACGAGGTCTGGAGAAAAAGTTTCAGTGGATACTAATTCCATATTAACCTTCATCAACATCCTATGTTTGCATCTGGGTGAAAGATTTCCTGAAAATGAAGTTGAGGAATGGTCTGCTTTTGACTGTACAGCAATATCACAATGCGACTTTGACTTCGGAAATGGACATACCAGATTTCTTTGTTTAAAGTATAAACAATTTCTTTCGGAGGAAAGTGTTATTATTCAGCAATACAATGACTTTAAATTCCTTGTTGCATAAAAAATCAAAAGCAATCTGATAAACAGCTTTCCAGATATGACAAAATTTGCATTTCAGAATGATCAATTTGCAGATTTAGCAAAATTGATGGACATTGGTGCCACATTCTTAGTATCTAGTTCAGATTGTGAGCGTGGTTTTAGTCTAATGAACAATTTGAAGACTAAACAAAGGAATCGTTTACATTTAGAGCATTTGGAAATGCTGATGCATGTTAAGAGTCACCTTCAAGATGGAGGCTCAACAGATCTTGACAGAATTTATTCGGACTGGATAAATATGAAAGATCGCAGGGAAAAACTTTAAAAACTAAATTGATGTTATTTTCTAAATTTTAAGTATAAAGTACAATGATACCTTATTTATAGGTAGCGCTCAAGGAAACATTTCAATGAAACATAATTTATGTTTATTGAAATGAGACTTTATGTTACATAAAGTGTAACTAATATAAAGTGTAACTAAAATTACATTGTGTTTTCGTTAATTCAGATTAAACTCAAAGACATGCCCATAACTGAACCCCGGGCTCTCTGGCAATTATTTTTATAGCGCACACAAATTTAGTTTTTCTTTAAAATGCGCACAGATGAAATTTTTTGCGCACACAGCCTATGAAAAATTAGAGGGAACATTGCTGATAACTCTGAGATGGGGTCAAAAGGGAGCAAAACATAAAATTAAGCAATAGCAGCTAGTAGATTTCAGTGTATCGCTGAGGCGGAGAGAAAGTTCTCAAATCTTAAATACCTTCATGTGCTGACCCCCATTATATAAAATCTTTACCAAATCTCAGCAAAACAACACTACAATTGAAGTATGGTTGGAATGAAATGGAAGAATACATATGTGGTTGCACATTGCTCAGATGAAAAGGTGGCCACCCATATCTTATGCACTAGGACTAGAGATGATAGTAATAGATTGGACACTACAGATAAAAATAACCCCTGCTGCAGATAAAGGTCATGGACTCAATACAGCAGGAAAATAACTTTTTAATTATCGTATATACTTGAATATAAACTGAGAGAACCTTTTTTCCTCCACAAAAGGAGGAAAAAAGGTTGACTTTGAATATAAACGGGGGTGGGGGGGGTTAATATTCAAATGCCTTGCCATGCTCTCACTGCCAGTCTCTGCATCCCCCCCCCCTCACTCATTCCCCTGCCCTGCCAGTCTCTGCTCCCAGCCCCCCTCCTTCCCTGCCAGATTCTGTTCCCTTCCAGTCCTCCACAGGTTCTGCTGTGAGACCTGATGGTCCAACGGTGGCCGGGACAGGCCACCTCCTGCTCCTGCCCGATTCTATTATTTTTATCTCCCTCCCCTGCATACTTTAAGTATCACTGGTGGTTCAGCGGTGTATGGGACAGGAGGGATCCCTCCCACTCCTTTCCTAGCCTGATTCTAATTATTTTTATCTCTCTCTTGCCTCCCCCCTTGTACCTGAAGTATCTCTGGTGGTCTAGCAGTGAATAGCGGCAGAAGCGATCTTCCTTTGCTCCTGCCTGTGCAGAACCGCTAACTAATTGTATGGTATGGTATTACATTGCTCCTTTGGGTATTTGTAGCCCCACATTACCCATTAGCATTAAAATTTAGCAACCAAATTATTGATCATTCTTCAAATGTTGTTGGGATCCCACAACTTCTAGAGTGCCTACCTTACTGCAGATTTTATTATTTCCAGAGGGCCAAACCTTACCTCACAGCCCTTCCACAATATCACTAGGAGGTTTCGCAGCTGATCTGCAAATGCCTTTTAGCATCCACTTTGTATTTTTTTTTTTCCATTCTATTTCCTTTGGCTCCACTACATACCTCATACCTCTACTTTTATCACCTCAGCTCATCAGATACAATTTTTCTTCTTTCAGTCATCTGCGCACATCTCTTCTTTGTCGCTGTTCTCGTGCTTCCCCTGCTGTTCTCGTGCTTCCCCTACTTTTCTCCATACTGTCTTGTTTTTTTTTTCCTTCTACTGCAATCCTGACTCTCCAAACTCTCAGCCTATCTGTGCAGGTCAAATTGCATCCTCTCCAGTCTTATTCCTATTCATCAAATTCTTCGTCTCGTCCTTTCTCATGTGCCTTGTTGAATGTCTAATCCAGTGTATTGCAAACTGTGTGCCATGCCACATTAGTGTGCCTCCTGAGATTTCAGTGTTCCGAGACACTGGGGAGGAGAAGTGCCAACTGACTGCCTACAGGATGTGCCTCTCATAGTAAGAGGCACATCCTGTAGTCAATAAGCCGACACCTCTCCTCTCCAGCCTTCTTCCCTGCTGACATCCCCCATTGGCATCTCGGAGCCCATCTGGAGGGCCTTTGCGCATGCACAGATGTCGACGTTATGACATCACTTATATGTGTGTTGACATCACAGTGATGTCTGCACACTTCAAGATGCCTCGAGCCACGTCCACTATGTTTACTGTGCCGCAGTTCGACAAAGTGTGCGGGACACTGGTCTAATCTAACTCTGACTAATTTACTTACAGTTATGACCTCTAGCTCTCATACCCCACATCTTCATGCACTATGAGGCAGCTTTTCCTAAAGACTCTGCTTCAGTTGCTGCCCACTGTCCAGTAGGGTAGCTTTTCTCCCATACACCTCATCCCATTGGCCATGGCAGTGGTGTTGAGCTACTTCTCTCCTATTCTTGGTGGTTTCAATCCCTTCATGCATCTGTCTTATTTCTTATTTTTCTTTGAAGTCCACTCTTTCCCTCTATTCACTGCCTTTCTGGGTAGCTGACATTTACTGAGCCCCTGATGTTCTCTTCTTCCTTTTTTTTTTCTCATTTCTAGGGAGTTTAGTACTCATGCTGATGACCTTTCTGATTCTTATGCCTGTAATTCTTGCTTTAACTGCCAGTTCCCTGTTGGTTCCTTCCCTTTCTGACATTCATCAGATAACTTACGCACTTAATCACCCTTCCCCACATTTTGGCCTAATCACCACCAATACATTTAGGAATCTCTAGGCTAGGCATAGGGAAGATTTAGTAGATGGCTGCAGACTGCCTATGCAACATCTGGCCCACAAGAAATTGCAGAAGAGGAGGTGGGATGCAACAGAAAGATGACCTAGTGGTTTGCCAGAGGCTACCTGTTTTCACATTGCTGTTATCAGCAACCTATGACAAGTTTGCAGGACTGGGTGGGATTCCCATTGATTTTTTTATAAAGGTATTATCCAGTTTTACAAAGCAGCTTAGTTGTCACGTTATGCCTCTCTGAAATTAAGATTTATGTATTTAGGTTCTGTTCTCAGGCCTGTTCTTTAACATTTTTATAAACAATATTGCTGAAGGGTTGTTGGGTAAGATTTGCCTCTTTGCAGACGATACCAAAATCTGCAATAGAGTAGACATGCCGGATGGTGTGAATAACATGAAGAAAGACCTGGTGAAGATTGAAGAATGGTCTGAAATTTGGCAGCTAAAATTTAATGCTAAGAAATGCAAGGTCATGCATTTGGCTGCAAAAACCCAAAGGAATGGTACAATTTAGGGGGTAAAAAACTTTTTCGGGACTTGAGTGTGATTGCATGTGATGATCTTAAGGTGGCCAAACAGGTTTAAAAGGTGATGGCGAAAGCTAGAAGGATATTAGGTTGCATAGGGAAAAGTATGGCCATTAGAGAAAAGGAGGTATTGATGCCCCTGTATAAGACTTTGGTGAGACCTCATTTAGAATATTGTGTACTATTCCGGAGGCCGCACCTTCAAAAAGATATAAAAAGGATGGAGTCAGTCCAAAGGAAGGCTACTAAAATGATATGTGGTCTTAGTCATAAGGAGTATGGGGACAGACTTAAAGATCTCAATCTGCATACTTTGGAGGAAAGGCAGGAGAGGGGAGATATGATAGAGACGTTTAAATACTTACGTAATGTAAATGTGCATGAGTTGCGTCTCGTTTGAAAGGAAACTCTACAATGAGAGGACATAGGATGAAGTTAAGAGATGATAGGTTCCGGAGTAATCTAAGAAAATACTTTTTTACAGAAAGCGTAGTAGATTGTGGAACAGTCTCCAAGAGGAGGTGGTGGAGACTGTGTCTGAATTCAAAAGGGCCTGGGATAGGCACACAGAATCTCTTGGAGAGAGAAAGAGATAATGGTTACTACGGATGGGCAGACTAATTGGGCCATTTGGCCTCTCTCTTCCATCATCTTTCTATGCTCAGAAATTCTGATCAGAAGTCACATAATTGGGGTTTTGAAAAGGTTCCATTCTTTTGAAAACAGAAAATAAATAGAGAAAGCATCTAGCCAATCTTATCTCTAGCTATTCATTTTAAAGATGGGCTTCATGAAACTGAATTCTTATCAGGCCACTATAATGCTAAGTGGGGTCATGTCTTCTGCTGACATTTTCATAAGTGAATTCTACATAGCTGACAGCCTATGAAAGCCTCTAAGGTTAATGCATCCCCAGGTTTGCCTGAACATTATTTTTTAGAACAGAATACACAATCAGGCACTTAATCAAGCTCTGGAATACACAATCAGGTACTTAATCAAGCACTTAACCTTTCCACAGACTTCTTTGGACCTAATAGTGTAATAAATGTTACAGCGTATTCATACAAAATCTTAAAGAAAGGTTGATGCACTTGGTTTGCCAAACTTTTCTATCATAACTCAAATGAGATATGATTAAAGAAAAAATGCACATGGAATTATTATTTTTTTAAGGGTTTTAAAAATTTTTATATAGAATAATTGCAGATGCATGCATGCTTGCCATTTTAATGTTTAGAAGGGTCCACCATACCAAAGTAGCAGTTGTTTGATTGGTCAGCAGATACCAGACAAATTCTTGGGATAGCAAACTCCCCCCCCCCCCCGCTTACCATCCTGTAGAATAGGGGTAGGGAACTCCAGTCCTCGAGAGCCGTATTCCAGTTGAGTTTTCAGGATTTCCCCCAATGAATATGCATGAGATCTATTTGCATGCACTACTTTCAATGCATATTCATTGGGGAAATCCTGAAAACCCGACTGGAATACAGCTCTCGAGGGCTGGAGTTCCCTACCCCTGCTGTAGAAGAACAAAATGAAATTATGGTAATGAAAAACAACAAATTTATTTCACCTGTGGCTAATGTGTACAAGATTCTTTCCCCAAGACAAAGGGAGACATGTAGCCTAAGTCAACCCTTAATACCCTGGAATATTGGTAAACTTTTACCCCGATCCTCAGCGGCACCACTTGGAGCTCAAACCAATCTCATTGCTCCAAGCTTTACGTGTCAAATCGTCACTGGATCGTTTATGTTGTAGATTTTTACTTTTTTAATTTTTTTTCTTTTTTAACTATTGTGTACTTTGAAAATATTCATATTTTAAAAATAATTTTTAAGCATGTTACTTAGCTTAATTCTGTGGTCTTTGGCAGGGGGTTAACACCGACATGTTTCGCATTCAAGCTTTATCAAGGAACCCCTATTGAACATAAAATTACAATTAATTATGTCCATAAGAACAATAGCTAGAATTAATCAAGTTCTAAAAATAGCAGTAAAGGCCATCTATCTTCGTGGAACCTAATACAGCTAAAAATGCCTTACCTCAATATAAATGCCGCCAAACTCTGACCACTATATCAAGAGCAATGGCGGCGGCGTTTTTACAGGACATTTATAGAGCAGAACCCAAGACAACTGTACCCACGTGGTGATGTGGCCAACAGCGTCACGGGACTACTTGCCGGATTTAAAGCTACAGGATCAACTCATTTATAGATTCTTTCCAACATATTTTGTATATGATATACAGTATTTTCAAATAAATGAAAATTTTAAAATTTAAATATTTTTTTAAATTAAAAATTGTATCATCAACGACTCCATTCGGAAATTGTCACCTCTCAAGTTGACATGGTGGGGGCCGACTGAATACACTGCACAACAAAGTTTTTGCTTCCTGAACACTGCTGGGTGTTTCTTATAGAATTTTGGGTGCTGATCATGAATATTACATCAAAAATTACCCATCACGTACCATTTCAGAGAAATCTTCAATTTTGTCGTGATTTTTTCTTATATTTGGATGCAAACAATTTTTTCTCCCATAAGTGTCTTATCAACAACGGTTTGTGCCGCCTGGGTATGTCCATGCATAAAATCTAGCCAGGTTGGAAGCTGTTTTATGGAAGATGACATCCTGGGCATGTCTGGGCAGGTCTGAACGAGCTTGCGCTGTCTCACCATGCTATAATGGTGGCTTCCATACACCGATCCTGCTCATTTGGTTAATATAGATAGTCCGTGTGTGTATATAGTATCAGTATAGTAAAGTATAGTAGTATAGTAGCTGTAGCAATATAACAGTAAGTAAGCTTGATGCTATAGACGTTTTGGTGTCGGGCAATATGTCTCGTCGGTGTCGTAACAGCCGCGACACATTCTGCTATATCTGTGGGGAATATACACTTACGCCTCAGAGACGTTCGATGACTGCCCTTGTAAAGAAAGCCTATCATCTGTATTTTGGCTGCAAAATAGGTGATCAAGACAAGCAATGGGCGCCTCACATTTGCTGTGCGACATGTGCTGTTAGTCTGAGAGCCTGGCTCAGAGGTACTCGAAAGACGATGCCATTTGCTGTTCCGATGATATGGCGAGAACAGAAAGACCATGTGACGGACTGTTATTTCTGTTTGACTAATGTGTCTGGTTTCTCTGCCAAAAACAAGAAGTCAATTGAATATCCTAATCTGCCTTCAGCAATGAGACCCATGCCACATGATGACAGTCTTCCAGTTCCGAAACCACCAGAGGATTGGACCTTAGACGAACCAGATGAAGAAACTGCAGTGCAGGGTTCTAACAGTGACATTGACCCGGATTTTGAACCATCCTCATCAGGCGATCCACATCTGATAACACAGTCCGAATTGAACGATTTGGTCAGAGATTTGGGTCTGTCAAAAGCAAAAGCTGAGCTGCTAGGTTCGAGACTGCAGGAATGGTGTTTGCTATCACCAGGTACGAAAATTTCTGTGTTTCGAGACCGGCATCATGATATAACCAAATTTTTTGCACAAGTCGACAGTCTCTGTTTCTGTTGTGACATTGAAGGATTGTTCTCGGTCTTTGGTTGTGATCACAACCCGGAAGAGTGGCGTCTTTTCATTGATTCGTCAATGTTAAGCCTGAAAGCTGTTCTGTTGCACAATGGCAACGTTTATCCTTCAGTACCTGTTGGCTATGCAGCACATATGAAAGAAACATATGAGAATATGGAAATGTTACTAAAGTATGTCCAGTATACCAGGTATAACTGGAATATCTGTGGAGACCTCAAAGTCGTTGCTCTGTTACTAGGACTGCAGCTTGGCTATACAAAGTACTGCTGTTTCATCTGCGAATGGGACAGCCGAGACAGAGAGTCGCACTATTCTAGAAAGAACTGGCCACTCCGTAAAAAGTTAGTTCCAGGACAGAAAAATGTAGCACATGAATCGCTTGTTGACCCGACAAAGATATTTTTGCCTCCTCTTCACATTAAACTGGGACTCATGAAGAATTTTGTGAAAGCAATGAACAAGGAAGGGGAAGGTTTTCGTTATTTAAGACAGATGTTCCCAAGAATAACTGATGCCAAGATCAAAGAGGGTATTTTTGTTGGCCCCCAGATCAGACATGTTATGAGTGACAAGCGATTTGAAGATCTGTTAGTTGGGCCGGAAAAAATTGGCTGGAAAGCCTTGAAAGACGTTGTTGACAATTTTCTGGGCAATTACAGAGCCCCAAACTACATTCAGCTGGTAGACAAACTTCTCAAAGCATACAAGAGAATGAAGTGCAATATGTCACTCAAGATTCATTTCCTCCATTCACACTTGGACTTCTTCCCCGCAAATCTCGGTGCTGTGAGTGACGAGCACGGTGAAAGGTTTCATCAAGACATAGCTACGATGGAGAAACGATACCAGGGCAATTGGAATCCGTCAATGCTTGCCGACTATTGTTGGATGCTACAACGTGATGCACCAGACACTGAATATAAAAGAAACTCGGGAGCAAAACACTTTTAATTCTGTTTCATTTAGTCGCTTGTGCGAAACGTAAACTTGACTATATATTTTATTGTCAGTAAACATAAAAATGTCTATTTCTCATAGTTCTTACGTGATGCAGTAAAACCAAAACCATATTTGAGCATACCAAGTTGGTACCTGTCATAATCACCAAAAACTTTTCAGGAATCAAGACTTAACCAAAAAATTGTTGTGCAGTGATACCATTAAAATAATGCTACTTCCCAAAATAAATTATATCCTGAGCATGGTTCCATTTTTGTTCAAATGACGTACATACCATGACATTGAAAGTTGCTTGAGTGCATTTTTATGGCAAAATAAACAACCTCGAATTGCACTACATAAATTGAAGCAACCCAAAGAGATGGGGGAGTAAATTTTCCTGACTTTTTGCACTTTCATCAAGCGACATGGATCATTGTGGTTGGATTCTGATTCCAATCCTAATTCTCCCATCTGGTTACAACTGGAAAAATGTCTGTATGATCCAACTCACCTAGCCTACACTTTATCTATCCCTCTATGGACAAAGGATAAACAACAACCCATTTTCTATCCCACTCACAAAGTGCTTATAGCCTATGACAACTTGTTTGAAATTAAATGGCACAAATCTCGTCGTATCTTGCTGTGGCATAACGATCATATCAAGATACAGGACAGATCACTTGATTGGAAGTTGTAGCAGAATTGTGGCATCTGGACTCTTCAAGATTTAATAAAGAACTTCCAATGGACATCGTTACCACTTGCTCCCTCATCAACTATATCGTTGGATACAGCTGAGACACTGCTTGACCACTCTTTATCCGGATGTGAGGAAATTGGGAACTACTCCGCCGTTAATATCTCAAACATCGTTAATTAATAAAAATAAAAAAGGAGTCACCTCGAGATGGTATGTCCTATTGAGAAAGTCTTCGACTTATTCCTTGTCAAAGGTGATGAATGCATGGCATGGAGACTTGGTACTAATTATTAGAGGATGAAACTTGGCAGGCAGTTTGGAATAATTTGTTTAAATCCTCTCGATCTGCCAGCATTCTTCAATCTATGTTCTTTCTGTTGCATAGAACTCACTGGACCCCAATTAAGGTAGCAAAAATCTCAACTGGTCTTTCTTCCATGTGTTGGTCTTGCAACTTGCAGGAGGGCACCTTAACGCATATGATCTATGATTGTGCACACTTAGTAGGTTATTGGAATAAAGTATGGGAAACAATTTCTAAAATTTTAAACATGTCAGAGCCTCTGAGTTTATGCATTTTTATACTAGATCATCATGGCCTCCCGCATGCGCTGCCTGATCATAATGCACGACTGCTCAACATATTGATATTTCTAGCCCTTAAAAACATATTACATTGCTGGAAAGGCATGTCTAAGGTGAATTACAACACATGGTGGAATACGCTATACCTTACAGTAAAATATGAAAGTGTTATAGCGGAAAAACATAAGGCCATGAGTTCCTATACTAAAATATGGAGTCCAGTTAACTTCTATTGCAACACAGGCTGACGATATTCAGTTCACGTGCTGAAACATGGATATCATCATCTAAACCTGGCTCTTACTTTATGGCTCACTCCCAGTGTTCCTGTAGGTGTATGGCTCCGGTGTCTGTGCTCTGTGTTTTGAATATTACATGTATTTTTGGCTGCATGTTGTGCTGCTACTTTTCTCCTTATAGATTGGCATAGGTCTGCCTGCTGTATTACATTGTGTAGATCAGTGTTCTTCAACCTTTTTACACCTATGGACCGGCGGAAATAAAATAATTATTTCGTGGACCGGCAAACTAATAAGACTGAAATTTTTTTTAAACCCCATTGCCACCCCATCCTTGCGAGCTCGGTCCTGTTAACCATCTGATCCCATCCGCACAAGCCTCAAATAGTTATGATTTTATATTGAACATATTTTATTAAAGTATAAAAAGAAACAATATTCTGTACAATTGTCATTTTATAAATATAAATAATACAGGGCAAGGATCAACAAAACCCCCGTCTCCCCTCCCCTTCACATATATCCCCTCTACTATCAAGAAAATTGAATAAGCCAAATTATTACAGAATGCTACACAAATATCATGGTAACAGAATACCACAGTCACACATGGCAGGAATGGTGTTAGGGGAGTGGAACTAGAGCAACTGCCTCCTGGTCAGAGAGAGCCCTAAGCCAGCTGGAAGCTAAAGATGTACTGCCTGTCTAACATCAGCTCTAGCAGGATACATATTTTAAATCTGATATATTCTAATCACAAGATAGAAATAAAATTATTTTTTCTACCTTTTGTCGTCTCTGGTTTCTGCTTTCATCTTCTTTTCACTCTCTTCCATCCAGCGTCTGCCCTCTGTCTCTTCAATCCAGCATCTGCCTCTTCCATCCACTGTCTGCCCTCCACCCCTCCCCCTTCCATATGGTATCTGCGTTCTTTCTATGCCCCTCTCTCCTACACCAGATCTAGCATCTTTGTCCCTCTTTCCTTATTTTTCATCTGACCCCCCCTTCCCAGCATCAATCTCTTTCTACTTTGTCATTCCTCTGTCTCTCCCCTTTCTCTCATCTGATCTCTCCATTCCATCCTGACTCCTTCCCCTCCTCTAATCTCCCTGCCAGCTGTTTCCTTCCAATGTTCCTCCTCCCCTGTCCAGCAGTACCTTCTCCCTTTCTTCCTCCCCTTATCCAACAGTAATTCTCGTCCTTTCCCCTTCTCCCCTGTCAGCAGTAGCCCCTTCCCCTCCCTTGTCCAGGAGTACCCCTTCTCCCTTTCCTCCTCCTCTTATCCAACAGTAACTCTCGTCCCTTCCCTTTCCCTTCTCCCCTGTCAGCAGTAGCCCCTTCCCCTCCTTTGTCCAGGAGTACCCTTTCTCCCTTTCCTCCTCCTCTTATCCAACAGTAATTCTCGTCCCTTCCCTTTCTCCCCTGTCAGCAGTACCCCCGTTCCCCTCCCTTGTCCAGGAGTACCCCTTCTCCCTTTCCTCCTCCTCTTATCCAACAGTAATTCTTGTCCCTTCCCTTTCCCTTCTCCCCTGTCAGCAGTAGCCCCTTCCCCTCCCTTGTCCAGGAGTACCCCTTCTCCCTTTCCTCCTCCTCTTATCCAACAGTAATTCTTGTCCCTTTCCTTTCCCTTCTCCCCTGTCAGCAGTAGCCCCTTCCCCTCCCTTGTCCAGGAGCACCCCTACTCCCTTCTCTCCTTCCCTCTCCAGCAAATGTTTCCTCGATGTAGGCTAGCGGCAGCTCTGTGTACTTTTAACTTTGGCACACAGCTGCCCCTAAGCTGTATTTTAGCCGCAGTTTCATGAGGCAGCCTCGGGGCCTTTGGTAGGCCGGCCCACATCGCATCATCGAAACGAGCCAGCCTACCAAAGGCCCCGAGGCTGCCTCATGAAACCGCGGCTAAAATACTGCTTAGGGGCAGCTGTGTGCCGAAGTTAAAAGCACACAGAGCTGCCCCTGCTTGTCTGGGGATGCGGAGACATACGCGGCAGGAGTAGGAGGTGGAAGGCAGGAGTGTCGGCATAGTGACTGCAACAGGAAGTTGCACGTCAGCTGACGCCGGCACTTTTTGCTGTGGCGGGGTCCTGAATCCTTCGCGGACCGGCAACATTTTTTTGCGGACCGACACCGGTCCGCGGACCGGCGGTTGAAGAACTGTGGTGTAGATAATACTTTGTGAATCTTTGCATTGGTATGGCATGCATGTTTCTTGCCTTGTTAACATTTATTGTACTTTATATACTAAACTCAATACAAATTTTTGAACTAAAAAAAATTTAAAATTGTAAGAAATTTTTAGCTGAAAATTCTGCCATCCTAGTGAGAAACAAAATTGTCTTACCTTCTACCTTTGGCAGTGCTCACATGTGAAGTGAGGTGCCCAAGATTTGGTTTTATTCCCCAACAAGCATCCCGAAATATGCCTTGTGGGCATTGCACTTCTTAGCAAATGCTGCTATGGAGTACTTTTTCTCTCTTGTCTGGACAAATTATCAGCATATATAGGAAAATGCATCTGCCAGATGTTTTCCCCTTATTAAAATGGCCCTAAGTTTACTCAGTTTGGAATCAATATGGAAGGTTCTGCAAAAAAAAGAGAAATTTCAAAATTTCAATGTTGTGGTCACAAAAGCAAATTTTGAGGAGAGTGATAGCCATTTTCTATACTTTTGTGGAATAGGCACTTAAGAAAGATCACTTACCCAGGGAGAGAAAAAACGATTTTATCTGCTCTCATTTACTATGAGGCTCATTTCCAAAAGAGAAAACCATCCAAAAAGTGACATAAAGTGGTAGATGGACATTTTTCTCACCAAATTGCTATTTTTAATACCTATTTTCTAGATGGATTTCTATGCTGTTTATCTGCAGTTCATCTAAATCTAAAAGGCATGTATTAGAGGTATGGTATGGGTGGTGCTAGAGTGAGCTTATGATTTGGTTGTTGTGTTTTGCTATAATCAAACATTTTAGAAAATGTCCAGATTTTTGGACCTGTTTTAAAAATGAATAAGTGCCAAAAAGGTACCCAAACTGACCAGATGTTCACTTGAGGGATGGAAGCATGACCCCCCAACACTCCCCCCCCCCCCCCGGTGGTCACTGACTCACTCCCACTTCACAAAGATGTGACTGAAACAGTACATACCTGCCTATATGACAGCTGCAGATGTTATGGCCAATCCTATTAGAGCGGGGGTGTCAAACTCAATCACATAAGGGACCGAAATCGGAAGAAAAGGCTAAAGTCTTCTTTTACAAAGGTGTGTTAGGGCCTTAACGCGCGGAATAGTGTGCGCTAAAATGCCGCGTGCACTAGCTGCTACACCTCCTTTTAAGCAGGCAGTAATTTTTCAGCTAGTGCGCACTAATCTTGTGCATACGCTAAAAATGCTAGCGCACCTTAGTAAAATGAGCCCTAGGTCGCAGGCCGAATTTTTTATTAAGATATGTAGGGGTCCTTTTATTAAGGTATGTTAACTGATTTAGTTCGCGCTAAATGCGCACCTTACTAAAAGGACCCTTATGTGACTAAGGCTTAGTCTTAGTAGAAGTATAGGGTTGCAATGTCTCCAACCCCATGCCCTCCCTACATTTTTTTTTTTTCCAATCCCAAATCTTTATTTCCACAAAACATAAATGCACAGTGCCCAACAAGCATTTTTAAAAAGAATTAACATGCTACAATAGGCTCAATTTTAGTATACCAATGCCTGTATTTTTGGATTTTTGAAAGCTTAAACTATAGGAGACTAATCACAGTAGAAAGATAAACATTTAATACAAAGTGTAGTCAATCGTTTCAGCTTGTAACATCCATGTTGCACTCCTGGTATAAAATGCAGAACAATGGATCTTTAAAACTGGCTTGACTTACATGGCATCAATATCTATATCTTCATCTTTGTTTGCTGCAAAAATGCGTCCCTACTTTAAAAGCAATATCCAACAGGTAGGTTTGCGCCGCATCATCTGTAGGATCACGCGGCTTGCAAAGGATCACTGGTTGGCTGTAGGGATCCTAGCAGGCCGCCATAGCCTCAGCTGCACGTTCCCTCTAGCGCGGTCCCACTGATGTATAGGACCGCACCAGAGGGAACGTGCAGCTGAGGCTACCGCGGCCTGCTAGGATAGCTACAGCCGACCAGCGATCCTTTGCAGGCTGCGTTAACCTACAGATTCTGCGGCGTTTGTACCAGTGGGCCAGCTTTAGGGGAAATTTGAAATTGTCTGGGGGGGTCAAATTTCAGCACACCGCAGGCCAGATTTGTTCCACGGGCCAGAGTTTGACATGTCTATATTAGATAAATAAATAGATCTCTGGAGTAGCCTGATGGTCCGTGCAGTGGATTCCAGAGAAGGGAGCCCAGGCCCATATTCCACTCTAACTACTACACTTAAGGTGAAGAGTGTGAGCCCACCAAAACCTCACTGTGCCCATATATAAGGGATGTCTGAAGACATAAGGGCTAGGTTTTGGAGAGCTCACCATACACTATAAGGGTGTTATGGTTAGATGTGTACCTAGGACTCTTTATGTGAAATTCACTGCAGTACCCCCTAAGATGCCCCATTGCTCTGCCGAGATGTCTGTGTGACCACTCTGACAAATGCTGGCCCCTTCTACATGCCAATAGCTTGTTTTTTGCATTTTTCATTTGGGCATTTTAGTTTTTGAAAATGGTCAAAAAGGTTAGACACATTAAGGGCAAACATGTCTAGAAAGGTCATTTTCGGAGGGGGGGGAGGGAAGGATAGACTTTTGCAGTTTTGAAAATGATCATTTTCTCTACCTGCTTTTTGGATGCACTTCACAAAACATCCAAACCTAGAATGACATTGTATTGAAAATGCCTTTCTATGTTACATCTTTCACACAGCTCTGCAAACTGCCGTATTCTCAATTTTTGCAATCCCAAAACTACTCACAGCAACTGCCACACCACCTTGCATACTGCCTCCATACCCAAATAGTATACCCTGCAACTGCTGCAACTACACTACCACCAAACTACTTCCACCTGCCTATAACTGCCCCCTACATATTGCCCCACTCCAAATAACTTCTCTTGAAGTGCTCTATCACCCTGTGAACTGCTGCACTCCCTAAAACTTACCTCCTTACAACTACTCTATTACCTCCCACAATTACCCCATCATCCCAACTACCTCCCATCATCCCAATTAACTCCCAAACACTACCCTACTGACAACTGCCACAATATCTCCCAGACTGCCCCAACCTACTCATAGCATTTTGGAGATAACACCAGAAAGGGATGAGCTACCAGGGAATATCATAGTATGTCATGTCATGGGGTGGAAAGGGGCTTGGATTGGGGGATAGGTATTTGATTGGGGGCTTGGATTGGGATGGGGTTGGGGGAAGCCCTGTCAGTTATGGCCCTGGAGAATCAGGCCACAGTTTTGAAGCCCTGTGATCCCAGGCATTTGGAATAAAGCTGCTTGCAAGGGGGCCTCACAAGCAGCATTATTAATTTACCACAGGAGTCAGCAATATGGTGTTACCCATATGGTGTATCCTACAGCTGATCTATATGACTAGGCTTCTTGAAGGCATCTTCAGGTTTTGTGACCTTTGACGCAGCCTCCAGTTGCCGAAACATGGTCCCATGTTGGGTCAAGTTTTCAAGTTTTATTAGGATTTTATATACCGCCTATCAAGGTTATTTAAGCGGTTTTACAATCAGGTACTCAAGCATTTTCCCTATCTGTACCCGTGGGCTCACAATCTATCTAACATACCTGGGGCTATGGAGGATTAAGTGATTTGACCAGGGTCACAAGGAGCAGCACGCAGTTTGAACCCACAACCCCAGGGTGCTGAGGCTGTCGCTTCAACCACTGTGCCACACACTCCTTGACAAGGTGCCTGAATAAATCTTGGACAAATCACTGGCTGTCTCTCCTCTTCCTTCTGTTGTTAGCCCATCATCCTGGCCCCAGTCATGCCTGTGCTACATCCCTAAGGTGTGCACAAAAATCAAATTCGTCAAATAACTTGATAATTCCTTAATCACCACTGTTTTAAGTCCTTAATTATACAGTTCACTACTTATCAAATCAATCTGCATCCAACCATCCTCATCGGAACATATGGTTAGTGACAATTCACATTGTATAATTTATTATAGCTATATTCATAAGAATTGATAAATACTTTTTTTTTAATTATAAAAATTGTTTCTTCAGTGTGCTAATTCATTATAAAGTGCCAGTGCTTTCTCAAAAATTCATAAATAAGTTGAAAAAGTTAAAGTGCTACTTAGCTTGGCTTAGAACATGAATGTATCATTCGCCTCCAACGCGTTTCGTTCTTCCTCAGGGTCGGGGATTATATATACTGCAAAAAACATTCTCCATTAAGTCATCTCCACACTCTAAGCTATAAATGTCCAACAATTCATGAACTGGCTTACCAGAAAAGCTCAAATGATATGTTCCGATGAGGATGGTTACCACACTAAGTTTACAACGAATTGATAGTTTGAGTGTGGCATACTGAGGAACTTGGATGCAGATTGATTTGGTAAGTAGTGAACGGTATAATTAAGGACTTAAAACAGTGGTGATTAAGGAATTATCAAGTTATGTGCTACATCCCAACATGTTATACCAAGGCTGATTAGCGTAATGCACAGAGTAATTTTATGTGGCATTTAACACATGTATGGTGCATACACATGGAAAAAACAAACAAAAATCCCTTTATAACATTGACTAATATGAGGGTATAATTTTATAAACCATGTTTGTATGTAAAATGCATATTAACATACACAAATAGGTTCCTATAAAATTGTCATGCTTGAAAATAGACATCGCACTGCAAACATGTAGTTTTTCACAAGGCATACACGGGTGTGGAGTTTTTGTGTATGTGTGGCTTTTGTAATATTTAAAGAAAAAAGGGAAAGAAAACTGGTCTGCACCATTAAACAAGCAAAAATGACAGCATAAATTAAAAAAACAAACAAATCCTGAATGGACTGGGTGTACCGACCAATAATACAATGTAATTCTCCAACAATTTATATCAACCTTGATTTACAAGTAGGACTTGACATGGGCCGTGGTTTGGTGTACCCACCTGCATCAGGAGTTCACATTAATTTGAAAGGTTAGGAGATGATGAGCGTAAAGCTATACCTATAATCATAATGTGGAGCTACAAATATGAGCAAAAACCACACACTGTGGTGAACTAATTAACCCTAGAGCAGGCAAACAGGAGTTAGCTGAACTGGCATCTTGTCATGCTGAAACAGGAGCTGTGTTGGCTCAAGCACCCACAGCATCCAAAGAGCTAATTCCTATGTATAAGCATAAAGTGTGCATTAACATTTATACCTGCCCTTGAGCAGGCACAATGTCCCCACCTTCAATCTAGGTTTTATTGCTGCTTAAATTGATCTAATATTTTATAAGACACATAGGTGATTTTGGTGCTTATTTAAGAAGCTCTATTTGTGTTTTGAATGTCTGGCATTTAGACATCCATATTGCATGGCCATCCAAATACCAATTTTACGAAGGCAGAATATGGACATCTACCACCACTGTATGCCTATATAGCAAGTGGTTTGGGCCTGGTTTGGGTGGAACTAGAATGGGGCCAAAAGGTGAATGTTCAGATCCAATTGCATTAGGTGAAGGGACATCCATGTTCAAAAAGATGGATGTCTATATTTAGACCTGGCACTTGGCATGTCCATGTTATAGAATGGTGGTCCTCTGATGCAGTAAGGGAAGTCACAGTAGATATTTTCCTGGCCCTTGAGGGCAGACAATTTAAAAATAAATAAATTCAAAATAAAATGCAATAGAATGTGAACTGGCAACCTTTGGGTCTCTACGCTGGGTCTCAGGAGGCAGTTCTCACCAGGATGTTCCTTTGCTGCCACATAGACATCCATTTCCATTTTTTTTACCCCATTCATAATTTTGATGTTTTGGTTTGTAAAACAGAGGTTCATGCTGGATGTAGCCAGAACTTGGACCTCCATTTTCTCAGACTTTAGAACAGGCCATGTATGGACAGATCCTGTTATAAAATACATGAAATATGGATGCTCATATCTGACATACAGACTTAAACGTTCATATTCTGATTGGATGCGCTTTCTAAAATTCTGCTCCATGTGTCTCTTTGTAAAATTCCAAAGGTACACTGAAATCATCCACATAAAATAATTCCATCCACATAAAATTAAATCATCCACATAAGAGCCTTAAAGGACCTAGTCTGCTAGGGATACACAGGACCCAACACGGTCCGCGTTTTGACAAAAGGTCTTCTTCAGGGGTCCCTGGGGGTCCTATAAAGGTGAGTATGTGTTGGGTCCTGTATCCCTAGCAGACTAGGTCCTTTAAGGCTCTTATGTGGATGATTTACTTTAATGTGGATGGAATTATTTTATGTGGATGATTTCAGTGTACCTTTGGAACTTTGATACTTTCAAATAAAGTCCATTTAGGAACATCGTCACTCCACAGAGTTTTTTTGGTTTTCTCTGGATTTTCTTCTTTGTGGATATTTTGGGGTCAATTTCTTTTGTTTTTTGCTTGTTTCTCTTTGTAAAATAGCACCAAAATAGGCGCTTGTCTGCTCACATAACCTAAGTGGCCAGTTATAAAATTAGCCACTTAGGCCCAGATTCTATGAACAGCACCTGAAGTAAGACGCCTAGATTGACGCGTCTATCCAATCTAGGTGCCTAATTTGATTTTTTAAATTGGCTTAATAAGCCCTGATAATTGAAAGTGCCATTAAAAAACCATTTTAAAAAAACATTTAAAAAATGAGTCAGTAGGTGCCCACCACTTTGAGGTAGGTGCCTACCAGTAAGTAGGTGTGATTTGGGGTGGATTTTGGGTGTGGTTTTACTTAGGTGCCCTCATTTAGGCCAAGAAAATCCTGACTTAAATGGCAGTGTGCCTAAAATTTTAATGCCTACTTTTGCCTAAGAATGCTTAGGCACCGCTAGACTTGATTATATAAATGGCGCTTAGTGGATGATTGACAACTGTGCTCATTGCCATTTATAGAATCAGGGCCTTAATATTTCTGAGGCAATATTTTTGAACTATTCCCAGTTGAGAAATATGAGTTTTAGCAAATATTTGTACAATGTAGGGAACATTAGGGTAAAATATCAGAGGCTGTAATTTTTCACTGTGGTCAATCGAGGGACATAAGACATATTTTTACAGTTTTCCTAACCTCTTATGGGCTGCCATTGCCAGACTGTTTTATAATAAAATGATTTATTTATCCTGCTGAGTTTTGTTACAGAAAATATAATAAGTGGGAAATTAACCTTCTGCCCTCCCCTTTTTTATGAAGCCGTGTTAGGCTTTTATATTGCCAGTCGCAACTGTAAGAGCTCCGATGCTCATAGACTTCCTATGAGTGTTGGAGCTAAGCAGCCAGCGATAAAAATGCCAAACCCGGCTTCCCAAAAGGCAGGCCTAAACTAACTAAAACTTCTAACTGAAAAATCTGAAGATGGTGTCAGAGTGAAGCTCTACCCAACTGTTAGAGAAGTGCTTAGCACCTTATTATTCACAGTACAGCCTAATAACTGGTGACATTTACCTAATGTATCTGCCCATGGTTCAGCATAGAATATGCAACTTTTTAATTTGTATATTTCACAGAAAAGCATGGATAAATTTTGCACCTCTTGAACACAACTTGATGTCTCAATCAATTACTAAATATAAGTAGGTTAGCAGCTTTTCTATGGAAGCAAATCAGTTTTCAGCCAAGGCAAATAAATCATGATTTCTTGTTGTCACAAGTAACATTTCCATTTTATTTTTTGTGGTATAATTTGAGTTATTGCTTAGTGTCACAGCTGTTACTTCTGCCATGTTTCAGATGCAGTCCTTAATCATTTCATTCTGACAATTGTAGTTTTGAGATACATTGGGATGAAATCAGCCATGGTTAGAAATAGTTTTGCAGTTAATTTAGGGGCCTTTTTAGTAAAGAGTGTTACGCCCTTAATGTACGGTTAGTGCCCACAAACACAGAAATGTGTTAAAAGTGTTTTGCTAACCTGTCAGTTACCGATTTTTTTAAAATTATATTTAGAGTGGAAGTCTCATGGGCAGAGAGTGGGTGATCCAACATTATCCAGCTCATTGGTCACCTATATCACATCGTATCATTTACAAAATTGGTTTATTAGGCTTTAAAATTTGTTTAACTGATGCTCCACTTTATCTTAGTAAATATCTAACACCCTAGACTCCCCCTCGAACTCTTAGATCTCTTAATCATAATCGTTTGATTGTTACCACTTTTAGAGAGATTTTTCTAGATTTTTAGTACAAGGACCTGAATTATGGAACCTACTTCCCAATCACCTTCGATGACAAACTTCACTTAACATTTTCAAAAGAGAGCTTAAAACAGTTTTATTCACTGACGTTTATTCTTAGTATTTTTTAAAGCCCTATATTATAGATAATTCAATGTTTATTAACTGATGCACCTAGAATCTCTAGACCAGGGGTGCCCAAATGGTCGATCGCGATCGACCAGTAGATCGCAGAGGCAATGCAAGTTGATCACATTGCCTTTGTGATCTTTTTCTCCCTGCTGCTTCCCCATGCCATGTATATTTAGATTTTAGCAAAGCTTTTGACATGGCTATGCATAAAGGACTAATAAATAGAGTTCTCTCAATATGGGCCCTAAAATGACTGACTGGGTTAGGAACTGGTTGAGTGGAAGATAACAGAGGGTAGTAGTAAATGGAGCTCACTCTGTGGAAAAGGATGTTACCAGTGGTTTGTTACAAGGAGGGCAGGATTAATTCGTCAAGGGCCCCTAGGCACACAAGTCCACTGGGCCCCCTGCCCCACCCACCCCTGTCCCATTCCACCATGCCCCATTCCTGCTCCACTCCACCTTGCCCCGTCCCTGCCCCGTCCTACCCCATGCCCCACCATGCCCTGCCACCATTTATTTACCCATTTTCTTATTTACTTCTTTATTTCCACTTAATTTTTTTTCTTTTATTTTAAAATTCATAACAAACAACAAAGATTACCATACCAGTTCCAGTGTACAATTTTTCTTCTATGCAACATCCAAACATCTCTGAACAAATCCCCTCTTCCTGCCTAGAGGAAGAGATCTTCAGCTGGCAGAGCTTTGGGAAGCCTACCAATTTATATTTTGCATTTGGGTAGGAGGCATGGGGCAAGAAAATTTAGTGCCTGTCATTTTATTGGACTAATACATTTCTCAATTAGCTTTCTTCAGGTCAGTAAACTATACTGCTGTTACAGTATCCCTGTTCGGACCTGAGAAAAGGAGTTATCCCAGGACAAGCAGGCAGCATATTCTTAACGCATGGGTGACGTCACCGACGGAGCCCCGGTACGGACACTTTTAACTAGAAAGTTCTAGTTGGCCGCACCGCACATGTGCGAGTGCCTTCCCGCCCGATGGAGGAGTGCGTGGTCCCCAGTTTCTTCGTTTCTGCGGAGCGAAGAAGACGCATGTGTTTTCAACGGCTGTTGAAAAATCTAATTTTTGCCTTCCCGCTCGCGAAATTTTCTGCTTTTTTGTTCTTTTTCCCTTCGGGTTTCTTTTCCGTTCAAAAAAAAAACAAAAAACTTTGCTTTTTCTTTTTTCTTTATTTTTCAGGCCGGCCCCGGCGGGGCCTGTTGCCACCATACAGGCCTCCGGTTTTGATTTTGCGGAGGCCGTGTTTCCCTTCATGCCCCCTCAGCCGGGCTTTAAGAAGTGCCAGCGGTGTGCACGCCCGATCTCTCTCACTGACCCGCACAATTGGTGCCTACAGTGCCTGGGTCCAGAGCATCGGGCTGACACCTGCACCCGCTGTGCTACTCTTAAAAAACGTACATTAAAAAATAGACAGATCCAACAGAATATCCTTTTCGGTACCGGATCTGCCATGGAATCGGCCGCGCCGTCGACAGCACCGCAAAAGTCGGCACCAACTACTTCGACGACGCCTGATCCTTCCTCGGGGTCGCTAGC
The DNA here is from genome assembly GCF_902459505.1 of Geotrypetes seraphini. Taxonomy (NCBI): domain Eukaryota; kingdom Metazoa; phylum Chordata; class Amphibia; order Gymnophiona; family Dermophiidae; genus Geotrypetes; species Geotrypetes seraphini. The sequence continues at coordinate 167,388,968 of NC_047089.1, read as the reverse complement.
ACCAGGTAAGCCGGCTAAGAAGCCTTCCACTTCCCTTGAGCGCCCTCCTGCCACAGCGGCGACGCCGGTCCTCCCGGCATCACGCCGACCCCGCAAACGCTCCGCCCCGATTTTGGTGAGTGCCTCGTCATCGGCCTCCTCATCGCCGGGGCACGGAGCGGCACCTATGGTACCGAAAAAGAAAAAAGTGGTACCGGTGCCTCCTCTGGACGACCGCATTGCGGCCATACTCCAAAGCCAATTGCAGGAGCAACTACAGCAGCAACTCCAACACCTGTTGCCAGCAATGTTGGCCCCACTCCTTCCGGTACCGGACCGGCCCGAGCCTCGCACCATACCACCGGTGTCGACCCCATCGGTACCGTTGAACACGTCCATGCCGGTGCTCGCGGCTGAACCACTCAATCCTCCCGTGCAACCACGCTCTGATGCCGACCCTCCCCGACATCAAGACCGACACCGGTCCCCCCGAGACCGGGACCGGCACCGGTCTTCCTCCCCCGGTACCGTCTCGATGCGCTCTGGAAAATCTCTCTCTAAGACTCGCCACGCTGAGCCATCCACACTACCGTCCCGTCCTGCACACACCGATGTCAGGGACCCGGACTTATGGGAAGAATCCCCACCCGGTACCGATGATGAGGCTTCATCAACGGATGAGGAACCCTTGATGGTCGACACCGGTTCCAAACCTGAACAGTCCTCATTCACCAAATTTCTACGGGAGATGTCGGCGGCTCTTTCTATCCCATTGGAATCCGACTCTAAGAAGTCCCAGGCTTTTCTCGACGCCTTAGACTTCGAACAACCCCCCAAAGAATTTTTGAAGTTACCCGTCCACGACATCTTAAGGGAAACTTTTTACAAAAATTGGGAAAACCCTCTCACGGTACCGTGAGCCCCTCGAAAACTGGATAGTTTGTACAGGGTCATTCCTATCCCGGGGTTCGACAAACCTCAACTACCCCATGAATCTCTTCTAGTGGAGTCCACCTTAAAGAAAACCCAGGGCTCCAGTGTTTATGCCTCCACCCCTCCTGGCAGAGAGGGCAAAACGATGGATAAATTTGGCAAGCGCCTTTATCAAAATTCAATGCTTGCCAACAGGGCTAATAATTACACCTTCCACTTCTCCTTCTACATGAAGAGTCTGGTGCAACAACTCTCCTCCTTACAAAAATACATTCCTGAATGTAAGGTTCCTGTTTTTCAACAACAAATTTCCAGTCTACTCCAGCTCCGGAAATTCATGGTGCACTCTATTTATGACTCATTTGAGTTGACCTCTCGAGCATCTGCCATGGCTTTTGCCATGAGGCGCCTGGCCTGGCTGAGAGTTTTTGACCTCGACATTAATCACCAAGACCGCCTGGCTAACGCACCTTGTCTTGGTGATGAACTCTTCGGGGAGTCCCTGGATTCAACCACCCAGAAACTCTCGGCACACGAGACCAGGTGGGATACTCTGATAAAACCTAAGAAGAAGACTCCACCTGCTCGCCCCTACAGACAGCAGTCTTCCTACCAACGCAGGTTCTCGGCCAGACCTCTCAACCTGCCTCAACAACAGCCTCGCCGACCTCGTCAACAGCATCAAACTCAGGCTCGCTCACAGTCTCACCAACCTGCCAAGCCTCTCCCTCCGTCAAAACCATCTCAGCCCTTTTGACTCTTTTCTCCAGGGCATAGCCAGTCTCCCACCATCATTGCCTCTTCCTCAGCCGATCGGAGGACGCCTTCAATTCTTCCTCAGCCGTTGGGAGGTCATCACATCAGACCTGTGGATCCTCAACATCATTCGCCTCGGCTACTCTCTCAACTTCCAGACTCTTCCACCAGACAATCCTCCCATAGAGTCTGTTTCTCACTCCTCCCAATCCCTTTTCCTCCTGAGGGAGGTCCAATCCCTCCTTCTTCTCAATGCCATCAAAGAGGTACCCCCAGACCAAAGGGGTCAGGGATTCTACTCCCGCTACTTCCTGGTTCCCAAGAAGACAGGAGACCTCCATCCCATCCTCGATCTCCGGGACCTCAACAAGTGTCTGGTCAAGGAAAAGTTCAGAATGCTCTCCCTTGCCACGCTTTACCCTCTTCTCTCTCAACACGACTGGCTATGTTCCCTAGACCTCAAAGAGGCCTACACTCACATTCCAATCCATCTGACTTCACGTCGCTACCTTCGATTTCAGGTACAGCACCATCACTATCAGTACAAAGCGCTACCCTTTGGCCTCGCATCATCGCCCAGGGTGTTCACCAAGTGCCTCATTGTGGTGGCGGCCTTTCTCAGGTCCCACAACCTCCAGGTGTTCCCCTAGTTGGATGATTGGTTAGTGAAAGCACCTACGTCTCCTCTTGTGCTACAAGCCACTCAGCACACCATCTCCTTCCTCCACCTCCTGGGTTTCGAGATCAACTACCCCAAGTCGCATCTGCTTCCCACACAGCGACTTCAGTTTATTGGAGCCGTCCTCGACACCACTCTGATGAGGGCGTTTCTCCCCTCAGACCGCCAACGGACCCTGCTCCACCTCTGCCGTCAGGTGCTCCTTCGGCGCTCCATTCCAGCTCGGCAAATGATGGTCCTCCTGGGCCACATGGCCTCGACGGTCCATGTGCTTCCTCTGGCGCGACTCCACCTCAGGACACCTCAATGGACTCTGGCCAACCAATGGTCACAGACCACGGATCCTCTTTCTCATCCCATCTCTGTGACATCGTCTCTTCAGCAATCTCTTCACTGGTGGTTGAACTCCTCCAATCTTTCCAGGGGTCTACTCTTTCATCTACCCCCTCACTCCATGATCATAACCACAGATGCCTCCCCCTATGCATGGGGAGCTCACCTGGGAGATCTTCGCACGGGCCCAGTGTTCCCTCTAAGCTGAGCAGGAGTCCTCCACCCACAGTCTCACCAATAGAGGGTGCTGTTTCACTGTCACATTTTTCAATTGTGAGGGACAGGCAAGTTCTGCAGGACTCCAGGGAACATACCTGTCCTTAGCGACTGAAAATATTCCACCCCCTAGTGGTAGCAATGCAGCTGGAGGACACCTGCTCAGCTTAGAGGGAACAGTGCTGACCCTTCAGGAGCGTCAACATCACATCAATTTCCTGGAACTCAGGGTCATGTTCTATGCTCTCAAGACCTTCCAGCACCTTCTCTACCCTCAGGTTCTTCTCCTGTGCACAGACAACCAAGTCGCCATGTACTACATAAACAAGCAAGGCGGCACCGGAGCTCCCCTCCTCTGTCAGGAGGCCATCCGCATCTGGACCTGGGCCACGGCCCACAGTCTCTTCCTCAAGGCTGTCTATATCCAGGGTGAACAGAACTCCCTGGCCGACAATCTCAGCCGCATCCTTCAACCTCACGAGTGGACTCTGGATCCTCCCACACTCCGCTCCATCTTTGCTCGCTGGGGCACTCCTCAGGTGGACCTCTTTGCAGCTCCTCACAACCATCAGCTGCCCCAGTTCTGTTCCAGACTCTTCTCTCCTCATCGTCTGGCCCCGGATGCATTCCTGCTCGACTGGACGGATCGGTTCCTCTATGCCTTTCCTCCACTGCCTCTGATGTTGCGGACGTTATTCAAACTCCGCAGGGACAGAGACACCATGATTCTCATCGCTCCTCGGTGGCCTCGCCAACACTGGTTCTCCCTCCTGCTCCAGCTCAGCTCCAGGGAGCCCATTCCTCTTCCTGTGTTTCCTACTCTACTTATGCAGCAGCATCAGTCTCTACTACATCCCAATCTGTCCTCGCTCCACCTGACAGCTTGGTTTCTCTTGGGCTGACCTCTCCAGAGAATCTGTCTCAGCCTGTCCATCGCATTTTGGATGCCTCCAGGAAACCGGCCACCCTCCAATGTTACCATCAGAAGTGGACCAGGTTCTCCTCTTGGTGTCTACTGCATCACCACGATCCCACCTCATTGGCGGTGGAGACTGTACTGGACTATTTGCTCTCTCTGTCTGATGCTGGCCTCAAGTCCACCTCAATCAGAGTCCACCTCAGTGCCATCACTGCGTTTCATGAGCCTATCCTCGGAAAACCGCTTACGGCTCATCCCCTGGTTTCCCGGTTCATGAGAGGCCTCTTCAATGTCAAACCACCTCTGAAGCCTCCTCCAGTCGTCTGGGACCTGAATGTGGTTTTATCAGCCCTCATGAAACCTCCGTTTGAGCCTCTTGCCACTACTTCACTCAAATTTCTGACATGGAAGGTGCTTTTCCTCATTGCCATCACCTCTGCCAGGAGGGTTAGTGAGCTGCATGCACTGGTTGCTGACCCACCTTTCACTGTTTTTCACCATGACAAGGTGGTTCTGCGTACCCATCCAAAATTCCTTCCCAAAGTGGTCTCGGACTTCCACCTCAACCAATCCATTGTGTTGCCTGTCTTTTTCCCTAAGCCCCATTCTCATCCTGGGGAACAGGCGTTGCACACGCTGTACTGTAAGCGTGCCCTTGCATACTACCTTGACCGTACCAGGGCTCACCGCTCGTCCCCTCAGCTCTTTTTGTCCTTCGACCCTAACCGCCTTGGTCGCCCTGTCTCTAAACGGACGCTTTCCAACTGGCTTGCTGCCTGCATTGCGTTCTGTTATGCTCGGGCCGGTCTCTCACTGGAAGGTGCTGTCACGGCTCACAGGGTCAGAGCTATGGCTGCTTCTGTGGCTTTCCTCCGTTCCACGCCCATCGAGGAAATCTGCAAGGCTGCCACTTGGTCCTCAGTTCACACGTTCACTACTCACTACTGTCTGGATGCGTTCTCCAGACGGGATGGGCACTTCGGCCAATCTGTGTTACATAATTTATTTTCCTAATGGCCAACCATCCCTCCTCCCTCTCTGTTAGCTTAGAGGTCACCCATGCGTTAAGAATATGCTGCCTGCTTGTCCTGGGATAAAGCACAGTTACTTACCGTAACAGGTGTTATCCAGGGACAGCAGGCAGATATTCTTACGTCCCACCCACCTCCCCGGGTTGGCTTCTTAGCTGGCTTATCTTAACTGGGGACCACGCACTCCTCCGTCGGGCGGGAAGGCACTCGCGCATGTGCGGTGCGGCCAACTAGAACTTTCTAGTTAAAAGTGTCCGTACCGGGGATCCGTCGGTGACGGCACCCATGCGTTAAGAATATCTGCCTGCTGTCCCTGGATAACACCTGTTACGGTAAGTAACTGTGCTTTATGGTCTCTGAATTAATAAACACATTTTTTAATAATTCAGAGAAACACAGGAGAAACAAATCCACATTCACAACGTGTAGATACAAAGGAGTGGAGGAGTCCAAATAAAGACTGGTGAGCTCCAGATATTTCGCAAACAACCTTCCTTTATTTCTTAATATAACACCGACTCGACATGTACATGTTTCGGCCTAACAGCCTGCATCAGGAGTCTACAATCATAGACACATATCAATAGTAAAATTGATAATGTAAAACCTTTGTGTGTAAAACCTTTGTGTCTACACATTGTGATTGTGGATTTGTTTCTCCTGTGTTTCTCTGAATTAGTAAAAAATGTATTAAAATTAGTCCAATAAGCAGGATCACCATATTTCCATTTTCTATTAATAAACGATTACACAACTACAATAATACTTTATCCTAAAGCAAGAATAAATATAAAAAAACAAATAGATTTTTTTTCCCACCTTTGTTTTCTGGTTTCTGCTTTCCTCATCTTCTCTTCCTCATTCTCTTCCTTCCATCCACTGTCTGCCCTCTTTCTGCCTTTTCTATATGACATCTGCTCTATTTCTATGCCTCTTCCAGAAACTGTTTGCCTCTCCCTTTCATCTCTCCCTCCCCCCCATTGATGTGCCATCCATCTACTTCTCTCCACTCCCCCCATGCTGTGGCATCTGTCTTCTTCACTTCCTTCTCTCCCTCCCTCCCAACAGATTTTAGCATCTCTCTCTCTCTCTTCTCCTTTCCTCCCCTCAGATCTGGTATCTGTCTCCTTCCTCCTTTCCTCCTCCCAGGTCTGGTATATGACTCCTCCCCTTCCCCCTGCTCTGGTATCTCTCTTTCCGCTCCCTTCCTCCTGTTCTTCCCTGGTCTTCCTTTCCAATTTACTTTATGTCTCTGTCTAAATTCTTTCTTACTATTCAGTCCTCAATTTCCCTCTTTCATTGTGTCTACACCTATAGCTTGCCACCTCTTTCCCTCACCCCTTCCAGTACCTAACTTTATCCTCTTCCCCCAATCCAGCATATGCCCTTTTTCCTTTCTCTTCCCCACTTCCTTCCAGCATCTGCTCCCCTCTCTCACCACCTTCCATTCAATGTCTGCCCCCCTCTCCCCCACACTTCCATTCAGCATCTGTTCCCCCCCTCTTCCCTACACTTCCATTCAGCATCTGTCTCCCCTCTCTCTACCCCTTCCATCTACTGTCCATCCTCTTTCTGGCCCCTTCCATATACTGCCCTTTCCATCCAGTGTTTGCCCTCTCTCTCTTCCATATGGCACCTTCCCTCTTTCTATGTCCCTTCAATAAACTGTCTGTCCTGTGCCCCTTCTCTCCTTTGTACATGATTCATTTCAGCTTTACTCAATCTCCATTTTTCTGTCTCTACCCCTTTCCCTATGCTCTGGTATCTCTCTCTTCTCTTTTCCTTCCTTCCTTCCCACTCAACCTCATTGCCTGGCATCTCTCTCCTATTTCTCCCTCCCTCTCCATGCTCTGGCATCTCCTCTCCTTCCTTTCCCTCTGGTCTGGCATCTGTCTCCTTAGTTTCCCTTCCCTCCCCCCATGCCCTGGCATCTTTCTTTTCTCCTCTTCTATCTCTCCCTCTCCCTCCATTATCTGACATTTTCTCTCCCTCCCTCCTTCCTTGCCCCTGGTCTCCTTCCCTTCCCTCACCCTCCATGGTCTGGTATCTCCTTTCCTTCACCTCCCTCCCATGGTCTTGACATCTCTCTTCCTTCTCCCTCCTTCCCTCTCTCTCCCCAATTGAGTGCAACAACATTTCTCTCCCCCCCCCCCCCGACTGCCTGGTGAGGTGAGGTCAGCTTCCCTCCCTTTCACTTCCTCGTTGCCCTTTTGCCCACCTCCCTTAATCAAACTGAAACCAGGCTGCGGGGCTCTAACACACCAGCTTCCCTTCTCTGACGAAACAGGAAGTTACATATTGAGGGAGAGAGAGGAGAAGGGAAGCCGGTAAACGCAATGTTAGAGTGAAATGAACCCAGGCTGCGGGGCTCGAACACTGCATGCACCGGCTTCCCTTCTCCTCCCTCGCCTTCATGACATAACTTCCTGTTTTGGAGGAGAAGGTAAGCCGTCCCATGCAGTGTTAGAGCCTCACGGCCTGGGTTCAGTTCGCTTGCAGGCGAGAGGGCAGCTAGAGAGTGGAAGTGAGGGAAGCTGACCTCACCTCACCAGGCAGTTGGGGCCCCCTGCCCTGGGGTTCCCATGATATTTCTGGGCCCAAGGCACATACCTACTGGCAAGGTTGCAAGGTTCTTGGTAAGGTTTGCCTTTATGCACAAAAAGGGATAGTAGATGATATGGATGGGCAGACTAAATAGATAGAGAGCAAACAACAAAGGTGACTAGTCAGTGTTCAATTTCAATTATTGTGTAATATGACTTGACATGATCGTGTTTCGGTCCAAAGGGGCCTACCTCAGAAGTCTGAATGATGATGATACAATCTTAAATTGTAAGGTTTCAAAATCTTCTCAGTGAAATCTCTAGATATCAGATTTTTGTAGTTGGAAGTGTATGGCTGTCTCTGTGAATAGATTCACGATCGTGTCGAGTCATATTACACAATAAAGGAAATTGAACACCGACTAGTCACCTTCGTTGTTTGTTCTTTGCTTTCACGGTCATGAAGGTAGCATTTCCTGTTTCTTAGGAAAGACTAAATAGGCCACATGGGACATGATTCTATTAGTGGCGCCTAAATTGGTAGATGCCAAAGAAAATGGCACCTACCATGTCATTCATAGCAAGGTACCATTTATAGAATTGTGCCCAGCAGCACCACCAGGCACCGCTAGGCATCTGCAACTCAGGTGCTGGTATATTAGGCCAAGTGATTTCTTGGTACCTAACTCATTCCACATCCAAATTCCACACTTAACCACACCTACTTTTCGGGTAGATGCCAGTATGTGCTCTAGAAACATAGAAACATGATGGCAGATAAAGGCCAAATGGCCCATCCAGTCTGCCCATCCTTAGTACCCACTATCTCCTCCTCTCCCTAAGAGATCCCACGCTTTCTTGAATTCAGACACAGTTTTGTCTCCACCACCTCTACCAGGAGATTATTCCACATATATACACCCTTGCCATTGATACCTACTTTGCTCCTACTAAGTTAGGTGCTTACCCGAAAAGTGTTTTTTAATGGTGCTGTTCAATTAACAGCGCCAATTAAACCAATTAAAAAACTAAGTTAGGAACCTAGATCAGCTAGATGTACTGATCTAAGCACCTAACTGTAGGCGTCTTTTAAAGAATCAAGCCCATAGTCTCATCTGTCTTCATTTTTCTATGTTCTATTAAATTTCAAAAGAAAATTGCATTTATACATTATAGTTTTGCATTCACCCATAGGCATTATATTAACATTTTGTACATACAGTGATAATATGTATAATTCTCTTCCAAAGCAATTTACATATATCATTTAGTCACCAGAATAACTGTATTTTGCTTCCATCTTGTGGTCAATTTGGATATAGCAGTCATGTCTCTATCTAATTAGGAATTCTTACTTCATAGGAAAATGTGAAAACAATCATTTGTCATTTGGACCAAAGATGACAAAAGTCAGTCTATATTACTTGAGAGAACCAACTTTAGGAGTCATGGCATCTCAAATGTTTTTTTTTTTAAACAAAATAAAAATGTGATTGCTCAATAACTAGATCTAATGTATACTTTTATATAGTGCATTACATTGAAGAAAGACCTACCAGCAATATGCCTGATTATTAAGCAGGAAAACAAAACAAACATGAAAAGAGATATTAGAGATAGGGGAGAATAGTAACCTTATGAAGGACAATTAATAAGATATCAAGGGGAATAAGGTGAGTTCACCTTTATGGGCACGCAAAGTACCCGAAGTAAAAACTACCTGAAACCAGCGTTCGACCCTATTGCTGTATACAGCCAAACAGTGAATAATTTTTAAAGCCATTATTGCTTATATAACAATGCATTAAAGCCCTGAATGGTGCCTAATGACTAGATGCTGTTCAGTGCGGTTGTCCATCAACCTCTAGGCATCTTTTATAGAATTGCGCCTAGCGCCACCTAACTCAAGTTAGGCATTGGTAAGTGTTCTAATGTTAAGCACCAGTATACAATATTAGGCCAGGGCAGAGGTGGAGAACGAGGGCTGCAATCCAGTTGGGTTTTTAGGATTTCACCAATGAATATGCATGAGATCTATTTGTATGCACTGCTTCTATTATATGCAAATAAATCTCATGTATATTAATTGGGGAAATCCAGAAAACCCGACTGGATTGTGGCTCTCATGCCTCACCCCTGGGCCAGTGTTTTCCTGGCCTAATTTACCGGCGCCTAACACAGACGCCTACCGATGCCTAAGTCATTCCACATCCAAAATCTGCCTTTAACCATGCCTACTTTTCACATAGGCATGGGTAGGCGCCGCTAGGTGCCCCATTTTAGGCATCAGTAGGCGTTGTACTGATTTCCACGCAGAACTTTAATTAATGTTTTTTAAAGTTTTTTAAAAATTTAATTGGCTTTTCTAGGAATTTTCAATTGTTATACTATTTAAGTCTATTAAAAGATTTTGGTTCTGTGCGTAAAATTGGCTAGACATCAGTAGGCACCAGCAATCTAGGCACCTAACCTAGGTGTCACTTATAGAATCAGGGCCTATGTGCCAAAAGGATTTGTTATTCGAGCTGTACTGAATAGCTTATTTTTACTATTAGGCCAAATCTGAATAAAGAAATATATGATTTGACTGAATACAAATAATAGGCATTAGGGTGGTCCCAAAAAATTAATTGACAGATTTCATTTGTCACAAGGCTAATTTTGTTCCTTTATATAAAACTGAAAAGCACACAAAATTTTACTTAAAAAAAAGTTTAGGGGACTCCCTACCTCACTGTTTTTTAAAATTACCATTAAGCTTAACAGTATATTATAATTTTTGCGCACTCAACAAATAATCAACAGTTTATGACTTATGAGCTGCCTCTGAAGCAGAAGGAAACTTCTTTCAGTGGCTGGCCACTAGCCAAAGAACAAATTGCTTCTGTCCTTCATCTTTTGTCGAAGTATCATTGTATTTTTCAATGAGGCTTATCCCTCTTTTTGCTGCATCATTAACAGAACAGCAATCAGTTTGGATGCCCAGTTGCAAAGTTCCTCGAAAACTGGATCATCAGTCCACTCTGTGGGATGTTTCTTCAGGAATATTTTCACCTCTGTTGATCCTCCTTCAATCAAGAGATCAAAAAATGACTGTGTTACAAGATATTCAAAGGTTATGGGTTCCATTTCATCCGTACATATGAGATGTGGAATGTCTGGCAATGGTGGACACTATAAGTTTTGCACCATTCGTAGCTTTGTTTCTGGTGTGATTCTGTCATCAAAAAAGGCAAGTGCAGCTAAGTGCTCAGACAGAAACCATAGATGTCTGGAAATGGCTGTGAGCGCCTTGTTTGCAAGTTTTATTCATGTAGTTTCTTCAACTTCTGTGCGTTATGTCGGCATCCTGGCTCTATCCCATACCACTATTGCTGACTCACATGCCAACTTATAGCTTTCCGATAAAGGTTTTCCTTTGTCATAGTGATGAAAATTGACCAGTCAAAGAACATCCAGTCCATGTGGCAGTCCAGCAGTTGACAGCTGACAGACTGACATCCCATGGAGCCAGTTTTTGGGTGCAGATCACAAACTAGATGACACCATACAAACTAATTATGTGCAATCACCTACAAACACAACATACAAGCATACTACTATGGACCACCCAAATAAGCACTTAGCTTTAACATAACAAATAATAAAACAAGCAATGTGAAATCAGAGATCAAGTGTCTATTTCAGTAGAATTTAGCCCCAGATTAATTGTATTCAAATTTAAATCACTATTCGGCCAAACACGAATCAAATACAGATATTCAGTATAGCCCTATTTGTTATCGTGGAGGGGCATAATAAAAAAAACCCTGTCTAGGTCCGTTTTGGGCCTAGGGTGCTAGTCACTCGAAGTCAGTAGCGTCTAAAGTCCATTCACAAAAAATACGTCCAAAATATATATTTTTTGAAAATCGTTTGCTTATACGTCCAGCTGTTTGCTGCCAAGTCTATCTTTATACCACATTCTCGACCAAAAATTCATCCAGTTCCCAAACGCACAACAAGACCTTTTGGATGTGGGAGGGCCAGCAAAGTGATGGACTGGCCACCCAAACAACAGAGTAGTGGGGCATCTTACAGGGCACTGCTGTGAACACATAAACATCTCACCACAACTCCCTTGCAGGTCATGGTGAGCCCCCCAAACCCACTATACCCACCTGTCTACAACCCTTATGGCTACAGGAGCCACCTATATGGCAGTAGAGTAGGGGGGGGGGGGGGGTTGGTGTGCTCATATTTTCCTCCATGAATGCAGTGGTTAGTGTAGGTTATGGGCCTGGGTCCTCTCTCTATGGTTCACTAGCTCACCTCCCAGACTACTTAAGCCACCTCTGTGCATCTCTACTAGGCTTTCCTAAGCCAGGTGCTGATGTTCCGGAGGCAGGTATGTATGTTTTTATTCCAATTTTTATGACGGTGTGAAGGGGTCAGTGATTACTGGGTGAGTGTGTGGGGGTCTGTACTTTATCCCTGCAGTGGTTATCTGGTCACTTTGGATACCTTATGGGCACTTATACCTGTTTTTAGATCGCCTAAGTCACAACATATAAGTTCCATCTAGGCAGTCTCGTTAAACTTTCGATTATCCCTGCAGGACAACTAAATCTAGGTCGGCCCACATCCCGCACACCTCCCGCCCTAACCACTTCTTCAAAAATGCCCCTTTGAGTTCTAGGCACACAGCGAGATTTAGAGGCCTAAAAAGTCTCTGGATACATTTAAAAACCCATTTTGATTATCGGCCCTTGGATGAACTGTCTTTTAGGCCATTCAAGTGTCGATTTCGGCAGGTTTTTAGACGTATTTCCATTTTGATTATGCACCTCAAATTGTCTATTGGTTTTAGAATTTCTTCTTCAATGTTTGCATCATACATTCATGGACTTCCTTTGGAGTTTTCTTCTGCATGAATAGGAACTTCATGATGGCTTGGAGTTCTGCACTTGAAAATTCCACATTTTTCGTTGACATGATTCAATCAATGATCTGAAACAATATCAAAACACAGCATTATGATTCTGCAAATTGACACTTTATAAAATAAAATACCAGTAGCACTCTTTTTAGCTACAGTGGCAAATTAACACTCAGAATTGAAGAAGTTAGTCGGTTTCAGCACCCCTTTGTACATGTATGGTGTGTGTGTATATATACAGTATATATTAAACTACTTTGCATGGTATAGAACTGCTTTCTGCATGCCATCCTCCTTGAATTTATAACATATGTGTATACATACTAATATAGTAAATAACAGTAGATAAAGACCTGAATGGTCCATTCAGTCTGCCCATTAGTTGTCTCTTTGATATTTCTGGGCCATAGACTAAAGTTTACCTGGTAATGTCCTAGGTTCCAACTGCTGAAGTTGCCGTCCAAGTTCACTCCAGCCTATCCAACCATCCCATTGTTTGCAGGATATCTACTAAAGAATTATAAATGCTTAAATGGTATCCCCCCACCCCCATACACACATATACACATTCAGGTCCTCATTATTATGCATCTGAGGTCTGATACTAATTGGTGCAGATTGGAATAGCTTGTCCTGAACATAAGAGAAGCAATTGCTCCAGAGCCCTTAGGGCAAAAGAGCAAATGCTCTAAACCAGGGGTAGGGAACTCCGGTCCTTGAGAGCCATATTCCAGTCCGGTTTTCAGGATTTCTCCAATGAATATGCATTGAAAGCAGTGCATGAAAATAGATCTCATGCATATTCATTGGGGAAATCCTGAAAACCCGATTGGAATACGGCTCTCGAGGACCGGAGTTCCCTACCCCAGCTCTAAACAAATAGAAGCTTATTATCATGGGCATTTATGAGCATGGATTTGATTTACTTGGGCATCTAAAAAATGAAAGTGCATATAAATCACTTGCACGTGTATATTCTTATGAATTTACAAGTTTAGAATTGATTGCATGCATTTTTAAGGTCTTGTACTCATGGGAAAAATTACAAAAATGGGGGATGGGGTGAAGCAGCAGTGGCGAGGAGTGGGCAAGGGGCAGGTGGTGGTCAGCCCATGTACCCCCAATGAGCAGCCCGCGTACCCCCTGGGGTACACGTACCGCGCGTTGAGAAACCCTGTTCTAGAATGACATATTGTCCTTCAATGTTGAAGCAAATTTAAGCTCATTTATAACAAGCAGCTTATCACTTCAGATATACAGAATGTGCTTCTACTGTTTGGTCTATAAAAAGAAAATAAAAGCTTAATTTATTTATTCTGTTTGAAGTTTTTCTCTGTGTTATGGATAAGGAAAAGTAGGAACTAATATGAACCTGCAGCACCATCTAGTGGACACAAAATTTACATGTTCCTTTTTGTCCTAAAGAATACGGACAGGAGTAATAGCCATATTATATAACAATACAAGATATATGGTCTCGCTCTCTCACTTTCTCTCTGTTTCTCTGCTTTTCCATAGTTATATATCAACTGCTATATTAGTCAAAGCCAAATAGAAAAGTGAAGAATGCATTGTGATGCACTGGCTGAAGCCATATAATTTGTTAAAGAGTGATGCAAAGTTGTTATATGTCATTGAACAGAATCAAACCGAGGAGTTCCTTAGTTCAAAATTATTGAAACTGAGATATACAGATTTTGGAAAGAGAAAGAAAGAGAGAGATGTTTCTTGTATGAGGGTAAATCAAAAAGTAAAGACAAAATACATTTAATGGCTTTAATAGATGTAACGAGCAATTGAACATATCACTTAAGAACATAAGAACATAAGAAGTTGCCTCCGCTGAGGCAGACCAGAGGTCCATCTTGCCCAGCGGTCTGCTCCCGCGGTGGCCCATCAGGCCCATTGCCTGAGCAGTGGTCCCTGACTATCCCTATGACCTACCTCTACTCCTATCTGTACCCCTCAATTTCTTTATCCTCTAGGAACCTATCCAAACCTTCTTTGAAGCCTTGTAACGTGCTCCGGCCTATCACAGCCTCCGGAAGCGCGTTCCATGTATCCACCACCCTCTGGGTGAAAAAGAACTTCCTGGCGTTTGTTCTAAACCTGTCCCCTTTTAATTTCTCCGAGTGCCCCCTTGTACTTGTGGTTCCCCGTAATCTGAAAAATCTGTCCCTGTCTACCTTTTCTATGCCCTTCAGGATCTTGAAGGTTTCTATCATGTCTCCTCTAAGTCTCCGCTTTTCCAGGGAGAACAGCCCCAGCTTTTTCAGTCTGTCAGTATATGAGAGGTTTTCCATACCCTTTATCAGTTTAGTTGCTCTTCTCTGGACTCCCTCAAGTACCGCCATGTCTTTCTTGAGGTACGGCGACCAGTACTGGACACAGTATTCCAGATGCGGGTGAACCATTGCACGATACAGTGGCAGGATGACTTCCTTTGTCCTGGTCGTGATACCCTTCTTAATGATACCCAACATTTTGTTTGCTTTTCTTGAGGCTGTGGCGCACTGTGCCGACGCCTTCAAAGTTGTGTCTACCATCACTCCCACGTCTCTTTCAAGGTTACTTACCCCTAGCAGTGATCCTCCCATTTTGTAGCTGAACATCGGGTTCTTTTTCCCTACATGCATGACCTTGCATTTCCCCACGTTAAAGCTCATTTGCCACTTTTTGGCCCATTCTTCTAGTGTCGTTAGGTCCCTTTGCAGATCTTCGCAGTCTTCCGTGGTTTCAACCCTGCTGTAGAGTTTGGTGTCATCTGCAAATTTAATAACCTCACATTTTGTTCCCGCCTCCAGGTCATTAATAAATATATTGAACAGGAGCGGTCCCAGCATTGACCCCTGCGGAACTCTGCTCATGACCCATTGCTAGTCTGAGTAATGGCCCTTTACTCCAACCCTCTGTTTCCTGTCCGCCAGCCAGTTTTTGATCCATCGGTGGACCTCCCCTTGCACCCCGTGTTTCCACAGCTTTTTAAGCAGTCGTTCGTGCGGTACCTTGTCGAAGGCTTTTTGGAAGTCAAGGTAAATGATGTCAATGGATTCCCCTTTATTCACCTGGCTGTTTACCCCCTCAAAGAAGTACAATAAGTTTGTGAGGCATGACCTACCCTTGCAGAAGCCGTGCTGACTCGACTTTAGCTGTCCGTTGTTTTCTATGTGTTCACAGATGCTGTCCTTAATCAGTGCTTCCATCATCTTTCCCGGGACCGAGGTCAAGTTCACCGGCCTGTAGTTTCCCGGGTCACCCCTTGAACCTTTCTTGAAGATGGGCGTGACATTTGCTATTTTCCAGTCCTCCGGGATCTCTCCAGTTTTTAAGGATAGGTTACATATTTGGCGAAGTGGCTCTGCTATTTCGTTCCTTAGTTCCTTGAGTACCCTTGGGTGAATGCCGTCCGGACCTGGTGATTTGTCGCTCTTTAGTCTATTTGCCTGAGGACATCCTCTTGGCTTACCTCTAGTTGGACCAGCTTTTCATCCCGATCCCCATTTACGATCTCCTCGGGTTCTGAAATATTGGATGTGTCCTCCCTCATGAAGACTGACGTGAAGAACTTATTCAACCTGTCAGCTATCTCTTTTTCCTCTTTTATCACTTCCTTTTTGTCTCCATCATCCAATGGCCCCACTTCCTCCCTTGCCGGTTGCTTCCCCTTCACGTACCTGAAGAACGATTTGAAGTTTGTTGCTTCCCCCGCCAGTCTCTCCTTATATTCTCTTTTAGCTTTCCTAACCACACGGTGACACTCCCTTTGGTGTTCTTTGTGCACCTTTTGGTTGTCCTTTGTTTGGTCCTTTTTCCATTTTTTGAACGATGCTTTCTTGTCACTTATCGCCTTTTTCACTGCATTTGTTATCCACACTGGTTTTTTTGTTCGATTTTTTTTGCATCCCTTTCTGAACCTGGGGACGTACAGGTTCTGTGCCTCATGCACCATGCCCTTGAGTAGGGACCAGGCTTTTTCTACGGACTCCATCTTCCTTGTGTTGCCATTGAGTTTCTTTCCCACCATTTTCCTCATGCCATCATAATTCCCTTTTTTGAAGTTGAGTGCTGTCGCTGTGGTTTTTTTCACCTTTGATGATCCAATTTCCAGCCTGCACTGAATCATGTTGTGATCGCTGTTTCCTAGGGGTCCTAGCACCGCCACCTTCTTTGCAGGTCCCCCTAGCCCGTTGAGGATTAGGTCAAGAGTGGCATCTCCCCGTGTTGGTTCCGTGACCAGCTGTTCCATGAAACAGTCCCTCGTGGTTTCCAGGAATTTGGTCTCCCTCATGCAGTTTGAGTGTCCAATACTCCAGTCTATCCCAGGGTAGTTGAAATCCCCCATTACCATCACACTTCTGCTTTTGCATACCTGCCTCAGTTCAGCCTCCAGGTCCTGGTCGAGTGCTTCCAGTTGTCCAAGTGGGCGATAGTATAGACCCAATTTTATGTCTGCTCCAGTTCCTCCCGGTAGCTTAACCCATAGCGATTCCAAGTCTTACTGTTGTTTCCATCCTGGTTGAAGGTATGGAGTCCTTTATATATAGTGCTATTCCTCCACCCTTTTTGTGTGTCCTGTCTCTCCTGTAGAGTTTGTACCCTGGTATGGCCACATCCCATTTGTTGTCATCAGTCCACCACGTGTCTGTGACTCCAATTATGTCCAGGTCCTTTGTACTGGCTATGACTTCCAGTTCTCCCATTTTGGCTCTTAGGCTCCTAGCATTAGTGTATAGGCAATTTAAGTCCCGGTTGTTTGCCTTCCTCGCTGGTTCTCCTCGTGGTTTGGCGCTCCTGCCGACCCCCTCATGGGTTGCCAGCCCCCGAGCCATGTTATGTTCATCCCCATCCTGCGGTGTGTCTGTGTCGTCCTCAGCCTGCTTCCCCATGTTTGGATGACCCTCTGGCTCCTGTTGTTCTCTCTTAATCCTGCTTGCTAGGTTCATTTGTGCTTTGGCTCCCTGCATTGCATCCTTGTGTCCTTTTCCCAAAAGTTCCCACTCAGTCCCGAGCCCTCTTTTACAAATTTCTGGTTCAGTATCCTTGTTTGATACTTTGGTCCGATGTGTCGAGGTCAGATCGACTGTCGGCTTTCCCCTTCTCCTCAGTTTAAAGCCAAGTCTATGCCGCTCTGGACGTTGCGTGCCAGCAACCTCGTCCACATAGTCCCCAAGCAAGATGATGCATTTGTTGTATCATTCACTAGCTTCTACATTCATGCATAGAAAAAGATTTTCGACTGTTCCCGAAGCCAGGTGAGCACCGCTTCCTTTACTTCATCATGCTTTGTCCTTTGCTCTCCAGGTGACAATTCTTTCCAGAATACTAGGATCTTCTTCATATTGTCTCGGGAACTGGGTCGCAACCTCCACATGCTGTTGCTTGTGCAGATCAGTAAGCTGTTTGGGAATCCATTGTGTGCAGACTTTCCTGTAACCCAAGTCATCATGCATTATGGTAAAGACAGATCCATAGCTGATATCCAAATTAGAGAATGACACGGTGAAGGGTTCCCGCGGTTAACCCATAAAAATGGGAAACATAAAAACAGAAGTTACATCAAAGAGGGGCTCATTAGATAAAGGGAAGGCCTCGAAGAAGGCTTCTCAAGATTTTTTGATGTGGCTTGGCTGGCTCATTCAGGTAGTAGGCACCAGGGAAGCTGGGGAGGAGGTGCTGACCCATGGTGGGGGATGTCACCTGCCTCTATCAATGTACTCGTGGTGGGGGGGGGGGAAGATGCTGGCTGTCTTCAGAGCTTGAGCTGAAAGACAGTGCTGGATTTGAGCTGGGGGGAAGAGATGTGTTGCACCAAAGGGGGGGGGGTTGTTGGGGCTGGAGGGAAAGGAGAGAGGTACTGAAATGGAGGGGGGACTGGATCTGAAGGGAAAAGAGAGGTGCTAGACCTAAAGCTGGGAGTTGAGGGAAGGGAGAGAGATGTTGGACCCATGGGAGGAGGGGCTAGAGGGAAGGGAAAGAAGTACTGGATCCTTGGGGAGTGTTGAAAGAAGGGAGAAAGGTAATGGACCTGCAGGGTGGAGGAGAGGGAAGGAAAAGAGATGCTGAACCAAGGGGATGAAGAGAGTGAAATATTTCACGGAAAACAAAGAAAAACTGCAGATAGAATTGTACAAGATGCAGGCTATGTTTATTGTATCTATTATTAAATGCGGTTAATGTTACCCCTTTCAACAAACCAAGGGACCCGACACGGTCCATGTTTCAATTAACACACCTTCCTCAGGGGTCCAAGATTGATAAGGTTTCGAATTAAACTGCAAATCAAAATAGTAAACATAAGTCTGTGTGGCTCGAGGATGATCGCTAATCGACGATCTCAGTATGAATTTGCACTGAAGCAAAAAAAAAAAAAGAGGAAAGAGAGGGTGAGAGACACTTTGGTGTAAAGGAGTAAGAGGGGAGAAGCTGGGCACAGGGAGATATATGAAAAGAGGGGAGATGGGCATGGATGGGAGCATAGGAACAGGGACACAAAGGGGAACGCTTTATGGGGATGGTCTATGGATACAGTCAGTGGGGCAATGCCAGACATAGGAGGGTATATGGACACAGAAGATGGCTAGACATGAGGGAGAAGAGGAACGCCGAAGAGAGATGGCTAGGGACACAGAGGATTGACACTGAACATGGAGGGAATAGGGATGATGAAGGCAGGGAGATGGGCACAGGGGAAATACTAGAAAGGGAAGTATAGGAGACAGAGAATGGAGATGCTTGCTAAACATGGGGAGAAAACATACACAGACAGATAAATGGTGAGAATGGAGAAAGAAGACATGTCAAATGGTCAGGAGACCCTGGCAAGTGAGTTAAGAATAGACAGATGGAAACAGAAACCAGAGCCTGAGATCAGTGTGATGTGAAGAATAAAATGACCAGTCAACAAAAGGTAGAAAAAAATAATTTATATTCTGTGATTTGAATATTTCAGATTTGAAATATGTATCCTGCTAGAGCTGGTGTTAGACATAACTGGGGTCTGCAAAGACCAGTCTGTGCTTTTTTAGCTTCCAGCTGGCTTAGGGCTCTCTCTAAACAGGGGGTAGTTGCCCTAGTTACACTCCCCTAACACTATTCCTGCCATATGTGACTGAAGTATTCTGTTAGCTTGATTTTTCTATGTAGCACTCTGTAGTAATTTGACTTCAGTTTTCTAGATAGTGGAGGGGATATTTTTGAAGGGGAAAGGAGGGAGACAGGGGTTTTGTTGATCCTTGCTCTGTATTATTAGTGTTTATAAAATGATAATTGTGCAGAATATTGTTTCTTTTTATACTTTAATAAAATAAAATAAGTTCAGTATAACTGTTTGATGCTTGTGCAGATAAGATCAGATGGTTTGCGGGCATGAGGCAGGGAAGGGAACCGAGTTCGAGGGGACAGGGACTGATCTGGCGGGGATGGGGCAGGGACAGGGCTGAGCTTGCGGGGAGGGGGTGGGGGCAGGAACTGAGCTTGTGGGGACGGGGGACACATTTTTCCCCGCATCATTCTCTAATCCAAATTTGCAGTCAGTCGAGACACTGTTATCCATCGGTCTTCTCTAATCAAGGCATCCGCAATCTCAATGTGGTCTTGTGGGCGCAATGTTGATGGCAACCAGAACGACCTTCATCAGTTTCACCTGTTCTTCCCACTTTAAACCTTTTTACCCACTCATAAACCTTTCATGGATTCCATAATGTGTCAATATCTGATGATGAATGTCCACTGCTTTCACTCCCTCTGCCTAAAGAAAGCACACTATTGCATGTTCTTCTTCAATAGTGCAATCTTGCAATGGAGCATCCATGTTTCTGTCCTCAAAGCTGCCACACGACTACAGTGTGTGGACAAGCTATCCAACAGGCAATGTACGAGTACATATGTTACATTTTTCTAGCTCTGTTCCAGTTATTGCGTAATTTAACAATTGTCTTTAATTTCTGATTCGCCCTCGTATTATTATGCATCTATCTGCAACATATTAGCAAAGAATCATATTTGAACTCATAATTGTAAAATAAAATTACTCATTTACAAGTGAAACTTAAAAGCCCGAAGGGCCTGTTTATCAAAGTATGATAAGCAGTTACTGCATGAACTATAGCACACTTTAAAAAAAAAAAAATTCTTTATTCATTTTTGATATCAAATACAAAGTGCAAACACATGAACATTCAAGTTACGTACCATATTGCACTCTATTCCAACAATAAAATATAAAACTTTTATCTCCCCTTCCCACCCTAACCCACCCCCTCTCCCACCTGGATATGTATGATGTTCATTCATAAAAAGGGAAATAATAATAGTAATAATAATGAGTTCATATTTTGTTAACGGGCCCCAAATTTCCTTAAATTTACTATGATGTCCCAACTGTAAAAAATTAATATGTTCTAACTTATAAATCTGGCATAGGGATTCCCACCAGAAACTATAATTTAGGTTATCCCAACTTTTCCAGTTTTTCATTATCAATTGCATGGCTACTCCTATCATGATGAGGAGCAATTTGTTTTGATTTGCATTAATTGGTTTTTTGGGTAATAAAATCGTTCCAAATAATACTATATCATATGATAATGCTAGTGGAACATCCAATATTGTGATAATTTGACCCCAAATGGATTTCCAGAATTTGAGTATCAAGGGACAATGATAGAGCAAATGATCCAATGTCCCTACATCAAGTTGACAGTGCCAGCATCTATTAGATTTAGAACTGTCTAACCTTTGCAACCTAACAGGGGTCCAAAAAGATCTATGCAACAAGAAAAACCAGGTCTGTCTCATAGATACTGAAGCTGTACATCTCATGCTCCAATTCCAAATTCGTGGCCATTGAGACGCAGAAATCTGCTGCTTTGTCTCAATGCTTCAAATGTCTTTAAGACCATTTTTTTGGCTTTTTATTCACAAACTATGTCTTATAGCCCGTTACATTAATGGGTGCTAGAATATATGTGTGTGTGTGTGTCTTTATTTCTTTCTCTCCCTCTCCTTAACCGCTTTCTGTATTTCTTTTTTTATGTCTTTATTTTTCCTCGGCTGTCCACCACCACCCCTTGGCTGCTCCCCCTGTCCATTCTCCCTTCCTTTTACCTCCCCTGTGTCCACCACCACCCCTTCACTGCTCCCCTTATCCAGCAGCAGCCCTTCTCCCTTTGTTTTACCTCCCCCCTGTCCAGCAGCACCTCTTTCCTGCTCCCCCTGTCTAGCAGTAGGCCTCCCTTCCTTTTTCTTCCCCCCCTGTCCATCAGCACCTCTTCCCCTGTCCAGCAGTAGGCCTCCCTTCCTTTTCTGCTCCCCCTGTCCATCAGCACCTCTTTCCTGCTCCCCCTGTCCAACAGTAAAAGACGCTTCACTGGTCACAAATGAAGTTATTTGTTCAGTAGTGGTGGTGCTCAGTTAAGGAGCCAGCTTTGCGAGTGCTATACGTCTTTTTCATTTCTACCCAGCCCTTGATACACCATACCTACCATCAGCACTATCCAGGAGGTAGGCAGTCTGGTCACTTGTTGGCTCCACAGCGGTGATGGTAGCTGTGGAAGAGGTACCCCATGAGATATCGCCAGAGCCCTCACTGTAGCTATCATCAGGGACACTCTCCTGCGAACTGAAGTGGACCCGTGAACTGGAGTGGGAGCTCAAGTCCGGACTGGTGTCAGACAGGCCTGGAACATCGTCCATCTTGGTTGGTGTCACTGAAGCCAAGCCGCAAGTGTGGGGCCGTTTCTGCCCAAAGTTTATTTTTAATTTTGAAGGTGCAAGGCGGCTCCTCTCACGATCGCCGCCTTCGTCGGAATCTTTCTCCAATGCAGGTGTGTCTCGTGAGAGGACCCACTGCAACGGCACGAAGTGGAGAGCAGGGAGGCTTGTCTGGCGCGCATGCACACTCCTACCGGCCACAGCCCAACAGATCAGATCTCAGGGAACACGCCAGTAAGAGTGTGCATGGGCGCTTAGCATTTTATTATTATAGATTCAGATATTAGTTTATACCACTGGGTAGCCAGAACTACAGCACACTAACAGTTACTGCATAGCAATGGTAACAATTATTGCACAGTTGACATACTTACAGCAGGCTAAACCATACAGTAAGGAGCTGATATTCTAAAATGATATATCTGTACAGTAATAGCTCCTGGCCAGTTAAAAATACTTGCTTAGGGCTAACTGCTAATTTTCAGTAGCATGTAACTGGTTAGTGTCTCTGAAAATAACTGGTTAGTGTAGAACTGAAAACCAGCTGTTTTGGGAGTATTCTGGGGGTGGAATTGACACTTTACTGGCCAAGTTAACCGCATAATTACGACCACATAAAAGTCAGTCCTATCTTTTTATGGTAAGCCCTAGCTGGTTAAGTGCTGAATATTGTACTTCACTGGCTATGCATTATATTTATATTTATTCAGTTTTTTTAGCCCCGTTCTTCCCAAAGGAGCTCAGAACGGGTTATAAATCAGGGGGGGCTCACAGTCTGTCTAATGTACCTGGGGCAGTGGAGGATTAAGTGATATGCCCAGGGCCACAAGGAGTAGTGCTGGAGTTTGAACCCACACCACACTCTCCTCCTGCTAAGCAAAAAGGAACCAAAAGTTGGGTATGTGATTTATTTGTACTACAAGATAGAGGGATATCAACTGCATAATCTAACACCGTTTCAGTCTCTAACATGGACTACCGTATTTACTTGAATATAAACCCGTGGTATCCTTTTTCCCCAAAAAGGGGGGGGGGAGGGTTGACTCGAATATAAATCGAGAACCCCCAAAATCTTATTTTATATTTGAGTATATGTAGTAGGAGGAGCCAAAGGTACAGCAATATTTAGGCCCTCTTTTACTAAGGTGCGCTAATCGATTTAGCGTTTGCTAAACGCTAACGCGTGCATGTTAGTCTATGGACGCTTAAGCGTTTAGCGCACGCTAATTCGATTAGCGCACGCTAATCGGTTAGCACACCTTAGTAAAAGAAGGGGTTAGTGTATTGAAGAGGGTAGAGGGTGGGAGGAACTTAGCCAACTTTGCTGACCCAGAAATTGAATGCCAGTGCTTGGACATGGCCTGGTGTTGAATTTCTGGGGTTAGCATTGATGGTGTTAAATGCTGATCGATATCAGTAGAATTTCAGGCCCTAAGGCCCGGATTCTCGATGGGGCTCATAATCGAAAGAGAAAAACGTCCAAAAACCGGCCTAGGTCGGCACTTGGATGAACATTTCTCAAAAACGTCCAAGTGCCGATAATAAAAATGGGTTTTGGACGTATTTCTAAACGACCTAGGCCTTCATAGTGCCGCTGAACGACCAAAGCTAAACGGGGCGTTTCGGGAGGAGTGTCGAGGACGGGAGTTGGGCGGGACGTGGGCCGGCTTAGACTTAGTCGTACAGCCAGTGGCGTACCTAGGGGGGGGGGGGGGGGGGGGGGGCGGGCCGCCCCGGGTACCAGCCCTGAGGGGGTGTTCCCGGCCTTGCCGCTCAGTCCCCCCCACGCCCGAAGGACCGCTCGCCCCACTGACCTTCCAGCACACCTATGAAGCAGCCCGCAGCAGGATCGCGACGTCAGCAATCCCTCAGCTGCTTGGGCGCTGCTTCCTGCGCCGCGGTCCCGTCCCTCCTCTGACGTCAGAGGAGGGGGCGGGACCGCGGCGCAGGAAGCAGCGCCCAAGCAGCTGAGGGATTGCTGACGTCGCGATCCTGCTGCGGGCTGCTTCATAGGTGTGCTGGAAGGTCAGTGGGGCGAGCGGTCCTTCGGGCGTGGGGGGGGCAGTAGCTTAAGGTAGCCCGGCGCAGGAAGCAGCTCCTAAGCAGCGCAAAGATAGCTGACGTCGCGATCCTGCTGCGGCTGCTTCATAGGTAGTGCGGGGAGGCCAGGGGGGCGAATGGTCCTTCGGGGTGGGTCGGGGCATCAGGCCTTCAGGGTGGGGCGGGCGGGCGGGCAGGCAGGCAGACTTTCAAGGGGGAGGGGGGGTGACAGGCAGGCAGGCCTTCAAGGGGGGGTGCAGGTCTTCGGGGGGGGGGGTGCAGACCTTCAAGGGGGTGCAGGCCTTCAAGGGGGGGACAGGCAGGCAGGCCTTCAAGGGGGGGACAGGCCTACAAGGGGGGGGGGACAGGCCTACAAGGGGGTGCAGGCCTACAAGGGGGGGGGGACAGGCCTTCAAGGGGGGACAGGCCTTCAGGGGGGGTGCATGCCTTCAGGGGGGGGTGCCGACCTTCAAGGGGGTGCAGGCCTTCAAGGGGGGGACAGGCAGGCAGGCCTTCAAGTGGGGGGACAGGCCTTCGGGGGGGTGCAGGCCTTCGGGGGGGGGGGTGCAGACCTTCAAGGGGGTGCAGGCCTTCAAGGGGGGGACAGGCAGGCAGGCCTTCAAGGGGGGGACAGGCCTACAAGGGGGTGGGACAGGCCTTCAAGGGGGTGCAGGCCTTTGGGGGGGTGCCAACCTTCAAGGGGGGGGTGCAGGCCTTCAAGGGGGGGGACAGGCCTTCAAGGGGGGAGAAGCAGGCAGGCCTTCAAGGGGGGGACAGGCCTACAAGGGGGTGGGACAGGCCTTCAAGGGGGTGCAGGCCTTTGGGGGGGTGCCAACCTTCAAGGGGGGGGACAGGCTTTCAAGGGGGGACAAGCAGGCAGGCCTTCAAGGGGGGGTCAGGCCTTCAAGGGGGGGACAGGCCTACAAGGGGGTGGGACAGGCAGACCTTTAAGGGGGGACAGGCCTACAAGGGGGTGGGACAGGCAGACCTTTAAGGGGGGATAGGCCTTCAAGGGGGGACAAGCAGGCAGGCCTTCAAGGGGGGGTCAGGCCTTCAAGGGGGGGGGACAGGCCTTCGGGGGTGCAGGCCTTCGGGGTGGGTGCAGGCCTTCGGGGTGGGTGCAGGCCTTCGGGATGGGTGCAGGCCTTCAGGGGGGGACAGACCTTCGGGTGGGGGGTACAATCCTTCGGGGAGGGTGCAGGCCTTCAGGGGTGGGGTTTAGGCGTTCAGAGGGGGACAGACCTTCGGGTGGGAGGTAAAGTCCTTCGGGGGGTGCAGGTCTTCAGGGGTGGGGTGTAGCCCTTCTGAGGGGGGACAGACCTTCGGGGGAGGGGGGGTCCTGGTGTAAAAGTACACAGAGGGAGAGAGGGAAGGGGGGGTTCAAAGATACGTGCATATGCCAGACTTTGGGGGTTAGAAATAATGGGTCTAAAAACAGAGGAGTGGGAGAGAGATGGTGCATAATGGGGTTTAGGGAGGGAAGGAACAGAAAGGGAGAGAACTTGGAAACAGGGGATGGTGTGGAGGGGGGATAGAGATACTGGATAGGAGGATAGTTGGGAACAGAAAGGGAGAGATGGTGGATCCTGGGGTGGTGGGGAGTTGAGAAAAGGTGAATCTGTGGATGGAGACAAAAAAAAGGAAAGATGCCAGATCTCCGGGAGAGGGAAGGGAAACGGAAGGGGAGAACAGAGATGGCAGACGGATGGTTAGCACGGAGAAAGGAGACCCTGGCAAGCAAGACAACAAGAGCCTGGGACCAACAAGATTTGAATATTGATCAGAGAACAAAAGGTAGAAAAAATAATTTTATTTTCTGTTTTGTGATTTCAATATGTTAGATTTGAAAAGTGTACATGAGACAGCTTGAAATGGGAACTTTTCTATTTTTGTGAATGGCAAGGCTGAGTTCAGTTAAAATATATGCTTTATAAGAAAATATAATAATGTGTTTTATAAAGTTTATAAGCATTGCTGGCATACTCGGTGAGGTGTTCCTAGTGTTGGTGGTGGTGGTAGCATGTCAGTGTGTTGAGAGGAAGAGGTAGTCTGGGAAATTCTGCTGAGCAAACTCTGGGCCCATTTCCACCCCCAGTTAGTCCACTCCACTCAACTGGTTCACACACTGAGTGGGTCTTTGGGTGTTATTTCTGGGTAGTTGTTTTAGAATCTCTTCCAGTGGTTTGTCAGTATCTCCTTCTGGTCCAAGGAAGGAAACTTTGTCAACCTTAGCATTGACCTTCAGAATATGTTTGTAACAGCGCTGCTTGTGTGGCATTAGGCTATGTAGTGATCGAAAGAAAAAAAACAGACCTTTGCACATTTTTGCACTATATGGTGGGTGTATGAGGAGATTCATTTCCTGCACAGTTAAGTCCATGTGAAGTTACCTTGTGCTGTATTTGACATCTAGCAAGGTCTCTGTTTGGAAGGAAAGATCTAAGCTTAAAAATGAAGTGGCCAGAAGTTATGTTAAAAGTAGATAGCGTAGCTGGTTTTAAGAAAGGTTTGGACAAATTCCTGGAGGAAAAGTCCATTGTCTGTTATTAAGACATGGGGGAAGCGTCTGCTTGCCCTGGATTGGTGCACTCAGCAGCAACAAATACTAGTTTTGGCTGGCTCTTTCCCCGCATTTCTCCTCTCTTCCCCACGATTTAATATCCAGTTCAGGCAGTAAGTAAATGCATCGGCAGGGGGGGTCTGGTAAGTCTTGGGGGCTGGGGATGGAAGGTGAGAATCAGTTCTGTAGGCTATCAGAAATTTGCTTAATTATCTACTCACACAGAAAAGCAGTAAAGTCAATAGGTTCTCTGAGTGGGAACAACCTGTTTGATCTTGCACTCTTGTGATTGACCAATTGTTTATCACTGTTTAATTTATCACATTGATTAATTTGAGCACACCTGAGGTGTCCTATGATGGTGTGCACTGCAGGCAGAGGAGCCTTATTGTGTAAAGCACTGGAGAATTCTCTCCTCTCGCTTACCTCTCACGCTGAGGACACCCTGCTTCAGTATAATCATTTATATGATTTATCTTATAAACATTATTACGTGGTCTTTTCCTCAAGTGCTGAGACATCAGGTTGTTCCCACTTGGAGAACCTATTGACTTTTACTGCTTTTCTGTGTGGCTTTAACATTTTTGCTATTCAGTATACCTAAACTATTATTCAGTAGAAAAAATATGGTTTGTTCAATCAAATCCTGTGTGGACATTGGACTTCTATGAGTGAATGTTCTGCTTGATTGAACAAACTAAATTTTTTCTACTGAATAATAGTCTAGGTACAATGAAAGTAAATAGCAAAAATGTTTGAGTAGATAATTAAGGAAATCTTTTTCATATTGCTTGCTTATGGACTGGGAAAAAAGACTGTTCAAGCAAATGTCTCCAGAACTGCTTTAATGGAAAAATGTGATTTTTTTTTTTTTAAGTACTTTGTGAAATTTATTGTTGTTGTGAAATTTATTGTTATACTTTGTTTAAACTTAAAAAGCGGTGTCATTAACAGTGAATCTAATCGAAAAATCGATTCAACAGGGTGAATCGAATCGAATGAAATATTTTTCTCTGAATCGGGCAGCACTATTGGCTACCATGAGAATGGGCTACTGGGCATGATGGACCATTGGTGTGACCCAGTTAGGCTATTCTTATGTTATGTTCTCATCTGTAGGGGCCTTTGTTTTCACTTCTTATTTTAATGTATTTTTTTCCTGGGAACTTATCAGTGTTTTTTTATAATGGGAACAAAAATGGAAGAGAATTAATGTGTGTGGAATGGGGGGGTAACTAATTTCTTCAGCTAAATAATTCAATCCACTTCAAACAGACATAGGAGAACTCACGCACCATTCACACACCCTCCAACCAAAAACGTCAAAAGAAAAAAACTGTTCGACAACCTCCTAGCCATTCGAGCTGCAACACTTGACCCCCAACTCTACAACCTATTGACCTCGACCACAAACTACAAAACCTTAAAAAAAGAAATAAAAACCCTTCTATTCAAAAAACACATAAAACCAAACTAACATAATCAGAACTGTCCCAAGCATCACCTGCAACTACTCCATATGTACTTCTGATGTCATGACAATTCCGACATAATTTATGTTATGTTATGTTTGGAATAATGGTTACATAAATGAGGTTCAATAAAAGAAAATTTTCACTGCCTGTTTCTATTCTGACCATTTATTCCATTTCATGGTTATTGCAAAAAAAAAAAAAAAAAAAAATTTTTCCATGGGGGGGGGGGGGGGGGGGTGTCAAAAAATGATGGGCCCCGGGTGCCACATACCCTAGGTAAGCCACTGCGTACAGCATATATAACCGAAAGTTATACAGCCCACGATCGACGGAACTTGGATGTTGTGACTTAGACCATGTAAAACATGGTCTAAGTTACAAAAACCCACCTAAAGTCACCAGATAACTATGCAAACACATAAAACAGACCCTCCCACATTACCCCAGTGATCACCGACCCCCCCCACCCCCATAAAAATTTTAATCACAATTTTAAAATTTAGCCTCCAGACCATCATCACCTGGCCGCCTGGCATAGAAAAGCCTAGTCGTGCTGCACAGAGGCGTCTTAAACCGTCTTGGGGGTGGTTTAGGGATCCATGGAGAGGCAGACCCATGCCCATAAGTCCCTGTAATCACTGCATTGATATTGAAACATGTGCACTCCCCTATATACTCCCAAAATCCTTTTGTACTGGTATATAAGTGGCTCCTGTAGCCATAAGGGCTATTGGAGTGGTAGATAAGAGGGTCTAGGGGATTCTGGAGGTGTTTTGGGGGGCTCACATTAACCTATAAGGGAGATGTAGGGAGGAGAAGCCATGGCACCCTTTTTGTAAGGTACCCCGCTGTTTAGGTGGCATGTCTGGGTGTGCAGTCCATCACTTTGCAGACCCCTCCCACGTCCAACAGGACTTGTTCTAGGCGTTTTGGACTTGGACGGAAAGATGAACGGAAATGTGGTATAAAGATGAACGATTTAGCGGCTTGGATGATCAGATCGGCAGGACATATAATTAGACGATTTTCGAAAGTAAAAAAAAGTTGGACGTATCTTTCGAAAATGTGTCTTAAGCTCTTTATAACTTTGGACGACTTGCGAGATGGACGTAAACGGACTTAGATGTCCCTTTTGATTATGCCCCTCCACGCGTTCTTACCGCTGCCTAACGTAGGGCTCCTTTTACTAAGGTGCGCTATGCATTTTGGCGCACGCTAACCATGTGCTAAACGCAAACATGTGCGTGTTAGTCTATGGACGCATAGTGCACCTTAGTAAAACATGGGATTAGTTGTTTAAATTGGTGTTAAATGATGAAGCAATTGACCACATCATTTAAAACCAATTAAAAGTAATTTTTTTTTTTAAAAAAAGGCATTACTATGTGGTCTCCAGGACCAGCACCTAGGTCACAGGTGGCTAGTGGTGCAGAGTGTTGCCGAAGCATGCAAGTGGGCGTGGTTAGGGTGCGGGTGCCGGACTTCGTCATCACTCTGCACCACTGAACTCAATTCTGAGAGGACCCTAAGCACTGGAAATGTAGGCCTCCATTGAAGGGTCCTGTCATGCCGTGATTCTGGAAGCAGTGTCTGTCAGTGATTGGCACATGGCAAGCACCAGTTTCGAAGGCACCTGCCACAGCAGGTGCCACTTAAAGAATCAGTCCCTAAATGATTACTGGAGCAGGGGGCAAGAAGGAGGTAGAGAAAGGGTAGATTAAGGGCATGGACAGCACCTTGCAGCTACAACTTGGTAAGTAACCATGTGCTAATATTCATAGCTCCAGAAAGCACTGTGCACTTATTTATTTATTCATTCAATTTTCTATGCCGTTCTCCCAAAAGAGCTCAGAACAGTTTACATGAATTTATTCAGGTACCTGAACATTTTTACTTGTCTGTCCCGGTGGCTCACAATCTATGTAATGTACCTGGGGTAATGGAGGGTGGGGGGAGGATTACCCAGGGTCACAAGGAGCAGGGTGCTGAGGTTGTAACTTTAACCACTGTGCCACTCTAGAAATCAAAATATTGTAAAAGTGAGCCAAGTATAGGACAATCAAGCTATTGTGACATTACTGATGAGGTTGGTTCTTAGGCACTAGTGGAAGGAGGCATTATAAACTAAACTAAACTAAACTAAACCTTGGGTTTATATACCGCACCATCTCCACGAATGCGGAGCTCGGCACGGTTTACAGGAAGAAGGATGAGAGAGGAACTACAGTGGAGAGATTAAAGAGTTAGGTGTAAAGGGGGAAGGTGAGAGGCCTAAGAGAGGGGAAGTGTTACAGTTTTGAGAATAGCCAGGTTTTTAAGGAGCCCTTAATCTCTTTGATTCCCTGACATAAGCCTTAAAAACAGAAAAGTTTTTCTATAGAACACCATACAAAAGGCTGAGACATAAAAATGGATAAAAGTCACAAATCATAAAGATAAAATCAAGCAATATGGCACTTAATGTACAGCATAGTTGAAACATAAATTAAAAATAAAACTATTACAGTATATAATAAATACAATAATAGCCATGATACTAGCAACTAAATACTAAAATGCAAGTAACACCAAATAAATGAATAGATCAATAATAAATCCAATAATGAACTCAATATATCATAAAAATGTCCATACATAGTAAAATATACATATCATTAAGTGAAAAGTTCAATAAATCAATAAAACCAAATGCATATCATGTTAAAAATGAATGAGCTGATAAGATCAGTGCTGACAAGATCATATTATGGTCAATGAGCAATTAACAAAGACAATAGTTATCCTGCATAGTCCATTGCTCCAACCCCAGAAACCAACCCTCTAAAACAGGGGGTGTCAAAGTCCCTCCTCGAGGGCCGCAATCCAGTTGGGTTTTCAGGATTTCCCCAATGAATATGCATGAGATCTTTTAGCATACAATGAAAGCAGTGCATGCAAATAGATCTCATGCATATTCGTTGAGGAAATCCTGAAAACCCAACTGGATTGCGGCCCTCGAGGAGGGACTTTGACACCCCTGCTCTAAACCCTTTATTCCCTCTATAATGTTGGCTAACAATATAAATTAAAATGCTTTCTCTCTGAAGATTATATCCTCCCCTTAACCCAACACTTTTATTCTCAATTCTGCCTGACTAGTACTTCAGTTCTATCACCTCTCAACCTGATGATTGGCACATCTGCCCTCACCCCCTCCGATCAGTACTGATCTTATTGGTGCTGTTATTCTCCTGCCTGAATCTGAGGCCAATGCTATGTGTTAGACCAGGGGTGTCAAAGTCCCTCCTCAAGGGCCGCAATCCAGTCGGGTTTTCAGGATTTCCCCAATGAATATGCATGAGATCTATTAGCATACAATGAAAGCAGTGCATGCAAATAGATCTCATGCATATTCATTGGGGAAATCCTGAAAACCCGACTGGATTGCGGCCCTCGAGGAGGGACTTTGACACCTGTGTGTTAGACTGATATGGGGCCTTGAGCATCTGCGCATGCTTGAGGCGTCTGCCGGCTCCTTTCCTTTCCGAGGTGCTCAGAGAGGGTAGGAGCCGGCACGCCTTGAGCATGCGCAAATGCCCAAGGCCCCGCTCTGGCCCAGCACACAGCATTGGCCTCAGCTTCAAATAGAGAAAGAGCAGCACTGGTAAGAGCATTGCCGGTCAGACAAGGAGAGGGACCTATGTGCTGGTCATCAGGTGGGGAGGTGGTAGGACTGAAGTGTCAGGCGGAGACGGGAACGGAAGTGCTGGTTAGAAGGGGGGGGGATGTAATCTTTGGAGAGAGAGAGAGGGACAGAGGGAGGAAGCAAGAAAGATTGAGACTCGAATATAAATTGAGACTCCCATTTATGGGCCATTTTTTTGGTCCCAAAATCTTGGGGCTCCTTTTACTAAGCTGCGCTAGGGTTTTTAGTGCACTCAGCATTTTAGCACGCGCTAAACCCATGCTATACGGCTAGAACTAATACCAGCTCAATGCTGGCGTTAGCGTCTAGCATGCACGACAATTTAGCGTGCGCTATTCCGTGCGTTAATGCCCTAACGTGGCTGAGTAAAAAGAGCCCTTGGTTTATATTCCAGTATGTATAGTACTTGTAGCTGTTGGATTCAAAATTGTTCAGAATGAACCATTTTTGAATAACCTTAATTGTCTATTACTATTTATTCATTTATTTAAAATAGTTTATACACCGCCTAAAACTAGGCGATTTACAAAAGAACATGCATAATAATAAAACAAGACATAACAAAAACTCACTATCTGCCCTTTGCTAAGCCCACACAATCTGCCAGCAATTCAAATTTTAACTAATTAAGGAATAAAAAAGTTGTTGCAAAAAAGTTGTGTCTTAAGCATTCATTTAAAAGGCCCCCCTATTTGCACATAGCCGTATAGGCTCAATGGTTAAAGCTTTGCCTGCCAGCCTGAATCTATAATCACAGGTCCCAGAGCATCTCTATCTCTCTCTCTTTTTCAGTGTTTCTAAACTTTTGAACCCTGATGGCAATAATCCTACCTCAATCTGCACAAAATCACAGGCAGTGAGAACAGCTATTTAAACAGCAGAAGCGCAAGGTGGGAAACATCTTGGAACCTGGAAGATGTACAAAATGATTTCCCATGAAACATCTTAATTTCCCAGATCCCCCCCTGGTTATTTTGAAATTTGAACTTAAAGCCAAGGGCTCTGGTTTGATTTTTATTTTTACTTCAGTTACATGTAAGTCTTTTTATAGGGGTCACCTCAGATTTTTCTCAGTAGTTTTTCACCTATCCCTACTAACCTAGGGCTCCTTTTATGAAGGCGCGTTAAGGCCTTAATATGCGGAATAGCGCTTGCTGAAATACCACACGCGCTAGCCATGCCTCTTGAGCAGGCGGTACTTTTCCGGCTAGCGCGCGCTAAAAACACTAGCGCACCTTCGTAAAAGTAGCCCCTAGTTAAAGTAAAAGACTGCCCCTCCCAAAAACTATCCCCCTCTTTTACGAACGCATAGCCAGGTTTTAGCACCGGCAGCGGAATTTCTATGCGCTTCGGAGCAGTTACTGCTGCTGCCAGCGCTAGAACCCACACTATGTGTTCGTAAAAGCGGAGGGGGGTTTTTCCCCCACCATGTTATTTGTTTGAAATACTGTTCTTCATTCAGGAAAATTAGCATTTTCCAAAAGAAATGGTAAAACACTCAACTTTTTAGGAGTAGACTGGTGGTTACTGCAAAAGCCGATCAACCCAGGGAACAGGGTTCGGTTCCCACTGCAGCTCCCTGTGACCCTGGGCAAGTTACAAACCACTGTTACCTCAGGTCTAACCCCCTTCCCTAAAAACACAACAAAAAAAAACCCCCCAGTGCCAGTAACCACAGAGGGGCAGTATATCAAGTCCCATCCCCCTTCTCTTTGATATGTGACCACAAATAAAATAGTTATCCTTTATCCCTGATTACAGAATTTCTCTTAGAGGAGTATAATACAAGATTCTGAACTAGTGGGTCAGTGTTTTATTACGTTTCCAACAATCTCCAGCATCACAGCTCAGATCACACTTCTCTGCAAGAATGCTGCTCTCCAGAATATTTCCAGATGGGGCCCCTCCCTTTCTGAGAAAAGTGCAATGAAAGTGCCTCATATTTAACAGTCTTTGAAAGATGAAATACAATGTGCTAACTTTCTCCCGACAGATGCAATTGTCCTTTCACTTTTAAAGAAAAACAGGGCTCCCTTGTAAAAAGCAGCCTGCCAGGAATTTAATACTTACTTAAAACAACATTTTGTTTTCTCTAATTACTGTTCAACCGCAGCTCAATAATAACCCATTAAGGGTCCTTTTACTAAGCTGCAGTAAGCAACAATGTGTGTTTATCTCAGGATAAAAATCCACTATCTTGGGCGCGCTCAGATGTCCTGCGGTAGTTTGGGATCTGCAAATACTTTCCGTGCTCTAAAAATATGTATTTCATTTTTTAGCACTGGGGTGTGTCTGGGGCAGAGAGTAGGCATGTACTGTGCTACATCGCTGTGGTTAGCATGTGAGCCCTTGCCACCTAGAAAATATGAGGATGTCAGTAAGTGTTCACACACTAATGGCCATGTGCTATTGGGAAAATTTGTGCATGGCCAATAATGGGAATTATGGAAAATCAGCTGTTTTACTACTGTGCTAAAAGTGGCCTCAAAGCACAGGAAAGAAGCATGCTGGGGATTGCACTGGCCTCTTTGTAGAACAGCTTCGTAAAAGGGTTCCTTAATAAAATATATTTATTTGAATTAAACTTCACAGCACTAGGGTTCTTTAATAAAAGAAAAGAAAAAGATGTATACATATCAAATGTGTAGGGTAAAGAATGCCACGGGGACCATTTACCGCAGTAAACCGTGGTCACCACAGTAAATCTGCAGGAATGGTGACATTTGCAACTGGTTTACCGCAGGAACAGGGACAAGACCTTTTACCACCCCGTGGGAGCAGTGAAAAGTCTTGCTCCTGTGGTAAAAAAAATTGCGCCCGTGCCAGACTCGGCATCTCCTCCCCAGCTCCTCTTGCGCCTATTTTACCTTCAGGAGCCAGCCATGCCACGATGAAGACAGAAGGAACCCAAAACCAAAGCCTGAGACCAATGTGATTTGAAGAATAAAATTACCAGACAACAAAAAGTAGAAAAAATTAATTTATTTTATATTTTGTGATTAGAATATTTCAGATTTGAAATATGTATCCTGCTAGAGCTGGTATTAGACATAACTGGGGACCGCAAAGCCTGGGCTGTGCTTCTTTAGCTTCCAGCTGGCTTAGGGCTCTCTCTGACCAGGGGGCAGTTGCCCTAGTTGCACTCCCCTAATACTATTCCTGCCATGTGTGACTGAAGTATTCCCCTTAGCTTGATTTTTCTATGTAGCATTCTGTAGTAATTTGGTTTATTCAGTTTTCACAATAGTGGAGGGGATATTTGTGAAAGGGAGGGGAGACAGGGGTTTTGTTGATCCTTGCTCTATATTATTTGTGTTTATAAAATGACAATTATACAGAATATTGTCTCTTTTTATACTTTAATAAAATAAGTTCAGTATAAAATCATAACTATTCAATGCTTGTGCGGATGGTATCAGACAGTTTGCAGGGTGAGGACGGGGACTGAGCTCATGGAGATGGGGCAGGGATGGGGACTGAGCTCAAGGAGACGGGGCAGGGATGTGGACCGAACTCGCGGGGACGGGGATGAGCTCACAGGGCGGGAACGGTGATAAATTTTTCCCCGTGTCATTCTCTAGTGTAGGGTTACCATATTTGATGATGGACAAACCTATACACATGGTCCCACTCTGTTCTGCCCCAAGCCCCGCCCTGTTCTGCCTCAAGCCCTGCCCTGTTCTGCCTCTAATCCCACCCCATTCTGCCTCCAGTTCCGCCCCCCCCAAAAGCCTCATCTCTTTTTTCTCGATCTCCAGGCCATGTCTGGAGGGCCTCCAGCATGCACGGATGTGTGTGACATCATCCACTCATGCTTGTTGAAGTTTTGGAAAGTCTTGTTGCCGAGCTTTGGAAAGGCCATCCAGGAACCTGGCCAGTCCTCTAAAAAGAGGCCATGTCCTGGTTTTCCCAGACATCTGGGACATGTGTGTGATTAGTAGCCCATCACAAAGAAGAAAATTGTTCTGAGAAATTAAATGGGATGATTTTCCAAGGGATGCTGTGCATCTATCAAAGAAGGGAAGAAATGTCTTTGGCAGCCAGTGGCGAGCAGTGACATTTATAGCAGGGGGGTTCTGTATATGAGCTAAACCAGGGCTCACCAACTTCGGCCCTTACCAAATCAGGTTTTCAAGATTTCTATAATGAATATGCATGTGATCTATTTGCATACAATGGAGGCAGTGCATGCAAATAATCTCATGCATATTCATTGAAGAAATCCTGAAAACCTAACTAGATAGAGGACCGAGGTTGGACACTCCTGTGCTAAATGTTAGTGGACTATATACCCTTAACCCAGGGATCTCAAAGTCCCTCCCTGAGGGCCGCAATCCAGTTGGATTTTCAGGATTTCTCCAATGAATATGCATTGAAAACATTGCATGCACATAGATCTCATGCATATTCATTGGGGAAATCTTAAAAACCCAACTGGATTGCGGCCCTCAAGGAGGGACTTTGAGATCCTTGCCTTAACCAATGTTAATGGGCTCATTGTTTGTACTAAATGCTGTCACGTCTTGGTCTCCCCACTTGCTTCTGTGTGTGACTTGTGAGACTGCCCCAGGAGTTCCCAGCAGCCCTGTTGAGATTGGAGCTGGCATAAGCAGAAGCAATGTAAATAGGGCTGCAAGGACTTCTCATGGAAGTCTCATGAGCTGCCACTGGAAGTCCTGGAAGCCATTTTGAAGGAACAGTGGCATTAGGCAGGAACAAGTGAGCTTCATTTCTGTCCCCCAAAAGATCACTAGACCCACTAAGGTTTCTTAAGGTAGGCCCAGAGAGGACCTATGGGTAGTCAAGTAGCCTGGGGGTAGGGAGCATAGAGAGTTATCATGTGAAAGGAAGAGTTTTGGTTTCATCCAAAAATACACTCTTTTCAGCTGAAAAACAAAACTGAAATTTGGGCTGTTTCAGAGTTGAATCCCAGCCTGCAGGACTTAGGACTACCATATGGCTCCAGGAAAATGAGGATGGATTGAGACATCCGGGTTTTACTGCCATTGGTTTCAGTAGAAGTAAAACCCGGATGTCTCAATCCGTCCTCATTTTTCTGGAGCTCTAATTCTAACTCTAATTCTGCTTGTGAATCTGAGCTAGTTGCTTAATCCTTTCATTGCCCCAGGTACCACAGTTAGATTGTGAGCCTGCAGGGACAGATAGGCAAAATACTTAAGAGTATCTGATTACTGTTCAATGCATTGAAACCACGTTGGGTAAATCTCATAATGAAAAGGCAGTAAATAAACATAGCAACCACAGTGGGAACTCAAATCAGTCATTTTGAGTAGAGAGACTATGGAGCAGGAGCATAGGAGGATCGATCTTGCCCTGGCTCATCACTGGACCAGCCTAAGGTAGGCCTAAGAAGTGAACTGTGATGGGTCTGGGAGGGGGAAGACTTAAATATAAACTGAGATCCCCATTTTTGGCCATTTTTTGGCTCAAGAATCTAGGTTTATATTTGAGTATATACAGTATATTTTCTTTTTTTAATTTCTTTATTCATTTTAAAGCCATAAGTAAGTACAAAATAAAATACAATCATATAATTATATAAAATCACTTAAATACAATTGCAATTATAATCTATGACAAAAAGATTATCACCCCCCCCCCATAATTATATCTAATAACTACACTCAAATTGAGAATTGAAAAATACATTCCAACCCACCCTGGACGTGTATGACCAAAGGGCATAATCAGCAATCACTCTTTGCAAAATTTTGTCAATGGCTCCCAAATCTTCAGAAACTTCTTATAATATCCCTGATGTATGGCCATATTACGTTCCATCTTAAAAACATGACAGACTCCCACCAAAAGGAATAGTTCAGTCTATCCCAGCTTTTCCAATTCCTTAGAATAAGCTGTATGGCAACCCCTGTCATAATAAATATAAGTTTATTATTATGGGATGATATTTGGCTTTTAGCTCTCATCATAGTACCATATAGCACAGTGTCATATGTTAGTACCACTGGATTTTCCATTACTTTGTTTACCTGATCCCAAATGGATCTCCAAAATTGAAGTATCAAGGACAATAAAATAATAAATGATCTAATGTCCCAGGTGTGTTACAGTATATTTTCTGAGTTAAGACCATAAAAATTCTTAGAAACCATACAAGCTATTCTCAATTTCAAATGATTTTTATTGTAGTATAAAGAATACAAAAAATTATTACGTACAGAATTATCATTTTCAATACATGTTTCAAATATACAGATTGAATAACAACTACAGTTATGGCTGTAAAAAAATATACAAGCAATAACATATGGGCAAAATTTCAAGTATAAAAATACAAAGTCAGAAATAGTAATTGAACAACAAGCTCAAAAAAGCCAAGAAATGGACCCTAAAAAGGTGCTATTCTCCAACTTTTTCATCTCAGAAATTTAGGAAAGCTGTAATGAATCAGTGTAAGATACATTTGCATAGAATGGAGTTCCAAAGCATGCAAATCAGTTTCATGCATAACTACAGCAGATATCCTGAAAACCAGATCAGTTAGGTATGCCTTCGGGGCAGGGTTGAAAACCACTCCTCTAAGTGTGTTACATTCTTCTCTTAGTGGAAATTTATTGTCTGACTTTAAGTGTGTTTTTTGTTTGAGGGGATAGAGTCTTTTCTGCATCTGCATTTGTCTAATTTTCAGTTATTTGCTGCATTAATCTATGAACTGTAATCCAGGCAGACGTTATTTACAACAGCAGAAACTATGTGCATTTCAATCATGCCCCTTTATATTGTATTTCAATTACTGCACGAACTCAATTATCCAAAGCGCTCTGTCTTCTGAATGGTCCCTGAGGATAAATTTTCCAGTTTTCTACGTGTGTATAGTATTGTAGGTACCTAAATTAAAAGACTGAATGTATATTGCATTTTTTTTTTCAGAATAATGTAGTTGGTGCAGTATCAAACTGCTTAGCTATACAAAATGGTTGATTCACCTATGGCTCAGTTTTTATGTCAGCTCTTCCCCCTGAATGGCTATTAACCTGGTTCCTTGATCAGAGGTAAAATTCCAATTTGTTGGGCATAAGACTTGATTTTCACCCATAAGAACTTAAGAATAGTCTAACTGAGTCAGACCAATGGTCCATCATACCCAGTAGCCCATTCTCATGGTAGCCGATCCAGGTCACTAGTACCTGGCCAAAACAAAAGAGTAGCAACATTCCATGCTACCAATCCAGGGCAAGCAGAGGCTTCTCCCATGTCTTAATAATAGACTATGGACTTTTCCTCCAGGAATTTGTCCAAACCTTTCTTAAAACCAGCTACGCTAAACGCTTTCACCACAACCTCTGGCAATGCGTTACAGAGCTTAACTAGTCTCTGAGTGAAAAAATATTTCCTCCTATTGGTTCAAGTTCAAGTTCAATTTTATACGTTCTTAATGAATCGCTTATTTAGATTGCTAAGCGATGTACAACATAATATAAATGTGCAAATAAAATATTGGTGCTGACGTACAAAATGACTTTTATATTGTGGGTTAAAACTTACAAGAATTGTGTGGGAAAATGGGGAGGAAGTTACAATCTTTAAATAGGAGAGAAAGAAAAACATAAAAGGAATGAACAAAAAGGGGGGGGGGTAATTTTGGCTACTTAAATAAAAATTGTTAATTTGAAAGCTAAGAATCATATGCATCTTTAAAAAGATATGTTTTTAAGATTTTTTTAAATGAGGGTAAATCTTTTAATTCTCTAATGCATTGAGGTAGGAGGTTCCATGATTGGGGGGCCATTACAGAAAACATGTCGTGCCGTCTAATTCCTATAACTTTCATCGAGGGAATGGAAAGAAGATTGTGGGAAGTCGAGCGGAGAGATCGTGAAGTGCTGTATGGGTTTAACCACCTATTAATAAATTGTGGTTCATTATAACTCAAAGCTTTAAAAACTAAAAACAGTAATTTAAAAGTAATGCAGTGGCTTACCGGAAGCCAATGGGATTTAATCAACAGAGGGGTAACATGATCATATTTTTTCGCATTGTGGATCAGTTTCACGACAATATTTTGGATTAATTGCAGCCTTCTTTTTTCTTTCTGAGTGATATTAAGAAGGAGGAAGTTACAATAGTCTATTTTGGATATTACCAAGGAATGTATTAAAATATTAATAGATGTGAGACTCTAGGAATTTGGCAAGTGAACGAATTAAACGTAATTAAAAAAACCATGATTTAACAATATTGCTCGATCCGTTCATGCAAGACGTTACCTCGCAAGTGTGCCCCACTTCTTTCTACGAGCATTAGTAATGTAAATTTTTGTAAATTTTTATGGGTCCTCAGAGGGCCACCACGCACTCAAATATATCTCATAGTGCGGGGCTTTATGCACCCTTTCGTCACTGGACCTATATTTTTTATGTTATTAGCTTAACTTAAATATAAATATGCTAAAAGTACTTAGCTTAGTGACGCTAGTCGGGAGGGTAGAGAACATCAGTTGTCCAACATGTTTCGCCCAAATAACAGGGCTTTATCAAGGTTCCCTCTCCCTGTATGTTTGGTTGAGGCAAGCTGCTTCTGGTCCTAGGAACTGGTCTGGCTTCTTTACAAGGTTTCCTCTCCAGCTTGGGTTGATTCAGGGCTACATATAAAAATATAGGTCCAGTGACGAAAGGGTGCATAAAGCCCCGCACTATGAGATATATTTGAGTGCGTGGTGGCCCTCTGAGGACCCATAAAAATTTACAAAAATTTACATTACTAATGCTCGTAGAATGAAGTGGGGCACACTTGTGAGGTAACGTCTTGCATGAACGGATCGATCTATGATAGTACTCTTCATTCAAAATATAAGTGAAGCAAGTGCCTAGATTTTCATTAACAATATTGCTAACATGATCATGATAGGTAAGTTTATCATCAATGAAGACACCTAAAATTTTTATAGTGGTGACCAATTCCAATTTGGTGTTGTTAATGCAAAACGGAGTGCTTAATGCTATATCCCTTTTCCAAGAAAAAAGCATCGATTTCGGTTTTTTGAGGTTTAATGCCAATTTATTTGTGTTGAGCCAGTTTTTTATGATTACAAGTTTATTGTTGATAGATGTAATGTCTTCTTTGTTTTCAGGATCTAATGGATGGAGGAGTTGAATGTCGTCAGCATATGCAAATGTTGTGAAACCTAGTGATTGTGCTATATTTAAAAGTGGGGAAAGGAATATATTGAAAAGAAGGGGAGATAGTATTGAACCCTTTTAAAAGTATTTCCCTGTAGTTTCATCAAGTGTCCCCTAGTCTTTGCAATTTTTGATGGAGTGAAAAATCGATCCACTTGTACCCAGTTTTACCATTAGCTTTGTCTTTTCACCTTGAGATGTCATCACAGTTTGAATTAAATGTGGGGTTCTTTTATGATATCTGTTGAAATTTAGGTCCTCTTTTATGAAGCCGTGTTAGGCTTTTTTTTTTTTTTATTGCTGGCTGCAGCGATATTAGCTCTGATGCTCATAGGAATTCTTTGAGCATTGGAGCTAAAACCGCCGCAGCCAGTGATAAAAAAAAGCCTTATAGTCAATGATAAGCGCTGGATTTGAATTCTGAACTTGATATGGTTTGACTAGTTGTACTATGTTAAGTTTATTGCCCATCAAGATTTATGATGATGATGTATGGCTTGTCCATATCATGTCTTTTTGAACTAATAAAAAAAGCCTATCGCGGCTTGGTTAATGGGGTTGGGGGGGTTAGTTTGGAAAATCTCAAAAGCTGACCTTTAACTCTGAAAGATCACTAATGTTAAAACTAAAACCTTCTCAAACCTCAGATTTGTCACAGTGTTTTCGAAAAGATCTGTGTGGAAGCAGCCTATCAAGACTGGTACTCTCATTTGCTGGATCAGTATTCAAATGACTCTATTTTTTTTTTAACACCAACTGCAGTTTTTAAATGTATTGGGGTAAATATTCAAAAGGGTTTAAATGAGCAGAGCTCTTGCCTGTTTAAACCCCGATTAGTGGGCCAGGAAGGGCTATTCAGTGACAGTTAACTGGGTGAGGCTGCTGAACATCCTCTCGCACTGTGGCACTCTCTGGATATTTACAGGGCAGTCAAAGTATGAGCTCGGGGCAGCCCCAGAATATATGCAGATTCAGTTGATATGCAGTGCCAGTGTACTTATACCTAACCAGGCCTATAGCAATTCACAAAAAGTAGTCCTACCTTTGCCAAATTTGGCAGGCTGGTATTGGCCCTGAATATTGACCAGCACCCACATAACCTATGGGTTAGCTGAAGACCTAGATATTAAGGGCTCCTTTTACAAAGGTGCACTAGCATTTTTAGTGCACGCACCGGATTAATAATAATAATAATAATAATAATAATAACAGCTTATATACCACAATACCATGAAGTTCTATGCGGTTTACAAAGATTAAACAAAGGTACAAATTGATTGACTTTAAGAGGGGAGGAAGAAAGAGGGTTAATAGGACAGGAAATCCATTTTTGAGGAGAGAGTGATCAATAGAACAAGTTAATCGCTATAGAGGGGAGAGAGAAGAGAGGATCAGTTGTCTAGATACTTTAGGAACAGGTGTGTTTTCAGACGTTTCCTAAATTCCTCATAAGTAGTGGGCGAAAGCAATTGTTCTAGGTCTTTACCCCATGATGCTGCTTGGTGCGAGAGAAAATGCTCATGGTGTTTTTTCAGTTTACAACCTCTCACTGGGGGGGAAACGAAGTTGGAATGTGAGCTTCTCTTGTGTCTGTTGGCGGAGAAGACGAAAAGGTCAGTTATATATTTAGGGGCAAGTCCGTGTAGTGCTTTGAAGCAGAAGCAGGCAAATTTAAACTTTACGCGCGCCTCCATTGGCAGCCAATGCAGCTGCCGGTGGTAGGGTGTCACGTGGTCAAACTTCCTCAGCCCAAAGATCAGTTTGACCGCTGCATTTTGCATCAATTGTAAACGCTGCATTAGCTACTGCTCAAGATGGAGGCGGTAGCGGCTAGCGCGTGCGGCTATTCCGCACGTTAAGGCCCTAACACACCTTTGCCAGTGTTTGGACAAGGCCTTGCATGAATCATATGGGTCTAATTCAGTTCTTGGCTATCAGTGGCTTTATGAATGTTCATTGCTGCAGGCTGAATATATTCAGTGAGCATACGTTATAGTGGGTTACATAGTCGGCATCAGCCATTTTAAACAGTGTTCTCTCACTATCGGCAGTTTCCTGTTGCTCATTTTCACCGAGAGGGATTACAGCGCACTGTTGTTCTACTGAAATTTTATCCTTAAGGACTTGGCTTTCATTTGTTGGTTTATAAATTACCAATAAGGACTCCTGATGTTTAGCCGAAACACAGTCCGTGTCGAGTCAATGACTTGCCAGATGTTTTTATGTATGTACTTTATCTCTGGTTGCTATTAAAGTGTGATTTATTTATTTAGATTTCTATTCCGTCCTCCTGCTCTTTTCCATTGGATTTACCAATGATTAGTTACAGATCTATTGTTATGGGCAATATTTAGTGATTATTCATGTAGTTATGCAGTTTAATTTAGAACAGCCTTTCTGATTCACATAGCTGCATGGATAAAGGCTGAAGATCATTAGATTTCTGTAGAGTTAAGCAATCACTCGTGCTCTGCCTTCACTCTGTCCCAGTGTTCTGTAAATATTTTCAGGAAAGAGCTGCTGAATATTTATAGATAGGGCACATGGACACCCACACATGTGCAGAGGACATCCAGACATGACCCTGAGCTCGGGGAAGGAGACGTGTGGTTTGTGTGGGGGAGGGGCTGAGAGTGGAGCGGGGCGAGGCTGGGCAGAGTGGGGTAGGGCCAGGTTTTCTCTTTTTTTTTTTTTAAAGAGGAAATCTGGTAACCCTAATCAGGAGGGCAGGGTTACCACATGGAAGTATAAAAGCCTGGGGTTAGACAAAGTCAATGAGGCCCTGAGAGAAGAAGTAGCCTCCAGGAGGGACTGCTGGGAACACGGAAACTACTTTCCAACAGATGAGATAAAGGCAGGCCAATAACTATTCAAAATCCAAAAAAGCATGTAAAATAGTATGCACATTCATTGGTGACAATGGAGCTGTCATAAGACCATGAATATTTAAAGGGACATAGAGGTTTTTCCACCCTCCTTATCAATAATATGTGCTTACCATAGGCAGACTTTTTGAGTTTTTGAGCTGTTAAAAATGGCCAGGAAGAAGAGGCCTCTTGTGTTTTATACCAAATAACCTTTTCCTTGAATCCAGCTATGCTATTGCTACTACCACTAAACATTTCTATAGCACTACTAGAAGTACATAGCACTGTACACATTATGGGCCAGATTCTATATATGGTGCCTTTGTTAGATGTCACTAGGTGCTCTGATTGCAGACACCTAGCGATGCCTAACTAACCCCCGTTTTACAAAACTGTAGTGTGATTTTTAGCATCAGCCATGGCGGTATTATCTCCAACGCTCATAGAATTCCGGTGTTTTCAGGAAAGAGCTGCTGAATATTTATAGATAGGGCACATTGACACCCACACATGTGCAGAGGACATCCAGACATGACCCTGAGCTCGGGGAAGGAGACGTGTGGTTTGTATTACCACCGCTAAACACTGCGTTACAGTTTTGTAAAGGGAGGGAGGGGGGTTAAAATTTGTGCATAACCCAAATTATGTTAATATAGCTTAAATGGCGTATAATTGACTGTTAAATCAACAACAGTGAAGTGGAGAAATATGAATAATTACTATACACACAAAACTGCTCCAACCGTTCAACTGAGAGTAATGCCTTTAACGGAAGAAAAAGCCTCAGGTTTGTTTAGGCAGGGCATAAATGCTCAAGCCTCCTCCACCCACATCATTGGCAGAAAAAACTTCCGTAAAGACTCTACCCTTGCCGCTAAGTTGGTTTTAAATATGGGACAAAAATCGCTTGAATAGCAATGTTGCCAAATGTGTTGAAATGTAAACATGGCATCTCTTAAAAGCCAACGTTTCACGGTCCACTACCGCTTTTTCAGGGCTTCCTGACGCCCCACATCTTCACACAGCTCTGTAAAAATAAAGTATAACTCTATCTCATATCCTT
The DNA here is from genome assembly GCF_902459505.1 of Geotrypetes seraphini. Taxonomy (NCBI): domain Eukaryota; kingdom Metazoa; phylum Chordata; class Amphibia; order Gymnophiona; family Dermophiidae; genus Geotrypetes; species Geotrypetes seraphini. Next base: position 167,344,099 of record NC_047089.1, on the reverse strand, counting down.
AGCAGGCTCCCTCTGTTTTACAAGGAGAAAATCATGCAAGTACTCACTGTGCTGCTTGCTTACGCTCAAAACCTTTTAAACAAGATACGCCAATAACTCACCTCCACGTCACTGCTACGGAGGGAGTTTGGACTATCCTCTTTGGGATGGCTCACCACGTCAAGCCAGTGCTGCATTGGCTCCCTAGGATTGTGGCAAGAACTCGAAAAAAAATCAAAGACAAATCCACTTAATAGAAATAGAACCAGTCTATACTAGTATTTAAACCAGTCGGAGTGACAGATCCCGATTCATAAATCCAGCGCTGCTCTCTTTGTTGTAAACTATTGTCGATTCCCACCTCGTGCACATTGCTCCACGTGATCAATTACGTAGCATTTTAGTTGAAAAAAAATCATGGCTGTGATCTGAACAATGCTGAACCATAGGGACTTGTGTATGTTGCCTACCCAAAGCACTCCTGGGTTCATTGCCTGGTGGTCTGCCCCACATACACTTTCAGGCAGGGGCACACAATACAATAAACCGCATGATCTGAGGTGCATGTTGTCCGATGTCGCGGTGCATACTCTTTTTGGTTCACTGGATTGACAAATTTAGATGAAGTAACCATGATTGCACAATTCATGCAATTTCTACAGGCAGTATGTTGAAATTCTTCTAAGTTGCCTACTCTCTTAGGTCTTAAAACAGCGGGGCTAAGCGTACCTTTTAAGTTCACAACCCGTCTGTAGGCTATACATAAGTCACAATCTGTAAACGGAGGCAACATTTGAAGCAAAGGCCAGTGTTCTGCAAAATTCTGCCTGATTGGTGAGATTTCAGATCAATTTTGACCGTACATGTCATTACTTTATCTAAGTGCTGTGGAGGTCTGGTCTGGAACATTAGCTCTCTATTTGCATATAATGCTTTCTTGTATGCTAACTGTATCACTTTTTCAGGATACCCCCGCTGTCTTAATCTATTTTTCAAGATCTTTGACTGTATCTTATACTCGATAACAGAACTACACAATCACCTGTATCTAAAAAAAACTATGATACTGGCAAATTTCTCTTTAAATGAGGCGGATGGAAACTATCAAAATGTAAAAATGTATTTTTATCCGTCTCTTTCCTATGAACTGTGGCATGTATTTCATTCTCAATCCATCTTAATGTGATATCCAAAAACATAATCTCTGTTTTATCACATTGCATCACAAATGTTATATTTGAATGACAATTGTTCAGCCATTCCAGAAACTGATCCAGTGATCCACGATCATTCTTCCAAACAAAGAAGATGTCGTCGATAAACCTAGTCCAATGAGAAAATTCTTCTTTAAACGGGTTATCTAGAATCCATCTATTTTCAAAATCTGACATAAATAAATTTGCAATCGAGGGCACCACCCCCATTCTTTGTTTATAGTATTTCCCGTCAAACATAAAAAAATTTTCACACATGGCTATTTTAGCTAGATTAACCAAAAAATCAGTCAGGACTCTTAGTTCTCCCTCCCGTTGGTCTAGGTCAGTGGTTCCCAACCCTGTCCTGGAGGAACACCAGGCCAATTGGGTTTTCAGGCTAGCCCTAATGAATATGCATGAAGCAAATTTGCATGCCTATCACTTCCATCATATGCAAATCTCTCTCATGCATATTCATTAGGGCTAGCCTGAAAACCCGATTGGCCTGGTGTTCCTCCAGGACAGGGTTGGGAATCACTGGTCTAGGTAATGATCCACTATCTATAAGGCTTCTTCCTGTGGAAAGCCTGATCGTCCAAGTACCCATAACCAAAGCTGGTTTTTAGACGTATCTAAAAACAGCTTAGGCCTTTCCCCTGCCTCTAAACGCACAGAGAGAAAAGAGGTGTGTTTAGAGGAGGGGAAAGGGCGGGCAGTGGGCTGGAGGTGGGCCGACCTACACCTAGGCATACAACAGGTATAACCAATACAGTTTAGTCGGCACTTAGACCTTTTTCACTTAGTTGAAATAAAACCAGGTCTAAGTGCCGAAAAACAGGCCGCTGAGCTGATGGCCGTTGGCGCCATCAGTTCAGCGGCCTGGCAACCTAACCATCGCGGCAGGAGAGATGCCTCATCTCCCCTACCACGATGCCATCACGCCCACAGGCGGGACCTAAGGCTCCCGGGCCTATTCTGATTGGCCCAGGCGCCTTAGGCCCCACCAGTAGGCGGGGCTTTGGTTAGGCTGGGCCAATCCGGCCCCATTCGTCGGAGGACTGCCTGCCGGACAGACAGGTTTGGCACCCGTCTGTCCGGCCAACTTACCTAAAGGTACGGGGAAGGGGGGTGAGGGTAGTGGGGATTGGGGGGTTGCAGGTCGGCTGGGAGGGGGGCCGATCGGGGGTTCTGGGGGGGGCGGACGTTGGGGGGAGGGGGCTTCATCGAGGGCAGGAGGGCCGGGGATCCCTCCTGCCCGTAATTTAGTGGGGGGTGGGGGTAGAGGATCGACTGGACCAGGAAGGCTTGGGCTCCCTCCTGGCCCGAACAAGTCGGGGGGAGGCATGATCAGCGGGGCAAGAGGGCTTGGGCTCCCTCTTGCCCCAATGGAGTCGGGGAGTTGGGGGGGCAAGAGGGCTTGGGCTCCCTCTTGCCCCGATGGAGTCGGTGAGTCAGGGGGGCAAGAAGGCTTGGGCTCCTTCTTGCCCCGATATGTTGGGAGTGCCGCGGTTGGCTGGGGCAAGAGGGCTTGAGCTCTCTCTTGCCCCGATGGAGTCGGGGCATCGGGGGGGCAAGAGGGCTTGAGCTCCCTCTTGCCCTGATGTTGTCGGGAGGGGGGGGGGTCGCAGTTTGACATGGCAGGAGGGCTTGGACACCCTCCTGCCTGGATCGTTGTGGGGGATTCTGTAATCGGTGTTGTTTTTGACAGAATCCAGCTTTTAGGCGAGGGACTGGCTCCTCCTTCGCCTAAAAGCCCTTCTGTTGGACGTTTGTGGCCTAGGCGTGTTTTTGTTTCATTATGGCTAAAAAGTGTAGACGTGCTGTGGGGGTACTTGTAGACGTAGTGGAGATTGGGCGTTTAGGCAGAGGAAGGCCATAATCAAAACATGGACGTTTGTTTTGTTTATGGACACTTTCCCTGCTTCTGGGTTGAACGTTTAGGGACTTAGGCCAAAAGGGGACTTAGACGCTTTTTTTGATTTTGCCCCTCCACGCGTTTTAGAGCGCACTATATCTACACGTGTGCTAAATGCTAACATGTGCATGTTAGTCTATGGATGCATTAGCGGTTAGCGCATGTGTAGATTTAGCATGCATTTGTAAAACAGGGTCTAAGACTAAGGGCCTCTTCTATCAAACTGCACTAGTAATTTTTAGCGCAGAGAGCCGCGCTGAATGGCCCATGCTGCAGAACTCTATGAGCGTCGGGAGCAGCGCGGGCCATTCAGGGCAGCTCTCTGTGCTACAAACTGCTAGTGCAGTTTCGTAGAAGAGGGGCTAAGTATCTTAATAAAAAACTCGGCCCGTGTCTTAGCTTGTGTTTCGGCCACTTATGTAATTTGAATTTGACACCCCTGGTCTAAAGATTACAGACTGCTGCACTGGATAGAGATACAAAAGTTAAAATATATCTTTGCCTTCCTTGAGCCTGTGAGGGAACAGGCTCAGGTATGTGAAAAAAATAAAAGCTTTTCATTATACAACCTGGACCTTTTAAGAGTGTCCAGGTTGTATATATATGTGTGTGCATGTGTATAAAGGATTTTCCCTGTAGAACCTGCTCAGGCAATCACAACTATATAGAATCTTCCCCTAATAGCCTGTGCTAAAATATCATGAGTTTTGGCAAAATAACCCATCTTAATCGTAGCCAATATTGATAGCTTTCCTCCTTAGCGGTTTACAAAATAAACACTGGCAAATTACAAATTTTTTAAAAAATACCACAACAAATAAAACAACATCAATCATTTACAATAACAGCGGGATCTGGATAGGCCCTGCTGTCCACCTATATACTTACAACCCCCCTTACCATCATAACCTTCCCCCACCCACTTTTACCACAAACACACTAGTCTTTATGATGGTAAAAATTAGCTGCATCTAAGTTTATTAATTCATAACACATAAGACTTATCTTAACTTCAATTAACATCATAACCAAAAGAGTTCCTCCCGAGCTACCAAAAAATACATAGTTTCAGTGCCCTCGACCCCGCCACCACAGCAAGGGTCAGAGGAGAGGCATGGCCCTCATGCCCCTTTTAACCAGGTCACCTGACCCACCGGGCTTGGCTCCCAGATGGCCCACCACTCATCACCTGATGAGCCCCATGACCCAGTAGCTCGGGAGATGTGCACCCCTGAGCTACCAACATCTGCCAAAAAACAACAGGCGGGCATGTGGGAAAAAGCCACCCTAGAGGCCCTGGAAGGAACCGAGTCCTCCAGGGTCCCGGCTTTATGACTTCACCCCCGTGTTACATTCCACCCATTGACACGGGGGTCTCGGGCTCCCATTTCTTCAACTAAAATAATATGGCAACCTGCTACAGTGCAACAATGCAACAGCTGCATCCATCCCACTGCACAAGCTTGAGAAAAAAAAAGTCATGTTTTAAGTTTCCTTCTCAGCTGTTTATAGTTCCTTTCCAAGTACGTGAATCTTCAAAGTCTCAAAGAACTATTAAATCATGATGTTTTTCTTTCAAACATAGGGAACATTCTGAAAAACAGTAATACAATATGGAAAACATTCAGTTAGCATCTGTGTTGTACGATTAAGTGCTAATACGAGACAGTGAAGGAATCTCTAGGTCTCCATATTATTAACACATTTAAATATGATTGGACTTTCATCTGTTAGTATCACTGGAATGTCTTTTCTGATTATCCCAGTTCAATTGCATCAAAGAGTTTGCTAGTGATTCTCTGCATAAATGCAACTTAATTTTATACACATTTCCTCAATGACAGCATATAAATTTTTCTAATGTTGACTGTTGTAAACCAATTCTGTGGTTTGATCGCTGCAGGGAAAATTATTCCTATATGGCTCGTATTCTTTGTTTCATGGCTTAGAAGATCTCACTGTACTTTGTACAAGGATTCAAGATAGATCTATCTGATTTTCAAATAAAGTTTAGGGATCTTTTGGCTGAAAATGAACCCCAAGGCTAAACTTTATTTATTTATTTAATCATTTATTTAGCCCATTCTCCCTAAAGAAGCCCAGTACGGGTTACATGAGTATACTCATAATATAAATAGAAAAAACTCATAATATAAGTAGGACAAAGGAAAGGATGGAGTCAGTCAAGAGGAAGGCTACTAAAATGGTGTGTGGTCTTCGTGATAAGGCGTATGGGACAGACTTGAAGATCTCAATCCGTATACTTTGGAGGAAAGGCGGGAAAGGGGAGATATGATAGAGACGTTTAAATACCTACATAATATAAATGTGCATGAATCGAGTCTCTTTCATTTGAAAGGAAACTGCAATGAGAGGGCATAGGATGAAGTTAAGAGGTGATAGGCTCCGGAGTAATCTAAGGAAATACTTTTTTACGGAAAGGGTGGTAGATGAATGGAACAGTGTCCCGGAAGAGGTGGAGGAAACAGAGACAGTGTCTGAATTCAAGAGGGCCTGGGATAGGCATGTGGGATCTCTCAGAGAGAGAAAGAGATAATGGTTACTGCGGATGGGCAGACTAGATGGGCCATTTGGCCTTTATCTATCGTCATGTTTCTATGTGTTATATCATGGCTGAGGATCCTCTCTTGCTCTTGATGAGATTTCCAACCCTCTACATGGGGTAATGTTCATGGGTGAGTCAAAAATGGAGTGAGAGTTTACCTGCCTAAAGTATAATGAAGTTACCTTGGTTTTGGTTGGCTCCTGTTTTGGTTTCTGACAGAAGATTGTTCAATGAAAGGAGACTCCTTTTCTGCATTCTATTCCGTGTTTCTTCTGTGTCCTACCATCTTTTGTTTTTGTTTATTGCAAGCTTCTGTTTATTGCAATGCTTGAGTACCTGATTGTACAAACCGCTTAGATAACCTTGATAGGCGGTATATAAAATCCTAATAAAAAAAAAAATTATTCTCATGTTTTGCTAGTCTCCTATACTTTTGCTGCATGATTGGCTACAGAACTGAGAAATAGTAGTAATGTGTTATGTTATTATTTTAGGATATATAAGATGGCTCTAAAGAAGGATATTAGGTCCAGTGCTGTGGGTTGCCAGCCCAGCTAGAAGGTAATCAGAAATCTGGACTATTGAGCTGAACCAGAAGCATCAACTTTGGAAGTCCTTTAGTAGGGGACTTTGGGAGCCATGCAAAGACACAAAGGTAAATCTATCTGTGGTGGCTCTGGAGGCAACAGAAAATAAATGCAAGGCTCAGATACACATAGCCAAATGCTTCAGAAAGCGATCTTGAGTTTTGAATTCATCAGTGTTGGTTCTGGATCTGGCCAACAGGTGGATGTTTCTGCTTCTAGAAACTGGGAGACAGAAGTGTTCAAGTTTCATGTCTCATATTTATTTGATGAACCACCAATTCAATGACATTCTAGGTGGTTTACAAATATCACACCACAAAATCAAAACTTATTGGAATATGTTTATAAATAAGATGACAGCAAATACAAGTCCCCAAAAGCACGGTTAGCAAGTTCTTACACAATCGCTTGCACTTTCACCCTTATAAGCTGTAATTGGTGCAGAAGTTACAACCTTCAGACAATGCAATGTGACAAAATGATCAGGTGCTCCTCAAGTGACCCCCGATATCACCAGCCATTACTTTCTGTGACTTTTTCCTTTGGGGGTCCTTACCTTCACTACCCACAACTATGGATGATCTGCAAGAACGCATCACTGAAGCTATAAACGCGATCACGCCGGATATGCTTCGGAAAGTCTGGTCCGAGCTCAATTATCGCATCGATGTTTGCCGAGTAGCAGGTGGGTCGCACATCGAGTGTATGTAATCAACAGATACCATATGAAACTTTACGAGTTGATGAAACTGTAGCCTCAAAGGTGAAAGAATGTTCCAATAAATTTTGGTTTTGTAACCATTTAAAATCAAGGAGTGTTTTTGTGGGCACCCTGTATATCAAATATCAAAGTCAAAAATCAAAGGAAAAAGAAACATACCGTACGTTCGTCAAAGGAGAGAGAAGTAGGTGACACCCTGCTGCTGCATATCCCAACGACATGGACCCAATGCACCCAACATCAGACACAATTTATGAACCAAAAAAGCCTTTAGAAAGACAAAAAAAAGGTCTTCAACCCAGTCTTGAATGCATATATTTATTAGGATTTATTTACCACTGTCTTGAAGGAATTCACTCAAGGCATTAACAGTAAGAGTAAGTCAAACATAAGCAATAGACAATTTCAGCAGTTAAAATATTCAAATTACAATCAGAGTGTGGCATAGAATGCTACGTTATAATGTTGACACAATACGAATCAAACATTTTATTATTATTTTTTAATTAGTATGCGTATGGGAATGGTTAACAGCTGTTTGGTATGGAGAAATCCCTGGAGACATTAGACATTAGAAATCTAGATATTTGACTATTGATTTATGTAATTTTTAAACTAATGTTAATTTAGATTGTTTTATTTATATTTATTTTATTTTTATACTGATTTATGTAAATCAAATTGTTTGGCTTTTTAGACGGTAAGCCACCCAGAAGGCTAGGACTCTTGGTGCGAGATAGAAAATTGAAATTAACTTGGAAACTTGGAATGGCATGATTAATTATCACGCCGATTAAACTAATTAAAAAATTAAGATATTTGTAGATTTGGCTAGGTGTCACTGGGCGTCACTGATAAGGGCATCTAGCAATGCCTAATTTAGGTGCTCTTTATAGAATTCCACCCTAAGCGCAAATTCTATACTGGCAATTGTCTGTGCAATTGCTGTTATAGAATACTAGTGTAAATCAACATTTACATGCTTAACTTCAGGTGCAACCACTTATGCCATGTGAAAAGCATTTAAGTGCAAACCTTTACAACAGCTTTTGACATGTAAGCATGATTTCATGACAAAGATAGGCTCCAGAAATGTACGTCTGGAAAACCCTGGCCTACATTTAAGAACATAAGAATAGCCTTACTGGGTCAGACCAAAGGTCCATCAAGTCCAGTCGCCCGTTCTCACGGTGGCCAATCCAGGTCACTAGTACCTGGCACCTATCTTTGCCGGAGACGTGATTCTGTATACAGCGCTATCGAGTGATTGAGACGAGATCAGCAGCCGCTTTTTAGGCAACGACTGATTTTGGTGCTATATAGAGAATCTGGGTCTAAGTGCATCAGTACAGCGCATGCCTCTGACCTGCTCGTGCCCCTTCCTTGTCCACGCCTCCTATGAGTTATGCGCTAAAGAATTTGCACACTAAGGACCAAGTTCTATATATGGTGCTTAAAGTTATGTGTGTACATTAGTGCGCATAGTCAATATATGTGCACATTTGATTAACTGGCCCAGTTGGTGCTGATAATTGGCAATTAACACTTTATAATTGACTCTAATTGGAGTTAATTGAAACGTATGTGCAAAACTTGGTAGGCACACTGACAAAAATATTATGCATGATTCTGGAAAGGGGGCGTGGTTAGGCGTGGATCATGATGGGCATTTTTTAATAACGTTATGTGCAAGTTTTTGAGTTATGTGCTGATGTGTGCACACATAGGCGTCGGAACGGAGGTGGCCACAGGGGCTGTGGCCTCCTCAAAAATTGCCAATGCTTCGGCTACCATAACATTTAAAACAATAGTGACCCGGGGGGGGGGAGGTTAGGTGTGGTGAAGAATGGAGCAGCAGGATCAGTGTTAAGAGTGGGGGGGTGCGAACAGGGCAGTTATGTGTGCCGATCCAACGTCGCCTTCATCACCGACAATGAAATGCAGCCTGTGGCCTCCCTCCCCGCGTTCCTTGTACTGCGTTCCACCCCAATGAGGCAACTTCCTTTTTCAGCCTGGACTGACTACAGCACAAGGAATGCGGGGAGGGAGGCCACAGGCTGCGTTTCAGAATTGCTACCGTAGCCGGCATTCCCCTGTAGCAAAAAATGTGAGCGGAGGTAAAGGGGGAGGACATGCCAGGCCAGGAAGCCCCCAAGACTGGTTGTTTTTTTTTAAGTAGAATGGGTTGCAAAGACGTGCCAAGTGGGGAGTGAAGGGGAAGGACTTAAAGGGCCAGAAACAATAGGAACTAGTGGGCAATGGTTTGGAGGGACAGAAAAAGAGAGTAGTTGGATGTAGGGTGCTGTGAAGTAAAGGGGAATGAGATACTTGAAGGGAAGACGGAAAGAGAAAGGTAGAGATGCTGGACCTGGGGGTGGTGTAGAGGGAGATGTATAGAATAGGAGGATAGGATAGTTGGAAAGGGAGAGATATGGCATTGGAGGGCAGGTGGGAAGGCAGGGAAGAACAGATGTTGCTCAGGCTGGGAAGGGGATGGGAAGGACAGATGCTGCACAGGCTGGGGGGAGACAGGGAAGGACAGATGTTGCTTGGGCTGGGAGGAGGTTGGGGTGCTGGAAGTGATGGAAAGAGAGATGCTGCCAGTGGGGGAGGGAAGAGAAAAAGAAAATTGTTGTACATAAGTGCATGGAGTGGGAGGGAAAGAGAGACGGGGAAAGGAAGAATAGGGAGAATTGTTAGACATGATAGTGGTGGAGAGGAGGGAAAGAAAAATATTACACTGGGAGGGATGACTCAAAGAAGTGAGAGATGTCAGATTCTGGAGAAGGGTGATGGAAGGACAGAATTGTCTGACCACTGGAAGGGGAAAGAGAGATGCCAGACCAGATAAAGGAAGGAGAGAAGAAAGAGATACCAGACTGCGGGAAGGAGAGGAGAGAGATGTTAGACCTTGGGAAGAGGGAGGGAAGGAGAGAGATGCCAGACCATGGGAGAGGAAAAAGATGCCAGACCATATGAGGGTGTAAGGGGGAAGACTGATGTCAGACCACTGGAGAGAGAGGGAGATCATGATGCACAGGGATAGAGGGGAAGGGGGAAGAGAGAGGGAGGAGATGGTGCACAGCAATGGGTGTAGCAGGGAGGAGAGGTAGAAGAAATGCTTCTTATGGAATAAATGGGAATAGGGGAGAAGAAAGAGAGAGAAGATAATACACATGGATAGATGGGAAGGGAAGACACGGAAAAGTAGATTTTGTGAAGAAAGCAGAAAAATGTAAGAAAATTGAATGTTAAAAGTTAACGCCAAAGATGAATGTAGGGCAGAAAGTGAAGAAGGAAAGAAAAACAGCAAATGGATAAGAAGGTCATGGAAACACAAGAACACAGACAGAAAGAAGTGCAACCAGAGATTTGGAAAAGATGATTAGATCACCAGACAACAAAGGTAGGGAATATGATTTTATTTTCAATTTACTGATTGAAATGTGTCAGTTTTGAGAATTTATATCTGTTGTCTATATTTTGCACTGTTCGGGAAGAAATTAATTTCTTTCTTTTTCTCAGGTGTTATAATACATGTAGAGTCTGGCATCTTAGGGTTTCATTTGTGGTCTTGTGTTTGCATAGAGGTTATTATCTGTGTCCTGCATGTGTGACCGAGGCCAGGTGTTCTGGTACGAATGAATGTTGAGAAGCATACAGTGTGCTTTGTGTAGTTTAATTTTGTGTTTAACCATTATGTATTGTTAATAAGATTATATTGTGTGTATATATGAAAAAATGAATGGAAAAAAATGGTATTACAATTAATACTATCATTATTATAGGGGTGGGGTCAGGGGTGGGGCTTGGGTGGGGTCTGGGTGAAGATTTTGCCCCCCCCCCAACAAAAAAGCGTTCCGCTGTCTATGTGTGCACAATTAACGTTTCGGTCAGATGTTGCAGATGTTGATAAGGAAAATGTACTTCAAGCTTAATTAATCTGTATTATTATCTGTCGGGTGGTGACTTTATAAAGGTCCTTCAGTCAATTGTGCTCTCAAGTCTAGACTACTGCAATATAGTGCTACTGGGTTCCGTCCATGGTATTAACAGCATTACAGGTTGCACAGAATTCTGTTATCCACACATTATTTAGGTTATCAAGGTGCGATCATGTATCAGAGTTTTACATTAAGCTGTACTGCCTTAAGGTCGAATACAGAGTGAGGTATAAGTTGTTGCTCACCTATTTAGCAATACATAGATTGTCACTGTGGTATCTATCAGAAGTAATCGCATATTAGACTTCACTCTTATAGTTACGTTCGACTGGTAACTGTGATTTGGTGATATCATCTAAAAGGGAATTGTGGTTGCAAATCACGAGGGCTGTGACACTTTCATGTGCAGGTCCAGCAGAGTGGAATAAACTCTCGGGTTACATATGTCATCAAGGGGATCCTGCTTCATTTAAACGTTTGTTGAACGTTTGAGGAGTGTGTGGCGCAGTGGTTGAAGCTACAGCCTCAGTACCCTGGGGTTGTGGGTTCAAACCCTGCACTGCTCCTTGTGATCCTGGACAAGTCAATTAATCCTCCATAGCCCCAGGTACGTTAGATAGATTGTGAGCCCACCGGGACAGATAGAGAAAATGCTTGAGTACCTGATTGTAAAACCGCTTAGATAACCTTGATAGGCGGTATATAAAATCCTAATAAAACTTGAAACTCATCTATTTTGTCAGATGAAATCTGGGTGCTAAGATAGAAGATAGAAGATAGTCTTATAAATTGAATGTGTGAATGATACAAAGAGAGGGGTGGGTATTTGTGGCATATGAGTTAGTATTGTTTGTGAAGGTTGGTTGGATTGTTTTTGACGTGTATTTGTAGGACAAGGCAGTGAAGACAAGTTTGTGCTTGCTTGTATGTATTTTTGTAATATGTGGCTTTTATTATGCATGTGTTTTTGGAACCCGCTTGGTATAAAGCGGGATATAAATAAAAACCATAAACCATAAACTTAGGCACAGGCATTAGGCCAAGAAAAACCTGGCCTAAATGGGTGTGCTTAAAAATTATAATGCACAGCTGCACTGAATTGTTTGTTTCCCCCCTTTTTACTGTTCATCGCTTTGAAATTTCTGAAAAAGTGATTTTATCAAATTTTAAATAAACTTGAAACTTTACTCAGAATCAGTGAAAGTGTTATATACCACTAGCCTGTAACCTCCTAGGCTACCTTACATGCTAGATCCACAGAGCTGACGAGAATCAAATTAAAGTGAGACTTTGATAAATTAATGACATTACTTTTGTCATTTCTTGCTAGTAATTGTAGGTAGCATTCTACCTTAATAAATGTCTCCAGAGCAGACACTTGGTTGATTAATAAACTGAAGAATTTCTCCTCAAAGCACTTATTATATTGTATTTGTTATGAGTCAAACTCTCCATATTACAAACAATTCACTGATATCAGCTATATTTTAATAGTCAGTACACTTTGGTTACTTTACTTTTAAGCTTATAGTAAAATATACATATTATGTTTCAGATATATGTATGTTTCAGATATATATATGTTTCAGATATGTATATCCTGCCAATCAGAGCTGCATATTTCCAGGTCCCATTCCCTTTCATTAGATAACTGACGGCAGATCGGTTAACCTATTGATTCTCCCAGTAGAGGGCATTAAACGTACACTAATGTAGGCTTTTAACTGCTAAATGACTCACTATAGCTAAAAGGTAATACAACAATTACTAAATGGTGTATATCTTTTTATAATCCTAAAGCTGTGATTGCGGACAAGAGCATGCATTTCATTTTCAAAATCAATAGATGTTTATTGCAGGATTTAAAAAAAACAAAAATATATCAAATGAAAGCAGAATGAAATGCAATCCATTTTTCCTAGTGCTATGGCTGTAAAGACAATATTTATTTATTATAATAAATTTTTGGTAATCTGTTTATGTATATACTAAATCATTCTATAATCTGGTAACATAGAGAAGTAAACTTAATCTTTCTTTTTTGGGAGGATACTTGGTTGAAACTTTTCACAATAAGCTGGGGACTTATTCTATTTGTGAAAGATAAGGCACACATCTAGTGCTAATGCTAATGCCAACATAAGCCAAATGCAATTCCTTTTCTCTATATCTACAAAGAACTATGGCCCAGATTCACTAAAGATAGCGATTCAATTGCTGTTGGTCGACTCCTGGCCGATTTTAAAACAGCGATTGATTCACTATCTTTTTTGCATGCAAATGATTTGCATGGAGGTGCAAATTATTTGCTTGCAAACTCCTGACTCAATTGCTCAGTAAGCGATTGAGTCAGGGCAGAACCCTGACAGTAGTGACAGGAGAAGCCAACGCACTCCTGCCATCAGTGCTCCCTCCCCCAGCGATTAAAAATATACATAGTAACATAGTAGATGATGGCAGATAAAGACCCAAATGGTCCATCTAGTCTGCCCAACCTGATTCAATCTAAAAATTTGTTGGGTTCTTTTCTTCTTTTTCTGGGCAAGAATCCAAAGCTCTGCCCGGTACTGTTCGTAGGTTCCAACTACTGAAGTCTCTGTCAAAGCTTACTCCAGTCCATCTACACCCTCCCAGCCATTGAATCCCTTCCCAGCCTATCCTCTACCAAACGGCCATATACAGACACAGACCATGCAAGTCTGCGCAGTACTGGCCTTAGTTCTTCAATGTTTACTATTTTCTGATTCTAGATTCTCTGTGTTCATCTCATGCTTTCTTGAACTCCGTCACCATTTTCATCTCCACCACCACCTCTCTCGGGAGTGCATTCCAGGCATACACCACCCTCTCCGTAAAGAAGCATTTCCTTATATTGCTCTTGAGTCTACCACCCTTCAACCTCAAATTATGTCCTCTGGTTTTACCATTTTCCTTTCTCTGGAAAAGATTTTTTTCTACGTTAATACCTTTCAAGTATTTGAACGTCTGAATCATATCTCCCCTGTTCCTCCTTTCCTCTAAGGTATACATATTCAGGGCTTCCAGTCTCTCCTCATACGTCTTTTGGTGCAAGCCCTCCTCTGGACCGCTTCAAGCCTGTTTGTGCCCTTCGCCAGATACGGTCTCCAAAACTGAACACAATACTCCAAGTGGAATCTCACCAATGACCTTTAAAGGGGCATCAACACCCAACTCCCTCCTGCCATCGGCCCCGGCTATTTATAGACAATTTCTAGAAATACAGATCAGTATCATTAATTGAGCTCATTTCTTTTTTTCTAGGTGGAATCTAAAACTTTAATATATATTAAAAACATAATAAAAATATTTAACCCCCTTCCCCCCTGAGAATGCTCAATCGTTCTAATGTTCAACAGCTCCCTGGAATCTAACTTGACACAAAATAGGGAGACAAGCAATAAAGGTGAACTATTTAGTGGTCTTGGCATCTATAGACCATGTCTATTGCAAAACATTAAATATTCTTGATTAATCCAAACTACTACCTCTCCTCCCCCTCCCGCAAAAAAAAAGTAATGACTGTGCATATTTTGATAAAAGACATACAGTAAAACCTTGGTTTGTGAGCTTAATTCATTCTGAAACCATGTTTGTAATCCAAAACACACGTATATCAAAGTGAATTTCCCCATAAAAAATAATGGAAACGCAGACGATTCGTTCCACAACCCAAAAGCTTTAATATAAAATATCATATGTACTCGTATTGTAAGACCTCGCTCGTTTAGACAGTGTTCCCTCTAAGCGGGCGGGTGTTGTGAGCAAACTTTTTTCACTGTGAGCTAAAAATATCGGGCGCCAGCAAGTTATGAGCCAAATAAATATGTTGCTTTCTACCACAGAACTTCCTTACGTTTGTATGGAATCTATCCCCTTTCAACTTTAGAGAGTGCCCTCTCGTTCTCCCTGCCTTAGCTACTAAGTCTATTCCCTTCAGTACCTTGAATGTTTCTATCATGTCCCCTCTCAATCTCCTCTGCTCAAGGGAGAAGAGGCCCAGTTTCTCTAATCTTTCGCTGTACGGCAACTCCTCCAGCCCCTTAACCATACGTGACAAAAAATCAATTCATGTAGCAAATGCTACATTTATCTTTTGGCATGGCCCATCATGTAGCAAATGCTATAACTGATGGGCCATGCCAAAAGATAAATATATATATACTAAAAAATAAAAAATAAAAATAAATATATACTAGGAGTAAAGGGGCATGCAATAAAGCTTTTAAGTAGTAGATTTAAAACAAACCTGGGAAAATATTTTTCATTCAACATGTAATTAAAAAAAGATTTGGATAATTTCCTTAAAAAATCTGCATGACATTATTAAGATGGACTTAGGAAAGCCCACTGCTTATTCCTAGAATAAACAGCATAAAATCTGTTTTACTCTTTTGCACTGTTGTGCTTTCAGCAAAATGTTTTAAACACAAAAACAGAAAATCACATGCACAGGCATTAGGTCACCCAGGCATCTAGAATTAGCAATCTTGCACAGCCAGCCTATGATTGACAGGAGCTGCCAAATCACATTGAAAAGGATGATAAGGAAGGCAGATAAGAGATGGTGGAAGGAAGACAAAACGAAAAGGCAAGAACAAAACTGAAGTAGAAACAAGCCAAACATACAGTATAGCATACAAAAAATGTATGTTTTCCTTTGGCTTCCAAAAACTGATTGGCATCCAAGTTCCCTAAAGTTTCACACAGTCATCTTCTAATAATGTCACCATATACAGTTGGCTTGCCAGAAATATGTTTAGGATGCCACTGCAACTCTACCAACAGCATATTAACTTAACAGTGTAGCTTCAAAATAACTGCATCTCTATCCTTCCCTCCCCCCTGTGGTTTTTAGCATATCTCTCTTCTCATTTCCTCCACTCAGATCTGATCATTCTCTGCTCTCTCTTCCCTTTTCTTCTCTGGTCTTCCTTCTCTATTTTCTGCCTCCATCTAAATTAAATTCTTTCTTACTATTTAGTCCCGTTTCCCTCTTTTCACTGTGTCTACACACAGCTTGTCAGTCACCCCTTTCCCTCACCCCTCCATTATCTTACTATTTTCTTCCCCCTTTATTTATCTCCTCCTTCCATCCAGTATGTGTTCTTTCCCCACTTCCATTCAGCATCTGCTCTCCCTTCTCAACTGACATCCATCTGCCTTCTGCTCTCTCTCCCTTCTTCTCACTTCCATCATCTGTCCCCTTCTCTCTCTCTCTCATCTCCTCCATTCCATCATCTGCCCCTTCTCTCTCTCTCTCTCTCTCCCCCCCCCCAACTTCCATCATCTGCCCCCCTTCCCCTCACCTTTGTGGGTCACTTTCTTTCCCCTGAGGGTGGCTCATGTCACAGGGGAAGCTTTGGCCGAGCAGAACCGCTTGATTGACAGTGGAACTTACTTGATTGATGTCGTTGCCGTTTGAAGGAAAAAAAAAAAAGGTGGAAAAAAGGAACATGTAAAGGCGAGAGGAAGGGAAACCTCCAGGACAGCTGCTTTTTGCCCTCCTTCAGCGGCCCAAGAGTTCAGACCAGCAGCGGCAGCTCTGTATGCTTTTAACTTCGGCACAGAGCTGCCCCTAATCAATAGTTTAGCGCGGTTTCATGAGGCAGCCTCGGGGCCTTTGATAGCCGGCCCGCTTCGATGATGCGATGTGGGCCGGCCTAGCAAAGGCCCCGAGGCTGCCTTATGAAACCGCGCTAAACTATTGATTAGGGGCAGCTCTGTGCCGAAGTTAAAAGCATACACAGCTGCCGCTGCTGGTCTGGAGGTGCGGAGACAAGGCAGGAGGCAAACGCGGTGGAAGGCAGGAGTCCCGGCGAAGGCAGGAGTCCCGGCACAGCGACTACAACAGGAAGTTGCAAGTCAGCTGACGCCGGCCTTTCGTTGCGGCGGGGACCGAATCCTTCGCGGACCGCAAGATTTTGTTTGCGGACCGGCGGTTGAAGAACTGTGCTCTACTCTGTGTGCGCTGTGACGAGAAACTTGTGCGCTGCGAGGTAATATTTTGTGCGCCAGCGCACCCCAGCGCAGCTTAGCGGGAACACACTCCTGCAGTGTCAGAGAGAGAAGAACCATCGGCTCAATTGTGATGATGTGATATGTGTATACTATATGAACTATGAGAAACCTATGACAAGTCCGAAAATTCTTCAACAGAAAACAATTCCAACTCGTGGTTCAATCTAGAGAGCTGCATGGGAACGGGGATGACAGGAATCCCGCGGGTTCCTCCTTCAGGTCACAGTGATCCCGTGGGGATGCCCCCTCGGGTTGCAGGGATCCCGTGGGGACGCCACATCGGGTCACGGGGATCCTGTGGGGACGCCACTCATTGTCTCGGGGATCCCGCGGGGTTGGAGGCAGCGAGAGAGAGGATCTTCTTCTTTTCCTACCTGCGTCCTGCAGCACACACACTAGCCGACTGGAAGTCTAACCTCCAACGTCAGAACTGGCGTCGGAGAGAAGGCTCCAGTCAGTCACGTGAAGGGTAGCGAGCAGATCTCTTCCTGGCTGAAGGACACATAGCTGTCACCTCTGGCCGGCTCGTGAGGGGCCTTGCAGTCCTTTTCCTCCAAGCACCCATGAGCAGTGGAAAGGCTGGTCAGAGGTGGCGTACTTGGCCGCTCCGTAGAGTGGGGGAGCAGTGGTGGAGAGCAGCGCCTACCCCCCCCCCCGTCTTCCGAATGGTTCTGCCCACTGGAAGCCGAAGTGTTCATCAGCCCTTGCAGCCCTGCCACACCCGTTCACAGATGGACCAACACGGCGGGCTGGCCTGCTCCAGCACCGTGCACACCGGGGCATACATGGAGCAGAGGAAAAACTTGTGCTCCGATGAGCAGTGCACCTTCACCAGCGGGTAGAACTGGTGCACCTCCAGGCCGGCGTCCTCTTGGGTTCTTGTGGCCCAGCAGTTCCAGTTAATTACCAGGTAACAGTAACTGAAAAGGCACCAGAGAATCTGCTAGCCTGAAACCTAACCATACTTGGTTTGTTTGGGCTTTTACTGCTTTATTTTGGTGATGCCAGTTATGGAAAAATGCTCAATATATAGGGCCATGATGGTCTGGTTGTAGGCGATGTCCATGCACAGGGGGATGGAGATGGGCTGGTAGAAGCCATGGTCCTGGATGGAGATGCCCCTTTTCCTGTGGAACTGGCACACCACCCAACAGTTCAGGAAGGGTAGCAGTGGAGAGGACGGACGGTGCCAGACGCCAGGGACAGGCATGGTGGGTGAATCGGAACAAAAAATTACTGCAAAAAAAAAAACAAAAACTTTGGGGGGGGGAAGAAATCCTCAATTCTGTGGCTTGTGGAGACCAAATGGATCCGCCGTGCAAAGAAAGTTTTCAGAACACAAGCTCATGGGCGCTCAGTATTTCCAAATAGGCCCTGCATGCTGTACGTGACTGATGCAAAGCCTTTCCTCCGACGTCAGCTCTGACGTTGGGGGAAGACTTCCAGTCGGCTACATGTTTGTGCTATAGGCAGGAAAAGAAGACTAGCCTCTCGGCTCAAGCTGCCTCCAACCCTTGCTGTTATCTGGATGCAAAGTGGGAAACAGAAGGGGTCAAATGTGGGAGGCAAAGACGGGACACAGAAGGAGGGGAGAGAGTGGGTTTTTGGACACCGAACTTCAAGGCATGAACTTGGGAGAGAGGATGAAGGAAGGTAGGGAAAGAGATGCTGAGGTGGGGCAGGGAATAGAAAGGGAGAATTGGGTGTGGGTGTGGGTGTGTCAGTGAGAGGGAAAGAGAAATGATTGTATACATGGGGAATGGAAGAAAGGAGAATTTTTGGTCATAGGGAGGGAGTGATGTACAGATGAGAGGGAGAAATGTGATGGAAAGGGAACAGTGGGACAGAATGAAAGGGATGCAAGAGGGAGGAATGTTGGTGGGTTGGTAGGCAGGGGTGAAAGATGCCGCACATGGTCCGGGAGATGAGAAAGGGATAAATGCTGGACCATTGTAGAAGGAACCAATGGACAGCAACAGAAGAATTTACAGAAGATGAGAAAGCAGAAAAAAGAAACTGGGACCAACTTGATGGAAAAATAAGTCTCCAGATAGCAAAGATAACAAACAAAATTTATTGACTAAAATATGTTAGCTTTGGGAAATGTATATAGGAGATGTCTTTGTATTGTGTTCAAAAGAAAAGGAAATGCATTTCTGGTTTTATTTCTACAGTGTTGAAGTACTTGCTGACCCTTGCTGTGTCTGGTGGGGATCCCCAAGCACTGCCAGCAGAGGACCTCCTCTAGAGACGGCCAGAACTCCCCTCCACCAAGCGCAGCAGTCGCTGGCAGCATCCATGAGCCACTGAGATGCCAGCATCTGTGACTCAGGGACACTATTACTGCCTGCCAAACTTTGCAAAAGGGACCCCCGGCCAACTGCAGAGGAAGTCCTCAGCTGAAAGCTTGGCGGTCCTCATCAGCTGAGTATTTATATTTTATATTTACATTAGAGGCTCTGGTAGAAACCCGTTTACAAAGCATGTATTCTTCCCAATTAATATTTCCAAATTAATAAAGTGTCTTTGCTTGTTTGTAAATGGGTCTCTACCAGAGCCTTTAATTCAGTAGCATAATTAAATGAAATAACTATTTCTGAAGTTTATAGGGACGGGCGGGAACGGAGGGGACTCCTCGAGGGGACGGCTGGGGATGGAGGGGATTCCTCGCGAGGACGGGTGGGGACGGAGAGATTCTTCACGGGGACGGGTGGGATTCCTCATGGGAACGGGTGGGGACGGGTGGGATTTTGGCGGGGATGGGTAGGGACGGGTGGGATTTCTGTCCCCACGCAACTCTCTAGTTCAATCACTAATCCTACGCCTAATAGACTACTGCAACATACTATATCTCCCCTGCCCTGCAACCACGATAAAACAACTACAGCAATACAAAACACAGCGCTAAGACTCATCTGTTCGCTGAAAAAATACAACCACATCATAGAGGCATACCGCGAATCACTGGCTCCCAAAACAAGCCAGAGTACACTTCAAATTCCACTGCCTACTATTTAAAGCTATAAATGGAGACAGCCCAACCTACTAGAACAATCGACTAATTCAATCCACCTCAATCAGACACAGGAGAACCCACACAATATTCACACACCCGCCAACCAAAAACGTCAAACGAAGAAAACTGTATAACAACCTACCGGCCACCAGAGCAGTGAAACTGGACAGACAACTCACCAATCTGCTTTCGACCACAGACTACAAAACCTTGAAAAAAGAAACAAAAACCCTACTCTTCGAAAAATACATAAAACCAATATAACACAACCAGACATGTCCCAAACTCCTCCTGCAATACTATCTACTTCTTAGCAAATTAGAAAATGTTCAAACTATTCATTAAGTACTTATTATCTTAACAATATGTACTTCTTAATATCATAACAATTCTTATGTAATCCGCCTTGAACCACAAGGTAAAGGCGGAATAGAAATCACTAATGTAATATATGTACTTGCATTGCAAGACATTGCCTGTTTATCAAGTTAAAATTTAATAACATGTTTTGCTTGTTTTGCAAAACACTTGTAAACCAAGTTACTTGCAATCCAAGGTTTTACTGTATTTTGTTGGGAGAGGGGGCTGTGGACGAGACAGAAGGAGTGGCCTGTTTTTCACTGTAGACTATCTTCTCGCCTCCCTATCCAAGTCTAATCCCAAGATCGTCTTGCACTTCAAATTGAAATATCCTGAACAGATGTAAAAACACATGTGAGCCACTGCTCACAAGCTGTGCATAACTTTGTTTCATCTGCTGATGATGTGAGCCTTAAGGAGATCTTTTTAAAATTTCATCACTATTCAAAAGGATAATTAATACATACCCCCAGGCTTTGATTATGCTATACCCAGTGTGTACTGCCGGTACAAAAAATAATGAGGGTCTCATCAGGCCGAATGGATACTCTCGGCAAACATTCAGGTTCCATAAGAAATTTAAGATTCAGTAGTGGTTCCATGTAGGTGGCTTAATCGAATTTTAATTTGTAACACAATACAATAGATAAGATCGTTTGTTTGTAACCAGCACAGTCATTTTGTTTATGTGAAACCCTAGTCAGGATCCAACAGATGGTCCCTTTAAAGACTTAATTGAAGTTTTCTAATATACCCTTTTTTCTCAGTCCATTATAAGATTAAAAAAATAGGGTAAAATGGATATGATGCTGTAAAACAGGAATGAATAAAATACAGGCTCACATTTTTTGTAGACGTGCTACAGACGATAATGTTTACTTGACAAACAGGTAATGACGAATGGGAGATATTGAAGGTGATTGCAACATATGTTGCAGAGTTTAATTAAGTGTGCATAGAACCTGCATTGCTGGAAAATTCTGTAACGATACATTGCACAGCTACACTGGTTTTTACCTCCATGTTGTGGGCATAGCTGCATTCACATTTTCCAAGGGCATGACTATCATTGTCTGGCTTAAAAAAAAAATCCATTTCCCCAAATGTGCTTTTATTCACTTTTGAGGCCTTTTTTTTTTTTTTTCTTCATTCTGCAAAATATATTTTTAAAATGCTAATTTTGTTTGTGAAATTTTGCATGCAAATTTTCACTGTTTTCCCAATATAAAATGTATGCAAAATAAAGCATGAAAAAGAAAATCAATACCTATATTTGCAAGGCTACACTTTATACTAAAATATGTCCATAATTGCATTTTTGTGTGTATGATAACTACACCTTGAAGGGATGTAATTAACCCCCCCTTTCCCTTTTGCAAAACCATGGAAACATTTTTTAGCTCAGGCTGGCATGCTGAGTGCTCTGCGCTGCTCCCGATGCTCATAGGAACTCTGAATGTCGGGAGCAGTGCTGAGCATTCAGGGCGCTGGCCTGTGTTAAAAATCACTTCTGCGTTTTTATAAGAGGGGTTAAGGTATTTTGCTATTCAATGTGCAATTTCACATTCTGCCCGATATTCAGCGCTATTTATTTGGCCAGAAATGCCTGTGGAAGTGGAACAGAGGCAGTAGTGGTAGCAGGGCAGGACTAATTCGTCGAGGGCACCTAGGCACACAAGTACACTGGGCCACCTGACCTGCCCCACCCCACCATTCGCCCAGGCGGAAACAGGAAGCTGTGTCAGAGGGAAGCTTTGGGCAAGCAGCACCACTTCCACAATTACAGTTCCCATTGCATTTCTTACCCGCGTTGCTTCCTTGTCTTACTTTCCGTCGATGGGGGGGAGGGGCTGCATTGCCGATTGGGGTGGGGCCCGCATTGCCGATCGATGCTGGAGGGACCCATCGCCGTTTGGAAAAAACAATGTTGATGCCCTCCTTCATCGGGCCCCCCTGACTATTTCGGACCCTAGGCACATGCCTACTTGGCCTATTGGTTAATACTGCCCTGAGTGGTAGCACTTGCAAATTAAGGAAGCAGGAAGGGAGGTCAGCCCACTGTCCAAGCCAGATATGGCAATGGCAGGGAGACCAGAACAACAGTCATTGGTGCTGGTGGTTTCCTTCAGTCTCTGGTGCTCTCAAAAGGTCAGCATCCCCTGCCATGTTTATTGGGTTGTGCCAGCTTTGGTGTCGTTGCAAGGGGTCACAAATTAAGGGAAACAGTGTAGAGTCAATTATGATGCCCAAAACTTTGCTTGAGAATTCGTGTTGGAGCATTCTGTATAAGATGTACAATATTACTTCACGTTACATTATTTAATGGGGTAGGGTGGAAGGGAAGGTATATATTATCGTATATTACTTAGAGCTCTTTTTACTAAGCTGCGGTAGCGTTTTTAGCTCGCATTGAAGATTAGCGCGCGCTAACCCCTGCACTACGCGGAAAATACTAATGCCAGCTCTATGGAGGCGTTAGCGTCTAGCGTGTGCGGCATTGTAGCACGTGCTAAAACCGCTAGCACAGCTTAGTAAAAGGAGCCCTTAGGGTGGAGGGACAACTGCCTCTATTGTTATATGTGACTGGTGTCCGAGAAGTATGTTTTAAGTAGTTATGTAACTTTTTTTCTAGTTGGTTTAGCACATTTTATTCCAAACCATGTAGGCTCTGGCGGGGTATAAATATGGAAATAAATCTTGAGAAGATTTTCTTGTTCTAGTTTATTTAATACTATAGAAATCAGAATTGCTCAATTTTTCTTTTTTAAAAGTCCCTGAAAACTTGTTGACTTTTCACACACACACACACACACACACACAAAATTAACTATAGACCCCTGAGATATATTTGAACGTCACCTGAAATTTTTTTGTAGGCATAATTTGTCCCTCATTTTATAAAACTGTGCTAGTGTTTTTAGTTAGTTCTGGCTGTGGCCACCCATGGAATTCTAACACGGTTTTGTAGTGATTCCTGTATTGCTAATAAGCTGATTTGTATCATTCTTAGCTCTTTAGGAATTTAACCCCTCCCCCCTTTTTACTAAGCTGCAGTAGAGGTTTCTACTGCGTCCCAGAGCGCAAAATGCTCCGATTCTCATAGAATTCATATGAGCGTCGGAGCAGTGTTGGAGCATTTAGCACTCCAGGCCATGGTAGAAAGCTCTACCTTGGCTTAGCAAAGGGAGGGGAGTTAGTATAATTTTTTTTTTTAAAGAGGTTCACAAAGTGTGTTCAAAATCACCAAATAGCATGTTTTATTTTTCACAAATGTAGTAATGCAGTTTGCCACTTTTGCATCTTATTGCTTTTATGAATTGTTTCACACTTGGATATATCAGCATCAAAGATATAAAAATCTGTAATTGGCCTATTGCTAGACAGTTGAGGATAGCTCTGAGGTCATGCATAAAACAGATTTATATGAAAACTGTTGCTTTAAAGAGCTTATGCTTGAAACTTCTATCTTAGATGAAGGGGGTAAGTGGCTCATATCAGACGTAGTATCTGGGCATTGCTGTACCGCAACTGTAAGCTCATTCAGCCTCTCCTTCTTTTTTAGCTTGTGTAAAAAGAGATCCTGCAATCAAGGATAATTTTTTTTTTTAGCTGTGTATAAATTGATATATGTGGAGGGGCAATTTTGATAGGACGTCTAAGTCCAACTTTGGATGTTTTCCACAAGGTGTCCAAAGTAGGAGGTGGAAAAATGGCAACACTGCAAGACATCCACATTTTTTGGGAGGGAAAAATCATCTACTTAGACATCTTGGTCACCAGGACGGCCAAGGTTAGGTCGTCCAACTTTTTTTTTGCCATTTTCAACCACAAAACCATCGAAGTTCAAAATGTCCTAATCCACACCATTTGGATGTAGGAGGGGCCAGCCTTGTAATGGACTGGTCACATAGACATACCAATAGAGCAGAGAGGCACCTTAGAGGTCACTGCTGTGAACTTCACATAAAGAGTGCCAGAAGTACATCTCACCATAACCCCTTATATGGTGAACCCTCCCAAATTCCCCCCAAGCCTACTATATCCACCTGTCTATCACCCCAATAGCCCTTATGGCTGCAGGTCTCATCTGTATGACAGTATAGTAGGATTTTTTTATGGCTGGAAGGAACCTCCATTTTTTACTTTCAGGATGCAACAAAAATAGTTGAATAACCTATAAACTAATTTGAGAAATCTGCAAATGTTAATTTACAACATTTAAAAAAGTTAATTTACAACATTTAAAAAAGTTTATGCATCTTTATTGTAATCATGCCATGAGGAATGCGTTTGTGATTTGAGCGGTAACTTTACAAAGTAATTCACATGGGTTAAGAGCAATTTATTCACGTAAATCAACCATTTGAAAAGTAGCCTTTGTCAACATGGTTAGAAGTCTTCACTGCATCAACCTTTCATATACACTCTCATTCCTCATCTCTTTCTCCTCCTGTCTATTATTCCCGTTATTTTTACTAATTCTCCACTCTCTCCTCCATGTCCAGAATTACCCCTCTCCCATCTACCTGTCAAGCTATTCCCCTCTCTCTTTCTTCCTAATCCAGCATCTCTCTAGTCCCCCCCATTGTCCGGCATTTCTCTTATCTGTAGTCCCTCATATACAACATCTTCTCTCTCCCTAGTTCCCCTCGATATCTAATATCTCCTTTCTGTCTGCCTCATTCTCTCCTGGAGCACAGCGTCAGCACCATCTGGTTTACAAATGAAAAGATATTTACAGTAGCTCCACTGATTAACACACAGAATGATTGCCTGTATGTGCCTTCAACAACACTGACGTGTGAGGTTAATGCCAAACATCTACTGAGGACTCGCCCGACCTTCAGGCAATCAGTAATGGTCTCGGTCAAAATCTCGAAACCTGGATTCACAGATCTGTTCTTCATTGATCAATAGTGCATACTACCGGGACAACATCTTGACACAGAAGCTGTTGCCAGCGATCTGTCGCATGTCGGGAGACTATTTTCTCTTTCAGCACATCAGGCAAAGGACACCATAGAACTGCTACACTGGGAGACCCCAAACTTCATTGGTTCAGACCTCTGGCCTGCAAATTCACCAGACCTAAACCCAGTTGACTACTGAATCTGGGGGGCTGACGTTGAAGACCTTAAATAGCGTCTCATCTCTGTTTAGGTTGAGCTGAAGCAAATCATCATTGACAAGTCCATAGATCAGTGGCAGCCAAGGCTGAGAGCGTGCCTTTGTACAATGGGAGTGCACTTCGAACATCTGCTTAATTGAAACATTACTTTTTGACTTTACATTTTTCTGCAAGATACACCATAAAACTTTTTGATGTGTTTTTATTCAGTTCACAATTCATCTTCACAAGATACAGTTGTGGTGCAGTGGGAAATGTTTATATTTTATATCAACTTCATTCAGGGCACAACACATTAAATTTCATAAGAATTGGCCATGTTCTGTGAACGATACAGCAAAAACATTTTGGTGTGATTTTTTTTTCAGTGGCCAATAGGGAAGGGGTAAAACGCGGACCTCATGGACCTGACGAACCTCGCGGATCTAAAACCTCATGTCCTTAAAAATCTGAGGTCCGTGCCACTTGTAGTTTCTGGCTCTGACAGACCTCTATGACAATTTAGCTCTGATGGATCTGTCTCAGCATAGGGAGGGAAAAGTATTAGGATCTGTCAGCGCTAAAATGTCATAGAGGTCTGTCAGAGCCAGAAATTACAAGTGGCACGGACATCAGATTTTTAAATGTACTGAAAACAAACACGAATGAGAATGGACAGCGCCCAGAAAGAGTCAGGTTTAAGCAGACCCCCATAGGCAAGGTGGGATAGGGATATAGCAAGCACAACCACCTCTCACTTTCTTTTACCAGGAAACCGGTTTAAAGGATTTATTTTAGAACCACTCCAGCACTAGTCTCTGGCTCTGACAGATCTCTATGACATTTTAGCGCTGACGGATCCTATTTTCCCTCCCTATGCTGAGAAGGATCCGTCAGAGCTAAATTGTCATTGAGATCTGTCAGAGCCAAAAACTACAAGTGGCACGGACCTCAGATTTTTAAGGATGTGCGGTTTTAGATCCACGAGTTCTGTCAGATCCGTGTTTTACCCCTTCCCTGGCCAATATAAATAAACCAGTATTTTATAAAAGCACAGGACATAATGGTTAAGCTGTTAGAGCTGGTAGAAGTGTGCTGGAGGGAGGGGGGGGGGGGAGATGCAAGAGTGGGATTTTGTCAGCGATGTCTATCCCTGATTCTGGATAGCACACTGATGAACATTCAACTCCAGATGAATGTCAGGACTTAGACCATCTTTAAATCACAAATAAATGCCGCTATAGCATGTCACTGTGACTGTCTGCATTGGTGCGGACTACAAGAGAGCTGAGAGAGTCTGTGAGCCCAGTGGCATAGCAAGGGGCGGAGTCGCTCCTCCCAGCTCTCATATCTGCCCTTGCATCTTCCCTGATCCCCCCTGCCACACGCGTACTACACCACTGTGTGAGCCCAATTGCTGTTTCTGCCCACTTACATCTGTCATTTTAAACCCCTCCATCTCCATAGAAACTAGGCCTCTTCTCCCTTGAAAAGAGGAGACTGCGAGGGGACATGATCGTAACATCCAAGATAATGAAGGGAATAGACTTAGTAGATAGAGACAGGTTGTTCACCCTCTTCAAGGTAGAGAGAACGAGAGGGCACTCTCTAAAGTTAAAAGGGGATAGATTCCATACAAACGTAAGGAAGTTCTTCTCACCCAGAGAGTGGTAGAAAACTGGAACGCTCTTCCGGAGGCTGTTATAGGGGAAAACTCTCTCCAGGGATTCAAGCAAAGTTAGACAAGTTCCTGCTGAACCAGAATGTACATAGGTAAGGCTAGACTCAGTTAGGGTGCTGGTCTTTGACCTAAGGGCCGCCGCGTGAGCGGACTGCTGGCACGATGGACCACTGGTCTGACCCAGCAGCGGCAATTCTTATGTTCTCCTCCACCTTCCAATACTATGATAAATACCTCTTTCCCCTCCTCCTCTCCTCTGGGGTACAAGGAGTCCTTGCTGTGATTTTGTCTGGTTTTTCAATATGTTTACTATTCTGCCACTTGTACCATCTGAGGTCAGGTTTCTTTGTGGGACAAGAACTGCTGCTTTGGAGTCAGTACAAACCTTTCCATGCAGCCTCTGCCAGAGATTGTAAAATGGCAAGCAGGACATTTATACATGTCTTTTACATAATCTAGGAGGGAGGGGTATAAATGTTACTACTTGATATGTCCAAGTTTCTGAAATTGCCGGCAGTTCTAAATATTTAGGGCTGCAAAGTCTGTGCCTGTCATTTTAGAAAGCTGGCAGCTCTTTTATCTCAGTATTAAAACGCGAGACAGAATTGTTTATAGATTTGGATGGTACAACATTCTTTTTATTTCAATTGCCATTTGTGATTTGTTAACAGTGTATGTACCTTGTTCCATTTCTGTGCAGTGCTGAGTAAAAAGAGGTTAAAAACAACAATCCCCTCCCTCTCCTCACCACTGCTCTGAGAGGCATTTGAATCAGGCACTCCAGGACAATTCTCTCACAACTAGGCTTCTCCTCGCTCAACTAATAAGTGCAAGATTTATTTATTTAATTTGACTTATATCCCATCCTCTCCAAGGAGCTCAGGATGGGTTACGTGGTAACATACATCACAGTTACCATACCATACCATTTCAACTCTTACTGCCCGCAAATGTCAGCTAGGAATCATTGCAGCTTACATAAAATTAGAAATGCTAAAGAGACATAGATATCGTGTAAGTAGCTGCATGGAAGTGGGTCAAAGTCATCAGTAACGTATTGGAGACCGCATAGGGTAGGATCAGAGCAGTGACAACAGGCGTGTTTTCAGCGTGTTCCTGAATTGGAGGTATGTAGGCGATTGTTGTAGCAAACAAGGCAATATGAGCACAGTGAGATGCGTCAAGTTCAATTGTTCTGGATTAGCAGACACTTGGAGCCTGAAAATGTTTTTCCCTGCTCCCAAGTGCAATATGTTTTTAGGTTTTTTTTTTACCCCTGGGAGCAGGGCAAGCATATTATACAAACTCAATCAAAGTGGTAGTTTAGTGGTTAGACAAAGCAATGTGGCTGGATGGCATACGTCCAAGGGCACTGAAGGAACTTAGGGAAGTACTGACAGCTCCACTGGCAGACCTTTTTAATGCTTCTCTAGAGTCAGGAGTGGTACAGGAGGAATGAAGAAGGGTGGTTGTGGTCCCTCTCCACAAAAGTGGAGTAAGGAAGAGATAGGGAACTACAGGAAAAGAAAAGGGATTGGGACATGTATACCACCTTTTTGAAGTTTTACAACCACATTCAAAATGGTTTACGTACAGGTACGTCAAGCTTTTTTCCCTATCTGCCCCGGTGGGCTCACAATCTTTCTAATGTACCTGGGGCAGTGGAGGATTAAGTGACTCAGTAAGTCTAATTCTATGGTAAGTAAATTAATGGAAACAATTTTAAAACAGAATAGTGAAGTTTCTGGATTCCAATGGATTACGGAACCTGATGCAACATGGATTCACTAAAGGCAGGTCTTGTCAGACAAATCTGATCAATTTCTTTGACTGGGTGTTCAGAGAGTTGGATAGAGGAAGAGCGTAAAATATGGTCTATTTAGATTTTAACAAAGTCTTTGACACTGTTCCATACAGGTGTCTAATAAATAAATTGAGTGCCCTCAGTATGGGTCCCAAAGTGACAGACTGGGTAAGGAATTGGTTAAGAGAAAAGTGACAGAGCGTAGTGGTAAATAGAGTAAAGGGATGTTACCAGTGGTGTGCCAGAAGGGTCAGTTTTTGGACCTGTTCTTTTTTAACATTTTTGTAAGCGATATTGCTGAAGGGGCTGTATAGAAAGATTTGCCTTTTTTGCCGATGATAGCAAAATCTGCAATAGGGCAGATGCCCCGGATAGTGTGGATAACATGAGAAGGACCTTGTGAAGTTTGAAGAATGGTCTGGAATTTGGCAGCTATGATTTAGTGCTAAGAAATGCAAGGTCATGCATCTGAGTTGTAGAAACCTTAGAGAACGGTACAGTTTAAGGGGGGGGACAAACTTTTGTGCGTGAGAGAGGTGAGACTTGGCTGTGATAGTATGTGATGATCTTAAGGTGGCCAAACAGGTTGAAACATAAGAATAGCCTTACTGGGTCAGACCAAAGGTCCATCAAGCCCAGTAACACATTCTCATGGTGGCCAATTCAGGTCACTAGTACCTGGCCAAAACCCAAAGAAAAGCAACATTCCATGCTATCGATCCAGGGCAAGTAGTGGCTTCCTCCATGTCTTTCTCAATAACAGACTATGGACTTTTCCTCCAGGAAATTATCTAAACCCTTCTTTAAATCAGCTACGATATCTGCTCGTACCACAACCTCTGGCAATGCGTCCCAGAGCATAACTATTCTCTGAGTGAAAAAATATTTCCTCCTATTGGTTTTAAAAGGATGGCTTTTCAAAACCCAGCTCTTTGTCCAGATTTTGAAAAGCTTCCTAGAAATTGCATCGGGCAGAAGGACAACTACGGATGCACGGATGCTCTCCTGCCTGAGGAGAGCAGGCAGTAGGGGGAGGGGCTGCTGGGGCTAGGGCAGGTTTGGGGGTGGGGCTGGGGCATAACAGGGCAGAGATGGGTGGATCTGGGCAGGCCTGGTGGCAGGTCGGGGGGGGGGGTCCAGATTTGACTGATACAAAATCTGGTATACCTACCCTAGAGTAGTACTAAATATTTTGCAATACAGGATAGCAAGGGGAAATAGTTTAGTGGTTAGAGCATTGGGCTTGATGTCCACAAGATTGAGATCTCACTGCTGCTCCTTATTATTCTGGATATGTCACTAAACCTATTGTTTACTGTACCTGAATGCTCCTATTGAGCTACTGCTAAGAAGGTGTGATCCAAATAAACATACATTTTGCATCCTTGTTAGGTGTCATCGAGTCCTAGTGACTTGATGGACATCATCAAGTTTTTGTGGCAGAAGTAGATTTCTGGATGCTTCTTCTGCACAAGACTTGATGTTGCCGCCATTGTCGGATGAAACGTGATCCTCCACCTCCATCTGCCGCTGCCCGGATGGGTGATACATCGATAGTCTGTCATTTCCACGGATACCTGTCTTCCTTGGGAGGCCCTGCTGGTAGTGAAACTATCAACGGCATAGCTTTCAATTTCTTAGATGCATGCAAGCACCAGTGGCATGACAAGCCCATGTACCATGAGTAGAGTTTGGATCCTACAGCAGTGCAAAACATTTTGCAGTGCTAAATGTTTCATACACACTATACATTTTGTAGTGCTACCACAGGTGGTGCTAGACATTATAGGCACTGAAAAACACCAGGGATGTTGTGGGTACCTCACAGAAGCTATATACTTGTCTTGTGGTGTGAGCTAATGTGGGTCTTTTTCAGCTTTATGGGTACTTTTGGGTACACTTTTGTTTTTCAAATGTTTTGTAGTCCCACATTTTGAGACATCGTCTTTGATGTGCTATACGTTTTAGAATGCCATTAAGATGCCTTGGCAAAGAGATATGTCAGTTTTATATTAGGCTTCTATGTTTAGGTCTGGGATTGTAAAATACGTCACAAGCTGTAGACATTTTGCCTAAAATGTCGATATGCCATCATCCATGACTTTTCTAATATGGTGCTGCATGCATTTGTCACTGAAACCAGTTTGCACAATTTTGACACAGCACAACTCTTCCAAAGACATCATTTCTTGAACGTTCTGGAAAGACGTTCCACAGAAAGAAAAATACACGCACATAACCTTTTGCAAATTCCATGATCTTTCCTTTTTAGCCCTGTAAGTTGAAAGTCCCACTGCGCTTTGGCAGAAGTCAAATCCTGTCCATGTTTTAAATAACACCCCCCCAAATATTTATGACTGTGTGTGGAGACATTTTCCTATTCAATTCTTTAACTTAGATTTCAATTTTTTGATTTTTAAGCCTAGGGGAAAAAAGACTTCAAGGGCTCGCGGTTACCTGATTTTGAAGTAGGCCAGTTTTCCAAAATGCAATAAAAAGTGGTATAGATCAGCTAAGAAATGGACTCAGAAATAGTAAAATCACTGCTGCAATAATTTATTCACTCTTTTTATGAACAGTATGGTTCAGATTAAGTTTGTTTCCCTGCTTTTTCCTTCTGAAGTTGCAGAAACACTTATATATTAGGAAGCTCCACCTGCAAGTAGCCTTATGGGTGCTGAAAATGAATTGCATTGTCATGATTCATCCACTCATCCACTAATCAAGATATATATATATATACCTGTATATTTAAAATAAAAGCCATTGTCATGATTCATCCACTAATCAAGATATTTATATACCTGTATATTTAAAATAAAATTTAAAATAAAAGCCATTGTTTTCTATTCTATTTACACTCCAGCTTTTTGTGTATTTGTTTCATTGAAATTTATCATGAATTGTTTTTCTTCCCTTTCTTTCTGACACAGTGATTGCTTTAATTACTACAAGAGATAAAACATATTTTAAGAGATGAAAAGTTAGCTACTTTATTAAGGGTTGCTCAGTAGTTTTAATTCCATCTGAATAGATAAAGCAAGTATTTGGTTTCAGGCTTGATATCCTGATGACATCCATAACCACTGTTTTCTGTTTCAGCCAAAGAAGTAGTCCCTTCCCCCCTTCACCATCTCCCTCTCCCCTCACCCATTCTCTTTCTTTGAATAAAGGATGTGATCAGCCCTAAATCCTGAGTTAATGAGTGCCAATCACAACTTGGCCCCTTTTTCAGACTTGGCAAAAAAGTTCCTGAAGCCTTAAAATACAATTATCATTCAGCAGCGGTAAGAATTGATTCTGGGTTCGACGAGAACAGTCCTCCCTTGGCTGGCGAGGTCCTGCCATGGGAAGCAATTACTGCAAGATGCCAGCTGACAGACTCATTCCATGGAAAGTCAGGTTGTCTTGATCCTCAGGCACTCTCTAGGCAAATTGTATCCTCGCACTCATCTCAAACCTCTTACCAACTGTTGGCTTCTATCAGGAAAAATGGATTGTTCCCTTTGTTTCCATGGCATGTGAGAGAATAAAACTGGACACCCTGCCTGTACAATAGGAGATTTAATTTCAAATTTCTAACTACATCCTAGAGCTGCGATAGAATGAAGAAAGAAATGTATTGAGCAATGAGGACTTTTAAGTTGCCTAGGGAACACTCATGGAACATAGCTTGTTTGACAAATAGTTTTTGTTAGCACTACTACTATCAGACTCAAATTCAATTAGGTAATGTGTGTCTCTGGTGATTAAAATATTTAGCCACCCATCCCTCATTTTTTTTAATAGCTTAGGCTTTGACTTCAGTTTTAGTCCTTTTGACATGTTGTTTCATAATCTTTGGTGCCTCAGGTGGGCATCGGGGAGACAGACAAGATTGCCTACTTAATTGCAGACCAAAAAGTACTGTTTGAACTTTGATTGAGACTCTGCCTAGCTAAAAAGAGAGGAAAGCGAAGGGAGAAAATGGTGAGAGATGCAAAACTAAAGTGAACTAACAAAATAAAGATATAGTAAGATCATGGAGAAGCATCTAATAAAATTTAGAGAGGTTATGAGCAGGTGGTAACATAGGAGCATAACTTTTCATCATGTCCAGGCCTAGAAATTTCAGGGCTTTTTCGAGGGGGTACTTTGGAGTACTGAGCAGAGAGTTGTGCGGGGACAGAAATCCCACCCATCCCCGCCCGTCCCCGCCCGTCCCCGCCCGTCCCCGCCATTATCCTCTCTGCCCCACCTGGATCCTCTCCGTTCCCACCCATCCCCGTCAGAATCCTCTCCGTCCCCACCCATCCCCGCAAGGAATTACCTCCATCCCCGCCCGTCCCCATAAAAAGTAGCAATTACTTCTGACATGATCATCAATTCCAGTCTCTTGTGTTTGCGCTGCTGTTTTCCTTGTGGAATCTCTTTGGTGGAACCCTTTTTTTGTTTTCAGTTCAGGTAATTAACTTATAAACCCCCTCTTTTACTAAGGCTGACATGTCCATTATATTATATGGACGAACCCTGCTTCAAAAGCCTTCCATCCCCGTGGGAGTTCCGTTGGTAGAGGGAGGTCCTCGTGGGAGTCCCGTGGGCATCCCATGGGTTAGGGGGGATTCCCGCGGGACCCGCGGGATTCCCAAGATCCCCGTTCCCGTGCAGATCTCTAGTACTGAGTACCAGCACCTTTCCCATCGTTTGGTAAATACAACCCATGGTGCCCAGGTTCTGCACACTCAGTGCTGCCTTTTCATGGATTTTGTAACTGGCTGCAGAGGCCTATTATTGGATGGGTCCCTCAGTGATCATCCCACTCCTGAAGAATGGCCTGGCACTGTATACTGGCACTTTTTTTTTTTTGCTAGAAAAATAATGCACTGAGAAATATTAAGGTGCAACATGAACTGACAGATGTGACTGTCTCTCAAGCCTCCAAGAACATAGCGTTCTGTTTTAGGAATATATTCACACTGGGCCTAATTTTCAAAATGAATGACCAGGTCTCCTGCCTTGCTATATTGTTTGTGCCTGCTGATATTCAGTGGCACTTATCCAGATATTGCCAATGGATATTAGCACTAACCACCCCTACATTGCCTAGTTAGTGCTTAGGTGGCCTTATGAGCTTTGGCAAAGCCAGTAAGGAATTGGTTAAGGCAGGCAGGAGAGATCAGGGCAGAGCCCTGACAGCAGTGACAGGAGGCTGCTTCTCCTGTCACTACTGTCAGGGTCTGCGCATGAGCGGGG
Organism: Geotrypetes seraphini; assembly: GCF_902459505.1. Lineage (NCBI taxonomy): Eukaryota > Metazoa > Chordata > Amphibia > Gymnophiona > Dermophiidae > Geotrypetes > Geotrypetes seraphini. The sequence continues at coordinate 167,309,952 of NC_047089.1, read as the reverse complement.
ATTGCACATTTGCGATCCCTGCTCGCAAATGGGGGCGTTCCTCTGATTGCCCCCATTTGAATATGACTGATTTGTGAATCAGTCAGACCTGCCCGAATCGGAAACGGATTGTTCCGATTCGGGCAGGTTAGTGAATCTAGCCCTTGGTGCTGAAAACACTGCACGTGTTGAGTCCAGGTTTTACAAATAAAGAAATAGATTACATCCCAAGTGGAGGCATCTTGTTTTTCCCCTTTGCTTGATGGACTTGCTTTGATCATTGAGGATATATTTGTTCTTTAGTCTTGGCAATAATACATGCTATTGACACAACATAATAGGATTACTGTGTTAGTGGGCTAGTCAAAGGTGGGAAATTCAGACTGATATTCAGACTGGTAACTGGTTAAGTAAGCAGATAAAAGTAGGAGAGCAAAAAAAACCTGTCCTAATATTATCCGACAAGCTAACCCAGGCACTGGTCTGAATATTGGTCGGTGCCCGATTAACTTCTGAATAGCAGCTTGAAGAGGCTTCTGGTCCCCCTTCACTACTGATCCTCCCACAGAGCCATGGCCACCCCTTCTAATTCAGATCCTCATTCCTCTCAGTTAGATTCCCCCTTCCCCACTCCCCTTCCCCCAATTCTGATACCCTATCTCTCTCTCCTTTGGCCCCAAAGTAAAAAAACAAACAAACTATGCTTACAAAGCTCCCCCCACTCCTCATCCTGTAGGCCCTCACAGGCCTACCTTTAATAGCCCTAGTGGTTTAGGGGATCCTAAAGGCAGGTGTGATGCCAACTGGTTCCTGCCCTTCACAGCTCTGGCGGCCTCAAAATGGCCATTGCGATTTCTAGCAGCAGTCTACGGGAACTCGTGATATTTCATCTAGAAATTTTGTCACCCATTTACCCAGTCAGTACTGCGATAACTGAAATCACATATTATTTTTGTGTTGCTAAATGTGCTAGCTTCCCTAATACATAAACAGACAAACAATAAAATGTTATTTGCCTGTCTGTCTATTTTGGCCAGATGGTTGGCAATACTACCTGACTGGTAGTCTCGTCCCCCTCTCAAATGGAACTTCTATCCATAAAGAGTCTACAGTGCATTTTGTTTCCTGCATTGCTTGACTCAGTGATCTCTTTTACATTTAGCATCACTCCTCTGCCAATTTGATCCACCCTATCATTGTGATACCCTGGTATCACAGTTCCCATTGGTAATTCTCCTTCCACAGGATATGCTTATTTTATCTACCTCTTTATTCAGTGCTATACATTTTAAAGTTCCCATCCTATTTTTTTGACTTCTGGTATTTACATACATACATTACATGATATATTTTCTCTTTGTTTTTAGAACCTGCCTGGCAATTGGCAAGAATAATTTAGAATCTTTCAACTCTATCTGCTCTTTACCTAAAGGCACCTGGGTTACATTACTTTTATTTCAACCTCTTTATCATGGTTGATCAAAGGCCAAATGACTGCTTTTCTGGATTTAATTGCCTCTTTTACCTCAGTGTGTATTTAAACTCTGGAATTCATTGCCAGTGAATTTGGCAAAAACAGCTTAGCAGGGTTTAAAAAAGGTTTGGGTAATTTCCTAAAAGAAAAATCTATAACCATTTTTAAAATGGACTTGAGAAAATCCACTGCTTATTTCTAGGATAAGCAGCAAAAAAATCTGCTTTACTTTTTTGGGATCTTGCCAGGTACTTGTGACCTGGATTGGCCACTGTTGAAAAAGGGTACTTGGCATGATGGACCAGTAGGGCAATTCTTATGTTCTAATAATGACTTTGAATTCATTTTGAATTCATCATAGCAAGCCAAATGCTGGAAAATAAATGTACATATTTAATAAGTAATGCTGATTATAATGAAGGCAATTTTATAAATTGGTGCATTCAGTCATGCGTGCCTTGCATATATAAGTGCAATCCTAATTGGCAGATACATGCTATTCTATCAATTACATAAGAACATAAGAGTTGCCCTACTGTGTTAGACCCAGGATCCATCTGGTCCAGTATACTATTTCCAACAGTGACCAGTTGTGGTTACAAGTACATGGCAGAGTTCCAAAACATTTACAAGATTCCATATTACTTAATACCAAGGAGAAGCAGTGGAGTTTTCTGTCGCAAAGAAACAGGAGATGTTGCCTTCTCAAAATTAGAAAGCAAAAAAAACAACAGTGAAGGTATCCTCACTACGGTGCTACGTCGCTTTATTATATAATCAAAGACTCTGAATATTGGTTGTAGAGATGTCAAAGAATTCATGGAACCATATACTAATGGATATACTGTGCCACACTTTCACAAAAAATGATGATGTCACAAATAAGTGAAGGCAGTGCTGCTTTAGTTTAAAGGGGTGTATATTTCAAAAACGGAGGAAAAAGCCTCAGACAAATGCCCTCCCACCACCACAATGGTGGATAAAGGTGGTTGGGTGGTAACCTCATTGGCAGAAAATCTCCATTGCACTCCCTATTACGTAAACTATAAGCAGGGCTGTCTCTGCAAATGATAGATGAAAAAATCTTTCAACTTATCTATGATCGGTACACCGACGATGGCCAGCGTTTCACCAACTTGCTGCCTCAGGGTGTAACAGAATCCGATCAAACTTTTAAACGGGACGTGAAAAACGCCTCCTCTGATCAAAAACTAATGGAGACAAAAACTAATGGAGACATATACTAATGGAGACATTTTTGTTGAAGCAACAATGAATGACTGGATGATACTGAATAACTTGCTTCTTCAAAATTTCTGCTGTGCTCAACAGCATGAAATGCGTGTCTCTTATGATAGTGTTTGTGGACTGCTTTCCAGTTAGGGAGTTTTACTCCAGAAACTTGTCCAACCCTTTTTAAACCCCGCTACATTGCCACTTGCTTCAGCAAAGAGTTCCAGAGCTTCCCTAGACATCGAAGGCCCAGATACTACAAAGGGTGCCAAAAATTCAGCACTGATAAAAAAATTCAGCATTCAGTGCTTTTCTAGAAAGGGCACTTCAGAATAAGCACTCTAGAATAGCTTTGGGCATCAAATTCGACACTCAACTTTGGTCATGAGGATTTAAGCCAGCTAAAACTTGGTGTAAATTCTGGCATGCAAATTATGTTTATTCGGATTTCATATACCGCTGAATCTTACTCATAGTTCTCAGCGGTTTACATAAACACTAATGTATAAAAGTAAAAATAGGAACGCTAGTTAAAAATAGGAAAGCACACAGAGAACAAACAACAAAAAAAATACACTTTTCAATCATCAAATTTTAAAATACAAAATACAGGATACATTGTGTTTTTTTTCAAGGTGCTCTGTTGAAAGCCTTCAATTGATATGATCTAATTCTAAAGCATCTTCTCCAAAAGCCTGCTGAAAGAAGCGGTTTTTAAGTAGTGTTTTAAAGGCCTTGATGTTCGTCTCTGCTCTGATGCTTTTAGGAAGGCCATTCCAGAGACTAGGGCCTTCTTTTACGAAACTGCCATAGCAGTTTCTAGCGCGGGGAGCTGTGCTGAATGGCCCGTGCTGCTCCCAATGCTCATTGACTTCCTATGAGCATCGGGAGCAGCGTGGGCCTTTCAGAGCGGCTCCCCGCGCTAGAAACTGCTATCGTAGTCTCATAAAAGAGGGGGTAAGTGCTAAATAGAAAAAGGCTTTTGCCCGTGTCGACTGCCATTTTGTTCTACTTACTCCTGGCAGAACAAGTCTGTTGGGCCTAGATCCCCATTACTCTGTCACACGGTGTGCATCTTGTGTGAATGTCCTGGACATGCCAAGGCCCCTCCCATGGCCTTGATTCCTTTTCAGTTGTACACAATCTAATTTTCATGCCCATTGTTACAGAATAAAGGGCACCGATCCCAGACTGGTGCCCAAATCATAATTACTCGTAGTACCAATTATGTACTTAATGAAATTGCAGGGAAATACTTTTAAAACCAATAGGAGGAAATATTTCTATCACTCAGAGAATAGTTAAGCTCTGGAACGAATTGCCAGAGGTTGTGGTGAGAGCGGATAGCGTAGCAGGTTTTAAAAAAGGTTTGGACAAATTCCTGGAGGAAAAGTTCATAGTCTGTTATTAGGACATGTGGGAAGCCTCTGCTTGCCCTGGATCGGTAGCATGGAATATTGCTACTCCTTGGGTTTTGGCCAGGTTCTAGTGACCTGGATTGGCTACCGTGAGAACGGGTTACTGGGTTTGATGGACCATTGGTCTGACCCAGTAAGGCTATTCTTATGTTCTTATTGAAGCCCATTAACTATTTTGAGCACTGATCTGGGATTTGCGCCCTTTATATAATGTTGGTATGAGTGAAAAAATGTTTTCTCCTATTTGTGTTAAGTGTCCCCTGATCTTTTTTTTTTTTTTTTTTTGAAAGAGTATAAAATTGATTCCCATTAACCTGTTCCATTCCATTCAGGATTTTATAAACTTCAATGATATCTTGCCTCAGCAGTGTTTGAAAAGCCCTAACCTCTTTAGCCTTTCCTCCTATGAAAGTCCTTCCATTCCCTTAATCATTTTGGCAACCAGAATTACACACAATACTCAAGGTGTGGTCTCCCCAAGGAGCAATACAGAGGCATTGTGATATTTGATTTATTCTATTTTCCTTTCCTATGGCATGTTACTGCAAGGGGGCAAACCCATGGGCAGACCATAGGCAGGACATGTGTATGGCACCAAGTGATACCTACAGCTTAAGGGAAGGCATTGTGAAAATCACCAGTTGTGCGTTACCGTCCCTCCCCTCCATTTTTCAGACAACTTGGTTAACATATTCCCTTTTCAGATGCCTTTCCTTGTGCAACAAAGCAGAAAACTTGCAATTAAAATTTATTTATTTATTTTAAAACTTTAAATACAGTTTAAACCTAAACGGTTTACATATCGTTACATACATAATTCAGTAAGACAAATAAAATCAAACAAACATTAACATATAATCATCAGAAAATCACGTAAAGATAGAAGGGCATGGACAAAAATGGAAGACGGGCCATATCTACTAAAGTGCATGATAGGAGCCAGTGAGTGCTAGCAGGCATTCATAAGCATTGGTCCCATTTGAAGTAATAGGACCTGTTTGCTAATAATGCACATCAGTGGCATTCATATATACTAATGTGGTAGCACAGTTTCATCAATCCAACATTGTGTTTCAAAATCTTTTATTTTTCATTAATTAGGGGCAGGCAGTGGCTGGTGATGGTACTCTAGACATTATAAGCAGCTAGAAAAAAAAAAAAAAAGAAACCAGTAGCTTGTACTAATGAATAAAAGCTAGTTAGCATTCGTTTCCCTGGGGTTGCCCTCAGTTCCCTGTCTACCCGCGGCTTCCCGCATGAACTTGTTTGCAGATTATTATGATTCTAAATATGCATACAGGAAACACATTTGGTGCCTCTCTGCTATGATGCCAGCCTCAGATTGTTGTGATTAATGGCATCCATATGCCTAATTTATTACAGCAATTATTGTGATAATTTACAGGAGATAAATTGAAATCTATTAGAATTTAATGTAAAAAGCTGTAATTAGTCTGCTTTAAAGAGGAAGAAAAAAGCCAGTGCACATAACAGAAAATCCATTAAGCCAATTATAATGTTAGCAAGGCAGAAAATATGCAGGCCCATCTAGGACATATCCATGGCTTTAGCCTCACTGCACCCCGAGCAGGCAGACCCGTCTGTCAAATTCTCTCATTAATTTAATAAACATATCAAGGCAAACATCGAAAAATTCCTTAATCAACATAATTAATGTGCAGTGGTTTCAAATGGAGGGGGGGGAGGTTAAGAGGGAAGGGAGAATGAGTGGAGAGAAAAAAAAAATTTGCTGCCGTCAAGTAATTATCATGCAAATAAAACAGCAGCAAAGTAGAAATGGAGGCGGGGGGGGGGGAGGATGGGGGATTGCTAATCACAGTTTCAGCTTCACAGCGATTCCCAGTAATGTTATATAAACTGTCCTGGCACAATTACTCTCCCCCTCTCCCCCCCCCCCCAACACACACCTTTTCCCTCCAAGAAACGAAGACAGCAACTGATTTCACCTACTGTATTTATTGTCAAATTAATTCAGCTGTGCCTGGGATACCATCTGCATGAGGAGAGTGAGGGTGTCACCTGCTCTGCGATCCATCAGGAGAAGTGAGAGCACGGTTCTGTTTGATGGCTCTGATAATGGGAACAAGCTAAGCAATTGCAACAGATACATCATAGATTTCCTCATAATTACCTGACCTGTTACACTGTGTCACTCCGCCACCAAACACACTGTTTTTATGTCAGAAGCTGTATGGGCATGCTTGACTTTGATCATTCAGTATGCTGCAGATGTCAGCATTACTGTATTTTAATTGACTCTGGGGTAGCATTAAAAAGCACCTTCCAGTCTGATTGCTTCTACCTGATGAAACTGACAAGCTGGCATTTGTGAACATTAAGGCCTTTTTTGGGGGAACAAATGTCAGCACTCATGTTTGTTGGTCAAAATCTCCATGTAGGGATGAAGCTCTGACAGTACATCGGTATCTTGCTAGATGACATGAGGAAAAACAGCCAATCACAGGCTGTGTGACAAGATGAATAAGCACTAATGGCTTGATATTCAGTAGCACTTATGTAGTTAATGGTGACTCAGACTTTTAAAAAAATATTTATGACACGTAAAGGATAATAGTGTAAACGGGCATAATTATATGTGGCTTCAGGCAGGCTGGGAAAAGTGTTATACCTATATAAGTTGTTCATTCAAATTTTCAGCTGCTCAGTAGATAACATACCCCCTCCCTTTTTTTTTTTTTTTTACAAACCTGCGATAGCGGTTTTTAGTGCAGGTCGGCATGCTGAATGCTCTGCACTGCTCCCGATGTTCATAGGAACTCTATGAGTGTCAGGAGCAGCGCAGAGCATTCAGCACGCTGACCTGCGATAAAAAACGCTATTGTGGTTTTGTAAAATGACAGAATAACCTAGCAAATGATGCTACCACAATGACCACAAATAAGAGAGCTTGCAAAGTTTCTGTATCAACACTGTTTTTTAAAAAAAATATGTTTATTGACCACATAATGCACAATAACAAAACAGCTATCAGCTCTATACTCATAACAACAGAATAAACTAGGCTATGCAGAACCTGACAGTACACCTTTTTCATTTTCACCCCTCTCCCCTCTCCAATCTCACCCCTTAACCAAATCCAAAAGTAAAGAGAGATAGCTGTCGAGCAACCCCAAATTAGGGTCAAGGAAAAATTACAAGTTCAATAGCTGACTACGAGCCGCAGTAATTAGAGAATTCCAAAAATGTTCCCAGATAACTTGTAGTTGTTTACCACCCCGAGAGGGGTATGTATGTAGTTGTTTACCACCCTGAGAGGGTCCGGCACCATCTGTTTTCCCATTTGTAGGAGTTGGATGAGTTAGATCATAGTTGCTTTCCAATGTGGCAAAGATGGAGGTGCCACTTCTAGCCATCACACCAAAATTATCTTTTTCCTCAACAAGAGAGCTCTCTGTAAAAAGCCTCTCATACCTTTTGGCCCTGGTGCCACCACTGAACAAGCAGAAAACAATAAACGTGGTGTCATAATACAGTGAGTATGCCACAAAGTTGATATATGTGCCATGATCCTTTCCCAAAAGGTCAGTATCAAATGACAGGAATATAACATGTGACCTAAAGTAGCTTCCTCCCATCTACACGGTGAGCATGTTTAGGAGGTACGTGCAGTCGCATAATCATTTTAAAACTTAATTCCCACATAGGAAGAGACAATTTTAAATAGGACATTATTCGAAAATTCTGACGAATGTTGTCACTTGAGATAGCTATCCCTAGATCTTTTGACCAACGGGTACTAAGTGATGTGTAGTCATACTCTGGAAGTGTTTCTTATAAAAAAAAATGATGGTAATATCGCAATGTAGTAGTCTGCTGGGCCTCCAAACATAAAGCCTCTCTAAATACCTCCAGCACCGGGAGAGGAAGTGACGTCACTGATGCGGCAGGTCGCTCGGGGCTGAAGCTCCGTCGGGGCCGATGTGTATTTAGCTTATACGGCTGAGTTAGCGCTTTTTTCGATCGCCCCCACGATACCCCGGAGGGTGGATGCGATGGCCACCGCTACCCGGCGCAAATTGGAGCCGCTTAAGAGTGTCGGTAGCAATTCGGGAACTGGAGTTGAGAAAATGCCGGGATCCCTGGGTGGATTAAAGATGGCGTCTGGGCTGGCGGCAGAGAGCAGCGCGGAGGTGCGGCGCTTGGAGGCTGGGCCGCGGTCTTGTGAGTGTGGCCTGGATGAACAGGATGGATTTGCTGAGCTGTTAGCCAGCTTACGGGAGGACATCCGCTCCATCCGCTCTGATATTAAACAAGCAGTGGTGGACATTAAATCGGACTTACAGGAGGTCTCCCGCAGACAAGGGGAATTGGAGACCCGAGTGGACGCGATGTCGGAAGATCTTATAGACACGCAGGGCGAGGTGGTGGCTCTTCAGAAGGATCATGTGGACATTTGGGACAAACATGAAGATCTTGAGAACTGCACGCGCCGCTGTAATTTGCAGCTGCGAGGAGTGCCAGAGGAGGAGAGATATAAAGATGTGCGGCAAGTGGCGCAAGACATCTGTGCCGACCTTTTGAGGATGGCGCAGAGGGAATCTGAAGGCGGACCGGGTGTGCATATAGAACGAGTCCACCGAGCCCTTGGTCGAGTCCAGGGGAACCTCCCTAGGGACATTGTACTTTGTCTTAGTTCCTTTGCGGTGAAGGAGACCATTTTACAAACAGCCCGACAACACGCATATTATAAGTGGCATGGGCTCCCGGTTGCTGTTTTTCAGGATCTGGCGGCCATTACCCTGCAGAAACAGCGTGATTTTCAGGGAGTCACAAGATATTTATGACAGGCTGGCTATAAATATCGCTGGCAATTTCCTTTTGCTCTGTTGATGACTATTGGGACTGAGCACAGAAGGGTGCGGACCCCGATGGAGGCGTGGAGTGTATTGAAGGAATTGTTGGGAGATGCTGTTCCGGTGGAGGTGTCCAGTGAGGCGGGACGGCGTGATGGCAGAGTCCGTTCTTCTCAGTGGCAGAGAGTGCGCCCACAACGCCAGAGGCGCGGTGTCCCGGCTGAGCCTGCAGTTGGTTGATCGTTTTGCTGCGGCCGTGGAGGATCTGCACTGGACTTCTTTTTCTGTCTCTTTCCTTGGTTGGAATGAGTGTTTGGTAGTTTGGGGTTGGGTGGGCTTTGTTGGAGTGATGGTAGGCTGGTTGTGGGGGTAGTTTGCGACTTAACTTAGATAAGTCTGAGGCGTTGGCCTCTTCTGCAGATGTTCGGGAGGCTTGGGGGGTGCACTTTCCTTTGCGGTGGGCACCAGGTTCGTTTTGCTATCTTGGGGTTCACATAGCTATGGATGTCCGTATCTTGTATCATTTGAATGTGGCTCCGCTGTTGTTGGATACTAAACGTTGGTTGGATGGTTGGCAATTGCTTCCCTTATCCTTGATGGGGAGGAGTCAGCTGGTCCGGATGATGGTGTTGCCACGGTGGCTTTATTTATTTCAAACCCTTCCTCTGCATTTGTTGCGGAAAGATCATCGTAAGATCCAGGGCATGTTTTCTAAATTTGTATGGGCGGCAAAGAAGCCTAAGATGCCCTTGCAGGGTTTACAGGGGGGTTGGAGCCAGGGGGGCTTGGGCCTGCCTAATTTACAACGCTATAACTATGCTTGTTTGTTACATCATCTGGGGGATTGGTTGAGGGGGTCGACTGTGTTTACACCTGTGCCTATGGAACGGGCATATTATGCTCCTGAGCACATTTTATCTTTGGTGCATCTTCCCCACGCGCTGTTGCCAGCTCGGTTTCGTCGTAGTCTGCTGGTGAGTTCGATGCAGGCGGCGTGGAAGTGATTAGTTTGTAATTTGGATGGGGACCCATGTCTTACAGATCAGATACCGCTTCGTGGACACTCACCCTTCCCACCAGGGTCTGACAACGTAGCCTTTTATAATTGGGAACGAGAGGGGGTTTGGCAGTTGGAGCATGTTATGACATCGGAGGGGACTTTAGTGGAGTTTGCGGCCTTACAGCGTCGTGTAGGGGCCAAATGGGGTAATTTATTTGCATATACTCAACTTAAACATTTTTGGGCCACTCTAGATCAGGGGCAGCTGGGAGCCAGAATTGGTTCCCGCCTGCGGGAATTTTTTGGATTTGATAATGAGGAGGGTTTGTCGGTGTCGATGCTTTATAAGGGTTTGGGGAAGGTGGAAGCATGTAAGGATGTGAGTGTTTATCGTAGAGGCTGGGAAAAGGGCTTGCAACTGCCTTTACAGGAGTGGGATATTGTTGCGCAAATAGGGGGTGTTCCCGCCCTGACCCGAAGTGCGCCCCTGCAGAAATGCTACTATCGGGTGGTTTTTAGGGCTTATCTTACGTCTCAGCAGTATTATTATTGTGGGGGTGCTGGGTCTAAGTTGTGTACTAAATGTGGGTTGGGAGACAGGACCTTTGGCCATATGTTCTGGGGGTGCCCGGTCATACAATCCTATTGGCGAGAGATTTTACAGTTTATGCATACCGGGATGGGGTTAGCATTGGAGGGCACGCCGGATCAGCTGGTGTTGGATTTGGCTGGGATGTATGGGTTGATGGGTGGATTGCGTAAATTGTTATGCCGGAAGCTAGCCTTGGTGGCTCGGAAGGGTATTTTTATTTTGACATTTTGGATTTCTCCTGAGCCTCCAGGGTTTTGGCTTTGGAGGGGTGATGTGCATCAATTGGCCTGTTGGGAATCCAGAGATGCAAAGGGTTCTAGGAAGGGGGGGGGGGCTGAGATATTTGAGGCTCTGGGATCCCTATCTTCAGCTCCTCCATCCCAGGGGGCGTAGTCTGCTTTTGAATGAGTTGCGCTGTTCTTATCTCTTTGGGTTTGTTGTTGAGGTTGGGTGGTATATTTCTTCTTTTTTTTTTTTTTAATTTTATTTCTCCTCTTCTGGAAGTGGATGTTGGTGGGGGGAGGAACTGGGGGGTTGGGTGGGGTTACTTTCGGCTCTAGGAGCCTATGGAGGGGGGGGGCCGTGCAGTTCATGTGGCCCGGGTATTATCAGAGTCCAAATTCCCGGGCACTTTTCTAGTTGTTGGTTGTGATTGTCCTGCGGGCCCTTATTTCTTTCTATTTGTTCTTTGTGGATTATTGTTGAGGGGGGGAGGGTGTCGGGGGGGGGGGGGGTTGGGGTTTGGGAGGATTGTTTTGGTTTCAGCTTTATCATTGTGTATGGCTTTTTCAATGCAAATAAAAATTGTTTTGACACTAAATACCTCCAGCACCTCCAACGTTAAGGAGAGTTGTGGCAAACAGCGCATCTAATGGTACAGTTGTCAATACCCAAAAAGATCTTAGGTTCTAAGTTTATATTCTGATTCCAAATCTGAGAATGATTTCAGGGAGCCGTCCTCCTGCAAAAGGTGGTGGAGATATAAAGTCCCTGCCCTCCTAATACTGAAAGTCAGCTGACATCATTTCTGGTATAAAGGTAGGCGTGCCCTCTACAGTCAATAATGTGGACACCACCACCCTCAACTTCAAAAAGGAACATAACCAATGCCAGGTACATCTGACTGGGAGGTATACAGGATAAGCCGCCACTCAGATCCCAAGAGAGACAACGGAAAATGTAGTAAAGCACTGAAATGAAATGTGGACAACATTGCAATTCTACTAAAGTGACTCTACAGTTGTATAGGCCAATCAGGGTCTTTTCCCATTCCACAAACATTTGGGATTTCACTGAAAGTAACAAGGGCAACATTTGAAACATATACAGTATAGCCATGCTGGTAATAGTATCATATTATAAAGTGTGATTCTGCCCATAAGCGTTAATGGATAAGAATGCCAAATAAATAGTTTGCTTTCCAACTCATGTATCCGTGCATCAATATTCAATGAATAGAGCTGGGATAGGTGAGATGGAATCCACACCCCTAAGTATTCTTGATAGCACCAGTGGCCCACAGAAAGGGGAACTCCCCCACCCACTGACCAGGAAGAACAGGGTCCAGAGGAAGTTGAAAACCAGAATAAAAGGAAAATCATCCAAGACACCCAGTTACTTGAGAGAGGACCAAAAGAATATCATCTGCAAAAGCCAGAACTTTCACTACCTGTGCTCCCAGAGGGATACCTGCCACATCGGGGTCTTTCAAAAGTGTGCACAGGAGATGTTCCAGATACAATAAAAAGAAGAAAGGGGACATGGAGCAACCCTGACGGGTACCAGAGTGAATCGAAAATGAGGAAGTGATATGGCCATTAACTATCAATGCTGCCAGTGGTCGGGCATACAAAGCTTGAAGGGCCCACCAAAACCAGTCTGAGAAACCTAAGTACGTCAGCATATTACAAAGATAATTTCAGTTGACCTTGTTAAAGACTTTTCAGTGTCCAGGCTAACAAGCGCGGCTGGAATTGCAACTTACAATGTGCCATAGACAAGAGTACCTTTCGCACATTGGACACTGAGGGCCCTTCACAAAGCCAGTCTGCTCTGGCCCCATCAAGTCAGGAATAATAATAATAATAATAACAGCTTATATACCGCAATACTGTGAAGTTCTATGCAGTTTACAAAGATTAAGCAAAGGTACAAATTGATTGACTTTAAGAGGGGAGGAAGAAAGAGGGTCAATAGGACATGAAATCCATTTTTGAGGAGAGAGTGATCAATAGAACAAGTTAATCGCTATAGAGGGGAGAGAGAAGAGAGGATCAGTTGTCTAGATACTTTAGGAACAGGCGCGTTTTCAGACGTTTCCTAAATTCCTCATAAGTAGTGGACGAAAACAATTGTTCTAGGTCTTTACCCCATGATGCTGCTTGGTGCGATAACAGATAAGCGGTCAGCCATTACTCATGAAATAATTTTCAGGTCCACATTTAATAGCGAGATGGGCTGATATGACTCTGGCAGTGTCAGATCTTTACCTGGTTTAGCTAACATGCTCCATTTGATACCACCACCTCGTAATGTGAGAGCAGGGGACCACAGATTTGAGGAAAAAGTAATTTATAAAATTTAGGAGAGAATCCATCGGGACCTGGGGCAGTGCCATCATGCAACTTCTTAACTGTGCGCTGTAGCTCCTTAGCCGTTAAAGGAGTATTAAGTGTGACTAAATCTGCTGTGATAAATGTGAATCCTCTAAATAATCAGATAGAGAAGGCCCAAAATTAGTAGTAGGCTCCTCATACATGGTATGAAAAAATGAATAGAATATTTCCGCTATATCCAGTGTTCTATTTTTAATTGAACCATCAAGACCCTTTGCCAAACCTTTATGAGATGCACCAAAAGGCGCCCTGGCTTCTGCCCATGTTTATAAAACTTAAACTGCTTATGGAAGAGAAATTTCTTCATATGTTTATGAATTAACACATTCAGTGAAGATTGGGCTGCAAAGTAGGCATCCTTAGTAGTTCTAGAGGGGTGCTGAACAAACCAAGATTTAGCTTTCCGTAATTGATGTTCCAACTGAATAATACCCTGAGCCAACTGATGAGCCCTAGTCACCATATATTGAATAATATCTCCCCAAAGAACTACTTTAAGGGCTTCCCAAAAGAAAGGCATTAAACAATAGATAATCCTCACATTTAGAAGCCAATTAAGAATGAAAATGCTTGTCCTGATGGAGATATGCATAAAGTAAATCTAATTCAATCCAACAAATGGCATGATCTGAAATAATTATGGGGCTAATGCCGCGAAATAACGATGTAGACAATAAGATGTAGTCTATTTGCGACAAAGAGCCATGGGCCCGGGAAATATGTGTATCGTCTTTAACTGTGGGCTTCAATAAGCACAAGATCCAATGATCTAAATAGGAATGACAAACCCTTCCTGGTTCCCTTAGCTGGTTCAGATCTGTCTATCTGGTGATTCAGAACTTGATTCAGGTCACCTGCCAAGACAAGTGGGACAAGATTATCCTGCAAGATTAATTGAACTAGCTTTCAAAAAAAGGTATGCTCATACATATTAGGAACATATATGGCTAGGAGATAAAAATCCAGTCCCAATACCTGCATCCTCAACAGTAGATATCTTCCATGGGAGCCTTTCTGGATCTGAGTGACTTGACCCATAAAGCCTTTCTGGATAAGAACAGCCACCTCTCCTTTTTTCAGGGGATTCGAAGAATAAAATATCTGGCCCACCCATGCCGTATGGCTTGGTTTCCTGTAAGCATGCCACATCTATGGCCTGCCGCTTTAATTGAGAAAGGATCTTGGCACGCTGTATAGAGGAGGTAATGCCAGAGATATTCCAAGTAACTAACTTTAACTTAGGAGCCAACTAGAAATAAGGCTACAGAAAAATGCACAGTGACAAAAATATAAAAAAGCTCCAGGTGCCCAGCCTCACCTAGAGCACTCAGTGAAGTTGAACCCTCATCAGAACCCCTCAGTTGTAAAATAAAAGGTATTATATGGACACAATAACATTGTGTGAGCAATACCAGGAATACCCTCTGAGAATGCTCAACAGTAGAACTTGTACCCAAATGCCCCACCCTCTCCCCTCCCCCTCCCTCCCCCACCCCAACCAAGACCCAATAACCAGGACTCCAGCCCCACCTGATTCCCTCCCACTCCAGTCCCCTGCCCCCACCCAACATCCTTTGAGACATTTCCAGTTCCAGAAAAATAGGAACCAGAACCCCCCAAGTCACACAACTATCCCATCCCACCCTACGCATTCATACTAGAACCGCTTCAAAACACACAAGCATACCAAATCAACCATATCCCTCACAAACATTTGACCCATCCCCTCACCCTCTCCCCTTCCCACCTGATTCCCTCCCATTCCAGCCCCCTGCCCCCCACCCAATATCCTATGAGACATTTTCAATTCTAGAAAAAAATAGGAACCAGAACGCCCAAGTCACCTGCTCCTTAAAACCCTCTCATCACACAACCACAACTATCATGTACCACTCTACGCATTCATACTAGAACCGCTTCAAAACACATAAGCATACCAAACCAACCATATCCCTCAAACATTTGCACAGTCATCGGACCACAATAATATGTAGCCCGCCAGCATCACCAAATGAGCCAAATGTCTTATTAGTCTGCTGAAGTTGGTGGCTCTGATGACAAGGTGTTCAAAAATTCCTTAGCGGCTGTGTCCTAAGTAAAAGATCACCATCCCCCTGAGCTGAAGACCTGTAATGTAGCCAGGTAGCCGGGTAGGATAGGATAAAGCGGACTTTACGCTGATAAAGTTGAACACATACTGCAGAAAACTGATGCCGCTTATCCAGAAGTGATGAGGAATAATCTTGAAAAAGATGCAAGTGGTCCCCTTCATAGGCGAGCATGTCCCTCCAAAGTTTATAATTTTACAGCAAGGCCACTTTTTGCACATAACTGTGCACTTTTGCTATAACGACATGTGGCTATTGTCGATCTGCAAACTTACATTCCAGCTGATGAGTTCTCTCCAGTCTCATGGGGCCCATTTCCTCTGGTAAAGGCAGCTCCGCGTGCAGCCATTGTTCAAGGGTGGAGATCAAATGGCATCAGAGATAGACTCCAGCAATCCCACAAATTGAATATTATTTCTGCGGGATCGATTTTCTAAATCCTCGATCTTATCAGCTTGTACCCTCAGCTGCTCCCGCAAAGACTCCATTGCTTCCAACATAGCGGTCATGGTGTCTTCGACCGCTGCCACCTGAACCTCCAGCTCACCAGTGCGCCGGGCTACATCGGATATCATTGCTTCCTGATTTGAAACTTACCTCGGGGGTCCAGAACCTGTACTTCTGCGGAGGTGAGCTCTTTTATGTGGCTGGAAGAAAGAGACGGAGTCGCCTCCCCAGAGGAGCCTGCCATCTTGTTGTTAGATTATTTTGGTTTTTCTTTTTCTTTCTCCTTGTTTTTCTGAAGAGATTTTGCACTCATATTTAGATCACAGCGAAGGAGAAATATGTCCATAGAATATTAATAAAGTTGCTAGCTCCCACTGTTATATTTAAAGGTTCAATGGAGGGGGATGAGATCTAGAGGTCAGAAGCCCAGCAGAAACACATCCCGCTGCTCTCACCACATCACGTGACTCCTCTTCAACACTGTTTTTAATGCCGTACAGTAGTAGTATCTTTGTTGGATCAACTGATTATATGAGAGGCTTTAGGGTTTGTGAAAACATATTGAGTCTAACACATTAAAAAAACAAGGACCCCTGATGCAGGCACTCATTGAAACATTATCCCCATGGCCATCTCCACTATTTGCTGTTTCTATTTTCTATGAAATGTTCTTGTTCTGCTTCTCTTCTGGGTAGATGGCGACCACTATGATTCATCGAGTGTGTCCAGTAAGGTGGCTAGGGTGGTAATGGCCCCTCAATGCAAGTTACTTCCCCCAAATCTTAATATATGTATATATATATTTAATTTGTTTTATATCCCGTTCAAGATAAGTGACATCACTCTTTCTAGTGGTCAGCTTAAACAGCTGTGAGAAATAGAAGTATATTTGAATATTTGGCCTATATAACAACCAGTTTTGAAGTATGGAGTACGTTATTTTTGTGTACAGCTATTTATTGACAAAGCAAATCTATGCAATGATTGGACAACAAGCTCTTAAACAAGGGGCAAAAAAAAACCCCCAGACAGAGTTTTCACACCTCTGAGCATACGGAAGCATTGTCATTTTTTGACTATTTTCTACATTATGTTTTGAGTAGTAAGAGAAACATTGCATAATTGTAAAGATGGATATAGGGCAGAAAGTGAAGGAGAGAAAAACAGCAAATGGATATGAAGGTCCTGGAAACAGAATTAAGAGCACAGACAGAAGAAAGTGCAACCAGAGACTAGGAATAGATGATTGGAAAAATAAAATTACTAGACAACAAAGGTAGGAAAAATGATTTTATTTTCAGTTTAGTGATTGAAATATGTCAGTTTTGAGAATTTACATCTCCTGCCAATATTTTACACTATTCAGGAAGAAATGCATTTAATGCTATTTCTCTGGTGTTGTACTGCATGTAGTGTCTGGCATCTTAGGGTTTCGTTTGTATATATTAGGACTTTTAATTTGTGGTCCTGTATTTGCATAGGATTTATTTGTGTTCTGCTTATTGGTGTCATGGCCCCAAGTAGGAAGATATCTGTCGGGTCTCTTTCAGCCCTTCTTGACTCAAAACAGCACTCACTTAAAAATTAGGGAAGACCACTGGCCTAGACAATCACCTTCCCTTGAAAGATGACTTCTTGTGGTAGTACCATAAGATTATCGCAAGGAGTCATGATGGCCATTTTGAGAGCCCCAGACCAATTTATCACTTACAACAGTGGTCTCAAACCCGTGGCCCGAGGGTCACATGCAGCCCGCCAGGTACTATTATGAGGCCCTCGGTAGGTTTATCATAATCACGAAAGTAAAATAAAACAGTTTCTTGATCATATGTCTCTTTAGATATAAATGACAATATTATTATTAAGACTTAGCCAAAAGGAAAGATTTATAAACTATAAAGAGCTTTTACCTCATGCAAAATTGTCATTTCTTTAATAAGACATTAACTGTTTTTTTTCTGAGGCCCTCAAAGTACCTACAAATCCAAAATGTGGCCCTGCACAAACTTTGGGTTTGAGACCACTGACCTACAATGACCTCCAGGTAAGGTTGTAGAGAGTGGAGAAGGCTTCTGATGGTACATATAGTCAGAGATTTGGGTAGGAGAAAGATTCTATAGACGTTTGCTGTTTGGGGCATTAAGAGGCTAAAAGAGGGAGTGTGGGGATGAAAGAGGGAGGGCTGGGGATATGATTAGAGGGGTTGGGGACTTGGACCAGGGGAGTGACTGGAAGGAGCTAAATCAGGGATCTCAAAATCCCTCCTTGAGGGCCGCAATCCAGTCGGGTTTTCAAGATTTCCCCAATGAATATGCATTGAAAGCAGTTCATGCACATTGATCTCATGCATATTCATTGGGGAAATCAAGAAAACCTGACTGGATTGCGGCCCTCAAGGAGGGACTTTGAGATCCCTGATCTAGATGGTGGTGGGCAGGGCGTTAGCAGAGGATTTGTGGATGAGACAGGGGAGAGGGGGAGAACCTCCATAGCATCAGGATTATAATACTAGTTGAGATGAATTTTAGATACGTAATGCAATGTTTGCTTTAATTTTTTTAATGTCACATTATGATTATGTTTGTATTTTATAAACCGCTTAGGAATAGTAGGTTAGAAATATATGGAAAGGCACCTTGGTACTTGATGCAAGTTCTAAGAAAATACCTACTAACTCGCTCTTTGAGGTCAGAATTTGCTTTGAGGTTGACCCTTGGGCATATATGTACGTGAGGTACATTACGAGAAAATATGGATGGCAGCAATTTCAGTAGCAGGTCCTCAATTATAGAATGATTTAAATAGTTCCTTAAGGCTATGCCAAGATTTGAAGAGTTTTTTTAAAAAATTCTCTGAAAACTCCTCTGTTTGTTAAGGCATTTTTTTTAGACTGGTAGCCCTTTGATTCTGCTGAAATTGTATGGATGATCAATTTGCAAATAAGTTTATATGCATTGTCAATTTTCCTATCTATTTAAATTGTAATCCACTTAGATTTTAAGCGGAATAGAACTTTAAAAAATAAATAATTATCTACAGTCCCAGATAGCATGGATTATTGGCCCTGCATGTAACTTGGTGCAGTGTGGTATGGCTCTGCCCTGTGTGATAAATACACAGATAACATACTGATTTGATTGCTTTCTTCTGAACTCCTTCAAATCTATTTATAATCTTTTTTTTATTTTGTATTTCATTTTTAGTAATATACTAAATACAATCAAAACATAAGTTGGATGATATCCTGAACCAAATATGCATAAACACAAAAGACTCCTTTTACAAAGCTGCAGTAGAGGTTTCAACCGCAGGTTAGCGAGGTGAATGTTCCAACACTCATAGGAATTCTATGAGCATTGGAGCATTTACCTCACCGGCCCACAGTAGAAACTTCTACCACAGCTTTGTAAAAGCCAGCAATAGTTAATAAGAAATTATTTCCATCCAAATCTGTAGCTATAAGAAAAAAGGGAAGGAGAAAATAGCTTTCAATATTCAATAATAAAACAAAATAAATCCAAGACAAATGTCTCCAAAGGATATTGCCTCTCTTCCAACCAATTAAATGCTCAAGTGATAATAAATTAACCCTCTTGGCTTCCTGAGAAAGTATTAACTTCTCTAGTTGTACAGGACCAAGAAAAGTATAATCTTTCCCTTGGAAATTTAACTGACAACGTCTAGGAAGAAGATCATGCCTAAGGTCAAAGCTCTAGGCCTTAGTTTACGAAAATCTAAATGGATCATCTGGGATACATCAGGAAAAACATTAATTGGTGAACCTTAAAAATGAGTTGACCTCTTCCTGAAGAAATTTATTAATACCTTATTCTTATCCTTACTACTTCCGAAAGTAACCATTAAGGTTGCTCTCAGAGTAGTTTCCTGAATAGACGTTTCTACTATCATGGTCAAATTTACCTCCAGAGCCTCCTCAATCTGTCCCCCAGAAGTATTTTTTAACAGATGAAGAAATATAAAAAGTTTTAGCTATAATTGGAAGGATGAGGTGTCAAAAGATAAAATCTTGACCATATACTGTTTCAACATCTGGAATGGAGAAATCATATTATTGTTAGGAAAATTCAGAAGGCGTAAATTATTAGCCCTCATCTGGTTCTCCATTTTCTCTAATTTAATTTCCAGTAAATTGTTACCATTCACTAGTGAAGCATTTACTTCCTTTAATGATCTTATTTTCTCAGAATGCTCATTCAATTGTCTACTATATTAGCTAATTTCAGACTCCGATGTTGATAACACTGGTCAACAAGCATTTTGCTACTGGAGTTTTATCACCTGTATCTTAACAAGGGCCACATGCTGACTCTAAATCTGAAAAGTTTTTGTCTATCACATCCAGTTTTTAAGTTTGTGTTTATACCATTTTTGTCATAACGCTACCATGAAGTGTCTGTATTTTACTGTTTCTGTAACACAATATTGCATTTTAGGACAGCTCATCGATCAGATCACATATACCAGTAATTTGAAAGTTTATACTAAAAAGTGATTGCACTGCTTTTTCTACCTGTGAATTTTTGTATTTTGTTTGTTTTTGTCTAAGATGATGTAATTATTATGAACAGACGAGGTTGTGTTAACCATCCTGATAATTTCTGTTATGTCTGCGGACAATTTACTGCACAAGATCAGCAAAAGAATCTGTCCAGCAGACTTTAAAGTGCATACAAGCATTATTTTGGCTGTAAAGTTGGCGACCAAGATAAAGCTTGGGCACCTCATATGTGTTGCACGGTCTGCTATTCTGGATTCACTCGAAAACTCCAAAAGATTCTGCCAGAGGAACTTACAAAGATACAAACAAAAGATACAAAGGGACTAAATGAGTGTATTGAGTGGAACACTATCATATAAACTAGCCCTCCCCTTTCTTGTTATTGGTCTCTTCTGATCGTGACGTATCTCCTGTTCTGTTCTAAAGCAGGGGGTGTGCTTTCCTCCGTTATCTCCGCCTCTCTTCCAGCCAGCTTGAATTGATTCTCCTTCATGACTCTGAGGTCTTCAGCTTTTCACATTGAATGGGTTCCTGATGAAGGGACTTTTTGCTTCCGAAACCAAGCTTGGTAGAACCCAGCCCAGAGAACAAGGTCTTTAATCCAATTTTTCCTGGACCTGCTGACATCGGAAGGACATATCTTTTCTTCAATTCAAGTTAAGTTTTACTTCTTGTGGAGTTGGCTGGGGGGTTCTTAGAGTGGTGTTTTGGCCACCCTGTATTGTGTGTTTCACTTTTGATTCACTGTATATTTTGATTGTATAATTTTGATTATTTAATTTGGTTAAGCACACGGGTGATATCCAGTGATGGTGTGCAGGTGGTGGCTTCCCACCGCTACTTTGTTGTATTAAGCGCTGGAGGTTCTCCTCCCCTCACTAATCCTTCACACTGAGGATATCCCCTTATCACTAATTATATCTCTATTTGGTTTATAGCGCGTTTTTATTCTGCCTCCAGGGTTGGCCAGACACCTCACTAAGAACCTATTGACTGCACTGCCTTTTTGTTTGTATCTTTGCTATTCTGGATTGACACAGTGGCTGAATGGGAAATGGAAGAAGATGCCTTTCATTGTACCCACGGTGTGAACCAACAAATCATCACTCAGACTGTTATTTTTGCATTACAACAATTTCTGGATTCACAAAGAGGAATAAATCAAACATTGTGTATCCAAATGGTGCCAGTGCATGATTGACACATGATTGGCGACTGTTTCTTAGGCAGCCATCAATACTGGTGTCACTTAAAGAAACTAGCCTGTAGTGCTGTTTTGCTTCTCTTACCCCCCTCCCCCCCACCGTACCCACTTTTACAAAACCGTGATAGCGATTTTTAGCACAGGCCAGCACACTGAATGCTCTGCGCTGCTCCCGATGCTCATAGGAACTCTATGAGCGTCGGGAGCAGCGCGGAGCATTCAGTGTGCCGGCCTGTGCTAACAACCACTATCATGGTTTTGTAAAAGGGGTGTGTGTGTGTGTGTTATTGTATAGTGGCTTAGAATCAACAAACTGTTAGTGCCCTTTATTCCAATTTAGATGTGATATTTTTGATATCTTGGAGTGTTTTTGCTTCCATTAAGTTTTTATCAAGTTTGATTTAAATGGATGTAAACTCTAATATTTGAGTGCCAATTGCTTACCCCACTGACTTGAATGGAATTTGAGGAAACAAATAACATGAACAATTCAGAATCCAAAAATGAACAGAAATGGAGACTGATTTGAAAATGATCTGAAATGAACATATTTTCCATGTGCCTCTCCGTGCTTGGCTCATACAGAACTCCTGAGGAAGATCATCGAGAATAGCTTTGCATGATTTTCATGGGAGCAAACAAATTCATTATTATATTGATTTCATGTGAGTTACAGTCATCCTTTAAAAATATACTGTCTCTTGCATTTAATTTAGTCAGGTCTTTTACTGAAAATGCTCTCATAATAGCATTACAGTTCTAAAAAGCCGTACATTTATACAGTATGCAATCATTCATAGGTTTGAGTACAATGAGTAAAAGAGAATTCATCCATGTACTTGAAAATTATCCTACTTATTGCGATAATATAAAATACATTTGTTGAAAGATTGATGTTTCCTCTTGTCTAATTTGCTCTGCCAATGATGATATAATGTAAAAAAAAAACAACAACCCACAGATAATGCAGCTTCTCTTAGAGTCTCTGGCCAGTATTCTGTAAGGTGAATGACAGAGGCATTTAGACAAGTGAATTTTGTTAATGCATCTTATTTTATTCAGCAGTTTAGTAGATGAGGGGAAAAATGCCCATGGCTAGTCTGTTTGTGATAACTATGCATGCATTTAACTGTCTGTATCTACTTAGTCTAATAACTCCCTGTAGTGTATGCTTCATAGCTTGTTTTTGTGTGTGGCGTAGTGGTTAGAGCTCCAGCCTCAGCACCCTGAGGTTGTGGGTTCAAGCTCCATGCTGCTCCTTGTGACCCTGGGCAAGTCACTCAATCCTCCATTGTCCCAGGTATGTTAGATAGATTGTGAGCCACCAGGACAGTTAGGGAAAATGCTTGAGTACCTAAATATAAATCGCTTAGACAACCTTGATAAGTGGTATATAAATAAATTATTATTATTATTAAATAAATAACAAATTTTGTCCTATAGACAGGAAATGGCAGACAAAATATAGCTGCTCATTTAAGACATACATGGCATTTGTGCCTGTAAATTTATTTATTTATAAAATGTATCGCTCGCTTAAAACATAAGCGAGTTGCATAAAAAAGTACATAAAATCCTTATTAATCACACACATCACATTCTAAACAAGAACAAATACAGCTATTTCACACAACTCATTTCTTTCTTTGTTTCCTCATATTCAAGTATACCTGCTCTCTAAAAAAACCCCAAACTAACCCATAAACATTTACACAAATAAATTTGTAGGGGGCATATTGAAAGGCAATTCTATAAGTGGGCATCTGGATTTACATGCTCATTTCATGCCATTAATGTATAGAATGTTAGAACCTACACATGTAACTGTACACACTACCAAAACAGCACATAGGCAGTGGAACGCTGTTTGGTTTGGAGGGGGGGGGGGGGGAAGGAGCTCCACCCTAGCCCCAGTGGAGTCCTAAGGTGTGACCTATGAGCGTCAGAGCAGATACCGCCGGTGCTAAAACCTTCACTATGTGTTAGTAAAGGAGGGGGGTATATGTATATTTGATGAAAAAATATTAATCTACAGTAGAAAAGGCAACCTATCAAAATCAAAGTTTGTTAAACCAGGTTGTCCAACTTAAACCCTGAACTCTTTATTTCAGTGAAATATTGAACTTACAAAGTAGTAGTAATATTTTTTTCATAAGAAAGTACTTAAATCTGCTTAATAGCTGGATTCCAACAAAAAATTAAATCTGCTTAGTATCTGGATTACAAGAAAAAAAAAGAAATAACTGCTCTCTTGTATTTATTCGTATTTACTTACTTTTTGAATATGAGGGGGTACTGATAAGTCTTTGGCTTTTCCTTTTTCATCTGAAAACATGGATGTCATTTATTCCATGATCCTGGACAATCAAAGAATATCTGCTTAAATGATAGCAGAGACCCTGGAGATATCCTGAGAATGAATAGGATATGGGGTTCATTTTCAAAAGAGAAAACTATCCCCCAAAATGGCATAAAGGGGGATTTGGATGTTTTTCTTACTAAAATGTCCAAATCACTATTTTCAAAACTCATATTTTAGTTTATGCAGTTCATCTGCAGTGCATCAAAATCTCGAGGGATGTGTTGGGGGTGTGGTTTGGGCGGAATTATGATTTGGACGTTTTTATGCAATAATGGAACATTGTAGAAAATGTACATGGCAAACATTGCACATTTTAGTCTAGACCTGTTTCAATAATGAACAAGCACCATAAACAGTGCTCAAACTGACCAGACACTGGAGGGATTAAGGCATGACCCACCCTTACTTCCTCAGTGGTCAGCGAACCTCTCCCACTACCCAAAGATGTCCTGGAGTTGCATATTAGTTGGTGCAGTGGACTATAGAGATGGAGACCCAGGCCCATATCCCTGTCTAACCATTCTTTTGAAAATGGTCCTAAAAGATAGATGCACTAAGCTTAGAAACATCTAGAAAATGGTCATTTTCAAAACAAAAAGTTAGACATTTTTCTGGTTTGCAAATGGACATTTTCTTTACTTAATTTTGGGTGTTTTTCCCAAAATGTGCAAAATTGGATTTTTTCATAAGAAAATAATTTGAGCCAAAGAAAAAATTTGGATTTAGACATGATATTGAAATTGTTCCTCCACATTATTCATGAGATTTTAGACATGAGAAAGCTCTCAAACAAATGGGTTCTCAAATGTCTCAATGCTGATCAGAAGCTTGATCTAGTGGTTGCTTCATAATCCCTTTTGGACCGATTTTGTCAGGATCCTGTGGGATTGTTGAACCATATCATAACTATGGATTAAACTTAAATATATGAATATATACAGCACATATTTGATCCAGAGACAAAAGAAAAATCCAAAGAATGGAGATACAGTGGCTACCCATGTCCCAAGAAGGTCAAGAAACAGAAGTCATCAAGCAAGGTGTTGGCAGCTGGAAAAGAGTGCAACCATCAAGATAAAGTACTATTGCACTTCTCAAAAAACAGACAAAGCAACTGGTCTCCATACATCGAGGCAAGCTTTCAAAAGGAATCTTGTTTCTTCCAAAACAATGCCGCTCCTCACAAGGTGACCATAACATAAAGTCAATAGCAGACTATGGACTTTTCCTCCGGGAAACTGTTCAAACCTTTCTTAAAACCAGCTACGTTAACCTCTTTTACCACAACCTCTGGCAATACATTCTGGAGCTTAACTATTCTTTGAGTGAAAAAAAGTATTTCCCTATAACTTCATCAAGTGCCCCCTAGTTTTTGTAATTTTTGATGGAG
This sequence comes from Geotrypetes seraphini, assembly GCF_902459505.1. Classification (NCBI taxonomy): domain Eukaryota; kingdom Metazoa; phylum Chordata; class Amphibia; order Gymnophiona; family Dermophiidae; genus Geotrypetes; species Geotrypetes seraphini. Next base: position 167,284,776 of record NC_047089.1, on the reverse strand, counting down.
TAAAAAATCGATCTATTTGTAATCGTTCTACATCACTCAGGAATTTGAAAACTTCAATCATATCTCCCCTCAGCCATCTCTTTTCCAAGCTGAAGAGCCCTAACCTTTCTAACTTTTTTTCATACGAGAGGAGCTCCATCCCCTTTATCATCTTGGTTGCTCTTCTTTGAACCTTTTCTAGTTCCACTATATCTTTCTTGAGATAAGGTGACCAGAATTGAATGTAATACTCAAGGTGTGGTTGCACCATGGAGCGATACAGAGGCATTATAACATTCTTAGTCTTGTTAACCATCCCTTTTTTCAAGTTCAATCATCTTTATTGGTATTTTCATTTTATAAGATATAGTGAGTTATTGACCATTACAGATTCAAATACATGACACATTCTGTTATGTGCGACCAATAACTACAACATGGTATAACAAAAGTAGGAAACATCCTAGAGCCAAACTATCATGTCAGACATGCGTACAATAATAAATTAGTATCACAAGTCACAAGTCACATCACAGGTGAGAAATGCAATAGTTAGATCACATAGCTCAAGGCCATGAGACATTATGAAGACACAAAGTGATGTAGTACAAGATGTAAATCTAGCTTACTGGGAACTCTGGGTCTTGTAAATTATCACAAGGAACACTAAAACATATGATATTTGATGGTTCCTTGTTAAAAGACTATAGGAACCAGATTTGGAACCATATCCTATCCATATTGGATTTTTCAATCCCACTGACCTATTCATTACTCATTATCAGTCTGTCTGCATCACAAACATTTTTGCCACAAGAGCGTGTCCCATTGGCTCATGTTAATCGCACTATGCATAATCTTTGCAAAACATCCTTTTTAAAATAATTCCTAGCATCTTGTTTGTTTTTTGGGCTGCTACCACACATTGGGCGGAACATAAGAACATAAGAATTGCCTTACTGGGACAGACCGAAGGTCCATCAAGCCCAGTATCCTGTTTCCAACAGTGGCCAACCCAGGTCCCCAAGTACCTAGCTAGATCTCAAGTAGATAAAACAGATTTTATGCTGCTTATCCTAGGAATAAGCAGAGGATTTCCCCAAGCCATCTCAATAATGGTCTATGGACTTCTCTTTTAGGAAATTATCGAAGCCTTTTTTAACCCCACTAAGCTAACTGATTTTACCACATTTTCCAGCAACAAATTCCAGAGTGTAATTATATGGTGTGTGAAGAAATATTTTCTCCAGTTTGTTTTAAATCTTCTACTTAGTAGCATGCCCCCTAGTCCTAGAATTTTTGGAAAGAGTGAACAACGTTTCACATCTACCTTTTCCACTCAGTATTTTATAGACCTATATCATATAGCTGTCTCTTCTCCAATCTGAAGAGCCCTAGCCGCTTTAGCCTTTCCTCATAGGGAAGTCATCCCAAACCTTTTATCATTTTTGTCTCCCTTCTCTGTATCTTTTCTAATTCCTCTATATCTTTTTTGAGGTATGGCGACCAGAACTGCACACAGTATTCAAGTTGCAGCCATACCATAGAGTGATACAAGGGCATTATAACATTTTCATCTTTGTTTTCCATTCCTTTCCTGATAAAAAGTCTGTATTCCTAACATTCTATTAGCTTTCTTATCTGCCACCGCATATTGAGCTGAGAGTTTCAATGTATCCTCAACAATGACACCTAGATCTTTTTCCTGGGCAGCAACTCCTAACATAGAACCCAACATCACGTAGCCATAGTTTGGGTTTCTCTTTCCCACCCGCATCACTTTGCATGTGCTCAAATTAAACATCATCTGCCATTTTCATCATATTGTCTAAAATGACACTAAGATCTTTTTCTTGGGCATTAACCCCCAAGTAATTATAATTTGGATTATTCTTTCTCTACATCCCCTCTAGAGTATACGTAATCATTTCTTCAAGTTTTTTCTTGTTTATCATTTGGCACAAATTCCATACCAATTTTGTTGACATCCTCTAAATTGCTTATAGTTTATTCTTGTCCTTAGCAAGATATGATCTCCAGAACTGAACACAATACTCCAAGTGGGGCCTCATCAATGACTTGTTTAGGGACATTAACACTTCCTTTCTTCTGCTGGCTATGTCTCTGTCTATGCAGCCTAGCATACCTCTGGCCATGGCCACTGTCTTGTTACATTGCTTCTCTACCTTGAGATCCTCAGATACTATCACCCCAAGCTCCTGGCCCATGCATATCAACCTCTCACATCATCCGTTAATACATACATTTCCTTTAGATTTCTATTTCCGAAGTGCATCACTCTACCATACACTTCTTTACATTAAATTTTAACTGCCTAAAATGCTAAAAAGCAGTGCTCTAGATTTATTAATAAAGATTTAATATTAGCAGTCTCCAAAGGATGTGTTGGGTTTTTTCTTTTACACTCCCCTTTTTATATTTATTGCTGATATTCATTCTGACTGACTGTGTTAATATTGACAATTTACTTGGAAACCTTCAATAGTTTTAAATTAGTGTAATATCAGGAAATGTTGTTAGAATAATATACTTCCCATGAATAATAAAAAACGGAATAATCTACATGTGCATATCCTACCCTGAATGTAATTGTATTCTATTCACAGAGGTGAGGGTCATGCTTGAAGGCTGTCTTAATGAATGCAGTCATTTGATATTTCAGAAGAACCAGAATTGTAGTAGCCTTAGCCATCTTTTTAAAATGCTATGTAGGTTCTCACTCTTATTATTGAGGACTAGGCATTTTAAAACAATATTTGAATGATTTTTCTCTTTTAATTCTGATGGAGTATTGCCTTTTATAAAGCAATTTTCTAAACCACTTCCTCTATTATACCTTTCTATTCAGATTAAAATTCATCCACCATTTAAAAAATTCTAAATAGACCATTGTATTTTCATTTTTTTTTTATATGATAGTAATATAGTATTTGTATGCTCTGTTTTAAAACTGTTGTGGTGCTTAAAATATAAATTTAATTCATTGTTGACAAAGTATAACCTTGGATAATGTTTTGTGGTTATGACAGGCATGGCACTCTATTACCAGGAACCCTGTATTCAAGAAAACAACCTGGGTCTGAGGCTAGGTTGGAATAGGTCCCTTTTTGCTATCAGAGTGAGGGGTTCAATGCATAGTCAGCGGGTGGAAGTAGTTAGTCAGGGACGACTACATGTGAGGTAGCAGAAGCTTCCCATCCCACAAGTTTCACTTGAATTGATTCCCAGAGCCTGAGAGACAACTGGTCTTTTCATATGTGATTTCAATGCTGATTTTGCATATTTGAATACTGATTTGCATAGGTTTGCATAAGGAGGGAACTATGGATTGAAAGGCTATTTTTTGCCCTTTTTGGAAGCTTTTTGGACTGAACAAGTGAAAAATTGTGAAATAGCCTTGAGCATGATACAAAAGACCAAGAGACTACATTTTTGTGTTTAATAGTAATTTTCTTACCCTGAGGGTAAAGAGGCCCCTGAGGAAGGACCTTAGGCTGATTGCAACCTTCTCTTTGAAAGTAATAGTTGAGCATGTGCTTAGAGGAATAGGAATAAACCTAGAAAAGTGAATCAGAAGTAGTTATAAAAACAAATGACCAGAGCCAAGAATTGAATGGATAAGGCAGACTAGGCTAGATCACAGAAAAGATTTCTACTGTAGCCCAGAGTATCAAATGGTATTATACTCATAGAATTCTTATGAGCATTGGAGCATTTAGTACTCTTGCACTGGGGTGGCGCCTAAGGCCTGCAGTTCATGGATCAAGGCCTCTGCAGCAGGAGGGACTGAGCAACTTTCCAGTTCCCAACTTTTATGGAGAGGGGGACAGGAAGGGGGCATCCACCCATATCCGGTGGCAGGAGGGAGTAGGCATCCCTCCTGCTGCTTGCTTTTTTTTTTGGGGGGAAGGAGTCCACCCGATGGCAGGTGGGAATTGGCATCCCTCCTGCATTTGTTTGAGGCATTGGCGGGCATATTTTTTGAGTTTGGGGAGGGGGCACTTTGTCAGGGGGGGCTAAAATTTTTTTTTTAAATTGGGCTGATATTTTGCATGTGTAATAAATGCAAAATATCAGTGCCATAAAAAAAACTGAAAAAAGGAAAAAAAAAACCCAGGCACACCTTTTGGTAACACAGTTACTGATAAGTCTACAGCAGTCGGGTTTTACAATGGTAAAAACCGATGCAAAATAGCCAAGCAATTATTAGTGAATCAATCGCTTGGTTATTTTGCATGGGGTTTTACTCATTTGCATGGGTGGATCGGGTCGGATACAAGATTCATCGGACAGCAGTTTAGTAAATCAGGTTGGGGAATAGGAATGATCGCAAAACCAGTAAAACTGATTTTGCGATTGTCATTACAGGATAGTGAATCTAGGCCTCAGTCCCTTTTGGAAACCTACAAACTGCACATGAAATGACATGCTCTCTTGACATCACACATTCTTATATACTCATATGCTACAGTGTAATTTTATAAAAGGCCTTTTCCAAATGTTAAAACAGCCTTTACACATGGAAGATTAATCTTCCCTCATTAACCTCCTCCACTCTTATACAAAACCATAGCACTAAGCTAAGTGGTTTCACCACAATCTCCAGAAACAAATTCCAGAGTTTGATTACATGTTGTGAGAGGAAATATTTTGTCTGGTATGTTTAAAATCTACTACTTAGTAGCTTCAAGGGAGGTCAGACTCAAGTTGGTCACTAAAGCTGATCTGGTCAGCTCTTCTGCACAGGATCTTCTTGGCAGTTCTAGGTGCAAAACCAGCACAGGTGCTTAATTTATCACAATATAAGGGATATGAGTAGCTGTAGATGTTTTGGATAATTATAACAAACTGTATACAGCTGAATACTAATTTGATAGATCAAAGAAAATGGTATATAATATGGTGTGAGAAAGAATAATGTATTAAAAGGATATGAGTTGGAATGGTACAAGTCCTGAGTGGGATGAGAGTCATGTGTGATGCAGTAGAAGAAAGGGGGTAATTTTTGTAACTGGCTTTCTCCTCTGGCAAGGGCCAGGGAAGGAGTTGGTGAGGTCTAAAATTTAATAAATTTAAGTTGTTTTTTTTAATGGGGAGGCGGGGAGCAGAAGCTTGTCTTTGCCTAATTTATGCCATATTGACAGGGGGGGGGGGGGGCAATAAACAGTTCCTGAATTCTCGACAAGGCCTTGGTTCAAAAGAAAAGTAGAAAGGTCATTGATTTTGTCTCCATTTTGCCTCTAGACATTTGAGAGAGTGACTAGAGGCCTATGAACAGGATATGATAAAAAGGACACGCCGCTGGTGATTTTTGCTGGCAACCTGTGACAGGTTGAATGTTACCCTAGGTAAAAAGATATGTACTCTGTGAGCTTATGACTGTTGGAAAAGGTGGTGGACTGGTGTGGAGAGGATGTCTAGCAAAGTATTGTCATATGCCTAAGTTTGTTATGGCAGTAAATAGGAAGAGTGCAATTTGGGGGGTGATTACCATAGTGGAGCCTCCTTGGGTTCAGGAAAGCCATTGAAGAGGTAGGTTTGGAAATATCTCTGTAGGGTTCTGAAGAAGCTGCTTTCTAAAGAATTAGTGAAATAAAGGAATCCTGGTGGAGTTCTCTATAGAGTTTGATAACTAGAGGAAGTAGAGTCCCAAGGAGGAAAGAAGGACAAAGAAGAAACTTGATGAAATATTCAGTGTCAATTTGTTTTTCTTTCGTGGATTTTTTTTCAGTTTCTGTGACATTCAACAGATAAATTGTACTCATATTTTTTGATCCACTTACAAAATTATAACCTACTGTAGTGGACATTGGATTCTTTTGAGGTAAATAGAAAACACAAGAATAAAGCAAGTGGTACAGAAGGCCCATATAGCAGGGGGTGCTAAAAGGTTCTTAGCCCAACCAAGAAGAGAATGACATGGATATAATTGAATCAATGATCTGAAACAATGTCAAAACAGAGAATTTTGTTTCTCCAAATTGGTACTTAATGAAATAAGATAACACTCTTTTCATCTACAGTTGCAAAATAATGCTTAGAATTTAGGAAGTTGGTTAGTTGGGCTGAGAACTTTTCAGCACCCCCTTATATGTAATAAAGTGAGCCAAGTATAGAACAATCAAACCATTGTGACATCACTGATGAGGTTGACTCTTATTGGTGGAATGAGGCATTACCACATCACAACCTCAGCTCTGGTTACCAGGAACTGAAAGTCATCATATTACCAGTGGGTGCTGAAAAGTTCTCAGCCCAGCCAAGAAGAGAATGACATGGATATGATTCAATCAATGATCTGAATCAATGTCAAAACATAGAATTTTGTTTCTGCAAATTGGCACTTAATGAAATAAGATAATACTCCTTTCACCTACAGTGGCAAACTAATGCTTAGAATTTAGGAAGCTGGTTAGTTGGGCTGAGAACTTTTCAGCACCCCCCTTGTAAACTATGCATGGAAATAGGGCTTTTGAGCCAGTCCTCATCTTACCTATCAAGATCCACCCAAACAAGATAAGGGAAAATCTTATCTATATTCCCATAGCCCACAACTTAAGAAAAGTTTTTTTTTCTCTGCTAAAAATAATTGAAACTTTCTATTTATTTTTATAATCCAAAATACAGTATAAACCATTGATTTTAATCTGTTTCTGAAGCTCCTCTATTTTTCCCTTGAGAAATAGGTACATTAGAGGGGCTTTTAACAACTTAAAAATGATTTTTTTTTGAATATTTTTCTGTGGACTTGCTTACTGGAATATCAAGTTAAAATTCAGAAGGCCTTCTCATTTCAAGAGTAGCCAGCTGCCTTTGACTTCATGCCCACCCTTTTTGTTGCATCCTTAAGAGTCCATCAGCTGGAGATGTGCATGATGTCTTTGCGAGACAATGAGGGGAGGAGAAATTACAAGTATTTGAATAATGTTTTACATGATACAAAATGAGGGCCAGTGAAGACTGCATATACTCAGTTAAGACAAGATGCATAACACTCATAAGGACCTGTTTCTAGTAGCAAGATACAAATAGTCGCATTTACTTTTGCTGAACCTATGTCTGATTCTTCATTATGCTACAAATCTGGTAGATATAAACCCTTAATTTCTTTTGAATATTATAGACTTCTGCTGAAGTGTTATCATTAATATATCCTAGATGTGGATGGCTCTAAGCAGTTACCATTTTTGTTAAAGTTGAGTGAAAGATTTCAAGAATAAAGGAGGGGGGGGGGGGGCAAGGAGCAAACTGTTGGGACCCGAGACATTCAGACCAAAAAAACAAACTGCTTGATGATTTAAACCATGAAAGAATACTTTTGAAATGTGTTTGCACATATATCAACTTATCTAGACAGATGGAACAAATTAAGAAGGGTCCTTGAAATCCAGAATTCATTTCAAACATAGTAATACAAATGGGCTTATTCAAAATGGTTGAGTGATAAGTACTGAGATAAGCCAGTTCTCTTTGAAACTTCATATATTTCTAGCTATAACCAGTGAAAGATGTTTCTGAGTCTGTTTTACTTTTCATCTTAAGGAATATGGAAAATCCTGTATTGGAAGTCTGGCTGCCAAATGTCTAAATTTTGCTGTTGGACTGTCAAAACCACTTGTCTCTTGTTAAAAAGAAAGTAAAACAGTTCACTACACTTTATGCCTTATTAAATTTGCTGTAGCAGACATCATAATTTGGTCTACAATATTTTTAAAATAAATAGTCAAATGACCGACCAGCAAAGTGGGAAAATTTACTCTAAGGGGGTGAGGTGTTATCAAAGTGGCCAACTGATAAATTGGGTTATTTTACCACAAGTTGTACTATTTCAGTGCAAGATCCGACTGCATGAAACAGGATCCGGAGCTAAAATAGCATGGTTTGTAGCAAAAATAGGCTATTTTAAATATAGCCCACATTGATAACTTCCCCCCACTAAAAGTCCAGCTGTGGGGGCCACTGAAAAGTTCTCAGCCCAACCAACAAAGTTGGGATAGTCTCCACTGAGGACCATACACTTAGGGCCTGGTTCTCAAAATGTGCGTCCCAATTGCAGGTGGCGGTAGGTGTCCTACCACCATCTGGTAGCCAATCAGGATACATGTTTAAAAAAAAAAAAAAAAAATTGTTAAAGGAAGGATGACTACATTGTAGGAGACATGTAGGGATGCTTAAGAAACGCACAAGGAAGGGCTTGGGTGTGGTTTCACCCAGAAGTGAGAATTACAATAGGTTGATAATAATAGATAATCCTAAATGGAGGAAAAGATCTCAGATAAACCACTAAGGGAACATATATTTTTTTCTCCCTTAATTATGTGGTATTGGGTTTCTTTCATCGATCATAAAACCTCCACTAATTACAGAATTGATAGCCATTATAATATTTTTTATATTTTTAACTTTTTATATTTAAATTCTGAAATTAATGGCAGCTAATTTAATATTTTGAATTGACATTCATGGTATTTACCATAAACAAACAGCAGAAAAGATTATTGTTACTTATCTGCAACTGAAGAGATAGGTTAAAGAGTGCTCCAATAAAGTGCAGAGATGTCAGAGCTGAAAAAAATTGTACAAAAGATAAAGTGCAAAGTGCTTGTTAGTATTGCACAATATAACAGCTAATACTGCTGATAAAACATACAAAGAACACTTATCTGCAAAAAACAGATCCGAAGAGCAAGTAAAGTGCAGTGTGCTCAAGGCAAATCAACTGGTATAGCACAATACGCTCATAGCACAACCCTCTCTCAGTTCACTCAACGGGTCCCGTTTCACCCGAAAAAGGGCTTCATCAGGAAACGAGCTGTATCTGATGTTAAAGATAATAAAGAGTCATTCAACAGTAACACTTAAAGTTAACATATTCACATATGAACCAAAAACCTTAAGAGCTTATAAGAACTTACTTTTCGTGTGGATTTGATCCATCCTATTCACATTGTATTTCATTCAAAATGGCGCTTTTAACCATACCCCACGCCGACACATGCGCAGTGAATGTGTAAATTGATCAATGACGTCATTTTTGACGCGCTAGCGTTTTCAAATGCATTAAATAGTTTAACTATAAAACTGGTTCATATGAAAAATTTTTTAGTCACATTAAGTGTGAAGTTGGATTAATCTAGGGCCATACAATGGCATGATTATACTATATTAGATCAAATTAGATAAACATCGACCATTCAATTCTGGTATTTAGTCCATGAGGATGTGAGCTGTTCAATCTATGAATCCATCGCTATTCTCTTTGTTGTAAACGACAAAATCGATCTCCACCTCTGATAGATCTTGGTTCAATATCAATGACTAGACATTTTAAATCTTGAAATGAATGATTGAATGCTTTACAGTGTTCAACTATGACTTCAGAGCACCGTTCACTTTTCAGATTTGACTTATGTTCTCGCATTCTAGTTCTCAAATCTCTGGATGTCATGCCAACATAAAACATATTACAAGGACATATAATCAAGTAAACAATATAGGTGGTTTTACAATTGGTAAAATTGGTGGAATTTAGGTGCAATGTTGTAGAGTAGATATCTCTATAGGAATTCAGGACTGAATCTCAGCTTGCCTGTCCAACATTGCCACTTGGATGTCTCACCGCCATCTCAAACTGAATATGGCTAAAATGGAACTCCTTTTCTTTCTGCATAAACTCACCTCCTCCTCCCACTGTTCTCTATTTCTGTGGATAACATTGTTCTCCGCCCTGTCTTGTCAGCATACAACCTTGGAGTGATCTTTGACTCCTCTCTCTCCTTCTCAGCTCAGATCCAGCAGACCACTAAGACCTGTCACTTCCTCCTCTATAATATTACCAAGGTCTGACCTCTCCGAGCACACTACCAGAACCCTTGCACTTAGATTACTGCAATATACTTCTCAAAGGTCTCTCACTCATCCATCTTTCATCCCTTCAATCCATTCAAAATGCTGCTGCACGACTCATATTCAGTGACAGCTGCCACACTCACATTACCCCTCTCCTCCCATCCATTTTTGAAAATAGTTCAAACTCCTCTTACTGACTTACAAGTGCATTCACTCTGTATCCTCTGAATATCTCTCCTCACTTATTTCCTCCTATGCTCCCCCCCCTTGAACTCCATTCATTGAGTAAGTCCCTCTTATCTGTACCCTTCTGCTCCACCACCAACTCCAGACTCCATCCCTTCTTTCTTGCCATGCTGTATGCCTGGAACTGGCTGCCAGCGGCAATACGTCATGCTCCATCACTAGCAGTATTCAAATCCAAGCTAAAAATCCAATTTTTTGAAGCTGCTTTCAACTCTTAACTCCTACTCACGTCAGATACCTATACTCATTGTACCATTCCTTCTACCGGATACTACCCAACCCAAAGATATCCAATTCCTTCTGTCCAAATTAGATTGTAAGCTCTGTTTACATTTTTCAGCATTATAGAAATGATAAATAATAGTAGTAGGGTCATTTATATACCCAATCACCATTAGCAGGCATAAGTGCTTGGGTCCAAAGTTAGGCACAAGAACACCGCTTGTTGAGCACATCAATATTAAGTGTTATTTATTTGGCTAATCTTGTATGGATTGCATTGAACGACCCCTGATGCAGGCGGACATGCTGAAACACAGACTGTGTTGGGTCCTTTAATAAATAGAGTTTTGATTGCTCGGAACTTGAAGGCCCCTTGTGCTTCTTTATTGTGCTTCCTGTTTGGTCTGCACTTCAACTTCCTCTTCATTTTGATTGCTTGACTTTAATTGCCCTTTACTGAATTTCCCATTATGTGATAAAAACGGATAATGCAAACTATTTAATATCTGCTCATGCAGCAAGGGGGTAATTCTACAAAACAGCACGCCAATTTTGGCATCCATTTGTACACACTGAGCACCAGTTCTATAAAGGGATCTTGACTCCAAGATTCTGTTAAATGATAGGCTACTGAAAAGTTCGTAGCCCAACCAACAAAGTTGGGGCAGTCTCCGTGAAAGCCTATACACTTAGGAGATGATTCTATAAAGGGTTCCTGGAGTTAAGTGTCTCTTACGTACATAACTTAATTGGCAAAATACCCTTAATAGGCTCATCTATTGCATTACGCTTAGCGGCACCTAAGTGGGCATTTCTATAGGCGGAGCATGACTTAGGCACCACTAAGCATGATTCTCCAAAACAGGCACCTCAAATGTAGGCCATTAAAACTCTCGCCTACATTTCAGGTGCCTAAGTTTTTACATAGGCAATGCTAGCCGCAATTCTGTAAATGGCGCCTATGTGTGATTGACTCCCGACTAGCGCTTATTTTTAGACACCAGCCAATTTAGACGCCGTTTATAGAATCAGCCCTTTTGTCCAGTAATCTTCCACTTTTTTTATTCCATTGGAAAAATACGTAACAGAAAAGGTGGAAAATTTCTGGACTGAGTATATAGCCCTCGATGGAGAATGCCCCAGCTTTGTTAGTTGGGCTGAGAACTTTTCAGTGGCTCCTCGTATATTACTAGCACAAACCAGATATGTAATAGACCATCAGCTACACCCAAGGGCATGCACAGCTTGCAGGATTCTGTAAGATATTCATATCAATTGGTGCCCTCACTCATATTCTCCCATTGGCACACCCCTTAGCACTTATGTTGCAAACCAGTTATGTGCATTTTATAGAACTGCACTTAATACACTTTTGCTCCTAACAGCCAAGTTTTTCAGCAGTGACATGCATAAGTGGCACATAACTGTGTGTGCCATTTTCAATACTTGCCTCCTAAATGTTTTTGCCCTAGGTTAGCTGTTTGGGAAGATGCTAGGCACTAAAGAATGAAACAGGGACAAATTTGTCCTCGTCCCCGCAGGAATTCAATTTCTTTGTCCCATTCTCGCAAGTTTTGTCCCTCTCCCTGTCCCCAGTGGTGTACCTAGGGGGGATTGGGAGGGGGGGCGGTCCGCCCCGGGTTCAAGGCCTGAGGGGGTGTACAGCTGGCCACTTACCGGGGAATAGGCTGCTGCCGGGGAAAGGCTGCCATTGCCATCATCAGAAAGAAGCCGGTGTCAAATTCTCCCTCCCTGCTTCTCTTCCCCGAGCCGAGCAACTCTAGCCGTCCGACGTCAATTCTGACGTCGGAGAGGACATTCTGGGCCAGCCAATCGCTGCCTGGCTGGCCTGGAACGTCCTCTCCGACGTTAGAATTGACATCGGGCAGCCAGAGTTGGTCGGCCGGCAGGAAAAGAAGGAGGGCGAATCCGGCGCTGGCCTGTTTCCGATGGCCAGTGGCAGCCTTTCCCTGGCGGTGGTGGCAGCATGGTGATGGTGGCATGGGGGAGGGAAGGGAGAAAGAAAGAAAGGGGGTGGGGAGCCAGGGAGCCAGAAAGAAAGCAAGGGGGGGGGACAGGGATCCAGAAAGAAAGAAAGGGGGCAGGGTGAAAGAAAGAAAAAAATGGGGCATGGGGAAAGAGAGAGAAAGAAAGGGGGGCAGGGAGAGAAAAAGAAAGAAGGGGGCAGGGTGAAAGAAAGAAATGGGGCACTGAGAGAGAGAGAAAGACAGACATACAGAAAGAAAGGGGGCATGGAGAGAGAAAGAAAGAAGGGGACAGGATGAAACAAAGAAAAAGTTGGAGGAGGGAATGAGGTCTGGAGGAGAGGAAGTATACAGGAGGCTGAAAGAAGGGAATAAATATTGGATGCACAGTCAGAAGAATAAAGTGCAACCAGAGACTGATGAAATTACCAAACAAAGGTAGGAAAAATGATTTTAATTTCAATTTAGTGATCAAAATGTGTCCGTTTTGAGAATTTATGCTGTCTATATTTTGCACTATGGGCCCCTTTTACTAAACTGCAATAGTAGTTTTAAGCGCAGGGAGCGTCGAGAGCAGCGTGGGGCATTCAGCACAGCTCCCTGCGCTAAAAAACGCTATCGCGGTTTAATAAAAAGGGAGGGGGTATATTTGTCTATTTTTGTATAGTTGTTACTGAGGTGACATTGCATAAAGTCATCTGCCTTGACCTCTTTGAAAACCCGTGGAATATAAATGATAATTAACATTTTCTCTGCATACAGTGTACTTTGTGTTTTTAAAATTTTATTGTTGGTAGATCATTTTGACTTGGCCATGAAGGTAAGGGGGAGGGAGGGAGGGGAGCTGCTGAAAGACATCTAGTAATCCTTGCAGCCTTGACTGTGAAGGGAGTTATTTTTGTAAAATCATGTTTTGTTATGTGACTGGCATTATTTAGACTTTAATTTCTATGAATGAATAGAATGAAATGATATAAAATTACTTGCTTGTTTTTATGTGCGTGCGCTGAAGGAAAGTGGAGAGAGAGTGGGCTGAGGACGCTGAAGGGAAATGGGGAAGAGAGTGGGGAGAAGACGCTGATTTATAAATTGACAGTTGTACAGAATATTGTTTCTTTTTATACTTTAATATAATAAGTTCAATATAAAACAATTCAAGGCTTGTGTGGATGGAATCAGGTGATTTGTGGGGATGAGAACCGAGCTTACGGGGATTAGTCCAATAAAATGGTATTTTCATATTTCTCATTATTTGTTTTATTTTTATTTGTTAATTTGTAAAGTGGTGATTGTTATGTGTCAGTTTTTCAAATTTACATCTACTGTCTTTATATTTTGCACAGTATTAGAGGACATGTATTACTGTTTTTGTAGTGTTGTGGTGTTGCATTGTATGCAGAGTCTGGTTTCTTGGCAATTCAGTTTAACTTTTTTCTACATATTTCTATTTTTAGTTTGTGATTATTCCATATTGGGCAAAGGTGTATCTGTCTGTGTGTATGAAAGGGGCATGGCTTTCTGATAGCATTGACTGTACTGGATCAATTGACTGTGCAGGATCTGGTTTGTTTAGTTTTACAATGTATGTGTTGGTGTTCTAGTGCTCACTGCAGTGTTTAAGATGCTGCCTTTTCCTAAGTACACTCTTGTGCGATATGTAGATTGTTACTAAAAATCATATTTTTCATATAGATGGGGGGGGGGGTATCAAAAAATGATGGGCCCCGGGTGTCACATATGCTAGGTACGCCACTGCCTGTCCCTGCCCCATTCCTGTAAGCTCTGCCTTAACTACACAAGCCTTGAACACTTATGATTTTAAAATGTTTGAGGCTTGTGCAGATGAGGATAGGACTTGCAGGAATGGGGCAGGGACAGGAAAAGAACTCGATGTGATGGGATGGGAAAATGAGTTCCCGTGGGGACGGTGAAAATTTTGTCCCTGTGTCATTTTCTACTGGGCACCACAGAGTCTTTGTAGTTATTATGTATTAATGAGTCCTAACTACACATTTTTACCACACTTTTCTAAAAGGCCCCCGTTTAAAACAAAAATCTAATCCCAAGAATATCTTAAAAGTTTGTACAGCTATAATTTTGTTGCTCATTCTAAATCACTTCCCGATAGGTGAGTCAACTGATTCTAATTATTTGACCATTTCTGCCACAATAAAGTGATTATCAATTTACCTTTCATTGCAAAAGGAAAGTGCCTTTAACAGCTTATCTAACAACAATTTTGGAAACCAGTGATGAAATAGCTCCCACATCTGAGAAAAATATGATTGCTTGCACCAAGTCAGACAGACACGATTTCTGAATATTTCTATGGCATTAATTTAAATCAGTGTAATGTTTGAAAACATCTCAGCCTCTTAAACAGCTGATGAGGCTTAGATTCAATTATTATAAATTGTAACATGCTGTCAGCTCTTTTAACCAAGTCATTAGTCAGGGATTTTTGAATTGCATATGCTCCAAATGGAACTCTGCTAGCTGACAGCTCTAATTGGTGGGAACTGCTAAAGGATTGCTAATGAACTGGAGATGTGTGTGAGATTGTATGAGATTGTAGCTTTCTTCCAGGCTGAATTTTTTTTTTTTTTTGTGAAAAACTTTCAAGAGATCAAAGCTGGGCAACATGGCCCATTTGCTAAATTGTCAGTTGGTGCAGAAAAAAAATCAGCCTGAGTCCCTTGCTTTATACAGCTGATGCTTCTGTATAAAGCACCACTGTGACACTTGCCCTGGAATACAAGACTAGGGGTGGGGGTGGGGGGGACTCCAGAAATGATGGCTTGAAGAAAAAAAAAAAAAGATAATCAAAATAGCCATTATGTCTTAATTAAGGGATAAGAAAACAAAGGCATCCTTGTGTCAGCTCATGAAGATATGCCAAAGGAATAAATTGTCTAATTATTTCAGCTATATTGATATTGGATGTTCACTCTTTCAGAGCTTTTTTAAAAGGGTAGAAACAAATAGATTTACTAGAAGGTGGTACTGCTTAGCATTTCTTAATGCATATTATTTATTGCTGGTAGGATCTATTTACTAATAACATGTTAATGGTATTAGCACACACCAATACAACAAAGCCCTTTAGTAAACCGAGCCCTCAAGTAACTGAAGTTTGAAAATGAATGAGAAGGCTACTTCACCATAACTTTGGAGTCCTTTTACTAAGATGCACTAATGTAACATAGTAACATAGTAGATGACGGCAGATAAAGATCCGAATGGTCCAACCAGTATGCCCAACCTGATTCAATTTAAATTTTAAATTTTTTTTTTTTCTTAGCTATTTCTGGGCAAGAATCCAAAGCTCTACCCAGTACTGTGCTTGGGTTCCAACTGCCGAAATCTCTGTTAAAACCTACTCCAACTCATCTACATCTTCCCAGCCACTGAAGCCCTCCCCAGCCCATCCCCCACCAAACGGCCATACACAGACACAGACCGTGCAAGTCTGCCAGTACTGGCCATAGTTCAATATTTAATATTATTTTCTGATTCTAGATCCTCTATGTTCATCCCACGCTTTTTTGAACTCAGTCACAGTTTTACTCTCCACCACCTCTCTCAGGAGCGCATTCCAGGCATCCACCACCCTCTCCGTAAAGTAGAATTTCCTAACCTTGCCTTTGAATCTACCACCCCTCAACCTCAAATTATGTCCTCTGGTTTTACCATTTTCCTTTCTCTGGAAAAGATTTTGTTCTACATTAATACCCTTCAAGTATTTGAATGTCTGAATCATATCTCCCCTGTCTCTCCTTTCCTCTAGCGTATACATATTCAGGGCTTCCAGTCTCTCCTCATACGTCTTCTGGCACAAGCCTCCTATCATTTTCGTCGCCCTCCTCTGGACCGCCTCAAGTCTTCTTACGTCTTTCGCCAGATACGGTCTCCAAAACTGAACACAATACTCCAAGTGGGGCCTCACCAATGACCTGTACAGGGGCATCAACACCTTCTTCCTTCTACTGACTACGCCTCTCTTTATACAGCCCAGCATCCTTCTGGCAGCAGCCACTGCCTTGTCACACTGTTTTTTTCGCCTTTAGATTTTCGAACACTATCACCCCAAGGTCCCTCTTCCCGTCCGTGCATATCAGCTTCTCACCTCCCAGCATATACGGTTCCTTCCGATTATTAATCCCCAAATGCATTACCTCTGCATTTCTTTGCATTGAATTTTAGTTGCCAGGCATTAGACCATTCCTCTAACTTTTGAAGATCCTTTTTCACATTTTCCACTCCCTCTTCGGTGTCTACTCTGTTACAAATCTTGGTATCATCTGCAAAAAGGCACACTTTTCCGTCTAACCCTTCAGCAATGTCACTCACAAACATATTGAACAGGATCGGCCCCAGCACCGAACCCTGAGGGACTCCATTACTCACCTTTCTTTCCTCCGAGCGACTTCCATTAACCATCACCCTCTGGCGTCTGTCCGACAGCCAGTTTCTAACCCAGTTCACCACTTTGGGTCCTAACTTCAGCCCTTCAAGTTTGTTCAACAGCCTCCTATGAGGAACTGTATCAAAGGCTTTGCTGAAATCTAAGTAAATTACATCTAGCATATGTCCTCAATCCAGCTCTCTGGTCACCCAATCAAAAAATTCAATCAGGTTCGTTTGGCACGATTTACCTTTTGTAAAGCCATGTTGCCTCGGATCCTGTAACCCATTAGATTCAAGGAAGTACACTATCCTTTCTTTCAGCAACACTTACATTATTTTTCCAACAACTGAAGTGAGGCTCACCGGCCTGTAGTTTCCTGCTTCATCCCTGTGACCACTTTTGTGAATAGGGACCACATCCGCTTTCCTCCAGTCCCCAGGAACCACTCCCGTCTCCAGCGATTTGTTGAACAAATCTTTAATAGGACTCGCGAGAACCTCTCTGAGCTCCCATAGTATCCTAGGATGGATCCCGTCTGGTCCCATTGCTTTGTCCACCTTCAGTTTTTCAAGTTGCTCATAAAAAGTCTCCTCCGTGAACGGCGCAGAATCTACTCCATTTTCTCGTGTAACTTTGCCAGACAATCTTGGTCCTTCTCCAGGATTTTCTTCTGTGAACACAGAACAGAAGTATTGGTTTAGCACATTTGCTTTTTCCTCATCACTCTCCACATATCAGTTCCCAGCATCTTTTAGTTTAGCAATTCCATTTTTCATCTTCCTCCTTTCACTAATATATCTGAAAAAATTTTTGTCTCCCTTTTTACATTTTTAGCAATTTGTTCTTCCGCCTGTGCTTTCGCCAGATGTATCTCTCTCTTGGCTTCTTTCAGTTTCACCCTGTAGTTCTTTCTGCACTCCTCTTCTTGGGTTTTTTTATATTTCAAGAAAGCCAACTCTTTCACCTTTATTTTCTCCGCCACTAGTTTGGAGAACCATATCGGCTTCCTTTTTCGCTTGTTTTTATTGATTTTCTTCACATAAAGGTCCGTAGCCATTTTTATCGCTCCTTTCAGCTTAGACCACTGTCTTTCCACATCTCTTATGTCCTCCCATCTTAACAACTCTTTCTTCAGGTACTCTCCCATTGCATTACGTATGTACATACGTTTGAAATCTAGGACTTTAAGTATCGTGCGGCCGTGCTCCACTTTAGCCATTATATCAAACCAAACCGTTTGATGATCGGTACTTTCCAGGTGATCACCCACTTGAACATTAGAGATACTCTTTCCATTTGTGAGGACCAGATCCAATATTGCTTTTTCCCTCGTGGGTTCTGTCACCATTTGTCTGAGCAGAGCCTCTTGAAAGGCATCCACAATCTTCCTACTTCTTTCCGATTCCGCAGACGGAACATCCCAGTCCACATCCGGCAGGTTGAAATCTCCCAACAGCAGAACCTCCTCTTTCCTTCCAAACTTTTGGATATCCACAATCAGATCCTTATCAATTTGCTGTGATTGAGTCGGAGGTCTGTAGACTACACCCATGTAGATAGAAGTTCCATCTTCTCTTTTCAGAGCGATCCATATCGCTTCTTCCTCTCCCCAGGTCCCTTACATTTCGGTCGCTTAGATATTGATCTTTACATAGAGAACTACTCCTCCACCTTTTTGAACATCTCTGTCCTTCCTAAAAAGATTATATCCCAATATATGCATACCATCCATGTGATTCACTGAACCATGTCTTCTCTGTGATAGCGACAATATCTAGATCTGCCTCTAACATCAGGGCTTGCAGATCATGAACTTTGTTACTTAGACTGCGAGCATTTGTGGTCATCGCTTTCCAGCTATTTTTCAGTGGTAATCTCCTTTTTCTTATAGATTTTTGTTTCGTTTCACTTTCCGTTGCAATACTAAGAAATGAGTTGCTGCTATTGTTTATGTTGCAATCTTTACTACTATCACATCTTTTCTTTTGTTGGGGGTGGTCTCTAAAATTGTCCTTCATACATACACTACCCCCACCTTCTAGTCTAAATGCCTTGAAACGTGGAGGGGCATAATAAAAAAAAATGTCTAAGTCCCCTTTTGGCCTAAGACCTTAAACGTTGAAAGTAGAAGCAGGGAAAATGCCCATAATAAAAAAAAACGTCCAAATGGAGTTTTTTTTTTTATAATGGCCTGCCTCTACATTCGGCTGTTTAAACGCCCAGACCACCACTACGTTTACACTTATACCCCACGATGTCTACACTTATACCCCATAATGAACCAAAAAAATGCCTAAGCCCCAAACGTCCAACACAAGGGCTTTTAGGCTAAGGAGGAGCCAGTCCTTCGCCTAAAAGCTGGATTCTGTAACCGGTGTCTGTCAAAAACAACACCGGTTACAGAATCCACACCAACCCCCTCCCTTCCGACATCGGGGCAGGAGGGAACCCAAGCCCTCCTGCCCTGCGGCACAGACCCCCCCCCCCGATTATGTTCAGGGCAAGAGGGAGCCCAAGTCCTCTTGCCTCGCGGCACCCCGACATTTCACGACGACATTGGGGCAAGAGGGAACCCAAGCCCTCTTGCCCTGCGGCACCCCAACATTCCCCGATGACATCGGGGCAAGAGGGAGTCCAAGCCCTCCTGCCCGGGGAACCCGCAGCACCCCACGATTACAATCAGGGCAGGAGGGAGCCCAAGCCCTCCTGGCCTTTTGCCCCCCATCCCCCTACATGATCGGGCAGGAGGGAGCCCAACCCCTCCTGCCCAGGCGGACCCCCTATCCCCCGCCTCCCACTACAATACGGGCAGGTGGGATCCCAGGCCCTCCTGTTCTCGACACAAACCCCTCCAACGACCACCCCCCGAGCCCCCAATTGTCCCCCCCACCGACCCCACGTCCTCCCCCACCCCCAATCCCACCCCCATACCTGTAAAATGTTGGCCGGACAGACGGGTGCCATACCCGCCCATCCAGCAGGCCAGCCGGCTGCAGAATGGGGCCAGATTGGCCCAGGTGTCTGAAACCCTGCCCACAAGTGGGGCCTATAGGCCCAGGAGTCTTATGCCCCTCCTGTGGGCGGGTCCTTAGGCACATGGGCCCAACCTGGGCACCCGTCTGTCCGGCCAACATTTTACAGGTATGGGGGGTGGGATTGGGGGTGGGGGGTTGTGGGGTTAGCAGGGGGTCATGGGTCAGTGGGGGGCTGACCGGGGGTTCGGGGGGGGCGGTTGTTGGGGGGGTTGTGTCAAGGGCAGTAGGGTCTATGATCCCTCCTGCCTGTATTGTAGTGGGGGGTGGGGGGTAGGGAGTCCGTCTGGGCAGGAGGGGTTGGGCTCCCTCCTGCCCGATTGTGTAGGGGGGTGGGGGGCGGGAGGCCAGGAGGGCTTGGCTCCCTCCTGGCCTGATCGTAATCGGGGGGTGCCGCGGGTGCCCGGGGCAGGAGGGCTTGGGCTCCCTCTTGCCCCGAACGTAATCGGGGGGGGGGGGGGGTCGGTGCTGCAGGGCAAGAGGGCTTGGGCTCCCTCTTGCCCCGATGTTGTGTGTGGGTCAATGATGTATCGCGGCAGGAGAGATGACTCATCTCCCCTACTGCGATGCCATCACTCCTCTACCCGAACTGCCGCGACCCGCGACAGGAGAGATAGGGCATCTCTCCTGCCGCAGGTCGCAGCAGTTTGGGTAGAGGAGTGATGGCATCGCGGTAGGGGAGATGAGGCATTTCTCCTGCCGCGATCATTGCTGTAAGGGGTAGGCAGGTTGCTGGGGCCGCTGAGCTGATCGCAGCTTCTGTTTTCTTGAGTATCGCAGTGCACTAGTGGAGCGAAGGAATTCTGTAGAGCTAATATTAGTGGAGATAGATGTTTCTGTGTTACATGTCGCAGTCTTCCTGAGCCTACTGTGACCCATTTATTCCTGGTTTATTTTATTTTTTGAGGTAGAAGTGGTAAGTTGGTATGATTTTGTGGAGCGATGGAAGCTGCTTTAATTGTATTCAATTCCTATTTAAGTTTGCAGAGCTCCTCCTTAATACTAGCAAGTTGACGAAAGATGGGGCAAGCCTTAGGCCTCCAAATAGTATGGATGAATAATGGATTTAGGGATCCTTTTACTAAGGTAGCTACAATGCCATGTGCACTAGATGCTAACACCTCCATAGAGCTTGCGCCAGTATTTTTCATTTAGCGCTTGGTTTGGGCGCGCTAATCTTCAACGTGCGCTAAAAACTCTAGGACACCTTAGTAAAAGGAGCCCTCAGTGCGCTAATGATTATCATGCACTAAATCAGTGTCTTTCAAACTTTTTTTTTGTTCCGGCATACTAAATGGAGCAAATGTTTTTCAAAGTGCATTATAGTTGAAATTGTAAAATTGCAAAACCAACCAAAAATTAAATTTGAGAGTTATTTATTTAAAGTTCTTTAAGCTATGTATGGGTAATTGTAACAACACTGAAACCAAAGTAAATAGAATAGAATGGCTAATCAATGAGATGGAATTTTTTGTTTTTGATTGCAAATTAACTCAAAACTTGGCTGAATAGCGGACAAGCAAACACACATTTCATCATCCACCATCTGCAGGCGTTCTCTTTTTTTCGATTTAATTTCTGTCAGGGCTGAAAATCCAAGTTCGCAAAGATAGAAAGATTCAAACTGCAACAAAGCCTTGATTGCTTTGTTGCTTAAGTTAGGATAACTACTGCATTAAAAAAAAAACATCAACACATTACATGCTGTAGTTTTCAAGGACCAATCACGTCAAAGAATGATGCTTGTTTGGACAGTTGTATTCTTATGCACACAGGTGCATTGACAAACTCTTGCATACATGACATACATACAGTGGCGTACCAAGGGGGGCAGGGGGGAGCAGTGCGCCCCGGGTGCCAGCCCTGAGGGGGTGCTCCCGGCCTTGCCGTTTAGTCCCCCCCCACCCCCGAAGGACCGCTCGCCCCACTGACCTTCCTGCACCACCTGTGAAGCAGCCCGCAGCAGGATCGCGACGTCAGCATCCCTGAGCTGCTTGGGCGCTGCTTCCTGCGCCGCGGTCCCGCCCCTCCTCTGATGTCAGAGGAGGGGCGGGACTGCGGCGCAGGAAGCAGCGCCTAAGCAGCGCAGGGATCGCTGACGTCGTGATCCTGCTGCGGCTGCTTCATAGGTGGTGCGAGGAGGCCAGGGGGGCAGCGGTCCTTCGGGGTGGGTCGGGGCATCAGGCCTTCAGGGTGGGGCAGGTGGGCAGGAATGCAGGCTTTCAAGTGGGAGGGGGTTGTGTGCAGACCTTCAAGGGGTGCAGGCCTTCAAGGGGGAGGGACAGGCCTTCAAGGGGGGGGGCAGGCAGGCCTTCAAGGAGGGGACAGGCCTACAAGGGGGTGGGACAGGCCTTGGGGGGGTGCAGGCCTTTGGGGGGGTGCAGACCTTCAAGGGGGTGCAGGCCTTCAAGGGGGGGGGACAGGCCTTCAAGGGGGGGAAAGGCAGGCAGGCCTTCAAGGGGGGACAGGCCTTCGGGGGGGACAGGCCTTCGGGGGGGTGCAGACCTTCAAGGGGGTGCAGGCCTTCAAGGGGGGTGCAGGCCTTTGGGGGGGTGCAGACCTTCAAGGGGGTGCAGGCCTTCAAGGGGGGGACAGGCAGGCAGGCCTTCAAGGGGGGACAGGCCTACAAGGGGGGGACAAGCTACAAGGGGGTGGGACAGGTCTTCAAGGGGGGTGCAGACCTTCAAGGGGGTACAGGCCTTCAAGGGGGGACAGGCCTTCAAGTGGGAGATAGGCAGGCAGGCCTTCAAGGAGGGGACAGGCCTACAAGGGGGTGGGACAGGCCTTCAAGGGGGGTGCAGGCCTTCAAGGGGGGACAGGCAGACCTTTAAGGGGGGACAGGCCTTTGGGGGGGACCCTGGTTTAGAAGTACACGGAGGGAAGGGTGTGTTCAAAGAGACATGAATATGCCAAACTTTGGGGGGGGGGGAAGAAATAATGGGTCTGTAAATAGAGGAGAGGGAGAGAGATGATGGACCTGTGGGATTTAGGGAGGGAAGGAACAGAAAGGGAGAGAAATTGGACACAAGGGATGGTGTGGAGGAGGGATAGAGATACTGGATAGGAGGGTAATTAGGAAAAGAAAGGGAGAGACGGTGGACTCTGGGGTGCTGGGGAAGGAGGGAGAGATGCCGGATGAAAGGGTAGTTAAGAAAAGGTGGATCTGTGGAGGGAGATGAAAAAAAGGAAAGATACCAGACTTCCTGGGAAGGGAAGGGAAATGGAAAGGGAGGACAGAGTTGGCAGATGGATGGTTAGCATGGAGAAAGAAGGAGACCCTGGCACGCAAGTTATCAGAAGAAAACCAAAGCCTTGGACCAACAAGATTTGAAATATAACCAGACAACAAAAGGTGGAAAAATTAATTTTATTTTCTGTTTTGTGATTATAATATGTCAGATTTGAAATGTGTATCCTGCCAGAGCTGGTGTTGGACTGCAAACGTGAGCTAGGATTTAACAGAGAGAGGAAAAGTTCTTTTTGTTTCTTTATTTTATTTACACCACAGCACCAGTGTGGTTAGGAGAAGTCAAAGAGGGTGAAAAAGCTATAAAACCCACCAGGAGTTTTGAAAAAAATCACCCAACTGGGCAGAAAAATCGAATTGAAAAACCAATTCAATAGGCTGAATCGAATCAAAATTTTTTTTCCTGAATCTGGCAGCATTAGTTTGCGCTACTGTCTTAGACTTTAGGACCTGGGATTGGGGAGCGATGGCATCCTCAGTACTTTATAATGCAAGTGAAACGAGGATTTGGTCAGACTTTTGAAGGGTCTGCAGAAAAAAAATATTGTATAGGCCGGGGACATGAGACAGCAGGAAATGGGAACTTTTCTTCCTTCTATTTTTGTGAATGGAAAGGCTGAGGATGTCAGAGAATTCAGTTAAAATATGTGCTTTATAAGAAAATATAATAATGTGTTTTATAAAGTTTATAGCATAGCTGGCCTACCCAGTGAGGTGTTCCTAGTGGTGATGGTGGCAGCGTGTCAATGTGTTGAGAGGAAGAGGTGGTCTGGGAAATTCTGCTGAGCAAACTACGGGCCCATTTCCACCCCCCAGTTAGTCCACTCCACTCAACTGGTTCACACACTGAGTGGGTCTTTGGGTGCTGTTTTGGGATCTCTTCCAGTGGTTTATCAATATCTCCTTCTGGTCCAAGGAAGGAAACTTTGTTATCCTTAGCATTGACCTACAGAATATGTTTGTAACAGCGCTGCTTGTGTGGCATTAGGCTATGTAGTGATCGAAAGAAAAAAACAGACCTTTGCACATTTTTGCACTATATGGTGGGTGTATGAGGAGATTCACATTTCCTGCACAGCTAAGACCTTGTGCTGTATTTGACATCTAGCAAGGTCTCTGTTTGAAAGGAAAGATCTAAACTTAAAAATGAAGTGGCCAGAAGTTATGGTAAAAGCAGATAGTGTAGCTGGTTTTAAGAAAGATTTGGACAAATTCCTGGAGGAAAAGTCCATAATCTGTTATTAAGACATAGGGGAAGTGTCTGCTTGCCCTGGATCGGTAGCATGGAATGTTGCTACTCTTTGGGTTTTGACCAGGTATTAGTATCCTGGATTGGCTACCATGAGAATGGGCTACTGGGCATGATGGACCATTGGTCTGACCCAGTTAGGCTATTCTTATGTTATGTTCTCATCTGTAGGGGCCTTTGTTTTCACTTCTTATTTTAATGTATTTTTTTTCTGGGAACTTATCAGTGTTTTTTATAATGGGAACAAAAATGGAAGAGAATTAATGTGTGTGGGATGAGGGGGTAACTAATTTCTTCAGCTAAATAATTCAATCCACTTCAAACAGACATAGGAGAACTCACGCACCATTCACACACCCTCCAACCAAAAACGTCAAAAGAAAAAAACTGTTCAACAACCTCCTAGCCATTCGAGCTGCAACACTCGACCCCCAACTCTACAACCAATTGACATCGACCACAGACTGCAAAACCTTCAAAAAGAAATAAAAACCCTTCTATTCAAAAAACACATAAAACCGAACTAACACAATCAGAATTGTCCCAAGCATCACCTGCAACTACTCCATATGTACTTCTGATGTCATGACAATTCAGACATAATTTATGTTATGTTATGTTTGGAATATAAGAAAATTTTCACTGCCTGTTTCTATTCTGACCATTTATTCCGTTTCATGGTCATTACAAAAAATATTTTTTTACATGGGGGGGTGTCAAAAAATGATGGGCCCCGGGTGCCACATACCCTAGGTACGCCACTGCATACATATCAACTATTCTAGTGTATACTTATGAAGGGAATTTTTTAAAATAAAGTAAAATTCTGGACTCTCTCGTGGCACACCAGGCGGAATCTCTTCAAGGCACACTACTGTGCTGTGGTACACAGTTTGAGAGTCACTGCACTAAATGCTAAAAAACCATTAGATGTAAAATGGGCTTCTTAACATTTAGAGGGGAATTATATAAGGGATGCCTAAGTAAGGTGCCTAAATAAATAGGTGCCCAAAGTTAGGAAAAATACTTAAAAAAACATATTTCTTCTCTTTACAGACATCCTCTCTTTTTCATTCAAACAACCACAAGACCTGGCTTTTAAACATGTAACTTGATCTAATTTTTACTGTAAACCGCATTGATTATATATTAGACACTGTATTGTATTGTGCCTAACTTACCTTCCTCCCGGTTTTTTACAAAATCGCGCAAGAGGATTTTAATGCCGGCCAGCGTGCTGAATGCTCTGCGCTGCTCCGACGGTCTTGAGCAGTTTTGTAAAAGGGGGGTTAATTAGTAAATTGGCTTCAATAAAATAAATTGGGAGATAGGTGCCTAACTACTTAGGCACAATTCTACAAAAGATAGGCGACGAGTGTTTAAGGGTGGAGAAAGACTTAGGCGCCAGTAGGCGTGATTCTTTAAGTGACTTAGGCACCTATAAAGTAGGCCTTTAAAACCCTGACCTACATTGCAGGCGCCTAAGTTTTTAAGTTGGGAGCCATTAAATGTGATTCTGTAATGGGCCTTAGTGCATGCTAATTATTATTATTATTAGTGTGAACTAAGGGCGTGATTCACTAAACTCACCGATCGTGCCCCAACCAGGTTGCGAGCGTTTCCCGACCCGATTCACTAACCTTCTGGCCGATCAATCTCCCACCCAATCCAATCCGCCTATGCAAATGAGGGGAAAAGGCATGCATAAATAGGAAACAAAAAAAACTCTGTGGAGTGACGATGTTCCTAAATGGACTTTATTTGAAAGAGTCAAAGTTCCAAAGGTACACCAAAATCATCCAATTAAAATAATTTCATCCACATAAAAATAAATTCATCCACATAAAAATAGGTTATCCACATAAAAGCCTTAAAGGACCTAGTCCGCTAAGGATACAGGACCCAACACAGTCCGCGTTTCAACAAAAAGTCTTCTTCAGGGGTCCCTGGGGGTCCTATAAAGGTGAATACGTGGGAAACAATTGTGTGGTGAACTGGAAGTGAGACACTGCTTGCGACCCCCAGGGACCCCTGAAGAAGACTTTTTGTCAAAACGCGGACCGTGTTGGATCCTGTATCCCAAGCGGACTAGGTCCTTTAAGGCTTTTATGTGGATAACCTATTTTTATGTGGATGAAATTATTTTATGTGGATGATTTTGGTGTACCTTTGGAACTTTGACTCTTTCAAATAAAATCCATTTAGGAACATCGTCACTCCACAGATTTTTTTTTTTTGTTTTCTCTGGATTTTCTTCTCTTTGGATATCTTGGGGTCAATTCCTTTTGTTTTTTGCCTGATGCATGAGTAGGAAGCCATCGATTCACTAAACAGAAGAAGAAATACAGATTGGGTTTGCCAATCCAAAATGAAGCGACTACTGAGGACCAGTCGCTTACTGTCCAAGGGCCTGTCGCTATAAGACTTTTTTGGACAGGACATTGGAATATCAGGCGGGGAACTTGAATTTCTGGATGAGTCCGCTGTTTGTTCAAACCCATTCTTATCATATATTTAGGAAATTATTGAAAACGTATCTATTTGTTAAACAAGAATGTTGATATTTAAGAAGGTATTTTTTATTAGGCTCTGTATTTTAAATGTACTTTTTATCTGATGTAGAATATGTACATGTATTTTCAGATTTAAGATGCAGTAGTTATAATAGTTGTGTTTTTTGAAATTGTATTTTTTTAACTGAAATGTTTCAGTTCTTCTGTTGTGAACTGCCTAGAACTGCTGGTGGGGTGGAATACAAGAAAATAAATTATTATTATTACTGTCCTTGCTAACTCTCCTGCTCTCTGCCGCCCTGAAATCCCAGTATCAAAATAAAAAATAAAACCATCAAAAGTAAAAAATAAAACTGTACATATGCATCTCCTTTTTTATATATTGTGCAAAAAGCGCAGTGCGAGCCCGTGGGTTTAAAGCGGGGCTGCACAAGGCATGTTCTGTTCCGTGTTCTGTTCTGTAGTCTGGCTGCAAAGCATGTTCTGTTCCATTCTGTCTACACAAATTAAAATGATTCCTGAAAATGTCCACTCGTGGGGCCAGCGAGTAAGCTGCAGCTACCCCTCCCCCTTAGTTTTGACCTCGCTTGTGCGGAGAGCAAGCGCATATGCATATCGCAACTACAGCCAATGAGGATGGTCTGCACATATGTCTAGATCTCTCTGCAGTGATCCATGGGGTCGCAGTGGGGCATGCGTCCGATCATATAATTTGCATGAGGACTCAGTGGCAGCACTCGGCCAAGAAAAGCCCAACAACGATCCAGATTGATGAGTTTAGTGAATCTAGGCCTAAATCCATTAGCACAACTTAGTAAGAGGTCCCCTTTGATTTCAGGAAATGGAAAATCTGTCTGCTTTACTACTTGTATGACCAACTGACAGAGCAATACAACTCTGGAGTACTTACTGCTGTGAATAACTGCCAAAGCCAAACTAGTGAAGGAAAAAAAAATGGAAGCTGTAACCATTTTTTTACCATAGTGTTTCTTGCTTGCTTCGCTATGAGTATTTTTCAATCATTATTATCACCTGTTATGTTAGAATTATTTTGGAATCATGATTGAAAAAGACTTATGTGGGGTCAGCCACATGAATCTTTTGTTTTAAAAATTCTAAGCCAGTCAATAAATACTATCTTTTTTAAAAAAAAATGGCCCAGTTAGACTTTTTGATCAGTTAGACATCTATTTTTTTTTTTTTTTTTTTTTTTGCATTATCGAAAAAACCCCCAAAACAAATAAAAAATGTCCAAAACAAGCTACTTGCATGTAGGAAGGGCCAACATTTTTAATGCACTGACTACACAGACATGCCAGCAGAGCAGTGGGGCACCCTAGGTGGCACTGCTGTAAACTTCACATTAAGGGTGCCAGGTACACATCTCACCATAACCCCGATACATTATATGGTGAACCCTCCAAACCTCCCCCAGAACCTACTGTACCCACATGCCTACCACCTCAATAGTCCTTATGCCTGCAGGTATCACTTATATGGCAGTACAGTGGGGGTTTTTTTCTACCACAAGTGTACTTGTTAGGGTGGCATATAGGCCTGGGAACCCTTCTCTGGTTCAGAAACTTGCTTGCAGCTCTACTAGGACTGGCCATAATATCTGCAGCAGTCATTGAGACAGATATTTGGGGAGGTGGGAGGTGGTCAGTGACCACTGAGGGATTGTGTGCGGGCTATATTGCCATCCTTCCAATGGTCATCTAGTCAGTTTGGGTACCTTTTTGGCCCTTGTTTGTTTTAACGTCCAAATTGTGCCCTGGATGTTTTGTAAAATGTTTGATTATCGCTAAGCCCTAGTGCTAAGCCCACCCTAATCCCATCCAAAACACGCCACCTTATGATTTAGGGCTCCTTTTACGAAGGTGTGCTAGCGTTTTTAGCGTACGCACCGGATTAGCCGAAAACTACCGCTTGCTCAAGAGGAGGCGGTAGCGGCTAGCGCACGCAGCATTTTAGCGCGCGCTATTCCGTGCGTTAAGGCCCTAACGCGCCATCTTAAAAGGAGCCATTAGATGCACTGGAGACGAAGCAACCAGAAAGACTTCTAAAAAATCAGTTTCAAAAATGCCCACTTGGACATTTTGACTAGTAAGATGTCCAAATGCTGGTTTATGCCATCTTTTGAATGTCTATCTTTTTTGAAAATGAGCCCCACAGCCAACAATGAGGAGAGGACCAAGAATCAGACAACCGTAGGAAAATGGCACTAGATGCAATGGAAAAGAAGAAAAGTGAATAATAACCTTTCCCGGTCATTCAAATAACTAGTTTAGAGAGAGTATGATCAAATTGCAGGGAGGGGGTGATTAAACAACTAGCTGCATTTTTATATATCAGAATTAATTCAATATTGGCATAAAGATGTCTGTTCAAAATAGGCCACCAAAATTTTGTTATGGTATAATATTTGCAGTTTTCCAGTGAATGAAACATGCCACTTTCTCGTGCCTTTCTGTTATCAGCACTTGCTAGAAGGAGGACGATATTCAAAGCAATCTAACCAGCCAGAAATGGCTCTTAGCCAGTTAAATCACTTGTTTGGGGCTAACCCAGGGGTAGGCAACTCCGGTTCTCGAGGGCCAGAATCCAGTCGGGTTTTCAGGATTTCCCCAATGAATATGCATGAGATCTATTTGCATGCACTGCTTTCAATGCATATTCATTGGGGAAATCCTGAAAACCCAACTGGATTCCAGCCCTTGAGGACCAGAGTTGCCCACCCCTGGGCTAACCGCTCATTTCTGACGGCACGTAACTGGTTAGTGACACTGAAAATTTCTCGTTAGTGCCCAACTCAAAACTGACTATTTTGGGGTCAGTGGTGTAGTGAGAGAGGTCAGTGCCTGGGGCGGTGGAAACCTTCATTGCCGCGCCATGCGCCTCCACTCTTCCCCGCCACTTGACTGTCCCCCCCACTCTTTTCACTTGAGCAACCTCCTCACCTCCATATACTTCTTGAAATGTTTGTCAGCACGAGCAGCATCTTCCACCTACTGCTCATGCCGGCCACGGCTCCATTCTGACATCACGTCCTGATCCTACAACCAGGAAGTGAAATCAGAAAGGAGCAGGGGCTGGTGCAAGCAACAAGTGGAAGATGTTGATTGCGCCAGCAAACATTTAAGGAGGTACACAGGGGGTGGAGTGGAGGAGGGTGCCAGCGTCCCCTGCATAGATGGCGCCTGGGGCGGTCCTCCCCCTCTTACTATGCCACCATTTGGGGGCATTCTGGGGGTTGAGTCAGCACTTGGCCAGCTAATTGCCAATATTCAGCAGTTCCCAGCTAAGATAGCTGTATAACTAGGATCGCATAAAAGTCAGTCCTATCTTTATGTGGTTCACTGTAGCCAGGTAAAAGTTGAATTTTACACTTAACCGGATATGATTTTGCCAGCTATCAAAACCCAAAAAATCATTCTGGAGCCAAGACCTTGCCTGGCATTGAATTTCTGGCATAATGCAGGTAACAACCAGCCACTGATCCAGGGCAAGCAATGGCTTCCTCCATGTCTGTCTCAAAAGACTATGGACTTTTCCTCCAGGAACTTGACCAAACCTTTTTTTAAACCAGCTACATTAACTGCTCTCACCACATCCTATGGCAAAACATTCCAGAGCTTAACTATTCTCTGAGTGAAAAAATATTTCCTTCTATTGGTTTTAAAAGTATTTCCCTATAACTTCATCAAGTAAAAAATTGATCCACTTGTACTCAATCTACACCACTCAGAATTTTGAAGACTTCAATCATATCTCCCCTCAGCCATCTCTTTTCCAAGCTGAAGATCCCTAACCTCTCTAGAATTTCCTCATAAGAGAGGAGTTCTATTCCCTTTCTCATCTTGGTTGCTCTTCATTGAACCTTTTCTAGTGCCGCTATATCTTTTTTGAGATAATGAGACCAGAACTGAACGCAATACTCAAGGTGCGGTCGCACCATTGAGCGATACAGAGGCATTATAATATTCTTAGTCTTGTTTACCATCCCTTTTCTAATAATTCCTAGCATCTTGTTTACTTTCTTGGCCACCACCGCACGTTTGGCGGAAGGTTTCAGTGTATTGTCCATGATGCCATCCATATCTTTTTCTTGAGCGCTGACCCCCAAGGTGGACCCTAGTATCTGGTAACTATGATTTGGATTATTCTTCCCAATGTGCATCACTGCATTTGTACACATTAAATTTCATCTTGCATTTGGATGCCCAGCCTTCCAGTTTTCTGTGTTTGGAATTTTTTTTTCATTTGATAAACATTACTTCTACCAGGAGAATATACGAGACTGACCTCTAAATTGGGTTCAGCTGGGGCAAGAGTGGTGAACCTCTGTCATCAAGGGCCACAACCCAATTGAGTTTGCAAGATTTCCCCAATGAATATGCATGTGATCTATTTGCATATATTGGAGGCAATGCATGGAAATAATCTTGAAAACCCAACTGGGCTGTGGCCCTTCACAACTGAGTTAGCCCACCCCTGAGCTAAGACTAAAGATATTACATTATACATTTTGCCGTATTGCCCAACAACATCTGCTAGGACTTAAGCCTTTTGGTTTGACATAGTTTCACAGGTGCCCAGTAAACTATTTGTTAGAAATGCAACATCTGCAGACATGGTGTGGAATGGCGCTGCTAAAGTTTTGCTAATGGTCTCGGTCCCATTTGTACATTAGCAGATTCTGCTTAAAAAAATCCAAGCAATATGCCAATATTTCAGTTTCTGTTTCATCTTTGTTCAAAAAATACGTATTTGTAAAATGAGCCTTGAACTCAATTATGATTCTGAGGCTGCTGTCACTGTAGAATCCATTACCAAATATTCAATGCCTTCCCTGCACCATCTGGTGATGCCTCCAGCACAATAACCTAAAAATGCACACAATTGATGTGTTTCATGTTCTGACATCGTCCAACATGAGTGAGGAAAGGCAGAAAGTATAAATAATAGGTTTAATGGGGAGCAAAAGACTGACACATGTTGCTTATTCAGATAAAGAAACAAAGCCAGTCAGAAAAGCTACAACAAATTAAAAGACAGTTTTCTGTTAACTAAACATACTTGACTGCAATTTAGCAACTGGCATTAATAATTTACGTGCTAGACTTAAAACATAATACCCATCCATCAGGTGACAAACTATTCAAATATCATGGTCAAATGCAAACACATTGACATATATGCAATGACTAATGTTGATGACTTAATTGCAGCAGAGGGTTTAGTGACGGAATCTGTATATGGACAAAAATTACCCCAGTCAATATTCAACCCTCCCACCCTCCAAATATGTGAATGAAACAGTACATGCCTGCATGTATGATAGCTTCAGATGTTATTGCTATAAACACCATTTGGCCTTTATCTGCCATCATGTTTCTATGCAGTCAGCCATAGAGATGGTGATTCAGGTCCATATTCTACTCTAACCACTACACTTATGGTGGAATTTGTGGGTTATCCAAACTCCACCCAAATCCCACATGTGAGGTATTACCTGTAGGCATTAGGGTTATTGGGATGGTGTACAGTTGGTTCCAGTAAGTTTTGGGTGGGTTTTAGAGGGCAAACCATACACCATAAGGGGGTTATGTGTACCTGGGACCTTTTATGTGAAGTTCACAATAGTGCCTCTTATGATGCCACTTGCTCTCCTGGAATGTCTGTGTGGCCAATCTAGTACAAATGTTGTCCCCTCCTACACCTCAGTGGTTTGTTCTGTGTGATTTTATTTTGAACAATAAAGAATTGGCTAACACACCTGGTCCTCAGAAAGAAAAAGTCTAAGGGAGTGAGGCGAATCTGTAAATTTGTAAACAATGGACATCAGTATGAGCCCTTGATAGATAAACGTAAACCTCTGGCTCAGGCGATATCTCAAAAGGTGACCAGCACCAGACCGCAGTCTAAATAAGAGTAGCCTCATACATCATATAGTCCATAATGTGTCAGAAAAAATGCAAATCAAATCACACTCCCAGAACCAAATAGACTTTTTTACACCAAGGAGAAGGGGTTATACGGGCATAACACATACATACTCTCCCTGAGAACACACCTTGTGAATAAAAACTTGCCTAATAAATAGAACAATAAATATAATAAATACTATAGATATGCTAGACCATACGGTGAACATATATGATAAAACAATATCTGTGTGTAAAGTGCAAGAAACAGGAAATAAATAAATACCTGACAAATAATTCTAAAAAGAATGCAAAGTGCAAGGTGCTTACCAATAGTTCATAAAGTGCAAAATGTATGGCAAAAATGGAGACATAAAGTGCAAATGCAAACCCCCACTACAAATACCTAATTAAGGTCATATCATACTAAAATGGAAGTGCAACCTGTAGCAAAATAGAAAACAGTATAAATATAAAGTGCAAGTACAAGATCCCACTAACAATCCATTGCTGGGGTCATATCATGTAGAGTACAAGTGCAAATCCTCACTAACAGTTCATAATATGAATGATAACAATTAAAGTTCATAAACTATAAAGTGCCACAAACACGCACACACACGCACCGAGCAAAAAATGATAAATAATAAATACTTAACACTCAGACATGCACGGACACACAGCGGCCCGGATAGAGCCCAATCAAAAATGTCCTAACATCTCAAATCACTCATAGATATCACCACTTTGAGAATCACTAATGAATATCACCACTCTATGAATCACCACTCGACAGAGCTCCGTTTCGCCACTTCGTCAGGAGCAGGGATTGTTTTGAAAAAAGTATATAAAGTGGATGAAAAACCGGCATAGACTACTAAGTCTGACGGTGGAAAAAATCCCAAGGTTCCCTAGCGTACTGCAATCAAAAACGCTAGAACCGAAAAAATAAGACATGGCGGCTTCAGGCTTTAAAGACGCCCTGGAGACCCTGCATGGACAACGCCCAAAATAAAAAAATGTACCAACGTGATGACGTAATGATGTCATAACGCTGCAGTTTGGCTGCCTGGAATGATAACATTCTGTCTAGGAACTTTTTGTAAATACATGATTTCAGGGATGGGTAATTAAAGAGATTTATTCTGCGAGAGCTCTTATTAGAGCTGTTGAGGATGAATTGAGAGGTGAGATAAGTTGGTAGCATCCCAAAGATAGCTTTGTAGCTGATGCAGGCAAACTTGAAGAGTATTCTGGATTCCACCGGCAACCAGTGGAGTATCTGGAAGTATGGGGTGATATGTTCCCATTTTTTTAAACCAAAGATGAGCCGGACTGCAGTGTTCTGAATTAATCTCAGCTTGTTAAGTGTCTTCTTATAAGCTCCCAGATAAATAATGTTGCAGTAATCCAGCATACTCAAGATGGATGATTGTACAAGTAATTGAAAGGATGAATCATCGAAGTATTTTTTAATGATGTGGAGCTTCCATAGGACTGATATACTTTTTTGAACGTTAAATCTGTATGCTTTTCCAGGGTTAGGTGTTTGTCAAGGGTGACTCCTAGTATTTTTATAGTTTGGTCAATTTCGTAATCATGGCCATTCACGTGAATCGTGTTGTCTTTTATCTTTTCATTGGGAGATGCCAGGAAAAATTTAGTTTTTTCTGTGTTCAGTTTTAGTTTGAAGGCCGTCATCCACAGCTCTATTTGCTTTAGGGTATTGGTTAAGAGATTAATAAAGTCTGACGACAGACAGATTAGTGGTAGCACTACAGTAATGTCATCAGCGTAAATGTAAAAGTTGAGTTTTAGGCTTTATAGCAAGTGCCCCAATGTGATAAGGTGAATGTTAAATAGGATCGGAGATAGCGGGGAGCCCTGTGGCAACCTGCAGTTGTTTTTCCAGCTGAAGGAGAATTTGTCTTCGTTGAATACCTGATAGGATCTGAACTCGAGGAATTCCTGGAACCAGTTGTAAACATTTTCTGTGATGCCTAAGGATTCTAAACAGTTCATTAAGATGGTGAGATCCACTAGGTCGAAGGCAGAACTTAGGTCCAGTTGTAGAATCATTGCACTGGTGCCTTGACTGAGAAGGGAATGTAGGTGGTTTAGGAGTGAGGTTAATCTACCGAAAACTATAGACCATTGAGTATAATGGTAGTTTTACAAATGAAGGAAAGATCTCAGAGTTGCCACTCCCAGGATAATATTGTTATTGTCCAGAGGGGAATTGTGGCTTGTGGTATCTTTCATTGATCAACCTTCATTGTTAATTTGTAGTAATATAATTATTCTTTAAATCTACTTTAAAAATTATTAAATGTTACCACTCTAAACTATTTTCTCATTTTCTTTAGGGAGTATTTATCCTATATATTTTTTCTTATTTTTTGTGCAGAAATGCAAATATTTCCTAAAGTGACTAGTGCAAATCTAGCTTATTTATCTAAATATGCTGTGCAAAATAGCAAAATAGCAAAGATAAAGCATCATGAGAGAGGCCTAAAACTGGCACTTATCTGTTAAACATGATGTATCAGAAAAACGGCACATTCATCTAGCCGTAAGAAACCCGTGTATCCCAACCAACAGGAACCCGTTTCGACGCACTCGAGCGGCTTCCTCAGGGTAATATAAGGCAAACGGGTTATATCACATAGCAATCCGGGCTGTTGTTGCACCCGGATTGCTATGTGATATAACCCGTTTGCCTTATATTACCCTGAGGAAGCCGCTCGAGTGCGGCGAAACGGGTTCCTGTTGGTTGGGATACACGGGTTTCTTATGGCTAGATGAATGTGCCGTTTTTCTGATACATCATGTTTAACAGATAAGTGCCAGTTTTAGGCCTCTCTCATGATGCTTTATCTTTGCTATTTTGCTATTTTGCACAGCATATTTAGATAAATAAGCTAGATTTGCACTAGTCACTTTAGGAAATATTTGCATTTCTGCACAAAAAATA
The DNA here is from genome assembly GCF_902459505.1 of Geotrypetes seraphini. Taxonomy (NCBI): domain Eukaryota; kingdom Metazoa; phylum Chordata; class Amphibia; order Gymnophiona; family Dermophiidae; genus Geotrypetes; species Geotrypetes seraphini. The sequence goes on along the minus strand of NC_047089.1, from coordinate 167,249,124 downwards.
AGAAAAAACTAAGAAAATATATATAGGATAAATACTCCCTAAAGAAAATGAGAAAATAGTTTAGAGTGGTAACATTTAATAATTTTTAAAGTAGATTTAAAGAATAATTATATTACTACAAATTAACAATGAAGGTTGATCAATGAAAGATACCACAAGCCACAATTCCCCTCTGGACAATAACAATATTATCCTGGGAGTGGCAACTCTGAGATCTTTCCTTCATTTGTAAAACTACCATTATACTCAATGGTCTATAGTTTTCGGTAGATTAACCTTTTGGGGATCTTGTTAATAGTGGTTAATCTGTTCTCTTGCCCTATACTACTTTGGTTTAGGAGTGAGGCCATAATTGTTTCGGTGCTGAAGCCGGGTCTGAAATCTGATTGGTTGTTCTGCAGAAGGTTGAATTTGTCTAGGTAGGTATTTAGTTCAGTGTTTACCAGGCCTTCCATTAATTTAGCAACAAGAGGGATGTTTGCGACAGGTCTAAAATTGGCTATGTTATTGGATGTTTCTTTGGTGTTCTTTTAATAGGAGTTATTACAATTTGACCCAAGTCCTCTGGAAACTTGCCAATGGTAGTTTGGCTTTGAAGTTGATAGGGGCCGCTTTCATCACATTTGGGGGCAGGGGTCTAGTCTGAAGTATGATTTGGTGTACTTGATGTTGGACGAACTCATGTCGGCTTTAGATGCATCTGGGTCGTGGGGGAGGATGTAGTCCCAATGGGAGTCTTGAGGGTGCAGATCCAGGAACTCATGAATTGATTAAAATCCTCGTCTTGGTTGTGAATAATATCGTAGTGAGACCAGAATTCTATGGGGTTGATCTTGCCTCTGCTGGTGTGGAATTGTGTGGGTTTGTTCTTAACTTTCATTGTGGCAGAGGTTGTTTTCCATTGCCATTCAAATTCGAAATTACATATTTTGTGATCAGACCATAGAGAATCAGACCAGGTTTCTGATATCCATCGAATAGTGGGATTTATTGAGTTTATTGAGGACAGTGATACCTGGTCCAGTTGGTGGCCTTTTTTGTGAGTTGTTACTGGGGGTGGGTTAGGGAAGCCTAGTGAAGCTAGAAAGGACCAAAATTCTGTAGTCTCTGGATGATCCTTAAGCTCTAGATGTAAGTTTATATCTCTGAATAAGAGGTTTTTAAGGCCCTGTTAGAGAATTGCTTAAGAGGAACTCGTGGAATTCTTCTTTGGCTGAGGTCCATTTTTGGGGGGAAATGTAGGCTAGAGTGATTATTAGGGAGTCTGCTAGAAGTTCTGAATGTAGCTTTAGAGATAAGATTTCTAAATTGGAGGAGGAATTAGAGCTTAGAATGGAGCAGTTTAAGTTGTTTTTAAAGATTATCGCAAGTCCTCCGCCCCTGCCTCTTTCTCTTGCTAAGGATAGGATTTTGAAGTTAGGGGGGAGGCATTCTTGGATGATAATGTAGTTATCCGAGAGTAGCCAAGTCTCCGTTAGTAGGACGAAGTCAGGATTGTTGTCAGTTAGCCAGTCATAAATTAGTTGGGATTTGTTCCTCATAGATCTTATATTTAGGTAGGATCCTCTGAGGTTAGAGTAGCATAATGGGACTTTGGGGAAGGGGTGGGAAGAAGCTAAGTTTTTTAGTGCTCGGTCTTTTTTGATGTATGGTCTGGGAGGTCTGCAGAATCTCTGAAGGGCTAGAGTCTGTGTAATCATGGGTTAATGGGGGTTTGGGTTTGGATTTCTGTATGTCTTCTGTAAAACGTCTAAACTAAGATTTAGATTTCATATCGAAAATGCCCCTCCATGCTTGGCTTACAATAAACTGCATGAACTTAGTTTATTTCTCTGTTCTGTTAAATACTGATTATTTTTTTCTTTAGGTGAGTGAAATCAAAGCAATAAAGGAAGATGACAGTTCATTCAGAATGCAAAAAAAGTGTGTATATATATATATTTTGTATAAGCTTGTTCCTAAAGCTAGGTGCCAAATACGTGCATAGGTTACAGGATATTAGCACTTGTGTGTATAATTAAGGCCAATAATTGTAATTTATGTGTATAAGTGCTAGGCTCTGTTCTATAAAGTATGAGCAAGATTCACTTAGGAGGGAATTCTGCGAGGGTCATTTCATAAATAATGCACACTATTTTTTAAATTTACTTGTTTAACTTATTTTTTCAAGTATTTCTTTACAATCCTTCAATATAGTTTCCTTGCTTTGCAATGACCGAGTCCCAATGTCTGGGAAGCTTCATTATTCCATCCAAGACACCGTTTTTTGTTCACTTATCGAATGGCTCAGGTAACGGCGGAAGAAAGCTCTTCCAGAGATGCAAAACGATGTCCATGCATAGGTTGTTTCAACTTTGGAAAAAGGTCGAAGTCTGGTGGACTCATGTCTGGACTGTAGGGTGCATGAGGTAACACCTCAAGCCATCTTTGCGTAGTTTTTCAATGACAATATTCCTTATGTGCAGGCGAGCGTTGTCGTGAAGAATAAGTGGCACAGCAAAGGCAGGATTAACCAATAGGCCAAGTAGGCACATGCCTAGGGCCTCGAAATGGTCAGGGGGGCCCGATGAAGGAGGGCATCAACATTCTTTTTTCTAAACGGCAATGGGCCCCTCCAGCATCAATCGGCAACGTGAGCCCCCCCGATCGGCAATGCAGCCCCCCCAATCGACGGAAAGTAAGACAAGCAAGCAGCGTGGGTAAGAAAGGCAACGGGAACTGTAATTGTGCAAGCGGTGCTGCTTGCCCAAAGCTTCCCTCTGACGCAGCTTCCTGTTTCTGCCTGGGTGCATGGTGGGGTGGGGTGGGGCGGGGCGGGGCAGGGGGCCCAGTGTACTTAGGTGCCTAGGGGCCCTCGACGAATTAATCCTGCCTGGGCACAGCCATGAGCAACTGATGTCGGGTTTTGTGCATTTTTCTGCTTCAAGGTGCCAAAGCAACGATTGGCATTGCTGCTCAGTTGCAATATAGACGGTAGTAAAAGGCTCGAGCCACTGGTGATTGGGAAGAATCGAAATCCTCTGTGCTTCAAAAAAATATTAACGCCTGCCTGTTGAATATGAAAGCAACAAAAACGCATGGATGACGGCGACACTTTGGATTGAATGGTTGCAGAAGCTTGACAATCTGATGAGAAGACGTAGGAGGCGCATTGTAATGCTGTGTGATACTGTGCATCACACAGTAATGACATATAACCAACATCAAACTTAAATTTCTTCTGCCAAACACGACCTCTTTGATCCAATTGATGGACCATGGATAATCGCAAACTTTAAACATCATTACAGGTCGCTCGTCCTAAGATATGTGATGGCAGTGATTGATGCAAGCACGGAATCCAGCCCCCGAGCTGCTGAGCTCGCAAAAAAAAAATGATGGTTCTCAACTCTCTTCACATGGTACGGGAGGTGTGGAGTCGAATCTCATCATCAACGATTTCAAATTGCTATCGACGGGCGAGCTTCATTCACACATCTGATGAGATGACTGAAGCTGACACTTTGTGACACTTCGTGATGACCGCAGCAGTATCTCCATCCTCATCAGACTCTTGGTTGTCTGCAGTGTCCTTTATGACTGTACAGATATCAGAATTAGTGCTGTCAGATGATGTGCGCACATCATTGTCAACGGCGACATACAGCTCAAACTCTTTTTATTGCATTTGACTACAGCGTACTGTGATTTTTCATGACTAAAAAGTGGTACTCGGATTAAGCGCACACCCCGTTTAAGCGCATGTGGTGGTCCGGTCCAAAGGCCTTGCACTTAAGCGGAGTCGACTGTAGTCACCTCTGCACAAGTCACAAGCAAAAGCCAAAGGAAAACAGAAGAGCAGAGCAAGCCTGATTTGCAAAACCCACTTTAATCACAACCAGATATAAAAACTATTACATAGTAACATAGTAGATGACGGCAGATAAAGACCCGAATGGTCCATCCAGTCTGCCCAACCTGATTCAATTTAAATTTTTTTTATTTTATTTTATTTTTTTTAATTTTTCTTCTTAGCTATTTCTGGGCAAGAATCCAAAGCTTTACCCGGTACTGTGCTTGGGTTCCAACTGCTAAAATCTCTGTTAAGACTTACTACAGCCCATCTACACCCTCCCAGCCATTGAAGCCCTCCCCTGCCCATCCTCCACCAAACGGCCATACACAGACACAGACCGTGCAAGTCTGCCCAGTAACTGGCCTAGTTCAATATTTAATATTATTTTCTGATTCTAAATCTTCTGTGTTCATCCCACGCTTCTTTGAACTCAGTCACAGTTTTACTCTCCACCACCTCTCTCGGGAGCGCATTCCAGGCATCCACTACCCTCTCCGTAAAGTAGAATTTCCTAACATTGCCCCTGAATCTACCACCCCTCAACCTCAAATTATGTCCTCTGGTTTTACCATTTTCCTTTTTCTGGAAAAGATTTTGTTCTACGTTAATACCCTTCAAGTATTTGAACGTCTGAATCATATCTCCCCTGTCTCTCCTTTCCTCTAGGGTATACATATTCAGGGCTTATTCATGAAACAGTTTCTTTTTCTCAAAGAGTGTACTGTGCAGTGTTTGTTTTTCAACTCTTTTTTCTTACGGATTTGGCTTTCACTAATTGGTTTGTCAATTTACCTAGCAAGGATTCCTGATGCAGGCAGTAGTTTCTGAAACACGGTCCGTGTCGAGTCTATGATTACCAGAAGCCTATGATTGACACAGCTGTTTCATGCATAGTTTTTATATTTGATTGCGATTAAAGTGTGTTTGAAAACCAGGCTTGCTCTGCTCTTTTCCATTCTAGTTCTATTTGCACTAGACTGGTGGAGCATTGAAGTTGTTACAAAGCCCATAAAACAACAGCTCTGATGGTATATCAGCATGTAGAATATGCACATGTATTTTCAGATTTAAGATGGAGTATTACGGAAGGAATCACGGATTGTTTTAGTGGGGACAAGATGACTCTTTTGTTAGCATGAGAACAGTTTTGGATTTACCATCTTAGGACTTTTAAACCTTATAGTTTGAATGAATTTGTTGAATGTTTGGCTATGAGATTTGTGTTTTCTTTTTCTGATGGTGTCATTATGTTTTTTGAACTTTAAGGAGTGTGTACTGGGGTGGATCCTGCTGGTGAAACAGAGAACCAACATTTTCAAGATTCCCATGGAATATAAGAGTATTTTCACAGTCCTTGAACAAACAACGAAACGGGTGCTATGTCAGGCAGCAAACTTACTCAAATGAATTAAGTCATATTGGATTTTTTTGGGACTTATTTGAAAATTTTTTTAATTCTGGGAATTTTGTATTTATGAAATCAAGAAGTCTCTTATGTAATATTGACTTTTCCATGAAGTAGTCACTATGAAGCATTAGAGATTTATTTGGACACTACTTTGGAATGAAAGGTGATGTAAAGGTGCAGACTGGTGCTGTACTCAGTTTTGGGAAAAACCACAGGGGTATTCCAATTAAAATATTGGACCCCCCAATACTGAGTTCACTCTTCATCCACTAATTTTAAATATCATTCTAATTTTTGTATTAGTATTTATATATAAGGCTGTTTTTGTGGATCATTTAGATTACTTCTAATACATCATACTGGGGAGGGTTTGTATTGTCAGTGACTCAAAATGTGGTGCCAGAAAAAAATTGAATTGTGCTTAGCGCTGAGTCTCACAACTGACTTTAGATGCCAGATCTACATCTGCTGAAGCCTGGTGTAAATGTTGGCACCCAAGTTAGGTGCACTGAGGTTGCATTCTACTTGTATAACTATGCGTGCAACTTTTCGGAATGCCCCCTTTCGTGTTACTTGCTAGTAGAGGTACCTTATACAGTAGAAAAGCGTACAGCCAGATAGGCAAAAATTTTTAATGTGCCAATTAATTTCAATAATTGGTTCTTAGCACTCAATTATTTATAGGTACTTATTACTCAAGTAAATTGGATGCAAATCTGGCTATCATATATAGAATCTGGGGGGGTATTGTATACCTGCATGGAGACCTATAGATGGGTACAACATTTACAGGCCATGGTCATGTTGCCATGCAATGCGCACAGCTTATGGAATACTGTCAGTTGCATGCCAATTTACGCTGGCCATTGTCTTCCCATAAGCAGGCATTCCAAAGTTTTGGCACTCTAACGAGCCTTTATGCTAGTATTCTAAAACAGTTTAGATACTCCTACGTACCATTATAGAACTGGCACCAAGCTTGTCCCATTGTTCATTGGCTTCCCCTCTGTTTCTAAATACAATTCTGTACTCCTCTTACTGACCTACTGTAAATGCACTCAGCTGCCCCTCATTATCTTCACTTATCTCCCCCTATATTCCGCTGGTAAGTTCCTTCTATCTGTGCCCTTCTCTTTAACTGCCAACTCTAGACTCCATCCCTTCTACTTTGCCGCGCTGTATGCTTGGAACAAGCTGCCCGAATCCCTACGGCGGGATCCGTCTCTGGCAGTGTTCAAGGCCCTGTAAAAAGCCCACCTCTTCGAGCCCACCTTGGGTTCTGCATCCCCAACCCTATATGTCATGTCTGTGTCTGACCAAGTTAGATTGTAAGCTCGTCTGTGAAGGGACCATATAAAAATGTCAAACTGTACAGCACTGTGTACACCTTTCAGTGCTATATAAGTGATTATTATAAGTAGTAGAATAGCCCAATATACTTTATAAAAAGATACTACTTAAGTCAAATTATTGATAGAAATTTTACATTATTAAATTATCCTTTCTGTTGTTTAGAGTGAGGGAATCTAAGCAAAAGTTTAATAATATAAGGCTCAGGATATATTCATTTAATTTATTTTGTCACAAGATTTTGTTGATTTATAAGACTGACTGACATCTCTGGTACTCTATTGATTTTCAGCAATAATATGCACTGTTAAAGGACACAGCCTTGCATATCAGACTCCAGGGCATGTTTAAATGATTTATTTGAACAAGCCTGGATCAAATTTAAAACACAAGGGCAAAGGGCCCATTAAATTTGGCCACTACTCAAGAAGTATTTAAATGAATCAGTTTACTGCAGATCCTGGAATGTCTTATTGCAACTTTTAAGATGTTAAGATAAAAAATACAAATAATCGATTTGCCGTTAGCTCATGGGCCATTATTGAAAAGGACTTACCCGAATAACAACACCTTCTATCTAGATAAATATCACTGATCGGGGCCATTCAGCAATTTTCAGTGGCTTTTTTGAGATAATAGCAATGAAAATGATCATAAACTGCCCCAGCAGATAGTACTGGGATGGTCTGAAGAGGAGAGTGTGGGCAGAATTGGGAGATTAGGATGTTGCCATTATTATCTAGACAATAGTGGTGGTTGTTGTTTTACTTAGATATTCAACATTAATATCCAACAGCTGATGCTGAATATTCCGCTATATAACTATTTAAACACTGGGCCCAGTGTTTTAAATAATGCTGACTGCTGAGTTTAAGTACTGACTCCTCTGTCTTTTATTTTTGAATCATGAGGCAGTGCCTTACATATATAACTATTAAGGATCAACAAAATGGCCTGTTAATGCATGTGGACCTCATTTACAAACACAGGAAACATTTACCTAACCTATGTGCTAGATACATAGCCACTCCGATGGAACATGCTGGTCCAGGTCCCTTCATTTATTGCACCGAGTCACACTGATAATAAAGCAAGGAAGGCGAACTGCTGACTCCATGTCAGGCACTGATGTCAAATGCCATTCTTCAGGACTTAATGAAGATTCCAGCTCTGGAACACAGAATCCTGTTGCTGCTAAGAGCCCAAACCAATTTCAGCCCATCCCCAGCAACAAAGATATCAATGAGTTCTACCAAAGAAAACTGAAAGGCCTCCTATGAACAAATCTATACCTTCCCTTTGCATTTAATCATTATGTGATGACACACTTGGGACATATCATTCCCCTGGAGTCATCTCATTTCTCCTAACCTCGTTCTATCCGTTTTAGACTTTACAGCATATTATTGATTTATTAATAAACTATAGAACATGGCCTGTTCATCCACATTTGAGAATAAACAGCACAATGAAAACTATGGTCCTGATTCTATAAATTGGACCTAGATCAGGGAAACCTAGCCAAGTTCTGTGCAGAATTCAAAATCGGTGTCAGTAGCATCTGTGTTAGGTGCTGGTAAATTAGGCCAGGAAAACCAGTGTCTAACATTATGATGCCTACCAGTGCCTAAGCTGAGTTAGGCACTGTTATGTGCGATTCTATAAATGACACCTAGTGGTTGATTGACAACCACGCTGAACGGTGTCTAGGAGTCAGGTGACACTACATTTTCGGTGCCTACCTTTGCCGAAAGCTGCAATTCTGTAAACGGCACCATGGTGTGACTGACATGCAATTGGCGGCCGTTTTTCAGGCGGCTGCTGATTACGGCACCATTTACAGAATCCGGCCCTATGTGCCTGTATAGAATACATGATAGGATATATGCTAACGTGATGAATAAAATGATACATTTTTTTGAGTCTTGGGGCTCCTTTTACTAAGCCACGTAAGGGCTTTAACGCGCGGAATAGCGCGCGTGACATTGCCGCTTGTACTAGACCTTAATGCCAGCATTGAGCTGGCGTTAGTTCTAGAAGCGTAGTGTATGGTGTAGCGCATGGTAATTTCTTGCGTGCGCTAAAAACGCTAGCGCATCTTAGTAAAGGGAACCCTTAGTAGCTTTATTGAGATTGAAAAATATAATAAAGTCACAAACACATTCGTAATAGTATAATGAAAGGAACAATGAACTTGTGAGTGTGTGGCACAGTGGCTAAAGCTAAAGCCTCAGCAGCCTGGGGTTGAGGATTCAAACTCACGCTGCTCCTTGTGACCTTGGGCAAGTCACTTAATCCCCCCATTGCCCCAGGTACATTAGATAGATTGAGAGCACACCGGGACAGACAGGGAAAATTGCTTGAGTACCTGAATAAATTAATGTAAACCATTCTGAGCTCCCTTGGGAAAACGGTTTAGAAAATTGAATAAATAATAAAAACATTTTAAAAAAATAATGTGGATGGTCTAAGAGTACAGTTAACATAAGATGATAATATTGACCATTTTGCTTTAACTTTAAAAGAAAGTTTCATCTTTGCAAACCTATTGATTCTACCAGTGAGTATGGTGGATTTTTTTAGGTCTTTCTATGAGTTTAGAATTATTTTAATGACTAGAGAAATTAGGGTATGTAATAATAGGCACTCACTTTGATTTAAAGTTGTCAGAAAGCAGATGGATTGCATTATGCTTTAAAGTATTCTGACAGTTGATGGAAAATATTTGACAAATAACAGACCACATGTCATACCAATAGGTTTGAACAAATGTGCAATTAAATAACATATGCTACCTAGCTATTTTGAGCAAGGCCAACATTGATTAGATATACAGTAGACGGGGTTGTTTGATGTGATCTAATAAATAATGACACTGGTAAGCCGTAGCTTCATGCTTCAAAGAATAGAACAAACAGGATCGATATGGATTCAGTTCAATAAATGGCACCCAAATGTGGGTGCCAATGAAAATTAGCACTAAATGCTATTATATAAATGCACTCGGCACTGGGCACCATTTGTAGAATAGTGTTTGGTGCGGGCACGAGGATTTGCCCTGAGTAAAACCTGGTTTAAATTCTCATGCCTAAATTACACACAGATCTACCTTATTCTATAAAACTGCGTGCAAATTCCAGGAACGCCTCTGCTCTGCCCATGCCCCTCCCATGGCCCTGCCCCCCTCTTTTGATCCCTGCGTAAAATGTATGTGTGGATCCTGTCACCTAAAGATGTGCCTTCAAATTTCATTTAATGCCAATTAGTGCTGATAATTGATTATTAGCACCCAATTATTGGTGCTAATTGACTAGTTCATCAATTAAATTGTGTGTACACAAACATATTTGAAAGTGCAATTTCAAGTGCCTTATAAAGAATTAGGGTAATAGTGACCAATTGAAAGAAACATTTAAGGGCCCTTCTACTAAAATGCAATACGGTGTGGGCTTATAGGGCCTGATTCTCCAAAGTGCGTCCCGATTTTAGGCAGCTGTAGGCGTCCTACAGCTGTCTAATCAGCCAATCGGGATGCATGTTTTTTAAAAAAAAAATGCTCCCCAGGCAGGCCTGAAGGCGCCTTCGGGAGCCTAGGGAGACCCGCAAGACGCCTAAGCTCGCCTAAGAGCCTTAAGCAAACCTAGGCGGCCCTACGCGTCTCCCTAGTAGAGGAAGAGATGCTTACAATGTAGGCCAACAAAATGCTGGTCTAGATTGTAAGTAGACGCGGCCGCTATACTTACTGCGGCAAGGGATCTCTCTGCTGCTATAAGTATAGTGGGCCGCGGTTGCCTGTCCAATTGCTGGCAGGAGGGTGCCCAATCCCTCCTGCCAGAAGATGCCCCCCACGACACTACCGACCGCCCCCCTCCGACACTACCGACCGCTCCCCCCCGACACTACCGATCGCTGGCAGGAGGGTGCCCAATCCCTCCTGCCGGAAGACGCACCCCTCCGCACCCCCCTCGCGCTAACAGCCCTCAAACCTCCCCCCAACCAAACTAACCTTTCCTTGTTGGCCAGACGGGACTTGCCCATCCAGCCACAGGTCCGTCTCATCGAAATGAGGCGGGCCCGCCCCTTCCCAGCCCATCCTTCCGAAGCCTAAGGCCTGATTGGCCCAGGCTCTAGAAGCCTGGACCAATCAGGCCTTAGGCATAGCGGGTTCGCCCATCCCCACTTCATCAGTCCAACCTTTATTAATTATTCCTTTAAACTCATTTGTTAATCTTCTTATTTGTTCTTTATATATTTTCATTTTCAATATATTAATATCAAACAGAAGAACATCACTTAGCTTTATAGTGATCTGTCCTTCATTCACCTCTCCCAACATGCATGTTTCATAATGAAACTTTCTTCAGGATCGAGGGAAACATTTGAGGGAGCCAATATAACCTTATAAGGTTGAATAGGCTCCCTCATATGTTTCCCAGACACCCCTCCACACCTCCTGACATCCCCCCCAGTCCCTTCCCGACATCCCCACAACCCCCCGTATCTTTTTATGAAACATCAGCAGGAGGGATGCCCTCTTCAAAATGGTGGCCCTTGTTCCTCCCAGTGCATCTTGGGATGCACTGGGAGGAGCTTAAGACTCTAAGTTAGGGGTGTCCAACCTGTGGCCCGAGGGCCGCATGCGGCCCCGTGAAGTATTTTGTGCGGCCCCGGTCGAGGGCAATGCAGTGTTTTCCTCTGCTGGATGTTTACCTGGGTGTTTACCATCTTGCTGGCTCCCTCCTCTGTCTTGCTGCAGCGTTTGTGCGGCCCCAGAAATTTTTTTTTCGGCCAATACGGCCCAGGGTAGCCAAAAGGTTGGACACCCCTGCGTCTAAGCCAATCAAGGCTACCTTATTCCCCTCCCAGTATACTTATAAATATAGGTTCTGAAATATTGACTTAAGATGCATGTTTGGCAACACATACGGCCTCTTTTACAAAGCCGCGCTAGCGGCTGTTCTGTGCTAACGGCCCCGAAGCCCATAGAGATTTAAAGGGCTTCGGGACTGTTGTAAAAGAGGCCGATAGATGTCTAAATAGTTGTGTTTCCTCTGTTGATATTATCCACATTTTTCTTTTAAAAAATGAATGCTTCTTCTACGCGTAACACATCCTGCATACATTTTAAAACAGGTTCTGTGTCAGCAGTTCTATTGTTCTAAAATACTACTGGAATGATGCATGTCCTAAGATGGACATTTCAATCCAGTTTCCATATTTTACCTAAATAGAGCTTGATTTGTTGAAAGCTTTTTCATTGTTTGCAGAACCATGTTATGGCTTAACTGTGTAGTCATAGCAATAATCCCATTAGAACAGTCAAAGTAAGGAACATGTAAGATATTTTCCCGATTGTCCACCTCACTGCAAATTCCTCTCAAAACTCCTGTTTTCTCTGGTTAACCAGCATTCCATTTCTGTGACAAGAAGAAATTAAGGCTGTAGCCTTTTCATTTTTCCACTTTGTCATGCCATTACTTTTCTCATTAAACACAGATTAGAGCCTTGGAAATAAACTTAGGTGTCAAACTCAGCCACTGGCTTCACCTAGTACAGTATACAAGCCAGAAAACATTTATTTAAGGAGAAAAATCAATAGCACTAGTCAGGAATTTGTAAAAGAAAAAAAAAAAAAAGGTCTATCTTTAGATTTTTATCGGTTAGCTTGTTTGGAGGAAGGAGTGACCTAGTGGTTAGAGCTACAGTCTCAGCACCCTGAGGTTGTGGGTTCAAATCCTGCACTGCTCCTTGTGACTCTGGACAAGTCACTCACTCCTCCATTACCTCAGGTACAATAGATAGATTGTGAGCCCACCAGAACAAATAGGGGAAAATGCTTGAGTACCTGATTGAAGACCACTTAGATAACTTGCCTCCCCTTCCCCTTTTTACAAAAGTCCGGAAGAGGTTTGTAGTGCTGGCCGGTGCGCTGAATGCTCTGCGCTGCTCCGACACTCATAGGAACTCATGTCTTGCAGAGCATTCAGTGCGCTGGCCGGCACTAAAAACCTCTTTGCTTTTATAAAAGGGGAGGTTTGATAGGCAGTATATAAATACTACTACTACTATTATTTCTATAGTACTCCCAGACACACGCAGCGCTGTACAGAGTCACAAAGAAGACAGTCCCTGCTCAAAAGAGCTTACAATCTAAAGAGACAAGAAAGACAAACAGGATGCCATGGATACAATTAAGGGGAACAGATAATCTGCTGGCTAGGTTGGTGGGCAGTGAGTAGGGTTTGTATTGAAGAGTATAAAAAAAAAAGGTGGGTTTTCAGTCTGCTTTTAAACAAGGTAAGTGAAAGGGCTTGGTGGACAAACTCGGGTAATTTATTCCAGGCAAAGGGGGCAGCTAGATGAAAGGAACGAAGTCTAGAATTGACAGTGGAGGAGAAGGGTACAGCTAAGAGCAACTTATCTGAGGAATGGAGTTTTCTGGAAGGTGTTTAAGGCGAGAAAAAAGAGGGGAGATATTGAGGGGCAGCAGAATGAACACACTTATAGGTTAGCAATAGGAGCTTGAACTGTATGCAAAGGCAGATAGGGAGCCTGTGAAGTGATTTAAGGAGAGGGGTGACATGAGTGTAGCGAGGTTGGTAGAAGATGAGGTTTGCAGCGAGGTTGGCAGCAGAGGTTTTGCACAGATTTCAGGGGGGGGGGGGAGAGGCGGCACTGCCGGAGACCAATAATTTAAGCGTGAGATTACGAGAGTGTGGACAAGGGTACCTAACATAAATAAATTGTTGTAGAACTATACTGTAAGTCCAAACTTTTAATGCCTATTTCTAGTTTAACTTCCTTCTAAAGCCTTAATAACTTTCTGGATTATAAGTTAAGCCTGGGACTTCTTTACCCTAGTAGTTCTAACTAAATTTCTGTAGCCAAATAAGACATGATAGTATTTGTTCATAATAAGCAGTGCTTTGTGTCTGACAAAGGGTTAATGGGCCAAAACAACTCAGAGAAAGTCAATAGTATTGGTAACCAGCAAAGCCATCCCTAAATATCAACATTCCACATTCTCCTAGCACATCTGGAATTTAACTGGACAAAGTTTTCTTTCATATAAGACTGTTTGTTGTTCTATGAGATTGATGCTGATAATATTGGCTTTCAGGGTGACAGATTAGCATCACCAGTTAATTACAGCTATTAGTAGATAAATATCGGTAATTCAATCACTACAGTAATTTCTTTTCCAATAATAAGATTTACAAATGCACGTGATTAAGTAATTAGCTCACATCTCTATAGATTACAGTTCCCCAGAGTCCTCGCTGTTGTTTTGCTGAACATTACAGTATTCAATTTAAAGAATAATTTTTCACATATTTTTTTGAATGAGATTAATTTGTACTAATGCAAAGTCAGACTTATATGACCTTACATAGTTCAACACTCTGAAATGCACTCCTTTTTAATTGTATCTGATTCCCAATAAATCTTAGATTCTTTTGTCCGTATGACGTGCACCAGGGAATAAGGGCTTGGTTCATTCAAATTCTCTTTGACCTCTGCAGGCAGAATAATGGGCAACAAAACTCAAAGAGTAACTGTCATAAAAACAATATTTGGCAATGGTAATAATCACAAAGGATATTACAAATAGTCAAAAGAAAAATATTTGGATTACATAGGAAGAGTAACCAAAACAGATGTTCATTAATACCTTCCACTCAGTCTACAGATACACTGACAAATGCACTTAAATCTATTCCTTACTTTAATTTGCCTCGCTGAATCCTTCTACCCCAAATTACAAGCAATTTCCACTAAGGGTTGTATAAGCCTGGGCTGGAAGATTAATATAGCTATCACATTGTGTAGCTCCCACAACTTCCTAAGCGACTGACTGTGGCATGTTTAAAATGATCTGTACACTAGTGAATCTATGCACAATAAATATTCATATCTTTTTTTATCTCATAATAGGCCAGATTTTATAAATGGTACGCCCCCACCTGGAATACTGCATCCAGCACTAGTCGCCGTTCTTGAAGAAGGACACAGTTCTACTCGAAAGGGTCCAGAGAAGAGTGACTAAAACGGTTAAGAAGCTGGAGGAGTTGTCGTACAGTGAGAGATTAGAGAAACTGGGCCTGTTCTCCCTTGAAAAGAGGAGACTGAGAGGGGACATGATTGAAACCTTCAAGATAATGAAGGGAATAGACTTAGTAGATAAAGACAGGTTGTTCACCCTCTCCAAGGTAGAGAGAATGAGAGGGCACTCTCTAAAGTTAAAAGGGGATAGATTCCAAACAAACGTAAGGAAGTTCTTCTTCACCCAGAAAGTGGTAGAAATCTGGAACGCTCTTCCGGAGGCTGTTATAGGGGAAAACACCCTCCAGGGATTCAAGTCAAAGTTAGACAAGTTCCTGTGGAACTAGAACGTATGCAGGTAGGGCTGGTCTCGGTTAGGGCGCTGGTCTTTGACCTGGGGGGCCACCGCGGGAGCGGACTGCTGGGCACAATGGAGCACCGGTCTGACCCAGCAGCGGCAATTCTTATGTTCTTATGTTAATTAGGTACCGGGAAAAATCTGTTCTCAGCACTGTTCAATAAAGGACACTTCAGGATGAACACCCTTTATTGAATAATGCTTATCATGGTTTTCTGCGCCCAACTGTGCATGCGAGGACTTATGCCTGCTGAAACCTGGTGTATATCCTGGTATAGAAGTTGGGCACAGATCTCCTTTATTCTATAACTCTGCACCTAAATCTTGCAAAATGTCCCTGACCCGCCCATGTCCCCTTTTGAGTTACACACGTTCAAATTTGAGCTCCCATTGTTATAGAATAGCGTAAAGTCAGATCCATTAGCAAATCATAATTAGTGCCAGTTAAGTGCTTGATAAGGAAGCCCACTATTTAAGAGGTGGGCTAATAACTATGGCCGAGCCGCAGTGAGTTAAAGGAATTTTGATCTGAGGGTGAATGTAGTTGGGGGGGGGGGGTGTATGTTAGGGAAGGTCAATAGCTTTTCTCATAGCCTTTTCTATCTGTTTGGTCACCTTAAGATCATCACCTACATGGTTTATGGTTTATTTAGTTATATCCCCCTTTAATAAGGTGGGTTACAATATCACATTCACAATAAGCATTACAAACAGCCATAAGTTTCAAGTTTATTAAAAGATTTTTTAAACCACTAAGGTTTCTAAGCGGTGTACAATATAAAATTTACATAAAAACATATTAAAACTGGGGATACTGGATAAAATCCAAGTGTCATAATAAAGCACTGATAAGACGTATAGACCTACATCAAACAATAGGAAAATGGAGGAGAACTACAATAGTAAAAGAAAAGTGCAACAAAAAGGGAAAATACAATAGGTTAGGGTAAAAAGTAATAATTTTGATTTAATTTTTGTCCTTAAGAGGACAGTTGTTGTCCAAAAGCATCCTGGAAAAAGAATGTTTTTAGTTTTGCTTTAAATTGTTTTATATCGGATTCACTATGCAAATGGTTAGGCAGTGAATTCCAGAGAGTAGGGACAGTGACGGCAAAATTATTGGAGCGCAATGTATTGATCAATTTTAAAGAAGATATGACGAGAAGATTCTGAGACATCGAACAAAGAGATTTTAAAGTATTATAAGGAATTAAAAGTCTGTTAATGAACTCTGGTTGATTGTTTAATTTTGTTGTAAATGTTAAAAGTAAGATTTTATAACTGATTCTATGTTCGACTGGTAACCAATGGGCAGTAATCAGAAGAGGTGCAACGTGATCGTATTTCTTTGCGCCACAAATGATCTTAATAGGTGTGTTTTGTACAATCTGAAGCCGTCTAATTTCCTTTTTTGTAATGCCCTTATACTGGGCATTACAGTAGTCTATGCAAGAAATTACTAGGGAGTGGATCAATGTGTTCAAGGAGGCTGGTTCAAGTAACTTTGCAAGGGAACGTATCATCCTGAGTCGATAGAAGCATTTCTGAATGACCGTGCTAATGTGAAAATGATAAGAAAATTTACTGTCAAAAGTAACTACTAATAGTTTTAGAGTAGGGACAATTTTGATGGGGAGCGATTCAAGCTTCAGGGGGCCTGAAGCGTTGTTCCTTCTTTAAAAGGAAAAATCATGAGTTTTGATTTGTTGATGTTAAGAGACAGTTTATTTGAGTCCAACCATGATTTAATTTTTCCTAATTTATGGTTAATGGATGTTACCTCTTCTGTATTGTTGAGATCAATGGGATGGATTAATTGCACATCGTCGGCATAAGCAAACGTGGTAAAGCCAATAGATTGGCCCACCGTCAGAAGGGGCGACATAAAGATATTGAAGAGCAATGGTGACAAAATGGAACCCTGTGGTATTCCGTGTTTGGTGGAAAAAAGTTCAGACGTTGTGCCATTAAAAATGACCTTAGATGATCTATCAATAAAGTAGGAAACAAACCAGTCCATGACCTGGTTAGATAAACCGATTTCATGAAGTCGTGTTAATAGCAGGCTGTGATCTATAGTATCGAAGGCAGAGGAGAGGTCTAAGGAAATAAGCAGTACTGATTGATGATGATCAAGATGGTATGGTATTTTGTAGTAAGACACACATGTATAAATTTCATCAACATATCATACAATTTACCCAATGAAAATGCTCAACACCCATGCTATATTTCGCAAAAAAAAATATCTCTTCAAAAGCCTCTTAAAAACAATCACATCTTTTTGCTTTCTAATATACGATGGAATAGCATTCCATGCATCTGGACCAGTACAAAAAAAAAGCTCCAATTCTTGTGACTTTCAACCTTGCCTGCTGTGTAATAGAAACATATAACTCTCCAGCTTGGGCAGAGCGTAAACTATGTGATGGTACATACTCAGATATACAGTTGATCAAATATCTCGGAGCCTTTCCATGAAGGCAAAGGTAAGTTAGCAACAACAGTTTATATAGTATTCTAAAATCAATCTTCAACCAGTAAAGTTTCACATAAAATTCAGACATATGGTCAAATTTCCCAATACCAAACAGAACACAAATAATCGAGCTTTGTGTAACTTGTAGCGCATGAATCGCACTCTTGGGAATACCTAGCAGCACCAAATTGCAATAGTCCAATTGTAATAGTCCAATTACAAATTGCATGTATGATCACACCCAAGTCCTGCTCCTCTTTCATGCTCAAAGGTTCTTCACCCCCTACACCAGTGTCCCGCAAACTTTCTTGAGCCGTGGCACACTAAACATAGTGGCCGTGGCTTAAGGCATCCGGAAGTGTTTAGACATTGCCGTAATGATGTCACATGCAAGCGTGATGTCATCACATTGACATCTGCACATGTGTGAAGGTCCTCCATATGGGCCCTGAGATGCCAGTGGGGGGTGCCAGAAGGGAAGAGGGCTAGAGAGAAGGAGAGGCGCTGGTGCCGACTAATTGCCTATAGGACGTGCCTCTCACCGCCGGCAACTCTCCTCCTCCCCAATGTGCCGCAGCATACCTGAAATCTCAGGAGGCACACAGTTTGCGATACACTGACCTATATTGTACCATTCCCTTGGGTTTTTGCAGCCCAAATGCATGACCCTGTATTTTTTAGTATAAAATTGTAGCTGCCAAATTCCGGACCATTCTTTGAACTTCACTAGGTCCTTCCTCATGTTATCCACACCTTGAGGGGTGTCTACCCTATTGCAGATTTTGGTATAATTGCAAAGCAGCAAACCTCATCAGAGAGCCCATCTTTAATAGTGAAAATTTGGCAATAAATAAGGGGTAATTTTACTAAGCTATGGTAAAAAGTGGCATAACATACCCTTACGTGAATTTTTTCTTCACACTAAGACTATTTTTACTGCAGCAATAAGATGGTCGTTTTCATTTTTTGCACATTAATGGCCTTGCGTTAATATTTAGTAACTAATAACAACATCTATGATAATCATAAAATCTATACTATATATAAATAAGAAAATTAAAAAAAAACAATATACTGTATATGAAATAATAATGACACCTTAGATAAGACAATTGCAATACAACAAAAAAGAATTGTGGCGAAAAAACAGACCTCAGAAAAACATATGCCCATACCTTTCAGCATAACAATGTCATACAAATGGGGCTAATCTCAGTCACTGGTTTCCCCCCAAAAAACTCCACAAAATCTATAAAGCCACAATTTCAATGATCACATCATCACGCACAATGTTGTAGCTCGGGAGACAAAGCAATTGTTGATTGTTTATTTAATTGCTTTCTCAAGTGTTTGTGGTCTATTTATTGTAGCCGCTAGGGTTAAGATTGTTTAAAGTTTATTTTGTCATGGATGGAAGAGCATCGGTAACCAGGGGTGCAGGGCAGGGTTGGTTGTAGGGACGCAGCTCGGCCATTCTAGATCCAGATGTTACCATTTTTCATAAAATAAACCTAGTCAAAACATTGACAGTTTCTCTGCTTCTGTGTGAAAATAGAGAAACACAAACAGAAGCTTAACAAAGGAACATTTCTATTGAAGAAAAAGATATGGACATGTATTGTCAAAGGAATGGCTAGTATACTCTCCTTCTACATGGTCAGTTTATTTCTATTGCTGCAAATTATTCTCTAAGAAAGAAGCTGCCTTCAGTGCTGGATTCAACAACTGGAAAAATAGTTACAGCTATTGATGTGAATATAAGAATTCAACTGACCATCACAATGGTGCGCTTAGCATGAGTTCACTTAAAGATGCCAATATGTGAATAGATTCTAATTTAGCTCATTAACTAGAAGCAGAGGGAAGGTATTAGTGAAATGTCTTAATACATGTAGTTGCTACTGTTCATTTCCTAGCTGCAAGGGAGTTTGTCTTTTCATGGTGACGGTGAACTGCTCGCATCACCATATCACCATTAGGATGCTTAGAGTTAATCAGTTATTTTGATCCATTCTAGTAAATGCGCCTAGCTAAATATGGAAATGCTGGCAGAGGAAACACTAATTATTTTTCTTTCTCTATAATTTGAACAATTCATACTCTTACCTGCTAAGGGGCTCACTTCCCCTCCCCCCCCCCAAAAAAAAGTATAAACTGGCACTTGGACATCCTACCAGTCAAAATGTCCAAGCAGGTATTTTCTAAACTGATTTTTTTAGACGTCTTTTGGTTGTTTTGTCTTTAATGCATCTAAATCTTAAGGGGGCATATTAAAGATGAGTTTTGGGCAGGATTAGGGCAGGCTTAGATGTTTTACAGTAATAATCAAAAATTTTATAAAACATCCAGGACACAATTTGGATGTTTTGGGTTAGACCTGCTTTTAAAGCAAATAAGGGCCACAAAAGTACCCAAAATGACCAGATGACTACTGGAGGGATGAAAATATGACCCCCCTACACTCCCCCAGTAGTCATTGACTCCCTCCCATCTTCCAAATATCTGCATAAAACAGTACATATCCATCTCTATGACAGCTGAAAATACTATGGCCGGTTCTAGTAGAGCTGCAAGCAGGTCTCTGCAGTGGAGTGCAGAGAAAGGGACCCAGGCCCATATGCCACCCAAACTAAGATACTTGTGGTGGAAATTGTGAGCACATTCAAATCCCACATATAGGTGACGCCTGCAGGTATAAGTGCCATTGGGGTGGTTGACAGGTGCCAATTCCAGACTCCATTCCTTCTGCCTTGCTGCACTGTATACTTGGAACAAGCTGCCCAAATCCCTAAGGTGGACTCTGTCTCTGGTGGCAGTGTCCAAAGCCCATCTCTTTGAGAGTGCTTTCGACTCCTAACTCCTCTCACCTTGGATTCTGCATCCCCAACCCTATATGTCATGTCTGTCTGTCCAAGTTAGATTGTAAGCCCTTCTGAGCAGGAACCGTCTATAAATGTCAAAATGTACAGTGCTGCATGTGCCTTTCAGTGCTATATATGTGATAAGTAGTAGTAATAGGCTCAGTAGGTTTGGGGGGAGTTTTGGAGGGCTAACCATATACATAGTAACATACATAGTAGATGATGGCAGATAAAGACCCGAATGGTCCATCCAGTCTGCCCAACCTGATTCAATTTAAATTTTTTAATTTTTTCTTCTTAGCTATTTCTGGGCAAGAATCCAAAGCTTTACCCGGTACTGTGCTTGGGTTCCAACTGCCGAAATCTCTGTTAAGACTTACTCCAGCCCATCTATACCCTCCCAGCCATTGAAGCCCTCCCCAGCCCATCCTCCACCAAACGGCCATATACAGACACAAACCATTCAAGTCTGCCCAGTACTGGCCTTAGTTCAATATTTAATCTTATTTTTTGATTCTAGACTCTTTGTGTTCATCCCACGCTTCTTTGAACTCAGTCACAGTTTTACTCTCCACCACCTCTCTCGGGAGCGCATTCCAGGCATCCACCACCCTCTCCGTAAAGTAGAATTTCCTAAAATTGTTCTTGAATCTACCACCCCTCAACCTCAAATTATGTCCTCTGGTTTTACCATTTTCCTTTCTCTGAAAAATATTTTGTTCTACGTTAATACCCTTCAAGTATTTGAATGTCTGAATCATATCTCCCCTGTCTCTCCTTTCCTCTAGGGTATACATATTCAGGGCTTCCAGTCTCTCCTCATACGTCTTCTGGCGCAAGCCTCCTATCATTTTCGTCGCCCTCCTCTGGACCGCCTCAAGTCTTCTTACGTCCTTCGCCAGATACGGTCTCCAAAATTGAACACAATATTCCAAGTGGGGCCTTACCAATGACCTGTACAGGGGCATCAACACCTTCTTCCTTCTACTGACTACGCCTCTCTTTATACAGCCCAGCATCCTTCTGGCAGCAGCCACTGCCTTGTCACACTGTTTTTTCACCTTTAGATCTTCGGACACTATCACCCCAAGGTCCCTCTCCCCGTCCGTGCATATCAGTTTCTCTCCTCCCAGCATATACGGTTCCTTCCTATTATTAATCCCCAAATGCATTACTCTGCATTTCTTTGCATTGAATTTTACATATAAGTTACATAAGAACCGCCATTTCCAGATCAAGCCTTCGGTCCATCAAGTCTGGCGATCCACACACGCGGAGGCCCAGCCAGGTGTACACCTGGCGTAATTTTAGTCACCCATATCCCTCTATGCCTCTCGTAAGGAGATGTGCATCTAGTTTGCTTTTAAATCCTAGGACGGTGGATTCCGCAATAACCTCCTCTGGGAGAGCATTCCAGATGTCCACCACTCGCTGCGTGAAGCAGAACTTCCTGATATTTGTCCTGGACTTGTCCCTCCCCAGCTTCAGTCCATGTCCTCTTGACCGTGTCACATTGGACATTGTAAATAACTTATTTTCCTGCTCTATTTTGTCGATTCCTTTCAGTATTTTGAAAGTCTCGATCATATCCCTCTTAATGGGTAACCTAGCACCCTTAATGTGAAATTCACAGCAGTGCCCCCTAGGGAGTCCCACTGCTCTGCCGGTGTGTGTCTCTGTGACCAGCCCATTAAAAATGCTGGTTCCCACATGCAAATGGCTTGTTTTGATGTTTTTAATTTGGACATTTTTTTCAATAATGGCCTCCCAAAATATTAGATGTCTAGCTGGACAAAATGTTTGGCTGGGCCATTAAAAAAAAAAAAAAAAAAGATGTCTTGCAGGTTAAAAAAATGAACATTTTCTCCACCTGATTTTTGGATGTTTTTCTCAAAATATCCAAAGTCGTACTTAGATGTCCTATTGAAAAAGTCCCTCTAATTCTATTATCTTAGTACCTTAATGTAAGGCCCATTTAGTTATTCAATTTTCTATACTGCTCTCCCAGGGGAAATTGGAATGGTTTATATGAATTTATTCAGGTATTTAAGCATTTCTCCCTGTCTGTCCTGGGAGAATCACAATCTATCTAATGCATCTGGGGCAATGGAGGGATTAGGTGATTTGCCCAGAGTCCCAAGGAACAGTGTGGGTTTGAACCCTCAACCTCAGGGTGCTGAGTTTGCAGCTTTGACCACTGTGCCACGCTCTCCCACCCTTGTGTGCTAAGATTATAAAACACTAGAACTTATGTGTGTGAATGTTACGTTCCTGCAAGTGTCAGTTGGGTGATAAGTGGTATTCTGTAGGGCAGAAAAACCAGTCCACATGGTGTATGAATGCGATATCACCTAAGGGCTCCTTTTACTAAAGTTCGCTAGTGTTTTTAGTGCACGCAGGGAATTTCCGCACACTACATTGCATTCTACGCTTCTAGAACTAATGCTAGCTCAATGCTGGCGTTAAGGTCTAGCGCGCGGGGGCAATGCAGCATGCGCTGTTCTGCGCGTTAAAGCCCTAGCGCACCTTAGGGCTCCTTTTATCAAGGTGTGGTAGGCAGTTAACGTGGGGAATGCCACGCGCTCAACCACCTGCTGCGCTAGTCGCTAACGCCTCCATTGAAGAGGCATTAGTTTTTTGGCTTGCCGCGGGGGTTGGCGTGTGATGAAATGTCCGACGCGTTAACCTCCGTAGTGCACCTTGATAAAAGGAGCCCTTAGTAAAAGGAGCCCTAAGTGATAGATTCAAACTTCTGTGTAGTAGCAGCAACAGCTTGCAGTCATATATCAAGTGGACTGGTTGCTTTGCCCAAATTCTTTCTAGCTACACCTAACGATAAGATAAAAGAAACGACAATTCATGTGAGCTGGCAGGAATATAATATTGAACAGACAATAAAAATGCTGGGTGTAACTCTTGATAAACATCTGACTCTAATGTTTAAGAAATTTATTTCGATCTTATGGAAGCTTCGCACCATCAACAATTTTTTTGACAAGCCTTCTTTCCGCTTGCTGGTACGGGCATCCATTCTGAGCATTTTAGATTACTGTAATGTTATCAATTTGGGGGCTTATAAAAAAATACTCAAGAAACTGAGACTGATTCAGAATATTGCGGTTCGCCTCATTTTTGGATTAAAAAAATGGGAGCAAAACTTCACTGGTTGCCAGTAGGGTCTAGAGTTTTATTCAAGTTCTCTTGTATCTGTCATAAAGCAGCCTTTGGGATGCTACCAGATTATCTCGCTTGTCAGTTTTCTCTAAATAACTCTAATAAGAATACACGTAGAATAAACGTATTAAATTATCCTGCTCTAAAATCTTGTCAATACAAGAAGTTTTTCGATAGAATATCATTCCAGGCTACTAAACGAAATACATGGCTTGGAAAACCTATACCAGAGGCTTCGTCTTACATAGATTTTGGAAAATCACTAAAGACATGTTTGTTTGATATGCGCACATTTTAACAGGGGTCATTGCTCTAACTTTCCATGCTTTTACCTGATGCATTCCTAGCGACTGTCTTATCATGTAATTTATTGACTGACTGACTGTATGTATTCTCTTGTTGTGAACCGTTTCAAACTTTTGGTATAGAAGTATACAAAAAAAATTAATTATTATTATTTACTTCCTATCTTGACTTTAAAAAATCACTAAAAACACGCCTGTTTGATATGTTTTCCTCTTAGTCATGTTACTTTCAAATCTATTATGATTCTTAACAGCATTTTACTTGCTAAATGAGCTATTGTTTTAACTTTTATCGATTTTACCTGATGTATCCTTTTTACTGATTGTTTTTATCTTGTATTAGATACGTGGAGGGGCATAATAAAAAAAACGTCTAAGTCCCCTTTTGGCCTAAGGCCTTAAACGTTGAAAGTAGAAGCAGGGAAAATGTCCATTATCAAAAAAAAACCGTCCAAAAGGAGGGTTTTTTTGATAATGGCTTGCCTCTACGTTCAGCTGTTTAAACGCCCAGACCACCCTACGTCTAAACTTACACCATATAATCAACCTAAAAAAAGCCTAAGCCCCAAACGTCCAAAACAAGGGCTTTTAGGCGAAGGAGAAGCCAGTCCTTCGCCTAAAAGCTGGATTCCGTAACCGGTGTCTGTCAAAAACAACACCGGTTACAGAATCCACCCCCCCCCCAACGACATCGGGGCAAGAGGGAGCCCAAGCCCTCTTGCCCCAGCGGCACCCTGACTTAATCGAGCCAGGAGGGAACCCAAGCCCTCCTGGCCATGCGACCCCCACCCCCTACAAGATCAGGCAGGAGGGATCCCAACCCCTCCTGCCCAGGTGGACCCCCTACACCCCACCCCCACTAAAATACGGGCAGGAGGGATCCCAGGCCCTCCTGCCCTCGACTCAACTCCCCCCAATGACCGCCCCCCTGAACCCCTGATTGGCCCCTCTGCCGACCCGCGACCCCCTCGCCGACCTCACGACCACCCCCACCCCCAATCCCACTCCTATACCTTGAGAGCGTTGGCTGGATGGATGGGTGCCAAGCCCGCCCGTCCGGCAGGCCAGCCAGCTCAGGAATGGAGCTGGATTGGCCCAGGTGGCTGAAACCCCGCCCACAGGTGGGGCCTGAGGTGCCTGGGCCAACCAGAACAGGCCCAGGAGCCTTAGGCTCCTCCTGTGGGTGGGGCCTTAAGCACATGGGCCAGGTTGGGTCCATGTGCCTAAGGCCCTGCCCACAGGAGGGGCCTAAGGCTCCTGGGTCTATTCTGGTTGGCCCAGGTGCATCAGGCCCCACCTCTGGGCAGGATTTGAGCCGCCTAGGCTAATCCTGCCCCATTCCTGAGCTGGCTGGCCTGCCGGACGGGCTGGCTTGGCACCCGTCCGTCCAGCCAATGCTTTCAAGGTATGTAGGTGGGATTGGGGCAGGGGGGTGCTCGTGGAGTCAGCAGGGGGGTCGCGGGTCAGCGGGGGACTGATCAGGGTTTCGGGGGGGGGGGGCGGGCATGGGGCGGAGTTGAGTCGAGGGCAGGAGGGCCTGGGATCCCTCCTGCCCGTATTTTACTGGGGGTGGGAGGTAGGGGGTCCACCTGGGCAGGAGGGTTTGGGCTCCCTCCTGCCCAATCTTGTAGGGGTGGGGGTCGTGTGGCCAGGAGGGCTTGGGTTCCCTCCTGCCCAATCTTGTAGGGGGTGGGGGTTGTGTGGCCAGGAGGGCTTGGGTTCCCTCCTGGCTTGATCGAGTCGGGGCACCGCTGGGGCAAGAGGGCTTGGGCTCCCTCTTACCCCGATGTCGTCGTGGGGATGTATCACGGCAGGAGAGATTGACCATCTCCCCTGCCACGATGCGATCACTCTTCTACCCGAACTGCCACAATCCACGGCTGGAGAGATTGGGCATCTCTCCTGCTGCAGGCCGCGGCAGTTCGGGTAGAGGGGTGATCACATTGTGGTAGGGGAGATGAGGCATTTCTCCTACCGCGATGGTTGCGGTGGGGAGGTGTTAACTCAGCGGCCATCAACTCAGCGGCCCCTTTTTCGGCACTTATACCTGTTTTGACTTGGTCTAAGTCAAAACGTATAAGTGCCGACTAGGCAACCTGTAAAATGTTTTGGTTATACGTGTTGTACGCCCAGGTGTAGGTCGGCCCACCTCCCGCCCACCATCCGCCCTTTCCCCTCCTCTAAAAACACCTCTTTTATCTCTGTGCGTTTAGAGGCAGGGGAAAGGCCTAAGCTGGTTTTAAATACGTCTAAAACCAGCTTTGATTATGGGTACTTGGACTATCAGGCTTTTTGATCGTCCAAGTAGCCATTTATGCCACTTTTTAGACTTTTTTTTTTTTTTATTATGAGCCCCTAATTATTTATCTTGTATTTAAATATTGGCTGTATGTTATATTTTGTTGTGAACCGCTTCAAACTTTTGGTATAGTGGTATACAAGAAATAAATTATTATTATTATTACAGTGTTGTGATTGTTTAGTTTAATTTGAGGGAATTATATCTCTCTGTATTCCTTACCAAGATTACATTCTCATTGCTAATATCGTTGGATCCCTGCGGCAGGCCTTCTGGCCGAAACATGGCCCATGCCGAGTCTATTTTATGTGAGAAAAAATAACAATCTGGATGCATGCTTTTCCTAATTTTTTTGCCTCTACTGTTTTATTTTTTTCTGCTGAATTTATTTTCCTGTTTTTATTATTACTTCCAGTTGACTGTCCAACTTTGGGGGCAGGGGTCCTTTTATAGAACAGTGTTCAGCATGTATTTTTTTTCAGCTCCTAAATTTTGGTGCCATTTACTGAATCTATCCTTAGTAGGAAAGGGGATTGGGACTTGTATACCACCTTTGTGCAGTTTTACAACCACACTCAAAGTGATTTACTTACAGGTATTTCAAGCATTTTCCCTATTTGTTCGGGTAGGTTCACAATCTATTTAATGTACCTGGGGCAATGGAGGGACTAAGTGACTTGCCCAAGGTCACAGGGAGCAGTGTGGGTTTGAACCCACAACCTCAGGTTGCTGAGACTGTAGCTCTAACCACTACACCACACTCTCCTCACGCAACCTGTATAACATGCAGCCACAATGAGGGCATACATATTGGCAAAGCATGGGCTCAGAATGAACAGATCTCATACTTACTCACGCTAAAGTGCAATATTTGGTGCAAATGATGACTTCCACTGTATTCTACAACAGAATCTAGGTGCCCAGATGCTATTTCCCCTGCATTTTAGTGCTCAAATTTGGTTACTTTTGTAGAATTCCTATCAATATGTCTGGTAAAGTTCTGAATGCTACTGTCAGTGGAATAAAAAGTAGCAAGTGTTTTCCCATATTAGTAGATTCGGCCTCTGATATAGGAACCTGAAGCCGTCGGCACAATGCGCGGCAGCGGCAAAGAAGGCAAATAGAATGTTGGGCATGATAAAGAAAGGAATCTCGAGTAGATCGGAGAAAGTTATAATGCCGCTTTATAGGGCAATGGTCAGACCACACTTGGAATACTGCGTCCAACATTGGTCTCCCTACCTAAAGAAGGATATAAAACTGCTGGAGAGGGTGCAGAGACGAGCAACAAAACTGGTGAAGGGTATGGAAAAACTGGAATACGAGGACAGACTTATAACACTAGGATTATTCTCCCTTGAGAAAAGGAGACTGCGTGGGGATATGATCGAGACCTTCAAAATACTGAAAGGAATCGACAAAATAGAGCAGAGAAGATTATTTACGTTGTCCAATTTGACACGGACTAGAGGACATGTAATGAAGCTAAGGGGGGACAGGTTCAGGACTAATGTCAGGAAGTTCTGCTTCACTCAGAGAGTGGTTGACACCTGGAATGCCCTCCCAGATGAGATTATTGCGGAATCGACCGTCCTAGGCTTCAAGAGCAAACTAGATGCATATCTCCTTAAGAGAGGCATGTAAGGATATGGTGGACTATAAATTACGACAGGTGTACACCTGGCAGGGCCTCCGCGTGTGCGGATCGCCGGACTTGATGGACCGAAGGTCTGATCCGGAGATGGCATTTCTTATGTTCTTATGTTCTTATGTTGACCAGCTCGCATTGATAATTTGGCGAGACCAGCAACAAAGTGGAGAGCTTGTTGAACAGTTTTTTTGAAACGCTTATCCCTTTGTCGTCATATCGCTGAACAGATGGCAAAAACTGTCTTGTCAGCGCTAGAAGAATTTGATATTGATTTGGGGGACTGCTGTGAGCGGATCTATGTCTCAATGTGGCGGGTAAATATTTAGGACTTCAGCCGAGGATTAAAGATGGGGAAGGGGTAAAACGCGGACCTCATGGACCTGACGGACCTCGCAGATCTAAACCCGTTCGGCCTTAAAAATCTGAGGTCTGTGTCGGTCCGTGTCCCTGCCGCTTGTAGTTTCTGTCGCTGATGACATTTTAGGGCTGACGGATCCGTCTCAGCATAGGGAGGGAAAAGTGTTAGGATCCGTCAGCGCTAAAATCTCTTCCAGGTCTGTCAAAGCCAGAGACTAGTGCTGGAGCGGCAGAGCAGAAGCCAAGAGAGCGGGGACATAGGTTTTGGACGTGCGTTATGGAAAAGAAGTCTCCAAACTCCAGCACTAGTCTCTGGCTCTGACAGACCTCGAAGAGATTTTTAGCGCTGACAGATCCTAACACTTTTCCCTCCCTATGCTGAGACAGATCTGTCAGCGCTAAAATGTCATCAGATCTGTCAGCGACAGAAACTACAAGCGGCAGGGACACGGACCGACACAGACCTCAGATTTTTAAGGCCGAACGGGTTTAGATCCGCGAGGTCCGTCAGGTCCGCGTTTTACCCCTTCCCTTAAAGATGATACATGAGGGGGTGCTGAAAAGTTGTCAGCCCAACGAAGAAGAGAATGACATGGATATGGTTCAAGTAATGATTTGAAACAATGTCAAAACACAGAATTTCGTTTCTGCAGATTGGCACTTAACGACATAAGATAACACTCTTTCTTTTCAGCCACAGTGGCAAAATAACGATCAGAAGTTAGGAAGTCGGTTGGTTGGGCTGACTAATTTTGTTTTGTGCTCAGTGCTATCCCTAAATTTGGATGGCTCACGAGCTGAAGATTGCTGTCCAGTAGCTGTTCTATCTTTCTGCTTTATTCAGATTCTGTACAATTTCTTCTGTGCTTTAGCTCCGGCACTGGGAGAACCTCACATCCCATTTCTAAAACTGCAATCAAACTCTGACTCTTAGAAGCCTGTCTTCCAATAGGTGGTCAGCAAGATTCAATGAGACGAGGGTTGTAAGATATAGCTACAAAGCCTTCAAGATGCATTAGCCAGAATATGTACTACTAGCAGACATTTCAAAGCAGTGGAATCTGAAGCACATCAGATAAGAACTGCAATGAATAGTTTGGAAACCGCAGTTAGGACTGTAGTGTGGGATGCCATTTTTAAAAGAATCAATACTATATGCAAAACTTTGCACAGTTTCTATTCTGCATATCTCACTAACCCCCCAATTCTGTATATGGTGCCTTAAGTTATGCATGCAAATTGGCGCACGCAGCTGATTTATATGCACAGCTCAATTGTTTAACAAGTCTAATCAGCACTGCTAATTGCCAATCAACACCTATGGCATGGGATAGACGTAGGATCTCTTAGAGAGAGGAAGAGATAATGGTTACTGCGGATGGGCAGACTAGATGGGCCATTTGGCCTTTATCTGCCATCATGTTTCTATATTTCAATTGGCATTAATTAGAAGTTGCACGCACAACTTGGTAGGCACATTCTTTAAGGTGGTGTGTGTCATTTTCAGTGCACGAATCTGAAAAAGGGGTGTGGCCGGGGGAAGATCATGGGTGGATTGTGGGCTTTCCTATAATTTATGCACACTAATATAGAATATGCCCTATCTGTGCACACTTAGGCTCAGATATGTAGGCCTGGTTTTCTTGGTCTAAATGGGTGCGCTTAAAAGTTATGATGCACCGGCACTACGTGTGATTCTAGTCAGTACCAATCTTTTTAGTGCTATATATAGTGTCAGGCCCCCGTGGCATAGCAAGGGTAGGAGGTGCCAGCCCCCCGCACTCCCCGCTCCTTCCCACCCCCATGCCACACTTTCGCTCTCCCTTCCCCCTCATACTTCTTAATCTTCGCTGGTGCAAGTGGCTCCTCGCGCCAGCGTTGGATTTCCCTCTGATGTCACTTCCTGGTCTGTGACCCAAAAGTAATTATGAGGAGAACCAAGCTGTCGTGAGCAACAGGCAGATGTTACTCATGCTAGCAAAGATAATACAGAGATATGGGGTGGGGAGAGGGATGGTGCGAGGGTGGCGTGGTGTGGTAGGGCAGGGCGGAGAGGTGCCAGCACCCCGACTTGATTCCCGGGGCGGTCCGCACCCCCTTGCTACACCACTGTCAGGCCCAATTGAATTCATTAAGCATGTGAGAAAAGACTCTGAAACCTATGAAACAAAAGCAAAAAAAAACAAAAAACCCTAACAACTGAAAGTTGCAAAGCAGACAGCTGAAGGAAAAGGATATTTGATAAATCTACAAATCCAGAATGAAAGCTCAGGATAAGAAGGGTTCATTGGCAGTCGTGCCACAACTTCACTGGTCATACACCAACCGCCCATAAAGAAAATTACTGCAAGTTACAAAAAATATTGGCAAGTGATGAATTAGTCATAAGTGACTCAACCTGAACTCCGCTAACAATACAAATGCCCTATCTGTGGGATCACAGGGTCAAGCTTCCTTGTGGCAGTGGCATATATGACGGCTCAAAACATGCATCAAGTCTCCCATGATTCAATTCCCTTGTAAAGCAATTCTTTCACCGCAAGTAATGATAGCCTCTAAACTTCTCCTCAACAAAGCTGTTTGCTGTCTGCCACTTAAACAAGTCTCCAAAAGATTTTGTACTTCACTTAAAAATATGTCTAACCAACAGAAGGAAATATTTTTTTTTCACTCAGAGAATAATTATGCTTTGAAGCACATTACCAGAGGAAATGGTAACAGTGATTAACGTGACTAGTTTTTAGACAGACACTGCTTGCTCTGGGACTGGTAGCATGGAATGTTGCTGCGATTTGGGTTTTTGCTAGGTGCTTGTGTTCTGGATTGGTCTCGGATTGGAAATGGAATACTGAGCTAGATGGACCATTGGTCTGACCCAGTATGGCTATTATTATGTTCAGTAGTAAGAAGCTAAGCTGTGCTACCCACAAGACTAGGAAACATGCACCACCCTGATAAAAATGAATCACTATCCACACCAAGCTGTGTTGTACTGTTTGGCTGAAATAACTACACTTCTCCCTCCGTATCCATGGGGTTAGGTGCAGAGCCGGACCACGAAGTGTGAAAAACCGCAAATAACTTCTCGGCCGGCTCTGACCCACCCCTGCCTCCCTCCCGTGCTTTAAATTCAAACTCTCACTCAAACAAACCATCCCGGACCTTACCTGGTGGTCTAGCGGGCTTTCGGGGCAGGAACGATCTTCCTACGCTCCTGCCCCATGCAGATCACTCATAGGAAATGGCTGCTGGGAGTTCCCGTCATAGTCTCGAGAGACTACAGGAGCTCTTTGCAGCCATTTCCTATGAATGATCTGCACGGGGCAGGAGCGTAGGAAGATCGCTCCTGCCCCGAAAACCCGCTAGACCACCAGGTAAGGCTTAAAAATAGCCCCAAAAATCAAACTCGCCCCCCCCCCAAAAAAAATCACGAATAACCAAATCAGCGGATGCTGAAACCGCGGATTCGGAGGGAGAAGTGTATGTGGACAGGATACATACATGCCCCTCAGTTCTTAATTCTGTCTCAGAGGAGATCAAAGAATTCCACACAGATTGTAGCTAATAGTCAAAGCTTTGAGAACCATTTCTGCATCCTCCAAAATAATGGGATATCAGAAAGGCTTCTCAAATACAGGTGACTGGCCATTTTATTGGGAATAATGACAGGAATTAATTTATTATTAAACACATGTAGTTGGTACATCGTCCAATTACAATCCAGTTACAAATTTGCCTTTTTAAAATAGTAATACACATACTTCAACAGTATTCTATTGGTTCTATTCAAGCCACATGGTTTCTGGTTAAATTTTACTTCCTTAGCAACAATGACTTAACTCATCACATGCTATTGAATAGAAGGAAGTGAATAACATGCTTACTGAGGTCACGCTGACCTTGCAAACATGTTTGGTTCTATTGCAAATATCTCGTTTACAGAAACAATCACATGATTTTCTATAACTACAAGCTCATTAATATTTGCCCTAACTATGTAAGTGGAAGAAAACTATGTTCATATAAACAGATGTGTTTTCTCTCTAAACCGTATAAACCACTACTGGAAGAAAAATATGTTTTTATAAACAGATATGTTAGTATGACTTTTAGCTCATTTTCAGGGTCCTGTTGTTATGGCTCCAACATCTTGTGACAGACATTAAACCGAAATATTTTGTTCTATGAAGCTTTGCGAGCTGTGCTGTTTATACCTTGCTGTGCCAATTATTCAGCTACATCTTTCATATAATATTAGTGTCTTTTAAAGTCTTAACTAAAAGTGTATCTAATACATATTGGTTAAGGGCCCTCCCCTTTAAAATCTGCATAATACAATTTTATCCCCATCAGTTCCAAAATTAAACAGCTTACTGGGGAAACTGGCTGAAAATGAATTATTTGGTAAACAGTGCATTTAGGTTTGATATAATCCACACACATAAATAAACATCAATATAGTCCAAAAATTTTAGTCAATGAAATTACATTACATTACATTACTGGCTTATATTCCGCCTGTACCTTTCAGTTCTAAGCAGATTACATCAGAACGAAAACTGGACATTTCCAGGAAGAGAAATACAAATTACAATTAAGGCGTAAGGTCTAAAGCAATTTTGATGAGTAGATTCTAAGAGGGGGAGAGAGGGGAAAAGGAAGGGATTAGGACGTTTGGGTGAATTTCTTGAATAGTAGGGTCTTGATTTCTTTGCGGAAAGCCTTGAGGTCAGTTGATGCTGTCAGTAGATTGGTGATGGAGGGGTCCAATTTAGCTGCATGTGTTGCAAGTAAGTTGTCATACATCTTTTTGCGTTTAGTTCCTTTAAAAGGGGGGAAGGAGAAAGGTGATTGGGTTCTCCTCTGTCTGGTTGAGAGGTTCCTGTTTAGACGGTTGTTTAGGTGGGTGGGTGCCGTTCCGTTTAAGGTTTTGAATAACATACAGTATAGTTTGAATTGGATGTGGGCTTGTATTGGAAGCCAGTGTGAGTCTAGGAAGGCGTTGGTGATGTGGTCAAATTTTCCAAGGGAATAGATCATTCTGAGGGCAGTGTTCTGCACGGTCTGTAGTTGTTTTATTAGGTAAGTAGGACAAGAAAGGTAGAGGATATTGCAGTAATCCAACAGACTTAGGACTAGGTATTGAACTATGAGTCTGAATTGTTCTTTTTCAAAGAATTTTCTGATTTTGCGAAGGTTGCGCATGGTGAAGAAAGCTTTTTGTGTGATTTTGTTGATTTGCACCTGAAGAGTGCAACCTCTGTCTACTGTTACTCCAAGGAGTTTGAGAGTGGGTTGTAGGGGATATTTGGTGGTTTTTATTTCTAGCTCAGTTATAGAAGGGGTTTTGTCCTTTTCAAGCAGTAGAAATTTAGTTTTATCTGGGTTGAGCTTCAGTTTATGTTCTGTCATCCATTTTTCCACTGCTTCTAGAGTTTTTTCCAGGGTGCCTGATTTGGTGGGGTCTTGTGTGTCAAAGGGGAGGAGTATGGTGATATCGTCTGCATAGCTGAATGAAGTTACTTTGAGTTTGTCTAACAGGGTACCGAGGGAGGAAATGTAAAGATTGAAGAGCATGGGTGACAGTGGGGAACCATGGGGTACTCCACAGGGGTTGGTCCAAGGCTCCGATATAAGATCCTTTGTTTTTACTCTGTATGTTCTTGTTTTAAGGAATCCTTGAAACCAGTTGTATACTTCGCCTGAGATCCCTATTGCTTCTAATATCTGAAGAAGTATGGTGTGGTCGACCAGGTCGAATGCGGCAGAGAGGTCGAGTTGAATTATCAGCATCCTTCTTCCTTTGCTAAGGTGCTGTCTGGCTATATCTAGAAGGGAAGCTAGCAGTGTCTCGGTGCTGTGGTTAGATCTGAACCCCGATTGAGTTGGGTGGAGTAGGTTGTGGTCTTCAAGGTAGTTGGTGAGGTATTTGGCAACCAGACCTTCTATTAGTTTAACATATAATGGAATTGAGGCGATGGGTCTGTAGTTGGAGGGGGTGTCTATTGGTCCTTTGGGATCTTTCAGTATTGGGGTGATTATGATTTCCCCTAAGTCTTGTGGGAATTGGCCTTCCGTGAGAGTTGTTTGGATCCATTGAAAGAGGCAAGCTCTAAATTTGGGGGATGCGTTTGTCAGTAGATATGAAGGGCAGTTGTTCAGGTCGCATGACGCTCGACTGTATTTTCTGTCCAGCCATTGCACCTTTGTAAAGTTGGACCAGTGCCTGTCAGCTGCAGTGGCTTCATCTGTTGTAGGGTTTATTATGATCTCGTCTAGGAGGGATGGTGAGTTGTTGAAGGAGGCTCTAATATTGGCGATCTTACACAATAGGCGATCTGTACACAATAGGGATTGTTCTGTACTTGAAACATGGCATGTGTTTTACACTCATTTTGTGCATATTTTCCTATTATCACAGTTTTAAAATTTACGATTATTTGTATAGTAGTTCCACATTGCATTGCAAATTAACTTTTCTTTAACACATGAGTTAAAAATGTGAGCTAAAATTTTAGCACAATTTTTTTTTCAAATCTTTATTCATTTTCAAACTTACAATAAGAGTGTCAATATGTTAAAACAGATTAACAATAAGTATATCACAATTTTGATTTGTGTTTTCTTTCCCTATCAGTCAATATGCGACTAATTGGTATCAGATGTAAAACAATTTTTAAGCAATTGTTTTAGAGACAGTGCACAATTAAGCTGTAGAATTTGACGCTGAAGGGTGTGGTCCAGACTGGTGGCCTAACAAGCTGTCCTTAAGTTACTGTACTTGTCATTATGTTACTATATTGTATTGTAGAATATTGTATTGTATTGTATTGCTAAACGTACTGTCCAATGTAACATACTGTGAATGTTAGCTTGTAACCTGTTCTGAGTTCCTGGGAGGACAGGATAGAAATAGAAAGAAAGATTTTGTCAATATTCTGGAAAGCAATAGATTAGCAATTATTAGGCAGGTAGATTTTGGAATTGTCAGTCTTTCTTATGTGAGCAGCATGCAATAGATCTTCCCATTAGAACCTACTGGATACTTCTAGGCAGGACACTGGCTTCGACAAGTGAACAATTGATCTGATTCAGCAAGGCACTTTTGTGTAGACATAATACGAGATGACGCTGAAAAGTTCTCAGCCCAACCAACAAAGTTGGGGCAGTCTCCATCGAGGGCTATGCACTTAGGGTTCCTTTTACTAAGGCAGGGGTAGGGAACTCCGGTCCTCGAGAGCCGTATTCCAGTCAGGTTTTCAGGATTTCCCCAATGAATAGGCATTGAAAGCAGTGTATGCAAATAGATCTCATGCATATTCATTGGGGAAATCCTGAAAACCCAACTGGATTACGGCTCTCGAGGACCGGAGTTCCCTATCCCTGTACTAAGGTGTGCTAGTGGTTTTACAATGCCGTGCACACTAAACGCTAATGCCTTCATAGAGCTTGCGTTAGTATTTTTCATCTAGCATGTGATTAGCGCACGCTAAAAATGCTAATGCACCTTAGTAAAAGGAGCCCTTAGTCCAGCAATTTTCCACTTTTTCCATTCCATATTTTTCTGATGGAATGAAAAAAGTGTATAGCCTTCGATGGAAACTGTCCCAACTTTCGGCCTCTTTTACAAAGCTGCGCTAGCGGCCCCGAAGCCCATAGCGATTTAAAGGGCATTAGGGCTGTTGCCGTGCAGCAGCCGCTAGCGTGGCTTTGTAAAAGAGGCCATTTGTTGGTTGGGCTGAGAACTTTTCAGTGGCCCCTTGAATATGCCTTATATATTTCCTATCAAGACTGACAAGTAAGTCCAGAATTTGAACAAATCAAAACTTAAATACCTTAGAAGAAAAATTTTGTTTGGAAACAGATTGATTATAGTTGCAATAATTAAAAAAAAAAAAAAAAAAAAAAGGATTGCTGTATTAATGCTTTGGGAACATTTCTCAAGGATTATATTGCTGTTCCAGCCTCTAAGTGCAAGAGGAATCTTATGCCTGTCCAATGGATTATATCCTATCTAAAAAATAATTTGATGGTTACTGTTAATTTCTCAAATGTATTATACAATTATAATAATGGCTTGAAAAAAACCCAAAAGTAGGAGAGAAAGAAAGAGAAAGACTCATTATGAGCAGCAGAAAATGTGGATAAAATTGTTTCCATGTGAGGCGAGGGCATGAGCAAAGATCTGTGGATATCATCGAGTCTGACCTTTTGAGGTGGTGCCAGAACTCACTAAGAAAGTCATTGCTCTATAATGACTTCTTAATCAGTATTGCCCCTATATTGACTTCAAAGCATTATATTCTGTTAATTTTTTTCTGAAAGTAAATACTTGATAAATAATTTCCCTTTAGCTTACAGTTTTAATTAAAAGGATAGCCTTTCCTTTGGCTTTCTTAAAAATCTGATTTAGAGCAATCTTGTAAAGAATGCTTTCCTTTTAAAAAGATAATTTTTACTAATGGTATTTATACTGTAACTTCCATTAAGCAGAATGGGGGTGTTTTCACATACTCTTTTTCGTGTAAAATTATAATCTGAAACTCCAAGCAGATATAGGACTAGATTCTACAAATGGCGTCTAAAAAATTGTTGCATTCATGTTTTTCATGTTTGTGTTCTTCAAGTGTTTTAAATAAACAATTACAAAAAAAAAATTGTCACTGAAAAAATAGAGGGGCATAATCGAAAGGAACATCTAATTCCGTTTTCGTCTAAGTTGCAAGTCATCCAAAGTAAAAAAACAGCCTAGGACACATTTTCGAAAAATA
The DNA here is from genome assembly GCF_902459505.1 of Geotrypetes seraphini. Taxonomy (NCBI): domain Eukaryota; kingdom Metazoa; phylum Chordata; class Amphibia; order Gymnophiona; family Dermophiidae; genus Geotrypetes; species Geotrypetes seraphini. The sequence goes on along the minus strand of NC_047089.1, from coordinate 167,212,233 downwards.
CGTCCAAAATCTTTTTTGTTTCGAAAATTGTCTAACTATACGTTCTGCCAATCTGATCATCCAAGTCGCCAAATCATCCATCTTTATACCACATTTTTGTTCAACTTTTCGTCTAAGTCAAAAATGCCTAGAACAAGCTCTGTTGGATGTGGGAGGGGTCTGCAAAGTGATGGACTGAACACCTAGACATGACACCTAAATAGTGGGGTATCTTACAGGGCACTGCTGTGAACTTCACAAAAAGGGTGCCATGTCATCATCTCACTACAGCTCCCTTATAGGTCATGGTGAGCCCCCCAAACCACCTCCAGAATCCCCTAGACCCACTTATCTACCACCCTAATAGCCCTTATGGCTGCAGAAGCCACTGATATGCCAGTACAAAAGGGTTTTGGGGGTGTATAGGGGAGTGCACATGTTTAAGTATCAATGCAGTGATTACAGGGACTTATGGGCATGGGGCCTCCTCTCCATGGGTCCCTAACCTACCCCCAAGATGGCTTAAGCCACCTCTGTGCTGGATGACTAGGCTTTCCTATGCCAGGTTGCCAGGTGATGATGGTCTGGATGCTGAATTTTAAAGGTGTGATTAATATTTTTATGGGGGTGGGGGGGTCAGTGATCACTGGGGTAATGTGTGGGGGGTCTGTTTTATGTGTTTGCCATGCTTATATGGTGACTTTAGGTGGGTTTTTGTGACTTAGACCATGCCTCAAGGCCCACCCAGTTGCACCCATTGGGAAAGTTCCCTCTACCGCATCCCGTACAGTAAAGTGCGTAACTTCTCATCCAAGCTTTTTATTGTGTCATCAGCAAACTCAACTCGGGGAGGGTCTTTCCCCGTCAAATTCAACTACATTACTTTCTTCATAGCCATCAGTTAGGTCTTTTGCTGAAGCAGAATCTGCAGCAAAGTAACTATCACAGCTCTGCATTTGTGTCTGCTGGTTTTCTTGTACTGTAGATTCCTGTGGGGGAGCTACTTGAATTTGTGCCTGCACAGGCACAGTGACATGGAGAGGTTGCAGTGGGGTAGCTATCACCTGTGGAAGCTGGGCTTGGTATGGTGTGGATGGATAGGTGGTGGGTTGTGAAGGCAAAAATTGCTGGCTTGCCGGATTTTGTTGCAGAAGATGTTGCTGAAGCAGACGATCACTATCCTCCTTGCACTCCGGGTCCCTTATTCCCTTGCCGCCTCCCACTTCCCACGGTCCTGACAAACCTCTCGCCTCTAGCAGCAGCCACAGCACTCTAAAGACGCTGCTTCGCGGCCTTCTACTGCCCTGATTTGCTCTGCCGCTTGTCTGATGATGTCATCAGGGACGCGGCAGAGCAAATCAGGGCAGTAGAAGGCTGCAAAGCAGCTTCTTTAGAGTGCTGCGGCTGCTGCTAGAGGCAAGAAGTTTGTCGGGACCGTGGGAAGGGAGGGTGGCAAGGAACTAAGGGTAGCGACCAGACCGCGTGAAGGGAGGGTCGGACGGGGGGGGGGGGAAGGGTGCGATGACGACGATCTGCCTTACACGGAAAGGATCGGGATTTAAGGAAACACGTCCGCACAGCCAGCGACCGCTGTCTTTCTGCCTCTGCCGGCGGGGACCGCCGGGGCCTGGGTGTGGCGAGGAAGGGGGGGGTCTTGCCTGGCCGGGCCCGGCCGAATTCCGGGCTTGCTCTCCTTCCCCTAAGTCCCGGCCCCTCACTCCGCGCCATCTAGCGCATGCACACTCGTGCCGCCACATCGCAACGGATCAGGGAACACGTGGCGCGAGTGCGCATGCACACGTAGCGTTTTATTATTATAGATATATATATATATATAATTTTTTTGTTGTAAATGTGCTTTCATTGAGGAACACAGAGGCTGAAAGTATGTAATTTCCCCCAAGAATTTTGGATTTTTATATTTTTGTGTAAGCCACTTTGACTTTGATAAAGTGGGATATCAATCTTTTAATAAACATGGAAACTTAGAATCTGGCTCTCTGTGGAGAAGGTAAACTCTTTTCTAGATAGGGTATGCATGCACACAAGATGTGCACATGTGCACTTTTTTACGTGCACAATAGGCCATACATGCCTAGTGGTTTCTAAATATAGTACTATCCATTCAGTCATGTCCAACCCGTGGATATTCTGTAGGCCAGTTCCTGCCATGCTTCCCTGTTTTCAATTGCTTGACGTTTATTCTAGTGTCATTCATGATGGTATCCAGCCAAAGGGCCTTTGGTATCCCCTGCTTACTTTTACTACTGACCATTCCGAGTAACACCTCTTTTTTCTGATGAATTCACCCTCATCACATGTCCAGAATAGGTCAGTGCGCTATTATCAGTAAACAACAAAACATGAAAACTGTTTTTTTATTCTGCTTGTTTTCATATGGGAACAACATGTAGCAACACAGGATATGTCCTATACCATTGCAAACATCAGCCGATCTTTGATACCCTCAAGACGTTTAATAAATGTCAACCCCAATTTTGTGCAGGTCACCTTGAGTATTGCATGCAGTTCTAATTTCTCCATTTCAAAAAGCTAGAATGGGAAAAGGAATATCCAAGTTTGGACTTGCACAAATTTCTGAATATTTTATAAAAGGTGAGCTTTTACAAAATATTCCCGGTCCCTACTCTTCCCTGATTGGCCTTCTTCGTTGGCCCTCCCCTATCCCTATCTGGCCCCCCCCTCCCGCGCAACGGCTTCAGGATAGGAGCTTATTCTAAACAGTTCATTTGCATATGATCATTCATCATTTGTATGCGTATACTGTAGACATGCAAATGTTTAAGTAAGGGCTCCTTTTACAAAGCTGCGCTACTAATAAGTGGCACTCTGAATGTCAAGAAACCCATTTTATTCCCAAGAGGCTTCTTCGCATTTAACAGACCGCTAATCGGTAGTGTAACTTTGTAAAAGGCGCTCAAAAAGTCTTCACACGCTACAATTTATTGTATTTATATAGGTTGATTAAATTGCTTCATGAAATTCCTGTGAAGATGTTCCCACATCTTGACTCATGTTAACTGGATTTTTTTTTTTTTTAGCAATGAACAAGGGATCAAGTCAAAGCCTTGAATTAGTTGACTCAAGATTTGTTTAACTTGCTCTGCTCTATTTTTATCTTCCATAGAACACTATAACAGTAAATCAATAAAAAGGAATATTATGCTGCCAGAGTTACAGTCTATTTTATCAACCAACAACCTGATGTTGTACATTTTATCAATAAACATAATAAATTATTTATCAATGAGTGTCAAAATGCAATGGAAAGAGCAGTCCAATAGACCTTTAAGAGCATCATCTAATGAAAAATATCTGTCTCATAATTTCTATTCTGCTGTCAGCAAGATTTTCTGTTATCATGTAATGCTATGTTTATGGAATAAAAAAATATGCTTTATAGAACAAAATATAGCTGGAATGGTGCAGAAATGGAATGCCACATACAGATTTGATAATTAGGCCCTCATTTTACAAGCCTATTTACATTTAATATGAGATAAATTCTAAAACTGGCATTAAAAAAACTCCACTATTGTGTAGACCAGTATTTCTCAACTCATTCCTGGAGTACCCCCTTGCCAGTCAGGTTTTCAGGATATCCATAATGAATATGCATAAACTTGTTTTGCATACACTACCTCCATTATATGCACATTTTTTTCATGCATATTCATTGTGGATATCCAGAAAATCTGACTGGCATGGGGGTACTTCAGGACCATGTTGAGAAACACTGGTGTAGACAATCACTTCTCCAGCTTGCTGGATTTTTGACTTCAGCTGAATATAAATTTTTGACCAAGTCTATGTTTCAGATTCCTATTTTGTATTTTTTGCCTAATATACATAAGTATCTACACAACCTCCCAGGGTGTCCTATAGTGTCAGCCAAAGGGGTCAATGCTGGAGAAGATTTGCTAATTTGTGGGTACATTTTTGAGACCATTTATGCAAGAAATTCTTTACTATGTTCAAGATACTATGCATTTCCTAGAGTTATTGTGGACTCATTCCCAAGAATTTGGTGATGAGGTTATGCCCACCCTTGATGTAAGCTTATTATACACTGTCATTTTCCAACAAGAAGCATTAAATGCAATTACTCTGTATTTGGAATCCACAGATTATTCTGTATTTGGTGACCACAGATTTTTGGGTGGAATTAACAGCTTTAGCCATGCAGAACTGTTATTTTATATTTGATAGGAAATTTTTCCAGCAAATATCAGGGATTGTTATGGGTGCTTCATTTGCACCTTCATGTGACAGGGTGGAATACCTGTCACTGGCCAGTGGAGGGAGCCCGAGCAGTGGACTCATTGAGCCTGAGAGCAGAGCTGATTTGCATAAGAAAAGCAAATACTGCTGGGAGCTATCCACACACCCTGAGTGGATTGTGGTTCTGAAAAGGACAGCTCCCAGCACAGAGAGCTCTGAAGATAAGAAGCTCTTTTGGGAAATGGGTGATCATTGGGATGAAGAATGTTGGTGTCACTCCTAGTAAGCCTTGAAGGCTACTGTTGATCAGTTCTGATAGGGGGCTCAGTGCAGTGATGTAAGGTGAATAAGCTGACCAGACCTGACAGGAGGGGCTGGTGAAGCAGTAGAAAGCCTGGTGGTGGGAGGGTCCATGGGGACCTATACATTGTCAGGAGAGAGTTAAAAGTAGACAGAGAACCTGATAAAGCTTGGAGTTGAAGAAATGGCTCAGGCTTGATAACCAAGGGGGAGAAGGATCTAGGTGGTGGGAACCCAAGAAGTCAGGGAGTGAGGAACTGGCAGTGGCCCCACATGAGACAGCCGGAAGAGCTGGCAGAGTCCAAGGCTAAGGGGGTCAGGTGGCTGATCGGCGATGGTACCAGCTAAACCAGTGGCAACCAGCAAAGAGACCAATGATAGCACTGACAACTATCAGAGAGGACTCCAGATGAAGCAGCCTGAGAGACCCTGGGAATATTGGCCAAGATCTATGGAGTGTCCGGGAGAGGGAGGACCTCTGGACAACCAGGAGGTCAGGAAGATCTGGTCACATGTTTTAAGAACTATGTGTATTTTGCAGAGAACAAAGGTGCCTAGAGGTGGATATGTGACATGTAATACCAAGTAGCCCGGTCACATGATGACACTTTGGTTGCTAACTTGTTCATGGCTCGGTTTGAACAGACTTGGGTCTACACATCAAAAGAATTTGAAAATATAAAATTTTGGTGTAGATTCATTGACAATATTTTTCTTTTATGGCCATGGACAATTCCTGAGTTATTGTCCTTTGTTCAATTTTTGAATGGATGTCATTCATCAATTAAGTTTGAATTAACATACCGTGCTATGGAAATCCATTTTTTGGATGTCAAAATTACAAGAGAGGACCAAAGATTTAATATTGCTGTGTATCATAAGAGCACAGACAGGAATTCCTTTTTTCATTACACTAGTACGCAACCCATTCAGTTATAAAAACAGCTTACCAGTATCTCAGTTTTTGAGGTACCATTGTATCTGCCATTCGAAGGATGAATTTATTACACAAATGTTGGGTCTGAGTAAGAAATTCCCTGATTGAGGATATCCAATGAGAGTCATTAATAAGGCAAAAACAAGGGCTTTATGCAACCCCAGGGAGCAATTGTTGCATTAGAGGACCAAGAATTTGGACAACAAAATGATTCAATGCGTGATACAGTATTCAGCTGTGTCTGCAACTTTGGGCAAAAGCATCAGAAAATATTGGAATATGCTACAAGTGCATGAGTGTTTCAAAGAATCTGACTTTTTGCATTTAGTTGAGATCACCATTTTAAGGAACAACTGTGCAGTTCGGATGTTTGTTCTCAGCCTAATTATGGTGGAAAAGGCCATTATAAATGTGGGTGGTGTGCTGTTTGTGCAATTATGATGGAAGGTGAAACTGTACAGCTATCTATGGGTAAAGTTATCACATTGCAAACCTTGACAGCACTTCTACACATAGGGTGTATATGCTGGTATATCCCTGTGGGCTTAAGTATATTGGACATACTACTCGCCCCCTTAAAAATAAAAATGTTTGAACACCTCTTCAGTATACATCACAAGAGAGGGATGGATTGATTGGTGACACGCAGTGCACAGGAGGAGCATTCATTCGAGAATTTTAAATGCACTGTTATTGATTTGGCCCTCCTGACACAGCACCGGGGGGATTTAAAATGTAAGTTGCATCAAAAAGAGCAACAGTGGATATTTAAACTGAATATTGTTTGGCTTTCTGGCTTGAATCAACGATTTGAATGGCATGCGTTGTTTTGATGATAGAGTTTCCGGAAGTGAATAACGGAAGTGAAGACACTGAAGTGGTGGGGTTTAAAACACCAGAATTTGACAGCCTTAAGCAACCTGGGCCAAGAAGGCTTAGGCTCCTCCTCGGCGCATCCCAGGATGTGCCGGGGAGGGGAAGGCTCACCATTTTGAAGAGGTGGACCTGCTGGCCTTTGTGAAGAAGGGAGGGGGCGACGAAGGCATGGGGGGCATCCCTCCTGTTTCTGGGGGATATGTGTGTGTCGAGGGAATGTCACGGAGGGAGTGTGTTGGTAGTAGTGGGAGGGAGTGGGCTTTGAAAATCTTTAGTGAAGTGGATTACACTGGTGGCTCTGAGAGGACCCTTGACAAAGCTGTTTGCGAAACATGTTGGGTCCAACCCTCCTGGCTCGAGCTTGCGATAACATCATTTAAGCTAAGTTTATTTTTGAAATTCATATAAATACATATACGAATATAGAAAGATTTGAGTATTTAAAAGTTATCAAACAAAAAGAATGAGCCAAATGACGATGGTACACGTAAATCTTAGCCGCTATGGAAGTTTGCTGAGCGGTGGAGTGGTTGTGCTGAGGCTCTGAAGATAAGATTTAAAACTGGGTAAAAATACCTATGGGAATGTACTTAGAGACATTTATTTGAAATTACAGATTACTGTGAGTCTTTGAGTTTAATATTTTGAAATTGTTTATCATCTTGATTGGAACAGTCCCTCAGTAAGGCACGGACACTCTAGCTCAGCGACCATGATAAAACAACTACAAACAATACAAAACACAGCCCTAAGACTCATATACTCCCTGAGAAAATACGACCACATCACAGAGGCATACCACGACTCACACTGGCTCCCAATATAAGCAAGAGTACACTTCAAATTCCACTGCCTACTATTTAAAGCTATAAATGAAGACAGCCTATCCAACTGGAACAACCGACTAACTCAATCCACCTCTACCAGACACAGGAGAACCCACACACTATTCATACACCCACCAACCAAAAATGTCAAATGAAGAAAAATGTATGACAATCTACTGGCCACCAGAGCAGCAAAACTGGACAGACAGCTCACCAATCTGCTGTCTTCGACCACAGACTACAAAACCTTCAAAAAAGAAACAAAATCCCTACTCTTCAAAAAAATACATAAAACCTATATAACAAAACCAGACCCATCCCAAGCTCCACCTAAAATATGATCTACTCCCTAACAAATCAAAAAGGCTCAAACCACTCCTTATGTACCCTCTAACATCAAGACAATTCTCATGTAACCCATCTACGTATCTCCAAATATCATGGCAATTCTCATATAATCCACCTTATGTATTTATATTATCATGACAATTCATATGTATTATATGTATTATCATATGTGTTCTGTATTATCATGACAACTCGTATGCAATCCGCCTTGAACCGCAAGGTAATGGCGGAATAGAAATCACTAATGTAATGTAATGTACAGGGTTTCCCAACATGCAGTATGCATACCCTTAGGGATACGCAAGCCACTTGTTGGGAGTATGCGGCACTGCTCGGGTCTCCCACCCCCTTCCTTTTTAATGGCCTCTGCCACCAGGGATCCCATAACCTCCTTCCTGCCTGCCTGCCCCCCTCCTCTGAAGCTGACCTGGAAGGCTTCTTTCTGATGTCAGAGTTGATGTCGGAGGGAAGCCTCCCAGGTCAGCAGGGGATCCCAATTACCTCCTTCCAGGTGGGCTGCTCCTTCCTGCCTTCAGCAGCACTTATTGCAGAGATGCGATCAGTGGATCTTGCACACTGCACGTGGCTGATCCAGAAGCCTTCTCTCCAACATTAGAGCTGACATCAGAGGGAAAGTTTGTGGGTCAGCCACATGCAGCGTGTTGGAGCCTCTGCCTGCGTCCTTGCAACAAGTGCCGCTGAAGATAGGAAGGAGCAGCCCAGCTGTACAGCCCTGAAAGAAGCAAGTATGGCCCTGGAGTGAGCAAGTAAGGGAGAGAGAGGACATAATCTGGGACAAAGGAAGGGGAGGAGGAGTGCATTGGGACATGAAAGGGGCACGATTTTGGGGCAAAGGCTGGAAGACAGGGAAGGGGGCATAGACTCAAGATACAGAAGAAAGGGAGGGGGGTATGAACATGGGAATAGAAGGGAAGGAGGAAGGGGGCACTAACTTGGAACATAGGAAGGAGGGAATAGAAAGGGAAAATTGGGCATGAGTGTGTGAGTGAGAGGGAAAGAGATGGTGCTGGAGAGGGGTGATAGAAGATCTCTCTCTCTCTTTTCCTACTCCCTTTGCAGGAAGGGAGGGAATAAGAAAAAGACAGATGGACAGTGAGAGAGAGAGAGAGAGAGAGAGAGAGAGAGAGAGAGAGAGAGAGAGAGAGAGGGAGACATGTTGCCAGTAGGGGTGGAGAAGAGACGTCATTTTTGAGAATTTATATCTGCTCTCTATATTTTACACTATATTTGTCTATGTTTCTATAGTTGTTACCTAGGTGATATTGCATATTTTAAAGTCATCTGCCTTGACCTCTTTGAACCCCCCAAACAAAAATGATAATTAACATTTTCTCTGCATACAGTGTGCTTTGTGTTTTTTTATTTTGTGGTTACCATTATGTATTAATAAGATTATATTGTGCGTATATGAAAAATGAATGGAAGAAATTGCATTACAATTAGTACTATTATTATGGGGGTGGGGTCAGGGGCAGAGCTTGGGTGGATCTGGGGCAGAGCTTGGGTGGGCTACTCGGTTGATATTTGTTAGGCTTAGGGGGGTACATGGCTTGAAGAAGTTGAGAAACTCTGCTCTAGAAGGATCTAGAAGGGCCTAGGCATAACTGATTTTTGTTCTTTCTTTATCCTCAGGACTGCCTCTTCAGCAACAAACAAATGTATAAGCATTGCTGAAAACAGCCCTATTCAGAGACCACTAAGCTAAGTACTTCTGTAAAATTAAAACTTTAAAGCTTATTGAGGAAGTTTATACCTAATAAATAAAAGATCCGGTAACGATTTGACATATAAACCTTTATGCAATGAGATCTTTTTGAGCCTAAAGTGGTGCCGCTGAGGATCTGGGTTATAAAATTAAGTATATTAAATGAGGTATTGTGATAGTGTTAATGTGAGGCTATTCACATATGCTACACATGTTTATCCATGGACATAATGAAAGCTACAGTCCCCACAGGTAATTGCAATGTTGCCCAGAGAAAAAAAACTTGCATTATTGCCCTCCCAAGTTTTCATTACTGGCTAGATACTAATTTTCTCTTTCTGTTACAGTGGCTTACAAAATTAGACTTTACAGCAATCTTAAAATGTACAAGAATACTCATCTTTTCTATATAAATATCTCATTAGGGTTCTTAGATTTTCTTGACTGAATTGGTAAATGAGCCCCAACCTCCAAGGGGGTCACTCTGTGATGGCTATGTTTTTGCAGCTTTAAGTTTAAGATATTACAATAATAAGAAATTGTCTTTAGCAAAAGAACCCTTTATGCATTCTAAAAGGTGTTATATTTAAATATTCAACACTCTACAATAGCTAACTCTATAAATCAACTATTGTATTCCATTGAGCTAAGAGAATATTTTGATATATAATTTATATATGTAAATTATTTAGTATTCATGCAAATTATTCCATTATTTAAGTACTCTAGTGCTGTGACTGACACTTCAACCTTTGGATCTATATACTGTTAATAACACAAATACTGCAATCAATTATTTACTGCAGTTAGCAGAAATGCTCCATGTACATGCTTTAAAGGGCAGCTGATTTTCTGAGCTATGTTTCTTTTTTATGCTAAAATAATTTCAAATTCTTTTTATGAGCTTAATGAAGATTGTATAGTACTGCCAATATATGAACATAAAAAATGTGCTTTACAGTTGATGGGCTGCATTACATGAAATTTGGCAGGCTATTATGAAACCCTACAGAGACGTGCACATTAACACAGTAAATGACAGCAGAAAAAGACCCTCATGGTTCATCCAGTCTGCCCAATAAGGTGACCAAGTTTCACCCACCACTCTGTGTAGGCTCAGGCCACCCATGTTTAAATGCTGGTCATGAAGTCACCACCATGCCAATCACGTAGGCAGCCAAACATGATGGGGGTGATATGTGGTGTATTGCTGATAGTATTCAACTTACCAGTCAAGATACCTTCCTCTCTCTCCTAAGATGCACAGTTCCCCCGCTCGTAGTATGTGACAATAAAATGATCAACACACTGGAGTTGTCAAACTTTAACCCAGGGCTGCTGTTAGACATGTTGGGGCCCAGGGTAGAAATTAAGGAGAGCACCCCCCCAATTCATCTCCTCTCTGCCCCTCCCTCAATTTTCTCACCCACCAAATGCCCTCCCATCTAGCATCTCTCCCCTCCTCCATCCCTCCCTCTCCACCACCCCTAGGTCCACCAAATGCCCTTCTAGCTAGCATCCTTTTCAAATCAGCTGTTCCAGGTGGCCCCCATGGGCTGGTATATCCTTCTCGCTTCTCCAGCAAGTTCCAATCCCCCCTTGTAAAAATGCAAGGAGGTCCCCAGTGTAGCAGTGATTTTATCTAACACTGCCCACAGCCTCCTCAGTGCTGTTCCTCTGCCGCAGTCTGTCCAAACAGAAACAGGAAGTTGTGCAAGAAGGGGAAATGGGGTTTCTATAGATGATGTGGACAGGTGAGGAGAGTGTGACCTAGTGGTTAGAGCTACGGTCTCAGCACCCTGAGGTTATGGGTTCAAACCCTGCACTGCTCCCTTTGACTCAAGGCAATCCATTTAATCCTCCACCACCCCAGTTAGATAGTTTGTGAGCCCACTGGGATAGAAAGGGGACATGCTTAAAGTACTTGTATGTAAACCAGTTTGAGTGTGGTTCTAAAGCTACAAAAAGGCAGTATACAAATCCCAGTCCCTTTCACAATTAAGCGGTTTCCCTATCTGTTTCCGGTGGGCTCACAGTCTATCTTCTGTACCTTGTATTGTAAAAGGAGGTGGCATGATCAATACGTACCCACTTGGTGTATTAATATGATCTAATTTAATCTAATCTTCGGTTTATATACCAGGTCATCTCCCAGCGGAGCTCGACTTGGTTCACATATAATTAAGACTAGAGTACATAGAAAGAGGAACATGAGAGAAGTAAGAGCTATCATTTTGTTGATATTGTAGTTAAGCCATTTAAATATTGCGAGAACAACAAAGTTTTCCGGGCTTTACAAAATAGTTGTAGCTGGCCTATCAGTCTAATAGAGTCAGGAAGTCCATTCCAGATGTCTACCAACTTGAAGACAAAAGATTGACTAAGCTTTCCAGCAGACTTGATTCCCTTATATCTCTGTGTATTCCTCAAATGACAAGATCTAAAAGTATTCCAACATAAGAGGACTAAAGAGTAAATATTCCATAGAGAAGCTTGAAGATTATGCATGCACATTTTACAATATATGATATCACCTAAGCGATCAATTCTACCAAACAAATAAAATAAGTAATACTTTAGAAACAGCAATAACAGTCTTACTAAAAACAGACGTAGTGCACTCGCTTTGCAACTGCAGCACTATAGATAAAAAGAAGTGATGCACTTGCTTGTGTGTTCTTATAAAAGTGTCATTAAGCAAAAAATAAAAAATGACCCATCCTTAGAAGTAACAATAAATAAATATAAGAACAATCTTGCTAAAAATATGCACTCGTTTCCCAAATTTCTGCATAGCAGCAACAACATGCAGTTCTAATATAAGTGCCACAGTAAACACAGAAATAGTGCACTTACCCCACCTTTTTTTTACAAAACCATAGCGCGGTTTTTAGTGCCAGCCGTGGCAGCAACAGCTCCGATGCTCATGAGCGTCAGAGCTGTTACTACCACAGCCGGCGTAAAAAAATGCACTATGGTTTTGTAAAGGGGGGGGGGGTTGCTTCTTAAAATTTCTGTGGTCCTATTAAAAAACTAAAACTAAGGGCTCCTTTTACCAAGGTGTGCTAAGCATTTTATCATATGCTAACCATGTTAGTCTATGGACGCGTTAGCGGTTAGCACATGCGTATATTTAGCACACACTAGATGCACGCTATAACGCATAGCGTACCTTAGTAAAACAGGGGGTAAAGCACTCACTTCCCATATTTGGGAAGTGTCCATTTTTATAAGGGCACAGAAGCAAGTGCATCACTTCTTTTTATCTATAGTGCTGCAATGGCATAATGAGTGCACTACTGTTTTTCGTAACTGTTATTGCCATTTCTAAAGTATTACTTATTTTACCCCCTTTTACTAAGCCACAAAAGAGGTTTCTACTGTGTCTCGGGGTGCTAAAAGCTCTGACGCTACTCTGATGCTCATAGGAATTCTAAAAATGTTGGAGCAGAGCCAGAGCATTTAGCTCTCTGGGCAATGGTACTAGAAACCTCTACTGTGGCTTAGTAAAAGGAGAAGTTTATTGGTTTTATAGAATCATTTAGGTGATATATTTTTATGCCAAGTGGGTACTTGTGCCTGGATTCTACAGACTGTGCACTGACTTCCCACCCCCACCCCCACCCCCATCCATTTACATAGCCACACTAGTAGCTGTTGCATGGCAAAAGCCTTGAAGATCTTTAAATCTCTATGGACTTTGGGGCAGTTACCATAGTAGCAGCCACTAGTGCAGCTTTGTAAAAGCTTTGTAAAAAGAGGGGTACAGACCCATTGCCAACATTCCATTCTTTCTTAAACTAATGGAAGGTCTGGTTAACATCGACCTCACAAAATATTTAGAGAAGTTCAACATTCTACATGATTCTCAATCTGGCTTCCATACAAATTACAGCACTGAAACAGTTTTGGCCTCTATGACTGACCATCTTTTCCATTTGTTTTCCCGGGGACAAAGCGCACTGGTACTGCAGTTCAACTTGAGCAGTGCTTTCGACCTTGTTTATCATGACCTCCTGCTTAGGTGCTTTGATTCCATCGGCATTTCTGGACAGGTACTAAATTGGTTCACGGATTTCCTAAAAAAAACGTACTTACCAGATCTACAGCGAAGGAACCTACTCTAAAGTTTGGTCCAATCCCTGCGGAGTGCCACAGGGCTCCCCACTCCCCCTCACTTTTCAATATCTACATGGCATCACTGGGAAATATATTATCCGATTTAAAACTGAAATTGTACATATACGCAGATGATATAACAATTATTATTCCCATAACCTCATTGACCCAAGAGACAGAACAATTCATCTTATCTGTCCTTACCAAGGTAGAACATTGGACTATGCACTTCAAACTAAAACTGAATCCCAAAAAACCAAGATTTTCTTGGCAAGTCCCAATAACAAGAGCGTGAACACCTCCTTGAGACTAATAGAATCAGACTACCCAATTAATCCTACAACCAAAATCCTTGGTGTCACACTGGACTGAAGCCTAACGCTCAAGTCAAAAAATGTTTTCTCACTCTATGGAAACTTCGTACCATTAAACATTACTTCGATTTCTTTTCCTTTCAACTGCTGGTTCAATCCCTGATCTTAAGTACCTTAGACTACTGCAATATTATATAATTGGGATCTCTCAAGAAAACCATCAAACGACTGAGAATCATCCAAAATGCTGCAGTCTGTCTCATTTATGGCCTCAAGAAATCAGGACATGTAAGCCCATATTACAAAAAACTACACTGGCTGCCTGTGGAAGCAAGGGTCATTTTTAAGTTTGCTTGCCTTTGCTTCAAAACCATGACAGGTTCATCCCCAACCTATCTGTCTCACCAATTTGAATTCCCAGGCACATAAGAACATAAGCAATGCCTCCGCTGGGTCAGACCTGAGGTCCATCATGCCCAGCAGTCCGCTCATGCGGCAGCCCAACAGGTCCAGGACCTGTGCAGTAATCCTCTATTTATACCCCTCTATCCCCTTTTCCAGCAGGAAATTGTCCAATCCTTTCTTAAACCCCTGTACTGTACTCTGCACAATTAATACACGCAGTACCTACTTGTTCGCTTTTCCATCCCTAAAGGGCTGTACCTACAAGAGATACCTCGATAGAACACTATCGTTCCAAGCAGGCAAATGGAACAAATGTTTAACCAACTTCATTTCAAATGTACTTTTGTACCAAAGGTTTAGGAAGTCAATAAAAACTTATCTCTTTGACAAATTTCTCTGACCCCACTTCAACCTGATGTACTTCCAAAACACTTCCAGATAAACCTGACTAAACTTAACATGCCAATGTAATTTTGAAAGTTCTCTGTAATGTCGCTGTCTGTATACAGTCTCTTCCTTTGAAAACCACTTAGAACTATTTGTGGTATGGTGGTATAAAAAATAAAGTTATTGTTATTATTATACTGCCACCTATTGCAATTGGCTTAATTGATTTTAATTGGCGCAGTAATTGACTGCCCCATCAAAAATCAATTATTTTCTCATTTTAATAAAATGGAGGTGCTTCCAGCAATGGCACCATTCTTCCATCCTGATGTTTATGTCCAAAGTCATAGAAAAGTTTAAAATTTTTGGAGTTAGTATAGAAAGCCTTGCATCAAGTTTTGCCGAAAGTAATGGCAACTTCTCTTGCTTTATATGAGACGTCTCGATCTTTGTGTTCACAATATAAGCAACTGCTGATTGCTCACTCAATACAGACTATAGTTAAGTTAACTATATGTTCCAGGGTTTTTGCAGTGTTGGATCCTCAGTTATGAAACACCCTTCTAGAAAATGTTCATCAAATCTCTTCATTTTTACTTTTCTGTAAATATTTGAAGGCTTACTTCGTTCAGAAGTATTTTTGAATTCTGAGAAGGGTTTTGACGCTATCAGAATTTGACATTGTTTTATTATCTATGAGGGTCATAATGGGGGGGCGCTAGCGAGCCCGATGAGCTAGGGAGCTGACCGCGTGAGCTCCGTTCACTCAGGCTCAATAAACAATCAATTCGGCTCCATTATAAAAAAAATTTAAAAGCGCGTTTCACTCCCGCGGGTGCCTAAATGTCAGCCGGCAAGCCCCACAAGCGCAAAAGCGCTGAACCATCGACGCCGACTAAAGCAGATGCCGGCAAGCCCGACGATGCGGCTGCCGTGGCTACGGCGGCCATCTTGAGCGAACTTCGCTCAATAAAAGAATTACTACTAGAAACAAAACAAGATGTGGGAGATTTAAAGACGGATTTTGCTGCCTTAAAAGAAGAACTTGCAGCGTTACAAACTTCAACTACGCTGCTAGAAACGAGAACAACAGCAGCCGAATCGGCAATAAAATCGCTGACCAAGCAAAAAAACCGCGTGGCAGCGCTGGAACAAGCGCTGGAAAATGCTGACAATCGTGCGAGACGGACCAGCTTTCGACTTCTAGGACTCCCGGAGGGTCGGGAGGCTTGTGACCTAGTGGATTTCTTGGCTGTGCTGTTACCTCAGCTACTAAAGATGAACGACGAGATCAAGTTGGATTTTGACTGTGCCTTCAGATTGCCTCAGCCAAATGTCTTTCACAAAAAATATCCCAGACCGATTCTGGTTACCTTGCTGAGGCACCAACAAGTACTAAAAATAATGCAACAGGCTAAATTGCACTCTCCTATAACATTTGAAGGAAACAAAATCTTATTTGTACCTGATTTAGCCAAGGAAACTGCGAAGAAGAGAAAGCAACTGCTCTCATACAGACCTCAATTGAAAAATCTGGGTGCTAAGTTTGGTATGTTGTACCCGGCTAGGTTAAGAGTTACTTATAATAATTCTACCAAAGATTATCTTAACCCTGCTGAACTTGCTGACTTTATTGAACAAGTAAAACCCACTGCTATTGATAAAACTTGATAGTATTGGTATTACTGTGCTGTTTGTTCACATATCTCACTGTATATTTACTCTGCGCAGATCACAAGTTATTGTTTAGAGTATTACTACTGTATTTTTATTCTATCTTACTGATAATGGAGTCAATGTTCTTCATATGTTGCCTGACCGGACGGAGCCTGCTGTTTTGGCTTCCCTCTTATCAGCTTACTAACCCATAGTGTTTCCACTACTGTTAGTTACAGTTATATATGTCATTGCAGTTACTGATGATTTTGGCCGTGCAGTTCTTACTTCATTCTTTACTCTCAGGTATTATACTATCAATAGTTGGATTAATGAATCTTTGTCATCTACAATATTTGATATTAACCCAAGATATAAATGTTTTGATGTATTTCAATGTCTTTAACATGCTTTTCCTTAAATGTGAAAGGATTTCACAATCAGGTGAAAAGACAGAAATTGCTCCGCTACACTGAACAGCACAACCCTGACCTCATATTCTACCAAGAAACACACCTTACTGACGCTGAGGCTCAAAAAATAGCCCCCAAATGGGCGTATGCTCCTTTGTTTTCTCCTGCAAGTGGCAGGAGGAATGGTGTTATTACTCTAATAAGAAAACGACCTGACATCAACATAATTTCCTCCTCCCATGATATGGAGGGCAGATGGGTACGTGTCACACTTGGAATAGGGGAACTTGTCATACATGCATATAATATCTATGCTCCTAATCTGGATTGTCCTGCTTATTTCGAAGCTTTAGCTAATGACATCAGCACTGTCGCTTCCCAACCAATACTTATAGGAGGTGATTTTAATTTGATTTTGAACCCGGAAATGGATAGGAAATCTAAGACCATATATAGGAAATCCAGAGCTTGGTACTGCCTGCAAGACCTCTTATATCAGCTGAAATTAATAGATCCCTGGAGGTTGCAGCACCAAAATGATAAATCATATACTTTCTTCTCTCCACCTCATGCCTCCTACTCAAGAATTGATTTCTTTTTGCTAAGTTATTCCTTACTACATAAAGTGGATACGACAGATATTCAACCAATCACTGTCTCAGATCACTCCTCCATTACACTGGTATTGAAGGATATTACTAAACCGACAACTACAGGTATATGGAGATTTAATTCCTCGTTACTACAAGATCCTTCATTCAAAGAACATGTCAATTTACATATCAACGAATACTTTATCAATAACAAAGTTGAAGACACCTGCTGGCAGACAACGTGGGATGCATTTAAATCATTCATTAGAGGAATAATCATCTCATTTGCTGCTAGGAAAAAATCGGAACGACGTAAACAATTAAAAGAGATGGAATCCTGTATTTCATCTATGGAATCTGCATATATAACTGACTCATCTAACATCGCTCTTCAAATTGCTTTGAATAAAAAACGATATGAATATAACCTTATTTTGAGTACTGCTGCTGCTTCCGAGGTCCTTCTTCAAGCTTCACATTATTACGCTACATCTAATAAAGCGGGACATCAACTGGCACAATATTTGAAATTGAAGATGGAAATTCCAGCCATTAAAACACCCAATGATATACTTGTAATGTCAGACAAAGAAATTTGTCAGCAATTCTATTCCTTTTATAATGATCTTTATAAATCTGAGGACCCGGCTTCACAGGATATAGACATATACCTAAATAATCTTACTGGTCCTAAGCTAGATGACAGTGATAATGATATATTAACATCGCCGTTGGACTTATCTCATCTCAAAGAGACTCTAAACTCCATGGCCAAAAATAAAGCGCCAGGGCCAGATGGTTTAACAGTGGAGTTTTACGTGGCCTTTCAAGACATATTGTTGCCATTTTTATTAGACTACTTGAATTATCTAGCAGAGCGAGGTATGGCAATGGGATCCTTTACGGAAGCTTTAATTATAGTGTTACCAAAGCCTGACAAGGACCCTATATTTGTTTCAAACTACAGACCTTTGTCGCTGATAAATATTGATGCCAAGCTCTATGCAAAACTCCTGGCTACTAGAATGCAGCTGGTCCTGCCGAAATTAATTCATCATGATCAAAATGGGTTCCTGAAAGGACGTCTAGCCAGTGATAACTCCCGCCTATTCTCGCACATCATATCGCTTACATCAAGTTCACCTTTACCGTATGTCACAATAGCCTTAGATGCGGAAAAGGCTTTTGATAGAGTGGAATGGTCATTTTTATTTAAGGTATTAACATGGTTTGGATTTCAGGAATCCTTTCTTCAAATGATTAAAGTTTTGTATTCTTGTCCATCTACCAGACTTCGCATTAATAATGTTTTATCAGCGCCTTTCAAACCATCGAGAGGTACAAGACAGGGTTGTCCACTGTCACCTCTATTGTTTAATTTAGCTTTGGAACCATTATTGATTGACATTAGAGCTAATACCTCTATCACTGGATTTCAACTAGCGGGTATACATTTTAAACTGACTGCTTATGCAGATGACATTCAAATTTATACTCACTTGGACTCTATACCAGCTGTGTTGGAAACTATAGCTGCATACTCCTTGGTATCTGGTTACAAACTCAACTCAACCAAATCTGAAGTTATGCCACTTTCTGGTATGCCATGTGGTGAAGAAGTTAGGTCTCTGGGATTGAAATATGCTCCTACTAAACTGAAATATTTGGGAATTTATTTTGGAGTCTCAATAGATGAAACTATGGACTTTAACATTTCTTATATAATGGATATCATCATCAATACCACCTCTAGATGGTCACCTTTGAAATTATCGTGGTGGGGTCGTTTAGATTCCATCAAGATGGTTTTGGCACCAAAAATTACGTATATATTATCTATGATACCGTTCTTGTTCCCTCCTGCAGCATACAAGAAATTTGAAACTGCAATGGTTAAGTTCTTGTGGAAAGCAAAAACACCTCGCATTGCTTTAAAGAAATTAAAATGCACAAAAGAAAATGGAGGAGTTAACTTTCCTAGTCTATATGAATATCATGTAGCCTTCTTATGTAGACAAGGCTCTAAATGGATTGATGATACCAATAACTCACAGCAACCTGCATGGTTAAGATTAGAAAATGCATTATTGCCGGAAGAAAAACTCAAATTCCTCCCCTTTGCTCAAAAAGATAATACATCAAGTAACAATATAATATTATCCTCCACTATAACTGCTTTGCGTGAATTAGACAAACTCGCTCCCATAAAGTGGAATAACACAACTAGTTCTCCTATTTGGCGTAATCCATGTTTACAGATTCAGGGTCGCTATATAGAGTGGAAGTCATGGAGAAGAAAGGGCTTACGGTCCATAGATCAACTATTAGTGGATCTTCAATGTGTAGACTTTGCAACACTAGTCAAGTTGTATGATCTGGAACAAACACATCACTACAAGTGGCTTCAATTAAAACATTGTTTATCGTCCTATCTTAAGAAGTTTAAACTAACTACTGAATTACCTACTTTAATGCAATGGGCTGTAACTATTAACTCTGTAACTGGACAGGCGTCCGCCTGGTACAAATTAATACACAAAAATATCTATAATCCACCTACGGTGTTATATGACATATGGGCTCATGATATCCCAGTTCCAACAGAGCAGTTTGAATGGACTGAAAATTGGCTTACATCATTTAAGGCCCTAAAATCAACTGCCATTTGGCATACTATACTATTTTTATATCACAGAGCCTATTGGTCACCTTCCAAACTCTCTAAGATTGATCCTACTATCACTAATAAATGTTGGTCTTGCATGGTTGAGGTAGGTACACTAGACCACATGATCTATACATGTACTCAATTGGTACCGTTTTGGACAGATGTTTGGTCTATCATCAGCAAGATTTTGCATTTGAGTGAAGATTTGTCACTTGCTATTGTCATCTATGGTGCTAGTGCTTTGAAAAATTGTAAACCAGATAAATATGAAGCTAGATTGCTTAAATGTTTGATTCTTATAGCAATCAAAACCATTTTATCTAATTGGAAGAACTTCTCAGTGTTGCATTGTAATTCTTGGTGGAATACTGTGTGTCTTTTTTCCAAATATGAGTCGTTAGCTGCGGAAAAGACTAATTCTAAATACACCTACAACAAAATGTGGAGTCCTGTTTTGACTTATTGTAAATCATAATACTTTCTTTAATAGATGCCAGAATGGTTACTATGTATTTAGTACAATATAATGATTGCATCTTGGTCTTTATTTATCTTCAATATCATTTTCATGCACGTCTTAATGTACACTGCCTGTTTTACTGCAATGCATAGTTGTAGTTATATGTTTTATGTTTTTGTACTGTTTACAAAATTCAATAAAACTGATTGAACTTAAAAAAAAAAATGAGGGTCATAATAAAAAAAAACGCCTAAGTCCCCTTTTGGCCTAAGGCCCTAAACGTTGAAAGTAGAAGCAGGGAAAATGTCCATTCTCAAAAAAAACGTCCAAAAGGAGTTTAAAAAAAAAAAAATAATGGCCTGCCTCTACGTTCAGCTGTTTAAATGCTCAGATGACCACTACGTCTAAACTTACACCATATAATCAACCTAAAAAAGCCTAAATACCAAACGCCCAAAACAAGGGCTTTTAGGCGAAGAAGGGGCCAGTCCTTCGCCTAAAAGCTGGATTCTGTCAAAAACAACATCAGTTACAGAATCCACCTCCCCCAGAAACGATCGCGGCAGGAGAGATGGCTCATCTCCCCTGCTGCGATAGTGATACCACCAAGTGCCACCAAATGCGGCACTTGGGATCGCTATCGCAGCAGGAGAGATGGCTCATCTCTCCTGCCACATTGGTGATTGCCCACTTACCGAACCGTGGCACTTTGGGGTGAGGATCGCTGGCAGGGGAGATGCCCTGCCGGCAATCCTCACCCCAAAGTGCCGCGGATCAGGGGGGAGGGCAATTACTATCACAGCAGGAGAGATGAGCCACCACTCCCCCCCCCCGATCGGATTGGACAGGAGGGAGCCCAAGCCCTCCTGCCCCAGCGACACCCCCCAATCATTCGGGCACATAGAAAGTACGGGGGTGGGCGTGGCTAAATTACAACATAAAATTTTGGAAATGCATGGCCGAGAATAGGTCCATAACTTGGAAGCATAAAGTGCTAGATCTATGGCTTGATGAAATGTCAGCACTTAGACCATTTCAGCCAGATAGATTTTACAACGTGCCACCTGGCCCGGGAGATAGGCAACAACATAAGCCGCAACAGTTTCCTAGACAGATGGGACAACACGCGGGGAGGCGTACCTGTAGGCAATTTAATAGCGGCTGCTGCACGTGGCCCAATTGTAAATTCAGACATGCCTGTAACACCTGCAGCGGCCCACACCCAGCCACCCACTGCAGAAATTTTAGGGACCAACGGTTATCCGCGCAACCTTCATCACAACACAGTGAAAGAGCTGGCCCCCTTCCCCATCAAGCCTAAAGCCTTACGCCCCTGGTTGCGATTGCACCCAAAGTTAGAAGATTCACTGGCCATAGAGAGAGGCTTCACAAATGGTTTCCTTATACTGTACATGGGCCCGCGGAGACATGAACATAGACCACCCAAGAACGAAGTATCCTGTCAATCACACAAGCAAGTATTCCACGATAAGATAGCAAAAGAATTGCAGCTAGATTGGCTCGCGGGCCCCTTTGACAGTCCTCCATTTCCAGACTTCATTATCTCTCCCATCTGTGTGATCCCAAAAAAGAGCCGGGCAAGTTCCGGCTCATTCACAGCCTATCTTATCCGGCCGGTTCTGCAGTGAACGATTTCATTGACCTGGCATTATGCTCCATTCAATATACATCGCAAGACCAAGCAATAACATTCATAAAACAGTCAGGCCCCAGGGCCAAGCTTGCAAAGGTGGACATTCAATCTGTTTTCAGACTTTTGCAGTACACCCAGACTCCTTCTCATTGCTGGGATTTCGTTGGAACGGTCAGTTCTATTTTGACAAATGTATGCCCATGGGGTGTTCAGTATAATGCGCTTACTTCAAGCAATTTAGTACATTTGTGAATTGGGTGTTTGGCCAGCTGACATCACTAGGATTAGCAGTGCATTACTTGGATGATTTCTTATTCATTGTGCAGCGGGAGCGGGACTGCAAACACATACTGGCGACATTCAAGCGTCTCGCCACCCAATTTCTATAATCAGGGGCGGGAAACTGCACGGTGACACCAGGAAATTCTTTTTCACTGAAAGGGTGGTTGATCGCTGGAATGGTCTACCACTTCAGGTGATTGAGGCCAGCAGCATGCCTGATTTTAAGGCCAAATGGGATCGACACGTGGGATCTATTCAGAGTAAGGTAGGGGAGGGTCATTAGGGTGTTCAGACTAGAGGGCCGTAGCCCTTATCTGCCGTCTATTTCTATGTTTCTAATTTGGAATTCCGTTAGCCCAAGACAAAATGGTGGGGCCAGCGAATGTGCTCACCTCCTAGCAGAGAAGATTGATAGACTCCGTAGGGCAATAGGTGAAATTGGTTCTCGGAAAAAGGCGATGTTACGACAGTTCCAAGAATTACTGGGGTTACTAGGGTTTGCCACCAGGGTGATTCCCATAGGCAGAGTTTTGGCTGTAATACCTTTCTTGATAATACCTAGCATTCTATTCGCCTTCTTTGAGGCCGCTGCGCATTGTGCCGACGGCTTCATTGTTTTGTCCACTATTACCCCCAAGTCCTTTTCTAGGGTACTTTCACCCATTACCAGCCCTCCCATTGTGTAGCTGTACTTTGGGTTTCTGTTTCCCACATGCAAGACCTTATATTTCTCTACATTAAACTTCATCTGCCATCTCGTCGCCCACTTTTCTAGTTTGTTCAGGTCCCTTTGTAAATCTTCACAGTCCTCTTTTGTCCCAACTCCACTAAATAGTTTGGTGTCATCTGCGAATTTTATTACTTCACACTTCATTCCTGCAGTGGCGTACCAAGGGGGAGGTGGGGGGGGCGGTCTGCCCCGGGTGCCAGCCCTGAGGGGGTGTTCCCGGCCTTGCCGCTCAGTCCCCCCCCCACGCCCGAAGGACCGCTCGCCCCACTGACCTTCCAGCACACCTATGAAGCAGCCCGCAGCAGGATCGCGACGTCAGCAATCCCTGAGCTGCTTGGGCGCTGCTTCCTGTGCCGCGGTCCCGCCCCTCCTCTGACGTCAGAGGAGGGGGCGGGACCGCGGCGCAGGAAGCAGCTCCTAAGCAGCGCAGGGATTGCTGACATCGCGATCCTGCTGCGGCTGCTTCATAGTGCGGGGAGGCCAAGGGGGCGAACAGTCCTTCGGGGTGGGTCGGGGCATCAGGCCTTCAGGGTGGGGCGGGCGGGCAGGCAGGCAGGCAGGCTTTCAAGGGGGAGGGGGGTGACAGGCAGGCAGGCCTTCAAGGGGGGGTGCAGGCCTTCGGGGGGGTGCAGACCTTCAAGGGGGTGCAGGCCTTCAAGGGGGGGACAGGCCTTCAAGGGGGGGACAGGCAGGCAGGCCTTCAAGGGGGGGACAGGCCTACAAGGGGGTGGGACAGGCCTTCAAGGGGGGGACAGGTCTTCAGGGGGGGTGCAGGCCTTCGAGGGGGGGTGCCGACCTTCAAGGGGGTACAGGCCTTCAAGGGGGGGGGGACAGGCCTTCAAGGGGGGACAGGCAGGCAGGCCTTCAAGGGGGGGTCAGGCCTTCAATGGGGGGACAGGCCTTCGGGGGGTGCAGGACTTCGGGGGGGTGCAGGCCTTCAAGGGGGGGAACAGGCCTTCAAGGGGGGGACAGGCCTACAAGGGGGTGGGACAGGCCTTCAAGGGGGGTGCAGACCTTCAAGGGGGTAGGACAGGCCTTCAAGGGGGGTGCAGGCCTTCAAGGGGGGACAGGCCTTTGGGGGGGACCCTGGTTTAGAATTACACAGAGGGAAGGGGGCGTTCAAAGAGACATGCATATGCCAAACTTTGGGGGGGGGGAAGAAATAATGGGTCTGAAAATAGAGAAAGGGAGAGAAATTGGACACAAGGGATGGTGTGGAGGAGGGATAGAGATACTGGATAGAAGGGTAATTGGGAAAAGAAAGGGAGAGATGGTGGACTCTAGGGTGGTGGGGAAAGAGGGAGAGATGCCGGATGAAAGGGTAGTTAAGAAAAAGTGGATCTGTGGAGGGAGATGAAAAAAAGGAAAGATACCAGACTTCCTGGGGAGGGAAGGGAAATGGAAAGGGAGGACAGAGTTGGCAGATGGATGGTTAGCATGCAGAAAGAAGAAAGAAGGAGACCCTGGCAAGCAAGTTATCGGAAGAAAACCAGAGCCTTGGACCAACAAGATTTGAAATATAACCAGACAACAAAAGGTAGAAAAATTAATTTTATTTTCTGTTTTGTGATTATAATATGTCAGATTTGAAATGTGAATCCTGCCAGAGCTGGTGTTGGACTGCAAACGTGAGCTAGGATTTAACAGAGAGAGGAAAAGTTTCTTTATTTTATTTACACCATAGCGCCAGTGTGGTTAGGAGAAGCCAAAGGGGGTGAAAAAGCTATAAAACCCACCAGGAGTTTTGAAAAATTCACCCAACTGGGCAGGAAAATCGAATTGAAAAACCAATTCAATAGGCTGAATCGAATCAAAATTTTTTTTTCCTGAATCTGGCAGCATTAGTTTGCACTACTGTCTTAGACTTTAGGACCTGGGATTGGGGAGAGATGGCATCCTCAGTACTTTATAATGAGGATTTGGTCAAACTTTTGAAGGGTCTGCAGAAAAAAAATATTGTATAGGCCGGGGACATGAGACAGCAGGAAATGGGAACTTTTCTTCCTTCTATTTTTGTGAATGGAAAGGCTGAGGATGTCAGAGAGTTCAGTTAAAATATGTGCTTTATAAGAAAATATAATAATGTGTTTTATAAAGTTTATAGCATAGCTGGCCTACCCAGTGAGGTGTTCCTAGTGGTGATGGTGGCAGCGTGTCAATGTGTTGAGAGGAAGAGGTGGTCTGGGAAATTCTGCTGAGCAAACTCCGGGCCCATTTCCACCCCCCAGTTAGTCCACTCCACTCAACTGGTTCACACACTGAGTGGGTCTTTGGGTGTTGTTTTGGGATCTCTTCCAGTGGTTTATCAATATCTCCTTCTGGTCCAAGGAAGGAAACTTTGTTATCCTTAGCATTGACCTACAGAATATGTTTGTAACAGCGCTGCTTGTGTGGCATTAGGCTATGTAGTGATCGAAAGAAAAAAACAGACCTTTGCACATTTTTGCACTATATGGTGGGTGTATGAGGAGATTCACATTTCCTGCACAGCTAAGTCCATGTGAAGTTACCTTGTGCTGTATTTGACATCTAGCAAGGTCTCTGTTTGAAAGGAAAGATCTAAACTTAAAAATGAAGTGGCCAGAAGTTATGGTAAAAGCAGATAGTGTAGCTGGTTTTAAGAAAGATTTGGACAAATTCCTGGAGGAAAAGTCCATAATCTGTTATTAAGACATGGGGGAAGTGTCTGCTTGCCCTGGATCGGTAGCATGGAATGTTGCTACTCTTTGGGTTTTGACCAGGTAATTAGTGTCCTGGATTGGCTACCATGAGAATGGGCTACTGGGCATGATGGACCATTGGTCTGACCCAGTTAGGCTATTCTTATGTTATGTTCTCATCTGTAGGGGCCTTTGTTTTCACTTTTTATTTTAATGTATTTTTTTTCTGGGAACTTATCAATGTTTTTTTATAATGGAAGAGAATTAATGTGTTTGGGATGAGGGGGTAACTAATTTCTTCAACTAAATAATTCAATCCACCTCAACCAGACATAGGAGAACTCACGCACCATTCACACACCCTCCAACCAAAAACGTCAAAAGAAAAAAACAGTTCGACAACCTCCTAGCCATTCGAGCTGCAACACTCAACCCCCAACTCTACAACCAATTGACATCGACCATAGACTGCAAAACCTTCAAAAAAAAAATAAAAACCTTTCTATTCAAAAAACACATAAAACCAAACTAACACAATCAGAACTGTCCCAAATATTACCTGCAACTACTCCATATGTACTTCTGATGTCATGACAATTCAGACATAATTTATGTTATGTTATGTTTGGAATATAAAAAAATTTTCACTGCCTGTTCTATTCTGACCATTTATTACGTTTCATGGTCATTACAAAAAATATTTTTTTCCATGGGGGGGTGTCAAAAAATGATGGGCCCCGGGTGCCACATACCCTAGGTACGACACTGCATCCCTGTTTCTATAACAGCACATTTGTGTGACAAATCTGTTAAAGAATACTAGTGAAAGTCAGCAATAATGCACCTAAATGTAGATGTGAATGCTTATGCCTGCATTATGGCAAGTATAAATGTTTATAACCAAACGTAGTACCATGCATGCACAGGTGATAGAATTTTATAAAGTAAGCACTGAAAGGTTGGAATATCCATGCCCTTCCCATTTAAATCCATCTTGCACCTAAGCACTGGAACAATTAGGTCGTCAGTAGCGTAGTAAGAGGGGGGCGGGGTGGGAGGTGGTGGTGGTCCTCTCTGACCCCCTGCTTGTTGCTGACCCCCCCACTACCACACATGTGTGCACCCCTTCCCTTCCTTCCCCTTGTACCTCTTTAATTTTCCTTGTGCGATCAGCATTATGAAATTGTTGCCCGCATCAGTGTCGCCTGTCTTTGACGTCACTTCCGGGTCCCGTGCTTAGGAAGTGACATCAGAGGGATAGCCGATGTGACGCGGGCAGCAAGTTTGTGAAGTTGCTTCCGCTTGGAAAATTAAAAAGGTATGGGGGAAGGGAAGGTAGTGCGCGCATGGCAGCGGGGAGTCTGGAAGGAGTGGGGATGGAGAAGAGAGCGGGGGAGGGGTGCCACTCATCCTCGCTATGCCACTGGGTCAAGTTACAAAATAGTGCCTAAGGGGAATATTCAAAGTTTTACTGTATAATCGTATGCTAATTGCATTAGTGCGTGCTAAACACTAAAGATGCCCATAGGAATACAATGGGTGTCTTTAATGTTTAGCGCCCTTTGATAAATTCCCCCTTAGTGTACTTATGTTATATGCTACATTACTAGAACTCAAATCAATGCCAACATTAACCCCAGTCACTAAACAAACATTTTTTTTTTTCAAAGTGATGGATCCTGAAAAGATCAGCAAGACAATATTTTTGTCCGCCAATCCAACAGTTTTCATAGATCCAGGTAATTGTGTTCAAACTTCAATTTTCTCGCAAGTCTTCAATTAATTGTCACATCTAAATACTTGAAATTATTTACCTTAAAAGGTGCTTTGAATGTGGTAACCTCTCCATTTTGGCAAGTTAATTGCCATTCTAGTGCAAAAATAAGCACCATATTTGTGCCTAAGTTTTTGGCACACTGAATAGACTTACCCCCTTTTTACTAAGCCATGGTAGAGGTTTCTACCATGGCCTGGAGCGCTAAATGCTCCCATGCTGCTTTGGCTTAGTAAAAGAGGGCCTTAGAGCGCTGTGGTTTTATAAATCTATGTATGGTACCTAAAAAATTCAGTGCTGAAAAAATGCGCTGTTCTATAAACCACATTTAAAGCTAGGCATGGTTTATAGATTAGCACTCACACCTGGGAACCGTGCCTAACTTTAGACGCAGCCATTTGCTGCAATGAAAACATGGTGTGGGTGTCCTTATTCTAGAGCTATGCGTATATAGGAACACCTCTGATCCACCTATTTCCACACCCCTCTAACTCGAGCGTAAAATTTAGGTGCAGATCCCACGCCTAAATTTACGTGTGTAAGTAATTCTAATTAGTGTCAATAATTACTTGGCGCTAATTAGCTTGCTATTCAAGTAAATTGTGTGCGCAATTTGGGTACTCACCCAAATTTGTGCATGCAATTTTCATAGAATTAAGGGGTATAAGTATGTAGGACTGGCATTGCTTATTTTGCATTCTATATTACTTTTTGTTCCTTGTTTGCACTTTAATTTATGAATTAAAAGGCTTATTATTATGCATGGACACATTAGCCAGTATTCATTGTTCAAAGCTGTTTGTCCTTTCACTGCTTAGCTGACTACACAGGAAATTAACAAAGTATGTTTACATAACAACTGGCAATTCATAAATTCATTTGATTAAAAAATATATAGAAACAGCAACATTGCAATTGTTCTAATAGGTTTCCTTAAAATGTCTAATTTACATTTTCTGCCTTCGCCGGCAAAGATATTACTTCATTAAGATTTTTTCTAAATTGGAGAAATGTTAATGACTTTGCTTATTTATTGCTTCCATATGTAAGTAGTTATTCTTCTTACAAATGAAAATGAGACCCAAAATTGCAACAAATGGGGCCGAGTCTCTGAGTGCATGGTTCTCTTTTGGAGAAAGTACACATGCCTGATTGAATTAGCTTTAACCTCTGTGTTTATTGAACAGAGACATCTTCTAATGTGGGGGCTCCTAGAACTGCTCTTGTTAAAATTGATCACTGGGAACACTCCTGAGTTTAGCAAACAAGCGCTGATAATATTAAACACCTGGTAAGCTCCAGACCTCAAGGGACCTGCCGTTGCCATTGCTGACCTCTGACCTCTTAGAGCGATATTCAGCCTTTTGGTCCACTTGGATTCAGATGAGAAAATCACTCTGAGGGAAAACACCTGTCCGTAGAGGCTGACCCCAAACCGGTGCATGGATAAAATATGTCAACCATGTAGAAAAGGGGCCTAAGACCCAGCTGCAGGTGTTTCCTATGAAACACCCTCATATTTAAGTGGAAAAAAAAATAGAAAAGATAAGGCAGTGCCTGGATAACATAAATGTAAGAGATTTTCTGATGATTTCTTTTAGCAATTCGATCTGAAACCTATCTACTTGTTTAGGAAATAAACAAACCGATTTTTTTTCTATTTTCTAGAAACTTCCTCAGGTTACTGGCGAGGCCATTTAAATTATTACTGCTACTGAAGCAATATGTTATGGAAGGGCTTTATCCCAATGCCTCTCTTTTATTAGGCTTTTATATCCACAAAGAACAACAATGAAGTATCACAGAGGAGAGCTCATTGAATGCTCTGTGACTTAATAGCTGCTTTGAGAGATGTCATAATAATCTTGTTTAGTCTACAACACATAAGTGATCGCTGTCAAAATTCTATTTTGAGAGGGAGAGGAGATAAATGGTGCTTACTATAGGGCAATGTCCCACAAACTTTTTAAAGCTGCGGTACATTAAACTCCTCCCCCATTTGATGTGAAGACGCCAAAACATATTGGTATTATATACTACAGCGCGTTTGCTCCTTCACAGCCTTCATTCAGCAATGTGATTGTTAATTATATATCCCCTGAAGAAGGAAGTTTTCACTGCTGAAACTGGGATCCTAGTTGTGATTTCCATACCTTGACATATCAATAAAGGACCTGTTGGTTGATCTAGACATCTCACTTGCCTTTCTTTCTGTGTGCTATCATGAAGTAAGACAGTTCTCAAGATGTGAACCATTGCAAATCTTTCCATTAATTTCTTCATACAACTCAACCAAGGTCACTTTGATTTTGCTGGGCCCGAAAGTCACCCACTTATGCATTCAGACACTGTTAATATACCGCCTACTTTCGCTTGAAAGGACTAGAGTAGCACCTTCAACTTTATCCCGATAAGATGCTTCTAGTACCTCACAGCTGAAGACCTTGATCTTTCAGATATTAAACAGACCATTTAGAAGAGAAGGGTGGGGAGTTCTGTACAGGAATTTGCCTTGGCTTGTCAGGAATCATTTCAGCTTGGTCATTTATAGCTTTCAGATCTGAATAGCTTTCCTTTACATCAGCCATGGATTTGTAATAGGTCTCTCCCAAACATGAAAGGTCAGCAGAGTATGCAATGTGCAAACAGTTTCATTAATGTTGTCAGATTCTTGAGGGAAGAACGAAAGAGGCAAAAATATATGTAATTGGCAAACACAGTGGCAGTAACAATTTGCTTTCATCTTTTGCCTGGCATCTAAGACCTGCTAAAAAGACCAACATCTGTAACCAATCGTTTCCAAGCCTTAACAAAATGTAATGAGACTTTATTTAAGATTTAAAACAATTTGCAATCTATTTCCAAGATGACTGAGTTATCAGAGGAAGAACACAAGTTGTTTAAGTAACTTCTTCACTTTTCCAGAGCTCTACACTGGCAATGACAAAAACACAATTGCATTCACCCTTCTAAAAGTAAATGGAAGTCATCACATCACATCAAGCTATAGGTATGATTTCTGCCAGGGATGATAACAATGTCCTGTCACTGACGAGCCTCAGTCAGGGCCACTTAGCAGTGGGAATGTCAAACTGTCAAGTGTTTTTAAGACTGGAAGGTGAGAGACAACCCTTACCAATTTTACTTGGAGCCAGAGGGATGAATCTTCTTCCGCTGTACTGTTTTCTATGGTAACAATGTTACGAGGAATCTGTGACCACTAGATAAACACTGAAGACATTTTTAAAGATTACACTCCAGGGAGCACAAAAGGACAATGTCAATGAGCTTTCTCCACATAATTCTAGGTCTTACAAAAGGCAAAATCATAATGGCACAGTAAGGGGCCTATACACTCCCAAATTTTTTGTATGGTATGAACATTTTTCTGAAGGTCTACGTATGACTCTTTATAAAATAATAATAGCACTACTTGCCTTCCTAAGGGCTCCTTTTACTAAGCTGCGATAGTTTTAACGCGCACTTAGTGTGCACTAAATTGCCATGCGCGCTAGCCGCTAACGCCAGCATTGAGCTGGCATTAGTTCTAGCCACTTAGCGTGGGTTTAGCATGTGCGGCAATTCTGCGCATGCTAGAAACGATATCGTAGCTTAGTAAAAGGAGCCCTAAGCCAGGTCCTCTATTATAAAATTAGCTTCAATGTATCTAAGTGGGGCCAATTAAAGACAAGGTCATGAAAGGATTTTTTTTTTTTGCCTTTCAAATGAAAAAAAACCCCTCCACAGCATGTGAAGGGAAATCTTGTGATTATGGGGATTATTGTAAATTTATGTCCATATGCAGTGGCGTACCAAGGGAGGGGCAGGGGAGGGCGGTCCACCCTGGGTGCACACCACAAGGGGGTGCACAGCCTGCCACCCTCCCTATTCTGCTGCTGCTCCATCTAACCACCGCATCCTGGCACTGGCTCCCCCGCAGAGTCACTCCTTAATCCGGCCGGCAACTGCGTGGTAGGTGGAGGCAAAAGGTGAGGCGGGCTGGTGGGCAGGGAAAAAGTGCAGAGCACACAAGACTTCATCTCTGGCGTCAATTCTAACATCGGAGAGGAAGTTCTGGGCCAGCCAATCGCTGTCTGGCTGGCCTGGATCTTCCTACCTGTTAGAACTGACGCCGGCTGTGCAGTCTTGTGGGCCCGGCGCTTGTACGTGCCAGGCCTGGCTCGGGGAAGGAGCAGGGAGAAATCGGATGCTGGCTTGGGGGTGGGGGTAGGGAAAGAATCGGGGAAGTGGAGAAATCGGAACAATGGCTTTGTGGGGGCCAGGGGGAGAGAGAAAAAAAGGCAGAAAGAAAGAGGGGGGGGCAGGAGGAGAAAGAAAGGCAGAAAGAAAGAAATATTGGCTTTACAGAAGAAGGACCAGAGACTCATGAAATCACCAGACAAAAAGGTAAGAAAAATGATTTTATTTTCAATTTAGTGATCAAAATGTGTCCATTTTGAGAATTTATATCTGCTGTCCACTCGCACGTGCAACGCCTATCTTTTTGCCTTCCCCTCCCTAAAGGGCTGCATCTACAAGAGATTCCTTGACAGAACAATGTCATTCCAAGCAGGCAAATGGAATAAATGCCTAACCACCCTCATCTTAAATACGCCCTCCTACCGATCCTTTAGGAGATCAATTAAAACCTATCTCTTTGATAAATTTCTCTGACTCCTTCCAACTAGAGAATGACACGGGGAAAAAATCTGTCTCCGTCACTGCACCGTCCCCGGCCCACCATCCTCTGCACCGCCCCGTCACCGCCGTTCCCTTCACCGCCCCATCACCGTCACCGCCATCCCTTTCACCGCCCCGTCACCGCCACTGCCATCCCATTCACCGCCCCGTCACCGTCCCCATCTAGCACCCATCTTCTTCCCTCCGCTCCCCCATAGTCTGCCATCTGTCTTCTTCCCTTCCAGCATCTTCTCCCCACTCTGCCTTCCACATTTCCTTTCAGGGTCTGTTCCTCTCTACCCTCTTTCAATGTCTGTTCTATTCCTATTCACCACCATACTTCCCTCCCTCCTTTACCATCTGTACCTTTCTACCACCCTTCTTTCATATCTTCTATCAGTCCCCCCACCATCACTAGCAGTCTCTCTTCTCCCTTACCATGAGCAAATAGAACTTCTGAAAATTGTATTGCTGAGGCATTATTTCTGATACGCCTTTTTTTTCCAGATGGATAATGACATCAATTTTATAATTCTTACTGTCTGCTCTGATTTCATTCACAATTTGGTTTGTGTTTTGTACCTGAGGATTCCATGAGGCATTTAACCTTTTCCTGTCTCTTCTGTGATTTCAAGTTGATTCCTTCAATAATGGAGTCTCAAGGCAGTAGCAGTTTTCTATTTTGGGCTCTTTTGACATTGTTTAAGGGATTTCTTGTACATTTGGTGCTGGTCTTCTTTGATGAGGTCACTTCAGAATCTATTTCCAAGGAAGAGAAACTTTTTCTCTTTCACCCCTTCCTTCCTTGTGTGAGCCGGAACACGTGGTCCCCGCAAGCAAGTAATTTTATATCATTTTCATTCTATTCATTCATAGAAATTAAAGTCTAGATAATGCCAGTCACATAACAAAACATGATTTTACAAAAATAATTCCCTGCACAGTCAAGCCTGCAAGGATTACTAGATGTCTTTCAGCAGCTCCCCTCCCTCCCTCCCCCTTACCTTTGTGGCCAAGTCAAAATGATCTACCAACAATAAAATTTTTAAAAACACAAAGCACGCTATACACAGAGAAAATGTTAATTATCATTTATATTCCACGGGTTTTCAAAGAGGTCAAGGCAGATGACTTTATGCAATGTCACCTCAGTAACAACTATACAAAAATAGACAAATATTCCCCCTCCCTTTTTACTAAACTGCGATAGCGGTTTTTAGCGCAGGGAGCTGCGCTGAATGCCCCATGCTGCTCTCTACGCTCATAGGCTCCCTGCGCTAAAAAACGCTATTGCGTTTTAGTAAAAGGGGGCCATAGTGCAAAATATAGACAGCAGATATAAATTCTCAAAACGGACACATTTTGATCACTAAGTTGAAAATAAAATCATTTTTCCTACCTTTTTGTCTGGTGATTTCATGAGTTTCTGGTCCTTCGTCTTTCTTCTCCTGCCCCCCCCCCTCTTTCTTTCTCTCTCCCCCTGACTCCCCTCTTTATTTTTGCCTTTCTTTCTCTCTCCCCCTGGCCCCCCTCTTTATTTCTGCCTTTCTTTCTCTCGCCCCTGGCCTCCCTCTTTATTTCTCTCTCCCCCTGGCCCTCCTCTTTCTTTCTGCCTTTCTTTCTCTCCCCCATGACCCCCTCTTTATTTCTGCTTTTCTTTCTCTCTCCCCCTGGCCCCCCTCTTTCTTTCTGCCTTTCTTTCTCTCTCCCCCTGGCCTCCCTCTTTATTTCTCTCTCCCCCTGACCCTCCTCTTTTTTTCTGCCTTTCTTTCTCTCCCCATTGACCCCCTCTTTATTTCTGCCTTTCTTTCTCTCTCCCCCTGGCCCCCCTCTTTATTTTTTTCTTTCTTTCTCTCTCCCCCCTAGCCCCCACAAAGCCATTGTGCCAATTTCTCCACTTCCACGATTCTTTCCCTACCCTCAACACAAGCCAGCAGCCGATTGCTCCCTGTTCCTTCCCCGATGTCCTGAACTTCATCGGGCAGCAGCAGCATTCACAATTCACTGCTGTTGCCCACTTCAGGCCTTCCTCTCTGTCGGGTCCTGTCTTCATGAAAACAGGAAGTAGGCAGGACCCGGCAGAGAACAATGCCTGAAGCCGGCAACAGCAGCGAATTATAAACGCTGCTGCTGCCCGAAGAAGGTAATGGAGCACCGAGGCAGACCGCTTCTCCCCCCTCCCAGCCGAACCCCCGCTGACCCTCCTATCTCCTCCCCTGTGAACCTTTCCTACCCTCCCAGCGAGAGCAGCAAACCTCTTTCGCGGCTTTCTCCTCCCTCTGCCGCCTCACTGATGATGTCATCAGTGATGCGGCAGAGGGAGGAGAAAGCCGACGCTACTGGAGGGAGGTTTGCTGCTTTCGCTGGGAGGGTCGGAAAGGTTCACTTGGGGGGGAGAGATAGGAGGGTTAGCGGGGGCTCGGCTGGGAGGGGGGAGAAGCGGTCTGCCTTGGTGCTCCAAGGCCTGGCGGCATTACCTTTTTTGCCCCCCCCGCCCCCCCTCCCTTGGTACGCTACTGCTCTCCAGCTCTCCTTAGTTTGCCGGTTTTCTTTTTCGGCGACCGGCACGCTTTCAAAGAGCCGTGCATGCGCGGCTGTTCAAAGTTCAATCTTCTGCTCTGCTGCAACTTCCTGTTTCCGGTTGGGTCAGAGCAGAAGATTGAATACTGAGCAGCCGCGCGTGCGCGGCTCTTTTGAAAGCGTTCCGGTCGCCGAAAAAGAAAGCCGGCAAACTAAGGTGAGGTGGAGAGAGGAACTGGTTAAACGATCGAGCCGGCGTGCGGGTGGGTGGGTGGGGGCTGCGGGGACCGCACGATCCTTTATGCCTCACTGCGGTGACAAGACCATTCACCGCTCCATGGGGCGGTGATGGCCTTGTCCCCGTCCCCGCAGAGGCTGCTAATTTTCATTCCCCGTTTTTGGCGGGTTACCCGCGGCTAAACGCAGTAGCCGCGGGTAAACCGCCACCGTGTCATTCTCTACTTCCAACCTTGTTGTACCTCAGAACTTACTTATTGCATCCCTGACACCAATGTAATTTGAATCTATTCCTTGTAACATTCTCTGTAACATCTCCTCTGAAATACTTGTTACATCCCTGACACCAATGTAACTCGAAATTACTCTCTGTAACATCACTGGCTATGCACAGTCTCTTCCTCTGTAAACCGCTCTGAACTGCTTGTGGTACTTGCGGTATACAAAAAATAAAGTTAAAGTTAAAGTCTATATTTTGCACTATGACCCCCTTTTACTAAACTGCTATTGTGTTTTTTAACGCAGGGAACCTATGAGTGTTGAGAGCAGTGCGGGGCATTCAGCACAGCTCCCTGCACCAAAAACCACTATCGCAGTTTAGTAAAAAGGGCGGGGGTATTTGTCTATTTTTGTATAGTTGTTACTGAAGTGATATGGCATAGAGTCATCTGCCTTGACTTCTTTGAAAAAGCCCCTGAATATAAATGATAATTAACATTTTCTCTGCGTACAGTGTGCTTTGTGTTTTTTTTTTTTATTTTATTGTTGGTAGATCATTTTGACTTAGTCATTTTAAAAGTAGCTCGCAAGCCCAAAAAGTATGGGCATCCCTGCTGTAAACAGTGGTATCCTTCCCAGTTTGCGCTACCTCTGGCGGTTATTTCACTTCTGGCCAGCTCCCCTGCTCAAAGCCGCGGGCGTCAGCTCCTCACGCAATCCGTGGCTGCGTCGGAAGCGTTCCCTCTGACGTCACAACATCAGAGAGAAAGCTTCCAATGCAGCCACAGATTGTGTGAGGTGTAAACGCCCGCTGCTTTGAGAAGGGGAACTGGTCAGACAAGCTGGGCAGGGAAGAGATGTTGCTGCTGCACAGGGAAGGGGGGGAGGGGGGAAGAATGCTGCACATTCAAGGGGGGAGAAATGTTGCTGCTGCACAGGGGAAGGGGGAGAAATGTTGCTGCTGCACAGGGAAGGGGGAGAAATGCTACTGCTGCACAGGGAAGGGGGTGAGAGAAATGTTGCTGCTGCAGCACCCAACTGGAGAGAGAGAGGGAAGAAGGGAGAAGGAAGACAAGTGAGAGGAACCAGAGATGCCAAGTCTATGGGAGGGAGGGAAAGGAAAAAAGGAAAGGAGATACCATACCATGGAAGGGGAGAAAGAGATGCCATGGCATGGGGGGAGGGAAGGGACGGAGATAGAGATAGAGATACCACACCATGGTGTGGAGTGGGAAGGAAGGAAGGAAATGAGATGAGAAAGAGAGAGATGCCAAAGCATAGGGGAGGGGTGGAAACAGAAAAATGGAGAGGGGGTGAAGCTGAAATAAATATATGCAAAGGAGAGAAGGGACCCCGGATATACAGTTTATTGAAGGGACATAGAAAGAGGGAAGATGCCATATGGAAGAGAGAGAGGGTGGACAGTAGATGGAAGGGGCAGAGAGAGTGTGGGCAGTAGATGGAAGGGGTAGAGAGAGAGGGCAGAAGCTGGGTGGAAGGGGCAAAGAGAGGGCAGATGTTGCATGGAAGGGAGAGAGGACAAGCGCTGTATAGAAAGAAGAGAGCAAAGAGAAGATGATTAAAGCAGAAAGGTAGAACTATTTTTTTGTTGCTTTACTTAGAATCAAGTAGTATTGTAACTGTATTGATAAAAGTTTATAAATAGGAAATGGAAATAAGGCAATTTTTTGGATTAAACCCCTTTCCTCAGGATAGGATAGCATAACAGCAGTATACTGTACTGTTCTGAAGAAAGATTTGGCCTCTGAAAGCTAATTGAAAAATGGATTAGTCCAATAAAATGGTATTTTCTTATTTCTCATTATTTGTTTTATTTTTATTTGTTAATTTGCAAAGTGGTGATTGTTATGTATCAGTTTTTTCAAATTTACATCTACTGTCTTTATATTTTGCACAGTATTAGGGGACATGTGTCACTATTTTTGTGGTGTTGTGGTGTTACATTGTATGCAGAGTCTGGTTTCTTGGCGGTTCAGTTTAACTTTTGTTTACATATTTCTATTTTTAGTTTGTGATTATTCCATATTGGGCGAGGGTGTATCTCTGTTCTGTGTGTATGAAAAGGACATAGTTTTCAGTTGGCATTGACTGCAAGATCAATTGACTGTGCGGGATCTGGCTTGTTTAGTTTTACAATGTATGTGCTGGTATTCTAGTGCTCACTGCAGTGTTTAAGATGCTGCCTTTTCCTAGGTACACTCTTGTGCGATATGTGGATTGTTACTAAAAATCATATTTTTGATATAGATGGGGGGGGGTGTCAAAAAGTGATGGGCCCCAGATGTCACATATGCTAGGTGCGCCACTGTCCATATGTTAATGTTATTTCTTTAAAAAAAGTGCAAAACCTGGGAGAGCAAGAAAAGATTTGTTGAACTGCAATTTTCTAAGCACCTGCCCAGCCTAAACAGGAAAAAAAGAAATCACTGTTAAAGTTTTGCTAATGGGAGGTATATGGGTACTGTACCCCTGGGGTTAATGGGGGGGTTATTTACAATTCCCATATGGAAGTTCTGGCATTTACTTGTAGAAACAAGATCCACATGCAAATGACTTAATTTGCATGCAAATGTCCATAATACAATGAAAGCGCAAGGGTCATGTTAAGGGTGTGGTTTGGGAATAGCAAGAAATTTGCATTGTTAATCAGAGCAGATGTGCAAATAGTTGCCATCACAGAGCATAAGTTTGAATCATGATTTTTGCGATCTACTACAGCCACAAGGGTCTCACCTGGAGGTCCTGAGGCAGTATGCCATGTGTACAGTCCAAAGATCGTCACTTAATAGCCTGTCAGGTGATTGGGATATGCAGGGCAACCCTGCTGTCCAATCTACTAACCTGTGATAGAGATGCACCTACACCCAGACAAGTGAGCTCTACTCTCTGTGGTTAGTGCTGGAGCCTGGAAAGGCCCTGCACACTTGTGAGTCTGGTGTACTGGTAACCAGTGCAACAGCTCTCACACATGGTCTGAAAGCCTTCCCTCCAGAACAGCTAAACACCATCACAAGATTGCACAAGCTCTGAGGTGGAGGCTAGCAGCACCCATGCCAGTAGGAAAAAATGCCAATCAGGGCCTTAGGCTCCTCACCGGTGCATCCCATTCTGTAGTGGCGAGCCTGCTGGCTGGAGGGTGTATGCCAAGGTGGGGTCTCCAGGTGGATGGGCCTTGGAGAGGGGGAGGGTCGTAGGGTTAGGCTTTTACATAATATTGATAATTTTTTAAAGTGTATTGGTGGAATTGGAATAGGAAGATATGGGATTAGTACAATATGTTTTCCAGGTAGGAAGCTGGAATTTTTAAGTCGCTTAGATTATTAAGCAGCTTATAAATATTTTAAATAAATAAAAATAAATGTATCTGTGTGATACAGAGTGGGGCATGACTATATGAGAGCTACCATCAGATGTTGGCAGGAAATGTGAAGGGCATCACAGCAGGCTGCTTTCTGTAACCGTCTGGATATACAACTTCTTGTAGTAAATTCTGTAGAGTCAAAACTAAGCTGTCTGTTATCCTACATTGAATATATCTGGGGGCAATGTCTCCAAATGAGTTAATTTTATGCATAGCTAATAAGGCCAACTATCAAGCTATAAATTCTCATCCTACCACATTCAAAATGAGGAGAAAAGAATCTCAGAATATCAGGCACAGGATAAAAAAACTCATAATACAATAATGTGTTCTGGTTGATTGGCTTTGAGTATTCAGTAGTACTGAACTCTTCAACAGGTTTATGAACCAAAAAACCAAAACAGCGTTAGCACCAGAAGACATTTCAAATTGTGCTGTTTATGATCTGAGATTAAGCCACTCCAAAAAAAAGATTTTAATTGAAGTTCAGATTTCAACCATAACAAAAAAATGTCATCTCATTGTACTGCCACATAAGAATATATTCAACAAATGGAGATTGCACTATCCGTTGAGATGCTATTAACAAATTGGCCAAAGATGGAAAAAAGTGACTCCTATACCTGAAATTTGCATGTAAAATTGGTCATTAAAAAGGAAAAAAAATTAAAGTAATAGCTGCAAACTAAAATTTTTTAAAAAATCAGTTGGTACAAAATGAGGGTTCATCTAACTATTTAATACTTTTCCAAAGCTCTTAATGCAGCATTTTGAGGAATTGAAGTGTACAGTATAAATATCTCACATCTACAGTGATCATGAATGACTTTGATATAATAGCTGAAAAGTTCTGCAACAAAATAAAAGAGTGAATAAGAACATAAGAACATAAGAACATAAGAAATGCCTCCGCTGGGTCAGACCCGAGGTCCATCGCGCCCAGCAGTCCGCTCACGCGGCGGCCCAACAGGTTCAGGACCTGTGCAGTAAATTTCTATCTATACCCCTCTATCCCCTTTTCCAGCAGGAATTTGTCCAAACCTTTCTTAAACCCCAGTACTGTACTCTGCCCTATAACTTCCTCTGGAATTGTATTCCAGGTGTCCACCACCCGT
Source organism: Geotrypetes seraphini (assembly GCF_902459505.1). Classification (NCBI taxonomy): domain Eukaryota; kingdom Metazoa; phylum Chordata; class Amphibia; order Gymnophiona; family Dermophiidae; genus Geotrypetes; species Geotrypetes seraphini. The sequence goes on along the minus strand of NC_047089.1, from coordinate 167,172,730 downwards.
TGTGTAAAGAAGAACTTCCTAGCATTAGTTTTGAATTTGCCTCCTTTCAACTTTTCCGAATGCCCTCTTGTTTTTTTATTCTCTGAAAGTTTGAAGAATCTGTCCCTCTCTACTCTCTCTATGCCCTTCATGATCTTGTAAGTCTCTATCATATCCCCTCTTAATCTTCTCTTTTCTAGGGAAAAGAGTCCCAGTTTTTCCAATCTCTCAGCATATGAAAGGCTTTCCATCCCCTTAATCAGTCGTGTTGCTCTCCTCTGAACTCTCTCGAGCAATGCCATATCCTTCTTAAGGTACGGTGACCAATACTGGACGCAGTACTCAAGATGCGGGCGCACCATTGCCCGATACAGCGGCAGGATAACTTCTTTCGTTCTGGTTGTAATACCTTTCTTGATTATACCTAGCATTCTATTCGCTCTCTTAGCGGCAGCTGCGCACTGTGCTGTCGGCTTCATTGTCATGTCTACCATCACCCCCAAGTCCCTTTCTTGGGCACTCTCATTCAAAAACTTCCCTCCCATCGCATAATTATACCTCGAGTTTTTGCTTCCCACATGCAATACTTTACACTTCCCAACATTGAATTTCATCTGCCATCTCTCTGCCCATTCCCCTAGTTTGTCCAAGTCTCTTTGCAATTCTTCGCAGTCCTCCTTTGTCCGAGCTCTACTAAATAGTTTGGTGTCGTCCGCAAATTTTATTATCTCACACTTCGTCCCTGTTTCTAGATCATTTATGAATATGTTAAAAAGCAGTGGCCCGAGCACCGAGCCCTGCGGAACACCACTCGTGACCTTTCTCCAGTCTGAGTAGTGGCCCTTCACCCCTACCCTCTGTTTCCTACCTTCTAACCAGTTTCTGATCCATCTATGCACGTCTCCGTCCACCCCATGGTTCTTCAGTTTCCGGAGTAGACGTTCATGAGGCACCTTGTCAAAGGCTTTCTGGAAATCTAGGTATATGATGTCTATGGGGTCTCCTCTGTCCATTTGTTTGTTAATTCCTTCGAAGAAGTGCAGTAAGTTAGTTAGGCACGATCTTCCCCTGCAGAAACCATGTTGGCTGGTTTTCAGAAGTTCGTTTCTTTCAAAATGTTCATCGATGTTTTCTTTTATCAGTGCTTCCGCCATTTTCCCCGGAACTGAGGTCAGACTCACCGGTCTGTAGTTTCCCGGGTCCCCTCTTGATCCCTTTTTAAAGATGGGCGTTACGTTGGCTATCTTCCAATCCTCCGGAATCACACCTGTTTTCAGAGATAGGTTGCAAATTTGCTGCAGTAGTTCCGCTATTTCCTCTTTTAGTTCCTTCAGAACCCTTGGATGGATTCCATCTGGGCCCGGCGATTTGTCAGTTTTTAATTTTTCTATCTGCCTGCGCACCTCATCAAGGCTCACTTCCATGGATGTTAACTTTTGTGCTTGATTTCCCTTGAAGATTTGTTCAGGTTCCGGTATGTTGGTTGTGTCTTCGCTTGTAAATACCGATGAAAAGAACATGTTAAGTCTTTCTGCGACCTCATTCTCTTCCTTCACCGCTCCCTTCCGGTCTCCGTCGTCCAGTGGTCCCACTTCTTCCCTAGCTGGCTGTTTCCCTTTAATATATCTAAAGAACGGCTTGAAATTTCGTGCTTCCCTGGCTAGCCTCTCTTCATACTCTTTTTTGGCTTTTCGAACCACACGATGACATTCCTTCTGATACTTTCTGTGTTCTTTCCAGTTTCCCTCAGATTTGTCCTTCTTCCATTTTCTGAATGAGTTTTTCTTATTGCCTATCGCTTCCTTCACTATTTTAGTTATCCACGCCGGGTCTTTTGTTCGACTCTTGTTGCACCCTTTTCTGAATTTGGGGATATACAGATTTTGCGCCTCGCTCACTGTATTCTTGAAAAAGGACCAGGCATGTTCTACCGTATGCCATTTTTTGGTAGTGTTCCTAAGTTTCTTCTTTACCATTCTTCTCATTGCTTCGTAGTTTCCCTTCTTGAAGTTAAAAGTTGTCGCTATGGTTCTCTTTCCTTTCAGTATTCCTATTTCCATCTTGAACTTGATCATATTATGATCGCTGTTTCCCAACGGTCCCACTACTTCCACTTCCTTTGCAGGTCCCCTTAGCCCATTTAGGATTAGATCCAGAGTGGCATTTCCTCTCGTCGGTTCTCTAACAAGCTGCTCCATGAAGCAATCTTGTACAGCCTCCAGAAAGTCTGTCTCCCTGGCGCATCTTGAGCTTCCAAGACTCCAGTCTATCCCAGGGTAGTTGAAGTCTCCCATAATAACTGTGTTACCGCTTTTACATTCTCGCTTCATCTCGGCTTCCATTTCTTCATCGATTTCTCCGGTTTGCCCGGGTGGACGATAGTATAGACCTATCTTTATTTCAGGCCCTTTCCTTCCTGGTATTTTAACCCATAGCGATTCTAGCTTGTTGGCCGTCTCTGCTATGTCCATTCTTGTCGATTGTATGTTTTCTTTTATGTATAGTGCTATTCCTCCGCCTTTCTGTCCTAATCTGTCTCGGCGATAGAGTTTGTACCCCGGCAGTGCTGTATCCCATCTGCTTTCCTCATTCCACCATGTTTCGGAGATTCCAATGATGTCTATGTTCTCTGCAATGGCCATGGCTTCTAATTCTCCCATTTTGTTTCTTAGGCTCCTTGCATTAGTATATATGCAATTTAGCTCCTGGAATTTTGTTGCCTTCATTTCCTTTCCCTGTGTTTTGGTCATTAGATTCTTCTCTTTGGTTGTGATCATTCTAATCTCCTCTCCTTTGTTAGTCGACTCCTGTAATTTGCCCCTTGTCTCGTCCCAGCCTTTTTTCTCCTTAGTATCTTCACAAGATACCTTTTTCCGAATCATCGACGCTTGGTCGACTGTCGGCTTTCCCCTTCTTGTTAGTTTAAAGCCTGTTCTATTCCTCTCTTGATGTTGTTTGCTAGAAGTCTAGTTCCCGCTGCGCTCAGGTGCAGTCCATCTCTCCTGTAGAGCTTGCTCTTGCCCCAGAACGTCGTCCAGTTCCTCACGAAGTGGAATCCTTCTTCCTCACACCATCTTCTCATCCATGCATTTATTGATTGTAGTTCCTCTTGCCTTTTCACATCTGCCCTCGGCACTGGTAGGATCTCTGAGAACGCTATCTTCTGGGTCCTCATCTTCAGCTTCATTCCCAGAATCTTGAACTGTTCTATCAGTGTGTTTCTTCTATAGTCCCTCCTGCTGACATCGTTCGTCCCGATGTGGATCATTACTGTAGTCTCTTCCGTCTCCGCTCCTTCCAGGATCTTTCCAATTTTGTCCACGATGTCCTTGGCTCTCGCTCCCGGGAGGCAGGTCACCAGTCGGTCCTCTCTCCCTCCTGCTATGTGGCTGTCCACCTGCCTCAGGATCGAGTCCCCCACTAGGATCGCTGACCTTCCCTTCTTCAATGTTCGCTTCGGTCTCAGGTCGATGTCCTCGGTATGCTTCTCTCTTTCTTCCTCTGGGCATCGACTGGTCAATTTCTCGCCTTCTTGCGTTTTTCCTCCGTCGGTGTCTTCTTTGTGGTCTTCTGTTTCTTGCTCTCCCTTCGATGTTGCTGTAACTTCTTCTTTCATCTGAAGTTCGTTCTCTTCCACCCTCTTTCTGTATTCCTCCTCAATGAATTTCTCGAGTTCCCTGACTTCCTCCTCGATGTGCCTCCCGCTCATGAAGTCTTCAGTTGTCCTAATTGGGTCGTCCGTGGTGTAAAGTCCTTCTAGCTCCTGTATCCTGTCCTCTAGTCGCTTGACTTCCTTCTTCAAGCTTTTCAGCTCCTGACACCGACCGCATACATACGACTGTCTCCCCGAGGGGAGGTAGTCATACATATGACAGTCGGTGCAGAACACTGGAAAGCTCATCTTCTGGTTTCCCTCTGCTTCCATAGTTGTTCCTACTGTAGTATAACACTTAAGACTACGTGTTCCTTGTGAGCCTGCTTCTTTCTGCACCTGCTTTTTGCCTTACTGCCTACTTCTTGTGTGTGCTGTGTTTGTTCTATCTTACCTTACTGTTGCTTGTGTGTGTTCGTTCCTTCTGCGCCTGCTTCTTCTGTACCCTTCAGTCTTCCTCTGGTGCTCCTGGGTGTAGTAACTTGGCCCTTCTTGAGGCCCTTCGCAAAGGCGCTCTCGCTAAGGCGAGCGCCTTTGCCGCGCGCCTTCGCCGGGCGCCTGGGCGCCGCTGGCTCCTCCCCTTTAAGGGGGAGTCCGGCGCTGCCTGTGACGCGTGGGGGGGGCGGAGCGAACTCTCGCCGCTACCCCGAGCCTGCTGTCCTCCTGACTACTCCTGACTACAGCTTCGCACCGACGCTGCCTGCCTCCTCTCAGAGCAGTGAACAACAACCGCTTCCTGCTCCCCTTCTCAGCTCTCTAGTATCATGGATGTAAGATGGAGTATTCAAAGCAAAGCGTTGCAAAGACTTATCCAGAAAAATGCTGACGTACTCCAAAATATATTACTTGAAATATTTGGGTGGCCAGGAGGATGATCTAATTCATGTGGATCTTCGGTAACACATATAGCACTGATATTTCTGGATACAGAGGCGTAAAAACTCATATTTCTTACAGGTAATGAATTTGCTGTGCATAGCGTCTGATGTCAAAACACACACTTCTCTTATTTTATATTTTGTGTGGGATCCCCAGCTAAATAAATATAACTGGTATTATCCAACAGTTGTAAATAAACTTCACTATCATAGTCAGATTTTTTTTTTTAATTTAAAAAATCTTTATTAATTTTCAAATATTAACAGTGCAGTACAATGAATTTAAACATAAACGAATCAGGAAAAGCACTTTAAATATACAAATATTTTGAAAACAATCATTTTCTCTCCCCCCCCTTTCACCAATAAAAGTAGAAACACAGATATCATTTCAATAAACTAGATGCAATACACGCTTTCCCACTTCCCTCCCCCACACCCTGGATGTGTAAGGAAATCAACTAAAAAGAAAAGGTACATGACAGCTAATGTGACACAATAGTCAGATTTATTTAAAAACCATTTGTGATGGGGTGTACATCCCATCACTGAGGACTAGAGTACCTGGAACACTTGAAGACAATATACAAAGACAAGCTGGGTTTGAGAAGGAACCATGAGGCCACTGGAGAAATCCATTTGCATATTAATTTTCCTAAAAGAGGTATGTATCCTGACAGGAAAGAACCTTTGTTTCAGGCCATAAAGGGGTGGAGGAAGAAGATGAGGCCTAATCAGAGTATTAGGGAGATCATCCACATATAGAAAGGGGAGATTGCTTAATTGGATATTGGGCTCATCCTAACAGTTCAAGGAAGTGGGAATTAGGACATCTGCCATTACAATTCTACCCAAGTCATATTTTCATTATCTTTGTTGCCATCCTCAATTTTATTTGCCTTTTTTAAGCCAAATTTTATTATCTTCTTTTTTTTTTTTAGTTCAATAATTTTTATTGAGTATTTTGAAAAATACAGGGAGCATTTCAAATATATAAAAACAAAATAAAGCTTTGTGTATAAAGAATCTGCAAATATATATTTAACTGTAGAGGACCATAGCAGTAAGAAAAGCTCCAAGTATTGGAACTGCTTGTGAAGACTATATGAGAAAAAGATGAGGGAGAACAGAAATAGAAATTAAAAGAGAAAGGAAAGAAAGAAGAAAAGAGAAGAAAAGAAAGGGAAGACAGGAGTGTCTACGAAGCAGAGCGTACATAGGAATCCAGGAATGACCAGGGTGATTTTTTGCTCTTCAAATTCATGGAGGTTCGGAGTGTAATTTTATTCTCATATGAATAGGATTCAAATCTATGATACATACACAGAGAGTTCCACCAAAAAGTATAGTCTAGTAGCGAAGATGATTTCCAATTTTTCAGAATGTGCATGAGAGCAGTCACAAACATGGTATTGATGAGCTTAGGAGGACAGTTTGATTGTGCGAAACAGGGATGTTGAGAGCGAAGGATTATAATGTCCATAGAGATCTCTTCCGAGCAGTTAGTGATAGATTGTATGGTGTTCCAAATTTGAGTCCAAAAGGAGCGGACCAAAGTACAATGAAAAAACATATGATCAAGAGTTCCCTCCTCTTTCAAACAGTTCCAGCAAACAGAGTCTTGCTTTAAGTTGGCTTTCCACATGCGAAATGGGGTCCATACTGCATTCCACATAATAAAGAACATTGATTGTGAAACTCTAGAAGATAAAAGCGGGCGGTTTGTTGAAGACCAAAAGAGTTCTCAATCAATGTCAGAAAGCGGAGTGGTGAGTATAATATCCCAGTGTTTCATAGATTGAGGTGAAAAAGTGAAGGAATGAACTCTCAAAATATTATAGAAAAAAGATATAGCCTTGCCTTTTAATAGAGTCAGTAAAGACCAATGGCGGATAGTATTTTTGGAAGTCATGAAGTCAAAACGTATATGCACAGATGACAGCACTCCAATGAGTGAGAGCCACTGTGAATAAACAGAAGAAGGCAGCAGGTATGTGGAGCAAAGTATATCAAAAGGAACTGACGCAGTAAAAGTAGACAATTGATGGGCAAACCATATACCTGCCCGCTGCCACCATTTCCATGAGAGGGATTTGCCATGGTTTTGGATTTTGGGATTATTCCAAAGAGACATGAGTGGGCTAACATTAACTGAGATCTCAGCTAATGTATCTAAAAGATGAAGAGCATGCTGCGTTGAACCCAACAAAGAGTACTTCTCAAATGTCTGGGTACTGACACCGTTAGTAAGCAGGAGATGTGTAAAGGCGTGCATAAAAAGCACTCCATTTCAAACCAAGCAGAAGGATCTTGGGGATAGGAGTCAGTAACCCAGTAAGCTCCATATTTAGCTAGTGAAGCAATATAATAATGATAGAAATCCGGGAAGTTAAGACCACCGTTAATTTTAGAGGCTTTCAGCTTGGCGAGAGCAATTCGAGGTTTTTTCTTGTTCCAAATGAATTCAGATAGCTTCCTATTTAGCCAATGGAAAAACGACTTCCGGCATAGAAGAGGAAGCATAGAGAGAGTGTAATTAATTTGAGGTGCTAGGGTCATTTTGATGGATGCTATTCTACCCCACCAAGACAAAAAAAGTGGAGACCATCGAGATGTAGTATTTAGAACTAGATTTTTGACTTCAGATATATTAAGATCTTGAGCAAGAACCGGATCCTTATGTATTAAAATCCCCAAGTATTTCACAGCTTCATGTGACCATGAGAAGGGAAAATGAGCCAGATCTGATTGAAGAATGTTATCATTCAGAGGGAAGATCTCTGATTTCTCCCAATTGACAGAGTATCCGGATAGGAGGGAATATTGTTTGACAATATGTATAAGATGAGGAAGAGAGGATAGAAGGTTCCTAAGAAAAATTAAAACATCATCAGCATAGGCTGCTAATTTGAAGTCTCGATCAGAGGAGGGAATACCGTTAATTAAGGGGCTTTGTCTAATAGCAGAAAGAAGAGGCTCCAACACTAAATTAAATAGCAATGGTGAGAGAGGACAGCCCTGTCGAGTGCCTCTTTGAAGGGAAAATTTATTGGATAAAGAGTTGTTAATCATAATACGAGCTGTGGGTTGGTGATATAACGCTTCTATCCAATTCGTGAAGAATGAGCCAAACTTATACCATTTCAGGACACGGAAAAGAAAAGGCCACTCCACCCGGTCAAAGGCTTTTTCAGCATCAATAGCTAGGCCTATTATAGGGTCTGACATTGTTTTAGCGTGAGCGTTAATATGGTGAAAGAGGCGCAGGTTATCTCCTATATATCTTTGTTTAATGAACCCTGTTTGATCTTTATGTATAAGAGATGGAATCACTTTGGTAAGTCTTTTTTTTTTTTTATTTGTTTATAATTTTACAGATTGTTAAACAACAATGTAATAGAAATAAACATTTAAGAAGAAACATAACATAAATTATAAATCAAAAATTTCACAAATTTAACTAAGTTCATAGTCCACAAACTAGGGAGAGAGAATCCTACACCTCCAAGGGAAGTTGGTTTTTCAAGAAATGTTCATTCAAATTAAATTAGGAGATCAAACAGTTGGATTAAATTAAATTATCATCCTGGTTAATAGAAAAGGCATGGAGGGGATTGGAGCTTAACCAGCTGCTTTACCCTCAAGAAAAAATTTCAACTGATCAGGTTCATAAAATATATATCTATTATTCTGATAGGTAATACAGCATTTACAGGGAAAACGTAACTGAAAAGTTGCTCCTATACTCAAAATTGGCTGACGATAAATTAAAAATTTCTTTCGTCTATCTTGAGTCCATTTTGATACATCAGGAAAAATTGAGACTTTTGAACCATGAAATTCTGAATTATCAGTTTTATAGAATAGACGAAGAACTTCCTTATCTTGTTGAAAAACAAAGGTTACCAATAAAGTTGCTCTTCCCATAATTTCTTCTTGTTGAGATGTTTCCAGGATAGCTGTGAGATCTAAATCTCCTGCTACGGTTCCTTTTCCTTTATCCTCTTTAGGAATATTTAAATAATAAAGTTTATGTACCGGTGGTAAATTATTTTCAGGAAATTTAAGTACAGTACTAGTCTCAAGAAGGAATGAAACAGTTCTCTTGCCGGTTGGAATTTGGAAATAGGAAAATTTAAAAGTCTAAGATTCAAACTCCTGTTAGCATTTTCCAAATTTTCCAATTTTCTAACAAGTAAATTTTTATCCTTCAGTTGTAAATTAATTGAAGCTTTCGCTTCAGTCATAGATTTTTCCAATTTGTCTATTCTATCGGATTGCTTTAGAAGTTTCTCATCAAAAGTCTTAAACTGTATGTTGGTACTCTGGGCTGAAGTGACGAATTGAGAGCATACCTTATACAATGATTCCAAGCCACTCCAAATAGCCTCCATGTCTATAACATCAGGTCTTATCAAAGGAGGAAGCAAAGTTGTACCGGGAATCACTCCACTGGATTCCACCTTCTCCTTCTCTGTAGCATTACAGGTTTCTGTTCCTCCATTCTCCATTGTCGGCTGCACAGGGGCCGACAAGCTGTGCAACTCATCCGGGGTCAGAGGGGAAATCGGCAGCACCACCGGAGGAATCAACTCCGGAGCTTCCTGTGCTGCAAACATCGCTCCCAACACCGTCCCGGGACGAGGAGGAACTCCAGGTCCCATCGGGCTGAGTGAAGTCTCGCCCTCCAAGATCGAGGTCTGCCCCCCTCGATCAGCGGACACGCCCGCTCCAACTGGGACAGCAAAGCTGGCAATCGCCGTCTGCGTCGACGGCGAAGAGGCAGAGAAAGCAGGAAGAACGCCCCCCTGTCTTCCCCTGTGCTTCGGCACTGCAAAGGCAGAAAAAAGAAGGCAAGTAAGTAAATATTTTGCCGATCGTGCAGGAGCCTCTCGCCGACACGACTTACTCCGTCGCCATCTTGGAATCTCTCACTTTGGTAAGTCTTAATGCAAGTAATTTTGCCATTATCTTGTAATCTAAGTTAAGGAGAGAGATAGAGCGGAAGTTTTTAACCAAGGTGGCGTCTCTGTCAGGTTTAGGAATTACTACAATGGTGGCTTCAGTGAAATTGAATTGTTTGTCCGGAGTGGAATGGAGGAAATCATAATATGTAAGGAGATGAGGGGCTAAGATGGTGCAAAATTGTTTAAAGAATTTGTTAGTAAAGCCGTCTGGGCCAGGGGCTTTCCCAGCAGGTAGGGAAGATATGGCAGCTTCTATTTCTGATATAGTTATCGGGGAATCTAGTTCCAATTTAACAGAATCCGATATGGTCGGATGAGTTAAGGAGGAAAGAAAGGAGTCTATATCTGATTCAGGAGCAGCAAATTCGGATTGGTATAATGAAGCATAAAAATTTTCGAATTGAGAGGAGATTAAAGATCTGGTTTTGACTAATTGACCTGATGGATCTTGAATAGCCGTGATATGTAGTCTTTTGGATTTAATTTTAAGGTATCTGGCCAAAGGGCGACCCATAAGATTATCTCCCATATAATGACCAGAATTGGAAATGAAGATATCACGCCTGGCTGTACATGAAACTAAAGTATTATATTCATATTTAAGTTTTTGGATACGTTGGAGAGTAGCTGGGTCATGTAGGTGATTAGACATATGTTGTAATTCTAATGTTTTAATAGAATTTTCTAAGTCTTTTTCCTTTATCATGGACTGTTTCTTTTTCCAAGAGGCAATTTTTATCAATTCACCTCTAAGGGTTGCTTTGTATGCTTCCCAGACAATGGAAGGACAGACTTCAGGATCTTTAGAGTTATTTTCAAAAAATTCCGCTGTGAAAGAATTGATTTTTTCAACAGTTTCCTCATCTAGGAGTAAAGCGTTCAGCCACCAAGAGGGGGATTCTTTGCATGGAGCCGAGATGGAAATATATAAAGAGATGGCAGCATGATCCGTGAGAGAGATTGGATGTATGATAGTATTGGTAAGATCTTGAATAAGAGAAGAGGATAGGAGAAAGAAATCAATTCTCGAGTAGGTATTATGTGGTGGTGAAAAGTGTGTGTATTCTCTGCCTTTCGGGTGAAGTAAGCGCCAAGGATCCACAAGGGAGAAGGCATCATTTAGAGCATGAAGAGCTGTGAAAGACTTGGATTTGGAGGGTTTGCAAGAAGAAGATCTATCAATATATAAGTCTTGGATTTGATTAAAATCTCCTCCCAATATCAGAGAACAAGAACCAAATTCAACCAGCACCAGCTGAATCTCTTTGAAAAAATCCGGGTGATCTTTAACCGGGCCATATATATTGAGAAAAACAAAATTCACTGAGTGCACCGCAGCATGTACCAGACACCATCTTCCCTCCGTGTCTGTTTTAAAAGAATGAATAACGGGAGAAAGTTTATCATTGAGAAATATTGAAACACCATTTTTCTTTTGATGAGTTGCAGGGGAATATAAGTGAGTGGAAAATCCCTTTAGTTGGATTTCGTGGCAGTAGCGGGTGGGAGGTGGGTTTCTTGCAAGAAAACTACATCAGGGTGTTTGTTGGACACATAATTAGCTATCTTTTTTCTTTTAATGGGATGGTTCAGACCATTCACATTAAAGGAGAAAACATGTAAATCAGCCATAGTATATGATATGCAGTGGTGAAACATAGAGTATATCTCCTCTGTCTAGAAAAGATAACTGATATATTTGTAAGGTCAGGCAGACACTCCTGTCTAAGAAGAAAAATAGAAAGAGCATGAAAATAAGAGAAAAGAAGTCAGTAATATCAGCATAATGTATGGTCAGAAAAGAAATAAACCACATTATCATTCATATTTTAAAACATTTTAAGGGTGCTCCTGTGAGCACGGAAGAGTAACACATATGGAACAACTAGCAAAATCCACACCTAATCAATAATAGAAAACATGAGATTAATGTGCTTAACTTAGCAGACTATGCAATATATGTAATTCATTACATAGCATGGTGAGATAAGAGCTTCTTGGCACAATCTGGAGTACCAAGTCTGGAATTGATTTGAGCAAGCAGGGACCTCAAAGGAAACTGCACGGTTGATGTCAAGTAGAATTAAACCGCTGGATCCATCACTGGGGTACCGCTAGCCACTATCAGAGGCATAGAGTCTATAAATTGTTGTGCAGCTACTCTGTCTGTGAAGGTATGTGGTTTCCCATCACTCCATATGCGTAGAGACGCCAGATACACAAGTGCAAACCGCACTCCCCGACGGTGAAGCGTGGAACATAGCGGCACCATCGCCTTGCGAAGGGTGGATACATGTAAGGAATAGTCATTGAATAGTAGCAGTTTTTGACCTTCATATTCAAGTCGACCAGATTTCCGAAAGGCTTGCATGATGAGCTCTTTGTCTTTCCAGTTTATATATCTAGCAATTGCTGCTCGTGAGCGGTTGTTATCCTCCATACGTTGGCCCAAGCGGTGTGCCCGCTCGCAAAGAAATCCAGTCACTGGGGTCACCAGGCCAAGCTGCTTTGGGAGCCAAATCTGAAAAAAGTGGTAGAGATCTTGGTCAGCTCGGAGTTCAGGTAGCCCCACAACTCGTATATTATTGCGGCGTTGAATGTTCTCCTGATCATCCAATCGTGTTGTCAATGCTGCCACTTGAGTCTGCAAAGCAATCACATTCTCGCGATCCTGCAGTGCTGCATCCTCATCTTCAGACACCCTCTGCTCCACTGCTGTAATACGGCCAGCATGTGCTTCAAAACGATCATTAATACAGTCTACAGCCGACTGTAATTTAAGAAGTTTATCTTCCAGGGCCGCGGTGACCATTTTTGAAATTTCTTGGGCCCATTCACCCCAGTGCACAGAGGTTAGAGCGGGAGTCGGCGCCGCCGCCATTTTGAGCGCGGAGCAGGCTGATTTATGTTTAGGTGTTTTCACCGATCTTACCGGCATTCCTGTCTGATGTGCATTTTTAAACGGCTCCACACATACACAACCGTCGAGAAAGGCCCACAGGTGAGGCAGAAACAGTTTGAATAATTTTATTCGTTAGGCAGGCTAAAGAGCTCAGGGACGCTCGTGACCCCAGGCCTCTTACTGCTGAGCAGCGCTGGAGAATTCAGGTCTTTTTTTTTTTTTTGCCGATTTCGCCGACGCTTTAAGGATTTGAGGATTCTGGCAGCAAAATATACCCGACTATGTAAAAATAATAAAGTATAAAAGCACAGTTTTATTTGAATTTAGGTGTGTGTAAGAGGAGCTGTTACACCATTCGTGTGGTCTCCGTGGCGATTAGGCCACGCTCAGAGGTGCTGCTCTTGAAGAAAACATGGTCCAGCAGGGGAATTCGGGGGCGGAGCAGGGCTCCCACGCTACCCGAAGTCACCAGGCCGAAGAGAGGAGCAGCCCCGAAGGCAGGGAGCTGCTTCTGAGGAGAGCGATGAGAGTCTCTGGGCTTCAGGGCGGAGCAACTCTCCCCAGGAACTCCTGCTGGTGGCTGGAGGGGGTCTGATAAAGGCTGTGCGCCGTTGGCGCTTTAGATTTTTAAAAATCGGGTCCCCCGCTGGTCTGGGAGAGAGGCGGAGTAAGGGCTCCTACACTCAACTCTCCCCAGGAACTCCTGCTGGTGGCTGGAGGGGGTCCGGTAATGGCTGTGCGCCGTTGGCACTTTATTTTTAAATTCGGGTCCCCCGCTGGTCTGGGAGAGGGGCGGAGTAAGGGCTCCCACGCTCAACTCTCTCCAGGAACTCCTGCTGGTGTTTTTAATAATTAAATAATTAAATAGATGAAGAAGTGTTGTTTCAAAGGAGGGAGCTCAACTGTCAGCCAGCCACCATCCAGCCTCCAAGTTCCGGAATTTTATTATCTTCTTATCTATGCTTGTGCTGCCTGGCAGGGTGTCAGGTCAAAAGCACGCTGGGACAAAGGCGCGCGCAGGCAACTGAGCGCAACGCGGAGGCATGCGCCAAAGAAAATGACTGTTTTAAAGGGCTCCGACGGCCACTTTATTTTATACAGATCGCGCCGCATTGTGGGGGCGTTGTGGGGGGTTTGGGGGTTGTAACCCCCACATTTTACTGAAAACTTCACTTTTTCCCTAAAATACAGGGAAACAGTTAAGTTTCCAGTATAATGAGGGCGGTTAGAACCTCCCAAAACCCTCACAACGCCGCTGCGATCTGTATTAAGTAAAGTGGGGGGGGGGCCCTAAAACACTCTTTTTCTTCTGCGCGCGCTTCCGTCTTGCGCTCAGTTGTCGGCGCGCGCCTTTGTCTTCGGCGGTTTTGTCTATGAATCGCCTGGCAGTGAAGCAGTAGTTTGCCATTTTACTGGGTAACACTGCATTAGTTAATCCGGTACCAATGTGATATAAAAGTATGGTAATGTATCGCTGCAGTACCATAATACCTTTTTAAAAAAAAAAATCCCCTATAGAAATTAGGGAAATGGCATTAAAAATGAGAAAACCCACTGGACAAGCCATCCAATGAAATTACGATTGAATGAACATAAATCCAGTATTGTGGGTGAGTTCTATAAGCACCATTAATACAACATTAGAAGGACAAGGCACATTGAATGGAGGAGTTAAGATGGAGAATTATAGATGGGATAAAAGTAGCGAGGGAGGGTGACAACTATGAAAAGATTTTAAACTATCGGGAACAATACTGGATTTATTCTGTACATACAGTGTCCCCCTTTGGTCTTAATTTAAAGATTGAATGGGCGTTGCTGTTTTGAGCAGGGCATTCACGGATTGGTTATGGTAGTGAAGTGATGTAAGAATGTGAGGTATAACTGGAGGGTTTAGCCATTGCCATTTTATATCCGAAAAAAGCAAGGAGTGGTGAATGGCAGACGGTGAGTCGAGGGAATGTTGTTTGTGAAAGTTAGAAGGTAGAGAATGTAGTAAACTGGAAGGTAATTTGCAGTTTTTGCTTTTTGGTCCTTAGGAGATGTCCTTGAGAAAGCCGTGCTATCGGCAAGACATGTTGGACATGTCTCTCCTGGCCTTTGAGATAAATTTAAAGTTATACTATTTAACAGTTTGCTTGATAAACCTTTGCATATTTTTTATTGAGCTAATTGAGAATTTTGTTCATGGAACATTTATTGAAGGCTAATGAGGAGGTGGGTGCAATGAAAGAGCCTAAGCACTAAAGTGTCACCACTGAAGCCAATTGAAAATCAATGTTTATAGACATTTAAACAATTAGGTTAATGGTAATGTTAAAGTCAGAGAATTGAATAGTTGGAGAATTATTTGATCACCGGTCTGGGAAAAGTATTTATGCTGAAGTGGTTGGATTAAAAATGAGAAAAGCATATACAGTTGAATTCAAACTTAAGGTGATTACCTACACTGAAGAGCATGGCAAAAAGACATTTTGGAGTTAGTTAAAAATTAGTAAGAGACTGGAGAAAGTCGCAGGACACTAGAATGAAATTCAACAAGAAGGCAAATCATGTTAGCAAAGCAAGGTGGCCTGTGTTAGAGGAACACTTACTTAAATTTGTAGTAGAACAGAGGGCAAAGGGACATGGACTGTCTACTATACAGGTGCGGCTTAAAAACTGTAGACATTGCAAAAAAAAAAAAAAAAAAAAAAGAATTTAGAACACTTCACGGGTAGCACTACATGGTGCTATCATTTCATAGTGAAGAATAAATTAAGCACCTGGGCAAGAACAACTGTATGCCAGCAGCTACCAGCTGATTATTTGGAGAAAATTGAGAATTTTAGGGAATTTTAAACAAATTATAAAAATATGCAGTAACACCAGACTTCATCATTAACATGGATGAGGTGCCATTTACATTTGACATCCCATTAGGAAAAACTGTCACTCAAAAAGGAGAAAGTGCTGTTACCATTAAAACCACAGGGCATGAGAAGTCTTATTTCACTATAGTGTTGGCCTGTTGTGCTAGTGGCAAAAAGCTGCCACCAACGATTATATTTAAATGAAAGACAATGCCATGTGACACTTTCCCACCAAATATTGTGATCGGTGTGAATGAAATAGGATGAATGAATGTGTGATGATTACCTGGCTGGGGCACTGCTTTTGCAAAAAGTCTGGTTGTTTTTATAAAGAGAAGAAAGCCTTGTTGATCATGGAAAGCATGAGAGCACATATGACAGAAAATATAAAACAGAAAATTAAATCTGTTAACACGGTTACAATGATCATACCTGGCGGTATGACTAAAATGCTGCAGCTGTTACATATCACAGTAAACAGAAGCTTCAAATCTGTTGCATCGTCTATGGGAGAACTGGATGCCCAATGGCGAAAACAGCTTCACAGCTATGCCACTTTTGTGAAAAGAGCTCAGTAGGGGGCAACATCATGGAATGGTGTAAGTTAGAGATAATAAAATCTGGCTTTAAAACAGCAAACATACTTGAAGATAACAAAGATGATGAGAGTATGTGGCATAATGATTAGAGCTACAGCCTCAGCACCCTGAGGTTGTGGGTTCAAATCTTATGCTGTTCCTTATGACCCTTTACAAATCACTTAATCCCCCATTGCTCCAGGTACATTAGATAGGGAAAAATACTCATGTACCTGAATGTAAACCACTCAGGCTATAAGTGGTATATAAATACTAAAATAAATATATAAATGATGATGTTGATTACAATAACGATGAAGAAGAAGATGCTAATGAAAATGAAATACAAGTACCTGTACCTCCAGAAATGTATGACCTCTTTCACAGTGCCACCAAGGATGAGAGCATTGAAGGATTTTGAGAAAATGATGTTTATGAATAAAATATATACTTGTATGCTACATTTCTATGACAGAAGTGTTTTACATATTCCAGTTTTCATTTACTTCATTTGCTTCCGCAAAAAATATAATCAAATTAATTTCTGTGGCAGAATTGTTGACATTGAATAAGATAAAAATACTGGTATAAGAACATAAGAAATGCCGCTGCTGGGTCAGACCAGTGGTCCATCATGCCCAGCAATCCGCTCACGCGGCGGCCCTTTGGTCAAAGACCAGTGCCCTAACTGAGACTAGCCCTACTAGCACACGTCCTTGTTCAGCAGGAAATTTTCTAACTTTGTCTTGAACTCCTGGAGGGTGTTTTCCCCTATGACAGACTCCGGGAGAGCATTCCAGTTTTCCACCACTCTCTGGGTGAAGAAGAACTTCCTTACGTTTGTATGGTAGATTTGTGTAATTGTTTTACCGATACATAGGTACTTTCTTTTACATGTATACTTACTGACTTACAGTATTTACATTATATCTCGAGTAGCAATTGCTATTCTGATGATATTTAGTGGGGTTAGAAATGCTGGCACCCTATGTTTTGTCGCATCTTATACCAAGGAGTGATTAATGGGTCGACTTTACTCAGATTTTTTTCTGTTTTTGGTCCCTGCGACCTATGCAACCTGGAAATTATGGTACAATGCCGCACGCGCTAAACACTAATGCCTCCATAGAGCTGGCATTAGTATTTTCCATGTAGTGTGGGGTTAGCGCACGCGGCATTGTAGTGCGTGCTAAAAACGCTAATGCACCTTTGTAAAAGGAGCCCATTGTTTCATGTGTACAAATCATATAAACAAAAATAAATACGCAAAACAATTTAATTAATTGTGCTCAATAATATAATATAAACATACTCTAAAAACCAATGGAATTAATGGAAGCATTTCTATCTCCATTAATTCAATGATAATAATAACAGATGGTCTCAAATACATTTTCGTTTATTGCCCTCCATTTGGACTACAAATGAACTACAAGAGCATGCTGACTTATTTAACATAAGTAATCTATTTTTTCTGTATATGCCATATGTATATGAGACCATCTGTTATTATTATCATTGAATTAATGGAGATAGAAATGCTGAATATATATATATATATATATATATATAATGGTGTTTTTATGGTTGACCATAACAGTCTCAACGTTCATAGAACTTGAGATTCTGGCTACTGCTCTAACATGGTTTTGTAAGTTTCTCTAATGTTGTTCGTATGTAGTTAAGGCTCAAGGTATTCTATCTCATTTTTGATCTCCCAATTGCAGTATTCTTCAAGGTTCACCTTTATCCCCAGTAGTTTTGAACATTTTTATGTGTACACTGAACACAGTAGTTCTGGAAGTGGGTGAATTCCTTTTTTCATATGCTGATATTTTCTTTCTCTAGGAAGTAGATTTTAATACAAAAGTTGATTGATTCTTCCAAAATTAACATTTGTATTTTGAAGATTCAGTTTTGGGCTGACAGCTTCCATCTGAAGCTTAACTCTACTAAGACCAAACTCCTCTGGTTTGGATCTCACATTCAGCCTCTACCATCCGCTGTAATCCTCTCCCAACTGATTCTATTTCAAAGGTCTTGGGAGACATTTTGGATTCTCCACTCATATTTCATCCTCAGGTGAATCACGTAACTCAAAAATGTTTCTTTCAGATGAAACAACTGAGAAGTGTTTGTATTCTCTTTGAACAACATCATTTTGACTTAATATATATGAGGCGCCGTTGAAATGTTCTCAGCCCAACCAACAAATAGGGCAGTCTCAATCGAGGACCATACACTTAAGGCTCTTTTTATCAAGCCGCGCTAGCGGGGTTAGCGCATCGGACATTTCATCACGCGCTAACCCCCGCGGCTGGCTAAAAAACTAACGCCTGCTCAATGCAGGCATAAGCGGCAAGCACAGCAGGCGGTTTAATGCGCAGTATTACGCGCGTTAAACCCCTACCGCAGCTTGATAAAAGGACCCCCTTAGTCCAGTAATTTTTCACTTTTTTCATTCCATCAGAAAAATATGGAACAAAAAAAGTGGAAAATCATTGGACTTGATGGAGACTGCCCCAACTTTGTTGGTTGGACTGAGAACTTTTCAGTAGCCCCTCATAATATTGTCTTGTTTGGATTTTAAAAAGTTCTTAAAAACATTCCTTTTTAACAGGCTTTTGGAATTGACTCCTTTCTGATTGATCACATTCATTAATTTGAGAGGCTCACAGGCAACTGACCTACTACTTAATTTAATTTTATTGTGTGGATGGACTTGAATGTATCTTAGATATGAATGATGATTTTCTTTATATTATGGAGTTCTTTTCAGTTTTTATGTAATCCGCTGAGAACTTTTGCAAGATTTGGAGGAATATCAAATTTTAATAGACATAAACATTATCATAAATTACTTTATTGGGGTATTAAATTTGATCTTTTGAGGAGACTGCAGCTTGTTCAGAATATGACTGCACAAATCCATTGTGCACGCATTAGTTTTGGGTTTTAAGTATGCACAGAAAAATTGCACCAGGTAGAGAAATATTCTTTAGTTAATAGCTTAATGAAAGGAAGTGAACGGTATGAAAAGTAGGTGGACCGAGGGCAAGGCAGAGAGGGGTGTGGAATAAGATATCTTCCCCTCTTTCCCCACCCTATACAATCATGTCCTTAAGACACCATGAATGTCCTTTTGTAACCCGTTCTGAGCTCATAGGAGGATGGGATAGAAATCTAAATAAATAAAGTAGAAGATATAACTATGAGAGTAGCTCTGATAGACAAGAATGGAGCTAGAACTAGTAACCAATAAGATCTGTTTTTGCCTTAGACCACAGTAAATGTATTTAACCAATAGCTAGCCATGCAAAGTGCAAATGTTGCATGTGAATTTGACAAAACATTTTCAGAATTGCAGGTCAAAGAAGCAGAGAAGCAGAGTAAGAAGCATGCATGAAGTATCTATGGTGTTATATTATGCAGCACAAATATTTGTGTGCGACACCAACAGACTAAGGGCAGCATAAAGACTTTTCAATGGCATGAGAAAAAATCCCCAATGGAAAACATCTCATGGCATTAACCCACTTATAAGCTCCAGTTTGACAGACCTTAGCCCTTAGAGCTTACACAGAATGCTTAAAAAGCATGCACATTCACAGTGCCTATCAAGTATTAAATTCACAGAATGGGCAGTGGATGCATGGAAATGGTATGGGGGGAAAAAGTATTTCAGAATTCAGGAAGGCAAGGAACAAGCATAGAGGTTCCTTAACAAAAGGAAAATGGGAAAAACAATGTCAAGTAGGATATTTGGTAGCAGGAGTTTAGAAAATGGGGGCAACTAGATGGACCTTTCCTCTTTTTGCATATTTTTATTTAATTTTATTTCAATATGGATTTCCCACTAGGAGACTGAAACATTTTTAAATTCAATTATTCTAAGCACTTATCTGCCCTAAACTACATGCACATTTGTGACCCACAGAATTGGCCATAGCAGGAGGAATGGAAAAGCAAACTATCTCCCTCAGAAACTCCTAAGACCAATTGGGAGGTATTCAGGGATACTAGAGATAATAGTCCCTATCTGAGAAGACATCAGACACAGCAATGGACCTCGGGGGAGGGGCAATTGTAGGAAAACTCTGAGAAGCAGGGGAAAGTACAAGGGTGGTTTGAAAAGTTTGGTAAAAAAAAAAATCAAATTAAACAACATAGTCTCCATTGAGGGCTATATACTCAGTCCAGCGAGTTTCCAGTTTTTTTGTAAGCTACTTTTCCTACATTGGAAAAAAAAACTGGAAATTCACTGGACTAAGTGTATAGCCCTCAAAGATGACTATACCACTCTTTTACGAAACTGTGCTAGCAGTTTCTAGCGCAGGGAGCCGTGTTGAATGGCCCGCGCTGCTCTCGATGATCATAGGAACTCTATGAGCGTCGGGAGCAGCGCAGGCCATTCAGCGTGGCTCACCGTGCTAAAAACTGCTAGTGCAGTTTAATAGAAGAGGGCCTATGTTGTTTAACTTGATTTTTTATCTAACCTTTTCAAACCACCCTCATATAATCCTTGGCTCCATTTGCACATAAGAGAGAGAGAGAGAGAGCTAGCTCTGAAGTTCCCCTTAGAACTAGGTTAAGGGGTATGGCTCAGGAGCTCTTCTGAATTTATAACGAGAGTTCCAATAAAGCAGGTAAGAGGAGCTCCCATCTGATGTAGACATGATCTCAAAACCCGAAGTGATTGAAAGTACTTGTAATACTCCTGAGGAAGCTTCTGTAGAAGAAAGAGACATTGAAGCCAACAAATAACTGGTAAGAACTGTTTTAAGCTATTCAATGGTTTGCTGTTTTTGAATTGTTTTTGACACCAGCTTTTGTGGAAGGTCAGTGGGTGAACCTGGCTATGTGTGCCAAGTAGGCAGCACCTTCTCCTTTACCTACTCTAGACCTTTGAAAGGCAAAGGTTCATAAAAGGGCAATGAGAGTGAAATATAAAGGCATCTGTGCTTTGAAGCTTCAACAAGCCTAGTGTTTTTCCCTTACTGAGCTGAAACGCAACAGATAATTAAGACAGACAGGAATGGCTGAGAGTGAAACGCCTCTGAAGTTAAGATGATATGAAGTCAGCAGGCTTGAAGAATGGAACTATTTGAGTGAACTTTAGAAATGCTGTACAGTGGCGTAGCGAGAGTGAGAGGCGCCCGGGGTGGTGGTGCCACTCCACCCTGCTTTCATCTCTGCCCCCTCTCTCCTTCCCCGATCTCGCCTGCCTGGTGCGCCCCCCCCCCCTTGTACCTCTAGTCGAAGTTGTTGCTCGTGGCAATCCACAAAGTGGTACGCCCGATCCCGTCGACTCTCCCTCTGTCGTCACTTTCTATGCGCAGCAACCGGAAGTGATGTTAGCGGGAGAGCCAATGGGGTCGCGAAGAGCATGTTGTTGACTGCTGCGAACAACAACTTCAACTGGAGGTATGGGGGAAAGGAAGGGGGGTCTCGCATGGAGAGGAGAAATGGGAAGGCGGGGGGGCAGAGGGGAGGAAGGATGTCGGCGCCTCCACTAATGAGGCGCCCAGGGCGGACCGCCCCCTCACCCTCCCTTACTATGCCACTGATGCTGCATATTTTGCTAACCTGGATTTTTGTTTTTTTTTTCAAATTTTAATTCATAAACAGAGAGTGGGCGCTTCCAGATAGTTTAAACCCGATATATAGATTGTGTTTTTTAAGGAGTTCTTGGTCAGTACCTAAAAATAAACAGGATTTTAAATGATTTTGTTTTTTTTATTGTGAATTACATAGAACTAGCGTAGATTTTGAGAGAGGAAGTATTAGACCAGTTAGGGAGTTTTTCTTCGCTACAGTATTAGAGGATTGGAACCCCATTACACTATTACTGTTCATAAGGATTGTTATTTTAGTAAAGACTGCTATTTTGAAAGTGTCCATGCTCAGCCTGAACTACTGCTGGAGAAGGAGGGGTGCTGAGTATCTGACAATTGGCCCAGCAGATCCCTTCCATCCCCGCCGTACTCATAAGACATCAATGCATATCCATCCTTAAGAAGTTACAATATTTAATGGAAACAATTCAACTGTATTTAAAGATCCCTCAAGAAGAAGTGTCTCATAATTTAAATCTGATGTGATGCAAGTGTAACAATTAAAAAATTTAAAGTAAATTAAACCCACCTGTGCTTGGTGCTGGAGCCTGGTTCTGCCAGGGCCACAGAGCCGAGGTCCGGGGGTTGCTACCAACTATGTGGGGCCCGGGACTGGGATTGTGGTAATGCTGTGATCCTGGAAAACTTATGGGGGGGGGGGGCAGCAGGCAGGGGCGTGGCTCTGCCGTGATCCCAGGGCAAGTCAAAAACACTATATTTACTACATTACAAGTGAAAGTACTGCAAAGATTGGGTGGTCAGGTTTTTGGGGGACTTTGTCCCCTTTTTCCTCCATGTCTCTGAGCACAACCTTTCCACATATGAAAATTTGAACTGTAAACTCTTTTGATAGTTTTGTGTGAGTTTATTTAAGTGTTCCAAGTAAGCGTGTTACTTGTTATTATTAATTATTATGTGATCCCAGGGCAAGCAGGAGGTTAATCGTGGCTCTGCTGTGATCCTGGCAGAGCTGGAGGGAGGCAAGAGGTCGGGCTCCCCTGGCGGCAGCAATCAGCTGATTATCGGTTGCTGGGAAATGTGGAAGGAGTGTCGGTGCATGCATGGACTTCCATGCATGTGCAGAAGGTGCCGGGACTAGGTTGCAAGCCTGAAGAGAGACGCAGAAGTGTGCCGAAGACTGCAGAGCTCTGGGAAGAGCAGAGAGGGCCCAGGGAAGGAGTCAGAAGGTGGAGAGCAGGTAAGTGGACCCCAACCTGGCAATTGCTGGGGTCAGGAAGAATTGTTGGGTCATGGCTGAAGCCCAACAGGAGGATATCCCATTGGGGGGGGGAGACAGAGAACAGAACCTAGCCTATGAGGCAGGGGGAGACTCCTTAAAGGCTGCAAGTTGCGGCAGGGTCATTTTTGGACCCTGGCCAGTGGCATCAGGGTCTGAAGAAGCTGGAATTGGCCTGTAGGCCACTGGTCTCAACTGGGGGGCATGCACAGAGTTGTGCACATGCAACCAGGAGGGCAGGCGCAGGGACAGCAGAGAAAGTCCAGGAAGAAGTGTGAAAATCATGCCTCGATTGGTGTGCAGCCCCGGAGACAGTAAGGGTGGGGTGGGGTAGCTCAGGAACTCAGTAGCTCCTGTGCATCCGTTGCTCCTGGCATGAGAGCAGGGAACAGGTTAGCAATCATAGCTTTTAAATGAGCTATGATCAACTTTATTTGTTTCCTGCAAATTATGGGTATTGGGACAACATGATTAAGGTACTGTAATGCTATGTGGTACTGTATGAATGTGTTTGTGTGTGAATACATGTGCATGTGTGTGGTGAGTGTGCATTCCATGGAATGGTGTATGTGTGGCGTGTTCCATAGTGAGACATTTTGGCAGTTGGTTGATTTCAGTACTGGTAGGTGGATGTTACTAAGTGAGTGAGCTCAGGTTTGATTAGATTACATTACATTGGTGCATGTTATTTCGCCAATACCTTGTGGTTCTAGGCGGATTACAATAAGAGGAGATTCTGGTCATATCCAGAAGACTACAAGATATCTATTTGGTTGGAACGATTGGGCTCTGGAGATAGATTGAAGTAACCGGTTATATCATGAGCTTGTCTTGATAAATTTCTTTAAAAACATGGTTTTGATTTCTCTTCTGGAAGTTTTGTAATTTGGTGCTGAGGTCAGCAAATCGGCGAGGTGGTTGTCTAGTTTCAATGCTTGCGTGGCGAGTAGCTTGAATTTTAGTTAGAAACTGAGTAATTCTGATCAGTAGAGAAAAAAACTTGATTAGAGTGAGCTATTGGTGTAATTTTCTTGGTGTTTTAAGGTGATTTAGTGGTGTCTGTGAAGACAGGTTAAAGATAAGTAAGATTTTAAAGTCGTTTTTGATGACTGAAAGTGACTTGGGGAACTGCTTTGGTGGAAAGCCTGTGTAAAAATTAATTTAACTAAGATTTTAAAGTTTTAAGAGACTCTGAATTTTTCAGGTGTTTTGGATGAGAGCCTTTGCTGAGCCTGAGTTCAGAAAATATTTGAAAACCAGGAATTGCTATTTTGAATACAGGCTGGAAGGTATCTGATCTATGTAATTCTTCTAAACAGGGTTTATTTTAGCGAGAACCACAGTAGAACTCTGCAGCTCTGTTTAGTCTGGAAAAAGGGTTTCATCTGAGATGTGCTGCAAAGGGTTCTTTGACTAGTAATTGTTTTTAAACTACTTGTAAATGCCTAGCTGAAGGGCTGAGACAATTACACTGGCTAGTAAAGGCATTTCTTTTAGGATTTCAGAATGGAACATGGAAAGTTAAAGCTGTTTATAGCTGTGGCTGCATGGAATGCTGGCACTGCTGAAGAGAGCAGTTTTACATTAGAACTGGTTGAGTGAAAGCAGAGAGAGTGTGTCACACTAATGGACTGGGATTAAACAGGGAATCCCCTTTAATTAATTTTATTTTCTCTGAGAATAGCTAACACAGGCCCTCTTTTACAAAGCCGTGTTAATTTTATTTTATTTTTTTACAAAGCCGTGTTAGCATTTTTAGCACCGGCCGCAGCGGTAAGACCTCCAATGCTCAAAGGAATTCTGTGAACGTCGGAGTTCTTACCACTGCAGCCGGCACTAAAAACGCTAGCGTGGCTTTGTAATGGAGGAGGACATATAGGGAGCAGCAGAAGGACACACAGAAAACATCACACAGGGAGTCAAAGTCTTGTTTTATTGATTTATTTGGAGACTAGTCTTTAAGCCCGTTACATTAACGGGTGCTAGAATAGATTTGTCTGTCTGTCTTTCTTTCTGTCTCTTTCTCTCTCTTTGGCCGCTGTCTACTTTTCTTTCTTTCTGTGTCTCTCCTTGTCCGCTGTCTATGTGTCTCTCTGTCTTTCTGTCTCTTTCTCTCTCTCTCTCGTTGGCCGCTGTCTGTCTGTCTTTCTCTCTCTGCTTTGCCGCTGTCTGTGTATCTTTCTGTCTCTCTCTCTCGTTGGCCGCTGTCTGTCTGTCTGTCTCTCTCTCCTTGGCCACTGTCTGTCTTTCTGTCTCTTTCTCTCTCTCTCCTTGGCTACTGTCTGTCTTTCTGTCTCTGTCTCTCTCTCTCGTTGGCTGCTGTCTGTCTTTCTGTCTCTTTCTCTCTCTCTCTCTCATTGGCTGCTGTCTTTGTGTCTGTCTATCTCTTCCCCTCCCTCCCGTTCCCCGCCTGCGCCCCACTCACCTTCTTTTGGCCGTCCCCCACCCCACCTCCCTCTCTGCGGCAGCGCCACCAGCCTCCAGCGCCATGGCAGTGAATAAACAAATCCTCATCCTGCTCAGAGGTAAGGGGTGTTGGTTTGCCGCCGGGCAGGTGGGCAGAGAGCGCAGCTCCTGTGAGCTGCAACGGTGCTCTGACCCAGAGGGGAGAGTGAAGGCAGAGGAGAAGGCCGTGTGACCAGGAAGCGGCAGTGGTTGTGGCCTTCCCTCCCGTAGCTCGGTTGCCACCGCTACCGCCTTCTCTCCCTGTTGTCAGCTCCGAATGAGCGCATGCGCTCCGAACGTCCACATGTACGCGCCGCATTCTAACATTCTGCCGGCCATGGAGCTACGGATCATGGAACACGCAGATAGGAGTGCGCATGCGTGCTTAAGGTTTTATTATTAGTGATAGGCAGTAGGTGCAGCTTCAGCTCCAGTTCCAGCTTCGATTCCAGTTCCAGTTCCAGTTCAGAGCTCCCAAGTAAGAAGGCGGCGGCAGGCCTTTAAAAAAGGTTTTATTTTATCTTCATTTTTATAGTGTGCACACTATTTTCTTTTTTTGACACTATTTACATTATTTTTGGGAAAACATTGGATTGAAAGGACATTTCTCCTCTTAAAGTAAACTTACCTGTAAATGATCCAGTGACACTAAACATATCAGTCTGCAAGAGAAAACAGATATTTTGGTTACTAAAGGCCTTGGTTAATAACTTTGGCATACAAAGACTGATTTTAAAGAATTCAGAAAAATACTTACCTAGGTTTACTGGAGTATAATCTCCTAGTGTACCTAAAGTTGAAGAGAAAGACAGGGAAACTTTTAAACAAAGATTCTAAGTTAAACTTACCGTACATACTTGAATATAAGCTGAGACTTTAGGGCCAAAAATGGGGGTGTTGGCTTATATTCGGGTCAGCACCCACCGTCCCCCTCCCAGACTTGTTGTAGGCCTCTGTTGGGCCTGCCGTATGACTTGATGGGATGGGCCGGCGCAGGAGGGATCCCTCTTGTTTCCTGTCCTGGCCAACTCTGACAATTTTTTTTACCTCCCTCCTGCCTCCCCCCGCTTACCTTTTTTAATCCCTGGTGGTCCAACTGAATGGCTGCCACAAGTTGTGCATTATTCTCTGCCCATGTCCACCATCCATCTTCCCTCTGTGTCCCTATTTGTGCTGTCAAGTGTAAAGGGGTGATAAGATTATTCTGTGCAGACATGCGCTTGCATTGTACTTGCCGGTCGCTCTGGTAACCAGATGCTGCAGTTGCTGGTGAGAGTCAGTTGGGAGGGAGTTATGATAGTGTGTGAAATCTGTATTAAGTTGTCCTGCTCTCATAGCTGATATTTGTTTGATTTCTTGAGTGTTCACCTTGAAACATTTTTTTTCTAGAAGTGTAAGGGAGACTGTGTGACTATGTGTGAGGTTTAAAGGAAAGGAATCAACCTGGTAAGAAAACTGAATGGTGAAAGACAGAGAGGAGTGGCTGAAAGAGCAAATGTGAGATGTTAGGCCTGCTCTTTGATGACTGTTTATGCAGGAAATAGGGATTTCTAACATAGAATAAAGTTCCAGAGAAGTGCACATTTGTGCAGAGAAGCTTTGGTGGCTGGCAGCCTAGTAGAGCTTCTACTAAAGGCTTACCAGGAAAGGGTGCAAGAATTACCAGCTCCCAGTTCTCACAGGCAACTATAGGGTTGGTTCAGTCTCTGATACACAGAGCAGGTCATTCAGTGCCTGTGAAATGTTTTGGTCTGACTGCAAAATATTGATGTTTATATTCCCTGCTTGTATGAGAGAGTGATTTGGGGTTCTGGGTGGGGAAAGTCAGGGACTGTTTTTGTTAAATTTTATTTCTTGGGGCTAGCTAGTTATTCAGTTATGTTGAGGCAACATTGAACATTTGCTGTGAAACTCCACCGCCCTCCCGTGCACACCAGCACAGCAAATGTTCAATCCCTAAAGAAGCTTTACTGAAGTGAAACAAGGCACTTGTTGGATGGATGAGGCATGAGTACTTCTAAGAACTGTCATATTTCTACAGTCTGGGCCAGTGTTTTCAACAGCTGGGACGACATCTAACCGAACCATGCTCTCAAGCTAAGTAAACTTTTTGTTTTTTCCTTGTGCACAGTGATGGGTGTAGTACCCAATTGATAATTACATTTTGGCGATGGTGGAGTTTTATGCCAATGAAAAGAAATTATGCAGCTTTGAATCATTTTTGATTGCTGAGTATATATGCAATTTGAGGCTTTCCCTCCACCTTTTTGTATTAAATGGTTATCTTGGGAACGCAGCCCATCTCTGGCGAGTAATATTATTTTTGATTATAGGTAGTATTTATATTGTTACTCTTTAAATTTTTCTTGAGAAACATTTAAATATCTACATGGCACAAATGTGCGTGAGGCAAATCTCTTTCAATAGAAAGGAAACTCCAGAGTGAGAGTGCATGGGATGAAGTTAAAAGGAAATAGGCTCAGGAGTAATCTAAGGTAGAGAATGACACGGGGAGCGATCCCCGCAGCGAACCGCTGCGTGGCTGCGGTTTGGCTGCGGGTTATGGTGACCTCATTAGCAAATCGCCGCAGACGCGGGGACAAATCCTTTCACCGACCGCAAAAACGGTGAATAGATTTGTCCCCGCAGGCCAATGTCCCCCCCTCTAGGAACCGCAATTTACCTGTGTTTTCACCGTGCTCCTCATTTGTCAGATCAACCCTTCCTGCCAATAGAACCCGCCCCCCCCCGACGATCGCCCTCACTGGTAGGAGGGTGCCCAACCCCTCCTGCCGGCACCCCCAACGGCCCCCTATATCGCCAATAGGAGGGTGCCCAACCCCTCCTGCCGGTCCCTCCCCCAACAAACCCCGCCATCCCGAAACACCACCCTTAGTCTTACTTTCCAAGTTGGACCGGACAGCTCCTCGCTCGTCTGGCCAGCAGGCCTGCCTCCGTCCAAATGAGGCGGGCCCGCCCCTCCCCTCCCCTGCCTAACCCACAGGATCCTAGGGCCTGATTGGCCCAAGCACCTAAGGCCCCTCCTATAGCGGGAGTGGCTTTAGGTGCCTAGACCAATCAGGCCCTAGGATCCTGTGGGTTGGGCAGGGTAGGGGCGGGCCCGCCTCATTTGGACGGAGGCAAGCCTGCTGGCCATACGTGTGAGGAGCCGTCCGGTCCAACTTGGAAAGTAAGACTAAGGGGGTTCCAGGGTGGGAGGGTTCGTTGGGGGGGGGGTCCAGCAGGAGGGGTTGGGTACCCTCCTGCCGGCGATCTTAGGGGAGGCCATTGGGAGGACCGGCAGGAGGGGTTGGGTACCCTTCTGCTGCGATTGTCGGGAGGGCCGTTGGGGGGGTCTACAGGAGGGGTTGGGTGCCCTCCTGCCGTGATCGCTGGGGGGAGGGGAGACTTGCAGCCGTAGCCGCGGTCACTATGCTAATCACGGCAGGGAGATCTTTGCCGCGATTAGGTACAGCGGCCGCGTCTACTTACCATATAGGCTAACATTGTAAGCATTTAAAGTACATGTCGTGTTTGTTTTTGCATTGCTAGCCCCAGGGGTGGTGGAAGATTAGTGATTGAAAAACTGTATGAAAAATAACTATTTTAAATTTAGTGATCAAAATGTGTCAGTTTTGAGAATTTATATTAATTAATTTTTTCTCTGCGTGTTTTGTTTTTGTATAGTTATTAACTAATATTTAACTAAGTTTTAAAGTTTTAAAGAATGTTTCCTTTATACGTAAATAAAGAAAAGTGAATGGGATTGCAGTGGCGGTGACGGGGCGGTGAATGGGGTGGCAGTGGCGGTGACGGGGCGGTGAAGAGGATGGTGAGACGGGGACGGGGCGGTGACGGGGATGGTGAGACGGGGACGGGGCGGTGACGGGGATGGTGAGACGGGGACGGGGCGGTGACGGGGACCAATTTTTTCACCGTGTCATTCTCTAATCTAAGGAAATACTTTTTTACAGAAAGGGTGGTAGATGCATGGAATAGTCTCCCAGTAGAGGTGGTGGAGACAAAGTCTGTGTCTGAATTCAAAAAAGCATGGGACTGACATGTGGGATCTCTTAGGGAAAGTAGGAGATAGTGGATGTTGTGGATGGGCAGGCTGGATGGGCCATTGGCCTTTATCTGTCATCATGTTTCTATATTAAGGTTCAGCAAAGAAGAAGTGGGGAAGGAACTGTGCACATCAACCTGAGATAAAGCAGAGTATTGAATACAAACAACTATTGCAATGCAAAACATATAAAATATCTTGTAATTTCTTCCAGACCCGACATGGTCCGTGTTTTGGCTTCAGAAGGGAAGCCTGCTTCAGGGGTACAGATGTCAATCTGATATATAGTGCTGAAGCACTTAAACATCTTATTCTCACATTGTGAAAAACTCGGTGAGAACTCTTGGGAAAGGTAACGAATCACTTGGGAGCTGCTTAGGTGCATGTACATAAACATTTTGCACTATTAATGTACATGCAGATACGCAGCTCCCGAGTGAGTTCTGTAATGGGAGCCCTGTGGTGATGGTACTACTGTAGCCCAGAGTTATATCTGTCCAGGCAGGAATAATTGCTTTCAGTTCTGAGTGATCCTACAGGAAAAGACACACGTATGTTCAGGGCAGGATTAACCAATAGGCCAAGTAGGCACGTGCCTAGGGCCCGAAATGGTCAGGGGGGGCCCGATGAAGGAAGGCATCAACATTGTTTTTTTCCAAATGGCGATGGGCCCCTCCAGCATCGATCGGCAATGCGGGGCCCTCCGATCGGCAACGTGGCCCCCCCCCCCCATCAACGGAAATAAGACAAGCAAGCAATGCAGGTAAGAAAGGCAATGGGAACTGTAATTGTGCAAGCAGTGCTGCTTGCCCAAAACTTCCCTCTGACGCAACTTTCTGTTTCCGCCTGTGCGCATGGTGGGGTGGGGCGGGGCAGGGGGCCCAGTGTACTTGTGTGCCTAGGGGCCCTCGACGAATTAATCCTGCCCTGCGTATGTTGGTGAGTCTGTTTTGGGTTTTTTTTAGACTGGTTTATGGACAAAACTGAGGGCATTACTAGACTGTCTGTGATGGATCCTTCCCCTATGCAATGCATCTCAGACAACCTTTCTGGATTGGACTGTATATATATATATATATATATTTTTTTTTTTTTTTGTACAAAATATATAATTTTAAAACTGTTGCTTGCATACTTTTTTATCAGCTCTTGGAGGACAAATTAATTAAGGAGTGAATTGACCCATATATTTCTGAAGTAATACATTGGTTTTTCAAAACCAAATTCCTGTATCTCATCCTATTTCAACATTTGTTTAGCTTATGGTAAAACATAGTTATTGATTTATTTCAATGAGTGTTTCAGGCTCATGTGCACAATAGCCTAGAAAGGTATTGTCCAGAGACAACTGCTGCAAACTCATTCCTACTGAGCTATGTCTAAAATTCAGCTCAGTAAAATATTGTACCAGCTTTCTTTTTTTTTAAGTTGAATTTTTTTTTTATTGCAATTGTTGGTTCTAGAAGAAATTTGATTGCATTTATCCATTTAAATATTTATTGGAATGGGGAGTATTATATGAATAATCCCAGATCATGAATTTTAATTTATTTTAGTATTTTGCTAGTTGCATTTCTCCCATTCCTTAGTATAAACACCCATCATCTCTCCAGAGTGACTAGATTATATAATTCATAGAGCCAAGGGAAGCTCACATAGGGGTCCTTTTATCAAGCCATACTAGCAGGGTTAGCGCGTCGTACATTTCATCACGCGCTAACCCCCTCAGCCGACTAAAAAACTAACGCCTGCTCAATGCAGGCGTTAGCCGCTAGCGCAGCAGGCGATTTAACGCGCGGTATTACACGTGTTAAACCCCTACCGCAGCTTGATAAAAGGACCCCATAGTAAATTTCAAAAATCATAGGAGACATTTATGAGTATACTAAAGCAGAGATTTCTGTATATTTTCTCCTGCCTGTTTTAAATCTACTACTTCATCCAATGCCCCCTAGTCCTAGTATTTTTAGAAAGAGTGAACAAGTGATTCACATCTATCCTTTCCATTCCACTCAGTATTTTATAGACCTCTATCATATCACCCTTGAGCCATCTCTTCTCCAAGCTGAAGAGCCATAGGTGCTTTAGCTTTCCTCATAGGGAAGTCATCTCATCCTTTTTATCATTTTTGTCGACCTTCTCTGTACCTTGCCTAATTTCGCTCTATATTTTTGGAGCTATGGCAACCAGAACTGGACACAGTATTTGAGGTGCAGCCATACCATAGAGCAATACAAGGGCATTATAACATTTTCATTTTTGTTTTCCATTCCTTTTCTGATAATTCCTATTTGCTTTCTTAGCCACCACCGCACATTGAGCTGAGGGTTTCAATGTATCCTGAACAATGACACCTAGATCCTTTTCCTGGGCAGGTTCCTCTTTTCCACATGCATCACTTTACACTTGCTCACATTAAACATCATCTGCTATTTTGATGTCCAGTCTCCCAGTCTCATAAGGTCCTCTTGAAATTTTTCAGAATCCTCTTGCGATTTAACAGCTTTGAACAACTTTGTGCCATCAGCAAATTTCATTATCTCACTAGCTATTTCCATCTCTAGATCATTGATAAATATATTAAAAAGCAGAGGTCCCAGCACAGACCCCTGGGGAATCTCACAATTTATCCTTCTCCATTAAGAATATTGACCATTTAAACCTACTCTCTATTTTCTATCTTTCAACCAGTTCTTAATCATTAATAGGTCATTACCTCCTATCCCAGATATTCAGTGCTAGATCATGTCTGGGTACTGGTTTGAATAAGTATTTCTGATCTGGTTCCCTCACACCACCCCCAATATAATCCCCCTTCCTCCTTCCTCCTCTGCTTCCAAAAAGCAAAGGCGCACACAACCAAACCCATACCCTCAATGTAATTCCATTCCCTTTCCCTCCCCCAGAGCATTCTAGTCCACAATATGGCTCCATCCCCAATACACACTCTTGGCCACCCGTGGGCTTATCTTTTGAAATCCCTGGTGGTCTAGGGGTCATCAAGACAGGAGACACTTGCTTCTGTTCATCATGGCTACGTATGTAAAATGGTTGCTGTGACCTCTAGTGGAAGTTTCACAGTACTAGCAAGTACAGAAAGGAAGGGTCTTTTGACCTTTGGGAGGAGAATTGGAGGGAGGATATGAGACTGGATTGGGCATGGGTTTTAAATTTTAGGAAGGAGAGGGGGATTTGATGGGGGCCTTTAGACCTTGTAGAAAAAGTGGAATCAGGGGAGTTGAGTCATATGGGGGGGGGAGATTTTGATGTTGTGGGGGATTTAGGAGAGGGATCAAGTTAACGTGGAGAAGGTAGGAGGGAAGGGAGACTTTTGCATGCTAATGGATGTTATCCAGAAGATATGCGGGTGCTGGCTAATATTCAGTGCTAGCACCTGCTTAGCTAACTGGGCAAAATTAGGACTGTTATGCAGGCACTGGCAATGAATTTGCTTTATTTTTTTTGAAGATGTGAATAAACTTGTGGATTAAGGTGAGCCAGTTGATGTAGTGTATCTAGATTTTAAGGCAGCATTTGACAAAGTTCTTCGAGAGACTCCTGAGAATATTAAAATGTTACGAGTTAGGTGGCAATGTTCTATTGTGGATTAGGAATTAGTTATTGGACAGAAAACACATAGGGCTATAATCAAAAGAAACATCTAAGTCTGATTTGGATGTAGGGTGCTGGTCGCCCAAAGTCGGCATCAGTAAAATGTCCATTCTCGAAAAATATGTCTAAACTATTCTATTTTTCGAAAACCCGGCCCATGTGCCTAAGGCCCCGCCCACAGGAGGGACCTATTCTGATTGGCCCAGGCGCCTTAGGCCTCACCTGTGGGCGGGGCTTTGGGACGGCTGGGACAATCCGGGCCTATTCTGGCATCGGCTGCCTGCTGGATGGGCGGGTTTGGCACCCCGGCCGTCCGGCCAACTTTAAAAGGTATGGGGAAGAGGGGTGGGGGTGGGGGGGGGGGTCGTGGGGTAAGCTGGCGGGGTCACGGGTTGGTGGGGGGGGCGATCAGGGATTCTGGGGGGCAGTCATTGGGGGAAGGGGGGTTGCATCGAGGGCAGGAGGGCCTGGGATCCCTCCTGCCCGTAATGTAGTTGGGGGTGGGGGGTAGGGCTCACCGGGCCAGGAGGGCTTGGGCTCCCTCCTGGCCCAATCCAGTCATGGGGGGGGGGGTAGTCGCTGGGGCCAGGAGAGCTTGAGCTGGGGCGGGGCAAGAGAGATGCCTCATCTCCCCTACCACAATGCCA
Source organism: Geotrypetes seraphini (assembly GCF_902459505.1). Classification (NCBI taxonomy): domain Eukaryota; kingdom Metazoa; phylum Chordata; class Amphibia; order Gymnophiona; family Dermophiidae; genus Geotrypetes; species Geotrypetes seraphini. The sequence goes on along the minus strand of NC_047089.1, from coordinate 167,139,300 downwards.
TCACTCCTCTACCCGAGCTGCCGCGACCCACGGCAGGAGAGATAGGGCATCTCTCCTGCCACAGGTCGCGGCAGTTTGGGTAGAGGAGTGATGGCATCACGGTAGGGGAGATGAGGCATCTCTCCTGCCGCGATGTTTGCAGTGGGTAGGTTGCTGGGCCGCTGAACTGATGGCGCCAGCGGCCATCAGCTCAGCGGCCCCTTTTTTTGGCACTTAGACCTGGTTTGACTTCGTCTAAGTCAAAAAGGTCTAAGTGCCGACTAGGCAACCTGTAAATGTTTTGGTTATACTTGTTTTACGCCTAGGTATAGGTCGGCCCACCTCCCGCCCACTGCCCGCCCTTTCCCCTCCTCTAAACACACCTCTGTTCTCTCTGTGCATTTAGTGGCAGGGGAAAGGTCTAAGCTATTTTTAGATACGTCTAAAAACCAGCTTTGGTTATGGGTACTTAGACGATCAGGCTTTTTGATCGTCCAAGTAGCCATTTAGGACACTTTTTAGACTTTTATTTTATTATTAACCCCTTAATCTTTGTGTTGAAGTTGCCTATGGTTGGAATATCTTTATTAAAATTAGATATAACCATTTTTTATATTTTAAAGTATGGAAACTTTTAAATCTAGGTTAGTAAGCATATCTGGTATTTCATTAAAAAGAAGGATTTTCGCTTAATATATTCTTAATGTTGTTTGAAATGCATCCTAAGTTTGCAAGGTTAAGGTATATTTGAGGAAATTTTTATATCAATTATATTTACTTTAACTGGGTTTTTTTTGTAATAGGAAACATATTTATTCATTCATTTACTGTATATACTTGAATACAGAACCCATCAAAAATTTCAACTCACTTTAAATTCTAAGAGGGGCATAATAAAAACAACGTCTAAGTCCCCTTTTGGCCTAAGGCCCTAGGCACACAAAGTAGGTAGCAGGGAAATGTCCATTCTAAAAAAAAAAAGTCCAAAATGTGTGTGGGGGGGGGGGGTTTCGAGAATGGCCTATCTGTATGTTCAGCAGTTTAATCGTGTATGCTTTCAACACATTCTTGACCAACAAATTACCCAACTCCCAAATACCCAAAACAAGACCTTTTTTTTTTTTTTTTTAATTTATTTATCAAATTTTGCATCATTATCATTTATACAGATAACAATAAAGAAAGGAAGATCATAAGTAAAAAAAAACAGAACCATAACTATTATTAAGACATTTCACTAACTCCTCAAGAAAATATCCTAGTAATCTAAACAAATCAAATCAATATAATCCTTGATGAAAGATCAACATTAATACTTTAAACTCCAAATATTAATTCCGTGATGTCTAACTAACTTCATTAAGTTGTAAAAATTGTTCTAACTGAATCGAGTCCCAATATACATATTCAGTATCTCTAAATTTTATTAAGCATTTGCAAGGAAATTTTAAATAGAAAGTGGCTCCCAAAGCCAACACTCTTGATTTCAAAGCTAAAAATGCTTTTCTCCTCAATTGCGTGGAAAAATCAATACATTATCTCCACAGAATTTCACTTGCTTATTCCGAAAATAAGCTTTCATTATTAAAGATTTATCTATTTCTCTTGCACATGTTATCAATAGGGTAGATCTAGTTTGAATTCTATCTTGAGAATCCTCCAAAAAACCAGTTAAATCAAAATCAATTTGTTCCAACTGATCTACACCCATTTCTGTGGGAATTTTCTTTCTCTGAGGAATATAATATAAATTAGTTATGGGCAAATTCTCTGCGTCAGTTAATCCCAATATTTCCTTAAAGTATTTCCGAATCAATATTTCTGGGTTCTTGGGAAATTAACTAACCGTAGGTTTTTTGCCCTTTGAAAATTTTCCATTTTCTCAAATTTCATATGAGTAATATGAGAATCTTTAACTGTTGTTGAGGTCACAGCTTGCAATGTAACCACATGAGACTCAGTTGTTCTAATACATTTTTCCATAATTTTCAAGTTAGAATCCACATTTTCCAACTTTTCAATCACCTCCTGTGAAAATTTTACATCCTGAGTCACCACTGACTTTAATAACCCCTCCATTCTAATATTTATTTGCCATAAATCTTTAAGCGTAACCTCCTGTTGCTCTTCCTGGGAGTCTCTTGCAAATAAAGCCTCATCTTGGAATGATAAGGCTTTAGGTATGGCCCCATAAATTAATGAGGACGACACCTGTAGCACAGGTACTCCAACAGGTTGAGAACTGGAACCTGAATTAGGATCCAAACCTACTGGAACATTTGGTGAAGGCTGTGGAGTTCTTCCTGGGGGACAAAGAGACGCCCCTGATAGCGAGTCAACTCCCTGACTTTGGCCCAAGGCACTGGTTGAAACAAGGTGTCTTTCTATGGGACCAGGCAAATTAGGTGTTGATACTTTTGGTTTCCCCTTTCTTTTCCCCATAGTAATTCAAAAATACATACAATTAGTACTGCTTCCCTTGTCTCCCAGAGTCTCCAAGGGGCCCCCACGCCCTGCGGCCGCGCGCCGCAGTCGCGGCGTCCCTTTCACTGGCAATGAAAGGACCCGCGTGACGTCAGGGCAGCCTCCCCCGCAAGTGCCTGCAGAGATCCGCTCCCGACGCTCTGACTCGGGCTGTTAGGTGAGTGCTGCAGTCCTGGGCAAGTATAGTCCACCACTTCTGGCACCTCAAATAAAGATATTTTCTCCAGGGAAGTGCAGTCGCGGCGTCCCTTTCACTGGCAATGAAAGGACCCGTGTGACGTCAGGGCAGCCTCCCCCGCAAGTGCCTGCAGAGATCCGCTCCCGACGCTCTGACTCGGGCTGTTAGGTGAGTGCTGCAGTCCTGGACAAGTATAGTCCACCACTTCTGGCACCTCAAATAAAGATATTTTCTCCAGGGAAGTGCAGTCGCGGCGTCCCTTTCACTGGCAATGAAAGGACCCGCGTGACGTCAGGGCAGCCTCCCCCGCAAGTGCCTGCAGAGATCCGCTCCCGACGCTCTGACTCGGGCTGTTAGGTGAGTGCTGCAGTCCTGGGCAAGTATAGTCCACCACTTCTGGCACCTCAAATAAAGATATTTTCTCCAGGGAAGTGCAGTCGCGGCGTCCCTTTCACTGGCAATGAAAGGACCCGTGTGACGTCAGGGCAGCCTCCCCCGCAAGTGCCTGCAGAGATCCGCTCCCGACGCTCTGACTCGGGCTGTTAGGTGAGTGCTGCAGTCCTGGGCAAGTATAGTCCACCACTTCTGGCACCTCAAATAAAGATATTTTCTCCCCAAAACAAGACCTTTTAGGCGAACGAGGGGTCAGTCCTTCGCCTAAAAGCACAATTCTCTAACTGGATTCTGTCATAAACAACACCAGTTAGAGAATCGTAGAACTGTCCCATCCCCCTCCCCCACAATGATCAAGGCAGGAAAGATGCCTAATCTCTCCCGCCACAACCCCCCCCCCCCCGACACATCACAGCAGGAGAGATGCCCAATCTCTCCTGCCAGAACCCCCCAAACCAGTGCACTCTTCACCGACAGGAGGGATGCCCAGCCCTTTCTGCTGGAAACGCCCCCAGAACCGGCCTGCTCTTCATTGGCAGAAGGAATGCCCAGTCCCTCCTGCTGGATACCTATTATGGGCAGGGCCTTAGGCACATGGGCCAACCTAAGATTCCGGTTGGCCCAGGTGCCTAAGGCTCCTTCTATGGGCGGGACCTTAGGTGCCTGGACCAGTCAGACCCAAGACCCCTCCCGGGGGTGGGCTGGGTGCTCTGGCAGGGGGGTGAGGGTGTCTGGCATGAAGGACTGGGCATCCCTTCTGCCGATGAAGAGCGGTTTGAGGGGGGAGTGTCTGGCAGGAGGGACTTGGCATCTCTCCTGCCGTTGAAGAGTACGCCAGTTTGGAGGGGAAGGGGGTTCCAACAGGAGAGGCTCTTGCCGGTGAAGAGTGTGCCGGTTCAGGGGGTGCCTCTGGCAGGAGGGACTTGGCATCTCTCCTGCCGGTGAAGAGTGCGCCAGTTCGGAGGGGAGGGGGGTTCCAACAGGAGAGGCTGGGCATCTCTCCTGCTGAGATCATTATAGGTGCAGGCAGCCGCAATCAGCAAAGCGACCTGATTCAGAACTTATGCCTGTTTTGACTTCTTCTAAGTCAAAACGTATAAGTTCCATCTGGAAACCTGTCAAACTTTTTTTGGTAATGGCTGCCGGACGACTAAGTCTAGGTTGGCCCACATTCCGCCTACCTCCCGTCCTATCCACCCATCCAAAAATGCCCCTTTTCATTCTGGGCATACAGCAGCACTGAAAAGACCTAAGTTGGTTTTAGATATATCTAAAACTAGTTTTGATTATCGGTATTTGGATGACCTGTCTTTTTGATCATCCAAGTACCGACTTAGGCCGTGTTTTGGACTTTTGTAAAAATTTTATTATGAACCCCTAAGTTTACCCTTCCCCCATGGTATCTGGCATTCCTCCCCTTCCCTCCTTTGGGAAGGGCATTCATTTTCCCCTCCCCCCCACACCTCATATGATCACCTACAATGATGATTCAAAAAGAATCAATTAAATAATTGGAGGGTATACCCCCACAAAGGAATTAGAGTTGGACATACCTGATTTTTATACAGTAGATACTGGGCTCTCTGATGATATCTTCAAGATCTCTCGTATTATAGAAGCCTCTAAAGTTCAAAAACCGTAAGGTGTTGCTCCTTGTTTGGTGAAGGATAAACTTGTCATACATAGAAGATTTAGGTTTTTTTAGAGAATCAGAGCACGATGCAGTTCTTACAATTTTGTCACTATCATATAAAAATTCCCCATTTTAATAGAATGTTGTTCACTATGTGAGTTTGTTCCACAGCAGGTTTAGTAGATTCAGAAACATCTCTGAAACCATAATAGATGAACTTAAAGTGAAAAGTGTACATTTGTATACACTAGCAGGAAAACAGTACACACTCTGCAAATAGTGGGGTCTCTTTATTAAGGCATGTGAATCGATTTAGCGTGTGTTAAAGATTAGCGCATGCTAAATGCTAAGGCACCCATTATATTCTATAGGCGCCTTAACATTTAGCATGCCCTAATCTTTAGTGCACACTAAATCAGTTAGCGCGCCTTAGTAAAAGAACCCAAGTGTGCACTATTTGAAATGTATGCTGTCAATGACTTTGCTCCCGTGATAACAAAGGACCCCTTTTACAATATCACAATAGCTATTTGCCTGTGGCAAATGCTCCGAAGCCTATTGGACTAGAATGGGTTTTAGAGCATTTGCCATGGGAGAATCACTACTGCAGCACTGTAAAAGGAACCCAAAATGACTAAACAAAAGTTTAAAAATAAACATTCCTAGACACATGGGAAATGCCACAAAATGAAAATTTTCTCACTATCCATCTGTAAGCAGAAATGGTCACTCTTAATTCAGTGATGACACTGGTGGAAGGTCTGGATGAGAGATAATTTTCATAAGAGACCTCAGAGGTCATTCATTACCTGTTTCTGATATTTAGTATTTTCTCTGTGAAACACAACATAAATTTGCCACCGAGTTCTTGAGAGGAAGAAATAACAAGCTCAGCGCTAAAGGTTTCATTTAACATATACACAACTTGAAATAAGCTCCTTAGTAAAGTTTCCAGAGGAAATAATTAGATTAGCATATGAGGCTCTTTTTCTTGTATCTTTACTCTTTTTAATACATTTCATAGTGCATAATAATTTCCCTTCTACCAGCTTAGACTTCCTCCAATGACTTTCTAATTGGGGCCTCTCCTGTTTCAGAGCGTGAAGCTCCCCTGAATACTACAGAGTCAATCTGGTCTTTTTTGAAGGGTGTTTTAATAGATACAATAAGATCAATAGGTCTAGCAATTTCTTTGTTCCAGATATCCATTAAATTATTTACCAAAGGCCTTCTAGGTTTTCAGAGATGTATAGTTCTCAAAGGAATATGATTCTTATTACAGACTAACTCCTCTTGCAAACAAAATGGTCATTAGAAAGCTTATACTTACAGAACGTGAGGATATATATACATACGTTTAGGCAGACATATTCTGGACAATTTTATAAAGCCTATTTCTGCATATAACCATTATTTTACCAGCATAAACGCCTTTTTAAAATTATCTACCAAACCAACAAATATTAATCTCCAGTACAGAAGAGCAACTAGAACATAACATAAGCATTGCCATACTGGGACAGATCGAATGTCCATTAAGCACAATATCCTTCCAACAGTAGTCAATCCAGGTCCAAGTACCTGACAAGATCCCAAGTCAACCAGATTTTATGCTGCTCATTTGACAAATAAGCAGTGGATTATCCTAAATACATCGTAATAATGGATTATGGATTTTTCTTTTAGGAAATTATCCAAACCATTGTTAAACCTTGCTAAGCTAACTGCTTTTACTATATTATCTGGCAACAAATTCCAGAGTTTAATCACCCATTGAGTGAATAAATATTTTCTTTGATTTGTTTTAAATTTACCACTCTGTATTATTTGAAAAAAGTAAACAGATGATTCACATCTACCCATTCCATTCCACTCAGTATTTTATAGAACTCTATATCTATAGATATCATTTATCTCAACTTCCAAAAGGCCTTTGATAAGGTCCCCCATGAACGGCTACTTAAGAAATTGTCGAACCATGGGGTGGGAGGGGATGTACACAGATGGATCAGGCACTGGTTGGCCGACAGAAAACAAAGGGTTGGAGTCAAGGGCCAATACTCCGATTGGCAGAGAGTCACAAGCGGTGTTCCGCAGGGGTCAGTGCTGGGACCACTGCTGTTCAACATATATATCAATGACTTGGAAACGGGGACGAGGTGTGAAGTTATAAAATTTGCTGATGACACCAAACTCTGCAGCAGAGTTAGGAACACAAAGGAGTGCGAAGACCTGCAAAGGGACCTAAGCAAACTGGAAGAGTGGGCAAACAAATGGCAAATGTGCTTTAACATAGAAAAATGTAAGGTCATGCATATAGGGAAAAGGAACCCGAGGTACAGCTACAAAATGGGGGGAACATTGCTGGGGGAGAGTAATCTTGAAAAAGACTTGGGTGTGCTAGTGGATACAACCATGAAATCAACAGCGCAATGTGCAGCGGCCTCGAAGAAAGCTAACAGAATGCTGGGCATCATTAAGAAGGGAATTACAACCAGGACGAAGGAAGTCATCATGCCATTATATCGTGCAATGGTGTGCCCGCATCTAGAGTACTGTGTCCAATATTGGTCGCCGTACCTCAAGAAAGACATGGCGATACTTGAGAAGGTCCAGAGAAGAGCTACGAAAATGATAAATGGTATGGAGGACTGTTCATACGCTGACAGGCTGGACAAGCTGGGGCTCTTCTCCCTGGAAAAGAGGAGGCTTAGAGGGGACATGATAGAAACTTTCAAGATCATGAAGGGCATGGAGAAGGTAGACAAGGATAGATTCTTCAAACTACGGAGAACCACAGGCACAAGAGGGCACTCAGAGAAACTGGAAGGGGAGAAGTTTAGAACAAATGCCAGGAGGTTCTTCTTCACACAGAGGGTTGTGGACACATGGAACGCACTCCCGGAGGAAGTGGTCGGGCAGAGTACGCTACAGGGATTCAAAGAGGGATTGGATGGATTCCTGAAGGATATGGGGATTGAGGGATACAGATAAGGGTAGATAAGAGAATGGAAAGAGTATAGATGAAAACAAGGGGGCTATAGGGCTAAATCAAGATAACATGACAGGTCATGGACCTGATGGGCCGCTGCGGGAGCGGACTGCTGGGCGCAATGGACCTCTGTTCTGACCCAGCGGAGGCAAATTCTTATGTTCTTATATCTCCCTTAGCCATAGCGTCTCCAAACTGAAGAGCCACCTTTTATAACCTTCCTCATAGGCAAGCCACCCCATACCCTTTATCATTTTCATTGACCTTCTCTGTACCTTTTTCTAATTCTACTAATCTTTTTTGAGATGTGGTGACCAGAATTGCATACAATATTCAAGGTGCAGTTGTACCATGGAGCAATACAAAGACTGGAGGTTGACCAAATTTTGTTTTGGTCTTGACATCGAAACTGGCTAGAAATCTGGGTTCAGGTTTCAGCTGAAAATGACAGAGTTGGGGAAATCAAACCACCAAAGCTTGATCTTGACTTCTTCTTCTTATCAGGCTTTAGAAGATCATTAAAAACTTATTTGTTTGAAAAATTTGCATAATCAGATTAGTCAATCTTATAATGTGATCTTATGAATTATGTATCTTTGATATAAAGTTGCTGTGTTTTACAGTTTTCTTCCTATTGTGAACTACATTGAACCGCAAGGTACTGTAATATAAAAATTAAGTTCTTCTTCTTATTATTATTAAATGTAGCAGAATGGTGAGGTAAGATTTCCCTTGGCTAAATCCATGTTGGCTTTATCTCATTAATGCATTAATATATCCTCATTCATTTTGTTCTTTTAATAGTTTCCACAAATTTGCCTAGCACTGATGGCAGGCTCACTGGTTTATAATTTCCCTGGTCACTTCTGGAACACTTTTAAAAACTTTGCATGACATTGGCCACTCTCCAATCTTCCAGGACCACATTTGATTGTAAAGATAAAATAGATAATACTAATAGTCCTAAAATAGTTCTAAAATAGATAGTACTACTACTAGTACTAGATAATACTACTAGTTCTATTTGTACTATGGGATGTACTGTATACCATCTGGCCTAGATGATTTGCTACTCCTTAATTTGGCAAATTGCTTCCAAGTTTATAGAGATTTGTTTCAGTTCCTCTGACTCATCATTATCATCACCACCACTATATACTATTTCTGGCATTGGTATCTCCCCCACATCTTCCTTAGTGAACATAAGAAAATAAGAATTGCTGCTGCTGGGTCAGATCAGTGGTCCATCATGCCCTGTAGTCCACTCACACGGTGGCCCCCAGGGTCAAAGACCAGTGCTCTAAATGAATCCAGCCTCACCTGAGTATGTTCCAGTTTAGCAGGAACTTGTCCAGCTTAGTCTTTTCCCCTACAACAGGCTCTGGAAGAGCATTCCAGCTCTCCACCACTCTCTGGGTGAAGAAGAACTTCCTTATGTTTGTACAGAATCTATCCCCTTTCAACTTTAGAGAGTGCCCTCTCATTCTCCCTACCTTGGAGAGTGTGAACAGTCTGTCTTTATCTACTAAGTCTATTCCCTTCAGTATTTTGAATGTTTCGATCATGTCTCCTCTCAGTCTCCTCTTTTCAAGGGAGAAGAGGCTCAGTTTCTCCAATCTCTCACTGTACGGCAACTCCTCCAGCCCCTTAACCATTTTAGTTGCTCTTCTCTGGACCCTTTCAAGTAGTACTGTGTCCTTCTTCATGTACGGCGACCAGTGCTGGACGCAGTACTCCAGGTGAGGGCACACCCTGGCCCGGTACAGCGGCATGATAAATTCTCCGATCTGTTTGTGATCCCCTTCTTAATCATTCCTAGCATTCTGTTCGCCCTTTTCGCCGCCGACACCGCACATTGCATAGATGGCTTCATTGACTTGTCGACCAGTACTCCCAAGTCTTTTCTTTGGGGATCTCTCCGAGTACTGCACCGGACATTCTGTATTCATATATAAGATTTTTGTTATCGACATGCATCACCTTACACTTTTCCATGTTAAACCTCATTTGCCATGTCGCGGCCCATTTCTCGAGCGTGTTTATGTCACCTTGCAGGTCTTCGTAATCCTTCTATGTCTTCACTACTCTGAATAACTTCATATCGTCTGCAAATTTAATAACTTCGCTTGTCATACCAATTTTCAGGTCATTTATAAATATGTTGAAGAGCACCGAACTTTGCAGCACTCCACTCGTGACGCTTTTCCAGTGTGAGTATTGCCCATTTACCTCCACTCTCTGTTTCCTATCTGCCAACCAGTTTTTAATCCATGTGAGTATTTCACCCTCGATTCCATGGCTCACAATTTTTCAAAGTAGTTGTTCATGCAGGACCTTGTCGAACGCCTTCTGAAATCCAGATATACAATGTCTACTGGGTCTCCCTTGTCTATCTACAGCAAGAAGAAGTGCAGCAAATTCGTCAAGCAAGATCTTCCTTTGCTGAAGTCGTGCTGGCTGCTCCTCATCAGATTGTGTCCATCTAGGTGATCAATGAAGCCAAAACAAAGAATTCCTTTAGTCTCTCTGCAAAGGCCTTGTCTTCCCTGAATGCCCTTTTTACCCATCAGTCATCTAGTAGTTCAACTGATTCTTTTACTAGCTTTTTTCTTCTAATATGCCTAAAAAAGTTTTTACTATGGGCTAGATTCACTAAGCCCACTAATTAAGTTCTGACCACTTAGTGAGCTCTTTGCAACTCAATTTCTCTTGGGTTGCAAATAGAATCAAAATATTTTTTCCTAAATCGGGCAGCACTAGTGGGTAGAATGTTGCTTGAAAAATTCTCATGTAATTTTGAAAATGCCAGTGTTACATAGTAACTAAGTTAATGTACTTAAGTAATGGCATGGAGGGGCATTTTCAACAGGATGTATGAGGTTGGACGTTTTGGGCAGGACATCCACAAACCCAGGAGAAATAATGTCCATTTTCAAAGCTGCCTCTAATTTTGGGTATTCCTGCCGGCTCAGCTGATGGGAATTCTCCCTGCCTAGATCAACTGAACTGTGGAGCCCTACTCCCCTCCCCTGACATCCACCAACATTTTTGCTCCCACATCACCCGACACCACCAGATATCGTGGAACACCTACCACATCACCCTACACCCCTGTACCTTCCACTACAAAATCAGCAGGAGAGAAGCCCACTCCCTCCTGCCTACAGGGCTGCATGATGAGAATGACGGGCCTTCCCCTTCCAATGCATCTTGAGATTGGCTCAAAATGGCAATTTTGAGCCAATCAGGGCCTTATGCTGCTCCCACTGCATCCCAAGATGCTTTGGGAGGGGGAAGACCCGTCATTCTTAGCACATGGCCCTGTAGGTAGGAGGGAATGGGCTTCCCTCCTGATGATTTTACAGCAGAAGGTACGTGGTTGTCAGGTGATGTGGGTGATGTGGGAGGTTTTGCCTGATGGGTGGTGTCAGGTGATGTGGGGGGTGTTTCCTGATGTTAGGTGATGTGTGTAGGGGGGGTCCAGGAATATTGGGGAATGTGGGAGTGTCCTATTACTGCCCACTTTCTCCCCACCATTAAAATATGTTATAAAAATTATTATTAATCTCCACCAATAAAATATATCACTATCATAGAGAGGAATATATTTTATAATGAAATATTAATTTTGGGGGAAGTTATATATATGACTCAAGGACAAAGACCCAGAACATTTACAAATAAACTGAAATTTTAATTCTTTTTAGAAAAGGTATAAAATTACAAACAAGGCCAATAGAAACAGTTATAGATAAGATCTTTTTGAGGAGAGAATTAATAGACATACACAGACAAAATTTCTCTGAGATTAAAAGGTTCAAAGATACTCACACTGCTGGCTGAAAAGTCCTTAGGCCACAGGATAGGGCCCAGCACATGTTTAGAAGCACATGTTTGCAGAGGTTGCAGCTTGGTACAGCACTGGTGATTCAGGAGAAAGAGGAAAGAGAGAGACCGAAGGCCGCATGGTATTGTTTTATAGATGTGGGGAGGATTCCCAGGATGCATCAAAACTCAGGGGCAGTCTCTATCTCACATCCAATCATATAGCAGTGAATCACAGAGCAGGGCAGTCTTTATCTCGGTGAGGTCATGATGAGAGTTTCTCCAGCCATGCTTTTGTGTATTCGCTTTAGCTGCATCTGTCTGGTCATGTCTTTTGTCCTTTAAAATGGTTACTGGCACACCCAGTCATGCTTTTGAACAGCACCTGGACAAGATGGCTGGGGGTCAGGGCTGAACACTATACTTTTCAGAATCCCAGTTAGAAATCATTTTTTCTTTAAGTCCATCATTTCAAGCAAACTTAAATATACTAATTGGGAATATAAGACAAAAGCACACATTCTGCTAAGGATGTAATTACTAAAACAAACTATATACAAATATTTATTAAACCTTGAAAATAAGGAAGAGAGAGAGGAAAAAAGGGAGGATGGGAAAAGAGAGACCATTTGGTGTACGGAGTGTGGCAGGCAGGACAAAGAGAAACCACTCTGTGTACGGAGTGTGGTAACATATAATATCATGCTACAGGGAGATGTTGGGGGTTTGGGGATATCAGGGAGAGGGGTTTAGGGCTCCAGCTGATCCTGGTAGGGGGAATCCCCATCAGCTGAGCTGGCATTAATCCCCAAAATTGACTCAGATGATGAGGATTCCCCTACCGCAATCCGAAAAGCTAGTTGGGTATGCTTGCTTTTGTGTACTTTCACATGGACATTTTTATTTTTGAAAATGGCCAAAAAAGATAGACATCCTAAGGACCAAAACTTATACCTAGGTTATTTTCAAAAATAAAAGATAGATGTCTGGCAGTTTTGAAAATGGACTTGTGGACGTCCTGCCCATAACATCCAACCTCATACATCCTGTTGAAAATGTCCCTCCACGCCTTTACTTAAGTACATTAAGAAGTTACTTGTACTTAGTTACTATGCAACACTGGCATTTTCAAAATTACATGAGAATTTTTCAAGCAGCATTCTACCCAAATTAAAAGCAAGCGACAATTTTCAAAGGAAGAAATACTTGAAGTTTAATTTATAAAATGTTTATAATTTGAATTGTAAGTTATGATGATTCGCTGAAATAGGAGCTTAAATTGTTTAACGCCTTCTAAAGTGAAGGTTGTATGTATGATTCTTTGATTTCCTTAATGTTACCTTATGTAAAACTCTCTCCCCAAATAATGTGGGCTTGATGGGATTTCCTTTTGTTGATTTATGATTGATTTAAATTGTATATACAAGTTTGTATTCCCATTCCTGTATACTTGGTTGATATATTTGAAAATTTCAAAATAAAAATTATAAAATCTGTGCATTTCTGCCCAGGACAAACCCCCCTACTGCCCCCCCCCCCCCCCCATGCATGCCTTAGCTCTCTGGTGGTCTAGTAGCACACTGGGGCAAGAGCAATCCCTACTTGCTCCTGTTAAGTTGTTTCCATGGTAAAAATGGCAGTCTCATAAAATTGTCATTGAAAGTTGCAGCAGCCATTTTTACTACAGAAACAGCATGGGCAGGAGTGAATGGAGATCATTCCTGCTCCAGCTCACCATTAGACCATTAGACCTGGAGGACCCACTGGTGGGTCTGAGAGAAAGGGCTAATCTAGGGGGAGGGGGAACTAAGTGCACACCATGCCTGTTTGTGGTAGAGGAGTGAGTGAGTGATCCAGTGAGAACTCTGCCAGTTCCAGGGGGCTGTTGGAGGAGGAGGATGAACACTACTGTCAGGAAAAGAATAATAGGAATGCCGGACATCATGGGGGAGGGAGGGAGGGAGGGAGGGAGGGAGAGGGGTGGGAGGGAGGGAGGGAGGGAGGTCTTGAATATAATTAATTTATTTTGTTCAAAAAAAGGCATAAGAAATTTAATCTTAGGCCCTCTTTTACTAAGGTGCGCTAACCGTTTAGCGCGCGCTAATTGATTTAGCGCATGCTAAACGCTAACGCATGCATGTTAGTCTATGGATGTGTTAGCATAGGGCGTGCGCTAATCGGTTAGCGCACCTTAGTAAAAGAGGGGGTTAGTTTATATTTGAGTATATGCAGTGGTTACGTTAGTGTCAGGAGAAGTTTTAGTCCTTCATATTTTCCCATGTTTCTTTCTCTCACATAGAGAAACAAGGAAAAAGACAATTTATTGGAGTTCAACAAAATGAGCGGATAAGCTTCTTTCCTCTCAGGTGGGATTTGAATTTACAATCCCAGGTTCTAAAACATTTTAGAGTTTTTCCTTTTCACAGTCCCTTTAGAACAAAAGGCTAATCTCGTGCCTCAAGCACTAAGAACAGCTAAGCCTTAACAGCCGCTTCTCCTTTGGATACCCTACCCCCCGGCTGTTTTATTTAAAAAAAAAAAAAAAAAAACCCAACAAATTTAATCAAAAAAACTGTTTTATTGGGTAAACAAAGTAAAAATATAATACAAGCAATGGAACCAGAAGTAACACACAATGTACAACTCACCCTTTTTTTTGAAAATAAATACAATTACTTACCCCACCCTACAAACCCTCCTCTGCCAGTAAAAAAGATCAAATCAAGGAGAATGTACAGACACCCCCCCAACCCCAGCAGAAACAGTAATTCTATGAAAGAAAATCCCCCACCCCATCCCCAACAAAATGCAATCAGGTAACAGTGAATGCAAAGTTGCTGTAAAACATCTTGCAGATTAAACTACACAAAGAGGATACATACCAAAACAAAATACTATTTCCAGAAAAGATTCATAAATTTAACTTGTTAAGTATCAGATTGCATGATCTGGAAGGAAAGGCCTCAATATAATATTTCCAAATGGACCAAAAACGTTTCTTACGCTTATAAGTAAGACATGTATCTCTAGCTTCCCAAGTCAATAACAACAACAACAAAAGATCAGAAAAAAACATTCACCCTTTCAGGTCTTTATGTTTTATCAGCTTCTTTATATATCATACCTCAGCTGCTGTCTTCTACAATGTTCAAGCCAAACTGTGCACACCTGCAAATATTGTACGTCCTGCCCCATTTCATCCACTCCATTCTGTGCTCTTCTAGCAGTGTTTTTAGATTGGGTTCTTCATAGGGACCTTGGACTGTGGGCTACTCCTTCCTCTCATGCTGGGGCCTTATATTCAGGTTTGTAAGCATGGGTAATGGTGCCTGCCCCTTGATAATCCCCCTTCCTCCTCAGATTTGTTCCTATAGGCTTTCTCCATATACATATATGTATATCATGCCATGTCTCTCCTTGTGACTCTGGGCAAGTCACTTCACTGCCACAGGTACAAAATACAGTAAAGTTCCTGTCTAAAATATGTAAACTGCTTTGATTGTGTAACCACACAGACAAAGCACTATATCAAGTTCCATTCCCTTTACTTGAGTTTATTAGAACTTTATAGTCTCTTCCCCCTCTGTGGGATTATAGACCAGGTTCTCCTCCTTTCCCAGGATTTTAATCCTAAACTGAAATTTGCCTAGGCTGCCTCTAGTCTTTTCCATTTATGGGATTCTAATCTAGTTGTTCTTCCCTGCCCAGAGTCTCCACACTACATGTCAGTTAAACTTGGCTGCCTTTGTAAAGAGGGACCACAGGGGAGTAAATAACTAGTCTCACTCATTATGCAAGCTAACCTTTACAGTTTCATATACTGCCTATCCAGAGACCACTTAAACAGTTTAAAAACTATACCATGCCAAAATCAAGAGAACTAAAAAGAAAAGAAAAGTTTGTTTTGTTGCTGGAATGAATATAAAACTACAACAAAATCACAATAATTATATAAAAACGAAATCATATTAGAAGTTGAAAAGAATAGAACAGCATTCCATATCCCTCCTCATATTACAGATTGTCCCACCTCCCCACTCCCCAACTGCAGTCATGCCATAGGCCAGAGCTGCCCAATTCTGGTCCTCAAGATCTACTGGCAGGGCAGGTTTTCAGGATATCCACAATGAACATACATGAGAGAGATTTGCATACTAAGAAGACAGTGCAGGCAAATCTCTCTCATGCATATTCATTGTGGATATCCTGAAAACCTGGCCTGCCAGTAGATCTCGAGGACCGGAATTGGGCAGCCCTGCCATAGACCCTTCAATTTGCTCCCAAACACATTCTGCTTTGTTGTAAAACAACTTCAGGAGATGTACCACTGAATTTTGCAGAATAGGTGCAGTAAAGATTAAGATCCTGATCAGAAGTTTCCTTCTGTTTCTTTTTGAAAATCTGAGTACAATTTTGAATAATTATTATTTTATGTGGTGCTGGGGTGATTTCCTCCTACTTTTTCGGGCTTACTTGTTGGAATGGGGGCCAAAATGTTACATTATGACCCATCATATGCAACTACACAAATATTTTCCCTTATTCTATAAGCATTTCCTAATGCTCATAGCAGCATAATTACACTAAAGATCCCAAGGCACATAAACATGTGCTAGAGTAGGCTTGTCCAAATTCAGTCCTCAAGAGCTGCAAACAGGTCAGGTTTCCAGGATATCACTAGTGACTATGAATGAGAAAGATTTGCATGCCCACTACATCCACTGTATGCAGATCTCTTTCATGCATATTCATTAGGGATATCCTAAAACCCTGGTCTTCTTGCAGTCCTTAAGGATTGAACTTGGGCAAGCCTGTGCTAGAGCTTCTTCTAGACCAGTGTTTCTCAACATGTGACACACGTACCCTGAGCTTCTTGTTCAGGGGTACACGGCACTGGCTACCACTGAGCATATTGCCTGCTCACTCCCAAAGCCGCCGCCGCCGCGGATCCTTCCTTCCTGCCCTCCACCCACTCGCCAAAGTCACTGCCGGGGATCCCTCCTTCCTGCTCATCACCCTCCATCAAATCCAACCTAATGGGCTTCCCTCTGATATCAGAGCTGACATCAGAAGAAAGCCTTTTGGGTCAGCGGAGGAGGGAGCCCAGTTACCTTGTTCAAGCCACACTCACTCCTTCTGCCTTCAGCGGCACTTGTTGCAGGCAGCAGTTCACACGTAACATTTAGCTGACCCGGAAACCTTCTCTCCAAAGTCAGAGCTGACATCAGAGGGAAGGCTTGTGGGTCAGCCATGTGCAGCGTGTGAACCACTGCCTGCAACAAGTGCTGCTGAAGGCAGAAGGAACGAGTGTGGCTCGAACAAGTAAGAGGACATGATCTTTCTGGGAGAAAAGGATAAAGGAGGGGGGAAGGAGTGCATTGGGCCATGGAAGGGGCACAATTTTGGGACAAAGGCTGGAAGGCAGGGAGGAGGAGGGAGCTTGAGCATGACACATAAAAGGAAGGGAGAGGCATGAACATGGGACACAGAAGGGGCACTAACTTGGGACATAGGCGGGAGAGAATAGTAAGGGAGAATTGTTGGCATGAGTGTGTGAGTGAGAGGGAAAGAGATGGTGCACATGGGGAAAGGAAGAAAGAGGAAAATTGAGCATAGAGAGAGGTAGAGATGTATGGGGAGATAAGAATGAGATGGAGAAATGTTGGATATGGTGGTGGAGAGAGATCAGAGGGATAGATTGAAGGGGATGCAAGTGGGAGGAATGTTGGACATAGTGATGGAGGGAAAGATGTGGCATTGTGCTGGAGAAGGGAGATAGAAAGAGAAATGGGCATTGAACTGGTGGGCAGTGGTAAAAAATGCTGCACCTGATTCGGGGGATGAGAGAGGGAGAAATGTTGGATGTGGCAGTAAAGGGGGTGGGAAAGATGCCTGGTTCTCTCAAAACAGTGAGAGAGACAGTGAGAGAGAGGGAGACATGTTGCCAATGGGGGGTGGAGGAGAGAGGAAGAAAAGTTGGACTCATAGAGGGACAGAGAGAGATGTTGGTTGGGGAAGGGAATGAGGTCTGGAGGAGAAAAAGTGTGCAGGAGGCAGAAAGAAAGAAATATTGGATGCACAGTCAGAAGGAAGTGCAACTAGAGACTCATGAAATCAACAGACAACAAAGGTAGGAAAATTGATTTTATTTTCAATTTAGTGATCGAAATGTGTCAGTTTTGAGAATTTATACCTGCTGCTGTATTTTGCACTATATTTGTCAGTAACAACTATAGAAAAATAGAGGTGACATATTTTTAAAGTCATCTGCCTTGACCTCTTTGGGGGGAAAAATATATATATAAATGATAATTAAGATTTTCTCTGCATACAGTGTGTTTTGTGTTTTGTTTTGTTTTAATTTTGTGGTTACCATTATGTATTAATAAGATTATATTGTGTGTATATGAAAAATGGATAGAAGAAACTAAATTACAGTACTATTATTATGGGGGGTGGGATCAGGGGTGGAGCCTGGGTGGGTTGATATTTGTTAGACGTAGGGGGTACTTAGCTTGAAGAAGTTGTGAAACACTGTTCTAGACATGTAGTCTTTAAATTGGACTACTGGGTGTTGCTGTTGTGTTAGAACTGAGTAAGGGAGTCTATAGGACACTACCACTCCCCCCTGATGGATGCTCCCTCACAATGCCAGAACCACCTTAATATAGAAAGTTCCTCCTTTGGGGGAAGTGACACAAGAAGGAGGAGTCAGGGAGACAGGAACCAGAAAGTATAAGAGTCATGGCCAGAACTAGCTAGAAGAGGCTGAGGGGAAAGGAGGAAGATGTGATTTCTTTATGCTTGGCCCAGTGAAGTAACAGGTTAGGTTTACCACATGGCTTCAGAAAAAGAAGGGTGGATTGAGATATCTGGGTTTGACTTTGATTGTTTTCAATGGAAGTAAAACCTAGATGTCTCTCTCTGTGCTCCTTCCTTCCGTTGCTTTCAATGGAAGTAAAACCCGGATTTCTCAATTTGTCCTGTTTTTTTCTGAGGCCATATGGTAACCCTAAACAGGGTGTGGGATTTTTTTTTTTTTCCTTTTGAGTTAAGAATTTTTTTTAATTTTTATTTGTTACCTTCTGTGCTTGTGTCTGCTGTTTGTGTACCAGACCAGACCCTGCCCTGTTTACGCTGTTACAGACTGATACTTCCATCCCCTGGAGATTGTGGATAATGCTTATCATCAGGTAAATAACCTAATTCATAATTTGAATCCAGGTTTTGCAAAAGTAGCATGCGGTATTGCTGATAACATTTGGGATCTGCTGCAATTTGAATCTTTCTAAAGTTTAAGGGACTAGTGTATTAATTTTTACTCTTTCTGATTTTACTGTTTGTTTGTTTTTTATATATCTTATTCCTGGACAAGGTAGTTAAAAAATTTCATCACATTTGAAAATTTAACAGTTAAATTTTCAAATGTGATGAAATTTTTTAACTACCTTGTTGCAAACTACAGTTGCAAACTCTGACCATTTCTTCTCCCCATATTAAAACACAGTGACTACAAATTACTGTTGTCTTGAAGAAAGCAGAAATCTGTTCTTGACCTTGTTTCTTATTTATTGAAAAACTGTGTGTGTAAACTGAAATCAATTAGAGGAGGAACAATTTAAAAAAAAAAATTCCCTATTGCAAGCTAGTAAAAAAAAAAAAAAAAAAAATTGATACAAAAGGTTAAGCAGAACAGCCGACATCTGCACACTAATGACACGATTGTTATGATAGGTGTTTGCTTTACCCTGGAGTGGCAACATTATAATTCATCCACCTCTGAATGAGTGGGGACAATTAGTGCAGCCAATGTGTCCCACGTGTTCCCTGTAGCATTAACAAGGCTGCTCCGGGCCCCTTGGCAGATACTAGCCTGAAAATTGAGACTGCTTCCCAGTTGAATGTGATCCTGATTACCTCAGCGGGGACCACCTGCTGCTTAGTGGCTGTCCTTTCTTGTGTGCTAGCAGCCTCCATTTGTAGCGCCTCAAGGGAGCAGAACCTTAAGGGCAAACCCAGCTGACACCAGTCTGGTGGAACACAGGCTGAACAATCAGGAATGCACTGAGTGACCACTTCTCAGATGCTGCTCCCTTTCCCTCCAACTAGCTAGGACAATGGACCTGTTTGTTTTGCCATGCAGAGCACTTTCCGTGCAAACCAAAAATAAAAAAATGATTACTTATAAAGTCAATATCCCTTTAGTGAAATATATGTATACATTACTGCCCCAGCGTAATGCTTCACTGTTTTTCATGTGACTGAATGAAGAAATTGATTTCAGATCATACAACTGAGTAAAATGTTGATTTCCAAATTAACAGATATGATGTTTGTCTCCTCTAACCGGTCTGTTGCCAAGAGGCTTCCCTGTGCCTTGCAATAACCTTAGTAAGTTTATAAAATGAGCTGAAATTCGAGTTGCACCACACTCTCCGAGGATGCATCATCAGCTGTATCCCAGTTACAGCAGAATGACGAGTGAAATATAGAAAAGGGCTGTAATTTGCTGCATATTAGCTTGCACAGAAGACCCACCGGGAGGGGAAAGTTATCACCAGCTCCTAGCTCTTGTATTGTTAGATTTATGGCCAAAAGGATACGTATCAGCTCAGCATTGACTGACAGGTTAGTAGGGGAGAAAGGATGATGCAAAATTCAGTTGGAAGGATATTAAGGGCTCCTTTTACTAAGCTGCGTTAGCGTTTTTAGCGCACGCAGCATTTTAGCGCGCGCTAAACCCGTGCTACGCGGCTAGAACTAACGCCAGCTCAATGCTGGCGTCTAGCGCGTGCGGCAATTTATCGCGCGCTATTCTGTGCGTTAATGCCCGAACGCGGCTTAGTAAAAGGAGCCCTAATACCAGATTTCAGATTAAAACAGAAAACATTATGGCAAGGATATCTAAACAGAAATTCTTAAAGCAGGGGTGTCCAATGTCGGTCCTCGAGGGCCGCAATCCAGTCGGGTTTTCAGGATTTCCCCAATGAATATGCATTGAAAGCAGTGCATGCAAATAGATCTCCTGCATATTCATTGGGGAAATCCTGAAAACCCGACTGGATTGCGGCCCTCGAGGACCGACATTGGACACACTTGTCTTAAAGTGTTAAAGCAGCTTCTATTGCATGGTTTAAACCAGGGGTCTCAAAGTCCCTCCTTGAGGGCCGCAATCCAGTCGGGTTTTCAGGATTTCCCCAATGAATCTGCAGGAGGTCTATGTGCATGCACTGCTTTCAATGCATATTCATTGGGGAAATCCTGAAAACCCGACCGGATTGCGGCCCTCAAGGAGGGACTTTGAGACCCCTGGTTTAAACAGACTCGTTTCAAGAATTCATTCCTAGATTAGAACAAAATCTTCACTGAATCCAAGCCCTTGGTTACTGAAGAACAGACAATTCTATTTCATCTAAAATGAGCCGTTCTCTACTGCACTATCATAATGTGATTTTATTATAACTACTGTGATAACTGTACCAGGTTGAAAATACATTAATTGTGGTGCCAGTAAACCAGCTGCTGCAGTTCAGGTATTAATGCAGGAGTTCTCGGCTCTCATCCTCAGAGTATATCTACAATTAGATGTACTTTTACATATGTTGGTCTGAGAATAAAGTTTCTTTGCATATTCAATTTGAAATCTAAACCTATTGGAGATATAGACAGGAAAAAAATATGTTGGTTTAATTTTGGGGGTTTCAGGTGGGTTTTTTTTTTTCTGATTTTAGAGCATTTAAATTTATTTCAGGCAGTCACTTTAATAATAATTTTTAATACACATTAAACTTTCTAACATAGAGAATGACATGGGGACAGATTTGTCTCTGTCCCTGCAGGATCTGTCGCCATCCCTGACCTGTCCCTGTGAGTTTTGCCCCTGTCCCATCCCTGCAAGCTTTGTCCTCATCTTTTCAAGCCTCGAACACTTATGATTTTAAGGTGTTCGAGGTTTGTGCAGATGAGGACAGAGCAGGGACAGGAACAGAACTCACAGGGATGGAGATAGATCCCGCAGGGGCAGAGTCAAATTTGTCCCCGTATCATTCTCTAATGTACAGGGTGCCCACAAAAGCACTCCTTGATTTTAAATGGTTACAAAATCAAAACTTATTGGAATATGTTTATAAATAAGATGACAGCAAATAGAAGTCCCAAAAAGCACGGTTAGCAAGATCTTACACAATCGCTTGCACTTTCACCCTCTCGTAAGCTGCAATTGGTGCAGAAGTTACAGCCATCGGACAATGCAACGCAACAAAATGACCAGTGGCCCCCGAGATCACCAGACATTACTGCTTGTGACTTTTTCCTTTGGGGGTACGTGAAAGACAGACGGCCTCTTTTACAAAGCCGCGCAGCAACAGCCCCGAAGCCCTTTAAATCTCTATGGGCTTCGGGGCCATTAGCGCAGTGCAGCCGCTAGCGCGGCTTTGTAAAAGAGGCTGAGAGTTTACGTACCTCCACTTCCCGCAACTATGGATAATCTGCAGGAACGCATCACTGAAGCTCTAAACGTGATCACGCCGGATATGCTTCAGAGAGTCTGGTCCGAGCTCAATTATCGCATCGATGTTTGCCGAGTAACAGGTGGGGCGCACATAGAGTGTATGTAATCAACAGATACCATATAAAACTTTGAGTTGATGAAACTGTAGCCTCAAAGGTGAAAGAATATGCCAATAAATTTTGGTTTTGTAACCATTTAAAATCAAGGAGTGTTTTTGTGGACACCCTGTACATTAATTTATAGTTTATGCACATTAAATTGATTTTGCATACCATGAGCGTCAGAGTTACTGAGCGGTATTAGTAAAATAATGCACTTTAATTGTATTGTTTATTCTTCATGCAAAATTTTATGCTATAATGCATGTTAATGAGTTTTGTCGATTCAAACTTATAAGTGGGAGACTACACTTTTGCAGATTATATTTTCATACTAGGTTATTGTTCTCCTCAAGACTTGGATATTACTTTTTTACAGGATTACTTGCTGTTTCCCAAAGCTTCAACATCACAGATTGGTCTTGAATGCTGAAAAGACCATGGCATGTTGGCTTGTGGGTCATCTTCCATTTCCAGCTTTGCAGCCTGCTCTGTTTGGGAGACAGTTTCAACCGTCCAGTTCATTTAAGAATCTGGGGATAGTTATTGATATTCATCTGCAGTTCGATCATCAGGTTTCGAGGGCGGTGCATTCAGGGTTTTATGCATTATGGTTGCTTTGGTCCTTGTGCCCATATTTTAAGGGGGCTTTACTGCATGCTTTACTGCATTTCATGCTTGTTTCAAGGTTGGAATATGGTTTCTAGTGACATATCCCAATTCTTGCTGAAGTGATTGCAGATGGTGCAGAATGCTAGGATTCCCTCTAAGCTGAGTGGGAGTCTTCCAACTGCATTGCTTTGAACATAAGCTGTCCCACTGGTACAAGTGCCGTATCAGTTGTAGGTTCACGCGGCTTCCCGGTCTCACATTATAGTAGCTTGCAGAGGATCGCTGGTCGTCTGTAACAATCCTAGCAGGCTGCCATAGCCTCCACAACACGTTCCCTCTGCCGTGGTCCCATGGGGAACGTGCTGTGGAGGCCAACCTGAAGGAAGGTTTTCAAATCATCCATTATTTTTCCTGATGTTTTCTTTCCTGAGTCTACCTTCTGGCAGCTTCATGATTCATATAGTATGTTTTGCTTTGGAAAAAGTGTGTGTGTGTGTGTGGGGGGGGGGGTGGGGGGGTTGTGTGTATGCATGAATATTATCAAGTATTTAAAATCTCTGTCATATTTCCAATGTCCTTCCTCTTCTCTCTGGTAAATATATTTAGGTCTTCAAGTCTCATATCTTTTAGTGCAGATTATGCACCATTTTCATTGCCTCCAACCTATTTCCATAAGAATTCTAGAAAAATTAGTGTCAATTTATTTAGTCCAAAAATATCTCCGATATTTTTCTTTCACCATAGACAAAGAGCTCCTTTTATGAAAGTGCGCTAGCGTTTATAGTGCACACACCGGATTAGCGCGCGCTATAGCGTGCGCTAGCCGAAAAACTACTGCCTGCTCAAGAGGAGGCGGTAGCGGCTAGCGCGCGTGGCATTTTAGCGTGCGCTATTTCGCACGTTAAGGCCCTAACGCGCCTTCGTAAAAGGAACCCAAAGTTGTTTTATTTTTCAACCCTCATTAAAGTGGTTTAGTATAAATACACGGGGATGTGTATTTATATACAGTATCTATCTGATAGAGAAAGACACAACACACAAACCTATGTACACAGATATACAAGCAGATGTTTGGACATGGGAGAGGTTCTGCAGCATTGGAAAAGGAAGCTGTTGACCTCCACAAAAGTGGTGCCAGAGAAGAAATGGGAACTATAAGCTGGTAAATAGGAATAGGCAGCTAGAAATGTTTCATTTTGTGACATTTCCTGTGTTTGTCTCCAGGAATTGTCATTTCATTTGATTTTGTTTGCCCATTTTGTCATCATGGGAGCAAAGTCATTGTATCTGCACTCTTTTGAAAAAGGGTGCCCTCTTTGGGAAAAAGTGCACACTCTTTTCCTGATAGTGCATTCATACATACCCTGTTCTCATGTGTAATGGTGTGTGTGTGTGTGTTCAATGCACAGTACTTTGATGAGTACACCCTTTCCAAAAGATCACATTACTTTGCACATAGTGCACATTATTTTGAAAGAGTGTGTACTGTTTTCAGGAAATTACCCCCTATCCACAAACTCTGTGTGTGGGGGAAAGGGGGGGGGAGGAGGGGGTCAGATTGTAAACCTTGTCTCAATTGTTGAAAAAGTTAATGAATGTGCTACTAACAGAAAGGATAAATTACTTGAAATCACTGCAGTTGTAAGATCCAAGGGTTTAAAAAGATATACTTTGAAGCACTGCTTCTCAACCAGTCCTTGGAACACAGTCAGCCAGTCAGATTTTCAGGATATCCACAATGAATATGCACTATTTCCTTGTTATACAAATCTATCTTATTCATAATAATTGTGGCCATCCTGAAAACTCAACTGGCTGATTGTGCCTCAAGAAATGGGCTGAGAAGCTCTATCTTAGATAAGAGGAGGCACATGAGAGATATGATAAAGAAATTTAAATACTTGAAAACACTGTTCCCGCTAAGGTTGAGTTGGAGTCCTCCAATGCGTTGCTGCCGGTGGGGAGATGGGGGTGGTGTTTCAATTTTGTGTTTTAAATTAATAGGGAATCCTGCAGAATATTGAAAGTGATCATGGAACGGCACCCCCTACTGGCAGCTATGTAGTTGGAGGACTCCCACTCAGAGGGAACAGTGCTTGAAAGGAAATTAACTTTCTCCTTAGGAAAGGAAACCATAGAATCTCTGGGCTCCTTTTACTAAGGTACGTTAGGACCTTAATATGCGGAATAGCGCTGTTAAATTGCCACGCGTGCTAGACCTTAATGCCAGCATCGAGCTTGCATTATTCTAGAAGCGTACCGCATGGTTTAGCGCATGGTAATTTTTGTGCATGTGCTAAAAACGTTAGCGCACCTTAGTAAAAGGAGCCCTCTGTGTTGGTTGTCAATTATAACATGTATAGAATTTAAATTACTGTTTCTGTCTTTTAAAATATTACATGGTACCTGTCAGACTCACTTAGTATGGCAATATAATCATAACTCAAGCTTAATATTTTTTTTTAAATTATTCACCCATCTTCCAGTATTGTGAAAAAAGTAACTAGTAAGCAATTATTTTTGGAGGTTCTCCCCTTATATGGAATTCTTTATGCTCCATCAATAAAGCAATAGGTAATTTCTTAGGATTCAGAAAACTTCTTAAAACCTCTCTATTTCAGAAATAGGTTGAATACTGAGGGTGATGTTGCCACGGTAAATACACCCCATTCAATTCCTATGGGCTTCGGTGCATTTACTGCAGCAGCATCTCTACTGTGAATTTTATTATTTTGTATTTATTATTTCTCTTTTTTGGTTTAATGTAATTCTGGGGTCCTTTTTATTAAGGCTAACCGATTTAGCACGCACTAAAGATTAGCATGTGCTAAATGCTAAGCCATCCATAGAATATAATGGATGCTGCAGGAGTGTTGGAGGAGTGTGTGGCGCAGTGGTTGGATCTACAGCCTCAGCACCCTGGGGTTATGGGTTCAAACCCCGCGCTGCTCCTTGTGACCCTGGGCAAGTCACTTAATCCTCCATAGCCCCAGGTACGTTAGATAGATTGTGAGCCCACCGGGACAGAGAGGGAAAAATGCTTGAGTACCTGATTGTAAAAACCGCTTAGATAGGCGGTATATAAAATCCTAATAAACTTGTAGCATTTAGCGCATGCTAATCTTTTGCGCGTGTTAAATCGGTTAGCACGCCTTAATAAAAGGACCCCTCTATTTGGTAGCTGTTCCAAGCTGCTGGGTTGAATGGTATATAAATAAGTTGTTAGTACTGTATTATGTTTGTATTTTTTCAATTTGCATTAAAAAAAATAATATACAAGCAAAAGACTTACAAAAAGCACAACTGACCTAAAGCTTTATGAAAAGTAATTATACTTTGGAAGCAATAATATGTGCAATTTACTCCACAAATGAGGAGGGGGGGGAGGTCATACAATACTCCTTGAAGCTCAGGATATTAGTACAATGGAACCTTGATTTACGAGCATAATTCGTTCCAGATGCATGCTCGTAAACCAAAATACTCGTATATCAAAGCGAGTTTCCCCATAGTAAATAATGGAAACTCGCTTGATACGTTCCTCCCCCCCCCCCGAGGCCAGCGGCGCTGCTCCCCCCTGCTCACAAAGGCCCCCCCCACACACGAACTGGCATCCCCCGCTCGAACAACTTGAAAATTACCCCCGTCTGGCACCGGCACGCAGCTCACAGGACCGTGCCGGTGCCGCTTGAAGAACTTTCTGTCTCTGCTGGGCCTTGATCATGCATCTGCACATGCTCAAGGCCTTCTAATTCTCCCTCTCGCCAAGGTTCGCGCAGGGGGGGTGCCGGTTCGAGCAGGGGAGCCTTTGCGAGCGGGGGGAGCGATGCCGGTTCTCGGGGGGGGAGGGGGGCTCGCAAATCGAATCAACACTCGGTTTGCGAGACAAGTTTTGCGAGAATGTTTTGCTCGTCTTGCAAAACACTCGCAAACCGGGTTACTCGCAAACCGAGGTTTGACTGTATTATGTTTGTTTATTTTTATTTATTTATTTAATTTTCTATACCGTTCTCCCAGGGGAGCTCGGAACGGTTTATATGCATTTATTCAGGTACTCAAGCAGTTTTCCCTCTCTGTCCCAACGGTCTCACAATCTGTCTAACGTACCTGGGGCAATGGGGGGATTAAGTGACTTGTCCAGGGTCACAAGGAGCAGGGTGGGTTTGAACCTACAACCTCAGGGTGCTGAGGCTGTAAATTTAACCACTGCACCTTGTTGGGTTTACTATGCCACCTCTCCAGAAAGCAGAAACATGCTGTCGCTAAGCATCACAAAAACTAGTACCGTTCTTTTTCCTTGGAAGGCAGGCCAGCACTTAATTTCACAAATTTCTATTGATCACACCCCATTAGAATCTACTTCGACAGTAAAAATCTTAGGTATCCTCATTGACAACAATCTTACATACCGTCCTCAAATTAGTGCTCTGGTTAAAAAATGTTTCTATAAGTTAAGGATGATAAGATCCTTAGTTCTTCTCCTTGACTCTAACTTCCTCAATATCCTAATTCATTTTCTTATAATATCCAAAATCGACTACTGTAATTCACTATATAATGGTTTATATCAAAAGGACATCAGACGTCTTCAACTTATACAAAACACAGCAATAAAAATGATCATAAATTCAAAAAAATTTGATCATGTCACTCCTTTGCTGAAGAATGCTCATTGGTTGCCCTTCATCATCGTATCACTTACAAAATCGCCCTTCTTACTTTTAAGACCCGACAGACCAATGCACCAGCATTTATAGACAGAATTCTTATTTCATATGATTCCCCCCGAACTTTAAGGTCTTCATTTCAACACACTCTTAATGTTCCTTCACTAAAAATAATTGGCACTCGCCATGCATACATTTTTTCGGTAACGGCACCTTCCATTTGGAACTCACTGCCATTATATTTAAGAGCAGAACAAAGTCTAGATAAATTCAAGAGTAACTTAAAATGCTTTCTTTTTAAAGATGCATAGGATTGACGTATTCCATGCCGTCTTAATCTATTTTCACTTTTACAGATTTTAATTATTTCCCAATCCTTTCCTTTCCTCTGGTTTTTGTTTTTTATAATTGTAATTTTTCCCCTTCTATCCTTTTTGCTTTCCCCTCCCCCCCCAAGTAAGTTTGTTTTTGTACTGTTTTTGTTTTTGGTTTATTTTTGATCTTTACTGTACCATGCTTTGAAATGTTATGTTAAGTGTTTTATAAAATTTTAATAAACTATGAAACTATGAGCCTGTTTTACAAAGCCGCGCAGCAACAGCCCCAAAGCCCTTTAAATCTCTATGGGCTTCGGGGCCGTTACCGCACAGCAGCCGCTAGCGCGGCTTTGTAAAACAGGTCCTATGTTTACACTCTAAGGCCCTCTTTTACTAAGCCGCTGTAGAGGTTTCTACCGTGGCCCAGAGCGCTAAATGCTCCGACGTTACAGTAGAAACCTCTACTGCGGCTTACCAAAAAAGGGTGGGATGGTAAATTTCTTAAATGAGGGTCCTCTTTAAATAAAGGGAAGAATGTTAGAGGCCAGAAAGAAAAAAAGACACGTGTCTAGTAGATTCATAGTGGACATGTGCTGATGAAAGGAGTGCAAGATGATGGGAGTCTAGAGACCTCCACATCTGGTTAGGAGCATATGGAATGATCAGATTGGATCACCTGAATGAAGAGCCTTATGAGTTAAACATAAGTTCTTCAACTGAATGCTGAATTGGACTAGTAACTAATGCAGTTTGTTCAGAAGAGGGTAGACTGATCAAATTTGTGGGCTCCACAAAGGAGAATCAGTGTTTTAAAATATTAGAAGTCTTTTAAGCTGCATTAAAATAGTCCAAACACTGGACAAAATAATATGGATAACCATATACAAAGCTGGAATATCATCTTCTTGAGAAGACAGGGCCTGCAAAGAGCTAAGAATCCAGAGTGAATAACATTTGAAATTTGTTTGTGAAATGATGGTGAAGTGTCAAGTATTGGTATTAATTGGCTTGTTAAGTAATTAATTTGTGCATGCATTTAACACACAGGCCTACGTTTGGGTGCACAAATTTGGACAATCTATAGAGAAGCTGGGGGTATGTCTGAATGAGATGCCTGAAGAAATCTGTTTATGAGAGTTGCCTTATTATTTATGAATAGTTTGTCAAGATTTAGCTGGGAGAACTGGAGCAATCTGTTCAAGATGATGGTGGAAGGTAGAATTCCAAGTAGTGATTTGATTTATAAAATGAGCAAGATTCAAAGTTGGGAGGAAAGGGTGACACAGCAGTTGTTGGATCTCTATGGACAGAATTCATAGAGGAAACACCGTGAGATAACTGTGTAGGCAAAGGTGTAGGAGTACTAAGAGTAAAAGTGATAAGTGCATTCTTTGACCAAGATGGAAAACAGAAATTCATAAGCAGAAATGATTCATCTGCTGAAGTTAAGACTAAGGCCTTCTTTTACTAAGGTGCGCTAACCGATTAATGCATGCTAATCAAATTAGCGCATGCTAAATGCTAATGTGTCCATAGACTAACATGCACATGTTAGCATTTAGCGTGTGCTTATTGGTTAGCGCATCTTAGTAAAAGAGGGCTTTAGTCTTAACTTCAGCAGATGTTTATTTTCAGTGGTATGAGTTGGAAAAGATATATGTTGAATAAATACAAAATCTGAGATGAGAGTTATGAAATGTTTGTCCTGAAGCAATGACATAGTAAGAGGGGGAGGGTGGACTGTCTCAGGCGCCATCTTTGCAGGGGTGCCGGCACCTCTCCTTCTCTCTGTTCCTCCAGTGTACCTCTTGAAATGTTTGCTGGTGCGAGCAGCATCTTCCACATGCTGCTCATGCTGGCCTTGGCTCTCTTCTTACACTACTTCCTGGTCACAGCACATGTACATCCCACGGGGAAGGGCCTTATTCACCTGAGCCAATCAGGGCCTTAGGCTCCTCCCAGTGCATTCCAGGATGCACTGAGAAGGGGAAGGCCTGACATTTTGAAGAGGTGAATCTTCTGTTAGGAGGGAGTGGGCATCCCTCCTGCCAGTCTTCATTAGAAGGTAGGTGTGTGTGTGTGTGTGTGGGGGGGGGGGGGGGGGCAGGATAGTGGTGGCTAAGGCAGGAGGCAGTGGATATTCCTCCTGCTGAACTCTTCCTTTGGTTTTGGGGTACTATGGATGGCTGGGGTGGATTTGTAGAAGGGAGGTAGGAATACATGGGGGTGTTGAGGGGGGCCTAGGAAAGAGGGAGTGGGCATCCCTTCTGTCTATCCCATGGGGGGTCAAGGGTGCGGTGGGAGGTGGCATGGGAGGACTGGCACGACTTTCTTTTTTTAATAGGCACAGATGTGCATATGTAACACACGTACATCTGTGCCCATGAAAAAAAAAAAGCTGCTCTTTCAGCCTCGAACAGCTGAGCGACAAGGGAAGCCCTGAAGCTGCCAGTGGCTTCAGGGTGTCCTGCAGTTCAGTTGATCAGGGCAGGGAGAGCAGCTTGACAGGAGGGAAGAGCTGTGCCTAGCGATTGCTTTTCTGATCAAGTGCTAGGCATAATTCCTCCACCCTTTTACTGGCGATTCTCCGCAGAAATAATAATAATTTGCATGCTATTTTGATGAGCATCGCTAGTAAAAGAAAAATCGCTCCCACCATGGTATTTTTTACAGTGGTGTTGGAGCTTAGTGCATCTGGGCCTGAGGTTGAGGACTATTGACATGAAAGTTTAGGATTAAGAGATCTGGCATGCTGACAAGTGTCATAGTCTGAGAAAGAGTCTCCCAGAGAGAAGAATCAAATGTAGGGGAAACAAGCAAGAGTTCTAGGTAAGCAAACACATCCAATTGAAGTTAAATGATAGAGAATCGTGTCCAATAAGAGTGACCGTCCCTCTCGATATCAATGTATGTTGAAAAGGCGGAGTTGTGTAGAAGACAATGGGAAAGTATTGCTTCATCACCAATAATGAACCATTTTTCAGTTCATCAGAACACTTTGATATTAAAGTCATAAACTGAATCACAGATAGCTGTAGTTTTATTTATTTTTAGAGGTCTGAAGTTGAGGTAGACTAGCAAAGTAAACCGCTTAGATTTACCTTTGGTTTTATATTTGCGCTATATTAAATAAATTGAACTTGAGGACGGAATGGGCGAGGGGTAGAATTAGGGGAATTATATATAGATGGGGCAAAAGAATAGGGTAGAAGTTGACATAAGGTGGGAGGATCACTGGGACATGGTATATCGATTTGGAGGTCATAGTGAGGATACAACGCTGGAAGGTTAAAGAATTAATGAGGAATGGGCTTAAAAGGGTAAAAAAGGAAACCTGTTTAGATAAGAAATTATAGTGATACGATTCATCCCAGGAGTCACTCCCAAGGAGTTTGCATTAGGAACATATTTTGGCCCTTGGGCTTACTCTTTTGGCATATGCTGCGATGCTGCAAACTCTGCTGTAGAATATAATTTATGGAGACTTCTAAGATATTGCTTCCATCCCATCAGAGATGTGGGCAGAGCTTGAGATGGTTAGTATGCGTGCTAGTGGCAAGAGAAGCTAGGACCAAGCCTTCAGAATGCACAAGTAAGTCTGATATGACAGGCAAGGGAATAAAGAATAGATATTGAAATAGATATTGTATTATAAATTACAATCATATCATACTTTATATTAAAAAAAATCCATGAAATACTAAGATACCTTTATTTTCCTTATGCTGAAATCCGCTTGGCTGTTTTCATATAAGTCATCAGGGGTTTACACTCTAGTAAATCCACTTAGTTTTATAATGCAGCTATCTTCATGCTGTAATACAGTCTATGTTTTTTCTATTGATCTACTGTTATTAAATATATTAAAACTCCAAAAACTATGTTTAAAAATGTCATAATTTAATTTTTAAAGTTCTCTGCAACTTAAAAAGGCAATAAAAAGAATAAAACCAAAGAATAGAATACTTGGCAAAATTGGATTTTTTGCTGCACTAGAAATAAAAGTATCCTTAGTTACCTGGCATAGGCCCTCTTGTACTAAGCCATGGTAGAGGTTTGCACTGTGGCCCGGAGCGCTAAATGCTCTGACTCTGATTGGAATTCTGTGAGCATCGGAGCAGCGTTGGAGCATTTAGCGCTCCGGGCCGCAGTAGTAACCTCTACCTCAGCTTCAATTTTAAAGTAAGGTGAGGTCGAGGGGTGGGGGGTGGTGCTGGCCCAGCCCACTAGATCACCAGGGCTTGATGGGAGGGAGGGAGGAGGGGGGATAGCTGTGTCCTATTTTTTTGTTTTTAATGGGGGGCTCGGCAGGAGGGAGAAAATTTTATAGCAGGGTCTGCTCTAGCCTTATTTTCCTGTCAGTGCTTGGGCCTATCGGCGCTCAGGTACCAACAGAAAAGTAAGGCTACAACAGCTCAGTCCCTGCTGTTAAAAGTCTGCATGGTAAAACTGAGCATTCCATGCTCCTTGTAATACGTTAGCATAGGATTCTCAATGGCTGCTATGATGATCGGTAGCAGTCACGGAGAATCCTTTTGTGCATCGGCAGAGCAGCTTTCCATACCAGAGTGCTTTAACGAGTCTTACTGCCACGGAAAGCTTTTGAGCATCGGGACCTGAGTGGTGATGAGATTGTCTCTCCCCCAAATTTTCTGTCTCTGGGGAAAAAATTTTCTTGGTGATGTAGGTAACTTGATCTGGAAGGTAATAAGTGAAAGTATTTTGCTTCAAGCCCCAAGACAATCTTTTAATATTTACCTGTCATGCTACAATCCAAATGCCTCTGGGCCACAACCCTGTTTAAGTCATTGCAATAGGATTTGTTCTGATTCAAAGAGACTTGCAAAATAAACTGTAACAGGGAGATTTGCCATTTTTCTCTTCCTTTCATGCCTTCTCCAAACAGTTCCAAAGGGGGAGTCTTTTCATAGTTTGTACTTCTGTTTCTATATGTCACAATATAATCACTAATAAATCAGTGACATCTTTCAAATGAATACTTTCCTCTCAGATGCTGAGTGCCACTGTTTACTGTCTGTGTGAGGAATTTTTTTTTTTTTTTTGCAAACAACTCAGAAAGTAAATTCTTTGCTGAGGAAGGCAGCTATTTTTAAGATCAGAGTGGAAAGACCAGGGTAACCTTTTAAGCTGCAAAAATCCACAGTGCTTTGCTCTATTTAATTTGAGCGGAAGAATGCAGGGGCCCTAAAGCGAAATGCAAATTCTAAAGGCAGAACAATGGAAACAGCTCTAACAAGTGGCTATTTTATAAAGTGACTGCACAAAGAAATTATGTTCTACTTTTATTGGAGGGAGTGGGGAGATAAATGATTATGATTTTTGACTCATTTTTCACTGTCTACTTAAAGCCACCAAAGTGCTGTATTTGTGGTACTTTGTGCTTCTCCCATGTAACATGCTTCAAATAACACGAGGATGTTTATTTTTTAAATACTATTAATTATCTCAAAAGCAAATTACATCACTACCTGCAATGTGAGTTGCCTTGCCTGGTTGACTAGTCAAATGACATTCTACGACATGCCCCTTTAACACATCTCCCGCCTCCAACTATTTCCCGTGAAAATATGAAAGTATGGAAACATTTTGAAGAGCTCTCATAGATACAGAGAAAAATGAAACATAGAAACATACAGTAGAAACATGACAGCAGGTAAAGGCCAAAAGGCCCATCCAGTCTGTCCAACCGCAGCATCCACTATCTCCTCCTATTCCTAAGAGATCCCACTTGTCTGTCCCAGGCTTTCTTGAATTCAGATACAGTCCTCTCTACCACTTCCACTGGGAGACTATTCCACACATCTACCACCCTTTCTGTAAAAAAATTATTTCCTCAGATTACTCCTGAGCCTATCACCTCTTTACCTCATTATATGCCCTCACAATCCAGAGCTTCCTTTCAATTGAAAGAGATTTGCCTCATGCTTATTTATCACACATAGATATTTAAACGTCTCTAAAATATCTCTCCTCTTCCGCCTTTCCTTCAAAGTATACATATTGAGATCTTTAAGTCTGCCCCCATACGTCTTATGATATAGACCTTCCACCATTTTGGTTGCTATCTTCTGAACCAACTCCATCCTATTTATATCCTTTGAAAGTGCAACTCCATATTTGTACACAATATTCTAAATGAGGCCTCGTCAGAATCTTATACAGGGGCATCAATACCTCCATTTTTTCTACTGGCCATTCTTCTCCCTATGCACCCAAGAATCCTTCTAGCTTTCATTGTCATATTTTCAACCTGTTTGGCCACCTTAAGATCATCACATACTATTACAACTAAGTCCCGCTGTTCTCTTAGGTCAGTGGTTGGCAAACTGCGGCTCTTTAGCCACTTGTGTGTGGCTCTGCCAGTAGCCAAAATTTTCCTGCACAGAAGGGCCCTGACACAGCAGCTGTTCTCACAAGCTGCCAGTGGCTGCCCAAAATTTTCCCTCTGCTGCAACTTCCTGTTTCTGACAGGGCAGATCGCCACAGAGGGAAAGCTTCGGGGCAACCGCAGGCAATTTGTGAGAACGACTCCATCAGAGCCAGATTAAAAGATAGGGCCCAAAATGGTCAGGGGGGCACGCCGGTACGGTGCTTTAGGGCCGTTTGGGCATTTCCCTCACCTTTGCTGGATTCGCAGCAGAGTCATTGCCCGGCCCCCCCTCCCTAGCGTCATCGTCCCGGGCCCTCCCAGCATCATCATCCTGGGCCCTCCCCATCGACCCTCCCACCGTGAGAAGACCAACAAACCTCCCTCCAGCACTCATCGGCAGCCGCAGCACTCTAAACAGGCTGCTTCGAAGTTCGCGGCCTTTTGGTGATTCCCTCTGTGGCATCACTGACGCGGCAGAGGGAATCACTTGCAGAAGGCTGCAAACTGCAAAGCAGCCTGTTTAGAGTGCTGTGGCTGCCGACGAGTGCTGGAGGGAGGTTTGTCGGTAATCCTGGGGTGGGTCGGTGAGGTTCGCATGGGAGGGAGAGCTAAATGTTCCTTTTCAGAGGGGCCCTGGCTACAGGGAGAGAAGTAGTCTGCCCTGGGTGCTCCAAGGCTGGGCATCTTTAACTTCTTCAGGCAACAACAGCGTTTACAATTAGCTGCTGTTGCTGGCTTTGGGCCTTCCTCTCTGCTGAGTCCTGCCTACTTCCTGTTTCCATCAGCCAGGACTCAACAGAGAAGAAGGCCCAAAGCTGGCAAATTGTGAATGCTGCTGCTGCCTGAAAAGTTCATGACACCAGGTCTTGGAGCGCTCGCTTAGGGGCTGCACTGCCGACCGGGGATGGGGTGACAGAAGGAGGAAAGGGAGCAGAGGGGGAGAGAATTGCTGCACCCAACTGGAGGGAAAGGAAGGAATGAAAGGAGATGCCAGGGCTTGGAGGAAAGGGAGGAAGAGATGCCAGGTTATGGAGGAAAGAGAGGGAGGAAGGAAGAGATGCCAGGTCATGGAAGAGAGGGAGGGAGGAAGAGATGCCAGGGCATGGAAGAAAGGGAGGGAGGAAGAGATGCCAGAGCATGGGGGAAGAGAAGGAGGGAGATATGCCAAGACATGGAGGGAAATAAGAAGGTATGCCAGACAAAGGGAAAAGGAAGGAGGAGATGTCAGAGCATGGATGGGGAGGAAGAGATGAAATGAAAGGAGAGAGATGCCAGAGAATCAGGGAAGGGAAGGAGACAGATGCCAGACCGTGGGGTGGGAAGGAAAGGAGAAGAGAGAGATGCCAGAGCATAGGGGAGGGGGTGGTAACAGAGGAAAATGGAGAGGTGGAAGAGCTGAAATGAATCATGTACAAAGGAGAGAAGGGGCACAAGATAGACAGTCTATGGAAGGAGCATAGACAGAAGGAAGATGCAATATGGAACGGGGAGAGGGTAGACAGTGGATGGCAGAGGCAGAGAGAGAGGACAGACATGGAAGGGGCTGATGCTGCATGGAAGACAGGACAGATGCTGGCTAAAAAGAAGTGAGTGAAAACAAGCTGATTAAAGCAGAAACGACAAAAGATAGAAAAAAATTTTTTTGTCAATAAATAAAATTATTATTATTATGATATCTGGTTTTATTTAATGTTAGTAGCTAGTTTAAACCGACTCTTAAAAACATGGTTCTTGAAAAGAAATTTGGCTCTCAAAAGAAATCTTATTCGTTGTACTGCTGATCTTTGGCTCTTTTGACTAATGAGTTTGCCTACCACTGCCTTAGATTTTTGCAGCCCAAATGCATGACATTTCATTTCTTTGAATTAAATCTTAGCTGACACATTTCATACCATTCTTCAAGATTTATTAGGTAGTCCACTACATCTTCCTTACTTCCATTTTTGTGGAGAGGGACCGCATCTGCCCTTTTTCAGTCTGCCAGTACCAGTCCCAACTCTAGAGAAGCAGCTAGCCCAGACATGGGCAACTCCGGTCCTCAAGGGCCGGAATCCAATCGGGTTTTCAGGATTTCCCCAATGAATATGCATGAGATCTATTTGCATACACTGCTTTCAATCATATTCATTGGGGAAATCCTGAAAATCCGATTGGATTTCGGCCTTCGAGGTCCGTAGTTGCCCATGGCTGAGTTAACCAGTGGAGCCACCAGAACTTCCCTGAGTTCCCTCAGTACCCTCAGATGTACACCATATGGCCCCATCGCTTTGTGCACATTTATTTTAGTGAACTTCTTACGAACCAATCCTCTGAAAATCAATTGGGGTGTCTACCACACCTCCAATCTTATTTGCTTTGCTTTTCTGCAGTTCCGCTCCCAGCACTTCAGCTGTGGTTACAGACCAGAAATATTTGTTAAGCAATTCAGCCTTATCTTTATCAGCTTCTACATATTCCTCCCCTTCATATTTGAGTCTCACAATGCCACTTTTAAACTTCCTTCTATCCCTAAGGCAGATAAAAATCACATTGGCCATCCATGCCATCTACTCTCCCTTTTACTCTCTGAGATTTGGTGTACTTGACTCAAACTTTCTTGAATTCAGATACAGTTTTTGTCTTCAACGCTTCCACTGGGAGGCCATTCTGCAAATTCACCACCCTTTTCACGAAGAAGTATTTCCTCAGGTTACCTCCGAGTCTGTCCCATTTCTCCTCCATCCTATGGCCCCTCATTCTAGAGCTTCCTTTTCATCAAAAGAGACTCACCTCCTATACATTTGTGCTGCAGAAGTATTTAAATGTCTATCTTATATCTTCTCCCGCCTTTCCTCCAAAGTGCAGGTTGAGATCTTGAAGTCTGTCCCTATATGCTTTATGAAGAAGACCACTGATTATGTTAGTAGCCATCTTCTGTACTGACTCCATCCTGTTTATATCTTTTAGAAGGTGCCATCTCCAGAATTGAACACAATATTCTAAATGATGTCTCACCAGAGTCATACAGGAGCATCATCGCCTCCTTTTTTTCTTTTTCCCTGCTAGCTATTCCTTTCCCTATGTACCCAAGCATCCTTCTTGCTTTTGCTGTCATCTTTTTTTACCTGTTTGGCCCAACCATATCAGTAGAAACATCAATATAAATCTATGAACAAGCTGCAAAAAAAATGCATAAAGCCAAATGAGGCATGACAGGATATGTTTTCATGAGTCTCTGCTATGGTAAGCCTGATCTCTGCCAGTTAGGCTATGCATATTGCTATTACAATTACAAATCCTGTGTGTGTGTGTGTGGGGGGGGGGGGGGGGTGAGAAATGACCTCATGTGTTTGGTATGACCAGAATATTAAAAATTGCTTCAGCTAAATGAAAGGGCATTATGGGGCAAAAGGGACAGCATGCAAACGTTTATTTTATTTCAACACTGTGCTTCAGCAGATGCAACACTAAGCAGAGGAAATTGCTGTATCTAAGTTTCATGTTGCATAGGTTTTACTGATTGGTGGGCAGATTAAAGCACAAATAAGAAACAATTAGAAGCATGGATTCCACCAACAACAAAGCCTGGATATAAATTCTGATAATGAGATGGGAAAAGTACAAGGTAGGCATGATCTATATGCTTTCATTTAAAGTATAACATGTCAAAAAGCCCTGAATTGCATTAGGCAACAGATGGTGTAGAGTATTTGATTCCCCTCTTTCTCTCTCTTTTTTTTTTTCTTCATTAGATTTATATAAAAAAAAAAACACACCACAAAACCCCAAAAAATAACAGATTTCCATCAGCCTGCTATTTCTTGGCATTGAACTGAATAACCAGAAATGTTTAGGAAAAAGAGTTAAAGTAAGTTTGGAAAAACGACAACACTTCAAAAAATTTTCAGGCCACTGGAAGCAAATCTTAATGCCTCATTGGTAAGTGCCACCGGCTGTAAAATCTCTGTAGCAGAGAAAGGCAACTTTCATTCCTCGGGCTTTCCTGGGAATAGGCTCTCACTATGACCTTGGAAAGAAAAGAGACAGCCGAAAGCCAGTGCAGCAACAGAAAAATGTCTGAGGGCACCAGCATCCCTGCAAAATAGTTCCATACTGTGTTCCTCATAATCACTGGGTTTCTGGCCCAGAAATATCTAAGAGAAAGGACTGTTTTTTTTATAGAGCATCTATGGTTGGGTAGACTAGATGGACCATTCGGGTCTTTATGTGCCATCATTTACTATGTTACTATAAAGTGTTGTAGTAAAATATAATATATGATGAAATATATGCTCTTTTTTTTTCCTAAATGACCTGTTAGTGCAGAGCATCCTAGCTATGGTTTTGAGAGGTCAAATTGTTCTCTGTCTCCCTTGCATGGCACAACTTGAAGCAGAAATGAATTTTGATCAGGAAGGGCCAAAAGTGCTATAACAGAAGAGGCGGATAGAAATCTGTGTGGTTTTTTTTTTTTTAACTGAATATTATTTTAGAAGCCTTATGAGCTACTCTCACATGAAAATGTCATCACTTACATCAGTGGTCTCCAACCTTTATTCATGGAAAGGGCCACAGTGTGATTACAAGAATTGATTGGGTGCTGGCTGGCTGGCTTGGGGTGGGTTGGCTAGTTGGCTGGCTGCCTTGGGACTGGCTGGCTGGCTTTGGGTTGGCTGGCTTGGGGGTGGATTGACTGGTTGGCTGGCTGGCTTGGCACTGGCTGGGGGCTGGGAGCTGGCTGGATGGCTGCCACTAGATGCGCCTACCATTAGATGTGCCCACCACTAGACGTGCCCTGTGCCCTGTCCCCTGTCCCAGCCTACTACTAGACCACCAGAGGGGGGACAGGGTACAGGGCACACCATTTGGTTCAGAATTTTTTTTTCTTGGTTTTTTCTCCTCTATAGGTGGGTATGTCTTTTGGACAGGTGCGTCTTATGGACCGAAAAATACGGTATATATGTAACGGTATTTTGCATGAGCTCTACAAGATCCCTGAGGTAGGAAATGAAACGAGGCTCTCGTCGGACTTTATTTTCAGCAAGCAGTCATATAAGTTCTTTTTGGACTATTTTTCATGTATAAACTAACCCCCTGTTCTATTAAACTGCGCTAGGAACTCTATGAGCGTCAGGAGATGCACGGGCCATTCAGCGTGGCTCACTGTGCTAAAAACTGCTAGCGCAGTTTAATAGAACAGGGGGTAAGTGTTTTCAATTTGGGCATTCATTAGTTTGAATTTTCACTCTTTGAGTTGATTTGGGAACTTGTTGTATATAAATGGAAAGACACTGATGTATATATTTTGGTGGATATTTCGAAGAACATTTTCATAAATTTCACAAAATTCAAGAAAGAATATTAGTGATGTATCTATTGCATTGCTATACAGAGTTTGTCTCTGGAATGCAGCTTTCAGCAGGCACTATATTCTGTTGAAGTTACTGAAGTTTTCTCTTTCTACACACCTGAATAGCATTATTGTTATTGTTCAGTGTTTTCTGTACCTTTTCATTAAAGGAGTGTGTGGCGCAGTGGTTGGATCTACAGCCTCAGCACCCTGGGGTTCTGGGTTCAAACCCCGCGCTGCTCCTTGTGACCCTGGGCAAGTCACTTAATCCTCCATAGCCCCAGGTACGTTAGATAGATTGTGAGCCCACCGGGACAGAGAGGGAAAATGCTTGAGTACCTGATTGTAAAAACCGCTTAGATAATCTTGATAGGCGGTATATAAAATCCTAATAAACTTGAAAGGTGTAACAGGAAGGGTTTGTGGGTTTTTTTTCCCAGGTTTTGCAGATATATAGGCCCGGGACTCATTCCTGGATCTCACAGATGAGCAGTGCCTCAGCAGGTTCTGTTTTGACAAAGCTGCCACCCACCATCTCTGGCTGCACCATAGACCCCTCCTCTGCTCCACCCTATAAGCAGAACATGCCATGCCAATCCACTTAAAAGACTTCCACAGCCCTTGGTGCCACTGGCAGTTTTTGGTCTATATTGGCAGTTGGCATCCTCACTCTGCAGCACTCATTTCTCAGGACCGTTCCCACTCATACTTCTGATTAGATAGCCTCTTCACATACTGTGCAATTCAGGCAGCAACCTATGATCCAGTTTTATGACATAACCCATTTTTCATCTGTGCTAGTTATAATAGATTGCACATACATGGCCATCCAGCCACCATGAAGGAACTGCCACTACCTTTTCATTCCTTCAGCATGCAACATTTTAGACAGCTTTCCAAATCACTCAGGCCCCTGCTAAGACGTGTCTATCCTGACTCATTCTGGTATCCATAAAAGGTTCATGAGTGGCCAATTCACAAGGGAATGGCTGCTAGGGAAGCCTGTACTACCTGATACACATATGTACACCACAGCACGCGCATACTAGAATTTCCTACCCCTCCCCAAGTTCCTATCACATTTCCTGATTTACTGGTGGAGTACCTACCCATTATGTCTCCAAATGTATGACTGTCCTCTTGATTCCCATATAGATGACAGAGGCTAACCATTAAGGAAATAGCTCATTACCCCTAGAGACACCCCAGACAGAGACAGAGGTGTGGTACAATAATAGACCATTTGTCCTCATCAAAAGCTGTTCCACTCTTTGGATGTTGGTGGGGGTGGCCTAGGTGGATCCCTGTTGTGGTGCTGGAGGTGTGAGTACTTGGGGAGGTTGTAGGCACAGGGTGTACTGATGTTGAGAATGTATGTGCTAATATTGGGGAGGGTGGTAGAGAAGCTGCAGCTGGTAGTAGTACCTCTACCGATTTTTCTCCGGAGTGGTATGGTAATGGGGTTTGTGGCATCTCAGTAGGCAAGGCAACTCCATAGTCCATTCACTTTATGCCACAGGGATGCAACTCTCTGTTGTGACAGAGAAACTAGATGAGTCTCTTTAAGCTCTAACGGCCTCCCCTGTAG
Source organism: Geotrypetes seraphini (assembly GCF_902459505.1). Classification (NCBI taxonomy): domain Eukaryota; kingdom Metazoa; phylum Chordata; class Amphibia; order Gymnophiona; family Dermophiidae; genus Geotrypetes; species Geotrypetes seraphini. Next base: position 167,098,304 of record NC_047089.1, on the reverse strand, counting down.
GGCCAGCCTCCTCTTTCCCTGTGAGAGTAGGCTCTCATTTTGTACCAGAAGCAAGTTCTTCCATGCTCTCAGGTGTTCAATGGCCACTCTGTGAATCTGCAGCTGGGGGGGAAAGAGGAGAGGTGCTGGTGCCCCCACCAAGTCTGTGCTTGGGGCGGTCCACCTCCTCATCCACCCCCTTACTATGCCATTGAAGTGAGGGAATCCGCAACTCATTTACATGCAAGGTTTTACACCAGATTTCAATTAATATAAATCCTCGTACCTAAAAGTTGGGTGCGGATCCTGGTGTTACTCACCATTCTGTAAATAGCACTCGGCTCTGAATTCCATTTCTAGAATAGCGCTGAGAACTCATTTTTTTCAGTGTCCAAATTGAGTGCCATTTACAGAATCTCGTCCCATAGGTGCATGTGTTTTGCGCCAGGTTCTCTGCTTCAATCTTGCCACAGCTGATGCTGGTTTATCTCTAGTACTTTATGAAGACACATAGATGCCTTATTACAATTACCCTCCACTGTGAATTCACGTTTTGTATCTAAAACGAGGCAAGTGCAAACCTTTAACATGCTTTAGTAAAAAGACCCTTAAACTAATTTATCCTGTACTCTAGCACACATTGTTATGTCTAGAGCAGGGGTGGACAACTCCGGTCCTCGAGGGCCAGAATCCAGTTGGGTTTTCAGGATTTCCTCAATGAATATGCATTGAAAGCAGTGCATTCAAATAGATCTCATGCATATTCACTGGGGAAATCCTGAAAACCCGACTGGATTCCAGCCCTCGCGGACCGGAGTTGCCCACCCCTGGCCTAGATCCACATGGTTTGCTCACATATGAGCTCTTTGATTTGGTAAAGATGATAGCTGAAAATACCCCTGATTCCCATAAGACTTAAAATAGTTTTTGCAAAATTTCACCTACAGTGTGAGCGTCAAGAACAAAAATACGTCTTTTTAGGCTCCTAGACTACCAACTAAGAATCATGTTTGTGCCTTAGAATCATATACTCAATTAATTTCACCTTCTATTATACTTTTGCAACTATTAATTCAACTTTAGATGGATCTTCAGAAAGCCAGCAAAGTGGTGTAACTTCAGCTGGCTGGCTGGAATTGCCTTGAAGAAGAAGAGTGAAACGAATGTTCGTCGGATGAGGTGTCATTGTAATAATTAAGCTAAGTACTACTATAAATTATTATGGCATGATTATAAAAGAAAAAATATATAAAACAAAGAAAAATTTAAACACATGGGTGTGCTATTAAGCAAAAAAAAAAGTAAAACCTTGCTCACTTCAGCGTTTGGATCAATGATCCAAACGCTGGATTCTAGCCAGCTAAAGTAATACTACTTTGCTGGCATTCTGAAGATCCAGCTGAAGTTGAATTAATAGTTGCAAAAGTATAATAGAAGGTGGAATTGATTGAGTATATGGTTCATTTTTAATCAGTTTCAAGCAATAAAGGGTATCAATTTGTGTCTTAGAATGGCATCATTTTAGTTTAAAACCAGCTTGTCTTGTTTTGATCATTTCATTGAAACCATATTTTCTTTGGACACCTATGCTGGCCTCAGTCTCTTCACTAAGGAATGAAGTCCATCTGACCCACTGAGGAATTAGAACTGGGAAACAGGGTAAAAGGAAATTCATTTCTAGTCTGCCTTTCCCTTTCTTTCTAGTGATTTTTGGCAACGTTAAAATGCAAAAAATTCCTTTAGGCTTATGCTGGCACCTTTGAAAAATCACAGCAATCACATTTACTTCAGAGGACGAGCTGGAATTGGAGCAGGCAGAAAATGGCTTAAATGAGAATCACTGTACAGCAGCTGTTAGAGTGTGGTAACAAGACTGAGTAAGTGGCTGCTCCACAACTTCCTCTTAATCAGATTGGAGCAATCAGCTTGAAAAATTTTCCCATATGTTGGGAGAGTGGAGCTTGAGCCTAGGGTTATAGCAAGGACACAGGCCATGTTAAGGTTACTAAGTCTGACTACAATTAAACACACACTCTGCAGAAATTGTGATGATGCTTCAGGGAGCTAGTGCATTTTAGTCATTTGTAATTGCACATTTGGAAATTACTCACCCTGAAATTACCGTAGACTCTGTTACATGGTTTATAAACATATGTTCTAGACAAGACACTTCGAAAGGCATAGTTTTATTGTTGGCTTTTATTAAAACTCCTGTTTTAGTGACTTTTTAAAGTAAAATATGTTTGTTTTTTGTTGAAAAGCAAGATTGAGTCAGGCACAGAAGTAGATGATGCCATCATACAACACAGGACTGAACCGCTGAGCATTCACAGCTATTCCTGCGTGTAGCGGTCTCTCAGTGCCTCAGTTTTGTTTTCTCCACAGTGCTGATTAGAAGGACAAATACGTTCTCCTGTCTGGTTGAGAATTGTACATTGTTTTTTGTTGTTTTTCCATCTCTGTCTTAAAAAAAAATCATGTCAATGTGCTTTGTGGGTCACTCCTGCCCACAGTAGTCAAGAAACTTCCTGAACACAGACCCTTATTCTGTGTGTCTACCAAGACCCTACTATGCATTCTGCATCTCCATGTTCCTTTATTTATTAATTCAATTTTCTATACTGTTCTCCCAGGGGAGCTCAAAATGGTTTATTTGAATGTATTCAGGTACTCAAGCATTTTTCCATATCTGTCCTGGTGGGCTCACAATCTATCTAATGTACCTGGGGCAATGGGGGGATTAGGTGACTTGCCTAGGGTCACAAGGAGCAGCATGGGTTTGAAACCACAATATCAGGATGCTGAGGCTTTAGCTTTAACCACTGCGCCACACACTACCCATTTCCATAGCAACCACCTTGTTCAACCCCAAAGATTCAAAACCAACTGAGGGATGTAAGGAGCACTTCAACATTGATATTGGCTAACTTGGCTCTTCAATTGCCTTCCCTCTTCCTGGACTGTGTACTCATTTTCTGAACAATGGCACATGAGGTTTGGCCACAAAAGAACAAAATTTAGTGTCACTTCAAAAGTAACTGATCTTCATGGAGAATCGCAGCTTGTAAATGCTTTTGTTGTCTTGATGCTTACTATGACTTAAACTAACTAAACTAAACCTTAAGTTTGTATACCACATCCTCTCCACAATCATAGAGCTCAGCACGGTTTATAGGAACTGGTATGGAGAAGGAACTCCAATGAAGGGTTACAGGACTTAGTATAAAGAATGTTTAGAGGGACTTAGTATAGCAAAGAGGGAGGAAGTATTACATTTTTGAAAATAGCAAAGTTTTCAGATGTTTTCGAAAAAGTTGGAGGGAGCCCAGATTCCGGAGTGTGGTAGTAAGGTTATTTCAGAGCTCTGTGATTCTGAAGGAGAGGGATGTCCCTAGTTTTCCTGCATGGGATATGCCTTTTAATGAGGGGAAGGATAGTTTGAATTTTTGGGTGGATCTGGTGGTATTAGGATTCAATGAATTCCAAGATAATGGAATAAGGGGAGGAAGAATGCCGTGTAGGATCTTGAAAGTTAGGGAGGCACATTTAAAGTGAACCCTGGAGATTACTGGAAGCCAGTGAAGCTTGGACAGGAGCAGGGAGACATGGTCAAATTTACTTTTTTGCAAAGATTAGCTTAGCCGTAGTATTCTGAATCCGTTGAAGTCTTTGAAGGCTTTCTTTGTTAGGCTTAAGTAGATGGGCTTTGTTAGGCTTAAGTAGACCTGAGGCTGAGGTGTCCCAAACTGGGCCCTCACCAGCGCAAGGAATCAATGTTGGGTTTTAGAATGATTTCTTCATTGCTCTAGTAGGCTAAAAAGCAAAATAGTAATAGAAATAAAGGGTCTCTTTTACTAAAGCTTAGTATATCTTAATGGCCATTAGTTAGGGTTACCATACGTCCGGGAAAACTCCGGCATGTCTTCTTTTTAGAGGACTGTCTGGGCGCCCGGAGGGATTTCCAAAACCTAGCAGTCTGGGTTTTGTCTGGGTTTTGTAAATCCTGAGCTTCGAGGCTACGTCTGGAAACATTTGTGCATGTGTGGCCACCACTGTGATAACATCATACACATGCATGTGATGTCATTGCGTTGACATCTGCACATGTGCAAAAGCTTCCAAATGCGGCCTTCAAGCTCAGGGAGGTTCGTGGGGGTGAGGCTGGGGGGAAGAAATGGGGCAGAGCCGGAGGCAGAATGGGGCAGGACTGGGGGTGGAATGGGGCAGGGCCAGGCATCCTATTTTTTCAAAGAGTAAATCTGGCAACTGTAACAGTGCAGACTAAGTGGCATGTTGCTCATAGGTATAAAATGGGCTGCTCAACATTTACACACATTAAATGTCCACTAGTGCATGCTGTTGTTGTTAAGTGCCATTGTCTCATGCTTGAGTCCTAGCAACTTGATGAATCGCAGATCTAGAAAGGTCCTCCAGCGTCATCCTCATAGTTGTTTTCAATGTGTCCAGCCATCTGATTTCAGGTCGCCCTCTTTAACCTGGTTCTTTCAATCTTCCCAAACATAATGTCCTTCTCCAGTGATCTCTCTCTTCTGATGGTGTGACCAAAATAAGACAGACAGTTGTAACTTCATCATTTGGGCTTTGAGTGACATAGCCAGTTTGATCTCTTCCAGATTGATTTGTTCTTCTGGTGGTCCATGGCATGCCTAAAATTCTTCTCCAGCACCAAAGCTCAAATGAGTCAATCTTCTTTTTGTCTTGTTTCCATAGAGTCCAACTTTCGCATCCGTAACTGACCACTGAGAAAATGAGTGTGTGGGCAAGTCTGATCTTCGTTTGGAGTGTTACCTCTTTGCCTTTGAATACTTTGTTGAGAGCTTTCACTGAAGAGTGACCAAGTGCTATTCTGCGGAGTATTTCCTCCCTGCTAGTTGCTTCTTTATTTATAAAAGATCTCAGGAGCTGAAATCCTTTACAACTTCTATTCTATCATCTTCAAGCTCAAAATCTTCATCATTTTCAGTGTTCACAATCTTTGTCTTGTTTAAAATAGAAACATAGAAGATGACGGCAGAAAAGGGCCAAGTCTGTCCACTCTAATGACCCACCCCCTAATTTCTTCCTTGAAGTGACTCACATGCTTATCCCATTTTCTCTTAAAATCCAGCACGCTGCTGGCCTCAATTACCTGCAGTGGAAGACCATTCCAATGATCAACCACCCTTTCAGTAAAGAAATACTTCCTGGTGTCACTATGAAATCTCCCACCCCTGAGTTTCAATGGATGTCCTCTTGTTGCCATAGGTCCTTTAAGAAAAAAGATATCCTCTTCTACCTCAATACGGCCCGTGACATATTTGAACGTCTCAATCATGTCTCCCCTCTCTCTACGTTCCTCGAGTGAGTATAGCTGCAACTTACCCAGCCGTTCCTCATACTGGAGATCCTTGAGTCCTGAGACCATCCTGGTGGCCATTCGCTGAATTGACTCAATTCTCAGCACATCCTTTTGATAATGTGGTCTCCAGAATTGTACACAATATTCCAGATGAGGTCTCACCATGGATCTGTACAACGGCATTATAACTTCGGGCTTCTGGCTGACGAAACTTCTTCGGATACAACCCATCATTTGTCTAGCCTTGGATGAAGCTTTCTCCACTTGATTGGCAGTCTTCATGTCTTCACTAATGATCACTCCCAAGTCTCGTTCTGCTGCAGTTCTTGCTAAGGTCTCACCATTTAGGGTGTAAGTTCTGCATGGATTTCTGCTGCCAAGGTGCATGACTTTTTGGCATTACATTTTTGGCAACTTAGTTGCCAAGTTGAGGACCAATGTTCCAGTAAGAGTAGGTCCTGCGTCATACAGTCGGGCACTGTGCTTTTGCCTACTATGTTGCATAGTTTGGCATCATCGGCGAATAATGTAATTTTACCTCGAAGCCCCTGAGCCAGGTCTCTTACGAAGATATTAAATAGGATTGGACCCAAGACCGAGCCCTGCGGCACTCCACTGATCACTTCCGACGTTTCGGAGAAAGTACCGTTCACCACCACCCTCTGAAGTCTACCTCTGAGCCAGTCTTTTACCCATGCAGTTAATATTTCTCCTAATCCCATCAAACTCATCTTGCTCAATAACCTGTGGTGTGGGACATTATCAAAAGCCTTACTGAAGTCCAAGTACATGACATACAGGGACTCCCCCATATCCAGCTTTTTCGTTACCCAGTCAAAGAAACTGATCAGATTGGATTGGCAGGACCTTCCCTTTGTAAATCCATGTTGATAGGGATCTCGTAGATTCTCATCGTTCAGGATCGTATCTAATTTGTTTTTGATTAGTGTTTCCATAATTTTACTCACTATCGATGTGAGACTCACCGGTCTGTAATTTGCAGCCTCCGTCCTGCATCCCTTTTTGTGGAGTGGAATGATGTTAGCTGTTTTCCAGTCCAATGGGACTTTTCCTGTACTTAGGGAAAGATTGAAGAGCGCGGATAACGGTTCCGCCAGGACATCTCTCAACTCCCTAAGCACCCTGGGATGTAGTTTGTCTGGTCCCATGGCTTTGTTCACTTTGAGCTTTGAAAGTTCATAGTAGACGCTGCTGGACGTAAACTCAAAATCTCGAAGCGGGTCTTCCGAGCTTTCCCTTGTCTGCAGCTGCAGACCAGATCCCGGCGCCTCGCAGGTAAAGACTGAGCAGAAGTATTCATTTAGTAGTTTGGCTTTATCGGAGTCCGATTCTACATAATTCCCGTCTGGTTTCCTAAGGCACACTATCCCATCTGTGTTCTGTTTTCTGTCACTAATATACCTGAAGAAGGATTTATCCCCCTTTTTAATGTTCTTTACTAGATTTTCTTCCATCCGGAGTTTGGCCTCTCTGACTGCTGTTTTGACAGCTCTAGACTTGGCCAGATAGTCTTCTTTAGTCTCTCATTTTCCTGATTGTTTGCAGGAGATAAATGCTCTTTTCTTCTTTTTTATGAGGTCTGAGATCTCCGCAGAGAACCACTGAGGTTTATTGTTCCTCCGCCATTTACTTACTGTTTTTATATAGAGGTTGGTTGCTTCGTGTAGGGTAGATTTCAGAGCTGACCACATTACCTCTACATTATCTGTTGCGGCCTGGTTTTGCAGCGCCCGATAGACGAAATCACCCATGCTTTTGAAGTTAATGCCCTTAAAGTTGAGAACCTTTGTGGATGTGTTAGATCTAGTGAATCCTTTCCTGAGGTGAAACCACACCATGTTGTGATCACTGGAGGCCAACGTATCGCCTACCGAAACCTCTGTGACACTTTCTCCATTGGTGAGTACCAGGTCCAGTATCACCTGATCCCTAGTGGGCTCCAATACCATCTGTTTGAGTTGTGCTCCCTTTATGGAGGTTAGTAGCCTTCTGCTGCCGCTGGTCATAGCGGAAAGTTTGTTCCAATCTGCATCAGGCATATTGAAGTCCCCTAACAACACCGTGTCTCCACGCAGAGTGATGGTCTCTATGTCTTTGATTAGTTCTATATCTATGTTTTCCTGTTGTCTTGGAGGTCTGTATACAACACCAAGATACAGGCATTTGTCATTCCCCCTGGCCAGATTCATCCAAAGGGATTCCCCGGTGTACTTAACGTCTGCGATCCTGATACCTTTGATGTCCTCTTTAGTGTATAGTGCTACCCCTCCTCCTGTTTTGCCCTTTCTGTCTCGACGAAATAAGTTGTATCCCGGTATAGCCATATCCCACCCGTGGGAATCTGTGAACCAGGTCTCGGATATTGCTACCACATCTAGATCGGTGTTCCTCATTTCCGTTTCCAATTCCAGAATTTTATTGCCTAAACTGTGGGCATTAACGTACATAGACCTCCATACTTTATGTTTGCTAGGTCTCTGTGGCGATTTTCCCGCCTGAGTTAGTATGGTTCCTACAGTACTGTTTGCCATGTGTGTACTTACCTCAGACTCAGAAATGGAGTGACAAGTTACCCCACCAAGATGGTTACTTAGAAACATAGAAACATAGAAAGATGACGGCAGAAAAGGGCTATAGCCCATCAAGTCTGCCCACTCTACTGACCCACCCCAATAAGTCTAGATGCTAGTGACTTGTCCTACGTAGGGATCCCACGTAAAAGTCCCATTTACTCTTAAAGTCGAGCACGCTGGTGGCCTCGACCACCTGCACCGGAAGCTTATTCCAGTGGTCTACCACCCTCTCCATGAAAAAATACTTCCTGGTGTCACTACTAAATTTCCCCCCTCTAAGTTTAAGCGGATGCCCTCTTGTGGTCGAGGGTCCTTTGGGGAAGAGGATGTCATCTTCCACCTCGACACATCCTGTGATGAATTTAAATGTCTCAATCATGTCCCCCCTCTCCCTTCGTTCCTCTAGAGTGTAGAGCCGCAGTCTGCTCAGTCTCTCTTCATACGAGAGACCCTTGAACCCCAAGATCATCCTAGTGGCCATCCACTGAACCGATTCGACTCTAAGCACGTCTTTACGGTAATGTGGCCTCCAGAATTGCACACAGTATTCCAGATGAGGTCTCACCATGGTTCTGTACAGCGGCATTATGACTTCTGGTTTCCGACTGACAAAACTTCTATTGATACATCCCATCATTTGCCTTGCCTTGGATGTGGCCTTCTCCACCTGTTTGGCAGCCTTCATGTCTGCACTGATGATTACTCCCAAATCTCGTTCTACTGAGGTCCTAGCTAATTTTACTCCATTTAAGGTGTAAGTTCTGCACGGATTTCTGCTACCGAGGTGCATGACCTTACATTTCATAGCATTGAAGCCTAGCTGCCATGTCGAGGACCAGTTTTCCAACATACGAAGGTCCTGTGTCATACTATCCTGTAAAAAGCTTCCACTTACTATGTTGCACAGTTTTGCGTCATCGGCGAATAATGTTACTTTACTCTGTAGTCCTCGTGTCAAGTCCCTTATGAATATGTTAAAAAGGAGAGGACCCAGGACCGAGCCCTGCGGCACTCCGCTGGTCACTTCCGATGTTTCAGAGAGGGTACCGTTGACCACCACCCTCTGAAGTCTACCACTCAGCCAATCATTGACCCATGCAGTTATCGTCTCACCCAACCCCATTGATTTCATCTTGTTTAGTAGCCTGCGGTGTGGGACGCTGTCAAAAGCTTTGCTGAAATCCAAATATACTATGTCTAGAGACTCTCCTGAGTCCAACTTTCCTGTTACCCAATCAAAGAAGCTGATGAGGTTGGATTGACACGACCTACCCTTAGTGAATCCATGCTGACTAGGATCCCTAAGATTCCCCTCATCCAAGATCGTGTCCAACTTACGTTTAATTAGTGTTTCCAGTATGTGAGTGGGTACCCTCCCCCATCTTACCTAGTTTAAAGCCCTATGAAGCAGGCGGGCTAGTCGGTGTCCAAAGACGTTCTTACCCCTTCTGGTCAGGTGGAGCCCGTCTGGTCACTGTAGTCCTAGTAGTGCATCTCCATGGTTCAGGAATCTGAAATTCATCTCTTTGCACCATCCGTGTAGCCACTCGTTTGCCCTCTGTATACGATCTTCCTTGGCTCTTCCCTTACCTCTCACTGGAAGGATTGAGGAGAAGACCACCTGCGCTTCCATCTGCCTCAGCTTCTCACCCAAGGCTCTAAAATCTTTAGGTATTTTCTCTGGGGTATTCCTGGCAGTGTCGTTCGTTCCGACGTGGTTGAGAAGCATGGGGAAGTGGTTTATGTTCAGTTCTAATCCCATGCTATGATTTTTGGCTTAGACTTAGTAGTAGCCACTGTGTGTCCAAATTCAAAGGAGAAGTGTTATGGGTGGGCTTGGGCTTGGACTCGGATGTCTTGCGGCGATAATCAAACCTTTCCCAAGATGTCCTGGATGCAACTTAATTCATCCCAGTCAAGCTCTGTTTTAAAAGTGTCTAAGTGCCAAAAAGGCTCCCAAACTGACTAGATGACCACTGGAGGGATTAAGTAATGATACCCCACACTATCTCAGTAGTCATTGACCCTCTTCCACTCCCTAAAGATCTGAATGAAACAGTACATACCTGTCTCTAGAACTGCAGCATCTGGTATGGAAATTCCTAGTAGAGCATCACACAGGTGTCATAAGTAGCCTGATGGGAGGGCTAGTGAATCATAGAGAGGAAGACCCAGGTCCTTAACTACTACATTTATGGTGGAAAGTGTGAGGCCTCCAAAACCTACCAAAACTCTACTGCCACATAGGTTAACACCTGCAGCCATAAGGGCTTTTGGAGTGGTAGACAGGTAGGTATAATCAGTTTTTAGGGGAGTTTTGGAAGGCTCACCAAGGGGATTATAATGAAATGTACATCTGACACCCTTTAAGTGAAGTTCATAGCAGTGACTTGTAAGGTGCCACACTGTTCTATTGGTATGTCTGTGTGGCCTATCCATTACCCTCCTATGTCCAAATGGTCTGGATTTGGACATTGTGAACTTGAATGTTTTTGTAGTCGAAAATGGCCCAAAAAGTTAGGCGTCCTAAAATTGGATGTCCTGACAACCAAGACATTTACAGTACAGTAGGTGAGTTTTGAAAAAAAATTTTGGGATGTCCAGCAGTTTAAAAAATGTATGGTTCTCCACCCCGACTTTTTGACATCTTGCAGGAAATGTCCAAAATTGGACTTAGATGCACTATTGAAAATGGCCATCTTATGTGATTGGTTCAAATCTGCTCATCTACTGAAAAAGTGTGATTGCTCACCTGTAATAGCTGTTTCTGAAGGCAGGAGAAATAATTGGTCATTCAGTACCTCCCACCTCCCTAAGAATTGCATTCATTCTTGAGCTTTGGCACTAACTAAGGACTTGAAGACACTGTACTAAAAATGTCACACATGCTTGGAATTTTACATGACATTCTGAGAGAGAACCAAGATGGCGTCCTGAGGGAAGGACACAGTGAGCTGTGAGATCCTCATTATGGGGAAGAAGCATCAGAGGAGAGTATGGGATTTTCCCTCAGAGTCATAGCAGCTTTCTCCATTCAGACATTTTTGGAGCTGCTTACCACTTCTCCAGTGATAATATCATCAGTTATAAGTGTGCAGCTGGGGCTACTGGAAGCATGAAGCCTGGTTGTAGAGGGGCTTCTGGTTCTGAGTGGAGAGACACCAGGAAAGTTGTGGTCGCTGGGGTGCAGGATTTCTCAACTGCTCCTGTGCTGAGAATGGCAGAAGATCAGGGGCAAGAAAAGAAGCCCAGATGCAGGTATCAGTCTTGGGCCCAGCTTCATTAGTTAAGCCAGTTAATGTGACTTTGAGTTTTTTATGGGATGCAATTTCTTTACTTCATGATTCCATTTCTAATTTGACTCCTGTGATCTCTAATCAGGAAATTAACCAAAAACTAATCCTTGTTAGTGATTGGCTTTCCAGAAATCTACCTTAACAATAGCAAATCGAAGGCCATGCTTTTTCCAACCAAAGAAAATAAAACTCTCATAACCCCATTATGAATTTCTTCCACCCCAATCCAGCTGGTACCAACTATTAAACTCTTAGGAGTGATTCTGGACAATACACTCTCCTTTAAAACACAAATTAGCTCAGTAGTACAAAAATGTTTCTTTAAACTCAAGATGATTCAGTCTCTTTCGTCACTTCTAGACTCAAAATCTCTTAATATTCAAATTCATTCATTGGTTATTTCCACTTTAGACTATTGCAATTCTCATTATCAGGGAATCACATAAAAAAGAGATCAGGATACTCCAAATTATCCAAAACACAGCCATATAAATTATGCAATGAAATTTGACCATGTAACCCCTCTTCCAAAAAAGGCCCATTGGTTGCCCATTTCCCATAGAATCACATTCAAAATTATTTTTCTCGCATTCAAAGTTCAAACCAATCATTCCCCATTGTTTATTGATAGACTTCTGATCCTGTACAAAACCAAACCATACGATCAAGTCATTCATCACAACATCTTCTTTCAATCCCCTTCGTTCGACAGTTATTCTATGACACAGCACGTAAAACCTTTTATTCAGTAGTTGCACCCACATTATGGAACTCCCTTCCCATGGCCCTAAGACAGGAAAATAATTCTAATAATTTCAAGTCTAACCTGAAAACCTCTCTCTTTAAAGATGCATATGAGATTTAGACAAAGAGTTTATCCCAGTCAACCCCTTTCTCTCTAACGTTTTTCCTCTACCATCTCATTTTATTTTAAGAGCTGTAACCCTACCTTTTTCCCTCTTGTACCACATCTAGTCAATAGAAACTTTTAGTATGTAAGTCACTACCCCATGTTTTTTAATGATGGTTTTAAAAAAAAAATTGTATGATGTAAACCACTTTGGAAATTGCAGTAGTTTATCAAGCCACAATAAAACTTGAAAACTTGAAACTTAATCAATAAATTACTACTGGAGGAACTCTGATGTCAGAAGGAAGGCTTCTGGCTCAGCCTTGGGATGGGTGTAGGAGCTGCTGCCCGCAGCTTGCTGCATAGAAATGACTGTGGCTGGAAGTAGAAGGGAGCCAGACTGAAGAAGGTAAACACCCGCTGGAATGAGGCACATACTTGGGGCACATAATGGAGGGAGGGACATGTTGGGACACTGGAGGGAGGGAGAGGGGCACGAGCCATAGGATGGAAGAATGGAGGGAGTGCGGAAAAGAGATGCTGAGGTGGGGGATGGAATAGAAAGAGAGAATTGTGTGTCCAAGATAGAAGGAAAGAGAGAGTACACATGGGGAGATAAAGAAAGAGGAGAATTGTTGGGCATAGGGAGGGAGAGAGAATTATTGGATATGGAGGTGGAGATACATGGGGATGAGGGGGAGTAATGTTGGATGTGGTGGTGGAGAGGGACATTGGGATGGATGGAAAGGGATGCAAGAGGAGCCTCAAGGAGGTGGAGAAGGTGGGAATACTAGGATCCGAGTTACATACAAGTTCAACTTAAGAACAGTTTTTAAAAAATGGAACCTGTTCTTAACCCGGGGACTGCCTGAATTATAAATGCAAAATAAAAACAATTACATGATATTCTAAGCTCTGGAAGAGTTGTTCTGTCCTGTCTTGCGGTGACATTACCCACTTCTATATTTTAATTTAATTTAATTCTTATATACTGCTAATAACCGTGAGGTTTCTAAGCGGTTTACAAAAATGATGCATTAAAAGATACAATAAATAAAAATAAATAAGATAGGTACTTGGAAATTCCCTAACTGTCCCAAAGGCTCACAATCTAACTAAAGTACCTGAAGAAACAATTTATGAAAAGTAAAGATAAAAATATAAAGACAGAGGTAGAGATAGAGATATAAATGAATATTCCAACAAGATGGCGGCCAGTTAGGTCATCTTCTGTGCTGTCTCCCTTGTCCTGCTTTTGTTTTATTTTGCCTTTATTGATTTTTCTTTTAAATTTCTTTTTTGTTGGTTTTTTGTTCTAATTATATCTAATCAAAACAGCTGTTTACAGAAAAAAAAAACCTGTTACAAGTGAGTATGAATGATTTTTAGACTTATTATTTCCTCTGATGAAGCTGTGCTTTTCGTTAATGTAAATAAAATTGTTTTATTAACAATAAAATGGCAATTTCTGTGAGTTAAAAGCTTTTACCCCCTGCATTAAAATTGCCTATCCTCATTAATGCTAACAGCGTACGCCCTATCAATGCAGCTAAATGTACTTGAATTGTGAAAAAAGTACATAGTTCAAATACTGAATATTTAACTGCATTGATAAGAGAAGATCCCATGTGTAAGGTTATAAATTCCAATGATCAAATGTGTACTTAACTATGAAAACCTGTAGTTTGATTACTGTTATCCCTGTGCAGACATTTCTATAAGGGCAATTGGTAGAAACCTATTCTGTAAAGGAATACAAGCACCTACTTTCCTTTATGGAACATTAGCATAACAGGTGAAATTTGCACTTAAGATTTAGGCACTAGCACTTAAGCCAACCATAGAATTGATTAAAGTGTTGGTGCCTAAATGTAGCACCAGAGATAAAAGGGATCAATAAGTACACAAGCACAAATAAGTCATACAAACAGTACACAGGCCTACAGAACTGGGACTAAAATATTCTTTATTTGTAGAAACCCAACACTGTCAATGTTTCAGCCAAAAGCCTGCCCCAGGGGGCTGTAAAATTGTTTCATGTATCTTTTATATATGAACTAGTATTTTAGCCCGTTACATTAATGGGTGCTAGAATATATGTCTGTTTGTCTTTCTTTATTTCCGTCTCACTCTCCCTCCCGCTGTCTTTCTTTCTGTCTGTCTCTCCCTGCCCCTGTGCCTTTCATTTCTCTCCCCCCCCCCACTTCCCTGTGCAGCAGCACAGCAGCATTCCCTCCCCCTCCAGTTCCCTCCCCCCACACCACTTCCCTGTGCAGCAGCAGTGTTTCCCCTACCCCCCCTTCCCTTCTCGCGGTCTAGCAAGCTTCTTTAGTCTGATGTCGCCGCCCCCCCTTCCCTTCCCGCGGTCCCGACAAACCTGCTGACTCCAGCAGCGTCTGCAGCACTTTACACATGCTGCTTTGGGGCCTTCTACTGCCCTGATTTGCTCTGCTGCATCTCTGATGATGTCATCAGGGACGTGCCAGAATAAATCAGGGCAGTAGAAGGCCCCGAAGCAGCGTGTGCAGAGTGCTGCAGGCTGCTGGAGTCGGCAGGTTTGGAGTCGGGACCGCGGGAAAGGGGGGGTGGCAAGACGTTGGGAGAACTGACTTACAGATCCTGTGGAGAGCAGGGAGTCCAGCGCTGGCGGCCAGTCCTGCGAGTGTAGGTAGGGGCTAAGGAACTCCAGCATGCGCACTCCTGCAGCCAAGGACCTACACAACATGGAACATGGAACACGGAACATGCAAGTAGGAGTGCGCATGCGCGGCTAGGGTTTTATTATATATGAATAAACAAGTCCCAGTATGAAGGTGAATCTTTTCTTAAACACCCATGGCCCATTTTGGTGCCTAGAAGGTGACCATATGGAGCCTCTTCAATTAAGAAATGTTAGAACCTACTTTCCTATCTATAATACAATAGAATCTCAGCTATCCGGCACCCACAGAGATTAGTAGATACTGGTTAACTGATTTTCTGGTTAATTGAGAGTATGTTAGAAACCTTGTCTAACAGTCTCAATTCCCCCCTCCTTCCCTCCCTCCCATCCCGAATACTTGCTGAAATCTGTTGTCTGTTGAAATACGCAGACGCTGACTTCATTCTTGGATCTATTGTAGATTGAAAGAACGTGGTCAGCGTTTGCGCATTTCAACAGTCAACAGATTTTGGCAAGGATTTGATTGTTTATCCAGCACCCTCAGAGATTGGTGGATACTGGATAACTGTTTTTCTGGTTAGCTGAAAGTATGTTAGAAACCTTGTCTAACAGTCTCAATTCCCCCCTCCCTCACTCCCATCCCGAAGCACCAGCACGGCAGCAGTTTTGAGCAGCAAAGCCCTCCTCCATCCCTCCCTCAAACCCTGAAGTGGCAGAAGCAGGCAGCAATCCTGAGTCACGAACCTCCTCACTCCCTCCCTTCCTTACCTTAAGTGCAGCTGGTCAGCAAGAAGCAGATAGCTCTGGCAGGGCCTTTCCTCTGATGTGTCAGCATGACTCGTCAGAAGAAAGGTCCTGCCAGGGCTGGTTTTCAGGCTGCCTCCTGCTGATTGGCTGTGCTTCAGCTATTGAAGGAAGGGAGGGAGCAAAGGGATTCGTGGTTCAGGACTTCCACCTGCTTAAACTAAACTAAACTAAACTAAACCTTAAGTTTGTATACCGCATCATCTCCACAGAAGTAGAGCTCGGCACAGTTTACAGGAGTTGGTATAGAAAGGAACTACAATGAAAAGTACAAGGACTTAGAAAGAGAAGTTTAGAGGGACTTCGTATATCGATGAGGGAGGGATCATTGCATTTTAGAGAAAAGCCAAGTTTTCAAATGTTTTTGGAAGAGTTGGAGGTAGGTCAGGCTCCGAAGCGGGGTAGTAAAGCTGTTCCAGAGTTTGGTGATCCTGAAGAAGAGGGAAGTTCCTAATTTAGACTTTTGTGACTTAGACCATGTAAAACATGGTCTAAGTCACAAAAACCCACCTAAACTCACCAGATAAGCACTGCAAACACATAACACAGACCCCCACACACTACCCCAGTGATCACCAACCCCCCCACCCCCATACAAATTTTATTCACAACTTTAAATTTCAGCCTCCAGACCATCATCACCTGGCCGCCTGGCATAGGAAAGCCTAGTCATCCAGTCCAGAGGCAGCTTAAGTCATCTTGGGAGTGGGTTAGGGACCCATAGAGAGGAGAATCCATGCCCATAAGCCCCTGTAATCACTGCATTGATACTTAAACATGTGCACTCCCCTATACACCCCCAAAACCCTTTTTTAATGGCATATAAGTGGCTCCTGAAGCCATAAGGGCTATTGGGGTGGTTTGGGGGATTCTGGAGATGGTTTGGGGGGCTCACCATCACCTATAAGGGAGCTGTAGTGAGGAGAAGCCATGGCACCCTTTTTGTGAAGTTCACAGCAGTGCCCTGTAAGGTACCCCACTATTTAGGTGGCATGTCTGGGTGTGCAGTCCATCACTTTGCAGACTCCTCCCACGTCCAACAGGGCTTGTTCTAGGCGTTTTGGACTTGGACGGAAAGTTGGACGGAAATGTGGTATAAAGATGGACGATTTAGCGGCTTGGACGATCAAGTTTCAAGTTTAATAAAATTTTTGATTAATCACTTAATCATATTTCTAAGCGATGAACATTTTAAAAAATTACAGTATTTGGGGGACAATACAATACTTAACAATATTTTACATCCGAGCGGACGATCAGATCGGCAGGACGTATAATTAGACGATTAGACATATCTTTCGAAAATGTGTCTTAGGCTCTTTTTAACTTTGGACAACTTGCGAGATGGATGTAAACGGACTTAGACGTCCCTTTCGATTATGCTTCTCCATGTGCCTATAGAAAATATGAAGAAATCATTGCGTTAAAGCACAATCATATATTGTCATTTCTTAGAGGTTGGAGTATTCTAGATACATAGTTCCCAATTTAAATCAGCCCATTAGACAATGCTACCCTTTTATAACATTTTTGAACTTACTATAGAATTTACTTAGATATTAGTTTTTATCATAATTTGAGCTATGTAACAAATAAGAATGCAGCCGCTTGCTTTTATTACTGCTATTTATTTCTTATTGGTTAAGATTCCTTTTATGTTTCTATTGTAAATTTAATAAAGCTTAATAATAATAAAAAAAGAGATTTCTGATTATACAGTGACAGGGACCCTAAGGTCTCAATAGACAGTTCATACCTTCTGCTAGTAAGGTCCAGTTTATTCTGATTTCTGTAGTCATTTTCTTGCCCTCAAACCTTCGGTTGATTCTGGTTCCTGCACTTGTTTACCTTTGACGATCTCCTACTTGGCACCTTGCATCCTCATTTGCTCAGGTTAATCTTCTGGTTGAGACATCTTAAGGCCCAACCTGAGGAAAGGACAGAAGACCTGTATCTCTTTTAGTATGATTTAGTTCAAGGTGCAGGTGTTCACTCTACTTAATGAACACCTTGACACAATAAGACAAAAAGATAGACAAAATTAAACCCTAAACAAACATTGTTTTCTGTACATGTGTCTTTTGGTCAATTGTTTCTATTCTAATGTTATTTGTATGAAACTTAAATGGCAGCTGTGCCGAAGTATAACTTTTTCTCACTCAAAGTTGCTCCATTGTCTTGCTTCCCACTTTTCATATACACTGATCTTGGAATATATGAAACACTGAGGTCCACTATTTCTGTTTGCTCCTTTCCAAAGACTTGACTTTAAGTGCTCTGGCATGTATATATTTCTGTATCCAGGACAAAAGCCAGAATCTGGTGGTGGTGATGGTAGGGGAGGAGGGGTGCTCTCAAATTTCTTTCAAAATGGGCCACTTAGTCCTAGCTAAGACTGAAGTATTAGGGGAATAATCCAATTTTGTGCTCACAGGAAAAATGCTTGTTATAGTTGACCTATAGTCACCCCACATTGTAAATCATTTTAATTACAGTGAAAAATGATTGTAGATTTTAAGTGAAAATGACATATTTAATAGTTGTAATCACAATATCATATTGTAGTATAAATATTATGCAAATTAAATGCAAGTAAAATATCTTTAGTCAGGAAAATTATTTTGCATCAGTTATTGAAATCAATAGAAACTGTGAAAGAGTTGCAAACCAGCACTAGAATAGAGGAGATAATTCGCTATGACAGTCACAAGAATAAAATAATTTGTCTTGCATGACGAATTAAACAAGATTTCAAATTTTTAAAGAAGATTATCTTAAAATATTTGAGGACATTAGGGATAAAATTCTGTAAAGGACACCTAAAGTTAGGCGCTCACAATATGGATATCCAGCAACTTAGGCATCCAATTGGATAATAAGCCCAATTAACGACTTTAACAAGCAATATTTGAAAGTTAGACATCCAAAGGCTGTGAGTGATTCACAATATAGGCATCCACAATTTCATGGATGACCATCGGAAAAGATTGCGCCTAACGGGATAGGCATGCATGTGGCTTTGATATAAACATCCATTTACAGAATCGCATGCCACTCAGCATCCTAACACGTCTACATTCTCGCCTAAAATATAGGCATTGCAAACACAGGTCTACTTTTGAGCATTAGTTGGGCGCGAGTTAGGTGGACACAACTTAGGCATCACATAGGCATCCACATATAGGTGAATGGGTTTTCTATTTTAGGGGGGTATAGAGGACTCCAGTTTGATATTAAGGTCAAAAGATGTTTAATAATGCAAATATTGTGGTCGCTATATTAGTCCAATCAGGCCCTGATTGCTTAGACTCCTCCCCCTTGTATCTAGGGATACAGAGGGAAGAGCACCTAAGGGGCAGGACCTTAGATGTCTGAGCCAATCAGGGCCTTGGGCCCCACTCTGTGCATCACATGATGCACCAGGGAGGGAAAGCCCCATCATTTTGGAGCGGCGAGCCTAAAATGAACTGAGCTTCCATCCTACACCATGGGGGGGGGGGGGTTGGGTAGTGGCAAGGGAACTCTAGTGGCAGGAGGGAATGGGCATCTCTCCTGCCTTTTTTGGGGGGAAGAAAGGAGGAGGGTAGAGGATATTTGGGGGGTACTTGGAATTGGAGTGAACTTTCAATGGCAGGAGCGAGTGGGCATTCTTCCTGCCTTATCGCTGCCATTGGGGGATTGGGGGGGGGGGGAGTTGCATTGGCAGGAGGGAGTAGGAATCCTTCCTGCCCTATACCTTCCGTGGGCGGTGGGGAGTGTCACATTAGCAGGAGGAAGTGGACGTCCCTCTTGCCACATCACTGTCGTAGGGGGATTCGCATTGGCAGGAGGGAGGAGACATCCCTCCTTCCATTATCACTGCGCTGTATGTGTGTGTGTGGAGGGGAGAGGGGCCACAGTGCCCTAACAGGCTATTTCCCCTGTCACTGCTGTTAGGGCTCTGCGCATGTGTCAGTCTCTCACTGAGTGATTGATCGGTCGTGTTTGCATGCAAATGATTTGCACCTCCATTCAAATCATTTGCATGCAAACTTGATAGCGCATTGATCGCTGCTGGAGAATCGGACAACAGCGATCTAGTCAGTATCTGTAGTGCATCTAGGGCAATGGTCTCCAACTCAAACCCTTTGCAGGGCCACATTTTGGATTTGTAGGTACTTGGAGTGCAGCAAAAAAATAGTTAATGTCTTATTAAAGAAATGACATCTTTGCATGATTAGACAGGACCTGCCTCTAGTGAAGCCATGTTGCCTTGGGTCCTGTAAACCACTAGATTCCAGAAACTTCACTATTTCCTGTTTTAAAAAACATTTTCATTAATTTACCTACCACAGAAGTCAGACTTAACAGCCTGTAGATCCCTACCTCTTCCTTACTTAAGCTTTTGCGGAGTGGGACCACATGTACTTTTCTCCAGTTCTCTGGTACCACTCTAGATTCTAGAAAAGCATTGAAAAAGTCAGCCATTGGAGCCACCAGAACTTCCCTAAGTCCCTTCAGTAGTCTTGGATGTGTGCCATCTGGCCCCTTTGCTTTGTTCACCTTTATTTTAGCTAGCTCCACATAAGCACAGTCCTTTGAAAATTGTTCAGGATCTACCACACCTCCATCCTTTTTGCATTTGCCTCCTGCTGTCCTGTTCCTGGCCTTTCAGCTTTGGACACAGAACAGAAATATTTGTTAAGCAATTCAGCCTCATTTTTATCAGCTTCTACATATTCTTCCCTTTGACTTTCGAGTCTTACAACGCCACTTTTGTACTTCCACCTATCACTAACATACTCGTATCTAAAAAAATGTCTCCCCTCATTTTCTGTTGGCTATTTGCTTTCCTGACTACTCAACCAAATTCTCTTAACTTTTCCAAATATTTTGCCTGTCTTTCTCTTTCTGTAATCTCTTGTATTTTATGAAGGCTAGGCTCTTTTTGTTTACCTTTTCAGCTACTACTTTTTAGAACCAAAGCGGCCTTATTTTCCTCTTCCTTGTACTTACTTTCCTTACAAAATGCTTTGTCGCCCTTATAATAATTTCTTTCAGTTTTGCCCCCTGCTTTCTTACTTTTTCCAGATGATCCCATGCAGACATCTCCTTGATGTAATCCCCCATCTGAACAAAGTTAGTGTTTTTGAAATCTAGAACCTTTACTTCTGAATAAACCCCTTCTACCCCTATCTTAATATTAAACCAAACTGGTATCTGCATGTGCATTCTGCATCAGCAGATCTTTTTCTAAAATACTACTGGGATATGACATGGATGTCTCAATTTCAGTTTCTACTTTCTGTCTAAAATGTAGCTGCACACATACATACCAGGGTTGAAAACTCAGTCTAATATATAACAGTTTGTTTAAATCCGTGACAACTAGATGCTATTATTGCTAAGTTTATAAGTTATTCTATAAATAAATCCTTGTCATCTAAACATTCAATTTAAAGACTACCTTATTTTATTTTTGAACAGTGAGAGTTAATAATAAATATCATCTTTGTTTTCTAATTTTTTTACTGAGTTGATTTAAACGCTCTTGACGGCTCCAATCCAATTCTCCCATCCAAGCTGACAAGCCTGACATGCATTTCTGCATACAAGCTCTCAATTATGCATAATACAGAGTTTTCTAAGGTTTTAATTTAATCACTAGACCCAAACTTGTTATTTTTAATTTATAACATTTGATTTCTGACACTGGGCCCCCTCCATGCCATAAATTATGTAGGAAGGAGACTTTAGTTGTATGGGGTAATTAAAATAAAACAAATTAAGCATGATTAAAACACACACACACACACACACACACATACATACATCTTTTTATTTATGCTACTGAACAAAAAGAGTTTTGCTTTTCTACAGATTTGTTGTTATATATTTTTTACAATTATGTCCCATTTTACATTTCACCAAAATGAAAGAGAATGAAGGATCTTTTTTTTTCCTCCCATGTCCTGCTCACAGTAGATGCAGAAATTGCATTGCTTTGCTTTGATGATGTGAATTTCTCCCTCAGCTCATTGAAAGCAATTTTCTTAAGTGGGCAGGAAACGAAATGTGAAGCAAACAGATTGTAATCCAACGTTTTCTTTGGCAGCCTGGCTCATTTGAACACGGCTTTTTGATAGGCCCCTTTTACAAAGCCTCACTGGGACTCGCTACCATGGTTTTGTGATAGCGACCCTATGAGGTAGAATTTGAACTGCTCAGACCAGTTTTCATGCCTTTTGACATGGCAGCTAAAAAGAAAACATTTACAAGGTACAAGAAAAGAAAAATACACAGCACCTACATTAGAGATAAAATAACTGAGCAAACTACAACTAGATAGTACTGTACAACCTCACAGGCATATAAGAACATTGTTAAATTTTTATTTACTAGCCTAGCGTCTCTCAAACTTTTTTTTAGCTATGGCTCACTAAATGGAGCAAATGTTTTTTTGCGGCACATTATAATTGAAATTATACAATTGGGGAAAAACCCCCAAATGGCACCTTTAATGTTCACAGATTGCTGGGCATTTTTTGAGTCACAACAAGCAGTGCTATAATTCCCGAGGAAGGGGGGGGGGTTCTCCTCCGAAATGGAGTCTGTTGAATGAAGAGAAGCACGTGGAGTATTTGGTAAAGTTTTGGTTCACATACTATGAAGATAAGTACTGTGTTAGATTTTTGATTGTTTCCAGCTGATATGCGTTGACTACAACTGAAAGAATTTTAAAGGCTTGAACATTGAATTTAGAACACTGAATTGTGTGGAACAGCAGCGGCTTGGGCAGGCAAGTAGGGGAGAAGAAGCAGTTGGAGAGTGAAGTAGAGGGAGAGGGAAACAAAAGAAGAGAAAAGAGCAGGAGAGGGGAAAAAGAGGCAGGAGACTACGAGGGGAATCATTGAGAGTTAGCTCCGCCCACCCTACGATGTCGACCACCGAAGCTCCCCCTTAAAAGGGGAGGGGCCAACGGCGCTCAGCCATTCGGCGCACATCGAAGGCGTTAAAGGCGCTCACCTTAGCGACAGCGCCTTTGCAAAAGGGCTTTGAGAAGGGACGAGCCACCGCTAAAGGAGAGTAGAAGGAGACCACAGCAGGCACAGAGGACACACAACCAGGTAGACATAACAGGTACAGAGGACACACAACCAGGGAGGCACAGAGGACAGCCACAGCAGGCGCAGAAGATACACAGCCAGGCAGACACAGAGGACACAGCAGGCGCAGAGGATACACAACCAGGAAGACACAGAGGACACAGCAGGCACAGACAGCCACAGCAGACACAGAAGACATCCACAGCAGACCGGCAAGCGGGCAGCAATGGAAGCAGCAGAGAGAAGCAGGATGTTGAGCTACCCAGTTTTCTGCACCGTCTGCCATATGTATGACTACCTCCCCTCTGGGAGATAGTCTTATGTATGCGCTCGATGTGGAGAACTGGAGAGCCTGAAGAAACATGTCAGACTCCTGGAGGGCAGAATACTGGAACTGGAGGCATTTCAAGTTTCAAGTTTCAAGTTTATTTGTTCTTAATGAATCACCTATTTAAATTACTAGGTGATGTACAACATAATAAAATATACAAATAAAATATTAGTGCTAACATATAAAATAACTTTTGTTATGAGTTAAAACATTACTTACAAAATACATACATAGTGGAGAAGGAAGACAGAGATGCAGAGAACATCAAGACAGAGGATGCAGAGAACATCAAGACAGAAGACACCATCGAGGAAGAAGTCCGAGAGCTGGAGAAGTTCATAGAGAACATCAAGACAGACACCATCGAGGAAGAAGTCCGAGAGCTGGAGAAGTTCATAGAGAAGGCATAGAGGGAGGCATTGGAAAATCACCAACAGTGGAACTTCCGAGATACACCTACAGAGAGTGTGGACCACCCGACGGACAACCACCAGGAAGAAATGGGTGACACAGCAGCGAGATCTGGAAATAGTGGAGGGAACCCACAAGAAGACAAGTCCAGTGCAAGCCAACACCAGGATGAGAGAAAATGGATGGGAACGAAGGACACGGCCCTACGGCTGGAGAGATGGACATACACAAGGGACACGGACCTACTGCTGGAGACTCAAGAGAAGATAGAGAGGACAGCAATCATCATAGGGGACTCCATCATCAGACAAGTCAACAGCCACATAGCAGGAGGAAGACTGGGAGCCAAGGTAGAAGACATAGTGAGCCGCATCGACAGGATCATCGACAGTGTGGAAGAAGAAGATATGGCGGTGGTGATCCATGTGGGGATGAACAACGTGAGCAACAGGAACAGGGAAGTACTGAAAGACCAGTTCCGGATGCTAGGAAGGAAGCTGAAGACAAGAATGCAGAGGATAGCATTCTCAGAGATCCTTCTGGTACCCAGGGCCGACGAGAAGAGGAAGATGGAGCTGCAAGTAGTCAACACGTGGATGCATCACTGGTGTAAGGAAGAAGGATTCCACTTCATGCGCAACTGGATGATGTTCTGGGGGAAGAGCAAGCTATTCAGGAAGGATGGACTCCACTTCAGCAGAGATGGAACGAGGCTATTTGCAAGCAACATAAAGAGAGAAGTTCAGAAGTTTTTAAACTAGGAAGAAGGGGAAAACCAATAGTCGACCGAGAGAGAGAGTCGATGGTTCAGGAACTGGTATACCCGAAGGATACCGTGCAGGAAGATAGAGGGGAAGACTCACCGGATCACAGGCAAGACAGATCGAAAGGGACACAAGAAGGAAGGAAATGCAAGAAAGGAAGGAACAGGCCGCAAACTCAAGTATATGTACACAAACGCAAGGAGCCTAAGGAATAAGATGAGTGAATTAGAAGCTATGGCACAAAAAGATAATGTGGACATCATTGGCATCTCGGAAACATGGTGGACTGAGGAAAATGTTTGGGACACTGCTACCGGGATACAAACTATACTGCAGAGACAGAGTGGCTCAAAAAGGTGGGGGCATTGCCATATATGTCAAAGAGGAAATTGAATCTATTGGAGAGAACACGCCACAACTGACAGATAAGTTATATTCTCTATGGGTCAAAATTCTGGGAACAAATGGACTGGAAATGAATATCAGCATCTACTACTGACCCCCCAGGGCAGTCCAATGAAATTGATGGAGAAATGATGGACGAGATTAAACGCAACTGCAAGGGAGGCAACGCAGTTATCATGGGTGACTTCAACTATCTGGGGATAGACTGGAACCTAGGCACCTCTGGCTACAGTCAGGAGACCAAGTTCCTGGATGCTGTAGGTGATTGCTTCCTGGAACAACTTGTCAAGGAAAATACAAGAGGATTTAATTCTAAATGGACTGTGAGTACTGGCACAAGGTATAGAAGTAGAAGGGATGCTGGGAAACAGCGATCACAACATGATCCGCTTTGACCTGGATACATTATTGCATCTGTATTTACCAAAGAGGATATACACTGGATACCGGAACCCATCAGGCTATATACTGGAAACGAAAACAGGAAACTGACAGGGTTGATGGTGTCACAACCCCAGTCTTAAGGCTAAGGTTGTGCCAGGTCTATCTCCTCAAAACCCAGGCCTTACCCTTAAAAGGGCTGATCAGTGTAACAGGTTCGACTCAGACAAACAAGGAGGTTCTGAGTTCAAATTGAACCAGCATGATCCAGAACCCTGGGGAGGGGAGGAATATTGTGAGAACAGCCTGGAGCAGCAGGAGGTGCCTTACAAAAAAGAACAGCCTAAGAGGCAGGCTCACAGCTTAGCTAAGGCACAACTGCTGGGCCCAATTAAGGCTAATCAGAAAGCTCAGCAGAAGCAACAGGTTGGCCCTCCCCCTTACAGGTTAGGGCGTGTCCAGCTCAGGGCTTTAGAGGCTGAACTGAGGAGAAACAATTCAGTCTGCCCTGGGTCAGCCTAGGAAGGAGGCTCGAGGGACTGGGCTCCTGAGTCATCCCAGAGTCAGGTTGTTGAGATGGCAGATGTAACCACTTTCCCTGAGGTCAACCAGCCAGCCAGCCAGGACACCATAGAACTCATGGATACTTACCTGGAACCAGAGGAAAGCTACATGGATCAAAGCTAAGTTGGATTTCTTTGATGTTTTGTTTGCTTTTGAATCTGGTTTTCTTTTGGGGCTGTCTGGAAGCACCAGGCGAGTGCAGGCAGCGTGAGCAGTGCTAGGTTCACGGCTGCAGGTGTGCCTTATTGCCTGAGACAGTGAAGGAAGTGGGGTTTTTTCTTGAACATTTTTGACTTTTGCCTTTTTTCTTTGTTTGGATGGGACTTTGTGGCTGACCGGGTGAAAGGGGTAGTAGTGGGGAGAATCCACGTAAGATCCTCAGGGCGGGATTGTGAGGCCAATTTTTGGCAAGCTTTAAATAAGTGGATTCAACTACTCCCCTCCCCCACCAGCTGTTTGTTAAGTTGGCTGGGGAAGGTCTGTTAAAGACCAGGCCTAGGCAGCACATTCTAACAGTGTTTAAAAAAACCATTGTGAATGACCAGTGTAAAGGCTGGGGGTTCCTGTAGCCGTATGTGCCCTTTTTGCGACTGTGAAACTGACAGGGCAAGGCTACAATAGAACCATTTTGGACACTTACCTGCAAGAAAGGTGTGGGCTGTCTTTTAGCCAGTCCCAAGTTTTCTGTTTCTGTTTGTTTTTGAATTCGTAGCCCAAATTGTGGCAATTTGCTATTTGGGGAAATAAAGTTGGACTCAGTTTTGTTAAAAAGCTTTATTGTTCCTGACATTTTTTCTGTTTCACTCATAAGAACCAGCAGGACCTTCAGCCTCTTTTGAAGGCATGTTATGGACGGTGTTTGCTGAGCCCTGGTCGGGAGCCATTTGCAAAACCCGGCACCGGCAGGCTCACAATGGTCAGTCTAGAAGAGGTATGCAGGCAGATTTATAGGCATAAGAGTGATAAATCCCTGGAACCGGATGGCATCCATTCGAGGGTCATCAAGGAACTGAAAGGGACTATAGGTGAACTGTTTCAACTAATAGCCAATCTGTCGATCAAATCAGGAAAGATTCCAGAAGACTGGAAGGTGGCGAATGTTACACCAATCTTCAAAAAAGATTTGAGGGAAGATCCGTGAAATTACAGACCGGTGAGTCTGACCTCAGTACCGGGAAAAATGGTAGAGGCGCTGATAAAGGACCACATCATTGATCACCTTGACGGACATGGTCTGATGAAGACCAGCCAGCATGGTTTCAGCAAAGGCAGATCTTGTTTGACGAACTTGCTGCACTTCTTCGAGGGAGTAAACAGGCAGATAGACAAGGGCGACCCGGTCAACATTGTATATCTGGGATTTTTCACAAATGAACCCTTTTCGGTATACAGAGTGACAAATTTGCCTTCAAGGTTTAACCTGGCGCAAGTTGTGAAAACTGCGGACTCTCCCTACACAATTATTATTTACTTTTTTGATGAATATTTTGGTTATAGTACATTTTGGCCATTTGTTTTTTCTCACTTTATTAAGGAAGGATACTCTATTCTAGATATTGTTTCATTCTTTCTCAGTGGGTTTGTGTGATTGGTAAGACCAAAGTGGTCAGGATCCTGCAGAGAAATTGGATCCTGCATGAGCAGCCAGGGATGACATGGAAGTTTGAGACTTTGATCCCTTTCTAGATGGATCAGATCTGCATACCATGGTTGCCTCAGCCAGTCTGGTGCTATTAGAATCACCACTAGAGAATGACACGGTGACAAAATTCATCACCATTCCCGTCCCCGCTGATAGCCGCAGGAAATAAACTCATGTCATTTTCTAGTGTCTATTTCATCCTCTGTCCTTCTACACCAGCATTATTCAAAGAAAAGCTTTCGGGTCAGTGGTTGTGGCCATTCATATTCTGATTCTTCCCTCTTTCCTTAAAGAATGACATGAAGATGGTTTCCCGCGGTTATCCGCGGGGACGGGAACGGTGATGAATTTTGTCACCGTGTCATTCTCTAATCACCAGCCCTTGGTGCGTCATGACCCTGCACAGAAGTCAGTCTATCACGGGCCACAGAGGGAAGACATAATGAAGACCTGCTTTTGGTCAGGGTTGCACCAGGGCACCCAGACCTTCGCTTCCTAGCTCATATCTTCAACTGAAGAATCAAACTGCAGGGGGGGGGGAAGTGACGTCACCATATAAGCTGAACGTGTGACTTTGGAGCTCCGCAGGGCTCAGCCTGCATTGGATATTCTATTGGGTTTAATAATATCTATTGGACTGCAAAAACCTAAAAGGACCGTAGCTGGTAGGTCATTGTATGCATGGTGATGAAAAAGGGAGTGCAAACCATGGATTTAGTGGCATTTGCATTTCAACCAGCAGCCTCCCAAAACATGATCGCGAACAAGATGGCACTAGGCCAAGCTCTGTTGGAGGAAGTTGAGATGGGATCACAGCGCGCACTTCCAGAGCCTAACCTGGACAGTGACCCTATGCTGAGATTTTGCTCTCTTTTAGAGGAAATAAAAATAGATATAAAAGCAGTTCATTTAGAGCTGATGACCTTAGCCAGTGATTTACACGGAGAAATCCCCGACCTGACCAATAGGCTGATGGAGGCTGAATCATGACTGAATGACAATCATTAAGCCATATTGGGTTTGGAAACTTTGCTACAAACTTGCAAAATTACCGATACCTATTTACTCAACAAACTTGAAGACTTAGAGAATAGTTCACGGAGGCATAACCTGTGCTTCCATGGCCTACCAGAAATGCAGGACTATAGTAATTGAGAACATACGATTCAGCGTTTGGTGAGTGACTTGTTATTTGATACTCCACACTCAATGGGCCAAAAGAAGATACAAATTGAGCGGGCCCATCACACCTCGGGGTGAGCCCAGGCCAATATTCCACGAGACATAGTATTAACTTTGTCGATTACAAACTAAAGGCTCGTGCCAAGACACCATATATGTGGGATACTTTTTCAATAGAAATCTACCAAGACTTAGCCACTACCACGTTATGCAGAAGGCGAGAACTGCGACCTTACACCTGCATGCTAACTGATAAAGGAATTAAGTACAAGTGGCAATATCCCTTCTCCCTGAATTTCTACTTGGAGGGCAAGCTACAAGTGGTACGATCGATTCAGTGGTACGACCAAAAATCTTTTCCCGGAGGTACAGGCCCCCTTGGAGAAGGAACGTATAGCAGCACAACTCAGCAAACACTGGGAAGCCTTCTTCAACCACTTTTGAAATGGCAACGGATCACTAAAGGGATTATTGTAGGACTTAATGCAGCAAACAGACATCAGCTGAAGACTTCATGGTGTCCTTTTGGATTTTAAGCAATAATTTGGGTATTAACTGCACTCTCTCCTCTATGGGTGATCTAGCACATATCTTTATTCCCCTCGGAGTGTGGGGCTTTAACACCTGAGGGTTTGATGCTTTTTTTTCCATGATAAGGATATGGTGATGCACAATGTATAGGCGGGCCAGGCCCTGCAGATTTTTCCACTCCCCCTTGGGTTATCTTTTTTGTACTATCTTTTTTTCTGCTGTGGTGGGATTCCGCCATAAGACACACTAGTTTTGGTGCAGTGTGCAAGTTCAACTTGATATGGTTATTATGTGGGGATTACAATGGTTTGGATGGGAGGGAGCTGGGAGGGGAAAGGGAGGGTCTTATATAATACTGGTAACTGCATCTCATTTTACCTTGGAGTAGTATTATAAAGTCTTAGGTGTGATCATAATAGTGGCTTATGATGCTCCTGGCTCCACATGACTGAAGTATACTTTATGTCCCTCAATGTGAAAGGCCTTAATACTCTATCTAAACAGCGACTTCTTTTTAGGGAAGCTTTGCACTTTAAGGCAGATGTCTTGTTTATCCAAGAAATACATTTACGCCCCAGACATGAGAAGTTGGTGTCTAATACACGGTATCCTCATGCCTATTTTGCATCCTATACTGGGGGATCTAAGACAAAAGGGGTAGGCATTTTGTTTTCATGCAATCATCCCTGGCAGATACAGTCAGTTGTTAAAGATAATTAGGGACACTTCCTGTTAATTCAAGCTCAGTTGTGGCGAACAACCTACACTTTCTTAAATGTCTATGCACCAAACATAATACAGGGGGCATTCTACTCACAGCTCACTCAGTAGTTAGCGACCCATCTTGTAGGGACATTGGTGGTGGGAGGGGATTTTAATTTGATTCCATGTCCAACCGTAGATAACTCCACTATTAATGTGCAATATGCACAGCAGGATGGAGCTCGATTTCTTAGGTTTTTCAATCAATGGGGCTTATCAGATTTATGGCGGATATGTAATCCGGGAATGAGAGAATACACTTATTTCTTGCCAAGGTACTCCTCCTTTCTCACGTATTGATCCATGGCTCAGTGGACTCTTTGTTGGGTGTCCTCTCTAATATCACAATTCATCAAGCCACTTAGTCAGATCATAGAAACATAGAAACATAGAAACATAGAAGATGACGGCAGAAAAGGGCTACAGCCCATCAAGTCTGCCCACTCTGCTTACCCACCCCCTGTCTATGCCCTAATGACCCAATTTCCTTATCTTGAAACTCGTAGGGATCCCACATGGGTATCCCATTTATTCTTAAAGTCTGGCACGCTGTCTGCCTCGATCACCTGCACTGGAAGCTTGTTCCAATGATCAACCATTCTCTCTGTGAAGAAATACTTTCTGGTGTCGCCATGAAATTTTCCGCCCCTGAGTTTGAGCGGGTGCCCTCTTGTGGCCGAGGGTCCCTTGAGAAAGAAAATATCATCTTCCACTTCGACACGTCCCGTGAGGTACTTAAATGTTTCGATCATGTCTCCCCTCTCCCTACGTTCCTCGAGAGTGTAGAGCTGCAATTTGTTCAGTCTCTCTATGTACGAGAGACCCTTGAGCCCCGAGATCATCCTGGTGGCCGTCCGCTGAACCGATTCAATTCTGCGCACATCTTTACTGTAATGTGGCCTCCAGAATTGCACACAGTACTCCAGATGAGGTCTCACCATGGCCCTGTACAACGGCATTATGACTTCAGGCTTTCGGCTGACGAAACTTCTATTGATACAACCCAATATCTGCCTTGCCTTAGATGAAGCCTTCTCCACTTGATTGGCAGTTTTCATGTCTGCACTGATGATTACTCCAGTTACTATGATCCTTCTGTTAGGCTCTTCACCAGTAGGCAGACGTTATTGGCAATTATTCTAGCTACCAACGAATCCTTCCTGAACTTCATCTTACC
Source organism: Geotrypetes seraphini (assembly GCF_902459505.1). NCBI lineage: Eukaryota > Metazoa > Chordata > Amphibia > Gymnophiona > Dermophiidae > Geotrypetes > Geotrypetes seraphini. The sequence goes on along the minus strand of NC_047089.1, from coordinate 167,067,525 downwards.
TCTAATTAACGAGTACCTACAATCAGGCAAAATACCATAGAGCTGGAAATCTGCTGTAGTAAGACTACTCCTAAAAAAAACCACCATGGACCTGGACAATCAAAGCAGCTATAGACTAGTCTCAAATCTCCCATTTGTCTCAAAAATACTAGAAAAGATAGTACTCACCCAACTACGAGACTTCATGGAAACAAACACCACCCTCTCCAACTTTCAATCAGGATTCAGGAAGCATCACAGTACAGAAACAGTGCTTCTAGACATCGTACATGACTGCTGGAAAATCCTTGATGAGAGGAAAGACACATTGCTGGTCCTACTAGACCTAAGTGCAGCCTTTGATACTATCGATCACTCACTCCTCCTATCCAGACTACACTCGATTGGAATCCATGACGTCGCACTAGCATGGTTCTCCTCATTCTTGAACAAAAGGTCTCAGAAAGTACTACTGGAACCCTCCTTATCAGAACCAAAACCTCTCTGCTACAGAGTGCCCCAGGGTGCATTACTATCCCCACTCCTCATCAACCTATATGTCAAACCAGTACTCGACATCGCAGAAAAATACCAAATCAAAATCCACTCATATGCAGAAAACATACAGCTTTACCTTCCCCTAGGTCAACACCGACATGCACAAATAAAAAAAACTTCACTGCTGTCTAACAGAAATAAAAAAACTGGATGACTGCAAATAAACTACAGCTCAACACATCAAAAACAGAACTTCTCTGGATACACAAGGACACCTGCGCATACCCCCAACCATCTCTTTCTTGGGGAAATGACACCCTCACAGCCAAAGATAAAGTCCACGGCATATGTATCAAAATTAGTGCCTTTTACTACCTCCGCAAACTAAAGTGCATCCACGCCTATTTTTCAGAAAGCGATTTTGCCCTGCTACTATATGTGTTTGTATTATCCCGCCTAGATTACTGCAACGCTCTACTAATGGGCCTACCAGCAAAAACACTCCCGTCTCCAAGGGGTTCAAAACTCCACAATCCGACTCCTAAAAAACCTGGGCTTCCACAACCACGTCACCCCTGCACTAATTTCCATGCACTGGCTGCCTATCCAAAAATGATGTGCTTTTAAAGCCTTGATGTTAGCCTTCAAGACTTTCCACAAGATGACACCAAACTATATAGCATCAAAACTACAAATTTATGTCCCCCAACCAATCAATGAGATCCCAAACAGAAAAAATGGCTGATCCTGCTACCGGGCTGTTTACTCAAGTCTGAAACAGCCAGAAGACGCTCTTATACTCATTACTTACCTAAATTATGGCACACCATCCCCTCATCCATTAGATCTCTAGACAGTCTTTGGAACTTCAGGAAAGCCATGAAAACCTTCCTCTTTACAAACCTTAACAACCCGCGTCCACATTACCTGATGGATGGTTCGCAAAGATGCCACCAAATATACCAAGCGGAATCTCACTATAACTCGCTTGCCACTGCAAATATAACCATAATTAGTACCACATTCTCAAATAATCAAAGATGTACCCACCTGCTAATAAAAGCTACTTTACCTCCATGTTACATCTACACAAGAAGGGAAGCCAGGGCACGAAGCAGACCTGTTGCAGTGTCCTTTCTTCTGTTTTTATTCTGTTTTTTTTAGCGGCGGAGGGCAGGAGGAGGAAGCCACGAGGAGGTAGCCAGGGGAGGAAGGCAGAGCAGGCAGGAGGAACCGGGGTCGCGGCGAGAGGTAGCTCCGCCCACCCCCACCACGTCACAGGTCGCGTCGGCGTCCGGGCTCCCCTTTAAGAAGGGAAGCCAGGGCACGAAGCAGACCTGTTGCAGTGTCCTTTCTTCTGTTTTTATTCTGTTTTTTTTAGCGGCGGAGGGCAGGAGGAGGAAGCCACGAGGAGGTAGCCAGGGGAGGAAGGCAGAGCAGGCAGGAGGAACCGGGGTCGCGGCGAGAGGTAGCTCCGCCCACCCCCACCGCGTCACAGGTCGCGTCGGCGTCCGGGCTCCCCTTTAAGAAGGGAAGCCAGGGCACGAAGCAGACCTGTTGCAGTGTCCTTTCTTCTGTTTTTATTCTGTTTTTTTTAGCGGCGGAGGGCAGGAGGAGGAAGCCACGAGGAGGTAGCCAGGGGAGGAAGGCAGAGCAGGCAGGAGGAACCGGGGTCGCGGCGAGAGGTAGCTCCGCCCACCCCCACCGCGTCACAGGTCGCGTCGGCGTCCGGGCTCCCCTTTAAGAAGGGAAGCCAGGGCACGAAGCAGACCTGTTGCAGTGTCCTTTCTTCTGTTTTTATTCTGTTTTTTTTAGCGGCGGAGGGCAGGAGGAGGAAGCCACGAGGAGGTAGCCAGGGGAGGAAGGCAGAGCAGGCAGGAGGAACCGGGGTCGCGGCGAGAGGTAGCTCCGCCCACCCCCACCGCGTCACAGGTCGCGTCGGCGTCCGGGCTCCCCTTTAAGAAGGGAAGCCAGGGCACGAAGCAGACCTGTTGCAGTGTCCTTTCTTCTGTTTTTATTCTGTTTTTTTTAGCGGCGGAGGGCAGGAGGAGGAAGCCACGAGGAGGTAGCCAGGGGAGGAAGGCAGAGCAGGCAGGAGGAACCGGGGTCGCGGCGAGAGGTAGCTCCGCCCACCCCCACCGCGTCACAGGTCGCGTCGGCGTCCGGGCTCCCCTTTAAGAAGGGAAGCCAGGGCACGAAGCAGACCTGTTGCAGTGTCCTTTCTTCTGTTTTTATTCTGTTTTTTTTAGCGGCGGAGGGCAGGAGGAGGAAGCCACGAGGAGGTAGCCAGGGGAGGAAGGCAGAGCAGGCAGGAGGAACCGGGGTCGCGGCGAGAGGTAGCTCCGCCCACCCCCACCGCGTCACAGGTCGCGTCGGCGTCCGGGCTCCCCTTTAAGAAGGGAAGCCAGGGCACGAAGCAGACCTGTTGCAGTGTCCTTTCTTCTGTTTTTATTCTGTTTTTTTTTAGCGGCGGAGGGCAGGAGGAGGAAGCCACGAGGAGGTAGCCAGGGGAGGAAGGCAGAGCAGGCAGGAGGAACCGGGGTCGCGGCGAGAGGTAGCTCCGCCCACCCCCACCGCGTCACAGGTCGCGTCGGCGTCCGGGCTCCCCTTTAAGAAGAAGGGAGCCAACGGCGCCCAGCCGTTCGGCGCGCGGCGAAGGCGAGCGACAAAGGCGCTCGCCTTAGCGAGAGCGCCTTTGCGAAGGAGCCTTGCGAGGGAGCCAGAAACGCCAAGTAATTCACTTTTCTCTTATTTTCTCTTTTTTCCCTTCTCTCTTTCTCTCTCTCTTACCCACAGCAGGAACACACCAGCACTTCACAAGAGCGATGGAGGACCCAGGATCCCAGAGGTACTTTCCGGTATACTGCACAGAGTGCAATATGTACGACTACCTCCCTTTGGGAAGGCGGGAGTACATATGCAGTCGGTGTCAGGAACTGGAAAGCCTGAGGACGGAGGTCGGCAGATTGAGGGTCAGGGTCCAGGAGCTAGAGGGACTGGAGGAACTGCGCACCACAGAGGAGACGAGCTGGTCTACCCAGAACACAGACGGAGCAGGCCCCATTGTGGACCAGGTGAGGGACCTCGAGAGATTCATTGAGGAGGCCTATAGGACGGTGGAGGAACGGGTTCAGCTGCAGCACAGACGGATGTCGGTAGACGAGACCCAGGATCCACAAGGCGAAACCGGGGAAGGACCTAGCGGAGGGACAACGCAAGAGGAGGAGACCACGACTCACCAGGACCCCGAGGGAGAGACACCATACTACACCGAGGACACGGACCTGAGGCAGAGGAGGTTGCTGAGGAAAGGGAAGTCTGCTATTGTGGTGGGAGACTCGATCTTGAGAGAGGTAGACAGTCACGTAGCTGGAGGAAGGGAGGACCGGCTAGTGACTTGTCTCCCAGGGGCCAAGACACGAGACATCACTGAAAGGATCGAGAGGATCCTGGACGGAGCTGAGACAGAGGAGACTGCTGTAATAATCCACGTCGGAACAAACGATGTGAGCCGGAGGAACTTCAGCATGGACGCACTGACTGACCAGTTCAGGGTCCTGGGACGAAAGCTGAAGCGGAGCACACGGAGGATAGCATTCTCGGAGATCCTGCCTGTACCGAGAGCAGATGCAAAGAGGCAGGCAGACCTCCAAGCTGTGAATGCATGGTTGAGGAGATGGTGCCAGGAGGAGGGCTTCCGCTTTGTGAGGAACTGGACGTCCTTCTGGGGAAAGAACAAGCTCTACCGGCGGGACGGCCTGCACCTGAGCACAGCGGGAACCAGACTACTGGCAACCAATTTGAGGAAGGAGATCGAGAGGGCTTTAAACTGAGGAGAGGGGGAAAGCCGACAGCTGATCTGATGTTGACGCTTCGGACAACAGTATCCAGAACAGATGCTGAACGGGCTGACTGCAGGGAGGAAACAGAGGGACCGGAAGATCTCCAAATCAGACAGCGAGGGAAACATCAGGTAATGGGAGCTTGCTGGGAGAAGACTAAGGGGCTTGTGGACACAGGGGGACTGGGTGGCATAAGGGCGAAAGCCGAGGGTAATATAGAGGCACCACAAGGCGAGGGGGATCAAACAGAGACTCAAGGGATGATAGCCCAGGAGGGGGCCGGTAGGGCTAGAAATCCCAGAGGAAAAGCGGGAAAGTGGGGTGGCAGGAATGTGGGGAAGCTGAAAGCTAAGAGGGTAAAGGCTGAGGGTAAAGCAGAAACACAGAGAGCGGGAAAACTGCCCGAAATCCAAGGGCAAGTGGCCCAAGTAAATGCAGAGTTGGGAGAAAAACGAAGGGACCTGCGGTGCTTATACGCAAATGCAAGAAGCCTCACGGCCAAGATGGGTGAACTAGAAGTCATGGCAAATGGGGAGGACTTGGATATAATTGGAATTGTAGAAACCTGGTGGACAGAGGAAAATCAATGGGATGTAGCGCTGCCGGGGTACAAGCTCTATAGGAGGGACAGGACCCACAAAAAGGGGGGAGGCATAGCACTATATATAAAGGACTCTATCCACTCGGTCGGGATGGATATGGCAACGAAGGCAGAGGGGCTGGAATCGATGTGGGTCAAATTACCGGGAAACAAGGGTGCGGGCATAAAACTGGGGCTGTACTATCGACCACCTGGTACACCAGAGGGAGTCGGACACGACTTGGAAGCGGAATTGAGACAGGAGTGCAGGACTGGAAATGTAACAGTGATGGGGGACTTCAACTACCCAGGGATAGACTGGAGTACGGGTCACTCCAACTGCAATAGGGAGATAGGATTTGTAGAAGCTGTGAAGGACTGCTTCATGGAGCAACTAGTCAAAGAACCGACGCGAGGGGGTACTACTCTTGACCTCATCCTAAACGGATTAGGGGGGCCTGCAAGAGGGGTAGAAGTGGGAGGACCACTAGGCAACAGTGATCACAACACGATCAGATTCACATTAGAAAGAGGGACACCCATAGTTAGGAGGACCGCAACAACTGCGCTGAACTTCAAGAAAGGGAATTACGTTGCTATGAGGGAAATGGTGGGGAGGAAGCTCAGAAACATCTTTAGGATGGAGACTGTGGGAAGCGCCTGGACCCTATTCAGGGACACCCTGCAAGAAGCACAGAGAATGTACGTCCCCAACTTCAGGAAAGGCTGCAAGAACAAGCGATCAAAGGACCCGGTTTGGATGTCAATAGAAGTAAAGAGGGCGATAAAGGACAAAAAAGTATCTTTCCGGAGATGGAAAAAGGACCCAACAGAGGAAAATCACCAGGCGCACAGGAAATGCCAAAAGGAATGCCACCGGGAGGTTAGAAAAGCAAAAGGGAAATACGAAGAGGGGCTGGCCAAGGAGGCGAAAAACTTCAAGGCATTCTTCAGTTACGTTAAGGGGAAGCGACCAGCGAGAGAGGAAGTAGGGCCGTTGGACGATGGGGACAGGAAGGGAGTGATTAAGGAGGATAAAGAGGTAGCTGAGAGGTTGAACACGTTCTTCTCGTCGGTTTTCACGAGCGAAGACAAATCTAATATACCAGACTCAGAGGAACTCATGAGTGGGGAACAGACTGAAAAATTAGAGCACATAGAGGTAAGTAGGGAGGATGTCCTCAAACAGATAGACAGGTTAAAATGCGGCAAATCACCGGGCCCGGACGGGATCCATCCAAGGGTTCTGAAGGAACTAAGACAGGAAATAGCGGGCACAATACAACATGTTTGCAACCTATCCTTGAAAACTGGTGAGGTGCCGGAGGACTGGAAATTGGCAAATGTCACACCCATCTTCAAGAAAGGATCGAGGGGTGACCCCGGGAACTACAGGCCGGTGAGCCTGACTTCAATTATAGGGAAGATTGTTGAAGCTATGATCAAGGACGGCATTTGCGAGCACATCGAGAGAAATGGCCTACTGAGAACAAGCCAGCACGGATTCTGTAAGGGAAGGTCGTGCCTAACGAACCTTCTGTACTTCTTTGAGGGAATAAGCAGTCGGGTGGACAATGGGGAGCCCATAGACATCATTTACCTCGACTTTCAAAAGGCTTTCGACAAGGTGCCACATGAAAGGCTACTTAAGAAGCTGTGGAACCACGGGGTGGGAGGGGATGTGCACAGATGGATCAAGCACTGGTTGTCGGGAAGACTGCAGAGGGTTGGAGTAAAGGGTCAATATTCTGACTGGCGGGGAGTCACGAGCGGTGTGCCACAGGGATCGGTGCTGGGGCCTTTACTCTTTAACATATTCATCAATGACCTGGAAAAGGAGGCAAAGTGCGAGGTTATAAAATTCGCAGACGATACCAAACTGTGCGGCAGAGTTACGACCAGGGAGGAGTGTGAGGACCTACAAAGGGACCTGGACAAGCTGGAAGACTGGGCAAACAAATGGCAAATGCGCTTCAACGTGGACAAATGCAAGGTCATGCATATAGGGAAAAAGAACCCGTTGTTCAGCTACAAATTAGGGGGGGTATTGTTGGGAGACAGCAGACTCGAGAGAGACTTGGGTGTGCTGGTGGATGCATCACTGAAGCCATCTGCACAGTGCGCAGCAGCCTCGAAAAAAGCCAACAGGATGCTGGGCATCATAAAGAAGGGCATAGCAACCAGAACACGGGAAGTCATCATGCCTTTGTATCGAGCGATGGTACGTCCACATCTGGAGTACTGCGTTCAGTATTGGTCGCCGCACCTCAAGAAGGACATGGCGGTACTTGAGAGAGTCCAAAGGAGAGCAACGAAATTGGTAAGAGGGATGGAACACTGCTCATATGCCGAGAGGCTGGATAGGCTGGGGCTCTTCTCTCTGGAGAAAAGGAGGCTCAGGGGAGATATGATAGAGACTTTCAAGATCATGAGGGGCATAGAGAAGGTGGATAGGGACAGATTCTTTAGACTGAAGGGGACAGCAAATACGAGGGGACATTCTGAGAAACTGAAGGGAGATAGGTTCAAAACAAATGCAAGGAAGTTTTTTTTCACCCAAAGGGTAGTGGACACTTGGAATGCGCTACCGGAGGAAGTGATCAGACAGAATACGGTACAAGGATTCAAACAGGGATTGGATGGATTCCTGAGGGATAAAGGGATCGTGGGATACTGAGGGAGGAGCTGGGAGGTAACACAAGTATAGGAAGTAAATCAGGTAATGAGTATAAACTAACCTGGTCGTGCATGTGCAAGACCGGAGGGCTAGGACTTCGATAGGAAGGCAGGACTTAAATGGGAAACCAAGGTGGCAAGGGAGCCCCTTCTGATGATTCAGACAGGTCTTGACCTGTTTTGGGCCGCCGCGGGAGCGGACTGCTGGGCGGGATGGACCTGTGGTCTGACCCGGCGGAGGCACTGCTTATGTTCTTATGTTCTTATGTACACTGAAAACTCTATGTCCACTAAGTCTGTATTTTAAGTCTGTATGTTATGTCCACACTATAAATGCTGAAATCTAAAAATCCCCTATGTCTATACTGCAAATGCTGTAAAATCTGTATTTCTCACTAAAGTTTGTCCTACCCATACTATGAATGTACTCCTATAACCGGTTCTGGGCTCTTTTTGGAGGATGGGCTAAATAAATGACTAAATAAATAAATAAAATTAAATGACTTCCTTTTATTGGACTCGGCCAACCTTTTGATCCTGGAGTCTCAGTTGTGTGCCTTATTGGAGTATAATGATACGCCAGGACTGGAGCCTGTTGCATTATGGGAGTCATTAAAAGCTGTCATAAGGGGTAATATCATCTCTCTGCAGGCACACTTGACGAAGGATAGGCAATGTCGGGAATCCCAACTGAGAGTGCAAATAACAACCTTAGAGCAAGAATTACGGACCCCGGGTGATATGATTTCAACTCGGGCTAAATTGAAAGAGGTGAAACAACAATTGCATGAATTAGAACTACTAGATATATTAGTGCTTAAATCTGCTTAAACAATACTATTTTAAGTTCAACAATAAGGCTTGTAAGCTTCGCAAATGCAAGGAATAAATCTATATCGCAGGGATAATAGATAGCCCAGGGGCACTTTCTTTTGAAACCCCGGTCATACATCAGGAGTTTTTGCGGTATTTTAAGTCTCTGTACACCCCGGAGATGCCTTCCTCTTAAATATTGATCCATATTTTTTTTTATCTAAAGTGGATCTCCCTTCTATCTCCCCAGCAGAGGCTGAGACTTTGTCACAATCTATTACTCTAGAGAAGGTGCTTTGGGCCATAAAAGATCTGCCTAATTCTAAGGCACCTGATTTAGATGGCTTTGGTAATAGATTCTATAAAAGCTTTTCTAAATATGTGGCTCCCCTCTTACTTAGGGTATATAACATCCTTGATGAGAATACTTTTCTTCCACATTCTTAGTGACTGGCTGCTGTCACATTGATTCTTAAGCCCAGCAAGGACCCTCAGCAATGTAGTTTATATCAGCCCATTTCTTTATTGACTACAGATTATAAGATCTATACTGATTTTGGCAGCCAGACTCAAAAAATGTCTGGCATCTATAGTACATTCTGACCAATCAGGCTTTGTCAAGGGAAGGAAGGCTTCGGACAATATCCATAGAGCTTTGTATATGATTGAAGCTGCTCAAACGCTCCATAAGACAGCTCTCTTCCTATCCCTGGATGCTGAGAAGGCATACAATTGGGTGTCCTGGCCGTTCCTGCTGGCGGTCTTGCGCAGGGTGTGCATCTCGGGAACCTATCTCACTTGGATTCAAGCTCTTTATTGACAACCTCTCTCAACGTTGAAAATCAATGGTCACTTTTTGGATGCATTTGAGCTTTTCAGGGGCACCAGACAGGGGTGCGCACTTTCCCCTTTATTGTTTGCATTGTTAGTAGAGCCCCTAGCATTTCTTACTCGTGCATCCCCCGAGATCCAAGGTATTTCACTATATTCCGCGAACCTTATTATTTGCGAATGACATTCTCCTATTGCTGTGCGACCCTGAGAGATCCCTGTCGGTGATCTCTGAATTTTTGGAAACTTATGGTATAGCGTCAGGATTTAAAATTAACATGTCTAAGTCAGTAATTCTCAATCTCACTCTCTCTCATTTACAGGTTTCAGCACTTATGCTTAAGTTTATGTTTGCTTGGGCTACTGTATTTCTCCAATATTTAGGGGTGAACTTGACTAATTCTATCCCGATGCTGTATAAATATGACTTTCCACTTAAGCTATGAGATATCATGTCTGATCTTGATCGCAAGGAGGGATATGGCACTTAATGGTTAGGTTGTATTAATGTGGTGAAAATGGTGGTACTACTTAAGTTGCTGTATCTTTTTACAATCTTACCCATATCTATTTCTAGTCGTATTTTCTTCCTGTTAAATTGCAAGGTCATTGCCTACATCTGGAAACGCAAATCTCCAAGAGTAAATAGAAACTTACTATATCAGGTATGACGCAGGGGAGGTATGGGGGTTCCTCACTTTGCTACATATCATCTAGCAGCCCAGGTTCAGATACTAGCTACCTGGATGATGGGTCCCTCAGCTCCATGGGTTTGTCTTGAGCAACAATAGATCCCCATGGTCCCATTGTGGGCTTTCCCATGGTTACCTTTAGATAGATTATGTCAACTCCTCCCTGAACTCCCTACTTTAATGAGGGTGCCTTTAAACGCTTGGATTGCTTTTTGCTCTCACCTTTCTCTGGAGCGCAGATATTTCCACATGTCTCCTATCTCCTTTCTTCCTGACTTTCCCCCTAATGAAGTTTATAGAACATTGTTACATTGTGCTCAGATGCCCCTCCGTACATTGGGACAGTTGTGGAATGGAGAGGGGATCATCTCATTCCAGGAGTTGGTGGAGGAATATGGTCTTACAGCTCGGGATCTTTTCCATTTTCATCAACTGTGGGATTTTCTGCAGTCATTTGGGAGTTACTCCTGGGGGAAACATTCTTTGAACAAGCCCTGCATAAGGCAACACAGAGGGGAGGTTTGGGTAGGTTATACAGATCCCTATTACTTCAGAGAGATCCGGCAGGTGTCTATATGTTTTTCACAGCAACAGTGGGCTAGGATTTATAGTTCACTTTTTCAGGCACCAGTAGCAGCCTCTCTGGTGGAAAACGGATATAAAATTTTTTATCAGTGGTACCTGACCCTGGTTCGCCTACATAAGATGTTTAAGACTGACCTGGACTCCTGTTGGAGAAGCTGTGGTCAGAGGGGCATCTTTGTTCATATCTTGTGGACTTGTCTATTATTTCAGTCATTTTGGACTCAAATAATGCAAACTTTAGAAGAGATTTTGGGTATATATTACCCTAAAAAAATTGAATTTTGTTAATTACACTATAAACCCCCCTGGGGTACCTAATTGTGTCCATAGATTGTGTCCATGGTTGCAAAAATAACACTTGCTCAACACTGGAAACAAACTGTGATCTTTCACACAGCAATGTTGCAGTTTATAGTGAGTTAAGTTTTCACTAAAGACACTTTAACTTCACTTCATTCCCTGAAGAAAGTATTTGAAACATGGAACACGTCAGAAGAGGTGCTGCTGCAAAGATAAGGCCTGTACTAAAGCTTATTACAGATATTAAAAAATATACTTATTGACAACTTAAAGATATTTATATGAAGATTTGAGAAGATATTAATATATTAAGTATTTAAGCAAAATAAAAAAAACATGGGATCAATGACAATTGCTACCAAGATGGGTTATGCTACCCTATTGGCATTCTGAAGATCCTAGTTAGATGCAACATTGCTCTAATGCGGGCTCTTTTTGGAACAGTACAGTTATATAATAAAACCATTACTACACATTGTGGGATTTCTTTTTTGGGAATAGTAATGGGGGGGGGGGAAGAGTAGATTACTTGATATTCCCTTCCAGGGACTATAAGAACCAAGATCCATGGGGAGCTTTAGTTTCACAGTTTTGGTGTTGGGAATATGGCGAGGGAGGGGATTGGGATATTATACTAATATTCAAAATACTGATGATTGGAGAATTCCTATTTCTTGTTCTGTTTTTGCTGGTCACCATGCGTTTGTGTTACAAGCTTTATTTCTTGTAAAAGCAGTTATCATCAATAAAAATTGTTTGCAAAAGAAAAACTGAAGTGGGAGTTGAACCCCGTCCCTTTGTTTTCAATCTACTAATATTTTGAGAAGTGACATAATGGCCACTTCTCAGATCTGGATGTTGCTCTCTTAAAAATGTCTATAGTACTTGACCTGAAGTTGTCATAGAGCTATGCTAGCAAACTGCAACAATTTCATAACCAATACCCTAGATGGTCCCGACAAATAAAACAAAATCAGACCTCTCCATTGTATAGAGTCACTGAAAATCTAAAAACAGCTATGTAGGCGACTAGAAAGGAGATGGCGATAAAGCAAAGCACAAAACACAGAACAACACTATGGAAAGCAGCAATAAACAAATAGAAGTTCAACATAACTGTAGCAAAGAAAAACTACTGTGCCAGCAAAATAGGAACCACAACTATCGATAACAAAAAATTATTTCTTCTGGTGCGACAGCTAACTACACCCCTGAAACAAGCTTCCAAAGAGCACTGCCACAAACCATCAGCCCAAGGACTTGCTGATTTCTTTCTCGATAAAATAAAAAATGTCCAATCAGAAGTAGCCAAAAGGATCATCTCCAAAACACCCCCATACATATATCAGAACAACCCTTAGAATCTAGTAATGCAGACCATATCTAGACCTCTTCATCACCCTCTCTATCTCTGACACAAAAAAACTAATATCTAAACTATCCAGCCACAGCAGCTCCTTGGACAACTGCCCCCCTATCTCCTCACATCTGCATCTGAAGGAATCATCAACTGGATTACAACTCTCCTAAATAATTCCCTACTTCAATGCCACCTACCAGAAGAAATGGGAAAAATAGCACTCACACATATACCTAAATCGCCAAATGAAGATCTCTCCACTCCCTCAAACTACAGACTCATTGCCGGCATTCCCATTCTTGCTAAACTCCTTGAAACCCACAAAAGCAAGCTACTCACTGTATACATCGAACAACACTCTTGTTTCCACCAGACCCAATTCGGATTCAGACAACACAGTACAGAACTCATTGTTCTTACTCTGATAACTAAAATAAAACAACTACTAAGTATGGGCCGGCAGGCAATACTGCTTCAATTCGATATATCTGCAGCTTTTGGTTCTGTTGACCACTATCTTCTCCTAACAAAACTTTCAGAGATAGGGGTGATAGGCACCATTCTAAACTGGTTCACCAGCTTCCAGGGAATACATAGTCAAAAAGGATGGGGACTACTCCAACAGCCTTTCTGTGGAGTCCTGCAGGGATCCCCACTCTCTCCCATTCTATTCAACCTGTTTATGAGTTCACTAGAAGACATCAAATTTGAAGATGAGAGTATAATGTCATATGCCGATAACATCCTTCTCCTTATCCATGCAACAGACAACCAAACTGACACTATCAAAAAAAATCTCAATCAACATAAACAAAATCCAATCCTGGGCAACTATCCAGAAGCTGAAGTAAAATACCTCCAAAACCAAATTTTCACACCACCCAACAAACAGCTTCGACAAGCATCACTCTCCATTCTGGTAACAACCTAACAATACATAGAACCTCCAAAATCCTAGGCTGTATCCTAGACTCCACAATGGGTCCTCAAATATCCCATGGGTCCTCAAATATCCCACCCCCTGAAGAAATCCCTCTTCACCATAAGACAGTTAAGACTCATCAGACCATATTTTCTCCAACACCATTTCACCCTCATTGTACAGATGAGGATTCTACCTCAACTGGATTACTGCAACTCTGCTTATATGGGAATCAACACCAACCTAGTCCATAAAATGCAGCTTATCCAAAACACGGCTATAAGACTCATATTCAAACTGAAAAAATATGACTCAGTTTCCACCCTCCTTAAGCAACTTCACTGGCTGCCCATCTCATCTCAGATAAAATTCAAAATATCTTGTATTATACACCACATACTCTATGGAAACTCAGCCACTCCTTTTATCCAACTCTTCTCTGAGGCATGGTCAGCCTCTCGCAGAACTCTCAATAAGATACAACTAAACCTGCCCTCAACAAAAAAAACACATATATTGGCATGTATTCCACTCCATGCTCACCTTCCTAGGAGTCAAAACCTGGAGTAACTTCGTAGAAGCAATCAGAATCGAACCCAACCACACCTCATTTTGGAAGAAATTGAAGACCCTTCTATTTGATGACTGAATTCTCATCAACAAATTAACTCTACTTTGAACATTGAATAATCTCTTATTTTCTATCTTTTCTCACCTTCCCCCATTTCCCCTCCATGTTATATGTATCCTTTTCTCTCATTACACTGTAAGTCACCTTGAGCCTGTACAGCTATGCGCGGCACACAAATACTAGATTAGATTAGACAGAGCCTGGTATTATTTGGAGGAGGGGGGCAACAATCACTGGGAATGTGTCATGCCTTAATCCCTTCAGTGAATAGCTGCTCAATCAAAGCACATTTCTATAACATTGACATAATACCAGGTCTAAATTTAGATGCCCATTTTTTTTGACTTGGGCATCTCTTCCCCTTCTGTGATCAGAATTTGACATCCGTGGTTTGGGCCCTCCCTAGTCCTGCCTAAAGCACATCGAGACCACACTCCCTTGGCATTTAGTAGAAGTCCATATCCTGCCTTTGTAAAATTAGGATTTGAACATCCATCAAAGACATCTGAATGCCAGTTTTCAGATGTTCAAAACAAGACTAGAGTTTCTAAAATAACCACCAAAGACAGATCAGATAAATAGAGATAAGTTTATGGAACAAATGGACGGCTAAGTTGAAGGCTAGTTATACATACAGTTGAAAAAAGTATATAGAATAATCTTAGTTACAAGGTCCCCTAGTGTAGTTGCAGAAGGAAAATCCTAAGGATGAGGGTGGTTTGAAAACTTTGGTAAATTTCCATGATATGGTGCCATTAAGTCATCAATGCCATTAATGAGTATTTTGCAGAGTCAACAAAACCTATTTTTCCTATGATACAAATAAACTGGAAACTTGATGGACTAAGTGTGTAGCCCTTGATAGAGACTACATTGTTTAACTTGCTTTTTTACCAAAATTTTTGAACCACCTTCTTAATGACTCATAAAAAGTCTCCTTTTCTGCATTCCAAATCTATTATCATTTTTCTACTAAAAACAAAAAAGCTTTAAGTGAAAACCTTATAATGAAGGCCAGAAAATGCTTCTTTCTCTTGAGAAAGGAAACTATGATGAAAATGAATGTCTGTGTGTGTTTTGGGGAAAAGGGGAAGTGACACACTATTCTGGAACAAATCATTTACATTTCAAAAGTATGTTAGCCATATAAACCTGTCACTCATGATCAGCAAGGCATTCTTAATTAGTTTACAGCAGGGGTTGTGATTTTAACACCAAAGAGGTGTGATGTTCTTTTAGCATGTGAGATGAAACTTTATACCAATAGGCATCAACTATTATTCCTTGAAGACTTCTCAGACAGCACTAAAATATACTTAATTCAAGTTTGTATATATAAAAAAGCAAACCTTCCAACATTAAAAACTAAATTAGTCTTATTTATGAGAAGAGAAATTCAAATCCTTGAGCTGTAGCCTTAATGTCAAAGCCTTGAAAATGCAATGAGCTACCAATATTCACACATATGTCCCTGGGAGCATTGTTACAGGTTCATAAAAAGTGAAATTGCTGATGCTTCTGTTCTCAGATAATTTATACCTAGCATTTTGCTCTATTGTTTTAAGATATACTTTTTAAGGCACCCTCCCACCCATGAATACCTACTGAAGCTCTATTGCTTAAGTGCTAATCATAGATATTCATAACATAACATACACATTTATTTATATACTGCAGTACCTTAAGAGTTCTATAGTATACGGTTTACAAAAAATAAAAATGAAACAATGACAAAAACAAATGACCTAGAAATTATAAAAATATCCTATATAATAAAACGTTAGCGGCACATGCGCTTTTAATAAAGCGTGATTCCTGCCACTGTGGTGTGTGATCCGTGGCCGTGTTCCATTTTAGAACCCGGCCAGGGATCACTTTGGCCATTCCCCTCCTCCCACCCTCACCAACCTGAAGCAAGCTCAACACACCTCCCGCCCTCACCTCACCAACCCGAAGCAAGCTAGAACATACCTCCTGCCCTCGCTCGCCGCTGCCGCTGATCCTCTTCGCTGGCTTTGGTGGGCCTCGCGGGCCGCTTTCCGGCCTCGGTGGCACGTTCCCTCTGATGCACGGGATCGCTTCGGGGGGAGCGTGCTTCCAGGTTGGGGACCTGCCTGCGAAGTTCGCTGGGGCCGGCCACCACGATCGCGGCCTGCTTTGAAGAGGAGCAGGCCAGAAGACGCCGGGATGGAGGGAGGGTAAGCAGGGGGATTAATTCAGGGGGCCAGAGGGGGAGGGAAAGGGGGCTGCTTTGGGGGGAGGGGTGTGTTGAGGGGGGACAGAAGGAGCCATGGAGAGATAGGGAGAGGGAAAGGGGGCTGCTTTGGGGGGGAGATGTGCTGGGGGAGACAGAAGGGGCCATGGAGAGATAGGGAGAGGGAAAGGGGGCTGCTTTGGGGGAGGGGTGTGCTGGGGGGAGACAGAAGGGGCCATGGAGAGATAGGGAGAGGGAAAGGAAAAGGGGGCTGCTTTGGGGGGGATGTGCTGGGGAGACAGAAGGGGCCATGGAGAGATAGGGAGAGGGAAAGGGGGCTGCTTTGGAGGAGGGGTGTGCTGGGGGAGACAGAAGGGGCCATGGAGAGATAGGGAGAGGGAAAGGGGGCTGCTTTGGGGTGAGGTGCGCTGGGGACAGACAGTTTTACTCTGGGGGGGACAGAAAGGGCAATGGAGAGACAGGGAGAAGGAAAGGGGGCTGCTTTGGGGGAGGGTGTGCTGGGGGGAGACAGAAGAGGCCATGGAGAGATAGGGAGAGGGAAAAGGGGTTGCTTTGGGGGGAAGGTGTGCTGGGGGCAGACAGTTTTGCTCTGGGGGGAAGACAGAAGGGGCCATGGAGAGACAGGGAGAAGGAAAGGGGGCTACTTTGGGTGGGAGGTGTGTTGGGGACAGACAGCTTTGATCTGGGGGAAGACAGAAGGGGCCATGGACAGACAGGGAGAAGGAAAGAGGGCTGCTTTGAGGGGAGGGGTGTGCTTAGGGCAAACAGATTTTCTCTGGGTGGGGAAGACAGAACAGGTCCATGGAGAGACAGTTAGGGAGAGGGAAAGGGGGCTGCTTTGGGGGGAGGTGTGTGCTGGGGGCAGACAGTTTTGCTCTGGGGTGGGAGAGACAGAAGTACACAGAGAGCGGCCAAGGAGAGAGAGATAAAGAATCACAGACAGACAGACACATCTATTCTAGCACCCGTTAATGTAACGGGCTTAAAGACTAGTCTTAAATAAGTAGGTTTTCAATAATTTCCTGAACTGCTGGTAAGAGACAGAGCTTACCAATTTACAAACTCACAAGAACCTGCCTGAAAAGATAAGAATCGTTGAAAATAGCGCCTGTATAAATGACCTTTTACCAATGGAAAAGCAAACAAATACAATGTTCCCTCTAAGCTGAGCGCGTGAGCGATCACTATTTTCAGTGGCGTCGCTCATTCTTTTTCTCATGTCGCTCAATCGAGCATGGGTGGAGGTGAGAGGAAGCGGCGGCGGCGGTCTGCCCTGCTCGCGCAGGACCGGCAAGATCAACATTAACAATTTCCTTCCAATCCGCGCAGGACCGGCAAGATCGACAAGCTGTAGTTCGCGCAGTCCGACAGTGTGCTCTCTCCCCTCCCAGCGGCTCTCCTTACAAGCGCAGTGATTCAGGAAAGAAACCTTGGGGCTTTTGCTGAGTCGTGGCCGTCTCTGATGATGCAACTTCCGCTTTCCTCAGAGGCGGTGCGACCCAACAAAGGACCCAAGTCTGCCTTCCTGAATCGCTGGGCTGGAAAGTAAGGAGAGTTGCTGGGAGTGGAGAAAGCCACTGTTAGAGGCTGGGAAGCTGCTGGGCATGGTGAGAAAAAAAGGGACAGCTGCTACTGGGCCTGGAGAGGAATAAGGAGAGATGCTGCTGGGAGGGGAGGAGAGAAAGGAGTCTGAGAAGCTGCTGGGCAAGGGGAAAAAGGGACACCTGCTACTGGACCTGGAGAGTGATAAGGAGAGATGCTGCTGGGAGGGGAGGAGAGAAAGGAGTCTAGGAAGCTACTGGGCAAGGGGAAAAAGGGACAGCTGCTACTTGACCTGGAGAGGGATAAGGAGAGATGCTGCTGGGAGGGGAAGAGAGTTACTGCTGGACAGGGGGAAGAGGGAAGGGAGAAGAAAAAAGGAAGGAAACAGCTGGCAGGGAGATTAGAGGAGGGGAAGGGGAGAGACAGGAATGAGATGGGAAGGAGGTCAGTAGAAAAATTGAGAGGGACAAAGATGTTAGATCTGGTGTAGGAGAGATAAAAATAAAGAGAGAAGTGAATCTGGAATGAATCATGTAAAAACGAGAGAGGGGCATAGGCTGGATGGAAAGGGGAGAGGGGCATAGAAAGAAGAAGGGGGAGAGGTCAGACAGTAGATGGAAGGGGCAGATGCTGGATTGAAGAGACAGAGAAGGCAGACGCTGGAAGGGAGTGAAAAGAAGATGAAAGCAGAAACCAGAGACAACAAAAGGTAGAAACAAATAATTTTATTTCTATTTTGTGATTTGAATATATCAGATTTGAAATATATATCCTGCTAGAGCTGGTGTTAGACATAACTTGGGGACTGCAAAGTCCAGGCAGTGGCTTAGGGCTCTCTCTGACCAGGGGGGCAGTTGCCCTAGTTGCACTCCCCTAACCCTATTCCTGCTATGTGTGACTGCGGTATTCTGTTAGCATGATATTTCTGTGTAGCATTCTGTAATAATCTGGCTTATTCAGTTTTCTTGATAGTAGAGGGGATATATGTGAAGGGGAGGGAAGACAAGGGTTTTGTTGATCCTTGCTCTGTATTATTTGTATTTATAAAATGACAATTGTACAGAATATTGTTTCTTTTTATACTTTAATAAAATACATTCAGTATAAAATCATAACTGAGGCTTGTGCAGATGGGATCAGATGGTTTGCGAGGACCGAGCTCACGAAGACGGGGCAGAAACGGGTTTTTGGAAAACTGAAAAGAATCGAAGAGAATATTTATGAAGATTGAATAACTGATGATATTATGTAATTAAAAAAACTTTAAGTAAATTGTTTTTCTTCTATGTTTTGAGTATTTAACCCTCCCACAATCTCATGGGCACTTGTCCTCCGCGCCTGCTCATAAATTTGGGGAGTATGTAACTTGTCGCTCATGCATATTTTTTTTCGCATACACCTCATCAATCCTTAGAGGGAACATTGGTCTTGGACATTGTGAATTAATGAATAAAAGATGATCCACAAGATAATCAGGTGCTAAACCATGTAAGACTTTATAGCATATACAACCAAACTTAAATCCGACTCTGTTTTCTACTGGTAACCAATGTAGTCTTTGGTAATAAGGTGTAACATGATCTGATTTTTTCAGATTGAAAATTAATTGGACTGCTGTGTTTTGTAAGGCATATATGGTTAAGTGCCACTTACTATATATGCGATTTAAATGGTGAGGACTCTCTCCTGGTTGTTTAAATCATACTCTATTATTCCCACAATAAGAATTATGGAGGTATATGTTGACAAAAAGTTATCTATGTCATTGCAAGTTAACCACATTGTGCAAAGAGGGTTTCTTATGCTGTGGAAACTGGGATCAATTAGATCGTATTTTGAAAGAACCCCTTTTCAACTGCTTGTTCAGTCATTAGTACTGGGTCTTTTCCATTACTGTAATATTGTTTACTTGGCGGGAAAGCAATCTCTTTTTCAAAAATAAGGTTTTGTTCAGAACACAGCTGTCCGACTGATTTTTAATTTGAAGAAATTTGACCATGTTTTTCCCTATTATTGAAAACTGCACTGGCTTCCAACAGAAGGTAGAGTCTTATTTAAGTTTGGATGTTTTATTTATCAAGCGCTGTATGGTTTAATGCCAAGATATTTGATGAATCATTTTGCTTTTATTACACAAGGGCATTCTTTGTGTAGCTTATTTTTTAGGTTTCCTGCAGTTAAAGATTGGTCACAAACAAGATTTATAAATTGACAACTGGTCACGGGGATCCTGAATTTGGGCTGCTGATTAGACGGTCTATATGACTTATATGCATTGCAGAAAACTTTTATAAAAACTTATTTATTTATTATTTGTAGATTATGCTGTGTTACTGTAATTGATCTAAATGTAATTCACTGTTATTGTTTAGTTTTTTTTCTTTTGTACACCGCATTGAACTACAAGGTATTTGCGATATAGAAATATATTTTTGTTATGTTACTGAATATCGAGCAGAGGTGACACTTATGCAGTTAAGTACCAACAATCAGTACTCATAAAATAACCGCATAAAATAACCCCATGCATTGGGCCACATAAAAAGCTGTCCTACCATTATGTGATTCACCTTATGTGGTTAAATGATGAATATTACAGTTATATAAATCACACACTTCCCACTTATATTTAAGTGCAAAGTTTATTCTACATGTATGAGTCGGCCTCAGTAATGTCGTAGTCAATGACTGTTTTGGCCAAACAGCAGATGGATAAGGTGGCCCTGAATCCACAATTAAAGACACAGACAGAAGGAAAAAGACTGGCATTGATGGCTTGAAAACCCAAATCACCAGGCAGCAAAGCGGCTTGATTTCTAGATATCTTGGCCCTGATGCAGTGGGTTTGAACGGTTTCCCACGAAACGTTGGCCACGTTGGCTCTTCTTGAAATACAAGCGCTGACTAAAAAGCTAAGTAATTTCCTAACAGCATTGAATATAACTGGCTGTAAACAATTGAAAAAAGTGATAGAGATTAAATAAGGTAGTCTTTCGATGAAGTAGTGCAAACATACTTAGTAAAAGAATAAGATATAAAAGTGTGATATGATAAAAAGTAAAAAGTTTTTTAGTGAAAAAGGAAAAACTTTCATAAAAATAAATTATTGAATAAACGATTAGTAGTTTTTAGAATAAGTTGAATGGTTGAATTTGAAATAAAAAAATACGAGAGCATGGCCAATGATTGGAGAAAAAGGAGCTAAAACAACTACGCTGAATACCCCAGTCATTGACTACGACTATGCGTAGGCTCCTTTACTGAGGCCGACTCCTACATGTAGAATAAACTTTGCACTTAAATATAAGTGGGAAGTGTGTGATTTATTTGATTTTGTTAAGTTCCCACTAGGGTATTTCAATTTAGTGTGTTAACTAGAATATTACAGTTAACCATATAAGTGTTAGATTTCTGGATATTCAGTGCTGGTGCTAGGACATGACCCAGCACTGAATATCCAGGATTAAAGGCCCAGATTCACTAAGGCCACGGATCAGATACGATCCGTGAGCGATCCAATCTGATCCGTTGTCGGGGGGCTGATTCACGAATCACCCTCATGAAGATGAGGGCAATCAAAATCACACCCCCAACCCATCTGTAGATGGTCTGTGCATGTGCTGGTCCTCGGTGCCTGGCAGAGCAGGAAACCTTTTTTGCTTTTTTTTTTCTTTGCAAGCCCGTGGTTTTAACCTGCTTTAAACCCGTGAGTTAAAACCATAGGCTTGTACTGCGGGGAAGGGCAGGAGAGTCGGGGCAGAGAGCAGGAGATCAGGGCAGAGAGCAGAGAAGCAGGATCGGGGCAGAGTGCAGGGCAGCAAAAGGCAGGGCAGTCGTAGATAGGTCCAGTAGGTTTTGAGTGAGTTTTGGAGGGCTCCCCAAGCAATGTAAGGGGGTTATGGTGAGAGGTGTACCTGGGACTCCTTTTGTGAAGTTCACTGCTGTGCCTCCTAGGGTGCTCTGCTAGCATGTCTTTCTGTCCAGTCTACTAAAAATGCTGGCCATATCTCGTACTAGCATACCTCACATGCTATAACTCATCAACAGATAAACATCATGTTCTATGATCTTAAGGATAGACATGGTTGATGTATTGTCACAGCATGTGAAAGAAACCATAGTATCCTTCAGTGAATATGATTGTATAATGAATTACTTGTTGAAAGTTTAAAAATGAATAAAAGAAATATAAAAAAAAGAAAAATCAATACCAACACCTTAAACACTACTCGACATTTAAAAGGTAGCCAGTGTCATTTTCATAATAAAGGTATCACATGCTCAAATTGACTACCACCAAAGATTAAATGCGCTGTAGCATTCTGAACCACTTGTTAAGATCTACATTTGGATGATGACATACCCAAATATAGTGCCTTACAATAATCCAATGTGAAACCTAGCATGATATAGTAATAACTTGGGTTATTCTTGCCAATATGCATCACTTCGTACTTGCCACATTAAATTTAATTTACCATTTGAGTGCCCAGATTTCCAGGCTCTCAAGATCTGCATATGATTTAACAACTTTGAATTGTTTTGTGTCATCTGTGTTCCCATGTCCAAATCATTTATAAATATTTTTTAAAAAGTATCAGTCCCAGTGCAGATCCTTGCAGCATTCCACTATTCATCTTCCTCCACTTAGAGAACCGGCCTTTTAACCCTACTCTCGGTTTTCTATTTTAATGACTTTGTAGCCCTTTCCCTACGATGTGCTAAGCACTGGCTCAGTGTATTGCAAACTGTGTGCCACGGCACACTAGTGTGCCCCGGCACATTCCAGGTATGCTGCAAGATGCCAGCAAGGAGGAGAGGTGCTGATGCTGGCTGACTGCTTACACGTGTTTCTCATGGCGAGAGGCACGTCGTGCAGTCAGTCAGCCTGTACCTGCATCTCTCCTCCTCACCAGCAACTGCTTCTTCTCCTCACCTCTCCTGCAGCACCTCCCCACTGGCAGTAACGGGAGGCTCAGGGCCGTGGCCGGAAGTCATCCGCGCATGTGCGGTCGTCGACATGATGACATCACACATGCATGTGATGTCATTGCGTCGACATCCATACATTTCTGGGTGCCCTCTAGCCGCAGCCCCGAGACTAGTGTGCCATGGCTTAAAAAGTTTGCGACACACTGTGCTAATCGGTTAATGCGCAGCAATGCCTATATGCTAACTGATTAGCATAGTCATGCCCACTCTCCACCTCCAAACATACTTCCAGCACTACAAAAATATATTTTAATTTTTAGTGTATGGGTAGCATGAGCATATGCAAAAAATATGATGGGGTGCCTCAGTGTATCCCACAATAGTGCTCCTTTTACATGTTGTAAGCACCAGCTAGTGCAGTGTCTCTCAAACTTTTTTTTAGCTCTGGCACACTAAACGGAGCAACTCTTTATTACGGCACATTATAATTGAAATTAAAAAAATTAAATTTGAGAGTTATTTATTTAAAGTTCTGTAAGCTATGTTAATTGTAACAATGGTGAAATTAAAGCAAATAGAATAGAATTGCTAATCAATGTGATGGATGTGCTTGTTTTAGAGTGCAAATTAACTCATAAGGCTGCTCGATAGTTGACAAGCAAACAAGTATTTCATCATCCAAGCAGTTATTCTCTTTCTTTCGATTTAATTTCTGTCAGAGCTGAAAATCCAAGTTCAGAAAGATAAGAAGATCCAAAGCCTTGATTACTTTGTTGCTCAGGTTAGGCTAACTACTGCATTAAAAAAAATAATTAAAAAATTACTTGACGTTAGTTTTCAAGGCCCAATCACGTCAAAGAATGATGCTTGGCTGGGCAGTTATGTCCTCACACACACAATACGTTCATAACATTGACAGACTCTTGCTTACATGACATACATGTCATCTATTCTAATGTATGCTTATGAAGGGAATTTTTTAAAATAAAGTAAAATTATGGAATTTCTCGTGGCACACCTGGAATCTCTTCAGGGAACACCACTGTGCCGTGGCACACAGTGAGAGACACTGGGTTAGTAGCTGCAGGAACTGATTAGCACCTACTCTCCAGCCCCAAACATGCCCCCAATGCTAAAAAATAAAAAGCATTTTTTAACATGTGGGAAGTATGTGCAGATGCCAAAATTACTGTGAGACGCCTGAGCATTAGTGCTTACTGAAGCTTTGTAAAAGGGTCCCTAATTGTGAAGATTCAAAAATATATACTGTGGGCTCCTTTTACAAAGGTGCGTTAGGGCCTTAACGTGCAGAATAGCATGCACTAGCTGCCACCGCCTCCTCTTGAGCAGGCGGTAGTTTTTCGGATAGCGTGCGCCAATCTGGGGCGTGCACTAAAAATGCTAGTGCACCTTTGTAAAAGGAGCCCTGTATGTTGCATTTTGATATTTAATTATACATTTACATGGAAACTTCAATAAAAATAGTGCCCCAGAACGAAAAATCTATTTTATTTATTTAATTTTCTATACCGTTCTCCCAAGGGAGCTCAGAACGGTTTACATGAATTTATTTAGGTACTCAAGCATTTTTTCCTGTCTGTCCCGGCGGGCTCACAATCTATCTAATGTACCTGGGGCAATGGGTGGGATTAAGTGACTTGACCAGGGTCACAAGGAGCAGCGTAGGTTTGAACCCACAACCTCAGGGTGCTGAGGCTTTAGCTTTAAACACTGCGTTACACTCCCCATTTCTATAGCAACCACCTTGTTCAATCCCAAAGATTCAAAACCAACTGAGGAACGTAAGGCGCACTTCTACATCGATCTGCGCTGAAATAAATAATATGTCTCTTCTGCATTGTTTTCGCAAAATCAGGAAAAATATTAACTTTCAAAGTATAAAATAAAAACTTTCTTTGTCCCAGTCATGATTCAAAGTCAAAGTCACCAGAAGAGTAGAGGGAATAACTGAGTCATTTATAGAAGACGCAGTCAAATTCAAACTATCATTGGAATTAGGGGAGAGATTATCAAAACCCTCTTCCGCTGATTTCTTTCTTTCATATGGAGGCAAATAAAAAGCCCCTTGATAAATGAAGAATCACCAACATGTATTGCTTAAACATTTCTTGTGCAGAAATTCCTGGTATCTGGGGAAAATTAATCAAATGCAGATTCCTCCAATGGATCACATTTCCTACATGTACACATTCAGTTTCAAAACTTGAATTTCCTTTAATTATGGAAGTAGTGAGTTTTTCAGCTTGAAGGAAACCAGATTCCAGTTTTTCAATACAATTGTATAATAATACAGATTGAGAGTCGTGGTTGTCCACTTGATGTTATTTACCAAGTGAGTCAATAAAATTTGTCCAAGGCAACTGTTACCTTCCAAATGGTTAGTCTTAGCAGGTCAAATATCACTAATTGAGAAGCCAGCAGCAAGAGTCTTTCCAGGTTAGTCAGAGCATCTATTGGATCATTTGTACTTCATTGGGAAAATTAGGTGCCGGTAATCTGACCTGCACTGTGGATGCAGATCCAGCAATTGTATTACCCAGTTCCATTGTAATGAGTGTAGCGATTTCATCAGTCTACAGTACACCATCTCCAAATTAGCACATATCACATGCACATTTGTTGGGTTCATTGGCAAAAGACAGCAAACGCTGCTATTCAGAAGCAAAGAGGACACTACCACTCCAACCAATGCTATATACAGGTCTCCCCAGGTTGATGTTTTGAGGTACTATAAAAGTTTCCAGATACACTCATAAAAGTAGTTCTGGATTTTCTTGACTTTTTTTAGGCATATCAGAAGACCAGGAGCTCCAATGCACACAGCACCATCGTGCCTCTCTTTCTCCTACTCTCTGTTTTCTATCTTAGTACTGAGTACTTAGTAATGAGTTCCCAAATCACAACAGAACATTGCCTTCTATCCTAAGGCTTTTTTCATTTTCTCAGGAGTCCGATACCGACAAGCAATGAACCAGGCCTGTGTATTACAAAAATAAAAGCTTTTATTTACAATACAGTCTAATGTAAACACGTGAATGGCTCCGAATTATATATGGGATTATACAGTTTAGGAGAACAACAGACACACATCCTTATCAACTAATTAGAGAAAATGTACACAGATCCTCGCTATGCCCAAAGTTAGGCAAATGTCACTTCTCTAGGTAATAACCGAGAGGGCTCATGACTTGATGGTGAAGATGTTTCTTGGAGAGATGTGCACACAGTTCTTCATGTTGTCATCCTTACATACCATTTCTGACACCCTCCCTTACATTTTCCTCAATAAAGATTAAAATAAAGAATCTATTAGTCTCTCCTATTTTGCCTTGTCCTTCCTGAATGCTTCTTTGACTCCTTGATGATCTAACAGTTCAAATGACTCCTTCACAGGTTTCTGCTTCTATTGTATCTTAAAAAGTTCTTACTATAAGTTCTCTTTAGCAGGGGTTCTCAACCTATTCCTGGGGACACACATAACCAGTCACGTTTTCAGGATATCCCCAATAAATATGTATGAGATACATTTGCATGCACTACTTCCATTCTATGCGAATGTATCTCATGCATATTCATTGTGGATATCTCAAAAATCTGACTGACTAGGTGTGTCCCGAGGACTGGATTGAGAACCCGTGCTCTATAGCAAGCTTCTTTCTAAACTCCCCTTTAGTTTTCTGTATCAATGCTTTGCATCTAACTTGCTTCCTGTTTTCTTCATTTAGATCCTTTTTCCATTTTTGAAAAATGTTCTTTTCACTCTAATAGCCTCTTTCATCTCACCCTTGAGCCATGCTGGATGCCATTTTTCCACCTTTTCACCTTTGTGGAATACCTCTGATATGGGATTCCAGGATGAAATGTTTAATCAACATCCATGCCTGATTTACAGCAGCTCCTTAAAAACGTTTTTAACCATTTTCCTCCTCTTTTTAAAAAAGTTGCCTTTCTGAAAGTTAATTGCTGATGCAGTAGATTTTCTTAGTTATTATCTCAAATTTGATCATATGATGATCACTAATATGAAGCTCCCACCAGCACATCTCCTAATCCCTGATCAAAGCCTCCGCCTCCTCCCACCCTCATGCTCATATCTCCTTTCCCTGGTGATCAAGGGTTCCTTGGGTAGGACTGATCCTCAGTTACTCTTGCCCTTCCAGTTTTCCCTGTCAACCTAGCATATAAGGAAACATGACTTCCCAGCGGTAGTTTTCGAGACCACTACTTGGGACGCCATTTTGACGGATGGCACCATAAAAGCAGGAGCAACTGGGGATCACTCCTGCCCCAGGAACCCTAGACCACCATGGAATGGAGGTATGGGTATGGAGGTGAGGTGGGGTGGGGGGTCTTTGATCAGGGAGTGGGAGCTTCGATCAGGAGTTTGGATGCTTTGCTTGGGGGATGTGATCTGGGGGAATGTGATGGGGGGATGGGGATGTACCAGGGGTCTTGATCAGGGGAATGTGATCTGAGGGATGGCACCAGCCCCTTTATGATATGACCTGGGAGCATTGGACCGCAGCTTGGCAGTCCAATACTCTGAGCTGCTAGAAAAATGCTGCTTCTGGAGTTGCTCATAAGCAGGTTTATTCTTTTACTAAGATATCATTGCTAAATCCCATGGTAAATCAAGATGCCTTTTACCATACTTTGATAACTCCCCCCCCCCCTTAAATAGATATTACTACTGAAAAGCTGCACAAAGTTAAATGGATAAGACTTACTAGAACTGAAAATTGACCTCCTTGGATCTAGAAGTTGATGTGCTTACATGCATTTTAGTCCTTATATGCTGTAGATTTATTTGTTTCCTGGAAGCAATGCTAATCCAGGTGTTCTAATTAATTCTTAAGCCATGTTGTGTATGGAAACCAGATTTGGGTTTCCAAACATAGTTGAAAGCAAGCATAGTATAATTCATTCACTATACATTAGCATACCAGCTGCAGCTGTATAGTTACATAAAGTCCAAGGGGACCTCTGACTGGTTAATATTCAGTTAATTTCTATTTTGATTGGAATGGGTAAAGTAAACCATTTTGAAACGGATTCATTTCAACCTACATAAAAACTCTTTTGAAATGTGGGCTGCAAAATTCAAAATTGTAAAGCCATCTTCATCATTGAATGTTGCGACTTATCTTAATTATTGTTGGTTGTTATAGTGTACTTATATTTATAATGTTTTTTTATATTAAAGAGATTTTTTTTTAACCTTTCAGAGTACAGAAATCAATAAGAAGTTGATAAAGCCAAATTCATGGCTGCCTAAAGTAAAGCAAGCCTGATTTGTTTACTTACCTAAGCCTTCATCTGTCAGACCCATTCTGAAATGATTTATAGACCTCTACCCAATGAAATCATTTAAAGTAGATTAGATTCAGGGAACAATCACCTCTAATATGACAAGCTGATGGAGGCTGACAGGTAACCAAGTTGCTCTGGATGGCAAACAAGTTCCTGAAATTCTGATTAAATTAAAATATTAATGGGACCACTGGGAAAATAAGATTGAATCATGTTAGGCGAATTCTGTATTAGAACCAAAATGAAAATGTAGAGGCATTCTGCATGAAGAAAACCTGGTGAGGTACAGTAGCAAAGAGAGGTGGAAACCCAGAGAACAGGACAGAAAAGGGAAAAAGTGAGTGCCAATATAAAAGATTAATTCATCTACAGTCATCTTCAGAAACAAAGCATCTGCCATACTTTAAAGAAGGTGCCGTACCTAAAATTTCATTTTCAGCTCAGGCCCCAATTCAATTCCTTGTTCCTATATTCCTGTATGCTTATGCCTTATTTCTTCATTTGCTTTCATCCTGCATAGTTCTCGAAATGCTAATTTGTTCCATGATAAATCAGAGTTGTATTTCATGATATGTAACACAGAATGAATTATAACTGTGAGATAAGTAAATGTTATTGCTAAAGATGGGCTGAATAATTGATATCTGTGGTCCTGGTTATAAATTGTATTCATAATCTGGTTTTCCTCTGCCGATGACTTTTTTATTGAATCATAAACCTTACAACGAAAATTGGGGAATTGGGTCTTGATATTTTCTCCCTTTGCTTTGGACTCTGAAAATATGGACAAGATATTCACATTTTGCCATAGACCAGCTGCCATAAAAATGGTTAGTCAGGGTGATCAAAAAGATATTCCTTAAGAGGGCAGTTTTCAATCCCCCACTATAGATCTTATACGTGATCTTCAAAGGGAAAGTGCATGTATACTTTCTCTTTGAAAAACTGTTCATGAGTAAAAGGTTCCTGCAAACTTTTCACATCCATTTTTTTTCTTCAGGTGAAATTCTAATGAAAAATAACTTTGAATTATTGAAAATGCAAACTACGGAGCTGATATTCAACAGCACTTATTAATTTAGCAGGTGCTGCTAACCAGAAAAATGCCAGAAAGAGGGATATTCAGTCTCACTAATCAGACAGTACCACTGAACACCCCCCCCCCAACACACACTTTGACTGACTTGGTACTATCTAGGCAGTGCCTGGACCGCCCATGGGTGAAGCTAGAGTTTATCCAGTTAGTGGTCTTATTCATACAAGTAACCAGATAATTAACGAGATAAAGGCTGGCTTTTATCAAGCTGTGCTAAGGTTTTTAGTGCAGGCCGGCATTTTAAATGCTTCGACACTCATAGAATTCCTATGAGCGTCAGCGCACTTACCTTGCCAGCCCGTGCTAAAAATCTCTAGCATAGCTTGATAAAAGAAGGGGAAAGTTAGGACAGCACGGATTGTTCTAATTTTTCCAGTTTATTATTGGGTTAGCAGTCTGATTATAGCAGCCAACTGACGAACACTTTTGGGTCAGCGCTGAAACCAGATATTTAGAGATAGATGGTATCTGAATAATGGCACTGAATATTTTGGTTTGTTTTTACTGCATCAATTGGTGTTTAAAGAAGATATCAACTGATGAGGACTGAATATCCTCCCTTCTTGTATTTTCCCCTTACAATCTAAAGTGGCAAAACAGCCTCGTAATTTGGCTAAAAAGTAGATATGCTGTGAAAGACTGTGTTTAGGAAGATTGATGAGTGAGAGAAAACCTGGGTCAGCATCGTTAAGAAAAACTGGGGACTTGGTGGGCCACTCACATATTTCAGGGCAGAGGAGCTGTAGAGAAGGAGCTTTGCTGTATGTTAGCCAGGTTTTACTGCTTGTAGTTTAAGAGTTCATTCTTTTTTTTTTTTTTCTCCGTGTCCAGTGTGCTGGCAGAGATTATCCTGAACTGCTGCAGGCAGAAGACCAATAGCTATTGACCCTAGAATTGTCACAGCTGATACATATTATGCAGGGAGACAGCACCATGCACAGTGAAGATCACTTAACCCATAGCTTTGGTTAAATACATTGTGCCAGAACAGTACTCAAGAAGAAAGAATTAGGTCAGATGTTACCTTGTACCATAATAGGAAAGCCAACTCATTGATTTCCAGTAGTCTTGGGGCAACAACTTATGGTTGACACCATCCACCCCATTCATGGTGGTTTCATAGCTGTATGACAATAGTTTTGCATTGCTACAGAAAAGGATCGGAAAACTGAAGGAAGCTACGCGTTTAAGCCCAGACTGCAGTACTGGCTCAATGGACCGGCTAACCACATCAGTGATAGACCTCAAATGACTAATCACACAGCTATGTTTCCCACCCAGAAAGCTGAGCCCAATCGTTTCTACCTTTTCCACTTTATCCATCCTACCCAGAAGCAACAATGTTAAAAAGTCACATGCCAAAGGCAGAAATGATTCTCAAATTTATAAGTGAAAGATGGTAGCTCTTGACTATCCTTATTAGGTCTACCTGTATGCCTTCAGTGAGGAACTCATACTTATCTGGTTCAGCATTATAAGTAAGGATAATCCATAACCTGCCTTCTCTGGGCAACACCCATCATTCAGAGTGTTGATTCCATCAAAGTAGACAATTCAGAACACTGAGCACATACTATTAATATTTTCTGAAAATTCATCCCATTCAATATTAATTTGTAGTATGAAGACCATCTTGGACCAAGCGATATCATTTGTAAATCTTTTTTGGTGTTAGGGATGGGCTGTTGTTTCCAATAATATAAGAAATGTCATTGAAATATCCCATGTTGCCTCAGGTCTTTAACAAACGAAAACAAGTAGAAAAAACATGGTCTGTGTTCTATGCACTATGGTTTGCAACTGCACAATGGTGCACACTATCAGGAAAGAGTGCTGTGCACTATTTACTCTCTTTGCAGAGTACACACTATTTGCAAAGTGGGCATACTCTTAATGACATTGCTTCTGAAACGAACAGGAAGAATGTGACATTTTTTGTGTTTATATTTAATTGCTATGGCCCGGATTCTCTAACCAGCGCTGATCTTGTAGGCGACCAAACTCAGATAAAATCCCCGTTCAAATGACATCTTTAACTGAGTTTCAAGGTGCCTACCAGCGCTTAAAAAATTGGTGCCGGAATCACGACTCTATAGGCCCGTGTCTCTCAAACTTTCTCAAGCCGTGGCACACTAAAGGTAGTGGCCAAGGCTTGAGGCACCCAGAAGTGCACAGATGTTGCCTTGATGACATCATACATACGTGTGACATCATCACATCGATGTTCGCTTATGTGCAAAGGCCCTCCAGATGGGCCCTGAGACGCCAGTAGGGGGTACCAGCAGGGAAGAGGGCCTGAGAGGAGAGGCACTGGCGTCAGCTGATTGTATAAAGCAGTGTTTCTCAATTGCTTCAAGCTAAGTACCCCCTAAGTCTAACAAATATCAGCTGAGTACTTCAACCACAGACCTCCCTAGGCCCACCCAAGCTCTGCCCCAGATCCCAGCCCCTTTATTAACTGTAATGCAATTTTTTCCATTCATTTTTCATATACACGCAATATACACAGCAGATATAAATTTTCATAAATCACACATATCAATCACTACATTGAAAATAAAATCATTTTACCTACCGGCGATCCTCTGCAGGCTACTGTAATTAGTTTTAAAAGGTGAGACTGGGAGGCCATGGGGGAAGCTGGAGGACACTAGAGAGAAGGGGGAAACATGCAGGCCTTTGGCGAATTGGGCAGTGCTGGCGCTGTACCGCTTAGGGATGTCAGCTAGCAGGCGCCTCTCTTCCTCCTTAGTGTGCCACGGCACACTTGGAATCTCAGGAGGCACACAGTTTGAGATACACTGCTATAGATACTTTAGGCCACCTAATGCCACTATGGGCATGGCTAATGCCAGAAGTGACAATAGGTGGCCTAAAGTGCCTATATAGATGTGATTCATGGCAAAGATAGGTACCAGAAATGTAGGCTGTCGCTTGACATTTCCGGCAGTCTTTTGACACACGATCGGCGGCCGTTTTTTTAGGTGGCTGTTGATATTAGACACCTGTTTTGTAATACGAAATATGGAAATTAATGTTCTGTATAGGTATAAGCACCAATCACTTGTCTATTTATGTTTTAAATGTGTATGATTTGTATTGTGTATGTTTAAATTGTGAGCCGCTCTGTAAAAAGTGGGTAATGAATAAATAAAAAAATCAGCACCTTATAGAGAATCTGGGCCTATGAGGTTTTTTTGGCACATTACATCCCAGTCTCTATGACACAGATGCCTCTACCATGCTAATCATTCTTAAATATAATTACACATTATGGACTAGATTCTATATATGGTGCCTAAAAAAATCAGTGGAAACAAAAGCACTGAGCGCTGTTCTACGAGACGGCACTCAAAGTAAGACACCAGGAACTGTGCCTAGCTTTAGGCATTGCCATTCATACCAGCTGAAATATGGTGCAAATTTCTTGCACCGAAATGAGGCACCGATCCCCCCTTAAGAACATAAGAATAGCCTTACTGGGTCAGACCAATGGTCCATCAAGCCCAGTAGCCCGTTCTGGTGCCAATCCAGGTCACCAGTACCTGGCTAAAACCCAAGGAGTAGCAATATTCCATGCTACCAATAAAGGGCAAGCAATGGCTTCCCCCATGTCTTTCTCAATAACAGACTATGGACTTTTCCTCCAGGAACTTGTCCATACCTTTCTTAAAACCAGCTACGCTGTCCGCTCATACCACAACCTCTGGCAATGCGTTCCAGAGCTTAACTATTCTCTGAGTGAAAAAATTTTCCTTCTATTGGTTTTAAAAGTATTTCCCTGTAACTTCATCGAGTGTCCCCTAGTCTTTGTAATTTTTGACAGAGTGAAAAATCGATCCACTTGTACCATTCAGGATTTTGTAGACTTCAAGCATATCTCTCCTCAGCCGTCCCTTTTCCAAGCTGAAGAGCCCTAACCGTTTTAGTCTTTCCTCATATGAGAGGAGTTCCGTCCCCTTTACCATCTTGGTCACTCTTCTTTGAACCTTTTCTAGGTAGAGTGTGAGCCCATCAGAACAGATAGAAAAAAAATGCTTGACTACCTGAATATAAACTACTTAGGCTATAAGTGGAACAGTACAGTCTCGGTTAAATGGGTCTCACATAACCGGCAAAAAGATCACCGGGGAGGAGGGGGGCGGGGAAATTCCCTGAAGCACCAGCGACAGCATTCTGAGTCTCAAATCCTCCCTCCCTCCCCCAAACCAGCTCAGGACTGCTGCTGCGCTGATGCTTTGATGCAGAAGGGAGGGTGGTTCATAGCTGCTTTATGGCTTTCGGGCTTGAGGGAGGGAGGAAGATTGTGTGGCTCAGGACCGCTGCAACACTGGTGTAACTTTCAGGCTAGCCCCCAATTCCCCAGGACCCATCCATTTCTGTGCCCCCTTTTGGGATCTATGTGTAAAATTTAGGCATGGATTTTACACCTAAATTACACATACAAATTGTAATGAAATCTAATTATCATCAATAATTGCTTGTTAAGATCCCAATTATCAGTGTTAATTGGCAAATGCCCGAATTTGTGAATGCGATTTTGGGCACTTATCATGGATTTCAGTGGTATAATCACATTTTTAAATTATTTTCTCAATATATTTTATGATTAAGTTTTGATGCCTTTTTAAAAGGATTTTTGCTTCTAATAGGCAAGTTTTTTCCATGTGTTTCAGGGTGAAGATGAGGAGTTCTGTGCTATGCTGCTGTCAGAATCTGAATTGGGAGGGATGAAGGCAAGAGTGCTGTTCAATGTATGCTGTGAGTTGCCTAATTACAAGGGTTTCTAGGAGTTTGATAAGTATGGGTATGCCAGTAATGGGCCTGTAATTTGCAGGGGTGGAAAAATCTGCATTTGAAGATTTTGGTATTGGAGTGAGTGCTATTTTTCCCATTTCTTCCGGTAGCTTGCCTCTATTAAGCATGTTATTTAGGAGATTGGTAATAGAGAATGACACGGGGAAAAAATTTGTCCCTGTCACCGCCCTGTCCCTGCGACCACCATCCCTGTCACCGCTCCGTCATCGCGACCACTGTCCCCACCCCATCCCCGTCCCCGCAACCACTGTGCCCATCCTGTCCCCATTTCCGTAATCACTGTGCCCGCCCCGTCCCCTCCTTCCTAGTGTGAGGGAACATGCGTGATCACGGATTGCGTGGTCCAGAAGCCCCCTCCCGCCCGATCGCCGTGTCCTGCCATCTTCCTCCCTCTACCTCACCTTAGGTGCCTGCCGAGTCCGACTTTAATTCTTCACCCAGCCGCACGCTTTCAATAAGCCTGTTTCCGGTTGCGTCAGAGGAGGAGATTCAACAATTCAAGCAGTCGTGCACGCGCAGCTTATTGAAAGCATGCGGATGGGAGAGGAATCAAAGTCGGACTCAGCAAGCACCTAAGGTGAGGTGGAGGGAGATGGCAGGACGTATAATTTTCCCAAGATTTTAGATTCCTAACTGAAATAGTCACTGAGCTATACCCATTTGTCTGGCTGGATGTTGGCAGCATTATTTACAATGATGAATAAAGAGTCATTGTTATCTGCTTGTAAAATTGAGAATTATTGGTTGAGTGATAATTTTTGGTAGTCCAGCATAGTTGCAACAATGCTAGTATGAGCATCATGGATACAAAAGCAAACCTGAAAACGTTGCTCAAATTGTGCCCCAAAATTTGTCAGTTTGTTGCAACAGATTTTGACCACTTTATCAGCTGCTATAGTTCCAGAGCAAGAGCAAATATAGACTTCAGATTTTTACCATAGATTATCCTTGCATTTTTAAACTTTTAATTCATGGTAATCTATTGCTTTATCTTTATCTGAATCAAATAAGTCCAAAGCATATTTAATTTCTTGTTTCTGTTCCTATGTTAACTTTCTTCTTCTTCGCTTTGTTTGCTGTAAGCTCATTCCGCAAAGCCAGACTCATAATGCTCACTTGGACAAAAGTATACAACAAGCAGCAATGGCCAAATGTTTCTGTATATTCATTCTTAAGTTATTGCCTTATGTATTGTGTTTTATTCTTCCTGTTTATGTTTTAGGATGAGAGTGTGATGTAGGGCTTAGAGCTACAGCCCTAGCACCCTCAGGTTGTGGCTTCAAACCCCACCCTGCTCCTTGTGACCCAGGGCAAGTCACTTAATCCTCCAGTACTCCAGGTACATTAGATTGAGCCCAGAGGTACAGAGAGGGAAAATGCATGAGTACCTGATTTGTAACCCATTCTGAGCTCCTTGGGGAGGACAGGCTAAAAAATTAAATAAATACTTTGGTTTTCTTGATTATGTTTCTATGTTCATATTTATTTTGTGCATTTTTATTTGTTTAGACTCCTGAAACAGGCTCTGCTGCCAAAATTCAGCTCAATGTTGAGACAAGCCTTTTGTTGATGTAATAAAGGTTGTTGAAAGAGCACCACTGGTTACCTTTTGTTTCCATCAACCCCACTGTTGTCTACTTTTGTGACTTGCCTATGGAGGATTGCTTTTTCTGTTGTTTATTGTCTTGCAAAAGGAAAGACAGAAAGGAAAACAGAATTAGCTAAGATGAAATAAAGGTATATGAAACAGTACTTTCTTCCTCAATTTGATGCCACTATTTTTCTGATCTAGCTTCCCATCAATGAGATGATGTCTTCTGGCATCTGCCTTTCTGTAATTCAAGAAGAGAGGGAAGACAGCAGCTTGAAGATACTCGAATATAAACCCATCTGAATATAAACCAAGGTAACCTTTTTTCCCCAAAAATAGGGAGAAAAAAAGGGTTGACTCAAATATAAACCTAACTCACATCAGTCTTGGGCGGTTACTTGGGAGGAATGAATGGCCTAGTGGTTAGAGTTGCTGTCTCTGCACCATGAGCTTGTGAGATCAATCCCAGCCTGCTTCTTGTGACTCTGGCAAGTCACTGAATCCTTCCACTGTCCCAGGTACCATAGTTAGATTGTGAGTCACTGAAAATTGAATCTAAAAATATCCAGGTTGATAACCAAAGGCTTTTAGTTCTATTTTAAAAAACATACACATAATTGCAATTTAGAAACCTCAAGATTCAGAAACCCTAATCATAATTCACATAATACTGTTTCTTAAAGACAAATGAAACACAACAGTGTTGATATAGAACAATATATATCCCACCCCCCTTTTATAAAACCGTAGCATGGTTTTTAGTGCTGGCCACGGTGGTAACAGCTCCGATGCTCATAGAATTCCTATGAGTGTCGAAGCTGTTACCGCCACGGCCGGTGCTAAAAAAACACGCTACAGTTTTGTGAAAGGGGGGATAGTGAATAAAGCATGCATCTGTCAATATTTGTAGGATTTCCTGTTCCTTTTTATAATCTAACCTTATCAAAAATATAATCATAAATACCATATAATGAAGTGACTGAATAAATATGGTTTATTTATTATTTTTCAGATATAGAGGGCAAAATATAATAATCAAGGCACATGCAAACTTATACATATATTTTGAAGACAATGTTTATTAAAAATAATGGGGAAAAAATATTGCTTCCAGCTTCCACTCATTTATTAAACAAGCCATATGGAAATAAAAGAAATGTGTATATTTTAATGTGTAAATAACATTCTTTGTTAATATAAAATATGTGATTGTGCTAAATGCATTATGCAAATATTTAAATTGCAAAACTGGAGCATGGCTTAATAAGATGGCAACATTGTTCTTGCTTTAACATAATTTTCAGGACATCACAATTAAGTCATAAAACAAGTTATTACCTTTAGCGATCTTTAAAATTATTTCACATCTGGAAGAAACCTAAATCATGGGCTAGCATTTTTGTATTAAGAACATTTATGTGCCTTTATTAGAGCTTCAAAGAGCTGCGTTTAGTACGCAGATGTATGCATTCCTGAAAAATGAGTCCTTTACTTGCAATTCTATAACATTCACCCAACTTTTTCAGTGAACCAACCAAAATGAATTGGCATCATAACAATTCTCTGCCTACTGATCAGTACCAGACTAACCAAAGCCTCACCCATCCCAACAGTAGATCAGATAACCTCTCAGAACACACAGTCCCAACATGGAGTCACCCCACGATAAACTGCGCCCATCAAATGCAATGGGTAGTCCCAACCCTAGTAGAATCACAGAGATACCGAAAACCACACCACTATCACATCACTAAACCAACCCCGGAAACCCTAATAAGAATTCCAACCACTTACACTAATGAAGTAATACTCACCTGAACCCCATGTGGATAGGTTAATGTGAGATCGGTAGTCAACAAGACTGAAATTATAAAAGATCTGCTTGATGAATTACAGCCTGGCTTTCTATTCATAACCAAAACATTGATACCAATGCAAGATGACCCCAGATTACAACTGCTCTGCCCATTAGACTACAAAATCACCCACCTGTTGAGTGCTGGTCACAAGGGCGGTGGTCTGGCGATACTGCACAAATCATCTTTTCACATCAAAACCATTTGCTGCATGCTATTCTACATCCCTCCTGGAAAATGGCTAGAAGCTGAACCACAGTTTTCAGACATCATCTCAAGAACCATGGTACAATATGACTTCACTTTAATCATAGGAGACCTGAACCTCCACCTAGACTTAACTTCAAATTCTCAAACTTAAATTCCTCGACCTCTTTAATGAGCTAGACCTCGAACCCCTGTTTCAACAACCCACATACGAAAAGGGCCATCAGTTACTTCTGTTCACCTCCTCCACTTCAACAAAAAGCACAAGCTACCTATAATTTGATTCTCTATCCAAAGTACCTTGGTCAGACCACCTACTCTTAAAATTTGCCATATTTTGGAAAGAGTAAATAGCCAAACTGACCCCTGAGTAGCCTCTTACTATAGAAACAAAGTAGCCCCTGACTTATACTGGAATGAAATAGACAACTCATAATTATCCCTCCCCATCCCCTGACCAAGACTTCCTGGACCACTAGAAAACAATTAATAAATCTTAACAAACTAGCCCCACTCAAATGCAGCAAAAGAATCCAAAGATCACCAGAGAAGTGTTCGACTCAGTTCTTCTATCCCTAAAAAGAGCTTGCTGATAAGCTGAGCACTACTGGCCTAAACACCCATCCCTGGAACAAATGTCATGATGCCATGCACAGCTTCCTGCTCTCACGGTAGTAGAGAGTGTTTTGCAGGGCATAAGAATCATCAAGAAGGCATCTACCACCAGCTAAGCCTGGGAGTTTGTATTTTCTGTTTTCTTGCAATACAGACACTTAGGGCTCCATAAGAACATAAGAACATAAGCAATGCCTCCGCTGGGTCAGACCTGAGGTCCATCGTGCCCAGCAGCCCGCTCACGCGGCGGCCCAACAGGTCCAGGACCTGTGCAGTAATCCTCTATCTATACCCTTCTATCCCCTTTTTCAGCAGGAAATTGTCCAATCCTTTCTTAAACCCTGGCACCGTACTCTGCCCTATTACATCCTCTGAAAGTGCATTCCAGGTGTCCACCACACGTTGGGTAAAGAAGAACTTCCTAGCATTTGTTTTGAATCTGTCCCCTTTCAATTTTTCTGAATGCCCTCTTGTTCTTTTATTATTTGAAAGTTTGAAGATCTGTCCCTCTCTACTCTCTCTATGCCCTTCATGATCTTGTAAGTCTCTATCATATCCCCTCTAAGTCTCCTCTTCTCCAGGGAAAAGAGACCCAGTTTCCCCAATCTCTCAGCGTATGAAAGGTTTTCCATCCCTTTAATCAGACGTGTCGCTCTCCTCTGAACTCTCTCGAGTAACGCCATATCCTTCTTAAGGTACGGCGACCAGTATTGGACGCAGTACTCAAGATGCGGACGCACCATTGCCCGATACAGCGGCAGGATAACTTCTTTCATTCTGGTTATAATACCCTTCTTGATTATACCTAGCACTCTATTCACTCTCTTAGCGGCCGCTGCGCAATGTGCCGTCGGCTTCATTGTCATGTCCACCATTACCCCCAAGTCCCTTTCTTGGGTACTCTCATTCAATAACATCCCTCCCATCGTGTAATTGTACCTCGGGTTTCTGCTTCCCACATGCAATACTTTACACTTCTCAACGTTGAACTTCATCTGCCATCTCGTTGCCCATTCCTCTAGTTTGTCCAAGTCCCTTTGCAATTCTTCGCAGTCCTCCTTTGTCTGAGCTCCACTAAATAGTTTGGTGTCATCTGCAAATTTTATTATCTCACACTTCATCCCTGTTTCTAGATCATTTATGAATATATTAAATAGCAGTGGCCCGAGCACCGAGCCCTGCGGAACACCACTCGTGACCTTCCTCCAGTCCGAGTAGTGGCCCTTCACCCCTACCCTCTGTTTCCTACCCCCTAACCAGTTTCTGATCCATCTATGCACGTCTCCATCCACCCCATGGTTCTTCAGTTTCCGGAGTAGACGTTCATGAGGCACCTTGTCAAAGGCTTTCTGGAAATCTAGGTATATGATGTCTATGGGGTCTCCTCTGTCCATCTGTTTGTTAATTCCCTCGAAGAAATGCAATAATTTAGTCAGGCACGATCTCCCCCTGCAGAAACCATGTTGGCTAGTGTTTTTAGTGCACGCTGCATTGCAGTGCGCGGTAACCCCACGCTACATGCCAAGAACTAACACCAGCTCAATGCTGGCGTTAGCGTGTAGCGCATGCGCTAAAACCACTAGCGCAGCTTAGTAAAAAGAGCCCCAAGAGTGACAGAGTAGAGTTGGACTAATTATGAATGAACTTTGAAGTGACTTGTGCTTACTACAGGTTATAAAGCACTACTGCGGGGTACACTCAGGCATCCCATGGCAATGTTGAGATTGCAACACGCTATCCATGCACTTCCTTGTGGCTATTGAGAAAACAATAAAAAACCTGTCTTTTACTGGCAGTGCAAAAGTGGCTTCAGCTCGTTGGCAAGGCCTGCAGGCCACATTTTAGTGCTGTTTAGTAAAATGCTTTACATTTGGCTTTAACACATTTTGAATTGGACCATAGTCCATCTAGGTTATCATGTCTACAGGGTATTTTGCAAAAGGGTATTGTGTAAATTTTAGAAAAATGTGCCTACGTTGTGCTATGCATCAAAAATAAAGGCAACATTGGCCCCTTTGTGCTTTTATAAAATAAGCAGCCAGAATAAGTGAAAATACATAAGCAAAAATTTAAACCTGCTGGTGCTCCAAGGTAGGTGTAAATGTGTAGTTCTTTAACTGGGTGCCCACTTTTACAATGTGAATAACAAAGTTTCTTGCTCTATTCTGTCAAAACCTTTTAGTATTTTAAAAGTCTCTTTCATATCCCCTCGCAGCCTTCTCTTCTTGAGGGTGAACAATCCCAGTTTTTTGAGGCGTTCTGTGTGGAGAATTTGAGCTACAAAAAACTCCTCGAAAAACTGGGATTGTTCACCCTCAAGAAGAGAAGGCTGCGAGGGGATATGATAGAGACTTTAAAAATACTAAAAGGTTTCGACAAAATAGAGCAAGAAACTTCGTTATTCACATTGTCAAAAGTGACTCGAACAAGAGGTCATGGACTGAAATTGAGGGGCGGCAGACTCAGGACTAATGTCAGGAAGTTCTGCTTCACACAGCGAGTGGTGGACGCTTGGAATGCTCTCCCGGAGGAGGTTGTAACAGAGACCACCATTCTGGGATTCAAGGGCAAGTTGGATGCACACCTTCTTGCAAATCACATTGAGGGATACGGGTGAACAAGATGTCCATCAGGGAACACCTAGCTTAGCCTCCGCGTGTGCGGGTCGCCAGACAAGATGGACCTAAGGTCTGATCCGGTGAAGGCATTTCTTATGTTCTTATGATATACGGAATACCTGCACATTCATGGGGAAGTGTACACT
The DNA here is from genome assembly GCF_902459505.1 of Geotrypetes seraphini. Lineage (NCBI taxonomy): Eukaryota > Metazoa > Chordata > Amphibia > Gymnophiona > Dermophiidae > Geotrypetes > Geotrypetes seraphini. The sequence goes on along the minus strand of NC_047089.1, from coordinate 167,026,849 downwards.
TATCTGTATAAGTGGCAGCAGTATAGTTAGGTGCTATTCTGAATAAGTGTATAAAATGGTATAAAGTGGAAATGCAAAGGGGGTGTTCACATGGATGGAACATGGAAGGGGCACAGGCAGTGCTGCCACTTGCGTGAACCACATTCAGAATACTGTATGTTACACATACCCTTGATGCTTTTAGGTGCCCACAGTTACATAAGAACATAAGAATTGCCGCTGCTGAGTCAGACCAATGGTCCATCCTGCCCAGCAGTCCGCTCACGCGGGTGCCCCTAGGTCAAGACCAGTGCTCCAAATGAGTCCAGTCTCACCAGTTTAACAGGAACTTGTCCAACTTTGTCTTGAAACTCTGGAGGGTGTTTTCCCCTATAACAGACTCCGGAAGAGCGTTCCAGTTTTCTACCGCTCTCTGGGTGAAGAAGAATTTCCTTGCGTTTGTACAGAATCTATCCCCTTTCAACTTTAGAGAGTGTCTTCTCGTTCTCCCTACCTTGGAGAGGGTGAACAGTCTGTCTTTCTCTACTAAGTCTATTCCCTTCAGTATTTTGAATGTTTCAATCATGTCCCCTCGCAGTCTCCTCTTTTCAAGGGAGAAGACACCCAGCTTCTCCAATCTCTCACTGTACAGCAACTCCTCCATCCCCTTAACCATTTTAGTTGCAAAACAATGTTCTTCCACATAGAAGTACTGCAGGACAAATCCCGTCATAAGGAAAAACTCTCCATTGTAAGAAGGCAGTCCCCAAATCCAAATTTTTCCAGCCAGACTCAACAATGGCCCTGTTTCGCTCACAGCTATCTCAAGAGTCCTGACCTCTGTACTCCTCACAAAAAAAACAACACGAGCAAAAATAAAAAAAAAAATAAAAAGAAAATTGAAGGAAAATGTCCCCGTAAAGGCTCACCACTTACTGTACATTGATATGATATTCAAAGATAGGTGTACAACCTAAAACTAGTCACCCCAGCAGTATACAGTAATATAATGAAAATCAATCAAAAAATACCGCTAATAGCAAACAATACACAACAGTATTGTTAGCCCGACAAACTTGAAGGGCTATGGCCTCAGAATCACAGACTGAGAGTAATCCGCGTAGTAATACAGCTCCTGCTCCAATCATTGGCCAATGATTGGAGCAGGAGCTGTATTACTACGCGGATTAATCTCAGTCTGTGATTTTCACTGCTGTGCGTAGGCTCCGATTCTGAGGCCATAGCCCTTCAATACTGTTGTGTATTGTTTGCTATTAGCGGTATTTTTTGATTGATTTTCATTCAAAGATAGGTGCCATTTACAAAATCATGCCTAGCAGCACCTAAATCCAGCTAGACACTGCTATATTAGGTTAGGGTTTTCTTGGCCTAAAATACCAGGGCCTAATTTATTCCCATGCTCAAACTCCACCCCTAACCACACCTACTTCTTGGGTAGGTGTTGTTAGGCATGGATAGGCACCTTGATGTAGATGCCTAACCATAAATTATTTTTTAAAGTTGTTTTTAAGTTGGTTTTTAAGTTGGCTTTTAATGGTGCTGTTCAATTAACAGCACCGATTGAACCAATTATAAAATTACCCTCTTCCCCCTTACGAAGGCACATTAGGCTTTTTTATTGCTGGCCACAGTGTTATTAGCTCCGACGCTCATAGAATTCCTATGAGCGTCAAAGCTAATACTGCCATGGCTGGCAATAAAAAGCCTAATGTGCCTTCGTAAGGGGGGAGAGGGTAATTTTATAATTGGTTCAATCGGTGCTGTTAATTGAGCAGCACCATTAAAAGCCAACTTAAAAACCAACTTAAAAACAACTTTAAAAAATAATTTATGGTTAGGCATCTACATCAAGGTGCCTATCCATGCCTAACAACACCTACCCAAGAAGTAGGTGTGGTTAGGGGTGGAGTTTGAGCATGGGAATAAATTAGGCCCTGGTAATTGAACAGCCTAATACTGAGGGGGTAAGTTAGGTATCTCAGATCGGCTAGGCATACTGATCTAGGCATCTAACTGTAGGCATCTTTTATAGAATCAGGCCCCTAGATTTTAGGTGCCCCAATACTTGGTTACACTAGTATTCTATAATAGCAACTGGGCACCCAGTTGCTGATATAGAATAATCTCTCATCATGTAGTATCAGGGTGCCTAAAGGCAAAATATGTGTGCCCATCACAACCCTACTCCTGGAAATGCCTGCACATAGTAAGCATAGACATATGCCTATTATTGACAGTGCATATACTCAGTGGCATAGCGAGGGTGAGAGGTGCCTGGGGCAGTGGCACTCCTCCCCCCCACCCTCATCTCCAACCCTGATCCCACTTGCCATGCATGCCTCCACTCCCTTCCCTTCCTCCATATCTCTAGTTAAAGTTGTTGTTCATGGGGGTCAACAACATTCTCTTCGTGATCCTGTCGGCTCTCCCTACGATTTCACTTCCTATGTGGTACCAGGAAGTGATGTCAGCGGGATAGCCTACTGTGTTGCGAAGAGCACATTGTTGACCGCCACAAACAACAACTTCAACTAGAGGAATAGGGAAAGGGGGCGCGCACATGGAGGGGAGGAATGGGAAGAGGTAGGGGATGGAGAGGTGGAAGGGTACCTGCTCCCCAACCAACATGGTGCCCAGGGCAGACCACCCCCCTCGCCACCCCTTTACAGACACATGACTTTAGAAAAGCATGCTCTCTGTTTATAAAAGAAGCTAGCATGTTGAAAAGCCTTATAAAGTGACCTCCATACATTAAAAAAGTAATACATATCATTCTCTTTACAATCATGTCACATTAGAAAACAAAAATGTTTCTTACAGCTACTGAGTAAAATCTAAGTTCATTTGATTTAATATTATCCAGCATACTTAATTGAGGTAAATGTTTTCTTTTGTTTAGTAATTTACGACTGTCAGTTTGTAGGAGTGCTAATGACACTGTCTGCCATCTCTGCTATAATACTCGGAAATCTATAATACAGGATTTGAATTAAACAGTTTCTTGGTGAATCTCACTGCATTTTCACCTAATTGTGGTTTTTTTTCATGTTTTTGCTATCAAATCAGATACATTTGGAAATGAAATATATGATCATCGCACAGAAAATTCTATGAATGTACCTACATTTCCTATAGGTGCCTGGAGGGTGTCTTTGTGGCTACTGACAAAACTGGAAGAAGTGAAATAAATTGGATGCTTTCTTTTGTGTGTGTGTGTGTGTTTTTGTAAAACAGTCAGAGGAGGAGGATAGAAACTAAGTACCAGTTTCTGTAATGGACACCTAAAAAGATAGGCACCTATTGCATGTCAATTACACTTAGGCGCCCATTACAGAATCGCGCCTAACTTAAAACGTAGGTGCCTGTAATATAGACCAGAGTTTTAAGGGCCTAAATTATAGATGCCTAAATCCTTTAGAGCAGTTTTTCTCAACCTTTTCAAGCCAAGTACCCACTAAGCCTAACAAATACCAACTGAGTACCCTCCCCCCAAGCTCTGCCCCAGACCCGCCCAAACTCCACCCTGACTCCACCCCCCATAATAATAATACTAATTCTAAATCAATTTCTTCCATCCATTTTTCATATACACACAATATAATCTTATTAATACATAATGGTAACCACAAAATTTTAAAAAACACAAAGCACACTGTACGCAGAGAAAATGTTAATTATCATTTATATTTGGGTTTTTCCAAGGCAGATGACTTTAAAATATGCAATGTCACCTCAGTAATAACTATAGAAAAATAGACAAATATAGTGCAAAATATAGATAGCAGATATAAGTTCTCAAAACTGACACATTTTGATCACTAAATTGAAAATGAAATCATTTTCCTACCTTTATTGTCTGGTGATTTCATGGGTCTCTGGTTGCACTTCCTTCTTCTGACTCTAAATCCAATATTTCATTTTTTCTTTCTGTTACTTGTATGCTTCCTCTCCTCCAGACCTCATTCCATTCCCCAACCAACATCTCTCTCTGTCCCTCCAGGAGTCCAACTTTTCTTCCTCTCTCATCCCCCAGAGATCATGTGCAGCATTTTTCATCATTGCCCACCAGCCTCATGCCCATTTCTCCTTCTATCACCCCTCTCCAAAACCATGCCACATCTCTCCCTCCATCAGTATACCCAACATTCCTCCCCCTTGCATCCCCTTCAACCTATCCCTCTGTTCCCTCTCCACAACCATATTCAGCATTTCTCCCTCTCAACCTTCTATTCCCCATGCATCTCTACCTCAATCCTCTCTCTCTCTCTCTGCCCAATTTTCCTCTTCTTTTTCCCATGTGCACCATCTTTTTCCCTCTCACTCATACACTCAGGCCCAACAATTGTTCCTTTCTACTCCCTCCCTTCCTCTTATGTCCCAAGTTAGTGCCCCTTCCTCCCTCCCTTGTGTCCCACGTTCATGCCCCCTGCCTTCCTTATGTGTCGTGAGTTCGTGCCCAGCCTTTGTCCCACCTCCTTCTTCCCTCCCCCCTGAAGCTGACCCGCACCGAAGCCTGCCTGCCCCCCCACCGCCGCAACTCCCTGCCACTGCCACCACCACACAACAGCTGCATTCAATCATCCCCCACTACCGCAACTCTGGGCAAGGAAGGCCCAAGTGCATGCAGCGATTGCATGCTACTGGCCCACAAACCTTCCCCCCTGACATCAATTCGGACGTTGGAGAGAAGATCTGAGCCAGCCAAGCAGCATGAGAAAAAGAGAGTCGGGGTAATACAGGATGGAGAAGAGGGAGAGAGTGAGAAAGAGAGAGTCAGAGTACTGCAGGATGGGGAAGGGAAGAGAATGTGTGTGAGAGAGTTGGGGAAATGCAGGATGGGGAAGGGGAGAGAATGAGAGAGAGAGTTGGGGAATGCAGGATGGGGAAGGGGAAAGAATGAAAGTTGAGGTAATGCAGGATGGTGAAGGGGAGAGAATAAGAGAGAGGGTGGGGTAATGCAGGATGGAGAAGGGGAGAGAGTTTCAGATTTATTAAAAATTTGATATACAGTACCGCCTTATCAAATATCAAAGCAGTTTTACATAGTATAAAAAGAAATTATTAAAAATATATTAAAAACAAATTTCAATACAATAACACTAACAGTCTGACACACCGACAAACAATGACTTTCTGATACGAGAGGTAACTGGGCAGAAGTAAATATTTAGATAGAAAAAAGATGGGAAGAGGGTAAAAACAAATGGAAGGGGAAACAGGCAAATTATCTAAAATACGAGGCTAATGGAAGGGAACAGCATTCCATTACTGCAGGATTGGGAAGATGAGAGTGTGTGTGTGTGTGAGAGAAAGAATTGGGGCAATGCAGGATGGGAAAAGGAAGAGAATGAGAGAGAGAGAGAGTCAGGGTAATGCAGGATGCGGATGGGGAGATAGCAAGACAGAGTCGGGGTAATGCAGGATGGGGAAGGGAAGAGAATGAAAGAGAGAGAGAGAGAGTTGGGGAATGCAGGATGAAGAAGGGGAGAGAATGAGAGAATCGGGATAATGCTGGATAGGGAAGGTGAGAGAGGGAATAATAAATGAAGGACTTGGAAATAGGAAGTTCTGGGTAAGGGAAAGATATGGAAAGCTGTAGGCAGATGCAGTGAAAAAGAGATTTTGAAGACTGGCTAGTAAGGACAAATGAAAATTGAATGACAAAGGCAGAAAAATAGAAGAAAGCTGAAAGAAAAAGATCAGTTTCAGAGATGGATGTATAGATGTAGGGAGGAAGTAAAGAGCACTGGAGGAGAGAGAAGAGCAAATGAATTGGAGACCCTGAAGAGATAAGATAATGCAGGGAAAGAGGAGCCAGAGATTGGTAGCTACACAATTTGAAAAACTAAATAGCCAGACAACAAAGGTAAAAAAAAAAAGTATTTTATTTTTAAATTAGAATGAAGCAGTGTGGTGGTGACATTAGTCCACTTAAAGGATAGTAAATTAAAATAAAACAAAAAATAGAAACTTTGGTGATACCTTTTTATTGAAATAAATACATTTTTTGACTAACTTTAAGAAGACAAATCAGTAGAGGTTTCTAGCATGGCCCAGAAGGCTAAATGCTCTGATACTGCTCTGACGCTCATGTCCCAGTAGGTTTCTGATGGCTGTCAGCCATAGGGTTAGGAGTAGTAACCATTTCATGTTGAGTAGATTAGTGAGGTGTTTATGCAATAGGGATAAAAATTATTATTATTTTTTTTTTTGGAGGGGGGGGCAGTGGTTTCATTGGTTATAGTAGTAGGGACATGCTGTAGAGTTTTGTGGGTTGGTTATTAAATATTTCTTGTTTTAGAAACATTCCTGTTTGTTTCTCAGGGGGGGTCATCCTGGTTGAGGAATTCTAATATGTTTGTTAGCTCTATGCTGTTTGGGAAGGTTAGGGATTTTTGTGCTGGATGTATTCTGAGGGGTTCTGGGGTTGAATAAAGGTAGTGCAATAAATTACTACTCACATTTTATTTCATATTTTTGATTTAACAATAGTTCTTTGGTCCTACTCGGTCCAAACGAAGGACTAAACAAAAGGCTTTTTGGCATGGCTCTTTGATGGGGCCTGTCTGGTCTGCCCTTTAAAGGGCGAAGAGACCACTGATTCAGCATTAGGTAGGTAGGGCTTCAGGTCAGCATGGTTGTGGAGGTAAGGAGCAACTGGATGGCAATATTCCTCCTTACCCTGCTGAGTTAAAGAGAGGATGTGCCTGCCTTTAAAGGGCAAAGAGACCACTGGTCTGGCATTAGATAGGTGGGGCTTCAGGCCAGGGTTGCTGATCTTCCGGTGGGGTAAGGAGGAACCAGGTGGCAAACTTCCTCCTTAACTTGAACTGGATAGAGACATTACAAAGGAGCTAAAAGGGTCATATGTTAGACCACTCTGAGTTAGGAGAGGTCCTGCTTAAATGCAGGAATATTAATGAACGGACACCCTTAATATTTGGGAGATGGATTGATATTTGGGGCATATTGACTATGGGCTCCTTTTACAAAGGTGCGCTAGCGTTTTTAGTGCACGCACTGGATTAGCGCACGCTATAGCACGCGCTAGCTGAAAAATTGCCGCCTGCTTAAAAGGAGGCGGTCGCGACAAGCTTGCACGGCATTTTAGCACACCTTTGTAAAAGGAGTCCTATGAGTTGGAAAGATCTTGAGGCCTAAATGTTGGCGGTCATGAGACTGGATTAGACACTTGAACCTGGATATCGGGCCTAGGGCAATCTTGATGAAGGAGTACAGAAACATTAAAAATTTCCTTTGTTAACCTTCTCTTTTATTTTGGGACAAGTTGCATAGGGGACTTTTTTTGAGGCATAACATACACACACTATAGTTTTTGGCTAAGAGAGCATGCTTTTTGAATGTCTGTTATAGCAGCTGCATTTTAGTTTACAAATAAAAAAAAATAGTGCATCTCCATTCAGTAGCATTTGAGCATGCATGATTTTAAATAAAAAAAATCCTTTAATATGAATTTTGATGAATAAATTCCTTATTATACATAGAGGCCTACTATATAATTATTTTGTAAAATGCATTCCTCTATCAACTCTTTACAGCCACAGTATATATTAGCTGGGGGAAAGGGTCGGGTGGTGGCATAGAGGAATTTTCTTGTTCCTACATTCAACTCATTGAGGTCTTTCTAGGGCCAGTCTCTAATTCCAAAGCTGTATAAAACTACCGTGCTAGCAAGTTGATTGATAGTTATGTCTTATTCCGTGCTGCTAAAGCACATTTCAGTATTAGTTTCAGTCTCTTGTAACACTCTGGTCTAGTGTTGTATTTCTCCGTGTATGTTAAGATTCAGTACTTCTTTGTCACTCATGTTTCTGTCATCCTATTAAGTGATTCAAAGTTACTTTAGTCTGTTCACAGGAGGTCTGATCAATTCATTTTATTTGGACGTTGAGAAAATTTTAACAAAGAATCTGTGTTATCTTGTAATATTACTTATGAACATGGCAGTAGTTCTCACCAGGTTTTCCTAACAGACCTTATATTTTATGTTTTCAATCAACAATTCATACAGGGTCGAGTCAAGGGTTTGATCACTCTTAATACAATAAAGCGGCACTTTAAAATATTATTAACCTCATCTGTCTAGATTTGGAACTAATAGACCATTGTGTGCACATTGTTTTTATCCCTGCCTGTTATGTACATATTTATTAATCCACTCTTCCAGAGGAAAAATTTATAAAGGAAAACCAACGGTAACCTTCAAGTGAGCGGGCACAGGTTAGGAGGGCACTAATTAAATGTCAGACTTGACAGATTAAAATTATGAAATTTAAAATCACCATGGAGCTCTTTGTCATTGTCAAATTAGGAGTCAGTGTGATGAGAAACAGGGGAGAGAATGTTTTAATGGATTGAATGGGAATGCAGTTTAGCAGCAGGCTTTTCTTGAATTCAGATCAGATTCTAGTTCAGAGGAAGGGCTGCCAGTTCAATTTCACATTTAAAAACAGTTGAAGCTTACCTCCGTTAATAGGACATTCCGTGATGGCATATTTAAGTCAAAAGAAAGAGACAGACAAACCATCCTTAAGGACTATTTTTGGAGCGCCATACAATTGGTATTCAACTAATTGAAATCCCAATGAGCTTCAGTGAGAGGGAGGTTATATAACACCAAATATATGTTTCAGCACTATGGAGATAATTTTATAAAAGACTATTGGTGTATAAAGGCTATATATCCCTTCATTCTGTAAATTTAGCACTTAAATTGTGTTATTTGCATGCTGAAATGATAGAATACTAGCACTTAATGGGCTTAAATATACACTTTTCTGCATGCACATTTTACCTTGCTGCACCGTATGGTTGGAACAAGATGCCCGAATCCCTATGGTGGGCTCCATTTCTGGCAGTGTTCAAGGCCCATCCCCAACCCTATATGTCATGTCTGTCTGTCCAAGTTCGATTGTAAACTCTTCTGAGCAGGGACCATCTATTAAATGTCAAAATGTACAGCTCTGCATAAACCTTTCAGCACTAAATAAATGATAAATAGTAGTAGCATGCATATGTGCTATGGTTTATGGTTTATTGGTATTTGAGATACCAGTTTTACAGGTACAGGTCACAGCAGTTGGGTACTAGGCAGTTTCTATTACTGACGCATGCAACTCACTTACCCCCAGAATCTACTGTATATATGGTGCCCAAATTTGGGCATATGGCCTGGTTGCACGCTTATCTTAACTGAGTAATGAGATGTTAACTAGCAATTGTTGCAAAGAATTGGCTCAAATTAGGATTTGTGCGTGCATCTTGCTAAGTGCCATTCTGTAAAGATCCGCGGGCAAATCTTTTTGCATGCCACTTAAAAGGGAAATGGCCAAGGGAGAGGTGTGGGTAGGTTGCGAGTGTTTACTAAAGATGCATGCAATATTGTAGAATATGGAGGATCCACTCCTAACTTACATGGCAGGATTTACATTTGGTTTCACTTTGGGTAAGTCCTCACTCCCAAAACTAAGTGTGGATACCTGCGCTTCATGATACAGTAGACTCTCTGTTAAACGGAATGCTCACAACCAGAACTCTCCAGAAAAATAACAAAAACAAAGAAATACTGTAATGCTTTAATAAAAATAAAATCAATTTCTGGTGGAAATTTAAGTGTAAACTTGGCAAGCCACACTTGAGTATGCCCACGCTTTGCCTACCACATGTCTAGTAGTCTGGAACAATTTATGGTATGGCATAGCATATGGGGCATAGTATTAGTTAGGCCTATTTTTAATAGTAACTCTCAAGCAACCAGAAACTACATTTATTCAGCATCTATCAATCCCCATGAGAGTTTACATTACATATTCTATAAGCAATGCCCATCCTGCCAAATTTTGAGTGCCATTTACTGAATCTAGTCCATGCATATGTTAAGGGGTATAGATGTAGGCAGAGCATGAGTGGAGCATAATCAGGACTCCCACTTACATGTGCAAGTTACACACTAAACTGCTGCATTTCGGCATGCACATTTATGCCTGCTATTGATATGGTGTAAGTAGGATGCCTACAAGCAGACATTGAGGCCCAAATTCTATAAATTACGCTGCTAGTTAGGTGCCATTAGGCGCCCTAACAGCACCACTTTAAATTTTTTAATTGCCTTTAATTGACGCGATAATTGTGTTGTTTAAAAGCAGTTAAAATGTCATTTAAAAAAATACAATGCCTCCACAAATGGTGCTGGAACCACGACTATGGAGGAGGCGCCTGCTGGCACTTAAGGGTAAAATAGGCATGGTTAACACCAGAAGTACCCTTAAGCGTCACTAGGTGCCCTGTTGTCGCAATTCTCATCACAGGCACCAGAAATGTAGGCCTTGAAAACCCTGGCCTATATTTCCGGTGCCTATCTGTGTCATAGCCGTGATTCTATAAATGTGCGATTGACATGCGATCGGTACCGCTTTTGTGGGCAGCTGCTGATCATGGTACCATTTATATAATCCAGGCTTTAGATACCAATTTATGCTAATATCCTATAATGGAATCCTGGCACCCAGATGCTATTATAGAATTAGCTCTCAACACACTATATCTAGACACCTAATTTGTGGTGCCCAGTTATAGAATTGCCCCCATTAAGTGGTGTAGAATGGGTAAAAGTGAATTGACTACTCTTTAAAATTTACAGACTAGGGGACACTCAATGAAGTTACTTGTACATAAAAAATATCATTAAAACCAATAGGAGGAAATAGTTTTTTCACTCAATGAATAGTTAAGCTCTGGAACTCAATGCCAGTGGATGTAGTAGCAGTGGTTAGCATGTCTGGGGTTTAACCCTTTAATTGGCAGATGGTGAAATGGATGCTTTACGTAACTTGATGCTGAACGAAATGTATGAAGTTCTTCCTTTCACTCTGACCCAACAAAGAAGACTATGGCAGTTCAACTGGAGGTTCAGAAATGCCGATGTATGAGCTTCACAAAAACCAGCACAGCATCGCCATGTCTACTTCTTGGAAAGAAAAACAGAGGCAGTCTCATTACTTTTCAATCAGCCCTCATATTTTGGGGGGAAGGGGATATTAGAAGGTTCTATTTATATACCTTTTTGGTTCTTATTTGTTTGTTACCGTATTATCATTATTATTATCATACATGGCATATAATATCACATATCTTCATGAAATGTAGCTTTTGTAAGTCTGCTGCTGCCAAATCTGAAATTTCAAGGTTTCATAGAATTTTATCCATCCTTGGTCCCCACAACAATAGGTTGACATGGGTAGTTTCAGGGTCTTGCCATTTTTATTGTCAATTTTTGATACTTTATTAATTTTTCCAATTCTTTGTCTCCTAGTAACACAATGTTGATGGACATCACAATATTGTTTTCAATTACATGATATCGGGTGTGTTAAAGTCCAAATGCCAATCCATTTGAAATCTTTACTTTTTCATCTTTTATAACTTTTTTCATTTCAACTACTCATTGGTTTTATATCAGTATTGTGGACTCTAAAAGTCAGAGCAACAAAAGGCAAACAAAGAAACCTCATCTGCAGAAAAAACACCAACCAGGAACAAACCAAACAAAACTGCAGACTGTGTACAAGATGCAGGCAAAATTTACTATGACAAGATTTAAAATATATATAAAACCCTTTTACCAATCAAGGGAACCGACATGGTCCGTGTTTCGGACAAACCTTCGTCAGGGGTCCATGGTAAAAAAAGGGGGGGGGCTAAAATATGCCACAAAAAATGGAGGATAACAACGAAATGCCTGTATGTCAAGTACGCCGAGGATCGCCAACAACAGTAAAGCGTCTCGAAGAGAAAGTAAAAAGACTCTAAAAGTCATTCTTCTTGCACAAGTTCCAGAAGATCATTCTGGTTACCTTATCATGACATTGTTTGTAGTCAGTTTGAACAATTTTGCTACAATTTTTATTAGTCAAAATATGTACAATATTCACTTTCATGCAGTTACCCTCCCCCCCTTTTACAAAATCATGGTACAGTTTTTAGCACTAGCCACGGCAGTAACAGCTCTGATGCTCATAGCTCCTACACTCATAGGAATTCTGTTACCACCGCAGCTGGTGCTAAAAAACGTGCTACGGTTTTGTAAAAGGGGGAGGGGAGGGGGTTTAGTTTGTAAAGTTTGCTCCTGAGCTGCAAAAATTAATCCTTCCATTTCTTTCTTGAGCGTACCCAACCATAGCTATTGCCAATTCCTGGTGCTGTCCGTGTTTTCAATTTCTCTAAGATATTGTCTATGTGAAACCTTGATTTCCAGTTAACCAAACTGATTAAGTACATAAGAACATAAGAATAGCCTTACTGGGTCAAACCAATAGTCCATCAAGCCCTGTAGCTCATCCTCATGGTGGACAATCCAGCTCACTAGTACTTGGACAAAACCCAAGGAGTAGCAACATTCCATGCTACCAATCCAGGGCAAGCAGTGGCTTTCCCCATGTCTTTCTCAATAAACGACTATGGACTTTTCCTCCAGTAAATTGTCCAAACCCTTCTAAAAACCAACTACGCTATCCGCTCTTACCACAACCTCTGGCAATGCGTTCCAGAGCTTAACTATTCTCTGAGTGAAAAAATATTTCCTCCTATTGGTTTTCAAAGTATTTCCCTGTAACTTCATTGAGTGTCCCCTAGTCATTAGTTATCTCTTTCACTTTGAATATGTTCTCCCTGCAAAACTTTGAATAACATATTCCCATTGCTGGTCTTGATGTTAATCATTCAGTCCTCATTTTTTTCTCCTCTATAGACTTTTTAACTTGGAGTGGACCCTGACCACCAATTTTTCATTAATAAATATAGTCAAACAATGCCACTTTGAGGGTACAAAACATGGTGCATTGTCATAAGCTTTTGAGGTATTTTTATCTAGATTATCCAGTTCTAGCTGTGTTTCTGACTCCTGGAATGACCTAGGTACTTATGATCTTGATAACTGTTTCCACCATTTAGTTTAAGACTTTCTGGACCCTTCTTAGGGGTTCCGATCTTGTTTCATGTAAGATGTCAAAATCTAAAATTCTTAGATACTCGTAACAGTTGTCTATTGGTAATCATTTTATCAGTTTCCATTTTCAAATCATTCTACTTTTGATACTCAATTTTGCCCTTCTTTACACTAATCATTGCACACGTGTCAAATCCAAAATCCATCTTTATGTCTTCACTGTATAATCTCACTGTGCTTAGCAGTTATTCAATTTCAACTAAGCTTTCTGTAAAACTTTAGATCATCCATATACAATAAGTGGGAGATTTTTCCACTCTGTTTCAACACTTCACAGCCTAATTTACAGTACTTTTGTTCTGAATTTAGGTGAAGGGAATCACAGCAATGTTGAACAGCAAGACTGATAGTGAATTCCCTTGTAATATTCCCCTCATGATGTTCACATTTCCAAATTCTTATCCATTTAGTAATAAAGCTGATGTCCATTGTTTCATGGCTTTTCCAACATATTCTGGATGTTTCACTAATTCAGAACATTCTCAAACACTGCAATATCCAGGAATAAGGTAGTGAGCCAGAGGCCTTCATGTAGTCTATCCAGTCCATTATTAGATTTGTTCACCGTCTCCTCAAAATATTTTTTAATATTATCTTGCCAACAAGCAGCTGGTCCTTCATTCCACATGAATCTCAGCAGCTGCCCTTTTGTTCAGGAGGGTACAAAGAATTTCCAGACATATGGTTTGATATTGCATTAGATAAAATTCCACTTAGCAATTTGAGCATTGTCAGCAATTGTGTGATCGGTCTGTAGTTGCTTTGCTGTAGGATCCTTGTCTTTATTGTTCATGATCAGAAATGTTCTGCCGGGGTCATGTGATGACGCTGAGCTAAGTGGCGGCTCCCTGCTTTAGCTCCGACCCTCTCACGCTTTATTTTATGCTTCTTTGCCACCTTCCTGCCTCATCCCGGTGTCTACTTGGTCCCCCGGAGGAGCGGAGCAGTCTGCGGTGCAGGTGACTCGCTGGGTGGCTTCTTCGGGTGCTCCTGGAGCGCGTTATGCCCATAAAGACCCCGCGGCCGGCTCGGAATCAGCGTGCGTCTGGGGCTCCCAATATGGCGTTGGTATCTCCGACCCCGCCACGAGTTCTGCTCCAGGACGATGCGGTCAAGGAATTGACCAAGACCATTTCGGTGGCCATAGACGAGAGGCTCACAAAGCTCCAGGCGACTGTAGACGACATCCGGGACTGCCTGGAGCGTCATGGCCAGCGACTACAGAATGCGGAGACTAGAATTGCAGCCCAGGAGGATCGCTCGGCGGTGGTGGAGGCGCAGATACAGGCCCTGCAGGCGCAGTGTGCGACCCTCCACGAGTGCCTTGAAGATCAAGAAAATCGAGGCCGCCGAAATAATATCTGGCTGGTGGGCCTGGTGGAGACTCTCCGGGAGGCGGAGCTGCGGGAGCTCGTGGAGCAGTGGCTTCCTGGAGCGGTGGGCTTTGTTCCAGTGGGGTCCCGCACTCTGGTGGAGCGGGTGCATCGCCTGGGCCCTCGTCGAGAGGGAGAGGGCCGGCCTCGACCTGTCATCGCAAGGTACCTGAACTTCGCGGACAAAGCGCAAGTTATGGCCCTGTATCGAAAAAAGGCAACGCTGGAGCATGCTGGCAATAAACTTTTATTGTTCAACGATTATTCAGCCGAGGTGGCTGCCCGTCGGCGTGCCCTGGCGCCCTACTGCACTGAGCTCCGCAATAGAGGGCTTCGCTTTGTGGTGCAATACCCGGCCCGGGTGCGGATCTTTGAGGTGGGGGGGCCGAAGATATGTGAAGATGTAGAGGCACTTCGGGCATACATAAGAGCCTTAGCCCCTGTGCCTCCGGCGCCCTGAGCTTTGTTTGACCTTTGGCCTTCCTTGATGCTTCATTTTTTTTTTTTCTCTTTGCTTCATTTCTTCGGTGGGGGGCTTGGCTGCTCTTGAGCCCCTGTCACTTGACCGTGGGATGGATTTGCTCTTCTCGATGCCGATTGGACCTCCTGCCCGTTGCGGCCATGCCTGGCTCATTTGGGGCAGACTGGATGTGGGCTGTAGGCTGGACTACTTGCTTCCTGGGATGGTGATCCTGTTCTATTCTCCGGAGGAACCGTCCTGAGGGTCCTCCCCTGGTATGCCAGATGTCATGTCCTCGTACAGTGGCGCCTTGCCCGGGATTCCTTCCTCCTGGACCCTCTGGTATGCGCTGGTGTCCTTGATCGGTGAGGCGCAGGCTGGAGCTGGTTACCCTGCATTATGATCCTTGAGCATAGGGTGCCGTCTTGGACTCCTGCTGGTTTTGCTGTCCCCAGGACTTGATTCTTCTGCTTCACCGTTTCTTTTTTCTGGACTTGGGGGGGCCTGTTCTCTTGGGGTGGGAGTGGGTGGATGTCTTCTTGGATGTTTGCGTGAGGGGGTTGGGGGGCATCTAGTACTGTGTTTTTACTGCAGAGGGGGGGAGGGATGGGTTGGGGGGTTTGTTGAGGCTGGGGGGGTTTGGGGGGAGGGTGGGGGAGTGTGTGTATGTTGGTGGGTGGTGTGTTTGGGTGTGGCTGTTTGGGTGCTGTTTGGGTGTTTGGGAGGGGAGGGGGTTGGTTGGCTGTGTGGGGGGGGAGACCTCTGGTTCTATGGAGTGTTTGGAGTTTTAGTGCCTATTCTTGGGGGTTTGGCTGGGAGACCCTCGGGAATTGTGAGATGATTCTACGGAATTGGGCATTAGTGACTGGCACCTCCCAAGGCTATGGCTGATCTTGTGTGTGTAACGTTAAATGTGGCGGGCCTTAATTTTCCTGTGAAACGCACCAAGGTCCTATCCTTCTTGAAGAGGGAGAAAGTCTCGGTTGCCTTTCTGCAGGAGACGCACTTCACGGTATGTGAACACCAGAAGTTGAAGCGTGACTGGGTGGGTGAAGTGGCTGCATCCTCCTATTCTACTAGGCAGAGGGGTGGCCATTCTCATTCATAAGGCTGTCTTGACGGTCACCCACAGGGTCATCCGGGATCCTCAGGGTCGTTATGTTATTTGGGCGGGGACTTTGTCTAACAAACCTGTAGTGCTCTGCAACGTCTATGCGCCTAATGTTTATTCTCACTCTTTCTTCTCTACTCTCTTGGCTCACTTGATAGCGCTACCAAATTATGAGCTCTTGGTGGGAGGGGATTTTAATATCACTAGTGACCCTTCCATAGACTGCAAGCCCCCAAGACCAGTGGCGGTGGACAATGAGCGTCGGGGGGTGAATTTCCTGATGGGGGAGTTAGACCTCCAAGATGTGTGGAGGGTCTATCACCCTGGGGAGGTGGATTTTACCTTTTTTTCAGGGGTGCACCATAGCCATTCCCGTTTGGACTATTTTTTGCTCCCCTCTCGTTCCATTGGCCGGGCAGCGTGCACTCACATCCTGGACGTCCCTTTTAGTGATCATGCTGCTGTGTCTATGACTCTCAAGTGGGGGGGTGGGCCAAATGCTGAGCGCATCTGGCGTTTTAATCCTTCCCTATATCTGGACGCGGATTTTCATACTTATCTTATAGAGGAATGGACTACGTATAAGCAGACGAGTGTGTGGTGCAGTGGTTGGATCTACAGCCTCAGCACCCTGGGGTTGTGGGTTCAAACCCCGCGCTGCTCCTTGTGACCCTGGGCAAGTCACTTAATCCTCCATAGCCCCAGGTACGTTAGATAGATTGTGAGCCCACCGGGACAGAGAGGGAAAAATGCTTGAGTACCTGATTGTAAAAACCGCTTAGATAACCTTGATAGGCGGTATATAAAATCCTAATAAACTTGAAACTTGAAACTTGAATGAAGGGACTGCTGTTTCGGACACCGTGTTTTGGGAGGCGGCAAAGGCCTATTTGCGTGGCTGCATCATAGCCTACTCTATTCGCAAGCGCAAATCGCGGGATGCTGAGCTCGCGTTGTTGGCAAAACAACTGCGGGAACACCGCTTCTATTATTTACGGCACCGCTCGGAGGAGGCTCACCAATCGTATCTTCATTTGCGTAAACAGATTGATGCCATTCTCACTGAGCGGGCTTTAACGCATATTGATGTTTACAAATTTCAACTTTACAGATGGGGTAATAGGGCGGGGAAGCTTTTAGCCAACCTGGTTCGGCCAGTACGTCAGGCTGCTCGTGTCTCTTGTATTCGAGACTCTTCTAATGTGCTACATACAGCGGATGCGGATATTCACTCCCAATTTGTGCGTTTCTACAGTGATTTGTATAATTCGGGTGCATGTGACACCGCGGCCCGGGATCTCTTCTTTCAGGATTTGACTCTTCCGCACGTCTCTGAGGCACATCGGGCTCTGCTCAACGCCCCGATCTCTTGTCAGGAGATTTCAACGGCTATAGGCAATCTGAAACTTGCTAAGGCAGCGGGTCCGGATGGTATGGGACCTGAGTTTTATAAACTCTTGCAACATCATGTTGGCCCTGCCTTATGTGCTATGTTTGGTGACATGCAGGCTTCTGATCGACTTCTTCCGGAGCAGAATCATGCTCACGTAGTGGTTCTTCCTAAGCCGGGTAAAGACCCTGAACTGGTGGGTTCTTATAGACCCATATCCTTGCTCAATCAGGACATGAAGCTCCTCACGGCTATCCTGGCTAAACGACTGGCTCAGGTTGTCCCCTTGCTTGTCCATCCTAACCAGGTGGGGTTCGTGCCTGGGCGATTTTCTTCGGCCAACATTCTCAAGGCGCTGGTGGCTTTGAGGGAAGGTCGTGGCCGTCCTGGGGATGATTTGTTGGCTAGTTTAGACGCCGAAAAGGCCTTTGACAAGGTTGTTTGGCCTTACCTCTTCTGGGTCTTGCAACGCTTTGGTATTACTGGTTCGTTTCATGATTGGGTGGTCCGTTTGTACACGGCTCCAACCGCTCAGTTACTTATTAATCGCCAATGTACAATTTCTTTTCCTCTGAGAAGGGGGACCCGGCAGGGATGTCCCTTATCGCCCCTGCTGTTCATCCTCTCGCTCGAACCTTTGGCGGCCAAGATCAGGGACTCTCCGGAGGTGGAGGGCATTCAGGTGGGCATGGAGCTCTGTAAGATTACCATGTTTGCGGATGACATGTTGCTATTTGTTGGGAATGCTCGGGTCTCCCTTCCTTGTATAACTTCTTTCATTGCCTCCTTTGGGTCATTTTCGGGACTGTGTATTAATTTTAGCAAATCTGAGGCGCTTCCTGTTTCCTCGCCATGCATCTCCCGCGCCCTGCCCACCTTCCCTTTTCGGTGGGCCGAAGGGGAGCTTAAGTATCTTGGGATCTTTCTTAGCGCTGAGTGGTCTGCTGTTTATCGGCACAATATTGTGCTTCGACTTGCTCAGCTCCGCGACACTTGTCATCGCTGGGGGGACCTTCCTCTGTCTCTTTTTGGTCGCATCGCCTTGGTTAAGATGGTCCTGCTGCCCAAGATTCTTTATCCCTTGCAGATGATTCCTTTATGGCTCCGGGGGGCGGAGGAGAGGGCCTACAGGTCTTTTATCGGTTCTTTTATCTGGCGGAACCGGAGGGCCCGCGTTGGGTTTTGGAGACTCACGCAGAGCAGAGAGCGGGGTGGACTGGCGCTTCCGGATATCCGGTTGTACAATGTGGCTGCTTTGATGCGATGGGTGCATGAACTCTTCACGCTTAGTTACCGATTCACCCCCCCGGGCTTGTTTGATTCTTGGGTGGCACCTCATAGCGCGCTGGCCTGCCTTGATGTCCCTCGGTGGCGGAGACCCAGAGTGGGCTGCAACTCTTTGTGGTTGGAACCGCTGCGGCGTGCGCTACTCTGGTGGAGGTGGCGGATAGGAGGGGGACTGCGGGATCATTGGGCTTTCCAATTTGTTCGGGGAAACCCTACGTTTCCACCAGGTGTTGGTGGATCGCGCGGCTTGGCGGCCAGCTTTGGTACTTGTTTTTGTCTGGGACATGTTTGCTCCCCATCCTCTGCAGACGGGACCTTCCCTTCCCATGCTGATCTCCGCCGTCACTGGTCTCTCCCTGACATGCCTTTCTTTGCTTATTTGCAACTGCGGCATTTCTATGAAGCGGCTCGGAGGCATACTCCCTCTGGTTACCGTTTTTTGAAAGTGGACCATCTCTTTCTCTCTCTCCCTGCCTCTTCGAATTCTCTGTCCATTTGGTATGGTTTGGCCCGGATGGAAAGACCGGACTCTCGGCTCCAGCATCTGGCCTCTCAATGGACTGAGGAATTGGGGGAGTCTGTTGGAGTTGAGATGTTGGTGGCCTGTTTTTCTAGTATTTCTAGGGGGGCCCGGAATGTTCAATTGCAGGAAATACAGTTTAAATTACTACACCGTACTTATTTTACCAGGGTCCGGGGGGTGTGGGCGGGTCTTTGGGACTCGGATGTATGTGTTAAATGTCAGCGTCTGAGCGGGACCCTCGTGCATATGATCCTGGAGTGTCCGCTCTTGGGGCCTTATTGGAATGGGGTGTTGGACTTCCTGGCCCGCGTAGTGGGTCTGCCCTTGCAATGGTCTTATCTCCTTATTGTATTGGGGTGTGCGGGGGAGGTGCTTGATCAGGGGTTGAGTTTGGAGCACTGGCGTTTTTTGTACACAGCTCTGCTGGTGGCCAAACGTGGAGTGCTTCATCTGTGGATGGATGCTAGTGCGCCTGAGGTGCTGGGGTGGAAGCACTCCCTGGCTGAAGTGGCCCGTTGGGAGCTACGCACTTGTCGGGGGCCACTGTCGGCGTCCCGCCGTATATATCGATCTCTATGGGATGCCACTTTACTGGAGGTTGGTGCTCTTTGAAGGTTTCTGGCTCGTTCCCATTCACTTCCATGGAGCTGGGGGGGGGGTCTGTCTGTGGGTGTGCGGGTTTTGTATGCTTGTGGCTGGATGTTGGAGTGGCTGTCTTGGTTGGATGTTTGGGGGGGATGTTTGTGCCTTCTCTAATTATTGAAAATGTTGAACTGTACTGACCAGCTTGACTGCATTTCTTGTTTATCCTTATATGGACTCTGTTGAAGCAGCTTCTGGACTTGTTCTCCTGCGGGTCTCGCGGGGTTTGTATCTCCCCCTTTTGGGTGTGGGACCCCCTGCTTGTTTTGCTGTTTTGCTGCTCCTCTGACATGTGTGTACTTTGTTCACTTTTTGGGCTGTTCAGTCTTTTCTGTTCAATAAAAATATTTCAAACAAACAAAAAAAAAGAAATGTTCTGCCAGTTGTCCTCATTTTGACTTCCTCTCTTTTTGATTGCTGGTTCAATCTCTAATCTTAAGCACCTTGGATTATTGCAATATCATGTACTTGGGTTCCTTTAAGAAAACCATCAAACGACTGAGAATTATTCAGAATACTGCCGTCCATCTCATCTATGGTCTCAAAAAAATCTAATCATGTAAGCCCGTATTACAGAAAACTACACTGGTTGCTGATGGAGGCAAGGGTCATCTTCAAGTCTGCCTGCCACTGCTTCAAAACCATAACTGGTTCATCCCCAATCTACCTGTCACACCATTTTGAATTTCCAGGCACCACTTGCACACGTAATGCCTATGTTCACCTTCCCCTCCCTGAAGGGCTGTATCTACAAGAGATTCCTTGATAGATCACTGTCATTTCAAGCAGGCAAATGGAATAAATGTCTAACCACCCTCATTTCCAATTCACCCTCCTACCAATCCTTCAGGAAATCAATTAAAACCTATCTCTTTGATAAATTTCTCTGACTCCTTCCTGCCTTGTAATATCTCTAAAACATTTCTGGATATACCTAACTACTCTCGGCTTCCAATGTAATTTGAAAGTTTTTTTCTTCTGTAACATCACTGTCTGTGTACAGTCTCTTCCTCTGTAAACCACTCTGAACTGCTTGTGATATTGCGGTGTACAAAAATAAAGTTATTATTATTATTATTCTGTTTTCCCTGTTCACTTTATTATCTTGATTGGTGAATTCCCAGCTGTGTTTTGAAAAATCTGTAGATGCCCTCATACTTTGTAGTGAGGTGAGATGTTTCACCAGGAAAACCGCAAGCGGGTCCTTCAAAAGACAAACTGGTGCCCCAGCTACGAGGATCCCTGAAATGACATGACTGGCTGACATTCCAGTCTGAGGATGCAATGTCACAATCTGTCCATTATCTCACATTGGGTTAGCACTGTCATTTTGAGCTGATCGGACAAAAATAAAATGTTGATCAGGGTTAATAGAGGAACAGAAGACGGCCCATTCACCATCATCTGAGATCCTTCACTGCCTTCTGTGCAAGCACAGAAATATTATGAAAAGCTCAATCTGACACTTCTCTTTGTGCTTCCAGCAAAATTATACCAGAATATGAAAGAAAAAAGAATACATTATTCTAGAGACGTATGAAGAGGGGAAAAGAGGAAAATATCAAACATTCTGGTTTCTTGTCTCAGCTTACCATTTTTAAAAATCCCACCCCCCAAAAAAAGGCCACTTGATTCATTATACTTATGTGCAGAAAGAAAGCAAATTTCCGTTATCAGCAGGAGTGTTAGCAGGATGCAAATCAAAACAGTTTATTCTTACTCTTTGACTCTGCAGGTCAGGTTAACAGAAAAAACAAGATGACACTTCCCTGCTGGACTCGTGCAGCCTCTTTTGCAGTAAAACAAATGCCGTTTATCTCTGCCTTTATCCCACTGGCTAGCTTGTAGAAAAAAAACAACAACATTAAAAAGGGATATTCTATAACTGGCTGCTTGTGTTTACATATCCAATTGTATATGCAAATATACAAACTAACTAGGAATGGGCTGTCTTTTAAGATCTTACTCAGGTAATCACTAATAATAAAACCCTAAGCGCACATGCGCACTCCTACCTGCGTGATCCATGATTCATAGCTCCGTGGCCTGCAGAATGTTAAAGGGGACAGCGCGTGCGTCCATGATAACACAGAGGAAGGTCAAGAATTCCTTGAGGCTAAAGATTGGGGGAGGCCGCTCACATCACACTTGCGTCCCACGTCTGGGAGGAGGCAGCTAGGCACTCGCCACAGGCTATGGGGGGAGGCGTCATTCTGGCCGTGAGCGAACGGTTGGAGGGGTAGAGGACGAAAGTTTGAGGTGAGCAGGACGGATGAAATGGGGGAAGGAGTGGGCGGGGCTTAGGTACTGTGTCTTAATTGGTGTTCTTGGTTTCCAGACAGATCACTTGATCCTAAGGATGTAGGTAAATTGTAATGGCATAAGTTCTAATACTGGACCCCGCCCCCCCCCCCCAAGTAACTAATATATAATCTACTCTTTAGTCCACCATTGTTGGAATCGAGAAAGGAAATTAAATTTCAGTAAATTAACACAATAAAGAGGCAGAAAGACACAGACAGCGGCCAAGGAGAGAGAGAGAGAGAGAGACAGACAGAAAGACAGACAGACAGCAGCCAACGAGAGAGAGAAAAAGAGACAGAAAGACAGAAAGACACACAGACAGTGGCCAAGGAGAGAAAGAGACAGAAAGATAGACAGCAGCCAAGGAGAGAGAGAGACAGACAGATAGCAGCCAAGGAGAGAACGAGAGAGAAAGACACACAGACAGCAGCCAAGGAGAGAGAGAAAGAAAGACAGACAGCAGCCAACAAGAGAGAGAGAAAGAGACAGAAAGACATACAGACAGTGGCCAAGGAGAGAGAGAGAAAGAGACAGAAAGATACACACACACACACAGACAGCAGCCAAGGAGAGAGAGAGACAGAAAGACAAACAGCAGCCAAGGAGAGAGAGACACACACAGACAGATAGCAGCCAATGAGAGAAAGAGAGAGAAAGACACACAGACACACAGACAGCAGCCAAGGAGAGAGAGAGACAGACAGACAGAAAGACAGACAGACACAGAGAGTGACAGAGGGAGACAGAAAGACAGACAGACAGCGGCCAAGGAGAGAGAGAGAGAGAAAGAAAGACAGACAGCGGCCCAAGGAGAGAGAGAGAGACAGAAAGAAAGAGACAGATACATCTATTCTAGCACCCGTTAATGTAACGGGCTTAAAGACTAGTAATAGAGAAAGGTGCAAAGTTAATCCATGTTGTCTGTTAAGATGACTTGGGAAAGATCAGTAGCATAACCTGTATTGTTGTTTGTGGTTAACAAGTTAACATAGGAAAACAAACAGAAATCTTTGTCCTCCACGTTTTTGTGTTTGTTTGTTTTTTATGTGTGTGCCAATAATAATTTATTCTCTTCCGAAAGAACACACGCTCTTTAACGATATTAGTTATGGCAAAATGGCCACCTCCCCAAGTAAAACAAAACTTCCTATAAATGCCATGGAAAATGACATGATCAAAAGTCGCACTCTATCTTGAATAATATTGAATAAGCATTCATTCATTAAAGTAGCAATCAAATCTTATTAAAAAAAAAAAAGATCTTTACTTGGCATTAAGACAGTGGTCAAGATCGATGGCATTATACCATTAGAGACCCAGCCTTGATAAAGTGTTTCATCGCAAAACAGGTTGGCGCAAGAAGTCCCTACAATGACCACACACAAAAAGCTAAGTCATTTTGACTAAAACTTCTTTAATTGATAGCACTAGTGAATATTTAAATGGTCAATTTATATATAATTTATATTGAAAGCACATAAAAGTTATCTTAAATTACAGTAGATTGATCCAGGGAAGATTTTGCACATCAAGCTTAACGATATGATAAAGTTTGAACGTGGAGTGGTGCATCCGAGGATCAATTAAGCATTCATTGAGGTCTGGTTCTTAATTGAATAAGGTTTGATTGCTATGGAAAATGACATGAACATTTTCAAGCTGCCCATTCCCTAAATTATACTGGCATATTTTGTGGGTAAGTGTGCAGTTAAATGTGTAAGTGGCAATAAAGTGATTATCGTCTGGATTCTATATATGGTTTCCAAATTTAGGAACATGCCACTGTGCTCAGTACCCAAAACATGTACATAGAAATTTCTGCTATTGCTCTTCATTCTTTTGATTAATTGTTCTGTTTATCTGCTGTATATAAAGTTGTAATCTTGTTGCTAAACCTTCTAGTGCAGGGGTGCCCAAATAGTCGATTGCAATCGACCAGTATATCGCAAAGGCAATGCGGGTCGATCACGTTGCCTTTGCGATCTTTTTCTTCCTGCTGCTTCCCCAAATGCTGCCTGGCTGGCCTGGAACTTCCTCCCCGATGTTAGAATTGATGTCGGAAGTGAAGTCTTGTGGACCCGGCGCTTGTACGTGCCAGGCCTGGCTTGGGGAAGCAGCAGGGAAAAATTGCTTGGGTGGCTTGTAGGTAGGGAAAGAATCGGGGAAGTGGAGAAATCGACACGATGGCTTGGAGGAGGGAGAGAGAAAGAAAGGCAGAAATAAAGAGGGGGCCTACGGGGAGAGAGAAAGAAAGGCAGAAAGAAAGAAATATTGGCTTTGCAGAAGAAGGAAGTGCAACCAGAGACTCATGAAATCACCAGACAAAAAGATAGGAAAAATGATTTTTTCAATTTAGTGATCAAAATGTGTCAGTTTTGAGAATTTATATCTGTTGTCTATATTTTACCCTTTTACTAAACCGCAATAGGAGGGGGGAGGGAGGTTTTCTGCCACGACCGCTCAGTTGATCACTGCAGGAATATTTCCGAGCCATGATCAGCTCAGCGGCCGTGTCTATTTGAAATGTAGTGTAACAATAGGCACTCGTTAGATAGGTTTGAATGAAGAACACTCCAATATCTAAAATAATCAGATGTAAGACTTTATCTCACAATCATGCAGTACTTCATTCTCTAGATTTTAACTAATCTTACTGGTCCTCAGCGGGCCACCACGCACTCAAACTACTCTCATTGTGCTTGGCTTTATGCTCCCACTCGTCATCGGATCCAGTGCAATGATTATTTTTAATAGTTATTATTTAACTCATTTGAATAAATATGCACTAAAAGTACTTAGCTTTGCAAAAGACGCTACTCTTTACACCATTCACTCCGACCATTGCATCTGAAATGAAATGGCGACCACGCTCTTAATCCACAAATTTAAACGCTCCACATCCCCGACGTCAATGTCCCATCAGTACTGGGACGTCAGCGTCTGACATCAGAGCGTACGTCACTTAACTAATGTTTTTAGTTAGATTATAATTGGACTGATGTTGAATAATGAGCTCGATTGGGCTACACTATTATAGGAGGTTGGGTCCTCGCAACATCAGTCCAATTATAATCTAACTAAAAACATTAGTTACGTACGCTCTGATGTCAGATGCTGACGTCCCAGGAACGATGGGACGTTGACGTCGGGGATGTGGAGCGTTTAAATTTGTGGATTAAGAGCGTGGTTGCCATTTCGTTTCAGACGCAATGGTCGGAGTTGAGGAGTAGTGGCTCGTGGCCAGTAGTGGGTGATGTGTATGGGACGGTAATGGAATGGATGTCAGGACTGATAGTGCAGTATTAAGTGCCTGTTTTTGTATGATTCTGGGTAATTCTAGTTAGATACAAGCATATGTGTCAGTTAAGGCCACGCCCAATAGAAGCGTATGAAAAACGGGTGAAGAAAAATCTGAATATGTATGCAGTCAAAGCCAGAAAAATACACTACAGATTAATATTAAGGGAAAGTATAATAATATTTTTTGTATGTACTTTGCTATTAGGCCAAATCATGAAGGAAACCAGGATATACATGGACTCCATTTTGGTTTCTTTGTTTTTCTGTGTCTTGGACTCCATTTTGTGATCAGCCTATGTCCTAAGTCTTTGTTTAGGTTTCCCGCTCCTAGCATCGTGGTGTTAATTGATACCAGATGGGCTTTAGGCTGGCTAGGAAGAACATATTGGATAACGTATCCTAAACTAAGATATAACATGCATTAAATATGAATGGCCGAAATATGAATGAAAATTATGAATGAAAGGGGCCCCTGGAGTGATTGTGTGACTGTATTGAACAAAAGAATGGGTTTTGAAAAAAACATATTATATATATTTGCAACCTAAAGAAATTCAAAGGGTATAACATCTGGAAATAATTAAGTCAGAGACTGCTGCTCTAACATAGGAAGGCTTCTGTGTGCAGATCAATGAAATTTGAAACTGTTAGCTTAGGGAGAGGGGGGAGACAGCCCCTCCTTTCCTCTAAGGCCGACCAATTTTCAGCACTGTTTGTAGGGATTAGAAAATTTCAGCACCTTTTTAACAAATGATTCTCTTAATATACCTTTGTGACAAGGATACAAGGAATATTGGAAATGTTATAAAATGTTAATGTATATTCAGAAATGAATGTAAACAGAACAAAAGTAATTTCTGAGTTCAATATTTTTATTAAGCTTTATGAAAAGATACAGTCCAAAAATGCATTCAGATACATGTACGACACCGGGATCTCGAAACTAATAACACTTAGTGTAACACAGCAGTAACTACAATCAATTGTAATTGGGTTTGAAACCTTCTAAGAGATCCAAAGTACTTGGACTGCTTATAAGAAAACAGAAAGAAAGAAAGAAAGAAGGAGAGAAAAGATAAAAGAAAGAGAAGGAGAGAAAGAGAAAGAGAGAAGGACAGGAGTGTCTATGAAACAGATCTAACATAGGAGTCTAAGAATTTCCAAGGTGAGTTGCATAGTGTCATGTTCATGGATAGTCGAGCAATATTTTTCTTCTCATAAGCATATGATTCAAATTTATGATACATGCACAAAGATTTCCACCAAAAAGTATAATCCAATGATGAAGAGGATTTCCAATTCTTCAATATATGCATAAGGGCAGTCACAAACATAGTGTCAATAAGTTTAGGAGGACAATTCGAAAGAACAAAGCAGTGGTGCTGAGATCTGAGAATTATAATATCCAAAGAAAGTTCATCCGAACAGTTAGTAACATGCTTTATAGTGTCCCAAATGCGAGACCAGAAGGAGCGAACTGGAGTACAGTGGAAGAGCATATGATCAAGGGTTCCGGCCTCCTTCATACAATTCCAGCATATAGAGTTTTGTTTAAGGTTGGCTTTCCACATCCGAAAAGGAGTCCATACCGCATTCCACATGACAAAGAACATTGACTGTGAAACTCTGGAAGATAAGAGAGGACGATTTGTCGAGGACCAAAAAAGATCCCAGTCAACATCAGTAAGAGGGGTTGTTAGTATGGATTCCCAGTGTTTCATGGAATGAGGAGAAAAGATAAAGGAGTTGTCCCTTAGTATGCTGTAAAATAAAGAGATTGCTTTGCCCTTCGATATAGCCAGTAAAGACCAATGGCGTATAGTGTGAATGGATAACTCAAAGTCAAATCGTAGGGACTGAGAGGATATTGCTTCAGTGAGGGAAAGCCATTGAGAAAATGTGGAAGGAGGTAATGAGTATGTAGAGCAGAGTGTGTTGAAAGGAACAATAGAGGTCTGAGTAGTTATTTGATGAGGAAACCATAGCCCAGCCTGCTGCCATCTTTTCCATGAAAGTGACTTTCCGTTGTGTTGGAGTTTGGGGTTGTTCCAAATAGACACAAATGGGCTATCTTTGATTGAAATTTCTGCTATCGCATCTAATAGATGAAGGGCATGCTGCGTCGCACTCAACAGAGAGTATCTTCTTAAATGTCTAGGGATTGGAATTGTTGCCATACAAGAGACATGTAGTGGTGTACATATAAATCGTTCCATCTCGAACCAAGCTGGAGGGTCCTGGGAACAGGGGTCCGTGATCCAATAAGCTCCATATTTGGCCAATGATGCAATATAGTAAAAGTAGAAATCTGGTAAATTTAAACCGCCAGTAATTTCTGAAACTTTTTTCTTTGTCTAACTTTAAACCCCACCTATGTTATTTTATTGGCTGTCAAACCAATGATGTCACACTGAGCCAAAGGTATATAATGGGAGTGTTTCGAAATATTGAACTGAGCTCGTTATCAGAAGGCCAGCATTTTGGCAACTATAACGACCTCCCGCTAATGCAACTGCTAACACAATTATGCTTTATTCTTTTGGTATCATGATTGAAAAAATAAAAACAATAATTATATTTTTGTAACAAAACCTTTGCATTTAGCGTCATTAAGCATGTTTTTAATTATTTTTCACACCTTGAGTGAAAGCTAGCAGCTTATGAGTGCACCGGTGTCCAATGCCCATGCTCAGAGTGAATGGTATAAAGAGTTAGGAAAAACATGGGTGAATGATGAGGTTTTTAAATCGTATTAGGTGTATTAAAATATGCTCTGAATTTAGCATTAGGGTTTGGAGACTGAGGTGTCTTTTTTATCTCTTTAGGGAGTGGGAACCTTGAGAAAGCCCTTAGAACTTTACGGGCGAAACATGTTGGTGATTTGGTGATTCTACCCCCGTTGAGTACGTCTTTTGCACAGCTAAGTACTTTTAGTGCATATTTATTCAAATGAGTTAAATAATAACTATTAAAAATAATCAAAAAATATTTATTGCACTGGATCCAATGACGAGTGGGAGCATAAAGCCAAGCACAATGAGAGTAGTTTGAGTGCGTGGTGGCCCGCTGAGGATCAGTAAGATTAATTAAAATCTAGAGCATGAAGTACTGCATGATTGTGAGATAAAGTTTTACATCTGATTATTTTGGATATTTGAAATCTAGGCCATCATTTTGCTGGACTACATGTCAAACATCTGTCACGGCTCTAGGGTGATGCTAAGGGTCATTTAAATTCGCCCAAGGCCACTTCTGGGTGAAACAACGCTCATGTCCAGCCTTGTGTAAGCTTAGGTGTCCCTATGCGTCTCTGTAGACCCGTGAAAACGCCTACAGTGTAGGCTGCCTGCCTCGGGTAGGCTTTTTCTAAAAATGTGCATCCTGATTGGCTAGGTAGACAGCGGTAGGACACCTACCGCTGCCTAAAATCGGGACACCATTTATAGAATCTGCCCTTTTGTGTTCTGTACCAATTTTTACAACACCATATATAGAATTTAATCATAAGTGCTTCCGTGTTAACCAGGAGCAGGTATTACTTGTTAATATGAATGTTAACATGTGCTTTACAAGGGAAAATGCTAGGAATGCCTTCACTATGTACTGCATTAATTTCCTTTCCTTTAGTTGGGCCATACCAATATGAACAAGTGGGTGTTATTTCCTCCTATCAGCAGAAGGTAGAGATAACTGATCTTTTCCAGTGAACCCACTGGTATAACCTCAGTGCTCAGTGGAAAGTTCCAGTATGCATCTGCCAGAGCTGCAGAAGGTCCCTTTGTAATACACACCTATGCCCCAACATGTCCAACCTGTAATACTTCACAAAGGAGTGGATCAATATCCATTCTGCTGCCCTACAAATCTATGGCGCAATTGCCCAAGCCTCCGCCCAGGAGGTCAACTGAGTCCAAGTTGAGTGGATTCTTAATCCCTGAGGCACCTGACAATTCCTTCAAATCTAGGCAGACTATAGTCATCTTGATCCACCACACAATAGTGACCTTGTATTCTTTTATGCAGGAATTTAAGTCTGAAAATTTGGGATGATAAGCTCTTTAGGAATGAGCTTTTTAGGGTGTTATGATGTCAGCGTTCACTCTGAATGTGGCCCAAAGTCAGTCAGTATAAAAACACCATGTTTTTAAAAATTGTTTGTTACAGTGGTATCATCCGGTATGTGAGTTGCGTTCTTCAAATTAAATCTGTTTGGAAGTTCCATCATTGGCTGTGGTGCGCTTGTTGAGTAACCGGAAGACAATGCTGTCGGTCCAGGGTCCAATGCTTTGGAATGCTCTTCCATTATTCTTGCGTCAATCGAATTTGCTTTTACATTTTAGAAAAGGGGTGAAGACTTTACTGTATGAATGCTTGTTTGGGGTAAGGGCTGGGAATGTTTGAATTTGATGCTGTGTATTATGCTGATGTGTGTTTGTTTTTATTGAGTACATTCTTTGCTGCAAACTTCAATAATGCTTGTGATTTGCTTTTATTTTTTATTGTAATATTGTTTTGTGTTTATTTTTATTGTTTATGTATTTTTGTTCCTCACCTAGACTTGTGGATAGATGGGTTATAAATTATTTTAAATAAATAAATTGTTTTTCTTAGCCATGGTCCCTGTTTATAAAAGCTATTTTGTTTGGAGATTAAAACAGCCTTTCATTATTTAAATTATTATATTCTGGCTTGGATACTGTACGGTTAGCAGAAAGATGCAGACTGCAAGTTTGACAATCCCGGCAGTCCTCACTGGTTACCATTCATAAAATGAGTTTTCAGATTTGGCTTTGGCAGAAACTTTAAATCATTCCGAAAAGAAATCAAAACCCTGCTATTCAAAAAAACTATACAGCCTTCTATCCCCCCCTCGCATCCTGCCCCCTCCATGCAAACTACCAGCTGACCTCCCCAACGACCCTACAAGTAACCAACCCTAATCTTCATCTTCCCTACTAGTAATCCTCAATTCTCCTCCCCTCCTCATTTTTCCCCTTTGCCCCCTCTATTTAACGTCCCCTAAATTGTAATCCCCCTGCATCTACTGTGTAAGCGTCTCCTTATTTGTAATTCCCCGGCATCTACTGTGTAAGCGTCCCCTAAACTGGAACTTTCCTGAAATGCCCAGCTGTCTTATACTGCAATCCGCTTAGAACTGCAAGGTACAGGCGGAATAGAAGTCACTAATGTAATGTAATGAGTTTCGGCTTGGGCTGTAGTTTGTTTTGGCCAACAACTTTCTGGTGGAAATTTTGGTTTTGACCGAAAACGAAAAAAAAAGCAGTTTTGATTAGCCTCTAACTATTAGTCTAACTTCTGGACACATATAAAATTCTGATGACTTCTAAAAAAAAAAAAAGTCAGATTATCGGCAATTCTAACTGCCTGAGTCTTGAGTAAATTTCTCAAGGCCTCTGTAAACATGTGAAGACAAAGTTGTGTGCAGTTTGCCAATGGCTTAATCTGGTCCTGTACACAGCAACAGATGCTACGTACTTGTCAATACACGTTAGCACCTACATAGGAAATATCTGATTCTTGAAGTAGTTGTTAGAGTAGAATTAATAACAAAATAAATGAAATCAGGGGATAGGAAAATAATAACATTTTCTGTGTGTTCATCTGTGGAGTTTGTTTTATAGTGTAAAAGTTCTGGTCATGTGTTGTATAACGTGACCATTTATTTTTTCATCAAAATGGGACATCTATTAATTTTCAGTCCCACCCCCACCCCTAATCCCACCCCAGCCCCACCCCCAATCCCACTCTAGCCCTGCCACAGCCCCACCCCCAATTTCTTCCATTCATGCACACAATATCTTATTAATTCATAATGGTAACTATAAAATAAAAAAATAAACACAAAGTGCAGAGAAAATGTTAATTATCATTTATGAGTTTCTTTTTTTTTTTTTCAAAGATGTCAAGGCAGATGACTTTAAAATATGCAATGCCACCTCAGTAACTATAAAAATATTGACAAATATAATGCAAAATATAGACAGAAGATATAAATTCTCAAAACAGATACATTTTGATGACTAAATTGAAAATGAAATCATTTTCCTACCTTTGTTGTCTGGTGATTTCATGAGTCTTTGGTTGCACTTCCTTCTGTCTGTGCATCCAATATTTCTTTCTTTCTTATCCAACATTTCTTTCAATATCCAGCCCCATCTCCTTTGGGTGCAGATCTTTCTCTCTCTTCCCTCTGTTACCCTCCCCAGATCCAGTGTCAGTTCTCCTTTGTACCTACCACTACCTTTGCTCCAGGACTCCCTCTCTCTCCCTCCTCTGTTATGATCTTCCATCTCTCTGTTCTTCCTCAAGGTCTCTCCCCCTCTGTCTCTTCTGACTGCACCTCCCATAGTCCTGCATCTGCCTCCTGTCTTTCCCCTTTGGTCCAGGCCTTTCTCTCTCTAGTCTTTCTTCTGCTTACACCCCCCCCCGCCCTTTCTCTGCCTCTCTCTCTCCTTCCTTCCTCCCTTCTTCCTATGTCCCTCTCACTGCCTTCCAGCCTTTGTACCACCCCTTCCCCCAAAGCCAGCCTCCCTGCCGTGTCAAAGCCAGCCTGCCTGCCTGTCTGTCTCTGTCCATCCAGCGCCGAAGCCCCCCAACTGGTCCACCGCTGCCTGACGCCCACTGCTGCTTCCCGCCTGCTGCCTCAATTGCAGGAAAGGAAGGGCCAGGCGCCGCTCACAAGCCCTCTCCTCCAACATCAATTTTGATGTCAGAGAGGAAGTTCCAGGCCATCTAGGCAGCGATTGGCTGACCTAGAACTTCCTCTCCAATGTCAGAATTGACATCGGGGAGAAGGCTTGTGAGCTGGCGCCTGGTCCTTTCTCTACTGTAGTTGCGGCGGCAGGTGGGGAAGCAGGGAGAGAGCCCTTTCTCTGCGATCGCCTGTCCCATTGTCCCCACGCACAGCTTTGGGATGCTGTCTCTGAAAACGGGACATTTCAGCATCCCGAAGCTGTGTGTGGGGGTAAGGGGACAGGGGATTTAAAAACGGGACGGTCCCATTCAAACCGGGACATATAGTCACATTATGTATCTGTGAGGTAGATAGCTATGGATGGTGGTAGTGGGAAGGTTGGGCAATTTGTGGTGTGGTATGGCATTTTGTGTTGGGGCAGTTTGTGGGTGTTGTGTCAATTGAAGGTAGGGTAGCTTAAAAGGGGATATTTATTGGGGGAGGCAGTTTGTAGGATAGTGGGGTAGTTGTAGGAGGTAATTTGCAGAAGTTGGAGTAATTTCTTGAGTGTGGCAGTTTATAGGAAGTAGTTGTAGGGAATGGGAAGTTTAAGGAGGTGTAGCAGCTGCAGGGGCAATTTTGTGGGTGTGAGACAGTATGCAGGGTGATGTGGCAGTATCAGGGGACAGATTTTGGATGTAGAGCAATTACAGGGTGTAGGTTTTGTGGTTAGGGCAGATTATAAGGTGGTAGAGCAGGAGCAGGTGCAGGGCGGAATGCCAGATGTGAGGTGGTACGTTTTGAGCTGTGGGGAGCAGTCTGAAGGTGGTGCAGTTCCAAGGATGGTAAATTTTCAGAGATTGGAACAGTTTAGGAATTTGGAAGAGTAAGAGCAGTGGTTCTTAAACTTGTCCGGGGGAACTCCCAGCCAGTCGGGTTTCCAAGATATCCCTAATGAATATGCACAAACCAAGATTTGCATGCATGTTACCTCTATTATATGCAAATCTGCCTCATGCATATTCATTAGGGATACCTTGAAAACCCAGCTGGCTGGAGGTTCCACAGGACAAGTTTAAGAACCACTAGAATAGAGAATTCCATCATTTAAACTGACTTGCCTTGCTCTCTAACTGCAACATTTCACTCTTAAGTTTCTATACCACAGAAGCTAATTCTTTTTCCCATAGGAATGCATTGAGCAATATTTAAAGGGACTCATCGCTCTGGAACTCCCAGTCTGATCTGGCCCATTTTCAGATTTGTTGTCTTTTTTATTGGGGTTTCCTTCATGCCAACTATTATCCCATTCCATTAAATTTCTGGAGAGTTATTGTGTCCTGAAGCAGACAGACATACAGACCTTATCAACCCCTTTGGTATAATTCTTTCCAAATTTCATTGACTTGGGAAGAATAAAAGTTATCATGTCAATACTGAACCAGTGGCTAATGTTTATGTTTATTGGAAGCTTCTATACTGCTACTAATGACTGGGGGAGAAGCAATTCAGAGCAGTTTGAATGAACTTCAATAATGATGTTATAATACATGAGTTAACTATATATATATATATATATATATATATATATATATATATATATATATATATATATATATATATACAGATATATATATATATATATATATATTCCATCTAATTTAGACCCAGCAATATTTGGGTCAATGACAGTACCCAGAAGTTATATAAGTATGGCCAATATTCAGTGCCTAACAAGGTAAAGGTAAGGCTATTTAAGTTGCCCTAGATGCCTCGTTAGCTCTTTCTTTCACTCCCTCCATTCTTCTATCCTACGGCTCATGTTCCCCTCCCTCCTTCCTTTCATTATGTGTCCCAAGTTCATGCCCCCTCCCTCCTTCCTTCTATCATTTGTCTGAAGTTTGTGCTCCCTCCCTCTCGAGTACCTACATGCCTTTCTCCCTCCCTCCCTCCAGCAGGTGTTTACCTACAGGACGGCTCCCTCCTCCTCACTGCCACAGCCGTTTCTCTGCTTAAAGCAATGGGTGGTGGCTCATTCGCGCAGTGAACCTGAATATGGTTGCTACCAAGCAATACCCAGAGCCTACCCCAACACTGCCCGGACAGTAAAGGGGATGGGAATTGTATACTGCTTCTTCTGTATGGTACACAAAGTGGTTTACATAGTTTTTTAGACAGGGTACTTATTTTGTAGCTGGGGCAAGGAAGTGTCACAAGGAGTGGTAGTGGGAATTGAACTCATAACCTCAGGGTGCTGAGGCAGCCATTTTAAGTATCAGTCCACTCCTCCACTCTGGTAATCAGAGAGGATATTCAGTAGCACTGCCCAGTTAAATGTTGTTGAATATCCTGTCATCCCAGCTCAGTGCAATTTAACTGGACAGAAGCCTCTTCTGCCAAGTTAAATTGTTTTGGAATATTGGGCTCTATTTATTTCTATTATAGCCCAATTGCTGACATAGCAGCATAATAAGAACAAAAAAACTGCCATACTGGGACAGACCAAAGGTTCATCAAGCCCAGTATCCTGTTTCCAACAGTGGCCAACCCAGGTCCCAAGTAATAAAACAGATTTTATGCTGCTTATCCTAGGAATAAGCAGTGGGTTTCCCCAAGCCATCTCAATAATGGCCCATGGTCTTCTCTTATAGGAAATTATCCAAACCTGTCACTTTTTTAAACCCTGCTAAGCTAACTGATTTCAGCACATTCTCTAGCAACGAATTCCACAGTTTAAGAAATATTTTCTCTGGTTTATTTAAAATACTACTTTGTAGCTTCATCACATGTATGCTTGTGTAATGCATGTGTGAAACAGCCCAGCAAACTCACACTTCTCCAAAAACATTGAAGAATTAATCAATCCAGACATACCGAGTGCTCAGTAGGTTTGCTCTGTAAGATGAAGTAGAAAGATTGGAACACATTTTTTGAATATGTGCTCCTTGTACTAAATAAAAGAGTTGTTTATTTTCCTTTGTCTGTTAGTATAGCTGTGGTTCAAAGGCCCCCTACAAAAATAAAGTCTTACTGTATTACAGGACAGTTGTGTTCAACGCACAGCTTGCAATAAAGAAATTAGCAGGCCAGAAGCTGCAATTCTGTGGAAATACTCAAAAACGAAGAGGATTTAAAGTGACAAGATCCAATTAAATTTAATTACCCAACCTGTATTTTCATTTTAACTGACACTTTTTATTAAGGAGTCACATGTAGTAAAGCTAGAAACCTAGGCCAAATTACATCCTGATAACATAGTTATGTTATGCAAAATTCTGAGTATCTAATTTTCTAAAACGAAATTAGAGGCAGGGGGTTTGTAAAAGGCTTTGATTGTTTAGTAATGAAAGGCACAGGTTGAAATGTACATATTGTGCAACATTATCTAATATTGAACTAAAGTCACTCTAGTCTATTAAACACGTTATTTCTTGAAAATAATTTTGTACCCATGCTGTGTACTTCGTTATATCTGCATTGCTCATTTCAGCCGCATGGAGGAGATTTATTTAAAGGAAGGTTCAGAATTTGATCAGCTCCATTTAATTTTAGTTTTTTCAGCACAGGCTTTACCAGAGCCACACACACTGGAAGAAAGTGTAAATATAGCCCATCATAATGCTAAATATTCCTATGTATTTCATGCTTCCAGACATTGCAGAACTCATCCTGTCCTTGGTCAAATGACAATTTTAGTTGTCAAAACCCAGAGGCATAGCTACCATTGAGTATGCCTAGCAAAATGCCCAAGGGGGCCACCTGCTGTCCTCTGCTCTCTGATCCCACTCTCTGCCTTCTTCAACCTGACTCTACCCCCCTAGAGTTGGTATCACTCTCTTCCTCCTTTCACATGGGTCTGATGTCTTCTTCTGCTCTCCTGTTTTTTCCTGCAGGCAGCAGAGGCAGTGCTGTAGACAAGCTGCCTGTAGCTGGTCCTTTCTTTACTCTGCCACATCCCGCCTCCTGTGACATCACTTCCAGTGGGCAGATGCAGCAGAGGAAAGGCCATGGCTGGACTGGCTGCAGATAGACTGTCTACAGCAGGGATCTCAAAGTCCCTCCTTGAGGGCCGCAATCCAGTTGGGTTTTCAAGATTTCCCCCAATGAATATGCATTGAAAGCAGTGCATGCACATAGATCTCATGCATATTCTTTGAGGAAATCCTGAAAACCTGACTGGATTGCGGCCCTCAAGGAGGGACTTTGAGACCTCTGGTCTACAGCATCATCTCTGTCAGCTGAGGGGGGAAGGGAGATTAGGGGAGCAGAAGAAAATATAGACCAGAAAGAGAAGCCAAATCTGTGTTGGAGGGGAGCAGAGATGCAACCTTGTGCTGAGGAACAGAGGGAGACAGATGTCAGATCCATGCAGGGGGAAAGAGCAAAGAGAGATACTGGACCTACATTGGGGAGGGGGGCAGTGAGAGAGAAAGGATGAGAGAGACTCAAACCAAAAAGGTGATGGGAGAAAGAGGGGGAGAGACACCGGAGCACTGGACAGAAAGAGAGAAAGAAAGAGAGACAGAGATAGAGATATAAGAACATAAGAAGCGCCATCTCCAGATCAGACCTTTGGTCCATCAAGTCTGGTGATCCGCACACACGGAGGCCCTGCCCGGTATATACCTGGTGTAATTTTAGTCACCCATATCCCTCTATGCCTCTCGTAAGGAGATGTGCATCTAGTTTGCTTTTGAATCCTAGGACGGTCGATTCCGCAATAACCTCCTCTGGGAGGGCATTCCAGGTATCAACTACTCTCTGCGTGAAGCAGAATTTCCTGATATTTGTCAAGAACCTGTCCCCCCTTAGCTTCATTCCGTGTCCTCTTGTCCGTGTCAAGTTGAACAATGTAAATAATTGTTTCTGCTCTATTTTGTCGATTCCTTTCAATATTTTGAAGGTCTCGATCGTATCCCCTCATAGTCTCCTTTTCTCAAGGGAGAACAAACCCAGTCTCTTCAGTCGATCCTTGTATTCCAGTTTCTCCATACCCTTTACTAGCTTCGTTGCTCGTTTCTGCACCCTCTCCAGCAGTTTTATATCCTTCTTTAGGTTGGGAGACCAATGTTGTACGCAGTATTCCAAGTGGGGTCTGACTATTGCTCTATAAAGTGGCATTATGATCCTCTCTGATCTACTCATGATTCCCTTCTTTATCATGCCCAACATTCTATTTGCTTTCTTTGCCGCCACCGCACATTGTGCTGATGGTTTCAGGGTCCTATCTATCAGTGCACCCAGGTCCTTTTTTTTTCGCTCTTACCCAGAGTTGCACCTGACATTCTATACTTGAATTCCTTATTCTTACTGCCTAAATGCATTACTTTGCATTTCTCCACATAACATAACATAACTTCAGTAGATGAAACCTAAGCACAGTAGCAGGCAGAACTTTGGGTTCTGGCCCATAAATAGCTAAGAAGAATGAAAATTTAAATTAAATCAGTAATTTAAAGAGTGGGTAAGGTTGGGCAGACTGGATGGACCATTCTGGTCTTTATCTGCTGTCATCTACTATGTTACTATGTAACATTTATATACCGCATTGCCCTTCAGATCTATGCGGTTTAACAAAAGTAAAATACTGCTATAACACAGAATGAAATATATTTTCAATCTTTCAAAAATTTCCTAAATGAATAAGTCTTTAATAGTTCCTAAAATTTTGATATGATGTAAATATAAATAATAAACTAAAATCAGTATTCCTAATAGCTGCTTGAAATGACAGTAGTCAATTGTGATATCTTTTATAGCAGCAATCTATGGGTGATGGAAAATCAAAAAGGGAAGCTATCTGAGTAGAATGTCTATGATGGAAAAAAATAAATTGATCAACTAAACAGGCTGGAGCCATATTACTTTGTAACCTAGGCAACCAAACTTGAACTGCACTCTAGCTTCCATGGGGAGCCAATGCAGCTCCTTGTAATAAGGTGTTATGTGGTCCGATTTTTTAAATTTAAAAATCAGATGAATTTCTGTATTCTGTATTAATCGAAGTCGAGCCAAGTTTTTTTTTATTGTTGATTTCCAGATGCACAGTATTGCAATAGTCTAGAGTACCTAGGATAAAAGACTGAACCAATGGTCTAAACGATTGTCATCAAAATATGATTTAATCAGTCTAAGTTTCCAAAGCATAAAGAAGCATTTTAGAATCAACTTGAGTAATCATAGATAAATTCCTGTCCAAATAGACATCTAATATTTTGATGGTGGATAGAATGGGATAGGCAATCCCATTCAAGATCACACTGTTTTCTTCACAATTATGTGGAGAGGCTTGGCAAAGTTTAGTCTTATTTGAAATCACTCATTCAGTTATCAACTATTAGAATCACTGAAGATATGAACTGAGTGACTACATGCTAGACCACAGGTGCAAGAAGGAGAGATATTTGCCTCATAGTTGGGGAGACAGGCGAAGCAGGAGGGAGAGAAAGAGAAATGCTAGTCCCAAGGTAGGTGGTGCAGGAGGAAAGGAAGAGAGAGGAGAAAAGCTAGACATAGTGAAGGAGAGGGACAGGGACACAAAAAAAGAGATGTTGGGCATGGACGGACCATGGAGACAGGGACACAGTGGGGTCATGATGGATATGATGGATAAGGGATGCACAGGAAATATGGAAGGTAGATAAAACAAAGAAATGTCAAAAGAACAGAGACCCTGGAAAGAGAGTTAAGAAAAATCAGAAAATCAGAAGAAAGACCATGGACTCAAAGCAATGACAATAAAGATAGAAAATGTATTTTTTTGTGATTTTATCAATTTGTAATATGTCAGCTTTGAGAAATATATATCTCAGATAGCTTACATTACAGTTTCTGCTTGTATTACTACTGTATGACAGATTTATTTATTGCAAGGTTTATTTACTGGAACTCTGAAGGAATTTCCCCTTCTTTCCCCTTCATATTAGCACTTCTGTTAAGGTCTTAGATGCACAACTCAGTCAACAACTCAATCAAACATACTGTACAATATGTTTCAAACATCGTATAATGTTCATTCATTCAGCTCCAGGGAGGTTCTACTTAGTATGCCACTTGTTTATCTGGGCTGCTTTAAATATTTCAGTGCATGCTTTTATTATTAGTCAATTAGGGCCTGATTCTCAAAAACGCGTATCCCAATGGCAAGTGGCAGTAGGTGTCCTACCACCATCTGGCAGCCAATTGGGATGCACGTTTTATTTAAAAAACTTTCCAAGACAGGATACCCACATTGTAGGCCTCCAGAGTGCATCTACAGAGGCATGCAGCGCATCTACATGGAGGCGTATCAACACTTAAGCACGCCCAAGGTGGGTCATGGGCATGGCTTCACCCAGAAGTGACCTTGGGCAGGCTTAAGAGTTGCTACGCATCTGCGTAGATGCAAGACAGACACCTTAAATGTAGGCATGTGGGACTGTAGACATGATTCTCTTTTAGACACCAAAGCGTGATTGACACACGATCAGCAGCTGCTTCTTAGGTGGCTGCCGATGTCAGCATCCAAAAGAGAATCATGCCCTTAGACTACTGCAGTACTCTCCTTAATGGTATTTGTACATCTCAAGTTGGAAGACTGCAAATAGTACAAAATATGGCCTTCAAGTTAGAGGTCTGCATGAGAACGGGGATCGCGGGAATCCCCCCTAACCCACAGAACTCTCACGGGGACCCTCTCTGGCCCACGGGACTCCCACAGGGACCCCCCTCTAGCCAACGGGACTCCCACGGGGATGGAAGGCTTTGGAAGCAAGGTTCGTCCATATAATATAATGGACACGTCAGCCTTAGTAAAAGAGGGGGCTTATAAGTTAATTACCTGAATAGAAAACAAAAAAAGGGTTCCACCAAAGAGATTCCACAAGGAAAACAGCAGCGCAAACACAAAAGAAACTGTGGAATTGATGATCCTGTCAGAAGTAATTGCTGCTTTTTATGAGGACGGGTGGGGATGGGGGTAATTCCTTGTGGGGATGGGTGAGGACGGAGAGGATCCTGGCGGGGATGGGCGGGGACGGAGAGGATCCTGACGGGGACAGGTGGGGATGGGTGGGATTTCTGTCCCCGAGCAACTCTCTACTTCAAGTTGATTGCATCATCTAGGAAATTTGACCATGTAACTCCTTTGTTTCATACAGAACATTGGCTGCCTACTTACCACAGTAAATCATTTATGATCCATATGCTACACTTGTATATCTTTGTTTTATTTTGATGCAATATACAGTTATGTGTTTTTAATTGTTTGTTTAAATAGTTCATCCCCGTCCCCACAGGAACTCAATTTCTCATGCCCATCCCCGCAAGCTTTGTCACTGTCCTTGTCCCTGCCCCATTCCTGCAAGCTCTGCCTTAACCGCACAAGATTCAAACACTTAGGATTTTAAAGTGTTTGAGGCTTGTGCAGATGAGGATGGAGCTTGCAAGATTGGGGCAGGGACAGGAAAAGAACTTGCTGGGACGGGATGGGAAAATGAGTTCCCGCGGGGACAGGGAAAAATTTGCAGGCTTTAAGAGCTGAAACACAATTTGTATTGAATAAAATCCTTGTCGATAAAATAAAGAGTTGCTTGGATGCCATTGGTTTTGTTTTCCATCAATCTTGTTGTTTCTGCAACAGTACACAAGGTATACCATTCAGGCTTCCCACAGTATTTGTCCTTATTGACCCCTTAATTTCCATTTAGGATGTTATATTTCCAACAACAAATCAAAAACAAGGGGAAGAACCACTGAAAAAGCTTTGTCAAAAGAACAACACTAAAAATGTCCCCAAAAACATTACATCTAAATCAAGAAGTTTATTTATATACAGAAATTAGATAGTTCAAAGTCTAATAGATGCTGGCACTGTCATCTTGAAGCTGGGACTATGGATCATTTATTATACTATTGTCCCTTGATACTTAAATTTTGGAGATCTATCTGGGATCAAGTGAACAAATATTGGAAAATCCAGTACGATACCATCCTATTTGGTACGTTAATGAGAGCTAAAAGTCAAATATCTGCTAGGAATAACAAACTTCTCTTTGTAATGACAGGGGTTGCCATACAACTTATTTTGAAGAATTGGAAGAACTGGGATAGGTTAAATTTCACTTTCTGGTGGGAATCCCTTTGTTATACTTTTAAAATGGAGAGTCTGATGGCTATACAGCAGGGAAAGTACAGGAAATTTATGGATGTTTGGGAGCCGTTGACTAAATTTTGTAAGGAATGATAACTGACTTTACTTTACTGACCTTTAAACATACACATCCAGGGTGGGAGGGAGGGGGGGGGGAGGGATTTGTACTGGAATTGTTTGAGGGATTTTTAAATAGTTTCTTGTGGGTATTTACTTTCTTGATTAATAGGTGGGAGGGGGGAAATAATTGCTTATTACTATATGTAAGTTTATTGTGCTTTTCTTGTAATATTATATGTACATGAATTATTTGTATGCACAACTGTAGTTGGAAAATGTAATAAATATATAAAAAAATAAGTTTATTTATATTCTCTTATCTCTTTTTTATCTTTTTAGGTAAAATACTATAAAAAGTAGACTTTAATAGGAGGAAAAAGACCTCTGATGCCCAGGGTCATAATACTGTTTCATTTGACCACTTACAGATTGGCTATAATCATTTGTTAAAAAAAATGAGAGAAAACCTCCCTATCATATTCAAACAATTACACTATTTATTTATCTTTAAAGGACTAAATCCTAAAAAAACAGTGACACTTATCTTAATGTAATTTCATTAGTAAAATGCAGGCGGCTCAAAAAGTCGTGTGACGCATCGCAGGAAAAATCATTACTGGGAGCCGAGCCCGTTTCACCAGAGGCTTCACCAGGGGATTTCTTGCCTGCACAGCTTTGCAGATTCTTACAGCTTTGAATGCTCTGCTACCCGCAAAGCTTAACAAATTGCTGCCTGCACATGAAACATACAAAACTTGTCAATCTACTTGCCAAATATTCCACACATGTAACTCACAGTCAGACTTCTACTTGACAGCTTTAAATGCTCTGCTCACTCAGCCATGCGAGCTGCAACAGCACCTCAAACAATGGCGTTTTTGTCTCTCAGACAAAATCAACTCGCAGGGGTGTGGCTTACACACACTAATCACTCAACTGTATATATTAGAACATTAGCGCAAGCACCATCCTCTCTTTCTTTCCAAAGCTAAACAGACACGCGCACCAAAATATATGCATGGGCATAGCTACTTGCCATGTCAGATCTAATGCACAGTATACAGTACAGAGCACACACTTCAACTAAATAGGACTTATTAAAAACAAGCTGACCATTCTGGTTTGTATAATATATAACCAAAATATTTAAAGTGCACACAATTTATATACAGCTCTACTTAAGGCAAAGAATCACTAACCCCCTCTTTTATAAAGGTGCGCTAAGCT
Source organism: Geotrypetes seraphini (assembly GCF_902459505.1). Taxonomy (NCBI): domain Eukaryota; kingdom Metazoa; phylum Chordata; class Amphibia; order Gymnophiona; family Dermophiidae; genus Geotrypetes; species Geotrypetes seraphini. Next base: position 166,984,324 of record NC_047089.1, on the reverse strand, counting down.
TTTTAGCGTGCACTAAATATTAGCGAGCGTTAAACACGCGCTAAACGCTAATGTGTGTAGGTTATCCTATGGATGAGTTAGCGGTTAGCGCACGTGTTGATTTAGTGTGCGCTAAATCCACACTAAAACACTTAGTGCGCCTTTGTAAAAGAGGGCCTAAGGCCCATATTCTATAAACGGCATCGTAATTTAGGCCTGGAAAAAAAAAAGGCACCAGAATCGCATCTCCGGAGGCACCTGCTGGTGCCTAACACCACTGTGGGCGTAGCTAACGCTTGAAGTGGCATTAGGCGCTGGTAAGTGCCTCCGGAGGTGTGATTCGCATTAAAGGTAGGCGCCGGAAATGTAGGCCTTGAAAACCCTGGCCCGCATATCTGGTGCCTACCTTTGCCAGAGACGCGATTCTCTGAACGGCACCGTCGCGTCATTGACATGCGATCGGCGGCCGCGTTTAAGGCGGCTGCCGACACCAGCACCATTAAGAATCCAGGCCTATATATTTTGTCCATTCATATACTTTGTTACATACGTACCATAAAACATGGAAAAGACACATCAGAACTGTGAATATATAGCAAAACCTTTCCCTGAAAAAGTAAAAAATAAAAAAAAAATAATCCTGAGATTATCATCTTTATTTGCTTGGTTAAACTTTATTGTCATGGTTTGGCCTTTCTTTTGTACTAATTTTCTCTACATCTGCTGCCGGCTAGGCCAAGCTCAAGCTGCAGTGTCAATTCGAGGGTCAGAATGGTCAGCAGTGACACCAGATTTAAGTGTTATTCACTCTGATGCCATGACAAGACAGATACAGCATGGCCTGACTAAAGTGATGTATGTTAAATTTGTTGCAAATTACTGGCATGATGGATCTATTGATGACCCATTGCAGCTGTCAGGATGTCTCTATCAGTCTTTCAGTTACAGTTCCCTGCCTGCTCCTCTGCACATCCCCCTTCAACACTGAGACATGGCTGCCATGCTAGACTTTGGGATGGAATATGGAAGAAAAAAACCCAGCACCTTTGTTTGTGAAGTGAAAAAACTCTCATCAAGATCCCTATCTCAAGAGAGGAAAATAACGTTGCAAAGAACTCTAATTCCATGTTGCTTAGATATATACCTAAAAAAATAAGTCCATATAAATTATATAAAAAAGATTGTTAATAATAGTATCCCAACAATGGTTCCAACTTTATTCATTACAATGTGTTCTGAATGTTCCTGAATAAAAATTATGTATAAAATAGGGCAAGATTAAAATCACAAGAGATATTATGATGTATGGAGTGGACTCATATAGGTACTAATTTTATAAGTACCATATATGAGGCATTGTCTCGTGTTAAACTGCCTTTTGACATCTATTGCAGTTACTCAGTACTGAATTCTCATAAAATCATTTTATATTTTTGCAATTTTGCATAATCGTTATTGTTTTTTTGGTGAATTATACTTTGGGATTTTTTGTGCCTCTATTTAAGATTGGCCTACGAGAAGTATTTTTTCAGCGATATATAATATCTGCCTGTTTTTGTATGGTATTATTGGATCTACTAGCAGTTCTTTGGTTTTTACATTTATGTAAAATAGAACATACCATACTGTGCTGCTTTTCAAAATAACCACTAACAATATGAGGATAATTTCTCAATGCAGGAGAGTAAACAGTGGAGTGCCGCAGGGGTCTGTACTGGGACCGGTGCTATTTAACTTATTTACAAATGATCTGGAAATTGGAATGACGAGTGAGGTGATTAAATTTGCAGATGACACTAAACTGTTCAAAGTTTATTAAAATGCATTGAGCTGGTGTTAATTCTAGCTGTGTAGCTCGGGGTTAGCGTGCACTAATCTGCTGCGTGCGCTAAAAACGCTACCGCACCTTAGTAAAAGGAGCCCATAGTGACGCTAGAAAAGGTTCAAAGAAGAGCAACCAAGATGCTAAAGGGGATGGAACTCCTCTCATTTGAGGAAAGACTAAAATGGTTAGGGCTGTTCAGCTTGGAAAAGAGACAGATGAAGTCTACAAAATCCTGAGTGGAGTAGAACGGGTACAAGTGAATAGATTTTTCACTCCGTCAAAAGTTACAAAGAATAAGGGACACTCGAAGTTACAAGGAAATACTTTTAAAACCAATAGGAGAAAATTTTTTTTCACTCAGAGAATAGTTAAGCTCTGGAACGTGTTGCCAGAGGATGTGGTAAGAGCAGATAGCATAGCTGGTTTTAAGAAAGGTTTGGACAAGTTCCTGGAGGAAAAGTCCATAGTCTGTTATTGAGTAAGACATGGGGGAAGCTACTAATTGGTTAGCTTGGGGCAGTGTAGCTGTGCTTACCACTTAGCACAGGGCACCCCTGCCATGCACGCGCCCCTTCCCTTCATCCATACCTTTTTAATTTTGGTGCAAGCAGCCACCAACTTGCTGCCTGTGTCAGCTTTGGTGCCCTCTCTAACATCACTTCCGGGACTCGCGCCTAGGAAGTTGTATCAGAGAGTACGCCAAAGCCGACACGGGCGGTAAATTGGTGGCTGCTTGTCACGAAGTTAAAAAAGATATGGGGAAGGGGTGGATGTAGCAGGGGGTGGGGGAGGGGTGACACTGCCCCAGGCGCCACTCCCACTCGCTACGCCACTGTTCTAGGGGGTCACTATTTTTTGCTTCACCCTATATATATATATATATATATATATATATATATGTATATCTACCCTCTAAAGAATGGTGGTACCTATATTCTTAGCAAGAACGGATAAAATCAATCCACCATGTAAAATGGCATAATCAGACATTATTCAATACTCTGAAGCAATTAAGGAAGATAAGGTTTTAAAGAAACTATGCACTGAGGCAATATTTAACAGATTCTTGGCTGACTGGAGTGGAGCAAACCTCTCATTTATTAGTTTATTTGGCTGATGAAAAAGTTATTTTAGTCTAATTAATGTGATATGACCATTCTCTTATATTAGCTATTTTGTGATGGTATTTAACATGTTCTTTATTCTATTAGGGGACTACATTTGGCCACCATTATCCTAAAGGCACTCTGATGTGATGAGAACCTTGTTAATAGGACTCAGATTCTTTTAGGATGACTGTTAATGACTTCCCTGACTTTTTCACATGCCTTTATTGTTAGTGAAATGAGCACCCAGAAATATGAGAAGCTGTTATACGTACTCCATAGGATAGGCATTGCTAACTATGGAGTCTTTTTACTAAGCGGCATTAAGCTCAACCATGTGCTTAACACAACTTAAAATGGCATCCTGCAAAAAATGCTCAGGTGTGATCTGGTAACAGACATAAGAACATAAGAACATAAGAATTGCCATCTCCGGATCAGACCCATGGTCCATCGAGTCCGGCGATCCGCACACGCGGAGGCCCAGTCAGGTATACACCTGATTGTTCTAATCACCCATATCCCTCTATGCCTCTCATAAGGAGATGTGCATCTAATTTGCCTTTGAATCCTAGCACAGTGGATTCCTTAATAACCTCCTGTGGAAGAGCATTCCATGCGTCCACACATCGACGTATGCTATATCTTATGCCTAAAAATATATTTTTTAATTTTTTTCTTTGAGGTGGCATTTCTGGGAGTGGATAGTGGGCATTCCTGCGCTAATCAGTTAGTGCAGCTACATAGCATGCTATTGATACAGACATAGGGGAAGCCACTGCTTGTCCTAGATAGGTAGCATGGAATGTTGCTACTATTTGAGTTTCTGCCAGGTAATCTGACCTGGATTGGCCACTGTTGGAAACAGGAAACTGGGCTTGATGGACCTATGGTCTGACGCAGTATGGCTATTCTTATGTTTATTTTATTATCATTGTTTGTTCTTTTTGTCTACTGTGCTTTTATGCTGATAATTGTTATCTGCTTTTTTTAAAATATGGGGCTCTTTATTAAAGTGTGGCAAAATTTTAACATGGGACCTTCCTGTGCATTAAGCCCAGATTTAATGCAATACATATTTAGGGCTTTTTAATAATTACAAGGGTAAATTAAAAAATAAGGGTAAAATACATTTAACGGTTTTAATAGAAGTAACTGTGAGCAATTAAACATATCACTTTTCCATATAATCCCCATGCAAGACGACACATTAGTTGTATCATTCAACTAGCTACCAACAGCTGCCCTAAGATTTAAAACTACAGTGCTGGGAGGAGGTGGGTGGGTGAGTCGGGATTTCATGAGAGATGCCGCAGGATTCTGCTGGACAGCATTTGACTGCTTATGGTGACAGATATTCAATTTAAAAAAATGCTCCCCAGGCAGGCTGCCTATTTTGAAAGTGCCTCCAGGAGCCTAGGGAGGTCTGCAAGATGCCTAAGCTCACCTAAGGGCCTTAGGCGAACCTAGGCGGCCCTACGCATCTTCCTAGTAGATGAAGAGACGCTTACAATGTAGGCCTGCAAAATGCTGGCCTACATTGTAAGTAGACGCGGCCACTATACTTATTGTGGCAAGGGATCTCCCTGCTGCAATAGGTATAGCAATCGCAGCCGCCTGTCTGATCACCGGCAGGAGGATGCCGAACCCCTCCTGCTGGAACGCCCCCCCGCCCCCCCAAAACTCTTGATCACCGGCAGGAGGGTATCCAACCCCTCCTGCCGGAAAGCCAGACCCCCTCCAGAGTCCCATGCCAATGACCTGATGACCCCCCCTAACCTCCCCCCAACTAACCTTCCCCCCCAACTAACCTCTAAATTGTTGGCCGGCCAGATGGGTCTTGCTGCCATCCAGCCGGCAGGCTCACCTCGTCGAAATGAGGCGGGCCTGCCCCTTCCCGGCCCATTCCCACTAAGCCTAAGGCCTGATTGGCCCAGGCTGTAGAAGTCTGGACCAATCAGGCTTTAGGCATAGCGGGTCCGCCCATCCCCACTAATCCTAAGGTTTGATTGGCCCAGGCTCTAGGCGCTAGGCGCTATACTTATCCCTTGCCGTGATAAGTGTAGCGGCCGCGTCTACTCTAACCCGATTCTCTAACCGGCGTCTGTAACATGGACTCCGGTTACAGAATCGGGGTTAGTGTAGGCCCGATTCTGTATAGGACACCTCTCCTGGGCGTCCTATACAGAATCAGGGCCTTTGAGTGGTTCCAAACAAACGGACTAGTAGCCAACAAGGAGAAAACAGAATTACTGCTAATTAATAAATGGAGAGGAAATAAACCAAAATACCAACTAACCTTAAACAGCAACACCTTTAAATCTTCTACGGAAGGGATAAGAAACCTATGATTTCCCATGTATCACAGGGTACATAAATATAATTTATAATCAATACCAATGTATATATCAATTTATAAAGTGCAGTGCTCAGACCACCAGCTTATGTGCTCAATTAAAAATGACAATAGGCTAGTACAGGGACCATCAACGCACTTTCCGGTTCCTTCCACCAAGGTATTGATTACAACAATTATGCTGATATTACTCAATTGACTTTTATATATTACTTATCTTGTAATTATCTTCTTGGTATACTGATTTCTGTTGTAATAAGCCTACATTCACTACTATCTCCGCCTAAATCCCCAACGCTGTGCATTGAGCCACAACACATAATGGATAACCAGAAAATTAAACTACACAAAGCACACCATGCTTCTCAACATTCATTCCTACCAGAACACCTGGCCTTGGTCACAAATGCAGAACACAGATAACCCCTATGCAAATACAGGACCACAAACTAAAAGTACTAATATATACAAATGAAACCCTAAGATGCAAGACTCTGTATGCAGTACAATCCCCAGAGAAATAGAAACAAATGCATTTCTTCCTGAACAGTGCAAAATATAGACAGTAGATCAAAATTTTCAAAACTGAATATATAGTAACACTTTCACTTGAATTAATGCATGATGTCAAATTATGCGGTATCAGAACAGCACAGGCTCCACAATAAGTTAAATAGAAGGAAAAGTCTCAGAAAAGGGCCCTCCCACCTCCACAAAAAGTGGTTTATTAAAGGTGGTTGAGCGGTCACCTCATTGACAAAAAACCTTCATCAAAATTAAGGAGACTGTGCTGTGCTGTAAAAAACCCTCCAAAAAGTAGCTGAAAAAATTATTCAATTTATCTTCAGCTGATCGGTACACTGATGGTGGCCAGCGCTTCATAAATCTGCTGCCTCAGGGTGTAGCACGACTGATCAGACTAGAATCAAAACAAAAATAACAAGTGGGATGCTGAACGTGTCTCCTGCATTTTAAGATGGCTCCTCACAAACCCGCACTGAATTTGAACACTCCCAGTGTAATGACATCATATCCGGAAGTGGCAACGCGTCATTACTGAGACGCTGTTGCTTCAACTTGATTCGCTAACAGAGTGGCTATCAAAGAAGTTCCAAAAACATGTTTCAACCTGTGATAAAGTGCTAAATCAGTGCAGTGTTAAAACATTACATCAGTGCAATAAAAAAGTGCAATAAGAAGGTTATCAAGAACCATTTCATGTTTTTAAAAAAAAATTTGGAAAAATGATTTATACTTTTAAATTTTAATAAAAAGCATTCCATTCCAATTTTTGATTCAACCCCTCGGGTTCTTCACTATTTAGAATATGGATCCAAAACTGTCCAGCCTGCAGGAAACGTTGGGTCTGTTCAAACAACCTTCTCTGATGTGATCTATTACACAGCAACGTAGATCAGTAAATTTGTGATCATGTTCCAGACAATGAATGACTAAAGGGGCTTGTATTCTGTTGTGATGTATGCAGCTCTTACGTTCCGTAACCTGCTACTTGAAAGGGTGCATGGTCTGACCCACATAAATCTTTGGACAAGGGCATATAAAAACATAAACAACATTTCAATCACTAAAATTGAAAATAAAATAATTTCCCCTACCTTTGTTGTCTGGTGATTTTATTTTTCTAGCTATCTTTACCCAGTCTCTGCATATCCTTCTGTCTGTGCTCTTAACTGTGTGTCCAGGGCCACCTTATCCATTTGCTGTTTTTCTCTCCTTCATTTTCTGCTCTACATTCATCTTTCAAAAAACACAGGGGATTTAAATCCAAACAAATTGTTTGGGATGGGATAGTAGACCAATAGTAAACCAAAACAAAATCCCTCACCAGTTAGAACAGTCTTATATTATCAGGCTTGGTAAGTATCGCAGCATTGAAAAACACTTTTTAAATTTTTTTGTGTGCTCATAGATGCTTCAACAGGGCACCATGCAGCGATATCAAGTCGCTGATACTGTGGGTTCTTAATCACAGCACATAATCATGAGCGCTAACATCTCTAACATTTCTCTCCTTCTCTCCTCTCCTTTCTGTGATCTGGCATCTCTCTCCTCTCTTTTCTGGTCTGGCACATCTCTCTCCCCTCCCTCCCTTCCATTCCATGGTCTGGCATCTCTCTCTCCTTCCCATTCAAGTAGTCCATTACCCTTCTCTAGAATCTGATATCTCCCCCTTCTTTGAATCATCTCTCCTCCCACCCAGTGTAACATTTCTCCCTACCTCCTCCCCCTCTCTCATATCTAACAATTCTCCCTATTTCTTCTTTTCCCTATGCATACCATCTCTTTCCCTTCCACTCCACACACCTATGTCCAAAAATTATATTTTTCTCTTCCCTCACCCACCGGCAGCATCTCTCTTTCCCTCCCTTCCCATCACCCCACCCATGCATCTCTCTTTCCCTCCTTTCCTAACCCCCAGCCATGCAGCATCTGTCCTTCCCAACCCCCTCCCAGGCCATGCAGCATCTGTATTTCCCTGCCTTCCCAAACCCCTCCTAATATGTGCAATATCTGTCCTTCTTATTTTCCCAAACCCCTCCCCCCCCACTGCCCATGTTGCATCTGTCCTTCCCTCAATCCAAATCCCTCCCTCAGCTGGATCCTGTGGTATGACCTCTCCCCAGTTCCCAACTTCCCCACCTACTACCTCCCTGCCGCTATAATTAAAATCTTCACATCAAGCGAGTCTCTCATCGCCAGCCTGCTCCGGAAGTGTTCTTTCTGTAGCACTTCCTCTTCCCATGTAGACAGGATGATGCAGAAAGGACACTTCCGGGGCAGGCAGACGGTGGGAGGTTCGCTTCATTGTGTCACAGCTGCCTGTAGATTTTAAATTACAGTGTAGGGGAGGTGGTAGGTTGGGGAGTTGGGAGAGTCATACTTCCGATTGCCAATTTTTGGGGATGCCATGGACCCTGTGGCCTCCCCTATTTTGACGCCTATCTTAAGCGGTATCACCGGTAGCTGTAGCTATTCATATTCGCTGCTTGCTGCAGCTCCACAGGCTTCTCTCTGTCATATCCAGCCACAATAGAAGCAGAAAGTGATGTCAGCAAGGGCAGGATATGGCAGAGAGAAGCCTGTGAGGCCACAGAAGGCAATATGAATCACTGCGGTCAGTAATGATGTCTCATTTGGGGGGGGGGAGTATTTAAATGAAGTATAACTAATTAGGAGCCTCTCCTGCCCAGTTAATCTATTTAATTATTAAGCTTGCTGTTGCGTGTTTTTATGTGCAATGACTCCATACAGATAAAAAGCAAAATTGGTTGAGTATCAGTTTAGATTCTGGTAATTAAAAAATATTAATTATGGTATCAAATTGACCATCATTTTTTTTAGGCCTACACAGAAAACATTTCTTCTGCTATGTGAAAATTATAAAAGAGCCCCTGAGATATGAAAGATGGTCAATTATCTTTGAGGCAATTTTTTAACAAACATTTTCTAAAGTATGAGCAAAAGTCATTGGTAATAGCTGTTTAAAATTACTAAAATAACTGCTGACTGAAATAAAAAGAAAAAAATGCCATGATTTTACATTATATTATATTCCAATTTACATTACATTCCAATTTATATTCCACCAAAGCCCTTATGAGTCTGAGGTGGATAACAAAAATATTAGATTCTGGTAACAAACTCAGCATATAATGACAAACATAGACATCATAACAAGGGAGGCCACAGGGGCCATGGCCTCCCCAAAAACTGTTGCTTGCCCACCCACCCACCTCCCGGCATTGTACCTTAAATCTTTGGGCAACCGCCACGCAGTGTCAATGAGCAGGCCAGCCCCAGAATCCTTCATTCTATTTCAGGGGCAGACCTGCCCCTTGACGCTGCCCAGAAGCTGCCCTAAGATTTAAAACTACAGTGCTGGGAGGAGGTGGGTGGGTGAGTCGGGAGTTCATGAGAGATGCCGCAGGATTCTGCTGGGGCCAGGGCGGAGCTCCTGGTCCCTCAATAGGACAGCATTCGACTGCTTATGGTGACAGATATGCAATTACAAACAGAATAAGGCATCAATGTTCATGATAAAAAAATTTTGAACAAAAACGTTTTAAGAAGTTTACTAAAAACTATGTAGCGACCCTCTGATCTAACTAAAATGCCTTCCAAATTAATCCAAATTAATTCATTCCAAATTAAAGGAGCCTGATTTAAAAAAAAAAAAAAAAATGAAGCGATTCCAATGAGTAAATAGCTTGATTGCCTTTGGAGATGGAAATTGCAGATAAAATTGTTTCCATGAAACATGATCTGGCCCGCCCACTAAAAATGTAATTAATTCCATTAAATACCATGGCACCTGGCCATACACAATCTTAAAAATTATAACGCAGAGCTTAAAATAGATCCTTGCATTCATTGGCAACCAATGTAATTTGATAATATATGGAGTAATTCTATCATATTTAGAGATAGCAAAAATCACCCTAACTGCAGTATTCTGCACCATTTGTTATCTTCTCAATAGCCCTTCAGTACAACCCAGATAGACTATATAGCAGTGCAGTTTTCTTTCCTGTTCATAGGAGGAAGAAGAGGGTGCATGTAGGTTCTATCTATGGAAGTGTGTCATAGATGTTCTATGCTTTCCCCTAGTAACTTCTGCATGCATGATACAAGGTAGATATAGTTGGTATTCTCATTTGCTCTCTAAGTAGCAAATTACCCTGTAAACAGCCCGCAAGCGCTGGTGTGTAATTGAATTGCAACTGTTGACTTTGGACATTTGGGAGATTTGCTGCAAGAAGTAAATTCTCAAAACTTCATCTTGATGCAGTCAGACAAAATGAAAGGTAATATTCTTTATCTGTCACAGATTGCTGCAGATGAACTGCTTTCATATGAACTTAAATAAGATTTAGTGTATTCTGTCCTTCGGCTGGCCGCAATTGAAAGCGATCGGGATCAATATCGCTGCCCCTCCATGCAGCCGGAGCATTGTGCTTTACAACGGAAGAGATGGCTGTATTCAAATTTTTCTGTGTCAAATTAATTTCCATGTTATCACCAAATTCAATTAGATGGGGACCCCGTGTAACTAAAAAAGTGTCCGACATCCCATAGTGACAAATTACGGTGCTTAGTGTGCATATCAAGGCGAAGTGTTGAGCCTTGCTAATCTTCTCACTAATTCTCAATTACCGTAAAATGAAGCCATAAATCACACAGACAGGGGATCGATGGAAATGTTGTTTTCAGGGTGATTGGCAGCCTCCCCAAAGGTTTTCTGTAAGTTGGTTTAAGGTTACCAATCTCTAAGGGAGGGAGATGGTAGAGGGGGAAGAGTCTAGCTCAATCTCTCTTACAAAGCCCATAGGCCTTTGGGGGATAGCATGGAGGGACCACGCCAATTTCAGCCCATCAGACATCCAATTTTTCTCCTTTTCATACCTGCTGTGGTAAATGAGAAACAAATTAAATTTCACTCCACTATCTCTACAGAAACCATTTAAATTTTTCATGGAAACTAAATTGTCCCCAGACAAATAGCCCCTTGATTCCATGAAAATATACTGCGGCTCTGGGACAGAAATAAATTTGTGTCACTCTGGATATGCTATTCTTTGTAATGTCATTCACTGCCGACCAATAAATGAGGTTCTCCTGGAACACAATGGCAGACACTCGTGTTCTTCTGCCTTTGCATTGTTCCCCGTACTCTAGGCTGCTCCAATATTCTCCCCATTATTAATTTGCAGCTAGGGTTTTTGCATTCATGAGGCCAAGATTGAAATGTAAATGAGGCTCGAAATAAGTAGTCAGCAGTAGCTTTGGCTGAGCGGCCCATGTCATAGACTCATGGACTTACACGGAAATAGTTATCACTCTGAGAGATTAGCAGCTCAGAACATCAATCACTGCTGCGAGGAAACAATGAATAAAATAGCCCAGACATGAGGAAGGAAATTACAAGAGCTTTAAAGTGGAAAGAGAATATGTAATAGGCCGTACCTGTTGTTGAAGCAGTTGGGTAGCTGTAATAGAAGATATGGTCCTTTCTCTCTCTCTGATCCCCCAATTTCCACCCCTGACCTCTCCCTTTCTTGATCGCTAGTATTTAAATCGTTCCATTTTGTCAACTTGATTTATCTACTAAATGAGCCTGCGTTCTTGTGCCAGTGTGAATGTGATGTCTTTCATCACTGACAAATGAAACTTGTGGTGTTCAGCCAGAATTATACACAATCCATTTCCAATAGTTTAAAAAAGGCAAATAAATTAAATATTTGACATGTGTGTATTTAATACAGTATATGGCACTTGTGGATGGATTTCCAGGTAAAATAAGTATAAAGTGGAAAGAAAAAAAAATATATATATATATATATATTTTTCCTAAAAAAAATTATACAAGTACACTGTTATAGAATTATACCTTGAGGGCCAAATTGTATATATGTCAGTGAAAAAAAATCAGCATCAAACATAATAGCACTTAGCGCGATTCTATAAAAGGCACCCACTATATAAAGAATCGCACTTAGTGACCATTCACAGCATAACATTTAGGGCTCCTTTTATCAAGCAGCGCTAGCGGTTTAACGCACGTAATAGCGCACGTTAAACCGCCGGCTGCGCTAGCCGCTACCACCTCCTCTTGAGCAGGCGGTAGTTTTTAGCCAGCGCGGGGGTTAGCGCGTGATGAAAAGTCGCGTGCGTTAACCCCACTAGCGCGGCTTGATAAAAGGAGCCCTTAGACACACCCATTTAGGCCAAGGAAAGCCATGCCTAATTAGCTGCGCCTACATTGAGCATGGATCGAGCATATTCTGTAACAGTATGCCTAACTTTTAGGAATGCCCACAATCCACCCATGCTCCTCCTCTGGCCCTGCCCCCTTTTGAGATTTGGGCACTAGAAGTGCTGCGCACCATTTTATAGAATGTGCCTACAAATTTGTACCTGTAAATTCTAATTAGTGCCAATTAGCATTGATTATTAGGTGTTAATTGTCAATTATCAGCACTGATTGGCTTGCTAAACAATTAACTCCCCCCTTTTTACAAAACCGCGCAAGAAGATTTTAGTGCCGACTGGCGCGCTGAATGCTTTGTGCTGCTTATAAGAATTCTATGATTGTTGGAGCAGCGCAGAGTATTCAGCGTGCTAAAACCCTCTTGCATGATTTTGTAAAAGTGTGTAGGGAGGGGGTGGGGGGGTAAGTTGGCCGTGCTTACCAATTTATACACGCAACTCAGGACACCATATATAGAATTTGGGCCTTAGTGCACAAATTAGCTGACATGAGAGCATGCACTAAGTTATTTGCTGACTGCATTCTGGGTTGGGATAGGAACTGAGTGGATTATGGGTATGGACTTCAGTAAAGCATTCGATAGCGTACCACACCGCAGGTTGCTGAGCAAGATGAGTTCTATAGGATTGGGCGACACATTGATGAAATGGGTTGGGAACTGGCTTGGAGGTAGGCTTCAGAGGGTAGTGGTGAACGGCACCCCCTCCAAAATGACAGAGGTAATCAGTGGAGTGCCGCAGGGCTCGGTCCTGGGCCCGATCCTATTCAACATCTTTATAAGAGACTTGGCAGAAGGGCTGCGAGGTAAAATGACATTATTCGCCGATGACGCCAAACTAAGTAATGTAGTGGGCAAAAGCACAACAGACATAAATTCAATGTCCGACAACATGATGCACGACCTACTCCTACTGGAGCGCTGGTCTAGGTCCTGGCAACTCAGCTTCAATGCCAAAAAATGCAAAGTCATGCACCTGGGCAGCCAAAATCCATGCAAGACTTACACCCTTAATGGCGAGATCCTAACAAGAACTGAAGCAGAATGAGACTTAGGGGTGATCGCCAGTGAGAACATGAAGACTGCCAATCAAGTGGAGCAAGCTTCATCCAAGGCAAGGCAAATCATAGGTTGCATACGCAGGAGTTTCGTCAGCTGTAAGTCTGAAGTCATTATGCCTTTTTATAGATCCATGGTGAGGCCCCACCTGGAATACTGTGTGCAATTCTGGAGGCCGCATTACCGTAAGGATGTGCTGAGACTGGAGTCAGTCCAGAGAATGGCTACCCGGATGGTCTCGGGACTCAAGGATCTCCCGTACGAGGAATGGCTGGATAAGTTGCAGATGTACTCACTCGAGGAACGCAGAGAGAGGGGTGATATGATCGAGACATTCAAGTATCTCACGGGCCACATCGAGGTGGAAGAAGATATCTTCTTTTTCAAGGGTCCCGCAGCAACAAGGGGGCATCCGTGGAAAATCAGGGGCGGGAAACTGCACGGGGACACCAGGAAATTCTTTTTCACTGAAAGGGTGGTTGATCGCTAGAATAGTCTTCCACTTCAGGTTATTGAGGCCAGCAGCGTGCCTGATTTTAAGGCCAAATGGGATAGACACATGGGATCTATTCACAGAGAAAGTTAGGGGAGGGTCATTGGGGTGGGCAGACTAGATGGGCCGTGGCCCTTATCTGCCGTCTATTTCTATGTTTCTATGACTACACATTGCAGTTAGTGCATGATACCTTATCATACGCTACCACTTGTTCAGTTAAGGTGGGTGTGCTTACTATTTCCTTGAGTGGATGTTAAGTGCGCCTCACTATTTTCAAAGCATATGGAAGTCTGAAAAGCTGAAATGGACATCCATGGGCTTAAAACACCCAAGTACTGATTTTGGAAAGGCAGAAAAAAAACGTTCTGCTTACATCCAAATAACAAGGGAGGTATGTTGTAGGCATGTTTTGGGCAAGATTAGGGAGGGCCTGAAATCTGGATGTCCAAGAGCAATTATCAAAGGGGAAGAAATGCCTATAATCAAAACAGACCATCCTTATTTAGATCTGTTTCAGGCACGTCCAGGATACAAAAAGGTGCCTTAATTGAGCAGCTATCCACTGGAGGGATTAAAGCATATCGTTTTCTTAATCCCCCTTGTAGCTGCTGTCTCTCTCTCTCTCCTGTGAAAATGAAACCAAAAGAGGATACCAGGCTCTATGACAACTTCAGATATTATAGATGGGCATTCCAAACAAAGCAGAAAACAAACTGAGGAGTAACCTAGTGCAGTGTTTCTCAACAAGTGGTACTCGTGCCCATAGGGGAACGCAGGACGCTTGTTGGAGGTATGCAGCCTGGCCGCTGCGGAGGATATTCCCTGCCCATCGGTAGAAGCTGCTACCACCGGAGATCCCTCCCTGCCTGTCTGCCCGCTCACACCCTCCTCCTGAATCTGACCCAGTTACTTGATGGAGCCACACTCGCTCCCTCTGCCCCAATGCTGTGTGTTGGGCCAGAGCAAGGCTTTGAACATTTGCACAAGATCAAGGCCTGCCGGTTTCCGCCCTCTCTGAAAATCTCAGAAAGAAAATGAGTCAGCAGAGACCTTGAGCATGCACAAGGTCCCGCTTCGGCCCAACACATAGCATTGGCCTCAGCTTCATACAAGAAATGACCAGGGGGAGGGACAGATGTGCCGGTCATCGGGTGGGGAGGTGGTAGCCCTAGTGGTGTAGTAAGGGGAGATGGGGGTCAGTCCACCCTGGGCGTTGTCTTGGTAGGGGCACCGGCATACGTCCACTGGTTAAGAGGGGGAGAGTGTAATCTTCAAAGAGTGTATTTTGATTTATATTATCAACAAACATTATAGAGAGGAAAAGGGTTTAGAGGGTTGGGATCTGGGGTTAAAATATTGGACTATGCAAAATAATTATTGTCTTCGTTAATACATGTCATTTTAGTATTTATCTGCAAGTATCGTGGTTATTCTTATATTTATTGTATTTATTATATACTGTAATGTTATTATTTTTAATTTATGTTTCAGCTATGCTATACATTAAGGCCCAGATTTTGCAAAGTGCGTCCCGATTATAGGCAGCTGTAGGTGGCCTACAGCTGTCTAATCAGCCAATCGGAATGCACGTTTTAAAAAAAATGCTCCCCAAGCCGCCTATATTGAAGGCGTCTCTGGGAGCCTAGGGAGGCCCACAAGCTCGCCTAAGCTTTCCTAAGGCTAGGCGGTAGCCTTAGGCGAACCTAGGCAGCCCTATGAATCTCCCTAGGCCAATGGGAGACACGTACAATGTAGGCCAGCAAAATTCTGGCCTACATTATAAGTAGACGCTGCCATTATACTTATCTTGACAAGGGATCTCCCTGCCGGCCAACTTTTCAAGGTTAGAGGGGGTCAGCCTGGGGTGGTGATCTGCTGCGCGTGGGTTTTTTGGGGGCAGGAGGGGTTGTGCTCCCTCCTGCCTTGATCGTTCAGGGGGGTTGTCTGGCGGCCACAATCGAAGCCACTATACTTATCGTGGCAGGGAGGACCCTTGCCATGATAAGTATAGTGGTCATGTCTACAGTAACCAGGTTCTGTCGGTTACAGAATTGGGTTTATTTTGGGCGGGCGTAGGCCCAATTCTGTATAGGACGCTCATCCCGGGCGTCCTGTACAGAATCCGGGCCTAAGTTCCATATTGCTTGATCTTATCTTTATGTTTTGTAACTTTTATCCATTTTTATGTCTTAGTCTTTTGTGTGGTGTTATATACAAAAACTTTTTCTCTGTTTTTAAGGAGACTATGTAAAGTTAAATAATGTTTTTAAACGTATGGCAAAAATGTCTAGTCTTTGCAGATTGGCTCACAGTGATAACCCAAGTTTCTAACCTCAGTTTATATTTGAGTTAACCTTTTCCCCCCTTTTTGGGGGGAAAAAGGTTACATCAGTTTATATTCAGATTGGTTTATATTAGAGTATATATGGCATGCTATGCAGCAACACCACTAAGGCCTGAAAATATTGACTCAGAGTGGTATGGTTTGAAAAGGTTTCTACATCCATCTTTGGCATTAACTTTTAACATTCAACTTTCTTCCATTTTTCTGCTTACGTCCCAATCTGTCTACTTTTCCATGTCTTCCCCTCCTCTTCATCCATGTGTACCATCTCCTTCTTCTCTCTGCCCTTCCCCTTTCTGCCCCATCTTTCTTCCCATAGAGGTCTGGCATCTTATTCCATTTTCCCTTCTCTCCCCCCCAACCCCACCTCACCCCATCGGTATCCGACACTTTTTCTTTCTAGCGCAGCAATCCTGCACTCTTCGGGCTGTGAACAGTATGAATGAAGTAAATGTTCTGCCTTCGGTGGTCCTGAAAGCTCTTCCTCTGCTACAGCTTCCTGTCCCCTCAGTAGGAAGCTGTAACAGAGGAAAACCTTCCAGGGCCACCCAAGGAAGCATGTTTACTTCATTTACACTGTTCACAGCCTGAAAAGTGTAAGACTGCAGCATTGGAAACAAAAAGTGCCAGTTCCCGACAGGGGGCTCTATGGGCCACCATTGGCTCGTGGGCCTTACAATAAAGACCACAGCTTTATAACATGTTTATAAACTTGTGTTCTGATGTGTATTAATTACATAAGGCATCCTTTCCTGCGATTTGGGAATGACAGAATCATTCAGTTGTACAATTTTCTCACCAAGCCAAATGAAAACATTTTATTGTGCTGTGCCGTGGAATGGATCAATTGCACCATCTACAAATAAATGTTTGATATAGTAATACTCTTGGTTTGATAGTGTCACAGCTATTGTTGAAATTTTGAGTTTTGGTGTTATGCTCTGTAAGAAAAATAGGTATAAACAAAGAAAAAAATGTGATATTGCTAGCTAAGGAATATGATAGCATGATAAACTCTTTACATTTTTGCTATAAGACTTCTTTCTCTATTGTCTCCACTCTCAGTGTCTCAGAATATCTTTTTAATTGCACATCAAATGGATAGTTATTGTATCATAAAATCTTCAAATCCATTTCCCAGTTCCATTCTGTGGTGGAACAGAACTTTCAGATGATGATATATCACAATGGATTATGCTAATGAGCATGTTAATAGCCCTAGTGGTTTTCACTCTGAGAGCATTAAAATGCACATAGCTGGTGGATGGATTTGAAAATGTTTTATTAAGCATGTTAGCCAGATTCAATCATGACAGATACAGTAAATAACATTAGAAATGGAGGGCGCTAAAAAAAAAAAAAATCTCCCTTCATTAAAATATTTAGACAATCAAAATTACAGTTGTTGTGACACATCCTTAGCTCTTTGCTAATTGTTTTATGAGTTTGCGATTAATTACTCACTTAAATCAAATTCAAGTTTCTTGCTTTTGTTTTCAAGCATTTGTAGCTTTAATATGAACTTCCTGTCCTTCATGGTGCAGAAAAATGTGTGATTACTTATACCTACACAATAGCAAAGTAACTAAAAAGAGCTGAGGATAGCAAACAAACAAAATTGCTCCATATTTTTCTGCCTTTTAAAGTTACTTTGGGCTAGATTCACTAAGCCCGCCGATCAAGTTCCGACCACTTAGTGACCCCTTTGCAACCCGATTTCCCTCCGATCCGATTCACTAACCTCTGTCCCGATCATCCTCCCATCCGCACATGCAAATGAGGGGGAACGACATTCAAATGTAGGCAGGCAGCGATTCACTAAAAAAAAAAAAAGCAACACCGACTGGGCTGGCCGATCAGAACACAAGCGACTGCTAGGGATTCAGTGGTTTCCGATTGCATATCCTGCTCTCTGCCCCGAATCTCCTGCTCTCTGTCCCAACTCAAGCTGCGATTCTCCTGCCGCCCTGCTCTGCCCCAAATGTCCTACTCTCTGCCCCAAAGACGTGATTCTCCTGCCGCCCTGCTCTGCCCCGAATCTCCTGCCCAATTCTCCCCAACTTTCCTGCCCTTCCCCGCTGTGTAAGCCCGTGGTTTTAACCTGCGGGTTTAAAGTGGGTTAAAACCACAGGTTCGTGAAAAAGTTAAAAAAGTTTTAAAAAAGTAAAATTTAGCTCTGCCAGGCAGATGCTCTGCGCATGCATTGGGATCGCTATAGAGCGATCCAGGCAGGTGTTTGGGGGCGTGATTCCGATTGCCCTCATATGCATGAGGGCGACTCGTGAATCAGACCCCCGGACACGGATCGGATCCTTCACGGATCAGATCCGATCCGTACCCTGAGTGAATCTAGCCCTTTGTGTTACTTTTAACTGACAAGACACTCAGGGACCCTTTTACTCAAGCTTAGCACAGGTTAATAAACTTATTAGTATTCAGCATGAGCTGATTCTGTTAGCAGTGTCTTGAAAATGGGTGCCTAGGTGTCAATCACAGATATGCCCCACTTACAGAATCGCAGCTAGCAAAGGCCCCAAGCGCCAGAAACGTAGGCCAGAATTTTGTAGGCCTACTTTTCTGGTGCCTAGGGTCCTTGCAGAACTGTGGCCAGTGGAGACTAGTGATGCTGAAGTCTGGCGCCACCCCTTAAACACACCCACTTCTGGACTTTGGTGTCACTAGCTGCTGCTAGGTGCCTTGGACCCAGGCGCCGGTCCTGGAAGCCGCCTACCGGTGCCTAATTTTTCAAATGAGTTTTTAATTAGTGTTTAATGACGTGACCAATTATCATATCACTAAAAACCTATTAAAATGCTTGTTAGGCGCCAGTAGGTGCAATCTGAGTGCCTCCCAGTGCCTAACTTTCAGCCCTTAGTGTGTACTAAGCTTTAATAAAATAGCCCCTCAATTTTGGGGGGCATTGCTTTGATGAGTAGTGAGAGAAAGAGAGTAAGTCCAGCTCAGGTTATATTTCTTATAATAGGTAAATGAATTAGCTCATGAAATCCATTACATAAGAATAGCCTTACTGGGACAGACCAGTAGCCCGTTCTCATGGTGGTCAATCCAGGTCACTAGTACCTGGCCAAAACCCAAGGAGTAGCAATATTCCATGCTACCAATCCAGGGCAAACAATTCGCTCTATTGTGCAGTCAAGGGAGAAAAAGACTTCCAGTGCCCAAGGGAGCAGGTCTTTAGAATATTCTTACCCTGCCTCTGATAGTTGAGCTCTCATTAGTCAGAAAAAAACCTCCCTTAGTTTTAACTGCACTACTGAAATTTCAATTATACTTCATTATTAAATATGTCCAACAATAAGTACTTTTATGATAAATGCTCAGCTTAGTTTATATTAAACATTGCTGCTCCGTTGAAATTTCAGTAGTGCAGTTAAAACTAAGGGAGTTTTTTCTGACTAATGATAGCTCAACTATCGGATGCAGGGTAAAAATGTTCTAAAGCCCTACTTCTTTGAGCACTTGAAGTCTTTTTCTCCCTTGACTGCACAATAGAGTGAACTGTAATGGTAAGCAGTATATAATTCAATAGATTACCAATACTTTTGTTTTTTTGCAAGCCATCTAATATAATAAAATGGTAAGCCGCGCATGCGCACTTCCTATGTGTGAGTCCGTTTTCCGTGAGCTGTAGCTAGGAAGTGCGCATGCGCGGCTTACGGTCTGGCCTCACGCGAGCCAAGACAAGTGCGCGCATGCGCAACCTTCCCTGCTCTCCACCTGCGGAGCGGCAGCTGCCGGCCACTAGCACCCCCTGCCCTCTCCGTCGCCTCCCGGCTCCAGCGGTGTAGGCAGCAGTATAAACACGCTGCTTCGTGCCCTTCTCTGCTGATTTCCTCTGCCGCGTCTCTGATGACATCATTGGAGACAGACGCGACAGAGGAAATCGCCAGTAGAAGGCCGCGAAGCAGCGTGTTTAAAGTGCTGCCTACGTGACTGGAGCCCCCGGTTTGTCGGCGGTGGGAGGGTCAGGTGGGAAGGCCTGAGAGTGAGCGTGCGCGCACAGGGAGGAGACGGAGAGAGACGCGCTGGACTGGCAGGGGGGTTGGAGAAGCGGAAGAGGAGAGACCGGTCTCCGAATGCGTGTGAAGAGAGGGGGGTTCTTGGAGTATGAGGTCAGCGAAAGACATATGACACTCCCCCTGTGCTTCCCTCCCCCTTCTCCCCCACAGAACAACTTCCGAAGAAAAACACAGTGGGACTCATTGAGTTCAGTAGATTTAACCTGCTGGACTTGGCTGATGCAGCTTAAACACTAACCTCACCTTCTCCTCAAATTGACAGGGCTCATTCACTACCCAAATACCTCCCTTCACACTCATCCAGTATGCTTCCGACCCAGACTCCTCCCCTCCTCCCACTACACATTTATTACTCGCCAATGTCTTAGCAAACTCACTAATCATTACTTACTGCCTCTCCTCCTAATTAATGTTCCCACTAACCCAATTCCGTTCCTCTCTCCATCTGATTCACACTCTCCCAATCCCTCCATCCACACTTATTTTCCAACCACTACTCCTGATCAGACACTCTCTCTCAGTCTGACCCAGATTCTCTACTGCCCTGGCTCCATGTGACACACACACTTCAAAACTGTTTCCCATCCTCGACTGCTGTGACATTCACTCAATTGCTCTTTCCTTCCACTGCTCTGACAGACACCAAAACTATCTTCCTCCTCCCATTCAATTCATTTGTTTCCCAACTTCTCCCTCAGTGACCACTTTCAAAAATCTACCCTCACCCATAAGCATGGTGGTGGACAGCCAAGGAAAAAGAAAGAAAGAAATACAGAAAGCGGCTAAGGAGAAAGAGAGAGAGAAAGAAATAAAGACAGACACACACACACATATTCTAGCACCCGTTAATGTAACGGGCTATAAGACTAGTGTACTTAATAAATCTCACTCCTAAGCCAGGATATTGAAGTATGAACTCAGCTCATCATATTTACTGCTAATGCTCACTGTAATACTTGCAGGATACCAAAAATAGTTCCCTTTTGGACTTTATAAGATGACTTTATAAGATCTATAGGTAACTTATCAAGATGAAATCAGTGATGAAATCAGTTAGTGTAGCAGGGTTTAAAAAAACGCTTGGATAATTTCCTAAAAGAGAAATCCATAGGCCATTATCGAGATGGCTTGAGGAAATCCACTGCTTATTCCTAGGATAAGTAGCATAAAATCTGTTTTAGGACCTAGCTAGGTACTTGGGACCTGGGTTGACCACTGTTGGAAATAGGATACTGGGCTTGATGGACCTTCGATCTGTCCCAGTATGGCAATTCTTATGTTCTTAAGGTGTGCTTGGAAATTGCTTTTAATCAGACCTGGGGCAGCCAATAGATTGGGAATCATTTTGGTATCTTTTTGCCACATTTTCTTAGTCTCTGACTGCATCGTTTGGTACTTGAGGATCTTCCCTTTCATCACGATGCACAGAATGATCACTTGGCAGTGGCATTTCTATTATCAATGTTGTTCTTGTGCTTTCTCTCCTTTATCACTGGGTCTGGAATTCTTACATTGAGTTTCCTATCATTTGTCCCATATGATTACAATCTATTCATTGTCCATAATTTTCTTAAAGTTATCATTTCAATGCTTTTCTGGTACAGTGGAGTTGTAGTACTTACAAAGTTTCCAAAATATAAAACATAGTATAAACTGACTTATATCTAGTGTAGAACTCTAAATCAGGGGTGTCAAACTTGCGGCCCCATGAAGTATTTTGTGTGGCCCCTGTCGAGGGCGATGCAGTGTTTTCCTCTGCTGCCCCCGGGTGTTTACCGTCTTGCCGTCTCCCTCCTTTGTCTTGCTGCAGCATTTGCGCGTTTGTGCGGCCTGAGAAACATTTTTTTCGGCCAATGCGGTCCAGGGAAGCCAAAAGGTTGGACACCCCTGCTTTAAATGATGTACTTTATTGTCTAAACAGAGGAAAAAAGACCTCAAAGAACCCCAGGTACCAAATCAATTGAAAAACGCCATTTTGGGATTTAAGGGTACTATCATTGGTCAAAAACCTCTGTTCAAATTTATATTTATAGATTTTTGTTTTCTTTTTCTTGCTTTTTTATATCTTACTGTGCCTTGTCATAGAAAGACTTTTCTCTATCAGAGCCTTTGAGTCAGCTATGAGATGAATAACCATTACTATCTCTTGTTTAAAAAATCTATATTATGTATATATTTTTACCAGTTTCTTCAATGTTGTCTAAGAAATTGGTGCTGAGAAAAATCCACGCTTGATGCTATGCTACAAACCAGAGCTAGGCACAGTTTATGGAATACACGTAATGCTCATCCCCAGGACTAAAACTGAGGTGCGGCCATTTATACCAATGAAAACCTGGCATAAATGTCTGCATCTAAATTATGCATGATTGGGTGTATTCCATAACAGTGTGCTTAACTTTTAGGAACGCCCACAACCCACCCATGCCCCTCCCCTGGCCACACTCCCTTTTGAGATCAGTGCACCAGAATTTACATGAACCACTTTGAAAAAGTTGTTTGCATAAATTCAAATTATTGCCAATTTATGCCAATAATTGCTTGTTACTTGGCAAGTATTGACATTGATTGACTTGTTAACTAATTAGGTTGTGTGCACAAATTGAAATAAAAACAAAAAAACAACAACAGGGGAAACAAAACTACAAACTCAAAAGCACAGAACCAAAGTGGAATTGTCCCAATCAGAATGGTGCACACCAAAAAAGTATCTTTCAACTCATCTGATAAATTCAAATGCCTTTATTCATCCAAAATTCATCCAATGACTCAATGACCCGACATGCACATGTTTTGGCCCACTCGGCCTGCATCAGGAGTCTTACGAGTCTTCGGGTGTTTTTAAAGAAACATACAGGGTATAAAGATGCACAATCTCTCTAAATACGGCTTTGGAGAGATGTAAAGCAATTCAATTCGCTGCGACCAATGCTGCACTTTTATCAGCCATCTTGTGCTCAAAGGACAAATTATGTGTGGCGCAGTGGTTAAAGCTACAGCCTCAGCACCCTGGGGTTGTGGGTTCAGACCCATGCTGCTCCTTGTAACTCTGGGCAAGTCACTTAATCCCCCCATTGCCCCAAGCACATTAGGTAGATTGTGAGCCTGTAGGGACAGACAGAGAAAAACGCTTGAGTACCTGAATAAATTAATGTAAACCGTTCTCAGCTCCCTTGAGAGAACAGTATAGAAAATTGAATAAATAATTGTAAGTCGATGTTTTCTGTGCAGGAACCTGTTGGACTAAGCTACCAGTAGACAAGCATTTACATTTTTTCAAGATTGTGAACTACACAAGTATTGATTGGGATTATCTAATTGAATTGTATGCTGCTGGTATTGAACTGAGGACTTTCTTTCAGTGATTGGATCAAAATTATTACAACTCAGAGACAAGAAGCCTTCACATGCAGTGCTGAGTCTTTGAGTTCCCTTACAATTCATGGGAAACCCTGTTTTGGATATACAGTACATTTAAAAAAAAAGAAATAATAAGATTAATGTGTGTAGAACAGTAGCATGGATGGATTGTGGGTTTGAATGAATCAGTGGAGTTTTTTTTCAGCCAGTGACTGAGCGTGGATCAGTCCCTTGGGTTCATTTGTTGAACTAGATTGCTCTTTTATAAAACTGAGGCTTTTTTCCTCCACTGAGTATAACTGGTGAATGTATAGGGCTCTTTGTTGTGGATATTGAATGTTTATGGTTAGTTGTAGCTGGGTCCCATTGTTCAAAGTCCACTGCACTGACCTCTACCGTGTTTCCCCGAAAATAAGACACTATCTTATATTAATTTTGGGTCCAAAAACGCACTAGGGATGGCCATAATACCTGAAGTTGCCATAGAGCCTGTTGTCCACTGTTACTTTCACTTCTTGGGGAGAGGATGGGTGGGAGGGGGTCAGTAACAACCAGGATATTAAGGGCAGGTCTTCATCCTTCCAGTGGTCAGCTGCTTAATCAGGGCACTTTTTTGTAACTTGGACATGAATGAAACAGGTTTAGATTTTTTAAAAATTCTTCTTTTGTCTTGGACGTTTATTCTTATTCTATTATAATTGAAAGATGTCCTAATTTTGGGTTGCCTGGTCACACCCAGAACACGCCTCTAGCACACCCCCTTGCTATTTGAATGAACTGCAGTGAAAAATGTTCAAATTCTGCCTTTTGAAAATTGTGAGTTGAGCATTTTTGACAGATGGGTTTTTTTCTTGGTCATTTTGAGATGTCCGTCTGCTTCAAAAATGAACACCATAGTGCTACCTTGCTGAGATTTGGTGAAGACATGCAGCAAGACTTGGGAAGCAATATCTATTCTCTCTTAATCAAAGCTACACAGCAATTCACCAGCTTTCCTGCTGAATTTTATGTTCTGTTCCCTGTTGACACCAGTAATGAACTAGGATTACATGATTCTTCAGTTCTTTAGCAATTTTACATATTTTGCAAATCACTTTGCACAAAATTAATCATGGTAAAAACAGCAAACAGTATGTTAAAAATTCACCATTATAATTATGCATACTATTTTCCATTTGTCTATGCATAATCACATTTCAATCTATTTGCACTTTAGCATTTTGGTCTCTTGTTGAATATGTGTAACTGGTGACCCATTCAGTGTCATACAGGGCTAGAGTCACTAAAGTCACCGATTGCCTAACAACCAATCTTAATCGTTAACCCGATGCATTAAATGGCTCACCGGGTGTTTTTCCACATGATCGCTCATTTACTGATCTGGCCGGTTTGTTTTATGAATTTGTGTGTACGTTTTGCACTTTTATCGTGCTTTCTTATGTATGTAAGATTTTAGGGCTAGATTCACTAAGCTTACCGATCATGTTCTGACCACTTTGCGATCCTGACCTGATTCACTAATCTTCCTCCTGATGCGATCCGCACCCGAGCCGAGCATGCAAATGAGGGAAATGGCATGCAAATGTAGGAAGGCAGTGATTCACTAAACATTTTCAGGAATACCGACTGGGCTGACTGATCAAAAAAGAAGCGACTGCTGAGGACCAGTCGCTTTACTATCCTTGCCGATTCTCCTGCCTAGAAACACTCGTATCGAGGTTACAACCCCATATAAAACCACCATTAAAATTATATATATATAAATATAAAACTGTAAAATAACTTTACATAAGCGCAAGAATTCATTCTTGTTTTATATTTTTTCCAATGCACATTGTGAGCCCGGGTGAAAACTGCGGGCTCACAATGCGCATTGGACAGAATTATAAAACAAGCATGTCCTGTTTGATAAAAAAAAAATATGGCTACAACAAAAAAATTCACTGCGTCGGTCACAAAAATCCTTCATTTTTAGGGCCAGCAATGTAAACTACAGCCATCCCTCACCCTTTCTTTCGAACTTGCTTGTCGCGTGGATATGATGTCACGGGGTCGCATTGTTTGCTTTGCGCTTCACGGCCCAAGAAGCTGCACAACCTCATGGGATTCCTATGCTGTTTATATGACCGCATGATCCAAGCCTTGTTAACCGTGTCTGCTAGCAATGTTACATTTCTTTTCAAGAGTGAAATGGATGGCGGTTGTTGCCTCCGCTATCTTCTTCTTTTAGAAAATGAGGATGATGATGGAGGTAGAGAACGCAGAAGGCGATTACCTCCCTGCCCTCATCTGTTTCATGCATGAGTTGCCCTGGATGAGATGTCCGACCAGAATGTAATGAACGATTACCGTCTTAGCAGGGCAGCTATTTTACATCTTTATGCTGAAATTAGAGCTGACATAGATCCAAAAAGTTCTCGTTCACATGCAATGCCAGGTCTAGTGAAGCTGCTTGCCATCCTGCATTTTCTTGCCACCGGATCCTTTCAGCGTGTCATCGGGTGTACGAATGGTGTGGCCCAGCCATCAGTGTGCAGATCTTTGGGACAGGTTCTTCGAACAATCAAAAAAGTGCCAGACAATACATCAGCTTTCCTGAGGGTGTGGAAGAAGAATGTCAAATTAAAAAAGACTTTTTTTCAGCTTGCCAGAATGCCCAATGTATTGAGTGCCATTGACAGTTTACTCCCCCTTTGGAGAAGAAATGATATACCAGAACCGTATGATGGGGCACTCATTAAATGTACAATTTGTGATGCCAACCTAGGATCCTCAATGTTGTTTCCAAGTTCCCTAGTAGCTGCCATGATTCATACATACTGTCAAACTCCACCATTGGACAGAAATTCGCAGAAGGCAAATTTGGACAAGCATGGCTACTGGGTAAGTTGAATTCATGGTGTGTCAAAGAAGTCTGTGAGTAGTATTTTTTTTAACAGAAAGGATTCTTTTAACCTGATATTGTATTTCTTCTTACAGGGGATGGTAGATATGCTTGTAGTCCATGGTTAATGACCCTACTTCTGACACCAAACTCCGATGCAAAGAAATGTTATAACGAAGTCCACATCTCGACATGGTGTACTATTGAGCATACTTTTGGGGTACTGAAGAGCACTGCATCTCTCTGTGGGTCTCTTAATTTTAGTCCCCAGAAGGTGGCAGACATCGTATGTGTGTGTTGTGTGCTGCATAACCTTGCACTGAATCATCAAGTTCAACTACCACAGCCTCAGGACATGGACATGGAGTTGACATATATCCACCTCTTTCTAGATCGGATGTGCAACGGATACCAGAGTGAGGTGCCAGCTCATAGAGGATTACTTTTCCATTGGGCAGCTATGAGGTATATATTTGCAGTTTCAACTTCATTTACTTAAATTTGTGTGTACAACCAATGAGATCATTGAGTAGGCTCAAGGGACCTTTTTTCTCCAGATTCAACTGCCTTATTTTGGTGACCATTCACATTGCTAAATGTTTGAAAGAGGCAGCTGAATCTTGAAAAAAATGGATATGTTTGTGTGTCTCACACTTATCTCATTTTCATTGCTTGTGTGTAGACATGGGCATTGCCTTGTTTTTTTTGTTTCCCTGGGCTTTGTTTCTCCTGTGTATTCATGTCTGTGTTACCCGCTTAGAATTGTGGATTTTCAGGTTATAAGTATTTAAATAAAATAAAATGGCATGCAAATTAGATAAATGCTTTGCAAACTATCCACTGATGCAATACACCCCAAAAATAGTGATCAATAGCAATCACCTCCACTGACCGGAAAAACCAACACCTGTTGGTAACTGAGTTACCGATAGGTCTGCCTGTTCAGAAGTTGAGAGCAGGAGGGAAGCTTGGTCTTTCCTGCTCCGAGGCCCGCCTTCTTGGTGCATCATGTGATGCATGGGGAGGGGTCTAAGGCCCTGATTGGCTCAAGCACCTGTGGCCCCTCCCACTGAATCCCCTTGTTAAGGACCGTAGGCACCTGAGCCAATCAGGGCTTTAGGGCCCTCCCCATGCATCACATGACAGACAGGGAAGGGGAAGGCCCACCATTTTAGAGTGGCGGGCCTCAGAGCAGGAGGGACCAAGCTTACCTCCTGCTCTCAACTGCTGAACAGGTACGGGAAGAGGTTCATGGACCAGGAGGTCCAGGGGGAGCTTCCAGTGGCAGGAGGGAGTAGGCAACCCTCCCAACAATATATATATATATATATTTTTTTGGGGGGGGGAAAGTGATGGATAGGGGATGTTTCTAGGGGGTGGCTGACCCGGGGGTCATCCAGTGGCAGGAGGGAATGGGATCTTGCCAATTTTTGCTGACAGGAGGCTGTCATCATGGCAGGAGTGAGTGGGCATCCCTCCTATCAATTTTAGCTAGCATGGGGGGCATCCCTCCTGCTGATTTTTGATTAGATGTGAGGGCACATAGGGAAAAAAAACCCCCAAGCAGACCTATTGGTAACAGAGTTACTGATAGGTGTCGGTTTTTCTAGTTGGTGGAGGTGATTGCTATTGATCACTATTTTTTGGTGCATCATGTCAGGGGCTAGATTGCATGGTGTTTACCTAATTTGCATGGCATTTTAATATCAACCGACGGGATCAGTAAATGAACGATCACGCGGAAAAACACGCGGTGAGCCATTTTATGCATCGGGTTGGCAATTACGATCGGCTACACCAATCAAACCGGTTTAGCGACGATCATTAGGCAATTGATGACTTTAGTGCGTCTAGCTTTCAGATTATGAGCCCACGAGTGACAGAGCAAGTTTGAATATGTTAACTGCTTTTGTTGTACCACAGAAAGGCAGTATATCAAGAATATAATTGTAGTCATCATCAAATTAAACTTGAAGCCCTTTCCTTGTCTGCCTTCTCTCTATAGTATGCTGTAATTTAAGCTCACTGCATTTCAGGAATCACAAAAATTCTTGCAGAGGAATTACTACTAACTGGATAATCAAAAGAAAAGGAATGAGAAAAAAACAACAATTAAAGGCTGTTTCATTGCGTGCTAATTTGCTGGCATGCTTAAGTGATGCAAAGACCAAATGTGCCATTCAGCTCTACTGTTTAGTGCCATAATTGTCAAAATGAGCACACAGGATGAACTGTCCATACAGCCAAGTAGTCAGATCTCTTTGCATTATTCTCATGAGGCACATTCTGTGATACCTTTCAGAGCTAGAATTCAATAGGGTTCTATCCTCTCATCTCTTCTGCATTATGAATAAAAACATGAAATTAGTTTTATGTCAGAAGAACAACCCCTAAGACACTTGTAAGTTATAATTATGATTTCTAAGCTGTTTGGCTTGTCACTGTCGAGGAATTCACAGTCGGAGACATCCAGACCTTTATTAGCTAAGACATACTGCATTGGCTAAGGAAAATTAACTGCGGTTCTTTTATCTGTATTCTGCTATATTTAGCAACAGTAATAAAACACAGCAACTAAAATGTACCCTGCATTCATGAGCACCTTATTTAGATAAAGAGAATAGATTGGGTAGCTATCTGTTTATTGATCTATAGATTATAGTCAAAAATAATTAAAATGAAGGAAAGCTGACCTCTTGAAGTTTCATAAAACAGCTCTTTTTGTAGATCAAATAAATGGATATATTCCATGAGTAATGGAGGTAATGGTGAGCGCTTACACACAGAGAGGAATTCAGGCCCGCATTCTATAAACAGCGCCATTGTCAGTGGCCACCGATCGTGTTTATAGAATTACACCTTCAGGAAAGGTAGACACCGGAAATGTAGGCCAGGGTTTTCAAGGCCTACATTTCTGGGATCTATCTTTGCCTTGAATCGTGCCTACGGAGCCGCTTTATGGCACCTATTGCCACTTCTGGCATTAGGCATCATAAAGCATCTCTGTAGACACGATTCTAGTGCTGTTTTTAAAGCACTGGTAGGCGCCTTGACATTTTTTAAAAAAGTTCTTTTAAATTGGCATTTCACACTTAACTTAGGCACTGATAGAATATGAATATGGGCCTCAGTAAATAGTGCCCAAAGTTAGGTACCAGGAAGATCTCGCTAAACTAGTATTCTGTAAAGCAGGGCTGCCCAAGTCTGGTCCTCGAGATCTACTGGGAGGCCAGGTTTTCTGGCTATCCGTAATGAATATGTATGAGAGAGATTTGCCTGCACTGTCTTCTTGGTATGCGAATCTCTCTCATGCATGTTCATTGTGGATATCCAGAAAACCTGGCCTGCCAGTAGATCTCGAGGACCGGACTTGGGCAGCCCTGCTGCAAAGGGTGTTCTGCGCAGAGCAGCCTTTACAGAATACAGTGTTCCCCCTGTCGTTCGCGGTCAGCAGCTTGCAGTCCCGGTCATTCGCGGAATACTACCTCTTCCTGCATTAAGTTGGGCCTTATCCAATCAGGAGCTGCTTTGACACGCAGATCCTGATTGGTAAGGCCCGACTTAGTGCAGGAAGAGGCGATCGAAGCATACAGCGAGTGATTTCCTGCACTCGCCGGCGCTCCGGCTGCTCTCTCCTGCCTCTCCCGCTGCCCTCTCCAGTCTCCCCCATGAAAAACCGTATTTGTGGTTTTTCAAGATTCATGGGGGTTCCTGGAACGGAACCCCAGTGAATATCGGGGGAGTACTGTACGAGCTTGGCCAGATTTCACGCCTAACTTTGTGTGCAAACACTTACATTTGCTGAACAGTGGTGCAAATACTGCAGACAATTAGTGGCAGTTAGTCATGTAAATTACATTATTCTATAATCTATCCTTTGAAATTATATGAAGCTACAGACATTTCCTCTGTTATTTTTTCCATATTTTTTCCATATTTCCATATTTTTTCCATATTTTTCCTCAATTATATTTTCCATATTTGATTCTTTGCTATAATTATTGTAGTTATACCCCTATCCCTTTTGTATCATGTTAGTCCTTGTCTGATTCTGTCCATATTTTTAGCCTGTAATATTATGGCCTTGTTTTTTTTTTATCATATAAATCACTTAGAAGTCTTTATAAGCGATATTATCAAATTTTAAATAAACCTGAAACCCGATTGCGCCTAAATTCCTGGTATGTTCCTGACCCACCCTTGGCCACCCTCCCTTTTGAGTTGTCCCCTCCCCCCATAAAATTTAGGCATGCATGTTATTGAATAGGGCATAGGGCAGGTACACACGCACCTCCAAAAGCATGCCAATTAGCCACAATTTTTGATTGTTAATCGTTTATTATCACAATAGTTTCGGTGTGGATCTGAGCTCTGTACTCAAATTTGGGCAACTGATGTAGAATCTGGGGAACAGGGGTTACTGTGCTAAACTTCAATAGGGTTCTTCTTGTTCAATAGCTTATTCTGTTTATTGTGTGTAACCCCCCAATAAACAGCATTCTGCAATGCAATTTATATTGTGGCCGGGCCAGACCCCAAGTAGGTGGGAAACCCCGGCTCGGATCATAGGTAAGATTTTTAGGAGCGCCTTTTATATGGTTGGTCAAAGGAAAAACCCGGAGACTGGACTTCTAGCAAAACTTCTTTGGGTTTATTAACATGCAAGCCCAAAACATCACTGCCTTCACGTTTGTCACAGAGCACAGTCATTGAGTTCACAGTATATTACATAAGTCCCGGGCACTGTGTGCCTCTGCCTGTGACTGTCAATCTTCCTCAGTGCATTGAAATCATCATTAAAAAAAAACAGAAAAAAATTGCTTCTGCAGCTTCTTCACTGCCTCTGTAGCATCCCCTCTCAGGACTAAGACTTCTCCCCCAACCCAAGCTGGTTTACTAATTCACAGCTGAGCACAACAGGTGTCAGCAAGCTTTCCCCTATACTTTGTAGAAGAAAAAAAACACGTTTTTGGCTTTTATTATTTTCCTCTTTCTCTCCTAGTCCCTCCCTTTGAAGGACGTTCACAACCTGAACCCAGGTTGTGCGGGCAAACCTCCCTTATGCTAAAGGTCTTTATCGCCCACCCAAACATGCCTCTAACATCCAGAATTTTAATTCAAAGGGCACTTAAGAGAACTGAGGTTCAAGGAATTATTTTGGCATTACTTAATTAGGCACTGCTGCCATGCCTTTTCTAGCTCAAGACTCCATGTCCATGTCTTCCTCAAACATGTGTTCTCTAGAGCCTTCCTCACTGAGCATTTCCCAGGCTGGCTCCAGGGGATTAGGGCTCTCTATGAAGTCCTGCACTTCTGCTGGTTCTTCCCATCCCCCCCTTTGAATCCCTGCCAGCCCTCTCAAACCATTTTCCCCTTCAGGAACACCCTCTAGCTCCTCACCCCAAAACGTGCTAGGAAAGTTATGGTACTTCCCTGGAGGTAATCTCTCTCCCCTGGTGGGCTGGTGTCCTGAAAGCTTTCTTGGCTGGCTGGTGGAAGAAGGGAGATAGCAGCTATCTTGGTTTGCTGCTGGGCTCCTACAATCAGGAACAGGTGAGCCTCCTCCTCCTCCCTGATTACTCTGCCTTCTGCCTATTTGAGGTTTGCATGGTTGCAGGGCTCCGTGACCAGCTCCACCCCCTTCTACCTGGATTCCTCTAACCTGGGGAAAGGAGTAATAGGGACTGGCCTGTGGTTTCAGTGCCCTCCCTTCCAGAATTCTGGGCTGGCTCCACCCCGGCTTTTCCGCCATGTTATGTGGTCGTGCTACCCTGCTGCTTTTACCAGGAGAAATAGGCTTTAGTTTAGAGCTGGCAGCCTTAAGGGCTGTATTTCTGACTGGACCCACAGTCTTTTTACCTGTGACAGGGGCTTCCCTGTCACATTATAAATACTTAACTGTGCTCAGTAATTTTATTTGTTTAGACTTTGAACATGGACTTTTCACTGGAAAATTACATGAGGACTATTTACTAATCAGTGTAATTATTAGCCCTGCACACTAATTTCCATTCTAAATCAAGTAATTGAAAAGACTGAAAGTGGCACCATATTATAGTTATTAAAATAGATGAATAGAGCTCTTTAGCTCATTTCCCCTTATTTACTGTAAAGCCTAATTTTGTACAGATTGTCAGGGTTGAAAAGAGACATCCAAGTCAGGACATTCACAATATGCAGTGAATTTTACAAAAGGTTCATTGAATGCAGAGCATTTATTTTAAAAAATATATGTAAAACAGCAGTAAAATACTTGTACAGTAGAATCTCAGTTAACCGATACTCAGTTAACCAGCACTCTCAACCAACCGCCGGTGAAAAAAAAGACCCCGAAGCAACAACAGCAGCATTTCCAAGCCGTGAACCCCCCTCCCTTCATTAAGCCCTGAAGTAGTAGCAATCCTGAGCCGCGAACCCCACCTCCCTCCCGACTGAAGCATCAGTGAGGCAGCGGTCCTGAGCCCCTCCCCCAAGCCCCAAAGCAGCAGATGCAGGTGAGCTGAGAATCCCCTCACTTCCTCCCTCCCTTTCTTACCCAAAGCGTCAGCCTGCTACCCACCCAATTCACTAAATGGCGTGATTTTCCCCATTGTCCGATCTAACCCATGCAAATTAGTAAAACCCCATGCAAAATAGCCAAGCGATTGATTCACTAACATTTGCTTGGCTATTTTGAATCGGGTTTTACTAACCTAAAACCCGGCTGTTGTAGACCTCCGTGCAAATCATTTGCATACAAACATGATAATGAATCAATCGCTGTTTCAAAATCGGCCAGGGAATTGGCCAACAGCAATTGAATTGCTATCTTTAGTGAATCTGGCCCATTGTTTTCTTTAAAGACCAAATCAAAAGCAACAGCAAATCTGCAGTTATTGCAAAGCTCCACTTTTCCTTTGTCAATAGTGACTACAGCGAGGCTCATAAGCCTACTACATCAATGGCCTTTCAAACAAAACTCCCTTACTATGGGATATATTTTTTAAAGTTCTTTTAGAGAGGTCATCTGTCAGAGGATTCTCACAAGTAAAATATAGCAAGATAACTGCATTTTTCTTTTTAACTCAAAATTATCAACAAAATCTTCAGATTGACCCCGTAGCAAATTATTAAGAGAAACAGCCAATTTTAAAACAGGGTCAACTTCATAAATATGGTTAAATGTCTGTATTTTAAAAATTACCACTCACGTTTCTCTGTCACAAAATTGTCACGGGCTTCCCAAATTAACCAGAACTGGCAGATCTCATACACATACTCAGTCAGTAAAAAACCTTAACAAAATACTTTAAAAAAAACCCCAACTAAGGCTCCTTTTACTAAGCTGCGCTAGTGGTTTTAGCATGCGCTACAAGGCCACACATGCTAGACACTAACGCCTCCATAGAGCTGGTGTTAGTTTTTCCATATAGCGCAGGGGTTAGCGTGCGCTAATCTGCAGCGCGCGCTAAAAACACTACCGCAGCTTAGTAAAAGGAGCCCTAAGCGCTCTCCGCTAGCAACACATGAAGAAGGACACAGTACTACTCAAAAGGGTCCAGAGAAGAGCGATTAAGATAGTTAAGGGACTGGAGGAGTTGCCGTACAGGGAAAGATTAGAGAACCTGGGCCTCTTCTCCCTCGAACAGAGGAGATTGAGAGGGGACATGATCAAAACATTCAAGGTATTGAAAGGGATAGAATTAGTAGATAAGGACAGGTTGTTCACCCTCTCCAAGGTAGGGAGAACGAGAGGGCACTCTCTAAAGTTGAAAGGGGATAGATTCCGTACAAACGTAAGGAAGTTCCTCTTCTCCCAGAGAGTGGTAGAAAACTGGAACGCTCTTTGTCATAGGGGAAAACACCCTCCAGGGATTCAAGACAAAGTTAGACAAGTTAGACAAGAACCTAACGGATGTAGCGGTATATAAGAAATAAATTACATTACATTACATTACAAGTTCCTGTTGAACCGGAATGTACGCAGGTAGGGCTAGTCTCAGTTAGGGCATTGGTCTTTGCCCAGAGGGCCGCCGCGTGAGCTGACTGCTGGGCACAATAGACCACTGGTCTGACCCAGCAGCTGCAATTCTTATGTTCTTATGTTACCATATATATTTAAGCCAGCTTGACAGTTTAGAACACTTCTGGGGAGTTCTAAAAGTGCTGAGAGCTTGTGCTACAAAGGTTTAGAAGACGTTCATGATCTCCTTTTCCATCCTCTGCACTCTGGACAAAGCCCCACATACCAAACAGAGCCCCTTTTTCAACCCCTTACCTTGGCAGGGTCTTCCCCCTTTCTTTTATTAAATATTTTCCTTTACATTGGCTCCTAGATTTGGCGGCATATGCCACGTTCTGCTGCATGGCTCTGCTCACGAGCCAGCAGCCACACGTGGCCAGCATGCATGTGCTCCAAAAAAGAATTGCTGAGTCGGTACCTTTCCTGGTCCGCAGATCTTCAGGGAGCTCTCTGGAGCCTCCCCAGTGCTGATCCGGCACTTTCTTCTTCCTTTTTGGACTCCAAACATCCCTCTTGCATTGCCCCCAACTAGGCCTTGGGCCCTGAGACCCTCTGCACATGCTCAGCCAGGTGATGTCACTGCTATGCATAATGTATTGACTTTATTGTGCATGCATGACAAGGCCTCCAAGCTTCCTGCTACTGCAGCACTATCTCAGCACTACCTCACAGCCCTACTTTTCTCCTTTGATGCTCCCTAGCCTCACCAATGCGTCAGTGCGGACTTGCAGCATGTCCTTTCCTCCCGTGGACCCCAGGACTCTTCAGCCGCATCAACAATGTAACACACTGCCTAGACACTTGCAGTAGCTTGCAGCTCTCTCCTTTCCGCCACTCCGGAACTCCTCCTCCTCACAGCCCTGGATCCAGAGTAGCCAGGTATTTTATTTTTATAAAAAAAAATTTTCACCCTGCTGAGTTGCACTTAAATAGAAGCAGATTAATGCTTGCTGAAAGTAAACTGATATTTTGTGCTGCTAAACTCTGAGTAAAACTCCTGTTATCCAAGTCTGGCCTTTCAGAATATTCCTCTTCCCATTCCAGACTTGTATAAACCCCTTTATCTGCCTTCTTCAAAGCCAGGCAAAGCACTAAGGGCTCCTTTTACTAAGCTGTGGTAGCATTTTTAGCACACGATGCAGATTAGCGCATGCTAACCCCTGCGCTACGCAGAAAAACTAACGCCAGCTCAATGGAGGCGTTAGCGTCTAGCATGCGTGGCATTGAAGCGTGTGTTAAGCGCGTGCTAAAAACGCTAGCGCAGCTTAGTAAAAGGAGCCCTAAGTTTACCATTTATGCACAGAATCTTTCTTGCTTCAACATAAAAAAATAAACAACAAATAACCTCAAACTCTCCTTTTTTAAAAATAAAGGACAAAGGGGACTATTTTCATGCTGTGTTTGCATGTATGTTCTTAAAATTTTACAAAGCACGTGCAGTCCTAGTTTATTCCTTTATATCATTTACCCCTAGAGAAACAGATGGTTGACTTGCCTCGTGTGAGACAAGAAAAAAATTGAGTTACGCCTTTACAGCAGACGATTTGCAATGTTAGCTACAGTTTATTAATGTTAACCAAATAAAAATGACATTAGCGTAAAAGATCTACATGACACCTCGGAACTCCTGAGATTAAACCAGATGGTCATTTCTAACTGTTGTAATCTAGTAATCTCTGTTGAGAGGAAAACTATTGATTGCATTTCTGACTTTAAATGCAAGCCCCATATCTATACATGTCCACACTGATATCAGTTGCTTGAAATCCAATACTGAGGTGTAGATTGGGAGATGATGTTAGAAGCTGTCTATTGAACTTGTCAATTCCATCTGTTGTCCTAATTCTTTTAAGTACCGGCTGTAGTTTTTGTTATATCAACATTAGATTAAGAAGTCATATATTACTGTTCTTATTGGCTGGGAAATCCAACTAAGCCTGTAATTAAATGGCTTTGGATCTCTGAGGGTGGGGGTGGGGCTTTTATGACAGGATGAAAGAGAGTTCACAACCAGCAAACAACAGGTACTGTATATGTGAATATAAACCAAGATTTGGGGGCCAAACAAATGGCCCAAAAGTGGGGATCTCGGCTTATATTCAGGTTAGCACCCACCTTCCCCCCCCTACTGGACCTGTTGCAGGCCTCTGCCAAGCCTGACGTAAGATCTGGTGGTCTAACAGTGGGCTGGGACAAAAGGGATCCCTCCCGCTTCCTTTCCTGGCCAACTATAAAAATGTTTACATCCCTCCCACCTCCCCCTGCGTTGCTTTAAAATCCCCGGTGGTCCAGCAGTGGGATGAGTCAGGAGGGACCCATCCTGCCTCCTGTCCCGGCCGACTGTGACTTCTTTTACCTTCTTTTCACTGAAGCCTCCTTTTCACTAAAGCCAGCAGGATAAGGAGGAAGCATCCTGCCAGTCCCTCCTTATCCTACCAGAAGCCTCACTATCAACGGACCTCGGCTCCACCATCCTGACACTGCAATCAGCAGCTCCAAGCCCTAGGTGGGTCTCTCCTGCTGGCGAGCTCCACCGATTGTGTGGCCCTTCGTTTAGATCATACAAGGACAGAGAACATCAAACTTATAGAAATGTACCACCAACAAGACTACCTTGACTACTTGAATACAAGATATTGAACCCTTAACCCTATTTTTAACATAATCTCTTCTTCCTCCATCAAGAACAATCTGACATCAGCCCACATATCAAAACTCACTGAGTAAATCACACCACATGTACAAACAGCTACAATGTTCTGGTCCACACACTAATTCTCTGCTTACTGCTCAGCAGCAAGGGAAGCAAATCTTATCCAACCTCTTTTCACCACAGATCAATAGTTAACCACCTCTACAACACCCCATTTAGAAATACTGGCCCATGTAACAGTTGAAATACTGAACACATGCAACAGATGATACCGACTATAACAGGCCCATCTATGTACAGAAATCTACACTACAAAAACCACAGAGAACAAAGATGTACCAAACTGATAAAAATCCTCCTTACCCAACCAAATACCAATAAATACATGCCTATCCCCTGCGGATATATAAATTCATGATCAGCAGCCAACAAAACAGAAATTTTCAAAGTTCTAATGAAAGAACAACAATCTGGTCTTCTGTTCCTAACAGAAACATGGTTGGCCAATCAGGAAAACCCAAGATCTTCCCAGATGAGAACACTACTTCTATACATATCATTCTTTACTTGAATCCCTCAGTGCCAACTCACTAGAAGTACTGCTATGTGAAATAAATGACCCTACCATCCAAGGACCAACATGCTGTATCCTAACCTATATACTGCCTGGAAAATGGTCAAAAGTAGAAACACAATTCTCAAACATAATCTCTAAATATGCAATAGACTATGACTTCAGACTTCTCTTTAGAGACCTGAACCTACACTATAAGAACATAAGAATAGCCTTACTAAGTCAGACTAATGATCCATCTAGCCCACAGAGGCCAATCCAAGTCACAAGTACCTGACAAAAACCCAAATAGTAGCAGCATTCCATACCACCGATCCAAATTTTGAACTTCCATGCAGTTAACTTCAACTCCTTGGATTATCTAGGTTTCAAATCCTTTTATTAACCAATCCACCCATGAAAAAGGCCACCAACTATACCTGATTGCCTCCACAACATTCATGGCTGGAATAGGCAAACTGGAACTAAACTCTGCCAAGTGAGTACCCTGGTCAGATCAATTTCTCCTAAACTTTGCCCTATTTTGGAAAGAATCAACCAGAACCCAACCACCCATTCTCTAGTAAACTACAGACAAAAAAAATCACACCAAAAACCTTTTGGAGGGAAATTGATACCTCTCTAGCCTCCCCTCCTACCATGATACCTGACTTCCTAGGCTACTGGAACACAATCTGCAAGGAGACTGAACAAACTATCTCCACTCAAATACAGACAGACAAAACAAAGAACCTCAAACAAATGTTTGATATAGAGCTATGGTCCATGAAAAAGTTCTGTCACCATTTAGAACCCTACTGGAGAAACCACCCCAGCACAGAAAACAAGAGCACCTGGAGGAAGAAAATCTTAGAGTACAAATCCATTTTAACTAAAGAGAGGAAGGAATACTACTCTAAACTCACAGGAAACAAGACACCAAATTTTAGTAAATTATTTCTACTAGTAAAACAAATGACCTCGCAACCCCCTCACAAACAGTACCAACACTACCACTCTCTCAGCCCCAGAATTAGCCAACTATTTTAAAACTAAAATCTAGACAATTCGAGACAACTAACCACCATCAATCACAAATGTGGCTTAGGCATAATCAAATGTGACTTAGGCATAATCAAAAATGTGCCTAAGTCTGAGGTTGGATGTTTTGTACAAGACGTCCACAAGCCCAGCAGGAAAAATGTCCATTTTTAAAGCTGCTAAACGTCTATTTTTTATTTTTGAAAATGAGCCGGGTATGTTTTGGTCTTTAGGACGTCTACCTTTTTTGCCCATTTTCAAAAATAAAAACGTCTACACGAGAAATGTACAAAAGCAAGTTTTGTAGATGTATCTACCAACTACTTTGTCTGATCATGGCAAATGGAATCCCCATCAGTTGAGCCGGTTTGGTGTATTCCTGATGGGGATTCCCCTGCCAGGATTAGCTGAGCTGTGGAGCGCTATACTCCTCTCCCTAACATCCCACTGTCACCCCAACATACCCCTGACATCGCCCTATCTCCCTCATCCCCCCTGACATCCCGGCATTGCCCTTATATCCCCAACATCCCACTGATATCACATACCTCCTCCAACATCCACTGACATCTCTACCCCTCCCACATCTCCCCCTACATTCCTGGGCCCCCCTCCCCCTCCCATATCCCAGGAACCTCCCGTACCTTTGGAAGATCAAACGACAGGAGGGAAGCTGCAAATAATGGGGCTTCCCCCTCCCAATGCATTATGAGCCAATCAGGGATGTCAAGAGGATATCGGGGATGTCAGGGGTAAGGGTGGAGGGCTCCATGGCTCAGTTAATCCTGGCAGTGGGAATCCCCATCAGCTGAGCCACTAGGAATCCCTGAAACTGGCTCAGCTGATGGGATTCTTCGGCCGCGATCAGCTGATGAGAAGCTTATTGCTGTTTTGACACCTGCCCCCCCACTACCTGCTAAATACCACCCTACCCATCTTCCTTGGATCATTGACCCAGTGAATTAATGACCACATGACAACTGGTCTTTTTCCTAAATTTGGAGGTGGAATTGTCTTAACCCCCATCCCAAAAAATCCAAAATACAACTTAGATGATATCATTAATTACAACTAGTCACATCCATCCCATTGTTCACAAAAAATAATGAAAGGATATAACACAGAACAACTTCAATGCTATCTTCAATGCTTTTATATCCTTCACCTCTCACAATCAGGATTTAGGAAAAATCATAGTACAGAGACAGTAATATCCATAATAATTGCATCCAGTAAAGAACTACTTTGCAAAGCCCACTGTGCTGTTATCATCCAGTTTGACCTCAGCAGCACTTTCAACCTAGTAGACTTTGATCAAGTGCTAGAAACCGTAGGTCATTTTGGCCTGCATAGGCCCACCCTAACATGGTTCCAAGGCTTCTAACCCAACGCCACTATACCGTCAAAAAGTCAATAAATTTTCAAACATAAGAACAGCCTTACTGGATCAGACCAATGGTCCATCTAGCCCAGTATCCCGTTTTCATGGAGGATAATACAGGTCACAAGTACCTAGAAAAAACCCAAATAGTAGCAGCATTCCATGCCACTGATCCAGGGCAATCAGTGGCTTCTCTCATGTCTGTCTTAATAGCAATTTATGGACTTTTCCTCCAGGAATTTGTCTAAACCTTTTTTAAAACCAGCTACATTAACTGTTCTTACCACAACCTCTGACAATGCATTCTAGAGCTTAACTATTCTCAAGGCTCCCCACTCTTATCTACACTGTTAAACCTGCATATACATTCCCTGGGAACTACCTTAGAACAGGCCAGAATGAATAATTTTTCCTATGCTGATGACATCACAGTCATCTTGCCAGTCACCTCACTTATAGCAGACACCCTCCCTACCATAAATACCTGAGCTTAAGGGTGCCAAAACCTTACCTTACATATCTCCCACTAAATCATCTCTCTCTCCTTCAATCTGTTCAAAATTCTGTTGCACAAATTATATTTCGCCAGAGATGGTATGCATATATCATCCCTCTCGTCAAGTTATTTCATTGTCTCCCTATCCATTTCTGTACACAGTTCAAGCTCCTCTTAACGACTTACAAATGCATTCACTGTACTTCCTCAGTATCTTTCCACTCTTATTTCTCTCTATACTCCCTGGAAGCTCTGTTTATTGGGTAAATCTCTCTTATTTATTTCTCGCCCTCCCAGAAAGCTATGGGCAAGTAATAGTAGAACAAACAGTTTCAGCGGGGTAACAGAAGAACCAGTGAGTTAACAGAAAACAGAGGGAGACTAGATACAATATTAAAGGCTAACAAATTATCATCAAGGAATAATGTACAGATTCCATAGGCAGTGGCTCTAAGTACAAGGTGAGGCTAACATGTTATCATGTACAGAGGGGAACCAGGTGGGACATAGTTTAGTGTACATTAGCGTCCAGATCCAATACTCTTAGTCACGCTTGCCTCCTCACGGCAATAGATAATGCTAACGCTCTTGAGCTTAGAGGGCTCACTGGGAGGTCCTGAATCAAACTACTCTCTGTAATATTAATTACTAGTGTTTAAGCCTGTTACATTAATGGGTGCTAGAGTAGATGTCTGTCTGTCTGGTTTTTTTCTCTTTGTCTCTCTCTTCTTGGATGCTGTCTGTCTGTCTGTGTCTCTCCCTAGCCCCCTGTCTGTCTGTCTCTCTCTCTGTCTGTCTCCCTGGCCCCCTGCCTGCCTGTATTTCTCTGTTGCGCCATGCCTGCCTGACTCTCCATAGCCCCCTTCTGTTTCCCCCACTCCCAGAGCAAAGCATGATTGCTGTCTGCCCCCAGCACACCCCTCCCACCCAAAGAAGCCCCCTTTCCCTCTCCCCTGCCCCCTGTTGTGCCAGGCCTGTCTGCTCTGTGGCTCCCTTCTGTTCCCTCCTCCTCCCAGAGCAAAGCATGATTGTTGTCTCCCCCCAGCACACCCCTCCCCCCAAAGCAGACCCCTTTCCCTCCCCCCTGGCTCCCTGTTGTGCCATGCCTGCCTGCTCCGTGGCCCCCTTCTGTTCCCCCCCTCCCAGAGCAAAGCATGATTGCTGTCTGCTACCCCAGCACACCCCTCCCCCAAAGCAGCCCCTTTCCCTCTCCCCCTGGCCCCCTGTTGTGCCATGCCTGCCTGCTCCGTGGCCCCCTTCTGTTTCCCCCCCTGCATCCATGGTCTCTGGTGTCTTCTGGCCCACCGGCACAAACCGCTGCTGCTGCCGCTGCTGCTCCTCTTCAACAAAGCAGCCTGCTGAGGTTTGCCAGCCGGCTGTAGCGAACCTTGCAGGCCGCTCTCCACTTCGGTAGTACGTTCCCTCTGATGTAATTTTATGCAATGACATCATTGTGCCGGTAGCACTAACATGGAATTTGGAAACAGGAGAACAAAAACTGAGGACCTTCACTCACTCTTTATAAATTTAATTTAATAATAATTAATATTACAGAGAGTAGTTTCATTCAGGACCTCCCAGTGAGCCCTCTAACCTCAAGAGCGTTGGCATTATCTATTGCCATGAGGAGGCATGCGTGGCTAAGAGTGTTGGATCTGGATGCTAATGTACGCTAAACTGTGTATGCCCTTTGTCCCACCTGGTTCCCCTCTGTACATGATAACAGGTTAGCCTCACCTTGTACTTAGAGCCACTGCCTATGGATTCTGTACATTATTCCTTGATGATAATTTGTTAGCCTTTAATATTGTACTAGTTTCCCTCTGTTTTCTGTTAACTCACTGGTTCTTCTGTTACCCCGCTGAAATTGTGTTTGTTCTACTGTTACCTGAGCTTTCTGAGAGGACGAGAAATAAATCTAAATAAATAAATAAGAGAGATTTACCCAATAAACACAGCTCCCAGAGAGTGTAGAGAGAAATAAGGGTGGAAAGATACTGAGGAAGTACATAGTGAATGCATTTGTAAGTCATTAAGAGGAGCTTGAACTGTGTACAGAAATGGATAGGGAGACAATGAAATGACTTGAGGAGAGGGATGATGTATGCATACCAACTCTGGCGGAATATAATTTGTGCAGCAGAATTTTGAACAGATTGAAGGGGAGAGAGATGGTTTAGTGAGAGATATGTGAGAAGCATATTGTACTATCTAAGTGTGAAATCATGAGAGTATGGACAAGGTTTCTGACAGTGTCTTTAGAAAGGTAGGGATGGATTTTGGTGATATTATAGAGAAAGAAATGGCAGGTTTTAGCAGTCTGTTGGATTTGTGCATAGAAAAAGAAAGAGAGAGAGAAGAGTCAAAATGATTATGCCCACCCCCACCTCCCAAGGTTATGAGCTGATGAGTAAGGGAGGATAAGAATATTATTCACAGAAATAGTGAATGGGGGAAAAGGAGAGATGGACTTAGGGGAAAAGATAAGAAGTTCTGCCTTGGTCATGTTGAATTTCAGATACAACCAGACAGAGATAAGATAAAAACCATAACAGAGTCTTGACATCTAAGTACTTCAAGGAGAAGATGGTGATCAGCAGTGTTAAAAGCAGCAGATAGATCAAGAAGGATGAAGATAGACTAGAAGACTTTGGATCTGGCCAGAAAGACTGGAGACTTTAGCAAGGGCTCTTTCAGTTGAATGTGGAGTGTGAAATCTGGATTGTATTAGATCAAGAATATCTTGAGATGAAAGAAGGTTAAGACAATGTTGGTGAACAGCACGTTCAAATAGCTTTGATAAGAATGGGAGGAGGGAGATGAAGGAATAGTTAGAAAGGAAGAAGTTTTTCTTAAGAAATAGTGTAACAACAGTAAGTTTGAATGCATCTTGACCAGTTGCAGTGAAAAGTGAAAAATCGAGGATATGACAGAGAGAAAGGATGATAGTAGGAGAGAGAGTACTGAGTAGATGGGTGGGAATAGGATCTGAAGAACAGG
This sequence comes from Geotrypetes seraphini, assembly GCF_902459505.1. NCBI lineage: Eukaryota > Metazoa > Chordata > Amphibia > Gymnophiona > Dermophiidae > Geotrypetes > Geotrypetes seraphini. The sequence goes on along the minus strand of NC_047089.1, from coordinate 166,940,961 downwards.
TACTGAGTGAATAAGGAAAGAAAATGAGCATTTTCCTCTTCAGTGATTTCAGAACAGGTGCCAAGAGTTGAAGAAAGGTTGAGAAAATGGAGTGAGGGAAGAAGAGGTGGATGTTACTTGGTAGAGAACACAGTTTATCGTGTTAATCTTGTCAGTGAAGTGCTGAGCCATAGTCTGGGGAGAAAATAAAGGAGAAGGGTTGGAGGTGAAGGCACAGAAAGTACCTGTTCTTGCATATTAAATCTTTCTGCAGCACTCATATGGAGAGTGGCAAAAGCAGTAGATACTGCAGAAGGGGGAATAATAACCAGATCTAGAAACATACATGAGCCTGCAAGAAAGCAGAGATTTAGACTAGACAATGACATAGGCATAAATTTGTCCCCGTCCCCGCAGGAACTCAATTTTCCTGTCCCGTCCTTGTGAGTTTTATCGCTATCCCTGTCTCTGCCCCATTCCTGTAAGCTCTGCTTTAACTGTACAAGCCTCAAAAAACTTATGATTTTAAAGTGTTTGAGGCTTGTGCAGATGAGGAAGGAGCTTCCAGGAATGGGGCAGGGACAGGAAAAGAACTCGCGGTGACAGGATGGGAAAATGAGTTCTCATGGGGACAGGGAAAAATTTGTCCCTGTGTCATTCTCTAATTCAGACTTAGAGACTTTAGGTTTGGGTGGGAGAAGACACTCTATGATTGTCTGGGAACTGGAAATAGGGAGCTAGGGATATTGAGTGAAGACTCAGGGATTTGGTAGGGTTGAAGAGTGGATATTTAAAGATTGTGGGATCTAGATTATAGGAAGAGCCAGAAGGCTTTGGACAGGGTGAGATACCAAGGTAGGAAACAAGCCTTTGATGGTAGGAATGGAGAAGATATAAAAGAATAATGGGAACCTTGGTAAATGTGTAAGATTTAAAAAAAAAAAAAAAGACTGACATTGGAGAGGAGATGAGTAACAGAGAAGGAACTGCAATTGGTGAAGAGATGAGAGGTAAGAGAAGATAGATGAGGCTGAGGAGCAGATTAACACAGAGGGTGGAAAGAGGGGACTAAAAATTGAATAAAAGATAGAGGAATAGAAGGGTTGGGGAAATGGAAGAGCTAGGGAAGGAAAAATAGGTAATGGAAAGCTGGTGAGTAGCTGAGAGGTGAAAAGAAATTACATTTAGCTATAGGTATATAAAAATTCTTGGATTTACTTTGTGACTGTCTTCTTGTAACCCATTCTGAGCTTTTTGGGAGAATGGGATAAAAATATAAGTAAATAAAAAATATGAGAGAAATGGAGAAAAAAAAAGATGAAACAGGAGGATTGGCATCAGAGTAGGAGAGGAAGAGAAGACAGGGAGAGTGAAAAAAACAGATAATGGAAATGAAATCCTGGAAAATGACTTGGAAGAAAACTACCAAGAGAAAGTAGTAAAGAAAGACCAGAACCATCTCAGTTTGGATTAAAAAAAATGTTCAGACTGATCAGAGAAGAAATGATCAAAAATGTAAAATTTTAAAATATTCCTTGTATTTTGCTCCATAGAAAAGGAAATAACATTTATATTTCTTCATTATTAACTGCTCATAGAGTGGTTTCTTGGGTTTTATGTCTGAATGTTTTTTTTCTCATATGTAGGCTCTTATTCTTATTAAATACAGATCTGTGTTTGCCTTTGTAACCAAGGTGTGAGATACTGTTATCATGTATATTCTGTCTAAAAATCCACAGTGGTCCAGTGTGTTCTCTTTTTCTAACTGGAGACGAGCTGCTGTAGAACATCTGCAGTGCTGACTAAAGTAGCTTTACATTTTTAGATTTGATGCTGGTATGGTATGGAAGGCTTCCGAGTGTGGTATGCAAAGTTTTATATTGCTTCATTTAGGATTAAATTCTATAATGGAAGATAATTTGGAAATGGGACTTTGCCTTTGCTCATTTTAAATTTTGGGAGGGCTTTATGTAAAGATTTCTCCCCCCCCCCCCCCCACAGGTACTCAGAAAGCATGCAGATCATATTCATATAAAAATGGGCACTAAACAATGACCTTCTGTATGTATACCGTATAACATCTGTGCAATATCTTTTACCTTTGCAAGAATTCTGAGTAGGAAAAAACATAAATTTATCAAAAAGAAATTATTTATAGTTATGCAGATTATTTACATGCTAATACTTGGGGTCTTTTTACTAAGGCGTGATAGTGCATCTTAGCGCACGCTAAATGCTAACGCATGGCAACGCATCTATAGGATATAATGGACGCATTAGCATTTAGAGCGCACTAATATTTAGCGTGCTAAGATGCACTAGCACACCATAGTAAAAGGTCCCCTTAATGAATTGCTTTCTATGATTGTTTAGCAGTTAATTATCTGCAATCTGAATCAAATTCACATGTAAAAAAAACTAGAAATGAAAATTTATTCTGTGTGCAAAGTGTTCCCAGAATTAGCTCCTTAATAAAATAATTATACTTCTGGAGCTCTTGGACCTTTTTAACTTTGTACTACTCCAGAGATACCCCTAAACTAAAACTAGTCTTTAAGGTTTCAGTGTGGTAGACTGGGCATCCAGTTGCTAGATGAAATTTAATGTGGACAAGTATAAAGTTATGCACATTTGCCTGGATTCTCTAAAATTCTCTAAAATATCACTAATATTGAGCTGATGTTTGATTTTTCTGTGCGCAATGCAAAACCCAGCATGCCTCACAAGTTGTACTTTTATTGATGCTCCTTCAATCAAAATAAAAGTTACCCCCCCACACACACACTAGAGACCTAATCCCCTCTTTTACAAAGCGTGTGCTAAACATACGCTAAACGCTAATGCGTGCATGTTATCCTATGGATGCATTAGCGGTTAGCGCATGCATTGATTTAGCGTACGCTAAATCTGCGCTAAAACGCGTGGAGGGGCATAATCGAAAGGGACATCTAAGTCCATTTACATCCATCTCGCAAGTCGTCCAAAGTTAAAAAGAGCCTAAGACACATTTTCGAAAGATACGTCCAACTTTTTTTTACTTTCTAAAATCGTCTAATTATACGTCCTGCCGATCTGATTGTACAAGCCACTAAATCGTTCATTTTTATACCACATTTCCATCCAACTTTCCATCCAAGTCCAAAATACCTAGAACAAGCCTTGTTGGACGTGGGAGGGGTCTGCAAAGTGATGGACTGCACACCCAGACATGCCACCTAAATAGTGGGGTACCTTACAGGGCATTGCTGTGAACTTCACATAAAGGGGGCCATGGCTTCTCCTCACTACAGCTCTCTTATAGTTGACGTTGAGCCCCCAAACCACCTCCAGAATCCCCTAGACCCACTTATCTACCACCCCAATAGCCCTTATGGCTGTAGGAGCCACTTATATGCCAATAAAAAAGGGTTTGGGGTGTATAGGGGAGTGCATATGTTTAAGTATCAATGCAGTGATTACAGGGGCTTATGGACATGGGTCCTCCTCTCTATGGGTACCTAACCCACCCCCAAGATGACTTAAGCTGCCTCAGTGCTGGATGACTAGGTTTTCCTATGCCAGGCGGCCAGGTGATGCTGGTCTAGAGGCTGAAATTTAAAGTTGTGAATAAAATTTTTATGGGGCGGGGGGAGGGGTTGGTGATCACTGGGGTAGTATGTGGGGGTCTGTGTTATGTGTTTGAAGTGCTTATCTGGTGAGTTTAGGTGGTTTTTTGTGACTTAGACCATGTTTTACATGGTCTAAGTCACAACATCCAAGTTCCGTCTAGACTCTGTTGTTAAACTTTTGGTTATACATGCTGTACGACTAAGTCTAAGCCGGCCCACATCCCGTCTAACTCCCGCCCTCAACACGCCTCCTGAAACTCCCCATTTAACTTTGGACGTTGAGCGGCACTATGAAGGCCTAGGTCGTTTAGAAATACTTCCAAAACCCGGTTTTATTATCGGCACTTGGATGTTTTTGAGAATTGTGCGTCCAAGTGCCGACTTAGTCCGGTATTTGGACGTTTTTCTCTTTCGATTATGAGCCCCATAGCGTGCCTTTGTAAAAGAGGGCCAAAATGTTTATTTGCAATGCCTTAGGCCCATAAAATTGCATAAAATCATCTTTCTGCTTTGAGTGGGGAGATGTGAGGAAGAAAAAACTGCGGGGCAGTGAGGGGACAGGAATGAAAAGTATGATTCACTGTAGGGACGGTGAGGGGACGGGGATGAATCTTTATCCCTGTGTCACTCTCTAGTCAGAATCTGCTGGGCAGCTAGGATATAATTCCCCAAATGGCTTTGGCATACATTTAATTGATTCATTTGCATGCTATGCTCCAAACCATATCAGTTTTCTTTAACCTGACAGTGATCTTAACTATCAAGGTTTGTAGACACCTATTAACTGTAGAGTCTTACTGGAACCTCAGGCCACCACTCAGAGCTCAAACTCGTTCATTGCTCTAAGCTTTATTGCTCAAACCATATCAGAACACAACTCTAGCCTGGACTTAAAAACCATAATAAGAACCCCATCCTAAGTTATTTAATATGTACTAGGAGCATGCATTTTTCCTTTCATGCCATAAGAAAACCACATGGAAAAAATCCTACCCCTCCACTTTGCAAAATGGTGAAATTAAGTTTTCTGTAGAGCTATCGTGGGACTGCAGGAAATTACCCTGGTAACAGAGTTTGCATTGATTCTGAAAAAGCACTTGTCCATATGTAACAACTGTAATCTTTTAGAAGGTTTGAAAAACAAATCTGACACCCCATTAAAAGGCAAATGATTTCTTTTCTCTACATGAGAAAAAAAAAGCAACTTTTAAAACATAGAGGGCTATTACTAAATAATGGGTCTTTTTAATAGGATAGGCTGACATGAAAGCTTATGCTATGAACTGTTATCAGAATTACTATTTTGACTTGTATGGTGTATTTGTGAAAACACTGAGATGGTGGCTCATTTTTATTAGCTAATAGAATTATTTTATTAAATGACACATTATGATTAGATTTTTCTCAGGTATATAATACTTCAAAAGCAGGAGCTTAATGCTAACCACCCACCACAAAGAGGAGAAACTGTAGGATCTCTTAATAATATTACAGCTAGGCATGTTGGGGATTGTTCCTAGGATTTTCAGGAAGCAATGCACTTTCCAAAGTGACTTTGAAGGCAATACTCAACCTGCGGCGGTAGACCTGTTTCAGTAATGACAGCCTGATTCTATATATAGCACTAAACTCATAACAGTGCTTAGTTCAGTTCTATAAAAGACATGTGCCATACACTTCTCCCTCCCCATTCGCGGTTTTCGCACTCGCGATTTCACATAATCGTGATTTTTTTGGGGGGGAGGGGGTAAAAAAAACAACCCATATTTTTGCCTTCCCCCCGGCATCCCGGCCTTACCTGGTGGTCTAGCAGGCTTTCGGGGCAGGATCGATCTTCCTACGCTCCTGCCCCGTGTAGATCGCCAATAGGAAATGGCTGTGGGGAGTTCCCGTCGTAGTCTCGAGAGACTACCCCGAAAACCTGCTAAACCACCAGGTAAGGCCGGGATGCTGGGGGAAGGCGGGAGGGAGGCGGAGGTGGGTCAGAGCTGGATATTCGTGGTTTTTCGCCATTCATGGTCCAGCTCTGCCCCTATCCCCGCAAATAACGAGGGAGAAATGCATATAGAATCACACTTACCCCCTGTTATACTAAGGCGCACTAACCGATTAGCGCACACTAACCGCTAATGCTATGATAATCTAACCCCTGGATATTCAATTTCATTGCATGCACTCATTTCAGCAATGAATATCTGGTACAGTATGTGTGTTGCCCCAAAGTTAACCAATCACTGGCCAATATTCAGACTAAACTTTCCATGGAGTGGAGGAGTAGCCTAATGGTTAATGCAGTGGCTTGAGAACCAGGGAGACTGGGGTCAATTCCTGCTTCACCTCCTTGTGGCTCTGAGAGAGTTACTTAACCTTCTATTGCCCTGGGAAAAAATAAGTACCTGCATATAATGTGTCAACTGCTTTGATTGTAACCACAGAAAGTTGGTAAATCAAATCCTATTCCCATCCGCTTTCCCTTTACTTTTATTTGCTTACATAGCCAGTTAGTGGACTGAATATTGCTGCTAACTGACTAAGGGCTGGGTTCACTTAAGCTCCATTCACAGACCACCCCTAAGCTAGCCAGTCAGGGAATAGCTGGTTAGTTGAGATATTCAGCAGCACTACCTGATTTTGTGCAGTTGACTATCTGTGGCAGGCCGTATCAGTGAAGCTTAATTAATTAAGCTCCACTGCGCTGGCCTGCCTGAATATCACATTTTCAAGTGATGGACCCCCCCCCCCCGCCTCCCGAGCTCTGACCCCCCCCCCCAACATTTCTGGCGCCTTCCACTGGTCTAGGGAGGTGCCGAGGGTCACCTAGGGCCGCCTAAGCTCACCTAAGGCCACTTCCGGGTGAAACCACCCCCATGCCTAGCCTTAGGTGAGGTTAGGTGGCCCTATGCACCTCGCTTGTTTCCCGGAGGCTCCTCCAATGTAGGTGGCCTGCCTCGGAAGGTGTTTTTTTTTTTGTTTGTTTTTTTCAAAAACGTGCATCCCAATTGGCTTTTATAGAATTTGCTCCAAAATGTTGTAAACCTCCTAGAAATTAAATTGTAAAGATGGTAAAGAAATTAAAAAATACTATCATTCATAAGAATCTGGAGTTGGTACATTAGATAGATTGTGAGCCCACCGGGACAGAGAGGGAAAATGCTTGAGTACCTGATTGTAAAAAAAACCACTTAGATAATCTTGATAGGCGGTATATAAAATCCTAATAAACTTGAAACTTGGAATATGAATAATTCTATTAAGTCCATCGCAATGGAATTGAGACCATCAATTAATTTCATATAGTGCATAGTTTCAAGATGCCTACTGACTTGAGCTGGATTTGAACTCGTGATCTAGAGGTAGAAATCAGTATAATACTGCCAATTTCTTAGGAGGAGGAAGATAAAGAGATTGGAATTGATATACTGCCTTTCTGTGGTTACAATCAAAGTGGTTTTATGTATAGGTGCTTATTTTGTATCTGGGGCAATGGTGGGCTAGGTGACTTGCCCAGTCATAAGGAGTGGTAGTGGGACTCAAATTCAGCTCCCCAGATTCTCAGGCTGCTATACTAACCACTAGGCTACTCCTCCACCTTGCTAGCCAATGTTCATATAGCAGATGAGTTCACACTAAACAAAGCACAAAAAGAAATACAGAGATCCAAACATGTATCTATCATTCTTCCTAGACGTTCTTTTGCATATCTCCTTTTACTCCTGTAGAATTTCTTTTTTGGTCTGTAGAATTCCAAAATGTATAACAGAACAATTTTGTTAATAAAGACTTTTTTTTTACAATCAGTCCCCCAAAATCATAGTGAGTATTTAATGTCTCCCAACCAACTGGCTGTTTTGCAAGGTAAAGCTCTAATCTTTCCTCCTTCACATGCTCAAACAGATGAAAGTAATTTTCCAGTCTATGAGTAATTAGGTCATGATGTAAAAGAGTCTTTATGTATCAGTTCAGAAGGTGCTATAGTCTTAGCATACAGAATAATTATTAGCAATCATCTTCATCTGCAAGGTACACCTTATGCATTTTACATGAGTTCCCATTATTAACATAACCTGACCATCAAAGCTCCATTGAATCTGGCACTGTCTTCTTTCATGCAGTTGACTGAAATTCCCCAGAAACATCATAATTTGGAAACAGTGATGCTGATGATTTGCTTCAGATGTAATTTGTTTTATTTTTCTACTCTTTGTTGCTTGTCTGGTAGAGACCTAAACTAGCAAGGTTCCAATGCACACAAATGAGCATTCTTTTATTTTCCACTATAAGGCAAATATTAGTACACAATAAAGGGACTCAGATACTGCCAGTTTGTTTGATTCAGGTTATGCGCTCTTAATTTTTCCTAATTAGGAGGTCATTCATAGGTCTTTCTAGGGAACACAAATTAGAATAATCCTCAAGGTGTTTACTATTAACATGGGCAGTAGTTAGCCACCCAGCATCCCTTAGGCCTCAACTAAAGGAATAAGATACAAGACATACGGTTATCAATGCATAAGAAGAAAGATTAATAGAGTAGAAATAAAAATCATAGATTTATCAGAAAAAAATAACAAGGGAATATAACCTACACATTTATATCTTTCTAAATACACTTCCAATTCCTTTGTCCTCCAAAATTAACAGAGGAGAACTAGATGCTCAGTCTTTCCACAGTCCCTAACTACTTCAGGCTCAAATGCCTCCTTCTAAGACTCTTGACATTTCTTTAACAGGTTAATTTGTGATCCCCCACTAACCAAAACTGCAGCCAAAGAACACTACATGTCTTAAATCCCCAGCTCCCATACCTAATCCCATTGAATGATTTTGAAGAATTTCTGTCATCAGACCAGTGGACAAATATGAATGGCAGATATAGAGGGGCATTTTTGATATGACATCTAAATTGGAGTTTAGACATTTTGTGGAACATGCCCATTTTCAAAACTACAAAACATGAACCTTGTTTTTTTTTTTTTTTTTTTTTTTTTAATGGATTTGTTTGTAACCTGTGCTTCTATCTTTTTAAACCATTAATTAAACAAACAAATGAAAAAGGCACAGATCAAGCCATTGAGACTGGCCACACATACATCCCAGCAGAGCATGGCTGTATAGCTCTAATACCCAAAGCAAACAACTGGGAAAAGTGATATCAAACGGATTGTTCCAAACGTTGACAACCACAAAAAACAAAAGGGAACAAGCCTGAAGAAGTATTTAATACCTTATTTAACTCAGATGGTGCTCAGAATCCACGGATGGAGTAGAAAAAACTCAGGATGGGGAACAAACCCCTAGAGAGATTTTTTCATAGAATCTATCATTGCACCAACTAGTGTGTTAGAAAGGTGATTAAAAGTGCTTCATTCTGTTTTGCATGTCCATAACATAAGTAAGTATTCAATGATTCAAAAAAGTATATTTTCAAAAAGTGCAAGCAAACTTAACTTGCTGTATGGACTTTTAAGTTAAGTTTGCTTGCACTTTTTGAAAATATACTTTTTTGAATCATTGAATACTTACTTATGTTATGGACATGCAAAACAGAATGAAGCACTTTTAATCACCTTTCTAACACACTAGTTGGTGCAATGATAGATTCTATGAAAAAATCTCTCTAGGGGTTTGTTCCCCATCCTGAGTTTTTTCTACTCCATCCGTGGATTCTGAGCATCATCTGAGTTAAATAAGGTATTAAATACTTCTTCAGGCTTGTTCCCTTTTGTTTTTTGTGGGTGTATAGCTCTAATGGCATGCCACTGCAAAATTCTCAGTTTTGCATTGTGCTCTGATTTACCTGCGATTTCATGAGCGGAAGAGTGACCTAACGGTTAGTGTAGTGGCCTGAGATTACATGAATGCTCTTCTTGACCCTGGGCAAGTCACTTAACCCTCCATTGCCCTTGGTATAGAGAAATACCCACCCACCCCTCCCCCGACTGTGAGCCCACTAGGGACAGAAAATGTATCTACCTTGTATATACAGTACAAGTGCAAAAGCCTGGATACCAGAAATCCAAACCCTTTAAAATGACAATCTGGACTCTTAAGGAAAGAGAGGGAGGAGAGAGAGAGACTGTGATGCCAGAGCTTTTATAGTAAAACATGAAAATTCAAAGAAACATTTTACAGTAAAATATAAGCCTATTGTATGACTTTCCTAATATGATCTAATTCATTGATACTTAATTTTTAAGTTTCTTTGTATGTTTTCCTGTATTTTTTGGGGAATAAATCAACAAAATTGGCTTGTTCATTTTTTCTTTATTTCTTAAATCCGAATTTTAGAAGCGCTGCCTGAGAATCTGGCAGTACTTCTAAAATCCCCGAGCAGTCCAGATTTTTTGGACTTGTACTATAATCTGTGAACTGATTTGACTGTAACCACAAAATGACAGTATCTAAAATTCCATCCACTTTCCCTTTAAAAGTTTAAATAAAACTAAAGTAGTAGGATTCATATTGTCAGGATACAGGAGGCAAATGAAAAGCTTGAGCCAGAGGTCAGTGGATTCTTTAATATATATGGCACAAATATGAATGGAATTGGATGAACAGCGTACTGGGCCACCTAACACACAATTCTAAATTCTTGATGCCAGTTTCCCTGTTGGAAATTAGGCTAAAATTAAATGTTGGGGAAGATATATGAGAATACATAGGTTTTTAGTTCAAGTGTTAAGAAAAAGGGGTGGCATGTTGGTCATGATATGAAAATTTCAGAGATCATATGCCAGCAACAAAAAAACTTGAAAGTCAGAAGTTGTTTGTTATATAACAGATGGTGTGCGGTGAGAAAGACCAATAAGAATTTCATTACAGTATGACAACTGGGAGAGAAAAAAAATGCATAAAACTGAAAATTGTAGGACTCATAAGTAAGATAAGAACATATTTTTATAAATGCTTTATATCTGATAGCAGAAAAAAAACAAGAAATATGTAGAATTGAAGAAATACAGAGAATAATAGTGTTAACTGAGATTTTAACAAAGACAGATATGGAGAGAACTGATTAATAGAAAGAAACAACAGTAAGGCTAAGAAAATGAGATGTTATCCCAGTAGTCACTGCAGAAAGGAAGGACAAAAAAGCAGAAATAAATGAGAATGACTAAGGAAAGAAAAAAACAATCTGTGTCATCAGCAAAAAAAAATATGGTATGAATAGTTAAAGAGCATGCCTGAACAGTGCATACAAATAAAGCAAGTAGGAAAAGTATATAGAGGCATGGTGTGAGGAATGCTTTCAAAAATACATATTCCCTGACATTCAGCAGGACTTTGCCAGCCAAAAATGTTTCCTGGCTAGCTAAGTCCTGTTTGGCCGGCTATCCACCAATATTCAGTGTGATAATCTGAATATCTGGCTCGCTGGCTAGCTTGGTGACTGGCTATGTTACATGATTTTCATCAGCTGACTGGATAAGGCAGGTAACCAGATAGACCAGCCTAAAAAGCTGGTCTATCTTTGACTGTTAGCCTTAATCGACCAGCCAATGAAAATCGACTTTGCCGGCTAAGTGTGAGCTGATGAACTTTGACCCAGATATCTGGAATCACCATCAACCTTGGCAGGCAGCCAGGCTGCCTCACGCAGTTTCAATATCGGGCCCTCAGGGCTTGATTCTATAAACAGCATCTAATGGTACCTAACTTCTAGATGCTGATCCACCAGTTGTCAATCATCCACTAGGCCACAGGCGGAACGGGGGAGGCCACAGGGGTCATGGCCTCCCCCAAAATTGGCACTGCCCCAGCCCCCTTCCCCCCCTGTCAGGCTCTTCACCCGCAAAATCGGGTTTTTCAACAAGCCCCCTTCCCTCACAACCCCTGTCAGGCTCTGTCTTTATTCGTGGAAAAGCATTTCTTCTGCTGCTGAACTACAAGAAGCCAAAGTGCGCATCTGCTCTTTGTAGCTCAGCAGCAGAAGAAACACTTTTCTGCGAGTGAAGACACAGCCTGACAGGGGTTGGGAGGGAAGGGAAGGGGGCAGTACTCATTGAAAAATCTGATTCCACGGGTGAAGAGCTTGATGGGAGGGGGGGGAGGGAGGGAAGGAAAGGGTCTGGGTGCAATGCCTGACCGGGGGGAGAGGGAAGGGGGCTGGGTGTAGTGCCTGACAGGGGGGAGGGGAAGGAAGTGGACTGGAGGCAGGGGGGAGGGAAGGGAAAGGGGCTGGGTTCAGAGCCTGACAGGGAGACGCTGAATGCAGATGGGTAGGGAGTTGGGAAGGCTGGGAGGACAGATGCTCAGGGGGTTGGGAAAACAGATACTGTACATACTGGGAGAGGGTTGGGAAGGAAAAATGCAGGGGCTGGGAGAGGTAGGAACAGCGGAAAAGAGATGCTGCACAGGTGGATTAATAGGAAGGGACAGAAAGAAATGCTGCCGGTGGGGGAGGGATAAGGAACGGAGAATTGTTGGACATAGGTGTGTGGCAGGCAAGGGAAAGAGATAATATGGGGAAAGGAAGAAAGAGGGAGAAATATTGGATGTGATAGTGGTGGAGAGGAAGGGGGAGAAATGTTACACTGGGAGGGAGGAGGGATAACCCAAAGAAGGGAGTGATGTCAGACCACTGGAATGGGAAGGAGAGAGAGAGATGCCAGACCACAGAAAGGAGAGGAGACAGATGTTAGACCTCGGGAAGAGGGAGGGAAGGAGAGAGAGATGCTAGACCATGGGAGAGGAGAGAAATTCCAGGCTATAAGATGGAGAGGAGAAAAATGCCATACCATATGAGGGGGGAAGGGGGAAGACAGAGATCTCTGACCATGGGAGAGGGATAACATGGTGCATAGGGATGGAGGGGAAGGGGAGACAGAAGGAGGAGATGGTGCACAGCAATGGGTGCAGCAGGGAAGAGATAACTGCCGAGATACACCTACAGAAGACGAGTCCGGTGCAAGCCAATGCCAGGATGAGAGAAAATGGATGGGAACGAAGGACACAGACCTACGGCTGGAGTGATGGACATACACCAGGGACATGGACCTGCGGCTGGAGAATCAAGAGAAGATAGAGAGGACAGCAATCATCGTGGGGGACTCCATCATCAGACAAGTCGACAGCCACATAGTGGGAGGAAGACTGGATCGACTGGTGTCCTGGTAGAAGACATAGTGAGACGCATCGACAGGATCATCGCTAGTGTGGAAGAAGAAGATACGGCAGTGGTGATCCATGTGGAGATGAACAACGTGAGCAACAGGAACTACAACAGGGAAGTACTGAAGGAATAAAGGATGTCCCGGGAAAGAGACGGGAGCTCTGATCGACAAGTCGATGAAGCCGTCCATGCAATATGCAATGGCGGCGAAAAGAGCAAACAAAATGCTAGGAATGATAAAAAAGGGGATCACGAACAGATTGGAGAAGGTTATCATGCCGCTGTATCAGGCCATGGTGCATCCTCACCTGGAGTACTGTATCCAGCACTGGTCGCCGTACATGTTGAAGAATACAGTACTACTCGAAAGGGTCCAAAGAACGCTCTTCCCGAATCTGTTATAGGGAAAAACACCCTCCAGGGACTCAAGACAAAGTTGGATAAGTTCCTGCTAAACTGGAATGTACGCAGGTGAGGCTGGACTCATTTAGAGCACTGGTCTTTGGCCACCGCGTGAGCAGACTGTTGGTCCTGATTCTTTAGATAGCACCCAAAAAATCAGTGCCGACTAGATTCTAGATTGGTGCTTAGCATGATTCTACAAGGTGCATGTACCTTTTACAGAATTGCAATTATGGGGAGATTGTATAAGAGGCGTCTGAAGTTAGGTGCCCACATAAATAGCTTTAGGTTCCTAACTTAGTAAATCGGGTTCAATAATGAGCTTTAACAAGCTCATAATGGAATAAAATTTAATTGGGAGAGGGAGATAGGTGCCTATCTTCTTAGGCGCCATTCTACAAAAGATAAGCGCCTAACACCAAAGTAGATATATTTTGGGGCGTAGAAAGACTTAGGCGCCACTAGGTGCAATTCTCTAAAGGACTTAGATGTCTATACTGTAGGGCTTTAAAACCCTATCCTATATTATAGGCACCTAAGTTTTAAGTTAAGTGCCGCTAAGTACAACTCTGTAATGGGCACCTACGTAAGTCTGATTGACATGCAAGAGACATCTAACTTCATGTGCCTATCTTTTATAGGCCCCAATTAAAGAATCTGGTTCTCAGTGCCTGTGTTGCATACCACAAGTAGTAATTTAGCCCACCTAAAAGCAGGCCTAAATACATGTACCTAATTTTTGTATGAATTGGGTGTGTTCTATTACAATGATCATAAATTTTAGGAACACCATTGATCTTCCCACTGTCTTCCACTGGCCATATCCTCTTTTCAACTGGCACATACTTTTAATAGAATCTCATTTTCTGAGTTGTGTGCATAACTTTTAACTAGTGCCAATTAGTCAATTAAGTTGTGTGCGCACAATCAGATTGCCTGGGCCAATCAGAGTCAGGCCCTTTCCAGTGCATCCCAGGATACACCGGGAAGAGGCCTGATTGGCCCAGACATCTAAGGCCCCTCCCATAGGTTGAGCCTTAGGTGCCTGGATCTATCAGAATCTTAGGCCCCTCCCAGTGTATCCTAGTATACACTGGGAAGGGGAAGGCCCACCATTTTGAAGAGGCAGGCCTGCTGGCAGAAGGAAGTGGGTATCTCTCTTGCCGGTCTTCCAGTCAAAGTGATGGGGTTGTTGTGTGGGGGATCATTCATGCAGGAGGGAGTGGGTATCTCTCCTACCAATTTTGGGTGTGGGGAGTGTCAGTAATGTCCTCAGGCAGGAGGGAGTGGGTGACCCTCCTACTAATTTTTGGTGTGGCAGGGGATCAGTTGGTGGGTGGGAGGGAGGAAAAGAGAGAAGAATTGGAGATCAACTGCTGGTACAGCTGATCACTGCAAGGGAACCCCAATTAGCTGAGTTGGCAAGACTCCCTAAAGCTGCGATTTTGGGGAGTCCTTCTGGCTCAGCTGATCAGTGATTCCTTTGCCGTGATCAGCTGATGGCAGGCTGCTGACTATTGTCACAATCGCCTAGCAAAGATAGGCACCAGAAATATAGACCAGAGTTTACTGGGCCTCCATTTCTGGTGCCTATCTTTATGTGAATCATGCCTACATAAGTGCTTTAGGCTGCCTAACATCACTTCCGGTGTTGGCCATGCCTACTTTGGCATTTGGCAGTGATTCCGTTGCCTTGTATTTAGGTACCAGTCGGAACCTCAAGCTTGCTAGTTTTTGACATTTCTAATGGTATTTTTCAATTAATTTAGGTATTGTTAGGGCGTCAATTTTAGAATTTCCCACTATGTGGATAGTGGTGCTGACTGGATAGTTTTGACTACTGCAGTTGCTGTTTAAAAAAAAAATGCTGACCTTGGGGACTGAATATTGACCCTGAATTTTATGGACCCAATATTAAGACCTCAAGAGTTAGATGGGCTGACTCCCACGGTAAGTCCTGAGCATGGATATTCAATGCTGGGTCATTTCTGGTAACTGGCATTGAATGTCCAGTCTATTTTTGTCTGCTATAAACTTAGCTGGCTGCTTCAAGTTTAAGTGCTGGCTAGCTAAATTTATAGTGGTCAAAGATAGACCAGCTATTTAAGCAGCCTAATTTGATTTTTAAACTGGCTAAGTGCTAATATTCAGTGGCCATCTCATGCTGAATATTAGCACCACCAAAAACCTACTGTACCTACATAAAGATGACTCTTGCAAGCACGGGCTGTTGTGGTGTTCAGGTGAGTACAGTAAGTTTTGGGTGGGCTTTGGATGGCTCACCATACAATATAAACAGGTTATGGTGAGGTATAACTAGGACATTTTAATGTGACATTCACTGCAGTACCCCCTAGAGTACCCCTTTGCTCTGCTCAGATGTCTGTAGCCAGTTTGCTAAGAATGCTGGCTGCTTGTATGCCCCCAATAGCTTGTTTGTGTGTGGTTTTCATTTGGACAGGTTTTTTTATTGAAAATGGTCAAAAAAATATAAACGCACTAAGGGTGAACACAACTATAATGGTTATTTTCAAAAATAAAAGATAGACATTTTGCTGTTTCGAAAATGGTCATTTTTCTCTACTGGAGATTTGGACGTTTTGTCCCATAAAGTCCAAACTCAGACTTGATGTCCTATTAAACATACCCCTCCAATTATACTATTATTTCTGCCAGTACAAAAGAAAGGCAAGTGTGATGTCCAATCCAACCAAAGCAGTCTTCATTATATACCATATTTTTCACTTTATAAGACGCACTTTTTTTCCATCTAAAATTGGGTGGAAATTTGGGTGCATCTTATGAAGCGAAGGTAACTTTTTAAAAACACCCCCACCCACCCCGTTGAATCTCTTTAAAATGTCCCACGCATAAGGGGTACCCGGGCTGACTGCCACCTACCTGCCTGCCTGCCACTGCTGCTCCCTGCTGGATGCCACTGCGCTGCAACTCCAGGAAGAGAAGGTAAGGGCCAGTGTGCTGCACTGGACACTGCCTTCCCCCATCTCTGTTGCGTTGAAGCCTGCCTAATCTCCTCCTCCTCTGGCCCGGGTCCGCCGACGCACCGCTACTCAAAGAAAGGAAGGGCCAGCATGCAGCGATTGCACATCGCTGGCCCACAAGCCTTTTCCCGACTTCAGAACTGATGTCAATTCTGACGTCAGGCGAAGGCCTATGGGCCGACGACGTGCAATCGCTGCATGCTGGCCCTTCCCTTACCTTTTTTGAGTGGCGGCGGACCCGGGCCAGAAGAGGAGGAATCAGCGGAGGGTAGCCAGGCTTCATCAGCACGGCAGGCAGGGAGGGAGGAAGACAGTGTCAGGCGCGGCAGGAAGGACAAAGGCTTGGAAGGCAGCAAGGGGGAGGAGGCACGGACTCGGGACATGGAAGGGAGGGAGAATGAATGACAAAGGATGCAAGACAGTGAGGAGGCAAGAACTCGGGACATGGGAGGGAGGGAGAATGAATGACAAAGGATGGAAGACAGTGAGGAGGCAAGAACTCGGGACATGAGGGAAGTAGATCGAAGGACAAAGGCTGGAAGGCAGTGAGGAGGCACAAACTTGGGACATGGAAAGGAGGAAATAGAAAGGGACAATTGTTGGGCCTGAGTGAAGAAAGGAAGGCAGGAAGGAAAGAAACTCATGAAATCACCAGACAACAAAGGTAGGAAAAATGATTTTATTTTCAATTTAGTGATCAAAATGTGTCAGTTTTGATAATTTATATCTGCTGTGTGCATTGTGTGTATATGAAAAATGAAAGGAACAGCCTGGCATGGAAGGGGAGACAGGGTGCAGAGCCTGGCAGGGAGTGTGGGGTTGGATGCAGAGCCTGGCAGGGAGTGAGGGGGGCTGGGTGCAGAACCTGGTATATATTAGTACACAATTTGGTTCAGAATGTTTATTTTTCTGGTTTTCCTACTCTAAATCTAGGGTGCATCTTATGGTCCGGTGCGTCTTATGGAGCAAAAAATACAGTAAGCTTATATATTAAAGGCTACTTTGGTTGGATTGGACATCGCACTTTGCCTTTCTTTTCACAAGGCAAGTTGCACTGCCTTCTGTTATGGGGGAGAGTGTGGCGCAGTGGTTAAAGCTACAGCCTCAGCACCCTGAGGTTGTGGGTTCAATCCCACACTGCTCCTTGTGACATTGGGCAAGTCACTTAATCCCCCCGTTGCCCCAGGTACATTAGGTAGATTGTGAGCCCACCGGGACAGAGAGGGAAAACTGCTTGAGTACCTGAATAAATGTATGTAAACTGTTCTGAAACTCCCCTGGGAGAATGGTATCGAAAAAATTGAATAAATAATGTGTAAAATTTCTACAATTAATTGCATAAAGAGTGATGTTCAAAGTTTTAGGCTGTGAAAACTTGTGGGTGATAATTCTATAACACTGTTTCCATATATGGATGCCTTTAGAGTGCCTGATAGGCACATACAGTATACTATACAGGAAAAGTAAATGCCTGTTTTTCTTTATCAAATATTAGTATTACAAGATATATAGTGCATATATGATTAGGTTCAAGGCTGCAAGCAGGAACACCAGCCAAAGAGCTGGCATATGTGTATGTGTCTAAGTACTGGTCTAAGTACAAAACTTATAGAGGGTCGATATTCATCTGGCAATGCTCGTTTTGCCGACTGCAACCAGCTTTATGCTAGGAAATTCAATGTTGAACCATGTCTTGACTTTGGTATTGTATTTCCAGGTTTGCAGAGCCTGCTAAAACATAGCTAGTTAAATGTGTGCATATCATATGTTGTTTGCACATTTTTCTTTGTTTTCTGTGTATACTTCTGCTGAGAAATTGTTTTTGAGCAAATGTTATATTTTGGGGAAGAAGTGTATACTGAACTTCTGGTTGGCGGATGTTCCTCCCTCCTTCTGGTATTGGAGGAATAAATTACATAGCCTTCTCAGCTGGGAGGCCACCCTGGCTTCTTCCTCACGGCGAAGGAGCAGAGACTTTGTTCATATTTGGACTCCCTATTTGGACAGTTTGTCTCCTAGGGTGCGTAGTAGTATCTTGAATAGACTGCAGTTGTATTCCGGTCCGCCTGTCTGATCTGGGGGAGGGGGTGGGGTGGGGGGGTATGGGGAGGGGTCTGCTGTGGGGGGGGGGGTTGAGGGTCAGGGGTTCTTTGTAACCTGAGAGGACATCAGAGTCCAGTCCTCTTGGGAGGTGGGGAGCCCTGTTTTTTTGTTGGGGGGGGGGGGGACTATTACCAATGCTATTGTCTGCTGTTTGTATTTGATATGGCTTGTTGTTTAATAAAAAACAGATTGCACTTAAATGTGTTTTTCAGCACTTAACCAGTTATGAGACACTGCATAAAGAAGGTCTGACTCTGATGTGGTCCTATTGTAAATGGGATGTAAAAATTAAAAGTTTTACCTCCCCGGGGTTGCTCTGATGTTTTGGGGGAATTTTCTGGGCTTCGTGGCAGCTGCTGCAATTTTTAGGGCTGCTCCAGCAGGGCCTGGAGGCAGAGCCACGGCAGATATGACTGTTGCAAGTGAAAGCTAATGGGGAGGAACAAGCAGGAAAGGCCAGGGATGTGGCCTAATGCCAGTTCACACATGCTCAGTACACAAACTAACCTCCAGTAGGCTGCAAATGAGGTATCAGCCCAGACTTCCAGAGGAATCACATTTTTGTCATTGAAAGTTTTGGGACATTGGAGGTCAACTAATGTTCAAATCTTTTTTTTATTAGTATGAATACCATAACAACAAGCAACAAAGACAGCAATATCAAAGAAAGAGCTGCCAACAATACAAAATTCAACACGTCGTTAAGGTAAAACAAGAGAAGCAACCCCCCAGCCCCCAAACCCCACCCAAGCTACAAGAACCACCCACATTGGAGGTCAATTTAAATGATTCCAATGGTTGGGGGGGTCACCTGAAGAGCCTTCTTAGACTAGGTTAAGATGGTTTAAACCATTTATTTAATAGGATAATTTTAAAATTGTACTTTTGAGAGGAAAATACCTGGTGTCCATATGAACATGTGATTTGAAATTTAAAAGCATAGGATTATCATGAATGATGTGCTTGACCATCTTACCAACTGAGAAGTGTTTCTTTTAACATTGACCAAATTATCCCAAAACTGTTCCCCTTCCATTATAGTCAATGGGGCAAAATGGAGCCTGGAACTTTACAAATAAAGGTTCCATCAATTGCAACTTTTGTATCATCCATGCAGATTGGCTATAATATGTCAGATGTTAGAAGCTGAACTGGTGTTACCAAGGTTACAACTTGGTTTTCTCTTGAGAGAATCGCTGGGTCTGAAGAGAGTTTGGATGTATGACTGTTCCTGCTAGAGAGACAAATTTTACCTTATTTGAAGTTTATTCAGCTGTTTGGCAGTGCTGTGTGTTTGAGAGTGCCTGCAAGAGTATTACAGGAATTAATTGGAGTTAAAACCTCTGATAATTTTAATATAAAATAGTGAAAGGCAGCAGTGGGGTACCAAGGGGGAGGAGTCCGCCCCGGGTGCATACCCCAAGGGCGTGCACAGATGCCCTCCCTATTCTGCCGCTGCTGCCTTTCCTTAACCAGCAGCAGCAGCAGCAGTAAACAGGGATGTCCGCGGGTGCTCATCGGCATTGCTCAGCTTCTGGCCGGCTCCCCTGCTGAAACCTGCGGGTGTCCGCTCCTTGCGCGATCCGCGGCTGCATCAGAAGCGTTCTCTCTGATGTCACAATGTCAGAGAGAAGGCTTCCGACGCAGCCACGGATCGGTGAGGTGTAGACACCCACGACTTTCAGCAGGGGAATCGGCCAGACATGCTGGGCAGGGAAAGTGGGAGGGTAGAAATGCTGGGCAGGGAAAGGGGGAGGGTAGAAATGCTGCATAGGGAAGGGGGCGGGTAGAAATGCTGCACAGGGAAGGGGGAGAAATGCTGCAAAGGCAAGGGGGGAGACATGTTGCTGCTGCTGCTACATAGGGAAGGGGGGAGGGTAGAAATGCTGCACAGGGAAGGGGGGGGGGGAGAAGAAATGCTGCTGCAGCAGCATCCAATTGGGGAGAGAGAGGGAAGGAGGGAGAAGGAAGACAAGGGAGAAGAACCAGAGATGCCAAGTCCATGGGAGGGAGGGAAAGGAAAAAAGGAAAGGAGATACCAGACCATGGAGGGGGAGGAAGAGATGCCATGGCATGAGGGAAGAGAAGGAGATAGAGATACCACACCATGGTGTGAAGTGAGAAGGAAGGAAGAAAAGGAGAAGAGAAAGAGAGAGATGCCAAAGCATAGGGTGGGGGGGATGGAGACAGAAAAATGGAGAGGGGGTGAAGCTGAAATGAATCATGTGCAAAGGAGAGAAGGGACCCCAGATATGCAATTTATTGAAGGGAAGATGGCATATGGAAGAGAGAGTGTGGGCAGTAGATGGAAGGGGTAGAGAGAGAGGGCAGAAGCTGGGTGGAAGGGGCAAAGAGAGGGCAGATGTTGCATGGAAGGGAGAGAGGACGAGCGCTGTATAGAAAGAAGAGAGCAAAGAGATGATTAAAACAGAAACTACAAAAGGTAGAAAGATTTTTTGTTGCTTTACTTAGAATCAAGTAGTATTGTAACTGTATTGATAAAAGTTTATAAATAGGAAATTGAAATAAGGCCATTTTTTGGACTAAATCCCTTTCCTCAGGACAGGATACCATAACAGCAGTATACTGTACTGTTCTGAAGAAAGATTTGGCCTCTGAAAGCTAATTGAAAAATGGATTAGTCCAATAAAATGGTATTTTCTTATTTCTCATTAATTGTTTTATTTTTATTTGTTCATTTGTAAAGTGATGATAGTTTTTTCAAATTTACATCTATTGTCTTTATATTTTGCACAGTATGTGGTGTTGTGGTGTTGCATTGTATGCAGAGTCTGGTTTCTTGGCGGTTCATATTTCTATTTTTAGTTTGTGATTATTCCATATTGGGCGAGGGTGTATCTCTGTTCTGTGTGTATGAAAAGGACATAGTTTTCAGTTGGATTTGACCGTGCAGGATCAATTGACTGTGCGGGATCTGGCTTGTTTAGTTTTACAATGTATGTGTTGGTGTTCTAGTGCTCACTGCAGTGCTGCTTTTTTGTAGGTACACTCTTGTTGTGCGATAGTTAGTTTGTGTACTAACTAAAAATCATATTTTTTATATAGATGGGAGGGGTGTCAAAAAATGATGGTCCCCGGGTGTCACATATGCTAGAGAAGTGCATGAGAGCGCATTCTTGAATTTGAATAACTACTTTAAATAAGTGTTTTATTCTGTGTGATATTGCTGAATGAGAAAGAATTTAAAGTGAGAACATTGAGAGTATGTGTTCTGCGCAGCAGAAGACATAACTCCTCCCCCCCCCCCATTTTACTAAACCACGATAGCGGTTATTAGTGCATGGAGCTGCGGTGTATGCTTCGTGCTGTTTCCGACACTGATAGGAACTCTTATGAGCATCGGGAGCAGCGCGGCTCCCTTCACTAATAGTCACTATCATGGTTTAATAAAAGGGGGGGTGGGGATAGTTAGAAAGGGTAAACCAGTATAGTATAGTTTAGGAATCTATGGCAGGGAATTAATTTATTTTATTTTATTTACCGTAGTTATAATTTATACACAGTATGAACTGTTTGTGTATATAAAGAACTCTAGTGTAATCACATATACATAAAAACAGGGAGACAGTTTATTTTTTTCCTTTTTATTTAAATTAAGTTAGATACAGGTATTTCTAAGGAGAATCGGAAATCCAGAAGAAGGGCCCCAACTACACAGAAGAAGATGCCATCAGAGATGTTGAATATTAAAACAACATGATAGCACAAAAACTCGGATATGGTGAATATCACAATGAATACAAAAACTCTTTCACCAAAAGGAAAAAATTGAAGGTGTAATAAACAGAGACACAGGCAGAGACCAGTCTATGCGGAGGAAAAAGCCTCAGACAGGGGCCCACCCACCTCCACAATGGTGGAATAGCGGTGTTCAGGCGATCACTTCACTGGCATAAAACCTCCTACTGTAGTGGTCATAGCAATGTGTCTAAAAATTATTATTATTGCTTTCAAATTTGAATGGTAAGAGAAGATAATGACTTAACTTTCTCCTTAAGGATCGGAACACTCATTAAAGAGAACTAAATGAAATGGGAGTATGTGGTGCAGTGGTTAGAGCTACAGCCCCAGCACCATGGGGTTGTGTATTCAAAATCCTGCATTGCTCCTTGTGACCCTAGGGCCTTAATGCGCGCAATAGCTCCAATTAACTCCACGCCTTTTTAGGAGGCGGTAGTAGCTAGTACGCTAGGGTTTTTAGCGCACGCACAACATTACCGCGTGCTATAAATCTACTGCCTCCTTTTTAGGAGGCGGTAGATTTTTGGCTTCCGTGCACTACAGCGCGCGTTAATGTTGTGCGTGCGCTAAAAACCCTAGCGCACCTTCGTAAAAGGAGCCCTTAATCCAACAATATATTTCCCAGTCAGATTACAAATTAAAAAAATGTAAAAATTGTTGTAAATCCTGTCTCTCACTTCACTGAGACCTTCTTTCCAATGATATGATTTATTGTTTTTCTATTTACGAGATATAAGTTCATAAATACTCAAATTTGTTTTCCTCTATGTGCTTTTAATCATCTGTCTATTGTAAACAAATCATAGCCACTGTGTAACAGCGGGATATGTATTGGCCCGCTCTCTCTCCCCCATCCCACCAACACTTAAACTCTCCCACCAATAACCACACCTCTCACGTATATGGATAAATAGCCACAGCTCTGTTTATTAACAAACCAATAAATTAACACTTACATAACAAAACAGTTTCCCGAGCTACACCTTAACCAATACCAATAATATTCGGCCCCCGATCCTGCCATGCCAGCAAGGGTCTGGGGGGTGGCATGTCCCAACATGCCCCTTTAACCATAGTACCAGAACCCGGACACGGCTCCCTGCCGGCCCCCCCCCGCTCATCTCCTGATGAGCTGTACCATACCGTAGCTCGGGATAACCGCCTACCGAAACTCTACTGTCAACCAAACCAAACAAAAGAGGGCGGGAGGGTGGGCAGGAAAAGCCGCCTCGGAGGACCCAGGAAGACACCGGGTCCTCCGAGGTCCAGGCTTTATCCACTCCGCCCCGCCTCCCTCCTCCTATCAGGAGGCAGCCCCGCAGCGGGAATTACAAACCCGCCTATCCTGAGCTGCCTCCTGCTAACCTACTCCACTCCCCCCCCCCTCGCGCGGAGCGCTCGTCTCGATGGGAGGCCGCGCGGGCCCTCCATCCCCGCGTTACAGCCGCCCATCGAGACGAGCTCTCGGGCTCTCCTTAACAGCGGGATATGTATTGGCCCGCTCTCTCTCCCCCATCCCACCAACACTTAAACTCTCCCACCAATAACCACACCTCTCACGTATATGGATAAATAGCCACAGCTCTGTTTATTAACAAACCAATAAATTAACACTTACATAACAAAACAGTTTCCCGAGCTACACCTTAACCAATACCAATAATATTCGGCCCCCGATCCTGCCATGCCAGCAAGGGTCTGGGGGGTGGCATGTCCCAACATGCCCCTTTAACCATAGTACCAGAACCCGGGCACGGCTCCCTGCCGGCCCCCCCCCCGCTCATCTCCTGATGAGCTGTACCATACCGTAGCTCGGGATAACCGCCACAAGGCCTGCAAAAACAGGCCTCCACCCAAAACAGGAGCTGCGACTACACACCCGCGACAACAAGGTGAGACTCGCAACAGGTGGCAAAATCATCCAGCAGCAAGTCACACCCCACTGCCGACAAATGAACCTGATCCCGTGCATACAATCCCTTACAAGTTACATCTACCCAAGAATGTTGGATCTGCAACCCCCCCATACTAACCACCCATTTAGCCACCTGTCTATTAATTTTAATCAACCCTCGAGTCCATCTGCGCGACTCTAATCTGCGCGGGCGGGGAATGATATCCGACCATACCAGCCGCAAATGGGGAAACCAGTCCAGTACACAGCGAAGGTCATCTTTAATACGGTCAATGAGCTGTTTAACCGTCATGTTGTCCACATCGTTGCCGCCTAGATGAACCAACAGGAGATCTGGCCGACGGGAATTAGGACGCTGGCGAGCCATCAAGGGAAGAAGCTGATGCCAGCGCATCCCCCGTTGCCCCCACCAGGATACACGGACTCCCAAGTTCTCCAAGCCCAAGTGCCATCCACCGGGGCGGATAAGTGCCCGCTCCCCAGCCCGATGTATAAATGAGTGGCCCACAATCCACACAGAACAGGCCCGGGATACTGAGGCTGCAAAACAAAGAACACATTAAACCCCATTCCCGACATTCCCTGGTAACTTGTTAGTGAAATAAGGTGCCCAGGCCCATGCACAAACCCCGAATCACTTCCCCCAAACCCTAAGGAACTCAGTCCCTATCCGGTCTAATATATCCTCTATAAGCCCCAGAGGACCAACGCCCTAGGCGTCGTATACCCTCAGCAGACAATCCCGCAGCATGGGCACTAGTTGCCGCCCCAATGCGGAAGGAGTGAGTCCCATAACGTGCAGGCAGCTCGCCACAGCTACCAAGAGCCAATCGGAGAACTGCCAAAAACTGATAGCGTGTGAGAGAAGAGCCATCGTCATGTAGGAATAAGGGACCTCCCCCCTGAACCCGCACCTGAAGGAAATTACTCATCAAAGTAACAGGACAGGACAAACTGCCAGGGATCGGATGTAGGACCAGAGAATGGCCTCTACCTGTTTGATCTGTTTTGGAGCGCGCCAGAAAGAGCCGCAAGGTGGGACCCAATAAACTAACATGCCTACGCTGCAACCCCTGAGTCCCCAGCAACTCACCCACCCGCAGCGCTCCGAAAAACGCCACAGAGAAAGCTGCTTGAAAAAGCCGCCCTTCCAAGGGGGAGCGCGTAATCTCCGGCAATGCTGCCAGGAGACGGACCAACAAGTCGTGTGTGATGGGCAAACGGCTATCCGGAGGACGCGGCACTAATCGCCCCATGGCGGTCAGCATGCGACGCACTAAGAACCCCGACATAGGGCAGTCCCAACCAAAAGCTCTGCAGAAAAAGGCAAAGCCCGCAAGACGCCCAGAAACCGAACCCCGGGAATCGCCAGATCGGAATGCATGCAACACATATTCGACCAACAACGATTCCGACACTGAACCTGGGACCCAGCCTCTCGACTCCATAAAGGTGGCCACCAGGCGGAAGCCGGTACTGTAATGAGTCCATGTCGACGCAGCTACTGACATGCGGAGCATCTCCCAGACTTCATCTTGACCAGGTCCCATAAACCTTCGGGCATCGGAGTACCCTCCAGGCTCGCTTCCGGAGCAAGGAGCCGAAATTGTGAAAAACGAAAGCGAGACAATGAATCAGCAATGGAATTCTGGGACCCTGGAACATGACGCGCGCGAATAAAGAGATTCAATTGCAGGCAACGCAACACCAATTCCCGAATCAACACATTGACCTCCAAACAACGCGCGCTCAGCTTGTTCACCACCTCTACTACACCCTGATTATCACACCAAAAGACAATCCGCCTGTCTCGTAACCGCACAGGCCAAAGAGCACACGCAACCACCAAAGGAAACAGTTCTAACAGCGTAATATTACGTGTAACACAGCGTCGGAAAACAGCTCGAAATCGAAATTAGCCACCTCTAGGGCCTGAATTCGAAGAGTGCCATTGAATCCTCGCAAAAATGTATCCCACATACTCAAATCGGCACGCACGCCAGCAGACAGCCTGATAAAATGCCTTTTATTACTAACGCCCGAAGTAGCGAACGCCAATCGTCGCAGAAATGCTCTGCCCATGGGAAGCACCCGGCAAGCAAAATTGAGGGACCCCAACAGAGACTGTACAGTCTTCAGGGTCACCGACCGCGATTGGAGAACTTGTTGAATCAAAGCTAGCAGTTGACCGATTTTACCCGCAGGAAGCCGAGTAACCATTGCCTCCGTATCAATTTCAATGCCCAAGAATGTAAGTACATGCACCGGACCCTCCGATTTGTCCACCGCCAAAGGAACCCCGAACTCCGCTGCCATATGCTCAAACACACGCTTCAAATATGCACAATCATCGGAGGCCGGAGAACCCACGAAAAGGAAATCATCTAAATAATGCACCACTGAGTCCAAGCAGGACCGCGAAACCGTAACCCAGTGGAGAAACGAACTGAAATGCTCAAAGTAGGCACATGAAATGGAGCAACCCATAGGCAAGCATCGATCAAAATAGTAAAACCCCTCAAAGCGGAAGCCCAACAAAGGGTACGAATCTGGATGGACCGGCAAAAGGCGAAACGCCGCCTCTATGTCTACCTTAGCCAGCCATGCCCCCCTACCGGCGCGCAACACCAGGCGCACCGCACTATCAAAAGAAGCGTACCGCACCGAGCAAAGATCCGCCGGGATGCCCTCATTAACCGATGCTCCCACAGGGCGAGACAAGTTGTGAATCAGCCGAAACTTCCCAGGCTCCTTCTTGGGAATCACTGCTAAGGGTGAGATAATCATAGAAGGAAAGGGGCGAACCCGAAACGGCCCCGCAATTCTTCCCAACGCTATTTCGCCATCCAATTTTGCCTGCACCACCTCCTTTAACTGACGTACAGAAGACGCATTTTGTACCCGACATTCCCGCAATGCACCCCGAAAAGGAATAGGGAAACCCTCTGTAAACCCCTTTTCAAGCTGGTCCGCAGCCGCTCGATCCCCGTAGTGCTGTAACCATGGACGAAGGGCCGCCACCCGGACTGGCGTGGGCAACATGCCCACCTCCCTACGCTTTACTGGGTCCCAACGAAGCCCCACTCCCTTTTTTGGGGCATTTGAGGGCGGAATGCGCTTGACCACAGACTGAACAGGCATGTCGGAATCTACAATCAGTGAAGGCGCAAGTAGCCTGGTTGAAGCGCCAACACACTCCCGCACCCCCTCCTGCAAACCCCCCAACTGTGGGCCGAAAGGACCGTCCACTACCCACTCCCCCGGGGGACCTGCCGGGACCCTGAAATGCGGAACCGGACCGGCACGCCATGTGGATTAACCACAAGTTAACATCCTGCGTGCCCCAGGACATGAACCCGTTCTCTTCCATTTTGTCACGGAAGGCCTCGTCGTAATTGAGCCACGACCAGCCCCCGAAACGTTGGTAGGCATCCAACACCGAGTCTGCATAAGATAATAAAAGCCCGTAGTCCTGCGGGTGCGCCCTACCCCAAACACTTGCCAAGCGCAAGAAGGATCTAATCCAATTAACAATGTTCCGCGACACCGGCACCGCTTTGGACAACCCGCTCTCCTTCTTATCTTTCTTTTTACTCCTACGGCGAGACCTGCCTTCCATTAAGCGGAAGATATCTACGCAAGCGCGCTTCCTAATCCTGTGACGCAATCTTTTTGGAACCCTCTCCCAGAGCTCCGACAATGCCACTAACGCCGGAGCACCTCTTGCCTGCACCCCGGACGGCCCCGCCTCTCCACCACCCGTCCCCTCTCCCACCGGTCGTGCATGTGAAGACGCAGAAGAATTAGTAGAAGAAGTAGACGAGGATGAAGAGGACGACGACGACGAGGATACACGCCCGCGCCTACCCCGATTTTTACGCTTTGACTTAACCTTCTTACCCCCAGCAGCAGCCACAGGCGCCATATTACCCTGAAGCTGCGGGTCCAGCACTCCAGCCTGATGATCCACAGCGCCGTCCGTAGCAACCGCTCGCTCAGCCGATGGCTCCCGAGCATCGCCAGCAACAGCCTCACCAGCTCCCTGCTGTGCCATCACTCCAGGAGACTCGCCATGCTCCGCTCTCGCCCGCTCCAGCCTCTGCGAAGAAGGAACATCTACTCCAGCAATCGGGACCTGTAAAGAAAAACCAGACAAAGGAGCAGCAACCGACACTCCCCCGCTCCCATGTACCCCAAAGCCCTCATGACCCCTGCCGCCAGCAGCCCACCCCTGGCCCTGCCCAGGGTGCCAAGCCACTCCCGGCACCGAACCCCATGGAAATGACGAGCCTGCTGAGGGGCCGCCCGACATCCAAGGGGGTATCCCCCACACAGACCCCCAGGGATTCAAACCCCAGGAAGGCCCTGCCTCGAGTGGACCCATGCGCCGGTCACTGTCTGCTCCCACCCCAACCGGCCCAGTGCCTCCCACAACACTGGCCTCATCCCTCACTCCTTCTACCAAAGGACCAGGGGCAGATGCAGAAGGGCTGTGCTGCCGATGCAGTCTGCCTTCCACCACACTGGCCAACCCCCTCCCTCCTGTTGCAGAAGGCCCTGGGGCCGACATCGAAGGGCTGTGCTGCCTATACTGTCTGCCGGCCAAAACCGGCAGACTGGAAGGCCTCCACGCCGTTCTCCCTGCACCGCGGATTGCGGTGTCACGCGGTCTCCTGGCGGCTGTTCTCCCCCTCCCCCGCACAGGCACGGGCACAGTAGGCCCCGCACTGTTCCTCGAAGCCCTGCCTCCCGCATCTCCCAGGCCCGCCCCCGTCACCACGAGGGCCGAGAGTGCCGCCGTTTTAGAACGGCGCGTCGGTCTCTCCCTCTCCCCACTGTGGCCGACTCCCACCTGTTCATCCTCGCTGAGGGAGTCGCCCGCGAGTAGGGAGATCTCCGCCGCGCCGCTCGAATCCGCCATGCTCGCGCCGCCTCGGAGGACCCAGAAACAACAGGAAAAGCCGCCTCGGAGGACCCAGGAAGACACCGGGTCCTCCGAGGTCCAGGCTTTATCCACTCCGCCCCGCCTCCCTCCTCCTATCAGGAGGCAGCCCCGCAGCGGGAATTACAAACCCGCCTATCCTGAGCTGCCTCCTGCTAACCTACTCCACCCCCCCCCTCGCGCGGAGCGCTCGTCTCGATGGGAGGCCGCGCGGGCCCTCCATCCCCGCGTTACAGCCGCCCATCGAGACGAGCTCTCGGGCTCTCCTTTATCAGGAGGAAAAAGCCTCAGATGCCGACAGCTGAATACACTTACAGGCACTACTCAAAAGGGAAATCTCTTCATTGGCTTAAAAACCTCCAATCAGTTTTCTGCATATTATATAGTATACAAGTCACTTATCCCCTCTTCCACAAAGCCGTGCAGTAACAGCCCCGAAGCCCATAGAGATTTAAAGGGCTTCGGGGCTGTTGCCGCATAGCAGCCGCTAGTGCGGCTTTGTAGAAGAAGGGGTTAATCCCCCAATGCCCTGAAAAATTTGTAATCCGCATAGAATTGTAGGTTATGCGGAATATAAATAATAAAATAAAATACAAAATAAATGACTCAGACATGAGTTTATTACTGAAGTCACTTATCTGATGTGTTGCTTGTGACTCGTCTGTTGTTGCTTAATCCTGCAGGATCCAAACGAAACAACATTCTAGTTTATGTACAATTTATTTGGACTTGAAAATTTAACAGAAAGTGTGATTCTTTGTAAATTATTTATGGGAATGTGAAATTTTGGAAATAACATTGGATTTTGAGAAAAAAAACTTTTTAGCTTGTGAGCTCACATTTTAAACTAATCTTTTTAAATCATTAAAAAAAATAATTTTAAATAAAATTGTTCATTTTATTAAATCTTCGGGCCTCGTCTATCAAACTGCGCTAGCAATTTTTAGTGCAGAGAACCACGCTGAATGGCCCGTGCTGCTCTGTGAGCATCAGGAGCAGCGCGGGCCATTCAGTGCGGCTCTCTGCGCTAAAAAACTGCTAGCGCAGTTTGATAGAGGAGGCCCTTAATCTTTGTTGATCTTATTCAATAGAATCAAAAATATTACAACCTTGAAAACATCAAAATCAGTAGTGTTAGTTGGTTGACGGCAGCTGCTTTTTTATAAGCCACTGTTTAAACCAGCTAACCTTTTCTTTAGTGTGGTCTCCTTAACTGGATTGGCTATAGGGGAAACCTTTTTTAAAAACACATTGACTGGTATAGGGGCATTCACACTATTTATGACCTGTTCAATGTTGAATACTGGCACTTAACTGGCTTTCAGATAGATGCTAACTGGTTATTTTCAGTGGCATTAACCAGTTAAATGCTGCTGGTTAGCACTGAACAAGCAATCTAATTGGCCAGGAGCGTTTTCTCACCAGTTCAATCACTTTGGATATTAACTAGGGTTACCAGATGTCTGAGAAAACCAGGACATGTCCTCTTTTTAGAGAACAGTCCAGGTGCCTGGGGGATTTCCAAAATCCAGCAGTTTGTCCTGGTTTTGGAAGGCCCTGAGCTTGGGGCCATGTTTGGAGGGCCTCAGAGCATGCGTGGATGTGATGTGACATCATCACATCACATCCATCCATGCTCAGAGGCCCTTCAGATGCAGCCCCAAGCTCGGGGAAGAAGAGGCAAAGTTTGTGTAGGGGCATGGCTAGGGGTAGAATGGGGCAGGGCTGAGGGCAGAACAGGGTGGGGCCACATGTTCTCTTTTTTACAGACAAAATCTGGTAACCCTAATATTGACCTGATAATATTTTATGTTACATGCATAAATGTATACCAGCCATATTCTACCTAGATGTCACCCATGTGCATGCTTCCTTATTGCACATAATATGTATATACTAGTCTTTAAGCCCGTTACATTAACGGGTGCTAGAAAGCAGCCCCCTTTCCCTCTCCCCCTCCAGTTCCTCCCTAACTGTCTCTCCGTGGCCCCCCTTCTGTCTTCCCCCCCTAAGCAAAATGATCTGCCTCCCAGCACACCCCTCCCCCCGAAGCAGCCCCCTTTCCCTCTACCCCTCCAATTCCTCCCTGACAGTGTCTCCGTGGCCCCCCCTTCTGTCTCCCCTCCCAAGCAAAGCTGTCTGCCTCCAAGCACACCCCTCCCCCAAAGCAGGCCCCTTTAGCAGTGCATATTTAGGACTAAATTCTATAAATGGCACCTAAAAAGCTAAGCCCGCACCATAAATTTCAAACAGAATTATATTTTGCTCTCTAATAACAAGCGTGGAACAGAATGTGCCTTTTATTGAATATTGTCAGCGCGCCATTTATAGAATATCACTTAGCATGAATTTTTTCAGAGACCAAATTTGGGAACTATTTACTCAATCCTTGATGTTTAGGAAATTATAATCCTGTTCTTTGAAGTATTAAGATATTATTTTTAGTTAAATATTTATTAAACACAGACACAATCTCTGGATGACATTCTATTCTGTTAGATTTAAGTTACATGCACGTGTCTTTCAGATCCCTTCTAATTTGATTTTAATGTTATAAACAAACTGTTTATTAATGTCGATTTACACTTTCTGATCGTTTCCGTTGCCAATACTAAACTAAATTCATATAAGCCCAGTTAAATAACTCCAGATAAAATGTATTAAACCCGTCTCTATGGCTTACACAAATTATTTTCCATTAAAACCATATAGTTTAATAGAGATGCAGTTGTAATCAATTTACTTTAGCTTTTGAGAAATCTTGAGCTGTCCAGGTTTTCCCATAACAATAGAAGCACTAGGGATGGGCAAATTACAGCTGACATAATGGCTGCACCATTATAGTTGGCAGGATTCCAAAAACTTGACAATGAAGCCCGTATCTAAATATGGCTATATAAAAGTCTCATTTTCACTAGTTCAAAGGTTGGCTTGACCTGGTTGAGAGAGGAGATGCATTACTGAGCTCTTTGGAGGCTTTCCCTGGGTGAGGAAAAGCAGTCGAGAGCCACAACAATAAGGGGTATCCATTAACATCTACTAACATACCAAAAGGACAAAAGTGCAAGTATATAATTTACCTCATACTTAGAGCCACATTGCTACCGACGGGAAGGAGAAAGCCTCTATTATCCTATAATAAGGTCAGCATCATACTTTTGCATACGTTTATATTAGTATACCTTTTGCATGTTAGCCCAAATTGGCTATCCAAAAGCAATTGTGTGGATTCAGTCTACTATGCTGACTGTCTTGATGCTCAGTTTAAATATTTAAAACTCTAGGATTAATTAGGAATGTGCATTTGGTTTTGATTTCATTTTGAAAAATATAATGCATTTGCTGAACATGCACTGAATCAAGTCTATGCACATAAAACCTCCAATTTAAGGTGTGCAAAGCTGATCCACATGCATTAGCCACTTTTAAAAATATATATATATTTTAATTTTAGAATCACAATTACAGCTACCAATATTGCTCCAAAGAAAGCAAAAAGAAAATAAGGTAATATAATGAAAAGATACCCCTTTTACAAATCTGCGTTAGGCATTTTTGTTGCCGTCTGCAGAGGTATTAGCTCCGATGCTCACAGAATTCCTATCAGAGTTGGAGCTAATTCTGCTGCAGCCGGCGATAAAAAAAAGTCTAACACAGCTTTGTATAATGGTGGGGGGAAGAAATAAGCTAACCCTTAATTCAGTCCTCAGGAGGAACAATCGAATGAACATAAGAACATATGAACATAAGCATTGCCTCTGCCGGGTCAGACCAGGGGTCCATCGTGTCCGGCAGTCCGCTCCCGCCGCGGCCCTCTAGGTCCATGACCTGAAAGTTTTCCCTACCTAACCTAAAATGTCCATACCCTATTCGCTCAATGTCCTGTAAGGTAAACCTCTATCTGTACCCTGTTATCCCCTTCGCTTCCAGGAAGTCATCCAGTCCCTTTTTGAACCCCAGAATTGTACTCTGTCTTATCACCTCTCCGGGAAGCGCGTTCCAGGTGTCTACCACCCGTTGAGTGAAGAAGAACTTCCTTGCATTCGTTATGAATCTGTCTCCTCTCAGTTTTTCTGAATGGGGAGAATACAGAACAAAAGAATCATTTTAAAAGACAAATTCAGCAGATTCAAGCACGCCACGGTTACTACATATTATATTTGCATAGGCCTAACATTAAGAAGGGATTACTGCCTTCAAAAAGATATAAAATGGATGAAGTCGGTCCAGAGGAAGGATACTAAAATGGTACGTGGTCTTCATCATAAGGCGTACGGGGACAGATTTAAAGATCTCAATCTGTATACTTTGGAGGAAAGGCAGGAGAGGGGAGATATGATAGAGACCTTTAAATACCTATGTAATGTAAATGCGCTTGAGTCGAGTCTCTTTCATTTGAAAGGAAACTGCAATGAGAGGGCATAGTTAAGAGTTGATAGGCTCCGGAGTAATCTAGGGAAATACTTTTTTATAGAAAGGATGGTAGATGCATGGAACAGTCTCCCAGAAGAGGTGTCTGAATTCAAAAGGGCCTGGGATATGCATGTGGGATCTCTCGGAGGCAGAAAGAGATAATGGTTGCTGCGGATGGGCAGACTAGATGGGCCATTTGTTTATCTGACATCATGTTTCTATGTTTCTCTTGCTAAACACATGATTAAACATAAAATTATGTACTTTTTCATGGCTATCATAACAAAATGGTAGCTTGCAGCTGTATTGATTTTGATTTATTATTATTATTATTATTATTAGGTTCTTATATCCCGCCATACCCAAAGAGTTCTAGGCGGTTTACATTCGTTACATTAGGATCCGGTCTGAACCCGGATTTACAAAAATTTTATCGGAATTGCAGGTAGCGCGGAAGGAGGTACAGGTTTATCATAGTTGGGTTAGAAGATAAAATGGAGGGAGTGGGAAACCAGAAGAGGGGGGGGGGAGAGGGAGGTGGGGGTGGGGGGGGTTGGAGTGTATGCGGGGAGTAAGGACTAAGGGTCTTGTTCGCGGAAGAGGTGTGTTTTGAGAAGTTTTCTGAAGTCTAGGTAGGTCGGGGCCTCTAGCATCATTTGGGCTAGCCAAGGGTTCAGCTTGGCCGCCTGGAAGGCGAAGGTTTTGTCGATGAATCTTTTGAGCTGGCATGATTTTATGGAGGGGAAGCACTAAAAACTGCTTCCTCCTTTTGCATGGCATGGATTTTGCAATTTAAAAACCAGCGCATTCCTAACTTTACAAAACCTTTTTAGGAGCCACTCCCACTCTGCAAATTGAAAAGGTAATGTAGCAGGCCCACTACCCTCCTCCCCTGGCCTTTCCAGGAAAACAGTCATTTTAAGACTATGAAAAGATAGCTCATTCTGGGCTGCCACCATGGCATCCTGCTTTTTCCCTTGTGGAACGTAATACATTTCTGATGGAGTGGGGGGGGGGGGGGAAGAGAAGACTCTGGCATCTTAACTATTTCTAAAAGATTCTTCTTAAACATTTTAAACACGGATAGTTAAGAGACTAAGAATTAGGGCTGCATTATGATAGCAATTTTATTTATTTATTTATTTTCCTACTGCAGCTCCTTGTGACTGGGCAGGTCAGTCACAGGCGCCCCCCCCCCCCCTTTATCAAGCCACGTTAAGGATTTTTTTATCTCTAGCCGCTGAGGTAAAAGCACCATCGCTCATAGAATTGTATGAGCGATGGAGCTTTTACAGCAGCAGCCGGTGACAAAAAACCCTAAAGCAGCTTGATAAAAGGGGGCCTTAACCTTCCATTGCCCAGAGTCACAAGGAGCTGTGTGTGTGTGTGGGGGGGGGGGGGCGTACCTTTAATTGCATGATTAATTGCAATTAGAAATTTTAATTGAAATGCAATCCTATAAAAATTAAAGAGTAAAAATAATGAAAAGATAAGAGTATTGCATTCAATTCTGGTCTCCTTATCTCAAGAAAGATATAGTGGCACTAGAAAAAGTTCAAAGAAGAGCGACCAAGATGGTAAAGGGGATGGAACTCCTCTCGTATGAGGAAAGACTAAAACAGTTAGGGCTCTTCAGCTTGGAAAGGAGATGGCTGAGGGGAAATATGATTGAAGCCTACAAAATCCTGAGTGGAGTAGAACGGGTTCAAGTGGATTGATTTTTCACTCAGTCAAAAATTACAAAGACTAGGGGACACTCAATGAAGTTACAGGGAAATACTTTGAAAACCAATAGGAGGAAATTTTTTTTTCACTCAGAGAATAGTTAAGCTCTGGAACCCGTTGCCAGAGGATGTGGTAAGAGCAGATAGTGTAGCTGGTTTTAAGAAAGGCTTGGACAAGTTCATGGAGGAAAAGTCCATAGTCTGTTATTGAGAAAGACATGGGGGAAGCCTCTGCTTGCCCTGTATCGGTAGCATGGAATATTGCTACTCCTTGGATTTTGTCCAAGTATTAATGACCTGGATTGTCCACCATGAGAACAGGCTACTGGGCTTGATGGACCATTGGTCTGACCCAGTAAGTTCTTACAACATATATAAATTATAAATTAAAAACTGAAGAATCCAAAACAGCATGAAAAATTACGATAAAACATCATTACAGTTTTCAGAGCCTACTTCAGAAAAACAAGCCCGCTAATAATGTGTTTTAAATGCGAGTTCCTGCACCAATCAGAATTTTCCAGGTTTTCTGTCTTCGGAGGTAGACACTCATAAGGATTATCCTTGACTAGCATATTATTATAAGTAGGGTTACCATATGGTTCCATAAAAAGGAGGATGATTGAGACACCTGGGTTTTACTTACATTGCTTTCATCTCCTCAGAAAGTTTGCCGGAAGAAGACATTTGAAACTACCTTTGAATTCCTAGGACCTTATACTTGGGACAAGCTAGGAACACACTTCACACAACCTACCACCTACTACTACTTCAGGAAGATGTTAAAGATATACATTTTCTCTTTGTAACTTTTGCCTCATGCCCTGTTAAATGCTGCATCTGTTTTTAATCTCTCTTCTCCAAGTATCCACAATATCTCAGGAAATGGACTGTAATTGTCTGATCTAGACCTAACTCTTATTGTAAGCCCACAGATTCCTAGTAGAAATTTGCAGGATATATGAAATAATATGGTATGGTATGTTAAGTAAAACCCAGATGTCTCAATCTATTCTCCTAAATATATAGCAAAAAATAACCCGGAAATGTGAAAAATCAATAATGTTATGGCAAACACTTTCACTAAAGATATGAATAGGATGTCATAGAAGGTTAGTGCTGCTATAGTTCCAATAAAGGGAGTTTCAAATCACTGGAGGAAAAAGCCTTAGATTGGAACCCTTCCACCACCACAATGGTGGTCCAAGGTTCACTATTATTGGGAGCTGGTCTGGAGGTTTTTTTGCCAGTGAGGTGTTCGCCCGACCACCTTGGACCACCATTGTGGTGGTGGAAGGGTTCCAATCTGAGGCTTTTTCCTCCAGTGATTTGAAACTCCCTTTATTGGAACTATAGCAGCACTAACCTTCTATGACATCCTATTCATATCTTTAGTGAAAGTGTTTGCCATAATATAATCAATCTATTCTCCTTACATCCATTAAAAGCAATGGAAGTAAAACCTGGATGCCTTAATCCATCCTCCTTTTCCTGGAGCCTTATAGTAACCCTACTGTAATTATTAGCCTTCAGTTTTTTTTTGGCTATGTCCTCAAGTGTGGAATCCTTTTAGTTTTTATCACAGATAAAAACTCTCCATATCACTTTTCCTAAGCTGTTTTAGTTTTTATTTATTTATTCAATTTTCTATACCATTCTCCCAGGAGAGCTCAGAACGGTTTACATGAATTCATTCAGGTACTCAAGCATTTTTCCCTGCCTGTCCCAGCGGGCTAACAATCGATCTAATGTACCTGGGGCAATGGGGGGATTAAGTGACTTGCCCACAGTCAAAAGGAGCAGCGTGGATTTGAACCCACAACCCCAGGATGCTGAGGCTGTAGTTTTAACCACTGCGCCACACTCTCCCTAAATACATGCCTACCACTGCAAACAATGGAGTACTGCGGAACACACTAACAGTTTAATGCAGTACTTTGAGAATCTGCATGTGCTACATTACATTACATTACATTAGTGACTTCTATTCCGCCTGTACCTTGCAGTTCTAGGCGGATTACCGTACATTTGAAGACAACTGGACATTACCAGGAAGTTACAAATTAGCGATTGGATACATAGGAGAGGTTTTAAGAGGATAGGTTGAAATTTGAGGAATACCTTTAGGGGAGTTGCGATTGAAGGGGAAGGTTACAGGTTAGAGTCATTGAGGGGGAGTTACAAGAGGGGAGGAGGTCGACAGGAGAATTGCAAGGAAGGGGGGAGAAGAGAGGGAGGGTTGAGAAGGCTGGATATATTTTTTGAATAGCAAAGTTTTGATTTCTTTTCGAAAAGATTTAAAGTCAATTGTTGCTGTCAGCAGGTTGGAGATGGAGGAGTCCAGTTTTGCTGCCTGCGTTGCTAGGAGGCCATCATACATCTTCTTGCGTTGAGTGCCCTTGAGTGGTGGGTAGGAGAAAAGGATCTGGGATCTCCTAGGTCTGGGAGAAAGGTTTCTAATTAGGCGGTTGATTAGGTAGGTGGGAGCAATTCCGTTTATTGCTTTGAATAATAGACAATATAATTTCAATTGAATTCGTGCTCGTAACGGTAGCCAGCGGGAGTCAAGGTAGGCATTGGTGATATGGTCAAATTTTCCAAGAGAACAGATCAGCCTGAGAGCTGTATTTTGAATGGACTGTAATTGATTTATCAAGTTTGTGGGGCAAGGTAGGTAGAGGATATTACAGTAATCCACTAGTCCTAGGACAAGTGATTGAACTATGATTCTGTAGTGCTCTTTGTCGAAAAATTTGCTAACCGCGCACTAACCCCCTCCCCCCTTTTACTAAACTGCGATAGCGGTTATTGACGCAGGGAGCCACCCTGAATGTTCCGTGCTGCACCCTATACTCATAGAATTCCTATGAGCATGAGGAGCTGTGCGGAGCATTCAGCGCAGCCCCCTGCACTAATAACCGCTATTGTAGTTTCGTTAAGGGGGGAAATAATTTTTTAAGGGGGTGAATCAAAGGTGGAGAATAGCTGTTCTTGCCCTTACCATTTAGTGCATCTACATTATTGTGCTCTAATTGGTTAGTGCGCAGATAATGCAGGAACCCTTACCACCTACAGAATAGATTCAGTTCTTCTGATAATGTAAAAAAAATAGCTATGCCAGGGCCATTAATGGAAAATAGGAAATTGGGCTTTTACAGCTGTGATAAAATGGCCTTAGCATGTGGGAAAGACCAGCATAAGGGTGCAGTAAAGCCTATTTTTACTGCAGTTTAGTAAAAGAACTCCTTTGTCAACTGTTGGATCAGAGTTTGGTTTTGGGTCATAAGAGAGCAGTTAACACCTTAAATTCTCTCCAAAAATGTATTAAATCTACAGCTTGGGGTTTTACTAGTTATGAACACACACACACACACAAAATAAAGCTCTCTCATGCACACACACACACAAATCTCAGCTGAGACAAAAATTTTGACTCACATGGCAGTGTTCTTCTCCTAAAATGTGTTCTTCCATGAACTTCAAACCAGGGTGGGCATTGGGAGGGGGGGGTACACATTTTATTTATTTACTGGTTTATTAAAAATTTTGCTTAGATTTCTGGACAGTCAGCCTGCTCTAAATTTGAGTCAGATAATACTGTCTGGTAGAATACTGCAGCTTGACTGGTGAGATGTTAATTGACTGGGGATTCCAAAAGACTTGTGCTTCAAAATCAAGTACAATGGCACGGTTTTGTTGGTAGTCATCAATAATGAATATTTTCTAAACCACAAGTAAAGCTTAGCCACATTAGTTTCTCAATTCCATAATTGATCTGAAACGTACGCCATGCTAGCACTGTCAACATATTGACGACTGCATGCAGTGTCGCAGACTGGTTATATTGCTGATGAAGAGCACTGAAAGAAATCCAAGAGGCGGAGGTCAGAAATGAGCCTTTCTGGATCAGCTTTAGTTAATGGCAAGGCAAATGTCATTTTGTGGACCTAATTTACTGTACATTAATGATAGTACAGTCAAGGTAAATCACTCTAATAACAAGATTTATGTCAATGACACTAACACTAATTTATCCAAGGAATTTACAAAATCCATTTAGCTGTTCTAAAGAGGTGTTAAGAGGATGTTATGGGTTGACAGTAGACTGGCATTTTCTCACAGCATGGGCAGATTGAGTATTCTTTTTTTTTCTAAGCTTTAGCACTTTTTTTTATGTGAAGCCAAGCTGAAGACTAGGAATTCAGGACTTCCAGCTTTTATTGGTTTCATAATGATAGCAGTACTGTATAATTCTTTAATTCTATTTCTTATTTACATGGCCAATAATGAGGTTCATGGACTGAATTGTACCCACTGCTTGGAATTTTATGCATCTTTTTCTGTGCATGCAAATAAGATTGGTTGAAAAATAGCAGATAGAATTTAGCAAAAAGAAAGAAAAAGAAGATAGCTACAGCTCAAGGAGTAGTATGCATTTGTTATTGCAAAATGTCATCTAGGAAAGCACTATCACAGGTGCTTTATCAATGCAGTAAGTAGTTAATGAGATGATTCACAGGGTTTTGCATCACAGCACCTCATTAAACATTAATGTGAATGAAGTGCCACACACAGTACACCAGATATGAGATGTTCCTGTTTGTGAGAAGCTTAAGCTTTGCAAACAGGAGAGAGCCAAAACAGGAGTGTTTGCCCTTGCAAATAATATGAACTATATTCTACGCCTGGGGAAATTCTGCGCAACTGCACAGCTCAGAATTTAAGCAGAATTCTCCCGGCCTACATAAAACTCAGAATTCTGCAGAATTCTGTTCAGTGCTGACACTGAGTTTCTCTCTCCCCACTCCCCTTCCGTGCAGAGCTTGCACATCAGGTCACTTCCTCCTCCTCTGCCAATTTATAGATCAGACTTTTATGTGAACTGTGGGGTCCCACGATTCACATAAGCAGTCAAGTCTAAGGCCCAGACTCTCAAAACTTTAACACCATCGCTAAACTGTTTTCTGACGATTTAGCCTGAACTCATTTTAGCGGCGGATTAGCAAAACGGCTTATCTCTGTTTTTAGTGAGGTTTCTAGCAGTCTGCGACACTACCATGCAAATGTGCTCGTCAACTTTAAAATGAGAACTCCAGTGGATTCTGAAAAATCGCTGAGCCATTTTCTAACAGCTGCATTGGCTTTTAGCAACAAAAATCAGCGACTGGTCCAGGGTTGCCTGTACAGTGACAACAATATTTAAAACCCTGGCAGCACTGTTTTAAACCTTGGCACGGCAGTGTTGGAAACTGCTAGAAAAGCCGTTTACGACACCCCCCCCAACCCTCGCTGCCATTCTCTCCTGCTGCCACACAACACCCATCCCCCCCACAGCAAGAGAGATGTCCACTCTCTCCCACTGCCTCACAACAACACCCCCCTCTCACCTGTACCTTTAATTAGATGGGTGACCGGAGGGATGCCTACTCCTTCCAGCCAGCTGGCCTACCTCTTCCAAAATGGTCCTTCCCCTCCACGGGGCCTTATACAACCTGGGCCAATCAGAGCCTCAGGCCCTTTCCCGGTTGCACTGGGAAGGGACATAAGGCTCTGATTGGCCCAGACATCCCATAGGAGGGGTCTTAGGTTTCTGAGCTAATCAGAGCCTTAGGCCTTCCCGGGCATCCCAGGATGCATGGAGGAGGGGAAGGCCTATTTTGGAAGAGGCTTGCCAGCTGGCTGGAGAGAGTAGGCATCCCTACAGTCAGTTATCTAATAAAAGGTATGGGGGAGAGGGTTCGGAGGTGGGGGGGCCTGTTGCGATGCCGCGGGAGAAAATGGGTCTCTTTCCCGCTGCAGGGGGGTATTGGTGAGGCAGTGGGAGAGAATGGGCATCTCTCCTGCTGCCGGTGCGAGAAGACATCTCTCCTACCCCGGGGGGGGGGGGGGGGGCGGAGGGGCATTACGGGAGAGGGACATCTCTCCTACTGTTGTGTTTTTGGATTTGTTTTTGCATTTTTTCTCTGCACATGTGTCCATCGCTATCACCAGCGATAGGCACATGTAAATTTAGCGAGTCTTTGCTACTCTCTGCAAACCTCATTTATATACGCATTTTTTGGAGAATGACTCACTTTTTTAAATTCGCTACCAGAACAGCTGCAATAGCAGCCCGTTGTTTTATTAACACATTTAAAAAAATAATTTAGGTCTTAAGCCGGCAGAGAAGGAGGAAGTGACCTGATGTACAGCGGTTCATTTCCTCCTCCGCTTCCTCTTCCTTCCACGGGATCTCTGCAAGGGAGGAAGTCAGGTCCAGGATTACATTGAAGGGGAGGGGCAGAGTAATGTGAATGTACAATTGGAGAGGATGGGGAAGGCTGAACCTTGAGGAAGGTTATATGAGGAAATTTTGAGCCCTAGGATGTGAGAAATTCTGTGCAAACACACTACAAATAAACATAAAATTAGGAATTCTATGAGCATCGGAGCTTTTACTGCAGCGGCCAGCAATAAAAACCCTAACACATTCTTGAAAAAAGAGGGCCTTTGTGCAGAATTCCTCCAGGAATAATATTCCATTTTAGCAAGCAAGTTTATTTCCTTGAAGTTTATCTTCTCCTAGGGGACATTTTACAAAGCCGTGCTAAAAAGTGGTCTGTGCTATTTTTAGTGTATGGGTTTCCTGCTCTAAAATAGCTGCAATTTGCTTTCTTCTATTAATGGCCATGTGCTAATTTTGAAATTAGAGCATGGCCATTAGCGTGTGAGCTCTTACTGCCACCTATTTTGTAGGCAGTAAGGGTTCCTGTGCTCATCAGTCAGCATGCGTCATGTCAATGATTAGCATAGGGAACACCTAATTTCTACCCCAAACATGCCCCCCCTACTGAAAAAAACAAAACAAAACAAATTTCTAACACTTGGGAAGCGCATGTTGATCTAAAATAATATCTTTGGATGCCTGAGGGTGTCCTGCAATAGTGCCTTTTTAACTTGTGATAAGCACGTACTAGTGCTTAGTGCAGCTTAGTAAAAGGACCCAGCTTCCTTAGTATTATGGCTTCCTCATGTTTTATTTCTTGGCACTTACCCATCCATGGTTATGGCAATTTTCATGTTTTGATGATTTATGGCAAAGATTATATAGGATATGGATTAGTAAAAGAGGGCAGTGTTTCAGACTCCAAGCGTCTGCTAATCCAGAACAATTGAACTAGACACATCTCACGGTACCCTATTGCCTTAGTCTTCTGTTCCTTGTTGTTAATTGTTATGTGTCTTATTGCTAACTGTTATGTATGTTACTATATAACCTGTTCTGGGCTCCTTTGGGATATAAATGAAATTAAATAAATAAATAGACAAATAAATAAATAAATGTACCAGTCCCTTTCTCCCACTTGCCACCCCTTTAAACCTAGCTGCAACCCCAGTCCCCTTCTCCTACTGACTTGGATTTAAAACTTACCCTGAATCACGAGCAGTATCAGCCATGCTAAGCAATTCTGAAAGCGATGCTTGGCTGTGATTGACACTCAGCGGGCACCTATTTTCTAGGTGCTTGCCGCTGCAGGAGCTGCTTACAGAATCAGCCCCTAAGGGCCTAATGAGGTTTAGTAGGAGAATCGTTAAAGGACTAGAGCAGCAAACTAAGAATCAGGGGAAAAAATGACTGACCGTACCTCCCGGCTGCTCCCTCAAAACTGAAACAGCCCGCAAACGCTCTTACTCGCATGTCATGCCCAGACTTTGGCACACCATCCCCCCATCTGTTAGATCACTAGATGGACTTTGGAGCTTCAGGAAGGCTGCGGAAACCTTCCTCTTTACAAATCCAGTGCCTTTAAAGTTATACACCCAGAAATGCCATTCAGTCAACGCACCTACGCCACCTAATCTCACCAGATACTACTTAGTGCATATGTTTTGTCATATCTATATTGTAAATTATTGCCATGTCTATATTGTAATTTATGTAAATTATGTCATCTCTGCCCTGTCTCGATTATTATGGATGTACCGTACTTTATAACCTGTTCTGGGCTCCTTTAGGACGGGCTAAAAAAATTGAATAAATAAATAAATCCAGGTGTAAATCCCATTGATACTTCTTGTGACCTGGTACAAGTCAGCTTTTATTGCCTCGGGTATAAACTTAAAAGCGAATGGAGACTTGTATACTGCCTTTTTGTTGCTTTGGCATTTCAAAGTGGTGGACAGTAGAGGATTAAGGGCTCCTTTTACTAAGGTGCGCTAACGTTTTTAGCGCACGCAGGAAATTACCGCACGCTACACCGCACACTACGTGGCTAGAACTAACGCCAGCTCAATGCGGCAATGTAGTACGCACTATTCTACGCATTAAGGCCCTAACGCAGCTTAGTAAAAGGAGCCCTGAAGCCTGGATTCTGTATAGGATGCCCAGGAGGAGCATCCTATACAGAATCGGTGTCCATGTTACAGACGCCGGTTACAGAATCGGGTTAGAGTAGATGCGGCCGCTACACTTATCGCAGCAAGGGATCTCCCTGACTCGATAAGTATAGCAGCCACCTGTCCGATTGCCGGCAGGAGGGTGCTCAACAACTCATGCCGGAAGATGCCCCCCGCAACACTACTGATCGCCGGCAGGAGGGTGCCCAATCCCTCCTGCCGGATGATGCCCCCCCTCTGGACCCCCCCACGCTAACACCCCTCCCCTGCGCTAACACCCACCGATGACCACTCCTAACCTCCCCCCCAAACTAACCTCTAATTGTTGGATGGCCGGACGGGTCTTGCTACCGTCCAGCCGGCAGGCCTGCTTTGTCGAAATGAGGCGGGCCTGCCCCTTCCCAGCCCATCCCGCGAAGCCTAAGGCCTGATTGGCCCAGGCGCCTAAGAGCCTGGACACCCTCCTGCCGGGGGGGGGGGCATCTTCTGGCAGGAGGGATTGGGCACCCTCCTGCGATCAGTAGTGTTTGGGGGGGCATCTTACGGCAGGAGGGGTTGGGCACCCTCCTGCTGGCAATCGGACAGGCGGCCACGGCAGCTATACTTATTGTGGCAGGGAGATTCCTTGCCGCGATAAGTATAGCGGCCGCGTCTACTTACAATGTAGGCCAGCCTTTTTGCTGGCCTACATTGTAAGCATCTCTTCCTCTACTAGAGAGATGCGTAGGGCCACCTAGGTTCGCCTAAGGCCCTTAGGCGAGCTTAGGTGTTCTTGCGGGCTTCCCTAGGCTCCTGGAGGTGCCTTCAATATAGGCGACCTACCTGGGGAGCATTTTTTAAAAAAACGTCCATCCCGATTGGTGATTAGACAGCTGTAGGACGCCTACAGCTGCCTAAAATCGGGATGCACTTTGCAGAATCAGGGCCTAGGTGTCTTGCCCAGGGTCAAGAGTAGCAGCACTGGGATTTGATTTCACAACCTCTAAGTACAGAGGCAGCAGCTCTGCCAGTGAGCCACACCTTCCCCTAGGTGTGGTAAAATGCACCAGTGTATTAGCCCTCAGTATCACTGTTAATATGCATTATTAATTTTTAAAAAAGTTGAATTTAATAAAAATGGGATTTACAATAAATAAGATAGCATCATTTAATACATCTAGTTCTTAGATAATGAGCTAACTGAGGACAGGAATATACCCAAATGTAACACTCCTTTAACTACCAATGAAAAGACATGAGCTAAGTCATAATAAGCAACAAACAGGAAAATATATTAAGTCATTGTATAGGGAGGACGTCTGTTCTTGTGGCAGAGTAATTCTTATATTTCATCACTGATTTATATTTCATCATGAACTCAAGCATCCACAGTTGGCAATAAGAAGCTTTCAGTTCTATCATGTTCATCTAGCTATTGACATTTTAAACCATTAATTGTATGAGG
This sequence comes from Geotrypetes seraphini, assembly GCF_902459505.1. Taxonomy (NCBI): domain Eukaryota; kingdom Metazoa; phylum Chordata; class Amphibia; order Gymnophiona; family Dermophiidae; genus Geotrypetes; species Geotrypetes seraphini. The sequence continues at coordinate 166,896,179 of NC_047089.1, read as the reverse complement.
CATAAAAGTTCTCAGTACCTGTACACTAAACTGGGGAGTCTGCAAGCACATGGCTGCTTTATTGGAGAGCAAAAGACATCAACTGGAAACAATGATATGCCTGTTAGTCTGTAATTGGCATGCTAGAAAACGATGTAATAAAAACTACTCTTCCTAATTCGGATTGACAGTCACATAGGTTTTTTTATTGTCTGCTGCACAGTCTATTCGCAAAGGGACATCAACAACTGTTTAAAGTTGCTGAATAGTTCATTGATTTTGTTTGATATAAGCAATAGACCATGACAAGCTGTGCTTCACTGTGGATATTGTTATGTCATAGGCACAACAGGGCCCAAAGCTTGAACATGGTACCTCAAAACTATCTTTTAGGTGAAAATATACATGAAGAAATGCAGCCCTGCGTGTCTAAATGTTATATTTGGCATTTGATAATGACAGTCGCACGTTCTGGACTGCTCCTACGAAATAAAGCAAAAGAAACTAGCAAAAATTACAACTGCTTGGAAACATATTGCAATTAATTATTAGAATGAATCTCTACTTAACAGACCTCCCCCCACCTTTACAAAACCATAATGTGGCTTTCAGCACTGGCCATGGCGAAAACAGTTCTGACGCACATAGAATTCCTATGAGCGTCGGAGCTGTTACCGCTGTGGCCGGTATTAAAAACCGTGCTACAGTTTTGTAAAAGGGGAGCGTGGGGCGAGAATCCTGCTCTTACACTTCAGTACTCTGGAGATAGGCCATGACAGTAAGCAATACCAATAACATCTCTGTGATTAAAAATTATTTTTATGGTTTGTTTGATTTTTGTTCATTTGTTTTCTTGTTTGTTTATTTATTTATTTATTTTTTTTTGCTTTAAGGAGAATGGTGAAGTCTCCAGAGCAATTGGGGCAATCTACAGTAGAATACCTGATGACTGACATGTATAGAAATTGCTGTCATAGATTAAAAATATTACCATTTCTAACGGGCCTGCCCTTTTGGCTGAAACAAGATGTTTCTGGGAACCAATCATGTCTAGGACTGACCATATCCTTCAGAATAATACCTTATACCACTTAAGGAAAGGGACTTGTATACCACCTTTTTGTGGTTACACATTCAAAGTGGTTTACATATACACAGGTGCTTATTTTCTATCCTGGTCAACAGAAGATTATGAGACTTACCCAGGTTCACAAGGAGCAGTGCTGGGATCAGATCCTACAACCTCAGGGTGCTGAGGCAGTGCTCTACCACTAGGCCACTCCTCATAATGTTTATATCTACTGGGTGGTATAAATTATTACATGAATTAAGGATAAGCAATGAAGGTAGTGTTTTGCATTACAATCCTGATACCTTTCAGTATAATCTAATCTAATCTAATCCTTAGGTTTGTATACCGCATCATCTCCACGTTCGTAGAGCTCGACAGTAGGAGAAATAGGAAGGAACTACAACAGAGGGTTAGAGGTAGAAGTGTGAAGAAAATTTAGAGGACTTGGGATGCCAAGATATAAGAGTTTCCTTGATTCCTAAGTTGGAGGGAGACTTACATTTTTTGAGAAAAGCCAGGTTTTCAGATGTTTGCGGAAAACTTGGAGAGAGCTCAAGTTCCAAAGAGGGGAGGTAAGGTTGTTCCAGAGCTCAGTGATTTTGAAGTGGAGGGAGGTCCCTAGCTTTCCTGTGTGGGAAATGCCTTTTAGCGAGGGGAAGGATAGTTTTAATTTGTGGGAGGATCTGGTGGTATTAGGGTTTGAGGTATTCCAAGAAAGAGGGATAAAGGGAGGGAGGATACCATATAGGATTTTGAAAGTTAAACAGGCGCATTTATAGAGGTGCGCTTTTTTTTTTTTTTTTTTTGAAACATGGAAGCTTTATGCTCCATCAACATGTATTCAATGAGCAAATCTCAATGTACTATTCTAACAATCACAACTTAGGGCTCCTTTTACGAAGCCACGTTAGCGCGTGTGACTTTTAATCACGCGCTAACCCCCGCGCTAGCTGAAAAACTACCGCCTGCTCAAGAGGAGGCGGTAGCGGTTAGCGTGGCCGGCAGCTTAGCGCGCGCTATTATGCGCGTGAAACCGCTAACGCGCCTTCGTAAAAGGAGCCCTTAATCCTCCTGCAGATTTGTCTAAAACATCGTTTCCCAGCTTCTATGGCTCAGTTGGTGACTCCAATATTCTTTTTTTTGTTGTTGTTGTCATTGTTTGAGTTATCATCACATTAACACTCTAAACTAGGACCAATACTCTGAGACCAGCTAGAATAAGATTAATAGATCCTTATGAAATCTAAACTATTAACTCTATTTATTTTGCCATCAGTTGACAACTTCAGTAAATTGCCTGCAATTGGTTATCAGGGAAGAACAGCGTTGCTCTCTGTTATTGTAGTATTGATTTTCAATAATTACTTTTTGCCCTGCTGGTGTGTTGTTTAACCACTCACAGCAGGTGTGCATTACTGTATATTTGGTTGGAAGTTCCATTTGACAAATAGCATAGAACAATTGCATGTGTAACTAGTATCACACGCACCTAAACACACATACACATACTGACCAAAGGTCAAGGCATTTCATAATTTGTATTATTATAGCATAAAAAGAAGAAATAAAAAATTTAATAGAACTATCCCACTCTAGTCCAGCATTTACATTTTAATATGTTGGGGGTGGGGGCACTCATGAACACCAAGTAAGATGGAAGCCTACAGTTTCTGCTCTCTCCAGATTGACCACATCACTGAAGCCTTCATCAACTCACATTGGCTTCCAATCCAAGAAAGAATCCAATTCAAATTCTACTGCATATTATTTAAAACCCTACACGGAGACAGCCCATCATACTTGAACAATCGCCTCATCCAAGCACCCACTACAAGACACAGAAAAACGCACTCCCCATTCATACCCCCCCCCAATCAAGGAAGTAAAAAGAACAAAACTACACGACGGCCTCCTAGCCACCCAAGCCGCAAGGCTGGACAACCAGATCTCCAACCTCTTGATGACCACCCCAGACTATAGGACGTTCAGAAAAGAAATAAAAACCACACTCTTCAAGAAATTCCTGAAGCAGCAATAACATCACGACCGTTTAGTAACTCTAAAACTGACATTTGATCTACCCATTACTGCACTAATAATAACAAAAGAACTTCCACTATGACCACCTATTAACTCTTTTACAAACCACCTCACCCTCAACAACCCGCTAAATGTTTATAAGATCTACAACTTACCTCTCTTGCTAATCATTGTAACTCTGTTTTTTTTTTAAATTAACCTTTTGTAATCCGCCTTGAACCGCAAGGTAATGGCGGAATAGAAATCCCTAATGTAATGTAATGTAATGTAATTGTACTTGAAATTGGCTCCAATTCTTCTAATCCTTGAGTTTTCAAAACTCCGGGTGTATTATCTTTACCTTTAACGTGGCTATGTAAACAAACAAAGCTGGACTTAACTGCTTCTTCTCAACATGAAGGGCGCTATCTAAAAAATCAGGGCATTTCTTCACATACCTTGCAGCATGGTAGAGCATGTCTCTACAGGTGACTATAACAAGTTATTGTGGGCAAACAGCGCACACCAAAAAGAAAACCAATGAAATAAACACAAACAAATGCATGAATAAATTTTTAAATAGGCTTGAACTAAATATTTTTGCACATTCTAATTCAAATAGGTAACACTATTGACAACCAAATATATACATTCAGCACTGCCACTTCTTGGATAGTGGTGCTGAGGGTTTGTTGACAATTTGAATGCCTAACCCAGCTTTTTAAAGACTATTTGATTTTTGGGGGGCTGTAACAGGGAGCTGTTTGAAACAGCTATCCATCTCCTTTGCTCATACATACCACACCAGTACCAGATAGCATCCACCTTAGGTTTCTGAAAAAACTCAAATAGAAGATTGCTAACCTATCATTTAAAACAGCCAAAATATCTTAGGGCAGGAGTCTCCAATCTTTTTCACTTTGAGGGCTGCAAAGGGATTACATCCTCCAGGGATTCAAGACAAAGTTAGACAAGTTCGTGCTGAATCAGAATGTATGCAGGTAGGGCTAGTCTCAGTTAGGGCGCTGGTCTTTGACCAGGGGGGCCGCAGCGTGTGTGGACTGCTGGGCACGATGGACCACCGGTCTGACCCAGCAGCGACAATTCTTATGTTCTCTGAGGGCCACAAACTCAGACTGCTCAGAGAATTCCCCAGATAAGATGGAAAATATGGAAATAAGACCGTTGTTCCACCAGGTGCCAGGTCTCCCAAACCATCCAAGAGTTGCATGTCTGTTCACCACCATCCACTGGAAGAGAAATACTGAGGAGCTTCAGCTGCACAGTGCCCTTCCCTACCCCCATCTCCTGCTCATGGTTACCATCCTCCCACTCTCACCTCCCCACCTGCCCACCTTAGCACTCCAAACCTCTTCCTCAAGCACTGTTGCTCTGCCACTGCCGCAGGCATGCCACCTCTCCCATTGCATCCTCCCTGGAAACAAGAAGTTCTGTCAGAAGAGATGGGATGCTATGGAGAGAGGCTTCAGGCAGAGGGAGAGGCGGCATGCTTTTGGTGAAGGGAAGGTTTGGAGGGCTGAGACAGGCAGTGGGGAGGTAAGTGTGAGAGGATGCCAAACATAGGGTGGGGAGGTGTATTTGAGGGGCACAATGAAGGACTGCTGGGGCCGCATGTTGGAGACACCTAGGGTACCCAACACCTTAGGGCTCCACTGGTGGTCGTTTTTCACTCTAGGCTCAGTGGGAGTCCTCCACCTATGGTCCTCTCAGTGAAAGGTGCTCTTTCAATATCACAGTTTCATTAGTAAGGGTTAGACAAGTTTTGAAGGACTCCAGCAAACTCCAGCAAACACAATATTGAAGAACCACCCCCAATGGCAGCATTGCATTTGGAGGACTCCTAGTAGAGGGACAGTGCTAGTGGTGCAGGGAACTTTAGAGTAGGGATCCTGACATCTGTGCTGAACAAAATAGTTGAAGCTATACTTTTAAAAAATATAAATCAGTGAGTATATAGATAGTCATTGCTTTATAGCAATGAATCATCATGTGTTCAGCAAAGACAAGTCTTTACTTATCGATTAGAATTTTTTTTTTAGGTGTAAACAAGTGAATAAAGGTGAGCTGAAGTATTTGGATTTTCATAAGGCATTTGACAAAAGTCCCTCATGACATTCCTTAGCAAATGAGAGTCATGGGACAGTCGGCCATACCCTTTGGTGAATTGCAAGCTGGCTAAAAGAAGGAAACAGAATAGGACCAAATAGTCCGACATATGGAAAAGGGCCAGTAGTGTGGAGTTCCCCAAGGATTGTACTAAGATCTAGGTTATTTAATACATTCATAAGTGATCTGAAAATAGGAATGACGAGTGACATGATCTAATGTGTACAGAGCCAAGAAGATTTGTCTTGAATGGCACTATATTAAATAATAGAACAATTAAATATAATAAACATAACTTCTACGATAGCGAAGGGTAAACTGTAATAAACATAAAACATGCCCCTCCCCCTCCTCAACATAAAAGGTTGTTACTCAGAGTCCCTGTGCAAGTCAGCACAATCTTATATTCTCCTTACCAGTCAAAATCCAATGTGAAGTTTTAACTGGATTACTCTATAAATGCTTAAATATTTATTCTCCTGTTCAATGAAATGTAAAAAAATAAAAAATCATTTGTTTTCACTTTCTGTCAATGAATTAAGCAGTCATCTATTGTACCGGATTTTCTCAAAACCTTAATGATGTAAGCCCTGTAACAAAAAAGAAGGACCCTATTTCCTCCCCTAATGTACTAAGGGATTCATCAAGCAGGACCTTAACGTGCATTATTTAGCTGTTAATGTGCCCTGAAGGACACTACCTTTGCTTGACTTAAAATACCATGGTGATATTTAAGTCACCATGGGATAGTTAGTAATGAGATGAAAAATTTGCAAATACAATGATGTGACTTGTGGTGATACAATGCAAATCACTTCTGGGCACAAAAAACACAGTAAAATAACCCAGGTTTTTTTTGCAAAGGCATGGCCTGATGCTCCTAGGCCAGTGGTCTCAAACTCAAATCCTCAGTGGGAGCCACTTTTTGGGTTTGTAGGTACTTGGAGGGCCGCAGAAAAAATAGTTAATGTCTTATTAAAGAAATAACAACTTTGCATGAGGTAAAACTCTTTACAGTTTATAAATCTTTCCTTTAACAGTTAAAGGAAAGATTTATCTATATATATAAAATCGGATGTATGTATGTATGTGTGTGTGTGTGTATGTGCCGCGATCACGCAAAAACGGATTGACCGATTTGAATGAAACTTGGTATGCAGATCCCTCACTACCTGGGATGATATGTTCTGGGGGTCTCGCGGCCCACCTGCACACGTGGGCGGAGCTACAAACATAAAATCAGATTTCACCCATTCATGTCAATGGAAAAAATGTAAAAAGCTGCCATTCTCACAGTAATTCAAAAACGGCTTGACCGATTTGAATGAAACTTGGTATGCAGATCCCTCACTACCTAGGGTGATATGTTCTGGGGGTCTCGCGGCCCACCTGCACATGTGGGCGGAGCTACAAACAGAAAATCAGATTTCACCCATTCATGTCAATGGAAAAAATGTAAAAAGCTGCCATTCTCACAGTAATTCAAAAACGGCTTGACCGGTTTGAACGAAACTTGGTATGTAGATCCCTCACTACCTGGGGTGATATGATCTGGGGGTCTCGCGGCCCACCTGCACACATGGGCGGAGCTACAAACAGAATATCAGATTTCACCCTTTCATGTCAATGGAAAAAATGTAAAAAGCTGCCATTCTCACAGTTATTCCAACTACCTGGGGTGATATGTTCTGGGGGTATCACGGCCCACCTGCACATGTGGGCGGAGCTACAAACAGAACATCAGATTTCACCCATTCATGTCAATGGAAAAAATGTAAAAAGCTGCCATTCTCACAGTAATTCAAAAACGGCTTGACCGATTTGAACGAAACTTGGTATGCTGATCCCTCACTACCTGGGATGATATGTTCTGGGGGTCTCGCGGCCCACCTGCACATGTGGGCGGAGCTACAAACAGAAAATCAGATTTCATCCATTCATGTCAATGGAAAAAATGTAAAAAGCTGCCATTCTCACAGTAATTCAAAAACAGCTTGCCCGATTTGAACGAAATTTGGTATGCTGATCCCTCACTACCTGGGGTGATATGTTCTGGGGGTCTTGCGGCCCACAACTCTATGTTGCTTGCTCAAGGGTGGGTTCACCCAAGAATTTATATGTTCTTGCTCCTGGAGGTGAAACTAAAAATGTTGTTTATAATCAAGTTTTGCGTTAGTTGTATTGTATTCATTTTGTCAAATATTTCACATTATAATTTGAATATATGTGTGTGTGTGTATGTATGTATGTATGTTCCAGCATAACTCTTCAATGCATGGATAGATTTCAACCAAACTTGACATAAACATTACTTACTATCTGAGGACAAACACTGTGGGGGTGGGAAGGGGGGGATATGTAAAAATGATTGAAAATGACAGATTTTTTATCTACCCCATAGTGTTTTCGGGCTCACAGATGAATACTCAGCATAACTCTGAAACGCATGGAGAGATTTCAACCAAACTTGGTACACATATGACTTACTATCTGGGGAAAAATATTGTGCAGGTGGGATGGGGTAAAATACTGTGGGGGTGGGAAGGGGGTGATATGTTAAAATTATCAAAAGCGACAGATATTAATATCTAACCCATAGTTTTCGGGCTCGCAGAGATGAATACCGACACTCCCGATGCCGTTTAAGTCTAAGTTCAGCCCCATAGAGAGGGACATTCCTTTGGGACATGTGGAGGGTAGGGGGTTGGGACATGGGGGTGGGGCATATGGGACATGTGGGGGGGGGGGTAACGTGGGGGGGGGGACATAGTGGGGTGGGACATGTAGGGGGTTGGACATTTTGGGATAAATAAATATCCGGGCAACGCCGGGTAATCAGCTAGTAAACTATAAAGAGTTTTACCTTATGCAAAATTGTCATTAACTATTTTTTCTGCGGTCCTGCAAGTACCCTAGTTTTTCTGCAGCCCTCACATTTAAAGTTTAATATCTTTCCTTTCTCAAAACTGACACATTTCAATCACTATATTGAAAATAAAATCGTTTTCCCTATCTTTGTTGGCTAGTGACTTTATTTTTCTGTTCTTTTAACTATGTTTCCAGGGCCTTCTTGTCCTTTGACTGTTTTTCTCTCTTTCTTCACTTTCTGCCTTGCATCCATCTTTGACCAAAATAAGAACTGACTATGCTGAAAACTAGTGCACAGAGAGTGAAAAAGGTTTATAAAATATGCTCAGAAAAGTGAAATTCTGAAGAGAGGGTGAAAACCCTCTCTTGGGGTAAGAGTTTACCATCCAGTCATTGCATGATTGATTCAAAAAATCACTCTCTGAGAACTAGTGGAAACAGTAAAGGCTTATTATAATCTTGAAATTTTTAAACACAGTCCAAGTTCAAAGGTTCTGAAATAAGATAAATCTCACCTAATTTTTGATGCACTTATCTTATAGAGATAGGCTTGTTATAGGGGTCTCGGGTCTCAACGTGGCCCCATTTTGTGGTCTGCTTCAGGAGACCCAAAAGGCAATCTTTAAGCACTATAAGCTGTAATGCATGATCGTTTGCAGAAGAATTTCAAGTGTTATAATGCATATCCATGAGAAGATCTAGAATGCAAAAAATACTATCAAAACATAGCACAGATAATCACATAGCACAGCTGTGCTGTAACAAAGTAACATCTTGTTGGCTACAGGGATAAGAAAGAAGCACAAAAACCGTAACATACCATTTGCAGAAGAATTTCAAATGCTCCAAACAACGGAGAACGCTGCCATTCCCGCCAAACTTAACCCGATGCGGGAAGGGGAGGAGAAACCTCTGTGCAACGACGCGATGACTTCATCACGTCGGCACACGAAGGAAAATGCGAAGGAGCCCGAGAGCTTGTCTCAAAGGGCGTAGATTAACACGGGGCTGGGAGGCCCTTGTGTTACATACAGGCAAGGTAGGGAAGGGGGGGGATGGAGGCGAACCGTTAGAAAGGAGGAATTGTAAGGAAGAAGGGGAGGGGTTCGCGCCAAAAGGAGAGGCAGGGATTGGATAGTGTAGGTAAAGGGGGTGTTTTTACATAGGGTTTTTAGAACGAGCCTTGGAGGACTAAGTTCGTTGCAGGTCCTCCAAGGCAGAATTTTGTGTCCTACCGGTGTTTTGTCTCGGTTGCTGTCGGTTTATTTGCTTCGGGGTTGCTGGAATGGAGTCGTTCAGCCGGGCTGAAGAGCGTGGTGAGGTGGAGGAGGCTGAATTGTCTTTATTAGCCGGTGACTCGTTTGCGGAGGAGCTGCTGGAGCAGGTTAGTGTTGCTTTAGTGGAGGAGCGAGTTCAGCCAGCTCGGCGTTCTAAGGTTGAGGCGTTGTCGGCTTTAGCCATTGCCGGTACGGGGGGCAACCGGGGGACTCGTTTGTGGTTCCTTCTTGCTGCGGGGAAGGCTCGCCATAAGACTAGGGCGTCGGGCAGTGAGCTGGGAGCTGTTCCGGCCGGCCGCAGTTCGTTGGATGCGTCGGGGGCGGGGCTTCTGCAGCGGTTGCCAGTGCTGATGGCTTGAGCAGGAACGTGCTGAGCAGGGAGATGGCTGGTGAAATAGCTTCGGTGAGTGGGGCTGTTGTTGGGGGCAGGGACATGTCTGTTGCTGCCGATGTCTCTGAGCCCTCTTGCTCTGGGGTTTTAGGTGCTAGAGATGTCTCCTCTGGGTTGATGGCTGGGGGTCCTGGTGAGTCTTGTGGGTCTCCGGGGGTTTTTGGATTGGGAAGGGGGATGAGTGCACCTGGTTTTATGTCGGTTCCAAGTGCGTCTGGTTTTATGTCCGGTACTGGTGGGGGGCTTGCTGGTCCGTTCCCTGGTTTGTTTTCAGGTAGTTGGACTCCGAGTTGGGGGGCGGGTTCCTGGGGAGCTAGCTCTTCGGGGGGCAGTTTGATGCCTTCGGTTTCCCATTGGGAAGGGGGAGTTCCGGGGAACATGGCCCTGGGGATGGTGCCAGGGGGCGGTTATGGAGCTGGATGGGGAGTTCCTGTTAGTATGCCTGGGTTTTGTTTTCCTGGTCCTGCCTCTGTTTCTTGGTCTCCACAGGTGGCGTGTATCCTTCCGGGAGGACAGATGGTGCAGACGGATGGATTGGGAGCAGTTGGCAGTCCTGGAGTTGCTGAGAGACCTGGCTGTTCTGATACGGAGCGCGGATCGGCGCTGAGTGCTGCTGCAGTTGCTGGCGGAGGCACTGCGGGTTCTCTTCACAGTTCATCCCAGATGCCGGAGGTTGCTGTTCGTGGCGGCTCGGTGCTAGCTTCTGATGTTTCTTCCGTGGTGGGGACTGCTGGCCAAGGCATCTCTGGAGTGTCTGCTGGAGTTCCGGGAGCTTCTACTACGGGTAACAAGGCGCCTGCTCAGGTTGCTGGTGGGGGGAAGGCGTGGTGTAAGAAGTGCAGGCGTCGGCATAGGGGTTCGTCTTTGTCTTCATCTGGGTCTTCTTCTGGGTTCGACGTCTTCCTCTTCTTTGGAAGTTGGTCCTACAGGGGGTGTAGAATCTGCTGGGGCAGGTAGTGGGGAGGCTTCTACAGGGGAAGTCCGGGGTGCGCCGGCTCTAGTGGCACTTACTGAATTGTGGGAAAAGGTTCCTCGGGACTTGCGGCAGAAAATTTGGCGGATATTTTTCGCCTCATGGAGGGTAGAGCCCATAGGAAGAGGCATAGGAAATCCAAGCGGGACGGGAAGGAGGTTAAATCTTTTCCAGTGGCTCGTTCCATTATCAATTGGATCCGGGCTTTTTTACGGCTAGCGAGTGTGTGGGGACGTGCTAATCCACAGGATGCTCGTTTATTGTTGTCCTATGCGGATTCGATTTTGGATTCCTATCAGCGCTTCGGTGGGTGGGCTTGGTTGAACTATGACGAAGCCTTCAGAGACAAAATGGAAGAAAATAGTTTCATGTCTTGGGGTTCTCAGTGTGAATCTATGGCTTACACATATGGCTTCCAAATCTATATCGGGGGTGCCTGTGCGGACTTTTGGGAGTCCTGGGAGCATTCGGCCCTTTCGCAGGGGGTCGGGGGGGAGTCTTTCAGCAGGTTCCGACGTGTGTTGGAAATTTAATAAATCCAACTGTCCCTTCTCCGACTGTAAATTTCGTCATGCCTGCTCCATCGGCCGTTAAATGCACTCGGCCGTTAAATGTCCAAAATGTGTCGGAGGAGCAGCTGCGGGAGTTGGGAAGTGATGTTTTGGCCGCTGTGCCTACTCCGATTTGGGTAGGAGCATTGCGCCCGTGGTTGCACATTTATAGTCGGCGGAGGGTGGCGGATATTTTGGAGGCAGGGTTTACAGAAGGTTTTGATATTCCTTTTTTGGGGGAGGTGACGGTGGCGCGGGTTCAAAACTCATCCTCGGTCTCCGTTTTACGTGGTGTAGTGTGGGATAAGTTGTCTGCAGAGATACAACTGGGGCGTATTGCGGGACCTTTTCGCATTCCCCCTTTTTCCCGAATGAAGATTTCGCCTTTGGCAGTGATCCCTAAGAAAGTGCCGGGGCAGTATCGCCTCATTCATAACTTGTCTCGGCCTTTGGGTCGGTCGGTTAATGACGGTATTCCGAAGGATCTTTGTATGGTGCGCTATGCCTCTTTGGATAGTGCATTGAGGCTTATTGTCTCTGTCGGACGTGGTGCTTTGTTGGCAAAGGTGGATATCGAATCGGCCTTCCGATTGTTACCCATTCATCCGCGGGCTTACCCGTTATTGGGTTTTCATTTCGATGGTTTGTATTTTTACGACCGGTGTTTGCCCATGGGCTGTTCCATTTCGTGTGCTTACTTCGAAATGTTCAGTTCATTTTTGCATTGGGTTTTAGTTCAGCAGGTGGGTGTTGATTCAGTTGTGCATTATCTGGATGACTTCTTGTTTATAGGTGTAGGGAGTAGTGGGGTTTGTGTGCGTCTTAAGCAGGTTTTCGAGGACTTGGCAGAGGATTTTGGTGTGCCTTTAGCTCGTGACAAATCGAAGGGGCCGGTTACTTCTTTGGTGTTTTTGGGGATAGAGTTGGACACAGAGGCTTTAGTTACTCGTCTGCCTGTGTTGAAAGTTCGTCAATTGCTCGGACTCATTGAGCAGGTGGTTCAGGCTCCTAAATCTACCTTGCATACGGTTCAGTCTTTGTTGGGATCTCTTAATTTTGCCTGTCGAGTTCTTCCTATGGGTAGGGCTTTTTCGCGCAGGCTGGCAGCTTCAACGTTGGGGGTGCGGGATCGTCATCATTTTTTGTGTCTCCCGGTGGGGGTACGTGCTGATTTGCGTATGTGGTCAGTTTTTCTCCGGGATTTTAATGGGACTGTACCGATGCTGGCGCCAGAGATTTCTAGCGTTGACCTTGAGCTGTTTTCTGATGCGGCGGGGGGTGTTGGCTTCTGTTTGTATTGTAATGGAGACTGGTGTGCTGAGCGTTGGCCAGAGGAGTGGGTGCGGTCCGGCGTCACAAAGAATATTACCTTGTTGGAATTGTTCCCGCTCATAGTGGCTTGTGAGCTCTGGTCGGGTGTCTTGCGTAATAGACGTGTGGTGTTTTGGTGTGACAATTTAGGAGTGGTGGAGGTCGTTAATCGTCAGGCGGCGTGCTGTTTGGCGGTGAATGCGCTCATGCGGAAGTTGGTTTTGCGCTGTTTGCAGCTGAATTTGTTTGTTCGTGCGCGCCATGTTCCGGGTTTGCAAAATGGCATTGCTGATGCTTTGTCTCATTTCAATTTTTTGCAGTTTTGTTGGCTGGCGCCAGGAGCTCGAGCAGACGGTTCACGGATGCCAGCGCGTTTGTGGAGCCTGGACGGGAAGGAGTCTGGGAGATGCTCCGTATGTCTGTAGCCTCTTCTACATGGTCACACTATTCAGCGGGGTTTCGGTCTGTGGCAGCTTTCTTAGCTGATAGGGGTTGGTGCTCGGGAGATGTGGCCGAATCCTTATTGGAGGATTTCGTGTTGTCTTCTTTTTGGGATCGGGTTTCTCGGGGTGTAGTTCGTGGACAATTAGCTGGTTTTGCTTTTTTCTGTAGGGCATTGGGTTGAGCTTGCCCAGTATCTAGTTTTTTGGTTCAACGGTTGCTACGGGCGTTGGGACGCGTGCTTCCTCAACCTCGTGACTCGAGGTTACCTATTACTCATGAGTTACTCCTACGTTTGTTGGCGGTATTGCCTGAGGTGGCCAACTCGCCTTATGAAGCCTGTTTATTTCAGGCGGCTTTCTCCATTGCCTTTTTTGGTGCCTTACGGGTTAGTGAGTTAGTCGTTTGTCCGGCTTCGGGAGTGGTCCCGCGGGGGCTTCGGATTCAGCATGTGAGCTTGCAGGATTCGGTTTTAAGGCTACATATTGTTAGCTCTAAGACTGATCAGTATGGGGTTGGGCATTGGGTGGTTCTGCATGCTGTGTCTGGCTGTTTGTCTTGTCCGGTTTTAAGGCTGCGTAATTACTTGGCCATTCGTCCTTCTAGCACACAGATCTTGTTTGTTCATGTGGATGGCACTCTTCTGACGCGGTACCAGTTTCGGGCTGTACAGAATTTAGCGTTGGCGCGTTGTGGTATGAATCCGGCGGATTTTGGAACTCATTCATTCAGGATAGGAGCTGCCACGAGTGCTAGTAGGGCTGGTATGTCTGGGGAGGGTATTCAGATATTGGGTCGTTGGGTTTCGAATGCCTTTCGGGGTTATATTCGTCGTGAGGGTGGTGGGGCTGGGAGTTTTGCTGGGCGAGGTTCTCAGTAATGGGATTTTCGTAAGGGTGACCATTGGCAGAGGGTTTGATCTGTTTTGTTTATTCTCTATTTCAGCTCCCAGTCCTCGTTCCTATTCTCTGTGGATCGTGGGCCATTCTTTCGTCCACTGGGCTAGTGAACGTGCAGGTATGCGCCCAGGTGGACGTCATCTCGGACTGGGGCATCTGGGACTTCGTGTTTCCTGGTGGGGACAACGCGGGATGCGTTGGAGTCACCTGTTGTTATTATTGACTGATCTGCGATCTCGGACTAGTCATCCTGACATACTTTTGATCCATTTGGGGGGGAATGATGTGGATGCCTGGACGGGAAAGGACTTGGTCAATAGGATCAAAGATGATCTGCGGGTGGTGTGGGATTGGTTCCCGGAGGTGTTGCTAGTATGGTCTGACATCGTGCCTCGTCCAAGTCGTATAGCGTCATGGCGTTGGATGAGGGGCCTGGCCAAGCTTAACAGACAAGTTGGGAAATGGGTGGTGGGTCACGGAGGGTGGCAGATACTGCATGATTGGGTGGATGTTAATTGTTTTGGTTTGCATCATACCGATGGGGTTCACTTGTCGGATGTGGGGTGGAACCTTCTGCTGGATGATTTCGCATCCAGTTGTGAAAAGTTCCTCAGTGCTCGTTAGTAGTCGCTTCTCTTTTGGGGGAGGGCCTGTGTTGTACAGGCCTGTGGCGGGTCTCCCGAGCTACTGGGTGCTGGGGCTCATCCGGCGATGAGCGGTGGGCCGGCTGGGAGCCGTGCCTTGGGGTCAAGTGACCCGGGTTAAAGGGGCATGAGGTCATGCCATCCCTCAGACACTTGCTGTTGGTGGCGGGGTCGGGGGCAAAGGTACTGTTTACACAGGGTAACTCGGGAGGAGCTTGCTGAGGTTGATTGTCAATTGAGGTTCAATATGTTAATGATGTTAATTTATGCAAGTTAATTTATTGGTTAATATGATATAATAAAGAGCTGCGGCTATTTACCACAATAAGGTGTTTTGTTTTTATTAATGTGGGGTGCAGAGTAAGGAGGGTTAATGACAACAGAAGGGACTATCCAGATCCCGATGTTAGAAGGAGCCCGAGAGCTTGTCTCAAAGGGCGTAGATTAACACGGGGCTGGGAGGCCCTTGTGTTACATACAGGCAAGGTAGGGAAGGGGGGGTGGAGGCGAACCGTTAGAAAGGAGGAATTGTAAGGAAGAAGGGGAGGGGTTCGCGCCAAAAGGAGAGGCAGGTATTGGATAGTGTAGGTAAAGGGGGTGTTTTTACATAGGGTTTTTAGAACGAGCCTTGGAGCACTAAGTTCGTTGCAGGTCCTCCAAGGCAGAATTTTGTGTCCTACCGGTGTTTTGTCTCGGTTGCTGTCGGTTTATTTGCTTCGGGGTTGCTGGAATGGAGTCGTTCAGCCGGGCTGAAGAGCGTGGTGAGGTGGAGGAGGCTGAATTGTCTTTATTAGCCGGTGACTCGTCCGCGGAGGAGCCGCTGGAGCAGGTTAGTGTTGCTTTAGTGGAGGAGCGAGTTCAGCCACTGTAAATTAAATGTAAAGGAGTTGAAAAACAGACAAAAAATAACAAAAAATTGACAAAAAATGAACCAGACAAAATATGAATTAAAGAAAGGCCACCCATTCAATTTCATTGTTCAGCCCATCTGGGAAAAGTGTGTTCAACTCATATATCCACTTTTGCTCTTTTCTCCAGAGTAGCTTAGCCGTATCTCCGCCCCTCGTGGTGGATATAATGTCTATTACTGAGAATCTCAAATCAGACGGATCGTGTTGTGACTGAGTCCAGTGTGAAACTAAAGGCGCCTCTTGTATATTGGATCTGATCCTGCTGATGTGTTCACTGATCCTGATCTTGTCACTGCGAACTGTACACCCCACATACAATAGACCGCAAGGGCATTGAATGACGTATACTACTTGCTTAGAGGTACAGTCTGTAGTCGGAGGAGTATATCTCCTTTTGATGTTGATATGCATCTGTTGCAAAGTCACACTATACTGACACATTTTGCAGCACCCACACGGGCTGTGTCCCCCCGTAGTGCCAACGGCATCATTAGGTTTGTTGATAAATTGTGAATGAACCAATTTCTGCTTTAAGTTCTGATTTTTAGAAAATGCAAAACGGGGAAGCTCTTGAAACTCTTGATGGTATTGCATGATGTGCCAGTGCCGTTTAATGATGTGCTTAATTTGAAACGCTAAATGTGAATAGGGTAGAACGCATACCAAGGGCTGTTCCTCAGGCTTTGGACGGGTTTCTAGTAACAATGAGCGGTTGGCATAAAGCCCCCTTTTGTATGCTTTTTGAATGACGGTAGCCGGGTATCCTTTCTCTTGAAATCTCTCTTTCATGTTTTCTGCTTTAGAAATATATTCACTCACTGAAGTACAAAGTCTCCGGAGCCTTAAAAATTGTCCAGCTGGAATATTATTCCTCAAATGTCGTGGATGAAAGCTATCGTACTGCAGAAGATTGTTCCGATCTGTAGGTTTCCGATATATACTGGTTAGAAAACTACCCTCTAATAGAGAGATATTAATGTCCAAAAAAGGAACCTGATGAAAATCTTTAGTCATGGAAAAATGTAAATTAACATCACAAGAATTGAGCCATATGAGAAACTGATCCAATTCCTCTGCAGTGCCCATCCACACTCCTAAAATATCATCGATATAACGTTTCCAAAATAGAAGATGTTTCCAATATACTGAGGAATATAAAAACTTTTGTTCGAATGTGGCAACATAAAGGCAGGCTACAGAGGGGACCATTTTAGCCCCCATGGCTGTGCCTTTAATCTGTTTGTAAAAAGTATCCCCAAACTGAAAGTAATTCATACCTAATGCAATAGATGCAAGTTGAATTAAAAAATTGATTCTGATGTCCGGAATGGCCGATGCCTGAAGTTCAATTTTGATAATATCCATAGCATCCTGTTGGGGCACATTCGTATACAAAGCTGTAGTATCCAGAGTAAAAAGTATGGCTTGATCAGGAATGTTGGTAAATGTGGCCAAAAAACTAATCATGCTTGCAGTATCCAAAACGTAAGATGGTGCAAGAGGAACTCGATCCTTGAGATAAGTATCTAAAAAAGTAGACAAAGGCTCTAAAACAGATCCTATCCCTGAAACTATGGGTCTCCCCGGCGGGTCTGTTAAAGATTTATGGATTTTGGGTACAAAATAAATGACTGGAATAGTAGGATGCTTACATAGAAGAAATTTGTATTCCCTTTCTGTGATCACTCCCATTTCCAAATTTTGAACTAAACAATGTGAAATGATATCTTGAATGGCTTCAGTTGGATCATATTGCAAAACCTCATAAAATACAGGATCACTAAGTTGGCGTGTAGCTTCAGCTACATATTGTTCTTTGTCCAAAATAACTACACCTCCCCCTTTGTCCGCTGGGCGTATGATGATACTATTATCTGTGGCTAAAGACTGTACAGCCTCTTGTTGTGAACGGGAGAGGTTATACCTTAAGGGGGACTTCTGGAGTTCTAAATCTCCCACCTCCTTTAATATGAGATTTTCAAAAGCCTGTATTTGAGGATCAACGGTGCCAGGAGGGCACCATGTAGATTTAACCTGCAATTTGGGATGCTCAAAACACTGTTGGTCTGCTTCTAAATGACCCTGATTAGGGGTGTCTTCTGTATTAGCAATATCATTTGAACTCAATGTTTCTTGTTTATGAAAACATTTTTTAAGTTTACATTTTCTGATGAACTTAAAAATAGCTATTCTAGTATCAAATGGTTGATAAATACTAGAGGGAACAAAGGACAACCCCTTATCTAGGACAGAAATTTCACAGTGGTCTATGTACATAAGCATTTTCCTTCGTGTGCCGACGTGATGACATCATCGCGTCGTTGCACGGAGGTTTCTCCTCCCCCTCCCGCATCGGGTTAAATTTGGCGGGAACGGCAGCGTTCTCCGTTGTTTGGAGCATTTGAAATTCTTCTGCAAATGGTATGTTACAGTTTTTGTGCTTCTTTCTTATCCCTGTAGCCAACAAGATGTTACTTTGTTACAGCACAACTGTCCTATGTGATTATCTGTGCTATGTTTTGATAGTATTTTTTGCATTCTAGATCTTCTCATGGATATGCATTATAACACTTGAAATTCTTCTGCAAACGATCATGCATTACAGCTTATAGTGCTTAAAGATTGCCTTTTGGGTCTCCTGAAGCAGACCACGAAACGGGGCCACGTTGAGACCCGAGACCCCTATAACAAGCCTATCTCTATAAGATAAGTGCATCAAAAATCCAGTGAGATTTATCTTATTTCAGAACCTTTGAACTTGGACTGTGTTAAAAAATTTCAAGATTATAATAAGCCTTTACTGTTTCCACTAGTTCTCAGAGAGTGATTTTTTGAATCAATCATGCAATGACTGGACGGTAAACTCTTACCCCAAGAGAGGGTTTTCACCCTCTCTTCAGAATTTCACTTTTCTGAGCATATTTTATAAACCTTTTTCACTCTCTGTGCACTAGTTTTCAGCATAATCAGTTCTTATTTTGGTCATTACATACACTTTGGCTGACTTTTGTCATAATCTTTCCCTGTGCATAGTGTGAACATTGCATCCATCTTTGGCATTAACTTAATATTCAATTTTTCTGCTTTCTTTTCAAAATCTATGGTTCCATGTCTCACCGTCCCTTCTATCTCTCTCTTCTTCCGTCCCTATTTCCATGGTCTGACAACTCTTTCTTTCCTTTCTCTCCCTCCCTCCTTTCTTCCTTCCTTTCCCCTGGTCTGGCATCTGTCTCCTTCCCTCCCCCAACTTTTTATTTCTTTCACCCTGCCCCCTTCTTTCTTTCTCTCTCTCTCCATGCCCCCTTTCTTTCTATGTCTGTCTTTCTCTCTCTCTCCGTGCCCCCTTTCTTTCTTTTTTTCTTTCTCCATGTCCGCCCTTTCTTTCTGTCTTTCTCTCTCCATGCCCCTTTCTGTCTGTGTCCCATCTCCCTTCTTTCTTTCTGTCTCCCTGTCCCCCCCTTTCTTTCTGTATTTATCCCTGCCCTTCCCCAAGCCACCACCATTGGGAAACAGGCCGCCACCGCCGTAATCGGGGAACAGGCCAGCGCCGAGGTCTTAGCTCTCCCTGCTTATCTTCCCCAGCGTGGGGCTGACCAATTCTTGCCACCCAACGTCAATTCTAACGTCGGAGAGGAAGTTCTGGGTCAGCCAGGCACCTTCTACTTGATTCTCATCAGATGACCTCTCAGGACCAATCCAGAAACAGAACTTAGATGAATAGTCTTTCTTTGTAAAGTCTCGCACAGGCTGTATAACAGAGGCGCCTTCATTAGATAAGAATAGCACAGGAGCAATGCCTCCCCCAAAATTCACACAGGCTGAGCATGCAGGCATATCTGGATGTCCTTGACTAGAATACAGTTCTGGTACATACCCAGAATGTATCAGGCATAAACAGCAAAGATGTTTTCTTCTTTCTCTCTCATTCATGGTTCATGCTGGAAAGATTTCTGGCAGACAATGGTTCAGGCTTTATGACGTCAGAGAGGCCTAACCTTCAGGAATGAATAAGGAAACACCCTTACAGTACAAAGGGTGCTGAAAAGTTCTCAGCCCAACCAAGAACACAATGACCTAGATATGGTTCAATCAATGATCTGAAACAATGTCAAAGATAGAATTTTGTTTCTGCAAATTGACACTTAACAAAATAAGATAGCATCCTTTTCAGCTACAGTGGCAAAATAATGCTCAGAATTTAGGAAGTTGGTTTGTTGGACTGAGAACTTTTCAGCACCCCCTTGTATCTTCAAGGGGGGAGAGGATGGGAGGGGGATTGGGCCAAGAGGACTTTGTTCCATACTGAGGGGTGGTGGTGAGAGGGGTTTGCACGGGGGGTAGGTAATTGCAATCTGTGCAAGAAATTCTTAAGCAGGTCCTGGTCGATGTTCAGCTGGGGCCTGCACAAATGTCTTATGCAGGTCCTGGCTGAAGTTTGGGCAGGACCAGCATAAGCTTCAGCAGTTAGGGCACTGTGAAATAGCCCTGGATATTCAGTAGGTACCCAGACTTAATATTGGGCTAATTTAGCCGGCAACTCTCACTGCTCACAGCTGAATATTGACCTCTGTTTGTATACTGTATATGTTGTTTGTCCTTCATGCATCTGGCATGGTATGAGCAAATACAACAAAACTTTACAGATACCATCCTGTCATCCAGGAACAAGTCATTTTGTTGAAAAAACCATTAATCCCCTGCCAGCTACATTCTGCCTATCTGACCAATGACATTCAATAGGTATTCCTTGGGAAATTATACACTACTGGCCAATGCAGAATGTGTGCAGAATTCTGCCTTTCCTGCACAGAATTCTGTGGAGTCTGATGCTGCACAGCAGTGTGGCACAGAGATACTTCATTCCCAGTTATCTCTCTCTCCCCTCCCCCTGCACACACGCCACTTCAGCATGGCAAGAGGAGGATCTGCCCTACTGCCTTGCTCCCAGGTGGTTCCTTTAAGCCAGCCAGGCTCAGGAAGTCAGAAGAGTAGGAACCAGTGCTCCTCCCTGCCTTAATTTTTATCCATAAAAACTGTACATTGCACTTTGTTTCCTGTAGAACGCTTATTCTGTTTGACTCTGTGATATCCTTGAAAGTTGGGGGCACGTTAACTAAGCAGAACTAAAAAGTGGACTGCACAATGACTAAAAAATGGGTTCCCCGTGCACTGAGGTAGGGAAAACCTGGACATGTTCTTTTTTACTCCAGTTCTGCCTCCAATCCCGCCCCATTCTGCCTCCAGCCCTGCCCCATTCTACCCTCAGTCCTACCCCTACAAAGCCTCCTCTTTTCTTCCAGATGAGCTCTGGGCACATCTGGAGGGCCTCTGAGCATGCGCTGATGATGTCACACACATCCATACATGCTCCAGGCCCTCCAGAAATGGCTGGAGCTCATCTGGAAGAAAAGAGGAGGCTTTGTAGGGACAGGGCTGAGCGCAGAATGGGGTGGGACTGGAGGCAGATCTGGGTGGGGGTGGGGCAGAATGGTGTGGGACTGGAGGCAGAATGGGACATGGTCATATGTCCAGGGTTTCCTGGAGAAAAATATGGTAACCCTACGCCGAGGCCACTTTTAAAGTAGCTGTAAAATGGCTGCATTTTCAATATCCTCAATTAGTGGCCATGTGCACATTTCCAAATTAGTGTGTGGCCATTGATGTGGTAGCCTTTGCCAACATCTATCTTCTAGGCAGTTAGGGTTCCCATACTAACCACATGCTAATCAGCTAGCATGCAGCAATGTAGCTGCACTAACCAATTAGCAGTGGGTGTGCCTATGCTATGCCCCCAAACACGACTCCAGCGCTAAAAGAAAAACAACTTATTAACAGGATGCCTGATTGATCCCCCGGTAGTGGATTTAAACCTCTGGTAAGCAGGTATTTTTTTATTATTATTATTTATTTATTCAATTTTCAAAATACAATTCAAGATTTACTTGTACAGAAAGCTTTTTAAGTCAAGAAAAGAAAATCACAACAATATTATAAATTTCAAGGATACCAATTAACTTAAATAGGCTCAAGTCCACAAATGATCCAAAATGTAATTATAAACAGAAAATACAAAGAGATAATATTAAGGAAAATAATGCAAGTCAGCTGATGAGGACATCTTAAATTTCCTATACTCCTCCATTCTTTTCCTTCTCAAGCCGAGAAAGAGATAGGAAAGTTGTCAGCTGGTAAGGCTCAAAGAAAACATATTTTGGGGAATTATATTGTATAACACATTTACAAGGATATCGTAGGGAAAAAGTTGCTCCAAGAGCTATAATTCCCGGTTTTATCATAAAAAACTCTTTTCTTCGCCTTTGTGTGTCCCTGGCTAAATCTGGGAACATTTGTATTTTGAATCCCATAAATTCTTTTGCTCTATTTTTAAAGAAAAGTCTCAAAATCCAGTTCTTATCCATTGTTAGAGCTAAATTTGCTACTAATGTTGCAGGAGTAGCCAACTCTTTGTCTGATAATTCCAATAATGCCGATACATCTATTGGACCTTGGCTGTCTTCCTGTTGCTGAGTTTGATTTTTCTTGGGTAGGTAGTACACCTGTGTAAATGGAGGTAATGAACCCTCAGGAACTTCTAGTATTTCCGTCAGGTATCGTTTTAACATTTCTCGCGGGGTAATTGTTGTAATTCGTGGAAAATTAATCACTCTGATATTGTTGCCTCTTGAAAAATTTTCAAATGTTTCAATCTTCCTTCTTAAATTAACATTGTCCTTAATTAAGGTCTCTTGAAGTTGTTTGGAAGCTTTTAATTCATTTTTGATACTGTCCAATGATTTATTTGAGTCAGCAATATCTTGCTTTATTAAAGTAATTTCTTTTTCTTGGTCTTTCATTTTCCCCTCCACTTGCACTTGTTGAACATTAATTGTCTTCGCCATATTAGCCACCAGGTCCCACAAGGCATCTAATGTAACTTCCTGGGGCTTAACTATAGTAGGAATTTGTAAGTGTGTATTCAAAAGTTTATGCTCACCATTCGACAGCTCTCCTCCAATTCCCTCTGCTTGAGTGGGTCCAGTTTTAGTTGTTGCAGCACTCCCGTCCGTATTCAGGCTCTCCTGCATAGCCTGTGAACCTGACACGGCTTCTTCAACACAGCTACGCGCAGCCTCTAGTGGAGAGCTCATCCCGACTTCCGGTTGGCTCTCTACCCCTGGGGAGCTGGTTGCACGGGGGTGCAAAGGAGGAGGTCTTACGTCGGGGCTCAAAGTGGTCTCAAAACTTCGGTGAGACACCTCTGCTCCGTTCCCAAGAGGTGTCTCTAACTGAAATCCCGACGTCGCCATGGTGTCCTGAAAACGCCGAAACAGCGCTTCAATGTTGCCGGAGGTAGGTGTTCCGGAGCGCAGGGAGGCCCCACCGGTGCTTTTTGGTAAGCAGGTATTAGTGCTTACTACAGCTTAGTAAAAGGTCCCCTTAGTGACATGCATCCACCAATTTTATCCATGCAATGCAAGGGCTGAGGTCCAATGACGATCCCTGGAGACCCCCTAAGATGGCCCCATTGTTTTTCAGTTTTTTTCTTCTGCAACAGAAAGGGGAAAGTGGATGGAGTGAAAATCCACATGCTTGAAGGACAAGGCATGATTCAATAGACAAAAAAGCTCATAACCTTGAAGATGTCCTACCCCTCCCCCAATGAAGTTTGAAGATGGGTTGGTGGGGAAGGATGTCATTGACACACAATTGTCAACGGTGTTGTGACCCCCACTTAAGAAGATAGTTGGCGGCTCTCCTTCAACTCATTATAATCCAAATTAATGAAGAATTTCTGATCTAGTCATTTTGTCAATTATAATTTGTACCCTAGAATTACAGTGTTTCATTGCTTATCCTCCTTCCACCTGCTCTGTCTAACTCTTCTTCTACTGTCATACGTAATAACTCTCCCATTTTATTTTGTAATTCTGGCATTAGTTTGCAGTCCATGTAAAGGTTGATGGGGGTAATTTGGAATCTTAGAAGTAAGTAGTCGTCTGCTTCCAGGTGGTGAAATTGTACTGGTTCACATATTTAGGTTGTGCCAAACCCACTCAGCCACATGTTGCCTTGTGTATTTAATAACCTTAGCCAGAATGTTTTCCACTGCATGGGAGGTTGTCACTTGCAGAATTGACACTATCAATTATTTGTAATGTTCTATACAGTCATATTCTGATAAAGATATTGGGTATCATCAAAAAGGATATCACGACCAGGACGAAGGAAGTCATTTTGCCGCTGTATCGGGCAAAGGTGCGCCCGCATCTGGAGTACTGTGTCCAGTACTGGTCACCGTACCTCAAAAAGGACATGGCGGTACTTGAAGGAGTCCAGAGAAGAGTGACAAAACTGATAAAAGGTATGGAAAACTTCTCATACGCTGACAGATTTGAAATGCTGGGGCTGTTCTCCCTGGAAAAGCGGAGACTTAGAGGAGACATGATAGAAACCTTCAAAATCATGAAGGGCATAGAGAAGGTAGACAGGGACAAATTCTTCAGGCTGTGGGGAGCCACAAGTACAAGGGGGCACTCGGAGAAATTGAAAAAGGACAGGTTTAGAACAAATGCTAGGAAGTTCTTTTTCACCCAGAGGGTGGTAGACACATGGAACGCGCTCCCGGAGGCTGTGATAGGCCAGAGCACGCTACAGGGGTTCAAGGAGGGTCTAGATAGGTTCCTAAAAGAAAAGGGGATTGAGGGGTACAGATTAGAAGTGGAGGTAGGTTACGGGAGTAGTCAGAAACCACTTCACAGGACGTGGACCTGATGGGCGGCCGCGGGAGCGGACCGCTGGGCATGATGGATCTCTGGTCTGACCCAGTGGAGGCAACTTCTTATGTTCTTATGTTCTTAACAGTTTATAATTAATGAAAAAACCCCATAAAGACCTCAATTTTTATCAAGAATAGTAAACTTTGAGATGTCCTTCTCCTTTCCAATTCTTCCTCAAATCTTTAAAAACTTTTTTTATTTGCTAAACATTTAAAAAATTAATCTTGCAGTTTTTAGTATATATATATATTTTTTTTTTAATTATTGTTAACCGAGTCGAGCTTCCTCTGGTTGATGACCCGGTATATAAAGCTAAGTTTTAGTTTAGTTTAGTTTTAAAAAATGTCACATAAAGAGGCAGGAACACACAAACATCCCTAAAACTCCAGATCTAGTTCCCCAATAGCCAGAAAAAAAAAAGAGATTTTAAAAGCTTTAATGGCCAGTTCTGCTGATACACTGAGGGGTAAAGAATATCACAGTACCAGCATAAAACAAAACTAAGCAGAATGCCTCCTCTCTTCCAAGCTCACCCGAGAAGGAGCAGGGAAAAAAAACAAAAAAATTGAATGAGCTGGTGAGTCACATAGGGACAATCAGAGATACAAGATAGGATGAGTAGCAATTATGAAATGCTTTAAATGTGAGATTCAATATTTTAAACTGTATTTGATAATGAACTGAAAGTTGTGTTAGCCCTGTTTGTTTTAATTAGATTGTAAGCTCTATTGAGCAGGGATTGCCTCTTACATGTTTAATGCATAACACTGCATATGTCTGGCAGTGCTATAGAAAATGATAAGTAGTGAGTGAGATAATCAGACCTTTTGGCATAGCATAAAAATGAATTAATGTGTTCTGGAGGGTATGTCATCTTTTAATATATGCTTGAGAGATACCTGTACATACCACATCAAAAAAATCAATGTCAAATTAAGAAGACATGGAGGAGAGTATGATTGGATGTATCATTAAACTAGTCACATATTCCAACAATGCAATATCATCTTTAATTTCTTTTTTATGGATGGGCATGCAGAGCCAGATGGATGAACAGTGCAACTTCAGTTTCCAGCGGAGCCTGGACAATTTTCACTTTTTTTAAAAACTTGCTTGCATCTAAAAGCTCAGAAGACAGTAACTAGGCATTAAAGGAAGCAGTGATCATATCGGTAGATGACATTTGTAACGCTAGAAAGTGTTTTGAAGTGTTTATCTTTGCTACTATTAGCTGTACTTGGTGAAAGTTTTAGTCCTATAACTTTGCTTTGAAACTGCTTTAGCTTTGATGCTTGGACTGAAAAGACCTGCAGTTAGTAACAGTCAGAGGTGGATAACTGGAACGTTTTAATTTTTTGTCACTCCTCATGTCATTTACCTCAATTTTTGATTCTGCCAGGGCCGGATTCGCTAAACAGCGTCTATTGTCGGCAGCTGCCTTAAAAGTGGGCGCGGATCTCATGTTAATCACATGATGGCGCCATTTTGAGAATCACACCTTTTTTCAGGCCTATATTTCTGGCACCCATCTTTCTCATGAATCGTACCTCCTTATGTGCTTTATGGCACCTAACACCACTTCTGGCATGAGCCACACCTTCAGTGGCATTAGGCGCTGTAAAGTACCTGCGGAGGCATGAACACAGCACCAGGTTTTTATAGGCGCCTTTAGATGCCTTGAAAATTAATTTAAAACATTTTTTAAATAGCGTTTTTCACTGAGCTTGGGCATCCACAAGCGCATAAAAAAATCGATGCTGTTTAAAGAATATGGGGCTCATAATAAAAAAAAAAAAAGTCTAAAAAGTGGCCTAAATGGGTACTTGGATGATCAAAAAGCCTGATTGCCAAGTACCCATAACCAAAGCTGGTTTTAGACGTATCTAAAACCAGCTTAGGCCTTTCCCCTGCCTTTAAATGCATAGAGCAAAAAAAGGCATTTTTAGAGGAGGGGAAAGGGCGGGAGGTGGGCCGACCTACACCTAGGCATACAGCAGGTATAACCAAACCTTTTGACTGGTTGCCTAGTCGGCACTTATACGTTTTGACTTAGACTAAGTCAAAACAGGTATAAGTGCCGAAAAAGGGCCCGCTGAGCTGATGGCTGATGGCGTGATCAGCTCAGTGGCCTGGCAACCTACCCATCCCCCCACCGCAACCATTGCAGCAGGAGAGATGGCTCATCTCCCCTGCTGCAATGCTATCACCCCTCTACCCAAACTGCCACGACACGTGGCAGGAGAGATGCCCAATCTCTCCTGCCGCAGTTTGTGACAGTTCAGGTAGAGGGGTGATTGCATCGCGGCAGGGGAGATAGCCAATCTCTCCTGCCATGATGCATCACCCCCACCCAACAATGATCCGGGCAGGAGGGAACCCAAGCCCTCCTGCCTCAGAGAGCCGCAACCCCCCCCCCCAATGATCAGGGCAAGAGGGAGCCCAAGCCCCCCTTCCCCATTGAGCTGTGACCCCCCTGCTGATTACGATCGGGCTAGGAGGGAGCCCAAGCCCTCCTGGCCAGGTGACCCCCACCCCAGCCGACTATGATCTGGGCAGGAGGGAGCCCATCCCCTCCTGCCCAGGTGACCCCCTACCCCACCCCCACTAAGATACGAGCAGGAGAGATCCCAGGCCCTCCTGCCCTCAGTGCACCCCCTTCCCATGACTGCCCCCACTGAACCCCCAAATGCCCCCCACCCACTGACCCCGCAACCCCCTGCTGACCCCTCAACCCCCCTCCCCCATCCCCGTACCTGTAAATACATTGGCCAGATGGACGGGTCGAATGGCGGGCCTTAGGGCCTGATTGGCCCAGGTGCCTCAAACCCCGTCCACAGGTAGGGTCTGAGGCACTTGGGCCAACCGGAATTGGCCCAGTAGCCTTAGACCCCTCCCACCAAAATTCCCACCAAAAGGTAAATTGGAGTCTGTCCCAATTTTTCCAGTTTTTAGTGATCTCCTGCATGGCTATCCCAGTCATAATCATAAAGAGCCTACTCCTATGCCTATCTAGTAAAAGTTTAGTCTGTAATGCTGTCCCACATATTACCATCTCATAGGTCAATGGAATTGAGGATTCCAGTATCAAGTTGATTTGCCCCCATATAGATCTCCAAAAGTTAAGGGCTCCTTATACAAAGGTGCATTAGAGGTTTAACACGTGGAATAGCGCACGCTGAATTGCCGTGTGAGCTAGACCTTAACGCCAGCATTGAGCTGGCGTTAGTTCTAGAAGCGTAGCGCGGGTTTAGCGCACGCTAAAATCCTGTGTGCACTAAAAACGCTAGCACACCTTAGTAAAAGGGCAATATAATAATAAATGATCCAGTGTTCCTACGTCAAGATGACAGTGCCAGCATCTATTAAACTTGGAAAAGTCTAACTTTTGTAAACAAACAGGGGTCCAAAAACTATTTCATTACAAATATACACCCTTTCCCAATAGTGCATGCATGTACACACTCTTTGGTACATGTGCACTAGAGAATGACAAGGGGACAAATTTTTTCCTGTCCTCATTTTCCCATTCTGTCCCCATGAGTTTTTTTTACATGTCCCTGCCCCATTCCTGCAAGCTCCATCTTCATCTGCACAAGCCTCAAACACTTTAAAATCATAAGTGTTTGAGGCTTGTGCACTTGAGGCAGAGCTTACAGGAATGGGACAGGGACAGTGACAAAACTCACGGGGACGGGATGGGAAAATTGAGTTCCTGCAGGGACAGGGACAAATTTGTTCCTGTGTCATTCTCTAATGTGCACTAATTTCCACATGCATAATAGTCCATGCATGCATGATGGATCCACTATCAGGAACTAGTGTGCCTTCTTTCCCAATGTGTGCTCATTTTCAATTTTTAATGACACGTAATAGCATGGGATATGTTGCTGT
The DNA here is from genome assembly GCF_902459505.1 of Geotrypetes seraphini. Classification (NCBI taxonomy): domain Eukaryota; kingdom Metazoa; phylum Chordata; class Amphibia; order Gymnophiona; family Dermophiidae; genus Geotrypetes; species Geotrypetes seraphini. The sequence goes on along the minus strand of NC_047089.1, from coordinate 166,868,048 downwards.
CATTTCCCATGTCACTGCAAACAATAGCCCATCCCTACTGTCAGTATGCCTAGGAACATTGCAAGAAGACAATTGCATTATGTCAAAAATGTCGTGATCCTCTCACTCTGCTGTAGAAGCTTTGCAGCAAATGTCAAAAGGCAGATCCAATGCGTCAGAGGCTAGATCCAATACAATTTCTTGTTAATTTTGCCTTTGTACTTCATTATTTTAATGCTGGAAAAGCAGTTTATCCCATGCTAAATTACTAATATCAATACAGCATAGGGCTGCTTAGTTCTAGGGTTGCAAAGTCTTCTCATTTTTTACCCATCTCCATCAGACTGCTAAAGCCTGTCGTATCTATTAAATTAAAAGAGCTGCACCAGCATTGTAGTCCATTATAGACCTTTAAGGTAAGTGTGTGAGAAACGGAGGGGACGTATGATTTAACATTCAATTTTCAGGATGGGGATCTGAAATAACTGGACTCAGTCTTGGGCCCAATCCTATTCAACATCTTTATAAGAGACTTGGCAGAAGGGCTTCGAGGTAAAATAACATTATTCGCCGATGACGCCAAACTGAGTAATGTAGTGGGCAAATGCACAACAGACGAAGATTCAGTGCCCGACAACATGATGCACGACTTACTCCTACTGGAGCGATGGTCTAGGACATGGCAACTCAACTTCAATGCCAAAAAATGCAAAGTTATGCACCTGGGCAGCCAGAATCCATGCAAGTCTTATACCCTTAATGGCGAGATCCTAGCAAAAACGGTAGCAGAACGAGACTTGGGGGTAATCGTCAGTGAGGACATGAAGTCTGCCAATCAAGTGGAGCAGGCTTCGTCCAAGGCAAGACAAATCATGGGCTGCATACGAAGGGGTTTCGTCAGTCGTAAGGCGGAAGTCATTATGCCATCTATAGATCCATGGTGAGGCCCCACCTGGAATACTGTGTGCAATTCTGGAGGCCGCATTATCGCAAGGATGTGCTGAGACTGGAGTCGGTGCAAAGAATGGCCACCCGGATGGTCTCGGGACTCAAGGATCTACCATACGAAAAACGGCTTGACAAATTACAGCTATACTCGCTCGAGGAGCGCAGAGAGAGGGGGGACATGATCGAGACGTTCAAGTATCTTACGGGCCGCATCGAGGCGGAGGAAGATATCTTCTTTTTCAAGGGTCCCACGACAACAAGAGGGCATCCGTTGAAAATCAGGGGCGGGAAACTACGAGGTGACACCAGGAAATTCTTTTTCACTGAAAGAGTGGTTGATCGCTGGAATAGTCTTCCACTACAGGTGATTGAGGCCAGCAGCGTGCCTGATTTTAAGGCCAAATGGGATCGGCACATGGGATCTATTCACAGGGCAAAGGTAGGGGAGGGACATTAAGGTGGGCAGACTAGATGGGCCGTGGGCCCTTATCTGCCGTCTATTTCTATGTTTCTATGTTTCTATGTTATAAGAGATCCTATGATCTGATTGCCTGAAAATATTTATATGATGGGTCCCCCCCCTTCCCCCATTGTATAAGAGTTGTGTAATAGTTGATACAATATAGATGTTGAAGATAAATGTTTGACTCTTTCCCTTGTTCTGTGATATTAGTAGATTGTGGGTTAGAGCACATGTTAATACCCTTTCTTTGCATCTATCTCTACATCTCCAAAATGTGTCCCTTCCTTTCAGAGCACGCCACCAAGACCTTTGTCCACACCCTTGTAACCTCATGCTTAGACCAGTGGTTCCCAACCCTGTCCTGGAGGAACACCAGGCCAATTGGGTTTTCAGGCTAGCCCTAATGAATATGCATGAAGCAAATTTGCATGCCTATCACTTCCATCATATGCAAATCTCTCTCATGCATATTCATTAGGGCTAGCCTGAAAACCCGATTGGCCTGGTGTTCCTCCAGGACAGGGTTGGGAATCACTGGCTTAGACTACTGCAATTTACTTCTAACAGGTCTTCAGCTGAACCACCTCTTCCCCCTATAATCTGTGCAAAACTCTGTGCATGACTTATCTTCTGACAACCTCACTACTCTCACGCTACGCCTCTCCTCAAATCACTTCACTGGCTCCCTGTCTGCCTTTGCATACATTTCAAACTCCTAGTACTAATCTACAAATCATTCTACAGCTTTTTTCTCTCTTGTCTCTCCTTACATGCCTCCCCAAGGACTCTGTTCTTCAGATAAGTTGTTTTTATCTGCACCCTTCTCCTCCACTGCCACTTCCAGACTTTGTTCTTTTCTTCTTGCTGCTCAGTATGCCTGGAATAAACTACCTAAGCCCATGAGTCATATCCCTTCCCTTGTTCAAAAATAGGTTGAAAATCCACCTTTTTGAGATAGACTTCAGCTTATAACTCTCCTCCCCACTGCCCTCTCCTCACCAACCTATCCAGCAGTTTAACCAACCCTGCTAACTGCAATCCCTACCCTGGCATCCTGTTTGTCTGTCTTTATTGATTAGATTGTGAGCTTATTTGAGCAGGGACTGTCTCTTTTGTGACACTTTACAGCACTGTGTATGTCTGGTAGCCCTCTAGAAATAATGGTAGTTTCCAGTGCAATAGAAATGGTATTCTGAACCTTAGGGTACTCTGTGCATTCTCATGAGCATACTGCAAAAAGATACAAATCACAGCATTTGAAACCTCCTCCTTCTACCAGGAGACTGGTGCCCCCTTCCTTTTTTGCCAAAGGTTGTTTCAGCATTTCACATCCACCATGAAGTCAGGTTGCCAGCTTTTCAAACTACGGGTTCTAAGAAGAAAGACAAGGCTTTAAAGCTGCTGGATGTCCACATAGTTCTCTTGCATTACCTGGAAGTGACTAATGAGTTTCATCTATCGGCCCATCTCTTTGTCCTAACCAAAGAGTCATCCCGTGGCAGACTAGGCCACTATTTCCTAATGGATTCAAACACTGATCTTCTCCACCTATATTGTCTGCGACAAACAATTGCTGGTGTCATTAAAAGCACATTTGACCAAAGGAGTAGCCTCCTCTTGGGTGGAATTGAGGGCAATACCTCTAGAAGAGCTATGTAGATCTGCGACCAGTTCTTCCCAACACACTTTCACTAAATTCTATAGGGTGGATGTGGCAATACAAGAGGATTCTGCTTTTGGATCCTTAGTACTGAAAGCAGGCTTATCTTTCCCACCTGGGATTTAGTAAAACAGAGGGATTATCATCTTATAATTCTGGACTGAAGCTAGAACTTGAGGTAATATATACTACAATCCCATGTTGGTCATTATCAGGGTCATAGAATGTGGCATATTCTTTTCTTTCCAACCAGAGAGATTTTTCTTTGCTGTTTGATGGGAGAAAAGTAGAGGTTTTTTTGAAGGGGATTTGCAGAAGTTCAGCTTTGGTAATGACAATTGTACATTCTTATAGAGTAGCCCGAGAACTTGTCTCAATGGGCGTATTGTAACATGGGGCTGGGAGGCCCGTGTGTCGCCCACGAGGCATGTTGGGGGAGGAGGGACTGTAGTAGGGGAGAGTTAGGGAGAAAATAGAGGAGGAGTGGTTCGCGCCAAAAGGCTGGTGAATGATTGGGCCAGTGGGGTGATTGACGGTGCAGGGGAGGTGATAAAGCAGGAACCTTGAAGGACTCGGTTTTTTCTAGGGTCCTCCAGGGCGGTTTTTCCCCAACCCGCCCGCCCTTGTGTTGGTGGCTATGGTAGCTTGGGATGGCGGGTCTCCCGAGCTACTGGGTGCTGGGGTTCATCCGGTGATGAGTGGTGGACCGGCTGGGAGCCGTGCCTTGGGGTCAGGTGACCTGGTTAAAGGGGCATGAGGTTATGCCACCCCTCAGATTCTTGCTGTTTGTGGCGGGGTCAGGGGCAATATGTTTATGTTTACACCGGGTAGCTCGGGAGGAGCTTGCTGATGTTGTTCAATTGATGTTTAATGTGTTAATGAAGTTAATATATGCAAAGTTAATTTATTTGCTGTTGTGGTTTAATAAAGAGCTGCGGCTATGTTCCATAATTCTGTGTATTGTCTTATTAGTTAGTTGGGGACAGGAGGAAGGGTGTGTGTGTGTGTCTGGGCGGCAGTAGGGACTATCCAGATCCCACTGTTACAGCTATGTTCCCTTAAGCAGAGCACGTGAGCAATTGCTCATACATTCTAGGAGTGTCACACAGATTTTACATTGTCGCTCACAAAAATACTTGCAAATTTGGAAAATTGTTGGTTTTTACTACTACTATTTATCATTACTATAGCACTGAAAGGTGTACGCAGCACTGTATATTTAACAAGCAATAAATGGTCCCTGCTCGGAAGAGCTTACAATCTAATTTGGATACACATGACAGGACATATAGGGTTGGGGAGTTTCTTACAGAGAGAATGATAGATGGACATTTTAGAACTTGTTCACATCAAAACATTTTTTTTTTTTTTTTTTTAGAACGTCGCTCACATGAGAAGAAATTTGTATGCACATAGCCAATCTTTAGAGGGATCATTGCTCATCAGTCCTGCTGCGTGAAATTCTCCCCTTTTCTCCTAATACACTTGAAATCTGCAGACTTTTCATAAAATTTGTGTAGAATTTCTGCACTAAATTTTTAGGTGCACTAATGAACCAAATACACACTAACAAATGCACAATCCTAGCAAGTTTATGAATGCTTATCTCCAGAAGTAAAACATTGAAAATGCTTTTGAAAATTATTTTCACAGTAAAAAATCTCTGCCTCTTAGAGCTGATAACCTAGTTGAGATGGACAGACAGGACATACAGGTAGTGTGTTGGAATGAATGCTTTTGACTAATATCAATTATGATGTTGAGGCTGTAAACATTACTCACAAATAGAAGATTAGATTAGATTATACCTATCCCTCCTATGCTTGCTGGTGTCACCTATATGTAGGTACATTTGTATTTGGGTGGTCTTTTAAGGGTTCACATGGACCACCATAAGTGTAGTAGAGTGGAATATGTACCGGGGTCCCCATCTCTATAGTCCACTGCACTGTTCACTAGGCAGGAACCTGCTTGCTGATCTACTAGGACTGGCCCTAACATATGACACTATCATACAGGCTGCTATACAGTATACTTCATTTACATCACTGGGGAGGTGGGAGGGGGTCAGTGATCACTGGAGGAATATGTGTGTGTGGGGGGTCATGTTTACATCCCTCTGGTGGTCAGGTTAGGAGACCCTTTGACATTTATTCGTTATTAAAACAGGTGTAGCCTCAAATGTGCCCTGGACGTAATCTTAAATGTTCGATTTATGGCTGAAAATAGTCCAACTAGAAAACAGGCTAAACACATTAGCAAGTATATAATTGCAAATGTGCTTAGCCAGTTTTCTCTATTCCCTCCTTTTACAAAGCCATTCTCCCCTTTTATGTTCCCCCCTTTTACAAAGCAGTGCTAGTGGCTGCCACTGCGGTAACTGCCCCAAAGCCCATAGAGATTTAAAGGGCTTCGGGGCTTTTGCCGCACAGCAGCTACTAGTGTGGCTTGATATAAAGGGGATGGGGTTATATTTTTTATTTTTTTCTAGTAAGATTATGTAGTTTTATAACTTTAGAAAATAGTCCAAGTCATAAGCCTGTCCAAGTTAGCGAATTGGAAGGGTTTGGCAAGAAAAACTTCCATCTGCTCCTTTATGCTATATTGACAGTGGATCCATTTCCTCATTTGTCAAATTTAAGTGCGTATATTTTATGTAATTATATAGATATATATACACAATGACTTGTACATATGATTTATTTCTTGTCTTATTTAATATTTGTATTTCTTGTTTTCTACATATGATTTGTTTCCTGATTTATTGTTCATTTATCTTATAAAATTAATTTTAAAAAATTCAATTTAAGTGCCTATCTACTGTATTTTTAAGAAAGAAAGAAAAATAGTTTGGAAAAATATTTGTGAAGTATCACATTTATGAGCCCTAAAAAAAGGCTATGGGCCGATTTGAGCAATAGGCAGTAATATATACTGCTGGCTTGAATGCCTTTGCTTCTGACGGTCCATTAATTGAAACCATTATTTGATAAGAAAAGGTGAGATTGTTTCAAAGTGTGTGGTGCTTGTAAAATTTGAAGAATAGATAAAGTACACAGCTGTGATATTTATGATTAATGAGTGAATTTTTCACCATGTGAAAATTTAGAGTGTAAAATTATCAACTAGAAGAAATCACAATGGGCCTCAATGATGGGTATGAAGGATGAACGTTATAGTCTTTCACTAAAGTTTATTCCTCACACCCATTTCTTCTGCTTGTGCTGTTTTGCTGCGCTGTTTCCCTCTCCTTTGGTTGATTTATAAAATTATCCCCCAAATGAATAAATTATATACAAGGAGTGCTGAAAAGTTCTCAGCACAACCAACCAACCAACTTCCTAAATTCTGAGCCTTATTTTGCCACTGTAGGTGAAAAGAGTGTTATCTTATTTCATTAAGTGCCAATTTGCAGAAACAAAATTCTATGTTTTGACATTGTTTCAGATCATTGATTGCACCATATCCACGTCACTCTCTTCCTGGTTGAGCTGAGAACTTTTCAGCATCCCCTCATATCTAATTCATCTAATAACCAGGAAATGTCTGATTTAGAGACACATCCTAAACTTGCAAAAAACGTCATTACTATCCTCTTAAACAGGAAGGAAAGCCTCAGAACAAAACAGTGCACAACAAGCTTGCCTAATGTGTTTTAACTTTCAATCATAGCATAAAAATCTCCTTATAACAACAATATATTTCACCAAAATAAGGAGCCCTTTAACTAAGATGTAGTAAGTATTAATGCGTGCTTACTGCAACTTAAAATACACTACTGTGGGGCACGCTCAGGCTTCCTGTGGTTGTTTTGGGATCAGCGCATGTTTCACATGTGCTAAAATTATTTTTAGGGCTTGTTGGACCTGATTCTATAAACAGTGCTTAACTCGGTAGGTGCCAAGGGAAATGGTACCTACCGCACGTCAATCAAAGTTAGGCGTCATTTGTAGAATTGGACCTAGCGGCATCTAAGGGCCTTAACGCGTGCAATAGCGCACATTAAATTCCTGAGCGCGCTAGCCACTGCTGCCTCCTTTTTAGAGGGCGGTAGATTTTCGGCTACCGCACACTATAACGCGCAGTAATTTTGTGCGTGCACTAAAAACCCTAGTGCACCTTCGTAAAGAGAGCCCTAAGTCAAGTTAGGCACTGGTAGGCATCACATTGTTAGGCGTCAGTATATTAGGCCAGAGTTTTCCTGGCCTAATGTACCAAACATAAATGCCTACAGTACAGCAGGAGAGGCAAGGGAGGAGTCCAATCAGCCAATGAGATCAATCTTTATTCAAAAATGCAGTCCCAACAAGGATCCTAGTTTCGGCGTCCAAATGATGCCTTCCTCAGGGGACACTGAACTAAACATTTACAAAAAGGTTGAGCAGAAGGAAATAAATATAAAAAAATGGACATAAAATATAAGGTAAAACACAATAAAATACAAAAACATCAATCGAATGACATGCACATGTGAGCAGACCATATACATGCATGATGATAATGTGTATTTTAAAATGGTGAGGTATTTGTAAATAAAACTAAGGTCTAAAAACACAACTAGTGAAAAAATATATGAAACCTATTAAAAAAAATAGAGCATAGAACATAAAAAGATAATAAATAAATGGTCTGCCTTGAAAACGTGTGAGGGAACATTATTATACAGACCTATGTGAATTTGAATGAACAAAATGGTGAGAGACTATAGAGTAGATAGATAGCGTGTGACATGAGCTGATTATGAGGACTGAGGGGGTGACGAAACATAACGCTGTGGAGTGGTGCTTATGGAAACGGATGGAAGGCACAGAAATTAGACATAACATAGATGCCTACCAGTGGCTAACTCAATCCATTCCCAACCTCTGCCCCTAGCCATGCCTACTTTCCCTGTAGGTGCTGGCAGATGCCTTGGTGTAGATGCCTACCATGAGAAGGTAGGTGCCTACGACCCCCCCCTTTTACAAAACCTTAGCTCTGATGCTCATAGAATTCCTATACATGTCAGAGCTGTTGCCGCTGTGGCCAGCGCTAAAAACTGCTCTACGGCTTTGTAAAAGGGGGAGGGGCAAGATAGGTGTCTACCATCAAATTAATTTTTTTTAATTGTTTTTGTTTTTAACAGCACTTTTCAATTAACAGCACCAATTAAAAAAATTAAATAAAGTGCCTAGATCATCTAGGCGTGTCAATCTAGGTGTTTCTTTTATAGAATCAGGGCCATTGTGTGCTAATCAGTGTAACTGCATTGCTGCACACTAACCTATTAGTGTGTGAATCCCTACGATGGGCTCCGTCTCAGGCAGTGTTCAAGGCCCAGTTAAAAGCCCACCTCTTTGAGAGTGCTTTCGACTCCTAACTCCTCTCACCTTGGGTTCTGCATCCCCAACCCTATATGTCATGTCTGTTTGTCCAAGTTAGATTGTAAGCTCTTCTGAGTAGGGACCGTCTATAAATGTCAAAATGTACAGCGCTGCGTTCGCCTTTCGGCACTATATAAGTGATAAGTAGTAGTAGCAGTAGTAGTAGTAGTAGTGGTGAGCCCTTACTGCCTAGAAAATCAGTGTTGGTAAATATTCATGCATTAATGGCCCCACGCTAATGGGAAAATTTGTGCATGGCCATTAATAGGGAAAATAGAAAATGAGGCCATTTTACCATTGCCCTAAAAGTGGCCTCAGCGCATGGGAAAGCTTCGCACTATGGATAGTGCTGGCCACTTTTAAGCACAGCTTAGGAGATTGGTTGCCGGCGTCCCCACCAAGACAGCGTCCAGGGTGGACCGCCCCTCGCCCCCCTCCCCCCCACTTACTACGTCATTGCTCACATGCTGCTAATGTAACATGTGCTTTGTTCCTACATAACGCACCTTATATTTATGACCTCAGTGATGACTCATTTCACACGAGCATGGCTCATGACTCACCTTACTCTTTATTGGGCTACTGCGTTTTTATTATTCATAACTTTATCAGATAAAATTTCATTATTTAGTTCTTACTTCTATTTATTTGTGGGTTGTTTGTTGTTGTTTTTTGCCAAAATATATGAGAACTATAACTTATCTTTTGTTCTTGTCAATTCTCAATTGTCAATGGAGCAGCACAACTAATGGTAATTGGGCACATAAATGACCCTATTATATAACATTGTGCCTAATATCTGGAAATGCCCCTGATCCGCCCATGCCCATCTCACGGCTACACTCCCTTTTCAGCTCTGTGCTATAAAATGTAGGTGCACAATTTATAAAATAGGATGCAGGCAGATTCACAAGTAGATCCAAAATGTCTGTCAATGAACACCAAATAATGACAATTATTAATTGTTAATGGCTCACTAATTAGTTTGATTGCAGATCTGGGATCCACCCCCAAATTTGGATGCCCTGATTTTGATGATCTAAATAGTATCTGGGGGCATGTGGTCCTAATTTAACTCTGCATTAGCTAGACATCATGTGGTAAGTGGAACCTCAGATAGAAAAAAATAAGAAATGTGCAGTTTAACATGACTATACAGTAGCCTGTGTCCAGCTAACTCGCATTAAGGAGGCAATTCAATAAAGGGTACTAAAAGTTACCCATCCAAAATCTAGGTGCTAAGCTTTTGTTCTATAACAGCAAAATTGGTGCACCTAATGGATTATAGAATGCTAGCGTAAGTTAGCAATTAGGCATCACCATTTACGCTGGCTGTAGGCACCTAAATGAAGCAGTTAGGCACCTAACAGACATTACTCGATAAAGCACACATTGAAATAGTCAGAATGCTCATAACCTGCCTATGCCCCTCCCAGGTGAATGATCCTTTGTAGTTACATGTTAGAACCTTTAGACCCTTAGTTATAAAATTACACCTAAACAGTGGCAGGTGGTCAGGGCCTTCAGGGGATTCGCCCCACCCCATAAAGGCCCTGAGGACGCTACTCTAAATTTGATTAGTCGAGCAGGCAACAGGCAAATGCTGTTCAGCCAGTCAAATTCAGATCAGTACTGTCAGGGCCTTCAGGGGGTTTGGAGAATCTCCAGCCCAAGAGGCCTGCTTTTTTTTTTTAGGGGGGGGCATTACTTTTTGTTTGATGCAGTTTGGTTGAGCAGGTTGCCTACTCAACAAATCAAACTGCATCAAGCAAAAAGTAAGATAAAAAATGTAAAAAAACAGGGATGTAGAGCTGGGGATTCAATGAATTCTCTGACAGCCCTCACTGCACCTAACTGCCATTCTCCCCTCTTTCAGCAGTTAATGACCCTTAACTTCCATTTGAGCTAACTTTTAGCACACTATATAGAATCACCCCATGCACTTAAGTAAAAGGGCCCCTTAGGGGGGCATTCATCAAGAAGCGCTAACCGGTTTATCACATACTAACCAGGTTGGGGTGCGTTAAATGCTCAAATACCCATAGGAATATTATGAGTGTCTTAGCGTTTAGTGCAAGCTAATCATTAGTGTGCACTAACATGGCTAGCATGTGCTAAATCGGTTCGCGTCCCTTGATGAATTTCCCTTTTATTTACAAAAAAAACCCCATTGGGCTCCTTGTACAAAACCACAGTAGTGGCTGCTGCTGCGGTAATGGCTCTGAGGTCCATAGGGATTTAATGGGCTTTGGAGCATTTGCCACATGGCAGCTGATAACCATGGCTTTGTAAAAGTGGGTGGGGGGATAATAATAACGATAATAATCTCTATGTATATTTAAATGAAGACCTTCTAAAAATTGATTTCTACCAGTATCAATCGTTTAGGAAACTTTTGTCCCTTTTACCAAGCTGTGCTAGAGCTTTTTAAAGCGTGCTGGTGCAATAAATGCTCAAATTCTCATAGAATTCCTATGAGCATCGGAGAATTGATCTCGTCGGCCAGCGCTTAAAAACTCTAGCATAACTAGATAAAAGGGGGGTGGGTTATGTGAGAAAGGGAGGAAGGGAAACTGTGGATTGTAGGGGGAACACATAAATGCAAATCCTTATAAGTTTATTGATATCTGACTTTTACAAGATGTACATTCATACCATGTGATTTAACAAAATACACCTCTGACTTTGAACTTACCATGTTGGGTGGAGCCATGTTGATGCATGCTGTTATGACAACCCTATAAAAGATTTTCCAGGTCTAAGAAAATGTTTAAGAACAGTTGATTTTGGAGCAAGATGCTTTTTTGTTCTTTCCTTTTTTTTTTAATCCCTGAAATGTCTGCAAACTCAGAAATATTATATATGTACAAAATTGAAATGATGCAAGGGGGTACATCAGACTGGTTTTTCAGAGTTTTGCAAAAAAAAAAAAAAAAAAGCAGTACATTTAAAAATATAAAAAATAAATGCAAAGCATTGTCAAATTTACATTCTTCATAATTAAAATATTACACATTTAAAAATTATATTTCCAAACAGAATAATAAATAAAACATTCACATATATCACAGCAAAGAAACAGAGTGGTACGTGTGATTTTTTTTTTTTCCTTTATGCTGTAAAACCCAAGGAGACTATGTGTGCTCGAGGCAGACTAGGGGCTCCTTTTACGAAGGCGCGTTAGCGGTTTAACGTACGTAATAGCGCGTGCTAAACTGCCGGCCGTGCTAGCCGCTACCGCCTCCTCTTGAGCAGGTGGTAGCATTTCGGCTAGCGCGGGATTAGCACGTGATGAAAAGTCACGCGCGCTAAAGCCGCTAACGCGGCTTCGTAAAAGGAGCCCTAGATCAGCATTTGTTCTTGTTTTCAGTAAAGAACAGCGAGTTGATCAGAAGACGATAAAAACAAAAATTTAAAAAGCACACATTTTGTAAACATCCAGACACTTTGGTAATTCTTCTTCTAAGGGATTTTTCCATTTTTCAATGATGATGCATACAACACATAGTATTTGGTGTCTACAGAATTAGCAAAAGTGTGTCAAACACTGAGCTTGCCCACCTTAAAAATGGATTTGTGAAATAAACAATACTTTTGAGTTGACTATATTTTTTAAAGAAATATGGCACATTAACTGTACTCAAAAACCATGGCATCTGTTTGTCTCACTCCGTGATAAAAGATTTAGGGGAGTCCTTTACTAAATGTTTTTGAACTTAATGCGCCATAACAGCAAAAATTAAAAGATGCTAAGTGCAAAGACTGTACGGTAATTGCTGGGAATGTGCCCAGCATGTCATCGGCAATTACTGCACTGGTCAAAATTAGCATGGAGGCACTTAGCAGCCCTTTTACTGTACTATGTTAAGCGCTAATGCACGCTTATCATGGAAAAAGGGTTAGCACAAACTGTATTAAAATGTTTAGCAGTAATTTGCCTGTTAGAGTGCACTAATTGTGTGCTATTGTTTTTTTAAAAATATTTTAGGGGGAGGGGTGTGTCATGGGAGGGGAGTGGGCATGGAAGTATTATGCAGCTAGTGTAGGGTTGCCAGACGTCCGGACATGTCCTCCTTTTCGAGGACACGTCCGGGGGTACGGACGGCTTTTCAAAACCCAGCAATTTTTGTCCGGGTTTTGAAAAGCCTCCTCTAAATCACGTCGGGCAGGAGGAAATCAGTGCATGTACGGATGCCACACAATGACATCATGTGCAAACGAGCGTGTGCGTGAAGTCATTGCGTCGCATTCTCGCATGCGTGGATTTCCTCCTGCCCAAGAGCAGGCAGCAGGGGGTGGGGCTGTGGCGAGACTAGGGTGGGATTGAGGACATAATGGGGAGGGGATGGGTGCAACTAGGTAGGGATGGGGACGTGTCTAGGGGGGGGGGTCCAGATTTTACTATAGTAAAATCTGGTACCCCTAAGCTAGTGACTTCATATTAACACATGCTAATGGGATATTGCAGACTTAGGCCTTGGTTTGTTAAGCTGCAGTAGAGGTTTCGACCGTGGCCCAGAGTGCTAAATGCTCCAACGCTCATAGAATTTCTATGAGCATAGGAGAAGCGTCAGAGCATTTAACACTCCAGGTATCGATAGAAACCTCTACCACGGCTTTATAAAAGGGCCTTAGTGCAGAAGCATTTAGCACCTCCTAAATAGGAGGTGGCATGTGCTCCCACATTAATTTTTTTGCAATTCCTGTGGGGTAATGGAAAAATTAGCATGGGACTTGCAAATATATATTTATATATAAAATGGTCTCAATACTGTCATATTAAAAATGAGTTTAGCATCTGGGAAAGGCCCATGTTAGCATGCACTAAGTTCAGATTTTGCCAGGGCTTACTAAAAAGTCCCTTAGTACCCCCAATTGAAGAGGCAAAAATGATGGTTACATACAGTAAGTACAATGTGTTAGTATGCAGTCTGTGCCCATTAATTGCCCGTGCCAGCCTAATTCCCACCCCTAATACAACATGAAGTCAATGCACAAATTAGTACGTGTTAAACCACCAGGCCAAATGACGTTTGTCTGTCTGCGTCAGTATGCGCCGCTTAAACTGATGTGTTATTTGAGCTCATGAGCCGTTTGCGTTATTTTTGGCGCCATGAATCCCCCGAAGCAGGTCTGAGGTACCGAAACACTAATCCACTATGTAGCAGGAATAAAAGCTACTAATGAACGTCAATGACTGTCAACGTAGGGAGTGCAGATATAAATCAGCGCTGGAGTCCTTTTGGACAGCTAAGTGGTTGCTTAATTACTCAGTGATTTTTGCAGGGTTTTGTTTGTTTTGTTTTTTTTTGCATTTTTTAAATTTTGGGATTTAGGGCTCCTTTTACAAAGGCATGCTAGCGGTTTAACGCACATAATACCGCGCACTAAACCGCCGGCCGTGCTAGCCGCTACCACCTCCTCTTGAGCAGGTGGTAGTTTTTAGGCCAGCGTGGGGGTTAGTGCGTGATGAAAAGTCGCGCGCGTTAACCCCGCTAGCGCGGCTTAATAAAAGGAGCCCTTAATCACTTGGTTCATTGACAGTTTATGTAAAGCTACGAGGGTTGAGAGTCATATGATTGAAGGCTGGGACTTTTTTTGACCGTGACCTGGAATATCTGTGTGTTGCAGGAGGCCATATGATCTATTAGTCTTTTAAAGTTCTCTCTCCTTCTTATTTGAATATTTTTGAGTCTTTGTTGACTCCCTCAGTTAGAGAATTCAGCATTCAAAGTGATTTTTAAATTCAAATGATACCGTTTCAGTTTTGAGATTTCAGATGAGACAGATTGTGCACATGTGTGTGGTTTTTTTTTTTTTTTTTTTACCATATTAACGGTTGGCACATTGGTGCAGAAGCAGTTAGCATGCACTTATTTGCGTGCTAACTGCTTAGCACGCTTTAGTAAAAGGACCCCCGTGGACTGTCATTTGGCAATGAACTACGACATACCTGGTCAAGCACTAAAGACTTGGCACAAGGGCTCAAAAGGTTGGTTGTTAAAAAAGAAGAATGTACACTTTTCGTTCTTTCTCTCTCTCTCTTTTTTTTTTTTTTTTGTTAAACTCTAGTATTTACAATATTGCACTTTGCTGTACTTTAGTTGCATCTCACTAAAATTAATGCTGCATTAGTATTATATCTCAATACCATATGACCTTCTTGTTCACATTCTTTTAGACAATGAGGTTTTCTGATACTTAAGATCTAGACATTTTGAGGCTGCTGGAGTCAAGTCGTTCCTATGGCACAGTGTATCTCCATTTTATATGCTTGCAAATATCAGCTAGTCCCTGGCATTATATGTCTAATCCTGTTGTTCTCATGCTTCCTATTGCATGGGCCACTATTATCAGTCACACTGTATCTCTAGCAATCCCAGTTTTCATTGTCCTTCCATATTTCCGTTCAAAAATTACAGATGCATATTATTGCTGCTTTTTTTTTGGTGGGATGTGATAGTGCTGCTGGACCGACACATTCCTCAGATCTGAATTTCCACATTTGAATCCAGGCTAGCATTGCAGCGATGCTTTAGTGATGGAAGATTTTCATGGCAGTGAAATAATACTGTTGGCAACATAGAAATATCATTTTTTAATGGAGACCAGCCCCAAAGATCTTTATATGTATATATATATTTATATATAGATAGGTAGATATTTATATATTTACGATCATCAAAATGTGTTTTGTTAGACACATGCACAGAGTTGCAAAACTAACAGCAACAGATGTTGTGGTGCTGAAGTGCTTTTTCCAGGACGAAAATCCATTAACTTCTCAGGTCACAGTTAAGTATTAGAAGAATGTTCTCCACCTATCCCCATCTTCGATATTCTCCTCTGAATTTATCAGGCAGATTTCCCCCCCCTCCCCATCAGCTCAAGCCAATATCCTCCCTTCACTGCATATCATTAGTTAGTGTCTGTGGAATGGCATAAAGCACCTGAAGTGAGAAGCAGTCTTCACCAAACATGTGACCCAATTTTATAAGTGCCATTATCCAGACAAGCTGTAGATGTCTTTTCCTAACATCTCGCAGGCCTTTTTTGCCCTTTAGCCAACTCATAATCTCAGTGAGTCTGGTGCAATGAGAATCAAGCAGGACCACGGTGAAGAGGCTTCAGGTTGCTCTTGTCACCGGCAGCTGAAAACGTCAGAGCCCCAAAGCCTCAGCATGTTTCCTGGCCTTCAGTCGTAGGTCTGCAATGCTGGAGTTTTTACTGTTGCTCTTGGCAGCAGCGGCCACTACGGCAGCAGCGGACGCAGATTCGGCCAGAGATGCAATAGGAAGTCCAAAGGGCGGAGGAGGAAACATAAGATAGGGAGCGTGAGCAGCCAGGTGAGGGTGTAGATGGGGATGTGCGTGGGCCACGCCTTCAAGTTGCAACTGAGCTTGTACCTAGAAGCAAAAGGGAAAGGTTAACAAGTATGTAACTAAATATATCTGCAACATCATGAACAAGTAAGCAAGATTTATGCTACTTAAAGGAGAAAAGAAAGGAACGGGAAAGGAAAAAACAAACAAACAGGTAAGAAAATGATAGAATCATGCAGTTCATCAATGTTATGCATACTGTCAACAGTAACCCTTTCTCCAGCAATGACATGCAGCTAATAATCAGAGGAAGTGTATAAAAAATAGGGTATGAGCTAGTCCAGTGATCTTGTCTTTTTCTCATGCACTTCCGCTGCTGAGCACCTGATCTTGATTCCCAATGCAGGTCTTCCACATCTCAAACTGAAAAGGGCATGACCGTGTCCCCAACTTCTGGAAGGGGGAGAGTCTCAGTTGCTTCAAAACAGTGACACCTAGTGGCCAGATTTAGGGACCCAAAGTTGCAGCATTCTAGAAAACCTGATGCATGGTGCCTCACTTAGAATCTTTGCTACATGTAATGACTGGACTAAGTAAGCTGAGATGGGATATAAAAGAAGGGGGGAAAATTATTGGTATTTGCAATTTTTTTTAATTCATTTTTTATACTGTTCTTCCAGGTTTGCTCAGAATGGTTTATGTGAATTTATTCAGGTACTCAAGCCTTTTTCCCTGTCTGTCCTGTGGCCAGATTTAGGGACCCAAAATTGCAGCATTTAAAAAAAAAACCTGATGCATGGTCTCTCACTGAGATATATATATATTTCTTTTTAAAGCCCTCATTTTGGCCAGATTAATGAAGAAAGATTAATGAAGTCATTCTTCTTAAACCAATGTAGTTTGAAACCAAATTGGAAATGCAACCTTATTACTTACGTAGCAGAATTTTACATGTATAGGTTAGTAAAATGGAGAAAGTACACGTGGAGCTATTTAAATGTGTAAATTGTGAAATCACCACCTTCGTGTGTAAGTGCAACAATTCCATGTGTAAACTGCTGGGTTCATGCCATTCATTTTTTTAACGTATATTTGTAAAATGTCTGCTCCCACTGCTATGTGCACATCTGTATGAGGGGCCGCTGAAACATTCTCAGCTTAACCAAGAAAAGAATGATGTGGAGCCATGAAACTTTCAATTATTCCACACTTTTCTTGACACTTTCCATTTCAATGATATAGGGACAAGGGAAGAAGGTGCAAAGCCTTGGAGTGAAGCACAATGAACAAAAAAGAGGCACTGGAAATGTCAAATACAACCTGTGGTAACAAATGCTTTACTGACAATTCATCCTGACAAGGATCCAAGTTTCGGCGACACCGTTGCTTTCCTCAAGGAACAATAGAGTGCTTGTGATACACTAAGAGCAGTACATGTAAACGCATCGGCATCTCTGTTTGATACGTTTACATGCACTGCTCATACCATATCACAAGTACTCTATTGTCCCCTGAGGAAGGCGACGGTGTCGCCGAAACTTGGATCCTTGTTGGGTCTTTGATAGTTGTAGCATTCAAAGGACTCATTATTGAACTTTCATACAAATTTTTAATAAAGCATTTGTTACCACAGGTTGTATTTGACATCTTCAGTGCCTCTTTTTAGTTCATTGCATTTCAATGATACGAAATTAAACAAAAGTGTCAAGGAAAGCGTGAAATAGCATGTAACTTTCATGGCTTCATATCATTCTCTTGGTTGGACTGAGAACTGTTCAGCGGCCCCTCAAAGGCACTGCTTTAGTACATCTTTTTCTATCACGATCACAAATGAGCATGTTATAACCTGAATGTCTCAATTTCAATCTCTACATAATATATAATGGAACTCAATGTCTGTTTAACCCAAAATTCCTTGCTAAGCAAGACCTAGAAGAATAGTTTCCTTCGACACTGAACCCATCAATACTTTTTCCACTCAATCAACTCCATCATTTCAGCAAAGGTTGATCACATCACCTCTGTGATTCCTATAATCTTAAAATCCTTAATTTTTGAAAGGCCCAAAGACATAGTCATTTGCAAATAAGTAGGCATCAATCTCAAAGAACATAATAGCTTTACTGGGTCAGAGCAATGGTCCATCTAGCCCAGTAGCACGTCCTCAAGGTGGCCAATCCAGGTCACAAGTACCTGGCAAAACTCAAATAGTAGCGAGAATATAGAATAAGTTACATCAACAATATGGAATAAGTTACCAGGAACTTTGAGATTATGTAATGGTAGTGACCAGTTTTGTAAACTGCTTAAAACATGTGGAGGGGCATAATCAAAATAAAAATCTAAGTCCATAAGAACATAAGCAGTGCCTCTGCTGTGTCAGACCTGAGGTCCATGCAGTCCGCTCACACGGCTGCCCAACAGGTCCAGGACCTGTGCAGTAATCCTCTATCTATACCCCTCTATCCCCTTTTCCAACAGAAAATTGTCCAATCCTTTCTTGAACCCCAATACCGTACTCTGTCCTATCACGCCCTCTGGAAGCTCATTCCAGGTGTCCACCACATGTTGGGTGAAAAAAAACTTCCTAGCATTTGTTTTGAATCTGTTCCCTTTCAACTTTTCCGAATGCCCTCTTGTTCTTTTATTTGTTGAAAGTTTGAAGAATCTGTTCCTCTCCACTTTCTCTATGCCCTTCATAATCTTGTAAGTCTCTATCATATCCCCTCTAAGTCTCCTCTTCTCCAGGCAAAAAGCCCCAGTTTCTCCAATCTCTCAGCATATGAAAGACTTTCCATCCCCTTAATCAGTCGTGTCGCTCTCCTCTGAACTCTCTCGAGTAACGCCATATCCTTCTTAAGGTACGGTGACCAATACTGGACGCAGTACTCAAGATGCGGATGCACCATTGCCCGGTACAGCGGCAGAATAACTTATTTCGTTCTGGTTGTAATACCCTTCTTGATTATACCTAGCATTCTATTCGCTCTCTTAGTGGCCACTGCGCACTGTGCCGTCGGCTTCATTGTCATGTCCACCATTACCCTCATTCAATAC
Source organism: Geotrypetes seraphini (assembly GCF_902459505.1). NCBI lineage: Eukaryota > Metazoa > Chordata > Amphibia > Gymnophiona > Dermophiidae > Geotrypetes > Geotrypetes seraphini. The sequence continues at coordinate 166,849,256 of NC_047089.1, read as the reverse complement.
CATAAGAACATAAGAACATAAGCAATGCCTCTGCTGGGTCAGACCTGAGGTCCATCATGCCCAGCAGTCCGCTCACGCGGCGGCCCAACAGGTCCAGGACCTGTGCAGAAATCCTCTATTTATACCCCTCTATCCTCTTTTCCAGCAGGAAACCGTCCAATCCTTTCTTAAATCCCAGTACCGTACTCTGCCCTATTACATTCTCTGGAAGCGCATTCCAGGTGTCCACCACACGTTGGGTAAAGAAGAACTTCCTAGCATTTGTTTTGAATCTGTCCCCTTTCAACTTTTCCAGATGCCCTCTTGTTCTTTTATTTTTTGAAAGTGTGAAGAATCTGTCCCTCTCTACTCTCTCTATGCCCTTCATGATCTTATAAGTCTCTATCATATCCCCTCTAAGTCTCCTCTTCTCCAGGGAAAAGAGACCCAGTTTCTCCAATCTCTCAGCATATGGAAGGTTTTCCATCCCTTTTATCAGACGTGTCGCTCTCCTCTGAACCCTCTCGAGTATCGCCATATCCTTCTTAAGGTACGGCGACCAATATTGGACGCAGTATTCCAGATGTGGGCGCACCATCGCCCGATACAACGGCAGAATAACTTCTCTCGTCCTGGTTGTAATACCCTTCTTGATTATACCCAGCATTCTATTCGCTCTCTTAGCGGCCGCTGCGCACTGTGCCGTCGGCTTCATTGTCATGTCCACCATTACCCCTAAGTCCCTTTCCTGGGTACTCTCATTCAATAACATCCCTCCCATCGTATAGTTGTACCTCAGGTTTCTGCTTCCCACATGCAGTACTTTACATTTCTCAACGTTGAACTTCATCTGCCATCTCGTCGCCCATTCCCCTAGTTTATTCAGGTCTCTTTGTAATTCTTCGCAGTCCTCTTTAGTCCGAGCTCCACTGAATAGTTTGGTGTTGTCTGCAAATTTTATTATCTCACACGTCGTCCCTATTTCTAGATCATTTATGAATATATTAAATAGTAGTGGCCCGAGCACCGAGCCCTGCGGAACACCACTTGTGACCCTCTTCCAGTCCGAGTAGTGGCCCTTCACCCCTACCCTCTGTTTCCTACCCGCCAACCAGTTTCTGATCCATCTATGCACATCTCCGTCCACCCCATGGTTCTTCAGTTTCCGGAGTAGACGCTCGTGAGGCACCTTGTCAAAGGCTTTTTGGAAATCTAGGTATACGATGTCTATGGGGTCTCCTTTATCCGTCCGTTTGTTGATTCCTTCGAAGAAGTGCAATAAGTTAGTTAAGCACGATCTCCCCCTGCAGAAACCATGTTGGCTTGGTATCAGAAGTTCATTTCTTTCCAAATGTTCATCGATGTTTTCTTTTATCAGCGCTTCTGCCATTTTCCCCGGAACCGAGGTCAGACTCACAGGTCTGTAGTTTCCCGGGTCACCTCTTGATCCCTTTTTGAAGATGGGCGTGACGTTGGCTATCTTCCAATCCTCTGGTATCACACCTGTTTTCAGGGATAGGTTGCAAACTTGCTGCAGTAGTTCTGCTATCTCCTCCTTTAATTCCTTCAGAACCCTTGGATGGATTCCGTCTGGACCCGGGGATTTGTCAGTTTTTAGTTTTTCTATCTGCCTGCGCACATCTTCAAGGCTCACTTCCATGGATGTTAATTTTTCTGCTTCATTTCCATTGAAGAATTGCTCAGGTTCCGGTAAGTTGGTTGTGTCTTCGTTCGTAAATACAGACGAAAAGAACATGTTAAGTCTTTCTGCGACTTCTTTCTCCTCCTTCACTACCCCCTTCCTGTCTCCATCATCCAGCGGTCCCACCTCCTCCCTAGCTGGCTGTTTCCCTTTAACATATCTGAAGAATGGTTTGAAATTTCGTGCCTCCCTGGCTAGCTTCTCTTCATACTCTCTTTTGGCTTTTCGAACCACTCGGTGACATTCTTTTTGATACTTCCTATGCTCCATCCAGTTCCCCTCAGTTTTGTCCTTTTTCCATTTCCTGAATGAATTTTTCTTATTGCCTATCGCTTCCTTCACTATTTTAGTCAGCCATACCGGGTCTTTTGTTCGACTCTTTTTGCTCCCCTTTCTGAATCTGGGTATGTACAAATTTTGCGCCTCGCTCACCATGTCCCTGAAAAAAAGCCAGGCATGTTCTACCGTTTGCCATTTCTTGGAAGTGTTCCTAAGTTTCTTCCTTACCATTTCCCTCATTGCTTCATAGTTTCCTTTCCTGAAGTTGAAAGTTGTTGCTATGGTTCTCTTTCCTTTCGGTATTCCTACTTCAACTTTGAACTTGATCATATTATGATCGCTGTTTCCCAACGGTCCCATTACTTCCACTTCCTTTGCAGGGCCCATTAACCCATTTAGGATTAGATCCAGAGTGGCATTTCCTCTCGTCGGTTCTCTAACAAGCTGCTCCATGAAACAATCTTGTGTAGCCTCCAGAAATTCTGTCTCTCTAGCGCATCTGGAGCTTCCAAGTTTCCAGTCTATCCCGGGGTAGTTGAAGTCTCCCATAATAACTGTGTAACCACTTTTGCATTCTCGCTTCATCTCGGTTTCCATTTCTCTGTCGATATCTCCGGTTTGCCCGGGTGGACGATAGTATAGGCCCATCTTTATTTCATGTCCTTTCCTATCCGGTATTTTAATCCATAGCGATTCCAGCTTGTTGGTCATCTCCACTGTGTCCATTCTTGTCGATTGTATGCTTTCTTTTATGTATAGGGCTATTCCACCTCCTTTCTGTCCTGACCTGTCCTGGCGATAGAGCTTGTACCCCGGCAGTGCTGTATCCCATTTGCTTTCCTCATTCCACCATGTTTCAGAGATTCCAATGATGTCTATGTCCTCTGCATTGGCCAAAGCCTCTAGTTCCCCCATTTTGTTGCTTAGGCTCCTTGCATTAGTATATATGCAATTTAGGTCCTGGCATTTTCTTGTCTTCACTACCTTTCCCTGTGCTTCGATCCTTGGTGTCTTCTCTTTTGCTGCACTCTTTCTAACCTCCTCTTCTGGGTTAGTCGACTCCTGTAATTTATCCCTTGCTTCTTCCCAGCCTTTTTTCCCCTTAGTATCTTCATGGGATACCTTCTTCCGAATCGTCGACTCTAGGTCGACTGTCGGCTTTCCCCTTCCTTTTAGTTTAAAGCCTGTTCTATTCCTCTCATGACGTTGCTTGCTAGAAGTCTTGTTCCCGCTGTGCTCAGGTGCAGTCCATCTCTCCTGTAGAGCTTGTTCTTGCCCCAGAACGTTGTCCAGTTCCTCACGAAGTGGAAACCTTCTTCCTCACACCATTTCCTCATCCACGCATTTATTGATTGTAGTTCCTCCTGCCTTTTCACATCTGCCCTCGGTACCGGTAGGATCTCTGAGAATGCTATCTTCTGGGTCCTCATCTTCAGCTTCCTTCCCAGAATCTTGAACTGTTCTATCAGCGTGCCTCTTCTGTAGTCTCTCCTGCTGACATCATTCGTCCCGATGTGGATCATTACTGCGGTCTCTTCCGTCTCTGCTCCATCCAGGATCATCCCAATTTTGTCCACGATGTCCTTGGTTCTCGCTCCTGGGAGGCAGGTCACCAGTCGATCCTCTCTCCCTCCTGCTATGTGGCTGTCCACATGCCTCAGGATCGAGTCTCCCACTAGGATCGCTGACTTTCCCTTCTTCAGTTTTCGCTTCGGTCTCAGGTCAATGTCCTCGGTGTGCTTCTCTCTCTCTTCTGGGCATCGACTAGCCAATTTCTCCCCCTCTTGTGGTATTCCTCCGTGGCTGTCTTCTTTGAGGTCATCTGCTTCTTGCTCCCCCTTCCATATTGGTGTAACTTCATCCTTCATCTGGAGTTCGTTCTCTGCCACCCTCCTCCTGTATGCTTCCTCAATGAATTCCTCGAGCTCCCTGACTTCCTTCTCAATGTGTCTCTCACTCCTGAAGTCTTCAAATGCCTTGATAGGGTCCTCTGTGGTGTAAAGTCCTTCTAGCTCCAGTATCTTGTCCTCAAGTCGCTTGACTTCTTTCTTCAAGCTTTTCAGCTCCTGACACCGACTGCATACATAAGACTGTCTCCCCGAGGGGAGGTAGTCATACATATGACAGTCTGTGCAGAACACTGGAAAGCTCATCTTCTGGTTTCCCTCTGCTTCCATCGTCGTTCCTACTTTTAAGATAACAGTTAAGATTATGTGCTCTTTCTGTGCCTGTTTCTTGCCTTGCTACCTTCTTCTTGTGTGCGCTGCCTACGCTCTACCTTTCCTTGCTTTTGCTTGTGTGTTTATTTCTTCTGTGCCTGCTTCTTGCCTTGCTGCCTTCTTATGTGTGCTGTCTTTGCTCTTCCTTACTTTACTGCTTCTTGTGTGTGCTGGTTCTTTCTGCGCTTGCTTCTTCCTTACCTTCTGTGTTTCTGTACTTGCCGCTTCCTTACCTTTCAGTCCTTCCCTGTGCTCCTGGGTGTAGTGACTTGGCCCTTCTTGAGGCCCTTCGCAAAGGCGCTCTCGCTAAGGCGAGCGCCTTTGCTGCCCGCCTTCGCCGCGCGCCGAACGGCCGCGCGCCGTTAGCTCCTCCCCTTTTGTAGGGTAGTTCGGACGCTGACTCTTCCGACGCGGTGGGGGTGGGCGGAGCTTACTCTCGCCCTGCCCCTAGCCTCCTGCTCTTCCTCCTCTGCTCTTTTCTTTACTTTTAACTGTGTTTAAACAGCTTTCTCCTGCTCCTCTTCCTCTCCCTTAGCTATCCTTGCTGCTCCTCCTGTCCGATGCTGTGCACCGCGTGTGTCTTTGACTCCTCCCCTTTTGTAGGGTAGTTCGGACGCTGACTCTTCCGACGCGGTGGGGGTGGGCGGAGCTTACTCTCGCCCTGCCCCTAGCCTCCTGCTCTTCCTCCTCTGCTCTTTTCTTTACTTTTAACTGTGTTTAAACAGCTTTCTCCTGCTCCTCTTCCTCTCCCTTAGCTATCCTTGCTGCTCCTCCTGTCCGATGCTGTGCACCGCGTGTGTCTTTGACTCCTCCCCTTTTGTAGGGTAGTTCGGACGCTGACTCTTCCGACGCGGTGGGGGTGGGCGGAGCTTACTCTCGCCCTGCCCCTAGCCTCCTGCTCTTCCTCCTCTGCTCTTTTCTTTACTTTTAACTGTGTTTAAACAGCTTTCTCCTGCTCCTCTTCCTCTCCCTTAGCTATCCTTGCTGCTCCTCCTGTCCGATGCTGTGCACCGCGTGTGTCTTTGACTCCTCCCCTTTTGTAGGGTAGTTCGGACGCTGACTCTTCCGACGCGGTGGGGGTGGGCGGAGCTTACTCTCGCCCTGCCCCTAGCCTCCTGCTCTTCCTCCTCTGCTCTTTTCTTTACTTTTAACTGTGTTTAAACAGCTTTCTCCTGCTCCTCTTCCTCTCCCTTAGCTATCCTTGCTGCTCCTCCCATCCCTCCCATCGTATAGTTGTACCATGGGTTTCTGCTTCCTACATGTAATACTTTACATTTCTCAACGTTGAACTTCATCTGCCATCTCGTCGCCCATTCCCCTAGTTTGTTCAAGTCCCTTTGTAATTCTTCGCAGTCCTCTTTAGTTCGAGCTCCACTAAATAGATTGGTGTCATCTGCAAACTTTATTATCTCGCACTTCGTCCCTGTTTCTAGATCATGTATAAATATATTAAATAGCAGCGGTCCGAGCACCGACCCCTGCGGAACACCCCTCGTGACCCTTCTCCAGTCTGAGTAGTGGCCCTTCACTCCTATTCTCTTTTTCCTACCCGCCAACTAATTTCTGATCCATCTATGTATGTCTCCTTCCACCCCATGGTTCTTCAGTTTTCGAAGTAGGCGTTCGTGGGGTACCTTATCAAAGGCTTTTTGGAAATCTAGATATACGATGTCTATGGGGTCTCCTTTGTCCATCCATTTGTTAATTCCTTCGAAGAAGTGCAATAAGTTCATTAGGTACGATCTCCCCTTGCAGAATCTATGTTGGCTGGTTATCAGAAGTTTATTCCTTTCAAAATACTCATCAATGTTGCTTTTATCAGTGCTTCCGCCATTTTCCCCGGAACCGAGGTCAGACTCACCGGTCTGTAGTTTCCCAGGTCACCTCTTGATCCCTTTTTAAAGATGGGCATAACAACGTTCCCCAACCCTGACCCGATTCACTAAACTGCTGCCCGATCAATCTCCTCTCTGATCCGATCCACCCATGCAAATTAGTAAAACCCCATGCAAAATAGCCAAGTGTTGCCAACAGGTCTGCCGGTTTTTTGACAGGTCAGTCTGTCTTTTTTATTCTTTTTTTTTCCATGGCACAGATATTTTGCGTGTGTTACACACGGAAAATATCTGCCCCATAAAAAATAAAATGAATAAAGACAGGCAGATCAGTCAAAAAACCCGCCATGACCCACATATGGCAGGAGGGATGCCCACTCCCTCAAACCCGAACCGCAATTAAAAAAAATGACAGGAGAGATGCCAACTCCCTCCTGCCATCGAAGCTTCCCCCCCCAAATGTGAACCCCCGCTCTCCCTACCTCCAAAGTTGGGAGCTCCATAAGCCTCCAGAGATGGGATCAGGAGGAACCTCCTCCTGATCCTTCTCCTCCGCCCTGCCACGATGCGAATGCGAGCCTTAGTTTATGCAGCAATCTGGCTACTGAAAAACCTACAAGCCTGTGACTCTGTCTCCCCAGTACTGACCTCAGCCCACTGGTTACCCATAACCCAATGCTGCATCTTCAGAGGCCTAGTGCTAGCATACAAATCCTTCTACAACATGGTACCCAGCTACTTCTCTCCCAAACTTCCACATAACACTCCTAAGAGACCGCTATGCTCCCAGGATGAAATACACCTACACATACCCCCCAGGTCATGCCCTCCAGCTCCAAACGGCTCAAAAACAATCTTACTCCCATTTCCTACCAAACCTTCGGAATAACCTACCTCCAGGGCCTTCTAAACTTCAGGAAAGCTATAAAAAAATCTACCTCTTTGCCTAACCCTATTTACTCAACTTCAAACTGTCTTTTCCCTCTTCCTCCGTAACTTCCCCTGAGGAATCCTCTGTGGCTAAATCAACTGATACTCATAGATATAGATCATCCAAGTATAAACAATGCCTGTACGTGGGACATCATGGTAGCCAAATTATCTGTCATGTCCATGCTAGGCTAGTTCAATCCCTATGTTCAATCCCTGTGTTTACATCAGTGTATCACAAACTGCGTGCCGCAGCACCCTAGTGTGCCTCCTGAGATTTCAGGTGTGCCATGGCACACTGGGGAGGAGGAGGAGAGGTGCCGGTGCCGGCTGACTGCCTACAGGACGTGCCTCTCATGGCATGAGGCATGTCCTGTAGGCAATCAGCTGGCTAGCACCTCTCCTTCTCTCCGGCCCTCTTCCCTGCTGGTACCCCCCACTGGCATCTCAGGACCTGTGTGAAGAGCCTTCGCGCATGCACGATGTCAATGTGATGATATCATGCATGCACGTGATGTCATCACGGAGACGCCCACGCACTTCTGGGTGCCTCGAGCTGCGGCCACTACCTTTAGTGTGCCGTAGCTGGAGAAAGCCTGCGCGACACTGGTTTAGAATGTAATATTAGACAGATTTCTCAAAACTGTACACTTCGATTGAAAAGTTGTAACCCCCACACAATGTTAAATTGTAACCTTATGTAATGTATCTTGCAACATAAAGAATGTTAAACTTTAAACCTATGTTATGTTATATTGTTAACGCTGTGAATGTTAAACTGTAGCCTGTTCTGAGTTCTCTGGGGAGGATGGGATATAAAACTAACTAAATATTCTAGAACAGCAATTGCATGTGTAATTACTGTAATAAAATTTGGACTTAAATACTTTAGTCATCTAACTGTAAACAACTTGCACAGAATTATCCCCTATCCTACAAATTATTTACGCCATAAGGTATGTGTGCAAATTGGCACATAAATTCAATTTATTACTACTACTACTTATCATTTCTTTAGTACTGCTAGACGTATGCTATGCTGTACATTAAAATATTCAAGAGACAGCCCCCTGCTCAGTAGAGCTTACAATCTGATAAAAAAAAAACCCCAGGATAAGTAGTGGGAGTTTCTCAGGCATGGGTGCTTTACAAGCCAGTGGGGGTTAGGAGTTAAAAGCAATCTTGAAATATTAGGCTTTTAACCTGAATTTGAATATGGCTAGGGATGGAGCTTGACATACTGACTCAGGCAGTCTGTTGCAGATGTATGGTGCAGCAAGAGAGATGGAACGTAGCCTGGAGTTGGCAGCAGATGAGAAGGGTACAGATAAGAGAGACTTGCCTGATGAATGAAGTATCTGGGGAGGAGTATAGGGAGAGATAAGAGAAGAGAGATATTGAGGAGCTGAAGAATGAATGAACTTGTTAATCATTAAGAGGAGATTGAACTATATGAAGAAATGGATAGGGAGCCAATGAAGATGTGAGCATAACGTCTCTGGTGGAATATAAGTGGTGCAGTAGAATTTTGAAAGGAGTGAAGGTGCGAGAGATGATTACATGAAAGAACTGTGAGGAGCAAGTTGCAGTAGTCTAGGCAAGAGGTGATAAGGGTGTGGATAAGGGTTTTGGTAGAGTGCTCAGAGAGGTAGGGCCAGATTATGGTGATATTATAGAGAAAGAAATGACAGGTTTTGGCGTTCTGTTAGATTTGTACAGAGAAAGAGAGAGAGAAGTCAAAGATGACCCCGAGGTTGCAAGCTGATGAGACAGGGAGAATGAGAATATTATCCACCGAGTTAGAGAGTGTGTGTGTGGGGGGGGGGGAAGAGAAGAGGTAGGTTTAGGTACACATCTGCGTGCACAACTTAATTGTTTAATAAGACAATTTTGCACTGATAAATGGCAATTAACACCTCATTATTGAATCTAATTGACACAAATTAGAAGTTATGTGCATTTGGTATGCACATTCTATAAAGTGCTGCACATCTAGTGTGTGAATCTGAAACGGGGTTATGGATATATCTTGGACATTTCTAAAAGTTACGTACTGATGTAGAATATACCCAATCTGTGCACAATTTAGGCACAATTATTTAGACCTGATTTTCCTTGTCTAAATGGGTAGGCCTAAAAGTTAGGCCTATGTAGAAAAAGCAGCATAAGGGATGAGAAGGAGGCATTATAAATGACCCTCAAAAACTATGGACACAGAATGAAAACAAGCTGTATGGATTTTTCAGCCATACACCCTTGCTGGGCAACTGTGAACTACTTGAACCCAGCACTGACTATTACCAAGAAGAGGCCAAGATTTTTTTTTTTTTTTTTAGTGGATTTGGGGGGGTATATTGTAACAGCTACAGATTTAATCACGGGCTGCAAAGCTATTTTCTATAAAGCTACATAAATTTAAATAGACAGATATGCATTTTTAAAGCACAGATTGTTAAGCAGATTTTTCACAGAGCAAACGTAAGCAGTTTTAAAAAGAACAAGATTAACCAAAGACAGAAAATGAGCCAATTTTTCAGCAACTAATAGAAAGAGACAGAAAGAGAGCAGCTAAAAACATTTCAGAATTAGGTAAACTTATCCAGATTGATTAAGGCTGCCAACTGGATCCAGAGTCACAGGACAGGATTGATTTAGTCCTGGATTTATCCCAGTGGATGCTAAGACTTGTAGTTTTGCTTTTCTTAGGGAATGCATTGGGGAAATTAGAACTACAAGTCCCTGCATGCAACAGGGGAAATCCAGGACTGAATCAACCCTGTCCTGCCAATCTGGATCCAGTTGGCAGCCTTAAGACTAATTCTTCCAGTGCACTTTTTCCTCAGTTCTCAGCAGACAGTTTTAACTTGAGGAACCTTACCCTAAATCACTTGAGGAGTCTACCCCCAAAATAGCAATGATGCATTGATTCACGTGTTCCTACAAAACCCTGTTCAGAAGAGGAGGTTGGTTCTTTTCTTTTTTTGTTTTCTTTTATTTATAATCCGTTTTCCCAAAGCATCTCACAAAGTAAACATACATAATAAAAATACATAAAATACATATAAAAACACAAACAAAATAAGCGACCAACGCTTACACAAAAGCAGATGCATTAATGTCTATATTTCATATTACAAAATAAATGTCTCTTCAATAACTTCTTGAGCCCATCAAGATTACATTGCTTTCTAATGTACAAGGTTAGTAGATTCCATTCTTGAGTTCCCCTACAGGAAAACATAGTTATGCGTGAGATATTCAGTCTCATTTCCCTTACAGATGGCACAGACAAATCGCCATGATGGACAGAGAGCAATTTTGATAAAAAAAGACATAAGCCTTAATAGTATCCACCAAATGTGCAGGAGCCAAACCATTCAAATACAATTATACCATCACAAGCCGTCTGAAGTATATACGATCTTCTAACTTTAACCAGTTAGCTTCATGTAATATTCTGTGACATGTTCAGTCCTTTCCAAGCGTAAAAGAGTTCTAACCACTGAATTTTGGGCAACTTGTAATGCGCTCAATAGGGTTATTGGTAACTCTAAGAGCACAAGAATACAATAGTCCAGACATGATAATACCATTGACTGCAAAATGACCCTAAATATGCAAGGAGAGAAATACGGTCAAAGTCTATTGAAAAGCTGCAATCTGAAAAAAAATATTTTTTATCAATTCCTGAACATGACTTTTAAAAGTCATTTTCGAGTCCACCACAACACCTAGATACTTAACCTCATCAGAGAGCTTTATCAAGTATCCCAAAGCTATAAAGACTCCAGAGTTTCCTGTGCTTACTGTCTCCAAAATAACATTACTGTATTTTCATTTTTTATATATTCAGCTTTAACCTGCTACTCTCCATCCATTCCTTCACACTAGTCATCACTACTTGCAGTCGTTCCTCCATATCTCTCAAGTTCCCTTTACTAGGTAGCAAGAGTAGAATGTATTGATTGAAAAGGGCAGCTGAGAGTGCTGAACCTTGAAGCACACCTGTCAATAACATACTACGGTGAGAAACCTCACCATTCACTCCCACCTCTTGTTGCCTGTTTAACAAAAATGACTGAAACCAAGCTAGGACCAGTCCTGTAATTCCACAAGCTTCCAACCGACTTAATAAAATCTGATGGTCCATTGTGTTGAAAGCCACCAAAATATCAAGAAAAATAGCCAAATATTGGCCTCCATTATCCAATCCCCTTCGCAACTGAACCAGCATTGAGACCGATAAGATCTCAGTGCTATGATGACGGTGAAAAGCATATTGATGTATATCAAAAATGCATTGGTCTTGAATAGTCTGATCCAGCTGTCTATTGACCAACTTCTCAAGAATTTTCGCCAATACTGGCAATGAAGATATCGGTCGGAAGTTACTAATTTTGTGAACTCCCAACTTTTTGGCCTTCACGACTGGCTTAACCGTCACAATCTTTAAAATATCAGATACAATCTCCCCTTGTAAACTAAGATTCAGCAGAGCCGTAATTCTCAGAATAAGTTGTCTCCCTAAATGTTTCAAAGTCGCTAGGGGGACAAATATCCAATGATGAAGCTGTTCATTTACAAGAGTTCAAGGCAATAGCACCTCAGATTCCTCAACCTGCACAAAAGCTCCCATTTTGTTGTCTTTTCAGCAGTATCAATAACATCCACACTTCTTAATGGTATATACTGCAAAATTGAGACAACCTTTCAAGCAAAAGAAATATTAAGTTTGTCAGCAGAAAAAGGACATGAAGGTTTCTCAACAGTCTCATTACTGTACCACTTCCACACTAAATGGTATAATTCTCGAGGCTGGTTCTTCACTTCAAGAATCTTACATCTGCAAAACTGAGTTCTAGCTTCCTGAACTTTAATTTTATAATCACTCCAAAGCTCCAGATATCTCACTCTTTCACTCTCCAAAATACTTTTTCACCACACACGTTCCAACTTTCTTAAATACCTAGGACTCATTAACTAGTCTTCAGTCAGCCACTGCTTTCTCCTTTCTCCTGAATCTTTCTGTTCTTCTCCATAGAAAGGTATTGGGACTTCTGACTGGAGTATTTGACTCTGATTCTGAAGGACTAAGGCTATCTACAGACACATGAATTCTTTTACAGGAACTGGTATTTGAAATTTGAAGCTCCAAGATTTGCAACAATAATTTATTCTTCCCACTTCTCAGAAGTATAGATGTGTGCAAGTATCACATTGCATCTTATCCTATAAAATTCTTTCTGTTGCTCATAAAGAAAAAACATCTCTCTATGATAAAATTTCTGGGGCTCATTTTCAAAGCACTTAAACACAATTTTAGGGGCATAATCAAAACCTCATAATGTCCAAAAAACACCCTGCCCTAAGTTAGCACTTGGACGTTTTGCTGACCCAAAACAGACAATTTTCAAAACTTTCTGGACGTCTAGCGGGTCTTCTAAGATGTTCATGTGTTTAGTGTTTTAGTGGGCATGTTAGGAAGCATTTTATGGATGGGCTTTGGGCATGCCTAACTTGGACATTTTGCAGGCCATAATGGAATCTTTGCTAAGACATCTTAGATGGACCTTAGGCATTTTGGGCTAAACCTATTTTAGAAATATCTAACTGTGGAAAAGGTACCCAGACTGACCATAGAAACATGATTGCAGATAAAGGCCAAATGATCAATCCAGTCTACCCATCCACAGCATCCACTATCTCCTACTCCCCTAAGAGATCCCATGTGTTTGTCCAATGCTTTCTTGAATTCAGACACAGACGTTGTCTCCACCACCTCTACTGGGAGACCACCCTTTCTGTAAAAAAGTATTTCCTCAGATTACTCCTGAGTCTATCACTTCTTAACTTCATCCTATGCCCTCTTATTCTGAAGCTTCTTTTCAATATTTATGCCTTGTACTTATTTAAACATCTCAATCATACCTCCCCTCTCCTGCCTTTCCTCCAAAGTACATATATTGATATCTTTAAGTTTGTCTCCATATGCCTTATGAAGAAGACCACCAACCAAATTAGTAGCCTTTATCTGGACCATCTCCATCCTGTTTATATCTTTTTGAAGGTACGGCCTCCAGAACTGTACACAATATTCTAAATGAGGTCTCACCAGAGTCTTATACAGGAGCATTAATACCTCCTTTTTCCTACAGGCTATATGTCTCGCTTTGCACTCTAGTATCCTAGCTTTCACCGTTACCTTTTCAACCTGTTTAACCACTTTAAGATCATCATATACAATCATACCCAAATCCCGCTCTTCTGTCATGCACATAAGTTCTTCACCTCCTACACTGTACCGTTCCCTCCGATTTTTTCAATCCAAATGCATAACCTTGCATATTGTAGCATTAAATCTTAGCTATCAAATTTCAGACCATTCTTCAAGCTTCACTAGGACCTTTCTCATGTTATTCACACCATCAGGTATGTTTACTCTATTGCAGATTTTGGTATCATCCACAAAGAAGCAAATCTTACCCAACAGCCCTTCAACAATATCACATACAAAAATGTTAAAAAGAATAGACCCAAGATCTGAACTTTGAAGCACACCACTGATAACATCCCAATTCTCTGGTCACTCAGTCAAAGAAATTGATCAGATTTGTCTGACAAGACTTGCCTCAAGTGAATCTGTGATGCCTCGGGTCCTGTAATCTACTGGACTCCAGAAATGCCACTATTCTCTGTTTTAAAAGTGTTTCCATTAATTTACAGAAGTCAGACTTACCAGCCTGTAGTTCCCTCCTTCTTCCTTACTTCCACTTTTGTGGAGATGGACCACATTTGTCTTTTTCCAGTTCCCTGGTACCACTCCCAATTCTAGAGAAGCAGTGAAAAGATTGTCCAGCAGAGCCACCAGAACTTCCCTAAGTTCCTTCACTAACCTCAGATGTATACCATCCAGCCTCATCACTTTGTCCACATATAGTTTATCTAGGTCCTCACATAAACAATCCTCTGAAAATTGATCAGGGTTTACGATACCTCCATCCCTATTTGCATTTGTCTTCTGCAGTCCCGCTCCCTGTGCTTCAGCTGTGAACACAGAATTTGTTAAGCAATTCAGCCTTTTCTTTATCAGCTTCTACCGTGTTTTCCCGAAAATAAGCCCTAGCATGATTTTCGGGGTAGGTCTTAATATAAACCCTACCCCTAAAAATAAGCCCTAGTCACTGTCAGCAGTGCTTCCCCATTCATCCATCCCCTGCCACCGCCACCAACCCTTCCATCTCTCCCGCCGACCAAAATACTGTACCTTGTAACAAATTGCAGCATCGCAGCAATCTAGACCCAAGAAAGGGACTTGAGGGTAATAGTGAACAAGACAATGAAGCCATCGGCACAGTGCGCAGCGGCCGCTAAGAAAGCGAATAGAATGCTACGTATAATCAAGAAGGGTATTACAACCAGAATGAAAGAAGTTATCCTGCCGTTGTATCGGATGATGGTGCACCCACATCTGGAGTACTGCATCCAGTATTGGTCGCCATATCTAAAGAAGGATATGGCGATACTCGAGAGGGTTCAGAAGAGAGCGACACGCTTGATAAAGGGTATGGAAAACCTTTCATACGCTGGAAAGATTGGAGAAACTGGGGCTCTTTTCCCTGGAGAAGCGGAGACTTAGAGGGGATATGATAGAGACTTACAAGATCATGAAGGACATAGAGAAAGTGGAGAGGGACAGATTCATCAAACTTTTGAAGACTACAAGAATGAGAGGGCATTCAGAAAAATTAAAAGGGGACAGATTCAAAACCAATGCTAGGAAGTTCTTCTTCACCCAGAGGGTGGTGGACCCCTTCAATGCGCTTCCAGAGGGCGTGATAGGACAGAGTATGGTTTTGGGGTTCAAGAAGGGATTGGGTGATTTCCTGAAGGAAAAGGGGATAGAAGGGTATAGATAGAGGATTACTATACAACTCCTGGACCTGATGGATCGCCACGTGAGCGGATTGCTGGGCATGATGGACCTCTGGTCTGACCCAGCAGAGGCATTACTTATGTTCTTAGACAGGCAGCTTTGTGGCCTTCTCCTCCCCAGGTGTTCCTCTACCGCATCACTGATGATATCATCAGCAACACGGCAAACGTGCCCAGGTACGAGAAGGCCATGAAGTAGCCTGTCTAGCTTGCTGTGATGCTTCAGTTTGTTACAAGGTACAGTATTTTGGTCAGCGGGAGAGATAGAAGAGTCAGGGGGGCACTACGGTGGTAGTGGGATGGGGGAAGGGATACAAGCTGCAAGGGTTCTGCTGCACAAGGGATGGTAGGGAGGGATACAAGCTGCAAAGGTTGTGCTGTACAGGGGAATGAGAGGGAGGGATAGTAAGACACTGCACAAGGGAATGGGTGAGTGGGGAGGAAAGATGCTGCACATGTGGGGGAGAGAAAGGAAATAAGAAGAATTGGGGTGAAGGAGAGGAAGGGAGAGATGATAATTGCACTTGAAAAAAAGAAGACCTACCCCGAAAATATCCTGTCTTCCTCTTTCTGTGATTTTTTGTAGTTTATGAAGCTAACCTCTTTTTCCTTATTTTTCAGCTACTACTTTTGAGAACCAAAGTGGCCTTCTTTCCCTCTTACTTTTACTTACTTTCCCAACAAGATGGTTTATTGTCCTTACAATACTCCTTTGAGTTTTTCCCACTGATTTCCCACCTCTTCCAGATGTTCCCATCCAGACAATTCCTTGACGTAATCCCCCATCTGAACAAAGTTAGTTTTTTTTAAAGTACAGTCCCTTTACTTTTGAATGAACCCTCTCTACACCTATCCTAATATTAAACCACAGTATGCAGTGTTCACTGGATACCAGATGATCACCCACTATAACATCAGAAACACTTTCCCTGTTTATAAGCACTAAATCCTGTATGGCCCTATCCTGTGTGGGTTCCATTACCAACTGCTAGAACAGTTCTCCATGAAGAGAATCCAGGATCTCCCTACCTCTAGAAGACCCCGCATTAGGAAAACCCCAATCAACATCTGGCAGGTTAAAATCACCTCCTAGTAATACTTCCCCCTTTTACAGCTATATTCTGAATGTCTACTATTAAGTCTCTATTCATTACTGTCTGTGAAGGAGGCATGTATATCACACCAATGTAAATACATTTTCCATTCTCTCTTTCTAGATCAGGGGTGTCAAAGTCCCTTCTCGAGGGCCGCAATCCAGTCGGGTTTTCAGGATTTCCCCATCTTGTCAATATGCATGAGATCTATTTGCATGCACTGCTTTCATTGTATGCTAATAGATCTCACGCATATTCATTAGAGAAATCCTGAAAACCCGACTGGATTGCAGCCCTCGAGGAGGGACTTTGACACCCCTGTTCTAGATTAGCCCACAGTGCTTCTTCCTAACCCTGCATATCCTGCAATGGTGTGGCTTTAATATGATGTTTAATATAACACATTCACAAGGATAGTGAAGGTTCACAACTATAGCGTGAGCTAGGTAAACCACACATGGGAGGAAAAAGCCTCACAGAAGGGCCCTCCCACCACTACAATAGTGGTATAAGATGATCAGGCAGAAAACCTCATAGGCATAAAAAAACCTCCCATGGGGGCATCTCAAAGCTCTGTGCAGTATAGTGCAAACAAAAAATAGAACTGTGATCAACGTGGTTTAAGTAACATAAACTCAAACTTATCTTAAAGCTCGATCAGAATACCAACGGTGGCAAGCGTTTCACATATAGCTGCCTCAGGGTGTGACCAATCCGAACAGCAGCTAAAACAAGAAAGCAGGAGTAAAAATACAGCCCTGGCGATGCCACTATTCTGTTTTTTTTTGTTTGCACTATACTGCACAGAGCTTTGAGATGCCCCACGGGAGGTTTTTTTTAATGCCTCTGAGGTTCTCTGCCTGATCACCTTATACCACTATTGTGGTGGTGGGAGGGCCCCTCTGTGAGGCTTTTTCCTCCAGTGTGTGGTTTACCTAGCTCACGCTGTAGTTGTGAACCTTTACCAGCACTATCCTTGTAAATGTGTTATATTTAAGAATATTGGATTTTTCACTACATCTGAGTTATTTCTACTTTTAATATGAGCTTTAACATATAATACAACTTCCCCTCCTTTTCTTCCTACCCTTTCTTTACTGAACAGATTAAAGTCCGGTATAACTATATCCTAGTCAAGGTTCTCTATGAACCACATTTCTGTGATCACCATTAAATCCAACTCAGCCTCTTCCATCACAGCCTCTAGATCCAGAACCTTGTTTCCCATACTTTGAGCATTAGTACATACTGTTTTCCAGAAATTGCCCCATTTTCCCATTTATGAAGAGGTATTTAATGATTCACTTACCTGAAAATTTATACTCACCTGGGGGCTTTGATCACCCTGCCACAATGATTCTAGTGTAAAGCCTCTTCAGTAGGCTAGCCAGTATGTTGCTGAAGACACTTCTTCCCTACTTTGACACCATCCATGCTCAGCAGCCCTTGGAAAATCATCCCATTCTCCAGCAAGCAGAAACACTCTTTACGACACCATCCACACAGTTACACATTCATCTCCAGGATCATTTCTGCCCTGGCCTTTCCCTCGACAGGGAAGATCGATGAAAATACCATCTGCACACTTGACTGCTTCACCTACTCTTCCAGAGCCACAAAGTCAATTTTAATACATTTGGAGGGGAACCTAGCAGTATCATTAATGCCAACATGGATAAGCAGCATTCAATAATAGTCATTAGGTGTGATGAGTCTTGGCCAGCTCTCCATAACATCTTGGATTTTGGCAGACAGCATACTTCTTGGGAAATCATGTCTGGTCTGCAGATGGACACCTCTGTACCCCTCAGAAGGGAATCACCAACCACCACTAACTTATATCTCTTAGTGGTCACAGATCCAGCAACTTTGGAGATTTCGAGCTTTGGTCCTTCCTCTCCCTGGGATGCTCTCATATCTTCCACTTCCAGAACTGCATACTAGTTCTTCAATTCAAGGGCAGGTGGAGTTACAGTATCAATCCTTCATGGTCCCATAATCTGAGTCCAGTTGTCATCTTCTTCTCCACTGCTGGAAATCTTTGATGCCTCATTAAACATTTCATCAACGTACCTCTCATTCTCACGGATGCTTCTCAGACTTTCCTCCTCCTCCCTCAGTTCCTTTACTTTCTTCATGAGGGATTCAAGCTGAAGACAGCTTGCACATGGAACCACTCTTTCTGCTTGAGTAACATTTTCTGTCTGCACAGAGACAGAAGCTATAACCTGAGCAACAGCTTTGGTGACACGATGTTTCCCAGCCATACTGTGGTTGCAGAAGTACTTGCACCTGATTAAAAGAAAAGAAAAAGCAGAAAAAAATATCCTACCCAAGCAATGCCCTGTTCCTAATTGGCTGAACAGCCTATAAATCAAGAGATCAGTCTTGGGATAGGTGGGAGCTTTGGAGGGTGGGAGGGAATTAAATACTAAAAAGAGACTTTCCTCAACTGCTATCTATGCCTTAATCAGATCTTATTTTATGGTCTGAAATGCAACCTACAATACTAATCTAGACTAACACACTTTTAAAATAAACTCCTAACAGAGATTCTAAAGGCTACACAATCGCCTAAACCGACTTTGCTGAAAAAACAGAGTATTGACCTAAAAAAGTAAAAGAGGACAATGAAATAACCTATTGAAGCCCAAGTTTACTTTTTCCCAAGTTTGAATGCCAGCAGGTAATATATTCCAAAATGGAGTTTTTCTTTCCCTTAGCAAATCCTCACTCAGCACCTCTTCAAAACCACTAGAGAGATTAAGTATTAACCCCCCAACACAACCCCATTGCTCACAGATCCTCTCCCAACTCACAAAAGACTGAATGAAAAAGTACATACCTATCTGTAGCACAGCAGCATCTGCTATGGGAAAGCCTATTAGAGTATCACACAGGTGTCTTAAGTAGCCAGGTGGGTGGGCTAGCAAACCATGGAAAGAAGGCCCAAGGCCCATAATCCACTCTAACGAGAAGATTTATGATGGAAATTTTGAGCCCCCCTCCCTCCTCTACCCCAAGTCCTACTGTACTGCCATATGTGTGCAACCTGCAGCTATAAGGGTTATTGGGGTGGTAGACAAGTGGGTATAGTGGGTTTTAGAGAAGTTTATGAGGGGCTCACCAAAACTTATAAAGGAGGTTATGGAGAGATGTACACATGGCTCACTTTATGTGAGATTTATGGCAATGCTCGTTAAGGTACCCCAATACTCTGTTGTCATGTCTAGGTGGCCAGTCTATTACTTGGATGATTTTATGGTCAAAAATAGGGTATAACTTTGGATGTTTTGATGGGCGGCTTCTTCCTCGTCCCAGGACCGGTGGGTATGTATAAGGGAGAGGAAGAAGCCACGGCCATTTTGAATCAACATTCAGTGTAAAGCTTGCTAAGGTGAGAGATGTTTTTAGTAAAACCTATATATTTCTTAACACTATTAGCATGAGGAGTGAGTTAATAGATGGATATTAGTATATTAAATGTTTTAGAAATAAACTAAACAGTTCTGTTTTTTAAATAGGGATGATAAGCCTTGAAAAAACCTTCTGTAGGTGAAACATTTTGGCTCCTATTTCCCTGAAAAGAAGACCACAATCAAAAGCTAAGTACCCTTGAAATATGCTAGAAGGTTTGTTAAATAAAAATTTAAAATGTAAAAGTAAAGTTTGTTAGCAAAAATTGATAGTGGCTCCAGTGAGGAGGGAGTACATAAAGCCTAGGGCAGTGAAAACTTTTGAGCTCAGGTGGTACTTCTGAGGAGCTGGGGATTATATATTGGATGTGATGAGTTTGAGATATATACTGAATTTGGTATATATCTTGGTGAGAGTTTGATTGGTGATCCTCACAAGAACTTGTACATATAAAAATTGAGTACCGTTTGGATAAATTCATTTAAAAAAATTACAACACAATAATCTAGCATCACCTATTTTATAGGTGGTATTTATTTATTTAGATTTATTTCCTGCCCTCCCAGAAAGCTCAGGGTAGGTAACAGTAGAGCAATCTCAGATTCAGAGAGGGGGTAACAGAAGGACTGGTAGGGTTACAGAGAACAGAGGGAACCTAGGTGCAATATTAAAGGCTAACAAATGATCATCAAGGAGAAGTATACGGATTCCGTAGGCAGTGGATCTAAGTACAAGGTGAGGCTAACATGTTATTGTAAACAGAGGGGAACCAGGAGGGACAAAGGCATACATAGTTTAGGGGGAGGGGACTTGGGTAACAAAGGGCAGGGCCTCCATCAGGGCAGTACTACCAGTCCTGCATTCAGGGGCCCGGAGCTGACAGGGGGCCTGGGCTCCCCCAGGGTCCTAGGCCACAGTCTAGGGAGGGGGCATGCCGCCCCAGGTGCACAGGAGAGAGCTGGACGGTGAACCCGTGGAGTTCAATACATCTCGAGCCGCGAGGCTCGTCTTCTGTTCCTACCTGCCCTGCCGCTCACATATAGCCGATCGGAAGTGTACCCCGATGTCAGCACTGACGTCGGAGGGAGGGCTTAAGCAAAGCCTGCCCTCCGACATCAGCGCTGACATCGGAGAATACATCCGGTCAGCTATTTGTGCGCGGTAGGGCAGGCAGGATACAGAAGACAAGCCTCGCGGCTCGAGCTCCGTTTTGCTGAGAAAATTGCAAAGATGGGTTGGGAGGCAAACGCGGAACACAAAAGGGGGGAGGGAGTGCGTTTTGGACACAAGGCATGAACTTGGGAGAGAGGAAGGGAGGGAAAGAGATGCTGAGGTGGGGGAGGGAATGGGTTTTTGGACACAGAAGGCATGGACTTGGGAGAGAAAGAGATGCTGAGGTGGGAGAGGGAATGGTTTTTTGGCACAGAAGGCATGGACTTGGGAGAGAGGAAGGGAGGGAAAGAGATGGTAGTGTACACGGGGAATAGAAGAAAGGAGAATTTTTGGTCATAGGGAGGGAGTGAGGTACAGATAGTGGCATACCAAGGTGAGGGAGGGTGGGGGGGAGGTCCACCCCGCCCTGCCCCGGGTTTATGTCCCAAGGGGGTGCACAGCTGGCCACCCTCCAGGGTTCTCCCTAGGCCGGCAAACTGCGGGTCTTTAGCCACTTGAGCGCCACCGCCGCCATCGGGAACAGGCCGGCGCCGAGTTCTCCCTGCTTTTCCCTGTGGGGCCGACCAACTCTCACCACTCGCGTCCATTCTGACGTCGGAGAGGATGTTCTGGGCCAGCCAATCGCTGCCTGGATGGCCTAGAACATCCTCTCCGATGTTAGAATTGACGTCGGGTGGCGAGAGTTGGTCGGCCCCGCGGGGAAGAGAAGCAGGGCAAACTCGGCACCGGCCTGTTCCCGATGGCGGCAGTGGCAGCCTATTCCCCAGTGGCGGTGGCAGCATTATCCCAATGGTGGTGGCATAGGGGAGGGCAGGGAGAAAGAAAGAAAGGGGGGGGGGACAGGAAGCCAGAAAGAAAGAAAGGGGGCAGGGTGAAACAAAGAAAAATGGGGCACGGAGAGAGAGAGAAAGACAGACATACAGAACGAAAGAGGGTGTGGAGAGAGAAAGAAAGAAGGGGGCAGGGTGAGAGAGAGAGAAAAACAGACATACAGAAAGAAAGGGGGTATGGAGAGAGAGAAAAAGAAAGAAGGGGTAGGGTGAAACAAAGAAAAAGTTTGGGGAGGGAATGAGGTCTGGAGGAGAGGAAGCATACAGGAGGCTGAAAGAAGGGAAGAAATATTGGATGCACAGTCAGAAGAATAAAGTGCAACCAGAGACTGATGAAATTACCAAAGGTAGGAAAAATGATTTTATTTTCAATTTAGTGATGAAAATGTGTCTGCTTTGAGAATTTATATATGCTGTCTATATTTTGCACTATAGCCCCCTTTTACTAAACCGCAATAGCGTTTTTTAGCACAGGGAGCCTATGAGCGTTGAGAGCAGCATGGGGCATTCAGCGCAGCTCCCTGCGCTAAAAACCGCTATCGCGTTTTAGTAAAAAGGGAGGGGGAAAATTTGTCTATTTTTGTATAGTTGTTACTGGGGTGACATTGCATAAAGTCATCTGCCTTGACCTCTTTGAAAACCCTCGGAATATAAATGATAATTAACATTTTCTCTGCGTACAGCGTGCTTTGTGTTTTTAAAATTTTATTGTTGGTAGATCATTTTGACTTGGCCACAAAGGTAAGGGGGAGGGAGGGGAGCTGCTGAAAGACATCTAGTAATCCTTGCAGGCTTGACTGTGCAGGGAATTATTTTTGTAAAATCATGTTTTGTTATGTGACTGGCATTATTTAGACTTTAATTTCTATGAATGAATAGAATGAAAATGATATAAATTACTTGCTTATTTTTATGTGCGTGCGCTGAAGGAAAGTGGAGAGAGAGTGGGCTGAGGACGCTGAAGGGAAATGGGGAAGAGAGAGTGGGGAGAAGATGCTGATTTATAAATTGACAATTGTACAGAATATTGTTTCTTTTTTATATTCATCCATAGCTGCATGTTAATGATGTGCTCATATGCACTTATTTATCATCATAACATATACATCATCATTAACATGCAGCTGTGGATGTGTAAGGACAGGCTGAAGAGGATGGATGGGAAGGAAGGAAGGTGCACATATCAACATATCATACATTTTTAACATGCATGATGCAGCTATAGGCAAGCTGAGGAGGATGGGATCATACAGATGGTGTATGTTCAGATATGCGCTCAGATGTGTAGTTTTTTCTGATATATTTATTAAGCTTACAGTATTTATAAAAACACATTTAATACTTGTTACAAAAAATATTGTGCAATTGTGATCTACTTCTGGCCTACAAAGGTCATTCAAAAGTGAATTATAGCTACTAGCACTATTATTTATTAGTTATTTATTATGCAGATGTTTGTTAGTTTGTTATTAGTTCAGTATTAGACATATGTTAGTTTAGAATAGATAGGTATAGATTAGTTTAGTTTAGGTTAGGTTAGGGCCCTGCTGAAAGAGTCTACCTTGACGTGGTTGCAGGCTTACAAATATTTTGGTCAAAGAGTGCAGCGACAGAGAAAAGTATGTGTATATTCGGCCCATGGAAGAAAGGGGGGCCAGGAGGGGGGAAGGGGTGCGTGGGGGGCCCAATAGGATTGCTCAGTAAGGGGCCCAGAAATTTCTGATGGCGGCCCTGACAAAGGGAGCATAAAACATAAAACTCACTTCCATACCGCAAACACAGCTAAGTTCTATGTGGTTCACAAAAGATTATGAGTACAAAAGATGAGAGGAAAGGCAAAGTATGCCCAATTTTCAAAGTATTTAAGACATGTCAAAATTGTAGATAAGAATCAGTCATCATAATTACGAAAGTCAAATCCTTATCCCATAATGCCGCTTGAAAGGACAGCAGACATTGTTGAAATCTTTTAAATTTACAGCCCTTGGCAGTTGGAAAAGAAAATAGTGCATGTGATTTCCTGAAATGTTTGGAGTTATTGAATGTAAATGATTCTAAGAGATATTCTGGAATTAAGCCGGCTAATAACTTAAAACAGAAACAACCAAACTTGAACTTAATCCGTGCTTCAATCGATAGGCAATGTAATTGACGGTAGTAAGGTGTAATATGATCATACTTCTTCAGATTATAAATCAAGCGAACCACTGCATTCTGAATAATGCGCAATCTATGCAGATTTTGGGGGGGGCTCCAGCAAGATGCACAATGTTACAGTAGTCAAGTTGACTCAAGACCAGAGCTTGCACTAACAGTCGAAATTAATTTATGTCAAAATAAGCTTTTATGGTTCTGTTTCCACAATGTGTTGAAACCCTTACATACCATAGAGTCAACCTGATTTTTCATTGTGAGGTTCTGATCCAAAATTACACCAAGCATATTGGAGGCATATAGAGGGGAAGTCAAGCAGTAGTGTAATCTTGCTCATATAGCTGTCCATATACCTGTTTGTAGAGCTTGTGGACATCTTTGACACAGTTCCTTGTATCTCCCTGTGCTAACCTCATGCTAATCAATTCATATATGGCCATGCCTCACATGCTAACTGATTACTGACATCTCATCCACTCTCTGCCCCCCCCCCAAACATGCCCCCTTCCCAGAAAATAAACATATATTTTTTTAGCATGTGATGTATGCATGCAAATTAGCAAATTTACCAAGGGACACCAGCCTTTTTTTATGTGCGGTAAGCACAGTTCAGTAAAAGGACCCCTTTGTTTTGTATCTATATCATGTAGTGCACTCCTTCACTTTGAGTGTCCTCAGTAAGCATCAGAGCTGCTAACATTAATAAGTGTTGCCATATCTCCATCCAGAGATCCAGACCACTAAATATACCTAAGAAATCTTTTTAAAAATAGCACTGTAACATTGTCTCTCATCAAATGATAGAACCAGCCTATTTCTGCATTTTTACCTCTTTCTACAAAGATACATTCAGCGGATCAATTCTTCAGCTATTGGGTCATTTGGAATAGAATGGCTGTAATTTATACCAGTTATCAGAAAGCTAAATATTAAAAAAGACTAAAATATAATATTCAAACAAGATGGAATGTGTGCAGTTTGGAGCTTTATGGTACATTTCCTTACTGGAAGGCTAAGGTATTGGCCTTAACACTATGAAAGACTAACCAACACTGTGGTAGAAAGGATAATTTAGCTACAATGAAATGTAATTTGTGGTACTAAATTAATGAGGGTCAGATGTTTTTTGAAAATAGGTTTTTGCCTATTTCTGATCTGAGGAACAAAGCTCACCTTCGAAAGCTGATGAATCAATGCATTAACCCTCCCCCTCCCTTTTCCTGGGCCACAGTGGAGGTTTCTGCCATGGCCCCAAGTGCTAATGCTCTGATGTTGCTCAAACACTCATAGGAATTCTGTGAATGTTGGAGTATTTTGGCCCTGGTATACGCCTAGTCTAGTCCTTATCAAAAAGCAACTGCGCTCTCGAGAGATAAAATGGCGGCACAACAAAAATTTACACAACCTAAATAAATTTAAGGAACAAGCCATCTACTACAAGTCTGAAATCAATAGATCAAAAAAGAGTACTATTCTAAACAAATTAAAAAAAGCTAAAAACACCTCTGCATTATAAGCAATAGCAAAATCGCTAACCACACAGAAGACAGAACCAAATCCAACTGCCCAATTACCTTCAGCTCAAGCTATTGCCTCCCATCTTATCAACATAATTCAAACTATTAGACGTTCAATCGCACAAGCAAACATCGCCAGCACAAAACTTGTTATCCCCAAATTAGGGGATTCTGCTAACACGTCTGCACCTTCAAACCTTCCTCTCTCCAAATGCTCGAGATTTACTCTACCCTCTCTTCAAGACATCCAATGTTGTCTGAATTCAATAAACATGAAAGGCTCCATATCAGAAATTATTCCTCCATTCTTCCTGAAATGCTTTTTCTCACTCTTTGGTCCCGACATCTTAAACTAGTACAGACAGTCTGTACTAGTTTAACCTCAGGAACATTAACCAACACATGGAAAAAGTCAATCATCTACCCAATAATCAAGGACTACAAAACCAGTTTACATGAAGTATCAAATTACTGATCCATAGCGAACATCCCATTCTTGGCAAAGCTTACGGAGAAAATTGTTTTTTGCCAAATATCTGATTTCACCGAACAAACCAAAGTCCTTCACCCCAACCAAACCAGATTTCATCAACATCACTCCCCAGAACTTTCTCTCATTGGGTTAACCACAAAAATATTGTATCACCTCAACCACCATCAGTCGATTCTTCTTATCTCCCTAGACCTCTCCGCAGTATTCTGTACGATAGATCTCAAGCTTCTTCTGTTACATCTGAGTGAAATTGGAATATCGGGCCAGGTCTTGGACTGGTTTTCGTCTTTTTTTCTCTGAACGGTCTGCCAAGGTAGTCTTTAATGTAACATCCTCAGATTCATTCACGTCTGAATTCGGGATCCCACAGGGATCAATATTATCTCCTCTACTATTTAATATCTTCCTGGCCCCTATCCTAACATTAGGGCAATCTATTGGCTTTATGATGTTCGCCTATGCAGACAATGTCCAACTAGTTCAACCAATAGACCTAAATAACCAAACATAAACCAAAAATTGGAAAAAGCCAATTCTTGGCTTCAATTCTAACATGCTTTCTTTGAAAATCGAAAAGTCCAAATTGATGATATTTCACATCAAAGAAGAACTTTCCGTACAGGTTCCCTTAAAACTCAAAACCCTACCTATCAACGTTGTATCTTCATTAAAATTACTTGGAGTCACCTTTGATAGCAAATTTAATTATCACCTTCATATTAGTACAGTGGTCCAGCATTGTTTTTACTGGCTGTGCATAATCAGAGCCCTATCTAAATTGCTAGAACCAACCTCTTTGAACATTTTGATTCACTCCCTTGTGATCTCTTGTATAGATTATTGCAATGCCCTTTACAAAGGCATAACAAAAAAGAAATTAGAAGACTCCAGATAGTACAGAATACTGCAGTAAAAATCATATTTAATGCAAAAAAAATGACCGTGTTACTCCCCTTTTACATAAAGCTCACTGGTTACCAGTAGAACACAGAATCACCTATAAAATACTTTTGTTAACTTTCAAAATTTGACAAAATAACCAACTAGAATTCATTAATAATCTTTTTATCCCATATAACCCTTCTAAGACCCTTCAATCACCAGCCCCAAATCTTCTCTCTGTTCCGTCACTAAAGTACACAAACACAATGAGATCTTCCATTTATTCCGTGACTGCTCCCTCTCTTTGGAATATTATCCTAGCTTATTTATGCGAAGAATCAATTCTTAATCAATTCAAGACAAAGTTAAAGACATTTATTTTCATTGATGCCTTTGAGATTTAACTTCCTTTTTAAGGGCAACCTTGAATGATTTTATTTCTACTTCCCCTCCTATTGTTTTTCCCCTAAATGTTATCTTTTCCATCAAAATTGTAGTTCTTGCCCATTTTCCTCTTGTTCCCATTCGTTATGGTTTTATGTCTCTAAAATTCTTTCTCGTCCCCTGTCTTCTTAAATTTGTATTTTAGCTATTGTATGCTTTTATGGTTTTGTACACCGCCTAGAAGGCTTATTAGGTGGTATAAGAAATTTTAAATAAACTTGAAACTTGAATTGACACCAATATCGGAGGCCACCTTAAAAGCAGCCCTCGATTGTGTGTCAATCATGCATCTGCACCAGTTTTAGAATCACGCTGATGTGAAAGATATGCACCAGAAATGTGGGCCAGGGTTTTCTAGAACTACATTTCATAAGAATCGCACCTGTGTGGATGCTTTGGGCCACCTAACGCCACTTTGGTTTTCGGCAGCCTGGAGTGCCTATAGAGGCGCAATTCCAGCCCAAATTTTCTAGGTGACAGTATGTGTCTCAACTCTTGGCTAGAAATACCATTTGGATGGCATTTTTGATAGAGATATGGGCACCTACCGATGCCTAGAAAATCAGTGCCAGTTTGAGAATCCAGGCCTTGGCGCTCAGGGTCATGGTGGAGGCCTCTACCGGGCCTTAGTAAAAGGGGGAGGGGGCATGTGATGAAGCTACCAAGTAGTAGATTTAAAGCAAACCATAGAAAATATTTCTTCACACAACGTGTAATTAAACTCTGGAATTCAATGCCGGAAAATGTGGTGAAATCTGTTAGCTTAGCGGAGTTTAAAAAAGGTTTGGATAATTTCCTAAAAGAGAAGTCCATATGGCATTATTAAGATGGCTTAGGGAAATCCACTGCTTATTCTTAGGATAAGCAGCATAAAATCTGTTTTACTATTTGGGATCTAGCTAGGTACTTGGGACCTGGGTTGGCCTCTCTTGGAAACAGGATACTGGTCTTGGTCTGTCCCAGTATGGCAATTCTTATGTTCATATGTTGATACTTAACTGTAGGAGGGACTTTTGTTTCACAAGACAATAACTATTCAGGACTTAACAATAAAGTTTAGAGTACATTCTAAGGCCATTTAACAAAGGCTAAATCGAATAATGGCTTAGTCAAACCAGGAACAGAAGATATTCAGCATATACCTAACATGCTAATACTACTGCTTATCATTTCTTATTAGTGTATATGCACATGCAAATAAGACAAAAGCATGGGCATGGGAAAAATAGGCCCTCTTTTACTAAGCCATGAGTATCGGAACATTTAGCAGTCCGGGCCGCATTAGAATCCTCTACACCTCAGCTTAGTAAAATGGTGGGGTGGTGGTGGGGGTGGGGTGGGGGATATATTCTTCTTCACAAGTTGATAATGACATAAGAGTTAACTAACCCCCCTTTTACAAAACTGTAGCATGCTTTTTGCGCTGTCTGCAGAGGTAACAGCTCCAACACTCACAGGAGTTCGATGAGCGTCGGAGCTGATACTGCTGTGGCCTGTGCTAAAAAACAAGTTATGGTTTTGTAAAAGGGGGGGGGGGGATACGTTTTTAAAACAATCTACCTGCCTCTAGAAATCTGCCTCCTTAAGTGGCCTGAAGTAGCAGGGCTGGCTAGCATGAGAGATTTACTCTCCACCAAATCTCTCCCTCTGATGACAAAATGCCAACTCAGTCCCCCCAAGCAGCATTGCATGCTAAGAATGTGCAGCTCAAACATTTTCATGTTGTGTCTTTCCTTGTGTCATTTACAGGAATGTTTTCACTTTATTTTGGGAACTTTGGACATTTTATTTTAAACTAAGGGCTCCTTTTACTTAGCATTTTTAGCGCACGCGCAAGATTAGCACGTGCTGTAGCATGCGCTAGCCGAAAAATTACCACCTGCCTAAAAGGAGGTGGTAGCGGCTAGCATGCGCAGCATTTTAGCACGCACTAAGCGTGCGCTAAAACTGCTAGCGTGCCTTTGTAAAAGGAGCCCTAACTGATCACCCGGCATTGCCCGGATATTTATTTATCCCAAAATTCCAGTATCGGATCGATTTTTACATGTCATCCTCATCCCACCCCCACAGTATTTTTTCTCAGATAGTAAGTCATATGTAAACCAAGTTTGGTTGAAAACTCTCCATGCCTTTCAGAGTTATGCCAAGAATTCATCTCAGCGAGCCTGAAAAGAATGAGGTAGACACTAAAATGTATCATTTTCAATAATTTTTACATGTCACCTCCTTCCCACCCCCATAGTATTTTTCCCCAGATAGTGAGTCATACGTATACCAAGTTTGGTTGAAATCTGTCTATGCGTTTCAGAGTTATGCTGGAACATACAGTACATACATACATACTCAGATACATCCAATTTTATATATATAGATTAAGTGAGCAACGGCATTAAGAAAAAAATCCCATACTTTTTTTCAGGGTGTGCACTATTTGTGAAAATATGAACTATCTGCAAGCATGCCCCCTCTTTTAGAAAGCCGCTCTAGTAGCTACCACGCGGCAAAAGCCCCGAAGCCCATTAAATCCCTATGGACTTCAGGGCAGTTACTACAGTGGCAGCCGCTAACTCAGCTTTGTAAAAGGGAGGCGTGATGCATTCTTTAGGAAAAAAGTGTGCACTCTTTTAGTGCACACATTGCATACTATTTCCACATGTACAATGGTTCACGCATGCATGAGCTATTGAGAGTGTACACACTTTCTTAAAGAGTATGCACTCTTTATGCATAATGTGCACTCTGCAAAAATTGCACACTCTTGAAAAATCCATAAGCTTTCATGAGCATGTACTGTTAAGAACACCCCCCCCCAAAAAAAAAAAGAAATGTCATGTTTTTTCTTACCATTTGCATTTGAAAATGGAATGCAACAACATGAGCACTATTCAAGTCTCCATCTATACCAGTTACTCCATAATAGATAACATTTTTTCACAGTAATTGCAATTGAAACCTTGATGACTGGCACTGTTGCTCCTATGTTTCAAATTCATGCTAACTCAAACTTTTTTGTGGTTTTAATGAACAAGAGCAATCAGAAAACAAAGTACCTACCTGTTGGAAAGGCATTCTCAGTGCCCCCATGTTCACGTACGGAGCCACTCTGCAGGCATCCAGATGGCTGGCAGTTCCCAAGATCACACCTGTTAGGCAAAACAAGACCTGTCAGTTTCAAACAAGAGACCTCTCAGGGGTACATGGCTCTTCATTTTTAAGATAGCCCAAGATCTAGATCAGTGTCTCTCAAACAGTGTGCCAGGGCACAGTGGTGTGCCCCGAAGAAATTCCAGGTATAACACGAGATATTCCAGAATTTTACTTTATTTTTAGAAATTCCTTTTATAACTATATACTGGAATAGATGACATGTGCATCGTGTACACAAGAGTCTGTCCATGTTATGAGCGTCTGTGTGCATAAAGACCCAGGCACACAGAAAAGCATCATTGTTTGACATGATTGGTCCTTTAAAAGTAACGGCAAGTAATTTTAGTTTTGTTTTTAATTGTATGCAGTAGTTATCCCAACTCGAGCAACAAAGCAATAAAGGCTTGTAATGATTTGGATCTTTTTTACCTTTGCAAACTTGGATTTTAAGCTCTGACAGAAGTTAAATTAGAGAAAAAAGAATGCCTGCAGATGGTGGATGATGAAATGCGTGTTTGCTTGTTGACTATCGAACTGCATTTTGAGTTAATTTGCACTCATACCCATATATAGCTTAAAGAACTTGAAATAAATAACTCTCAACCATGCTAGTGTTTTTAGCACTGGATGCCGCAGTAACAGCTCCAATGCTCATAGAAATTCTATGAGTGTCGGAGCTCTTACAGCGGCAGCCAACGCTAAAAATGCCAGTGCTGCTTTGTAAAGGAAGGGGTTAATTTTTTGTTGGTTTTGCAATTGTACATTTCAATTATAATGTGCCACAAAAAAAAAAAAGAAAACATTTGCTCCGTAGCTAAAAATGTTTAAGAAACACTGGTCTAGATTAATATGAACCTCTACACTCTTGAAATCTAGAGCACCTCCTCCATGCCCTGCGTCCCTCAAACTGAGACAGGAAAAACATTCTTTCAGGAGGCTGCTGTACCTACCTTTATGCATCTGATTTTCTTGTTTTCTGCACTTTGCTCTTCTGTTCTGGAACCAGACCTGAAAAATAAAAAGAGGTAATGAGAGGGAAAGCACGCATTAGTAAAAGGACCCCTTAGTCAGAAAGACGGTGACCATGATAGAAAATGTCTGTTTGGCTCCATGGACAAATGATGCCTAAACTAGGACCTGTGTGACAACACAGGATAAGAAGTGCAGCGAGTCTGGAAGAAGCTTCCAAAAATTCAGCTATGATCTCTAAGCTTTTCCTAAGTGAGCTCCAGCACATGGAACCACCAATATATGAGGATCTGCTATCATACAAAAAAACAAAAAGGGAAAACCCAAACAGCATTAATGAATGCCTTTTGTAAAACGACAGTAGTGTACCATACCTTGTGCTGTATCTGAAAAGGAGCCAACTTAATGCATCTGAACTTGATTTTGTTTAATGTTGTTAATTAATGCAATAATTTTATTTAATTCTTTGTTTTCTCCAAACATAATACGATGCTTTTAAGACAGTTTCTAGACTGCACTTTCTTTGCAGCTCAGAACACTTACAACTTCTAGGGCAGAAAAACAAGATTGGGGTAAAAGAATGTGATTGAAAAATTGTATTTTTGTGCAGAATTTTGCTTCACAAGAAAGAGTTCACGTTTTGTATTGTTATTTGTCCAGTAATTTTGTTGTTGTTTTTGCTGTCATCGTATATTTCATGTGAAGTAATGAAAATGCATTCATAAAAATGTATAAAACTAAGCTAGCAAATACTTTGCAAGTTTTATAGGCTATGGCAGGAGTCCTATGAGGGGCTGCTGAAAACTTTTTAGCCCAATCCAAAAAGTTGGGGCAGTCACCATTGAGGGCTGTACACTTGGTCCAGCAATTTTCCATTCTGTATTTTTCTGATGGAACAAAAAAAAAGTGGAAAATTACTTGACTAAGGGCCTCTTCTATCAAACTGCGCTAGCAGTTTGTAGCGCAGTGAGCCATGCTGAATGACCCGCGCTGCTCCCAACTCTCGTAGAGTTCCTATGAGTGTCGGGAGCAGCGCGAGCCATTCGGTGCGGCTCCCTGCGCTAAAAACTGCTAGCGCAGTTTGATAGAAGAGGTCCTAAGTGTACAGCCCTCAACAGAGACCGCCCCAACTTTGTTGGTTGGGCTGAAAATATATTTTCCACTTAAGGGGGGTTAATAGTAACCAGATCCTATTGTATAAAGCAGGACGTATGCTACAATAGCAGAAGTTCATAGTCTTAACAGTAGCTCACTTTACTCCCCCACACACACACTGATGGCTCAGGGCCTCATCTGGAGGGCATTCGCGCATGTGATGATATCACGCATGCACATGATGTCATCACATTGACATCTGCATACTTACGGATGCTCTCGAGCCACGGCCACCATATTTAGTGTGCTGCGGCTTTGCAAAGTTTGTAAGACATTGGGTTAGCACTATAGCCTCAGCACCCCAAGTTTGTGGGTTCAAACCTCCTGTGACCCCAGGCAAGTCACTTAATCCTCCACTGCCCTAGGTATATAAAATAGATTGTGAGTCCACCAGGACAGACATGGAAAATGCTTGAACTACCTGTATGTAAACTGCTTTGAATATGGTTGTAAAACTACAAAAAGACAACATATGCGTCCCAATCCCTTTCCCCTTTCTTAAATGGATGTTCTATTAGGCTAAAATGTATTTACTTTGGAAACTAAAAATCAGGATTATATCTTTTCAGAAAAGTGCCTAAAGAAGAAGAAATTGTCATCACTGTTACATCAATGTTTTCACTCCTTCCATACTTTCATCGTATCATCAGTTTGCTGGTTTTTAGTGCCTCAAAATTTTTTATTTTTTTTTTGGGGGGGGAAATGACTGGTTTGCAATGATGTTCAAATCTGGAGTTCAATGAGCACCTTCATCCTTTGATGTCCTTTGAGCTTGCCAAGTGATCATGCGGTTAATTAATACTAAATGTACTTCCCACGTCAAATTTGCCTCCAACCTTACTTCAGTCGCCTTAATGACGGTCATTTACAATGGAGTAATTAGTGCAAAGAAAATCTTCTGAAGGCATTAATTACCTAGGGAAGTTCAGTGCAGAACTGTCCTCTCTACTCTGTAGAGGCCAGTGAGATCCAATCTACCCTGTGGTGTGTTACTCTGTGTACAAGTTCTTTTCTATAAGATCTCTACATGATTCTTTTAGTAGAGATCCCAGTATGTCTTCTAGAAATAACAAGGTTTACCATTTGCTCATCTTTCTTACAATGGCATTTTCTGCCTTAACCCCAGACTGGCTTCCTCTTTCCACTTAATACGTTTTGTTTGTTTTGCAGTGAAACATGGCAGATATTTCTTACTTGTTTATAAATGTTATTATTATTTTTTTGTGTGTTTAATGCTAATGAAAACTTGAATAAACATATTTTTCAAAAAATAGATACCTATATTTCCACATAGATCAAAACAAGGTTGAAAACTAGTTTCTGCCTAGCTCCCAGCTCATGAAAATTATGAAATGAATTAGAAAATCACGCAGGGGGGAAAAGGAAATAGCAATTGGATTTTCATAAAGCCATCGTAGCGCTATTATCAGAATAAGGAGTCAATCTTTGTCACTTTTTGCACACATAAAACAGCTGAAGTTAAAAACGCATTTAAGCAGTCTTGATGTACGCATAAAAATCACCTTTCAAGGAAAAAAAATATATATTGTTAGACCCAGGAAATAAGACACATTTTGCCTTCAGCTAACCAAAAAAATCAGGTTATAGGAGTAAAAGTGATGGATTAGCCAGTCTGTTAAACGATCATAAATCAGGCTTGGCGTTATTCACAATCAATTCCAATTAGCCATGAATATGCTAAGTAAAGCACAGTACACTGTTTTAGACAGTTATTTCTTCATTAAGGATCACTCAGTGATTTCTTTCACAAATACTCTAATCTGATTTCCTTTTGATTTCCATTAGAGACAGTGAATAATGACATTTAATTTAGCCCTGCACCATAAACCCAAAGATATTTGTTGTAATTGAATTACTGCCTGCTCCTCACTATGGTTTCATAACTTTCAATTATAACCCTGACAGCTGGGTGGTATGACTTTCAAGTCCTACACTAAAAATAAAAGGTTAATCAGGACCAGCTACCATTGCAGCTTCAATGTATTTACAGCAAATTTCCTCCCTAAATTGAAACTATATCCTATAACAACAAGAGACAGACTGTGCGGAGAGAACTATAATAAAAGCAATTGACATTATACTGTAGCATCTAGGCTTTGTCCCTTTTTTATACTTTTTTTTTTTTTTAGTCTCTTGTGTATTTTTCAGTCATTGGTTTCTATAATTTCTCGCTCTCTTACCAAAAAAGAGGCCATGCCTCGCTATGGCATATTACTTAAAATTTTACTCATTTTCAGGGAGAGGGGCCTTATTCACGCCAGGGCCAGTATCACCTCATGTTTGCTGGTGTTTCAGGGTCTGTGTGAGCGTTTAAAAGTCAACAGCCAGTTAAGGTGCTACTCAGTAATAAAGTACTGAAAGAAGGGAGTACAGAATTAAATTACCAGTAATTTAATTTTATAGAAACAGTACATCAAGGTCCTGGAAGATATTGCAGAGAGGAAGCAGCAAGGCAGAGGAGATGACATAAAAGTTGACGTCCCCTTCAGCAAAAGTTTAATCTTTTCATTAATTTTAGATGGTGCAGTTAGATCAATCTTCAGTGAGACCCTAACGTCTACATCCTTGCAGTAGTGTGATGAAATACTGCGGGTTTCTCCTAATATCTGATCCTTCCACGCCACATTTATTAAAAAAGGACACCAAGAGAAGCCTGACTTTTAATTCGTTATATCACGCATCTAAAATAACCATATGCAAATCTAGACGCTTAGGCTTGACTGCAAACAGCCGATTCAATCATTTTACATTGCATTTCATCATATTACAGGGGATGATTTTTCCCCCCAAAATGTCTTGTCGTGATAAATTAGCAAATAAATACATATTAAAACAATAATACAAAATCTCTGTTAAAGCCACAGTACTGTGAATTGTATTATCCTGTATGGAATTGTCCTGTTACTTTATACTTGGTGACAACAGCGAGGACCTTGGTTACCTTTTTGTTTGCTTATGCCAAATGTACTGATTTTTTTCTATAAAGCACGGGCTTTGTCTGAAAACTTATTTTACTAT
Source organism: Geotrypetes seraphini (assembly GCF_902459505.1). Classification (NCBI taxonomy): domain Eukaryota; kingdom Metazoa; phylum Chordata; class Amphibia; order Gymnophiona; family Dermophiidae; genus Geotrypetes; species Geotrypetes seraphini. The sequence goes on along the minus strand of NC_047089.1, from coordinate 166,814,066 downwards.
CGTTTCTAACATAAATGGTAAATATAGCCTTGTATTGCACTTAACTTCCCAATATTCCACAGGCAGATATTATCCTTTCTGTGTTATCTCTTATCTTTCAATGTCCTTCCTATCTATAACTGTAGCCCTTCCTGGGGTTATCCCTTTCCATTCCCCGACAGACAGCCCAGCGACAAAGCTATGATGTGGTTTTACTTCACTTCTTGTAAAGGGCGAGCACTTCCCAAATCAATAATTATTACTGATTTTCTGATTACATTTTTAGTTTAAAAGACTCCCAAACTTCAACAAACCAAGAGGTACAGACTTCAGCATCATGAATCTATAACCCTGCCAGGCAGGTCAACTGGAGCCGTTTTACCCCGGTTTAGGGTAACCCAGCCCTCAAGCACTAATCAACCTCTTTCGCTCACTACAGAAACCAGCTGTTTTGCAGGCGAGAGGGGAGAAAAACCTTAAGCTCAGAGAGAGAACTGTTGTTGCATGGCAGTATTTGTATATATTCAACAATGATTCAGAAACAGATAATTCATTGAATCCTTAATAAAATGTAATAATATGTTTATTAAACAGTATGTGGGGTTTGCAGTACCTCTTCATTCATTGCAAGATGACATAATAATCCAAAATTATGAATTTTATTTTTTTTTTCTGTTACTATATCGCAAAATAACGACCAAAAATACAATTTACCTGCACTCGGGCTTCAGACAGGCCGAGTCTCTGGCTTAACTCCTCTCTCATGAAGGCATCAGGATAGTGAGTTTCGTCAAAAAGTCTTTCCAGTTCGTTCAACTGCTCTAATGTAAAATTGGTTCTGCTTCTTCTCTGCTTGAGCTTTGTCTGACCATCTTCATCTTCTGATTTCACGTCATCCCTCTTTTCCTTACAGTCATAAATTCCTGTGGGAAGGAGGAGAAGAGGGTGAACATTAAAGCGGTTAAAAGTCCTCAAAAATCCACCCCCCTACTTTCCCAATGCTGTCTAACTAAAGACAGAGAGAGATCGGGTCTTTTAAGAAGCAGAGGGCAAAATATTATTTCGGCAGAGTCCCAAACGGCTCAGAGCACATCTTTTTGTTGCTCTTCTAATTGTCTTTAATGTAAAATGAGTTCTATGATGTGGCCTATATAAAGTGCTCTCAATCGATCCCGCAGTAGTAGTTCGGTATTAATGCACAGCTTCCAGCAGAAAAGCACGGGGAAATACAAGGACTGCGAGATTATAAGGTCTGAGAAATAGAACCACACTACATGCTAATGCTTATAATTAAAAGAAATCAAAACATTTGTTTGAATGTTATGAATTATTATTATTGTTGTATTCTATATCAATGTATTGGCACACGTATATAACAGCAAATGTTTTCTTTGATAAGGAAAAATATATTAATCCTGATTAATTCTGTATTTAGAAAGGTTGTCAAAATGTAGTATTTACTAGAAAATATTCAAAGCTATTTTTAAGCAAATGGTTTGCTATATTTTTCATAAATGTTCCCATTCAAATCATATTTTAAACAAATCAGACATAAAACTATATCGGGAAGAACGCTATATTGAGTTTAAAAAAATCATACTGGAAATTGGAGGCAAATGTGTCACTTTAATGAAAGACTGAGATGTATCAATTACATGTTAGGAAAGTTTGTCAGAAACATTTTTGGTTTAAGCAAAAACTTTTCGGTTGTTAATTGCACTGGTTTGCAACAACTGAAAAGTGCAAGAAAAATTAAAGCTTGTTTCATAATTTTTTCTGTTTCCTTATTTATGTTATTTCAGAAATGGGATTTTTTTTGTAAATGAGTCAACAAGAATGTTATTTTGTATGATGTATTTTTTTAATCTGATGACTGTGAATCCGTTTTTATTTGTCATGGTTGTTTGTGATATTGTTTTAATTATTGTATGCTTTATTGTAACTCGCTCAGAGTTATCAGATGTATGAGAGTAATAATTTTTTAAATAAATAAGTTTCTGAAGGTAGTCTGCCGGGATCCACATCCCCTACCTTATGTCACTCCTTGTCCAAGGGCAGCACCGCCTTAAAAAGTGCGGTGCTGAGACAGGAACAAGAACTGGGCATGAGTAAAAACATTTAAAACATCTTCTAAACTGTTAATTCTACAGTGTGGGAAGGAAACAGACAAAACTATCAATCTTGAACTGAGACAGCTTAGTTAAGAAAGCAGACCTTTGCTTCCTCGTTTCTCCTTTGCTGAAAGAACGTGGGCAGCATAAGAGCTACTATTTCATGTCACTCTGAAAACATTTACTCCGTGAATAATAATCTTTAAATTCGTCAAATACTTTTTCAAGTTGATGCAGCTTTGGGAGGGTGGGGATGGTGGTGGGTTTCAGGATAAAGTAACTCACGAAAGCTTGTAAGCAAACCTCATCTGGAATTGCATCCACACGTTCAAAGAAAGCCTGTGAAGCCCTGATCTCTCCATCATCCTTTAGTTTTTATCTGCGCTCTGAAACTTTATTTTCCTATTATTCTGACTATACAACAGTAGTTTCCGACACAAGCTGAGATAGCTGCATATACAGAGATCAAAATCCCAAGGACTGGAAAACGTAAAACACTAACTATAATAGCTGTGTTGCTGGTTTTTTTTTTGTACACAAATCTGAGCTTCACAGAAGTGTAATTTATGGTCCACAACCCTTTTGTATTGATGTAATGTTTTAATGCTGCTGGAATCAATATGGCCCATCAGTATTACCAAAATCCCCGCTGTGCTCTAATTTGTAGGTTTTATTTGAAATAAAGCAGTCTGTTTTCATGCTTAACCATATTTCTTAATGCTAGATTCAAGTACACTACAAGCATCCTTGAGGTGTATCTAGAATAATCTGCTTGTCTTCCAGTATATTTTGCAAAATGATTAAATATATCTAACATGGTACCATAATTAATTAATTTTATATATACATATTTTTGATTCCAAAGCAAATGCAAGTTCTACAGTTACTAAATTCCATTAGGATTCTAAATGGACATAGGGATGTATGAATATGTTAATTCAAAAATTAATTAATATTTACACACATACCCCATCTACATATTTGAATCAATATTTGAAACATTGAGCAAAATCTTATTGGACCATTTCAATAATTTACACTTTGAAACTTCCATTGAAATATTAGACAAGTACAAAATTCTTACTTAGTTTCTATTATCCCTTTCTACTGTTAGATCCCTCCCCCGCCCCCGCCCCCCCCCCAACTAACCGGATAATTTTCTTGTATAACTTGCTTTCTTAACATTCAAGGCACACCTGTGGGATCAAAACGAATAAACTACTGTTTTAAAGTGTGGCTCATTAATTTTCGGTTTGCTGAGCATCAAAGTTGCAGAAACACCTCTCATATCGTCTCTAAGCCAGCTTTGCTGAGGTGGGGAGAACGAAAAAGGACACCTATGTAATCTACTGAAAATAAAGTGGTTCTGTGAAATCAGCAGATATTCCTAACCTCAAGATTTTAAACAGAATGATGTGCCAGTGTGGGGGGTGGGGGGGGGGAGGGGGAAAATAAGGCCCAGAATGGGGCCTGGAGATGACACTGACTGGGCTGCATGACCTGCAGCCACAGAAAACACCTGTAAAATACAAAAGGGCTTCAGGGATAATTGTCTTAGTGATGGCCTGCTTCTCTGAGGCCTTTGCACTGCATAAACTGCACATATAAACAGAAGAATAACATAGCACTGATTTTTTTTTTTAAATCATTTTTAAAGTCTCTCTCACGAGCACACTCACACACACTTGATCAAACAAGGTTTTTGCATGTATTTTATCACTTCCTTTATGCAACCTTTCCTTTCTCTTTCAAGTAAGAGAGCAAACGACGAATTTATGACTAACGTGTGTTGAAAGTTTTGCATTAGAAAGAGCATCCGTCTATTTACTAGTGCATGAAAGGGATCCGTAACCCCCCCTCTCTTTTTAATATTACAGCATTGGAAAGTTCCCACTTAGAAATATTTATGACCTACAAAATGTGAGCCTTTTGAAATGGAAATGATCCCTTCAGAATAAACTAAAGGCAGTATACCGCTGCTGTCAAGTTAAAAACAGTTGTCCGATCTGGGTTTGGACAAAGATAGTGGAAGGGTGATCGAACCCCCCCCCCCCCCCCCCAGAATACATGTTTTTTGTTTGGGTTAAGAAAGAAAACAAATAATTAATTTCGTAGGTGAAAATGGGCATATTTCGTAAGGAATTCAATGGAGGGGGTGGGCGGGGGGGCATTTGGTGCCTGCTTACCTTCCGAAGCCCTGCCTGTGCTGAAGTCTTTAAGTTTGTCTTTCTCATCCTCTCCGTGGTCTTTGAAAAGATGGACCGGACAATGGCTGTTGCTCTCGTGCATGTCCTGGGGGCTTGCATCAGAGTTTCCCAGCTCCCTAGCTCGAGCCAACCCACTCTCCAAAACTTCCCTGTACGTAATAGTCTCCTTCTTGCTGGCGCTGCCGGCGCTGCTGGTGCCCTCTTTGCTTTTCTGGTCAAACGATTTGGATACAAAAGCTGTGAGTTCTTCCATGGCTGCCCGGTGGTTTTGAGAGTCTCTATCCACAGACAATCCACTTTGGGTTTTTTTTTTTTTTTGCTAAGAGATCTAGGCTCCCTCTGCAAGCTTTTCTAATTGTTGCACGTCGGAGATGGGCTGCATAAGGTTAGATCACTCCTGCTGTTATTTATGCCTTTCAATAAGAGATCACACTATTTATACATGGTTACCACAGCCCAACCCCCAGCTCTCCCTGTCTCCAGCAATTACTGAGTGCTCCGCAGTCGCAGGCGGACTCCTTGCAAGCTATCTTCCCCACCTCAGTCCAGCAATTGGCTTTCTTTTCATTTCATCACTGCTTGGCATCCTTGTGTCTTCATTTAGGAATGTAAAGAGCCAGAACAAGTGAAAGCAAAGAGGGGGGGGGGGGAAGAAACCAAATAAATAACTGCATTCTGCGGAGATAAGGCGTTCTTAGCAAGGCAGTGCCGTTATTATTAGTCGTTTAATAACCTGCCCTTCCTATAGTCGTTTTGCAATGCAGTTGATAATTAATAGGATAAAATGATGATGATGATGATGATGGTGGTGGTGGTGGTATGATAAAGTGACAGGTAGATAATGCTTTATTACACGATTTTGTGCAACTTTGTGTATTTTGTGCAACTTTTACAAAATATTTAATTAGAGTTAAAAGATTTTATGTCATTTCCCTAAAGCTTATTGACCATTTTTTTTCTTCTTCTTTACCCTTCTTTCGCGATGGGCCTCCCGTGCTTATAAAACAATCTACCACACCCACACGAGTCTTTGATTTTGTAATTGGGTTTAAAAAAAAATGTCTAAATGTTTTATTGTGATGCATTATATAATGATTGTGAAAACGTGTTTCTGATTTGTACGTTTAAAACGCAGCATTAAACATGTATTTTGTTTAGGGGGGGGGGGTAGAGAGAGAAATCACGAACAAAACAGAAACTTGAGAGCTGCACATTTCATTTATTTGGTGTTGGGTAGGTATGATTGCGCGTTATTCATAGTTTCCTGAACAAGGAATAAATATCAAATGAAAGCCATGCAATAAATTACCTGGATCTCTACTGCACTTCGATTTTGAAATAAAGTTGACATTTTAATCCCCTGGGAATTTTTTTTTTTTTTTTTTTTGAGGAGGGGGGCACCACTTTGTCACTTGAAAGCAAGCTAATCAATATGTCTTACATTTATTACATTATTTCTTCTTGTATCATATCCTTCAATGACTGGTAACTTCAAAGCGTGTATGTGTGAGAGATCCATACAGTAAATTGCCTGAAATATATGTACAACACACTAAGGGACTTATTGTAATTACTGGTTTGCATATCTGCCACCGATTTAGATAAATACACATAAGTCCAAGGTTCATATAGTATGTGGCTTCTTTCTTGTGGCATAAACCAAAAAGAATTCACCTCAAAGAGAAGAGAGTCGAAGAAAACACTGGAATGACGATGATCCTGAAATGGACTTTAATGTGGCAACATATTTAGATCCGAAAGAGAGTGACAGAAGGCGTCATGGACCTCCAAGAATGAACACCCCCTGGGCGTTTTACCCCTTCCCCCCACCTGGACTCTGGTCATAACTTTTCATCTTGAGGAATGTAGAGTAATCATATTCAAACATACATAATGCTGTCCCCTACACATTAATTGTTACTTTTCTTTTCTTTCTTTCTTTTTGTCAGATATGGCTCTGTCTGCTTTCATTGAGCTACAACTGAACTGAAATATGATGTTTAACTTTGCTTGAGGCCGTCTTGAATTTTCTTTTTTTAAGCAAGAACAGGACTCATCTCCGGATCAGATTGCAAGGTTGTGACCATAAGTCTATTTTATTTTTTAAATGGTTCGAATGATTTTCTTGCACTAGCCTCAGAAGTTGGTGCATATGTAGGCATGGAATATCCCCCTCCACCCCCCCCCCAAAAAAAAAGAGTTACATTTGTTAACCACTGCCTAAAAAGTATGTCCTCTGCTCAAACAAGAGCCTTCTATCTATCGTCTCCACTTCCCATTCCCATACACCGGAGGCCTAGGGTTCCACCCTCTCTGCCCTGGTGTCTGTTGTACCAGTTAACTTATAAGGTGAATTGCACATTAGTTCAACCCCCTCCACTCCCTTAACAACATCTCTTGAGCTAAATTCCATGTTCCAAGTCTTGTCACTTCCCATGGAAAACCGATTTTTAATTCAGTGCCAGCTAGATTTACTATATTCCGCTCGTGAGGTGTTAAAAACGAGAAGTCAGAAGGAGATGCAGAAACCTTGTTCAAAAAAGTAACAGCTGCTTTAGTCTTGAAGCATTTCTAAACGTGCACCTGAAAGAACATTTCGAGCTCCTGCCTGGGATTCGATCCCTGTTATGTCTCTTTTCATCACGTTAAACTTAGAGTGGATTTCTGAACAAGTTCATATTCATCATCTTAACAGAAGCAAAGGACCGGGGAGGGGGGAGAGCGACTGACAGTGGAGCAGCCACGATTCTAAGTAGGCTCTGTTTGCTTTTTCAGGTACACAACGTAATCAAGTTAGTTTTCAGTGGGGGGGGGGGGGGGGGGGGGGGGGAATCGATTTTTTTCCCCTTTATTTGAGCCAGACTAAATCCACTGCGATCACACTAAAAGCAAACACCTACCTTCAGTCGAATTTCTGTTCAGAATTAAATCGTGCTTCAAATTAGACGTTCCTCACTGACTTTTACTATTTTGCAGCAGATGCAATAAGTGTTTTGGTCGTTTTAGGATGTTTGATTTTGTTCTTTAAAAAAAAATCTGTAATTATCCAGACTTTTACCAAAACACACATGGACAAGTGCATTGGGTGCCTTGAACAGTATCAGTTTTAGCTTTGTCTTGCACTTAGCCATCTGATGACTTTTCCTGCTCACTATGCAATATGTTCTGTCATATCCCGCGGAATCCTGATTAATTAGAGTTCTAGGCATACACGAAATACACATCTGTCTGCCTGCGTCCTGAACTAGTGGAGTATTTTGTATATGAATGGGTATGTGTCTGTCTGTCTGTCCATTCCGTATTCTTACATTAGGCCTACATATGAGTCTCTGATCCGCACAATGTACTGTAGTTATAATATTTGGAAAAATTTAGATTTGTCCAAATGTTATAACAAAGGTCTCCTAAAATGAAAATATCAAGGGAAGTTCAATTATACACCCGGTTGTTCTTCTGTAAGGCCATTCATTGATGTCAATTGAACAACCTTGGACAAGTAAGTCTACTTAAACTTTATTGACATTTCGTCTGAGGCTTAGTCATTCAATCCTCAGATGTGTTTGTCTCACCAACATATTACTATAATCAAGAATATTTATTGTGTTTACTCTCAAAGTGCCCATAACACTCCGTCCACAGTTTTAACGAATGGCTACAGAGTAATATGATTTAGGCAGCAAATGCTACAAAGCAAGCCGCAGGTTCCAACGCAAGAGACTAGACTAATAATTATTCAGGGGAGACTACTAAGGTGCTACTTTTTTTTCTTTCAAATGAATTACCAGTTTACCCGAATTTAGTAATATTTGAGAATATCTGTCCCTGGGTTCTTTAAAGAAGTTGGGGGGGGGGGGTAAGGGATGACGACGAGATATTTATAAGTTAATATTTTAGGATTTGTTCAAGGAAGGCCATTTTCATCTTCAGTTTGAAACTCTTTTCCTCCCGAAAATCAAGATATAATGGATTCTATCTTATACGCTAACTTGAAACCCTTTTAGAGCTATTAATTCAACATTTATTATATACGTGATGCGCTCTAAACATATTCCTTTCTCTAATGACTAATTCAGAGCTATAATAAACATTCATATGATACACTAATTTTATTTTTCTTATAATGCCCTCTCATACATTTTCCTCTGGAACTGGGTTCTCGCTGGAACAGTCTGTCTCCATTACTTTCTCAAGCGCTTTAATCAAAAGGGAATTTGTCCTAATTATAAGAATACTCGCAGCGATAATGGCTTTCAATTTGTGTGCCCCTCCCCTAGTCCCTCCCCTAAACATTAAATATTTAATCGTATCGATCGAGGGTTTCAGTATTTTAACACACCTCAGAGATTTTTTTTCTTTCTTTCTTTTTCTAATTTAGAAACCTGTCTGGAGTCTTTTTTATAAATGTTGTTTATTGATTTTTTGGCAACATTCGTGTCCAAAAGAAGAGTCTGATAGATTTTTCATTAAACAGACTCTCTTAATCCCGATTATGGATGATTGATCCATCCTACATTAGCTTGTAATATAATACAAAGCAATCGCATTTCTCAGAAATTAACTAAGGCGCAGTTAGCGTTGAAAATGAAAACAACGAAAAAAGCGCGCTAGACACTGCCTAGTTCATCCAGATTCTTTAAAGGAAGAAAGGAGGTTATGCTTTGAATAATTAGCCACACAATTCGGATGTTGCTGCATAGATATAAGTATTTTTAAAGTGTATAATGGCTGCGCAGTTTACAGGGAACTTCCTTTCAGACTTGGTCTAGACGTCTGAAAATACCCAAAAAGAGAAATACCTAAAGCATTCCGATTCTTTAATAAGGTACTAAATGATCACTCTGTAGTTAGTCTGCATATGTTAAAAAAACAAAAAAAAAGTCTTAGCGCACTCCTAGTACTTCCACTCTAATGGCTATCAGTAGAAAACAATTTTAGCGCCAATTGGCTGGTTTACACTATATGTTATATAACATATATAGCATAGTTTATATGTGTTAGAGTTTGTGCGTACTTGAAATAGATGCATTAATGAGTAGTTTTTCTTGCTGCAATATTAGGGGTTTTTATGTTTTTAAACTGCATGACTACTTTGCAGGTCATGAAGTTGTTTCAGCTCTCTGTGTGCCCCTGTCCTGGGAATAAACTGCGTTTTTAAAAAATTTAGCCCGTATTTGGAGTTTGCAACTGCAAAAACAAAACAAATATTGCAATGACCCGTTGCATTAAAAAAATAAAATAAAATAAAGTTCTAGCGATTACGATTTCTGGTTGGAATTTAATCCAGCGCAAGTTTCTCGTCCCCCGGGCTTGTACATCATTTGATATCAATTTCTAGCTATTGTAACCTAGTTTGGGAAAGTAAGCGAGTTGCTTTTTATTTCTTCAGTTTGGGAATGCATTTCTTTTCCTCTCTCAATAAGAAGCCTATCTTGTTCCAATCAAAGGCATTCTTAGTTGAACTGTTGAAACCTTAGAGAAAACTCATATCAGATAGTGGAGTGAGCCCCAGGGGAATAAATAATTCATTTGTGACTTTATTACTGGTAAAGTGCAAGTATCCCTTTTACATGATACCTTGTATGGACACAGTTTTAGTGGGGGTTAGGTGATAATGCTTAACTTCATACACAAAATGTGAATTTCATGATCTAATCTGCTGAAAGCAAGGTTTTCAGACAAGGCTATCTGGAGTTTTACTTCATTCTTATATAATTATGAATGTCGTGCAACAATTTGAACCCGGATCTTCAATTTTTCCATCTTGGGCAACTGAAACGAGAGAAATTAAAGAAAACTATGAAGGAAGCAGGCTCAGTCCAGGTCCTGTGGCATTGTTAACTCTACAACAATATAAACAGCTGACCTGAATATAAATTCCAAAAATGCCCACTGAGGCTTAAAGTGGGAAGGAAAGGGTTTATACCTAGGGACTTCTACTTACTGTTGCCCTGGATCTAATTGGCAGGCTGGGTTGCTGCTACATTTTGTGGGCTCCTGGATTGCCCTTGCTCAGTTGGTGCAGGGAGCGATGGAGGGGGGGAGGGGAAAGCTGACTGCTGTCCTCGCCTATTTCAACCATCTCCAGAGCTTCCTGGCCCCAGGCGAGGCTCAGGGCTAAAGCAGGTCGACTTGGCAGCGCAGCCACCAGCCGCCCACCCTGCAAACTCAGGACTGCCCTTCAAGCATAATTTTCTGCTATTTCTTCCTGTATTCAAATTTGATGACCTACCATTCCCATATATAGCAAGGTAGAGGTGAAAGTAATCGTTTAAAAATAAGGTATCCTTGTGTTCAGAAATTAAGGCAACTTTTCCAAACCAGAAGACGGAGGCAGCTGGCGCTGTACAATAATTAAGTACCACCATATATGCTTTTGGGATTCTGTTGACTGGATTCTCCTATTCCTTAATGCTGCATTTCAAATTCTTATCTACACATCAATGTTCTTTTTTTTTTTTTTTTAAAGAATATGAGGGTGTGCTGAAAAGTTCTCAGCTCAACCAAGAAGGTAATAGCATGGAGTCAAGAAACAAGTTAGTCTACATATTCACCCTTAATTTATTTATTCTATTTTCTATACTGTTCTCCCCAGGGAGCTCAGAACGGTTTACAAGAAATTATTCAGGTATTCAAGCATTTTCCCCTGTCTAGCAAGCTTAATTATCAATAATGTTATATTCTTTTCCCATTGTGTTTAGTGTTCTTATTGGCTCTGGTAGCAGCCTAGTAGATTTCATTGTATCAATTTAGATATATATACATACAGAGTACGACACACTTGGCACATCATGTCTGAAGTTTCCATAACTCTTCCCCAAAATACTCTGATGTCCGACCACTGAAATACTGCTCCGCTGCTGCAATCACCTCCGAATCACTCAAAAATTGTCACCCTTTCAAACTTCTTTTAAGGTTTGGAAACAGAAAATAGTCAGACGGAGCAAGATCTGGTAAGTAAGGTGGACGGTCTATGCACTGAAACCCCAACTGCGTCAAAACATCCATCGTTTTGCCAGCCTTGGGAGCAGGTGCATTGTCTTGCAAAAAAAAGCACTCCTTTCTGCAGCTTCCCTCTCCTTTTTTATTTCAATGCCTCCTTTAATCAGCACAGCAAGTAGTATTCTGTATTAATTGTTTGGCCCCTTGGAAGATTATCACTTATTACACCTTCCTGATCCCATAGCACTGCGGCCATGACCTTTTCTGCTGACTTTTGGGTCTTCAATTTCTTTGACCTTGGAGAACCTGAGTGCACAGACTGTTGTTTTCTCTCATGATTATAGTGGTGTAACCAGGTTTCATCAACAGTAACTAGTCCAATTAGAACAAATATGCAGAAAATCTATACAAAAAAGGCAATGAGGATAACATTGGGGAAATTGACCGAGAAACTGACACTGAAGAAGAACCAGATATTTTAAAAGAAGACAATTAAAGCTTTATTGAAAAACAACCATGGGGATGACATTGGAGGACTATATCGGCGGACTACAGTGGAACCTCAGTTTGCGAGTAACCCGGTTTGCAAGTGTTTTGCAAGACGAGCAAAACACTCAGCAAACTTTTGACTCGCAAACCGAGCACTGCCCCGATAAACAAGCAGTTACAGTCCAGGAAGCGCCGCTTCGGGGGATTCCTCTTCCGTCTTCCGGCCAGCCTTCCACGTCAGGTGCCTTCCGCAGGTTGGAGGACTTCTGTCTGGGCCTGCGCGGCCGGGTGCCATCCTCCCTGTGCGTTGCATATGACACGCACAGCGTCAATCATCGGTGTTGTGCGTGTCATGTGCGGCGTGCAGGTAGGGCAGTGTTCGGCTGCGTGGGCTCGGGTGGGGGCTCTCCAGCATGCAAGGGGCATCTGACATGGAGGGCTGGCCGGCGGATGGAGGAGGCATCCCTCTGAAGTGGCACTGTGGGTTCTCCGGCGGCTGGCACATTAAAGGCATCCCCCCCGAAGCAGCACTGTGGGGTTGTTCTTCATGACGAATGGAGGAGGCGGATGATGAGGAGGACGGAGGAGACGGCGCAGCAGCACCCAGCCCCGACAGGTACATACCCCGGGTTCTGGAACCAATCATTGCAGTTGCCACTGTTGTCTATGGGGAACTTTGCTTTGATAAATGAGGATTTTGGATTACGAGCATGCTCCTGGAATGGATTATGCTCGTAATGCAAGGTACCACTGTATTATAAAACCAATCTCTTTTTAGATCTGTAATTCATCAAGTCACTAGGGGCTATATTCACTAACCTGCCCGATTGCATCCGATCTGTGTGCGATCCGTGGCAGGCCGACCAATTCACGACGGGTCCATATTCAAATAGGGGCGATTGGAGGAACACCCTCCACCAATGACACAGATCGCGGAAGAGCGATCCTGATGCATGTGCAGACCATCTTCTCTGCCTGTACATGGTCTGCGCATGCTCTCCGCTGGAACTTCTTAAAACTTTTAAAAAACTTTTTAACTTTACTAATGTACTATCCCCAACAGCAAACTAGCAAACTCATATGCTGGGAACCTTTCTGAGCCGGAGCCAAGTGGATGCTCCACAAAGGGACCATGGCAGCGTTCCAACCCAGTCTCACCCATGCTTCCAAGCAAAGGGGAAGAGAGAGGGACGGCAGCAGATCTCCTCCCTCCCACTGGTGTGTGAGTGCTGCCAACTTATTGCAGGGGATGGAGGAGAACCGAGGGGGCTGCGGAGAAGAAGTTTGCGGCTTGTGCCCAAAGTGATGTCAGGCTAATGGTCTGGGAACAGAAAGAAGACCAAAATTGAAGTCCGTGCTGCCCCGACTCTCCTGTTCTCTTCCGCCCTTCCCCGCAGTGAAGCCCCGCATTAAACCCGTGGGTTAAAACCACGGGCTCTCACTGCGAGGAAGGGTGGCAGAGAGCAGGAGAGTCAGGACGGAAGAGAGCAGGAGATGTGCCTCGGCTGTCTGGTTGCTTTTTCAGGGGACCCATGGGAGAGAATGCACAGGAGAGTCAGCAGTCGCTTCTTTTGTGATCGGCCAGCCCAGTTGGTATTCCTTAATTTTTTTTTTGTGAATCTCTGCCTTCCTACTTTTGGATGCCCTTCCCCTCATTTGCATGCACGGATCGGAATCAGATCGGGAGTAAGGTTAGTGAATTGGGTCTGGGTCGCAAAGGGGTCACTAAGTGGTCGGAACTTGATCGGTGGGCTTAGCCCTAGGACTTGAACGTGAGTCGATGGCACCTAATTAACTCAGCAATTGCATTAGCTGATATTCACCATTCTGTCAAAATCAAGTCATGGACATGGTCAACAATTTAAAGAGTTGACAGTTTGAGGCCTTCCATATCTTGCTGCATCTTCAGTCTCAAAATCTCCACACTGAAAGTCTACACACCACTGTGGAATATAATGGGTATTTGCCACTCAATGTTTTCATCATACATTCATGAATTTCCTTTAGAGTTTTCTTCTGCAGGCATAGGAACTTCATGATGGCTCGGAGTTCCACATTTAAAAATTCCATACTTTTCTTTGACATAGTTCAAATGATCTGAAATAATGCCAAAATATAGCATTATGATTCTGCAAATTTACACTTTGCAAAATAAAATAACATTCTTTTCAGCTACAGTGGCAAAATAACACTAAGAATTTAGGAAGTTCGAAAATCTGCTTCAAGTTTCAAGTTTATTAAAAAAAATTTTAAACCGCTTAATCAAATTTCTAAGCGGTGTACAATATAAAATTTACATAAAAACAGATTAAAAATCAGGGATACTAGATACAACCAAGACATCTTAATAAAACACATAATAAGACAAATGGACTTACTTCAAACAATAGGAAAGAAAGGGAAGAACTACAATCGTAAAGGAGAAAGCGAAACATAAAAGTAAAATACAGTAGGTTAGGGTAAAAACCGATAAAATTTGTTTTGTGTCTTGATCCCTCCATCCTGCAAAGCAATATCTGTTAATGGTACCCTCTGTTCATCAAATTTCCTTGATATTATTTAGGAATGCTATGTTTAACATAGTGGATCCTGACCATTGGAATCAGTTGCTGGAGGCCCTGAGTTCGACGTCTTCCTTGCCCACGTTTAAAACAATGTTGAAAATGCATCTTTTCAAGAAAGCATTCACTACTAGCCTCTGAAGGCTATTCCAACTTAACAGCGGGATATGGATAGACCCTGTATGTATATATATATACATAACCACCAACCCCCCTTTCTTTACCCCCTTCTTAATTCTCAAAAAAACCACTAATGAGTCATTTTTGTTGGTAAAATTAGCCGCAGCTCAGTTTATTAACCAAACATATAACAATTTAACTTCATTAACATAATGAACTTGAATAAACCCAAACCTCCCGAGCTACAGAGTGTCTTAATTTATTCCCTCAACCCTGCCACCACAGCAAGAGTCAGAGGGGTGGCATGACCCTCATGCCCCTTTTCCGGGTCACCTGACCCACCGGGCACAGCTCCCTGCCGTCCCAACACTCATCACCTGATGAGCCTCCTGACCCTGTAGCTCGGGAATCCGCCACCCCCCAAACTACTATAGCCACTCCAAACAGAGGGCGGGAGGGCGGGAAAAACCGCCCTGGAGGACCTGAGGAGGAGTCGAGTCCTCCAGGGTGCCGGCTATAAGCCCTCGCCCCCGCGCCGCTCCACCAATTAATTTAAACTATCTACCCTGACAGGCTCTACAACCAATCGATGCCTGTCTATTTCTGCCCTTCCCCCTAACTACACTAACCCGCCTACTCCCCCAGCCGACGGGCAACGCGAGGGCTCTACCAGCCCCGCGTTACTTCCGCCCGTCGACACGAGGTCTTGGGCTCCTATTTCTTCCCCCTCCTCCCTTCCTTGCATTTCAGCACTTCAGTCTGGTGAAGTGAGCCTATGCAACGGGGTTGGAAGTCATGAGTAGCAAGTTAGGTTTTCTTCCCTATCCTATCAACCTATGGAGTTCCTTTCTGACTTTATTGTGAGTCTTTTTTGGACCCCACCTTGAAGGATTCTCTTCCCTAGGTGGTTTATCAAGTACATTAAACTTGAAACCTGAGTGCCCATTCCTTTCTTACCATGTATTTTAGGACCTATTTACTAAGGGCTCATTTTACAAAGGTCTGCTAGTGTTTTTAGCGCACGCACCGGATTAGCGCGCGTTAGCTGAAAAATTACCGCCTGCTTAAAAGGAGGCGGTAGCGGCTAGTGCACGCGGCAATTTAGCGCATGCTATTCCGCCCGTTAAGGCCCTATTGCACCTTTGTAAAAGGAGCCCAAAGTTAAGGAAGGGAATTGGCATGTACTAAAAGTAGTCAACTAACAGTACTGAGTGCATACCCTGTTTCCTCGATGATAAGGCAGGGCCATCAAATAAGACAGCCCCCACTTTTTAGAAAAAAATGTAAAATAAGGCACCCCCCCGCAAATAAGCCACCCACCGATACCTGCGCTTACCCGAATCGGGTGGTACGGTGGGTGACTCCGTGTGGTCCCTCCGTCTACCGTATTTGCCTCCATGGCTGCGTGCCGCGCCTCGTCATGAAGTGAAGAGGAGGAAGTGACAGGACTGCAGCACGCGCACGTGACTCCGCGCAAGGAAACACAGGCAGCTTCCCTCATCCCTCCCTAACGGAGACTGCAGGAGTTTGTTCACGGCCAGAACATCCAAAAGTGAGACACGCAGACAGGTTTCTTTTGCTGTGAGCAATACCACTTACTGTATATAAAGCCTGTTTAAAATGCATACGGTATATAAACAATGGTTTCACATTGTCAAGTCCCCTCTGATGCTGCACTACAGAATAATCTCTTTACTGTGTTTCCCTGATGGAGAACATTGGGGACATTAAATGGTACAATATATGGTATGATGGATAAAGCTGGCCATACACGGTACGATTTTTCAGCCGACCGATTCTTCAGCCATCAAATAAGACAGCCCCCCCTTTTTAGAAAAAAATGTAAATAAGGCATCCCCCCGAAAATAAGCCCTAGAGCATATTTTGGCCTTCCAAAAAAAATAAGACAGTGTCTTACCATCGGGGAAACAGGGTACTAACAGTTAAAGTAGAATGTTGACTGTTAATGTAGGCTAAATCCCACATTAAAATAGTGGGGAAAGGGGTTCATAGTCAGTCGCGCACGAGACACCAGCGCTCCGACAATCGAGCGCTGACAATTCGGCACAAGAAAGAAGTGCGCCGCAGGAAAACTTAGTTTTAAAGAGCTCCAAACCGGGGTGTGAGTGGGGAACCCCCCACTTTACTGTATAGTTTTTGTGCTGCTGTTGGTGGAGGGGTTGGGGGGGGGGTTGAACCCTCCATTATAGAGAAAACAGAACTTTTTCTGATTTTTTTCAGGAAAAGTTCCGTTTTCTCTATAATGTAGAGGGTTTCACGCCCCCCCCCCCCCCCCCAACGGCAGCAACAACACTATGCAGTAAAGTGGGGAGGGAGTTTTCTCCCCACCCCCATCGGAGCTCTTTAAAACTAAGTTTTCCCGTGGCGTGCTTCTTTCTTGCGCCGAATTGTCAGCACTCGATTGTCGGTGCGCTGGTGTCTGGCGCACGATTATCCTGTCACCAGAAAAGGAGTTGAGAATGGATAAGGAAGGCTGGGAATTGCACCTTACAGTCTAATGCAGAGGTTATTACGGAAAATTAACTATGAACATGCAGATAACACAGAACAGCTAACGACTACCTCAAGAGGTATAGATAGGTGTATTTTGTATTATTTGTTGTACAATCAATATATGATAGTAGCCTTTTCCTTGCATTAAGTGTTGGTAGTTTTCCCAAAAATGCTCGGAGTGGGAATGCCCACAGCAATTAACTAAGGGCTCCTTTTATCAAGCCACGCTAGCGGTTTAACGCATTAAACCGCCGGCCGTACTAGCCGCTAACGCCTGCCTTGAGCAGGCAGTAGTTTTTTGGCTAGCGCGGGGGTTAGCGTGTGATTAAAAGTTGCGCGTGCTAACCCCGCTAGCGTGGCTTGACAAAAGGAGCCCTAAAGGATTTGTAGCACCCACATGTTAATTATGGCAATTACTGTCTGGTAGCTGCAAAACTTACCTCATTTTAGTAAATAGGACTTATATGCCTAAGAAAATGATATATTCAACTAGTTGTTATCCATTGAAGCATTCCCCATTGTAAACCTATTGATTTTTTACCACATTAGATCACACGGCACCTCATTTCAGCTGTGCCACCACTGGAGTTAACGGGCAGTCATGGGGATGATATTGCTCTCTACTTGTCAGTGAAATGGTTCAGGTTTTACTATTTCCTTAAGAGATGTTTCTTGATTTGTTTAGTGTTAAATATAAATAAAGAATTTTTTTAAAAAAGTGAAATGTTTCAGATCAGATGCTTCTTCGTAGGTTTTGAAAAATCATCTTTCTATCTTGCTATCACATAGATGAGAGCAGGGCAGGATTAATTCATCGAAGGCCCCTAGGCACACAAGTACACTGGGCCCCCTGCCACGCCCCACCCCACCATGCGCCCAGGCGGAAACAGGAAGCTGCGTCAGAGGGAAGTTTGGGGCAAGCAGCACTGCTTGCACAATTACAGTTCCCGTTGCCTTTCTTACCCGCGTTGCTTGCTTGTCTTACTTTCCGTTGATGGGGGGGAGGAGGGGCACGTTGCCAATCAGAGTGGGGCCCATGTTGCCAATCGATGCTGGAGGGGCCCATTGCCATTTGGAAGAAACAATGTTGATGACCTCCTTCATCGGGACCCCCCTGACCATTTTGGGCCCTAGGCACATGCCTACTGGGCCTATTGGTTAATCCTGCCCTGGATGAGAGAGAGAGAGATCTGGTCTTTATTTTATTTATTTATTTATTCATTACCCACCAGTTCTGCATGGGTTACAATAAAAACATATAATTAAATAATTTTTTAAAAATCTGACCACATAATAACATTACAGCATCTTAGAAAAAAAACATACAAATTTTGATCCTATAATTCACTGATAAATACAATTAAAAAAAGGAATGTCTTCGTATACTTTATAAACTGCTGAACCCCAGGCAAAGTTCTGACTTCTACAGGTAGAATATTCCACATATGAACACCCTGAATGGAAAACATTGAACGCCAGTTAGTCAAAAGTTTCACAAATTTGAAAGATTTGTCATCCAGTAACAACTTATCCTCAGAGTACAAAGAGCGTGAAGAATAATATTAATGAAACAAAGAAGTCAAAACACCTAGCTATCCACTCCTTTTACTAAACCACGAAAGCGGTTATTAGCGCAGGGAGCCGCACTGAATGCTCCGTCCTGCTTCCAACACTCATAGAGCATCAGGAGCAGTGCGGAGCATTCAACATGGCTCCCTGCGCTAATAACTGCTATCGTGGTTTAGTAAAAGGGGGGGGGAGATAAATGAGGAACCGCTGAAAAAGTTCTCAGCCCATCCAATAAAGTTGGGGCAGTCTCCATCAAGGGCTACACACTTAGTCCAATGATTTTCCACTTTTTTTTCCTTTATTTTTCTGACAAAATGAAAAAGTGGGAAATCGCTGGACTAGGGGTCCTTTTACTAAGGTGCCCTAGTGCGTCTTAGCGCACACTAAAAATTAGCCCGCGCTAAATGATAATGCAGGCTAACGGGTCCATTATATCCTATGGACATATTAGCACGCATTAGCATTTAGCACATGCTAAGACTCACTAGCGCATCAGTAAAAAGACCCCTAAGGGCTCCTTTTACTAAGCTGTGATAGTGGTTTTAGCACGCGCTTAGCGTGCACTGAATTGCCATGCATGCTAGATGCTAACACCAGCATTGAGCTGGCATTAGTTCTAGCCATGTAGCGCAGGTTTAGTGTGTGTGGCAATTCAGCACGCGCTAAAAACGCTATCGTAGCTTAGTAAAACGAGCCCAAAGTGTATAGCCCTGGATGGAGACTGCTCCAACTTTGTTGGTTGGGCTAACTTTTTCAGCAGTCCCTCATAAGGTTTCATATAAAGAATATTCACTTAGTATAATTAATTCATTTCTTAGTTTAAACTTTCTCTGGAAGACACATGTTTGAAAGAATTTGTACTATAATGTAGTGAAAGAGAAAATTTGATTTAAGAAAGAGGTATAAGGGGAACATGACAATAGGAATCAAATCACCAAATTATATATTTTTTAAAACCAAACCCAGTTTATGCTTGATTATATTGAAAAATTCAATAAATATATAATTTTTTTTAAAAAAGCAGTTCTTAAATGTTCTGGTTTGAAAAAAAAAATCATCACTGTTCTAAGTACAATTTGTTTGATTTGGGGGAATGAGGAACTAGGAATATGCTTTAAAACTATTAACATTCTTAAATTTTTCATATCATGTGTTCCAGGAAATCAAACTATTTTGTAACTGTCAAAGTAAAAATTGTAAGGGACGTAAGAGAGTCAGATGATTTATGATGATTCAGGGGTAGAATAAAGAACAGCCCAATGAATATATGGAGCAAAAAAGAATTTTAATGTAATGTGTCTGACATGGCTACGTTTTTCCCGGAGCTGTGTCAGGGGCAAGCTTCTCTCTAGTGTAACAGCTTACCAAACAATCCAAAGTATTTAAACACAAAAAAATATACTTCTCACTGGTGCAAAAATTCAGCAGCAGTAGTGGTTGAAGAATTGCAGCATTGCAGTAGACCATATGGTCCTTCCAGTCATCCATGCCACCTACTATCCCTTCCTCTCTCGTAGAGATCCAATGTACTTGTCCCAAGCTTTCTTGAATTAAAATAAACTAAAGCTTTACTTTAAATACCGGGTCATCAACCTAAGGAAGCTCGACTCGGTTTACAACAATTAAGTAAAAACTGAAGAAAGTAAAAAACAAAAGTTTTGAAAGAAATTAATTTTCAAAATGTTTAACAAATAGAAAAGCTTTTAGAAATTTACAAAAAGATTGGAAAGGACTGGGGCTCCTCAGAGTTAAGGGGAGTTAATTCCATAGTTGCAAAAGTTTAAAAGCGAAAGATTGACTATAGATCTTAACTCCTTTAATTCCTTTTCTAGAAGGAAGGGAGAGTTTGAATCATTGGATGCCTCTTGCATAGGAAAATCTGTAAACGTTCCATAATAAGGGAATGAGGGGAATAAAAATACCAGTTTTTGTCTCCGCCACTTCCACTGGGAGGCTCTTTCACACATTCATGACCCTTTCCATGAAAAATTATTTTCTGAGTTCACTAAGTCTGTCTCCTTTCACTTTCATCTTGTGCCCCCTCACCTCATCTTGTGCCCCCTCACCTAATCTGCATTTACATATGTCACATAGGCATTTAAATGTCTCTATCATATCTCCCCTCTCCCACCTTTCCTTCAAAGTATACATACAGAGATCTTTAAATCTGTCCCTGTACACTTTATGATGAAGTCTACTGGCCGTTTTAGTAGCCATCCTCTGGTCCATTTTCATGCAACCCAGATTTTCCTGGTTGAAATGGGGATGTCCCATGTAATCATAGCCTCTTCATTCTCCAGGATTTTCTTCAGGTTAACATTTCCGTGCTTTTCCAGTACAGCCGTGTTGTAATATTTACAAATTTCCAATTGTAATTGTGCCTTTTTGTACAGAAATTTCTGCTTTCAAAACCTTGAAGCCGACCACAAGATGAGTAGCTGTTTTCAGCATTCTTACAGAAGCTACAGATGTCTTTTGTCCTGGGCTGCAACTTTTAATTGCTCTTCCTTAGATTTCACGTCAGCACTCTTTAGCTGTTCAAGTGTCTGGTTTTAAAAAATGGGTTTTGGAGTAACACTGTGTTTCCTACTGCACTTAGGTAGTTCCCACTTTTTTCGTTGTTTACTGATGTGTTTCTTTTTTCTTTAACAGCGGGATATGTATTGGCCCGCTCTCTCTCCCCCACCCTACCCACACATAAACTCCCCTCCAATAACCAAACCACACTTGCTTATGGATAAATAGCCGCAGCTCTGTTTATTAACAAACAATTAATTTAATACTTACATAACAAAAACAGTTTCCCGAGCTACACCTTAAACCATTACCAATAATATTCAGCCCCCGACCCTGCCATGCCAGCAAGGGTCTGGGGGGTGGCATGTCCCAATATGCCCCTTTAACCAGTCACCAGAACCCAGGCACGGCTCCCTGCCGGCCCCCCGCTCATCTCCTGATGAGCTCCACATACCGTAGCTTGGGATAACCGCCAACCCAAACTCTGCAACCTACCGAACCAGACAAATATGGGGTGTGAGGGTGGGCAGGAAAAGCTGCCTCGGAGGACCCAGGAAGACACCGAGTCCTCCGAGGTCCCGGCTTTATAATCTCCGTCCAGCCGTTAGCCGCGCGCCTTGCCTATCAGGAGGCAGCTCCGCAGTGGGAAAACTCACCAACCGCTAAGCTGCCTCCTGCTCTCCTACTCCCACCCACTCGCGCGGAGCGATCGTCTCCATGGGAGGCAACGCGGGCCCTCCATCCCCACGTTACAGCCGCCCATCGAGACGAGACTCTCGGGCTCTCCTTTACTTTACAAATTCTGTTGTTTCCTTCCATTTGCAAACTGGTAGATTCTCACTTATTTCTTCTCGTTGTCAGAATGCTTGTCCAAGTTTAATGGTGGAGAAAAATACTAGTTTGGATAATTTCCTGAAAGAAAAGTCCATAAGCCATTATTAAGATGGACTTGGGAAAATCCACTTCTTATTTCTAGGATAAGCACAATAAAATATATTTTATTCTTGGGATCTTGCCAGGTACTTGCAACCTGGATTAACCACTCTGGTGGGAAAATGCTATAAATGGTGCCTTATCGTAGGTTCCAGTAGGTGCCCAATTGGTGCCTAAGAGGGAAATACTGTTTCAAAATCTACTTAAATAAAATTTCAAAGTGCCTACCAGTGCCTAATCAAATGGCACCAGAATCATGCCTCCAGAGGCCCTGCCACTGTAGGCTTGGCTAACACCAGAAGTGGCGTTAGGTGCTGGTAGACACCTCCAGAGGCACGATTCAAATCAAAGGTAGGCACCGGAATTGTAGGCCTTGAAAAACCTGGCCCACATTTCTGGCGCTTACCTTTGCTGAAGGTGTGATTCTCTAAACGCCACTGTCACGTGATTGACAGGTGATCGGCGGCCATTTTTAAGGTGGCTACTGACAACAGCACCCTTTAGAGTATCCAGGCCTGTAGGAAATAGAATACTGGGCTTGATGGACCTTCGGTCTGTCCCAGGATGGTGACGTTTATGTTCTTGTGCAAGATCAGTCCTAGGCTATCTGGCCCTGGCATTTTTATTAGCTTCAAATTTTTAATCACCACAGCTGAAAGTTTGGTGTTGTAAGTTCTGGAACCCCCCCCCCCCACACACACACACACACACATATCTGGGACCTTTTGATCTGCTGTCTCTGCACCAGAAAGTTCCTTTAAAATTCCAGAAACATTTGCCTTATCTCCTCTGTCTTCTATTCCATCCTTACCTCTAACACAAGCCAATTATGTGCTTTATCCTGTGAGGTTTTACTAATCTGGCTAAAGTACTCCCATCTTGCTACCTCATTTTTGTAAGTGATCTATCTGGTGATAAATATCTCAAACTGCTTTTCATTCATTTTCTTTTTGATGTAGGTCCCTTCTAAGTCACCTCCTCAGCCCCAAGTTCTTACCCCTCCACCTGAATTCCATTAAATATGAATACAAAAAACGAATAAGCATTATGCTATTCCACCCAATAACAACTAAATGCAGTGGCGTACCAAGGGGGGGGGGGGCGGAGGGGGGGAGGTGTGCCCCGGGTGCCAGCCCTGAGGGGGTGCTCCCGGCCTTGCCGTTCAGTACCCCCACCCCCGAAGAACCGCTCGCCCCACTGACCTTCCTGCACCACCTGTGAAGCAGCCCGCAGCAGGATCGCGACGTCAGCGATCCCTGAGCTGCTTGGCGCTGCTTCCTGCGCCGCGGTCCTGACCCTCCTCTGACGTCAGAGGAGGGGCGGGACCACGGCGCAGGAAGCAGCGCCGAAGCAGCGCAGGGATCGCTGACGTCGCAATCCTGCTGCGGCTGCTTCATAGGTGGTGCGGGGAGGCCAGGGGGGCGAGCGGTCCTTCGGGGTGGGTCGGGGCATCAGGCCTTCAGGGTGGGGCGGGCGGGCAGGCAGGCAGGCTTTCAAGGGGGAGGGGGATGACAGGCAGGCAGGCAGGCCTTCGGGGGGTGTGCAGACCTTCAAGGGTTGCAGGCCTTCAAGGGGGAGGGACAGGCCTTCAAGGGGGGCAGACAGGCCTTCAAGGGGGGCAGGCAGGCCTTCAAGGGGGGACAGGCCTACAAGGGGGTGGGACAGGCCTTCGGGGGGGGGGTGCAGGCCTTAGGGGGGGGTGCAGACCTTCAGGGGGGTGCAGGCCTTCAAGGGGGGAAAAGGCAGGCAGGCCTTCAAGGTGGGACAGGCCTACAAGGGGGTGGGACAGGCCTTTAAGGGGGGGACAGGCCTTCGGGGGAGGTAGAGACCTTCAAGGGGGTGCAGGCCTTCAAGGGGGGGACAGGCCTTCAAGTGGGGGACAGGCAGGCAGGCCTACAAGGGGGGGGGGACAGGCCTACAAGGGGGTGGGACAGGCCTTCAAGGGGGGTGCAGGCCTTCAAGGGGGGGCAGACAGGTCTTCAAGGGGGGGCAGGCAGGCATTCAAGGGGGGGAGAGGCCTACAAGGGGGTGGGACAGGCCTTCGGGGGGGTGCAGGCCTTCGGGGGGGAGGGAAGACCTTCAGGGGGGTGCAGGCCTTCAAGGGGGGGACAGGCAGGCCTACAAGAGGGGGGACAGGCCTACAAGGGGGGGACAGGCCTTCAAGGGGGGGACAGGCCTACAAGGGGGTGGGACAGGCCTTCTAGGGGGGTGCAGGCCTTCAAGGGGGGACAGGCAGACCTTTAAGGGGGGACAGGCCTTTGGGGGGGACCCTGGTTTAGAAGTACACGGAGGGAAGGGGGTGTTCAAAGAGACGTGCATATGCCAAACTTTGGGGGGGGGGAAATAATGGGTCTGAAAATAGAGGAGAGGGAGAGAGATGATGGACCATGGGATTTAGGGAGGGAAGGAACAGAAAGGGAGAGAAATTGGACACAAGGGATGGTGTGGAGGAGGGATAGAGATACTGGATAGGAGGGTAATTAGGAAAAGAAAGGGAGAGATGGTGGACTCTGGGGTGGTGGGGAAGGAGGGAGAGATGCCGGATGAAAGGGTAGTTAAGAAAAGGTGGATCTGTGGAGGGAGATGAAAAAAAGGAAATATACCAGACTTCCTGGGAAGGGAAGGGAAATGGAAAGGGAGGACAGAGTTGGCAGATGGATGGTTAGCATGCAGAAAGAAGGAGACCCTGGCAAGCAAGTTATCAGAAGAAAACCAGAGCCTTGGACCAACAAGATTTGAAATATAACCAGACAACAAAAGGTAGAAAAATTAATTTTATTTTCTGTTTTGTGATTATAATATGTCAGATTTGAAATGTGTATCCTGCCAGAGCTGGTGTTGGACTGCAAACGTGAGCTAGGATTTAACAGAGAGAGGAAAAGTCCTTTTTGTTTCTTTATTTTATTTACACCACAGCGCCAGTGTGGTTAGGAGAAGCCAAAGGGGGTGAAAAAGCTATAAAACCCACCAGGAGTTTTGAAAAAAATCACCCAACTGGGCAGGAAAATCGAATTGAAAAACCAATTCAATAGGGCTGAATCGAATCGAAATTTTTTTTCCTGAATCTGGCAGCATTAGTTTGTGCTACTGTCTTAGACTTTAGGACCTGGGATTGGGGAGAGATGGCATCCTCAGTACTTTATAATGCAAGTGAAATGAGGATTTGGTCAGACTTTTGAAGGGTCTGCAGAAAAAAAATATTGTATAGGCCGGAGACATGAGACAGCAGGAAATGGGAACTTTTCTTCCTTCTATTTTTGTGAATGGAAAGGCTGAGGATGTCAGAGAGTTCAGTTAAAATATGTGCTTTATAAGAAAATATAATAATGTGTTTTATAAAGTTTATAGCATAGATGGCCTACCCAGTGAGGTGTTCCTAGTGGTGATGGTGGCAGCGTGTCAATGTGTTGAGAGGAAGAGGTGGTCTGGGAAATTCTGCTGAGCAAACTCCGAGCCCATTTCCACCCCCAAGTTAGTCCACTCCACTCAACTGGTTCACACACTGAGTGGGTCTTTGGCTGTTGTTTTGGGATCTCTTCCAGTGGTTTATCAGTATCTCCTTCTGGTCCAAGGAAGGAAACTTTGTTATCCTTAGCATTGACCTACAGAATATGTTTGTAACAGCGCTGCTTGTGTGGCATTAGGCTATGTAGTGATCGAAAGAAAAAAACAGACCTTTGCACATTTTTGCACTATATGGTGGGTGTATGAGGAGATTCACATTTCCTGCACAGCTAAGTCCATGTGAAGTTACCTTGTGCTGTATTTGACATCTAGCAAGGTTCAAGTTTCAAGTTTCAAGTTTATTAGGATTTTATATACCGCCTATCAAGGTTATCTAAGCGGTTTTACAATCAGGTACTCAAGTATTTTCCCTCTCTGTCCCGGTGGGCTCACAATCTAGCTAATGTACCTGGGGCTATGGAGGACTGAGTGACTTGCCCAGGGTCACAAGGAGCAGCGCGGGGTTTGAACCCACAACCCCAGGGTGCTGAGGCTGTAGGACTCTGTTTGAAAGGAAAGATCTAAACTTAAAAATGAAGTGGCCAGAAGTTATGGTAAAAGCAGATAGTGTAGCTGGTTTTAAGAAAGATTTGGACAAATTCCTGGAGGAAAAGTCCATAATCTGTTATTAAGACATGGGGGAAGTGTCTGCTTGCCCTGGATCGGTAGCATGGAATGTTGCTACTCTTCGGGTTTTGACCAGGTATTAGTGTCCTGGATTGGCTACCATGAGAATGGGCTACTGGGCATGATGGACCATTGGTCTGACCCAGTTAGGCTATTCTTATGTTATGTTCTCATCTGTAGGGGCCTTTGTTTTCACTAACAGCGGAAGCTGGAGCGGCCCGCTTCCCTGAAGCATACCCATCCTAACCTTGAAACCCCAATCCAACCCCCCTCCAAAAAGACACGTATACCTGAGTGGTAAAACCTGGCCGCAGCCCTGTTTATTGTAAAATAAACATATTTAAATAACATTTACATATAGTAAACAACATATACAAACAGCATTATATAACAGTTTATCTGATTAAACCCACACAATGGTATCACCATTGTGACCCTGATCCCAAGCTACCGACATAGATGAAAATGGCCCCCGACCCTGCCGTCTAAGCAAGGGTCCGAGGGGTGGCATGACCCCACATGCCCCCTTGTCCAGGGTCATCAGACCCACCAGGCACGGCTCCCAGCCGGCCCACCACTCATCCCATGATGAGACCAGCCGCCAGTAGCTCGGGATACCGCCACAGGCCTGAAACTCATTACAGGCCCCCCCCCAACAATGAACAGAGCTGCGGCTAGAGGTCTAACACGCGTTCGCAACAAGAAGCAAAATCATCAAGCAAGAGATCCCACCCGATGTCTGACAAGTGTACCTGATCCCTGTAAAGCAACCCTGAACAAGAAACATCAACCCAAGCATGCCTGATCTGCACCCCGCCCCGAGCATCCACCCACCTCCCAATTTGTCGATTCACTTTGATAAGCCCCCTGGTCCATCTACGCGACACCAACCGCTTCGGTCGCGGAATAATGTCGGACCAAACGAGCCGAGCACCAAGAAACCAACCCTGAATCACTCCAAGATCTCCTATTACCATATCAATTAAAAATTTTCCACTGAGTGAATCAACATCATTGCCCCCAAGGTGAAAAATTAAAAGATCCGGACGCCGGGCACGATGACGAAGATCGTCCAGAAGAGTGAGCAGCTGGTGCCAACGCATACCCCGCTGTCCCCACCAAGAGACATAGACTCCACGAAGACGAAGGCCCAAGTGCTGACCACACGGTCGGACCGCAGCACGATCCCCGGCCCAGTGGACGAAGGAGTGCCCGATGATCCAAACCGACAGGACCCGTCGAGCGGCACCTGTAGAGCAAAGCCCAGCAGTCAAGCCAACGTCCCCCGACACCTTACAAGTTAGTAACAGGAGGCCATGCAGGGAACCCACCCAACAGGCCCCAAAAGCAAACAGCCCCTCTCCCAAACTGTCCACCCCGCCAAGCTGCCCTGGACCCCCCCTACCGGCTCAGGAGCACCCTTACCCACTCGACTGACCCGACGGAGAACCCCCCCCGCCTGGCTCCCAACAAACGGATGTAGCCACGATAGGCATCCGAGGACCAATGACCCAACCGTCGAATAACCTCCGCAGGCACCCCCGCCTCAAAGGCACTGGTAGCAGCCCCTATGTGAAAGGAGTGCGTGCCGAAGCGCATCGGCTCAACGCCGCAATGACCCAGAGCCCGACGCAAAACTGCCAGAAATTGGAAATGAGTAAGGCGAGTGCCGTCGGCATGAAGAAATAACGCCAAGTCCGAATCAGGTCGAACCGCCATATAGGCAGCCAGAGATTGGACGGGGAACGAAGTACAGCCCTCCACTCGGTGCAATACTATCGTGCGCCCTCTGCCCAGCTGATCCGACTTAGACCGGGCGATGAATAACCGCACTGTATCCCCATCCACGAGCACTTGACTATGCAGGAGACCGCGCATGCCCTGTAAGTTGGACGGGTGAACAAGCAACTCACCCACTCGTAAAGCCCCGAAGAACGCCAAGGAAAAAGCCGCCCTAAATAAACCAGCTTCAAAGCCCGAATGCGCAATCCCAGGCAAAACCCCTAAGATGCGGGATAACAATGCATGCGTGATAGGCAACTGGGAATCCAGCAACCGCGGAACCACCCGATCCCAGGCCGCCAGCATCCTGCGTGGCAAAAATCCCGTCACTGGGCAGAACCACCCGAAGGCCCTACAAAAGAAAGCAAAGCCTGCACTACGAGAACAGCCCGCAGACAGGGAATCAGCTAAGAAGTCTGCTAACAAGACCTCAGTGACAGGGCCGGGGACCCAACCCCGTGGACGCAGAAAGTTGAACACTGTGACAAAACCCCGATTGTACTGAGTCCAAGTAGCAGGAGCTACGGACTGTTGCAACAGGCTCCAGATCCGCTCACCACCAGGTTCCACAAGTACTCCGGCATCGGTGACCCGTACGTCTTCGCTGTCGGCGCCAGCTGCCGGAACTGCAAAAATTGAAATTGAGAAAGGGCATCAGCAAGCTTGTTCTGAACCCCGGGGACGTGGCGAGCCCGAATGAATAAATTAAGATGCAAACAGCGTAAGACAAGTTCCCGCATCACCGCGTTCACCTTCAAGCATTTCGCAGCTTGCCGGTTCACCACCTCCACCACCCCCATGTTGTCACACCAGAAAATAACACGCCGATTCCGTAACTTCTCCGGCCACAACTCACATGCCACCAACAAGGGGAAAAGTTCCAGCAAGGTCACATTGCGAGTAATACCCGCCTGACACCAACCCTCAGGCCACGCTGCCGCGCACCAGTCCCCCTGACAATAAAGACCAAAACCCACACCGCCAGCAGCATCCGATTGCAGCTCGAGATCCACGGAAGAGACGTCGGGAAGATGAATCGGGAGCGACCCGTTAAACTGGGATAAGAATAAAGACCACATATGCAAGTCCGCTCGAATCCCCGCTGTAATCCGTACGAAGTGTCTACGATCACGTATACCCGACGTCGCCACTGCCAGACGACGAGAAAAGGCTCGACCCATAGGCAGTACCCGACAGGCAAAGTTAAAGGACCCCAACAAAGATTGAACCACCCTCAGAGTAGGTTTACGGGTGTCCCGAACAAGCGAAATCAAAGCTAACAACTGTCGCACTTTACCTGACGGGAGCCGAGTCACCATAGCCACCGAGTCAATCTCGATCCCCAAGAAAGTAAGACAAGTAGTGGGCCCTTCAGATTTATCAGCAGACAACGGCACCCCAAATTCAGCAGCCATGGCTTCGAAAGTAGATTTCAACAGACTACAATCACCAGAACCCGCCCCACCAACGAAAAGAAAATCATCCAGATAGTGAACCACCGACTCCCTCCCCGCACGACGAACAGTAACCCAATGCAGAAAGGAGCTGAACAACTCAAAGAATGCGCAAGAGACGGAACAACCCATCGGCAGACAGCGATCAAAGTAAAAGGCACCCTCGAACCGAAACCCCAGCAGAGGATACGAAGACGGATGAACCGGCAATAACCTAAAGGCTGACTCGATATCCACTTTAGCCAGCAAAGAACAACTGCCCGCCTGTCGAACGAGGTGTAAGGCACAGTCGAAGGAGGCATAGCGGACAGAGCAAAGATCGCGAGGAATACCATCATTCACCGAGCGCCCCACGGGCCTGGACAAATTATGGATCAGGCGATGTTTGCCCGGCTCATTCTTAGGGATAATCGCCAGAGGGGACAATACCATCACAGGGAACGGGCGCTCCTGAAAGGGCCCCGCAATTCGCGCCCGATCCAGTTCTTCACACAACTTACGTCGCACCTCCACCCGCAACTGAGACACCGAAGAAGCATTGGACGCCTGAACATTAGCCAAAGGAAGTGAATATGGAATAACAAAACCCTCACTAAAGCCCCGGACAAGCGTCGCAGCGGCCCGCGCATCACTGTAGAGGTCCAACCAAGGCCTCATGGCACCCACTCAGACCGGGGTGGGCAACCCCTGCACCCCGACCTCATTTAGCCAGGGTGGGAGGTGGCCCAGCTCCCTTCTTGGGGCACTTGAGCGCTGAGTGCCCTTGCCCGCACAAGGAGCAGGCATGACGGAAACGACAGTCCGTAAAGGAACAGGAAGATTTATTGAACTGCCAGCAAAGGCCAGGACCCCCCCCCCCCAGCCCCCGGGCCCCCAATGGGACGAAAGGAACGAGCCCCCCCAGAGACTTGAGACCCTGGTTCCCTGACGCACTCAATCCCGACCCCACAGGTTTCGACATATGAGTGAGCCACAGATTGATGTCCTGCTTACCCCAGGACATGTGCCGGTTTTCCTCCATCTTGTCGCGGAATGCTTCATCGTAGTTGAGCCACGACCACCCGCCGAACCGCTGATAAGCGTCGAGGAAGGAATCAGCATAGGCCAGCAACAGGCCGTAGTCCTGAGGGCGCTCCCGCCCCCAGACACTCACCAACCTCAAAAATGCACGCGTCAAATTCACAACATTACGGGACACCAAGCCCACCTTTTGCTTCCCCCCTCCTTCCTACTCTTCTTCTTCCGCCCACGCACTCTGCCCTCCAGAAGCCGAAAAACGTCAACGCACGTACGCTTCTGGATCTTACGACGGAGAGACCGCGTAACCTTCTCCCACAGTTCCGACAGCGCCACGAGAGCCGGAGCCCCCCAACTATCCCCCTCCTGCGCTGGCTTCTCACCCGCCCCCCGCCGAGGTGACCCTGCCGAGGAAGACGACGTCGAAGAGGAAGAGGAGGTTAAAGAAGACGAAGAGGACGAAGAAGAAGAATCCCTACTCCGACGGCCCTTCCTACGCTTCTTCTTCCCTTTCCGCTTCCCCCCCTTGTCCCCAACCCCAGCCTCTAAGGCCATGTTACCCGTGGTCCTGACTCCTCCAGGTCCGCTTCCCGCACCTGCCGCTCCAGGAGTGGCACACTCCGAAGCAACCACCATAACAGGGCTCTGGCTCGCCTGCATTGGCTCCTCAACTCCGGTCCGCGGGGCTTCCATCCGACCTCCAGTCGAAACTCCGGCAGAACAGGGCTCCATGAAGCGCTCACGTCCAGCGGCGGGATCCTGGGGGAAAAAATCCAAACAGGGGCCATCAACCTGCACAGTATGAGGAGAAGTTAACCCTGGGGGCCAAGCCCCCACCAACTGATCTCCCCCCCTTCCAACCTCCGAGACCCGCCCCCAAAAGAGGTGCCAGGGCCCCCAGACGGTGATGGAACAGCTCCTGGGAACGGAGGAGGACCCATAGCCCAGGGGCCGGATCCCCAAGGAGAACCCCAAGGCCCAAACGCCCATGGCGGCCACCAAGAGGTCGCCGGTGACCCATGACCCAACCTGGACGTGGAGGGAAACACGGGGGCATCCACCCCAACCTCACCCCTCACCCCAGAGGAATACGCCGGCCCACCCTGCTGACCAGGCTCGAACCCAGCCCAGACTCCCCTGGAACCACCCGGAGCTGCTAAAGGCACTTCAATAGAAGGCACACTCCCAGCAGCAGAAGCCCTCCCAGCTCCCTCAGTAGCAGCTGCTGAAGGCTCCACAGGCACACAGCCTGCTCGAGGGACGTCTCTACCCCTCCCACGGCCTCCCTGCAGCCTCCTTCTGCCCCTGCGGGCCGACCCCTCGCAGCCACTACCAGACAGCACCTCCCCCCCTACCTCCAGCGCTATCGCGGTTCGGGCAGCCGAACGCGAGCGCCGAGGAGGTAAAGATCGGCCCCTCCCACCAGAAGCACTCACCGGCTCCCGGTCTTCTTTGTCCAGCGAGTCTCCGGCTAACAGGGACAGCTCCGCGGGATCAGCAGCATCGGAGGTGGGTGCACGCGCCATCCTCCCGACCCGACACTTGCCGCCGACACCCTCCGCCGTTCGGACACCCGAAATCGAAACCGACCACGTGGCAGGCCTCAGGAATTCGCGAACCGCCGACCCCGACAAAAGCAGCCTCGGAGGACAAGAAACCATTACGTTCCTCCGAGAGCCCTGCTTATATACCCCCTCCCCACCCTACCCTGCGGCCCCGACTCGACCCTTTAGGAGGTCCCTCCCACAGCAGGAAAGACCTCCCCCCCTCAATTTAGCTTCCCTGCCTGCCTAACCGCCCCTTCCTAACTTTTACTCGACGGACGGCTCCGCGGGCCTCCCAGCTCCGCGTTAGAGCCGCCCGTCGAGACAAGCTCTCGGGCTTTTTATTCTTATTTTAATGTATTTTTTTTCTGGGAACTTATCAGTGTTTTTTATAATGGGAACAAAAATGGAAGAGAATTAATGTGTGTGGGATGAGGGGGTAACTAATTTCTTCAGCTAAATAATTCAATCCACCTCAAACAGACATAGGAGAACTCGCACACCATTCACACACCCTCCAACCAAAAACGTCAAAAGAAAAAAACTGTTCGACAACCTCCTAGCCATTCGAGCTGCAACACTCGACCCCCAACTCTACAACCAATTGACATCGACCACAGACTGCAAAACCTTCAAAAAGAAATAAAAACCCTTCTATTCAAAAAACACATAAAACCGAACTAACACAATCAGAACTGTCCCAAGCATCACCTGCAACTACTCCATATGTACTTCTGATGTCATGACAATTCAGACATAATTTATGTTATGTTATGTTTGGAATATAAGAAAATTTTTCACTGCCTGTTTCTATTCTGACCATTTATTCAGTTTCATGGTCATTACATAAGAACATAAGAACATAAGCAGTGCCTCCGCCGGGTCAGACCATAGGTCCATCCTGCCCAGCAGTCCGCTCTCGCGGCGGCCCAAACAGGTCACGACCTGTCTGAATAACCAGAAGGGGCCCCCTTGCCACCTTGGTTTCCCATTGAAGTCCTATCTTCCCATCGAAGTCCTAACCCTCCGGTCTTGCACATTCACGACTTGGTTGGGTTTCCATACTTATTACCTGGTTAGCTTTCTATACTTGTATTACATCCCAGCACCTCTCTCAGTATCCCACGATCCCTTTATCCCTCAGGAATCCGTCCAATCCCTGTTTGAATCCCTGTACTGTACTCTGCCTGATCACTTCCTTCGGTAGTGCATTCCAAGTGTCCACGACCCTTTGGGTGAAGAAAAACTTCCTTGCATTTGTTTTGAACCTATCTCCCTTCAGTTTCTCCGAATGCCCCCTCGTACCTGTTGTCCCCTTCAGTCTGAAGAATCTGTCCCTATCCACCCTCTCTATGCCCCTCATGATCTTGAAGGTCTCTATCATATCTCTCCTGAGCCTCCTCTTTTCCAGAGAGAAGAGCCCCAGCCTATCCAACCTCTCGGTGTATGGGCAGTGTTCCAGCCCTCTTACCAGTTTCGTTGCTCTCACTTGGACTCTCTCAAGTACCGCCATGTCCTTCCTGAGGTATGGCGACCAATATTGAACGCAGTATTCCAGATGCGGACGCACCATCGCTCGATACAATGGCATGATGATTTCCTGCGTCCTGGTTGTTATGCCCCTCTTTATGATGCCCAGCATCCTGTTGGCTCTTTTCGAGGCTGCTGCGCACTGTGCAGATGGCTTCAGTGATGCATCCACCAGCACACCCAAGTCTCTTTCAAGTCTGCTGTCTCCCAACAATGCCCCCCCCAATTTGTAATTGAACAACGGGTTCTTTTTCCCTATATGCATGACCTTGCATTTTTCCACGTTAAAGCGCATTTGCCATTTGTTTGCCCAGTCTTCCAGCTTGTCCAGGTCCCTTTGCAGGTCCTCACACTCCTCCCTGGACCTAACTCTGCCGCACAGTTTGGTATCGTCTACAAATTTTATAACCTCGCACTTTGCCTCCTTTTCCAGGTCATTTATAAATATGTTGAAGAGTAATGGCCCCAGCACCGATCCCTGTGGCACACCGCTCGTGACTCCCCGCCAGTCAGAATATTGGCCCTTTACTCCGACCCTCTGCAGTCTACCCGACAACCAGTGCTTGATCCATCTGTGCACATCCCCTCCCACCCCGTGGTTCCACAGCTTCCTAAGCAGCCTTTCATGTGGCACCTTGTCGAAAGCCTTTTGAAAATCGAGGTAAATGATGTCTATGGGTTCCCCATTGTCCTGTATTTTTTTACATGGGGGGAGGTGTCAAAAATTGATGGGCCCCGGGTGCCACATACCCTAGGTACACCACTGACTAAATGCACCCTCTAATAACTCCTGATAAACTCTAGGTCCTTGACTGTTGCCACTCTACATTTTTTGCCATGCATTTATCACCCCTTTTGCTTAGTACATACACAGTCTTACAGCCCACTCTTCTCTTCTTGCCTTGTTTTTTAAGGGCTCCCTTTTTAGGCCCAATCTGTTTGACATGAAGTTTGAAGCTGAGTCAAGAGCACTAACATGTGGAACTGGAAGGTCCCAATCGATCGTCCCACAGCCCCATCCCCACCCCTCTCTTGAACTCCCCACCCCACCCCACCACCACTTAATAACTACCGGACACCAATTTGTTGGAAAAAATAGGCCGCAGCCCTTTTTATTGGACTAAACAAGAAATAAACCACAACTTGTTATAACATCCGAGCTACCATATAAACAATTTTATACCTAAATCCCCAATTCCACGCCATCCTCAGCCAGGGCCTGGGGGTGGCATGACCTTGATGCCCCTTAGTATGCTATTCTCTGATGCTCGCTCCCCCTGAGTTCGCGTCCTCTTACGGCTCATCACCTGATGAGCCCACCCCTCAAAACCTTTGGTAGCTCGGGACACTGCAGCTGCGACATCCCACACTCCAGCACCAACCGAACCACCCACGGAAGGGAGGGAAGGCCGCTCGCAGGAGCCAGGAACCCCCTGACCCTGGAAGTTCCCAGCCTTTTATACCCTCTCTCTCGAACCTTCCATGCCCCAGCCAATCAGAGGATCTGACCGGATGGGGCGGGAACTCTACCCTAACTTCTTCCTGCCGAGACTACTCCCAACGGGCGATAGCTGGGCCCTCCAGCCCAGTATTAACTTTCGCCCATCGAGACTGGCTCTCGGGCTTACACATTCTGCTTCACTGCCCCTGACTCTTTCAGATCTGTACCTTTTTGCCATGCAGTCATCTATCTACCAGATCCCATGTGTAATATGGTGAAGGTCAGTCTCTCCCAAAACAAAGAGAAACTGCAGAAACACGTACAATGATGCAGGCTAAATTTATTATATCAAATAATTGAGTGCGGTTAATAATACCACCTTAAAAATAAACCAAGGGGCCCGGTTAACACGCCTTCATCAGGGGTCCCAGGTCGATGAAGGTGTGTTAACCGAAACACAGACCGTGTCGGGTCCCTTGATTTGTTTTTAAGGTGGTATTATTAACCGCACTCAATTATTTGATACAATAAATTTAGCCTGCATCATTGTACGTGTTTCTGCAGTTTTTCTGTGTTTTGGCTCTGCATCCCTCACTGCAGACTTTGTTGGTTCTTTCCCCCCTTTGTTTGCAAAGGTCAGTCTCTCACCATCTGGGGCCATAGGCAAAGCCCTCATAAGATAAAGCACTTGACTCAGGGTTACCACAGTCCAGGGCTGTGTTTCAATGTATCTAACATGTTGCTTTTCCAGTGTCTCTTTACATTGCATCGATATTTCCAGCGTCTTTTCAGCCATACGAGTTCAAATTCAAGATATTCCAACTTGTGCGTCACATGCAGCAGCACTCAGTGTCCCCTGAGGAAGGCATATCCATATGCCAAAACCTGGATCCTTGTTGGGACGATACGCATTTTAAAAAATTAATATTGTTTGTTGGGGGCACATCTTTCTTGCTTTTTTTCTTTAGGTCTATTAGTACAGTAAGGCAAGATTTTCTCTTTGTTTGGTTTGTCTAGTATTACACTGGCTAGTAGCATAAGGTCAGTCACCCCCAGAGATAGTCCTAAGCCTTTCCAAGCTTCAAACGACTACAACTGTCTTATAACTAAACTTCATATATGTCCTGTGTTTTGTTGTGTAGGCACTTCTAAGTATTACTTTGCTCAACTGTAGGGAGGTCAAATACTAGCAGCTGCCTCATTCATTTTTCCAACTCCTTTGGGTTATCAAAGCTTAGGTTCTTGTTCTGATGTGGATGCGATACCCAAGCTGGGCACTGTAAGATCTTAACCATTTTCTGATAATGCTTCCTTGAATATGGGACCACAGCTTTCAATCATGCTGCCACCTTAGTGAAGTATTTATTTATTTTACATATTTATACACCACTTATAGCCTTAGGGCTCCTTTTACGGAGCCGCGTTAGCGGCTTTATCGCACGCAACTTTTTAGCGCAAGCTAACCCCTGCGCTAGCCGAAAAACTACCGCCTGCTCAAGAGGAGGCGGTACCGGCTAGCGCGGCCGGCAAATTAGCGCGCACTATTACACACGTTAAACCGCTAATGTGGCTTCGTAAAAGGAGCCCTAAGTGGTTCACATTAAGGTAATCAAGCTTATCTCACATTCTACCTAATGTACCTGAGCCAATGGGGGATTAAGTGACTTGCCCTGGGTCACAAGGAGCAGCGTGGGATTTGAACCCACAACCTCAGGGTGCTGAAGCTGTAGTTCTAATCACCCTCATAGGGCAGCTCCCTCTTTTGCCAGCATTTCAGCAATATTTTCTTTTTGTTTGCATAGTTGAACACTGGGCTTGGTCTCTGCTTGTCCCTTTGCTCTGGTTCCATATGCCCCTTCATTCTATAATCTTAAGCAAATGTATGTGTCTTGGACACACATTAGTGTACATGGGTTGCAGAAGCAGTTATGCACATGTTAATTGAATAATAAGGCACAAATTGGCACTGACAATCAAATATTGGAGCTATTTGACACTAATTAGTACTAATTTGCAGCTGCATATGTAGAATTTCAAGTCATTGGCAAACAGTATGTGTGATGTTGTTTCTGGATTTTTACTTTCTTTAGGATTAAGACTAAATCCATAGCCTGAAGACTTCAGAACATAAGAATTGCCATACAGGGATATTCTGAAGGTCCATCAAGATCAGTATTCTGTTTCCAAAAGTAGCCAACCAAGGTCACAGGTTCCTGCCAAGGTCCCAAGCAGTAAAACAGATTTTACACTGCTAGGAATAAGCAGTGGATTTCCCAAGCCATCTCAATAATGGCCTATGGACTTCTATTTTAGGAAATTATCCAAACCTTTTTTAAACCCTGCTATGCTAACTGATTTCATCACATTCTCTGGCAACAAATTCCAGAGTTTAATTACATGTTGAGTAAAGAAATATTTTATCTGCTTTGTTTTAAATCTACTACTTAGTACCTTCATTGTATGCCCCCTAATCCTAGTAATTTTGGAAACAGAATGCAAGCTATTGATATTTACCTTTTCACTCCACTCAGTATTTTATAGACCTCTATCATATCTCCCCTGAGCCATCTCTTCTCCAAGATGAAGAGCCCTAGTTGCTTTAGCCTTTCCTCATAGAGAAGTCATCCCATCCCTTTTATCATTTTTGCCACCTTTCTTGGTACCTTTTCTAATTCCGCCAGTGGCATACCAAGGGAGGGGGGGGCGGTCCACCCCGGGTGCACGGCTTGGGGGGGTGCACAGCCGGCCAGGTCCGGGTCTTCCTGCCCTTCCTTTCCCACGGCCGTGCCGCTACGATCCTACCTCCCCCACTGACAAGAAGTCTTTCCGACATCAATTCTGATGTCGGAGAGGACGTTCCGGGCCAGCCAGGCAGTGATTGGCTGGACCGGAACGTCCTCTCCGACGTCAGAATTGACGTCGGAAAGATTTCTTTTCAGCGGGGGGAGGTAGGATGGTAGCGCGCGGGCTGGGGGAAAGGAAGGGGAGAGGCAGCATGGAGGGCAGGATGTAGGCAGGCAAGCTGGCTGGCTTTAGCAAGGGAGGAAGATAGGTAGACAGGCAGGCTGGCTTTGGGGTGGCCAAAATCTGGAAGGTAGTGGGGGGATATAAAGGCACTAGAGGCACTATGTACAGAGGACAGAGGCACTGGGGCCACCATGGACACGGGACGGAGGCACTGGGGGCACTAAGGACACAGGACGGAGGCACTGGGGGCACTAAGGACACAGGATGGGGGCACTGGGGGCACTATGACACAGGATGGGGGCACTGGGGGCACTATGGACACAGGACAGAGGCACTAAGGAGATGAGAAGGAGGCACTAGGGGCACTAAGGTCACAGGAAGGGGGCACTGGGGGCCTTATGGACACAGGAAGGAGGCACTGGGGGCACTATGGACACAGGAAGGAGGCATTGGGGGCACTATGGACACTGGAAGGAGGCACTGGGGGCACTATGGACATGGGATGGAGGCACTGGGGGCACTAAGGACACAGAACAGAGGCACTGGAGGCACTAAGGACACAGGATGGGGGCACTGGGGGCACTATGGACACAGGACGGAGGCACTAAGGAGATGAGAAGGAGGCACTGGGGGCACTAAGGACACAGGAAGGGAGCACTGGGGGCTCTATGGACACAGGAAGGAGGCACTGGGGCACTATGGACACTGGAAGGAGGCACTGGGGGCACTATGGACATGGGATGGAGGCACTGGGGGCACTATGGACACAGGAAGGAGGCACTGGGGGCACTATGGACATGGGACGGTGGCAGTGGGGGCACTATGGACATGGGAAGAAGGCACTGGGGGCACTAAGGACACAGGACGGAGGCACTGGGGGCACTAAGGACACAGGATGGGGGCACTGGGGGCACTATGACACAGGATGGGGCACTGGGGGCACTATGGACACAGGACAGAGGCACTAAGGACACAGGAAGGGGGCACTGGGGGCCTTATGGACACAGGAAGGAGGCACTGGGGGCACTATGGACACCGGAAGGAGGCATTGGGGGCACTATGGACACTGGAAGGAGGCACTGGGGGCACTATGGACATGGGATGGAGGCACTGGGGGCACTAAGGACACAGAACAGAGGCACTGGAGGCACTAAGGACACAGGATGGGGGCACTGGGGGCACTATGGACACAGGACGGAGGCACTAAGGAGATGAGAAGGAGGCACTGGGGGCACTAAGGACACAGGAAGGGGGCACTGGGGGCTCTATGGACACAGGAAGGAGGCACTGGGGGCACTATGGACATGGGACGGTGGCACTGGGGGCACTATGGACACAGGAAGGAGGCACTGGGGGCACTATGGACATGGGACGGTGGCAGTGGGGGCACTATGGACATGGGAAGAAGGCACTGGGGGCACTAAGGACACAGGACGGAGGCACTGGGGGCACTAAGGACACAGGATGGGGGCACTGGGGGCACTATGACACAGGATGGGGCACTGGGGGCACTATGGACACAGGACAGAGGCACTAAGGACACAGGAAGGGGGCACTGGGGGCCTTATGGACACAGGAAGGAGGCACTGGGGGCACTATGGACACCGGAAGGAGGCATTGGGGGCACTATGGACACTGGAAGGAGGCACTGGGGGCACTATGGACATGGGATGGAGGCACTGGGGGCACTAAGGACACAGAACAGAGGCACTGGAGGCACTAAGGACACAGGATGGGGGCACTGGGGGCACTATGGACACAGGACGGAGGCACTAAGGAGATGAGAAGGAGGCACTGGGGGCACTAAGGACACAGGAAGGGGGCACTGGGGGCTCTATGGACACAGGAAGGAGGCACTGGGGGCACTATGGACATGGGACGGTGGCACTGGGGGCACTATGGACACAGGAAGGAGGCACTGGGGGCACTATGGACATGGGACGGTGGCACTGGGGGCACTATGGACATGGGAAGAAGGCACTGGGGGCACTAAGGACACAGGACGGAGGCACTGGGGGCACTAAGGACACAGGATGGGGGCACTGGGGGCACTATGACACAGGATGGGGCACTGGGGGCACTATGGACACAGGACAGAGGCACTAAGGAGATGAGAAGGAGGCACTGGGGGCACTAAGGACACAGGAAGGGGGCACTGGGGGCCTTATGGACACAGGAAGGAGGCACTGGGGGCACTATGGACACAGGAAGGAGGCATTGGGGGCACTATGGACACTGGAAGGAGGCACTGGGGGCACTATGGACATGGGATGGAGGCACTGGGGGCACTAAGGACACAGAACAGAGGCACTGGAGGCACTAAGGACACAGGATGGGGGCACTGGGGGCACTATGGACACAGGACGGAGGCACTAAGGAGATGAGAAGGAGGAACTGGGGGCACTAAGGACACAGGAAGGGGGCACTGGGGGCTCTATGGACACAGGAAGGAGGCACTGGGGCACCATGGACACTGGAAGGAGGCACTGGGGGCACTATGGACATGGGATGGAGGCACTGGGGGCACTATGGACACAGGAAGGAGGCACTGGGGGCACTATGGACACGGGACGGTGGCACTGGGGGCACTATGGATACGGGACGGAGGCACTGGGGGCACTAAGGACACAGGATGGAGGCACTGGGGGCACTAAGGACACAGGATGGGGGCACTGGGGCACTATGGACACAGGACGGAGGCACTGGGAGCACTAAGGACATGGGAAGGAAGGAGGGAGGGAATAGAAAGGGACAATTGTTGGGCCTGAGTGCAGAAAGAAAGAAAGGAAAGAAAGGATACACAGTCAATTAATAGATGTCACCTTTTGATGAAAAAAATAAATGGTCACGCCTCTGACTTACTTTCGCTGCAGCAGAGTCGGCAGCCGTGCTGAGGTGCAGGAAGGTCCCGCGCTGACTCATCTGCCAGCTCTGCTCCGGAAGAAGTAAGTTATGTCGGAGGGGGTGGACCCAGCAGACGCAGTCATTGCGGGACTTTGCTACAACTCCCTGCGTCTGCTGGGTCCACCCCCTCCGCCATAACTTATTTCTTCTGGAGCAGAGTCAGCAGACGAGTCATCGTGGGACCTTCCAGAATGCAGCTGCTGAGTCCACTCCAGAGCAAGTGCGTCGGAGTGGGGTAGACTGGCAGCCGGCAGCTACAATCATCGTGGGGCCTTGCTGCATGAAGGGAGAGAAAGGAGCAGGATTGCTGGAATGGAAGAGTGGTGGAGGAAAAGAAAGGGGGCAGGGTGGTATGGAAGGGTGGTGATGATAGAATTGATGCAGAGAGAAAGGGGAGAGACATAAGGGGGAAGGATATTGGAGGGAGAGAAAGGGGACAGATACTGATTGAAGAGGGGTAGATGGCGAGAGAAAGGGCAGACATTGGATGGTAGTGGGGAGCCTATGCTGGATGGAAGTGCAGATGGGAGAGATAAGGGAGCAAATGCAGGAAGGAAATGGGAGGAGAGAAAGAGGGGAGCAGACGCTGGATGGAAGTGGACAGAGAGAGGAGAAGGTACTAGATGGAAGGCTTGGAGAAAGAGGGTACATGATGGAAGGAGGGGATAAATAAAAGGAGGGCACATGATGGGGAGAAAAGGATTGAGTTAGGGAAACACTGGAGGGGGTGAGGGAAAGAGGTGGCAAGCTTTAGGTAGACAGTAAAAAAGGACATTGATGAGAGGGTAGTAAGAACGTAATCTAGACAGATGCAGAAAAGGAAAATGAAGGAAAAAAGGGAAAGGGATTGCAGAGGAGAGGTGTGGGAGAGGGAAGGAGAGGAGAGAGATGCCATACCAATGGGGGTGAAAGGAGAGATGGAAGGGGGAGGCATACAGTTTCTGGAAGGGGCATAGAAGGAGAGAAGATGCCATATAGGGGAAGAGAGACCACAGACAGTGAATGGAAGGAAGAGAGTTACAAGAAGATGAGGAAAGCAGAAACCACAGAAGACAAAGGTAGGAAAAAATTTTGTATTAATTTATTGCTTTAGGAGACATATGTCACTGTTTCAGTGGTGCACTGTATGCACAGTCCAGCTTCTTACTGGTTCAAGTTTATTATTATTATTCAAGTTTATTAGGTTTTTTTTATTTACCGCCTATCAAGGTTATCTAAGCGGTTTAACAATCAGGTACTCAAGCATTTTCCCTATCTGTCCCGGTGGGCTCACAATCTATCTAACGTACTTGGGGCTATGGAGGATTAAGTGACTTGCCCAGGATCACAAGGAGCAGCGCTGGATTTGAACTCACAACCCCAGGGTGCTGAGGCTGTAGCTTCAACCACTGCGCCACACACTCCTCCTCCTTTGTCTATGTATTTCTATTTTATCCCCCCTTTTACAAAACTGTGGAGCGTTTTTTAGCACCAGCCGTGGTGGCAGCAGCTCTGATGCTCAGAATTCTATGAGCATCAGAGCTGTTACCACCATGGCTAAAATTCACACTACAGTTTTGTAAAAGGGGGAGGGGTTAGTTTGTGATGACATATTCCATACTAGGCGAAGGTGTGTTCTGTGTTCTGTGTGTTCGAAAGACATTTTTTTTTGTTAGGATTGACTGCAGGATTGATCTGTACTAGTCTGGCTTGTTTAGTTTTACAATGGACGTATTGATGTTGTACTGTTCACTGCAGTATGTAAGATGCTGCCTTTTCCTAGGTACTCATGTGTGATATGTGGCTTGTTACTAAAAATCATGTTTTTCGTACAGATGGGGGGGGTGTCAAAAAATGATGGGCCCAGGGTGTCACATAAGCTAGGTATGCCATTGAATTCCGCTATATCCTTTTTGAGATACGGTGAATAGAATTGCACACAGTTTACAAGATGTGGGCATATCATAGAGCGATACAAAGGCATTATAACATTTTCATCTTTGTTTCCCATTCCTTTCCTGATAATTCCTTGCTTTCTTAGCTGCCAGTGCACACTGAGCTGAGGGTTTCAATGTATCCTCAAACATAGGTAGCGGAATTTTTTTTGTTTGGGGGTGGGCCCAAAAGCTCCACCCAAGACTCTACCCAAGCTCTGCCCAAGACCCCACTCCATAATAGTACTAATTCTAATGCCATTTTTTCCATTCATTCTTCATACACACACAATATAATCTTATTAACAATACATAATGGTAACCACAAAAAATTTTAATTAACATTTATATTCTGAGGTCAAGACAGATGACTTTAAAATATGCAATGTCACCTCACTAACTGCTACAGAAAACCCCCGTTCAGTGCCAAACAAGTACTTCAAAAAGTTATACAAAGCACTGCAAAGAGCATTAGAATAGAAACAATATCTTTTGTCCCTCCCCACCAACCCTATGCCCAAAATTTCTCCTTCCATCAACCCACTCCAACACAATGCACCATACTCTCCTCAAGAAAGTTGCAATGGCCATTTTATAGCCAGAGCTGTG
This sequence comes from Geotrypetes seraphini, assembly GCF_902459505.1. Lineage (NCBI taxonomy): Eukaryota > Metazoa > Chordata > Amphibia > Gymnophiona > Dermophiidae > Geotrypetes > Geotrypetes seraphini. The sequence goes on along the minus strand of NC_047089.1, from coordinate 166,770,835 downwards.
ATAAGCAGAAGTGGGCATCAATCCTGCCTGTAGGATCCCCTAGAGGCCTAGACCAATGGTATTCAACCCAGTCCTAAGGGACCACCTGACCAGTCGGGTTTTCAAAATGTCTGTCATTCATATTCATTGTGGATATCCTGAAATCCTGACTGGCCAGGTGGTCCCTGAGTACTGGGTTGAATACCATTGCCCTAGACCACCAGAAATATACAAAGTAGGCTTGGATGTGGGGGAGGGATGGGGTGGTTTTTTTGAGGCCTTTCAGTCATCAGAGGTTGAAGGGATGAGGATCCAGATCGTGGGAGAGGGAAGGGGAAATTGGAAGGGTGAGGGCACTTGCCTTAATTATGAGAATCTTAGCTGATATTCATAAGTATCTTATGCAGGTCCCAGCTGAATATTAGCCGGGAGTCACATAAGACTGGGCACCTAGCATATGCTGGCATGGCCCCAGGTATTCAATGCTGGTGCTCAGGCTTGGCCCCATATTGAATAACCAGGACCATTTTTATTTGTTTAAAATAACACTGACCTCTGCCAGCTGAATTATTGACAGGACATTCTTTAATTAACCATAAATGGAAAGATGACCTCTTAGCAATAGCACCATGAGACTGTTGCTAGGGTTCATATAGAGTCCCTGATTCCTCTTTATAGCCCTTTTCCTTCTCACTCCACTATGGCAATATTCCACTGCACAATTACCCATGAAGCTCATCTGCCCACAATGTGAAGTTTACCTTCCTGGTGGTCCTCCCTTGAAGACTCGGCATGTCAATAAAGGCATGTCAGACTGGAGCCTTCACTGTTCTCCTGATCACACACAGATATTCTCCCTGCCCCTATTTTACCAATAGAGCAATACTGAGCATGGGGGAAGTTTGTCACTTAACCCCTTATAGAGATGCTATAGTTGCAAGGGTGCAAGATATTATGGGAATGTGACCATATAGATATACTTTTGAAACAGGCAACCCCCCTGTGCTATTTGTGAGGAGTATAGGAGAGCACCACACTGTGGCCTGGGACCTCATGAGCTACACACCCCTTAACACATTTGGAAAGCCTCATGCCTATATGGATTGCTAGCAAACCTGATTTGAGCACAGTTGATCCAGGCAATGATAATTTGCCATTTATGCAGGCCATTGTATATCCTGAGTTATGCAGAATCATATTAATCCATTGCATCACTCAATCCAATATTCCTCTTGGCAGGTTTGTGGGATATGGATGGAGTTCTGTAACTTCTGATGTGCCCTGCTGGCACACATTCCTCCTGCCTTGCCCTGTGATAGCACTTCTCTGGGAATGGCTGTATTCCTACTGATCCTAATGAACAGTCTCTGCAAGGCCCTAAACATGCAAACATGTGACACTTTTGCTTCCAGGTGATGTTATGTTAAATGGTATAACGCATGTTAAAAAATTTCTATTAAAATAAATGTTTGATAAAAGCTGAAAAACACCCCCAAATTAGGTCAAAATTTGAAATAACTAAACAAGGGTTGTTGTTTTTCTTTGCTTCTGCAGTCCCTACCTTTTCCATCTACATTGATGCAGCATCTTGGCCTAATAGGTGAGGATGTTTCAAGACACCTTCTAGCATCAATGCAGCCCTGAGCATTCATAACAAAAGCATATTGCAACGGACATTGACAGGAATACACCTATGCACTAATGAACAGGTGCACCTCCCATGTTTCCGGGTGATGACACACCTTCCAAATTCTAATGCACATTTCAGATGCTAAAATTCAATGTGCTAATACACAAGACACCTCCAGCATGATGAAGTGTCAAGCAGCTTTCAGGGCACGGTTTGCTTGTCTCCATAGCCATATGGTATCGCTAGGAAAATCAACATCAAACAAACCCAAAGGAATTTGTTTGATGTTGTTTTATTGATGTTTAATGTCTTTGAAGGTTGTTCTCTTTTATAACCTCTCTATTTCCTGATTCCTCTTGCAGATCACCATGCATGTACCAAAATACTGCATTTGGCATCCAAACACCTATATAATGGTATTATAATCACAAAGAACATTGGCAGAAATATCATGTGTATCAATTTTCATGACAGTGGTATTCTCTGCTTATAAATCCATGGCAATACCTAATCTGGATATGCCATAACCCTATATAGGCCCCCTTTTTTGAAGCCGCGTTAGACTTTTTTATTTCTGGCCATGGCGGTATTAGCTCTGACGTTCATAGAATTCTTAGGAACATCGGAGCTAATACCGCCGCAGCCAGAAATTAAAAAAAGCCTAACGCGGCTTCGTAAAAGGAGGCCAGTTTTTCTGCAGTGCTGTAAATGTTATTTCTTTTTCATATTGTTTCATAGTCGTCCTATTATTCCGTTTTGATTTGCTTTTTCTAAGTTTACCTCACTGATTGTATTTTATGTTTACATATGATCATTTTAATATTGTTATGCTGTTAACAAAACTGTAACGTTAAAGTCCCCCATGGGAATGCAAGGGGTGTCTTTAGCGTTTAGTATGGGCTAATCGTTAGCTTGGGCTAACGTAGTTAATGCTCTCTAGGGAATTCCCCTCAAACCACCTAAGTTAACTGGACATATCAAACCGCATAAAACTCGATCCTATCTTTATCCAGATTCACTTAGGCGGTTAACTGCTGAATATTGCATGTAACCAGATAAGAGACAGCAGACCAAATACACCTGAATATTCAAAGTCATGACCTGGCATTGAATACTTGGACTGCTGATGGCCAAAAATACACTAGTTGGCAATAGCTAAATATTTACTCCATAGAGATCAATATTTGATGTAATTATTCATAATAATAATAGCAGACCAACAAAGATAATCAGTAGCCTCAAAACTGTGTTCCAAAGTGTGATAACACCTCACTTTGATTATTGATTAGCAGGATTATGGAAGAATGCTCTTCGAATGCTACAAATTGCACATAAAGCTACGGGCAGGGTCTTGATGGAATTATCATAATATGAACCCTCCAGATGCAGAACAACACTGTGGGGTAGTCTACGTCACCAGGATGGTTCTACCAGCCACAGGAATGGACCTAGGTACCACAGAAATTGGGTTGTACAGAAGACAGAATATGGAACCAGGACTTCCAAGAGTTTAAAATTGTAAAGTTTATTGGTGCAAAAACCAATAAAATGTGTCTGTCTTCTGTATTATCAAACTATGATCATATCACTGCTATTTAAGTTGCACTGGCTTCCTATCAATTATAGGATGCAGTATAAGATTTTGATATTGGTGTAAGTTTTGATTAACGACATATCCCCTGTGACTGCTGCTAGTTTGCATTTACGTTAGTCATCAAGGTCATTAAGAACAGCCTTTCTTACCCCTCTCTTTAACTAAGCCATGCAGCGCGGCAAATGCCCCGACACCCATTCTGTTCATAAGGGTGACAGATCATTTGCCAAGCGGCACTCAGCTCTGCAGCTTAGTAAAAGAGGGTTCAATCAACTAGATGCGCCTTCATTTGCAATGATAATATCATGAAAATAATCAAAATTCTATTTTTTTTTTTACAATATAGGACAAATGATGAATTTGGATAATTTTTTAAAATCTTTGAAGACAGTGTTGTTCCAACCCGCTTTTGACATTTCTTGCAATAGGACATAATGTAGCAGATAATGAAGTTGAGGTTGTTTCTTGTTCATATGAAGTGATAGCCAGACTCAGGATGAGAAACTGGGAGTTGCTCATTGTATATGTTCTTGTTTGTTTTCTGTTATGATTTTAATTATGGGCGTTACAAAGAGGATGGATTGTTCTGTTCCACCTAGAATTGTAGATTGAGCAGAACAGACATGCTTTGATAAAAATAATAATTTTTAAAAAACCTTAAAACTAAAGTTTAGCGGTCGAATGGGATCTCATAAATAGTTGCCCTATTTTTAATCATTAAAACGTTGGCTGGTTAGTGCTGAATATCAGCAAAACTGGTTAAGTTTCAAGTTCAAGTTTCAAGTTTTATTAATTTTGATATACCAACCATCAAGTTAATATCTGGCCGGTTAACAATATATTTAAAAGAAAGAGAAGCTAAAAGAAACTAAAAAAAAAAGGTATTGTGTATATACAAATAACATTACCAGACGAACTAGACAGTGAGGATAGAAGGGAAGGGAGGGTGAAGTTACATATTTGAGAAGAAAAATGGAGATAGTAGGGTTAGGATAAAACATAATGGAAAGGGACGCTTTAAAGAAAGCGGTTATTATTGATAAATAGAATAAAAGAAAAAAAAAAGAAAAAAAAAAAAAAAACTTTTTAGATGTTAAAAAATACTCAGATAGTCAATGCTGATTGCTGGAAATGACCCGGCATTGAATATCTGGGTCTAATGCTGGCGGCGGACAGCAAAAGTGCTTCTCGCCACCAGCTGAATATCAGTCCCTTTGCTTTTCACGCACAACAGTCCTGCTGAGTACCCACAAGGATTTTTAAGAATCTGGAGCTAAACCAGTTAAGGTGTTTTTTACAGACATACCCCCTCTTTTTTACTGTGCGCTTTGCTTTTTAGTGCCTGGTAAATATTAGTGAGCACTAATCATGTGCTAAACTCTAATGTGTGCATGTTATACTATGGATGCATTAGCGGTTAGTGCATGCGTTGATTTAGCACGCGCTAAACGCACATTAAAACGCGTAGCGCACCTTAGTATAAGAGGGCCATGGTCTGTCTTTGCTGTACCTCTGCAAAGGTGCTCGTACTGTTGCAACTAGCGATTTTAAGGTGTTGTTTTTCATTTTGTGTTAAGCAGGTTATTGTATTTAATCTTAAATGTGAAATGTTAGTAGTCTTATTACATGTTATTGCTTGTTATTTTTATTATGTGTGTTGTATTGTTACCTGCATAGAATTGTTGGATGTGTGGGATATAAATTTTAAATAAATTAATCATAATCACAAAATCACCAATTTTTATCCAACCTGATGGTAAGTTTCAGAACATCTGCCTCAGGGGTCCAATGATCACATGATTGCAAATAATTTATAATGTACATGTGTATTTCAGCAATTTAGGCACAAACATTTACACCAGCTTTACAGCTGATGCAAATGTTCACATGTAAGCTATAGGCACATATTTTACCTAATACTCTACAATTTTACAAAATTAAATAGACATCAACTTTTCTTACAGAATAGTACCCTATAGATTTCAGCAGTATATCCCATCTCTTGAACATAAAAACACATTTGATGCAGACGTTCTGTTTAGCATTTTGGAATATTTTTTTATTACCCCTTTCCCTCCATTGTTCTTCCCTCTTTTTCTTTTTAAAAATTGTAACTTTTCTTTTTATTATTATTATTTATTTATTCATTTTCCAATGAACATATGACAAGATTAGACTTGTTACAGAAACGTGGTAGATATTAAATTTACCAGAAGAAACAAAAATAAAAAAAACTAGAAATTTTTTATCTCTTATATAGTCCACAAATAAAGGGAGTGAACTCAAATATAAGGAGTATCAATACTAGAAAATATAAAAATTGTAACTTTTCAACCTACTTGCCTTTTGTGTCTAGTATTGTTTTTCTGTTGTTTGCATTAGTCTCTGTTTTCAATTACCTTTTATATATATTTGTTAATTTTTATGTAAACCACTTAGAACCTAAAATAGTCAGTATCTCAAATTGAAATAAACTTGAAACTTTATTTATCGAGGATATGTTGGAAATCTGACTAGCTATTTGAAGCTCTAGATTAGGGTGATCCAGTGGCATAGTAAGAGTAGGAGATGCCCGAGGTGGTGGCACCTCCCGTGCCCCCATACCCCTGTGCCCTCCTCTCCAAGCCTCCATTTTCTCTCCTTCCTGCTCCTTCCTGCCCCCATTCCACACTTGTGCTCTCCCTCCCTCCCATACCTCTTAATCTTCACCAGCTCAAATTGTTAATGCAAGCATGCACCTCGCACCAGCATTGGATTCCCTCTGATGTCACTTCCTGGCCCCGTGACCCAGAAGTGATTCAGAGGGGAACTAGGCTGGCATGAGCAATTGGCAGAAGTTGTTCGCGCTAGAGAAGATAATACGGAGGTACTAGGTGGGGGGGGAGGGATGGCACAAGGGTGGCATGGTGAGGCAGGGTGGGGCAGAGAGGTGTCAGCACCTCCCCAACTTGGCGCCCGGGGTGGTATGCACCCCACCCCCTTACTACACCACTGTGGTGATCATATGTAAAAAGGAATGAGAATAGAACTAAAATCCTTTTTTGTTGAGGATAGCAGAAATAAACCTATCTTTATCAAGTGCTCTTTTTATCAAGCAGCAGTAGAGCCTTTTATGTTCTGACGCTCATTCAATTCCTATTAATGTTGGAGCCAGTCCACGGTAAAAGGCTCTACCACTGCTTGATAAAAGGAGCCCTAAATTAGGTAAAAATCAGGTATGAACCAGCCCCTTCTGAAATGGAGTTACCCAGTCATCATACTTTATATTTGCATGCATGAACACTTTTCAGTATAGACTGTCAAATATTAATATAAATCCTCCTCCAAATCTCATGCCTGTGGATTCCTGTTGTTACTTAGGGAAAAAAAATAGACTCTCTGCAGCCTTTCTTTCATTCCTTGGGGTATATGTGAGCAGCTGTGGACAGCTGTAATGCTAGTCAATGGACCTCGCAGGTCTCAATTAGTTTCTTTCAGACTTTCCATTGGATTCACTAGGGTCTGGATACATCCATGAACTGATTTATTTGTACAGCATAAGTTATTCAGCAATGTGATGTAATTAATTAGAAGGTTATCCGTTCTTAGTGGTGTTCTGTGGGCAGTAAGAAAGCTCATATGTGATCACAATCAGGCAAGTGTCATTTATGTACTGTTGCTTTCTGCAATAACCATAGTTAGCACTGCAAAGTTCATAAACGGAGGCTGAGATGATTCAGTGTGCATCAGGACTAGAGTAGCTCAGATTGTATCGTGAAGCATATACAACGTTATTGGGGTTTCTACACTAGCCAGTTGTTCCATAAACCTATTATGGAAATTATAAAAAGAAAATAATGAGGCAATCTTATAAAATAGTACAATACTAGTCTTTGTGTGAGATACATAGAATGAGTGTATTATAGTATAAATGAGGAAGATGAGTGATTTATATTATAAATGCGTAAGATGAAGTCTATATAGGGTGAATATAGTATACTCAATGTATATATATGGTGAATAGATAGTAAGTATGGCAGGAGACCTGAGGTTCTGATGCCGTTGTACAGAGCCATGGTGAGGCCTCACTTAGAGTACTGTGTTCAGTTTTGGAGCCCACACTACCGAAAGGACGTGCTGAGGATCGAGTCGGTTCAACGAACGGCCACCAGGATGGTCATGGGGCTCAAGGATCTCACGTATGAAGAAAGACTAAAGAAGTTGCAGCTGTACTCACTTGAGGAAAGAAGAGAACGGGGAGATATGATTGAAACGTATAAGTGCATCACGGGACGCATCGAGTCAGAAGATGATATCTTCTGGCTCATGGGACCCTCAACCACCAGAGGGCATCCGCTGAAAATCAGGGGAGGGAAGTTTCATGGCGATCCCAGGAAGTACTTCTTCACCGAAAGAGTGGTGGATCATTGGAACAGACTCCCACCCCAGGTGATAAAGGCCAGTAGCGTAACGGATTTTAAGAAAAAATGGGATACTCACGTGGGATCTTTAAGGGAGTAAATTCAGGGGGGGGATAATTGGAATGGGCAGACTTGGTGGGCTATAGCCCTTTTCTTCCGCTTTTTCTATGTTTCTATGTTTCTAAGTAATTACTGTATACTCAGTCGAATAGACTAACCCCCTCTTTTACTAAGGTGCGTTATGCTTTTTAGTGTGCGGTAAATATTTGGGCGCACTAATCACACGCTAAACGCTAATGCATGCCTGGCTGTCATAAGAACATAAGAATTGCCGCTACTGGGTCAGATCGGTGGTCCATCGTGCCCAGCAGTCCGCTCACGCGGCGGCCCTTGGTCAAAGACCAGTGTCCTAACTGAGACTAGCCCTACCTGTGTACGTTCTGGTTCATCAGGAACTTGTCTAACTTTGTCTTGAATCCCTGGAGGGTGTTTTCCCCTATGGCAAACTCTGGAAGAGCGTTCCAGTTTTCCACCACTCTGGGTGAAGAAGAATTTCCTTACATTCGTACGGAATCTATCCCCTTTTAATTTTAGAGAGTGCCCTCTCGGTCTCCCTACCTTGGAGAGGGTGAACAACCTGTCCTTATCTACTAAGCCTATTCCCTTCAGTACCTTGAATGTTTCGATCATGTCTCCTCTCAATCGCCTCTGTTCGAGGGAGAAAAGGCCCAGTTTCTCTAATCTTTCACTATACGGCAACTCCTCCAGCCCCTTAACCATCTTAGTCGTCCTTCTCTGGACCCTTTCAAGTAGCATCATGTCCTTTTTCATGTACGGCGACCAGTGTTGGAGGCAGTACTCCAGGTGAGGGCGCACCATGGCCCAGTACAGTGGCATGATAACCTTCTCGATCTGTTCGTGATCCCCTTCTTTATCATTCCTAGCATTCTGTTCGCACATTGCGTGGACAGCTTCATTGACTTGTCGATCATAACTCCCAAGTCTCTTTCCTGGGAGGTCTCTCCAAGTACCGCCCCGGACATCCTGTATTCGTGCATAAGATTTTTGTTACCTACATGCATCACTTTACACTTATCCACATTAAACCTGATCTGCCATGTTGATGCCCATTCCTCAAGCCTGATTATATCACGTTGCAGATCTTCGCAATTCCCCTGTGTCTTCACTACTCTGAATAACTTTGTATCGTCCGCAAATTTAATCACCTCACTTGTCGTACCAATGTCCAGATCATTTATGGTGAAATGTATTTTATTGAGCTCAAGAAGCAGAAAAACAAAGGTACAATGAAATATAGAACAAGCTCACATTATTATCATCAGAAGAAAAATTCCCCCCCCAATCAAATCACCCCTGCAACCCCAACACCAAATTCCCTGAAAGAGTCCCATGACCAGGTGCCCCAAAGGAGCAAACCAGGAACAAGAAAAGAGAATACAGTCCAACAGGGAAGACAAGCTCATGAGTAAAGCAATACTAATCAACTACCACCCCAATGCTCACCCCCCAAACTCCCCCCCACCCCCAGTCCTCCTTCAAGTCCACCCCAAGATAACAAACGGGTTGGAAATACAAAAAAATCCCAAAGAAAGCAACAGATGCTAGCAGCAGCCCTAGACAATAGAGCAATGGATCAACAGTTCAATAAGCGACTACGAGCCCCTGGGGTCAGGGTGTTCCAAAAAGGCTCCCAGGTCCGTTGGAATATAGTAGAGAAGAAAAGTCAGGGTGTTTTAATAGCATGCAATATTAACTTGTAGAACATGCTAATTACTCCTTTAAGTAGCTAATCCATCTTTGTATCTAGATGCCATAATTTGTGACAAATCCCAAATCAATACTAGGTACTTTCTTCTCAGTCCCAAAATATTTGATTACCTTAACTTCAAGGACCATACATTCCTGTATTGTTTTAAAATTTCCTTTGCCTAGGGCTCCTTTTACTAGGGTGCGCTAGGGCTTTAACGCGCGCTACATTGCCGTGCGCGCTAGACCTTAACGCCAGCATTGAGCTGGCGTTAGTTCTAGAAGTGTAGCGTGCGGTGTAGCGCACAGTAATTTCCTGCGTGCGCTAAAAACGCTAGCACATCTTAGTAAAAGGAGTCCCATATGTCACTGATGCCAAGGTCTGGTCTCAAGTAGTACTCCCTCCCTGAGTTCTCACATTGATCTGCTTTGGTGTGTCGTTTCATAGCTGAACCTTTTATATTTTTTCTTTCTTTATAACAGGGGTGCACAACTCCGGTGCTCGAGGACCGAATCCAGTCAGGTTTTCAGGATTTCCCCAGTGAATTTGCATGAGATCTATTTGCCAGCACTGCTTCCATTGTATGCATATTGATCTCATGCATATTCATTTGGGAAATCCTGGCCTGGCGAGGGCCGAAGTTGTGCACCCCTGTTCTATAGTGTTTCCAGAGTGGTGGAAGGTCCTACTACTACTAGAGCTAAGCTAGAGAATGGTCAAGGGAAGTTAATTCCACATATGACATGATTTTTATAACCTGAAGCTAAATTCCATCTATTTAAATTAACTCAGCCATAGCAACAGAGAAAAATAAAGACCATATGGCCTGTCTAGTTTGCCTAAACATGTCATCTACTATCCCCTCCTCTCCCTTAGAGATCCAACATACTTGTCTCACGCTTTCTTGATTTCAGATACACTTTTCAGCTCCACAATCTCCTCTGGGAGGTCATTCCTATCATTCACCACCCTTTCTGTGGAAAATTATTTTCTGAGGTTACTTCTGAATCTATCCCCTTTCACTTTCATCCTATGTCCCTCATTTCAGAGTTTCCTTTCTCTTGAAAGAGACTTACCATATGCACATTTACTCCATGTAGATATTTAAATATCTTTTTCATATCTCCCCTCTCTCGCCTTTCCTCCAAAGTTTACATATTGAGATCTTTAAGTCTATCCCCATACATCTTATGACAAAGACTACCAACAATTTTAGTAGCCTTCCTTTGGACTGACTCCATCCTGTTTATATCCTCTTGAAGGTATGGTCTCCAGAATTGTACACAATATTTTAAATGAGGTCTCATCAAACTCTTTTGTAGGGTCATCAATAACTCTTTTTTCCTACTGGCCATTTCTCTCCCTATGCACCCAAGCATCCTTCTAGCTTTCACCATCACCTTTTCAACCTGTTTGGCCACCTTAAGTTCATCACATACTATCACACCCAAGTCCTACCCCTCTTTCATGCACAAAAGTTCTTCATCCCCTAAACTGAACCATTTCTTCCAGTTTTTGCAGGCCAAATGTATGACCTTGCATTTCTTAGCAAGGTCATGCATTTGGTCTGCTTTTGCAGTTTTATTAATATCTCCCCTCAAATTAATAATAAAATATTCTTACCATTTTATTCAACATTTTCTTTGTGCATCCTTACTATACTTATTAGATATTGAGCCCAATTAAAGTATGCTTCCTAGTCTCAAAATTTCTATTGTATAAGTCAAAAAGTGCAGCTGTTAAACAATTTTCCTATGTATCTAGTTCCTAAAAGTAATTTTAATGAAACTTTTCCTCTAGTCACACAAAACATATTCTTCTATGCAACTGATAAATAATACACCATTTAACATGTTACTTCTATGAAAATGTTGAAAGAAGTTTCTTTCCATTTATCTGTCATTATCCTTGGCTGTCACAGATAATAAAGATTTGACAAAGTATACATTTTACTGAAAAGATGTATTCCATCCTCAAACCTAACAATTGTCAGAATATTATATGTCAAGGCTGCTAACCTCATGCATAGTGATGAAAAATGTCACATTTTAATTCTTACTTCAGAAAAAAAAATGTTGTTTTAACTGTCAGAGCAACATTCTCCTGAATTCCATCAAAAGTTCTAGAGGATAATTTTATCAAACTCTATGGTTTAATTTCTCCAAAATCGCTCTTGAAGGCACATCAGGGGAAACATCAGTCCCAGACATTTACATGACCTCCTTACATTCCTCTCTTGATTAAATCACTATTTTTATATTTCTGTTTAATTTCATATATACTGTAGTACCTACAAGCTTCAAGGTGGCATACACTTAAGGGTCAATATTCAAGGCAATTTAAGTGGGCAGGAGTCTTTCCTGTCCAGTTAAATCACCTGTGGAGGGCTATTAATATTCAGCAACTTTTACCCCCTCCTTTACAAAACTGTACTAGTGTTTTTAGTGCTGGCTTCTGCAGTAACAGCTCGGCCGCTCATAGAATTCCTATGAGCGTCCGAGCTGTTACCGCCATGGCTAGCGCGGCTTTGTAAAGGAGGGGGTTAACTAGATAGGGCTGATAAACTTCAGCATAACCCCCCAGATTTTATATACCACAACTAAAGCTGCATATGAATATCTATGCATATTCATGAGTTGCAGCTCAAGTTAATTAACAAGACAATCCATGCAGATAATTGCCAATTAACAAGCAATTATTGATACTAATTGGCAGTAATTAGAATGTGTGCATACCTTTCTAAGGGCTAGGGGCTAGATTCACTAACCTGCCCGAATCTGAACAATCCGTTTCCGATTCGGGCAGGTCCGACGAATTCACTAACCTAAAATATGCAGATGGGGGCGATTGGAGGAACGCCCCCATCTGCCTGCACGGATCACGCATGCGCAGACCTGTCCAAGCCGTGACTTTTTTTAAAACTTTAAACTTTTACGAGCCACTTCGGGTTAAAACCACGGGCTTGCGCAGGCAGTCGGGGCAGACATGTTCGGGGCCCAACTCTCCTGCTCCTATGCGGTGGCAGTGGCAGCCTCTTCCTTCCTTCCCTTCAGTGCGAGCCCACGGGGTTAAAGCTGGCACGGCACTGCAGCGCACAGCTCCACTTTAAAACCACGGGCTTGCACTGTGGGGAAGGACGGCAGAGAGCAAGAGAGTCGGGGCGAGCAGGCAGGAGAGATTGGAGCAGGCAGGCAGGGGGTTTAGGTTCGGGGCAGGCAGGCAGGTACGTTCAGGGCTGAAGGAGATGGGGCTGACAGGTTAGAAAGCAGGGAAGCAGAAGGCAGGGCAGTCGCAAAGGGCTTCAGTGACTGGTCCTCAGCAGTCGCTTTTTGCAAGCCCAGTCGGATCGAAAAAAAATTTAGTGAATCGTGTCCCTGCCTACTTTGCATACAGTTCCCTTCATTTGCATGCGCACACCAGAATTGGATCGCTACACAGGTTAGTGAATACTACAGGAGGGAAATCTGGTCATAAAGGGCTCACAAACCAATTGGTACACGAATGGTTTGCTTAGTGAATCTAGCCCTAGATTTCAACTTTCTGATTGATGAATAGCATGTGAGCTTGCTCCGCCCCTGCATCTCATCAGACACTGGGGTCTGCTTAAAGCCCACCGCAGGAGAAGAAAAATCAGTAGTCTTTTTTAAGATAGGCTTAAGATAGGCTTAAGTTTTGCTTAAATTAGGCATAAATTAGGCATAAGATAGGCAAAAGTTAGGCTTAAGATAAGCTAAAGTTAGGCTTAAATTAGGCTTAAGATAGGCATAAGTTAGGCAAAAGTTAGGCTTAAGTTAGGCTTATGTTAGGCATAAGTTAGGCTTAAGTTAGGCTAAAGTTAGGCTTACTTTCAAACTTTCAACTTTCTGGCTGATGAATGTTATGTGAACTTGCTCCGCCCCTGCACCTCATCAGACACTGGGCTTTGCTTAAAGCGAAGGAAAAGCTGGTCTAAGTGTAGTTTTTGCTTAATTTCAATGGAGTTTCAGGTTTCTTAGTCGGAGACTTCCTATAGACACAGATTAGGTGTGCTTTCAGCTTTCGCAATGATATTTCCTAGAGTGAGTTTGAATATGGTTTTTTTTTCTTCTTTCTCCCTCCTAATAGATTTAATAAGCCACCATATCAATAGAGCACATCAATATAAACATATTGCATGGAAAACATAGCACTTTTCTGCTCAAACAGTAATATGGTTTACTCATTACACCATCTTTGGCTTTCCTGCTTAAAAAGAACCCCCTTTTTTCTTAACAAACAGAGCTGCAATCAGCTCTTTCTTGAAAGCAAAGAAAGAACATGAAAAACATATCATTATTGCATACATTACTTCATTTCTCAGCGCTTAAAAAGAGAAAAACCAGATACAGACCTTAACATGTATTTCCCTCATTGCAAAATGGAGCTCTTCAGCTTCACAAAGTTGACCTCATTGTGAGATCATCAAGCTGCACCTTCAAGGTAGTATGCCACAATTAAAAGATGCACTGGGTATTGAACTCACAACCTCTGTATGATCAGTACAGGACTTTAACCCATAGAGAAACATCAGCTTCCACTCAGGTGGATCTCAGTGCCCTTTTATATAATAGTTGACTGACCTACATATGTATCATCTGATTAGCTATCATATCACAATCACCACAAAGAAAGCATTTCTGGCTCACCAGGTTAATGCGCCTTGTTGCACTCTGTCCATCTCAAACTTCCTGGTTCAAATCCCAGCTTCCTATTAGCTGTCATAAGAGGGTCTAGATGGTGGACTTTGCTGTTTTTAGCAGCACATTTCTCTTTCCAGACAAACTTATTTTCTCCTTCCCATGGCTAGGACATCCTAAGCTATCATGGGAGGAAACATCTCCTCTGACAGAAAGATGCTGTTTATGGCTCACCAGGTTAATGCGTCTTGTTGCACCTTGTTCTGAAGCTCCCACCCTCACCTTTACTAATTTGAACAGCATCCTAACAGCTCTCATAAGTGGTGGACTTTGCTGTTTTTCATCAGCATTCTGGAGTTTGCAGGCACAGGTGCATTAGATACATTCATCTTCTCTCTGCTACAAGCCATTGTGGTAGGAATAGATTTCCTTCTATGCAATATGTACACAGGGCAACAGATAGAAGAGTTTACTAAAACTTCAGAGGGCTTGGACAGGTATTGAAGGAAGGTACATGTTTTTGAGATGTACCCTAGAGACATTCCTGTTGGTATATTCAGCTTGGCTGTTTGTGGTATCATGCTTGAGGAGTGTGTGTTGGGGTGGGGGAGGAGGGTTTAAGAAGAGAGAACAGGCTGCTTTAGACATCTGAGAATTGCTGCAGATCATTTTAAAGATCAACTCAAATATATTTAAGCAAAGGAATGGCCAAAGAGTTTGAAGGTTTTCTGGTAGAAAAATGAATATAAAATATTTGCTAACCGCACTCAATACTTGAACCCCTGACCTATGGAAGATAAAAGTAGCACTTTAAGGCATAGAGCTATAGAGGGAACTTTGTTTAGAATTTGGTAACAGTGCCTCTACAGACTAAGCAGATGACAAATGGCTTCTAGTAAAAGCTTTGAGAAGGGAAGGAATTGATTAAAAGTCAGGACAGGTGTGTTTGCCCAAACCACACCTAAAGCATACCCAATCAGATTTGAAAGTTTTCTAGTGGGAGGTCCAAATGGTGCCTATGACATCAGACGCTACTTAGGCATGCTTAATATAAGAAGGTCCATCAGAGCAGTGTTTTCTCTTTTAGGACACGTATTCTGTATTAATGCTTATTTTTCAGACTTTACTTTTCTTGATTATTTTTTAACCTTTTCATTCCTATATCTGCCACAACTATCCATTTCATAGGACCATTAGCAGCTATAGTAATTTTCAATTTTGATGTTTGTCTAACCTTTTTCAACTTTCCAGGAACAAATCTAGGTGAGAATGATATATTGCTAGCTATTTAGGTGTCTTTATTAGATAAGAGCTCAGGCAAAACTGATTTCTTCTTTTGGACTCCTTTTGGACTTCTTTTGGTGATTCTCCATTAACTTTTCTCCCCCTGAAATCTGCCACAATTCTCTCCATTCCACAGGGTCATTAGCAGGTCTGAGAATTAGTGATGATAATAATTGGTTCCAGGAATCTTGGCTGAAGAAAGCCCCATGCTGTTTGAAACTTTGGTGCCAGCAAAATGGATATGCAAGTTACATGAATATGTGGAACCTATAGCAGTGCTTTTCCTCATAGAGCTAAAGGTAAATCTTTTGAGTCATAATTGTTAGGTATCCTTGTTCATTCTAGCTGTTATTCTAAGACTGTGCTGCATTCTATTTTTCCATATATGTCTTGACATTTTCCCCCTTTTCTCCTGATTTCTGGTTCCTAGGTCTGTTCAAACTGGATTCAGCACAAGAGCTTGCACCTGGACAAAGCTCAAATACTAAAACAGACAGAATAGGTAAGAATGATGTACTGAAACCTTTGTTTGCCCTTGTGATGAATTATCTACATTTTCACAATACTAACATGTTTCACACTTTTTTTTCCTTCAAAAGGGTGTAGTTATAGATTTTCTGAGAAAACAGTCAATTGGTGAGTTTTACAAAGGTGCGCTAAATCCATGCATGCACTAACTACTAACGTGTGCATAGGATAACATGCATGCGTTAACCTTTTCCACACGTTAATGGTGCCTAAACGGTGCCGCTTCAGCACACGGTAAAATAAATTTTACTGCATGCTGAAGCAGCACCATTTAGGTACGGTTTAGGCGCCGTTAGTGTGTGGTAAAGGTTAACGCATGCATTTTATCCTATGCACAAATTAGTAGTTAGTGCATGTGTGGATTTAGCGCACCTTTGTAAAAAACAGCTTAAAACTCACCAATCAACTCTTAATTTGTCTCAATCCATCTTCCTTTTTCTTCAGCCTGCCTTCTCCTACCAGGAGCAGATTCTGGGACCTTACCAATTCTACCACAGTAACAACTTGGACCTACAACCTGTCATCTATCTCATCAAACTGCAGTTGCTGCTTTCTTGGACTGTGCAATAAAAATCTTATACCATTTTTCACCTTGTGCTTATTTCTATTGAGTAGCAGCCAGGCATTAGTGTTTCCTTAATAAGCACCACTTCCAGTGGCGTACCAAGGGGGGGGCGGGAGGGGCGGTCCGCCCCGAGTACCAAGCCCTGAGGGGGTGCTCCCGGTCCGGTCCAGTTCCCCCCCCCCCTGCGCCGGGTGTCGCGTCTGGAAACAGCCTGCAGCAAGATCGCGATGCCAGAGATCTTTGCCTGCTTCGACTGTTTCCTCCGCCATGGTCCTGCCCCTCCTCTGATGTCAGAGGAGGGGCGGGACCGCGGCGGAGGAAACAGCCGAAGCAGGCAAAGATCTCTGGCATCGCGCGATCTTGTTGCAGGCTGTTTCCCCAGGGCAGTAGCGTACCAAGGGGGGCGAGGGGGAGGTCCATCCCGGGTGCCGCCTTAGGGGGGGGGTGCACAGCTGGCCCGGTCCCTATCACGCTCCTACCCTCCCAGCGAAAGCAGCATCGGCGCCATTATCGAAAAAGGTAATGGCGCCAGGCCTTGGAGCACCAAGGCAGACCGCTTCTCCCCCCTCCCAGCCGAAACCCCGCTGACCATCCTATCTCTCCTCCCCCAAGTGAACCTTTCCGACCCTCCCAGCGAAAGCAGCAAACCTCCCTCCAGTAGCGTCGGCTTTATCCTCCCTCTGCCGCATCACTGATGACGTCATCAGTAACGCGGCAGAGGGAGGAGAAAGCCGCGAAGGAGGTTTGCTGCTCTCGCTGGGAAGGTCGGAAAGGTTCACGGAGGGGGGGGGGAGATAGGAGGGTCAACGGGGGTTCGGCTGGGAGGGGGGAGAAGCGGACTGCCTCGGTGCTCCATTACCTTCTTTGGGCAGCAGCAGCGTTTACAATTCGCTGCTGTTGCCGGCTTCAGGCCTTGTTCTCTGCCTGGTCCTGCCTACTTCCAGTTTTCATGAAGACAGGACCCGACAGAGAGGAAGGCCTGAAGCGGGCAACAGCAGTGAATTGTGAATGCTGCTGCTGCCCGATGAAGTTCAGGACATCAGGACATCGGGGAAGGAGCAGGAAGAAATCGGCTGCTGGCTTTGTTCGGGCTAGGGGGAGAGAGAAAGAAAGGAAAAAATAAAGAGGGGGGGCCAGGGGGAGAGAGAAAGAAAGGCAGAAAGAAAGAGGGGGACCAAGGGGAGAGAAAGAAAGGCAGAAATAAAGAGGGGGTCAAGGGGGAGAGAAAGAAAGGCAGAAAGAAAGAGGAGGGCCAGGGGGAGAGAGAAAGAAAGGCAGAAAGAAAGAGGGGGACCAAGGGGAGAGAAAGAAAGGCAGAAATAAAGAGGGGGGCCAGGAGGAGAGAGAAAGAAAGGCAGAAATAAAGAGGGGAGCCAGGGGGAGAGAGAAAGAAGAAGGACCAGAAGAAGGACCAGAGACTCATGAAATCACCAGACAAAAAAGTAGGAAAAATGATTTTATTTTCAACTTAGTGATCAAAATGTGTCCGTTTTGAAAATTTATATCTGCTGTCTATATTTTGCACTATGGCCCCCTTTTACTAAACCGCAATAGAGTTTTTTAGCGCAGGGAGCCTATGAGCGTCAAGAGCAGCGTGGGGCATTCAGCGCAGCTCCCTACGCTAAAAACCGCTATCGCAGTTTAGTAAAAAGGGAGGGGGAATATTTGTCTATTTTTGTATAGTTGTTACTGAGGTGACATTGCATAAAGTCATCTGCCTTGACCTCTTTGAAAACCCGCGGAATATAAATGATAATTAACATTTTCTCTGCGTACAGCGTGCTTTGTGTTTTTAAAATTTTATTGTTGGTAGATCATTTTGACTTGGCCACAAAGGTAAGGGGGAGGGAGGGAGGGGAACTGCTGAAAGACATCTAGTAATCCTTGTAGGCTTGACTGCAGGGAATTATTTTTGTAAAATCATGTTTTGTTATGTGACTGGCATTATCTAGACTTTAATTTCTATGAATGAATAGAATGAAAATGATATAAAATTACTTGCTTGTTTTTATGTGCGTGCGCTGAAGGAAAGTGGAGAGAGAGTGGGCTGAGGATGCTGAAGGGAAATGGGGAAGAGAGTGGGGAGAGGACGCTGATTTATAAATTGACAATTGTACAGAATATTGTTTCTTTTTATACTTTAATATAAACAATTCAAGGCTTGTGTGGATGGAATCAGGTGGTTTGCGGGGATGGGGACCGAGCTTACGGGGATTAGTCCAATAAAATGGTATTTTTTTATTTCTCATTATTTGTTTTATTTTTATTTGTTAATTTATAAAGTGGTGATTGTTATGTATCAGGTTTTTCAAATTTACATCTACTGTCTTTATATTTTGCACTGTATTAGAGGACATGTGTTACTGTTTTTTGTGGTGTTGCATTGTATCCAGGGTCTGGTTTCTTGGCGGATCAGTTTAACTTTTGTCTACATATTTCTATTTTTAGTTTGTGATTATTCCATTTTGGGCGAGGGTGTATCTCTGTTCTGTGTGTTCTGAAAAAGACATAGTTTTCAGTTGGCATTGACTACAGGACCAATTGACTGTGCGGGATCTGGCTTGTTTAGTTTTACAATGTATGTGTTGGTGTTCTAGTGCTCACTGCAATGTTTAAGATGCAGCCTTTTCCTAGGTACACTCTTGTGGTGCGATATGTAGATTGGTACTAAAAATCATATTTTTCATATAGATGGGGGGGGGTGTCAAAAAATGATGGGCCCCGGGTGCCACATACCCTAGGTACGCCACTGACCACTTCAGCTCCTTAGTCACATGGGCCTTTGTCTTATCTAGTGCTCCATGAGGCCCAGGCTGCGAAGGGGGGGGGGGAGGTGGCAAACAGGGTAGCTGGCATGTCTCCTGCTTCACAGCCTGCAACTAGCATAATATTTGAGAACATGAGAGTAGATGAGAGGGGAAAGGATGAACCAGGTGCCTTAACTTGGTGGCTTCTTTCAGTCAGCTTCCTACCCTGACAGTTTGAGATATGCTGAACTGCAGCCAATTCTGCATTCTTTGGGTGCCCCAAGGACCCCTAAACAGCACAGTATAATCCATTTAGAATTGCTATGATTTTATGGCTGATTCTGTAGCACAGTGGTTAGAATGAAGGTTGGGGTATGAGCCTGGTCTGCGTTTGACTCCCTCATGTCCTTCAGCTGACAAAATACTCATTTTAATAAAAATTACAAGCCAATCACATCTAATTTTCATCTCAAACAGTACATTAGCAATACTAGAAACAATCTATTCCAAAAGTTGAATTTGCATGTGATACAAAACAGCAGTATTTTAATTCACGTCACATTTATTGAACCCAACTTGAGATTCTGGTTTCTGGGACAATGAAAGCAGCGCTTTAAGCCATTGAGCTCAGTGGCGTAACAAGTAGGGGGTGGGGTGGGGGGGAAGTCCGCACCGGGTGCAGACTTAGGGGGGGTGCATAGCCGGCCAGGTCCGGAATTTGAAACAGCTCCCTTTCTCCCTCCCTGCCTCTTACCTTCGTGGCCGTGATTCTAAATTACCTTCTTACAGCAGCTGGAGTTGCGTGTGGCTGCCGTAAAGGTCATCTCTGACGCAACCGGAAGTTGCATCAGAGATGACCTTTATGGCAGCCATACAGTAGCTGGTTAATGTACAAAAGCAGTTTAGACATCGCTGGCCACAGGGCAGGGACATTTGTCGGACCGAGCCTGATGTCTGGGGGGGTGGGGGTAAGAAAGCGCCACGAAGGTAAGGGGCAGGGTGGGAGAAAGGGAGGAAAGGTGGGGTGGAGAGGAAAAGATGCTGAAGGGAAATGGGTAAAACAGAGGGGGGAGAAGGACGCTGAAAGCACATGGGGAAGACAGAGGGGGGAAGGACGCTGAAAGCACATAGGGAAGACAGAGGGGGGAGAAGGACGCTGAAAGCACATGGGGAAGACAGAGGAGGGAGAAGGATGCTGAAAGCACATGGGGAAGACAAAGGGGAGGAGAAGGACGCTGAAAGCATATGGGGAAGACAGAAGAGGAGAAAGACGCTGCAAGCACATGGGGAAGACAGAAGAGGAGAAGGACGCTGCAAGCACATGGGGAAGACAGAGGGGGGAGAAGGACGCTGAAAGCACATGGGGAAGAGAGAGTGGGGAGAAGACGCTGGCAGGGAAGAAGACAGAGATGCCAGACTATGGAGGGAGCAGAGGGAAGAAGATGGGTGCCAGACCAATTTGGAAGGGGGGAGAAAGGGAGAGGCACAGTAACAGAGCAAATGGAAGATGCAGAGAGAAGAGAGACAGTGGATGAAAGGAATTGAATGAGAAGATGAGGAAAGCAGAAACCAGAGAAGACAAAGATAGAACAAAAATTTTCTATTTATTTATTGCTTTAGGAGACATGTGTCACTGTTTCTGTGGTGTTGCATTGTATGCAGAGTCCAGCTTCTTGCTGGTTCAATTTAACCTTTGTCTATGTATTTCTATTTTATTCCCCCTTTTACAAAACTGTGGAGCGTTTTTTAGTGCCAGCTGTGATGGTAGCAACTCTGATGCTCAGAATTCTATGAGCGTCAGAGCTGTTACCACAGTGGCTAAAATCCACATTACAGTTTTATAAAAGGGGGAGGGGTTAGTTTGAGATGACATATTCCATATTAAGCGAAGGTGTTTTCTGTGTTCTGTGTGTTCGAAAGACATGGTTTTATGTTAGGATTGATGGTGTAGGATTGATCTGTACTAGTCTGGCTTGTTTAGTTTTATAATTGGTGTATTGATGTTGTACTGCTCACTGCAGTATGTAAGATGCTGCCTTTTCCTAGGTACTCATTTGTGACATATGGCTTGTTACTAAAAATCATGTTTTTCGTACAGATGTGGGGGGTGCCAAAAAATGATGGGCCCTGGCTGTCACATATGCTAGGTACGCCATTGATTGAGCTACCAGTTTTTTGTCTCAGCTAACTGTGAGATGATAGCTAAGCAGATTTTACCTTAGCAGATCACTAAACTATGATATGACAGGAGAGTCAGAGAAACTGGAGTGGAAGGTCATATAGCTCAATGAGTAAAAGTGCTATACTGATCTTCCAGCGGTGTGAGTTCAACTCCTGGCCTGTCTTAACTTGTGCAGGTGCACTTTGATGATGTCATAATGAGGTCATCATTGTGCAGCTCCATACTTCCGTTTGCAATGAATTAGAAGCCACATTCAGGTCTGTTCTTTGTTTTATTCTGTTTTAAAGCTTAGCCAATTGAAGTTATGAGCTTTCTTTTTGCTTAGAAGAATGAGCTGATTGTAGCAATGTTTCTTGATAAAGAGAGTGTTATTTAGAGCAAGGAATCGCTTCTAAAAACCTCTCTCAAATAACATCTGTGGGATGCCCAGAGAAAGCTGATTGGATGACCTAAATAGCATTTATTGTGCTAAAGCCTTTCTGGAGCTTAAACCATGTCTATTTGAAGCCTATATGGAGCTCAAAGTCCTATGCTTTACATTTCTGTTCCGGGGAAGATAGTGGAAGCGCTGATAAAAAAACACCATCAATGAGCATCTCGAAAGAAATAAACTGATGAAAACAAGCCAGCATGGCTTCTGCAAGGGAAGATCATGCCTAATGAACTTATTATACTTCTTCAAAGGAATTAACAAACGAATGGACAAAGGGGACCCCATAGACATCGTATACTTGGATTTCCAAAAAGCCTTTGACAAGGTACCCCATGAATGCCTATTACAGAAACTGAAGAGCCATGGGGTGGAAGGAGACGTACATAGATGGATCAAAAATTGGTTGGCGGGTAGGAAGCAGAGGGTAGGAGTGAAGGGCCACTACTCTGACTGGAGGAGGGTCACGAGTGGTGTTCCACAGGGGTCGATACTCGGACCGCTGCTGTTTTTATAAATGATCTAGAAACAGGGATGAAGTGCGAGGTAATAAAGTTCACAGACACACCAAATTATTTAGTGCAGTTGGGACAAAAGAGGACTGTGAAGCTTTACAAAGGGACCTGAACAAACTAGAAGAGTGGGTGGCGAGATGGTAGATAAAATTTAATGTAGAGAAATGTAAAGTCTTGCATGTGGGAAACAGAAACCCAAAGTACAGCTATACGATGGGAGGCTGGAATTGGGTGAAAGTACCCTAGAAAAGGACATAGGAGTAATGGTGGACAAGGCAATGAAGCTGTAGGCACAGTGCGCAGCGGCCTCAATGAAGGCAAATAGAATGCTGGGTATTATCAAGAAAGGTATTACAGCCAGAACGAAAGAGG
Organism: Geotrypetes seraphini; assembly: GCF_902459505.1. Lineage (NCBI taxonomy): Eukaryota > Metazoa > Chordata > Amphibia > Gymnophiona > Dermophiidae > Geotrypetes > Geotrypetes seraphini. The sequence continues at coordinate 166,748,186 of NC_047089.1, read as the reverse complement.
TTGTCCTGCCATTGTATCGGGCAATAGTGCGCCCGCATCTGGAGTACTGTGTCCAATATTGGTCGCCGTTCCTAAAGAAGAATATGGCGTTACTCGAGAGGGTCCAGAAAAGAGCGACGCGATTGATAAAAGGTATGGAAAACCTCTCATATGCTGAAAGACTAGAGAAACTGGGGCTCTTTTCACTAGAAAAGCGGAGATTTAGAGGGGACATGATAGAGACTTACAAGATCATGAAGGGCATAGAGAAAGTGGAGAGGGACAGATTCTTCAAACTTTCAAAAACTACAAGAACAAGAGGCACTCGGAAAAATTAAAAGGGGACAGATTCAGAACCAATGCTAGGAAGTTCTTCTTCACCCAAAGGGTGGTGGACACCTGGAATGAGCTTCCAGAGGGTGTGATAGGACAGAGCACGATATCGGGGTTCAAGAAAGGATTAGATAAATTCCTGAAGGAAAAAGGGATGGAAGGGTATAGAAAGAAGAATACTATATAGGTCCTGGACCTGATGGGCCACCGCATGAGCGGACTGCTGGGCATGATGGACCTCTGGTCTGACCCATCAGAGGCAATGCTTATGTTCTTATAGGAGCTAATGATACCATTGCTATACAAGTTTCTGTGTAGCACAGGAGTGAAGCTTCCCCCCTTCCATTCTGATGTTCCCAGATTAACTCCTACTGAAACTAATATATTATAAACTAGTCTTATAGCCCGTTACATTAACGGGTGCTAGAATATATGTGTGTGTGTCTGTCTTTATTTCTTTTTCTCTCTGTATTTCTGGTTTTGTTTTTTTTTGCTTGGCTGTCCACCACCACCCCTTGCCTGCTCCCCCTGTACATTCTTCCTTCCTTTTACCTCCCCTGTGTCCACCTCCACCCCTTCAGCAGCAGCCCTTCTCCCTTTGTTTTACCTCCCCCCTATCTATGCCTCCCTTCCGTTTTCTGCCCCCCCTGTCCATCAGCACCTCTTTCCCTTTCCATCAACCCCTCTTTCCTGCTCCCCCTGTCCAGCAGTACGTCTCCCTTTTATTGCCCCCTCTGTCTGCGTAAATGGCATTTACAGGCCCTCCCTTTGAATTAGCGCTGCAAGGCGCTTGGGGGATTTTATTATATATGATGTTTGGCGAGCCTTTAACCTATTTATTGTCTCAATATTAATGATTTTTACACTTTGTTAAATTGATAATGATAAATCTAATAAGAATAAAGCTGAAGTTGCTTTCTTCAAGCAGCTGAACAAATGCTCCATCGAGGTATTTCTACTTGAGGTCACATAATCGAAGACAGACTGCCTCCACCAGTCCAGGAAGAGCTGGAAATTTCTCTCATTCAGCTCTCATCTCTAGTTCAACAATGGGCCACTAAGGAAGACTACCTGGACACTATTCTTCTTTACTTTGTGGATGGCCAGGAACTGTAAGAGGTTGGAATTTGCCCACTGATAATGAGCTGCTGTTCCAGGACCACTGCTTGCCCCTAGTGCCTCCCTGCTTATTACTCCGTATTATACAGTATATGCCGCCTCCCCTTTCCCATGGTCCCGACAAATCTCTCGCGTCTAGCAGCGGCTGCAGCACTCTACACACGCTGCTTCGCGGCCTTCAACTGCCCTGATTTGCTCCACCGCGCCCCCAGTGGAGCAAATCAGGGCAGTTGAAGGCCGCGAAGCAGCGTGTGTAGAGTACTGCGACCGCTGCTAAAGGCGAGAGGTTTGTCGGGACTGCGGGAAAGGGGAGCGGCAAGGGAGTAAGGGTGGCGGCCAGACCGCGTGAAGGGTTTCGTGTGCATCTGGGGGGGATGGGCTTTCCCAACCCTCCTTCCACATGGCCGTGCTGCGGCCCTCTCGGAGTCAACGGAAGAGAGGTGAGCGGAGAGCAAAGAAGAGGCACAGGAGACAAACCATGAAGAGAGGGAAGGGGAGATGGGGGTCATAGGCTTTTTCCTCCCTCCACTGCGGCGGGAGCCTGAGCCGGCATAGGCGGTTGAGGGGGGAAGGTTGTGGTCGGAGCTGCTAGGCTGCAGCGGATGGGGCGAGCGCTTCTCTCCCTTCCCCCCCCTTTTGTCCGTCTTCCGTCTGCCCTCTGCCGAACCGGGTGAGCCAGCGAGAAGGAGGAGGCTTTGGCTGTGGTGGTTTTGGCGCTGAGTGAGGACGGGAGGGAGGATTCGCCGGCTGTGCTGTTTCTCCGCTTTTCCGATTGTGTAGCCGCCATCCGCACTCCTGTTGGCCACGGATCTACTGATCACAGATCAGGGATCACGGAAGCACGCAGGTAAGTGCGCATGTGCGGCTAGCTTTTTATTATATAGGATATCCTTTTAAACATGGTAAACTGTGTTTTTATTATCCTTTTAATGATGATATACTTTGGGTTAATTATGTTAAAGCTTACAGTCCTGAAATAATGATAACAAATCAGTAAAAACCACCTTTTTATATATAACATTGTAGGGACGTCTATCTGGCGTCTATATGTTTTTTTTGGGAACGTGTGCCTAATAGATGACTAAGATACGCTTATTGCATTAGAGACATCTATATAATGCCTAAACAGTGTCTCAATAACACTGATTGCCACTTACGCTATAAGGACGTCTATACCACGCCTAAAGTTAGGCGCACTTTACAGAATCTAGGCCTAAGTGCTTTCTATAAAGTAGTTCATGTAAATTCTACTGAGCAGATCTCAAAACAGTGTGTGGCCAGGGGTGTGGCATGGGCAGGTCATGGGCATGCCTATAAGATTAGGTACATTGTTATAGAATATGCCTGATCCATGCACAATTTAGACACAGGCATTTATGCAAGGTTTTAGTTGGCATAAATCAGTGGCTTTAAAGCTTGTCCTGGAGGACTCCAAATCAATCAAGTTTTCAAGATATCTCTAATGAATATGCATGAGGAAGATTTGCATATAATATAGGTGACAGGCATACAAATCAGACTCATGCATATTCATTAGGGATATCTTGAAAACCCGACTGCCTGGGAGGTCCCCCAGGACAGGTTTAAGAACCATTGACATAAATGGCCACATCTAAATTTTAGTCTGGCGCTACATGCATTCTTTAAATCACACCTAGCTTTGGATGCAGTTTACAGAATAGTGATAAGTGTGCATTTTTTCAGCACTGACTTGTTAGATAACATAAACAGAATCTGGCCCTAACTGAAACCATCTATTCAATAGGCAGTCTGGAGGCATTTAACCAGTTAAGCACCAATATTCATCCCTTAACCCAGTGTTCTTCAGTGCAATGCCTGGGTGCCAATGGCAGTCCTATGAGACCTCTTTTTTTCTGTGACTCTCTGCCTCTCTAACCAAGTTCATCACAGAAAGGGGGAAGTAGATATAAGAAAGTCACATGCTTGAAGGACAAGGCATTTCTCAATAGGTGAAGAAAATGAATATGGAAATGCCCACCTCCTTGAGGAAATGCCCAATAAAAAGTTTGAAGATGGGATAGTGATGTGGATGTCAGTGATACACACGATAAGAAAATCGGTGGCCCTCCTTCAGCTCACTGGATTCAAAGTAGTTCCAGGTTTAACCGGTTAAAGGGCATTTTTGCTAAATTATATTATAGACTTAGGGCTAGATTCACTAAGCAAACCAATCGTGTACCCATTGGTTTGCAACCCCTTTGCGATCTGATTTTACTCCGGCCCGATTCACTTACCTCTGCCGATCCGATTCCGATACGCACATGCAAATGAGGGGTACGACATGCAAAGTAGGCAGGGACCCAATTCATTAAAGAAATCTTGCAAACCGACTGGGTTGGCCGATCAACACAAGAAGCGACTGCTGTGGACCAGTCTCAAACATCCTTTCAGACTCTCAAGCTCCATTGCCACTCTGCTCTCTGCCCTGCTCTCTGCAAGCCCTGCTTTCTGCTGCCCCAACAATATTTATCTCTCTGCCCTGCTTGCCGCCCTACATCGCCGTCCTGCTCTCCCCCAAATCTCTCCTACCTTCCACCCCAAATTGACGCCCTGCTCTGCCCCAAATCTCTCCTGCCTGCCGCCCTGCTCTGCCCCAAATCCCTCCTGCCCTTCCCCGCATAGGCTCGCTGGGCTTGTAAAAGTAAAGTAAAAAAAAAGTTGTGGTTCAGACGGGCCTTAGACGCATCTACAGATGGTCTGCGCATGCGTCGGGATCGCACACTAGCAATCCGTGCGGTCGGAGGGAGGCGTTCCTCCAATTGCCCTCATTTAAATTTTTTTGTTTTGGGAATTTGTCGGGCCTGCATGGATCAGCCACACAATTGAGGTTAGTGAATCTAGCCCTTAAAAGGGAATTCAAAGGACGATAACTAATTTAGCACTTGCATTAACTAATTAAGTTAAACTGCCCAAATAATAAACTCCTATTTATATGGTCCTATTTGGTCAATAAATTCAGGATACATTTTACTAAAGATGTTAAACCACAAAGGAGTGGAATGGTCCAAAAGAGACTTGTGAACTCAAATGTTTTCCATGAACATCCTTATTTCTTCAATAAAATATTGCAACAACTCATTTCAACGACTCGACATGTACATGTTTTGGCCAGTAAGGCCTGCCTCAGGAGTCTTGCCAATTTTGTGTTGGAATGGAAACATCCACACAACAAAGTTCATTCAAGCTTTCACCAGTAATTGATGGCGCGGAGCACAAAAACATGAACGCCGTCACTGACAACCACATACAAAGGAAAAAGATGGTCTAACACAGGAGAGTCAAATCCACAAACACAAAAGACAAATCACAAAGGAGTGGAATGGTCCAAAAGACACTGGTGAACTCAAATGTTTTCCACAAACATCCTTTATTTCTTCAATAAAATATTGCAACAACTTATTTCAACGAATCGACATGTACATGTTTCAGCCAGAGCGGCCTGCCTCAGGAGTCTTGCCAATCTTGTGTTGGAATGGAAACATCCACACAACAAAGTGCATTCAAGCTTTCACCAGTAATTGATAGCGTGGTGCACAAAAATATGAACACTGTCACTGACAACTGCCATACTGGACTAAATTCTATAAATGCCACCTATAAAATTGACGTAAAAAATGCTATTTTATAAATAACGCCCAAAGTTAGGTGGCATTTGTAGAATTACACCAACTGAAATGTGGTATAAACCCTCATGCCTAAATTAGGCACAGATCCCCTTTATTCTATAATGTGCTTAAATTACAGGAATGCCCTAATCTACAGAGAGTACAGCACAAAGTTCTTACGATAGTCCACCAGGTTTTATATAGGTTGGCCCTGGCATGTTTTGATGCATTGTGGGAGATCTATAAACCAGGAAGGACACTAAACCCCTCTTCTATAAAGCTGCGCTAGCAGCTGCCACGAGGTATTGGCCCCGAAGCCCATAGAGATTTAAAGGGCTTCGGGGCTGTTGCCACGCGGCAGCCGCTAGCACAGCTTTGTAGAAAAAGGGGTAAGATCAGAGGGGGTGGGGGGTGAGACTAACAGCAAATAAGGAAATAGGAGTTCAATATCACGGATGTACACCAGCGATACAAAACATTTTTGTTCTGTATCACAGATGTACACCAGCAATACGAAACAAAAATGTTTTCTATCGCTGGTGTACCTCTGTGGAACAATCTATTTCTATCTGTGTCTTTACGAAACCAAATAGTGTTGAGACATTGGCATGTGGCTAAGTTGGCACTTGATACAGCAGAGGATAAACCACTAATTTCATATTGGCGGATTAAAAATATAGGCGAATGCATATACAAACCTTTAAAATTTAGGTATGGATACCAGCACTTAAAAAATGTGTGCATAAATTTTAAGTAATGTCAATTAGTACCAATAATTTATTTTTAGCTTCTAATTATGGGGTGCTGAAAGCGCACTTATCAAGAAATATGTTAATGCATTATTTATTTTTCATAAATATTTTTTTGAGGTGGGGCAAGTCATGGGCTGAGAATGGGGGTAGAAACATTAACCAGCTAGTATGTTCACATTAGCACAGGCCTACTGGCTAGTACTGAGTTAATGTGGGATCACAAGGGAGGGAAATCTATAAATAGCGCTCAAAATGGCCACTGAAAAAAATGGGCACTGAAAAAAATTGGTGCTAAGCACTATTTTTTTTAGAAAAGCACATGCCCTTTATAGAATAGCGCACACTGATTCCTTTGTCTAAACTTTGGGAGCCAGACTTAAGCCTGTTGAAACCAGGTGTAAACGCCTTTATCAATGTCCATTCATCCCTTCAAAGAAATGTAGTAGATTGGTGAAGCAAGATCTAATCTAATCTTCAATTTATATACCGGATCATTTCCCTAAGGAGCTCGATTCAATTTACAGTTCATTAAAAAGGAGATAACTCGCAATTGAAAGAATTGGGATCACCTTAGTTTTCCTTTTTGGTGGTCGAGCTTATGTTTAACTTATAAATATGAGAAAATGAATGCTGACATGCTGGGGCACATAATACGATATTCAAATTAGTTTGGTATCCATTGACGTCTTTTGTAGATTTGCTTTAGTTGTCCTTTATCTTTATTTCCGTTGTTTTTTCACCCATACATCCAGGGGGGTGGGAGCGGGAGGGGGGTATATCTTTTGTTTTGGTATTATTCCTGATGGTTATGATGGATGGGGGAAGGAATTTTTATCTTTTGTATAGATACTGATTGATTAAAAGTGTTTGGTTAATTATCATTATTTGTATATAAATTGTACTGCACTTTTTGTTGGCATTAAAAACAAAGTTCAAAGCATTAAAACAAAGCATTAAAAATAAAGTAAATAAAAAGCAGATAACATACTAATAGGCCATATAGAGAGGATACTATTAGTCAAGATTAGATAGATGTTAAAGGGTTAAAAGTAAGATATAGTTTCAAGTTTCAAGTATATTAAAATCTTATTATACCGCCAAATCAAACTTCAAGGAGGTGTACATATCATATTATAATACAAGTGTTTAAAAAATACAGGGTACAACAAAAGTATATCGTACAAAGACTTAACACTTCAAGACTGACAAACAAACTGGTAGAGAAGGGAGGCGGTAGAACTACATTATTTAAAGAGAAAGAACAAGTGGAACGGACAATAGGAGGGGAGCAGATATACTTAATTACTGTTTGTTAGCTAATAATCTTGGATAACTATTGTGTAAACAACCAAGTTTTTACATTTTTTTGAAATTGATGTATTGACCTAACAGTCTTAAAGAATTTGGAAGTCTATTCCAAATTTCTACCAATTTAAATGCCATAGATTTAGGGCATGTTTTACTAAGCCGCACTAGTGGCTGCTGCGCGGCAACAGCCCTGAAGCCCTTTAAATCTCTATGTACTTCGGGGCCGGTAGCGCGTCTTTGTAAAACAGATCCTTAGTGAGCTAAATCCATGTTGTTTTCCTCTCATTAATCCATGCTTATGTATATGCCATTTTGTGTTTTTTTTTAATAGTCTCTACCATTTTGCCCGACACTGATGTCAGACACACTGGTCTATAATTTTCCGGATCACCTTTGGAACCCTTTTAAAAATCGGCATCACACAGCACTCTGGAATGTATTACCATCTGGTCCAGGTGATTTGCTACTGTTCAATTTGTCAAATTGATCCATTACATCTTACAGAGATTTCTTTGTTTCTCTGATTTATCACAATTGAATACTCTTTCTGGCTCCGGTAACTCCCCCACATTTTCCTTGGTGAAGACCGAAGCAAGAATTTATTTAAGCTCTTTGCAATGGCCTTGTCTTCCCTGAGAGCCCCTTTTATCCCTCAGTTGTCTTGTGGTCCAACCAATTCTCTTCCCAGCTTCTTGCTTTAAATATAACCTAAAAAACTTTTTACTTTATGTTTTTGCTTCCAGCACTGTCTTCTTTTCAAGCTCTCTCTTTGCTTTTCTTATTAGCGCCTTGCATTTGACTTGCCATTCCATGTGCTGTTTACAATTATTTTTATTCAGATCCTTCCATTTTCTGAATGATTCTCTTTTGGCTCATATAGCTTCATTCACCTCACTCATTAACCACACCGGCTGCCATTTGTTCTTCTTTCTTCCTTTTATAATACATGGAATTTATCTAGTCTGGGCTTCCAGGATGATATTTATGAATATTTACCTGATGTAAATTTTTGACCTTTTCAGCTGCTCCTCTAAGTTTCTTTTTTACCATTCTCTTCATCTTATCATAGTCTCCTTACTTACTGATGCCCATTTTGTAGGAAATAGGGGCTCATGCACTAATCCTGAGCTAATCAGTTAACATGTGACAATGCCCAGGCACTAACTGATTAGCATGACTGCTCCCTCTCTCCACCCCCAAACATGACCCCATTGCTAAAAAACAAAATTTTATTTTTTTAGAGCATTCACATGCAAAAACTATTGTGGGATGTATGAGCACACCCCACGGTAGTAAATTTTAATCTCCAGTAAACACGTGTTAGTGCTTACTGCAGCTTAGTAAAGCGATCCCTAAGTTTGTTCCTGAGTGCGATATTCAGTACTTAACTACCTTAGTGAAACCAGACAAAGATAGGACTGTGTTTTATGCAGTCCAATTTGTCCCGTTAACTTAGGTGTTTTCGTGCTGCTGAATATCAGTGTATAGCTCCGCACAAACGATTTAACTGAGCAGGAGCCTCTCCTTTCTGGTTAAATCACTTTTGAATACTGACCCCATTGTCTATTCAGTGATAGAAGAAATGAATGTGTATGCTTATACAGGCTTGCTTTCTGGAATTCTAAACTAAACTAAAACTTAACTTTATATACCGGGCCTTCAACCAGAGGAAGCTCTATGCGGCTAACAATAAGTTTAAAAAATACGCTAAAATAGAAAAGTTTTTAAAGATTTACAGAAAGATTGGAAAGAGCTGGGACACCTCAGAATTAAAGGAAGTTCATTCCATAATTGGGGGAATTAAAAAGCTAGAGAAAAGCTGAAATTCTTGACTCTTTAATTCCTTTCCTAGAAGGGAAAGTTTAAATCGTTGAGTGCCTCTCGCATATGAAAATCTATAAACATTCCATAGAAGAGGAACAAGAGGAATAAAAATGCCATATAAAATTTTAAAAATAATGCATATACGTTTAAACTGGATTCTGAGATAAACCGGGAGCCAATGGAGACTCAAAAGCAAAGGTGTCACGTGGTCGAATTTACTTTTTCCATAGATCAATTTCGCGGCAGTATTCTGAATCAATTGTAATCTTTGGAGGCAGATCTTTGTGATGCCAAGATAAATAGCATTACAGTAATCTAGCCAAGATAGCATAATTGATTGGACCAAGACAGAAAAATGACGTTGATGGAAAAGAGATCTAACCTTCCTCAACATTCATAAACTGAAAAAACATTTCCAGCAGGAAAAGATTGTCTAATGAGAGAGATTTTGTCTTGAAAAAAGCAGGCTAGAATGTCGGCAGAGGGAGATAATGATTGCTCAGACTTTGAGTCAGAATTAGTCAGAGAACACCAGAGTTTAAAAAGAGTACTACTCTGATTATTGGACTTAGCTATTTTACGTTCTGTGAGCACCAAAGCAGCACCAGAGCATTTAGCATTCTGGGCCACGGTAGAAACCTCTATCATGGCTTAGTATAAGAGGGCCCAAATGATTATTACAACTTCTCCAGCTTTATAGATTCTGACAATGAGTATAAGCTTTAGACTTAATATGCTACCATAGCAAGATCTCACGGAACAGTTCTTAGGTTTCTAACTTTTACTGCAAATAACTTATACAATATTAGTTTGGCTAGTGTCATGTCCCACTAAAAAGAAAAGAAAGATGTACTTATCGAGCTAGCAGAATAAAACAAATAAATTAAAAACAAACCAAAAAAAACAACAACCTGTGGCAATGTGGTTAGAGCTACAACCTCAACACCCTGAGTTTGTGGGTTCAAACCCTGCGCTGCTCCTTGTGACCCTGGGCAAGTCACTATAATCCACTGCCCCAAGTACATTAGTTAGACTGTGAGCCCACTGGGACAGATAGGGAAAATGCTTGAAGTACCAGTATGTAAACTGCATTGAGTGTGGTTATAAAACTTCAAAAAGGCAGTATATAAGTCCCAATCCCCATCCACCTATATGAGGGATTGGGATCTTAAAAACAAAACAAAAAAACACCCTTGCATTCCAAGGTTATCAAAGCAGAAAACTCAGTAGATGCTGTCATTTCCTTTAATTTTAGTCTTGGAATTTTCTTTGCAAAGCATCAAGGACAGCCTTCTAAAATAGAAGCTTGATTGAGACATAAATGCAAATCCCCTAGTTTATCATTGGGATTTGCTGCACATCCTGAACTTCCTCACGCTCCAGAGAAACAATTTACCCCTGTTGCTTCCATCATAGTTTGGCAGAGATGCTTACTGTATCAAATGGCATTCAGTTGTGACATCATCCGCTGCAACACAGTCATTTATGCATCTAGATCTAAAGAGCATGGACATTCAAAGTCTATATTTATCTGGAGGGATTAATCTCAGTTTCAAAGCACTTAACTGTCAGAGTATGAACTGTAGTACCGACTAAACTGTATTTCAGTCTAAGTCAAAACAAGCTGAATGGAGGCTGCTATGATTACTGTGGCTTGAGCTGCCCACTTCCTACTACTAACATTACTTGTCATTTCTATAGTGTTAACAGGTGTACACAGCACTGTACAAGCTTGCATATGAGAGACAGTCCTGCATCACAGGACTTAATTTCTAGTCAAGAGAAACATATATGACAAGCAAGGATTTCTAAGAGAATATTATAGAAGACAAGATGCAAAACCAACCACCAAGAGGCGAGTCTTTAGTCTGGATTTCAAAATGGCCACAGAGATCCTGATTCTATAAATGAAGTAAGTCCTAACTACAGATGCCTAATGACTCCTACCTTAGGCCCTCTTTTACTAAGCCATGATAGAGGTTTCTACTAAGGCCTAGAATGCTAAATGCTCTGAAGCTCGATGCCCATAGGAATCGCGGGACAACAAAGTTTTTGCTTCTTCAACACTTTCTGGTGTATCTTATAGATTTTTGGCTGCTGATCATGAAATCACATTTAAAATTACGTATCACATACTGTTTAAACAAAAAAAAAGTACATTTTTACAATTTGTTGTTATACTTTCAGGCTGCACACATGAAAGAAACATGAAAACATGGAACTGCTGTTAAAGCATTTCCAATACACAAAGTACAACTGGAACATATGCAGTGATCTTAAAGTAGTAGCTCTGTTACTTGGAATGCAGCTTGGATATACCAAATACTGTTGTTTTATTTGTGAATGGGACGGCCATTTTAAGGAGTTGCATTACATTCAAAAGTATTGGCCACTCCTTAAGAATTTGGTTCCAGGACAGAAAAATGTGGTACATGAACCACTTGTTAACCCGACAAAGATATTTTTGCCTCCTCGTCACATAAAACTTAGACTAATGAAAAATTTCATAAAAGCGATGAACAAGGAAGGCAAAGATTTTCTTTATTTAAGACAGATGTTTCCAAGAATAACTGATGCCAAGATTAAGGAAGGCATTTTTGTCAGTCCATAGATCAGACAAGTCATCAATGATGAGAGATTTGAAGATCTGTTAGTCGGGCCAGAGAAAATCACCTGTTGAGAATTTTCTTGGCAGTAACAGAGCACCAGACTATATTCAATTGGTTGACAAAGTTCTTAGAGCATACAAGACCATGAAGTGCAACATGTCACTAAAGATGCACTTTCTACATTCACATTTGGACTTCTTCCCCACAAATCTTGGTGCGGTCAGTGACGAACATGGCCAAAGGCTTCACCTGCCACTATGGAAAAAAGATATCAGGGCAACTGGAATTCATCAATGCTGGCTGACTATTGTTGGACATTGCAACGAGATGCACTGGACACTGAGTACAAATGAAAATCAACAGGAAAACACTTTTTGCCATGGCAAACTATCACAGCGAATCAGAAACGTTGTGCATTAAAACATGTTATAGTCAATTAAAGATACCATTGTGTTTCTCAAAATTCCTACATGATACAGTCAGTGTGAAATTATATTTGTGTTTTTTATGAAGGGATCTATCATAATCACCAGTTTGTTTTAAGGAAGCAAAACTTTTGGAAAAATTTGTTGTCCAATGAATTTTATGAGCTTTGGAGCATTTAGCGCTCCAGACCATGGAAGAAACCTTTACTTCAGCTTAGCAAAAAAAAAAAGGGGGGGGGGGAGTTAGCTGTGCAAGGAATCAAATTGTTTTTAATTGGTTTAAATGGTGTGGTCATTGACTACACCATTATAATCTGATTTAAATAAAACATTATTTTAATTATCAAACAAGGTTGTGCATGGATATTCGAGTGACACTTAAGTCAAGGCACCCTCCAACACCTACTTGAAAATTAGGCATCTCTCCCACTGTAAGGGGGTCACCGCCATTGAGGGAGGGTTGTTTGCAGCAGGAGAAAATCGGAATCTCCTGCTGCAAGGGGGGTTGCCGCTGCTGCAGGGGGGTGTTGTTTGCAGCAGGAGAGAATCAGCATCTCTCGCTACAAGGGGGGGGGGTTCGCTGCCGTTGCTGGGGGATAGTTTGTTGCTGGAGAAAATTGGCATCTCTTCTGCTACATCACAACACAGCTTTTCTAGCACTCTGACACTGCCATGCCTGTACTGGCACCCCTGGACCAGTCGCTTATTTTTGCCACCAAAAGCCAATGCCGCTTTTAGAAAATGGCATGGCAATTTTTAAGAATCCACTGGAGGGCTCATTTCAATACTCAAGAGCCAATTTGCATGTCAGTGTCAGAGACCGCAAAAAATGTCGCTAAAGATAGAGATAATCTGTTTAGATATTCTTCCGCTAAAATGTGTTCAGGCTAAAATGTCGGAAAACAGTTTAGTGATAGTGTTAAACTTTTGAGAATCTGGGCCTCAGTTAGTTCCTGAAATATGCTGCTTAAATGTGATAGGGGCATATACTCCTACAGTGGAAAGGGGCAAGGACCTGTGGGGAAGGGAGAATCTTGCTTCAATGAGTGCGGGATGGGAAGAAGCATCAGAGAGAAATATGTCCATTTTTCTTTTTACATTGGTCCCAGCCAATACTCAGTGCTAGGACCTGCAAAGCTTCCTGGGTGAATTTAGTACAATTTTGAAACTAGCCTAAATTTTCCTACTTAGCTATGTGAATGTTGGCATTGAATATTGCTAGCCCCAACATAACTGCTGCTCCCTGAACTGTCACAACCTGCTCATATTTTATGGCCATTCAGAGCCGACATTCAGCTGTACTGCCCAGTTAAGTGTCACTGAATATAGGCAGTTGGGCCTCTCCTGCATGCCTAAATCAAATTGAATATCGGACAGTATGTGGGCAAATTTTAAGTTATGCCCTTGGAATGCCTTTCTTCTGCATACTATGGGGTTCATAATAATAATTTAAAAAAAAAACGTCTAAAAAGTGTCCTAAATGGCTACTTGGACGATCAAAAAGCCTGATCGTCCAAGTACCCATAACCAAAGCTGGTTTTTAGACGTATCTAAAAACAGCTTAGGCCTTTCCCCTGCCTCTAAACGCACAGAGAGAAAAGAGGCGTGTTTAGAGGAGGGGAAAGGACGGGCAGTGGGCGGGAGGTGGGCCGACTTATACCTAGGCGTACAACAGGTATAACCAAAACTGTAGGCAGGTTGCCTAGTCGGCACTTAGACCTTTTTGACTTAGACGAAGTCAAACCAGGTCTAAGTGCCAAAAAAAGGGGCCGCTGAGCTGATTGTGGCTGCTGTGATCAGCTCAGCGGCCCCAGCAACCTGCCTACCCCTCCACCACAAGCATCGTGGCAGGAGAGATACCTCATCTTCCCTACCGCGATGCCATCACTCCTCTACCCTAACTGCTGCGACCCGCGGCAGGAGAGATGCCCACCTGTGGGCGGGGTTTCTGTCGCCTGGGCCAATCCGGCCCCATTCTGGACTCGGCTGGCCTGCCGGACGGACGGGCTTGGCACCCGTCCGTGTGGCCAACGTGAAAGGTATGGAGAAGGGGGGTGGGGGTGTCATGGGTTCGGCGGGGGGGTCACGGGTCGGCGGGAGGGCCAATCAGGGGGGCAGTCGTTGGGGAGAGGAGGGTTGTGTCGAGGGCAGGAGGGCCTGGGGTCCCTCCTGCCTATATTGTAGTGGAGGGGGTGGGGGTCGCCGGAGCAAGGAGGGCTTGGGTTCCCTCCTGGCCCAATCCAGTTGTGGGGGGGGGGGTCGCCGGGGCCAGGAGAGCTTGAGCTCTCTCCTGGACCGTTCCTGTCGAAGGGGGGTTGCTGGGGCTAGGAGAGCTTGGGCTTTCTCCTGGCCCATTCCTGTCGGAGGGGGGGGGGTTGCCGGGGCCAGGAGGGCTTGGGCTCTCTCCTGGCCCGTTCCTGTTGGAGGGGGGGTCGCCGGGGCCAGGAGGGCTTGGGCTCCCTCCTGGCTATATCGTGTTGGGGGGCACAATTGCCAGGGTAAGAGGGCTTGGGCTCCCTCTTGCCCCGATATCGTCGGGGGTGCCGTGGCTGCCGTGGGGCAAGAGGGCTTAGGCTCCCTCTTGCCCCGATGTTGTCGGGGGTGGGGGGTTGTGGTTTGACGGGGCAAGAGGGCTTGGGCTCCTTCTTGCCCCGATGTTGTTGGGGGGGGGGGTTTCACGGTTTGACATGGCAGGAGGGCTTGGGCACCCTCCTGCCTGGATCGTTGTGGGGGGGGGGATTCTTTAACCGCTGTTGTTTTTGACAGACACCGGTTACAGAATCCAGCGGTTAGGCGAAGGACTGGCTTCTCCTTCGCCTAAAAGCCCTTCTGTTGGACGTTTGGGGCTTAGGCGTTTTTTTGGTTTATTATGGGCAAAAAATGTATACGTCGTGGGGGTGTACTTGTAGACGCAGTGGTGATCTGGACGTTTAGTAGAGGCAGGCCATAATCAAAACAAGGACATTTGTTTTGGTTATGGACACTTTCCCTGCTTCTGCTTTGAACGTTTAAGGACTTAGGCCAAAAAGGGACTTAGACAGTTTTTTTTATTATGCCCCTCCACTTGCCAAGTGTTATGCATTTCATCCCCCCCCCCCAAAAAAAAAGATATATATAAGGGAAAATTCTATAAATGGCGTCCCAATTATAGGCAGTGGTAAGCATTCTTCCGCTGTCTAACCATCCAATTGGGACGCACATTTTTAGAAAAAACCTACCTGAGGCAGGCAGCCTTCACTGTAGGCATTTTTGCGGGTCTAGGGAGATGCTTAGGAATACCTAAGCTCACCCAAGGCTGAGTGTGGGCGTGGTTTTACCTGGTAGTTGGCCTTGGTGAGTTTAAGCAGCCCTAGGCATCTCCCTAGAGCTGCAACTGACATCTGAAACGTAGACTATTAAAATGCTGACCTACATTTCAAATAGATGTGGCCATTGAGCTGATCACTGCAGAGGCTGTGGCAGGGAACCCCCAAACCCCACCGCAAGTCAGCTGGCAGGAGGGATGTCCGCTTCCTCCTGCTGCCACCCCCGAATCTCCACCCAACACTCCCCAGAAGGAGGGAAGCCCAATTCCTCTTGCTGGAAATCTCGAAACAACCCCCTCAACTGCAATAGGCAGGAGGGATGCACCAGGAAGAGGAAGGCCTGTCACTGTGATGATCGCCGCGAAAAGAGGGAGTAGCCATCTTTCTGCCTGCCATTCTAAGAAAAGTACAGGAGGTATGGGAGGGTTGGTGTTCCTGGTAGGGGTTCGAGTCTGTGGGGTCATGGGTTCAGGGGGTCTGCTGGCAGGAAGGAGTGGACATCCCTCCTGCTGGGAGACTTTAAGGGGAGTACAGGGGTGGCGGCAGAAGGAATTGGTCATCCCCCCTGCCACGGTTAGTGTCAGGTGGGTTTAGTAGCATCAGGAAGAATTTGGCATCCCTTCTGCCACAGACAGTATTAGGGGGTCACTGCCGCTGCCGCTCAGCTGATCATGGCGGGAAGATTCCCTTGCCATGATCAGCTCAGTGGCAATATGATTCTGTAACTGGCACCTATGATGTAGGTGCCGGTTAGAGAATCGGGGCGATTAGGTGAGGTTAGATGTTTGTCCCTTAGGTAAAGATGCGATTGCGATTCTCAGCCGCTTCTTAGGCGGCTGCAGAAGCCAGCATCCTACATAGAATTTCCCCCATAGTGCACACCACAGTTAACTGCATAAATCCTTTTATTGACTTCCCTAATTTTAATTCTACTTAACACTGATCCTTTTAAAAATTAGGAATTAGCAATCAGCAATATTTTCATTGAACTTAACCATAGCCTCCATCTGCTTTTCATTAAGCCCTCACCATAAATTGGCATCAGAAAAAATTAGGATTTCAGAGGACTATTGTAATACATCATGGTGGGAATCATTGTACAAATATGTGTCCAGAAAATCAGGCAATAAATTGCATTTTATTGTTATAGTGACATTGATCAACTATTCAACCTACATATTTTAGTAATGGATGTGGGAATTTTCCACAGAGCTGGTGCACAGAATTAAAAAAACCTCACATGGATTCAACTTTAATCCAATTGGTTATGCAAATATTATGTTGCAAAGAGTAGAAATATATATTTCTTTCAAATTATATTTCACGGAAGACTTAGATGAAAACCATTCTAAATTGTTCTACAAGTCAACCATTACATCTGTATCTAATTATGGTCAATTTCTCTAAACGACATAAAAACAATCTCTGACTTGTTTGCCAGTTAATATAGAACAAATGGCCCACATACCAAGCTGTCTCATAAGTTCAAGTTCTGTTCTTCACATGTGGAGGGGCATTTTTGATAGTGCATCTAATGTAAGTCTAACTTTAGACGTTTCCTTCAAGATGTCCAAAAGTTGAGGCAGGGAAACATCCATATTCGAAATCGCTAGACGTCCAAATTGTTTTTTTTAAAATGACTTATTTCAACATCTTTGCCCTTAGGACACCTAACTATTTTGGACATTTTTGAACAAAAACATCCATGTTCAAAATGTCCAAATCAAGCCCATTTAGATGTGGGAGGGATCAATGGACTGGACAAGCAGACATCTCAATAGGGCAGTGAGGCACCTTAGGGCACTGCTGTAAACTTCACATAAAGTGTGCCAGGTAAATATTTTACCAGGACTCCTTTTTGGTGTATGATGAGCCCTCGAAAACTCCCCCAAAACCTTCTGTACTTACCTGTCTACTACCCCAATAGCCCTTATAGCTGCAGGTAGCACATATATGGCAGTACAGTAGGTTTTGGGTGGGTTTTGGTGGACTCACACTTTCCACCATAAATGTAGTAGTCAAGAGTGGCTTATGGGCTTGGTTCCTCCTCTCAATGGTTCACCAGCCAACCCAGAAGGCTACTTAAGACATCTGTGTGCTGCTTTAATAGGCTTTCCCATACCATACAAGTGTTACTTTTCTAGAAAAAAGTATGTACTGTTTCATTTACATCTTTGGGAGTTGGAAGGGGGGTCAGTGATCAGTGGGGGGAGTATGAGGGGCATTCATTCATCTCTCCAGTGGTCATCTGGTCTGTTTAGGTACCTTTTTGTCCTTTATTCGATTTTAAAACAGGTCAAACTCTGAGTGTTTAAATGACACCCTGGACGTCTTGAAAAAGGTTTGATTATCTCTGCAATCTCACACAAACCATGCCTCTTACATGGTCCCTTAACATTTAGGCATACTGAAGGGTGAATGCCCTGCAAGGCAACTAAAAAATTAGTTTCAAAAATCAGCAATTGGATATTTTGGCGATTAATATGTCCAAGAGCCGGTTTATCACATTTTTGGGCTATTTTCTCTTTTGAAAATGAGCTCCATATTCAATCAAAAAATATAGTGATGTTACTGTACAGTTAGTAGGCCACGATTCAATCTGAACAGTCTAAAAAGAATTCTCAGATGTCCTACAAACTAGAAATGCAGCCCTAGAATAAAGAAAAGGGAAATACATTAATGATATGGCTACATTTTGATTAAAAGTTTACATTGCAATTAAAAAATAATAATCATGATTGATTGCACAATTAAAGGCATTTTATTGTATTTATGATTTTATTTACTTCCTACTGCAGCTCCTTGTGATTCTGAGCAAGTCACTTAACCCTCCTTTGTCCCAGGTACAAAATAATGCTTTGATAACAACCACAGAAAAGCAGTATATCAAATCCCTTCCCCTACCCTTCCCTAAAGAACAATCTATCATCATCCCAACCCTAGGTCTGACGTCTCTTTTTCTTCCTTCCCTCCTTCTCCTCTTCCCCAGGTCCACTGTCTTTCTTTGTTTCTTGGGTTCTATTATCTCTCCCTCTCTCTTTCTTTCCTCCTTCTTGCCCCTTGTCTAGCATCTTTCTCTCCCTCCTCTTCACCCCCACGAGCAGTGGCACAAACATAGCTATTGAAGTTCATTGTCTTGTCTATAGCTTCCGCTAGGGGCTTCTCCAGTTCTGCTTGCTGGTTTGCAGCTCACTTCCCTCTCTCCATCTGGATTCATCATCTCCTCCCCACCCCTCAATCACCTCTGCCAGTTTACCTTAAAGGTAATTTTCTTTTGGTCCCCGCAATGCTGCACATAGGACTTGGGAGTAATCATCCGGGAAGATATGAAAGCTGCCAATCAGGTGGAGAAAGCTTCAGCAAAGGCTAGACAAATGCTGGATTGCATCAGAAGGAGCTTTATTAACCGAAAGCCTGAAATTATACTGCTGTTATACAGATCCATGGTGAAACCTCACCTGAAGTACTGTGTTCAGTTTTGGAGGCCACATTATCAAAAGGATGTGAAGAGCAGGCTGTGCTTATATTCTCTCGAAGAGCGCAGAGAAAGGGGGTACATGATAGAAACATTCAAATACATCATGGGTCGCAGTGAGGTGGAGGAAGAAATATTTTTTCTTACGGATCCCATGGCAACAAGAGGGCATCTGCTAAAACTCAGGGGGGGGGGAAGATTTCAAGGGGACACCAGGAAATACTTCTTCACCGAAAGGGTAATTGATCAATGGAATGGTCTTCCACATCAGGTAATCGAGGCCAGTACCATGCTCGACTTCAAGGGACGATGGGACAGACAGGTGGGGTCACTCCAGAGGAATGCTTAAAGATGGATTCCCGAGGCAGGGAGGGTTCTTGAGTTGGCAGACTTGTTGGGCCACAGGCCCTTTTCTGCTGTCATACTCTATGTATCTATGTATAGGCTGCCAGTGGACCATCCCACCTCTTCTGACATTATTTCCTGTTTCTGCATGGACAGGATTGGTCAGAGGGAAAGCTTTGAACCAAGTCACAGTGTGCAACACTGCCACTACCTGGGACCAACGGAAAATCACCTTTAAGGTACACCTTCTTCCTGTATAATATTACCAAAATCCGACCTCTCCTCTCTGAGCACATTACCCCTCCTCAAGTCACTTCATTGGCTCCCTATCCATTTCCAAATACAGTTCAAACTCCTGAGTGGAGTAGAATGGGTACAAGTGGATCGATTTTTCACTCTGTCAAAATTACAAAGACTAGGGGACACTCGATGAAATTACAGGGAAATACTTTTAAAACCAACGGGAAGAAATTTTTTTCACTCAGAGAATAGTTGAGCTCTGGAATGCATTGCCAGAGGATGTGGTAAGAGCAGATAGTGTAGCTGGTTTTAAGAAAGGTTTGGAAAAGTTCCTGAAGGAAAAGTCCATAGTCTGTTATTGAGAAAGACAAGGTTATTGAGAAAGACAAGGGGGAAGTCATTACTTGCCCTGTATCAGTAGCATGGAATATTGCTATACCTTGGGTTTTGGCCAGGTACTAGTGACCTGGATTGGCCACCATGAGAACGGGCTAACAAACACCTCTCTGAAGCTTAACGGGTTAGACTATCCAATTAACCGCACAATCAAAATCCTTGGAGTCATCCTGGACCGCTGCCTTACTTTCGAAGTCCACACCAATGCTCTGATTAAAAAATGTTTTGGTACCCTCTGGAAACTCCGCACCATCAAACATTACTTTGACTTTTTCTCCTTCCGATTACTGGTCCAATCACTAATCCTGAGCATCCTAGACTTCTGTAATATCATCTACCTAGGTTCATTTTAAAAAATCATCAAACGCTTAAGACTCGTTCAGAATGCAGCCGTTCGACTCATCTATAATCTCAAAAAATCTGACCATATAAGCCCCTTCTACAAAAAACTGCACTGGCTGCCTATGGAGGCGAGGATTATCTTCAAATTTGCTTGCCTCTGCTTCAAAACCCTAACAGGCTCGTCTCCAATCTACCTATCAGATCACTTTGTCCGTCCTGGCCCCACCCGCACACGTAACGCCCACTTGTTTGCCTTCCTGTCCCTAAAGTGCTGCATCTACAAGAGATTCCTTGACAGATCCCTGGCGTTCCAGGCATGCAAATGGAATAAATGTCTATCCACTCTCATCTCTAATTCTCCCTCCTACCAAACTTTCAGGAAGTCAATCAAAACTTATCTCTTTGACAAATATCTCTGACTCCCGCACCCCTTGTAACTCTACTTTTAACTATGCCTTGTACCTCCCACCTTCCTGCACCTCCCACCTACCTGCCTCCTCCCTACCTGCACCTCCTACCTACCTGCACCCGACTTCCTAAGCCATGCTGATTGACTTGTTTATAACCTCTCTATCTCCTTCTTGCCTGCTCCTGACTTGCTAAGTTATATTGATTGATTTATTTGTAAATTTTGCTGTAGATGTTGTGACCAGCCAGGTATTCTCCCTGCCCAGGTCCCAGTTAGGATAAAAGAAAATGGAGGAGAAAAGAAATCCCGGAGAGGAATTGGGAAGGGACAGGTAGTTTCTGAGCTGGATAATTACATTGACCACCGGGGGAGCTCAAGGGGCCCTTGGAACACTGCCAGGGCTGACACTGCAGGGAGTCGCCCCAAGATATTTAAACCTGGTGCAGAGAACAGGAAAGGAAGCCAGCTAGGGAGAAGCTTTAAGCCCTTTCTCTCTAGAGAGCCCAGGGAGCCAAGCAGGTGCAACAAGCCTATTCCTATGGAGGTGATAGAGGCTGGCCAGGCTGAGGAATTAAATTTTCCAGAAGAACAGGACATGGAATTGGAAGAAAGCCTGACAGAGTTTGCTCCTGTGATTGTTGAGCCTATGCAGGTGAACTTGGCTTCCATCCTCAAACAGTGAGTGTTGTTTGTGCTTATGAACTGTTTGAGAGACTATGTTTTTTTTTTTTTAATACAAGCTAAGGAGTGATTGTATTTTGGGGAGAGGTTTTGCATTCATCCTGGGTGGGAATTTTAGAAAGTCTATTTAAGGACTTTGTTTTGGCAAAACCTATCACTCTCCTGACCTGGCAGTGAGTGGAACTGGCCAGAGGCTTGTGAGGACTCTTTAGGCACTTGTACTGAATGTGTGCTATGAACTATTCTTGAGTTGGGGTCTGAAATTGCCTGCTCCCAAGCAGACAACCCTAGGACTGAGGGGGGCCATCAAACCCTGTGCCACAACTGAGAAGAAACATTGCTGAGCAAGTTAATGACTATATTTGGGACTGTTATTTTGCTGGTTGTGGTTTTCTACCTTTTTTTGGTGTGTTTTTTTTTTTATAAAGAGCATTCTGATAAGTTTGACATCCATCTTTGAAAGTCTACTTACCTGGAGGATAAAAAGAAATAAAAGCTGATATTATTTTGATATTGGAAAGTAATCGTGGTGACTTTTGTTTTCTGGTTTTCTTTTCCCTTGGGTTCTTATCGGGAATCCGGTCCTGCAGGGTGGCTCCAGTCTGGGCCACACGTCGGGGTGTTGTTTTGTGGGCTATCCACTGATATGCTATTCAACATTGGTCTTGGAGCTATAGTAGTGGCCACAATGTACAGTCTCTTGTCATGTAAACCGCTCTGAACTATTCTGGTACTGCGGTATACAAAAATAAAGTTATTATTATTATTATGCAGGGGTAGGGAACTCTGGTCCTTGAGAGACATATTCCAGTCGGGTTTTCAGGATTTCCCCAATGAATATGCATTGAAAGCAGTGCATGCAACTAGATCTCATGCATATTCATTGGGGAAATCCTGAAAACTCAACTGGCATATGGCTCTCGAGGACCGGAGTTCCCTACTCCTGTACTATAGAGTGAATTCACTCTGTAGCCCCTGAATATCTCTCCTTACTCATCTCCCCTGATGCTCCCACCCCCTTGTGAACTCCGTTCATTAGATAAGTTCCTCTTTTCTGTATCCTTTACCTTCACCACCAACTCCAGACTCCATCTCTTTTTTTTCCATGCTGTATGCCTGGAACAAGCTGCCAAAATCAATTTGTCATGTTCCATCTCTAACGGTATTCAAATCCAAACAAAAAGCCCACTTCTTTGAAGCTGCTTTTAACTCTTAACTCCCACTCACTTTTAGATACCTATCCATTGTATCATTCCTTCTACCAGGAACTCCCCAACCCTATATGTCCTGTCTTGTCTGTTCATATTAGATTGTAAGTTCTTCTGAGCAGGGACTGTCTATTGAATATTAAATGTACAGCCCTATGTATGACTTTCAGCTATAGAAATGATAAGTAGTAGTAGACCTTTTTTTGGGGGGGGAGTGATGTTGAATCTCTGATAGGAGGAAAGATGCTGGATTGCACCAAAGGCAGGTGATGGGAGAGGATAAAAGTACAAGCAATGTTTAGAGGAGACTGGAGATGATGCACCATGTTTAGTTTAAAAAAAAAAATTGTGATTAATAATTAATTAATTGCAGGATTAACTGTAATTAACTTGCAGCTCAAGTTAACAGAGATCACATTTAAAGATCAAGGAATAAAATTTTTCACATGAAACTGGATAACAATGATTATTTCTCTAGTAAAATTGATGAAGAAACTATTAACAGATGGTTTTGTGAATATATTTGCAGCTACACTTTCTCATAGCCATCCCTCTAGCCCAGTGGTTCCCGAACTTTACCTGGGGGCCTGCTCTAAATGGGCATTTAAAGGGCAATGCTATAATGGAATATGCAGAGTTAAATACATTTAAATGGCCCCTTATCTGGCACTTTTTAAAATATTTTATTTACATAGTTTCAGATTACAAACTAAGCAATTACTTATACAGAAAAAGACTAAATTACTTGTACAGAAAAAAGACTACATAATACTAAATATTAAGAAAACCATCAATAAGGCTAAAGAAAATAGACCGCAATATGGGACTCCAGTAAGATCTTGGAGAATTTAAAGGAAAACTAAAAAACAAATAAAGAAGGGGAAACCCTCTAATCATATTAATAAAAGTTAATCAAGTGGGAAGGTTCCAAAAAACATATTTCACAGAAACATATCTTACAATACATTTAGAAGCAAACTTAAGATAGAAGGAAGGTTTATATGTAAAACTCGAGGGTGAAAAAATCATTGAGGCCAGACTGAGGTTTGGCCAGATTGAAGTATCATACATCTGCCATCTTGGACCCACCCTCCCTAAAGAGGTTAAGGATCTTCAGCTTGGAAAAGAGATGACTGAGGGGAGATATGAGTGAAGTCTACAAAATCCTGAGTGGCACAGAATGGATACAAGTGGATCGACTTTTTTATTCCATCAAAATTACAAAGACTAGAGGACATTCAATGTTACAGCGAAATACTTTTAAACCAATAAGATAAAATATTTTTTCATTCAGAGAATAGTTGAGCTCTGGAATGCATTAACAGAGGATGTGGTAAGAGCAGTTAACTTAGCTGGTTTTAAGAAAGGTTTGGACAAGTTCCTGAGAGGAAAAGTCCATAGTTCATCTTGGCGGGGGGCGCTAGCATCTATCTTCCTCTCAGCCCCCCACTCCTTCCTGCCCCAAACATGCGCCCTTCCCT
The DNA here is from genome assembly GCF_902459505.1 of Geotrypetes seraphini. NCBI lineage: Eukaryota > Metazoa > Chordata > Amphibia > Gymnophiona > Dermophiidae > Geotrypetes > Geotrypetes seraphini. Next base: position 166,724,329 of record NC_047089.1, on the reverse strand, counting down.
TCCCTCATAACTCTTTAATTTTCCCTGCATGAGCAGTATCACAAACTTGCTTCTCCATTGGTGTTGGCTCTCTATGATGTCACTTTTGGGTCCTGCACCTTGGAAGTAACATCAGAGGGAGAGTCAACATGATAAGGGCAGCAAGTCCATGATGCCGCTCGCACCTGGAGAATTAAAGAGGTATGAGGGAAGGGGGGCACGTGCATGGCAGGGAGGATCAGGAAGGAGTGGGGGTAGGGGTAGAGAAGAGGGCGGGGAAGGGGTGCCACCACCCCGAGTACCACTCACCCACGCTATGCATACATGTTTAAGCCAAGGAAACCATGGCATAAATGGGAGTATGCTTAAGGTTTCAAATGCCTACTGGCACTTAAGAGCCCTTAGGCACTGCTAGGCATGATTCTATAAATGGCACCTAGCGGATGATTAACAATTGCACCTACAAGTTAGGCATCATTTATAGAATCAGGGCCTAAGGGCCTGATTCTATACTGTATGTTGTGCCAAAAAATCTGCATTGACTAGAACAGTTCTTAGCATGATTCTACAAGGTGTGCGTACCTTTTATAGAATCACATTAAGCCCCAGTGCGTGTCACAACCTTTAGCCATACCCATTTAGGCCAGCTAAAACCAGGCCTAAATGCCCCCAACTAAATGGTGCATGGATAAGATGTATTCTATAACAATGCATATAACTTTTAGGAATGCCCATGATGCATCCACAATCTACCTCTGGCCATGCCTCTTTTCAGATTCATGCATTGCAACTGGTACATGCATTTTATAAAATCACACTTTCAAAGTTCTGCATGTAACTTTTAATTAGGGGCAATCTGTATCAATAATGAGGTGTTAATTATCAATTATCAGTGCTGAGTAAGTCAATCAATTAAGTTGTGTGCATAAATCAGCTGTGTGCATCAATTTTCACACATAACTTAAGGCATACATAGGGCTAGATTCACGAAACAAACCGATCGTGTACCGATCGGTTTGCGACTCCTTTGAGTCCCGATTTTCCTCCGACCCGATCCACTAACCTCTGTCCCGATCATCCTCCGATCCGATCCATGCATGCAAATGAGGGGGATCGGCATTAAAATATAGGCAGACATCACAAAACAAATCTTGAAAACCGACTGGGGCTGGCCGATCAACAAAAGAAGCGACCAGTCGCTAACTGCTTGCTAACTGCATCTTGCTTTCTCAGCCTGGATTCTCCTGTCTGCTCTCCTGTCTCGACTCTCCTCTGGCCACCCTGCTCTGCTCTCCTGCCCGACTCTCATTTCGCCGCCCTGCTCTCCTCTCCTGCCCGACTCTGCTATCCTGGCCCAAATCTCTCCTGCTGCCCCAAATCTCTCCTGCCGCCCCAAATCTCCTCTTTTTGCCGCCCCGACTCTCCTGCTATTCCCCGCACTACGAGCCTGTGGTTTTAACCCGTGGGTTAAAACTAAGGGTTCGCGAAGAAAAGTAAAACCAAAAAGTAAAAAAGAAAAAGGTTGCTGCTCTTTAAGCATGCACAGACCATCTACAAATAGTCTGCGCATGTTCAAGCATCGCTCGTTCAGCGATCCGATTCAGTCGGTTGGGGGTATGATTCCGATTGCATTTGCATGAGGGAGATTGGTTAATTAGCCCCTCCAGACATGGAGTGGATCAGATCCAATCCGTGCCCTTAGTGAATCTAGGCCATAATTTGTGGGTAAAGTCATCAAATACCACTTAGCACTTACACACTTAGCACTTACACACTTAGCACATCTGTAACAGTCACACACATAAGTGCAAGTACTCTATATCTTATATGAACATTTGCACCTAATTCTATATGGGGAGCTTAAAACTGCATGCACAAATTTGGGTGTACACCTAATTTGCATGCACAATTTACTTGAAAAGCCAATTAGCACTGTTAATTGAACATTAGTAATTATCAGTGCTAACGCATTTATTTTAATTTAAACATGAATCTTTAGATGCTGGGTTCCACACATAAGTTTTACTTATGGATCTGAGAGTCTTATTTTTGCTTTACATTCACTTGAATGTGATGGATGGAAATGTTTTTAAGTTCAAATATTTTATTGATTTTAATATACAATGTACAATGATGGATGGAAATGTTAATTGCAATAAAAATATAATTACAAAAGAAAAAGAAAAATTAGGCAAGATAGTGCGAAAAATAATGAATGAAAGAAAACATTCAGGAACAAATAGTAGGACCCTTTTACTAAGATGTGTAAGGCAATAATGTGTGCTTAATACAGCTTAAAAGGCTCGCAGCTGGTCAAGCTAAGGTATCCTGCAGTAAGTTTAGCATTAGCGCATGCCAGCCATACCGAAAAGATTTTTATGCTGTGGCATATTGGGGGAGGAGAGTGGGTGTTTCTGCAACTAATCAGCTAATGCATCTATATTATCAAACACTGATTAGAACCCTTATCACCTACAAAAACATTGGCACATGGCCATTAATTTGAATAGAAAATCTGCAATTTTCCGGCTGTGGAAAAAATGACCTTAGCATGCAGAAAAACCCACGAAAGTGCATGCCAAAGCCACCTTTTCCTGCAGCTTGGTAAAAGGACCCCATCCGCACCTTATTAAACATTTCAATTTTTATAGGCAATGCTTTATCAACCACAAGTATAACAACAATAAATATTTAATTGGAAATAGTACAGACTAAGCATTTTGAAGGTGTAAATGCAAGAAAACAACCACACTAGGGAACTCTGCCTTGATAGGATATTGATAGTACTACTGTCCACAACAAAATGCAATAAAAATAGACACAGATTCTACGAGATGGAGTGTCACTGTTTCTTTATCTGTGCTAATATTGTGGTTAAGCATGATGACTGCCTCAAGAGAATACATTTGCTATTGGAAGGGGAAGCCAATATTAGGGGAAAAAATTAAATTAATCATCTGGCCGAGAGCAACCCAGCCACAGTCAATTTCAAGCATGTTGGGTTAGAAAATGAACAACCAACTAATTGTATAAATGCTGTTAATTAGCTGTGGATAGCCCCTAACCAGACTCTTCCCTTTAACTAATAAGAAATCAATTAGCTAATGAAGTGGTCGTTAAATGTAATGCTAATCTCAGTCGGGGTATTTTTTTTTTTTTTTAATGTTGCTTCTTCTCTTCCCCCTCCCCCCTTATGATCCTTCCTAATTGCCAGAGCCATAGCAGTGCTCACAGCTTTCAGCATGCTTAATGAAACATCATTATATCATAACTGGCATTCTTGGAAGAGTTAGTGGCAAACCTGCTTCCCAATTATTTTTAATTGCCAGACATACTCATAACTGGGCCTTTTTCCAAGCAGTTCAGAGCGCTCCATTGTCATGTAATATATCCAATGATTTTATTTTATTTCCTCTACATGTGAACTTTGGCTTCAGTTTGGCTTGCTATGAAGAGTGCAAGCTAAATGGAAATGAATGCGGTTGCATTTTAAATTCGTTTGATTCAATCCTGCTGAGATGCACCAGCCTCTTCCTACCAAGCATCAGGCAAATCTCAAGTTTGCCTATGAAAACGTAAAGTGAAGTATACGGAATGTTAGATAAGAACAACCATTAGTAGAGAAACCAAACAGTATACATATGCATAGACAGAAGTCACATAGATGTTGAGAGAGAATCTGAAAACCCTGAGGGTTCTCTGATTCGAGAGATAAGTAGTTATTTTCAAAGATTTACCACAATCCCTAGTAAAATTACAACCGTCATCTTTAAATATTTCCTCTAGCAGCATGCAGTAATACCCCAATTCTATATATGGCTCTCAAAATTGCATAAGCATATTTGGGCATGGACCCAATTTGCGCAAGCAATTTAATTGATAAATGATCCAAATAACGCTAATAATTTGGTGCTAACAATCAATTATCTGCACTAATTGGCATAGAATTAAAATTTGCATATGCATGTTTAGGCACAGGGATATCTAAGTAGAGTTTACATGCAAATTTGAAAAGGGAGTGTAGGCATGGGAGGTGCATGAGCAGATCAGGAGAGTTTCTGGAATTCGCAAGCAGTGTTGCAGAATAAGGGAGATCTGCACCTAATTTAGGCATGAGAGTTTGCACCAGGTTTGAGTTGATATAAATCTTTATGCCCAAAACTGGGCATGAATCCCAGCGCCATATGCCCCCCATACCTTAGTGTGAAACATCGGCAGGAGGGATGCACTGGGGGGGGGGGGGCTAATGCCCTAAGCCAATCAGGGCTGCCTTAGTCTCCTCCCAATGCATCTTGGGATACACTGGAAGGGGCCTAAGGTCCTATGCTGGCTTAGCTGATCTGCGATTCCCCTGCCATGATCAGCTGATGGCAAGATATGCACTATTTTCAGGATCCCCCAAGCAAAGATAGGCACTGGAAATGTAGACCAGGGTTTTCTAGGCCTACATTTCCAGCACCTATCTTTGTGTGAATTGCACCAATGAAGGCAGTTAAGGCCGCCTAACACCTCTTCCAGCATTGGCCACACCTATTTTGGCATTCGGCAGCCCAAAGCGCTTATGTAGGCATGATTTGGTGCCTTTAATTTAAGCACCGGTAGATGCTTTATTTTATCATTTTTCATTGTTTTAAATGGCTTTTCTCAATTAACTTAGGTGCCGGCAGGGTGCTTTTTGTAGAATTTCCCCCTTAGTGCCATACTAGTCAGCTTTGATTTTTTAAAATGACATATATAGAATTTGGGCCAAAAAGTAAAAGATATAAACATGCATATATTTATTATCCTTAATGTGATACACTGATTTCTAAGTAGTCCACTCACGTGATCTCTACTGTAATCTATTTTGTTTCACTAAAGACTGGACAGACAAATATACAGGTACTCGTGAACTTACGAATGTAATTGGTTCCGACTGACAGGTCGTAAGTTGATCGGGACGTAACTCGGCCTATGTTAGACTAAGGTAAGAATACTGTATTAGACTGGGTAATGATATTGTAATCATCTTAAAGTAATATTTTATCAACATTTTCTTACTGTCTAAGCCAAGCACAGCACAATCCCTTTGTGGTAAATATTTGTTGTGGTGCTTCCTCCTCTTTATATTATTACTACTGCGTAGTGAGACTTGGGAGTACGGGAGACTGGGGCCGCTAACAGCTGGCGGGGGAAACTGTAGTAAACGCATCATAAAGTCGAGCAGTTGTAACTTGAATAGGTCGTAAGTCGACGAGTGCCTGTACTCTTCTTTCCTATTTTACATGGCAATCTTTTTCCGTCTTACAATTTTTATGATGTGCACAGCTATGTTCTTACCTTTGAAAGCCAAGTGGTATAGAAAGTGCAACAAACTATAAACTATCCCCCACCTTTTACTAAACCGTGATAGTGGTTATTAGTGCAGGGATCCATGCTGAATGTTCCGCAGTGCTACTGAATCTCATAGGAACATGCCAGGAGCAGTGCGGAGCATTCAGTGCGGCTCCCTGCGCTAATAACTGCTATCGCGGTTTAATAAAAGGGGGGAGGGGGTTATAAATGAGTAAGAATATTTTGGAAATTAAGAAGATTGATGCAGATATGGTTATAGATATTTAAGTACCAGTACTTAAATTTTTATTAATTATAGTTCATGTATTAGTACTAAAATACTACCTAGTTTGATTGATTGATTGATTTTTAATATGTCTTTATTAGCAATTGCGAAATGAACATACAACCAGTAGTGAGGAAAGCATAGAAAACAGAACAATTAGAGAAACAGCAACATAGAACGATGACATCAAATAGCTCACAGTACCAAAACCTTGATGTAAAGCATTAAGTCTGTAAATTCCTTTAGAAACTCTAAATCTATATTTCCTTACTCTTTTTGTATAGATTCATGCAAATTCTTTCCGGTGTTTGGAAAAGAAATACAGTTATAAATCCAAACAACAACTGTTGTAAGTGAAAATAAAGTTTCTGATAGCATAAACTACCTATTCTAGTTGGAACAAAATAACAATCACCTCAAATCAGTCCTCTCAAACCAATTCAAATCAGAGTGAATAAAGTTGGATCATCAGAAGGTGTGCTTTGATGATTAATTTCAATGTGGCGCTCAATGTAGCACCAGCATTTTTTCCTTCCCTTATCATCTGGTCATCTGACTCTCACAGACTAACATCCTCCATTCTAATTCTTCATTTAAACCATTAGGTTTTAACATATTTGAGTTCAAATATCTACAGTACAGTAGTTCTGTTCTTCGAAGTTCAAAAACCAATCAAAATCTCCACTTTCCCACCCTTTCTCAAAGGTGTCCAATATACACCATGTATACATAATGCTCAAAGTTGCACATGCAAATTTGGGCACATACCCAAATTGAACATAAAATTTAATTGCTTAATGATCCAATTGGCACCAATGATTGGGCAGTAGCAATCAAATATCAGTGCTAATTTGCAATAATTGGAATTTACACGTACATCTTTATAGTTGTTATATAAATTTGGGAGATCCCTATTTATAGAATTTGGGAGATCCACATTTGTACTCTTTGTACTTTATTTGAAAACCAAATAAAACTTATTGAACTTAAAAAAAAAACATGGGGGTTTACTCCAGGATTCGAGTGATGTAAATCCTCATCCCTAAAATTCAGCATAGATCTTGGTGCTATGTACTATTCTATAAATGACGCCCAACTTTGAGTGCTGTTTATAGAATAGCACTTAACGTGCTTTTTTCGGTGCCCAGTATTGAGCATCGTTTATAGAATTGAAGAGTCTTAGATGTTTTGTCAACAGTGCATAACTAATTGAGCCTGCTATTGCCTGTTTTAATAGGAGACCTCTATTAGGGCTAGATTCATGAACCTGCCCAATCGGGCCCAATCCAGGCCCGATCTGGACAGGTCCGATGAATTCAGGAAACTTCAATATGCAGATGGGGGTGATCGGAGGAACGCCCCCATCTGCCTGTCCAGATCGCTCTATAGCGATCCCAGAGCATGCACAGACCATCTGTAGAATCAGGTCCCTGCCTACTTTGCATGCCGTTGCCTTCATTTGCATGCGCGGATCGGAAGATGGTCGGCAGAGAGGTAAGTGAATCGGGCTGGTTTCACTAAGGGGTTGCAAACTGATCGGTATACGATTGGTTTGCTTTGTGAATCTAGCCCTTAATTCAGTTGCAACTTGAGAGGGGGGAGAGGCATTTAATAAGATAAACCACATAAGCTGTATCATAGGAGGTAAAAGATCTCAAACTATATTTAACCTCTGATCTAGGATGGGACCAATGAGTTCCCTCAATAGTCAATGGGCACCATTGATACCTCCCACATTTTATATGATTGTCTCCAATTGTTCCCACTGTCTTACTCTGATAGCAATTCACTAATAGTAGTTCCTCTCTGTAAGGAAACTAAAGGAATCAAAACTCAGAACAAGAAATAATCCGAGGAAGCCTGGTCAGGATTGAAGGGTGGATGGTTCATCTACTGAATCCACCTTCTCTGATGGCAGCCTGTGATTGTTGTGATATGTGCACCAGCACATTATCGTGAAGAAGAAGCACACCTGCTGTGAATTTTCATTGTGTTTTCTCTTTGATTGACTCCTACAAAGTGATTATTGTGTTGGCATAACTCTCCCTGGTTATGGTTGTCTTGTGTGGCATGAACTCCAAAAGCACAAGTCCTTCATCATCCCAGAAGACAGTTGCCATGACTTTGCTTGGAGATTTTTCTGTCTTGGGATTTTTGGGGTGGGGGATGACTTGTGCTCTCACAGCATTTACTCCATTTTTGGACTCAGGATCTCTGTGATAGACCCAAGTCTCATCTCCAGTCATCAAACAATGAAAAAAATCACTTGGTCTTCACAGAGCATCTCCAAGTTCTCCTGACAGCACTGGAGCTTCATGGCCTTCTGACACGGCATTAGCATTCGTGGAGCCCATCTTGCCCTAATCTTGGACATGCCCAGCTTTTCATGAAGGTGCCTCAAATGTTTCTGATATATTTGACCTGCTGATTCCAAAAATGGCCAATAATCAGATGCAGACTCTCAAACTAACATCCTACCCATATCAAAAGTTTACTAGAAAAAAAAAGGGTATTGAGATGATCAAAAAAATTATCTTATTTTCATTATTCCAAAAAATGATAATGATCATCAAAAATTGCTGATCAAATAACCCTATCTCATCACCTATTCCTTCACTTGATTTGCCGAAAATGATCTCTTAAACATCAAATATACTATGGGAGATGAACATATCATAAAATTCAAGAACTCAGATCGTAGGATCTCCTATGATTTAGATATCATTCCAAGTCTGCATCCTGCGCTCCATTTTTTAATCATGTGTGCTCATTCCTCCTTTCCTACCTTTTAAATAAGTTATGAGTGCTATTTAAACATTAATAATAATATCTTTATTCTTCTATACCGCCACAGTCGAATGACTTCTAGGCGGTTCACAGCGAAGAAGGCTGGACAATCAGCGAATTACAGAATGCAGGAAGTGAGGGTACAACTTATTATATAAGAAATAGATAAAAGGAAAATATGAATCTTAAGTATGTAGTATAGGTCTCTTGTATGCAACCCAAGGAATAAAGCTGGACAATCTGCGAATTTTAAAATAGAACTGGGCAATATGGTGAATTGCAGAATGAAGTGAATTACAGAATAAAGCGAGTTACAGAATAAAGCGGATTACAGAATAAAGCGAAATACTGAATAAAGAGAATTACAGAATAAAACTGGACAGTCAGCGAATTACAGAATGCAAGTAGTGAGGGAATAACTTCTTAACAAGAAATAGTTAAAAGGAAAATATGAATCTTAAGTATGTAATTTAGGTCTCATGTAAGCAACCCAAGGAATAATGCTGGACAATCAGCGGATTGCAAAATGCAGAAAGTAAGGGAACAACATATTACACAGGAATTGACAGAAGGAAAAAAATAACTTTGTAAGTAGTGAGGCTTCTGTTTAGGAGATGAATTTGTTTAAACATTGGTTTCTTTCATGAGATGTTACCATACCAAAAACAAAGAAGGCAACACTTATCTTCTAGTGGAACCAGCCACAGTCAGCACTAAACCTGCAATATAAGCTCCCAATGCCCGCTCCACAAACTATGGGCATTTCAATATAAAGCAGATCTTCTTCAAGGGATTTTTGCGCTGCCTCTCTCGTAAACTTCAAACCAATTAGCGACAAACTGTCTGCATAACTTTGCTCCAGTTTTGGCACCAGTTTTCTCCTATCAGCTCTAGTTTTTGAGATACAGAAAATGTGCCATATACCACTTTTCACTCTGCTCGCCCATTAAAAAATCAGGATATTTTAATGTAGTGTTTAAATGAAAATCTTTAAAGCATGAAGGAAACATTAAAAATGGAAAGAAAAGTACAACATGAAAATCTACTTATTTTATATCAATAGTACCAATGTGTGCCCTGAAGAGATTTCAGAATTTTACTTTGTTTTCAAAAATTCCCTTCACAAGTATGCACTAGACTAGATAACATGTACGTTGCATATGCAAGAGTCTATCAATGCTATGAGTGTCTGGGTACATAAGGATATAACCACCCAGACAAGCATCACGTGATTGGTCCTTGAAAACTAACAGCAAGTAATTTTATTTTTATTTTTTATGCAATAGTCATTCGACACACAAGAATCTCCTTTTGTAAGATTTCCGAGAGTGAGATCTGCCAGGACAATCCCGCATAAGATTCCAACAATAGTCTGCCCAATATCCAGTCTTCCTAATAGTAGCACACATTATAAATTCATGATTAAATTAAATTGTCTTTTATCTTTGATATTTCTGGACCGTAAAGCCCGCCCGGTACTGTTCTTAGGTTCCAACTACTGGAGTTGCTGTTGAAGCTCACTCCAGCCTATCCAAGCCATCTCGTCGTTTGTGGGATACAGATTATAAAAGTCTGCCCAGCACTGTCCTTATGTTCCAAATTACTGGAGTTTCCATTGAAGCCCTCTCCAGTCCAACAGGATACAGACTGTGCAAATCTGCCCAGTACCAGCCTTCAGTTTATCCATTAGCAAAAAATCAGATAGCAATTAGATAAGCAAACAGATAATAATAGTGATCTGATGCACAGGAAACAGCATTGGGACTTCTCATTCTTTTCATCTCTGGGGAATACTAGAACAAAGACAGAACACAGATACCAGTTCTAACATCACAAGAATCTGTACAGTCTGATTACCGATGTCTGCACACAAGATGTTTCAACAAAGTGCCAAAATGGAGTTACAGAGAATCTTTAATGGAGCCCCCCAAACATGCAGTAAAATTAAACTCTCTGCATACAGGAGCTGATGTCTAATCTAATCTAATCTAATTTCCATTTTATATACCGGATCATTCCAGCAAGGACTCGAGCCGGTTAACAAAGATTTAAAAGAATATAATATAAAACAATAATGAAGGTAGTAGAAAAATTTTCAATAAATTAGATCAGTCCTCAGTTAAAAATCTCTGAAAGAGGTAAGTTTTCAGATTTTTCCTAAAAAGTGATGGAGATAATGACGTTATGATAATCGAGGGAAGATCGTTCCAAACTTTTACCAAGGAATAGGATAAGGAATGTGAGAATTTATCTAGGGGTTTAATCCTTTTAACAGAAGGGAAGAGCAATGTATGTGTATTCCTGGTTGTGTGAAACCGAAGAGAGTTAAATGATAGAGGTAACAAAGGCGAAAAAATTCCATGTAAAATTTTCAAAATTACATTGGCACACTTAAATTGAATTTGCCAGTAAACAGGAAGCCAATGAAGTAACCTCAATAATGGAGAGGCATGTTCATATTTATGTCTTCCAAAAATTAATATGGCCGCAGTGTTCTGAATGAGTTGTAGTCTCTTTAGGTTAAATTTGGTTAATCCGATATACAGGGAATTTGCATAATCCAGATGTGCCAAAATAATCGCTTGTATCAGATCAGAAAACACAGAACTATGAGAAAAAAAACAATGTTTACAACAGGTGTCTAACTGGGATGGGAAAACAGAGATGTTTTTCTCCAGACTGTGTCTTGTAGTGTTTCTCACAGACTAAGAAGAAGCAAAACAAATTTTTTTCTGTACCAGTTGGGAACATGTTCTCTAAAGCAAAAAACATACAGAAGATATGTGGTTTAAAAAGACAATACTTCATCTACTGTATATCTGCTAGGCCCCACAGCATGATCTTTCATTTGCAAATTCATGGTTTTTCCAGTGTACAGTATATCAATTGTTTGCATTAGTCTTTTTAATAAGGCTCGTGGAAGGATAAAGGTCAACCTAGCTATACCTTCAGCTTTCTATCCCATTCTGTTAACTTTCAGAATCCTAACCTCTCTAAAAGGGAAAAATATTATCACCCTAACAGAAAGTCTACCATAATGAACTTGTAAAAAAGCATAACTAGACATGAACATCAGGGTTTTCTTCTGTATGTATGTGTATTTTGTTTTTATTTTGTTTAATTTTTGGGGATTCTTTATAATGTCCAAATAATATGATGACAACAACTTATAACAATTCCAGTTTCATATGTTAGCCCGACATATTTCAGCTTATCTGCCTGTATCATGGCCAATTGATAGCTGAGAATGACAGATGTGCCTTCTAGGGTAGAAACAGACGTGCATAAATAAAATATACATTTCTAGATGCTTTTTTGATCTAATATTCTTCTGACTGTTTTTCACATTGGTTGAGGTTATAGCTTTTATGGTGTGGACAGTTTGTTGGCTTGCTTTGTTTTCAGTTTCTGGTTCTTTGCCCTTATGTGAAAGCCTGACCCCTTTCCAGTAGCACCAAGACTACCAGTAGGGGGTCACTGATGCCATTTCGAACCTAGTGTCAGCAAGCACAAAAATTACTAGGAATCCCAATTCTACTAGGGACAAGGGAATTTCAAAGGGGGTCTATTGGAGGTTGGTTGGGTTTCCGTGATTTGGGATCATACTTCGAGTTGGGGACTAGATTTGAGGAACATTTAAAAAGTTGCTCCAATATTGAGGGGGCATCTGAGTTGGGAGTTTGTGATTGAGGGGATGTCTATGATGGAGAAGTTGATGATTGGGGGGGGGGAGGTATAACCTCAGGTGGTACTGGTCACCTTGGGTGGACCTGCCTAGAAGCATTGGGATGCTGCTTTCAGTTCAAGGCTCCCAGAACATTAAAATAACCCCAACTTTTTTCTGGAATTATTTTTTCAGCTATAATGTGACTTGGATTCACCATGAGCGGCATTATGGAATTTATATACTAGTGTGCTGCTTTACATGAATTTGCGTATTTTGTATTTCATTAGTATGTATATTGTGATGGCCAATCAATTGATGCATTATGGCACCAAAAGTTGCATTAGAACCCTTAAGGGGCATATAACATGATATAGCCATAACACAGCTTGATAACATCCACCTTAATATTTCCATTTCTGTTGCAAGAAGAAAGAAAAACAGAGAACCATGAATGTTTAGAATGCTCACAGTTAAAGTACTTCTAATTTATATAAAGTTTGTATTTCAAAATAAAATCATACTTTCACGTTGAATCTAAATGAATTCTTTTTGTTTGTCAAAGATGTTTGAATCAGGAATAGACTAGCTTGACTTTTCCCTTAATATAAAGATAATCTGGGCATTTGTGCCCAAAACAAAATGCTGTAAAAAAGGACCGTATCTTTTTTTTTTTTCCAGTTGGGATAACATGCAAATTGAGTTGGTTAATATTACATTCCCAGTTTCAGGAAATCTGCCACCAGCAGCTGCCACATTTTCCGATGTCAGGAGGACACAGATAAAGCGTGACATTTTGTTCATTAAATAAACAAACCAGGTTCATCCTAACAACATTATGTAGAAAGCACCATCAATTCTTGTACATTTAGATCACATAATAGGAAGTGACAATTGCTCATCAACTTCATATATTTAAAAATAAAGAGGTGATAAGCCTATTTATGTAGGACCCTGAGGCTGCATATCTATATCTTTAGACATACATGTATATATTTATATATGAACGGAACAAAAAACCCCTACCAGAAATGTTTAGAACCACCAAACACACTAGCTGCTAGAGCAGTGCTACATTCATAGCAAAACAAAAGAAAAAGCCTCAGTTTTATAGGTGTCCCACCAGAACTGACAGCAGCCTTCAGAGAACGGCGCAGGACCAGGCAGGCAGCGAAAGGCTCGCACCTGCCTTCTGCACTGCTCTGCAGCTTCCAGAAAACATCAGGAGGCAGCGGTCCAGTGTGGGAAGGGCAGTTGGGGTGTATTCGCTCCATAAGACGCACCCTTATTTCCAACCACTTTTGGGGGGAAAAAATGCATCTTATGGGGTGAAAAATATGGTAAATTTGAATACAAGTAATCCATGGCTCTACTGTGCTAAATCCTACTGAAATAACACTTAAGTTCTCATTTCACATTGCTTCTTTTATTATTTGCTATGTTAAAGCTCAATATCCATTATTTCTATTCGTAGTCAGATGAATATTTTTCTTTCTTATTTGCATTCAGCTGAGTAGAAAAATGTGCTATCCAGTACAGCTCTACTGTATATACAGTACAGTGCAATATACTGAGACTAGAGCTGCTGCTTTTTGTGTGGCAGGTGTTAAAATGTGGAATGTATTGATGGAGCAATTACGCCTAGGTGCTGACAGATTGAAATTTAAAAAACTATTGAAAGCACAGTTATTTGTATCTGCTTTCATGTAAGGAAAGATTTCTGTTTGTACAGGTAATAGATGGAAGTGGGCAAGAAATGTCATTTCAGCTTTTTGTAATGTTGATTTTATATTGTGTATATTTTAAATGGAAACTGTCTAGCTATAGATGATATATACATTTTAAAAATAATTATGAACTGTTATATTAATATTATATATGTGGAGGGGCATAATCAAAAAAACCATCTAAGTCCCTTTTTGGCCTATGTCCTTAAACGTTTAAAGCAGAAGCAGGGAAAGTGTCCATAACCAAAACAAACGTCCTTGTTTTGATTATGGCCTGCCTCTACTAAACGCCCAGATCACCACTACATCTACAAGTACACCCCCTCGACGTCTACACTTTTTGGCCATAATGAACCAAAAAAACGCCTAAGCCCCAAATGTCCAACAGAAGGGCTTTTAGGCGAAGGAGGAGCCAGTCCTTCGCCTAAAAGCTAGATTCTGTAACCGGTGTCTGTCAAAAACAATACCAGTTACAGAATTCCCCCCCCCCACAACAATATGGGCAGGAGGGTGCCCAAGCCCTCCTGCCATGTCGAACGTGAACCGCCCCCCCCTCCCCCCCGACAACATCGTAACCTGTAACTAGTACTGTAACCAGTACTGTGGTTTGTCCGGGACTCCACAGCTCCTCCAGTGGTTACCTAAGAAAATAGCACTAGCATGTGACTCTAAATGGAGTCACCCTGCAGGATTGAACTGTTATAAGGCAGGAACTCAAAAATAAAGCAAACAAAGTCACCACAATTGAGGTTTATAGCAAAAATACTTCAGTTTTACTTATTCCTTCCTTCAGGTAAGTAGCTCATCATTACAGCTGCAAAATTGTCAGAATTCCAAACAGCCAAAGAGCAACACAATACAAAAAAAAAGGCCAGCAAATAAAACAGCACAAAAATAAAGTTCAATTTAGCAGTTAAGTCTTCATCTCTCAGTAGCGCTAAGACTAACCCGCTCCCAAGCAGCTAGCGCTAAGACAAGCCTGCTCCCAAGCAGCTTGTTCAAGTTTCACAGCTACAGTTCAGGGTACTGGCTTCCACAATTCACAATAATTGAAAGAAAAATAGGTAAAGCCTCTGGCAACTTTATATTACTGCCAGGAAAGGAGAGTGATTCAGATTTTGCCAATAACGAAGCCACAGCAATGGTCTTCAAAATCCCATCCAAGGTGACAGCAAAACCTCTCCCTAACTGACACTCTCAGCTTTCTCAAAAAAAAAAACAAAGCAAGCAAACAGTTCCAAAAAACCCCACAACTCACTGTTTGCAGCTTGTAATCAGATCCACCTGCATGGGCTCAGCAAAGTCAGTATCATTCTCTGTAAAACTTTCCTGACATTCCATGGGCAGTTCCTCCTCTGATACAGGCAGCTCCTCAGCTTGTCCAGCTTCTAATAGCTCCATGGGTATGGGTCTATTGCTCCTGCTTGGCCCAGGAGGTTCCTCAGGGAGGCAAGGCCTGAACCTCCTCCCTAGCCGGCCTGCCTGTCTGCTCTCAACTGCTGGCTTACATACCCTAGGGGCACACCCTACTCTGGCTGAGTCAGCAGTGTTCCAGGGGCCTCTTGGGCTCCCCCGGTGGCGACTTGGGTACAGCTCACCTATCTCATTCTCAGCTAGATCAGGCTCCCTCTGGTGGTTAAAGGAGAAATTATCAGAATCCTGGTCCGAAAAGACCTTGGAATTTGCCTTCCGGGTTTTCCCCTTTACTTTTACCCCTGGCCTAACTGGGACCTTGGCAGGCCTTTTGTCGGACTGGTCACATACCCCCACCCTTAAACGATGCTTATCCTGATAAGCATAAGTATGTGAGGTGTTTTCTGGGATACGGGAAAGAATGTCGACATTAGTATTCAGTCTGCCTGGCCAGTGTACCACAGTGAATCTAAAAGTTTGAAGCACTAGGTACCACCGAGTGAGATGTGCATTATTATTTCTCATAGTACCCAACCATTTCAAAGCAGCATGATCAGTAACTAAAGTGAATGGCCGTTCTTCCAGGTAGTGCACTAAGGTCTGCATCGCCCACTTAGCAGCCAGACATTCTAACTCCACCACCGCATAGTTTCTCTCATTAGGGTGTAATTTCCTGCTCAAATATAAGATTGGGTGTTCCATGCCCTGCTTCTCTTGACTGAGAATGGCCCCAATCCACACCCGGAAGCATCCGTCTGCAGAGTGAAAGGCTTATTGAAATCTACAGCTGTCAGGACAGATTGTTTACAGAGACTTCCCTTCAAGTCTTGAAAAGCCTCCGCACTACCAGACCCCCATGGTAACTTGTCGGGACCATCCTTTTTCAACATGTTGGTTAACGGGGTGGCTGTAGTGGCAAAATCCGGGATAAACCTCCTATAATATCCCAGAAGCCCCAGAAATCCCCGCAATTGCTTCTTCGAGGTTGGGCGTGGGTAGTCCTGAATACACTGGACCTTATCCACCAGTGGTATAATTCTGCCTCTCTACTGTGTACCCTAAGTATTTAACTTCTTTCTGCCCCAGAAAACATTTCTTTGGATTTATAGTAAATCCTGCCCTTCTGAGTGATTTCAGTACTGCAGAAACATGCTCTAGGTGTTGAGCCCATGAGGAAGAATAGATGACAATATCGTCAAGGTAGGCTTCTGCGTAGGCATGATGCCCTCTTAGGGCATCGTTAACTGCGTGCAGACAAATTACAGCAGCCCCGTGAAGTCCGAAAGGCATTCCGGTAAATTGGTAAAGCCCATAGGGGTACTAAAGGCTGTTTTGGGTTTGGCAGCAGCTGTTAGGGGAATCTGCCAATACCCCTTGGTTAGGTCAATGATAGACAAATACTGAGCCTGATCAAGACGATCCAACAGCTCGTCCACCCGCGGCATGGGGAACGCATCAAATTGTGAGACTTCATTGACTTGCCGAAAGTCAATGCAGAAACGGGGAGACCCATCTGCCTTTGGGATAATCACGATTGGGCTGCACCAGGGACTCTGTGAGGGTTCAATGACTCCCAGTGCCAGCATTTCCTGTACTAATCCGTTAATCAATCTCTTTTTCTCTTCCGACAACCGGTAAGGACGGACCCTCACTATCCTACCTGGGGTGGTTATAATGTCGTGAGAGATCCCCTTCGTGTGGCCTGGAATAGGTAAAAAAACATCAGAAAACTTTCCCACCAGAGCCTGCACCTGCTGTGTCTGGGTTGCCGAGAGCTCTGTACCTATGTTAACCTTCTCTTCCCGACCCAGATCGGCTATCTGTGGGCCTAAATCATCCTCTTGGCACCGCTGAGCAACCAACGCTAACGTTTCCCTGTCCCTCCAAGGTTTTAGAAGGTTAACATGATAGGTCTGGAGATGATTTTTTTCATCCTTTACTCTATAATTTACCGGACCTAATTTCTCTACTATTGTGGCTGGCCCTTTCCAGTGTGCCAAAAACCTGTGTGGGTCTGAGGGCACCAATATCAGCACCCGCTCCCCCACTTCAAACCGGTGTTCCTTAGCCCTCCTATCAAAATATGTTTTCTGTTTATTTTGGGCCCATTCCAAATTCTCCTTACCTAACCCTGCCAGCTGGGCTAGTCTCTGCCTCAAATGGGCTAAATGTGACAACACATTCAATTCAGTTTCCTCTGGGGGATCCCAGCCTTCCTTAACTATGTCCAGGAGTCCTCGGGGTACGCGCCCATACATCATCTCGAAGGGAATAACCCCCAAAGAATCCTGTACCCTTTCTCTGGCCGCGAACAACACATAGGGAAGAAACAAATCCCAATCTTTCATATTTCTTTTTAATCCTTTCTTCAGCATATGTTTCAGGGATTGGTTAAAGCGCTCAACCAGGCCTTTCGCTTGGGGATGGTAAGCGGACGTTCTGATATGCCTAACCCCTAGGTCCCTCAAAAACTCTTCCATCTCCCTATATAGAAAGTTACTCCCCTGATCGGATAAAACCTCACGGGGAAAACCGACCGTACAAAATAGATTCATTAGCTCCTTCATCAATACTTTAGATGAGGTTTTACGTAATGGAAAGGCCCAGGGAAATCTTGTAGCCACATCCATTACCACAAAAATGAAACTATACCCCCATGGAGTCCTTTCTAAAGGGCCCACTATATCCATTGCTAACCTCTTAAGGGGTTCGCTCACCACTGGGATAGGGATAAGGGGTGCTCGAGCCGGCTTACTCATGGTTAGCCGCTGACAGGTGGGGCAGGACTTACAGAACTCATCTATTTCCTGTCTCAACCCTGGCCAAAAGAACCTGCTCAGGACCTGGGTCTGGGTAGCTTGTATCCCCTTATGTCCGGCTAAAGGGGAGTCATGAGCCATTTGTAGGATGATCTTACGAAACCCCTTTGGGACCACTAACTGTTCACGCTTTTCCCCTGAAGCCTCTCGGCATACTTCCTCCCTGTAATGGAGACCCCTTTTAATCCTAAGCCCTGTTTTACCTGACTGGAGACCCGTAGCCTGCCGCCAGAGCTCTTGTAATGAAGGGTCAGTTCGTTGCTCGCTTGGGAATGTGGGGAAAGTAGCAACTATCTCCCGTGGCAACCCTTGAAATTCCTGTGTCTGACCAGCTCTCTTCAATAACTGAGCTCTTTGTTGCTGCTATCTACGATTTTGGGCTCTTGAAGCTCTCGTCCGCTTCTGAGCCGGCCTTTCCACTACCCCTTCCTGAAAGGGAAATATCTTTCCAAGCTCACCTTCTGGTTCTACTATCGGCAGGCCCTGTGAACGAGTGTTAACCAGGCCCTGCTTAGACACCATGACTTCGCCCAACCCAGGCCACTCCTGACTCAAAATTAGATCATATGGGGCTCCTGGGACCAAAGCAACAGAAATTTGATATACCCTATCCTGGCATAACACGGTAGTAGGCCTCAGAGAATACGTCACTTCATCCCCATGTATGCATTTTATAACCACCCTCCGGGTATGGGAAACTTCTTTCTCACCAGGGAACACTTTCTTCCAAAATTGCATAGCCATCATCGACTGATCGGCTCCTGTGTTGATCAGTGCTACTGTCTCTTGTCCACCCACGGAGACCCTAACAGTGCATGCAGACTGTAGTCCTCACCCCGGGGTATTGGAATTGGTCGATTCCGTGTTACCTCTAGCGCCCTGGCTGGATAAGTTTATCACTTTACCACCATTCTGTGTATGTCCCATCCTCCCTCCCCTATAATCTTTCCTATCTTGGTTTGAGGGACTAAGTCTATGAGGAGAGGACTGAAGAACTCTGTGAGGGGCTTTCCTCACTCTTTTCTTACCAATCTTGTCTGAGTGTGGTTTATATGGTCGTATCCGGGACTGACCCAGATTTTTTCCTAAGGGTTCGTGAGCATCGAGGCAGGTTTCTACCCCTTCTTCCCTAGCCAAGCAGGGCAACCACCATTCCACCCCTTGCTCTGGAGACCACCCAGCAGGTACCGCCATCTTCTCAAAAGAGTTTAAAAATCAGCAGTTGCGTCTTTGGTTGCTATCGGCCATAAGCTAACAGGTGAAAAATCAGATAGTCCTACCGGATCCGCAACCGACCCGACTGGTGGTGACCGTCCTTCCGGGTGTATAGTCCTCTGCTGCAAAAAGTGCATGAAGAGCTTATTCTGCAGTTGCATGGCTTCCAGCAGTTCCCCCTGCCGTTGATTCATGTCCTCCTGGCTAGCTTGCCGGCGTTCTTCACATGTCTTTAAGATGACCTCCAGGTCCTCACGCTGCTGCTGATGCTCCTCAGCCAACGTTGTTAACATCTGGGCTTGCTCCATAGCAAGGACCTAGAAAGCAAACAAACAAGAAAAGGAACCCAAGTGTGGCCTTATAAAGAGCGTTCCCCTCTTTATGACCTTCCCCAGTCTCCAGTCCTCCCCAACCAGCACTACCTAATCCTCACCAGCTACCCCCAGGTACTCTTACCAGAGGTACTGATGAGTCTGCACGTCTGTGCTGATTGGATGCACCGCACGTGCTGTCTCCGGTCCAGAACTGGGTTCGGCCTGGATCCGCTGGTCCCTCTGGGTCTTGGGTCCTTCCTGGTCCGCTCCCGAACTGGAACTGGCTTCTGCTCGATCCTCCCTCGGGACTGGAACACAGCTCCTGCTCGAACCACAACTGGAACAGGAATGCCGCTCCTTGTCAGTCTGTCCTCCTTCCGGTCCTGGATCACCTTGGCTCCTCCTACGGATAGATCACAGGATCAGTCGCACAGGTTCTCAGAATCCAACAAGCAAGCAATTGCAATCCACAAACAGTGCAGCTATGTATTGCAAAACACAGCCAAAAAAAAAAATTAAGTCCAGAACAAAACTTTTTTTTTTCTTCAAATTGCAGTTCTTTGTGTGTCCTGTAGGAGGTGCAATATCCCACTCCTGATACCAAATTAATGTAACCAGTACTGTAATTTGGCCGGGACTCCACAGCTCCTCCAGTGGTTACCTAAGAAAATAGCACTAGCATGTGACCCGAAATGGAGTCACCCTGCAGGATTGAACTGTTATAAGGCAGGAACTCAAAAATAAAGCAAACAAAGTCACCACAATTGAGGTTTATAGCAAAAATACTTCAGTTTTACTTATTCCTTCCTTCAAGTAAGTAGCTCATCATTATAGCTGCAAAATTGTCAGAATTCCAAACAGCCAAAGAGCAACACAATACAAAAAAAAAGGCCAGCAAATAAAACAGCACAAAAATAAAGTTCAATTTAGCAGTTAAGTCTTCATCTCTCAGTAACACTAAGACTAACCCGCTCCCAAGCAGCTAGCGCTAAGACAAGCCTGCTCCCAAGCAGCTTGTTCAAGTTTCACAACTACAGTTCAGGGTACTGGCTTCCACAATTCACAATAATTGAAAGAAAAATAGGTAAAGCCTCTGGCAACTTTATATTACTGCCAGGAAAGGAGAGTGATTCAGGTTTTGCCAAAAACGAAGCCACAGCAATGGCCTTAAAAATCCCATCCAAGGTGACAGCAAAACCTCTCCCCAACTGACACTCTCAGCTTTCTCAAAAAAAAAAAAAAAAACAAAGCAAGCAAACAGTTCCAAAAAACCCACAACTCACTGTTTGCAGCTTGTAATCAGATCTACCTGCATGGGCTCAGCAAAGTCAGTATCATTCTCTGTAAAACTTTCCTGACATTCCATGGGCAGTTCCTCCTCTGATACAGGCAGCTCCTCAGCTTGTCCAGCTTCTATTAGCTCCATGGGTATGGGTCTATTGCTCCTGCTTGGCCCAGGAGGTTCCTCAGGGAGACAAGGCCTGAACCTCCTCCCTACCCGGCTTGCCTGTCTTCTCTCAACTGCTGGCTTACATACCCTAGGGGCACGCCCTACTCTGGCTGAGTCAGCAGTGTTCCAGGGGCCTCTTGGGCTCCCCCGGTGGCGACTTGGGTACAGCTCACCTATCTCATTCTCAGCTAGATCAGACTCCCTCTGGTGGTTAAAGGAGAAATTATCAGAATCCTGGTCCGAAAAGACCTTGGAATTTGCCTTCCGGGTTTTCCCCTTTACTTTTACCCCTGGCCTAACTGGGACCTTGGCAGGCCTTGTGTCGGACTGGTCACAGCCCGTTTGCCCCAACGATCGTGCCCCTCCTGACTTGATATGGCCAGGAGGGAACCCTAGCCCTCCTGGCCCCAGCGACCCCCCCTCCAACAGGAACGGGCCAGGAGAGAGCCCAAGCTCTCCTGGCCCTGGCAACCCCCCCCCCCCGACTGAATTGGGCCAGGAGGGAGCCCAAGCCCTCCTGGCCCCGGTGACCCCCTACCCCCCACCCCACTACAATATGGGCAGGAGGGATCCCAGGCCCTCCTGCCCTCGACACAACCCCCCTCCCCCCAATGACTGCCCCCCAAAAAACCCCGATCGCCCCCCCACCGACCCTTGACCCCCCTCGGCTGACCCCATGACCCCCCACCCCCCTTCCCCGTACCTTTCACGTTGGCCAGACGGACAGGTGCCAAGCCCGCCCGTCCGGCAGGCCAGCCGAGTCCAGAATGGGGCCGGATTGGCCCAGGCGGCAGAAACCCTGCCCACAGGTGGGGCCTGAGGCGCCTGGGCCAATCAGAATAGGCCGATCGCAGCAGCCACAATCAGCTCAGCGGCCCCTTTTTCGGCACTTAGACCTGGTTTAACTTCGTCTAAGTCAAAAAGGTCTAAGTGCCGACTTGGCAACCTGTGAACTTTTTTGGTTATATGTGTTGTATGCCTAGGTGTAGGTCGGCCCACCTCCCACCCACCACCCGCCCTTTCCCCTCCTCTAAACACGCCTTTTTTCTCTCTGTGCATCTAGAGGCAGGGGAAAGGCCTAAGCTGGTTTTAGATACATCTAAAACCAGCTTTGGTTATGGGTACTTGGACGATCAGGCTTTTTGATCATCCAAGTAGCCATTTAGGACACTTTTTAGACTTTTTTAAATTTTTATTATGAACCCCATAGTATATATATATATATATATATACTGTATGTATGTGTGTGTGTGTGTGTGTGTTTGTATGTGTATGTTCATAGACTTTAGCTTTTGTAAAGGTAGGAAGAGTTGTCTAATGGTTAGTGCAGTAGGCTTTGGACCTGGGAAACTGAGTTCAAATCTCACTACAGCTCCTTATGACCTTGGGCAAGTCACTTAATCATACATTGTCCCAGATGCAAAAAAACAAAAACACCTTAGACCCTCTTTTATTAAGCTGTTGTAGAGGTTTCTACCACAGCATTAAGGGGCTGATTCTGTATAGGACACTCGGTCTCAGCAGCTGCCTAAGCAGCTTTTGAAAATCACACATGGGCATCCTATTCAGAATTGTATCTGTCTTAATGGACAGATGCCTAACCTCGCCTAACCACCCTGATTCTCTAACAGGTGTCCTTGTCACAGGCACCAAATAGAGAATCGCGTTGCAGGTGAGCTTATCATGGCTAGAGAATCTCCCTGCTGCGATCAGCTGAGCAGCAGTGGCAGGAAACCCCCGAACCCCACTGCAAGTCAGCTGGCAACAAGGGATGCCCACTCCCTCCTACTGCCATCCCTAACCCCCCCACACTGTCCTCAGCAGGAAGGATGGCCACTCCCTCCTGCCAGGACCCCCGAAACAAACCCCGGCAGAAGGGATGCCCAATCCCTCCTGCCGGCATCCCCCCAAACACATGACCTCCCAAACCTTGATCCCCCCCAAAGCCCACCTGGCTTCCCCGTACCTTTATCAGCAAGGCAGGTCAAAGTGATGCTTACTATCTCTGGCCGGCAGGCCCTCTTCTTCAGAATGGCAGGTCTTCCCCTGCTCAGTGCATTCTGGGATGCACCAGGGAGGGGCCTAATGCCCCTCCCATAGGAGGGGCTTTAGGTACCTGGGCCAACCGGAGTCTTAGGCTTCCTTTCCAGTGTATTCTGGGATGCACAGGGAGTGGCCTAAGACTCCAATTGGCCAGATACCTAAGACCCCTCCCATGGCATCCCTCCTGCCACAGACAGTGTGGGGAGAGGTTCGGGGGAGGTGGCAGGAGGGAGTGGGCATCCCTCCTACTGGCTGACTTGCAGTGGGTTTCAGGTGTTCCCTGATGTGGCTGCTCAACTGATCACAGCAGGGAGATTTCCTTGCCCTGATCAGTTTAGGAGCCACAGCTATTTTGCTGGCCTACATTTCAGGCACCTATTGCGGTTCTAGAGAGAGACCTAAGGCTGCTTAAGCTCATCTAAGGTCACTTCTGAGTGAAACCACGCCCACGCCCTGCCTTGAGCGAGCTTAAGTGTCCCTAGGCACCTTCCAGCACCCGTGACAGATGCCTACAGTGTAGGCAGCCTGCCTTGGATTGTTTTTTTTTTTTTTTTAGAAAACTTGCATCCCGATTGGCTGGTTAGTCAGCAGTAGGATGCCTACTGCCACGTACAATCGGACACCATTTATTGAATTTGGCCCAAAATGCTCCAACACTGCTCCACCACTCATAGAATTCAATTGGGAGAGTAATATAAGTAGGACATAAGAAAGATATAAATTGAGCATGAATATCCTGAAAATCAAGGTAAGAATGTAAACATATTTTCCAAAGTATATACACTGTGAATTTGATGTAAAATGTTATAAATATTTCCCACCACACCACAACACAACCTTGTGAAAATGATTTGCAAACTGAATAAAAACACATAAAAAAGATTTACGGCATATCTGGCAGAAAAATGTAAAGTTAAAAAGTAATGTTTAATTAAGTAGATGTACGATGTGCCTTGGCCGCCACTGATCTATGGACTTGAAAATGATGCTCTGCTTCAGCTTAGCCCAAACAGAGATGAGGTGATGTTTAAGTTCTTCAATGTCAGATATCACTGCCTGGTAGATGTGTTCCTGTATCAGCTAAGAGAAAAAACGTGGAAACCAACAATGTAAAAACCTTCTTTATTATTTCTTCTGAAGAAATAATAAAGAAGGTTTTTACATTGTTAGTTTCAACATTTTTTGTCTTGTTTGGTTCACCATTTCTCCTGTGGAAACTTGGGTCACCTTTTGTTTTTACTTTTGCTGGTCCCTTCCTGTATCAGCTCCTAATCCATTAGTCAACTGGGTTTAGGTCTGGTGAATGAAGTGGATCAATGAAGTTTGGGGTCTCCCAATGTTGCAGTTCTAGCATGTTCTTTGCCCGATGTGCTGGGGCATTGTCCTGTTGGAAGATAAAGTAGTCTCCCAATATGCGATGGATCGTTGGCAACAACTTCTATATCAAGAGGATGTCCCAGTAGTATATGCCATTGATCTTAACCTCAGGATCAATGAAGAACAGATCTGTGAATCTGAGTTTTGAGAATGCGACGGAGACCATGACTGATTGGCTAAAGGTCAGGCTGGTCCGTAATAGGCATTTGGAATTAATCTCACATTTCAGTGTTGTTGAAGGCACATACATTCTGTGTGTTAATCGGCGGAGCTACTGTAAATATCTTTTCATCTGTAAACCAGATGAAGCTGAAGCTGATGCTGTGCTCCAGATACTTGGTCAAAAGCTGCTTGCACCGTTTCAGGAGTGTGGCTTTGTTGTGTAAAGTTAACTCTTGGGCATGACACTTTAATTTCAGATCGTCATGAATTATCCTAACCACCGTTTTCTGGCTTATTCCTGCTTCTCTTGATATTTGGCGAGTCGTTCAGTGTGTTTTTAGTGCATCCTCCTGGCTTAGTACAAGATTGTGTACAATGTCATTGTGCTCTTGTGTGTGAATCGAGCGCAGTCATCCACTGCCTGGCTTATGATTCACAGTGCCTGCCCATTGATCAGATCTTGCGTAGCAGAACATCATGGCCTTTTTTGTTCCAATTCCTTTGTGGGAACTCTTAACAATCGTTGACTGCTGCAACCTTTTAACAGTATCAAATTCTTTATCAGAATTCGTACAATTCTTTATCAGAATTTGTACAAAATTCTTTATCAGAATTGATACAGACACTATTTGCAAACTATTGTCTGCTTCTGCGTGTATCCCATAGCAACAAGAGGAAAACACAAAAAAGGTCTACCAAAATAGTTCCAAAAAAACAAACCACAGAGCAAAAATGGGAAAAAGAAAGTGGAACTGGTATCTTGTTACACGATTTATTTTTTAAAAATGGTGCAGAGAAAACATATATACTATATTTTATCGTGTTTTCTCTGCACCATTTAAAAAAATAAATCATATAACAAGATACTAGTTCCACTTTCTTTTTCCCATTTTTCCCATAGCAACAATTCATTTTCACAAGTTAATGTTGTGGTGCGATGGAAAATATTTGCAACGTTTTACATCAACTTCATTCAGGACATGACACACTAAGGGCTCCTTTTACGAAGCTGCGTTAGTGGTTTAATGCGCGTAATAGCGCATGCTAATTTGCCGGCCGTGCAAGCCGCTACCGCCTCCTCTTGAGCAGGCGGTAGTTTTTCGGCTAGCGTGGGGGTTAGTGCGCGCTAAAAATGTATGTGCAATAAAGCCACTAATGCGGCTTCGTAAAAGAAGCCCTAAATTACGTAAGAATTGGCTGAGTTCTGTGGAAGATGCAACAAAAAAACCATTTTGGTGTGGGGTTTTTTTTGGTTCACAGTGTAGAAGCCTGTTTTTAAAATGTTAGAAATATGTAAGTGGAAGAATACATGAGAATCGAGAAAAGAAGGTGAGGGGGAAGGAAGGGGAAGATCCCTAGAGATCTAATATGCTACATATTTATCTCGACTGAGTACTAGTTTATTTAAAGAACGCCAACTGTCCACTTGGGATAGACAGGCTTGTAGGGGTGTGATATCTAGAACAAAGGTGAAGTTGGATAGAGAAGGAAGATATTGTCAGTATAAATTAAACTTTTTATTTCATCGTTCTGGATGATCGTCACCAGAAGACTCAAGATGATATTAAACAAAAGAGGAGATAAAGTAGAACCTTAGGAAAACCACTAGTGAGAGGAAATTTAGAAGAGGTTGAAGTTGGTGTAGAGACAGTGAGGGCCAGATTCTATAAGAGGCACCTAAAGTTAAGTGTCGTTAGGGGCCGATGTAGGAGCTTACCTTAATTACACAAACCACCTTAAAAGATTGAATTATGAGCTTTAACAAACTCATAATTGGAAAAAAAAAATCCCAAACTGGACGATAGGCACATACCCGATTCTATAAAAAGACGCCTAAAGAACTTAGGCGTCATTTGATGCTATTCCGTAAACAGTGCCTAAGCATGATCGACATGTGGCCAACACTTTTTTTCTTATCACCTGCCGATTTAAGCACCATTTACAGAATCCGGCCCTAAATGTGTGACCTTCAAGGAAAAATTTGAACCATATAAAAACTTTACCCCTGACACCAATATCAAATAAGCAGGAGAGTAACACTGTATGGTCCACCAAATTAAAAGCTACAGACAGATCTAAAGAAATTAACAAAATAATATGATTAGAGTCCAAATAGGAATGCACATACTCAGCAAGACTGTGATGACTGTCTCAGTACTGCATATAGATCTAAAACCTACTTGAGATCTACACACAGTATTTTTCAATATTTTATTCAAATAAAGTTAAAAAAAAAAAATGTAGCCAGTTACATTAGACTTGGATATTTAGGCCCCGATTCTGCAAAGTGCGTCCCAATTTTAGGCAGATGTAGGTGTTCTACAGCTGTCTAATCAGCCAATCAGGAGGCACGTTTTCTAAAAAAATGCTCCCCAGGCAGGCCGCCTATATTGAAGGCGCCTCTGGAAGTCTAGGGAGGCCCGCAAGCCCGCCTAAGCTTAGGTGAATCTAAGCAGCCCTACATGTCTCCCTAGTAGAGCGGGAGATGCTTACAATGTAGGCCAGCAAAAATGCTGCCGCGATTAGTATAGTGGCCGTGGCTATAGCCGCCAGTCTCCCCTCCCCCCCCCCGACGATCGCAGAAGGAGGGTGCCTAACCCCTCCTGACCACAGAACCCCACCATTGCCGGCAGGAAGGTGCTCAGCCCTTCCTGACAGTAGGCCCTGTCCCCCCCCAAAGATCGCTGGTAGGAGGGTACCCAAACTCTCCTGCTGGACCCCCCCCCAATGAATCTCCCTACCCTGGAACCCCCTTGGGCTTACCCGCAAGTTGGCCGGATGGGTCCTCGCACTATCCGGCAAGCAGGCCCGCATCCGTCCAAATGAGGCGGACCTGCCCTTCCCCTGCCCAACTCACAGGATCCTAGGGTTTGATTGGCCCAGGCACCTATGGTGGGAGGGGCCTTGGGTGCCAGGGCCAATCAGGCCCTAGGATCCTGTGGGTTGGGCAGGGGAGGGGCGGGCTCGCCTCATTTGGATGGAGGTGGGCCTGCTGGTCGGACGGTGCGAGGACCCATCCAGCCAACTTGCGGGTAAGCCCAAGGGGGTTCCAGGGTGGGGAGATTCATTGGGGGGGGTCCAGCAGGAGAGTTTGGGTACCCTCCTACCAGCGATCTTTGAGGGGGGACAGGGCCTACTGTCAGGAAGGGCTGAGCACCTTCCTGCCGGCAATGGTGGGGTTCTGTGGTCAGGAGGGGTTAGGCACCCTCCTTCTGCGATCGTCGGGGGGGGAGGGGAGACTGGCGGCTATAGCCACAGCCACTATACTAATCCGGCAAGGAGGGGTTGGGTACCCTCCTGCCAGCGTTCTTCGGCGGGGGGCCTACCAGCAGGAAGGGTTGAGCACCTTCCTGCTGGCGATGGTAGGGTTCTATGGGTAGGAGGGGTTGGGCACCCTCCTGCTGCGATCGTCAGGGGGAGGGGAGACTGGCGGTCGTAGCAGTGGCTGCTATATTAATTGCGGCAAGGAGATCCCTTGCCGCAATTAAGTATAGCGGCCGCATCTAAACAAACCCGATTCTGTAACCGGCATCTGCAACATGGATGTCAGTTATAGAATTGGGTTTATTTTGGGTGGGTGTAGGCTCGATTCTGTATAGGATGCCCATGATGGGCATCCTATACAGAATCTGGGCCTTAGTGTGGATTGTGTGCAGAAATTGGAATTAATAGTCTGGGGCTATTATCTCACTGCAAGCTACCAGAACTTATGCAGGTGCTGGCCAATATTTAGCCAAGGTTAAGTTCAAGTTTCAAGTTTTATTAGAGCTTGATATACCACACTACACAAGGCATCAATGTGGTTTACAATTCAAAATTAATAATAGGTCAGGAAATAGATGAGAGATAGATCAAGGAAGTAAAGGTTAAAAGAGGAACTACAGTCAATCAATATGGCAAAGTGAGGGTGAGAGGCACCCCTCCCCCACCCCCACCCCCACCCTCATCTCCACCCCTGTCCTTCCCTGACCCCCTGCCGCGCGTGCACCCCCTACCTTTCCTTGTACCTCTAGTTGTCCACCACTGCGAGCAACAAGAACTTCAATGTTTGTGGTTTGATTTGATACCTTTACAGATTAGGGATCCCTGATGAAGGCGTGTTAACCAATACATGGACCGCGTCGGGTCCCCTGGTTTGTAAAAAGGTGGAGATATTAACCGCAATAAATAATTGTTTTAATAAACGTGAGACTGCATCTTGTACACTTGTCTGCAGTTTTCCTTGTTTGTGTTTCACTGCAGACCAGGTGGATTGTGGTTTTGTTTTTGGTAGAGCAGAATGTAAATTTTTTAATATAAATAAATAAATAGGGAGGGGCCTGCAATTGACGCCAGGGGTCGGATTCATTCTTTGCTATTTAAATTGACTCACACACTTGTTGCCAGTAGGTTAGACTACTGTAACTCCTTATATGTTGGTCTAATGAAAACTAGTCAGAAAAGGCTTCTGGAATTGTAAAATACAAATAAGAAAAATCATGATGTGAATGGCCAGTCAATATCTTGTGAAACCAACTGAAAACAAATGTCAACTGGTTGCTATATATGAGTATCACCTAAAATAGTGAGGTTTTCTAATAAATGGGACTCCATGAATAAGCTATTAGGATGTTTTCAACAAGAATATTTTACTTAGTTGAGAATAGGCAATTTTGTAGTGAAACATACTTTCAACTAGTCTACAAGGATTGCACTCTATAGTAAACACAAAGCATTTTCTTATTGATATTATACTTTAAGTTTCTAATTGGAGAGGGGGTGTATTGCTGGCTCATATGCTGTAACCAGAGGGATTTTGCTCAGAAAAGCTGAAGTCCCTCTGGACTCAATAGCCACATCATAGTGCAATACATATTAATGTGTGAAGGATTTGTTTCCTATTGTCTATATTTTTCAGACTAAGTCTGACTGACAGCCTTATTTATAAATTCAGAGTCCAAGAGGAAGAAAAAGCATTTATTTTCTTCTGGTTTGGTAATAATTTCACAACAAGGTGCTAAAACAAATTTTGAGAGAATGCTTCCTATTTTATGCCTTTGGAAAAAAATACTGAATCAATATAAACTCCACAAATTAAAAAAAAAAAAAAAAAAAAAGAGCTGCTAATTTAAATGACATTTTTATTAAAAAAAACAACAAAAAAACCCCAGCCCATTTCTATCATATAGGGCTTCTTTTACTAAGCAGCATAAGTGCATTTATACCAAGGGCTAGTGAGGCAAATGCTCTGATACTCATTGAATTCCTAGTAGTGTAAGAGCAATTGCCTCACTGGCTCACGGTAAAATGTTCTTACGCTGCTCAGTAAAACCAAGCATAAATATAACACAATCACAATTGCTTTCTCTCTTTAATTCATTTTTAAGTGTATATGCTAACCATATCTAGACAGTTTTCGTATAAAACATACATAAAGTAAAATCAATATTGCAAAAAACTTGGAGGGACATTTTTGATAGGACATCTAAGTCTGAGTTTGGACATTTTGGGAAAGATGTCTAGAAATGCAGTACAGAAAATGTCCATTTTCAAAACAATAAGAAGTCTATCTTTTTTTTTATCTAAACATTTTGGCCCTTAATACGTCTATCTTTTTTGGCCATTTTCAATTACAAAGATGTCCAAATAAAAAATACACAAACACAAGCTATTGGGATGCCCAAGCAGTCAGCATTCTTAGCAAACTTTTTTTCAAGTATTTCTAATTTTAATGTATATTTTCTGTAAACCGCTTAGAACCTAACGGATGTAGCGGTATATAAGAAATAAATTACATTACATTATATTACAAACTGGCCACACAGAAATCTGAGCAGAGCAGAGGATTCCTGCAGTGAATGTCACATTTAAAAGTACCAGGTACACATGTCACTATTACCTACTTATATTGTATGGTGAGCCCTCCAAAACCCACCCAAAACTTACTGTACCCACCTGCACATCACAACAATAGTCCTTGTGCCTACAGGTGTCATCTTTATGTAGGTACAGTAGGTTTTGGGTGGGTTTTGGAGGGCTCACTATACAATAAAATCAGGTTATAATGACTTTTAAATGTGACATTCACTGCAGTACACACTAGAGTGCTCCTCTGCTCTGCTCTGCTCGGCTCAGATGTCTGTGTGGCCATCTGAAGCTGTACAAGGGGGTGCAGAAAAGTTCTCAGCCCAGCCAAGGAAAGAATGATGTGGATATAGTTCAATGAATGATCTGAAACAATGTCAAAACAGAATCTTGTTTCTGCAAATTGACACCTTACAAAATAAGACAGCACTCTTATCAGCTACAGTGGCAAAATAATGTTCAGAATTTAGGAAGTTGGTTGGTTGGACTGAGAACTTTTCATCACCCCCTCATAATACAGGCTAGAATGTACAGATTTTTTTTTCAGATCTTTGGGTGATGGGAGGGGGGGGGGATGGTCAGTGACCACTGGGGGAGTAAGGTGAGGTCATGCTTTAATCTCTTCTGTGGTCATCTAGTCAGTTTGGGCACCTTTTTGTTCCTTATTCATTTTTAAAGCAGATCTAGCTCCAGACATTAAAAAAAGCCCTTGATGTTTTGTTAAAGGTTTGATTATCCCTGCTTTAAAGTGTCATGTTATTAATCTGCAGTAAAGAGTGGCCTTAGCATGCCCTTGTGTGGGTTTTTCCTGATTTTTTATTTTTTGTATTAATGGTCATGCAATTTATTTATTTGTTTTATCCCGTTTTCCCCAAAGAGCACTCAGCCATTAAAAAATGACCATGTGAGCACTACTGCCACTCATTTGCCTTCAGTAAGGGCCCGATTCTATATATGTTGCCTAAAAAAATCGGCGCTTACCAAGTTAGGCACCTCACTTTTAATTAACTCCACAGTGCCAATTAAGAAGTGTTGAGTGCCGATTATCATCACAGATTTTGCCTAATACTCAATTAACCCCCTCCCCCTTTTATCAAGCTGCCCTGCCGAGCAACACCAGTTAAATGCTGAGCTACCCATTCTAATCCTATAGGCAGCTCAGCATTTAGCTCATGCTACTCGGGAACAAGGCTTGATAAAAAGGAGGATAAATTAGATGCCTACATCATCTATGTGCGCTAATGTAGGTGTGCTTTGTAGAATTTGGGGGTTGGTGCATACACAGAATATATAGCATACTTATTGTAGCTACCATAAGCTCTCCCACTCAGATTAAGGGCTAGATTCACTAAGGAAACTGATCATGTACCGATCGGTTTGCGAGCCCTTTGCGACCCGATTTCCCTCCGACCCGATTCACTAACCTGTGTACCGATCCGATTCCGATCCGTGCATGCAAATGAGGGGAAAACGGCACACAAAGTAGGCAGGGACGCGATTCACTCGACAAATCTGGGACACCGACTGGGCTGGCCAATCAAAAGAAGAAGCGACGGGTGGGGACCCGTCGCTCACGACCTTTCCTGCTCTCTGCCGACTTCTCCTGCCCTTTTCAGCCCGACTTCAGCCCCAACTCTCCTCTCGCCACCCTGACTCTCCTGCCCTTCCCCCACAGTGCAAGCCTCTGGTTTTAACCAAGGGTTAAAACCAAGGGCTTGTGAAGTAATAGTAAAAATACAGAAAAAAAAACCCACGGGCTCGCTGGGCTACAAAAAAGTTAAAATTAAAAAGTCACGGCTCAGAGGGCTGTTAGACGCATGCGCAGACCATCTACAGATGGTCTGCGCATGCGTGGGATCGCACACTAGCGATCCGTGTTGGCAAATGAGGGCGTTCCTCCAATCGCCCTCATTTGAATTTTTCCCTGTTGTGAATTCGTCGGGCCTGCTGGAATCGGCCACGGATTGCCCATGAAAGACAGGTTAGTGAATCTAGCCCTATGTCTAAATAGGTTCAAGGCGGCTTACAATGCAATTTAAAGAGATAAAATTTAGTGTAGTATAGGATGCTATTGGTGGAACATACCAAACAGATTGAGGGGGTGCAATATAATGGAGAAGAACTAGTACTGTTTGAAAAGGGATGCTATGAGGTAGAGATTTTCTTACAGTTCATACAGTGCAATTTTAGAGAAATGCTAAAAAAGGTACATTGATGTATGAGGTAGAGATTGTCTGTAATAGTCAGGTGGTTGAACATCAGTTATGAAGCGTTAAATGCCAGTTATCATCACTGATTAAGCCTATTGATCAGTTTGGCATGCGCCTACATTGGCTAGGTGTGCTGATATAGGTGACTAACTTTAGGTGCACTTTATAGAATTTAGGACTCTCATGGTACATATGAACATAAGAATTGCCGCTGCTGGGTCAGACCAGTGGTCCACGCGGCGGCCCTCTGGTCAAAGACCAGCGCCCTGAGACTATCCCTACCTTCCTACGTTCCGGTTGAGCAGGAATTTGTTGAACTTGGGGCTCCTTTTATCAAGCCGCGCTAGCAGGGTTAGCGCGCGTGACTTTTCATCACGCGCTAACCCCTGCACTGGCCAAAAAACTACCACCCGCTTGAGGGAGGTGGTAGTGGCTAGCGCGGTCGGTGGTTTAACGCGCACTATTACACGGTTAACCCGCTAGCGTGGCTTGATAAAAGGAGCCCTTGGTCTTGAATCCCTGGAGGGTGTTTCCCCCTAAGACAGACTCCGGAAGAGCGTTCCAGTTTTCTACCGCTCTCTGGGTGGTAAACCTGCACTAACCAGTTTGTGCTACCGTAGATGCACTGTTTAGCGTAGACATGACCAATCTTCGTCCCCTTGATATGCCCCCTCAAAAAAAAAATTAAAATACTTTTTACCACTCAGCTAGTATGCGTAGTATGTGAGCATGTCCTTTGGTATGCCATTTCAAGCTGCAATAAGCACCCATTAGCACCTAATGAAGCTTAGTAAAAGGGCCCCTAAGTCGTTTTATGCCCTTAGCAAGATAAAGCCTCTAAAACTGAACACAACACTCCAAGCGGGGCTTCACCAACAACTTGTACAGGGGCATCAGCATGATTGCTCCTTTTCAGACAACTGCTACCTCTGCACTCGCTCTGCCCATGTATTGCCCCAACATTATCTGGATAGAGGAAGTGATCTATAAGGATATTCAGCAATGCTATTCAGACAGTGCAACAAAAAGTCCATGGCTAAGAAAAATATTGAGATACCAATGGCAGTTACACAGAATTCTCTTTGAATATTGCCCCAGTTGTTTCTTCCCCTCCCCCCTTTATTAGCATTTTCCATATTAATTACAGAATCATAAGAACATAAGAACATAAGCAGTGCCTCTGCCGGGTCAGACCACAGGTCCATCCTGCCCAGCAGTCCGCTCCCGCGGCGGCCCAAACAGGTCAAGACCTGTCTGAATCATCAGAAGGGGCTCCCTTGCCACCTTGGTTTCCCATTTAAGTCAAAAAAGAAAAATAAGCAATCATAAATTACAAATCCAAATAAAAAAGAAATAATTATCAACTAGCCCACATTAAAGGTGGAAATATCTTAAAACACCAAGGCTCCTTTTACTAAGCTGCGCGAGCGGTTTTAGTGCACGCTACACGCTAACGCCGCCATTGAGCTGGTGTTAGTGCTAGCCGCATAGCGCGCGCTAATATTCTGCGTGCGCTAAAAACGCTACCGCAGTGTAGTAAAAGGAGCCCCGAGTAAATAAGGAAAACATTAAATGGCCCTGTTGTTTCTTGTTTCCAGAAGGTACAGAAAACTTCTACAAAGTGCTTAAAAAATATACAGTAAGTTGAAAGGTGGCCGCATAAATGTTTTAAAGTTGTAAACAGTAGTGATTTCATTGAAAGGCTACTTTTGTTGGAAATGCATGGAATTTGTTCTCTAAAGTCTAACATCCAGGAAATCCTAAGGTAAAGTACCATATATTTCTAAACAAAATATATTTCTGAAAAGAGAAATAAACTTTTCCTTCCTCTATTACTAGATAAAATGAAATGTCAGGACCGGGATAAAGATACAGAGTGGATTGCATACTTTACCAGGCCTACAGTGACTATTAGACTTTGATCTAATTCTATTTGCTGCTTTATGATGCATGAAGCTGTCAGATAAAGGGATGTTCAAAAAATTCACTCAAGCTGTCAAGGCTGACAAGACTTGTGATGGATTACAGAGAAAACAAAAGGGTTATCACCTTAACCACAAACATTTATATCTTTCTTTCATAAGGGTGCTTCAATCAGCATATAGTTATTGGAGTGCAGGTTGCTACAAAGACTGTAGGAACACACATCCAGGGACACATCTAGCACAAAATGTTTTTAAAAGTCAGGCACGGGCATTGGCTCGAGCATGCATTTAAGCGCTGTCTGCACGATGCAGTCAACGTTCTTGGAAATTGTAGTAAAAGAAAAATTGTTGACAGGTAAAAAGTAAGGATGTGCTTTCATTTTTAAATGATACAAAAAATAATAATGAAAATTGTTTCATTATTCCCCACCCCTATTTTTCACAAAACCATGGCATAATTTTAGCGCCAGCTGTGGCGGTAACAGCTCCGACGCTCATAGAATTCCTATGAAAGTTGGCGCTGTTACCGCAACTGCCGGCGCTAAAAAAAACACGCTACAGTTTTGTAAAAAGGGAGGTATATGTTATATCTAAAACAAAATCAAAGATAAACTATGGGCTCTTTTTACGAAGGCACGTTAGCGGTTTAACGCACGTAATACCGCATGCTAAACCGCCGGCCGCGCTAGCTGCTACCGCATCCTTTGAAGCAGGTGGTAGTTTTTCGGCTAGCGCGAGGGTTAGCGCGTGATGAAAAGTTGCGCACGTTGAACCCGCTAACGCGCCTTTGTAAAAGGAGCCCTATATATTTTAATTTTCTTTCTTTGCCATTTTTTGCTATTAGAATAAGCAAAACAAATTGAACATGTAGTAAAATGGTTAAAAAAAAACAAAACTAAAAAAATTATAATAAAACCCCCCACTAATAAAATAAAATAAAAATCCTTGTACACTCCTAGTAAATTTTCCCACCCTTTATCAAGCCGCATTTGGGTGCTTTTAATCACAGGCCATGGTGGTAAAATCTCTGATACTCAAAGGAATTATATGAGCATTGGAGCTATTATCACCACGACCTGTGATAAAAATCCTAATGCAGCTTGATAAAAGGGGGGGGGGGAGTTATTTATGAGGGTGGTTTGAAAAGTTTGGTAAAAATGTTAAACAACGTATTTTCCATTGAGGGCTGTACACTTACCCAATCCCCTTTTACAAAACCACACAAGCGTCAGAGCAGCGCAAAGCCTTGGAGCAGTGTGGAGCATTCGGCGCACTGGCCAGTACTAAAAATCACTTGGGCAGGGGGGATTTAGTCCAGTGAGTTTCCCGGTTTTTCATAAACTATTTTTCCTATGATACAAATAACTGTAAATTAATTGGACTAAGGCCTAAATTCTCTATAGTGCGCTGTAAGTTAGGCGGCAGTAAGCATCCTATCACTGCCTAACTTGCTTTAATTGGTGATAAACAGTGTGGTAATTGACCACATAGTTTAAAACCAATTAAAATCTAATTTTAAAAAAGTAGGCACTTGCAAGCACCTACAAATGATGGCATCTAATTCCCATCCATAGAGGCGCCTACTGTTTCCTACATCTAAAGTAGGTGTGGTTTACGCCAGAAATATATTGTGACAGGAATCCCATTAGCTCCACAGTAGACATGGGGGAAGATCCTGAAAGTTCCATTAGAAACCCTGTCAGGAGAACTGTGAGATATCCTGAGGCTAGAGTAAATCCTGTGCACAGCCTTAGTCTGCATTTGAAACCGCGCGAGACTATCACATGTAGACAAAGCCGGGCTGGATTTAAATTCAATTTGAAAGCGCTCTGAGAGGGTTTGGGGGGGGGAACCACCATACTTAACTTAGTAGTGTTAAGGCTGTCATGGGGGGGGTGTCCCCCACATTATAGAGGAAACAGGCTTTTTCCCTATTTTTTAGGGAAAAAGTTCAGTTTCTTCTGTAATGTGTGGGGGGTTCCCCCCACAAACCCCCCAGCGGCAGCCTCAACACTACTAAGTTAAGTGTGGTGATTCCCACCTCCCCACAACCCCCCTCGGAGCACTTTCAAATTGAGTTTAAATCTGGCACGCTGATGTCCTGCGTGCAATTGTCGGCCCAGCTTTGTCTGCACATGATTGTCTCATGCGGTTTTGATGCGTCACCATATTTCACACACTTACCTCATGAATTCAGAGGCGCATAGCGATGACTAAACACGTGTAAGGCAACTTCCGGTTCAAACCATGCACTACTATGTGCCTTCGTACATGTGAGGTAGGCAAATTAGTACAGCATGCCTAATTTTTTAAAAAATGTGCTCTGCCATTGGATAGTTAGGTGGTGGTAGTGCACCTACCGCTGTCTAACTACTGCGCACACTATAGAGAATCAGGCCCTTAAAGTGTATAGACCTCAGTGGAGACTAAGGGCTCCTTTTACGAAGGTGCGCTAAGGGCTTAACGCGCGGAATAGCACACGCTAAATTGCAGTGTGCGCTAGCCGCTACTGCCTCCTTTTGAGCAGGTGGTAGATTTTTGGCTAGCGCACGCTATAGCATGCGCTAATCCGGTGTGTGCGATAAAACCGCTAACGCACCTTCGGAAAAGGAGCCCTATGTTGCTTAACTTGCTTTTTTACCACACTTTTCAAACACCCTCACAATACTATTTTGCTGTGTCTAACTCCAACGGAATATTCTTTTTTAGTTCTTTCATTTGTCAAGTAATTTATATTTTTTTCCCCTCCCTTCTTATTTGATTGTAAAGAGATTTTCATTTCAGGTTGTCAGTTGCATGCACTATTAAAGATAAGTGTGTGCTATTGAAAAATAATCTTCCTATTGATACAAATCCGACTAGCCGATTGCAAACCCAAATTCTAACATTAACACAGGAGGGGTTTGACAAAGGCTATGTTACCACTCATGAGTTTCAATTTTTAAACTCACAACAGCATACCATCCCTTGGATATATCTGGTGCCGAAAATTCATAAGCGGCTCCATAAACCCCCTAGGCGCCCTATTATCTCTTCCAAACAATCTATCCTTGAACCCTTATCTACATTTGCCGATTATTACCGTAAACCGATTGTGGAAACCAGTAGGTCATACATTAAGGACACAAGTCATTTTCTATTGTGGTTACAAAATACTGTATTATCAGATGGACCGATCATATTAGTGACTCTAGACGTAGTATCTTTATACACTTCTCTGCCACAGAGTCAGTGCCTACAGGTAGCTCAAAAAGCCCTGGACAGCAGAATCCGCCCGCATCAGTGCCCTACAGAATTCATCATATCGTTACTACGACTAGCACTAACTGAAAATTTCTTCACGGATGGTAACTCCTTATATTTACAAAAAAAAGGAGTAGCCATGGGAGCTACATGTGCTCCATCTATAGCATGTTTATACATGAAAGAATTTGAGGAACTTTTCATTTATGACAACCAATGGGCTAATAACATCATCGGGTGGAAAAGATACATCGATGATGTTTTTCTAGTATGGGAGGGTTCAAATCAGCAACTCAAATTGTTTTTTGAATGGGTCAATACAAGAGATGCTCATATACAGTTCACTATGCAGCAATCAATGACAGGCATCAATTTTTTGGATACATGGGTTTTCATACAACAAAGGAAATTAGAAACCAAATTATATATAAAACCAACAGATACGTTTAGCCTACTGGAGTATACTAGCTGTCATCCAGTAAGACTCAAAGACAGCTTACCTTTCTCGCAATTTTTAAGATACCGAAGGATTTGCTCCCATACCCAGGATTTCAAAGCATCAGCTAAACAACTTTCCAAGTCTTTATCTGATAGAGGCTATCCAAAGAAGGTTTTAAAAACCAGTTATAGGAGGGCAAAAAACAATCATCGAGAATGGTTAAATTCCAACAGTAACCAAAGTATACAGAATGCCAGCAATGAACAGTTGATGACCTGTGTCCTTAGACATAACACTCAGTCTCAAGCATTATCTAATATCATTCATAATCACTGGAGAATGTTAAAAGGACACCCATGCTTTGAGGATGTTCATTTACGTCTGGCGTATACCAGGGCTCGCAACCTTAAAGAACATCTTAGTCTCAAACCAGATGTATATATTCCAAGGGAGAGTTCCCCAGGCTATCACTCTAGTTATGGCAGTTGTCAAATTTGTTCTATGACAACTCAGGGTTCTTCATTTGAAAATCCATTGAACCATAGGGTATACACTTTAAGGTACAAAACATCATGCAGATCAGATCACGCGGTGTATATGATTAAATGTCCCTGCTTAAAAATTTATATAGGGAAAACCACTAGACAATTTAGAGTGCGCATGTCGGAGCATAAATCATGTTTACATCTGCAGAGAAGAGAGGCTCCTTTGGTAACACATTGTTTAGCACACCAACACACGTTTCAACAACTGACTTGTATGGTCATCGATCAGGTTCCAGAATCATGCAGAGGGGGGGGGGGGATAGGGGGAAAAAATGACTGCAAATAGAACAAAAGTGGATAGATAGGCTCCACACAGTACAACCTAGGGGTCTTAATATATCAGTAAATTGGCAAGTCTTTTTCAACTAAGAATTTAATATCTTCACCCATATTAAGTTCAGCTATAACATACTCCAGAAAGACCTTAAAACTTTCCAAATTCCATTTAAGTCATTAAAAATTAAATTAATTATTAAGATGTAATTAATAATTCATTTATTATATTATTAATGACTTAAACCATTTTTATATATATTTCTTAGGATATCATGAAATTCTATATTCATTATCTTTAAATCTTCAATATATATATATATATATTTTTTAAATTATTTTATATTTATATCTCTCTTTTCTTGTTGATTTTAGATTAAATATTTTAAAACAAATAAATATAGTTTGTATCTTTAACTGTATTCTAAAACATTTAAACGCTCCATTTTTTTCCCCCCTTCTTCCCATCTTGTACTTTAAACTTGAAATTTTATTAATAATTTCAAGTGTTTTTTCATAATTGAATGTAATACATGTATTTCACTTGATGTAAGAATTTAAAAAGAATAAAAAATATTACAAAAAAAAAAAAAGAATTTAATATCTTCTTTTATTTGATTTATTCAATTTATTTCAACTCGGGTTTGGAAGAACTTTGAATGGTTCTCGTTCCAGATATGACGTCAGACGCTGCCAGCGAATTTTAAAAGCTGAAGCTCGCAGCCGGCGTCTCAGTTACTTTCCTTTTGGTAAGACAGTGGGAAGCACTGGCATAGCCCGTCCCGCTAAATAGAATTTAGCAAAACTACAGTTTTGTAAGTAAGTACGTTGTACCATCTTAATATCATTTTAACTCATTGAGTTCTAGTATTACTTAGAATGGTGTGGTGTCAAGGGGTATTTTCTTAGGACATTTGCACTAAGGAATTTTAAAGTAATCACAGTATAATGTGCTTGAAAATAAGACGGTTATTTGTTCTCTTTATAGAAGTGCTGTTTAACAATTTGCTGTTCTGAAGAAGCCCTCAGTAAATCTACAGGGCGAAACGGAGATCTTCCGTCGAATCGGGCATGGGCGTCAGTCGGCTCTTGATTTTGAGCTAAGTACCACACTTTTACAGCATTATCAGTAGAAAAAAATAACTGAACAAAATCTCAAAAGGAGTATTTGAATCAAAGCATATTTATTGAGAAAACAAAATATAATATAAAAATTTAATAATTATAACATAAGGCTCACAGAGAAAATAAGATTATACTCGATGACGGCCCTGACAGTGGTCTAACAACCATGACTAGCTCTGGTAGTTAAACCTGGGCTCTTGAGAAATTTAATCTTCGTCTCTGATAGTGAGCCGGTGAGATTTCTTAGTTCTATTGTTGGCCTAGCACGGTGTTTGAGTGCAGTTGAAATAGGCCATTTAGAAAGGGTTCCCTGATTGGCGCAACTTAAAAAATTAGTATAGCTTGCCAGGCCTATATTTCCAGACAGATTTGCAAGGGCATCAGGCCGCCAAGTGGTATAAATTAATATACGAATATCTGAATAAAAAAACAAAACCATTAAAGACATTTGGAGCATTGAGATAAAGCAGCAGATTTCTGCTACTCAATGGCCACAGATTTGGACTTGGAGAATGAGATGTACAGCATCAGCATCTATGAGACAAACCTGGTTTTTTCTGTTATATAGAATTTTTTTGACTCCTGTTCGTTTGCAAAAGTTGGATAGTTCAAAGTCATTTTGAAGTAGGGACACTGAATCATTTGTTGTTTTATTGTCCTTGATACACAACCTTTGGAAGTCTATATGGGGTAAAATCAATAGGATATTGGAAACTTCTATCCTAATGTCATATTACATTGCTTTATTTAGAACTTATTACAACCCAAGTTTCTAGTTAATGCAAGTAAGAACAGATTACTTCTTATTATGACCGGGGTAGCTATGCAGTTGATTACAAAAAATTAGAAAAACTGGGATAGACTGAATTTTAATTTTTGGTGGGAAACCCTGTGCCAATTTTATAAATGTGAGCGAATGAATTTGGAACATCTTGGAAATTATAAAAATTTAATGAGACTTGGGGGCCATTGGCGAAATTTGTAAAAACTGATCACTAGTATAAGCCTTTGATTGTGGGTCACACACATTCAGGGAGGGTGGGATGGAGGGATGGGGTGAAATATACTTAAATTATTTATGTTAGATAAAAGTGGTGTTTTATTGTACTATTGTTTGTATTTTCTATTGCACTTTGTATTTATTTCAAAACTAATAAAGAATTACAAAAAAAAGGAAATGTTGACATTTCCTGTGTCATTTCAAACAAATGCACATTTCTAACATTCTTGCATTCACCAATATTGTTGTGAATCATAAGCAAGCAGCCATTAATACTTTTGTGTACAAATGCTTAGTCAGATTTTTTTTTTTAAAGATATGTGGTTGATTTGGTGGATATTAATTCACAAGGCAGAAAGGGCCTAATGAACATTGTTACATGCAGCTATATCAATCACTCAAATAGATGTGTCACTACAATTGAAGACCTGAAGACCTGAACTAGTATTTCCACATCAAATATTAAATGACATGTTTCTAGTGTAAGATGTAACTTGATCTAACTGCTGATGATGTATATTGTCAAAATATATAAAAGAAGTAGCTAAGCACACTGAAGACTTTTCATGATGAACGTATTATTAGGTATGAAGCAATAACTATATTTTATATAGGGGAATGCTATATAGGGGAATGAGATCAGTACTTTCTATAGATTTTAATGTGTCATAACCATTAGCACAGGCCAGTGGTGAACCAAGGGGGGCCGGGGGTGGTCTGCCCTGGGTCCATCCCATAACGGAGTGTTCCCAGGATTGGTAGCAGTAGTGGCAGCATTCACAACTCACTGCTTTGTTGGTGGCAGGCCTTCCTCTCT
This sequence comes from Geotrypetes seraphini, assembly GCF_902459505.1. Taxonomy (NCBI): domain Eukaryota; kingdom Metazoa; phylum Chordata; class Amphibia; order Gymnophiona; family Dermophiidae; genus Geotrypetes; species Geotrypetes seraphini. The sequence continues at coordinate 166,682,359 of NC_047089.1, read as the reverse complement.
GCTGCAGAAGCAGGAAGTAGGTAGGACCCAGCAGAGAGGAAGGTCTGAAGCCAGCTAAAGCAGTGTGTTGTGAATGTTGTACTGCTGACCGGGGAGGGGGGGGGAGGAGTAGGTGTGACAAAGAAAGAGAGGATGGGAAGGGGAGAGAAATTCTGTACCAATTGGGAGGAAAGGAGAAGGAGGGAGGGAGAAGGAAGACCAGGGAAGGGAAAGGAGAGAAAAGAGAGATGCCACACTATGGGGAAGGGGAAAAGAGAGGAAGGGAAGAAGAGAATGAGATGCCAAACCATGGAAGGGGAGATACCAGTGCATGGCGGGAGGGAATGAAAGAAAAGGAGACAGAGATGCCAGACGAGGTGAAAAGGAAGGTGGGATGGAAAGGAAGGAGAGAAGAGGAGATGCCACACCATGGAGGGGGAGCAAGAGATGAAAGGGAAAGAGAGTAGAGAGATGCCAAGGCATGGGGGAGGGAAGTGAAGGAGATAGAGATGCCAGACCATGGGGTGGGGTAGGAAGAATAGAAAGAAAGGAGCAGAGAGAGATGCCGGAGGATGGGGGAGGGGGTGGAGACAGAAGGAGAAAAATGGAGAGAGAGTAAAGCTGAAATGAATCATGTACACAGCAGAGAGGGGGCACAGGATAGCCAGTTTATGGAAGAAGCATAGAAAGAGGGAAGATGACATAATTAAGGTTGTCCAAGTGCCAATAATCAAAATGGGTTTTTAGACATATCCAGGGACTTTTTAGGTCTTTGAATGCCACTGTAGGCTCAGAGCACAAAGGGGCATTTTAGCAGGAGTGTCTATGAGGTAAAGGCAGGACAGATGTTGATCATACTTCCTCCTTACTGCAGCTAAAGTTTTCCCACTTAAGTTGCGGTAAGTCTAAAAATTTATTGCACTTTCATAAATAAGACTCATAATCTCCATTAAGATTACACTAACTAGTACTTACTATGAGATTCATAATAGAAACAGAAATACATCTGAAAACCCATCAAATCAACACTTGAACAACCTAAAAGATAGGTCTTCCAAGTACCGATAATTGAAACGGGTTTTTAGATGTATCCGGGGACTTTTTAGGCCTCTGAATGCTACTTTATGCCCAGAGCTGAAAGAGGCATTTTAGGAGGAGTGGTGAGGGTGGGATTTGGGTGGGACAAGGGCTGATTTAGACTTAGTCATACTGCAAGAATATCTGAAAGTTTTAAGAGGCTGCCTGGACAGAACTTATACATTGTGGGAAAAGCGCCATGAAGGTAAGGGAAAGGGGAAGAGATGCCCGGACAGCTGCCCTGTTGGCCTTCCCTTAACGCTGGTGGGCCCTCCTGATGTTTTTGGGCCCAAGGCACTTGCCTACTGGGCCTACCCTTTAATCCGGCCCTGCCTGCAAGGGAGTTGTGGTGAGATGTTTATGTAGCACCCTTTTTCTGAAGTTCACAGCAGTGTCCTCTAAGGTGCCCCATTACTCTGTTGCAATGTCTGGGTGGCCAGTCCATCACTTTGCTGGCCCCTCCCACATCCAAGAGGTCTGGTTCTATGCATTTCAGACTTGGACAATTTTTGGAACGAGTATGCGATATAAAGATAGATAACTTGGCGGTCTGGACGATCAAATGGCTGGATATAGAAGTAGATGATTATCGGTAAAAAAATATTTTGGATGTATTTTTCAAGAATGGACTTTAGACACTGCCAACTTTGGGTGAAAAGCGCCCTAGGCCCAAAATGGACTTAAACATATTTTTTTTAATTATGCCCCTTCAAGTTATAAACAGTACATACCAATTTTATAAGAAATTGATAGTTCTCTGCCTGTTTTGTTCTTTCAGTTGATCTTCAAGGTTCTTGCACAACAGCATCCTTGCTTGATTCTTATGTTGGTTCTATTAAAGATGAAGAAGTCATATAAGAAACTAGACAATAGGTATGGGCAGCCAGAAAACTTTTGTTTTGAGCCTTTTTCTATGTCATTTATGGGAATTTTTGTTTTTATTCAGGTTTTTCTGGCAATTTTGTCATTTTGCGCACTCTTGGGAAATTCTATAAATGGCCCCTAAGTTAATTAAGAAATGCCTTTTAAAATGATTTAAAAAAACAACAACATTAAAATTAAAATGCCTACCGGTACCTAAAAATTCAGTGTCAGATCATGCCTCCATAGGCGCTTTCAGTGGCATAGTAAGAGTGGGGCCCCTCCCCTGCCCTCTTTCTGCATGCATGCCCCCTTCCCTTTCCCCTTCCCTTTTAACTTCTCCGGCATGAGTAGCATGTCCACGTCGGTGTCAGCTCACCCTTTGATGTCATTTCCAAGGCACGGGTCCTGGAAGTGATGTCAGAGAGATCGCCGATGCCGACACGGGCAGCACCCTCATGCCAGGGAAGTAAAAAATGTATGGGGGAAGACAATAGGCATGCGTACACGCAGCAAGGAGAGGAGCAAGAGCAGGGGGAGTCAGAGAGGAGGAGGGTTGCCGCTCCCTTAGGAAGATCACACATGGTGAAGACCACCTCCTCCCTTACTACACCACTCAGCACTTTAGGCTGCCTAACACTACTGTGGGCATGGGCTAATGCTGGAAGAGACGTTAGGCAGCCCAAAGCGCCTATGTAGGCCCAATTAATGAGAGACAGGTGCCTCAAATGTAGGCCTGGAAAATCTTGGCCTACATTTCTGGTGCCTATCTTTTCTAGAGGTGAAATTCTGTATGGCGTCATCATATAATTGAGACATGATTGTCAGCTGCTTTTTAGGTGGCCACCGGTATCGGCAATGTATAGAGAATCTGGGCCCATGTAGAGAAAGAGGGCACATTGTTTCAGCAAGAAGGCATACGCTTTTCCCAAGTTTCTGCATGTACACTAGTTTGTCCATATGCAATGGTGGTTCTACTATCAAGAAAGAGTGCACACTCTTTCTGAAATGGTGCACCCTCTTTCCACGCAGTGTGCACTATTTCCAAAGTGTGCACATTGTAACCAGCAAACGACAATACTGGAATGACTAGGGAACACTCAGAGAATAGTTCAGCTCTGGAACAAATTGCCAGAGGTTGTAGTAAGAGCGGATAGTGTAGCTGGTTTTAAGAAAGGTTTGGACAATTTCCTGGAGGAAAAGTCCATAGTCTGTTATTGAGAAAGACATGGAGTTAGCCACTGCTTGCCCTGGATCGGTAGCATGGAATATTGCTACTCCTTGGGTTTTGGCCAGTTACTAGTGATATGGATTGGCCACTGTGAGAACGGGCTACTGAGCTTGATGGTCTGACCCAGTAAGGCTATTCTTATGCTTTGCCTGCTGATTTTCATTTGGTGATGCCATGCAATGATACGGGATATTTATTTATTTATAGGGAATAAAGATCTGCACATTTGGGGCCCCTTATACAAAGCCGCAGTAGTGAGTCTTGGCACAGCAAATACAACACAGCCCATAGGAACAAAACATTTGCCATGTGGGAATTGCTACTGAGGCTACTTTTGCTTTGGGCCATTTCTTTCAAATGCCAGCCCATCTCTACTAGACCACTGCGTAACTTGCTACATTAGTTTTAAAACGCCTCTTTACACTGCTAATTCATTAGTATCCCATTCAAAAAGCAGCTATTCTACATTTCATTATAAGAAAACCAAACCAAACATTTTGTATGTACTGGAATTTTATTTAAGAAGCTAAAAGTTCTCAAACCAAGCAACTAAATATTAAAATGCAATCATGGGTTGTTGTTTTGTCTGAATATGACCACAAAATTATTCCCATATTTTCTAATTTTACTTGGCAGTTTAGAAAAATGACAAGATGGTGAAATAGTTTTGACAGGGACAATCAAGATGTCTCATAGTGTAACCTTCAAGAGGAATCTCATAAAACTAAGGAACACAAGGTTTAGAGACAGAAGACAAAAGTGATAAAAAAAGAAAGAAAATTAGAATTTGCAGCTGATGAAATGACATTATTTTATGTTTAGTTTGGATGTTATTCTGGTTTCCACGAATCTTTAAAAAAATTTAATGCAGGAAAACAAAAAGTATGCCCTGCTGGGGTTTAGCAGTAGAAGAAGACTTATTTTCTACAGCACGGGTGTCAAAGTTCCTCCTCGAGGGCCGCAATCCAGTTGGGTTTTCAGGATTTCCCCAATGAATATGCATGAGATCTATTTGCATGTTCTGCTTTCATTGTATGCTAATATATCTCATGCATATTCATTGGGGAAATCCTGAAAACCCAACTGGATTGCGGCCCTCGAGGAGGGACTTTGACACCCCTGTTCTAGAGAATGACAAGGACAAATTTTTCCCCGCAGGAACTCATTTTCCCATCCCGTCCCGGAGAGTACTTTTCCTGTCCCTGGCCCATTCCTGCAAGCTCTGTCAATTGAGTTCCTGCGGGGAAGGGAAAGGTTTGTCCCCGTGTCATTCTCGGTTGTCTTCCTTTGTTAAGCAACAGTATAGCTCATTGAAGTGCAAGTCTGCAATATGAAAAACCAATGGGGGTCTTTTAAATTGGCGCGTTAGCCAATTTTAGCATGTGCTAAATGCTAATGCGCCCATTATATTCTACGGATGCGTTAGCATTTAGTGCGCACTAATATTTAGCATGAGCTAAATTGGCTAGCGCACCTTAGTAAAAGACCCCCATAGTTAAAAGATGTAAATGTTTGTAATAATGAAAGTTGAATATGAAGTAAAAATAAAGTTTAAAAATGTGACACATTTTTCTGGATTTCAGTTTTGTTAATTGGCATTCATTACAAAACTAGGACCAGTGCCATTGCTTAAAATCAACACATCACATTTCTTCTTTCAAGTTTAGGAGCCCTTTTACTACATAGCATGAAAAAGTGGCCTTGCGTGCAGGGCAGGATTAATTCGTCTAGGACCCCTAGGCACACAAATACACTGGGCCACCTGCCCCGCCCCACCCTCACCCCACCATGCCCGGCCCCCATGTATTTACTTCTTTATTTCCACTTTATTTCTTTTATTTTAAAATTCAAAACAAACAAAGATTACCATACCAGTGCCAGTGTACAGTTTTTCTTCTATGCAACCTCCAAACATCTCTGAACAAAACTCCCCTTCCTTCCTATAGGAAGAGATCTTCAGCTGCAGGGCTTTGGGAAGCCCACCAATTTATATTTTGCATTTGGGTAGGAGGCATGGGGCATAGCGGGAAGAAAATTTAGTGCCCATCATTTTATTGGACTAATACATTTCTTACTTAGCTTTCAGAGGTTAAAACCTCTTTTGTTCAGTTCAGTAAACTATACTGCTGTTACAGTATCCCTGTCCTGACCTGAGGAAAGCTTTGGGAAAGCAGCACTGCTTGCAAAATTACAGTTCCCCTTGCCTTTCTTACCCGCGTTGCTCGTTTCTATTACTTTCCATCGATGGGGGGGCCCGCGTTGCCAATCAGGGGGGCCGCATTACCGATCAGGGGGCCTCCTTTATCGGGCCCCCCTGACCATTTTGGGCCCTAAGCACGTGCCTACTGGGCCTATTGGTTAATCCGGCCCTGTTTGCGTGGCCTTAAGCAGGTTATTCTTGTAAGCTAAGACCAGTTTTACCACTGAGGTAAAATGGCCGATTTTTGAATTTTATCAATAATGGCCATGTGATAATTTTCTCATCGGTGAGTAGCCATTAGTGCATGCGACCCTACCCCACCTATTTTGTAGGTGGTAGGGACTCATGTGCTCTACCTGCAGTAATTAGCTAGCGTGCAGCAATGACATGCACTAATCAATTAGAGGGCCATAATCAAAAGAAACTTTTGAGTCTGATTTGGATGTAGGGTGCTAGTCACCCAAAATCAGCACTGGTAAAATGTCCATTCTCAAAGTATGTCTAAACTATTTCGTTTTTTGAAAATCGTCTATCTGTACATCCAGGCGTTTGATTGACCATATCACCATTACGTCTATCTTTATATCACATTCTCAACCAAAAATTCATCCAAGTCCCAAACATCCAGAACAATACCTTTTGGATGTGAGAGGGGCCCAGAACAAGACCTTTTAGACATGAGGGGCCAATATTGTGATGGACTGGCCATCCAGACATGGCAACAGAGCAATGCGGCACCTTACAGGGCACTGCTATGAACTTCAGAAAAAGGGTGCCACATATACATCTCACCAGAACTCCCTTGCAGGTTATGGTGAGCTCCCCCCCAAAACATACTATACCCACCTGTCTACAATCCCAATAGCCCTTATGGCTTCAGGTGCCACCTATATGGCAGTACAGTAGGGTAAGAGTCACTTATGGGCCTAGGTCTTCCTCTTTATGGTTCACTAGCCACTCTCCAGACTACTTAAGTCAGCTCTGTGCAGGTCTACTAGGCTTTCCTATGTCAGGTGCTGATGTTCCGGAGGCAGGTATGTATGTTTTTATTCTGAATTTTGTGGGGCTGCAATGGGGTCAGTGAACACAGGGTGAGTGTGTGGAGGTCTTTACTTTGTCTCTGCAGTGGTTATTTGGTCACTTTCGATATCTTTTGGGTACTTATACTTGTCTTTACATTGTCTAACTCACAACGTATAAGTTTCGCCTGGACAGGCTAGTCAAACATTCCATTATCCCTGCAGGACAACTAAGTCTAGGTCATCCCACATCCTGCCCTAACCACTCCTCCAAAAATGTTCCTTTCAGCTCTGGGTGCACAGTAAGCATCAGAGGCCTAAAATGTCCCTGGATACATCCAAAAAGATGTTTTGATTATTAGCACTTGGACGACCTGTCTTTTTACTGTAGATCAACCAAGTGCCAACTTAGGCTGGTTTTAGACGTATTTAAGTTTTTATGTTTCTATCCGCAGAAGTTTCATCAGCCGGAAACTTGAAGTCATCATGCCATTGTACAGAACCATGGTGAGACCACATCTGGAATACTGTGTACAATTCTGGAGGCCACAATACCGTAACGATGTGCTGAGAGTAGAGTCAGTTCAACGGATGGCCACCAGGATGGTCTCGGGGCTCAAGGATCTCTCATACGAAGAGAGGCTGCACAAATTGCGGCTCTACTCTCTCGAAGAATTTCTTTAACCAATCTATTTCTTTACCCAATCTAGTTAATGTTATATCTTGATCTTTAAATTTAAGCACTGTCTCTTCAATAAACTAACTAAATTTAACAAGATTCTCCTTCCGGGACACTAGATCAAAAACATCTTTAAAAGAAATATCTTGTTCTCCTGCAGATATAGATGTACTGTAATCCCATGCATATTATACTGAAACAATACAGCTGCGGGTACCTGAATTTTAGAAACTCCTCTTTCTTTCAAGTCCTTCATAGTATCTGAAGAAATGGCAGAAAGCTCTGATAATGCCTTCCTGCTATCTTCCAGGCTTTCTGCTAAAACAACAGGTTATAGAGCTGGAGTAAGACCTCTGGAAGAAAGAGAGACTTCCAATGGTGATAAAGCTATTTCTACACAGACGACACCCTGCCTTCTGCTTGGAAATCCGTTTCTCACCCATATGGCCTTTTCAACCTGGTATTCTACCTATTAGGTTGCTCTACCACACTGTCTGAATGGCTGTGGCTTACTTGTAGATCTGTTGCCTCTGCACCCAGAGGTTGTGAAATCAAATCCTAGTGCTACTCCTTGTGACCCTGGGCAAGTCACTTAATCCTTCAGTGCCCATATCTTTGAATGCCATAAAAAGGCAGTATACAATCTCTCCCCTTAAAGTATTCTCTTAATCACCAAAAACAGGGACGGTTATATTCCACACAAATAACAGTATTGTGGAAAGAGCCAATCATTTTGAAGCATCAATCCATAAACTCAATGAAGAAAAAAGACCTCAGACACCCAGCCAGTCACTTGAAAGTCCACTAACAGAACTAATACTACTGCTTTAAACTGGGCTACATATAATCAAAGGTCAGAAAAACATCCATTGTATACAGTAAAATTAAATACATTGACATATACTATTTGGTAGGATAAGGCAGCACTTATCAATAGTGCTTATCTGTAATAGATCCCAACAGGAACCTGTTTCACCATTGGCTTTGTCATGGCATCCAAAAAATATTCTTGTGCTGCAATGAAAATTGAAAAATCTTACTTCTCGCAATTATCAAGGGTGCCATTTTTTTTAAATCCTTAATAATTGTATGACGTAAGATTTTTCAACAAACCCATTCGGCTGCCCAAGCGGAAACAGGAAGTTTTCACTGAGGGCGGGCCACAGTGGAGAGAAGACATAAGGAGTGGCGGCAGGAGAACTCTGCGGATCGCTGAATCACTACCGCCACTGGCAACAAGTTTTAACATCAAAATAAAGGTAGATGGGGGAGGGGGAGTAGAGATGGACTTGAGGGAGTTGGTGGACTGGAGAGGGAAAGATGGGCTTGGGAGAGAAGATGGGAGAGATGAACTTGGTGGAGGGGAAAGATGGATGGTGGAGGGGGGAGATGGACTTGGGGGAGATCATGGAGAGGAGTTAGGGGAGATGGGGGAGGGGAGGGAGGGAAGAAATAATGGATCTAAGAACAGAGGAGAGGGAGATAGATGGTGGACAAGGGAGGAAATGAACAGAAAGGGAGAGAAGTTGGACACAAGGGATGATGTAGGGGGAGGGGGGATAGAGATACTGGATAAGAGGGTAGTTGGGAAGGGAAAGGGAGAGCTGTTGGACCCTGGGGTGGTGGGAAGGAGGGAGAGATGCTGGATGAAAAGGTAGTTGAGAAAAGGAGAGTTAGTGGATCTGGGGATGGTGGGGTCCATCACTGCAGCTGTGGGAATGGAGATGAAAGAAAGGAAAGATGCCATATCTCCGGGGGAGGAAAGGGAAATGAAAGGGGAGGACAGAGCTGGAAGATGGATGGTTAGCATGGAGAAAGAAGAAAATTACACATGGGCAGGAGACCCTGGCAAGTGAGTTATCAGAAAACATTTGTCGCTGAGCCTGGGACCAACATGATTTGAATAATGACCAGACAACAAAAGCTAGAAAAATAATTTTATTTTCTGTTTTGTGATTACAATGTGTCAGATTTGAAATGTGTATCTTGCCAGAGCTGGTAATAGACCGCGAACGTGAGCTAGGATTTAACAGAGAGAGGAAAAGTCTTTATTGTTTGTTTATTTTGTTTACATCACAGTGCCAGTGTGGGTAGGAGAGGGCAAAGGGGGTGGGGTGGGTGAAGAGGCAATAAAATAAACCCACCAGGATGTTTGAAAAAAAAACACCCCATTGGGCAGGAAAATCAAATCGAAATTGAATCAAATTTTTTTTTCCTGAATCGGGCAGCACTAGCAGGTACTCCTCTGTAGTTTATACAGGATAGTTTATAATCTGTTCCTGGTCTTTAGCTATTTTGGGCTTCATAGGTTTCAGGTAACCCATAGGTTCACTAGTCCTTCTGGCTTTGTATGTCCAAGGCAAAAGAACTGGCCTTCTTCTTGCTTCCCATTCCTCAATCTGTTCTTTGCAACTCCCATCTCTTAGCAGTGCTGCTTATTTAATTGACCTGCCAGGTGTGGCTACCTTTCTAATTGGCTGGAGCTCTCATGTGCCTTGGTAGAAACAGCCTGCTGCTTTGTCTGTTGGGGCATTATCTTTATTCCACCCCCTCCCTGAGTTCTTTCTGATATTGCAATTAATCCCTGGGGCTTTCTCTGTGAACTAGCATCTTCCTCATGAAAGGATGAATAGGATGGAAGGGAGGAAATCCTTTTCTTCCCTGTCTGCTCTGTCTTTAGTTAAGCTGTATTAAATGCCCTGGGGCTTACCACAGTCTTACTAGCCCTGGGTATTTTCTCAGTGACAGGGACTACTTCTTTCCTATCCTGCTTAAAGCTAGGGATTTCCTTAGCTTCAGGATTTTCCCTGTCACAACTGTCATGGAGAAACATGTCTCATCTAAGATATCATTGCACATTGAACTATATAAATCTGAATATCCCAAGGGTCCAATAATTTGAACTAATACAAAGTGAAACGAAATGTGGCTCAGTGCTTTTTAACTCAGATTTTTTAAAAAAAACTAAAGATCCACTTAACTTGCAAGTTCCAGAGTCTCCAAGAACCATGCAGCTCCACGATTGATTCAATATGATTCTGAAAAATAAACAGTACACTTCTCCCTCTGCATTTGCTGTGATAGGGGATTAACAGAACCGCAAATACAGAAGAACCGCAAATAACTTTTTCATATGTTATTCGCTGTTTTCTATTAAAAACCATCGTGAATATAGTGAAACCGCGAATAACATGGTGGGAGACCTGGTATGTTCCTGAAGGAGAGGCAAAACATGGTGAAGAAAGTGCTGAGAATCAGCGATTTTCTCTGTAAACGCTTGGAATCGGCAATTTCTCTATACAAGCTGATGTAATTTGAGGGGGGTGAGTCAGCAAGCTAAAAACCGTGAATAATCGGAACCGCGAATACAGAGGGAGACGTGTATAATTCAACCCAAATCCCTCCAAATTAAGATCGCCAGAAAAGACGTTTATAAAGAACTTTAAATGGTTGGGATACCCAAACGTTTTATGCAGACATTTGAACTGTCATATTTGTAGCTGCAACCCCACCAAAGCCTTTTGAAGCTGCACTAGATAATACCACACTCCTCCCACCAATGAAATTACAAGAAAGTCTGCTACTCAATTTTTCAATTAAGTCCATTGGGAAAAACTGAATTCCAGTGATAAGCCCATCTTTGTTCCTTACATTGCAGAGATGACATAGCATCTCCACCATGCTGCATCACAACCCTTTCAAGCACTATAGTCCCGATTCTATAAATGGTGCCGGAAGTTAAGTGTCTAGATCGACGTGTCTGATCTGGGTGCCTAACTTACCCCTTCCTTTACTAACGCGTAGCATGGGTTTTAGCGTGGGCAGCGGCGGTAACTGCTCCGATGCTCACAGGAATTCTATGAACGTGGGAGCAGTTACCGCTGCTGCCAGTGCTAAAACCTGCGCTGTGCGTTAGTAAAGGAGGGGGTTAATTTCTTAAATCGGACTGATAATTGAAAGCACTATTGAAAACCAATTGAACAAAAATTTAACTTGGTAGGTGCCTACCACTTTGAGGTAGGTGTTTACACCGAGGTGCTTGCCGATGCCTACACGGCAAGCGGGCATGGTTAGGGGTGGATTTGGGGCAGACTTTGGGCATGGATTCACTTAGACCAAGAAAACCCTGGCCTATATGGCACTGCACCTAAGGATTCAATGCCTACTAGTGTCGAAGAATGCTTAGGCACCACTGGGCATGATTTTATAGACGGCGCCTAGCAGTTGATTGACAGCTGCGCCAAACAATGCCTAGGAGTTAGATGCCATTTATAGAACTGGGGCCTATATTCTCCACTAACGGCTTGCCCATTACTCTGTTTCTGATACAACTAAGCTATTCTACTACAGTATGGGTTCATTCAGCCTGTTTTATTTGTCCAATGTAGATCTAATCTGAATTTTTGTAATAAAATTATCCAGTATAAGTTCAAGGCGATTTACGATCTAAATGGCCCATTTAGTAATATGGGGAATTGCAATTACAATGGATCAATATGTATAAGTTACATAGTTGCAGGTAGATATCAAATATAGTTTCACTTCAAAAAGTAAAAGTTACATCAGATATGCCATTAAAGGGTCCTTCAAGGCGAAGGGAAGAACAGTCACATTAACACAGAAGGATCAAAAAACATAGACATGAAATTATGGGCTCCTTTTACTAAGGTGCGCTAGCGTTTTTAGCGCATGCAGGAAATTACCGCGTGCTACACCGCGCACTACGCTTCAAGAACTAACGCCAGCTCAATGCTGGCATTAAGGTCTAGCACGCACGGCAATGTAGCGTGCGCTATTCCGTGCGTTAAAGCCCTAGCGCACCTTAGTAAAAGGAGCCCTATATGTACTACTTGTGTGCAGTGATTAAATCAGATGAGACCCTTCTGTCTATTAAATTACATTACATTACATTACATTAGGGATTTCTATTCCGCCATTACCTTGCGGTTCAAGGCGGCTTACAAAAGATTTATAAAACGGGGTTACAATGTAGGAATCGAAGATACATTAGAGTGGTAGTTAGGTAATTTCGAGGTAAGGATAATTACAGTTTACAGTAAATTGTGTACATGGAGGTAAAATTAGGTGAAGTTACGGCTGATTTAGGAGTTTCTTAAAAAGTATTGTTTTTATTTCTTTTCTGAATGTCTTGTAGTCTGATGTGGTCATCAGTAGTTTGGAGATTCGGGTATCCATTTTTGCGGCTTGAGTGGCTAGGAGGCCATCATGAAGTTTTGTCATGACAATAGTGGTCTTTGAAGTGCAGTATGTGTTATTGACATATTTTAAAAATTGTGCAGTTCTGGCCACACCATTTATAAAATACCAGCCCACTGCCAAAATTGTACTCTGTCAATTTTACCATTAAAAAAATTGTCCTTCCAGGAAGATTGAACAATTAGAAAACCATAATAGGAGGCTTAATTTACATCTATTGAATTTTCCAAAATCTTTCGGAGTGACACATTTTGATATGTATAAAAAATATTTGGTTGACGTTTTCAAATTTCCAATGAAGCCATTCCCCCTTTAAATCATATATATTATTTGCCAAATAAGAAGCAACCAGGTGCCACCCCAGAAGATGAAGATTTCAATTTGCCTGAACCTTTAAACGTTACTGAATTGCTGGAATCTACGCTATCTTCAGATACAGAAAAAGCCACGCTATTAATTTTGAACAAGATCTTAATGCTATCTTGAGATTATATTTTTGCAATTCTCAAATTTTTATGGGAAAAAAGTTTTGATTCTCCCTGATGGTTGTGGCTCGCTTGTAGAGCTGTTGCCTCTGCACCCAGAGGTTGTGAAATCAAATCCCAGTGCTACTCCTTGTGACCCTGGGCAAGTCACTTAATCCTTCAGTGCCCATATCTTTGAATGCCATAAAAAGGCAGTATACAATCTCTCTCTCTCCCCCCCCCCCCCTCCATAAAGCATTCTCTTAATCAAAAACAGGGAAGGTTATATTCCACACAAATAACAGTATTGTGGAAATCGCCAATCATTTTGAAGCATCAATCCATAAACTCAATGGAGAAAAAGACCTCAGACACCCAGCCAGTCACTTGAAAGTCCCCAAACAGAACTAATACTACTGTTTTAAACTGGGCTACATATAATCAAAATCATAAAAACATCCATTGTATACAGTAAAATTAAATACATTGACATGTACTATTTGGTAGGATTAGACAGCACTTATCAATAGTGCTTATCTGTAATAGATCCTAACAGGAACCCGTTTCACCATTGGCTTTGTCATGGCATCCAAAAAACGGAGGAAATTATTCCTGGCAATGAGGTTAGAGACACTGTCTTTGGTGCAACATTTTTACTGGCATACCCATGTAAATTTTTTTTGTTTTTTTTAAGTCTTAAACATAAATCATTTTTATTAAACATGAGGAAATACAATTAATATGAAGAGTAGATATACAAATATCTATAGATATATAAATAAAACAACAAATAATAAATTTAAACAATTTCAATTTCAATGTCAACTACCACTCTTTATCTTACAAACCCATTTCTCACCACCCACCCAACTACCCAACCAATTTCCTGATTAAATTAGCATATGAATATAATAATTAAAAATAAATAAATAATAATTATGATTATAATTAGAACTACCTATCTCTTCTCCTAAGACTGTTAAAAAAAATAAAATTAGGGTCTACATAACAAAACATGACTGCGAGCAGCTGGAGTCAATGTTTCTAAGATTGATTTTCAAATAACAAGTAAAATCCTACCTTGTTTTGTATCCCAGTCAGAAACAAGCATAGCTTCCATGAGCACTAAATATAACATTTGTGCTCTCCATTGACCATAATTTGGTCCTGTAGGCCCTATCCGTGAATAAAGAATTGCTTTCAATCCCAAGAGAATTACCCTTTTCAAAAAATCTTTAAACCCCTTAGGAACTGGATGTTGTACATCAAAAAGCCAAAATAGGCTATAACTATTATAATGCCATTTAACATGCCACATACTACTAACCCTAGAAAAAATCTCTGACCAAAAATGAGAAATCAAAGAGCATTCCCAAAACATATGTGATAATGTTGCCTTAGGATGATCACATTTTAAACTAGAACCTTAAGAAACAATTGTCGCTCTATAGGCTCTCCAAGGCGCCATATACATACGAAAAAGAAATTTATAACCTATCTCAAAAAAAGAAATGTCAGGTATAAGACCATGTAATAAAGATAAAAATCTTTTGAGAGGAGTACCTTGTAAATTGATCTTCAATTCAGCATTCCAGTCTTGAGCTACTTTGTCATAATCCATGCTTGGAGAAAATTCCAGCATCGAGTGTCTAAAATATTTTAAAGGTACTATTAACTGGGCCTCCAACCAAAGCACCTCTGACAAAGTCTCAAAAATTTTTGAATTCAAAAATTTGGAAGTTAAGTCGGACACAAAAAATTTTAATTGAAGATATGAATAAATATCCATATGGGGCCATCCATAATCAGTACATAATTGAGAACAAGTTGGTAAAGTTCCATCATCTCTAAGGATTTAATATAAGTAAATTAGAGTCCCCCCTCTTACCTGCTCTAAAACCAGATGATACCATTCCAGGTTTAAAAGATCCATTACCACTAATTGGTAACAAAGGAGTAATTTGAAAATTGAAAGATAATGTTTTACCAGATATTGCTTTTGAATTTTGAAGAGATGAGAGCTTAAAATGCTTATTATAAAGTATTTCTAAAAACGTGAGATTACAGAAAAGTGAAGGTGAAGTAGATGTGTTATGCATGCTAAATGCTAACGCGTGGCAACGCATCCATAGGATATAATGGATGCGTTGCCAGACGTTAGCATTTAGCACACACTAATTTTTACTGCACGCTAAGATGCACTAGCGCGCCTTAGTAAAAGGACCCCTATATTACTTCTGATTCTATCTCCTTTCACCTTCATTCTATCCCTCCCCATTCCGGGTTTTTTTTTGTTTTCAATTGAAATAGATTAATCTCCATTGCTTTTATGCCATGGTAGTATTTAAATGTCTCTATCATATTTCCTCTCCACTGCCTTTCTTTTAAAGTATATATCATATACTATTATGATAAAGATCACTGACCATTTTAGTAACCATCCTCCGGAAGGACTCCATCCTGTATAAATCTTTTGGAAGGTGTGGTCTCCAGAATTGTATACAGTACTCTAAAACAGAGTCTTGCTTTTGCCATTGCCTTTTCTACCTGTTTGGTCACCTTGAAATCATCAGATACGAGCATACCTGTCTCACTCGTCTTTGCCTCTCACTCATCTTTTGTGCACAGAAGTACTTCATCCCCTAAAAAGCACCAATCCCTCTGGTATGTGCAGGCCAAATATGTGACCAGACCTTTTTTTATTATTTTTTTTTTTAGCATTTAATCTTAGCTACCAAATTCTAGACAATTCTTCAAGCTTTGCTAGATGTCTCCTCATGATATCCACCCCATTAACGGTGTCTACCATATTGCATAGTTTAGAATCATCTGCAAAGAGACAGACCATTCATGACCAATATTTAGCAATATTGCTTACAGAAATGTCCACAAGATAGGGATCAAGAACTAATCCCTGCATCACATCACTGGAAACATCATTTTCCTTCCAGTGAACTCCATTTACTATGACCCTTTGCCATCTTCCACTCAACCGGTTTCTTATCCATTCAATCACTTTAGGACTTATACCAAGGACATGTGAGTTTATTTATAAGTTACCTATGTGGAACTCCATCAAGGACTCTGCTAAAATTTAAGTATACCACATCTAGTGCTCCCTCTCAATCCAACTATCTAGTTATTCAGACAAAGAAATTAATCAGATATATCTGACAAGACCTCATACCTCTAGTAAAATGATGTTGCCTCAGGTTTTGCAATCCATTAGATTTCAGAAATGTAGCTATCCTCTGTTTTAGAAGCATTTCCATTAATTTACTCACCACAGAAGTCAGAAACAATACAGTTAGCTGAATATATTAATGTGAAAAACCAAAGGCAGATAAATATTTTAAATTAAGCCAGAATTATGCCTAACTGTTGAAGACCTGTCCAAGCAGTACACCACTTTATCCATTAGCTTTGATTTTTGGATTTGTGAAATTCATATAATATATTCCATCATAGTATTGTTTTTAAATTGGTCTTGTATAATTTCCAAAGCTTCAAGAATCCCCAAATATTTGCAACTTTCTTCAAGATACAGTCCTTTAATAATACTGCTTTTCACTATTTTATTTGTTCTGATATTTCAAGTTTCCTTTACTTATCAACATCATTGCATTTCTCAAGCCTTAATTCTATTGAAATATTTGTGCAAAACTCGTACCTAAATCTCTCTCTCTTTCTATCCCCACCTTTTACAAACCCACACAGCAATAGCACTGAAACCCATTAATTTCCAATGGGCTTCGGTGTGATTACCGTGGGCCACTGAGATAATCAGCTTTATAAAAGAGGGCTTACATGAGGGAGTGCTGTAAAGATTGACTTGGATATGGTTCAATCAATGATTTGAAACAATGTCAAAACATAGAATTCGATTTCTGCAAATTGGCATTTAATGAAATAATTTTTTTTTTTTTTTCAGTTACAGAAGCAAAATAACGCTCTGAATTTAGGAAGCTAGTTGATCCGGCTGAAAACTTTTCAGTAACCCTTCGTATATCTTTATCTATCTACACAAATGCGCAAAATAAAACACACAGGAAGCCTTTGCTAATTTATGAATGGAACTTTGTACAGTAAAAGTGCATTTATGGTGTTCATTGTAATTTTATTTGTGATTTTAGTGCTTGAGTATTTATTTTGTTAGTTTGTATCATTTTATTTCTCTGTTTCCTGTAATTTGCATAGATTTTTGTGATTTGCAGAATATAAATGTTTTAAAATATATATATATATATATATTTATTACACTACATATTTGTTGCATGATCATTTTATAGCACTATCATAGGCCTATTTGCAAACCTAGTTTTTATTATTTTAAACACAACCATATATTTCTTATAGTGGAAATAAAAGGGGTCCTATTTATATTTTATTTTTTTAAAGGGGAAGCCATCAATTGCCCAGAGAATGGTAGCATGGGTAGAATGTTGCTACTATTTGGGTTTCTGCCAGATACTTGTGACCTGGATTGACCCACTGTTGGAAGTAGGATACTGGGCTAGATGGACCATTGATCTGACCCAGTATGGCTATTCTTATGATCTTATGACACATGGTGTGTGTGTAAGTGTATAGGTTTGTGAATGTGTGTGGACAGATAAGATAAAGGTATAGATATAGCTCTGCTATAGTTCTTTTTCTAAGCCAGATTTTGTTCTTACAGTGGGTGACCATCTGGCATGAACAAAGACCTAGAGAAGCATGAAGAATGATCTGAAATTTGACAGCTAAAATTGAATGCTAAGAAAACCTAAGGAAATGATACAGTTTAGAGGGTTATGTTCACTTATGTTCACGACAGAAGAGCAGGACTTGGGTGTGATTGTATGTGATGATTTTAAGATTGCCAAACAGGTTGAAAAGGTGATGGCAAAAGCTAGGATGCTAGGGTGCATAGGAAGAGGTATGGCCAGTAGGAAAAAGGAAGTATTGATGCACCTGTATAAGACTCTGGTGAGACCTCATTTAGAATATTGTGTGCAATTCTGGAGACCACACCTTCAAAAAGGTATAAAAAGGATGGAGTCGGTCCATAGGAAAGCTACTAAAATGATAAGTGGTCTTCGTCATACGGCGCATGGGGACAGACATAAAGATCTCAATCTGTATACTTTGGAGGAAAGACAGGAGAGGGGAGATATGATAGAGACGTTTAAATACCTATGTAGTGTAAATGCGCATGAGTCGAGTCTCTTTCATTTGAAAGGAAACTCTGCAATGAGAGAGCATAGGATGAAGTTAAGAGGTGATAGGCTCAGGAATACTCTAAGGAAATACTTTTTTTTATAGAAAAGGTAGTAAATGCGTGGAATAGTCTCCTAGAAGAAGTGGTAGAAACAAAGACTGTGTCTGAATTCATGAAAGCATGGGATATGCACGTGGAATCTATTAGAGAGAGGAAGAGATAATGGTTACTGCAGATGGGCAGACTAGATGGTTCATTTGTCCTTTATCTGCCATCATGTTTCTATGTTTCTATTTGTTTATTATAGAGAAAAACAAAAGGAGCTCTGTTTTGTTTTTGGTTTTTTTTTTTAACACATTGCATCTACCATATTTATCTATTTACATGGAGGGAGGGAGGGAGAGAGTGTGAGAGAGATCTACTGCACTGTATATCCATATCCATCTACTGCACTATATATCCATATATATGCCAATTCTCTCCTGCTGCAAACAAACATCCCCCCCTACAGAGGGAGAGATGACAATTGTGCTGCAAACAACCCCCCCCCCCAGCGGGAGAGATGACAATTCTCTTCCACCACAAACAATCCCCCCTGCAGTGGGAGAGATGCCCACTTTCTCTCACCATAAACAATACCCCCACTCTCCCCCTGCCTCCGATGCTCCCCCTGTCTACGACGCCCCCTCTCCTCCCCTTACCTCTATGTAGATGTCTGACCTGAGAGATGCAGATTCCCTCCACCTAGCTGGCCCGCCACTTTAAAATGGGTCTTCCCCTCCCCGGTTGGAGGGGCCGTAAACAACTTTGGCCAATCAGTTCCTCAGGCCCCTCCCCAGTGCATCCCAGGATGGTGGTTTTACATTCAGGTACTTTATTATATTTCCCTATCTGTCCCAGTGGGCTCAAATTCTATCTAGTGTTTCTGGGGCAATGAGGGGATTAAATACCTAAATGGCATAAATGCACATGAGACAAGTCTCTTTCATTTGAAAGGAAGCTCCAGAATGAGAGGGCACAGGATGAAGTTAAAAGGTGATAGGCTCAGGAGTAATCTAAGAAAATACGTTTTTACAGATAGGGTGGTAGATGTGTTGAATTGGCTCCCGGTAGAAGTGGTGGAGACAAAGACTGTGTCTGAATTCAGTGGGACAGGCACATGGGATCTCTTAGGGAGAGGAGGAAATAGTGGATTCTGTGGATAGGTAGACTGGATGGGCCATTTGGCCTTTATCTGCAATCATATTTCTCTGTTTCTAACTTTAGACGTTTTCTAGAGAATCTGAGCCTAATAGGTTAAATTGTGTGCACAAATTGGACCCACACCCAAAATTGCACTCATTATTTTTGCACCATATAAGGAATCCAGGGTCAAAGGCATCAAAGATTTACCATGCTGCAATAATTTGACCATATTTAGCAGTGAAAAATATCTAATTTTTAATTAGTGAAACCATTACACATGCCATTTAAAAATGAAGGGGCTGGATGTGGCCCTGTGTTTTTAAATGGTAAAATTTCACAGCATTCAACTATCCAACTATACCCCTGAAAATGCAGTAATTCAAATGTTGAAAGGCAAGTTGGATCTGACGGGCAGTTATTAGTATGCATGGTATGTTCATTCATAAGCAGTAATATAGTGAAAAGACAACTAGCTTGAGTATAGGTTGATGTTAAACACATGATGTTACTTATGTGCGTGGGCCTGAAAGCAATCTACTTTAATATCAGGCATTTTAGTGCAAAGAATGCCAGGTTTAGCAGAGGTTAGATGGACCAGCCCCAAAATAGTCAAAAATATGAAACACCTCTTCTACTTTTCGAATGACTTTTTTTTTCTTGCTTGTACAAAAAGATTAAAATAGTATAATTATCAATACAGGAAAGGATAGGTGAGTTCTCTGATTGGTGATCTGTAAGCGTGCTACAGCATGTTCCTCTACACATAGGCATAATAGACTGCTAGTGACACATGCAAAAAGAAAAGCAGAAAACAAGGATCTATTGAAAGGAAGACAGATGGGTCTATCAGCTATGTATATTATGACCCACCTGCCATTCAGTGTCTCTTGGGAATCTGGCATGAAAACAGTATAAGGACATACTAGAAAACTAACTTTAATTTTTTTAAAGTGTTTAGCTTGAAAGTGAACACTGAAATTTGGAATTTTTTTTAGCAGCCTATAAATCAAACTTTCAAAAGAGGCGATTTTAAAATATATATATATTTTTCAGTGACTTGCTGTTGATCTGTCACAGGTTTGCATAACTGCAATGATTTAATAAAAATTCATGATGTGTGCATGCTAACCATATTATCCTCAGTCTCATGTGTTTCGTGACACGAATGCAAAAAAAAAAAAAAAATCATTTTGATGCCTAATTATTTTTTAGGCTTGACAGCCAAGAGTCTTCTACCATCTACCATCATGTAGAGCAAAACAATTTCCTGTTTTGCTTCTGAAACATTAGCCCACAGTGTGAACCTCAACTATTAACTGTAATGAGTTCATTGTCATCAAACATTAACATTTCACACAACCTGTGTACAAACATATTTATCAGTTGTAATATATTATAATTACAGAGGGTGGGCAGGAGTTGGGGGAGAGAAGAGGAGCTGAGGGATTTACTCAGGCAATTTTTTCATTATCAGTTTTTAAGTGCTGATCAAGATCAGTGGGGTGTGAAAGTGGAATACTAACTTTGATTCATTTGATTAGCAGCTAATAAGGAGGTTCAGTGGCAGTCTCCAAGTGAAGACTCCCCTTCTCCTAATACTCTGTGCAGCTCAGATCTGGTCAGATATCTCACTTGCTTATGCTCCAACATTTTTTGTCTGCTTCAATTTCCTCACTGTCTGTCTCAGGGCAGAGGTACTCTCTTCTTAACCCCTCCCCCAAAGGGGGGTCTTCTCACCAGTCACAGCTTCTTTTGCTGGAGATATGCAAATACATTCTAATTAAGGAACTACTTTGAAGTTTGCTGCTCCAGTTTAAGGAGGGGAGCTTAAAACATCTGACGTAATTTTTGCTGTGACCTTTTGCTACTGCATTAAGAAGGGTTGTTGTTGTTGTTTTCATCACAGACTATTCTAGAACTCTATAATCATTGCATAAGTTGATGGAAAGTTAGAAATATCTTAAGCTCTCTTCTGTTTTAAACTACCACCACCATGATTTGTCAATGAATCCTATTTTAGAATAGCACGGATATCCAGGCCCAAATGTATAGAATTCCCATATTATTTTACAAAAGACTCAACCAAACATAGAGCCTTTATAAAATACATAGAAGATTGCATGTATGTCCTTTCATGTCCACTGGGAGCAGCAAAAAGTTGCAGATAGGGAAAACATACATTTAACCTCCCCCTCCCCCCCCCCCACACACACATATACTCACATTTGTGTGAGCAAAAGTTTGAAATTGTTTCCATATTCGATGTTGCCCCAATCTCCCCCGCATTATCTGTGCCTGATCATAGAAGCTGGCTACCAATGCCCCAGCCCTCCCCATGATCCCATCTGATCACCCACCCACTGCCCACATCCAATTCCCCTAGGCACCTCCCTCTATGGAAAAAAAGTTCTTCCACATCAATCAACCCTCGGGCAACCCCAAACTCCCCAAGGCCATCCAAAACAGACCCCTCCCCCTACCCACTCCCTGATATCATCCTTAGCATGTCTTGAGGTCTGTGGTGTTTAGTGGGAGCAGGAAAGATGCATACTCACTCCTGTGATGATGCCCCTGGGTTCCAAAATTGTTACTGCAATTTCCAGTATTACTGCTAGGGGTAAATCTGAAAAATAAGGTCCTTGAATGATTTGGTGTTGGCAGGAGGCACTTGGAGAGATTGAATATGTTTGATATGGGGTGGAAACATCAATGGCTAGCAGTAGTGATTAGAGAGAGCAAGACGGAGACCCTGGCTGGGATTAATTATTTTTCAGTGCTGCCACCGCTGCGCCCCAAAATAGCAAAAACTGGACTAAAGAGGAAGATTGAAAAAGCCGCCCAGAAGCCCAATAGAGTCCTCAAAAAGAGTACATTTGGGAAAATCCAGACGTCTGGTAACCTAGCCAAGATGAAAAGCAAAGCATTGCAGTTACTTATGAACTCGGCTTTCTAGGTTGATTGTTGGAACTCCCAGGATGGCCCATATTACACCTGTTTTAAAACAGTTACACTGGCTTCTGTTACAGCAAAAAATACAATACAAGGTGGTATCTGTAGTGCACCAAGATTGTATCAGCTTGCACCAACGTGTTTCCAAACTCTTTGGAAAATATACCAACCAGGACGAATGTTGAGGTCTGAGGGTGGGATGAAGCTGATGGCAGTTAGGGAATCGGGAATATACTATGCGAAGATAAAAGCCTCTATGTTTTTGATAGCTGGTGTGAAATTGTGGAATACACTACCAGGGAATCTGTGACTCTGTACAGATTGTGTGACTTTGTTGAAAACTCAGCTATTTGTTGAAAACTCAGCTATTTGTTGATGCCTTCATATAATCTATTTGAAATGGATAGTTAAATGGCAGTGTCATATGGTTAAGCAAAGCACAACAGATAGGAAAGAGAATGTCAGTTAATGTCTTTGTTTTACATGCTGTTCACTCTTACTCCGTGTATGTTTTTTTTGTAAACCACTTAGTTTTTAGGCAGTCTAGAAATGTTTGAAATAAATAAATATATAGTTTCTCAGAATGGTATCTACATGGCCGCAGTAGGTAAGAGAACAGTATTGGTTGACAGAGGGAAGGGGTAATACGCGGATCTCACGGACCTGGCGGATCTAAAACCGCACGTCCTTAAGAATCTGAGGTCCGTGCCACTTGTAGTTAGTCTCTGGCTCTGACTGACCTCGATGACATTTTAGCGCTGACGGATCCGTCTCAGCATAGGGAGGGAAAAGTATTAGGATCCGTCAGCGCTAAAATGTCATCGAGGTCTGTCAGAGTCAGAGACTAGTGCTGGAGCAGCTCTAAAGCGAATCCTTCTCTCACACCAGGCAGCATCGTGGGGTAAAGACCTAGAACAATTGCTTTCGCCCACTACTTACGAGGAATTTAGGAAACGTCTAAAAACACACCTGTTCCTAAAGCATCTAGACAACTGATCCACTCATCCCTCTCCCTCAATAGCGATTAACTTGTCCTATTGATCACTTTCTCCTCAACAATGGATTTCCTGTCCTATTAATTTTCTTTCTTCCACCCTCTTAAAGTCAATCAATTTGTACCTTTGCTTAATCTTTTGTAAACCGCATAGAACTTCACGGTATTGCAGTATATAAACTGTTATTATTATTATTATTTAAACTGGTAAATTTAAAAATCTGAGGTCTGCGGCTCTGACAGACCTCTATGACATTTTAGCACTGACGGATCCTAATACTTTCCCCTCCCTATGCTGAGACGGATCCGTCACCGCTAAATTGTCATCGAGGTCTGTCAGAGCCAGAGACTAACTACAAGTGGTACGGACCTCAGATTTTTAAGGAAGGGCAGTTTTAGATCCGCTAGGTCCTTCAGGTCCGTGTTTTACCCCTTCCCGTTGACAGACTCAGGTGCCTTGAGTTCTAAAACAATTGTTAAAAATCACAGAGATGGATGTTCAGCTTCATTGATGTGACTAAAGATAACCAGGTAGCTTTACTAAGGGCTCATTTTACTATGGTGTGCTAGCAGCTTTAGCGCACGCTACAATACCACACATGCTAAACGCTAACGCCTTCATAGAGCTTGCGTTAGTATTTTTCATTTAGTGTGTGGTTAGCGCACGCTAAAAACACTAGCGTACCTTAGTAAAAGGAGCCCTAAGTTGCCTTCATCTAGAAATTCAGTAGCTCTTCTCTGGTTAAAAGTGCCACCTGGATTCTGGGGCGGAAGGCTCTCTTGTACTGGATTGTATTTTCTTCATTAATAATTTTTGCATAACATCATGTGATCTGATTGCCATTCAGTTTGTGGGCAGAATGTTTTAGTATTTTCCTAGATACTTTGTTGTGTTTTCTATTGTTTCTAATTATCAATATGTAATATGCTGATGTAAAAATTTTGAAGAACTGAAAATAAAATTAAAATTAAAAAAGTGCCACCAAATATCCAGACAGCAGTCAAAATTTAAGTGGACATGTTTTTTTATGAGTTAATGCAAGTTAAATGCATAGACAGTGAAAAAGGTCCCACTGAGAATCACAGAGCGTGTGTTTTTAAATGCGTATTAATTCAGTACTCCTCAACATTTTTAAATTTTATGGCACACTTTTGCATTTGCTCAATTCTCGTAGTGCACCAAACTAAATTTTGCATGATCATCTCCCCACTCTCTCCTATCAGCAGGACACACTGTTTGTGCAGGACTCATTCTGCTGGCTTCAATCTGTCAGCTGAACATATGGAGCCAGTGGGTCCTGTGA
Organism: Geotrypetes seraphini; assembly: GCF_902459505.1. Taxonomy (NCBI): domain Eukaryota; kingdom Metazoa; phylum Chordata; class Amphibia; order Gymnophiona; family Dermophiidae; genus Geotrypetes; species Geotrypetes seraphini. The sequence continues at coordinate 166,658,000 of NC_047089.1, read as the reverse complement.
GATTTTGAGACCCCATGCATTGATTATCAGATTGAAGTCAGCAAAGGAAGCACACACGTAGGAAGAGTGGGAAGGGGGGGGGGGGGGAGGGAGGGCAAGCTTACCTGTTTGCTAGTAGGTGAATCTGGAAAACTTGTTCCCTACAATGCCAGCAGTTAGAGAGGAATTCATCTTAGTGATGGAAGAGGGGTATGGGGGAAAGTCCTGTTGATTATCTCCATGGAAAATAGAAATAATCTGCTCTCAAATCATTTGGCAGCATTCAAGATGTCATTAAAATCTTTTCTCTTTCAACAGGCATTAGAAGAATGCAAAGACTGCTCAGTAAATTGTAGATTGAACTATATCTATTTGTTAATTCGATTACCTAGGCCCAGATTTTCTAAACTGCACCATTTTTGGGGGCGCCAGGAGGTGCTCAAGCTCAGTGAAAAACACCATTTTAACAGTGTTTTAAACTGATTTTCAAGGTACCTACGTGTCTAAAAATTGGTGCCAGAATCGTGCCTCTGTAGGCGTAGGCGTGGTGATAAGCTCCATAAAGTGCCTATGGAAGCACGATTCACATCAAAGGCAGGCGCCAGAAATGTAGGTCTGGAAAATACTGGCCTACATTTCTGGTATCTACCTTTGCCGGATTGGCAGCCACTTTTAAGATGGCCACCGACAACAGCACTGGTTGGAGAAGTCAGGCCTTAGTCTTTTTTTTTTTTGTACATTTGTTGGTGTACTATTTTATTATGTTGGTTTTAGATAACTTGGACTATAAACCTTAAATAAATAAATGGTGATGAGAATGTCTTGCAAGAACAGAATTGTGTACCAGAAAAAGAACATCAAATTAGCCAACACAATACAACTATTTCCAACAAGTAAATTCTTTGTAAGTATTATAAGTAAATTGGATATCTTCAGCTCAGCTCCAGAACATCCAGTTTACTCCACATTTGCTCTACATCTGTTATCTGCCCCTCCCCCTCCTATTATGTTGAACCCAGTCTTTTTTTCTTTTCTGTTAATTTTCTTCAGGCTCTTCTTTCCATTTTACCTTGCTTCTCTTGTCTATTTTTATTTTAATCTTTATTAATTTTCCATATATCAACAGTGCAATACAGAAGTATATAAACATATAATAAATCAAAAAAAGCACAATAATCTTACAGACATACATGAGCATTTAAACCCACCCACTCATCAATAACTAGTCAATAAAAACACAAATACATAGATTCATTCAATAACCTTTCCCTATTTAAAGTAGTAATGTAATCCCACCCTCCCCCCACCCCCACCCTTCCCTGGATGTGTATGGAAATAAACAAAAATTAAAGACAAAAGACAACTATAATGAAGAAATAAAAGATGTCGATAGTCCCCAAACCAATTTAAATAAATTGCTATGCCCTAGCATGTCAGCATTCATTTTCTCATATCTATAGCTTGAACATAAATTCGCCCACCAAAAAGGAAAATTGGGGCGATCATAATTTTTCCAATTATGAGTTACCATCTGCTTGGCTACCCTGGTCATAATTGTCTATTTTTATTACTTCCTCCTTTGCTCTTCTCTGAAGCTGATCTTTGCCATTTCTTCTTTACCTCTAAATCTCTCTTTTACAGCTGCATCACTTCTACTTGCTATTTAACCGTACTTTTTTCCCCTCTCCTTTCTCTTCTCTCAACACTTGTCCCTTTCAGCTCTCCTTCTCTCCCCCTTACTGGGTTGCTCCTCCATCAATCTCCTACTTTACAGCTCCTTTCTTCCCCAAAAGTCACCCCTTTCTAGATTTCTCACCACATCTCATCAACCCCACGCACACTCTGTTTACCCATAGCCTCAGTCTCTTACTATCACTCCCTTTTCTTTCTGTAAAATAGCCTTGTGATAGAGATAAGCAATCATAATTACGAAAATGATGTTAACTTTTGTCACATGTTTTAGTGGGAAACAGGTTTCCCAATGCAATTTGTTTTAACACCAAAACATGGACTCCCCCCCCATTCAAAACAAAATTGGCAGGAGGGATGCCCACTCCCTCCTGCCATGGTGTCTACCCCCCCCCCACCCCTCCACCGTGCAAAATAATATTGGCAGGAGGGAAGCCTACTCCCTCCTGCCAACAGAAGCCCCCTCCCAAACCGTCACCTATCATCCCCTTCCCCTCCCCCCAAAAAGGCAGAAGGGATGCCCACTCTCTCCTGCCACTGGATGCTCCCGCGAATGCCCCCTGTACCTTTGTCCGTACCTTTGCCCTAATTGGCTCAGGCACCTTAGGCCCCTCCCCATGGTATACAGAGGAAAGTGCCCAAGGCCCAGATTGGCACAGGGGCCTTATGTATCTGGGCCAGTCAAGGCCTTGGGCCCCTCCCTATTCATTACATGATACACCAAAGATGGATGGCCCACTATTTAGGACTGGTGGGCCTTGAAGGAGGAGGGACTGTGCTTCCCTCCTCTTTCCAATAGACAAAGGAGAGCATCTAGTGGCAGGAGGGAGTGGGCATCCCTTCTTCCTTTTTTGGGAGGGGGAAGGGGATGGTAGGTGACGGTTTGGGAGGGGGGCCTTCATTGGTAGGAAGTTTGGGGATAGTTTGGGGGGCCTTCATTGGTAGGAAGGAGTGGGCTTCCCTCCTATCAACTTTCTTTTGAGTGTGGGGGAGGAGATGCCATGGGAGGAAGGAGTGGGCATCCCTCCTCCCAATTTTCTTTTGCAGGGGGTGGGGTTGACATGGCAGGAGGATATGGGCATTCCTCCTGCCATTTTCACTACCATGGGGGGGGGGGGGGGTTGCAGTTTAGTGACGATCGCTGGCTTTAGTGCATCTGGACCTCATTCTTCTTAAAACAGCAAACATTGTACAATACTGTGCATGTTTTATAGCAAGATTGAAAGAGAGGATATTTTTAGTGCTGGACTGCATTTTCAAACCTATGGGTTTTGTTTTCTATAAAATGTCTGCACTAGCAAATATAGGTGCAATAATTCACAGATTTTTGTATTCATTTGCTCCCAAATTCTGTAGTCTGCCTAAAGTTAGGCTTAATTGGTGCAGATAATTGGCAATTAACAGCTTGTAATTGATGTTAATGGGATTTATTGAAAGTTAGGCATACATCTAGGTAAGCGCATAGTACAAAGTGGTGTGCCCCTAGTCCACAGTGCCTACCTAAAAGTAGGCATGGTAAGAGGCAGGTCATAGGTATGTTTTGAGTTAGGTCAATGCTTTTAACTTAGGCGCTGGCATTTAGGCCAAGAAAACCCTGGCATAAATAGGGTGTACCTAAAAGTTAGTACTCATATAGTGATGCCTAATGCTGCTTAGGTGGCACTAAGCGTGATTCTATTCAGTGCCTATATTTAAATGTTTTTTTCCTAATCTATTTTTAAAAAGACCAAACCACGTGTACTGAGGAATACTACAAGTAACACCTAAAGTTAGGTGCTAATTCTCTGCCCAACCTATGGTGCAGAAACATGTTCTAACAGATGCGAGGCACTGAAATGGAGCTGAAATGGTAGATCTGTGCTGAAATACATATAGGCACCCAGTTATAGAATAGCACTTAGGTGTATCTGTATCAGCTGCAAAGGGGGAATTTCCATGGGAGGGACAAGAGCAGGTCAGGGGCATTCTGGAAAATTGTGCATAGTATTATAGAATACCACAGGTACATGTCCAACTTCCATACCAAAGTTGAGCATGGAATTCGGTAACCATTCCTATTTTATAAAGAACACTCATCCCAGAACACCCAGAGCACTGGATGCCATTTACTGAATCCAGCACAATCAAACTGGCAGATCCACTTCAGGTTAAAACTCCAAGTTATTTTTAAAATTGTTTTTGGCTTTTTCGCCAAGCTGGGAAAAATCAGTTAGATTTCATCCTATGGATCTGTGAAAAAAAAACCAACAACCACCCAACAACCCTGTAATGCTGTCAAAGTCAAACCAGGCTGCAATTCATCTGGTTGAAATTTGAGCTCAGGTTACTAGTAGGAAACAGTGAAAGTTGGCAGAGGCGTAATGCTTTTATGACAGTGATTGCAACTACAACTAGAAAGAGCACATTGATTTATTCAACCTCCGTTGCTAGACCAAGATCTTGCCATTGGGCAGAATGGTCAGTCAGAGGATTGGGCAAGTCACAGTGGACTGGTCAAGAGTGCTGGCCTTTGGCTTTGAAGGCTACCTGAAAGAAAGATAAACAACAAAAGTGAAGGCGTTAGATTAGGGATCAGAAAACTATTTGGCATGATCTGTTCTTTCTACTCTAACCTTATGCCTTTCTCTCCTATTCTCTGCAAGGCAGGAAGGGATTAGGGAGCAGTGTGTCTCTCTTCTATTTCTCTCTGCTTTACACTTTCCCTTTGGTTTTTTTTTTCCTGAAGGCTGCCTGAGAAGCAAGGGACCGAAACAGGTACAGTAGCATGGAGCTATTCGTTGCAGAGTGAGATTCAAAAATTTCCAGAGATGAAGCTTCAAAGGAGATGACTGGATGATGAAAGGATTTGGGGAAAAGTTTGTTGTGCAAACATGTTGTACTGGAAAAGTAACCAGGCAGTTTCCTTCAAAATAGCACAAGTACTGAAATGATCGTAAAAACAGAGAGAGTGGCGGATGAAATTTAATGTGGACAAATGGGAAGAATAACTTGAATCACAGTTACCGGATGTTAGGGTCCACCTTGGGAATTAGTGCCCAAGAAAAGGATCTGGGTGTCATCGTAGACAATATGATGAAACCTTCGCTCAATGTGTGGCGGTGGCCAAAAAAGTAAACAGGTTGCTAGGAATTATTAAAAAAGGGATGGTTAACAAGACTAAGAATGTTATAATGCCCTTCTACCGCTCCGTGGTGCAAGCTCATCTGAAGTACTGCGTTCAATTTTGGTCTCCTTATCTCAAGAAAGATATAGTGTTGCTAGAAAAGGTTCAAAGAAGAGCGACAAAGGTGATAAAGGGGGTAGAACTCCTCTCGTATGAAAAAAGACTGAAAAGGTTAGGACTCTTCAGCTTGGAAAACAGACGGCTGAGGGGAGATAAGATTGAAGTCTACAAAATCCTGAGTGGAGTAGAACAGGTACAAGTGTATCGATTTTTCTCTCTGTCAAAAATTACAGGGGACAGTCGATGAAGTTACAGGGAAATACTTTTAAAACCAATAGGAGGAACTTTTTTTCACTCAGAGAATAGTTAAGCTCTGGAACGCATTGCCAGAAGTTGTGGTAAGTGTGGCTAGCGTAGCTGGTTTTAAGAAAGGTTTGGACAATTTCCTGGAGAAATAGTCCATAGTTTGTTATTGAGAAAGACATGGGCGAAGCCACTGCTTGCCCTGGAATATTGCTAGCATGGAATATTGCTACTCCTTGGGTTTTGGCCAGGTACTAGTGACCTGGATTGGCCACCGTGAGAACAGGCTACTGGGCTTGATGGACCATTGGTCTGACCCAGTAAGGCTATGCTTATGAGAGAGAGAGAAGAGACTGGTTAGGATAGGTAACCAGCTGCAAAGGAAAAGTGGTCAGCAGAAAGCATGTGTTGGTCTTGTGACAAAGGGAGAAATATAGTGAAAGACTAAGCAGTAAAATGTATTTATATAAAAGGTGAGTGGGTCAGCTAGATGTGCAGGAAAAGAATCAGTTTTGCCAAGGGCCTTAGTGAAAATCAATGCCAAGTGCAAGAGCGACAGGTCCAACAGTATGATGAAGATCTAGGGAGACTAAATCATAGGAGAATGAGTGAAAAAGGGAAGAAGGAAGAGACTTCTTTTCTACTTACATCCTCAAAATCTGTCCTTTCCTCTAGGTCAGTTTTTAACTTCAGTCTATTTGTCTTGATGTGAATGGTGGGGGAGAAGATTTAAATCCAGTTTTTGAAAAATGAATGCCATTGTCAAGGCACCCAAATCAATATGTAGCCCTTTTTCTAAACTCTGTTAAGCATTTGACACCCGTGTAAACCTGCGTTAAGGAGTTTTCAGGTATTTTTACAGTTAGCATGCAAAAATTAGGTATTAAGTGCTTCTTGGTGACAAAGAGTGTGGCATGGTAGAGAGTAGTTGTGGATGGTTGTGGCAGGTGGTTGTGGAAGGTGTTTGGCAGTTAATGTGCACACTTACCACAGAGTCAACAGGAGACAGTAAGGCCCTGATTCTATAAAAGGTACCCAAATGATAGGCGTTGAGAAATGCGGCACATTTTGCATGTCAGCCATGAGCTAAATGACTTTTATAGAATTGCACCTAGTGGCGCTTAAATTGAACTTAGGCGTCAAAACTTTAGATGCCCTCCTATTTATGCCAGGATTTTCTTGGCCTAAATACCGGCACCTAAGTCCAGTTTAGGCAGTATATGCAAAACATTCCCAAGATCCTCCTACGATCGACCCTTAAATATGCCCACTTTTTGGTAGGCACCTTGGCCGGGCGCCTACCTGAAAGGGGTAGGTGCCTACTGAATTAGGCACCTACCACCCAATTAACTCCCCCCTCCCTTCCCCCCATTTCTAGAGGTTTCTACCATGGTCCGGGACACTAAGTGCTCCGATGCTGTTTCAACACTTATAGAATTCCTGAGAGCTGGAGCAGCATCGGAGCATTTAGTGCCCCGGACTATGGTAGAAACCTCTACTGCAGCTTAGCAAAAGAGAGCCTTTAATTTTTGCCAATTATAACATAACATAAGTTTTTTATTTATATACCGCACAAATGCCATTCAGTTCAAGGCGATGAACAACAAGAATACATCAAGGAAAATTGTTAACATTGAAAACGGATTAAACCATACCATGGCACATAGATATTCCCTTTCTGTCCCAGACAGGATCACAATCTATGCTTAGTAGCCTAATATATACTTGTATATAATGGAAGAAGAAAATATGTAAATGGTAGGAACTGTATGCATATAATAGAAAAGGAAAACAATATTAAATTCACAATACAGGAAGAAAAAAAATTATTAGCATTAAAGACAGATTAAACATACCATGGCACATAGATATTCACTGTCTGTCCCAGACAGGATCACAATCTATGCTTAGTAGCCTAAAGCGTAAATGGTAGGAACTATATACATATAATAGAAAAAGAAAACAGTATTAAAATCACAGTAACGGAAGAGTAATATGGATTGGGAAGGAAAGTAGAATATAATAGAAATTAAAATAAAATAAAGCTAAATAAAACCCCAAAACACGTTCAGTTTAGTGTAGACAATTAGAGGGTATGATGACACAGCCAACAAACACACCAAGTCCCCTCAGCACGGCAAGCAGGCCAAAGGGAGAAGGTGGGCCATAGATGATCTCTCGTTGTCAAACCACTACAAACCAACAGCAGATGGAGTCGAGCTGACGTCAGAGTCCGCTGTTGCCGATAGAAGAGAAGACTCGGGGACACACGGCCATCCTCTTCTGTCAAGGCCGATCCTCCGGAATGCATCGCAGCTCCACCGGCGATCTCTCGACATCAGATGATCCGGCTTTGGAACAGACCCCGCCCGACGTGCGGGGCCTGATGACAGACCAATAGCGAAGATGGGTGGAGATCTCCTGTCACCGCTCCAATCTCTCGCCTCCCTCATCTCTCCCATTAAGCTTTTAAAATAAATAAATTATTTGCTGAGATCAGCAAGATGCGCCAATATAGACGCCTAACTTCAGGCACCTTTTATAGAATTTGAGCCTAAGTACTTTTGCGTTAACTCTGTAATTTTAAGAAAGTGGAAATGCCCCCAGTGGGTGCTGTGTTATATTTATAGTTACTATGCAATAAAATTCCACATTAAGCCTTGGTAATTGCAAATTTTAACATGGTATAGGAAAAGGACCTCTAAATGTACCAAAACTCAGGACTTTTACAGTGACAACATACAGTGCCATTATATCAAACTCATGTCAGAGCTAAAGTATTTTCTCTGTTACACCTATTAAATATATTTTTAAAAGCCCAGAAAAAAATAAGTTGGATGATGGATGTGAATTCAGTCTCAAATACCATTTCAGAAAATTGTATTTCTATGAAGAATTGCCACCAATTCATTTGTTTGTTTTACAATATTTGTACAGTCACCCCTCAGTATCTACAGAGAATTGGTTCCAGGACTCCCCATGGATAACAAAATGTGCGGATGCTTAAGTTCTTTTAATTTTCTCCCTCTTCCACATCTCCCCAGACATGGGCAGGCATCTCTCTCACCATCGCAAACTGGTCGCAGTTCGCTCACTCTCTCAGTTCTCCCACATTCGATGTACCTCTGCAACCAGTCTTTGGCCTTGCAGCACCAGCATCAGCTGTACTCAAAGGCTGCCTGCAGCCTGCACCAGGCCTTTCCCTCTGACTCTCCCCCCTGGGGTCCGGATAATATAGGTGTTTATATATTTGGTTTAGACCTGCCAGAGATCATGCCTAAACTAAATGGACAGTGCTGGTGCGGTCATTGTTCTACACGTACATTCAGCACTGCTGTCAATACAGATTAATTAAAGCACCAATGCCAGATATTAAATTAACACAGGGGATTTCTGTAAACGGCGCCCACATCACCAGGCATCTAGCAAAGTGGCATCTGCCGCATGTCAGTCAAATGTGGGCAAGTTTGCAGAATTACACCTAGTGGTGCCTACATTAAATTAGGCACCAGTAGGTACACGTGAGGTAGGTGCCGTATATTAGGCCAGAGTTTTCCTGGCCTAAAATATCAGCGTCTAATTCAGATGTCCACCGGTGCCCAACACATGCCATGCTTAGATGCTACCCCCTAACCATGTCTACTTTAAGGGTAGGTGCGAATAGGCACAGGTAGGAGTCTCAGTGTAGGTGTTACTAGGTGCTGCATGAATATCCATGAGCAACTTAAATTAATATTCTTTTTACCCCCCCCCCCCTGTTTTACAAAACCATGCAAGAGGATTTTAGCACTGGCTGGTGTGCTGAACGCACTGCGCTGCTCCAGTGCTCATAGGAACTCTATGAATGTCAGAGTAGCACAGAGCATTTAGCATGTTGGCTGGCGCTACAGACAGTTTTGTAAAAAAGAAGGAGGGGGGAGGAAATTAGGTTTCAATTGTGATTTCAATTAAAACACTAAGGGGCTCATAATAATTTTTAAAAATGTCTAAAAACCCTCCTAACTCGGACGCTTGGACGACCTTAAAGACAGGTCATCCATGTGCCGATAATCAAAACGGGTTTTAGACGTATCTAAAAACAGCTTAGGCTTTTTCAGTGCTGCTGTACACCCAGAGCTGAAAAGGGCGTTTTAGGAGGAGTGGTGAGGGCGGGACGTGGGCTGACCTAGACTTAGTCGTACTGCAAGTATAACTGAAAGTTTAATGAGACTGCCCAGACGGGACTTATACCTAGTGACTTTGGCGAACTAAAAACAGGTGTAAGTGCCCAGAAGGTATCCAAAATGACCATATATCCACTACAAACCCCCACACAATCCCCCAGTGATCACTGAACCCCCCCTCCCAATAAAAATATGAATAAAAATGTACATACCTGCCTCCAGAACATCAGCACTTAGCATAGGAAAGCCTAGTAAAGCTGCACAGAGGTGGCTTAAGTAGTCTGGGGGATGGGCTAGTGAACCATAGAGAGTAGGACCAAGGCCAATAAGCAATTTTAACCACTGCAATCATAGTGGAAATATGAGCACACCAAAAAACAAACAAACCCTACTGTACTACCATATAGGCAGCACCTGCAGCTATAAGGGCTATTGGGGTGGTAGACAGGTGGGTCTAGTAGGTTTTGGGGAGCTCATCATGACCTATATGGGAGATGTTTATGTGGCACCTTTTTTGTGAAGTTCACAGCAGTGCCCTGTAAGGTGCCCCCACTACTCTGTTGTCATGTCTAGGTGTCCAGTCCATCACTTTGCTGACCCCTCCCATGCCCAAAAGGTCTTATTCTAGGCATTTTTGACTTGGATGATTTTTAGACGAGAATGGGGTATAAAGATAGATGGCTTAGCAGTCTGGATGATCAAACAGCTGGACGTACATGTAGACGATTCTCAAAAAAAAATTTTTTTTGAAGTGTTTTTCGAGAATGCACTTTAAATGCTGCCGACTTTGGGCGACTTAGGCCCAAAATGGACTTAGATGTATTTTTTTATTATGCCCCACCAATTAACCTAATTTAAAAAATTACCCCCCCCCCTCCTTTTACAAAACCGCGATATGGGTTTTAGTGCAGACCAACTCGCTAAATGCTCTGCGCTACTCCTGACACTCAGGAACTCTAAGAGTATAGAGAGCAGCGTAGAGCATTCAGCGTGCCGGCCAGCGCTAACAACTGCTATTATGGTTTTATAAAAGGGAATGTAAGTTTCTTGTAAAAATTGGCTAGGTGCCATTTACAAAATCCCCCCGCTCCCCCCCTCCCAGTGACTGTACTGACTGAACACTGACTCTTTTGGCTTTTTTTTTTTTTTTTCCATGAGAAATATATCAAAATTTTGTACTCCAGTGTTCTCCCCAGAAATTTTTTCCAGCTGGGTGGCATGAAAAAGTAGCCGGGTGGAGCAGGGTGGGGCAATTTGGTAGTGGGGTAAAGTAAATGTTTATTAGTTAATTATTATTGATTATTTTCCAATGCTCAATATGACTTCCTTTTTTAAGGTTTGACACTTAGGCAGTGTTCCGGTAGCGTTTAAGCCACCCTTGTAAAAAAGTAATATAGACCCTCTTATTCCGAGTAACTATTGGCCTATATCAAACCTTCCATTTCTTTCAAAACTACTGTATTCAACCAACTTCAAACTCATGTTGAATCAGTTAATGCTTTGCATCCCCAGCAATCTGTTTTTTTGTTTAAGACATAGCACAGAGATAGTAGTTCCTGCCTTAAGGCTCCTTATACAAAGCTGCAATAGCAATTCTGCCACAGCAAATGCACTGAAGCCCATAGGAATTGAATGGACTTTGGTGCATTTGCCATGGGAGAATCCCTACTGTGGCTTTGTAAAAGGGGCCCTTACTGTGTGAATTCCATAGTCATCTAGGCCAGTGTTTCTCAACTTTTTCAAGTCAAATACCCCCTAATTCTAATAAATACCAACCAAGTACCCCAGCCCAAGCTATGCCTCTTACCCCACCCCCATTTATAATAGTACTAATTGTAATGTAATTTCTTCCATTCATTTTTCATGTACACACAATATCTTATTAATTCATAATGGTAACCATAAAATTAAAAAAAAAACCATAAAGCACACTGTATGCAGAGAAAATGTTAATTATCATTTATATGTGTTTTATTTTCTAAAGAGGTCAAGGCAGATGACTAAAATATGCAATGTCATCTCAGTAACAACTATAGAAAAATAGCCAAATATAGTGCAAAATATAGACAGCAGATTATAAATTCTCAAAACTGACACATTTTGATCACTATATTGAAAATAAAATCAATTTTCCTACCTTTGTTGTCTGGTGATTTAATTAGTTTCTGGTTGGACTTCCTTCTGATTGTGCATCCAACATTTTTTTTTCTGCCTCCTGCATGCTTCCTCTCCTCAGGACCTCTTTCCCTTCCCCAATCTCTCTCTGTCCCTGCATGAGTTTAGCTTTTTTTCATCTCTCCTCCACCCCTATTGGCAACATATTTCCCTCTCTCTTCCTCCTCTGTTATAATCTTGTATCTCTCTGTTCTTCCTCAGGGTCTCTCCCCCTCTGTCTCTTCTGTCTGCACCTCCCATAGTCCAGCATCTGCCTCCTGTCTTTCCCCTTTGGTCCAGGCCTCTCTCTCTCTCTCTCTCTCTCTCTCTCTCTCTCTCTTTCTTCTCCCTACAACCACCATCCCACCCCCCTCACCCTCCCATGTCCAACATTTGTTCTCCTTTCTTCCAGGTCTTTCTCTGCCTGCCTCTCTTTCCTTCCTCCCTCCCTGATCCAGAATCTTTCCACCTCTCAGCAGTCTATTTCTCTCTCTTCCCTCTATACACCCCCAAGTCCAACATCTTCCTCCTCTTTCTGCCTCCCCTTTGTTTCAGGTTTCTCTCTCTCTCTATCTTCCTTCTACTAACATTTTGAGTCCTCCCACCTTTGTTCCAGATCTTTCTGTCTCTCTCACTCTCTTTGTTTTCCCCCTGCCCAGGGTCTGGCATCTCTCTTTCCTCGGTTCAGGGTGTTTCCCCTCTCTATCTTGTCTTTTGATTCAAGTCTGCTTTCCTGCCCCTCCTCAAGGTCCTTTTCTGTCTCTTTGTACATGTAAGGGTTCAATCTAATTCTCCTTTAAGTAGTGCTGCTTTAAAATACATTAAAATATAGAAATCTTCATGCAAGGCAGATCATATATAAAAGGTAAGAATATTAAAAAAGAAAAAAGCAGAAGATAAATTAAACCACCGCAAAGTGCAACTGCTTAAGGAGAACACATTTGGACCAGAATAAATCACCAGCAAACTAATCCTTAATCCTACAAGAGACTGGAGGAACAGCATCTATGACAGTAAAATATGTTGGATCCTGCCGCCAGGCCAGAACTATAATTGAAACAGGAATAATAACTAATGTCAACAAAACCTGACGCTGTCTTTGCCTTTATAAATTTATGTTATTGTTACTATTACTGTATTATGAATTATCTGAACCACTAGCTCTTATCTTTATGCTCATATTCAGTGATTTCATTCATTTAAATGGCAACACTCAAATTACATGGATAACGTGGTGTTATTGCCAGTTAGTCTATTTTAAAACCTGGAAACAGACGTTGATAAAAACAAAACAAAAATGAAGTGATGATTTTATTTTATTTTATTGAACTTAATCCATAAAAGCAGCAACTTTGTCACCCTTTTAGTTAGTTGGCCTAAATTATATTTAAAGCAACTTAGCTTCATGCTCTACCTGGAATTGGAAACAGAAATAAGGAATGCCGACCTAGATGTGGTGGCGATATCTGAGACCTGGCTCACAGACTCCCACGGGTGGGACATGGCCATACCAGGTTACAACTTGCTTCGTCGGGACAGGGAGGGCAGAATGGGTGGAGGTGTAGCATTATATACTAAAGAAGACATTAGGGTCACAAGAATCTCAGATATCCAGTACACTGGGGAATCCCTTTTGGTTAATTTGGCCAGAGGGAAGGACAAATGCTTGTATCTTGGAGTGATTTACAGACCCCCAAAACAACAGGATAACCTGGATATGGAAATAATCGGAGATATAGAAAATATCACCTTGCGTGGGGACACGGTATTGTTAGGTGACTTTAACATGCCTGATGTGGATTGGGATACACTTACCTCTGCTTCCGGCAGCAGTAGGAGGCTATTAAACTCTATGAATGGAGCTGGTCTCAAGCAACTGGTGTTGGACCCTACGAGGGATCAGGCAATACTGGACCTATTACTTACCAATGGGGAAAGTTTAACAGAGGTCTCGGTGGGGGACACATTGGCCTCCAGCGATCACAACATGGTATGGTTCAATCTTAAGAAAGGTTTCACTAAATCCACAATAACCAAGGTCCTCAAATTCAAAGACACAAACATGGGTTCCTTTGTTCACCAGGCGCTACAAAGGCAAACAGAAACCGATAGCGTGGAAGAAATGTGGTCGACTTTGAAAGCCACCATACAGGAAGCGACAATCCGCTATGTTAAATCAGTAAGCAAACGGCGAAGGAACAACAAGCCGCAGTGGTTTACTGCGGAGATCTCATCAAGGAGAAGAAAAAAGCATTCATCTCTTACAAACAATCGGGGAAACAGGACTCTAGAGCAGATTACTTGTCCAAATCAAAAGCCGTCAAAACAGCAGTTAGGGAGGCTAAATTCCACATGGAGGAGTCTCTGGCAAAGAACATCCGGAAGGGAGATAAATCCTTCTTCAGGTATATCAGTGACAGAAGTAGGAACTCAGGCGGGATCGTACGTCTTAGGAAACCAGACGGAGACTATGTGGAAAAGGATTCGGAAAAAGCCCAACTATTAAATGAATACTTCTGCTCAGTCTTCACCCGAGAAGCGCCGGGGCTAGGCTCTCAGCTACAGACAAGGGCCGACTCAATTGACCCATTTAGTAACTTTGAGTTTACACCCAGCAGTGTCTACGATGAGCTGTCAAAGCTCAAGGTTAACAAGGCAATGGGGCCTGACAACCTACACCCCAGGGTGCTTAGGGAGTTGAGCGATGTCTTGGCAGAGCCACTGTCAGCGCTCTTCAACCTCTCCCTTAGTACAGGCAGCGTCCCGTTAGACTGGAGGACGGCCAACGTCATTCCACTCCACAAAAAAGGCTCAAAGACGGAGACAGCAAACTACAGACCAGTGAGTCTAACATCGATAGTGAGCAAACTAATGGAAACTCTAATTAAACACCAGTTGGATAAGATCCTGGATGAGGAGAATCTACGGGATCCCCGTCAACATGGATTTACTAAGGGAAGATCATGCCAATCCAACTTTATCAGCTTCTTTGACTGGGTGACGGGGAAGCTGGATATTAGGGAGTCCCTGGACATAGTGTACCTGAACTTTAGCAAAGCATTCGATTGCGTACCTCACCGCAGGTTGCTGGGCAAGATGAGTTCTATAGGATTAGGAGACACATTGACGAAATGGGTTGGGAACTGGCTTGGAGGTAGGCTTCAAAGGGTAGTGGTGAATGGCACCCCCTCCGAAATGACGGAGGTGATCAGTGGAGTGCCACAGGGCTCGGTCTTGGGCCCGATCCTTTTCAACATCTTTATAAGGGACTTGGCAGAAGGGCTTTGAGGGAAAATAACTTTATTCGCCAATGACGCCAAACTAAGTAATGTTGTGGGCAAATGCACAACGGATGAAGATTCGACACCCGACAACATGATACACGACCTACTCCTATTGGAGCGCTGGTCTAGGACCTGGCAACTCAGCTTCAATGCCAAAAGTTATGCACCTGGGCAGCCAAAATCCATGCAAGATCTATACCCTTAATGGCGAGATCCTAGCAAGAACGGTAGCAGAACGAGACTTGGGGGTGATCGTCGGTGAGGACATGAAGGCTGCCAATCAAGTGGAGCAGGCTTCATCCAAGGCAAGACAAATCATGGGTTGCATACACAGGGGTTTTGTCAGCCATAAACCGGAAGTCATCATGCCATTGTACAGGTCCATGGTGAGACCCCACCTGGAGTACTGTGTGCAGTTCTGGAGGCCGCATTATCGCAAGGATGTACTGAGACTGGAGTCGGTTCAGAGAATGGCCACCCGGATGGTCTTGGGACTCAAGGATCTCCCGTACGAGGAACGGCTGGACAAATTGCGTCTGTACTCGCTCGAGGAGCGCAGGGAGAGGGGGGACATGATCGAGACGTTCAAGTATCTCACGGGCCGCATCGAGACTGAGGAAGATATCTTCTTTTTCAGGGGTCCCGCGACAACAAGAGGGCATCCGTGGAAAATCAGAGGCGGAAAACTACGAGGTGACACCAGGAAATTCTTTTTCACTGAAAGGGTAGTTGATCACTGGAATAGTCTTCCACTGCAGGTGTTTGAGGCTAGTAGCGTGCCTGATTTTAAAGCCAAATGGGATCGACACATGGGATCTATTCACAGGGCAAAGGGAGGGGAGGGACAGTAGGGTGGGCAGACTTGATGGGCCGTGGCCCTTATCTGCCGTCTATTTCTATGTTTCTGTGTTTCTATGTTACCTATAATAACCTACGCCAGGCCCCAACTGTGCCCTTAACTCTACCTCCAAATCTATGCATACATTTCACGCATAGAATTTATTCATGGAATCAGCATGAATAAAATAAAAAAAGACGACTTATAAGATTGGCACTGATGGTGATCACAGAACTCCCGGTACATTAACACTCACCGCTTTAGTGGCAAACCACGGTTAACTAGCATGGTACAGCAAGTCCTCACTTCAATATTTTGGCAAAGCCATACTTGTTCTCGACCTGAGCTGATGCAACAAAGCTCACACTAAGGTATACAAGGGCCAGCGACACAGACAGAAGTCATCACCTTATCTACTGGTGGGTGAGTGTAGCAAGTTCCACGTGCAGTGATCTGGCTGCCCGTAGAGGAGGCCATATGCATGCGCTCGTATATCAGGTGATCTCTGATGTTGTGGGTCCTTGCCTGTGTCGGGGTGAAACTTGCTGCATCAATCCAGGCAGAGAACAAGTGCAGCTGCGCTGAATTATTGAAAGAAGAAGGAGGAGGAGGCGGTACTTGGATGTCTTGGAGGATCCTACATTTCCACGTCAATGCCGTACAGATCCCGAAGCAGGGCCCTTGGTTGTGTTGCAAAGGGAGTATGAGAGAGACGCCCTGAGGGGTGCAGTGTTATCCCTAGCGTCTTTTAGCCGGGCGCTCACCTAAATTAGCCTGGCGGAGCACCTGACTAAAAGACCCTAGGGAGAACACTGTACTCAGTAAGCAAAACTATCCCCAACAGAAAGGGATGTGCATGCTTTAACATCTGAAACATTCCATTCTTGTATTTTCTGAAGGTCATTTACTCTGGTGACAAATCACAAGTCCTGGCTGGAAATTCTGAGCCAGCAAACAGGTGTGCCTGCTCTTGCAGCATTTCAGTTACTACGTTGGGCTTATACTTCTGGCAGCACACCAATATCACACTGAGTTTGGGAAGACAACTGCACATTCATAAGCAGATGAATTCTCTAGTCTGCCTATAGAGTTTCTGGAATGTTTTGAAGAAGCAGCTCTTTTTTCATTTCACACAATTAAATGCTCTTCTAATTATGCTAAAGAAACTGAATATGCCAGTAGAAAAAAATGATCTCCTCTGCTAGGTTTTAAACTGTTATCTGAACCAGGTGGATATGCTTTAAGCCAGTGGTCTCCAACCTTTTTCATGTAAAAGCCTGCAGTGTGAATACATTAAAGCTGTGAGGGCCATCAAAAGATTTCAAGCTTAAGCTTAAAGATATTACTAATTTTGTAAACCGCTTTGACCTGCTTGTTCAGACTAGGTATTAAACATTACAAATTAATACTAATATTGATTCTACAACACTTCAAGAATACACTGTATTTTAAAAACTCACTTTATTTTGGATTGTCAACAGTAGCAAATTCCATAAATGAGGCACTTGAGGAACACACTTAAGAGATTGTTTTGTGGTTACTATATCAAGTGGGCAAGATTGAACTTTTCGTATATACAGGATTTGAAGAGCATTTTAGCTATCTGTTTGAGGGCCACAATAGACAACTTTGGGGGCCACATGTGGTTCCGGGGCTGCATTTTGGAGACTACTGCTTTAAGCTACAAGGGATGTTCAATAGTTTATTTATCTGAGTATAAAAGAAATAGCATGCATGTTGAAACAAGTCTCTATGCTGTGACATGTCTCAAGGTTACTCATGCACAATTGCAACTCGGTGCGAGTCTAACATTCCAAGAAACAAGATGTCAGGAGAGTCCCCATGCAAATCAAATAGGAAACTGCTAGATTTGGATCAATGTTCAGTGATAAAATTTCTCACAAAGAAGGGAAAAATCCAAAGGAGATCCATGAATGCATGACTGCAGTTTATGGTGAGTCTGCTCTATCATCATACAAAGTAAAATTTTGGAGCAAACAGTTTCTGGGATAGAGAGTCCTTTGAAGATGATCCTCATACTGGACTGCCTATGGAAGCAACTTCCACAGAAATGTACAAGAAAGCTGAGGATTATTTTTGTCAGACAGATTAATTAAGGTTTCTCGAATAGCAGAAGAAATGGCCATCTTGGCCGATACAGTTTGGAAAATAATTCATGAAAAGTTGGGCAAATCCAAGGTTAGTGCAAGATGGGTTCCAAGAATGCTGACACCATGTCAAAAGACCACAAGGCTCCAGTGCTGTCAGGAGAACTTGGAGATACTCCATAAAGACCAAGTGAATTTTTTTCATTGTTTGGTGACTGGAGATAAGACTTTGGTCTACCAAAGAAATCTTGAGTCCAAAATGGAGTCAATGCAAAGGAAGCACAAGTCATTCCCCACCCCCAAAAATTTCAAGACAGAAATATCTGCATTTTGCAGGCAAAATCATGGCAGCTGTCTTCTGGAATGATGAAGGACTTTTGCTTCTGGAGTTCATGCCACACAAGACAATCATAACCGGGGAGAGTTACGCCAAAACAATGATCCCTTTGCAGGAGTCAATCAAGGAGAAAAGATGAGGAAAACTCACGTATGTCGCTTCTTCACAAAAATGCGCTGGTGCACATGTCATGACAATCACAGGCTGCCATCTGAGAACATGGGTTCAGCAGCTGAGCCATCCACCCTTCAATCCTGACCTGGCTCCTTCGGATTATTTCCTGTTCTGAGTTTTGAAGAAATCTCTCTGTGGACAGTGATTTTCAAGTGATGAAGACATCGAGAAAGCTATGATGTCCTGGTTTGAAGGTCAAACAGAAGAATTCTTTTCAAAGGGATTAAAGTCATTATAGGAAAAGTGGATGAAGTGTATGGAGTTACCAGGGGACTATATTGAAACAGAAAACAAAAATGTTTTGAAAACTCTTTTCTTTCCTACTGAGGTAGATAAATTATTGAACACCCCTACATATCTTCTTAGGACAGACCACTGACTTCCCATCTCTCACTAGACTTCCATCAAAATTCTGTCTTTCGTTTACGAGATAATCCATTCAGGCATTCCTCCCTATCTTTCTTGTTATTTAATCCTTTAGGCACCCACCAGAACTTAAAGATTCTCTCAATCTAACCAGCTATATGTACCATCTCTTCATCAAATTTGCCACAATTTCACTTGATGAAAATCTTGGAGCATCATAGGCCCCTCATTATAGAACTCTATACCTTTAGAAATTCAATCTCTTTCTTCATGTTCAGATTTCTGTGGATCTCAAAGTTTTTCTATTCTGGAATGCTTTTCCATATTAATCCCCTATCCCTCCTTCTCTCAGACTATTCTAGTCTGAATAGCAGTCGGTGGACTGCATTGTGGCACACTGGCACTGGTGTCTATATTATTTTTAGTCTACACTTTCCTACATATAATTAAATGGAATTATTTTTTTTTTCACTCTTACTCCATCTTCCCCTCCATAATTTTTTTTCTTTTCCTATTAATTGTAACCTACCCTCATTAGGATTTAATAGTTCAGACTGCCTAACGTTTGGGACCTGTGGGTTGTTTTTTGAACTGGGAGTCTGGAGAAATGTCTGGAATTAAAACAATGGATAGATTTTGATACACACATTGCAGGTCATACTTTGGACATGGTACTATCCAAATTCATGGAAAATCTATTGTGAACTAAAATATCTGGCATGAATCTTTCCTGGTCAGCTCATAAACTTATTTCCTTTTCACTTATTGGATCTATTTTTTAAATACTAGTACTGTAGAAACCTGGAAAATATAACATATAGATCCTAAGAATTTACAACCTTTTTGTAATACGTTTCCTGTGAATTTTCATGACAACTTTAGAACAAGAAGCATATATATGACAAAAGACATTGAGTGAAGAAAGGATCATATTGCCCCATATTCTTTAAATGTTAAAATTAATCAGCGGGATAATCACTGGTATCATCCAGGACTTAAAATAATAAAAAGACAAATGTGTCATTTGGAACACCTAAGAGGCTTTTGAAAATCGCTCATGGACATCCTATAGAGAATTGTGCCTAAGCCCATCTATGAACCTGATTCTCTAACCGACGTCCATGTTACAGGTGCCGGTTAGAGAATCGGGTTGCTGCTGAGTTTATCGCGGCAAGGGATCTCCCTGTCACGATATGTTTAGAGGCAACCCATCCCCACCCCTCGTGGACTACCAGCAGGAGGGATACCCAACCTACCCCAAAATGATCATGGCAAGAGGGATGCCCAGTCCCTCCTGCTGACACCCCCCACCAGGACCCCCGTCAGACCATCTAACCTGATTTTGTTGGCTAGCCAGATGGCTCCTGCTGGCATCCGGCCGGAGGCCTACCTTTGAAGGAATGGTGGGCCTGCCCCTTCCCGGTGCATCTTGGGAAATATGGAAAGAACTGAAGAACCCATTAAGGCAGGACGTTGAGCGGCACTATGAAGGCCTAGATCGTTTAGAAATATGTCCAAAACCCGTTTTTATTTTCAACGCTTGGACGTTTTTGAGAAATGTTCGTCCAAATGCCGACTTAGGCCAGTTTTTGGATGTTTTTCTCTTTAATAATTTAATAATTTTTCTCTTTTAATAATTTAAAATAGCTGGGAGACAAACATTTTAAATAATTAGACATACACTAACTAATCAAACATACTTTAGGCCAGAGAACATTGGGGAAAAAGAGAAGAACTACAATTTCTTAGAAAGAATACATAAAAGGAAAATACAATAGGAAAGGGGGAAAAGTTAAGTAGTGCTAAAGTCAAACAAACCTTATGCATAGACACAACTGCAAGTCACATATTATCCAGGGTAATCTGTGCATGTTCAACAGTCAGTAAAGTAGAGATTAGGTCATCTTTGATGTTACTCACACCCTCCATGTTGACTCCCTCACTGGAACTCAGGACTGTTCTTCCTGCCTCATTGCTCCCGGGCCCAAATGCAATTGAAGTTCCTTTCTCCACAGCTGGAACTGCACAGGGAAGTTCCCTTTCTATTACCAGTTGTGGCACAGATATCGCTGGTCTGGGAGTAGCCTTCTCTGCCTACCAGACTTCTGGCAGTAGGTTGGGCAACAATTAGCTCAGTGAAAGCTCGCTGTCCAAGGGGAAGCTGCTCCCTGACTGGTTCTCCCCAGCGGAACTGCCCATTATCCCCTGCTTGCTGGTAAAGTCCAACATTGGTAAGACTCAACAATGTTGAGTCACCAAAGAGGCTGGTGTCAATGTGGGGAGGGAAGATCTTATTTTCTTCTTCCTCTTTGGCACTTCAGAAATAACATAGAAACATGACGGCAGATAAAGGCCAAATGGCACACCGAATTTGCCTATCTGCAATAACCAATTTTTTTTTTTTCTCTGAGAGATCCCATGTGTCTGTCCCATGACCTACATTTTATGCTTCTCCCACTGGCTTAGGGAGATGCGTACAGCCACCTAGGTTCACCTAAGGCGATGCCTAGCCTTAGGCAAGCTTAGGCGGGCTTGCGGGCCTCCCTATGCTCCTGGAGGTGCCTCCAATGTAGGCGTCCTGCCTAGGGAGCTTTTTTTTTTTTAAAAAAAAAAAGTGTGTCCCAATTGGCTGGTTAGACAGCTGTAGAAGCCTACACCTGCCTACAATTGGGATGCAGTTTACAGAATCTGGGCCTTAATATGTATGAGAGAAAATTTGTAGGCGCTTCCTCCACTGTATGCATAATCTAACTCATAAATATTTATGTATCATATGTATTATGGCAGTGGTCTCAAACTCAAACCCTTTGCAGGGCCACGTTTTGGATTTGTAGGTAGTAGGAGGGCCTCAGAAAAAAATAGTTAATGTCTTATTAAAGAAATGACAATTTTGCATGAGGTAAAACTCTTTATAGTTTATGAATCTTTTCTTTTGGCTAAGTCTTAATAATAATATTGTAATTTATAGCTAAAGAGACATATGATCAAGAAACTGTTTATTTTACTTTTGTGATTATGATAAACATATCAAGGGCCTCAAAATAGTACCTGGCGGGCCGCATGTGGCCCCTGGGCCGCAAGTTTGAGACCACTGTATTATGTCTATCTTGAATACTGGAGGAGTGCTGAGAACCCCTCATCTAGACCAACAGTTGTTTAATTTGTTTTGCCTTCTTTAGATATAAGCAAATTATTTGTTTCTACATTTTGGTCAATGTTGCTGCCATTTTCCAACATTAAATCAATATAGAAAAGTTAATAATAAAAATTATATAGATTATAGAATAACGGTATCAAAATGCAACATACTGAGAGATAGGGAGTAAAAATCCTCATATGGTAACTGCATTTGATAGAGCTCTACAATCTAACATCAGATAGCTGGACTGATATTAAATGTGGTGTGGTAGACACAACATAAGTTAGACAGACAAAGAGCACAAGTGTTGGAACAATGCTGACCCAGGCTCTCTTGTGGGATGATACAATCTGTCCTTGGTCTAGGAACTGTTCGGAATGCACATCTGATTGTGTCATGCATACTTTTGAAAGGTCAGTGGAATGGATTATGGAAAGAGTACAGCCATTAATGTATGTTACAAATGGAGAAACAGTGATCAATCAAATCTAGACCTCGCACTGAAAGCCTTATTTTCTCTGTGCTCAGAAAAGAATACCAGCTGTCGCCGGTCAGCCCGGTATAGGAAATCAGGTCACTAACACATGCACATAGAAACATCTGAATTTATTACCTAATATTATGTCTTTATTATCACTGATGCATTTAAAAACTAAAAAGATAATTCTCTAACTTAGCATTGCAGTGACTCCACGGAAATGTGGAAAAATCAGTACTTACATATATATGTTAGTGCACTTTGCACTATTGTATAAGGTGTGTGTAAATGCAAAAGGGGAGGGTGTACACATGGCCAGAGCATGGGGGAACGGTGGCATAGCCATATTTAATTGCAGATATTCTATAGGACCATAATTGGGATATATTAAGTATTTCAGAAAATTGTCTATCGCCAATGGATACTTTGAACTTTGTTCTAATGGCTTTTTAGAGGACTGTCTGGGTACCCGGAAAGACTTTCCAAAACCCAATAGTTTGTCCGGGTTTTAGAAAGCCCCAACCTCCTGGTCACATCTGGAGGGCCTCTAAGCATGCACAGATGACATCATACACATCTGTGCATGCTTGGAGACCTTCCCCAGACATGGTTCAGAGATTGGAAAACAAAGATAAGGCTTTGTAGGGGCAGGGTTAGAGGCAGAATAGGGCAGGGCTAGGGGAAGAATGGGGAGTGGCTAGGGGCAGAATGGGGCAGGGACATGTGTCCTAGTTTCTACAGACAAAAATCTGGTAACCATAGTGCTGTTACATGCAGTGCCTTAATGAGGCATGTGCTGAATGCAGGGCTAATTGTTTTGCTCATACAATGCATTTCCTGTGCTCACTTTGTAATTTTTGGGCTATAGTTGAGGTTGCTACCACATGGAAAGTGCAAAGCCTTACTGCAGTTTAGGAAAATGGCTGCAAAGTGAATATCTTTATTTTCTTTAAAAAAAAAATAAAATGAAACAAAACAGCATAGAGATCATTTTTTTTATAAAAGGGAATGCTTTTGAAAGTTATGATTTTTAAAAAATCAAGATTCCTTGAGCAAAACTTGCTTTTTTTAGAACTGATGAAAGCATAATTGGAAAAAGCTAATAGAAAATACTATTTCTTTTTTTAAATCTTTATTGATTTTTAATCTAAAACAGTGCCATACAAATAAAAGAACAGTAGGTATTACATACATTACACTAATATCTGTACAGGTAACATATATATCATTCAAAATTTTAGTTTTCCTACATATAATAGTAACATAATATATAATATAAATGAAGAATAAAGTTACCCAAATGTCACCATCAATATTTATTCCCCTCCCTCCAACCCCCCTCCCCCCATGGATGTGTAAAGGCAAATGAACAAAAGGAAAAATAAGATAAATATACATTATTATAATTTCACAAATTTAGTCAATGGGCTCCAAACTTTATTAAATATACCATTAAATCCCCTACACTCTGCATTAATTCTTTCATATCTGTACGTAGTGCACACGTTCACCCACCAAAAAGTGTGGTGGGTTTTTTCAGTTACTCGTTATAAATTGAATGACTATTCCTGTCATGATCATAAATAAACGACTCATATTTATCTAGAGTGGGTTTCACATGTAACCTATTTGTAACCAAGAACCCTTAAACCCTCTACTGTACTCCTATTCACATATTCTTGTTTCCCCACATTGTGACTTTATGTAACCAAAATCCTCACTGTTATTTTTTTCTTCGCTGTATCCAAAGTCGTCATTGTTATTTTTTCCTTCGCTGAGTGTCCAGCTCTTCTTGATGTAAACCGCTTCGAACTACTATGGCTTTGGCGGTATATAAAAATAAAATTATTATTATTAATATTGTTCCACAAATTATAGCCTCATACTATTAACATCTCACAAATAATTTTCCAGGCTAAAATAAAAATTTCAACTTGAATTTCAAGGTCCACCCAGAGGCAAGTAAGTGCACTTTCATGCATAGATCTAGAAAAAAAACACCACTGTACAGTCCTCATGCTTCTCCCCCTCACATATTCTGACACATAAAAAACACACACATACAGGGCAGGATTAACCAATAGGCCAAGTAGGCACGTGCCTAGGGCCTGAAATGGTCAGGGGGGCCCGATGAAGGAGGGCACCAACATTATTTTTTCCAAACGGCAACGCATGCTCCCCCAATCGACAACACGGGCCCCAACCCAATCGGCAACGTGCCACCCACCCCCCCCCCATCGATGGAAAGTAAGACAAGCAAGCAACGTGAGTAAGAAAGGCAACAGGAACTGTAATTGTGCAAGCGGTGCTGCTTGCCCAAAGCTTTCCTCTGACGCAGCTTTCTGTTTCCGCCTGGGTGCATGGTGGGGTGGGGCAGGGGGCCCAGTGTACTTGTGTGCCTAGGGGCCCTCGATGAATTAATCCTGCCCTGCACACACACATATATTCTGAAGCATAAAGAACACACACACACACACAAACATGGGGATCTCAAGCTTTGGGTAATTTGCTGGAAAAAATCTGGCAATTTCAAATGCTTCTTAGCATTGTGGTTTGAAAGTACTTTTCAGTGGTTTTACGTTGAGTTGTCAAACCACCCCCGATGATTATTTTTTAAAGATCTCTTTCTTCTTTGGAGTAATAATGAACTCTGAGCAAAAAGGATTAGCTTATGATTATGTCAACCATTTAGAATGAATCTATGTCCATTTAATACTGGATTTCATTCACCTTGAAAGCAAATACAGGCAAAAATCAACTTGGAGAGGGCATTAGTGCACAGCTTAATCAAGGTAGCTTTTTCATACAGCTGAGACAATTAGAATCTGGCATATTATCATCATAATAAAATGGAACTATGCTGCTTCAAGTACATGGTTAGGCTTGACAACTGGCACATTCTCTCGTCCCTCCTGAGGCAGACCTTAGGAGATTCCAATTTTCTTTTGCTTAAATAATATTTCATCAGACAGCTCTGAATTAGTGAGAATCACACAGAAATAAAGCACAGTGCCACCGTTGTTTTAGAATACTTTAGAACATCCCTTTTTATTTTTCAAAAGGCAGTCTCTTGAGTCAAGTATTTGAATCATAAGGACTTCTGGGATAGGATTTTCTCTCAGAGATCTCCATTCTTAGGTGGATTAGGAGGATTAAAATCCATTAGTTGACCATCTTCCAACTCCCTCAAGCAGATTTGCCTTTTTTCTATCCTTCCTCAATTGGGGGCAAAATGGGAGGGAGTGGGGGGGGGGAGGAAGAAGTAACAAAGTATGACACAAAAGACTTAGCATGACAAAAAGGTGAAACAATTCACCAAACTGCTAGTGTACCAGACAATGAAGTCCATGCAGTCTATTCTGTTTGTTTTTGACAGGACAAATGGCACCAAACTTGGCAATGGCATTGTTTAAAAAACTTGAGCACTAAGCTAATTTTTTTGTCTTTTTTCCTTTGGAAGCTCAGTGTGTCATATTAATTATTTAAATCTTTATAAAATTTCAGCTGTATCCTTCGAGGCTCTGCTCGGTGCCAGAAGGTCTCCAATTGGCAATGGCTTTTGTTAATTAGTGCTGAAACAAGGACTTTGATCTCAATGCCTACAATAAAAATAGGGCAGGTGGGGGGCTCCCCGCTTTGACTTTTTTTTTCTATTATTTATTATCTGATGTTGCAGATTTCTATGCTATATTAAACTTTGAATCATCTTATCTGAGGAAATATTAAACAACTTGAGCATGAAAGACCTTAAACAGCTACAAAAGCTTGAATAAAATGCAAGTCAAAACCCAAAGTACAATTGTTATAGTTCAAACAGAAAAGGAAATAACAGTTCTTTTGGGGGGAAGGGCACAGTTGTAGTTGCATACTTAGGAATACAGAATGGCACCTGTCTACAGATGAAAAATGGCAACATATTCCTTGCATGGATTGATCTTCTCTCATTACACTATGAGCTTTGGCTCCAGAATAACAGGGAAACTCCAGACCACTGGAACTATTTAACATCCTTTTCCCCCTCATTGTTACTTAGCATATATTTGCAGTGATGATCAGAACTTACAGGGTCAGAGCCTAGACTTCCCTTGTTAAAATTTTGCCCATTAACATTTTCCTTGCTTAAAAAATTCAGAACTTGAACTATCAAATTTTGAGCATCATATAAAATATAGTTGCTTATCCATTTTCAGCACTTCCCTTTTTCCTGTGCCTTTTAATATCAAAGTGGACCAATTTTCTCTCATCTTTATGATTGGAATATGTCCTACATTCAAAATTTAAATCCATAGGTTTGTATTTCAAAGTTGTTTTTTTTTACTAGTTTCAATTATTTTCACTGGAATATATCTATTGAACATTTTAAACTTTTTGCTTTGGAAGTATGCAAGCCATTGAAATTCTACAAATGAAAATTGCATTTTGTTTAAAGAGTCCTTTAATCAAGGCGCGGTAGGGGTTTAACGCGCATTAAACCGCCTGCCACGCTAGTCGCTAATGCCTCCACTGACCAGGCATTAGTTTTTTTGCTTGCCACGGGGGTTAGCGCGTGATGAAATGTCCGACGTGCTAACCCCGCTAGCGTGGCTTGATAAAAGGAGCCCTAAATGTTAAACCATAAAAACTATTGGCAATGAAATACACTTGGATTATGATCACTTATACTTATATTAGTTTAAACACTTGAATACGTTTAAATCAATTCAAATATACAAATCTTCTCTCAAAGGTATGTACATATTGGCATGTGGGTATGCTTGGTACCCACAAAGAAATTCTTCCATTTTAGGCTTTTAATTGCACCTAGGATGGCTCCTACTCTAGTGGATTTGAAATTTTTAACAGGTGAATGCCCACCACCCTCATTAATTTAATTTTATTTTGTTCCACTTTTTTATGCATTTTGTAACTATTTCATTTAGTGGCTTGCAGATTAATCTGCGGGCTTATAACGCTGGATGAGCTAGCGAAGATTGGGTTGGGGGGGAAAAAGGGTTAATTAATATTAGCAGGAAGTTAGGAGAATAGGTAGTGGGTTGTTAGGCAAGTTAGAAAAAGGGAGGAGTATGGAAGTAAGAGATGCAAGGATAGGGTAGAGAGAGAAAGTGTGGATTGGCTGAGGAAGGGGCTCTGGGATTGGAGGGTTTTTTGTGAGGAGAATTGGCGGGCAAGGGAGAATTAAAGTGGGAGGGAGTGTAGGAAGGTTAGAGTTGTGAGGGAAATTTGTCCCGCCCTTCCCTTCCCTCTTTATGGGTCCTCTCTGGGTGGTTTGGTGTTTTTTGGCGGGTGGGGAGGGGAGGGTTGGTTTGTCGCAGTTTTGTTGGCAGAAAATTTCTATGTTGGGGAAACAATTTTGGATCAGTGTAGCTATGCAACAGATTGGGTGATTAAATTTTGTTAACTGCTCATGTGCGATACCGCCATGGGTGGCGGCTGGACTCTGCGCCACCGCGTGTCTTGCCGAAAGGGAAGTGGGGAATGGGGGTGAATTTTGGAAGAGGAGCTAGTTCGCCACCGAGTAGCTCCAGAATTTTGAGAATAAGCTACACTGTATTGGAAAGTTCTAAGTTTTTGTTAAAGTCTGATTTTATGACAATAAAGCTGCGGCCCATTTTTTGCCACTTTATATGTGTTGTGTATTTTATGATCAATCTGAGCGAGATGCGAATTCCAGTGTTATATCTATCTAAATTCATTGTTTATTTGTTTGAAGTCACCATACAAGGGGCCGCTGAAATGTTCTCAGCCCCAACAAAGTTGGGGCAGTCTCCATCGAGGGCTCTTTTTACTAAGCTGCACTAACGGTTTTAGCACGCGTGCTAGACGCTAACGCCTCCATTGAGCTGGCGTTAGTTTTTCCGCGTAGCGTGGGGGTTAGCGCACGCTAATCTGCAGCGTGCATTAAAAACGCTACCGCAATTTAGTAAAAGGAGCCCTTAGTCCAGTGATTTTCATCTTTTTCATTCTGCATTTTTCCAACGGAATGAAAAAAAAAAAAAGGAAAGTCACTGGAATAAGGCCCAGATTTTCGAACTGATGCTGATATCAGTGGCTACCTTAAAAGCGGCTACTGATCATGTGTCAATCATGTATCAGCGCCAATTTCGGAATTGCACCAACACGAAAGATAGGCACTGGAAATGTAGGCTAGGGTTTTCTGGGCCACATTTTTGACGCCTATCTTCGCATGAATCAAGCCTAAATTGGTGCTTTAGGTTGCCTAATGCCACATCCAGCATTGGTCAGAACCGGTTCTATACTTGCAGCACTATTATATACTTAAGACCCAAAGTTATCAAACTCAAAGCAAAAAAAGTTTTAAGAACTATATCTCACAGACCTCAGCGGTACCACTTGTATGAATCAAATTTAAACACGCAAGTATCAGGCACCAAAATCGTCATCAGTCTCAATAAATATATATTTTTATTTTTTTTTAATGTTTTTAAGTTATTTTTTTGCTTTAAATATTTTTAAATAGAAAAATACTCATCTTTATCTATGTGGATGGGGGTAAGCATAGATAAAGATGAGCATTTTTCTATTTGAAAATATTTAAAGCAAAACATAACTTACAAATATTAAAAACCCAATTAATTTTTTTTTTTTTCAATTAAGAGCTCGTTAAAGCTCATAATTGAAGTCAATTTACTAATTAAGTCTGGCGCCTAACTTTGGGTGTCTATGTATTTATGCGCCTAACTTTAGGCGCCTCTTTTAGCGTTTGCCTTTTCATTACCAGTTAGGTTAGGAGTATCCTGGGATGGAGTTCCAACAAAGCAGCAACTTAGGGCTCCTTTTATCAAGCCGCGCTAGCGGGGTTAACGCGCGTGACATTTCATCACGCGCTAACCCCTGCGCCGGCCAAAAACTACCGCCTGCTCAAGAGGAGGCGGTAGCGGCTAGGGCGGCCGGCGGTTTAACGCACGCTATTACGCGCATTAAACCGCTAGCGTGGCTTGATAAAAGGATCCCTTAGTTGGTTAGTGGCGATATTCAGTCTGCTAGCTGGTTAAGCACTGTAAATGTATATAATTAGGACAGCAAAAGGGTTGAACTTGGCCAGTGCCTGTTTAACTTCTGGGTCAGTGCATATACCCAGATCTTCAGTGCTGGGAGTTGTGCATTCTCTGATATTAAATATCTGAGGTTAAGTCAGCCTAAAGCTGGTAGAAGCTTACTAGCCACTTTCTGCATGAGGCTGATTGTTACCCTCTTTAAGCCATTCAGAATTTTGTTTAGAAAGGGCTATGGTTTGTTGTTGTTTTTTGTGTTTTTTCTAATAATTACATGTAGTGGTCTGAGAAATGGGTAAACTATTGGTTTGGTTCTCATGTGTAAATGGCTCCACATCATTCTCTTCTCGGCTGGGCTGAGAACTTTTCAGCAGTAAAAAAACCCAACAACAACCAATCAATCATTTAATAAATATATAGGCACTTTTCAAAGGAAAACACCTATATCCAGGGGTATAAAAGTGCATGTATACTTTGAAACAACATTGACTACTGAAAATTGCCCTGTAAGGTGCATGACTTGAAAGTGTTACACCTATGGGTAGTACCCTGAAATTACCAAAAGGGATCAACCTATGCCATGAAAAAAAATAAAATAAAAAATACTGCTATTGGGGTTGGAGTGAGTGGGGATCACTCCTGCTCCCATTACCTAAACCCTAGGGGTGAGTCAAGGGCTCAGGGGGATGGAGGATCAGGGCTTACCATCAGTTATAGAAGGGACAGGTCTTCAGTACAGGGTAGGGGAGACTGGGGGGGAGTGTGTAGTGCAGTGGTTAGAGCTACAACCTCAGCACCATGAGGTTGTAGGTTCAAATCCCATGCTGCTCCTTGTGACCCTGGGCAAGTCACCTAATCCTCCATTGCCCCAGGTACATTAGATAGAGTGGAAGCCCACCAGGATAGATAGAGAAAAATGCTAGAGTACCTGAACGTAAACCACTTAGGGTATAAGTGGTATATAAATACTAAAATAAATAAATGAGGAGACAGGACATTGTTCTACTAGACCACTGGGGATTTCATGTCCTCCCAAGAAGGGAATCTAGTTGGGGGAGGAATGCATCCAATTTGGGAAATGGCTCCTTTAATTTAATGGTGCTACCACTCAATAGGCATTTTTTGTCTCCTGCAACTTTGGAAAAATAATCTATATTTCTTCAGCGGAAGTTTTTTTTTTTTTTCTGGTGAAAATGGCCTGCAAAACCTAAGAACATAATAATAGCCTTGCTAGGTCAGATCATTGGACCATCTAGCCTAGTATCCTGTCTTCACAGTGGCCAATCCAGGTCACAAATATCTGGGTAAAACCCATATAGTAACAATATTTCATGCTACCAATCCAGGGCAAGCAGTGGCTTCCCTCATATAAGTTTCAATAGCAGACTATGGACTTTTCCTCCAGGAACTTGAACTAATCTTTTTTTTTTAAACAACCTATGCTAACTGCTCTTACCACGTTCTCTGGCAATGTGTTCCAGAGCTTAACTATTCTTCAAGTGAAAAAAAATATTCCTCCTATTGTTTTTAAAATATCTCCCTGTAACTTTATCAAATGCCCCCTAGTCTTTGTAATTTTTGATGGAGTAAAAAAATTAATCTACTTGTACCCGTTCTACACTCCTCAGGATTTTATAGACTTCAAACATATCTTCCCTTAGCCAATTCTTTTCCAAGCTGAAGATCCCTAACCTCTTTAGTCTTTCCTCTTACGAGAGGAGCTCCATCCCCTTTATCATCTTGGTCATTCTTCTTTGAACCTTTTCTAATTCCGCTATATCTTTATTGAGTATTTATTTTTGTAGTTTTGTTCATTAGTGAGTTGCTGTGCATGATTTTGCATCACAGCAGCTCATTAATGCAAAATGCACTCAAACTTTAGCATGAAGGAAACGTTGCACAAAAGTTCACTATCATAAAGGACACTTTCATGATCACAAAAGCACACTTTGAAAAATAGCAGATAATGCTTGAACTTTGGCATTTTTGTGCATTTCCACTGTGCTTATTTCTATGTAAACTGCATTTTTGTGAAGTCACTTCAAAGTTCAATACATAGGGCCTGAAAAAAAAATAATGTTTTGCCACTCTTAGAAAAATCAATTGTGCTTTTTTTTGGAGGGGAGGGGGGGGGATGAGATGTAAAGGGTGTCAGCTGTGTGTGAGTATATGCATGTTTTGGTCTCCTATTACTGGATCTAGCTCTACAAGGAAATCTTTTAATTACCTTTTCCCCCCAAATGACAGCTTTCTCCACTAGAGCCAAGTTCTTGGACATTAGCAATTGAATAGGAAGCCTTCATACTGTATATCAGTTTAATCTTTCATGTTTAAGTTAGCCAGATGGCTTATTATTACGAGCTCAGATTCTAAAAAAGCACAAACTTTCTATTATAGGCTTTGTTAGAAGAAGATAAAATAAAAGGAAAGGGATTTTGCATTCTACAAAATAACCTGAATTTTAATTGCACATCATAATCTTGGCAGTAGATTTTCCTTAATTACCATTCCTGATAAATGAATAGGTGAATTATGTGAATAACTAAAATGGCATTGAAACTTCTCAGAATAACTTATCTTTAAAATATGAAAAACCTGTTCCCTCTAAGCTGAGCAGGAGTCCTCCACCCACAGTCTCACCAATAGAGGGTGCTGTTTTACTGTCACATTTTTCAATTGTGAGGGACAGGCAAGTTCTGCAGGACTCCAGGGAACATACCTGTCCTTAGCGACTGAAAATATTCCACCCCCTAGTGGTAGCAATGCAGCTGGAGGACACCTGCTCAGCTTAGAGGGAATGTGTATATGATTCACTGTGTTCTATACGCACTGTAAATGACCAGCTAACAGCGGTATACGAGGGGGTGCTGAAAAGTTCTCAGCCCAGCCAACTTCCTAAATTCTGAGCGTTATTTTGCCACTGTAGCTAAAAAGAGTGTGGCCTTATGTTGTTAAGTGGCAATTTACAGAAACAAAATTCTATGTTTTGACATTGTTTCAGATCATTGACTGAACCACATCCACATCATTCTCTTCTTGGTTGGGCTGAGAACTTTTCGGCACCCCCCCCCTTGTAAAGCAGAGATTTATTTGAGCCATTTGTGTTTTATCCTAAAGTTGAACTACACAAGCAAGGGGATTATTCTATAAAGGATGCTAAAAGTTAAGCACCAAAAATCTGATCTCTGTGATATTACTCTCTGACATCACCTGGGTGTCGGTATTTCTGTTTTGCTTTGAGGGACCCACAACTGAGAACTGATAAGATTATATTTTGGGATGCCTGGGCCCAAAAAGGTTTACGGTTAGTTTATCAACTATTTGACCCTGAGGAGTTCTGGAACTTCCAAGAACTGAAAGAGTCTCTTGCCTTTTCCCATTCTATGTATGTCCAGGATTTCAACTCCACCACCGTGTTCAACCATCTTCCTACAGTACAGTAAATGTGCAGAGCATACCAAATATAGCAGAGTTTCTCTATCAGTTTAAACACTTAGGACATGCTTCTTCTTTTCTGCTATAAAAATTTGTGTGATCAGTCTTTCACCTGTTCCCTGGCATCCTTATGGGCAGAAGACACCCTGCATTTTTCAGCATAGATGGATTGAGATGTTTTCTAGAGCAGTGATTCCCAACCCTGTCCTGGAGGAACACCAGGCCAATCGGGTTTTCAGGCTAGCCCTAATGAATATGCATGAGAGAGATTTGCATATGATAGAAGTGATAGGCATGCAAATTTGCTTCATGCATATTCATTAGGGCTAGCCTGAAAACCCAATTGACCTGGTGTTCCTCCAGGACAGGGTTGGGAACCACTGTTCTAGAGTCCCACTACTTTCTATGAAATAGAAGATTCTGGAAGCCCAAAAAATGTATAGAACTGGTCTACAATTCATAGTGGAATGCTTGGACTGAGGTCAGGAGAGAGAGGATCCTTAATACATATGTTTTATGAGTTTCGCAGAATGTTTTCTTTGTGGCAAGATATCTGGAGCATTATCTGGAGGCTTTTTCCATCTCTCCCTGCTCCCTCACTTCCAATTATTATTTTCTAATCATCTCTTGAGACCTTACAACTGTGAAGGTTACCTTTTGAACATCCTTATATCCTTAGCTTTATACCAAGTTCTGTGGAACTGGAGAATTCTGGGGCACTGAATTATGTTTTGGGGTACTGAAAGATTTGCTGCTTGTAAACTCTACCAACAAAGTTCCAAACAACCACCGACTTTACCAATCTTCTCCTTAGCAAATTAGAAAATGTTCCTATATAAGCTTATGTATTAAGATCATAACAATTCTTTTGTAATCCGCCTTGAACCGCAAGGTAAAGGCGGAATAGAAGTCACTAATGTAATGTAATGTAAACGTAATTATTTATGTACATTGGAAAGAATTGGGATGCCATTCTTTGATCTGCTCATGCAAGGCTAACACCGAAATACAGTGGTGCCTCGCATAACGGACGCCTCGCACAGCGAACGCTGCGCATAACGAACTTTTTGTCTTGCTCCCTATAACGAACTTCGTTTCACACAACGAAGTCGCCCGAGGGGCCCGGGGGGGGGGCGGAACTACTCTCGCCGCTTCCTAATGTGAGCCGGGAACAGCAGCACCCTCCTGTCTGAATGCAGTGTTCCATCATCTCCCTCCACCTTACCTTAGATGCCGAGTTTTCCGGCTTTCTTTTTCGGCCAGCCACACACTTTCAAAGAGCAGCACATGCGCGCATGCTCTGTTGTTCAATCTTCTCCTCTGACGCAACCGGAAACAGGAAGTTGCAGGAGAGGAGAACATTGATCAACTTCAGCAGCTGCGCGTGCACAGCTTTTTGAAAGCATGCGGCTGGGTGAAAAAGAAAGCTGGCAAACTCTGCATATAAGGTGAGGTGGAGGGAGGGAAATGTAGGGCTGCAGAACGAATTATTTTGTTTTACATGTATTCTTATGGGAAAACGCGTTTCACACAACGAACGTTTCACATAACAAACTTGCTCCTGGAACGGATTAAGTTCGTTGTGTGAGGCACCACTGTACTACTCTAACATTTCTTCTGTGTTTAATGACCTTGCACTATATTATCTATGCAGGCCTCCCTTCTACTGTTATTAAAAGACTGCAGTTGGGCCAGAAAATGTCTATTTGGTTTCTCTCGCATGAGTGTGCCCATGACCAATTTACTTCTTCCTTCATACATCATCCTTGGCTACCCATACAATTTAGAGTTCAACATAAGATACTGTCCCTAGCTCATAAGATTTTTCACACTGAATCTCAGTCATACCTATCTTCTTTGGTATCTCATTATACACCATCTCACTCATTATATTCATCTGATGGTCATCGACTTACTATTCCCCTCAGTCTTTTGTTCTCACCTTGATTCTACCAGTCATTCTGCATTTTCCTGTACTGCCCCTCCCCTGTGAAATTCACTCATGCTTTCCCTCCAATCTGAGCAATGATATAAAAAATTTAAAGCCTGTCTGAAGATTCATGTTTTTAGCCTGTTGTTCCTGGGTCCATAAGTATACAATTAGAGAATGCCATGGGGAAAAAAATTTGTCCCCATCTTTGCCCCATCCCTGTGAGCTCGGTTCCCGTCCACACCCCATCTCTGCGAATTTGGTTCCTGTCCTCGCAAACCATTTGATCCCATCCACACAAGCCTCAAATAGTTTTATACTAAACACAGCTACAATGATACTTTATCCTAAAGCAAAAAAAAAAAAAAAAAGGCAAGAAAAGAAATTGAAATTTTTTTCTACCTTTGTTGTATGGTTTCTGCTTTAATCAGCGCCAATCTCTCTCTCCCCTCCAGCATCTGCTCCCATTTCTCTCCTCCCCACTTCCTTCTAGCATCTGCTCTCTCTCTCTCTCCACTTTCAGCGTCTGTTCCCCTCTCTTACTCTCTTCTTTCAACCAGCAACTGCTCCCCCTCCCCCTCTCCCTCTACTTCCCTTCAGCGCTACTCTCTCTTCTCTCCCATTCAGAGTCTGCTCCCCTTTCTCTCCTCCCCACTTCCTTTTAGCATTTGCTCCCTCTTGCTCCACTTTCAGCATCTGTTCCCCTCTCTCATGCTCTCCTTCCAACCAGCATCTGCTTCCTCCTCCCCTCCACTTCCCATTAGCACCATTCAGCGTCTGCTCCCCTTTCTCTCTTCCCCACTTCCTTCTAGCATCTGATCCCTCTCTCTCTACTTTCAGCATCTGTTCCCCTCTCTCACTCTCTCCTTCCAACCAGCATCTGCTCCGCACTCTCCCTCCACTTCCCTTCAGCACCACTCACTTCTTCCCTTCAATGTGTCACCTTCTTCCCTTCCCCTCACTTTCGCGGGTGCTCTTCAGACATTTTTCTTTCTGGGTGTCTGGATGCAGCAACATTTTCACAAGTCATAGAAACATAGAAACATAGAAGATGCCGGCAGAAAAGGGCTACAGCCCATCAAGTCTGCCCACTCTGCTTACCCACCCCCTGTCTATGCCCTAATGACCCAATTTCCTTATCTTGACCCTCGTAGGGATCCCACATGGGTATCCCATTTATTTTTAAAGTCTGGCACGCTGTCTGCCTCGATCACCTGCACTGGAAGCTTGTTCCAATGATCAACCACTCTCTCTGTGAAGAAATACTTTCTGGTGTCGCCATGAAATTTTCCGCCCCTGAGTTTGAGTGGGTGCCCTCTTGTGGCCGAGGGTCCCTTGAGAAAGAAAATATCATCTTCCACTTCGACACGTCCCGTGAGGTACTTAAATGTTTTGATCATGTCTCCCCTCTCCCTACGTTCCTCGAGAGTGTAGAGCTGCAATTTGTTCAGTCTCTCTTCGTACGAGAGATCCTTGAGCCCCGAGATCATCCTGGTGGCCGTCCGCTGAACCGATTCATGACTTCCCCAGAGCTTCTCCTCTGATGCCAACATGAAGTGTGTCAGAGGAGAAGCTTTATGGCAGTCAAGCGCAGGACTTGTGAGAATGGTTTACCATGTCCGGACACCTCAGAAAGAAGAGAAAATTCTGAAAAGCACCAGGAAAGTGAAGGGATAGGAGGGAGGTGGATGGGTGAAGGGAAGAGATGCCTAGATGGGTTGGAGTTTTTTTGCTGCCGGCGGGAGGCAGCGAGTACACAATCGTGAGGAGGGCTGGGAAGGGAAGCAACGTGGCAGATACTATAGTGTGGGGACAAGGCCATTCACTGCTCCACAGGGCAGTGAATGGCCTTGTTCCCATACCTGCAGTGACCAGTTGTTGTTTTTTCTCACCGTTTCGGCAGGTTACCCATGGCTAGCTGCGAGTAACAATCACCGTGTCATTCTCTATATAAAATATTAGTTGTTTCTACTGGCAGCACTCACTTGTCTTCCTTTCCTACCACTACTTCCTCCCACTCCACATTCTTGGTTTATCCTCTCCTTTATGTTAGACTTTCCATTACTGTATGGAGTTCCTTTTCTTCACTTACCTATTTGTTGTGAAAGGTGATATATCAAGAGCCCAGTAAACATAAGCATAAAACATATTTCAGGCTCTATAGCCCTGCCTAAATCAGCATTGCAGACTAGTTTAGCCACATGGCCGTGTATGTTTCTTTTGTTTATGATTCCTCCTTTATGGTTGTAACATTTTAATTCTGTTTCAACATAGAAACGTGATTGCAGATAAAGGCCAAATGGCTCATCCACAGGGCCAGTGTTAGGGGAGGGCAAACAGGGCAGTCTCTTAACTAGCTTTTAATATGAATTTGTTAATGTTCAAAATTCAATTTAAATTAAAAATGGGCTCTGTTCTACAAACAAAATAGGACTACAACACTTATTATTTATTAATATGTCAGTGTTAATATACGGTGTTTATCCAAGCAGCAAATTACTACTCAGAAAATAATAAAGCGGGTCATTTGTTGGCCTCATATTTAAAACAATAAAGTGAAAGGAAATCAATCAATAGCCTGATCAGACTAGACGGCTCCACAGCATCCACCACAACAGAGATATTGGGGGAATTTAAAAAGTTTTATGAAGATTTATATACGACAGGAATTTTATGAGTGTCAGAGCATTTACCCTGCTGGCCCACGCTAAAAACCTCTAGCGCAGCTTGATAAAAGGGGCCCTACATTATTTAAAAGGCTTAATTGACTTTGAAAATTAGGCACCTCATAACTGATATCAATTGCACTTAATTGGATCGTAGGTGCCTACTAAATACAAAACCTTTCTGTAAATACAAAACCTTTCTGGATAGAACTTTTATGTACCAAGCAAACACACAACAACACTGGTTAGACAACTACATTAATGGGGCTAGACTGACCTATGACGCCTTTAGAAAAGCCATAAAAATTGCCTTATTCGACAGAAATATCACCTAAAAAGTATCTACACTAAACATTAAATCAAATTCTATTATTTCAAATATGTCCACTCCTGCGTATAAGTCTGAAATTTTTAACAATTTTTAACAATCTCTATATTGTAATTCACTGCCTTTTAAGATTCTGCATATTGTAACTCTCTGACTGTCCAGCTCTCTTCAAAGTGAACCGCCTAGAAGTCTCACGACTATGGCGGTATAGAAGAATAAAGTTATTATTATTATTATTATTACTACTACTACTTTGAGGTAGGTGCCTAGTCCAAGGTGCCTATAGAAAGTAGGAATGGTTAGAGCGGATCGTGGGCGTGTTTTTATGTAGGCGCCTGTTTTGGACTTAGGCACTCTCATTTATTTTTATTTATTTATAAACAGAAAATAAGGTAATCTTTTTATTAGACTAATTTTAATACATTTTTTACTAACTTTTAGAGACCCAAACTCCGTTTCTCAGGTCAGGACAGTATAATGTAACAGCAGTATACTATATTGACCTGAAGAAGGAAGTTATGGCCTCTGAAAGTTAAATGAAAAATGAATTAATCCAATAAAATGGTATATTCTTATTTTCAATTTTTGTTTTATTTCTATTTGTTAATTTGTAAAGTGGTGATTGTTTGTCAGTTTGTTCAAATTTACATCTGCTATATTTATATTTTGCAGAGTATTATTAATAATAATAATAATAATAATAATAACTTTATTCTTATATCCCGCCTGTAATCTTGCGACTTCTAGGCGGTTTACAATAAACTAAACTGTAAATACAATCAAGAGAAGTTTTACATACAGCGAGTTAGAGAGTATAGCGGTTTACAATAAGAGAAACTGTAAATACAATCAAGAGAAGTTTTTCATACAGCGAATTAGAGAGTATAGCAGTGTATATCTCGTACAACTACTTAAAGAGTATAGCATTGTACATCTGATAACATTAGTAATGTTAACGTCAGTTTGTGTGTTGCAAGGCTAGGAAGCGCCAAGTTGTTTACACAGAAGTAGAAATATGGGGGCTGTGTCATTGTTTCTGTGGTGTTTCACTATATGCAGTTTGGCTTCTTGGTGGTTCAGTTTAACCTTTATCTACATATTTCTATTTGTAGTTTGTGATTACTTATTCCATACTAGGTGAGGATGGTTCTGTGTATGATAGACATGGTTTTCTGTTAGCATTAACTAACCTTGTTTGGAGAAATGCATCAGGCATGGTTCTTGGGAGCATCTTGAATAAATCTGATTTCAATCTCCTTATTTTCTGCTGATCTTCTTTTGTTTCATGTTGGATTTTTTGGTAGACTGCTTGCCTTGTTGTTTCATTACAAGCTAACATACAAGGAGTGGAACGTATTAGAGTTACAGATTTGGTTGACGTAGAGTGAGGGAGAGTGAGGCAGTTGAGAGGTGTTGTAAACTTGGTTATTAATATAAACTTATATTTCTAATAGTATTACTGCTTTACAATATATTTGAACACTTTTATATATGTACTAGTGTTTAAGCCCGTTACATTAACGGGTGCTAGAATATATGGCTGTCTGTCTTTCTTTCTTTATGTCTCTCTCTGCTCCTGTTTCTTTCTTCCTTTCTTTCTGTCTTTCTCCCTCCTGCAATTTTTTTCTCTCTCTCCCTGGCACCCTTTGCCTGTCTGTCTTTATTTCTGTGTCTCTCTGGTCCCCTGTCTGTCTTTATTTCTGTCTGTCTCTCTCCCTAGCCTCCTTTGTCTGTCTGTATTTCTTTCTGTGTCTCCCCCCCCCCCCACTTTCCTTTGCAGAAGCAGCAGTGCTATTTCCCTTCCCCTCCAGATCCCTGTGAAGTAGTAGCAGCATTTCCCCCCACCCACCCCCCATTCCCTTCTCTCCCCCCCCCCCCCACTTTCCTTTGCAGAAGCAGCAGCGGTATTTTTATTTCCCTCCAGGTCCTTGCTGAAGCAGTAGCAGCATTTTCCCCCACCCCCCATTCCCTTCTCTCCCCCCCACTTTATTTTGCAGAAGCAGCTGTGATATTTCCCTTCCCCTCCAGATCTCTGAGAAGTAGTAGCAGCATTTCCCCCCACCCACCCCCCCATTCCCTTCTCTCCCCCCCCCCCACTTTCCTTTGCAGAAGCAGCAGCGGTATTTCTCTTTCCCTCCAGGTCCTTGCTGAAGCAGTAGCAGCATTTTCCCCCACCCACCCCCCATTCCCTTCTCTCCCCTACCACCACTTTCCTTTGCAGAAGCGGTTTTCCCTTCCCCTCCAGGTCCCTGCTGAGTAGTTGAAACATTTTCCCCCCCCCCCCATTCCCTTCTTACCTTGAGCTGCCCTGCTCCGTTCGGCCCCTCCCCCTTCCCTTCCCGTGTGCTGGCCTGCTGCGGCTGAAGGTTTTTTTCGGCGACTCCTCCTGTTAAAACTCCCCCCCCCCTCCCGCAACCGCTCCTGTTCAAAGCGGCCTGCTGAGGTTCGCGGCCGCTGTAACGAACCTCGCAGGCCGCTCTCCAACTCGGTAGTATGTTCCCTCTGACGCGATTGCGTCAGAGGGAACGTGCTACCATGTGGAGAGCGGCCTGCGAGGTTCGTTACAGCGGCCGCGAACCTCAGCAGGCCGCTTTGAACAGGAGCGGTTGCGGGAGGGAGGGGGGGGGGAGTTTTAACAGGAGGAGTCGCCGAAAAAAACCTTCAGCCGCAGCAGGCCAGCACACGGGAAGGGAAGGGGGAGGGGTCGAACGGAGCAGGGCAGCTCAAGGTAAGAAGGGAATGGGGGGTGGGGGAAAATGTTTCAACTACTCAGCAGGGACCTGGAGGGGAAGGGAAAACCGCTGCTGCTTCTGCTGTTGCAGGAGGATTTGGGGGGGGGGGATTCTTGAGCGGCGGCAGGACCATGAGGCGGGATTGAGTTTTTCGGCTTCCCCTATCTGGGGAAACCGCCGTGCCGAACTGAGCTGCGGTGGGGCCGTAGTAAGCGCGGGGCATGCTGCAGTCTTGGCGGCCACGGACATACGGATCATGGAAGCACGCTGATAAGACTGCGCATGCGCCGCCTACGGTTTTATTATATAGATGGAAAGGGTTCAGAGTTAACGTCCTGGGTAAGTAGGTGGGAAGGGAAGGAAGGGGGATTTATTCAGAGATGTTTGGGGGTTACATAGAAGAAAAACTATGCAGTGGAATGCTAATCTTTGTTCTGAATTTAAAAAAAAGAATAAGAAAGAAATACAAGTGAAAATAAAGAAGTAAATAAGAAAACAGATAAATGGGGGCGAGGCGTGGGCGGGGCAGGGCCAGAGGGGTTTAGTGTACTTGTGTGCCTAGGGGGCCTTGAAGAATTAATCCTGCCCTGCTTGGAACCTAAATTATATAAAGCTCATTTTATATCCATGGGCTTCTTAGCATTTAGTGTGTGCTAATTCCATTAGCGCATTCTAAACTTTAGTAAAAGGGCCTCTTAATTTGGCAATAACTACAAATTACAATTTTTTCATGTTACAGACAGGAGTGATCTTGTTTGTGCAGTATTCAAAGAAGAATACTTAAGTGCAGTACAGCCTGTGACCTGAGTTTTAATGTTGTTTTTAACCAAAATAAAAAAGGTTAGTCTTGCAGCATGTTAAAAAATACAGAGCTTCCTGCTGTTTCCTCCATTAAAGCCAATGTCTTTTTATTGTCGGTTTTCATCTCCATATTACTTTATCTGCCAAACTACTTTGCATTTC
This sequence comes from Geotrypetes seraphini, assembly GCF_902459505.1. Taxonomy (NCBI): domain Eukaryota; kingdom Metazoa; phylum Chordata; class Amphibia; order Gymnophiona; family Dermophiidae; genus Geotrypetes; species Geotrypetes seraphini. Next base: position 166,616,758 of record NC_047089.1, on the reverse strand, counting down.
AAGACATTTTCACTCACCTTGAGTTCTTGGTTCAAAAAGAAACAATAAAGTTTAATCTTTTCACTTGACAATGATGTATGGACCTAGTGAAAAACACTTTTCAGGTATTGTCATTAAAAAGTCATTTTTGTTTTGGTTTCTTCTTCCCCCTTGAATGTAAATGGAAATATAGAATGTCTTGTAATGGACCTGTTGTTTCTAAGGCTTCTAAGAATTGCTTTTCATTAGAAATCAGAGCCTGCTGGATACTTTGACAGTAAGATGATCTTTAAATGATTTTGGCTTAATCATTCTTATTCAGTTCAAAAATAGCATTTGATTTTTATTATGAATTTGAAAGCTCAAGAAACTGTAAACCATTTACTGTATTTTTCTGTCCCTAGTCAGGGTGTTAGTTTAATAAAATAAGCAAATAAATACATAGAAATCCTACAACTATACATGTAAAATGAAACTGTTTCCATTCTGAGCTTCTCGTTTTTCAGTTAAAAGCTTAATTTAATTCTAGCACTTTTATTCCACTTAGCCCCATTCTGAAATTCAAGGTAGATTACAGACACTGAAAAACAATGTTGCTTACCCGTAACTAGTGCTGTCCATAGACAGCAGGATTGATAAGGCACACAAATAGGTGATGTCCTCTGATAGCACTAGGATGAAATTGTTCTTCCAGAGCTCGTTGGGCAAAAGCAAAAGGACTTCATTCTTGGAAAGAAAAACACAGTCATGGAACACAAAGTACTGATAAAATTAGGAAAAAAAGGAACCCAATCTCCACAGGAGCAACAAGAGAAACATAAAAGGAGTCTTTATTTATGCAATTTGATTTGACCCGACATGGTCCACGTTTCAGCTCTACCGAGTCTGCATCAGGGGTCAAGAAGTCAAGGACTACAAAGAAAACTATATATGCTGTATATAATTTAAAACATTAAAAAAACATATATAATAGTGAGAATGATAGCATTTCATATGGTATTCAAATTTTAGATTAAAAATATAAAAATAATACAACTAATGCAAATATATAGAAAACATACATTCCATGATGAATGTCATGCACGAAGGGGTGCTGAAAAGCTCTCAGCCCAATCAACCAACTTCCTAAATTCTGAGTATTTTACCATTGTAGCTGAAAAGAGTGTTATCTTATTTTGTTAAGTGCCAATTTGCAGAAACAAAATTCAATGGGCTCCTTTTACAAAGGTACGCTAGCGTTTTTAGTGCATGCACCGGATTAGCACGCGCTATAGTGCGCCCTATCCGAAAAACTACCGCCTGCTCAAGAGGAAGCAGTGGCGGCTAGTGTGCATGGCATTTGAGTGCACACTACTTCGCGCGTTAAGGCCCTAACGCACCTTTGTAAAAGGAGCCCTATGCTTTGACATTGTTTCAGATCATTGATTGAACCATAATCACATCATTCTATTCTTGGTTAGGCTGAGAAATTTTCAGCATACCCTCATATAAGGGGCCACTGAAAAGTTCTTAAACCATCCAACAAAGTTGAGGCAGTTTCCATCGAGAGCTATACATTTAGTCCATTTTCTACTTTTTTCATTCTGTCAGAAAAATACAGAACAAAAAATATGGAATATCACTGGACTGTGTATAGCCCTTGATGGAGACCACCACAACTTTGTTGGCTGGGCTGAGGACTTTATAGTGGCTGCTCATACATGAATAAATGGAAAAACTAAAAAAAGGAGAAAAGAGTGTGGTGGAGTAATAAATACAAATAAATCATAAATAATAATAAATTAGAATTAATCATTTCAAGAATCAAGGAGTATGCAATAGAATGATGAAAGTTTATGATTAAAAAAGGATGAATTTATGTAAATTTAAGATTGAAACAGTGTATAAAAAGTGAATAAAAGATTCATACTTTATGATGCAGACACATAAAATAAATATGTAGCAGGAAAACAAATTCTATGAAAAGGACTCCTGACTGAAAGAATGGGACACAGGAAAAGGAGTGAGTACTCATGAGATCCAAATTACAGTCTAAAATAAAGTATTCTAGGTTAAACAAGTGAATAAACTATGGCTCTTCATAAATTAACAAACAAATAAATTATAGTACTTCATTATTCTGATGCGCGGTGCTTAATGTTATAAGTTCCTTCACTTGTCGTGTCAAGAATTGTGATAGCGGGATAACCTAAATGAAACATATAACCAGTATATCCTTTTGCTAAAATGAACTCAACATAATATGATTGTTTTAGAATGATAAATATATTAAATTATCAGATGGAATGCAAAATTAAAAAACTGTAGGGACCACAAATACCTCAGTCGCTTTGATCTGGTAGCACAAATGTGGGAAATTTAAAAGACGCCGGCATTAGAGCTGAAATAAATACCAGGATTAATGAATAAGCTTAAATGCCCAATGTGCATGTGGTTAGGAACCGAGGGAATCTATATTTTAAGAGGGTTATTACAGTGGAATTAATGTATAAATAAAAATGAGAACAAATAAACTATTTATGGAAAGCTATATGAAGCATAAGAACACAAGCTGAGGAGGTATATAAAAACGCCAATATTGTTCTAAAGTCCCAAAAAAGAACAGGAGATGTGCAGTATACCGAATGTGCACAAGGTGATAATGTATGTGTGCATGGAGGGGCATAATAAAAAAATACATCTAAGTCTGTTTTGGACCTAGGTCACTAGATGCCCAAAGTCAGCAGTGTCAAAAGTCCATTCCCGAAAAATATGTCCAAAATAATTTGTTTTTTCAAAAATTATCTAAGTATACATCCAGCTGTTTGATCGTCCAGACCGCTAAGTTATCTATCTTTATACCCCATTCCCATCCAAAAATTTGTCCAAGTCAAAAATGCCTAGAACAAGACCTTTTGGATGTGGGAGGGGCCAGCAAAGTGATGGACTGGACACCCAGACATGGCAACACAGAGTGTGGCAACTTACAGGGCACTGCTGCAAACTTCACAAAACGGGTGCCATATAAAATCCCACCACATAAACTCCCTTATAGGTCATGGTGAGCCCAACAAAAGACCCCCAAAACCTACTAGACCCACCTGTCTACAACCCCAATAACCCCAGACTACTTAAGCCACCTCTGTGCTGCTCTACTAGGCTTTCCTATGCCAGGTGCTGATGTTCTGAAGACAGATATGTAAAGTTTTTATTATGATTTTTATGGTGGTATTGGTTGAGAGGGTCATTGACCACTGGGGGAGTGTGTGGGGTTTGTATTACATTTCTATAGTGGTTATCTGGTCACTTTGGAGACCTTCGGGGTACTTAGACCTGGTTTTCAATTACCTAAGTTGCTACATATAAGTTCTGTCTAGGCAGCCTCATTAAACTTTCGGTTATACTTGCAGTACGACTAACCCTGTCTTCTATTAAACTGCGCTTGCAGTTTTTAAGTGCAGAGAGCCGCGCTGCATGGCCCTCACTGCTCTTAATGCTCATAGGAACTCTATGAGCGTCGAGAACATTGCGGGCCATTCAGCACAGCTCCCCGTGCTAGAAACTGCTAGTGCAGTTTAATAGAAGAGGCCCTAAGTCTAGATCGGCCTATGTCCCACCCAAATCCCGCCCTCACCACTCCTCCTAAAACACCCCTTTTAGCTCTGGATATACAGTAGTACTGAAAAGACCTAAGTCATTTTTAGATACGTCTAAAACCCAGTTTGAATATTGGCACTTGGATGACTTGTCTTACTGATCGTTCAAGTGCTGATTTAGGCTGGTTTTTAGACATATTTCTGTTTTGATTATGAGTCCCTAAGTGTATATAAAGTGATGCATGCAGTTATATAATATATAATTTATAGTGCAAGTGATATGTGGAAACTCTAATAGAGATTAAAATAAGAATTTTGCAGAAAATAAACTACAAGGGGCCGCTGAAAAGTTCTCAGCTCAACCAAGAAAAGAATGATAGCGATATGGTCCAATCAATGGTCTGAAACAATGTCAAAACATAGAATTTCATTTCTGCAAATTGGCACTTAACGAAATAAGATAACACTCTTTTTAGCTACAGTGGCAAAATAGCATTCAGAATTTAAGAAATTGTTTGGTTGGGCTGAGAACTTTATAGTACCCCCTCGTAAAGCTCTGATGGCAGAATCAGTTATGTACAATTATGTAATTTATAATTTATGGTGCAAATAATATGTGGGAACCCTGATGGAAAATAAAAAAAAAGTCTTACAGAAAATAAATATACAAAAGAGGAGGTCCGATGCTGTATGCATATGAAAGCAGCTGTAAGAATATTTAAAAAAGGAAAGAGTTGTCTGCTATTAAACTACCTTTCTTATCTATGCATAATCATATAGGGGGTCCTTTTATTAAGGTGTGCTAATCAGTTTAGCATGCCCTACAGATTAGTGTGCGATAAATGCTAAGACATCCATTATATTCCTATGTGCATCTTAGTATTTAGTGCGCACTAAGGGCAGGATTCACTAAACTTCCAAACCATGTGCGATTCGTTTCTGTTTGCATGCCGGCCAACCAATTCAGTAAAGGCCTGCATGCAAATGGGGATGATCGTTAACACGCCCCCCTACCCACGGCCAGAGCGATCCTCGCTCATGCTCACACCCTGACAGTAGTGACAGGAGAAGCAGCCTCCTGTCACTGCTGTCAGGGCTCAGCCCAGCCCAGATCTCTCTTGCCTGCTCCCGGACTCTCCTGCTCTCTGCCGCCATTCCCTGCAGTGCAAGCCCGTGGTTTTAAAGCGGGCCTGCACTGCGGAGAACAGCGGCAGAGAGCAGGAGAGTCCGGGAGCAGGCAAGATAGATCTGGGCTGGGCTGAGCCCTGACAGCAGTGACAGGAGGTTGCCCCGATCTCTCCTGCCTGGCTCTGCTCTGCTATGCCACGCCGCCTCCCAGAGAAAAAAGCAGGAGGGATGCCAATTCCCTCCTGACTTCAGCGTTTAAAAAAAAAAAATGCTGCATGCACGCAGCATGGCTCTCGCTGCCCCTCCCCCAACTGGCATGGCCCTTGCCCTCCCCCCCCGCCAACCGGCACAGCTCACCCCCAGCAGTAAAATGTTGTGAGCAGGAGGGGTGCTCAGTCCCTCCTGCTCCTAGGCCTCCCATCTCCTGGCCCACCCCTGGTCCGCCCAGGCGGTCGGGCCTGGCCCACCTACCCGGTACCTTTTCAATTGTTGGGAGCAGGAGGGGTGCCCGGTCCCTCCTGCTCCTTGGAGGCTCCAAACATCATCTTCAGGAGCAGGAGGGGTGCCCGGACCCTCTTACTGCTCCTGCTCAAAATCTTCAGGAACAGGAGGAAAGTCCTCCTGCTCCTGCTGTCCGGCCAGCCGCCGCCCCAATAGTGGCCTTAGGTCCCGCCTCGGCGCATCATCTGATGCACGGGGAGAAGCCTAAGGCAATGATTGGCTGAGGCGCCTCAGAATCCTCCCTTTGTAGGGGCCCGGGCACCTCAGCTAATCAGGGACTTCCTTAGGGAGGAGTCTAAGGAAGTCACTGACTGGCCAATAAGATTATGTTGTGTGTATATATGAAAAATGAATGGAAAAATTGTATTTCAATTAGTACTATTATGGGGTGGGGTCTGGGGCGGAGCTTGGGCAGGGTCTGGGGTGCAGGTTGGGTGGGGTCTGGGGCAGATCTTTTAGGCCCTGCCCAAACAAAAAAAGTGTTCCATGCTGCATATTAAAAAATTATTAATGCAAATATTTGTGAGCAGACTGTAAGGCTTCTGTGATGCAATCAATGGAGAAAATGGCATTAGAAATACATGGATGGAATGAAATCTTTGATAGAGAGGAAAAAGGACAAAAAAAATTAATTAAACCTTTAAAAAATGTTATGGATAATGCAAATAGTTCCACATAGGAGTGTGAGGAAAAGAAAAGACATGGAGACAGTTTAAAATAATTCTCAAACTGTCTGAATAAATTGTTTTTATTTGGCTAAATTTTATAAATATTTTTCTAAAATTTATAATGCTGTTTCTAAACCTGTGTTAAACAATGAAAAAAGCTCTTATAAAATTATACAACTAAATATGTGCACCTACTTTTAAGTGCTCTACATGTATGTGCTTCTGTGGGTATAGTTTGGTTAGAACAAAGGGGAAATATCAATGCATACATAACCTTCGACTCTTCAAAAGCCTGCTCAGTCTTTTTGATGTGCTTCTAGAGAACATAGCCACAATTCCCTCATCTCAGCCAATTTGCCAACCCATCAGATGCCAAATTCTGTTGTACCATCAACAATGGACTTTCATTACCACAGACTCATGGGTCCTCAAAAATCATACGTGAGGGTTACTCTTCATTTCATCACCATTCCTCCGAACAACCTTCCAAGAGAGCCCTCACAACATGATCAACTTTAAACTTGACATTGGGAAAGGAAAACATACCAAAACCTTAACCACAACTTTAAACTTTAAAAACGCATGAGAGCCATGGTAAAACAACAGCTGAAGAAAAAGATGGACAAAATTGAAACGGTAGATCAGGCATGGTCCCTAATGAAAAATACTATCACGGACGCACAAAATCTCTACATTCCGCAGATTTCCAAAGAAAGAAGAATTAAAGGCAAAGGAGAACCAGCATGGCTTACCAGACAGGTGAAGGAAGCCATAAAAGAAAAGAAGGACTCTTTTAAAAAATGGAAACGCACGAAAACAACCGAAGCTTGGAACAAACATAAAGATGATCAGAAGAAATGTCACAAGGCGGTGAGGGATGCCAAAAAGGACTATGAGGAGAAAATAGCGCAAGATGCCAAAATTTCAAGCCCTTAAAAGGGAAAAAACCCTCAAAAGAGGCGGTGGGACTGCTGGACGACCAGGGAAGAAAAGGGTACATCAAGGAAGACAAACAAATTGCAGACAGACTAAATTCCTTCTTTGCATCCGTCTTTATGAAGGAGGACACCGCAACGATACCAGAAGCAGTGGAAGTGTTTAAAGGAGTAATAGAAGACAGCCTCACCACAGTAGAAGTGGATCTGGACCAGATATACTACTAAATTGACAAACTTAAAAGTGACAAATCCCCTGGACCGGATGGAATTCACCCGAGAGTCCTAAAAGAATTGAAGGTTGAAATTGGAGAGCTATTGCAAAAACTTGCCAATCTAACAATTAGAACTTGAGAGATACCGGATGACTGGAAGATAGCAAATGTCACGCCAATTTTCAAAAAAGGATTGAGAGGAGAACCGGGCAACTACAGACCTATGAGCCTTATGTCTGTCCCTGAAAAGATGGTTGAAGCACTGATTAAAGAAAGCATAGTCCGGCACTTGGATACACATGACCTGATGAAAGCCAGTCAATATGGCTTCAGGAAAGGGAAATCATGTTTAACAAATTTACTTCAATTTTTTGAGACCGTGAATGAACAAATTAATAGTGGAGAACCAGTGGACATAATATACTTAGACTTCCAGAAAGCATTCGACAAAGTTCCACACGTAAGACTTCTCAGGAAACTACAAAGCCATAGAATAGAGGGGGATATACAAAGATAGATAGGCAAATGGCTGGAGAACAGAAAACAGAGAGTGGGCATAAATGAGAAGTTCTCCGATTGGGAGAAAGTGACTAGCGGTGTACCCCAGGGCTCTGTACTTGGACTGATCTTATTTAATATTTATATCAATGACCTAGAAGAAGGAATATCCAATGAGATCATCAAGTTTGCAGACGACACAAAGCTATGCTGGGCGATCAGATCGCAGAAGGATAGCGAGGAACTCCAGAGAGACTTGTGTCATTTAGAGAAATGGGCAGAGAAATGGCAGATGAAGTTTAATGTGGAGAAATGCAAAGTAATGCATTTAGGCAGAAAAAATAAGTAATACGAGTATAGAATGTCAGGTGCAACTCTAGGTAAGAGCGAATAAGAAAAGGACCTGGGCGTACTGATAGAAACCATCAGCGCAATGTGCAGCGGCAGCAAAGAAAGCAAATAGAATGTTGGGCATGATAAAGAATGGAATCATGAGTAGAGCGGACAGGGCCATAATGCCGCTTTATAGAGCAATGGTTAGACGCCACTTGGAATACTGCATTCAACATTGGTCCCCCAACCTGAAGAAGGATATAAAACTGCTGGAGAGGGTGCAGAGACGAGCAATGAAGCTAGTAAAAGGTATGGAGAAACTGGAATACGAGGATCGACTTAAGAAACTGGGATTGTTCTCCCTTGAGAAAAGGAGACTGCGAGGGGATATGATCGAGACCTTCAAAATACTGGAAGAAATCGACAAAATAGAGCAGAAAAAATTATTTACATTGTCCAATTTGACACGAACAAGAGGACATGGAATGAAGCTAAGGGGGGACAAGTTTAGGATAAATATCAGGAAGTTCTGCTTCACGCAGAGAGTGGTTGACACCTGGAATGCTCTCCCTGAGGAGGTTATTGCGGAATCGACTGTCCTAGGTTTCAAAAGCAAACTAGATGCACATCTCTTATGAGAGGCATAGAAGGACCTGGGTGACTAAAAATTACGCCAGGCGTACACCTGGCGGGGCCTCCACATGTGCGGATCGCTGGACTTGATGGACCGAGGATCTGAACCGAAGATGGTGCTTCTTATGTTCTTATGTTCAACAGACTTCCCTTCTTCTTCAGGAAATCGAAGCTCTACTTCAACTAAATACCATAGTACTCCCTTCCCTGAAAAATCAGGGGTTCTACTCCAAGTATTTCCAAATTCTGAAGAAGACCAGAGGTCTTCATCCCATTCTCAACCTCTGAGCTCTCAACAAATATCTCGTAAAATAAAATTTTTGCATGCTATCTCTGGGAATCCTATACCCACTTCTAGAATGAAACTATTGGCTGTGTTCTCTAAACCTCAAAGAGGCCTCCATACATCCCAACCACAGAAAGTTTCTGCATTTTCGGATAGCTCATCAACCCTTCCAGTACAAAGTTCTGCAATTAGGACTTGCTTCCTCTCCAAGAGTGTTCATCAAGTGCCTAGTAGTGATGGCAGCAACTCTGCAGACACACGGGTTTCAAGTGTTTCTATATCTGGACGATTGGTTAACAAAAGCTACATCTCCTCAAGCAGTGCACAGGAAACACAGCTAATAATAGCTTTCTTCCAGCTTCTAGGGTTTGAAGTCAACTTCACAAAGTCTCATCTTCAATCCTGTCAAGTGCTTGAAGCCCTACTCAACACCACTCTTCTACGGGCTTTCCTACTTCAAAAGACAAAACACCTTGTTTCAACTTTCCAGCCATGTCTCCACTATGCAAACCATCTCAGCAATGCAAATGATGCGTCTTATGAGTCACATGGCATCCACAGTTCATGTAACTAACTTCACTCGACTTCATCTCAGGTCAGCTCAGTGGACCCTGGCCACGGATTCCTTATTTCAATGGATCAAAGTCACCTCGCCTCTTCATTAATCATTCCAGTGGTGGTTGAATCCAACAAATATCTCCAGAGGTTTACTGTTTCACATCCCTCCCCCCACATTAGAGGATCCTCACAACAGACGTATCTATATATGCTTGGGGAGCCAACCTAGATAGCCTCAGGACTCAAGGTTTGTGGACTTCTCAAGAAAAGAAATTCCACATCAATCTGTTAGAGCTACAGGTGATTCGCAAAGCTCTCATCACATTTCAAGATCATCTTTCCAACTAAGTCCTCCTTGTTTGCACAATCAAGTGGCGATGTACTACATCAACAAGCAGGGGGGCATGGGCTCTCTTCCTCTCTGTCAAGAAGCCAAGTTCATTTGGAATTGGGAAATTCCTTGCAACATATTTCTCAAAGGCATTTATGTTCAAGGCAAACAGAATGCCATAGCAGACAATCTCAGCAGATTTATCCGTCCACACGAGTGGTCTCTCCACTCCACGGACTTGCACCACATCTTCTCTCTTTGGGGGACTCCTCAGATAGATCTGTTTGCATCTCTTCACAATCACGAGTTGCCTCAATTCTACTCCAGAGAGCACTCTCCTCTTCATCTCAAAGCAGATGCCTTTCTTCTAGATTGGACAAGCAAGTTCCATAATGCATTTCCACCAATCCCTCTTATTCTCAAGCTTAAGCAAGAGTTAGTCACCATGATCCTGATAGCTCCTTGGTTGCCAGGCAATCTTGGTTCTCCCTTCTACTTCAACTGAGTATCAAGGATTCAATATTACAGATCTTCCCATTACTACACAGCGTCAAGGCTCTCTTTTGAAACCCAATCTGCAATTTCTGCACCTAACAGCTTGGTACCGCTTGGTCTGACTTCAGCAGATTTTAATCTTTCTGACTAAGTACAAGCCTTTATAGCTGCTTCTAGAAAGCCTTCTACCCAGCAATGCTATCAACACAAATGGACATGCTTTTTTTTGTAGTGTAATCTCCATGACTTGGATGCTTCTTCTTCTCTTCCAAACTAAACTAAACTAAACCTTAAGTTTATATACCGCATCCTCTCCATAAAGATAGAGCTCGGCATGGTTTATAGCAGGGGTAGGGAACTCCGGTCCTCGAGAGCCGTATTCCAGTCAGGTTTTCAGGATTTCCCCAATGAATATGCATTGAAAGCAGTGCATGCAAATAGATCTCCTGCATATTCATTGGGGAAATCCTGAAAACCTGAAAAATACGGCTCTCGAGGACCGGAGTTCCCTACTCCTGGTTTATAGTGTTGGACTATCTTCTCCATTTATCCAACTCTGGACTTAAAACTACTTTGGTCAGAGTTCACCTCAGTGCTATTAGTGCTTACCTTTCAACAATAAACCTCTGGCCACTCATCCGCTATTTTCCTAGTTTATGAAAGTCCTTATGAACTCCAAACCTCCACTCAAACTACCTCCAGTTGTTTGGGATCTTGATGTAGTCCTAGCCAGTCTGATGAAGCTACCATTTGAACCACTAGCATCTACTCATCTTAAATTTCTCACTTGGAAAGTGATCTTTTTGATCTCTGTCACTTCTCCTCACCGAGTGAGTGAACTTCAAGCACTGGTTTGCGACTCACCTTTCACAGTATTTTATTATGACAAGGTGGTTATCAGGACTCATCCTAAATTCCTCCTAAAAGTAGTCTCGAAATTTCACCTAAATCAAGCCATTGTGCTTCCAGCATTTTTCCCGAAGCCTCATTCTCACACTGGAGAAACAGCTCTTCATATACTGGACTGTAAACATGCTTTGGCCTACTACATACAAAGTACTGAGCCACACAGATCTTCACTTCAACTGTTCATCTCCTTTAACTCTAACAGATTAGGTCTACTGTCACCAAACAAACTATTTCCTCATGGTTAGTGGCCTGCATTTCCCTTTTGCTGTGCTCAGGCTGGGTTGTAGCTCAAGGGACATGTTTCAGCACACAAGATCCCAGCTATTGCAGCATCAGTAGCTTTCCAACGTTCCACTCCTATTGAGGATATTTGAAAAGCAGCTACTTGGTCTTCAATTCATACATCCACATCTCACTACTGTCTAGATTCCTATTCCAGATGAAATGGTTGTTTCGTCCAAGCGGTAGTACAGAATTTATTTTCTTCCTAATGGCCAACTCTCTCGCCATCCCATTTCTCTAAGCTAGGGAGTCCTATATGTGAAAATATGCTGCCTGCTTGTCCTAGGATAAAGCACAGTTACTTACCATAACGTGTGTTATCTGGGGACAGCAGGCAGGTATTCGCACATCCTTCCCACCTCCCCTGGTTGGCTTCTTAGCTTGCTTACGGAACTGAGGAACCGCGAGCTGACCAGGCGGGAGGGCACTCACATGCACAGTAAAGGCAGTCTTGAAGCTTCACAAAGCCTAAAGTGATGGTGCACTTTTCACTGTCTATACTGGGCTCCATGGATGACATCATCCACATGTGAGACTATCTGCCTGCTGTTCCCAGATAACACCCGTTATGGTAAGTAACTGTGCTGAACAGGTCTTTGCAACAGAGATCACCTTTACAGTGGCCTGTATTTTTTATATATTTCATTTTATTTACTTTTTTTGACACTTATTTATTTATTTTAGTGTTTATATATCATTTATAGCCTAAGTGGTTTATATTCAGGTACTCCAACATTTTTCCTTATCTGTCCCGGTGTATCCCACATTCTCCAATCAAGGTTCAACATGGGTTGCAATCAATATCACACAAAATTGCATCAAGCAAAATAAATTAAATTAACCTTCATGAAGGAGAAAGTTCTTAAATAGGAATATTTTCACCATAATATGAAACCTTAAAAAATTTTCCTGACATCTAATTTCCAAAGGTAATAAATTCCACCATTTGGTTTTCTGATATTTGAACCCTACAGAATAAAAAAATTTTTATACATTAATTTTATTACATTTAAGAAATGATGAGATTCCCTAGGTTCCTTTGTAGCATTATGTGGTTAAAAATGTGCAAGATCTTGCATATGTCTTAGAGCAGTACCATATAAAAATCTGATGAATTATTACACAGATTTTATTTATTCAATTTTCTATACTGTTCTCCCAAAGGAGCTCAGAATGGTTTACATGAATTTATTCAGGTACTCAAGCATTCTTCCTTGTCTGTCCTGGTGGGTTCACAGTCTATCTGGTGTACCCGGGATAATGTGAGGATTGGGTGGCTTGCCCAGGGTCAAAGGGAGTGGTTTGGGTTTAAACCCACAACCTGAGGGTGCGGAGGCTGTAGCTTTATCCACTGTGCCACAGTCTCCCCCTTCAAACATAGTATGTGTCTTAATAGGTAACTAGTGGAATAGTTGTAACAATGGGGATGCTCTATAAATCAAGCATGACACAGTGTTTTCTGCGCTTTGAAGTTTCTTTAGCACTGTCCTAATAGCCAATATATACAATATTCAACTTGCAATAGAACCAGTGACTGTACTAACAAACGGAACATCTTCATAGAAACAAAAGTTCTCTTTCCATTTTCCATAATATCCTAAAATGTTAGTAACTACAGATACAGCTTGTTGCTCAAATGTCAAATGCTGATCCATAATTACTCCTAATTCTTTTAAACTGGTTTCCAATTGATATACAGGTACTTTATTGTTGATCTTAAAACTAAACCCGAAGGTATCAACTCTGTGAAATGCCCAACCAATGTGAAATGCTCTAGAAATGGTTAGTTCCATCCTAGGACACAATGGAGGTAATTTATTATTGACCTGGGCATATAGAACAGTATTTTGCATGCTCAAGTAGGTGCTCATAAAATTGCCTGAAGGTATATGTGCATAAAGATAGGCACTCAAAATACATGGCAGCTATTTTTATGTGACATATGCAAAGGCATTATCAGAGATGGAACATGGTCAGAGCATTTATGCAGGTATTTTATACAGAATACTTATATGCACTGATTTCTACTGACAAGAAAGTTTTTCATGCCTTGGAACAGGTTTAACTTTGCACAGGATCTTTTGGCTATTTTATAAAGGCATATACGAGCAAATGCTACTTTATTTAAAAAACAGACAACTTCTGTACCTATGTTCCATGAAAGATTAGATTCCCTGCTATAACATTGCTCTCAATGCTGCATTCAGATCATGAGGCAGACAGATATTTATTTATTTAAAACATTTATATATCGTCTAGAATCTTGGCGGTTTCCAATATCAAAGACATTCATTAAAAAATTTCATAAAATCATCAACAAAACAATATTCATTAACTGCATATCTGTAAAAAACATAAACACAGGCAATGTTCATTATTTATTTGTATAGGTCAGTCACATGTCCAACAGGGTACGAGAATTGTTTCTACTACCTACATATAGGAATCAACAAATAGATCTTTAATAATTTCTTAAAGTTGATATTGCTATGCATTGTTGCGCATATCAATAATGCAAGGATTGGACTTGTGCTACCCTGTAGTGCATTAGAAAATACAGAAGGCTGTTCATGTTATTTGTCTTTGAAAGAATAAGAACTTAGCATTGGCACTCCAGTCCATGCTGCTCATAACTTTAATCACCCCTCGCCAATCACACCAACAAGTGAATTCCACTCACATGCCAAGTTGGCAAAACAATTTTGGTCACAGCTTTATTTCATTATAATTGTCTCTTACTACAATCTTCAACATAGTATAACAGAACTCAGTAATACATTAGCTTCCTTACTCCGCAGTGCGACTGGACAACACCTGGAGCCATCCGGTATCATAACTAGCTCCCACTATTGGATGGGGAGTCGCACCAAATGGGTACAATAAACAATCCCTGCATCAACCTCCGTAACAGCAGGCAGATATTCTCACATCCCTGTGGATAGTTGCCAACCCAACAACTGTGAGATAAAGGCCATGGAAGCTAAGGCTTGGGGCACCATCACATATGACCACCGTTGGTGGGACTCAAAAACTAAAAAAGCAACCCACCTGCTGCTCCAAAATAGGAAAGGTGCAGTCCAAATGCTGCTTGCCAAGAAACTGCAGAAAACATCTTCAATCTGCTGCATAAGTCTTCCATGTGTTCAGCGCTGGCAAATTCCACATGAGCCGCTGACAGTGCTCTGAAAGATGTTCCATAAATCTTTCCCAACATCTGTGTAGGGAACTCATCGGCATCCAGTGCCAAAGTTCAGAAGTGCACCCACTGTAGATGAGAAAGAGCATTGCCAATCTCATTTTCTACCCCAGGCACATGGCTCACTGTCAAATATACATTCAACCTTAAACAACGTATAAGATGCAGGAGCTCCAATTCAGCACATGCACTACAGTAGTATTGTTAGATAACAGCTGCACCCAACTAAGGACCTCAGATTTCCAAAGCAACCCACATCGGAAACAACTCCTGCCGCACAATCCAAGAACACCAACCTGCTTCCCTCCACCACTGGAGACAAGGGTGTGCACACCAGGAACCTTGGAAATATGCACCAAATCCAAACTCCTCCAACATTGCAAATCCATATTACTAACCAAAGAGACCTGCCAGATGCACACCCCATTGAATAATGCCAGAAAAGACTGCCAGATCAGCAAATCATTTTGCACGGCATGCGTCAGCTTGCCCCGAAAAAGTAGACGTCGCAAAATGGCAGAAAGCAGGGCTAGATGATGACAAAAAACCTGCCCCATGGGTACTATGTGAGCAGTAAACTGAAAATGACCCACCAAGGGCTGACTTTCCCTCAAAGTCAGCTTGCGCTTCTAACATGCTTTCGCTATTGCTGCCTGAAAGACCTGTAATTCCGCTGGGAGAAGGTGGGATTCCAGCTGCACAGAATCCAGTTCAATGCCCAAGAAAACTAAAGAAGAGACCTGGCCTTCCGACTTCTCATGAGCCACTGAAATCCCCAACTCATGGGCCACAACCTGAAAAGCTGACATCAAGCAAACGCATTGTTCCAAATCTGCTACCCCCTCTCCCTCTCAAGAAGAAATCATCCAGGCAATGGACAACTGAATCCAAGCCACTCACCTCTGCTAGCATCCAATACACAAAGGCTGCAAATGCTTCAAAATAAGTGCACGAGATGGAGCACCCCCATCAGCGTACACTTATCAAAATAGTACTGGTCCTCAAATTCAAAATCCAGCAAATGGAAGGAGCTGGGGTGGAACAAGTGAAATGCAGACTCAATATCCACTTTTCCCATCAAGGCCCCAACACCCAACTGTTGAACCAACACTATCGCTTCATCCAGGGAGGCATAGTAGACAGAACAGAACTGGGAATCAATAAACAAGTTCACACTGCACCCAAACTCTAAGAATAGCCTTACTGGGTCAGACCAATAGTTTATTATTTATTATATATATTCCGCTCACAAAATTACATACATAATAAAATACAAAAACAAATGGCATACAAAATGTGTTACAAAGCAATCAATATCCAAAGTCTTCAGAATATTCCAGATTCCGTATATCTTTACGTATCTTACGGCCTCAGCCCTACCACTCCACCGCTAGTATAGATTTGTAGCGTGAAGAATTATGTGGACCTTCATCATCAGCCATAAGTCCATTTTTTTAATACATCTTAGCATTCCATGTAATGTTTTTTAATATATTTTTCCATAGACTTATAAATGTATAAGTCTATGGAAAAATATATTAAAAAAACTTTGGAAGACTTTGGATATGTATTAGTGATTGTTCCGGAACACTATCAGTTATAAAATTTTATATCATATTCTTGGCACAAAGCAATCAATGACATGCAAATATCAACAAAGACTCATCACAAAACAGTGCCTAGCGGAAGCTGATCTAAATATCAGTCAATGCCATAAAAGTCCATCACATCAGGGGGCATATTTCATCTGACAAAAAAGATGCCACTTCAACAGTTTCTTAAATTGGCCCAAATCTTTCTGTTGTTGAACATATATTGGAAGTTTGTTCCACTCCACAAGTCCAGCACAAGAAAAAAAACACTTTTTCTGGTTGCTTCATGTTGAAAAGTTTTATATGATGGAATTACCAGGTTAAAGTGACCCGCAGAGCACAATTGCCTAGCAGGTACATGTGATACAATGCAGTTCTGCAAGTATACAGGAGAAAGCTGTTGTAAACTTAAATACACCATCAATAACAATTTATATTTTACTTGATATTCCACTTTCAGCCAATATATTGAAATGAAATATGCAGTTACATGCTTGAATCTACAAAGTCCTTATAATAGATGAATAATTGAGTTCTGAGCAACCTACAGGGCTCAGAGACAAGATAATGGAATCCCCAAAAGCACGATGTTACAGCAATCCAAGTTTGCAAGGACAGTAGCTTGCACCACCTGTTTGAATTCAAACTTAGATAAATACATTTGTAACTTGCTAAGCATAAAATAAACCTTCCAGATTACATTCTGCACATGAGAGTGAAAAGTTAATTCGGTATCCAAAATCACCCCAAGATATTTAACTTCTGCAGAAAAACACAACGTATTGTTTAAAACGGTCACACATTTTGGGCATTCGAACTATGTACATCCTTTGCTATGATCATAAGTTTAGTTTTAGCAATATTCAACATAAGCTTATTAGCAGTTAACCAATTCCTCTCATCTTCCAAAACAGCATTCAGGCGAATGATAGCTTGAGATAAGGAGTCTTTGATCATAAAAATAAATTGCAAATCATCCATGTAAATCTGATATGAAATGCCTAACTTTTCAAGTTTCAAGTTTATTCATGGCTTGATATACCAACCATCACATGTGTCTGGGCGGTTTACAATATCACAAATTAAAAAGGTTTAATATAAATAGGTAAAATAAAATAATATGGGGTAAACCTAAAACTATGACAACTGAGACTGATTAGAAATGAGAGAATTTGGGGGGGATAGGAAAGTATTAATTACAATGATAAATAAAAGGAAGCAGATACAGATTAAATACACTTCCCCCCTCCCCATTCGCGGTTCCTGCACTTGCGGTTTCATATAATCGCAATTTTTTTCTGGGGAGGGGGAAAATAAAAAAAACAGTCTTAATGTAAAAAAAATCCATCTTTTTTTTCCTCCCTGCCGCCTTCCCGGCCTTATCTGGTGGTCTAGAGGGCTTTCGGGGCAGGAGTGATCTTCCTATGCTCCTGCCCCGTGCAGATCGCCATGAGAAAATGGCTGCTGGGAGTTCCCATAGTCTCTCGAGACTACGTCGGGAACTCCCTACAGCCATTTCCTGATGGCGATCTACATGGGGCAGGAGTGTAGGAAGATCGCTCCTGCCCCAAAAGCCCTCTAGACCACCAGGTAAGGCCGGGAAGGCGGCAGGAAGGTGAGGGTGGGTCAGAGCCGGATAATCGCGGTTTTTCGGCATTCGCGGTCCAGCTCTGCCCGTATCCCCCGCGAATGACGAGGGAGAAGTTTAGCACTGCAGAGAGTGCAGATTCTTGTGGGATCCCTGTATTCACTTCTCTACATCCAGAAAAAACAACCCCCCCACACACACACACAAACATGCACACATATACACTTCCTGCGCCCTATCTTTAAAAAAATACTCAAACCATTGAAACACTATTCCTCATAGCCAACATTTAGCAAGATGACTTAACAAAATATCATGATTTAGGGCTCCTTTTACGAAGCTACGTTAGCGGTTTAACGCGCGTAATAGTGCGTGCTAATTTGTAGGCTGCGCTGGCTGCTACCGCAGGTGGTAGTTTTTCAGCTAGCGCAGGGGTTAGTGCGCGCTAAAAATGTGCGTGCGATAAAACCGCTAACGCAGCTTTGTAAAAGGAGCCCTTAATGTATCAAATGCTGCAGCAATATCAAGAAAAACCATTAAATACCGTATTTGCCGGCGTATAGGACGACTGGGCGTATAAGACGACCCCCCAACTTTCAGTTAAAAAATAGAGTTTTGTGTTATACTCGCCGTATAAGACGACCCCTTCTTCCGCACACCTTCTCTACCGCCCCGGGTGCAGCACAGCCGGCCAGGTTCCCTTACTTTTGTGGCACTTCCCCGACCGACCGACAACAGCCCCGGTCCGACAAACCTCCCTGCCCTTAACCGCGAATCTAAATTACCTTCTTACAGCTGCTGTAAGAAGGTATTTAGATTCGCGGCTACAGGGCAGGGAGGATTGTCGGACCGGGGCTGTTGTCGGTCGGTCGGGGAAGTGCCACAAAAGTAAGGGAACCTGGCCGGCTGTGCTGCAACCGGGGCGGGGCGGCCGCCCCTCGAACCGCGAGGCTACTCTCCTTCTCCTTACCTGCCATGCCTGCAGCACAGAGCCGAACGGAAGTCTTCCCGACGTCAGCGCTGACGTCGGGAAGACTTCCGTTCGGCTCTGTGCTGCAAGCAGAGAAGGTAGGGAGAAGAAGAGCCGCGCGACTGAGTACATCCAGCCCCGCAAGTAAGGGCATGTAAACTGTACCCGGCGTATAAGACGACCCCCGACTTTGGGGATGATTTTAAGGTACTAAAAAGTCGTCTTATACGCCGGCAAATACGGTACTATCTTGATCAAAACCACCACAGAGTTCATCCAAAGGAGTCATCAACAGAGTTTCTGTACTATGAGCCTTGCGAAAAGCTTATTGATAGATGTCTAGCACAGTCATCTAGCCCAATATCCCATCTTCATGATGGTCAATCTTGGTCACAAGTACCTGGTCAAAACCCAAATAGTAGCAACTTTCCATGCTACCAATTCAGGTCAAGCAGTGGCTTCCCCCATAGTTATCTCAACAGCAGACTATGAACTTTTCCTCCATGAACTTGTCCAAACCCTTTTTAAAACCAGCTACGTATTGCTCTTACTACACCCTCTGGCAATGCATTCCAGAACTTAACTATTCTCTGAGTGAAAAAAATATTTCCTCCTATTGGTTTTAAAAGAATTTCACAGTAACTTCATAATGTGTTCCCTAGTCTTTGTAATTTTTGATGGAGTAAAAAAATCAATCCACTTATACCCATTCTGCACCACTCAGGATTTTGTAGACTTCAATCATATCTCTCCTCAGCCTTCTCTTTTCCAAACCTTCTCTTTTGTCTTTCCTCATACGAGAGGAAATCCATCCCCTTTATCATCTTGGTCGCTCTTCTTTGAACCTTTTCTAGTTTCGCTATCACTTTTTTGAGATAAGGTGACCAGAATTGAATCCTTCCTACTCTGGAATAGGAATTAGAATGTCCATCCTTTCTTTCTACCTACAGGAACAGCTGTTCATTTTAGAAAGGCCCTCTTTTGCTGTCTAGCTCACTGGCTGAGCCTCTCTAGAGCTCTGTTTTCAGCACCCTGGTGAATTTTTGAATTGGCCTGCTTCCAGTGACTCCACACAGCTTTTCCAGTCTGACATTCCTGGACCTTTTAGTTCATTTCTCTCCACTAGACATTTGTCTTTCTCTTCCCTGAGGATAGATCCCTACTCTTTGACTCTGTCCCTGGGCTTTCAGCCTTAACCTGACAGATACAGAATAGCAAACATGACAGAAAATAAAAATAGTTGCAGAAATTTCTTGTCAGTGTAACTTACAAAACAGTGACAGCCCTCCAAAATTACTTAGTTTATATGTAATATATGATTTGCTGAATTAATCGGGGCTTTCCAAATCTGCCCTGGAGACCCCACAGCCTGTCTGGGTCCCAGAATACCCACAATGAATATACATGGCATAAATTTCCATACGGCCGAAAAAAACAAAAAAATATATACCAATACTGACGATAAGTCCAAACTCCAAAAAATTGGTACGATAACATATGATCTCCAAAACTGAACCTACAACAGCGTGAAAAATGCACCACCAGCTTAATCCTTAAATAAGGAAAAAGTAAGTTCAAAAACCAAAAGGCACTAATCAGTACGGGCCTGTTTAAACCCTCGTGATAACCAATGGCCCCAGGCAGGTATTTATTAAGTGACAAACACTTAGACCGAAATCTAAATAAATCCTGCCCCGTACATCATCATACCTTCATACAATGTGATAAATAAGCTGATGAAACAATCAAGTGCATGAACACTACCGTAGAAGTGCCAGGAGGAGAAGATATAAAATTGTAAAGGAAGTTAAAGAAAAATTTCCATACACCAGGTTCCAGCATACGCAAATTTATCACATTCGTATTCATTGTGGATATCCTGAAAAATTCATCTGGCTGTGGGGGTCCCAGCAAAAGGTATAAGAAACCCTGAGTTATAAAACTGAAAAGTAAAAAGTTGCAGAACAAAACAGAAAAACCACAAAGCAGTAATGTGAGCGTATAAAGTAATGAAGAGGGACGTGTACAGGGAGAACCTTTCAGATATTTTTTTGCACTTTTGGTCTTTTTACCTGCTCTACATTTATAAGGTTCATTTTGCACATTCAAGCTCATTAGGTTTTTAAAATACATGTTAATACTTTCAAAACATACGCAGATCAATTTTGTGCATGCTAATTCATGGGTCAGCGTGCAATCAATGTGCACTGCATTTTATAAGGCACAGTAAAGAGCCAAATGCACTTCAACAAATGCATATTCCTTATAGGATAAAGTTCCACCTCAAGAATCTTACATTCAGATTAAAAGCTGTAACAGTAACCAAGGCATTTTATGATTACAGTAAAACCTTGGTTTGCGAGCATAATTCGTTCCAGAAGCATACTTGTAATCCAAAGCATTCGTATATCAAAGCGAATTTCCTCATAGGAAATAATGTAAACTCAGATGATTCGTTCCACAACCCCAAAACTTTAATACAAAATACTATACGTACTTGTATTGCAAGACCTCCCTCATTTAGAACAGTCACTACACTCCTGCAGCGTCAGAGAAGAACCATCGGCTCAGTTGTGATGCGTGTGTACTGTATGTACTTGTATTGTAAGACATTGCTTGTATATCAAGTTAAAATTTAATTAAATGTTTTCTTGGCTTGCAAAATACTTGCAAACCAAGTTACTTGCAATCCAAGGTTTTACTGTATACTGTATATTCATTCTACTGCAGAAATAAAAAGTAGTCCCAGTGAGGACTAAAATAAAAATGATGGATACAAATATAGTTCACACATTAATCACCTTGATACTTTAAAGACGTTAGTCAAAAAGTCAAACAATCCCTTGAACAATAACAGGCTTCAAAGTGAACGCTCAGACCCACAACCGGAACTCTAGTGAAAAATCACACACCACAGTGAAAAAGCCATTGTATTTATTGCCAGCTTGTGCTAGGCACTGACCATGTGGACCTACCTAGATCAGGGGGAAGAAAGTTTTATTTAAGGACAGTTACAGATTGCACATCTCAGGCAGTTATTTTCTGCATCGTGTGTCCTTGTGGTAATTTCTACATTGGCCACATGAGAAGAGTCATCAAAGTGTGCATTGCTGAGCACCTCAGTAATTATTCATTGTCAGCGTCATACTGCCCCCGTGGTCAGCTATTGGGTGGAGTTGAGCCACACAATAGAGGATGTTAAATATACTGTGCTGTTGAAAGCTAAGAAAGTTACTGGGAATGTTTCTTGGTATTTACTACAGAAGGAACATTGGTTCATATTTAACTGGCATAATCTATCCCCTGTGGGGTTGAACAACGAAACTGAATGGTTTCAGATTTAGCACGGGTTGTAATTTTGATGGTCCCGCGGTTTCTAGCTAGTCCCGCCTTTATATGTCATACGCTGTGACATGGGTATGGGGGGGGGTGTTTTTAAAGGGCTTGGCCTGCTCAATGGTTGTGCGTCGCCAGAGCTGTCTGTTAACTGGGTAGAGGAGTTCTGTATCCTAGTAAGCTGTGATGAGAGAGTTAGAGCAATTGACTCGAGTTTGAGAGATATAATTGTAGTATGTATAGGCATTTTTGGCTTCTAGAACGGTTGGTCCCCTTTTTTCACTGTGGTGTGGTAGTCATAGGTACAAAATGAAACAGGGGAAACAAAACCACAAACTCAAAGCACAAAACCAGAGTGGAATTGTCCCAATCAGAAGGGTGAGCACCAAAAAAGTGTCCTTCAACTCATCTGATAAATACAAATGCCTTTATTCATCCAAAGTCTCATATATGCAGCCAATGACTCAACGACCTGACATGCACATGTTTTGGCCTAACCAGCCTGCCTTAGGAGTCTACAAGTACATACATGGATACAAATAAGTTAAAAACATACAAAATATTTATAAAAAAACATATTGTAAAAGATATATATAATGACAATTAATATATAATGATGTATAAAAAAAATATAATATAATGAAAAAAACAGCAAAGAATAATCACAAATACATAAAAATACAGCTAAAATATGGACTTGTCATAAATCTAGATAAACCACATGCAAATTAATCAAAAGTAGCAAGTGCATTGATACTTTGTATATTATACACCATCTCAATAAATATATAGTGATTGAAATAAATATCCATTGAACCTCAATAAATATGCAAAGTTCATATTAAAACATCAACCTTCTAAAAAACTTTAAAAGCATACAATGATATGAAACTATACAGGAGTAAGGTATAAGACTACTAAAGAACTATGTAGAAAAGAGGTATATAAATAAAATTATAAATGTAACAGTACATTATATATATAAGGCAGAGGGGAAAATATATATAAATCTATAAGAGGACACAATCATAAAAACTAGATAGTCATTTCAAATAAATTTCATAAAAACCGTAAAGTGTACAAAGATGCGCACACCCTATAAATGCAGCTACTAAACTACAAATAAAACAAAAAAACAATTAAAAACATCAAGACAAAAACATGAAAGCACCGGTCACTGGATAATAAAATCGGGACAAGTACAGATCACCATTCAAAAAGGAAGTAACTTATTTGTATCCATGTATGTACTTGTAGATTCCTGAGGCAGGCCGGTTAGGCCGAAACATGTGCAAGTCGGGTCGTTGAGTCATTGGATGCATATATGAAAGTTTGGATGAATAAAGGCATTTGTATTTATCATATGAGTTGAAGGACACTTTTTGATGCTCACCATTCTGATTGGGACAATTCCACTCTGGTTCTGTGGTAGTCATAAGTGTTGTGTTTCCTTTATAGTGTCCCCTCCTGAAGAAGCCAACCGTGAAACCCAGGTTGGGGAGTCGGAGAGAGCATGACAGCAGCAGTTGAGTAGTAACCTAAGAATGTACCCGGAGCAGTTATGGAGCAGCAGTATCGCCATCCTGCATGTCAGATCAGTGAAAGATTGTATACTATGAAGTGGCAAAGCCTATAATTATGAAATAACATCTTGTTTAAAGTTGGAACTCAGTACAACAATGGTTCTAAGACAGCAGGTGGCGGAGACAGTGAACATGCTATGATGGTCTCTAAAATAACTGGCTCCATGATTTTTCACTAGAGTTCCGGTTGTGGTTCTGAGGGTTCACTTTGAAGCCTGTTATTGTTCAAGTGATTGTTTGACTTTTTGACTAACGTCTTTAAAGTATCGAGGTGATAAGTGTGTGACATATATATATATATTTATCACCTTAGTTGATAAAAGTTCCCTTGAATATTTGTGTAGATTACAAATTTAGTTCAACAGTTTCTCTATATCCTTTTTTATATTTTCATGTAAAAATTTAAATTGCAAAATTATATTTGAACTAGTGTTTTAGCTCGTTACATTAACGGGTGCTAGGTGCCCTTTCCTATGTCCTTAGTGCCCCCAGTGCCTCCTTCCTATGTCCTTAGTATCCCTTCCTACGTCCTTAGTGGCCCCAGTGTCTCTTTCCCATGTCCTTAGTGCCTCCAATGCCTCCTTCCCATGTCCTTAGTGCCCCTTCCTATGTCCTTAGTGCCCCTAGTGCCTCTTTCCCATGTCCTTAGTGCCCCTTCCTATGTCTTTAGTGCCCCCAGTGCCTCCTTCCCGTGTCCTTAGTGTCCCCAGTGGTGTCCCCAGTGCCTCCTTCCTGTGTGCTTAGTTCCCCCAGTGCCTCTGTCCTGTGTCCTTAGTGCCCTCAGTGCCTCTTAGGTCCTTAGTGCCCTCATTTCCCCTACCTATGTCCTTAGTGCCTCCAGTGCCTCCTTCCTATGTCCCTCTCAATACCTTCCAAAATTTGTCCCACCCCCACCCCCCCAAAGCCAACCTGCCTGCCTCCCTCACTCCCATCCCCCTGTGAAGTAGAACCCTTGAGCAGCATCTTTCCATTTCTACCTCCCATCCCCTCGTACAGTAGAAGCCGGCATTTTTCTATCCCTCTCTCCCATCCCCTTGTGCAGTAGAACCATTGTTTTTCCCCCTTCCCCCTGCCACTATCGCAGCCGTGCAGCTGACCCCACTGGCCCTCCCATCTGACCCTCCCACCGTGAGATGACATACAAACCTCCCGACTCCACCAGCGTCCACAGCACTCTAAACACACTGCTTTGCGGCCTTCTACTGCCCGTGATTTCCTCTGCCGCGTCTCAGGGATGCGGCAGAGGAAATCAGGGCAGTAGAAGGCCGCGAAGCAGTGTGTTTACAGTGCTGTGGATGCTGCTGGAGTCTGGAGGTTTTTGGTTGTCTCGTGGTGGGAGGTTTGGATTGGAGGGTCAACAGGGGTTCGGGTGCTGCGAGGAGGGGTGGGGGGTGTGTGCCGATGAAGAACTTACGTATTGAGGGGGGAGCTGTACCGGGCGATGTGTAAGGGAGCTGGCAAGACCCCAGAGACCTTTGTATGTGGATCAGGGATCACGCAGGTAAGAGTGCGCATGCGTGCTTAGCGTTTTATTATAGTAGATACACCATTTTCTCCCTTTATTATACCTTCATTTCTACCCCCATCCCCCTTGGTTTCTACCATGGCCTGAAGCCTGGAGAGGTACATTAGATAGAGTGTGAGCCCACCAGGACAGACAGGACAGAGTACCTGAATGTAAACCACTTAGACTATGAGTGGTATATAAATGCTTAAATTTAATAAATGTTCCACGTTGCTTTGATGCTCATAGAAATTCTATGAGTGTCAGCGCATTTAATGCTCTGGGCCGTGGTAGAAAAGTCTACTGCAGCTTAGTAAAGGGGTGAGGGTGGGGGAGGGGATGGGGAGGTGCTGTGCAAAGGAGTTTGACTGAGGGTAATGAGCTTCTTTTTATACTGAATTTATTTTAATTTAAAAATGTCTTGTCCTCCTAAAACCTAGGCGGGACACAATAAAAACATACATAACTGATTCTCAACAAACAACTCCCAAACCTATAAAAATAAAAGCCGTTTGATATTTAACTCCACAGTTCATCCCTCTTTCTTAATATCAATATTCAACCATAGTACTCTGCTACAAACAAGTGAGTTTTAAGCAATCGCCTAAAATGTACAGCATTTCTGCATAATCTTAAACTACCCAGCAACAATCTTGAACCTCCAACTAACTAGCATCATTATAAATAGCAAAATTGTTGGAGACAAGGAATTAAAACTGAGGGAATACATATGCTTTTCAACAAATAAAGCTAAAATTAATACAACTTCAAAGAAGATCATTATGTTAACCATATAGTTTTGCATGCATTTTCTAAAATTGTCCTATACATTTTCCATACATCCAATACATCAATCACATTCCTGAAACACCATTACAATCACATTTTCTTATAACACTACATGGTGCATCCTTGCAGCAGACTTTCTCCAGACATTACAGATCATGTACCGTCTTATTAACTCTTTCCAAAGTCCAGTGGTTGAAACTTGATCATCTACTCATACAGTAAAAAATGTTTTGTGTGTAATTCATTCATCTGCCTTCATCGTTATACTTAGCGAGCAGTAAAGCATCAGCCTCTCTACTTATGTTTTCAGAAATTCTTTTCTTACATTAGAGAAATGCCCACTAATCTACAGAATGCAGTGTGTAATTCAGGAATCAGACCTCTCACTCAAGTATTCCAAAAAGGTGACAGATGGCAAGAGAGGATGGGAAGCGATGAAGGGGATGAACAAGAGGGGAATAATTAAAAAAAAAAAAAAAAAAAAAACCAATAGTATTCAGAGACACCAACAAGCCTGAGAGTTGAGGTAAAGCTGCTTAAAAAAAAACGTAAGAACGTGAAAACAAAGAGAAAATTAGCCATGGCTAAAAAAAAGAAGTAAATAAATAATTACTAGGAAATCAACATTAATGAATTCTTAGTAATGTCCACAGTAAATTTATAATCACTGCTGTCCTCTGAGAATATTAAAGCATTGATTTCCACAGACATCAGTACAGTATTTTTCATCCCATCCTTTTGTGTTTTCCATTTTTGGCTTCCCACTCTGCTCAATTACATTGTAACTTCTTCCCCTACCTTCCTTTCGTTTCCAGTTTGTCTAGTTATCGTCTGTGTCTGGTCAGTTTTTAATTATTTTAAAATTTCTTTTATTCTGTAACTTTTATCCATGTGTAAATCGCCTTGAATATAGACAAGGCGATTAATCAAATAAATATTAAACTTGAAACTTGAAACTTGAGTGTCATTTTATACTGCTATTGCATGGATCCCTCCACATGGGATTGCTTCTGTTGCTAAACAAGAATTATGGGCTCCTTTTACGAAGGTGCGTTAGGACCTTAACACGCGGAATAGCGCGTGCTCAAATGCCACGTGCGCTAGCCGCTACCGCCTCCTCTTGAACAGGCGGTAGTTTTTGGGCTAGCGCGTGCTATAGCGTGCGCTAATCCGGCGCGTGAGCTAAAAATGCTAGCGCACCTTTGTAAAAGGAGCCCTAAAAGAAAAATAGAGAAACAAGAAGACTACGATAAATTCATTTTGGTGACTTTATTTTCAGACTCCCTGCTTTTAACAGAAAAGAATATGAAAATAAATGGGGGGGGGGGGGGGAGTCTTTTTAATTTAAAATGTGCTAAGCTTGTGAATTAAACAGTAACTCGCAGATTCTATATACGATGGCCAAAATTGCATTCTCAAATTTGGGTGTGCATTTTCATTGAGTAACGAGCCAATAACTAGCAATAACAGTGCACTAACGGCCAATCATTGAAGTTAACTGGCTCCAATTAGGATTTGTGCATGTACCTTGCTAAGTGCTATTCTATAAAGATCCACACACAACTATTTTACCCCCTCCCCTTTTACAGAGCTGCTTTAGGCTTCTTTTTATCACTGGAGGTGCCTCCGGGAGCCTAAGGAGGTGCACAAGCTCGCCTAAGCTCACCTAAGGCTAGGCGTGGACGTGTTTGTCCTAGAAGTAGCCTTAGGCAGACCTAGGTGGCCGTATGCATCTCCCTAGGCCAGTGGGAGATGCGTACAATGTAGGCCAGAAAAATGCTGGCATACATTGTAAGTAGGCATTGCCACTGAACTTATCGCAGCAAGGGATCTCCCTGCCACGATAAGTTTGGTAGCCCCAACTGCGGCCGCCCATCCCTCTGAATCATCATGGCAGGAGGGATGCCCAGTCCCTCCTGCTCAGAACACCCCCCACCTCCATAGATTGTGTGACAGGAGGGATGAATGGACATCGGTTAGAGGATAGGGTTCTTTTAGGCAGGCTTAGGATGCCCGTGTGCGATTCTCAAAAGGCTTCTGAGACTGGGAGTCCTATGCAGAATCCGGGCCTTAGGGGCAAATTCTATAAGGAACACCTAAAAGTTAGGCATTATTTAGATGTCCAAGAGCACAACGCTGAGCGTGATTCTATTATGCATAGACACATGCGCTCAGTGGTATACAGCAAATTTAAGCACATCTATATAGTTAGATGTCCTTCATAGAATCACCTTTTAGGCATCGCATGGATGTCCTGATTATCGCGTTTTAGCATTATGATGTCATTAGAACGGCAATTTTATGCAGTTTTTTACATTAAAATTGAATGCAGTAAAATGGTACCACTATTATATTTTATTTATTTATCATTATATCCTAAGTGGTATTTATATTCAGCTACTTATGTCCCAGTAGGCTCAAACTCTTATCTAGTGTGCCTGGGGTAATGAAAGGGTTTGAACTCAAAACCTTAGGGTGCTGAGGATGTACCTCTAACCACTGCACCACACACTCAGCTTATATCCTCTTGATTCACAAGCAGTCATTTCTCTAGGATAAATATCAAACATGTACCTTCAACGCTTATCCAATTCCTCTGCTGTTTTCCCCCCAAAACTCCTTTTGCCTCTGTGTTCCTCAATCAAAAAAAAAAAATAAATATATATATATAAAAATTGCATATTAAACCTTCTGTTTTTTGGTGTAAAGAGGACTCCTCTTTGATAATAATGGAAACAGATGTTTAATAATACATTACTCAATTAAAGCATATAAAATATATCATACTAAACCTTATTCTCAAAGTTTAAGAAAATAAGAGAAACCCTACTCACAGTGGCTGTGGCTCACAGCAAGTGGACATGTTTGACGTACAATCGTGACATCATCAATATGCACCTAGATGGCTGATTGTCATTAAAAAAATTAGGAACATGTGCTGGGGTACCTGACCATACTAGGGATTTGAACCCACAACCTTGGGAAGATGGAAGAAGTGCCTTTTACTACTGAGCTATAGGAGCTTTCTGTTAGGTAGGTGTTCCTGCCATGTGAGATGATACCTTAGACAGTGTTTGTCAACCTGCAGTATGCCTTTTGGTTGTACACAGGCTGGCCACTGCTCGGGATCTTTCCATGCCTGCCCCCCCCACTGAAGCCGCCGCTGATTCCTCCCTGTCATCTGATACGCTACATCCACACACACCCGGTCCGCTGCTGCAACACGACATGCTCCATCCAATCATCCCCTGCTACTGCCACAACTCTAGGCAAGAAAGGACCAGGCATGTGCAGTGATTGTATGCCGCCGACCCACAAGCCTACTCCCCACCCCCATCAATTCTGATATCAGAGAGAAGGTTCTGGGCCAGCCAAGCAGCAATTGGCTAGCCTGGAACCTTCTCTCCAACATCAGAATTTACATAGGGGGAAGGGTTGTGGGCCGCCGGCGTACAATTGCTGCACATGCCTGGCCCTTCCTTGCCTGGAGTTGCGGCAGTGGTGGGGGATGATTGGATGGAGCATGTCGGGTGGTAGCAGTGGGTGCTAAGGCGGTGAGGGATGGTGGTGGATCAGGGAGGTTGGATGTAGTGTGTTGGGTTGCAGGGAGTAATTGGCGGTGGCTTCAGTAGGTGGCAGGCAGGCTTCGGCATGGGTCAGCTTCAGAGGAGGAAAGAAGGGGTTGGGACAAAGGCTGGAAGGCAGTGAGGGAGAGGGGGCACAAACTCGGGACACAGAAGGAAGCGAGGGGCATGAACGTGGGACACAAGGGAGGGAGGAAGGGGGGTATTAACTTGGGACATAGGAGGGAGGGAAGGAATAGAAAGGGACAATTGTTGGGCCTGAGTGTGTGAGTGAGAGGGAAAGAGATGGTGCACATAGAAGAGGAAAATTGGGTATCGAGAGAGGAGTGAAGTAGAGATGCATGGGGAATAGAAGGATGAGAGGGAGAAATGTTAGATATTGTGGTGAGTGAACAGAGGGATAGATTGAAGGTGATGCAAGGGGGAGGAATATTGTGAATAGTGATGGAGAGAGGTGATAGAAGGAGAAATGGGCATGGGACTGGTAGGCAGAGGTGAAAAATGCTGCACATGATCTGGGGGATGAGAGAGGAAGAAAAGATGATCTCATGGAAGGACAGAGAGAGATGTTGGTTGGGGAATGGAATGAGGTCTGGAGGAGAGGAAGCATGCAGGAGGCAGAAAGAAAGAAAGAAATATTGGATTCATGGTCAGAAGGAAGTGCAATCCGAGACTCATGAAATCACCAGTCAACAAAGGCAGGAAAAATGATTTTATTTTCAATTTATTGATTAAAATGTGTCAGTTTTGAGAATTTATATCTGCTGTCTATATTTTGTACTATATTTGTCTATTTTTCTATAGTTGTTACTGAGGTGACATTGCATATTTTAAGGTCATCTGCCTTGACCTCTTTGAAAAAACCCTGAATAAAAATGATTAATATTTTCTCTGCGTATATTTTCTCTGTGCTTTGTGTTTTTATAATTTTGTGGTTACCATTATGTATTTATAAGATTATAAGAACATAAGAATTGCCGCTGCTGGGTCAAACCAGTGGTCCATCATGCCCAGCAGTCCGCTCACGCGGTGGCCTTTAGGTCAAAGACCAGTGTATACGAAATATGGATGGAAGAAATTGCATTACAATATTATTAAGGGGGGTGGAGTCAGGTGTGGAGTTTGTGTGGGTTAGGGGCGGAGCTTGGGTAGGGGTACTTGATTGGTATTTGTTAGGCTTATGGGGTGCTTGGGTTGAAAAGGTTGAGAAACAATGCCTTAGGAGATCATAGCCATCTCAGGGTAAAAACAAGTTTCCCTCAGGACCCTGGAAATGACAGAGTACAAATGTAAATGGCAAAGTCCACAACCCATACTCTCTTATGGAAGCTGTTGAGGTACTGGGGTGGGGGGAGGATTTGAACCCATGACCTGTGGAAGATGGAAGAAGTGTCTAACTACTGAGTAACAGGAACAGGGGTTCCTATTATTTTTTGTGACATTCTGCCATTCAGGTGTATGCTGATGATGTAACAATGATGTCAAGATTGTGCATCAGACATGTCCACTTGTTCTGAACCACAGCCATTGTGAGTAGAGTTTCTCTTCTTATTTTCTTAAACTTTGGGAATTTGGTTTAGTATGCAATACATTTGTTCACTCTGCTTGAGTAATGCATTATTAAATATCTTTTAACCTTAATATCAAACTGGATTATTCTTTACCCCCAAAATTCAAAACCCATACCACTATATCTGGACGCCTCCAGCATGCCTAATCCTTGCCTAAATAGCACCTAGCTAGTGCCCAACTAATAGCTAAAAGTAGACCTGGTTTTGCAATGCCTACATTTTAGGCGAGAATGTAGATGCATTAGGACGCTGAGTGGCATGCATATTGAAATCACACCCACGACTATCCCATTAGGCACAGCTTTTTCTAATGGGTGTCTATGAAATTCTGGACACCTATTCTGTGAATCGCGCACAGCCTTTGGATGTCTAACGTTCAATTATTGCTTGTTAAAGTCTTTAATTGTGCTTATTATTCAATCTATTTGGACATCTAAGATGTTGGACGTCCACATTATGGATGCCTAACTTTAGGCATCCTTTATAGAATTTGCCGTTAGGGCTTGATTCTCAAAACAGCATCCTAACTATAGGAAGTAGTAGGCATCCTACTGCCATCTAATGGATCAATTGGGATGCATGCTTTAAAAAGAATCTGATGTGGCGAACAACACCTACAATGTAGGTGTCTGACTCACACCTACAGAAGCACCTAGGCATGTCTACGGACATCTAAGGTATGCTTAGGCATGAGTCAGCCTTAAATTTAGGCCTGTAAAACACTGGCCTACATTTAAGATGTCCATACAAAAATAGATGCAATTCTGGACATGTTACCTACCTACCCATTTTGAGGGACCTACCACAGCAGTCACCATTTCCAGAATCAGGCCTTTAGGGAGTAATTCTAAAGATAGGTGCCTAAATTAATAGGCGCCTAACTTAATTAGTAATTTACTTCAATTATGAGCTTTAATAAGCTCATAATTGAAAAAAATATATAATAATTGGGTGATAGGCACCTATCTTCTTATATGTGATTCTACAAAAGATAAGTGCCTATCACATGGCTTGTTTAGAGACGGAGAAGGACTTAGGCACCACTAGGCACGGTTCTCTAAAGGACTTAGGCACCTATAATGTAGGCCTTTAAAACCCTGGCCTACATTAGAGGTGCCAATGTTTTAAGTTAGGTGTGCTATTGCAATAGGCGCCTAGGTGCAATTGACAAGAGATAAACACCTATATTATAGGCACCTATCTTTTTAGATGAATCTTTTTACAGAATTTCCCCCTTACTTTCCTAGCTTAACCAGGCGCAAGATTTTATACCAGCCATGGAGCTCTTGTAAATGCTTGTGCCTACATGTTGTAGATAGAAGCCTAATTTAAACTATTCTCTAAGTTATGTGCATGAGAGGGAATCCTGTTCTGCTTGTGTGCACACCCGTTTGCAAATATGCTCTAGGTAGGTTAAGAAGTATTTCCAGAATAGAGCTGAAATGTAATTTTGGTGCTTAGGTTTTATGTTTGCATTTGCATATGAATATTCCATTTTAAGTATTCATATAACCATATGAATACTTAAAATAGGAAACCTAGCTGCAACAAATTCATTTTTCTGTCCCTTAATACCTCAAAAACGATGTTTTGTCTTCTTCCCCTATTTCTAAACATAGGCTATGATTTTCACAGCAAAAGCTACTTGTAAATGGCCAATTCTGCCTGTGTAGACTATCAAAGCCTCTCAAACGTGTCTAAACATATAAAGGAGGTAACCTACTCTATCAAATAATCACAAAACCTTGTTTGCAAGAGTCTCCTTATGAGATGTACCTAACACACATATTCAAAAATGTTCAATTAAATATGAAAGAAAATTTCAGTAGTAGGAACTTACCCCAAGGTACCACACATTTGATGCCGTGAGACAGTAATTATATGGGTCCACCACTACATCATACTTTCTCTTTTATATATAAATGCAAATTAATTATATATATAAAATTAATGTTTGACGTATAAAATTGACATATAAAATTAATTTGCATTTAGATTTAAATAAATCTCAAAACTTAGGAGATCCCTTATTATGTATATTTGTGAAAATATGTTAAGGAAGGCCTTGAATCGAATGGACTAAAAATTCTACAGGAGCAGAAATACACCTTGGAATCACTATAGGTAGAAAATCCGTGTGTAAGAGGGAAAAGGATAGTGATAGGAGTGTACTACCATCCACCTGACCAGGATGAATGGACAGATGCTGAAATGTTATCAGAAATTAAGGATGCTAACAAACTGGGTAACACAGTAATAATGGGTGATTTCAAGAACTACAGTATATTGACTGGGTAAATGTATCATCAGGGAGATAAAATTCCTTGATTAAATCAAGGACTGCTTTATGAAGTAGCTGGTTCAGGAACCGACAAGAGGTAACTCAATTCTAGATCTAGTTCTTAGTGGAACACATGAATTGGTGAGGGAGGTAATGGTGCTGGGGGCCACTTGATAATTGAGATCATAACATGATCAGATTTGATATAATACCTAGAATAAGTTTACACAGGAAATCCAATACAATAGCACTTAACTAAGAAAGAAACTTAAAGGTGCAGCTGCAAAGGTAAAAAATATACATTAGGCATGGATATTATTTAAAAATACCATCCTGGAAGCCCAGACTAGATATATTCCATGTATTAAAAAAGGAGGAAGGAAGACGAAATGGCAGCCAGTATGGTTAATGAGTGAAGTGAAAGAAGCTATTAGAGCTGAATGAGAATCCTTCAGAAAGTGGAAGAAGGATCTGACTAAAAATAATTGTAAACAGCACAAGGAATGTCAAGTCAAACTTAAGGAAGGCAAAGAGAGATCTTTAAAAGAAGATTGCGCTGGAAGAAAAAACACACAGTAAAATCTTTTTAGGTATATTAAAAGCAAGAAGCCGGGAAGAGAATTGGTAGGACCACTAGATGACCAAGGGATAAAAAGGGGCTCTCAGAGAATACAAGGACATAGTAGAGAGAATAAATGAATTCTTTGCCTCAGTCTTCACCAATGAACTTGCAAAGCTACTGTTAGTAATTTGTAATTTTTCTTTTAAAAAAATTGCATAGAACCAGAAGACTGGAGGGTGGCCAATGTGATGTCGATTTTTAAAAAGAGTTCCAGAGGTGATCTGAGAAAATATAGACCAGTGAGTCTGACATTGGTGCTGGGCAAAATGGTAGAGACTATTATAAAAAAACAAATTGACAGAACATATACATAAGCATGGATTCATGAAAGAGCCAACATAGTTTTAGTCAAGGGAAATCTTGCCTCGCAAATCTACTGCATATCTTTGAAGGGGTGAATGAACATGAGGATAAAGGTGAAACAGTTGATATTGTGCATTTAGATTTTGAAAAGGCATTTGACAAAGTACCTCATGAAAAACTTCTGAGGAAATTTGAATGTCATGGGATAGGAGGTAATGTTCTTCTATGGACTGAGAACTGATTGAAAGACAGAAAACAGGGTTAAATGGTCAATATTCTCAAGCTGTGCTTTGACCACTATTTTTTAACATATTTGTCAATGATCTAGAGATGGGAATAACTAATGAGACACAAAGTTGTTCAAAGTTGTTAAATCGCAAAAGTATTATAAAAAAATTGCAAGAAAACCTTGTGAGACTGGAAGACTGGACGTCAAAATAGCAGATGGCATTTAATGTGAACAAGTGCAAAGTGATGCATGTGGGAAAGAAAAACCCAAACTAATGCTATATGATGCTGGGTTCTGTGTTAGAAGTCGCTGCCCAGGAAAAGAATCTAGGTGTCATTGTTGAGGATACGTTGAAACCCTCAGCGGTGCCACTAAGAAAGCAAATAGAATATTAGGAATTATCAGGAAAAGAATGGAAAACAGATATGAAAATGTTATAATGCCCTTGTATTGCTCTATGGTGAGACACAAAGTTGTTCAAAGTTGTAAAATCGCAAGAGGATTGTAAAAAAAATTGCTCTACAGTACAACTGTACCTCGAATACTGTGTGCAGTTCTGGTCACCATATCTCAAACAAGATATAGCGGAATTAGAAAAGGTACAAGGAAGGGTGACAAAAATGATAAAAGAGATGGGATGACTTCCCTATGATGAAAAGCTAAAGCAACTAGGGCCTTTCAGCTTGGAGAAGAGATGGCTCAAGGGTGATATGATAGCGGTCTATAAAATAATGAGTGGAGTGGAAAGGATAGATGTGGATCAAGTTCTCACTCTTTCCTTAAATACTAGGACTAGGGGACATGCAATAAAGCTACTAAGTAGTAGATTTAATACAAACCGGAGAAAATATTTCTTCACACAACGTGTAATTAATCTCTGGAATTCGTTGCCAGAGAATGTGGAGAAATCAGATAGCTTAGTGGGGTTTAAAAAGGTTTGGATAATTTCCTAAAAGAGAAGTCCATAGGTCATTATTGAGATGGCTTGGGAAAATCTACTGCTTATTCCTAGGAAAAGCAGCATAAAATCTGTTTTACTACTTGGGATCTAAGGCTACATGCACTAAAGTCAGTTGGTAATACCAACTGGATCATTGTTTGCTGATTCTCTGACCGATTCTGGCCAAGCAATCAATGCACTACCAAGTTTGTGTGCAAATGATTTGCACGCAAACCTGACAGATGCACAGAGCCCTAACAGCAGTGACAAGGGAAGCAGCATCCTGTCTCTGCTGTTAGGGCTTCTTTTTTAAAAAAATAATAGATGCTGTGCGTGTGTTACACATGCACAATCTGCTCCATAAAAATAAAAAGAAAAAAGCTCCCCCCACACTGATGGCCCTCTCCAATGACTCCCCTCCATGAACAGACACTGTGACGCCCTTTGGCAGCAAAAATAGCAGGAGAGATGCCTACTCCCTCCTGCCTGCCAAATACCACTGCGCCATGCCCCCACCTGGTCTTGGACCCCCCCGCACCACCGACCCCCCTCCAACCATCTCCTACCCTCCCCCTTTTCTCCCCTCCCAAAAAAGGCAGGAGGAATGCCCACTTCTTCCTGCAACTAGATGCTCCCTTGAACCCCACCCCTACTCAATGAACACCCCCGTATCTTTGGTAGATGTTGAAATATTGGATATAAGCATGGTTCCTCCAGCTCCAAGGCCCGCATGTGGAAAATGACGGGCCTTCCTCTCCCCGGTGCACAATGTGATGCACGTGGAGAAGCCTAAGGCCCTGATTAGCTCAGATGCCCAAGGCCTCTCCTCCTGGGAGGGGCCTTAGGTATTTGAGACAATCAGGATCTTAGGCTCCTCCCTTTATCGCATGTGATGCACAGGGAGGAGCCTAAGGTCTGGTATTAAGAATGAGGTCACCAAAACCCACCCAACCCTACTATACTGTCATTTAGGTGCTACCTGCAGCCTTAAGGGCTAATGGGTGGTACATAGGTGGGTATAGTAGGTTTTAGGGAAGTTTTTGAAGGGGTCACCATAAATTTTAATGGGGTGATGGTAAGATATACATCTGACACCCTTTACGTGAAATTCACAGCAGTGTCCTTTAAGGTGCCCCAATGCTTTGTAGGGATGTGTATGTGGCTAATCTATTACTATGCTGGCTCTTCCCAAGTCCAAATGGTCTGGATTAGGACGTTTTGAACATGGACATTTTTGTATTCAAAAATGGCCAAAAAAGTTAGACGTCCTTAGGGCCCAAGACGTTCAAATAGGTCATTTTTGACTCCTCACTCTCTTTTAAGGATCAGATTAGTTCTGTGATCAAGAAATGTTTTTTCAATCTGCGTATGCTGAGGAAAGTCAGATATCTTTTCCATTAACAGCATTTCTCCATTCTGCTTCAGTTGATTATTTTATCTCATCTTGACTATTGTAATGCCCTCTATCTTGGTATTACAAAAAACTGGCTTTCTAGATTACAATTGATCCAAAACACTGCTGCCAGATTGATTTATATAAGTTTGGTCATGTAACACCATTACTTTATAATCTACACTGGCTTCCTGTGTATTTTAGAGTTCAATTTAAGTGTGCCTGTGTTATTTTAAAATTCTCTTTGGAATTTTCTCTACGCTAGTCCCTTTATCTTGGAATCTTTATAGATTCCCTTTCGCAAGGGACGATCAACAATTTAAGCTATCTTGTCCAACCAGTAAAGGTATCAAAAGAATCAAAGCTTTTGGTCAATCTCTGCCCTTCATGTTCACCCAACTTTGGAATGACCTTCCACTTTCTCTACGAAGTTTTAGTTCTCTTTCATCCTTTCGTAAGTCTTTGAAAACCATTCTGTTTACCAAACACTTTGGTAATTAATTTCTTTTCCATCTCTGCTACACTGTTATTGGTATAATTTAATCACCATTTTATATTTTTATTATCTTATCTAACCACTGTAAACCGAGTCGAGCTTTCCCAGATTGAGGACCCGGTATACAAAACTAAGCATTACAGTACATTACATTTAAAACAAAAAAAGTGGACGTTTAGCAGTTTTGAAAATAGATGTTTCTCTACCCCGATATTTGGACGTCTTAATAGAATATTTATGAAAGTTTTATTTTATTCATACTCAGAATTGCTTTGTTCAGACTATAATACATATGTTTTGTATGAGTATGTGTGTGTGTATGATTAATACTGAATGATTATCTCATTTTATATCAGCTTCTCTATACAATCACAACAGAAATACTTCCCAAGAAAAAAACAAACATGTGAGGGATAATGGATTGCAGATGAAAAAAACAACATAATATCTTGAGAAGTAACCTGGCACCCCAGTCATCAAAAACAATAACAGAAATTAACATTGTGTTTCCAGATATTTGAAACTCAAATTGTAGTGATTCCTTGTCAATTAAGGATCATTCATCTGAATGTTGAAATGCCTGATTATGAACCGCTCTCTTCTCTAAGTGAAACACACACACAGAAATACAGTATAATTCTAGTTCAACATGATTGGAAAACACTATCCTATATATTACCATGATGGATGCAATGATCAGTCACATATTTTTTTATTTGTAACACTTTTATTCTGCACTATCAGTAAGTTTCTAGGTGGATCATGTTCAGGCACTCATGCATTTTCCCCTATCTGTCCCAGTGGGCTCATACTTTATCTAACTTACCTGGGGCAATAGACGATTAAGTGACTTGCTCAGGGTCACAAGAAGCAGTGTGAGATTCCAATCCATAAGCTCAGGGTGCTGAGGCTATAGCTCTACTAGGCCACACACTGTAGGCCTTTCCTATAACTATCACCCAGTGCTTTAAACTGAACACAGAAGTGTGTTTCTGGTTATTGCCCTCTTTATTGCAAATGAATTTGCAGCCTGAGGCAGACCTCTCCTTGTCAGGACAAGATTGCAGAAACTATCAACTAAAATCTTTTCCTTCTCCCAACTGCTCAAAAATCCCATATTCAACTTTTGAGTATACCTCACTGCTCAGCATCTTTCATATAGGAATTGCTGGAAACCCAAGAGTGGGGTCACCCTGCTGTTCCCTCTCTTTAACAGTGAGAAAGTAAATCTAGTCTGTTACAAGCCAAAGCAAACAACCTTAGTCTATCTGTCTGTTGATGCTCTTTTTTAATGACGTGTGGAGTCAAAGTACCGTGTCTGTATCTAATTCCTAGTCTCAGGTGAATTTCAGTCCCTCATTATTCAGGACATGGTGGTTCCCCCCTTCCCTCCCACCTTTCCCTCTAAAATGACAGTCGTGCTGTTAAGCATAATAATTGTTCATGAGTGAGCCCTGCTTATTGTCCCTCTTGATTTTGCCTTTAAGGCTGGCTTCTTACTCAACAGAAGCCAAGGGTCACTAGCTAAATCATGCATACCCACAATCCCCTGTGAATTATGCAGTTGACAAACTGCCGCTAATGATTAGTACAACCTGCATTAAAACCCTGGCACCAAATTGATACTACTTGAGTGATGGATTACAACCCTAATGAGCAGATTATTGCCACAAGTGACCTTGTCAACTGAAAAGAGTGTTGCAATATAACTAACATCTCGCCTGTTCTCATGTCATTCTGCTGCTTAGATACCCAGTTTTCTCATATTCCCTTTTATCTAATGTCTGTTTCATTTCATATCCATTCTGCTAGAGCACTGTAAACAATGATTGGTAGTGAGGTATTC
Organism: Geotrypetes seraphini; assembly: GCF_902459505.1. Classification (NCBI taxonomy): domain Eukaryota; kingdom Metazoa; phylum Chordata; class Amphibia; order Gymnophiona; family Dermophiidae; genus Geotrypetes; species Geotrypetes seraphini. The sequence continues at coordinate 166,577,609 of NC_047089.1, read as the reverse complement.
GTTTTGTTTCAGATCTACCAAAACTATCCATATCTTTTTTTGACGCTGCTTTTTAAAGCGCTTGAAAGATGACTCAGAGAACTAAGCAGTGAAAAAATAGGATATAATATGACAAATATACATAGACAGGACAGTTATTCATACATGAAACAAAACTCCACAATTTCTCACACATTTCTTGTAAAGTTTTTAAAGATATAAGCCATATCTTCATGTAAGTAAAGTCATTTAGTAGAAAAACAATAAAATTGAATGCTCCTTAAATCACCAACTCTAACATGCATTCAGGTACCACAGTGCAATAGGAAAAATGCCACAGATACACTTAAGAAAGTGGAGAAAAGACCTCAGCGTCACAAGATATAAAATAATGCAAATCTCCGGACATAGCAGCTTAAAAAAAATTTTGAAGGAGCAGACACATCCTCGGTCTCAAAAACTCCACATTTTACTATCATTCATTGCTTGAGTCAAACTAGTAGTCATATAAATAATCTCATAATAAATAGTATCAAATCGTCTCAAAAACTCAAAGCAAAGAAAAGAAACAAAAACTTATCTGCAGCAGGAATTTCTTCCACATGCTCTGTGGGCAGGGCATAGCAAAGAGGTGTCTGAGTCCGAATGTCTCCAAAGTAAATGCATTAACGGACCCTCTTCTTCAGCAAACTCCCAACAGGGCCCCTGTTTCGCTACTTCAAGCTTCGTCAGGGGAATCCGCTATAACAATACAAAAATTACATCAAAATATAAAACAAAACACAAAAAAACTCTGTAATCGCTTACTACCTTCAGCTTGAGCTAATAGCTTCTAAGTTCCTGCCACCAAAATGGCCCCTCGGCATCAAAATTTTTTTGAAGCTGCTATGTCCGGAGGATTACAATCTATAATAATAAAATGCTAAGCGTGCATGCGCACGCTTAGCCCGTGCTTCCCTGATCCCTGATCTGTCGGGCTGTGGCGGCAAGAGTGCGCCTGCGCTAGATGGCGCGGAGTGAGGGGCCAGGACTTAGGAGAAGGAGAGCAGGCCCGGGATTCGACCGGCCCCAGCCAGGCAAGACCCCCCTTCCCCGCTGCACCCAGGCCCCTGGCGGTCCCTACCGGCAGAGGCGGAAAGACAGCAGTCGCTGGTTGTGCGGACTTGTTTCCTTAGTTTTCGCCTCCCTGGTATAAAATTAAATCCCAATCGCGCGGCTCCAACCCAGACAGAGAAACAGGCACTGCAGTCCTTCGCTCCATCAGTCTCTCTGTCTCCTCCCTGCTCCTCCTCACACACAACCCCAGTCAGTCACAGCGTTCCCCGATCGGCTGCACGCCGGCCTGCCAGCGTGCACCTGCACAAGAGTGAGAACCTCCCTTGCCCTCTGCGCGAGACGGTGATCCCACGAGCGTGCGCCAGCCCGCCAGCAGCAGCCATTTAGTTGGCTCTCAAACTGTGCAGGCGCTGAGGAAAGCCAGCAAAGAAGTGACCCTAGAAGGTAGGACTGCCTATTGGCTCTGCAAAATAAGATTTTCAAGGGAAGGGGGTATAATGATGGACAGGGAAAAGCCAAGCCCGCAAATGAAAAATGGGCAAGAACTGCATGTATAGAGAGAGAGAGTGAGAGAGAAAAAAAAAAGTTGACAGGTAGCAGGATACAGATGTTTCAGGCTTGGTAAATAAGGGGAGCAGTGAAGGGGTGGTGGTGGACACAGGGGATGTAAAAGGAAGGGAGAATGGACAGGGGGAGCAGGCAAGGGGTGGTGATGGTGGACAGCCAAGGAAAAAGAAAGACAGAAAGAAAGAAAGACAAAAATACAGAACAGGCTAAGGAGAGAGAGAGAAAGAAATAAAGACAGACACACACACAGAATCCAACAGAATACTCACATCAAGAAACCCGAGCCACCACACCAGCACTCAACACCCCATCAATGTAATCTGGAGAAGAAGATCAACACCTCCGAAAACAAAATCTCATCCAACTCCCACAACACTCATATACCCGGAAACAACTTACATTCCCCAGACCAACACGACCTCCCTTACTTGTGCCTATGTTAACATCAGATCTCTAGGACCCAAAACAGAAAACATAAAAAATTGGATAAAAACAGAAAAACTTGACTGCCTATTCCTCACTGAAACCTGGTTAACCTCAGACACAGACCCTAGAATAAAAGAAGTATGCCCGCCAGGATACAAAATAACAGTAACCTGCAGAGAGAAAAAAAGAGGAGGAGGACTAGCAATAATATTCAAGAACTCCCTAACTCTAAACATTCTTGAGAAAACATCCACTCCACAAATGGATTTCCTAGCGTGTCAACTCACAAACCCAACACTAAAAAACTCTCTAAACTGCTTGCTCTGCTACATAACACCAGGAAACTGGACCACAGTGAGACCTGAATTTGAAAACTTCATCTACCTAAACTCACTAACAGCTGAATATAACCTCATCCTAGGAGACCTAAACCTACACCTAGAAGACACAACCTCCACACCAGCAAATAACTGTCTATCCTTCCTCAATGCCTTATCCTTCCAGATCCTAAACCCACAAACCACTCATGAAAAAGGTCATCAACTGGACATTGCTGCCTTCATGTCTCACCAACCATCCAATCCAGCAATCCAAACTCCTAACGGAACATGGTCCCCATCCCTATGGTCAGACCACTACATTTATAACTTCAACATCAATTGGACCAAAACCAAACACACACCTCAATCAAAAAAAACCACATATACCTCACGCAAACATATCGACCCAACCATTTTCTGGTCAAATGTAGACGAAACTATCCAAGACTGCGACCCAAAAAACTTCATCTCCCACTGGAAAAATGTATCCACCAACATCCTGGATGATCTGGCACCCCTACAAACCAAAACCAGAACCAGCAGGAAATCAGACCAATGGTTTGATAATGAATTACTCCAACTCAAAAGACAGTGTAGAAGATTAGAAAGAAAATGGAGAAAAAAGAACCAAGATCAAACAAAAACCGACTGGAAAAAAATCAACAAACAATACAAAAATCTACTAAAAGATAAGAGGAAAAGCTACTATACTAATCTCATAGGCACGGAAACCCAAGATTCCAAAAAAATATTCCAAATCCTGAAAGAATTAACAGACACCAAACCATACACTACCACCACGAACACACCTCCACCATCACCCACCCTCTTAGCAGAACACTTCAAGAACAAAATCACCAACACCAGAGCCACACTCATCCTTAACCCATCCCATCAAAATCCAATCACAATCCACCCTACAGGAAAAGAGGCAATCGCAGCAGACAGAATTTGGACTCAATTCCCTAACATACAATGGTCAGAATTCAACAAATTCTACAAAAAATACAGCCATGCCTCCTGTGACCTCAACCATTGCCCCTCATATCTCCTTACCACCTCTAGTGTAAAATTCCGCACCATAACTCTACAATGGATCCAATTCACGCTCACAGAAGGCACATTCCCTGCTGACCTCAGCGAAATTGTCATCACCCCAATCCAAAAAGACCCAAAAGCACCACAAAACCTCCCATCTAACTTTAGACCTATAGCCTCAATTCCGCTATATGTCAAAATTATAGAAGGCCTAGTAGCCAAACTCCTCACCAATTACATAGAGGACCATAACCTACTCCACCCCATGCAATCAGGCTTCAGAACAAACTTCAGCACAGAGACACTACTAGGCTCCCTTATGGATACCGTCAGACAACAACTTAGTACAGGGAAAAAAATGCTACTCATACAACTGGACCTATCGGCGGCATTCGACCTAGTAGACCACAACATCCTTCTACAGATCTTAGATGCAATAGGCATCTCAGACAAAGTATACTCCTGGTTTGAAGGATTCCTAAAACTCAGAACCTACAGTGTAAAATCAAACAAAGAAAAGTCAGAATCCTGGTCAAACCCCTGCGGCGTACCACAAGGATCTCCACTATCCCCTACCCTCTTCAATCTCTACACTGCTTCTCTAGGAACGCATCTGGATAATCTAGGCATAACCTCCTATAGTTATGCGGATGACATCACCATCCTCGTCCCATACGATCACTCTAAACCTACCATGACAGACAAACTTCACCAAACACTTGAAGCAGTCACAACCTGGATGGAAAATCAAAAACTTAAACTCAACCAAGACAAAACCAAATTCATCCTCCTAGAAAATGACAAGATCCAAACCACAACCATCCTAGACATAAACGCAACCAAATATCCCATCCAAACCACCATAAAACTACTAGGCATGACCATAGACAGATGCTGCACAATGCAACCGCAAATAAATAAAACAATTCAAAAATCATTCGCAATCATGAGAAACCTAAGACAAGTCCGAAAATTCTTTGAAAGAACACAATTCCAACTTATAGTACAATCCCTAATACTAGGTATATTGGACTACTGTAACATACTCTTCCTTCCATGTCCTGCAACCACGATAAGACAACTCCAAACAATCCAAAATACAGCTTTGAGACTCATCTACTCATTGAAAAAACATGACCACATCACTGAAGCCTTCATCAACTCACACTGGCTCCCAATCCAAGAAAGAATCCAATTCAAATTCTACTGCATATTATTTAAAACCCTACACGGAGACAGCCCATCATACCTGAACAATCGCCTCATCCAAGCACCCAGTACCAGACACAGAAAAACGCACTCCCCATTCATACCCCCCCCAATCAAAGAAGTAAAAAGAACAAAACTACACGACGGCCTCCTAGCCACTCAAGCCGCAAGACTGGACAACCAGATCTCCAACCTTCTGATGACCACCCCAGACTATAGGACGTTCAGAAAAGAAATAAAAACCACACTTTTCAAGAAATTCCTGAAACAGCAATAACAACACGACCTCTAAATGCTCTTAAGATCTACAACTTACCTCTCTAGCTAATCATTGTAATTATGTCTTTTTTAAATTAACCTTTTGTAATCCGCCTTGAACCGCAAGGTAATGGCGGAATAGAAATCCCTGATGTAATGTAATGTAATGTAATATATTCTAGCACCCATTAATGTAACGGGCTATAAGACTAGTATTTTATATCCTACTGTGACGCTGAAGTCTTTTCTCCACTTTCTTAAAAGTATCAGTGGCATTTTTCCTATTGCACTGTGGTACCTGAATGCATGTTAGAGTAAAGTCTTTTATACCTTTATATCAAATGCATGTGTAAATACTGATTTCATACAGCTCGCCATTTACATGTGGAGATCAACACCACGCAAAGAGAGGGTGTGTGGTTTTGGTGGAGACTAACATTACATGTGTATTCCTTATTTTACAAAGGGGGCACACATGTATGGGGAAAAAACTCTCCACATGGGACTTTATATCAATGATGCCTCCACTGCATGCATATCGCTCTCATGAATATTCATTGTGGATATCCTAAAAACCTGGCTGACCTGGGTGCCTCCAGGACCAGGTTTGGGAGCATTTGTTTCAGCCAGGGCTTTACATGAGAGATGAAAGGAAGTCATTCCTCAACATTTTATTTAGTTAATTTTCTATCCCGTTCTCCCCAACGAACTCAGAACAGATTACAGGTCCCAATTGTTTACTTCTGCCTTCAAAATGTAACCAGTTGTGATCTTACACTTATCTGGTGGCAATTGTAGTTGCAGTTTTGCCAACTGGGGCAGCTAAATATGAAAAGGGCCTACTTCAAAAGGAAGTTGTGAACTCACCACGTCCATATGTACGAAAGTGCTGACAGGTTCATGCCATTCATTTTTTCAATGTGTATATTTGTAAAATGACTGGCAAATATACAGGCACCCCTGCATGTATATTAGAAAATCCTCTGTGTTATCATACACGCTGTGACAGGGAAGAGCCTGTCAGCAGTTTAAACCCAGCTTTAAACCCTGCCTTGCAAAGGCTGGCCCCTATTCCTAAGCCCAGGAAGCTGCCCAGTAACCCTGTGCCTATCACCAAGAGCCAACAGGCAGGGCAAGGCAGAGAGAGAAGGGCAGAAACCATAACATCTGGTTTAGGGCACTATAATCCCTTTTATAATACCTTGGGCAAATCTCCAACAAAACCTCTAGTAAAGAAAACCAGCACAGGCATGGTTAATGAGAGGGGTGTGGCTGGCAAGCAGGACGAACCCAGAGGGAGAGTGGGATTAGGTTTACAGCATAAAATGAGCACAGGTGGAAACACTGGGGAGAAGATTGGAGAGAACACTCGGGAGAAGACTGTAGGGAGGAATGCAGGAGAGATACATGCCGTACTAAGCAGGAAAGCGCCTGCTAAGAGTTCTCTGTCCCAGACCATAGCTAAAGCACAGCTGGTCTTACAACCCTCCCGAGCTAATAGACTTCTGACTCCTAAGCAGAAGTGCAGGGGAGTAGAAAGACTTCCAGGGCAGGGCTGGCCGTTAGCTGTCCCTGAAGGGAGTTCTTACCCTGCCTCAGAAAGCGGAGATTCCCTAATGGAATTAGAGGGAGAGCTATCTGAAAGCAGTGAGATGGAGTGCAGTCTCGCAGTATGGGATCTTCTCGAGAATCACAGTTAACAAGGTATGAATGGGGGAGGGGAATGAAAGTGAATGTATCTTTGTGTAGCGTTCTTTCTCCCGTAGCAGAACTGTGAGCATGTGTGAATGAATCACTTAGAGCCTGAGAGGGAGGCCATGTAGATAAAGGGAAGGAGGTGAGAACCTTTAATTAACTTCCCCGAGAAGTGTAACGGAACTCAGAGACCTGACATTGTGTAACCCTGAAGAAGGGAACTTTCGGGAGGGGACTTACACCAGTCATAAAAGGTTGGGTTATATAAAGTTCCCTAGCCCCTACCCAGGAGCATAGGGTAGTGGGGGCATTGGACTTTGGGTGGGTTAGGTCACAGAGCTTCCTGAAGTATTTCCAAACAAAAGGAGCAAAATTAAGGAGAAAACGTTTTGGTTTATTTTTTTGGCTTTTCTGCCTGGGCAGCAGGCTGGACTGTATTGTAAGGAAGAAACCTTATGAAAGTATGTTTTGTTTTAAGTCTCCTCAGACCAGAGGGACTACTGGAACCCTAGTGCTGTGAACTAGGGGTAATAAAGATAAAAGCTGAACTTTACCAAGAACGCAGTCTCCACTAATTATTCTACTGCTTATCCAGTGGGAGTCCTCCTGGGAGCGCTCCGTCCTTACGCCTGGGGCGGGAGCCGGGTTGCCAGCGCTAGGCTTACCCCCGGCCCCTCCACAACGTCAAGGGTGGGTAGGTGGGGAGATACTTTCAATCTAAGTGGAATTGTTGGATATGTAGAAAGAGGGGGTGATATATGTCTTTGTCATAAAGTATAATTTGATACAATATAAGTGCTGTTAAAGTATAAAATGTCTGTACAATATGTGGCATTTATTTTTTGGCTTTAAAATGAATAAAGATATTTTTAAAACAAGAAAATCCTCTTTGGCTTCAGATCCTATTCTACAATACCTCCGGAACAGAGCACATTCTAGCTTGGATGTCTCTGTTCCAATCTCTATTTAGTATGAAATATGGCTCATAAAGTAGATATTCACCTGCTTAAATTTTAGAGGAGATAGCACCACAAAATAATTTTAGCTACTAACAATTTTCAACTTTGTATTTAAAAATTCATAATGTCATTTTTTATTAGATGAGTGTCTCTGAAACAGTTTTATCTCTGGCACACTAAATGGAGCAAATGTTTTTTGTGGCACATTATAACATTGCAAAACCAACAAAAAAATTTAATTTGAGAGTTATTTAAAGTTCTTTAAGCTATGTATGGATAATTGTAACAATGGTGAAACTAAAGTAGACAGAATGGAATTGCTAATCTATGCATTGGATGTGCTTGTTTTTGAGGGCAAATTAACTCAAAATAGGCTCGATTAGTCAAGTAAACATGCATTTCATTATTCACCATCTGCAGTTCTCTTTTTTCAATTTCATTTCTGTCAAAGCTGAAAATCCAAGTTCACAAAGATAAAAAGATCCAAAATGGTAACAAAGCCTTGATTGCTTTGTTGCTCAAGCTAGGATAACTACTGCATAAAAAATAAAAATAAAATTGCTCATTAGTTTTTAAGGACCAATCATGTCAAAGAATGATGCTTATTTGGGAAGTTGTATCCTTACGCACACAGACGCTCATAACATTGATAGATTCCTGCATATGTGAAGTACATGTCATCTATTCTAGTGTATACTTATGAAGGGAATTTAAAAAAATAAAGTAAAATTCTGGAATCTCTCATGGCACACTGAATCTCTCTGCGGTGTACTACTGAGCCGTGGCACACAGCTTAAGAGAAACTGTATTAGATACTACCTTTTCAGTTAATACTCAGCAGTAGTAATTTTAGTTGAGGAACTATGACGGGTAGGATCAAATGGAATTTGCTCCTGCCCCATGAACTACTAGACTACCAGGGATGATAGGTAGATGGGGGAGGGGGGTAGAGGGCTGCTGATGATGATCAGGGGGTCTTGATGGAGATCTGCTAGCAATTAAGTGGTCAGAAGGAAGCCTTGCTGATGATTGGGGGCAGGAAAGGGTCTTGCTAGTGATGGGGGGAGGGTAAAAGAGGATTCTGCTTGTGATTGTGGTGGGAGGCAGTTCTGCTAGTGATCAGGGATAGGAAGATGGTTTGGATCTTGTGGCACAAGAGGGAGAGGGAAGGAAAATGAAAACTATGTGGGTGCTGACTGCTATTCAATGCCAGTACCAACATAGCTAAGTGACCAAACTTAGTACGACTATTTATGTAGTCCTATTTGATCGCTTAGCTCTGCAGGTACCAGCACTGAACATTGCTGGCAATTGACTCCCTGACTCTATCTCCAGAATGTGTCTCTCCTGCCTAAAATAAAAATGTCTGGCTGATACTGAAATTTAGTGGCACTGCCCAGTTAAATGCCACTGAATATCAGCAGCCAGCCAACAAAGTGCAATTTAAGCAAGGGCCTTTCCTGCTCACTTAAATCACTTTGAATATTGACTAGTTTGTTCTTTATAACTATGATTGATACAGTACCACAACGTTTATGACAAGAGTACGGGCAGGTCAATTTCAGAAGCCATTAGTTTAGGCAACAAAGCTGTCTGAAAATTTCCTAACCTTACCCAGGAAAGGATGTGTGGGGTCAAAAGCGCACATATATATCTAGCTGGGTAAAAACATAAGTAGGCCCTGAGGTATGTTAAGGCTACAGGAGAGACTAATTCCCAAACTGGCACTGACATTACTAAGTCCACACACTCACAAGATGACAAAGTCTGAAACCATGTCCCAGGGAAGAAGAACAGAGTTGCCAATAAAGTTATACACTCAAAAAGAAAGTCGAGAAAAAAGGTACTCCAAGGCAGGAGATCTGGAAAGGAGAAGCCAAGCACCCCCCAAGCAAGCTGCATTGTTCCTAATTGTCTATAGCAACACCAGAACAGCAAAAAGGGATTGGATCCACAGAGGGCATTACAAGGAGGTAAAAAATGTAGTCATCTCTTATAAATGATACTGATGCAGACAGAGTGACAATCAAAACTGTAGGGGGTCAGCTTTCAAAGCAATTTAACCAGGCAGAAGATTTGTTGGAATCTGGATTTAACTCCTGTCTTCCATAGTAGCTCAAGGAAAGCCATGGTCAGGACCTCAGAGAGCTTACAATCTAACACTCCCCCGCTCCCTTTTTACAGAGCCGCGATAGCAGCTGCTGCTTGGCAAAAGCCCCGAAGCCCTTTAAATCTATGGGCTTCAGGGCAGTTACCACAGCGGCAGCTGCTAGAAGCGGCATTGTAAAAGAGGGGAGGGGTAGTTTGTATCTGAAGCAATGAAGGGTTATGAAATTTGCCGAAGATTGCAAGTAGAGGTGTTAGGATTTTAGCTGGGCTTCACTGGTTCTCATCCAATTGTGATAAACATGAGTTTTTTCTCTTACTCCATAGGATGCAGCCAAAGTTATTAAGGATGTTCAGAGAGTTAGCTGTTTAGGTGCCATTGGCTCATGCTCTAGTCCAGTGATTCCCAACCCTGTCCTGGAGGAACACCAGGCCAATCGGGTTTTCAGGCTAGCCCTAATGAATATGCATGAGAGAGATTTGCATATGATGGAAGTGATAGGCATGCAAATTTGCTTCATGCATATTCATTAGGGCTAGCCTGAAAACCCAATTGGCCTGGTGTTCCTCCAGGACAGGGTTGGGAACCACTGCTCTAGTCCTAGTGACTTGATGATGGATCTAAAAAGAAATTGGTTTTGTGCTTGTCTGGTAAGGGCCTCCAGTGTTATCCCCATGGTTGTTTTCAATGTGTCCAGCCATCTGATTGCAGGTTGCCCACTTCACCTGTTTCCTTCGATTCTCCCAAACATTTTGTCCTTCTCCAATGATCTTCCTCTTCTGACAGTGTGACCAAAATAAGACAGCTGTAACCATGATTTGGGCTTCAAGTGACATAGCCTGTTTGATCTCTTCCAGAATCGGTTCAGAGAAGTTATGGCAATTTGAATGGCTCTACTTAATGACATATTATAAACAGAACTGGTTTGAAGGACCAAAGAAGAACAGATGTTCCCCTTCCTTATAAAAGTGGGTATAAGGAGAAAGTTTGGAACTGCAAGCCAGTTTCAGAGGTGGGCAGATTAATGGAGAAATGCCAGTAGTACAGCATATATTGAATCTAGGAGATTAGAAAATCTGAGGAAGCATGGTTTTATCATTAGAAAGTCATATTAAGAAAATCTGATCAACTTTTTTACATGAACAGAGAGTTGGATCAAGACTGAGCAGTGGACGTTGTGTTCTTTAATTTCAGTAAAGCCTGTGACACTGTCCAACGTGGGAAACTTAAAGTGAAAAATCTAGTGCAGTGAAGCAAAAAAAAAAAAAACAGATCAACTGGGGTTTGCAGTATTTTGCCACAAATAAAATGGGAACACTGGGAGGACCTGAGTGTACTTCTTTAGCATTACATTGTATGAACTAAATATTCAAAAGCACTTATCCAGATAAGCAGCTGCCACTGTCCAGATAAGCATCCCGTCCCCACCCTATTTGTGGATTTTCAATAGCTCTATGGTAAATTCTACAGTATATATGGCAATTAAACAACTGGTGCCCCAAAAAAGCGCTATTCTACAAGCCACGCTTAACCCCGCTCCCTTTTACAAAGCTGCATTAGTCTAATTTATCGCCAGCCATGGCGGCATTAGCTCTGACATTCATAAAATTCCTATGAACGTTGGAGCTAATACCATCATGGCCGGTGATAAAAAAAAGCTTAACACGGCTTTGTAAAAGGGGGAAGGGAAATTAGGCACAGTTTATAGAATAGCACTTTTGCCTAGAAACTGCACCTAACTTTAGGCATGGCCATTTGCACCAATGAAAACATGAGCTTGATATATATCTTGGTGAGAGAGCATAACTAAAGTTTGGCATGGTTGCCCTTATTCTGTAATTATGCACGCAACTTAAAGGAATGCCCCAATCTGCTCATGACGACCATTTCTATGACGACCCTTTTTTAAACTCGTGTGTAAAATTTAGGTGCACTGTTAGCCCAATAAAAAGGGTATTACACATATTATTTTCCTTTGGTTTTATTTCTATTTAATTCTAGATATCATTTCACACATAACTTGATTGATTCTAATTAGTGCCAATAATTGCTTGTTAAAATGCCAATTATTGGTGCTAATTAACTTGTTATTCAATTAAATTGTGCTGCAAAATGAGTATACACCCAAATTTGTGTGAACAATTTTCATAGTTTTTAAAATAGAATTAGAAGGTACGTGAATTGTTCCAGAACATTCTAAGGACTTGCTTCCTAACTCTATAGCTAGTCAGCAATACTCAGCCAATATTCTCTAGATTCTATTTATGGTGCTTAAAATTGTGCGTGGAAATTTGGGTGTGTGCCCAATTTCCACACTCAATTTAATTGCATAATGAACCAATTAGCACCAATAATCGGGCACTAATAATCAATTATTGGCACTAATTGGCAACAATTAGAATTTACACTCGCACCTTCTTAGTCCGTATTTTATAAAGATGCAAACGTAAATTCAAGTGTGTGGGTCTGAAAAGGGAGTGTGGCCACGGTAGGGACATAAGCGGATCATGGGAGTTCCAAGAATTTGCTCAGGCTGTTACACAGAATACGCCAGGTTTCAGCTGGTATAAATACTGCCTCCTAAAATTTAGGTTTGGATCTGGGAGCGCTGTTTGTAGAATAGTGCTTAGTGCTCATTTTTTTCTTCGCTGATTTTTCAGCTCCGTCTATAGAATTTGGTCCTTTATGGATACTGCCACTGATAATTCTTACAGACTGACTATCTCAGAACAATCTGTATTGTTCCAAAGCAGTTTAAGGACATTCCGCCTGATAATACAGATAATCGGCAATATTCAGCCAATATCTGCATAACTTTGAAGATAAAGATAGGAGAGCTAAAAAGTTGCCCTAAGCAACTGCATAACTATCAGGATAGCTGCTGAATATTGCTGCCATTTCGTATAGCTAATGCTGTTCATTACTGAATATGTACTGTACAGTATTTTCAGTCCCAACACTTCTGCAGATAGCACTGCTGAATATATGAGGCCAATTTAATCTCTCTGGCCAGGGCTTAAAACAAAAGTTGACCGTGACTTTTGAATACTGACTTGTATATTTCTCTGTCTCACTGTAGTTCAGTGGTCTCAAACTCGCGGCCCACCAGGTACTATTTTGAGGCCCTCGGTATGTTTATCATAACCACAAAAGTCAAATAAAACAGTTTCTTGATCGTATGTCTCTTTAGCTATAAATGACAATATTATATTAAGACTTAGCCAAAAGGAAAGATTTATAAACTATAAAGAGTTTTACCTCATGCAAAATTGTCATTTCTTTAATAAGACATTAATTATGTTTTTTAGGCTCTCCAAGTACCTACAAATCCAAAATATGGCCCTGCAAAGGGTTTGAGTTTGAGATCACTGCTGTAGTTCATGAATATTCATTATAGAAAACCTACAAATTAGACTAGATGGTTAGGACCTGGGTTAGAAACATAGAAACATGACAGCAGATAAAGGCCAAATTGCTCATCCAGTCTGCCCATCCGCAGCATCCACTATCTCCTTCCCCTAAGACAGTGGTTGGCAAACCACGGCTCGCGAGCTGCATGCGGCTCTTTAGCCACTTGAGTGCAGCTCTGCTAGAGAATGCAACTTGTACAGCCCAGCTTCTCCCTCCCTCCGTTCTGTGCCTCTCTCCGGCAGGTAGTTTTCTGTCCGGCTCCCTAAAACTCATCCAAAATAGCTAGCTCCCTTGCTGCAGTCGTCCGCGGGTGGTGTCGGCTCCCTGCGCACAATCTGCGACCATATCAGAAGCATTCCCTCTGATGTCACGACGTCAGAGAGGCGGCTACCGAATCAGCCGCGAATCACACGCGAGGAGTCGATGCCACCCACAGACGACTGCAGCAAGGGAGCCAGCTATTTTGGATGAGTTAGATTCTAACCCAGACAACCAAGGCTTAAAGTTCCTTCTGAATGAGTTGTAAGTAGGAAAAATAATTTCCATGTGAGATGTTTTGGCAATTAGGGCTCCATCAGCACTAAGGATGGCTCTATGAGAGTAGAGATAATGGTTTTGGCGTTGCATGGAACACCAGAAAGAGAAAGGAAGAAATGGTAGACCTGGGGGAGGGAGGCAGGCAGGGGGAGAAATGGGGTGGGAGGCAGTTGGGAAGAGAAAGGGAGAGAAGTTGGATCTGGGGATGGAAGGGAGTTAGGGAGAAATTTTTGGCCTGTGGCCATTTCATTGTTCAGCCTCAAGGGGAGGAGGGAAGAAGAAAAACAGAAAAGAGAGGGAGCAAAATGTTGGACCATGGGGATAGAGGAGGAGAGATGGACCCATGGGAGGGCAGGAGGGAAGAGAGCTGAGATAAGAAAGGGGATGGAAAGAAAGGGACAAGGAGTTATAGCCTGACCAGTGGAGAGAGGGAGGGGGATTCTGAAAGTGGTGAGCCATGTGGATAGGAGATGAGTGAGAGAGCAGTGAGTACAGTGGTAGAAATGTGGTAATGGGGAGTAGATATCAGGAGATAGGAGGCTGGGAAAGGAGATGAGAAATGGGAGAGCTAGGGACTGATAGAAGATGGAGAACTGAGAGGTAGCTGAACATTTAAAAAGAAGGGTGAGAAAGAAGGCAAGATTTGAGTGGACAGAGGCAAAAAAGAAAAGAAAAAGTTAAGAAAGCTGAAAGGGAAAAATCAATACGTTGGAGACAAGCATAAGGAGGAAATGGAACAAGAAAGGAGAAAAAAATGAACAGCAAACACTGGAAAGAGAATTATCTGAAGATAGACAAAAAGCAGAAAGAGAAAATGGGACAAAGATGATGGGAAAACAAAATATCCAGGCAACAAGGTAGAAAAAATTGTTTTATTTTGAATTTATTAGCTTTGGGATATGTGTATCACAATTATTTCTGTATTCAGTGGCAGTCATATACAGCTGATTTAGGGGAGGGACTGGAGCCCAAAATTAGTAGATGGGCACCATAGTTTCTCCCCGCCTGAGTGCAATTTACAAATACTTGAGCTATTGGGGATTCCCAAGCCCTGCCACCTGAAGACATCTTCCTTCAGTTTGGCAACCCAAAATCTCCAAGCTTTACAGCCAATGGCAATATCCTCAAGCTGCCACTGCATTCATGCTTGCATGAAAGCCAAGATATTGGGGGGGGGGGGGGAGCAGGGAGGAGGGAAGCCAGCAGCTCTGCAATATTGCTGCCAACTGCAAAACTTGGGAAGTTGGAGGGGAGGAGGTGGCCGTCAGTTGGTGAGGCTTGGAGATCCCTACTAGCTACAGCAAGGGAGATATTCAAAAAAGCAGTAATATTTACCCTGACTGAACGATCCTCCATGTGCGCCGCTGACAGCTGATGCAGCATCCCCGCTCTGATGAGGCCATTGTTCACATTAAATGCGTGTTTTGTCATATTTTTATTTTAATATAAAAACTATTTTTTTGTCAATGAGATTATGATGATGACTAGTATTTTAGCCTGTTACATTAACGGGTGCTAGAATATATGTCTGTCTGTTTTTATTTCTGTCTTTCTCTCCCTACCACTGTCTTTCTTTCTGTCTGTGTCTCTCCCTGGCCCCCTTTGTCTGTCTTTCTGTGTCTCTCCCTGCCCCTGTGTTTTTCTTCTTTTCTTTCTGACTCCCTTCCTCCCGCTGTCTGTCTTTCTTTCTATCTGTCTCTCTCCCTGCCTCCTATGCAGCAGCATTTCTCTGCCCCCACTTCCCTGTGCAGCAGCCACAGCAGCATTCCCTCCCCTTCTATTTCCCTGTGCAGCAGCATTTCCCCCACCCTACTTCCCTGTACAGCAGCAGCATTCCCTCCCCCCACACCACTTCCCTGTGCAGTAGCAGCATTTCCCCTACCCCCCTTTCCCTTCCCGAGGTCTGGCTAGCTCCCTTAGTCCCTTACCACCACCACCCCCCCTTCCCTTACTGCGGTCCTGACAAACCTGCCGATTCCAGCAGCGTTTGCAGTACTCTACACACGCTGCTTCGGGAGCTTCTACTGCCCTGATTTACTCTGGCACGTCCCTGATGACATCATCAGAGATGCAGCAGAGCAATTCAGGGCAGTAGAAGGCCCCGAAGCAGCGTGTGTAGAGTGCTGCTGGAGTTGGCAGGTTTTGAGTCGGAAGTCTTTTCCGACGCTAGTGAGGTTCGAAAATAAACTTTGTCAATCTGGCCGGATCCGGCAAGCCCGCTGCGAGAGAGAGAGAGAGAGAGAGAGAGAGAGAGAGAGAGAGAGAGAGAGAAAGAGAGAGATGTGTGGTAAGCGCGCATGTGCACTCTGCCGACCACGGAACTACATATCAGGCAACACACCGATAAGAGTGCGCATGCGCGGCTAGGGTTTTATTTAATGTTAGTAGCTAGTTTAAACCGACTACTAAAAACATGGTTCTTGAAAAGAAATTTGGCTCTCAAAAGAAATCTTAATTGTTGTACTGCTGATCTTTGGCTCTTTTGACTAATGAGTTTGCCTACCAATGCCCTAAGAGATCCCATGTGTCTGTCCCATGCTTTCTTGAATTCAGACACAGTTTATGTTTCCACCACCTGTACCGGGAGACTATTCCATGCATCTACCACCCTTTCTGTAAAAAAGTATTTCCTTAGATTACTCCTACCTCTTAACTTCATCCTAGGCCCTCTCATGCCAGAGTTTTCTTTCATCTGAAAAAGGCTCACCTCCTGTACATTAATGCCATGGGGATATTTTAAACGTCTCTATCATATCTCCTCTCTTTCGCCTTTCTTCCAGAAAATCATGGTTGGTTATCAAACCTGTTTTGTGGGAGCAATACTCAAGTGCTAGTGTCTCCCTTCCCATATTTTACTATGGACAATAAGTTCCCTGAAGAAAGATTAACCCTTCTGAAGGGTGAGAAATTCAAAATATAGGGCTAGATTCATCAACCTGCCCGATCGGGTCCAATCCTGTCAGGTCCGACGAATTTTGGAAGCTAAAATATGCAGATGGGGGCGATCGGAGGAACGCCTCTATCTACTGGCACGGATCGCCGTTGTTGATCCCTGCGCATGCGCAGACCATCTGTAGATGGTCTGCGCATGCCCGTCCAAGCCGCAACCTTTTTTTAAAATTTTAACTTTCCTTATTTTTTTTTTTACTAGTTTTTTGCCCTGCTAGCCTGGCTAGCCGGGCTAGCAGGGCGGGGAAGGGCAGGAGTTTATACTGCATAAGATAAGACTTTTCACAGCTACAGGGAGTCATGAGATTGTGCTGAATGAAGCAGTATGGGGCAGAGCAGGACGGCATTCGAGAGACACGGGGCAGAGCAGGGCGTCATTCGGGGCAAGGCAGGAGATAAGATATCTGGGCAGAGCAGGAGAGATTGCAGAGCAGGGTCGGAAAGATGTTTTCGACTGGTCCCCAGCAGTCGCTTCTTCAGTTGATCGCCCAGCCCAGTCGGATGTGAAATTTTGTGTTGTGAATCGCGTCCCTGCCTACTTTGCATGTGTTTCACCTCATTTGCATGCACGGATCAGAGGATAGTCGGCAGAGAGGTAAGTGAATCGGGCCGGAGGGAAATTTTGTCACTACGGGGGGTCGCAAACCGATCGGTACACGATCAGTTTGCTTTGTGAATCTAGCCCATAGTCTAAGTAACTCCTAAAGTTGTCTGGGCAAACACTGACCTCAGGAAGAGTTATTTGCATATGCATACCTGCAATGTGGACAGAAATCCATTAAAGGGATGGAACTTTTATACTGCTTTTTTCTGTGTGGTTTACACAATCCAAGCAGTTTCCTTATTTTTCAGGCAGATACTTATTTTGTACCTGGAGCAATGAAGTGTTAAGTAACTTGTCCAGAGACACAAGGAGCTGTAGTGGGAATTGAACTCACAACCTCAGGGGGCTGAGGCAGCTTGCTCTAACCACTGTACCAGTCCTCCACACTAGCATGTAAACTCTGCTGTCTAGCTTATTTTTTCCTGAAGCAACACGTGTCCAGTTTTAGTAGAGTGCATGTAAATGTGTACTTGCAATGCATGCAACTCTATCTCAAGCATAGTCCCTGTGGATATCCTGAAAACTTGAATGACCAGCCCCCAGGACAGGTTTGAGAGCTTCAGATTTACATTCACTTCACTTACCAATGCAAAATCAGTTGTTCATTTATTTACTTTAGTTAAATCCAGTTTCCAAGAAAAGGAACTAGCAATCCATTATAATGCTGTCCTGCCATGGTATTCCAGGACACCTTTGTCTTCAAAAAAAATACTTCAATTTCTTTCAAATGTTCTCTGTGCTGTGAATTTCAGTCCATAATTACTTTCCACGGTTGGTTCACAACGTCACTAAGCAGCTGATAAAAGGCAACGGCATCGGGACGATTTTCAAGATGAAAAAAGGGCTTTTTTATTGGAACTGATAACTCTCACTAAAGACTTCAGGCTCTTGTTATATACATTTGAAGGGCTCATAATTTCTGCATTATGAATGTTCAACCAGCATAATTTCCTGCCGGAGAATCATGTATGCCTTGGTACTACCACTCCCATTGTCATTGTCGAATAAACAGCTTTTGACATGTTTTCAATATGATTACATTGGAACAAGTGGGTTGTGATTGATAACCTAATATACCAGGCATGCAAATCATCAATCACTAGAAGTATATTAATTATTCAATGTAACAGACTAATGCAAGAATCAATGATGGGAGTGAAGAAAAGACACTCACAGTTCCCAGTAGAATCCGCATGAGATAATGAAAAAGGAATACTAAATAATCTCAGCCCATAATCATCTGTTTAATAAAGTTCATTTATTTGGCTGTCAGAAACATGAGCAATTATTTTTTTTAAAACGTGTATTAGAAAAAAAAATTATATATATATATATATATATATATATATATATATATACATACATACACACACGCTTATTATGCATATATTTACAGGGCAAAAGTAATTTATGTTGAGAAGTGACTAGATTTTAGATTAACACAGAAGTGCAACTGTGCATCTATGATGGAGTAGAGAAATATAAATGAGATTCAGAAAGTCTGCTGTTTTTTTTTTATTCTATTCTCTATAATTTGTTTCCTTTGCCAGTTTTAATGAAAACATCTATGTGAAAAAAAAAATGGAATAAACAAAATGGAAAGCCAGGGAAAACTTTGGAAACAGTACACTGCAAAACTGCCTTTTGATTTGGAAGTGTTAATAAAGCTTTATATATCGTTCTTGGGTGTTTTAGAGAATGAAGCAGTGTAAGTAAATTAAATGTTAAATTAAGGCTTCAAGTGTTGAACTGATTACAAAGTGAAGGCAGACTACATTTAATAATGGAATAGACAGAGCTGTCTTGCTGGGAAATTGAAGGCTTATGCCAAGTGCTTTTATATCAGTGTAGGATGGGGACCTAAGGTTTATAAATAATAAACGCTCAGACTGCTTTAAAAAAAAAAAAAAGTGTCAGGTAAAATCAATGTAAGCAAGAAATGAAAATGAAATAAAAGGAAGAAAGTCACAATTAGTCAAACATTTTCCTTAGAGGTTATATAGAAAGAAATCGCCAACAGAAAAATTCCATACACTCTTTCCTGTATTATCTTTAAAATATAAATGGATTCACTGAATTTAGTAAGCCCTTAGTAGGTTTAAATGGCATTTTACCCTCATGTATATCTCTATGGTATTCACTAAGGGGCTCATAATCAAAACATCCAGATGTCCAAAAACCCACCTAAGTTGGCACTTGGATCTAAGTGTCAATAATCCAAACCCTTTTCATGGATGTCTAGCAAGACATTTCTCCTGCTGTGTGTCCAGAGCTCAAATGGGTGTATTGGTAGGAGTGTTATGGACAGGCTCTGGCCAGGCTTAGACTTAGATGTCCTGCAGGGATAATCAAATGTTTTGGCAGACATCCTAGACGGAACTTAAAAGTTTTGAGTTAGACCTGTTTTAAAAGGGTATAAGTGTTAAAAAAGAAACAAAGTGACCACATAACCACTGCAGAGTTAAAGACCCACACACATTTTTCCGTGCTCACTGACCCCCTCATACACCACAAAGATCAGAATGCAAAAGTTCAGCAGCACCTGGTATAGGAAAGCCTAATAGACGTGCACGCAGGTGTCTTAAGTAGCCTGGTGGGTGGGCTAGTGAACCATAGAGAGGAATAGCAAGTCCCATAAGCCACTCTAACCACACCTTTATGGTGGAAAGTGTGAGCCCAGCAAAACCCACACAGAATCTACTGTACTGCCATATAGGTGGCACTTGCAGCCATAAGGGCTTTTAGGGTGGTAGTCAGGTGGTACTGAAGGTTTTAGAGGAGTTTTTGAGGGCTCACCCTACGCTAAAAGGGGGTTCTGGAGAAATATGTTCCTGGTACCCTTTATGTGAAGTTCACAGCAGTGCCCTCTAAGATGTCTCACTGCCCTGTTGGAATGTCTGCGTGGCCAGTCCATTAAGATGCTGGCTCCTCCCACATCCAAATGGGTTTGAGTTAGACGTTTTGAACATAGGCGTTTTTGTATTTGAAAATGGCCACAAAAGATAGACGTCCTAAGGGCCAAGATGTCCAAATAGGGCATTAAAAAAAAAAATTGGACGTCTAGCGGTTTCAAAAATGGATGTTTCCCCACCCTGATATTTGGACCTCTTGCTGGAAACATCCAAAGTTGGACTTAGATGCACTATTGAAAATGCCTCTCTAAGGCTATTACACATATTGCATGTTCATGAAGAATTAAACAAGTGATTTTTTTTCCAGTCTGTTAAATTGTTTAACATGTGCAGCTCTTATGTAGGTGCATTTTTTTCTTTACAGAAAACTAGATACCATTTGGTGACATCATGTAAGACGGGAAAGATGATTTTTCCTTCTCAGTTGCCCATGAAAGTTTTCCAGCTGTGCATCCCTAATAAAGTGAATCTCACTTCTACAAACATAATTCCTTTGTAGGTGTCCTCTGCTGTAATTAGTAAGGGCACTGTTTCTGTGCAGCTCATGCCAAAGGTGGCATCAAATCTGAATGTTATGTAGTGTGATAGAAAAGTTCTTTTTTTTTTCCTGGAAAGATAATCTTCTTTGGCAAGAGCAAAGTGGAAATGTCCAATCAGATTGGTGCACAAAAAAGTGTCTTTCAATTCATCTGATAAATCCAAAGGTCTTTATTAATCCAAAATAGCTCATACATCCAAAGCAACTCAACGACTCGACATGATCATATTTCGGCCACCCGGTCTGCATCAGGAGTCTTAGGAGTCTTTGGGTATCAAATGGTCTGAAATGGTCTAAAGCAAAACAAACAAACCAAATCTGCTCCGAATCTGTAACACCACAAAATAACACGGCCTTGTAGTGAAGGAAAACTTGGTTGTGAAAGGCAGAGTTTAAAAAGACTCCTAAGACTCCTGATGCAGGCCGTTGAGTTGCTTTGGATGTATGAGCTATTTTGGATTAATAAAGACCTTTGGATTTATCAGATGAGTTGAAAGACACTTTTTTGTGCACTAATCTGATTGGACATTTCCACTTTGCTCTTGCCTGTTTGATTTTTGTGGAATTGTTTCCCCTGTTTTATTGTAAAG
Source organism: Geotrypetes seraphini (assembly GCF_902459505.1). Lineage (NCBI taxonomy): Eukaryota > Metazoa > Chordata > Amphibia > Gymnophiona > Dermophiidae > Geotrypetes > Geotrypetes seraphini. The sequence continues at coordinate 166,556,454 of NC_047089.1, read as the reverse complement.
ATAATCTTCTTTGCCATCTATAAAAAATTGTGTTTGGTTTGATTTATTAACTTTGGCCTCTTATACTAAGCTGCGGTAGAGGTACTAAATGCTCCAACGCTCTTAGGAATTCTATGAGCGTTGGAGTATTTAGGCCCAAATTCTGTAACCAGCGCCTAATGTTAGGCACCTATTTTGGAGGTGCCTATCTAAATTGAATAACAAGCCCAATTAAGCTTTTTAATCAGCACTGATTGAAACATAGGCACCTATCAAGAAAAAAGGCGCCTCTAAAACTTTAGGCGCCTCTACAACAAGGCACCTCTAAAACTTTAGGCAGCCTTTAAAAATCTAGGCGCTATGCATGTTAGGCGTGGGGTGGCTATGTGTTAGGCGCGTTCTTACAGAATCACTGCTCTTAAGCGCTCAGCTAGGTGCCTAACTTTTAAGGGTGCCTAGAGCTGGCCTATTTAATGGGCGCCTCCAAAATAGGTGCCCAAATAGGTGCCGCTCAGCGTGATTCACTAAACAGCACCCAATTTTACTTAAATCACGCTGAACAGTGCCTAATTAGGCGCCTAACTTTTGGGAGCTTCTTATAGAATTTGCCCTTTAGTGCTCCAGGTTGGGGTAGAAACCTCTACCACAGCTTAGTAAAAAAAAGGGGGGGAGGGGGGTTATAACTGCCCAGTACTAAAAGTTTAGGAGCAGTTTGCATAAAAATCATTAATTTATATACTGTATACAATAACCTAAGAACAAGCACATAAATAATACTATAAACAACAACAATAAAATAAGTCAGAATAAAAAGAAAATACAATTTAACTGACCTCTAAAAAAAAAAATCCTTAGCATGGATCAAATGTTAGAAAACATTTAAGAAAACAACCAAGGACCATATTCTATAAATGGCACCTTAACTTAGGCTGGAAAACTCGTATATAGGTATAGCCGATATTCAGTGCAGTACCTGCAGAACTAAACCAGGCAACATTAAGCAGTCTTGTCCAGTTCACTATGCAGACACCTGCGCTGAATATTGTCAGTGGCAGCATAACTTCTGGGTAGGTCCCAGCCATTAGTGCAAGAACAAATGTTCCATGCCCAGTGGCGTGTGGTCAGGGCCTTCAGGGGATTCATCCCACCCCTTAAAGGCCCTGAGGACACTGCTCAGAATTTTATTGGTTGAGCAGGCAATAGGCAGATGCTGCTCAGCCAATCAAATTCAGATCAGTACTGTCAGGACCTTCAGGGGGTTCAGAGAATCCCCAGCCCAAGAGCCCTGCTTTCTTTTTGTTTGTTTTACTTTTTGTTTGATGTACTTTGACTAGTTGAGCAGGCTGCCTACTCAACAAATCAAACGGTACCAAGCAAAAAGTAAACAAAAAAATTAAAAAGCAGGGCTATAGAGCTGCAGATTCACTGAATCCCCTGAAAGCCTTCACTGCACGCCAATGTCCATGCCTCAGCAGGTAGAAGATGCCAATGCAAGTAAAGCAGGATCTACTCTAAAAGTTCAATAACAAAGTAGATGATGGCAGATAAAGACCTAAATAGTTCATCCAGTCTGCCCTAACAATGATACTTAGGGCTCCTTTTACTAATGCGATAGCATTTTTAGCACGCAGAGAATTGTCGCGTGCGCTAAACGCCAGCTCAATGCAACAATTTAGCACGTGCTATAACCACTATCGCAGCTTAGTAAAAGGAGCCCTTATTGTCAGTTCACGATTAAACTATACTACATATACTTGATCCTGATTTTTCTTTGCCATTTCAGGATGCAGAATGAGGAAGTCTGCCTGGTGCTGTCTTTATGTTCTGGTGTTGCCCTTGAAGTCCGCTCAAGCACATCTTAATCTGTCTTGCTATACACAAGACACAGAGCAATAGAAGTCTGCCTGGTGGAAAACTGGAACGCTCTTCCGGAAGCTGTTATAGGGGAAAACACCCTCCAGGGATTCAAGACACAGTTAGACAAGTTCCTGCTGAACCGAGACGTATGCAGGTAGGGCTGGTCTCAGTTAGGGCACTGGTCTTTGACCTAGGGGCTGCCGCGGGAGCGGACTGCTGGGCATGATGGACCACTGGTCTGACCCAGAAGCGGTAATTCTTATGTTCCTAATGCTCCATCGACTTGAGTTGCCCTCAAAGCACACACACCAGCAAATCCTATTTTGAATTGTCATACATGGGACATAGACCATAAAAATCTGTTTGGCCCTGGCCTTAGTTCCGCATAGTCAGACTCTCCATCTAAGCACCACTCAACACAACACATATGCAGTCTTTTAAGTTTTATTTTTATACTATCTTCTTTCTAATTTGGGATCTTCTGTGTTCATAAGAACATAAGACTAGCCATACTGGGTCAGACCAATGATCCACCTAGCCCAGTATCCTGTTTTCACAGTGGCTAATCCAGGTTACTACCTGGCAAAGCCCTCGATAGTAGCAACATTCCATGCTACCAATCCCAGGGCAAATATTGGCTTCCCCCATGTCTGTCTTAATATCATACTATGGATTTTTCCTCCAATAACTTGTCCAAACAATTTTTAAACCCATCTACATTAACCGCTTCTGGGAATGCATTCCAGAGCTTACTTATTTCCTCTTATTGGTTTTAAAAATATTTCCTTGTAACTTCATTGAGTGTCCCCTAGACTTTGTAATTTTTGATGGATTAAAAAATCGATTCACCTGTACCCGATCTGTACCACTCAGGATTTTGTAGATTTCAATCATATTTCCCCTCAGCTATCACTTTTCCAAGCTGAAGAGCCCTAACTTCTTTAATCTTTTCGCATATGATAGGCGTTCCATCCCCTTTATCACCTTGACCATTTTTCTTTGAACCTTTTCTAATTCCACTATATCTTTTTTGAGATACAGCGACCAGAATTGAGTGCAGTACTTAAGATGAAGTTGCACCATGGAGCAATACAGAGGCATGACTCTCAGAGAAGGAATCTATCTGATCTATAGAGCTAAAGTGAAAGACTTGGAAAAGCTGAGGCAGGTTGGCAGAGAAGTATGTAAAGGAAATCTTTAGAGATATAGTAGCAAAATTCACTTCATTCTAATAGCCTCTATGTTGTTATGGAGGAGGAAGATTACCTGGAAGGAGTGCATCACCTTAAAGTGGCTGGAAGTGAACCTATAGCTAGAATCTGCCATCCAGAGGATGTGATATCCTTCTACATTAAGACTTTGCCTTCAGAGGGTTTTATAATGCAAAAAAGTTTGACCATGTTTCCCCTCTCTTGAAAGACACGCATTGGTTACCCATTGGTCATAGGATCATGTTTAAAATAATGTTTCTTATTTTTAAAACATTAGCATCTAATGAACCTCAATTCATATCCAAATTATTAATTCCTTATAAGCCAAAACGTTCACTGCGATCATCGGAACAAAATCTACTTTCCGTACCCTCATTAAAGATTATTGGGACTAGAAGACTGGATATTTTTACAGTTATGGGCCCTCAATGGTGGAATACTTTACCACAGTATATTCGATCTGAACTAGATATTGTTAAATTTAAAACACTTTTAAAGACTTATTTATTTAAAGATGCCTACGATTTTTCTTAAATATTTTGAAATTTTTCTCTTACATGGTGCTCTGGTTTTATAATACCCTTCCTATTGTTCTTTCCTTTTTTTTAACTATACCCAAATATTGTAACTTTTATCCCCATTCCTTAATCTCATGTGTGTGTTCTTTTAATTTTGTAATTTGAATTATTTTGTAAGTTTCTTCTATTTAAATTGTAATATGTACATCGCCTAGAATCTGTAATAGGCGATTCATCAAAAACTGAATAAACTTGAAACTTGAAACTTAAAGGGCTAGGACAGATGGTTTAGTTGCTGATTTAATCATTAGGCATTTTCATAGCTGGTTGACTGGTGGATTTAAGGATTACATGGTCAATTGTCTGCCTGTTGCAAAGGTGTTGGGCCTCATGCATCACCTATGTAGGATGACAAACAGTATCAGTGAAGAGCTAGTATTCTTGGTGCATGCAGGTACCAATAATATAGGAAAGACAATCTATAAGACAATAATATAGGTAAGACAATCTTAGACTTTTAGGTAGAAAGTTAAAATCCTGAATCTCTAGGGTACCATTTTTACAAATGTTCCTTGTTTCAAGCACAGGACCCCAGAAAGAAGCAAAGGTCCAGAATCTCAATTCATGGCAATATTATGGTGCAAAAAAGAAATATTTAGATTTGTCAGAAACTAGGCAAAATTATTTTTTTTTTAATTTTAATTTTTTTATTGTGTTTTTCCCAATTGTACGTACAAAATTCAACATTCTGAGAAAAGAAGGTACATAAGGAATTATTTCAATCAGATGGAATTAACTAGGATAAAACTAGGTTTCAAGTACTGATCTTTAAAAAGGGACAGAGCAACTTTTGAACTGGAATCTGTAGGAAAACTGACAGTCTCTCAGGTGATCATGTTTTGGACTAAAATGTCTACAAGATTCTGGCCAAAAGCTGATTTAGTCCATGAGAATTTCAATAAAGAACAAGATAGAAATCATTATATCAGCTGCTACACAGATTGTGAATGCAAATAACATTCTTTAAATTGTCTGCATGGAAAGGCCTGAAGTCTAAAAATAAGATGGAAGAGTTAAAATGTATGGCAGTAAATGAAAATTTAGACATAACAGGCATTTCTGAGACATGGTAGAAAGAGGACAACCAATTGGATATTGTAATATTAAGATGCAAATTATTTTGAAATGATAGAGTTGATCAGCTTGGTGGAAAGGTGGTGATATTTGTTAAGGAGTCAAACGTGATAAAGTTCTGTAAGAAACAAACCCCCTCTTTTACGAATGCATAGCGCAGTTTTTAGTGCCGGCAGTGGCAGTAACTGCTCCGATGCTCATAGCCCCCAGAATTCAGCACCGAGCTGTTATGATTTATTTAGGCTTTCTCCCAACTTTTTAAATAGCTAATTACCATTATTATGTTATTGTACTGAATCATTAATTGAAAAAATTAGGCCCCCTTTTATTAAGTCGTGTTAGTGTTTTTTATTGCTGGCCAGTGTGGTAAAAGCACCAACATTCATAGGAATTGTATGAGGGTAGGACTGCTTTTACCACAGTGGCCGACGATAAAAAAAAACCCCTAACATGGCTTCATAAAAAGGGCCTTAAAAAATAAAGTTTTAAAAAAATTATCTGTGTGTGAAGAGAAGGAACATACTAGTGGGAATTCTTGTACTACTGTCCACTGGGATCAGATTAAGTGACAGTAAAATGCTAATAGAAATAGGAAGGCTAACAAATGTAGTAAGATTAATAATAATATGAGGTTTCAATTATTGGCTCCCCCCCAAAAAAAAAAAAAAATACACACACACAGGAATGACAGAAAAAAATAAAAATAAGTTTGGTCATTAATAAAGATTGTTGAGTGAAACTAAAATAATGCATTCACACTTTACTTACAATATGCCTCAATTACCCCAATATTGATTGAGTAACTCTTTTATTGGGACATGCCAGGGAAGTAAATTTTCTAACATTATAAATAACTGCTTAAGGAGCAGCTGGTCCAGAAATCAGCCAGAGGGGATATACTTTAGATTTAGTCCTTAGTGGTAAATAGCACCAAGAGCCAGAGGTAATGGTGGTGGGGACTTCATTACATGATTCATGGAGAACCATGACTGGGATATAATTATACTGGGCTATAATCTGTTCAGGAAAGATAAGGGAGGGGAAAAAAAGGAGGGGGAGTAAAATTATATGTTAAAGATCAAATTAAAGCCATATAATTGCAGGTCCTATAGGGTAAAGAAGAGGCACTGTGGGTCAGTTTGAAAAGAAGGACTGGAAAATGTATTTATATTGGTGTGATATACAGGCCTCCATCACAGATAAAAGAAGTGGGCAGAGATTTAATTGAAGACATTCAAATTATAGCTGTAAAAGGATGTTACTAGTAGGCAATTTTAATGTGCCAGGTCTTAATAGAGGTATCCTTATTGTGGGGTCTCCTAGAAGTAGGGAGATTCTGGATTCTCTACAGGGAGAACTGTTCCAGTAGTAGTTGGTAATAGAAGCCTTACAGGATGGGGGCCATAGTGCTTAGAATTGGAGAAAGTATTTCTGATATTACAATGGGTGATCATTTGGCATTCAATGATCACCAAATGGCATGGTTTAATATTAAGAGAGGTGTAGAGAGGTTTTTAGGCTTCAAATAAACCTAACTTTGTTCAGATGAGAAATTACATCAAAGAGTTGACTGGATGGGAATATCCAGTAGGAAAGCAGTGAGTAAAACTGAAAGGAGCTATCATGAGGGCAACAAATCATTTTTTTAGGAAACTAGTAAAAGTAAGAGGAAAAGAAAGCCACTTTGGTTCTCAGAAGTAGTGGCTGAAACTAGCTAAACTACAAAACATTGCAGAAAGAGGAAAACAGACACACTTTTCTGGAAAAATTCAGAGAAGCTGGTAGAGTAGTCTGGAAAGCAAAGATAAAATTGGGGGACAAGATGTTTTTTGTTTTTTTTTAGAAATATAGTTTGAAGAATAGTTTGAAGAATGGTCCAGAATTTGGCAGCTTAGAGTTAATGCTAAGAAATGTAGCACCATGCATTTGGGCTGTAAAAACCTGAGGGAACATTACAGTTTAGGGGCAAAGAACTTTAGTGCCCAAAAGAGGAGCAGGACTAGGATGTAATGTAATGTAATGTAATTTATTTCTTATATACCGCTACATCCGTTAAGTTCTAAGCGGTTTACAGAAAATATACATTGAAATTATAAGTAAGAAAGGTACTTAGAAATTCCCTTACTGTCCCGAAGGCTCACAATCTAACTAAAGTACCTAGAGAGTAATAAAGAAGTGAAAAGTAGAGATAGAGGTAAAATAAGAAAATAAACATTCTAACAAGATTGTATTAAACTTAGTACTTTGGAAGGTAGAGGAGAGAAAGGAATAGATGCAGAAGGAGGAATCGTTGTACAAAAGAATTCTGGAGAAATTTAAATGATAGAAATAGAACAAAACAAAAACAATGAATAAGATTAAGAATAATTCATAAACTGGAAAAAAAGAAAAATAAAACAATGTCTACAATCCACGGTTTCGGCTTCGGTGATGAAGTGGAGCAAGTCAGTTCTGGAGGAATGATGATGATCCCAGAGAAAAGACCTCTCCAGGGAAGAGGCCTGGCTGATAGTCCCAGGATGCCCACATCTCCTCCTCTGCGATGTTCTCCCTCATGCAATCCTCCCCATGACATACTGCCCGCGCTCCTGCCGCCACCCTGAACGGTTGCTCCAAGGAGACTGCCCTAGATGAGGCCTGTGGTGACTGTCAGAGTTCCTCTTCTGCTGAAAAGTTACTTGGCGCCAATCTTGGTGCGTGCTGGCGCTGCAGGAGCTGGGGCTGACAGGGAACCCTCCGCTATGCTGTTGCTGCGTTCCCCATAGCGACACCGGCAGGAAACTTTAGAGAGCTTTGGAGACGCTGGGATTTCGGGGCAGAAGCCCACAGACTCCGGGCCGGACAATCGCCAAACAGGCCTCTGCCACCGGAGCCGGGTGTGCAGGAGACAAGCGGAGGCGGCGAAGAGGACCGCAACGACCAAGGATGTGATCAAATGTGATGATCTTAAGGTGGCCAAAGTAGAAAAGGCGATGGCGAAAGCTAAAAGGATGATTAGATGCATAGGGGGAGGAATGGCCAGTAGGATAAAGGCAGTAATGATGCCCATGTATAAGATTCTGGTTAGACCTCATTTAGAATGTTATGTTAAGTAGCATTTATATTCTGCCAATTTCCCTTGAAAAAATGTCCAAAGCAAATCACAATCTATGATTTTTCAAGTATAAATCAATATTGCAAAGAAAGACGTAAAGCATATCACAACAAATATTTCCTAAATAAGTTTTCAAATTATGATGAAAAAGAGTATACAGTATATTCAAATTTTGTTTTAAATCCATAGGAAGGGAAGACCAACTCTGTACTGTCTGATTACACATTGAACTATTCAACTCTCTTTAATATATATAAAACACACAATACTGCTGGAAAAAAGGCTAAACAAGATTTTTTAGCTCGTCAGGCAGATTTTATTTATTTATTTACAGTAATTATAGACCGCAAGTCTAACAATCCTAAGCAGTTTACAACAATAAATCATCCATATATCTAACATACATACATTATGAACCAACATAAATCTGCTAAATATCATACAGCTAAAACTTTTCAGCTTTGATCAGTACCTTATGTTCTATAAAACTGAATATTCTGGAGTTAAACCCTCAAATATCTAAAAAAAACAATGCATGCTAATTTAAAAACAATCCTTGCTCTGATCTGAAACCGATGCAGCCATATCAATATAGGAGATGCCTCATCAAATTTTTTCATAATGGAAAATTATTATTGCTTCAGCATTTTAAAGAATCTGCAATTTGGACTGTAAGGAGCACTCATGGGCTCATCCATGGGTGGATTAACTTGGCTGAGCACGCATGAGCAGGTAGAGGAAGGTAGGTAAAGGGTTAATGAAGGGTGGGGGAATTTGGGCATATACAGGTGAGCGGGTGGGTTGTGATTGGAGAAAAGAAGAGAGAGGTGGGACCGTGAGGTGGGAGAGAGAAAGATTAATTTTGGTGGGGTTATTCTAAGGGAGGAAGGGCTGGATAGAAGGGTGTTAGGATGAGATATATAAAAAATTTGTGAGTGACTTTTGGTGCTACTTTGCGTGAACACAGGGTTTGCGGTGGTGGTAGTGGCATAGGGAAACATTCCTATCTGGTGCAACTTTCATCTGCTGTCCTGCAGTTGTGGTAGGAATATTGCTGGCGAATGGCATTGGGGACTGGTACGAGGCTGTTTTGTAGGTGTGGTGTGTGGTTAGGGTCAGCAGCGGGCCAGTAGTGTCAGTGTACATGATTTCTGACAGGAAGTAGGAATTTCAGCACTTTGGAAGCAGCGGCAGTCTGCTATTTGTGGATTTTATTTTTGTCTGAGGCATGTGGTGCCTTTATTTTGTTATGTGAACAGGAGGGTTTTGTATGAGTTGGGGAATGTTCTTACTTTGCCGGTTGAGTAGCAGATTTCTGTAAAAAAAAAAGTAGCAAGGAAGTTATGGGGGTTTTGTTTGATAGTGTGGCATTGAGTGAGCGGACTTGGGAATGTGGATTGTGGGTCTTTGTATAAAAGAGATTGGGATTTGGGGCTGATGGCCCCCAATTGCAAGCTCTCCTGCCAAAGGGACAGAGTTTGGAAGACTGGTAGCAGGTCTACTCCTAAGGCAGCCTTGCAAAGGGGTGCGTTGACTTCTTCACAGAGGTCTAGTGGCAGAAAGAGCTTGGGTGCTGCGGGCTGCTGTCAGAATCAAGCGATGGCTCCACTGGCTTTGGCCAGGATGTAGAGGAGGCGCTGTTCAGTTCCGGCACCAGTGGTTCTCAGAAAGTCTCCAGCAACAATTCATGAGGAGTTTGAGGTTGGTGATTCTGATGTTCTGGAGGCTGTTTTGGGAGCTGATGAGTTGCTGGGGGGCATGGTAGCTCTTCAGGATAAGGGAGAAGAGAGGGGAGGGTGGTCAACTAGTAAGAATAGAGGAACTACTAAGGCTTTAGGGCAGCATTTAAGGGATAAAAAAATTTTGAGGCGGTTGAGACATGTAAAAAATTGGAAGTAGATTATTGGAAGCATTGTGGAACACAGGGGAACCTCTTTGAGGACTTGAGAGTCTTCTGAGTCTTGGGACTCATCTGAAGAATCCTCCTCCTTGGATTCTGAGAGGTTGGATTGGTGCAGTGGGCCAGGGGTGTCTCCTGCCTTAAGGGCTGCGGAGACGGGGGAGTAGGTTTCTCTGCATGGACTTTCCCTTTGTGCCATTGCACCTTTGGATAGTCAGATATCACAGAAGTTACATAAGAAAATACTTAAGGGGAGATTTGTAGATGTATTTGCTTTGTTAGAAAGGAGCAGAATGCTGAGGAGGATAAAAAAGGTGATAGTGGGAAGTGAAGAAGGCAAAAGGGCAGGTTTGTAGGAAAATAGTTGTCTGCAAGGCTTTCACATTCGGTGGCATAGTAAGGAAGGGCAGGGGGCGGACAGCTCCAGGCGCAGTCTTTGCAGGGGGTCCTGGGGTTGATGCTTCTCCTCCTTTCTGTGCCCTCCTTCCCCCCCTCCCCCATATACCTCTTTAAATGTTCACCGGCGCGAGCAGCATCTTCCATTTGCTGTTCACACCAGCTTTGTCTCCCTTCTGACATCACTCTATGGTCATGGGCGTGTCGTCAGAAGGGAGCCAAAATTATGTCTTCACATTGTTTCAGATCATTGACTGGACCATTTCCACATCATTCTCTTTCTGTTTGGGCTGAGAAATTTTCAGCACCGCCTCATAGGAAGCTTTGCTTTGCTGTGATGACTGTCTGATCCCTGACAAATGTATTTAAGCTGTGTCGGGTCCAATAAAATCTACTTCCTCCAATCCTTGTTTTCGCTTTATTGTTCAATCTGTAGCTTACTATACTGTTACTGTTCTATGTTTGGTTTGTGTTGCTGTTTTCCTCTGGTCTGATTTGCTTTGCTATTTTATTGTGCAAAACGGTACTGAAATACTTCAGGTTAGTTAATCGCATGGTAAATTTATTTTTATGCTGCTGAAGCTGGAAATATTTTATGTTCTACCTGCAGCAATTCAAAGATAACGAACTCCAGCTGGGCTTTCAACTGATTCTTACTATTAATCTCACCCCATCTCCATGATTCTGTTTCCAACAAACTCCATCCCTTGGCCCTTACCTCTTCTACTTCAAGTTTTTTTTTTCATCACCTCATATCTAGATCCTTCTTTCAACAGCCATTTACTCCTACCCTCACTCGCCCTAGCCTCTACTACCTGGTGGGTAATGAAAGGAATCTCCCTGGTGTTTGTGTGTGGTGGGGAGGGGGGCAGGAGAGAACCTTCTGTAGCCTACCTCAGCAGCTTTCCACCCCCTAATGGTAGTACACGGGACTTTAATTAGGAATTGAAGCCACTCATTTGAGACTGGGAATTGCATGGGCAGGAATACAGGCAGTCCCCGGGTTAAGTGTGAGTTACATTTTTAACGCTGTTCTTAAGTCAGATTTGAATGAAATAGAGAATGACATGGGGACAAATTTGTCCCCGTAGGAACTCAATTTTCCCGTGCCTTCTCTGCAAGTTTTGTCTCTATCTCTGTCCCTGCTCCATTCCTGTATGCTCTGCCTTAACCGCAAAAGCCTCGAACACTTATGATTTTAAAGTGTTTGAGGCTTATGCAGATGAGGACAGAACTTACAGGAATGGGGCAGGGACAGGAAAAGAACTCGCAGGGATGGGACGGGAAAATGAGTTCCTGCAGAGACAGGGAAAAATTTGTCCCCATGTCAATCTCTAGTATGTAACTCAGAACTTGTAGATTTTAAGATTCTTGCTGCTTACCTCTGCTCTCAGCTGACAAAAAGGCCAACTGCACCTACCAGTGTTTCTTCTAAGGTACAGCATGCACAACCATACATTGTTCTTAATGTGGCCATGAATCATTCCTGAATCTGCTACAGGAGAAGTGTAGGAGTTTATGCCACTCGAAAGACTGCTCAGTGAGATCCAATGCAGCTGCAACCATGTTCTTAAGTGTGAGTCATACTTATATCGGGTGTCTGTAACTCAGGGACTGCCTGTAATTGGTAACCACTACTACTGCTGCATTACTTGCCTGAGTGACCCACTGTAGGTGACAGGAGAATGCAAGAAGTGGAAGTTTGGTGTCAAAAATAGGATTGTGATGTGGAGGAGATTTTAGAAAGGATGAGGGAATGGAGGGCTTAAATTCCTAAGAGGAAAGTTAGCAACACCTCTGAAGGTGGATGAGCGAAGTACAGTATCTTATTATTTTTAAACACACATAATGTATGATAAATGCATTTGATGAGTGTTATGGAGTTTTAACGTGTTGTTTGCTTGTTTTAACTGTGCTATTGCCACAATGCAGGTTAGTAAGTAGGCTTCATTGTATTCTTATAGGAAAAAATGGGAGATATGGCCAGTCTAGATTACTTACCTTTAGTCATGCTCAAAAATCAACTATTTAGCAACCAATCTATCAGTGGATTAGAAGAAATTGTCGGTAATTTTGATTTGCGCAAATTCTGTAATATCTCTGCAGTCATTCTGCTGTATCCAAGGGTAGTGCTTCAAAAGGAAATATATAATACAATACTATAACTTTCTTCTATTTTTAATATGATTTATATAAAGAATGAGACATATGATTCAGAAAATAAATGTTTCATGCTCTTTTTTTAATGAACAAATAAGGACTCTGTTTGTCAATCGTATATTTCTCCATTGATCCTGTGAGGAATGTGAAAAGTTAAGTAACCATTCCTGACAGTTCTTGGCAGCAGGGCAAGCAAGAATCTCTCTCTCCCGATCCAAGATTAAATTTGGACTAAAACACAAGGCTCATTTAGGCAGCAATTAAAGGACCTTATAGACTGAGGGAGAACGAAATGATAAATGCAAAGAGGCTTATTTAATGGGGATATTAAGTAAACTGCTGGTAAAAATGGCCATTTATCATCCACTGATTCCTAATTGGTTTCCTGTTCCTGCCTACATGTGGCATTTTCAGAAGGAATTACCTTCCTTTAGTGCGATTCCTGCAAATGCAATAAATCAAGCTCATAGATTTTAGCTAATTTAGAGGGAAGCTAAATTGGAACCAAAGCATGCAAAGAGTGCTTGCAATTAATGATCATTAAACTTTTAACTTTGAAAAAAGGAAAATAATTTTAATGTACCACTCCCTAGCAAGACCTCCATTTTAACACTAGGCGATCTTTCATGCACCCAACAAAAAAGAGAATAGTATTTCTACTATACTCATTAGATTCAACATTTCCTAGCTTCTATTGGATCACAGATGAATATGAAGCAATGTAACAGTACTGTATATGTCCTTTCACTTACTGTGAAAAGTATGGATGATTTCCAAGGAGTTGGAGATGCCAGGGATATGAACCTGTTTGCAAAGAAAAAAAAAACTGTATTTTTTCTTTTTTTGGGAGGTCGCTTATACTAGCAATAAAATAAGTGAATTTCCCAAAGGTCCTTTAGAAATATGCACATTATATTTTGCGCAAGGGCCTACTGCATGGAATAATGCTTATGCTACGTTGAATATGCAGAAGACAGCAAGCTGCTGGATGACAACTTCTGCTGGTATCGTAAGTAATGAGACACTATCTGGGCCAGAGTGTCACTGAGAATAGAGATTTTAAAAACTGAACCTGGCACATATATCCTAATGGATAAATGCAATTACCAAAATGAAAGCAAATTAAAGTAAATAACGGAGAATATATAAAATGAAATCAATAAAAACAATCAAATAATATTTTGGAGTGCAATGGGGACAGGAGGAAGAGAGCCGTGAGAAGGATATAACTGGGGTAGATAGGATAGAAGCATAAATTTCAATTATGTTTATTTCAAGGAGGAAAAAGTCTCACTGGAAATATTGAGAGATCTTGGGAGGGGGGTATCTATTTGTCTAGCTATCTAGCTAAAGGGGTATGTTGAACTGAATTCAATCTGTAGCACTGAGTCCTCCATGACCACAACACTAAAGGGTATGTTAGTTCTGAAATACAAAATAAAGCAGCCATTCTTCCTTATCCCCAAGGGCCCTAAGGGAGTGAAACAAAAACTGGAATCCAAAATGGATTGTCTGATAGCTTCCTAAGGTTTTTGTTACTTTTTGTTTGTTTGTTTTTATTTTATAAAGGAAGACATTACTTCTCGGTGCCTTAAATGTGGACAGTTAGATGCCACTTTGGGCACATGTTTTACACCTGTCCCAAGATTTTAACCAAAAACAAGCATAAACCACATTTGGAGCATTGAGACAAAGCAGCAGATTTCTGCTACTCAATGGCCACAACATCTTTTCTGTTATATCAAATCTTTTCTGTTATATCAAATCTTTTGGACCTGTTTGTTTGCAAAAGTTGGATAGTTCAAAGTCTAATAGATGCTGGCACTGTCATCTTGAAGAAGGGACACTGGATCACCTGTTCTATTGTCCCTTGATACTCAACTTCTGGAAGTCTATTTGGGGGAAAATTAATAGGATACTGGAAACCTCTATCCCATTGTCATATGACATTGTTTTTATTTGGGGCCTTATTAGAAACTAAATAGTCTAATTAGTGCAAGTCAGAACAGATTACTTCTCATTATGACAGAGATTGCGATGCAGTTAATTTCAAAAAATTGGAAAAACTGGGATAGGCTGAATTTTCATTTCTGGTGGGAAACCCTGTGCCAAGTTTATAGATTTGAGCGAATGAATTCAGAACAGATGGGACACTATAAAAAATTTAATGAGACTTGGGGGCCATTGGCAAGATTTGTAAAAAAATGATCACTAGTATAAGCCTTTAATTTCTAAAAGGAAGTTCACACACATCCCGGGAGGGTGGGATATACTTATATCATCTTTGTGAGATAAAGTGCTGTTCTATTGTATAATTTGTTTATATAATATATTGCATTTTGTATTTATAAGAACATAACATAAGAACATAAGAATTAAACTAAACTAACTAAACTAAACCTTAAGTTTATATACCGCATCATCTCCACGGAAGTAGAGCTCGGCACGGTTTACAAGAACTTAAAAATGAGAAAGGGTAGGAAAAGGTTTACATAAGTTTATAAATCGAGTGGAAAAGTAAGGGAAAAGAAATTACATGTTAGAGAAGAGCCAGGTTTTTAGTTGCTTGCGGAATAAATGGAGGGAGCTCAGGTTCCACAGCGGGATAGTAAGGTCATTCCAGAGACCTGTGATTTTGAAAAGAAGTGATTTTCCCAGTTTACCTGCGTGGAGAATACCATGTAGGGAGGGGAAGGATAGTTTTAATTTATGGGCGGTCCTGGTGGAGTCAGGGCACGAGGAGTTGAAAGAAAGTGGGATTAGGGAAGGAAGGATGCCGTGAATAATCTTAAAAGTCAGGCAAGAGCATTTGAATTTGACTCTGGAAATCACTGGGAGCCAATGAAGATTGGCCAGGAGTGGGGAGACATGGTCAGATTTACGTTTTGCAAAAATCAGCTTGGCTGCCGTGTTCTGAATAAGCTGGAGTCTTTGGAGGCTTTTTTTTGTTAAGCATAGGTAAATGGCATTACAATAGTCAAGTTTGGAGAGGATGATGGATTGGACAAGGATGGCGAAATGTTTTTGGCGGAAGAAGGGTCTTGCTTTACTTAGCATGTGGAGGCTGAAAAAGCATGATTTTGTCAAGGAGTTGAGGTGATCGTTGAGAGAGAGAGAGGAATCGACAAATGATGCCAAGGACCTTGCTTGAGAACTCAAGGTGTAAGGCAGTGCCTGAGGGCAGTGCGAAGAGGGTGGACAGGTGTTTTAACTTTGGGCCAAGCCAGAGTAATTTTGTTTTTGATTCATTTAGTTTCATCTGTACCGAGAGGGACCAGGAGTGGAGTCTCATTATGCAGGATATTATGTTATCGTGGAGGTTCTGGTCTGTTTCAAGAAGGACAAGGATATCGTTGGCGTATGTGTAGATTGTTTCAAGGGGGGAAAGCTGGAAGAGCTTCAATGAGGACATATAGATATTAAAAAGGATAGGGGAAAGGGGTGATCCCTGAGGGACACCGCAAGAAGGAGACCACCGCAAGAAGGAGAAGTGGACATGGTGCCATTAGAGTTGACAGTGTAGGAGCGAGAGCGAAGGAAGTTTGAAAACCAATTAAGAACGGTGGAATCAATTCCTATCTCGGAAAGTTGATAAAGTAGTATGTCGTGGTGGACGACATCAAAAACAGCTGATGCTGCTGGGTCAGACCAGTGGTCCATCGTGCCCAGCAGTCGACTCACATGGCGGCCCTCAGGTCAAAGACCAGTGCTCTAAATGAGTCCAGCCTTACCTGCGTACATTCCAGTTTAGCAGGAACTTGTCCAACTTTCTCTTGAATCCCTGGAGGGTGTTTTCCCCTATAACAGACTTGAATATTTGACTGAGTATTGCTTCTTATTTGATGTGCTTTCATACCACTATGTATCTATTCTTTCTGGGAACAACCCCATATATATGCAGTATATATATATATATATATATTTTTTTTTTTTTTTAATTATTTTTTTTTTGGGTGGGGGTGTTATGTATCTGGAAAACGTTTGGTCTCCTGACTATTTTGCTGTTGTATCAAGCTATGTTTGTATTGTTCTGTTTGACCAATAAAAGAGATTTGAGATAAAGGAAGACATTACTAAAGAAGCTTAGTGCCAGAGAAGCAGATTGTGAACTAGGGAAGCCAGAATTAAAATCCTTCTTCTCCCACTGACACTCTTTAGGTGCAATACTATAACTAGATGTCTTCATTTAGGGCTGTACTTAATGTCTCAACCCCATGTGGTGAGACTCTATTCTATAGTACTATATAGACACCCAGATTCAGTTATAGAATGGAAGCTTAACCTGGTATCATTCCGCCCAATATTCCACCCGGCTAAGTGTCGTTAAGCCAGCTAACCACTGATATTCAGTGGGAGATAGCTTACTATCTCCTGCTGAATATCTCATTCAGTAGATTGGCTGATGACAGACTATGTTGCGCGGCATAACCAATCACCGCCAATATTCATTAGCTTGCCAGCTAAGTGTAACAGCCAGGTACATTAGATAGACTGTGAGCCCAATGGGACAGAAAGGGAAAATGCTTGGAGTACCTGTATGGAAACTGTTTTTTAGTGTGTTTGTAAAACTACAAAAAGGCAGTATATAAATCCCTTAAAAAAAAAAAAAAGATAAACACATCTATAAAACAGATCTATCTTTGGCTGCTAGACTTTAGCTGGCCAGGTGATGGCGCCAAAACTTAACCCAGCAATGTAATGCTGGTTAGAGAATGACACGGTGGCGGTTTACCCGCGGCCACCATGTTTAGCCGCGGGTAACCCACCAAAACGGGGAACGAAAACTAGCAGTCGCTGCGGCAACGGGGACAAGGCCATTCACTGCCCCGTGGAGTGGTGAATGGTCTTGTCCCCGCAGTGAGGCATGAAGGATCGCATGGTCCCCGCAGCCTACACCCGCCTGCCCAATCGATCCTAGTGATTAGCCAGCTCTCTCCCTTCTCCTCACCTTAGTTTGTAGGTTTTCTTTTTCGGCGACCCGCATGCTATCAAAGAGCCGCGCACCCGCTGCTGCTCAGTTTCGATCTTCTGCTCTGACGCAACCGGAAACAGGAAGTTGCAGTGTGCGGCTCTTTGAGAAAGCGTGCAGGTCGCCGAAAAAGAAAACCTACAAACTAAGGTGAGGAGAAGGGAGAGAGCTGGCTAAACACTAGGATCGATTGGGCAGGTGGGTGGGGGCTGCGAGGACCGTGCGATCGCCCGTGTTCCCGGCTCAAACTGGAAGGAGGGTGTGAAAGGGAAAAGGATTCTGGGCCAAGGGGATGAAGATGGAAAGAAAAACCCACAGCAGGAAAGAAAGGGAAGGATAGGCATGAAAATAAGAGGGAGGAAGGTAGATAGATAGATAGGCCACGCGAGAGGAGCTGAAGGGTGGTAGAAAGGAAAAGATGGTAAAGGAGGGAGGGAAGGGTTGTGGTGGAAAGGAATAGGACAGACATTGAAGGAGGGTGGAGAGGAACAGATCCTGAAGGGAAATGTGGAAGACAGAATGGGAAGAAGATAGATGCCAGACTATGGGGGAGCGGAGGGAAGAAGATGGGTGCTAGACCAATTGGGGGGGGGGGGGGGGGGAAGGGAGAGGCACAGTAACAGCAAATGGAAGATGCAGAGAGAAGACACACAGTGGATGGAAGGAATTGAATGAGAAGATGTGGAAAGCAGAAACCAGACAACAAAGGTAGAAAAAAAATTATATTTATTTATTTTTTGCTTTAGGATAAAGTAGTATATTAGTTGTGTTGATAAAAATTTATAAACAAAGCCCTGCCAGCTGAACATCTCTTTCTCTAGTTCAGCAGCAGGAACTTTGATTTATAAGAAAGGAATAAGCTAAATATTACAGTACTAAGGCTTATATGGATGCAGCGGGGACGGTGACGGGGCGGTGAATGGGATGGCAGTGGCGGTGACGGGGCGGTGAAAGGGATGGCGGTGACGGTGACGGGGCGGTGAAGGGAACAGCGGTGATGGGGCGGTGCAGAGGATGGTGGGCCGGGGACGGGGCGGTGACGGGGACAGATTATTTTCCCCATGTCATTCTCTAATGCTGGTGACCGCATATGGTCCCAGCATTGAATATCCAGATTTCGCCACTGACAGTCTACTTTCCATAGACTGAAAACCAAGCCCATTGTGCCTAATGTTTATGTGCCCACAGATACACCAGCCATAAAACTAAGTGACTGTATTTTGTAAGATACTGTATATGAGAGCTCCAGCCGTGTCTCATCTGTGCTCCACCCATGTATATGTTCCTTCTTGCATTACACACTATCCCCGATATGGTGCCTAAACAAATTGACACTAAGCACGATTCTATAAGTTATGCGCACCTTAATAGAATCATGCTAATCCTGGATGTTGCATAAATTTTAGACATACCCATTTAGGCCTAGAAAAATCTGGCCAATAAACCTATACCTAAGTTGTGTGCACATCAACACGTGAGCTATAAACTGCAAAAAGCATAAATTCTCAGTAATCTATTTAGAAAACCCTACTCTATTTAGAAAAGCCTACTCAAGAAAACTCAGTATTCTCCCCAGTAGAGAATCTTCATTAAATCTTAGCTGAATACAAATCATGTACATAAATCGAGTCTTTCATTTGAAAGGAAACTGCAATGAGAAGGTATAGGATGAAGTTAAGAGGTGATAGTCTCCGGAGTAATCTAAGGAAGTACTTTTTTTACAGAAAGGATGATAGATGTAGGTTTAGATTACATTAGATTAGATTAGATTAGATTAGATGTGTGGAACTGTCTCCCAGAAGAGGTAGTAGAGGCAGAGATTGTGTCTGAATTCAAGAGGGCCTGGGATAGGCACGTGGGATCTCTCGGAGAGAGAAAGAGATAATGGTTACTGCAGATGGGCAGACTAGATGGGCCATTTGGCCTTTATCTGCCATCTTGTTTCTATGTAACACACAAAACATTGTGAGTTCCTCCTCAGTGAAGCTTATACAGATATGAAGACAATGGAGAGTTCATATAACCAGTAGCATAGTGAGGGTGAGAGGAGCCCATGGCGGTGACACCCCTCCCCTGCCCTCTTCTCCACCTCCACCCCATATGTTGCTTCCTCGCCCCCTCCTGCCGCACCCAGGTGCATGTGCGCCCCTCCCCTTCCCCGTACCGCTTTAATGTTTGAGGCATGAGCAGCAACCACAATCAGCTACTCGTGCCAGTGTCAGTTCTTCCTCTGATGTCACTTTCTAGGCGCAGGTCCAGGAAGTGACATCACAGGAAGAGCTGATGCTAGCATGAGCAGCAAATTGGGGTTGCTGCTCACACCACAAACGTTAAAAAGATACGAGGGAAGGTAAGGGGGGTTGTGGTAGTGGGGGGGGGGGAGTAGCAGGGCATGAAGAGAAGGATGGGTGCCATCATTTCTGCCAAGACAGTGCCCTGGGTGGACCGCCCCCCCACCCCCATTACTATGCCACTGCATATAACATATCAGCATTAAAGACATGAATTTTAACGATGCTGATTCCTCAAATTTTCACTGAATTTTCTCGTACCTATAGTATGTCAGTAACCTCCTGTTCTCATTTTTAGAGTGCCGTGGTTACATAGATACATAGATGATTTTCTTATGTTGTGGAATGGAAATATAAAGGCTTTAAAATAATTTCATATACAGTAAAACCTTGGATTGCAAGTAACTTGGTTTGCAAGTGTTTTGCAAGACAAGCAAAACATTTTATTATATTTTAACTTGATATACAAGCAATGTCTTGCAATACAAGTACATACAATATATATTCATCCCAACTGAGCCGGTGGTTCTTCTCTCTCTGACACTGCAAGAGTGTAGTGACTGTTCTAAATGAGCAAAGTCTTGCAAAATGAGTACATACAGTATACACGCATCGCATCATCCCAACTGAGCCGATGGTTCTTCTCTCTCTGACGCTGCAGGAGTGTAGTGACTGTTCTAAATGAGCGAGGTCTTGCAATATAAGTACGTATAGTATTTTGTATTAAAGTTTTGGGGTTGTGGAACGAATCATCTGAGTTTCCATTAGTTGCTATGGGGAAATTTGCTTTGATATACTAGTGCTTTGGATTACAAGCATGCTTCTGGAACGAATTATGCTCGCAAACCAAGGTTTGACTGTATGCTTAAATAATTCCCTGATCATAGTATGCAAGATGTACTTTATTATTTGCAAATAGTAAAAACAGAAAGCTGAATAGAAGATCAAAGCAAACTTTTATTCACATCTCGTTTCAGGTTCTGAAGGCAGATGCCTGACATGGTCATGTTTTGCCTAGGGTTAGTTACATCAGGTGCATAATAAAATACTGCAAATACACATAAATATAAATTTTCATAGTAGAATCATAAAATCATAACCAAGAAAAGTTATTCTTCCCTAAATAAAAGTGCATAAATACATACCTAAATAAATAAATATTAATAGCAATAAGGGCTCCTTTTATTAAGGTGCACTAACTGATTTAGCGCATGCTAAATGCTAAGGCTTCCATTATATTCTATGGGTGCCTTAGCATTTAGTATGCACTAATCATTAGTTAAATCATTAGCTAAATCAGTTAGCGTACCTTAATAAAAAAAAACCCTAAATAAGGTTATCAATATAGAAATTAACTCAATCAATTACCCCATTCAACCCACCCTAAAACTACTAGGAATGGCGATAGATAGATGCTGCACCATGCAACCACAAATCAATAAAACAATACAGAAATCATTCGTAGTTATAAGAAACTTAAGACAAGTTTGAAAATTCTTTGATAGAACACAATTCCGGCTCTTAGTACAATCCCTAGTCCTAGGTCTTTTAGACTATTGCAACATTCTCTACCTCCCCTCCCAGCAACAATGATAAAACAATTACAAACAATCCAAAACACAGCACTGAGACTTATCTATTCATTGAGGAAACATGACCACATCACAGAGGCATACCTCAACTCACACTGGCTTCCAATTCCGGCAAGAATACTATTCAAATTCTACTGTCTACTTTTAAAACCATAAACGGCGACAGCCCAATCTACCTGAACAACCTTCTCATCCAAACTACATCAACTAGACATAGGAAAACCCACACTCCATTCACGCACCCTCCAATCAAAGAAATCAAATGGAAAAAACTATATGATGGCCTCCTAGCCACATAAGCAGCAAAACTAGCAAATCTCCAATCTACTAACTACGACCCCAGACTACAAAACATTCTGAAAAGAAATACTCTACTCTTCAAGAAATTCTTGCAAACGACTGAATACCACTAGCTCCTTCCCACTTCCCAATACCTTCCTGATTCCCTAAAGCAACCTCATCTACTCCTGATCTCCATAAGAAATTATCAGATATCTTCTTCGTGTAATATGTTTTTTGTAATTCTTTTGTAATCTGCTTTGAACTACAAGGCAATGGTGGAATAGAAATCTCTAATGTAATTAATAAATACAATAAAACTGTAAAGGCATGGAGAAACTTAAAAGCCATAGACAGGTATCAAACACTCAAGTCATATAAAAGAAACATTAAAACACCACCTAATTGGTCCCAGTCCAATTCTGACCAACTAGTAAGAGCTGCTATAAAAAAAAACAAGTTCAAAAGAGCAGTAAATACAGTGAGTGACTAAAATCCCCCCTCCCTAATTATAAAGTATCTGGAGGCTGTACTTGCCAGCATCACATACCCAGATTGCAGTACAGTAAATCAGACAACCTTGATGACACAACCCGCTTATACTGTTAAAGAGAGCTTAGAATCTGCCTATATATCTACCAAGAATGATTTAAAAGAAATTCAAAACAGTGTAAAACATACTCAATACTCCACAAATATCATTAAAAATTGTTTTCCAGCATTTTTATGGCATCATCCACGAGAACACCTCGGGATCCAGCCTCATAAATTTGAAAAGTTCTAATGTTTTTCACTCACTCAGGGTCTACAGGCAGAGCATGGTGTCTCAAAATGGTTTCTTTAAGCACATTAGCCTCTAAAAGCTTCTTCCACCATGGAAGAACATCATCTTGATTTGTTACTCCACAATTTTGTTGACTTTTGCAGTTTATTAGTAAAGTTTCTTATTCAAAGCATTTCTGGACTAAGAATGCAATTTTTTCCTGAGACTGTGTTACAGTGGTAAAGGTGATGCCTTAACTACCACCCTCCACACTTACTGGGATTTAGCCTGTTTTGTATATCCTGGTCCCTGAACTTATGAGCTTAGCTGGTACTCATGGACTCTGTGAGTGGGACTAGAGCTATGTGATGTACTCATACATATTTTCTAGAATTCATGCTACATAAGGTCTGATCTTGAGAGCAAAGATTTCTCAGCGTTGATAAAATGATAGAACACGAGTCATCTATAAAGGTTCAGTCAAACACATCTTATATAGGAGCACAAACACTTTTATGATTAATATGGTAAGCAGTATAGCGAGTACAAATCTGGTAACATATGATTGCATCATTTATTGCCTGACATTAGCCAAGAAGCAATATTATGCACCAGCTGTAACTTTTTATTTGAAGACGCAGGCAGTCTAAGATATATCAAATTGCAGTAACCCCGGATAAGGAAAAACAGCTGTTGCAATCAGGGAGTTACTATTGCTGATACTGAGCAACTCTATCTTTTTCTTAAAGTTCAAACCCAAAAAGGCTGAATGCAGAGCCTTGTATCAAATACAGGAATGAACATGTTTTTGCTGACACGTACAGTGGGAATACCCATTTTACAAATATATACATTGACAAAAAGAAGCATCAACTCAGCAGATTCCATGCACTGTACAGGATATTCATGTTAATAGGAGAAGGGAGATATTTAAATGCCTACATGGCAAAAATTCAATTGAAAGGAAACTCTGTAATGAGGGGGCATAGGATGATGGTGAAAGGGGATAGACTCGGAAGTAAACACAAAAAATACTTTTTCACGGATAGGATGGTGAATACATGGAAGGCCTCCCGGTGGAGGTGGTGGAGATAAAGCACAATGACTTACCATAACAGGTGTTATCCAGGGACAGCAGGCAGATATTCTCACACATGGGTGACCTCCAAGCTAACTAGAAAGGGATGGTGGGAGAGTTGGCCTTTAAGAAAATAAATTTTGTAATACTGACTGCCCGATGTGCCCATCCCATCTGGAGAAAGACGCCAGACAATAATGCAAGGTGAATGTATGAACTGAGGACCAGGGGCAGCTTTACAGATTTCCTCAATAGGAGTAAATCTAAGGAAAGCTACAGAAGCTGCAATAACTCGGACTTTGTGAGCTGTGACACGACTTTCCAGGCGCAGTCCAGTCTGAACAATATACAGGCCGCTACCCAGTTAGAAATCATTCTCTTGGAAACAGGATGCTCCAACTTATTAAGATCAAATTAGATGAAAAGTTGAGGGGATGTTCTATGTGGCTTTGTCCTGTCGATGTAATAGGCCAAAGCATGTTTACAGTCCAGAGTATGCAGCACCATTTCTTCAGCATGAGAATGAGGCTTAGGGAAGAAAACTGGAAGAACAATCAACTGATTGAGATGAAACTCCATGACCACTTTCGGTAGAAATTTAGGATGCGTGCATAGAACTACTTTATCATGGTGAAAAACTGTGAAGGATGGATCTGCCACCAACGCTTGCAACTCACTGACCCTCCAGGCAGAGGTGAGAGAAATGAGAAAGGCAACTTTCCTGGTGAGAAACTTGAGATGAGCCGTGGTTATTGGTTCAAATGGAGGTGTCATTAATCTGGAAAGAACCACATTAAGGTCCCAGACCACTGGAGGAGGTTTGAGAGGTGGTTTCACATTGAAAAGTCCTTTAATGAATCTGGAGACCAAAGGATAAGCAGTAAGAGGTTTCCCCCCAACTGGCATGTGAAAAGCTGTAATAGCACTGAGATGGACTCTAATAGATGTAGCTTTAAGTCCAGAGTCAGACAGATGAAGTAGATAATCCAACACCAATTCCACTGACAAGGAAGTTGGATCATGATGATGAAGGAGACACCAAGAAGAAAATCGAGTCCACTTTTGTTGATAACATCGTTGAGTGGCTGGCTTCCTAGAGGCATCAATAATATCGCGAACAGGCTGAGAAAGATACAATTCATATGAATTCAGCCTGAGAGAAACCAAGCTGTCAGGTGTAACGACTGCAGGTTGGGATTTAGAAGAGATCTTTGATTCTGAGTAAGCAGAGTAGGAAAGATTGGTAGAGGAATTGGCTCACTGGTGCTGAGCTGAAGCAGAAGGGAGAACCAATGCTGCTAGGGCCACCAAGAAGCAATGAGAATAATAGTGGCTGACTCTCATTTGAGTTTGAACAGAGTCTTCAACAGGAGAGGAGTTGGAGGGAATGCATATAGAAGCAGGCCCGTCCAATCCAGGAGAAATGCATTGGCTTCCAGACAGTGAGGAGAGTAAAGTCTGGAGCAAAACTTACATAGTAACATAGTAGTTGACGGCAGATAAAGACCCAAATGGTCCATCCAGTCTGCCCAACCTGATTCAATTTAAATTTTTTCTTCTTAGCTATTTCTGGGCAAGAATCCAAAGCTCTACCTGGTACTGTGCTTGGGTTCCTACTGCCAAAATCTCTGTTAAAACCTACTCCAGCCCATCTACACCCTCCCAGCCATTGAAGCCCTCCCCAGCCTATCCTCCACCAAATGCCCATATACAGACACAGACCGTGCAAGTCTGCCCAGTACGGGCTTAGTTCAATTTTTAATATTATTTTCTGATTCTAGATCCTCTGTGTTCATCCCACGCTTCTTTGAACTCAGTCACAGTTTTACTCTCCACCACCTCTCTCAGGAGTGCATTCTAGGCATCCACCACCCTCTCCATAAAGTAGAATTTTCTAACATTGCCTTTGAATCTACCACCCCTCAACCTCAAATTATTTCCTCTGGTTTTACCATTTTCCATTCTCTGGAAAAGATTATGTTCTACGTTAATACCCTTCAAGTATTTGAACATCTGAATCATATCTCCCTTGTCTCTTCTTTCCTCTAGGGTATACATATTCAGGGCTTCCAGTCTCTCCTCATACGTCTTCTGGTGCAAGCTTCCTATCATTTTCTTTGCCCTCTTCTGGATCATTTCAAGTCTTCTTACATCATTCGCCAGATATGGTCTCCAAAACTTGGACAACTTGTGATTGTGGCAAGTTGCAAATAAGTCCACCTGAGGAGTACCCCACTGAGTAAAGATGAGATGGAGAGTCACAGAGTTGAGAGTCCACTCATGAGGCTGAAGAATTCTGCTGAGGTTGTCTGCCAGGGAATTCTTCTCCCCTTGAATGTAGACAGCCTTTAAGAAAATGCTGTGAACCGTTACCCAAAGCCAGATTTTCTGAGCCTCCTTGCTTGTTTATGTAGTACATTGCTACTTGATTGTCTGTGCAAAGGAGGAGGACTTGAGGATTCAAGAGGTGCTGGAAAGCTTTGAAAGCATAATATATCACTCTGAGCTCAAGGAAATTGATGTGAAGTTTCTGCTCCCTGGCAGACCAAAGACCTTGTGTTTGATGGCCCTCCAGGTGCACCAGTCAGGCACCTGGAGGGCCATGTATCCATCGTTATCACCTTTTGGGGGGGGATAAAGTGAAAAAGAAGACCTCTGGATAGATTGGAGGAGGTCATCCACCATTGAAGCGACTGCTGAAGAGATGATGTAAATATGTTGAGAGAGATGATCTGTCACTTGAGACCACTGAGAAGCAAGGGCCCACTGAGTAATGCGAAGATGTAGCCTTGCTAGCGGAGTTACATGAACTGTGGAAGCCATGTGATCCAGGAGAACCATCATGCGCCTCGCAGAGATGGTGTCCACCTTCAACATCTATTGACAGAGGATGAGAAGAATGTCCAGGTGCTCTGGAGGGAGAAACACCTCATTAGAGTAGTATCGAGGATAGCCCCAATGTACTGAAGTGAAGACGTTGAGTCGGAATTAAGTGAGATTTAGGGAACTTGACTTCGAATCCCAAAACTTGTAGGAAAGCAATGGTCTGAGATGTTGCCAGAGCCACCTCCTGAGATGACACAGCTTTGATCAACCAGTCATCCAGGTAAGGAAAGACTTGAAGATTGTGGGATCAGAGAAATGCGGCCACAACAATCAGGCACTTCGTGAAGACTCTGGGAGAAGACGCCAGGTCGAAAAGTAGAACCTTGTATTGGTAATGACTTCCATTCACCTGAAACCAAAGGTACTTGCAGGAAGCCTGATGAATTGGTATATGCATATAGGCTTCTTTGAGATCCAGAGAGCATAGCCAGTCATTCTGATTCAGAAGTGGATAAAGAAGGGCAAGGGAGAGCATCCAGAATGGGTCATATACCTCTGGTCTTTTTCAGGATTAAAAAATACCGGAAGTAGAATCCCTGACTCTGATGATTTAAAGGAACCTCTTCAATTGCATTGAGAAGGAAGAGGAATTGAATCTCCTGAATGAGAAGAGAAGACTGTATCGGGTCCAAAATAGACTCTCTTGGAGGTTGATCTGCAGGTAGAGTATGAAAATGGAGAGCATACCCCTGACGAATGATATCTAAAACCCAGAGATCTGAGGTGATGAACTCCCAATGATTTACGTTATGCTGAAGCCGATCAGCTGAGGTAGCGGTTGGAGAATGGGAACTGTGGCTATGCTCCTGAGGAACACATCAAAAAGGCTATGTGGGCTTTTGTTGAGCAGCCTGTTGTTTAGGTTGCTGACTTGGTTGCTGCTTTTGCTTCCTAGGCTGAGAAGGAGCAGGAGGAACAGGCTTAGCTGAAAACCTGCGCTGATAAGAAGAAGTTGGCTTGAAAGTATGGTTGAGGCTTCTTCTTTGGTTTAACCAAGTGTCCCATCTGGTCTCACGAGCAGATAGCATTTGAATAGTTGCATCCATTGATTGACCAAAAAGCTCATCTCCTGGACAGGGAGCATTGGCCAAGCGGTCCTGGTGATTTACATCAAGTTCAGAAACACAAAGCCAGGCAAGGCACCTCATGGCCACTGCTCTTGATGTAAGTTCAAAAATATCATAAGTAGTGCGAACCATATATTTCCACAATTTAAAAGTAGAAGCAATGAGTTGTTGGAATCTCGATTGCTTATGGGATGGAATATACTTTTGAAAAGATGCAAGTTGTTTGACCAAATATTTCAGGTAAAACGAGAAATGGAAATTATAATTACCAGCTCTGTTGGCCAACATTGCATTCTGGTAAAGATGCTTACCAAACTTGTCCATTGCTCTACCTTCTCTGCCAGGAGGTACAGATGCATAGACACTAGCCCCTGATGATTTCTTTAGAATGGATTCAACCACTAAAGATTCATGAAGGAGCTGTGGTTTAGCAAAACCTGGAATAGGAACCACCGTATACAAAGAGTCCAGCTTTTAGGAGCAACTGGAATGGAGAGAAGAGTCTCGAGGTACTTATAGAAAGTCTCACATAGAATATCATGGAGTGTGAACTTCAACAGGTTTTTAGGAGGCTGGACATAATCCAGAACCTCCAAGAACTCCTTGCTATGCTTGGAATCCACTTCTAGTGGGATGGAAAGATCTTCAGACATCTGACGGAGAAATTTAGAAAAAGAAGACCACTCAGAAAAAGCAGAGGCAATCATTGAGGTGAATCTGAACCAGAAGAGTCCTCATCTGCAGTAGAGTGGTTCCTGTTCCGTGTCTTCAAATAAATCCAAATCCTGTATGGAATGAGGATGGTGTGGAAGACTCGGTGTCGAAGCCTCGAGATGCTTGGTCTTATGAGAATGCTTCTAGTACCGCACCTGAGTAACCTCTCTGGGTGTTTGAGTCAAGGACAACTGGTGCCTTGTAAATAGATCAATCAACTCCCGTGTCAATGGTCTCTGCACCGATGGAGCAGCAGATTGAGGTGCGGTCTGTGCCATTTGTTTCTCAGACTGAACCGCCTGGAAAGTCGATGTCGACGTGGCCATAATTTGAGTCGGCACCAACATTTGAAAATGCTCACCCAATTCCTCCTGAAGCAAACTGTCAATCTTTTGTTTGAGGGAGAGCAACGGTACCGCAGGCTTTTTGAGCACCGGCATCGCAGGCTTTTTGGCCGGTACCACTGGTTCTGCGCGCCGGTCCAGTGATGAGGAGGCCGATGTCGAGGCACTCACAGAAATTGGGACTGGGCGCTTATGGGACATTTTCAAGGTCGGCATGACTCGATTCAATGCCACTTTGACCTGAGTCCCAGTTAGGGTAGGGGAAGACTTCTTAGCCGGCTTACCCACTGGAGGTTGCGACACCGGAGAGGTAAATACAGCATGCGAGTGTTGAGAGTGCTTTGAATTAACAAATGTGAATGAATCCATAAGATAATTAGGTGCAAGGCCGAACAATAACTTACAACAAATACAACCAAATTTAAATTTTGCACGAGCCTCGATTGGCAACCAATGTAATTCTTGAAAAAAGGGGTGACGTGATAAAACTTTTTCAGATTAAAGATCAGTCGAATTCTGAATAATGCGCAATCTACATAGATTTTTTTTGGTAACCAGCAAAGTAGACAATATTACAACAATCCAAATGGCTCAGAACCAATGACTGAGCCAATAATCTAAAAGATGAAACATCAAAATATGCTTTAATGATGTGTAATTTCCACAATGTGTGGAAACCCTTCTGTACCAAAGCGTCCACCTGATCTTTCAGGATAAATTATATTTCATTCGAAGTGAAAGAAGTCTCAGTGCAATTCTAATGTGGATGTTTATCTGAGTTAACTTATAATTTAAATTTAATCATCTGATGTCAGCTTGCACCCAGATCAGCATCAGGTACTGCTTCCTCCTGGTTTGGAGCTCTACTCCGAAGAAGGACTGCAGTCTTTGGAATCACACGCCAATAACAAGATTGGAGAGCCCTCGGCAGGTCACTTGTAACACATGAAGATGCTTTTAAAATGATCTCCAGATTGTTAATGTTAGCCTTATAGAGAGAGCTTTTTTACATTTAGCCATGAAGAAATGAGATATTCCTAAATCTATCACTAGTGACATAAATATCTTATACTGTATTGTCAGAGAGATGATAACCAACACTCAGACTCAGAACATAACATAAAGGACCCAAATAGATACCAGACAGGTATGATTGGAACCATTTTAGTTTGACCCAATAACAAAATTGTATAGTCTGGCAATCTCAAAGGAAAATGGTAAAACCAGAGGTTGAGGGGTGGTAGGCTCAAGAGTAATGTAAGGAAATTCTTCTTTATGGAGAGGGTGGTTGATGCCTGGGAGGTGGTGGAGAGGAAAATGGTAACAGAGTTAAAAAAAAAAAAAGCATGGGATGAACACAGAGGATCGTGAATCAGAAAATAATGGTAAATATTGAAGAACTAAGGCCAGTACTGGGCAGACTTGCAAGGTCTGTGTCCATATATGGCCATTTGGTTGAGGATGGCATGGGGAGGGCTTCAACGGCTGGGAAGGTTTAGATGGGCTGGAGTGAGCTTTGATGGAGACTTCAGTGGATGGAATCTAAACACAGTACCACTTTGGGTAAAGAGCTTTGGGTTCTCACCCAGAAAGAGCTAAGAATGAAATTTAAATTAAATCAGTAATTTAAAGAGAGGGTAAGGTTGGGCAGACTGGATGGACCATTCAGGTCTTTATCTGCCATCATCTACTATGTTTAGGTAGGGTCAAAAGCTGTAGAAATATCAATAAAAGCTAAAGGTGCCACAATCGCTTTCCTTTACATTAGAATACATAACCATATATGAGCAGGAGTCTGTTGTAGAACCAAGCAAGGATTCATTGCTGAATCTACCTCAATTCAAGTGGATAATCATTTAATCTTTTGCTTGTCAAAAAAATTCCTGCAATTGATGTAGCACCACAAGTTCAATATATTTTCCAAGAATGGTAAAGTAGACATCAGGCAGTTGTTCTCCTTTAACTTTTGTTCTCCTGTAACTTGTAATCCAAATTTGCCTTCTTAAAGAGAAGAGTGAACCTGATCCAATAGCTATTTAAATAACCATTTGAGGCACGTATCACCTTTTGTTAGAAACTCTGTCAAAAATGCAAATAAGTATTTGCCATTAATAGTTGAAAATGTATGCCACAGCATCTACAGTTGTCAGTGTCCATTGCTTACAACTGTGCTTTATAAGGCAAACCCCAATCAATGTCTGCCTAGCCAAATCCTCACAATTGAGGTAATAGATGTTTTCTCCTTTTCTGGAACATGTTACGTTCTTTACAGTATGAAATAACTTTCTGGGACAATTTATACATCAAGAGATCTTACATGTAAATAAACCCCTCTTTTAAAAAACTATAGTGTGGTTTTTACTGCTGGCAGCGGTGGCAACAGCTCTGATGCTACGATTTTGTAATGAAAAAGGTGGAGGAGGGGATGTTTGTTAGCTTTTCTGACTCAAAATTGACATCATACATCAAGTACATACATTTTACCCAATTCTTGGAGGAAGTTATCATCCTCCAATATTTTGCTGCCTAGTGAAGAAGCCATATTGCTCATGTGAGAAAGGGGATAGGGATCATATGATCTTTAACTTACTACACATTTCACTGGGGGCCACTTTTTTATTGAAGAGTGACATATTCCAGCTATTAGGATTTCAGCATTTACCACAATAATTGTTAAGATCTTAGATTGCCACAATTGCTGGAACTCTATAACATTAATTCCATCATATACCTTTCTATACAGTATAATTTCTCATTGTGGGAGGGATCCATAAAAACCAATCAAACAATGATCAGACTACAGCAGTGAAATGCTGAAACACATTGTGAATGATTTATCAACAAGAACTCTTCAGTAAAAAAAAAAGTCAAGTTTTTCATCTTGTAGGAAAGGATTTCATTTGACCTATGCATAATGATCTCATAGCATAAAGAAAATCATGTTCCATCAAAGGTAATGATACACCGACAGCTGGAATATTAAAATCTCCCCAAATCATAGATTTGGATGTATCTATAATCATTCCACTAGGGAGAAAGGATCAATCTCACCCACAGGGCACAGTTGAGTAAACAAATACCCCAAGAGTAGAAGTGAAATAAATTTAATCCCATATGCACACTTGTTCTTTCAAGAGTATAACTCTTACTAGTCTTTAAGCCCGTTACATTAACGGGTGCTAGAATCGATGTGTGTGTCTGTCTGTCTTTCTTTCTCTCTCTCTCTCCTTGGCTGCTTTCTGTCTGTCTGTCTTTCTTTCTTTCTGTCTCTCTCTTTCCTCGGCTGTCCGCCATCACCCCTTGCCTGCTCCCAGCAGCCCTTCTCCCTTCCTTTTACCTCCCCCGTGTCCAGCAGCACTCCTTCCCTGCTCCCCCTGTCCAGCAATAGGCCTTTTCCCTTCCTTTTCCCTCCCCCCTGTCTAGCAGCAGCAGCCCTTCTCCCTTCGTTTTACGTCTCCCTTGTCCAGCAGCACCCCTTCCCTGCTCCCCCTGTCCAGCAGCAGCCCTTCTTCCTTTGTTTTACCTCCCCCCCTGTCCAGCAGCACCTCTTCCCTGTTCCACCTGTCCAGCAGTAGGCCTTCTCCCTTCCTTTTACCTCCCCCCGTCTAGCAGCACCTCTTCCTTGCTCCCCCTGTCCAATAGTAGGCCTTCTCCTTTCCTGTTACCTTCCCCCGTCCAGCAGCACCTCTTCCTTGCTCCCCCTGTCCAGCAGTAGGCCTTCTCCCTTCCTTTTACCTCCCCCCCCCCCCAGTCTAGCAGCACCTCTTCCTGGCTCCCCCGTCCAGCAGTAGGCCTCCCTTCCTGTTACCTCCTCCCCTGTCTAGCAGCACCTCTTCCCTGCTCACCCTGTCCAGCAGGACCCCTTACCTGCTCCCCCTGTCCAGCATCCAGCTTCCTGGTCTGTTCACGTCTGCCCTCCTCTTCAAAGCAGCCCTGCTGAGGATTGCAGCCAGCTGTAGCGAACCTCGCAGGCCGCTCTGCACCTCGGTAGCACGTTCCCTCTGACGCGATCCCATGCGTCAGAGGGAACGTGCTACTGGGGTGCAGAGCGGCCTGCGAGGTTTGCTACAGCTGGCTGCGATCCTCATCAGGGCTGCTTTGAAGAGGAGCAGCGGCGGCGGCAGCGGTTGGTTGGTGAGTAAAGGCAGGTGGGAGGGGGGAGTCGCCGGTGTGTTTCCTGCTTCCGTGTTTGAATATGGAGTTCGGCACAGAGGGACACAGCACACTGTCAGGAAACACGCCGTCCAAAGTGCGCATGCGCGCTTAGGATTTTATTATAGAGGATTAATCACAGTTAATATGCCTCCACCTTGCCCGTATTCCCTGGGAACATGTTCATATACATAATTCAGAGAGTATAACTGATTTAAGATAACCTGATCACTCCCTGTCAACCAGCTTTCTGTTATAGAAAGGAGATCAGGCTTCAAATCAATTAAATTCTGCAAAATTCCAATCTTTGGTTTCACAAGCCCAAGTGTTCATTAAATATATGGCAAAGATGATGGTCCTGGATGACTAAACACCATCAAAGTAAGAAAGTTTGCCTGTGTCAAAAGGCATTTAGTTCATGGTCATACAAGACCATAATGTCTTTTCCCAGCAACTAATGGATAGAAAAGCAATTCATGGAACATCCAATAGCTCCGTGACTCGAAAAGAGCAGCCTGTTCTTCAATACAGACACATAGGTCAAGTACAATAGATCCTAACCTGACTCATTAGCAACTCTGAAAAACTAAATATATAATAATAATAATAATAATAATAATAACTTTATTTTTCTATACCGCCATAGTCAAACTGACTTCTAGGCGGTTCACATAGAAAGAAGGCTGGACAATCAGCGAATTACAAAATGCAAGAAGAAGGAAGTTACATCATGAATTGGAGAAACATGGTGAAAGAATACATGAGAGAAGAAAGATGTTACATAATACAATGGGGTTATAAGGTGATCTCATTAAGCAAGGAATTGGACTTGATAGTCTGCCTTTCTGCAGTTAAAAAGTAGTTTATATATTGGTACTTATTTTGCACCTGGAGCAATGGAATGTTAAGTGACTTGTCCAGAGTCACAAGTTGCTTTAGTGGGAATTGAACCCGGTTCCTCAGTTTTTCAGGCTGCTGCACTAAACCACTAGGTTACTCCTCATTTTGAAAGCCTCTTCTGAGGTTTAAACCATGAATTTCATCCCTGCTGTGAAGCAGCTATAAGTCTAAAAATCCCAATGTATTTGTCTGTCCACAGAATATTCCAAAAGAAAATTCCAGGGAGAAATTCCCTGTAAAAAAATGTGCCTTTAATGCAAAATAGTCATTGACTTTCCAAAACTGCCCCCTTAAATGGACACGGTTCAACATTATAGTTCAGGGTTATGAACTTTATCTTTCTGAGTTTGTGAGTTTATATCTGCAAAAGATGAACGTATTATATTTTTCCAAAATATAATTTACATGAGAACTACTGTTTATTTGCACGTGCAAATAATTTCCCGTGTGTACACGATGCATGCAGAAATCCTACATATATGAAAAAAAAACATGAAAATTGTAAAATAAATAAATAAATGAATGAAATGAAAGATCACCAATGTGGGTTGATTTTTTTGGGGGCCTATGAATACCTCTTGTGCCAATAATAACAAATACTGTAGAAAAATGGCTCTTTCCTGCTTGCAACACATGGGGCTCCTTTTATCAAGCCACGCTAGCGGTTTAACGTGTATAATACCGCACGCTAAACCGCCAGCTGCGCTAGCCGCTACTGCCTCCCTTGAACAGGCATTAGTTTTTAGGCCAGCGCGGGGGTTAACGCGTGATGAAATATCACGCGCGTTAACCCCGCTAGCGCGGCTTGATAAAAGGAGCCCTTGAAGAATCTGAAGAAGAAGAAGAGAAATTCAGAGGGGTTTGGGTATGAAAGAGAGAAGGAGTTTTCTTGTTCATATGAAAGGAAATGAAGAAGGTTGATTCAGAGTCTCTCTCATATTTTTGTAATGGATGGTTAGGGCATGGAGGGTTTTTTCATTTATTTCCAGAGTGGATAAATTTTGAATTTACATGTGTACAGAAACATTAGATATACAGAGTCAAGTTTAGCATACAGTTTGGTTATTTTAAGTTAAATAAGTTATTTCCATCTTCAGTTAACAGAGTGGATCCAGTTCAGCATACATTAGAATATATATATGGCCCAAAGGGAGCGCCTGAATTTATGGGAAGAAGTGTTTTATTGCTTTTCTGAAGTTCTGAAGCACTTTTAGGAATCTGATGCGAGGAGGCTGTTCATTCCAATAGCATGGTAGGAAGTGGGAGAGAAATGGTGTCTGGCAAGACCAGGAAGTATTTACAGACATGTTTCCTCTTGGGAGCGGAGTGGTCTGTTTGGGATGTATGGGGGAAGTTGGTTGTTAAGTAGCTGGGTGCCATGTTATGTAGGGACTTGTATGTTATTATTAGGTCCTTGAAGATACAACATTTGGTAATGGATAGCCAATGGGTTGATGATAGTGCTTCTGAGGCGTGGAGGTTTTTTAGGAGTTTAATTGCCAACATTTTGTACACATTGCAGGCACTGGAGATTTTTTGCTGTCAATCCATTGAATAGTGCATTACAGTGGTCCATGTGGGACAGGACGAAGGCATAGAGAAGTTGGGCAAAATCATTTTTGGAGAAGTAACTTCTTATTTTCCGGAGCTGTCGGAGATAGTAGAATGAAGAGAAAACTGCCTGAGAGATGTGACAAGAGTGAAAGGTTTGCATCAAGTCATATTCCCAGGCTGCATGTTTGGTATTTTGCAATTAGGGTAGTGGTTTCCCAGATAAGAGGTGGACAGGTGTAGGTGCACTGCTCTTTGTGGATCCAAAGGAGTTCTATTTTTGCAGCATTTAGTTGCAGTTTATTTATAGACATCCAGGTTTTGATTTCCGTTAGACAGTTGAGGAGTTTCGTAATCTGGGAATCACGTCTCTTCCCTAAAGGAAGATATAGTTGCATGTCATCGGCAAAGGACTGGATCCGAATTTGGTTGAATAAAATAGTGACTAGGCTAGATACATGAACAAATCCAAATTTATGCCAATTAACTCAGATTATTGATTGTTGACTCAGTTTGCACACCCAAATGTGCATACCAACTTTTGGCAACATACAGTGTATAGAATCTAAGGGTTAATGCCTACTTTACTCAGTGTTAACTAGAGCAGAGATGTTTTAAAGAGCTTTGTGCTATTTGTACACAGTTAGTGCACAGTCAACCACATGTTTACCCCAAATTCTATACAGAGCACTTTAAATTGCATGTGTAAAAATATAAGAATCCCCAATTTGTGCATAGAACTTAATAATGAGACAGCTCTGATAATTGGCTTCTTAATAAATAATAGCTTCTTATTAAGCCACTAGTGTTTTAGCCCGTTACATTAACGGGTGCTAGAGTAGATGTCTGTCTGTCTGTCTGTTGTTTTTTTTTTGTTTGTTTGTTTCTCTCTCTCCTTGGACGCTGTCATTCTTTCTGTCTGTGTCTTTCTCTGGACCCCTGTCTGTCTATCTTTATTTCTAACTCTATCCTCTTCCCTCAATCCTGCATGTGCCCTTTTTTCTTTCTCCTCCCCACTTCCTTCCAACATCTGCTCCCCCTGTCCTCCACACTTCCATTCGGTGTCTGCCTCCCTCTCTCTACCCCTTCCATCTACTGTTCACCCTCTGTCTTGCCCCTTCCATTCACTTCCCTCTCTTCTCTTTCCATCCAGCGTCCGCCCTCTCTCTCTCTCTGTTCCATATGGCCTCTCTCCTTCTCCTCCTTCCTTTTCCCTTGGTCTGACATACCTTCCTCCTTTCCCTCCATGCCCTGCCATCTCTTCTTCCCTCCAAGCCATTCTCTCCCCCTCTGCTCCCTTTCCTCCTTGAACTACTTCATCGGGCAGCAGCAGCATTCACAATTCATTGCTGTTGCTGGCTTCAGGTCTTCCTCTTTGGCGGGTCCTGTCTTCATGAAAACAGGAAGTAGGCAGGACCGGCCAGAGATTAAGGCCTGAAGCCGGCAACAGCAGCAAATTGTAAACGCTGCTGCTGCCTGAAGCACCTGAGGCAGACGCTTCTCTCCCCTCCCAGCCCAACTCCCGCTGACTCTGCGACCCTCCCAGCAAGATGACTTTAATCAAGTTTATGGCTTCTGATGCTTTTGGAATTGTTTCCGAGATGGAGTTGGCAAATGGGATAATGATCGTAAAGTCATCAGCGTAACTGAATAATTTTATCCCCAGCTGGGTTAATTGAACGCTCAGTGAGGTCAGGTAGATATTGAAAAGCAGAGGGGATAGTGGGGACCCTTGCGGTACGCCGGTTGGGTTGCTCCAGGTGTTGGAGAGATCATTGTTGAAGCGAACCTGATAGGTGCGGGATGAAAGGAAACCATGAAACCAGTTTAGCACTTTGCCCCGTCTAGGCACTGTAGCATTTTCGCATGGTCTACAAGATCAAAGGCAGAGCTCATGTCGAATTGCATGATCAGGGCATTGAGGCCTTTGCTTAATAGTAGATGCAAGTAATCTAAGATGGCCACAATTACCGTTTCTGTGCTGAAAAGCGGTCTAAAGCCGGATTGAGTCTCATGAAGGAGTGAGAACTGGTCCAGATATTCCATCAATTGGGAGTGTACCAGTCCCTCCATGATCTTTACGATGAGTGGTATGGAAGCAATTGGTCTATAGTTGGTAACTAGGGCTGACGATTCTTTGCTATTTTTTAGGAAAGGGGTTATTATTATGTGGCCTTTGTTGGTGGGGAATTTTCCGTTTTTCAGGTTATGGGCTAAGTAGTGCAGAAGTGATAGTTTAAATTCAAGTGGTGCCGCTTTCATGATTTCCGGGGGACATGAGTCCAGGAAGCAATATGATTTGGAGTATTTGTTATATAATTTGGTACAGTTATTCCAATCTATGTCTTGAAAGGAATTCCAGATCATGTCTGCAGGGGTTTCATTTCCTTGTGTGTTAGCTATATGATGATCACTAGGTTCTTTTGTTGAGCAATTGTTTCTTAGGTTTTTAATTTTTGAGTCAAAGTGCAGGGCTAGGTCGTTCGCCGAGGGTAATTTAATGTTGTGTGTAGGTAGAGTGTAGCGGGTTGTGTCGAATAAGTTAGAAATCAGATTGAACAGCTCTTTTGTATTGACTCCTCGTGAGCTGTTGCAGGATGAATTGATTTTTTTTGAGTAGAATGCTTTATGTTTATCTTTTATCAGTTGTTTGTAGGTTTTTATATTGGCTCTCCAATTGTTACGGTCTGATAATTCTCCTGTTTTTTCCATATTCTTTCTAGACGCCTGGCTAACTGTTTCATTTTTAGGAGTTCGATGTCAAACCATTTGTTATATTTATTTGCATTACTTTTACTGTTATGTTTAGGTGCAATGTTGTCTAAAATGCAGGTGCTGGTAGTGGTCCAGTGATCCCAGAAATCAACTTCTTCCTTTATCTCTGCTTGTAGTTTATATTGCGCCTAGTAATTTTCTGGGTTGATGTGGCCTCTCGTGAGATGTTCTTTTTTTATTTTTGGTCAAGTAATTTGTTTTCGTTGGAACCAGATTAGCTTAAAGTAGAAAGTGAAGTGGTCGGACCAGATGTCATGGCACCAGGTGCCTCCTGGTAAGGAGATGATGGGGTCTGGGATTTCCTTTGTGGACATGGCTACTACGTCTAGATGGTGGCCTTTTTCATGAGTTTGTGTGCCTTCACACTTTCCACCATAAATGTAGAGATTAGAGTGGAATATGGACCTATCTATGGTTCACTACACCACCCTCCAGGTTATTCCAGACACCTGTGTGCTGCTGTACTAGGCTTTCCCATACTAAGTGCTGCTGTTCTAGAGACAGATATGTACTGTTTCATTGAGATCTTTGTGGGGTAGGGGGGATGTCAGTGACCATTAGGGGAGTTTGAGGTGTCATTAGTTAATCTTGCCAGTGGTCATCTGGTTAGTTTGGGTTCCTTTTTGGCACTTAGATGCTTTTGAAACAGGTCTAGCTCCGGACATCTAAGTTCCATCGTGGACATCTTATGAAAGGTTTGATTATCATCACAAGATGCTCAAGTGCTAAGCCTGCCCATAATACGCCTCCCTCATGCTCTCTCGAACTTTGGATTCACAGTGGCTAAGAAACGTAGCAAAACGTCCAGTCAGCTTTATAAAAATTGTCACTTGGATGTTTCGCGAGAAAAGCATCTACGTGCCACTTTATGCCGATTTTTGGACGTCTATCTTTTTTTGAAAATGAGCCCCATAGGCTTTAATGTATCTGGATATCTTTTTTTTTTTTTTTTTTTATTTATAATTTTCAAATTAACAAATCAAGATACATCTTGTACAGAAAGTGATTACAACAAAAAAAAGAACAAATAGAAGCATAATGAATTATAT
Source organism: Geotrypetes seraphini (assembly GCF_902459505.1). Classification (NCBI taxonomy): domain Eukaryota; kingdom Metazoa; phylum Chordata; class Amphibia; order Gymnophiona; family Dermophiidae; genus Geotrypetes; species Geotrypetes seraphini. Next base: position 166,517,795 of record NC_047089.1, on the reverse strand, counting down.
AGAAATCAAATATTTGTATAATCTCTCAAGTCCACCATTTTAATCCATGATGTGAATTAAACGGAATTTTAACAAAGAACCATATTATAAAAGATAAGTGGTACGTGGTTAACTGAAATTCCAGGCGCCTTATATCTCAAGCCCTCATTCTTTCCCCTTTTCCAGGCGAGACATGGAGAAAAGGGCCGTTAACTGATTTGGTTCAAAGAAAACATATTTTTGAGAATTATATTGAACTATACACTTGCAAGGATGTCGAAGATAGAAAGTTCCCCCAAGAGCCAAAACACCAGGTTTTAATAATAAAAACTCTTTTCTACGTCTTTGTGTATCTCTTGCCAAATCTGGGAACATCTGAATCTTTAAATCAAGAAACTTTTTCTCTTTATTTTTAAAGAATAATCTCAAAAGCCAATTCTTATCTAACGTAATAGCCAGGGTAACAATCAATGTAGCAGGTATTGCTATTTCTTTATCAGATAGTTCAAGTAAAGCAGATACATCAATTGGTCCCTGCGTTTTTTCTTGAAGATCCTTATTTTTACTAGGCAAATAATAGACCTGGGTGAAAGGAGGCAATGAATCTTCCGATACTTCCAATATCTCCAGCAAATACCTTTTTAACATTTCTCTTGGAGTCACTGTTGAAATTCGTGGACAATTAATCAATCTTAGTATCTGGATATCTTTAAGCAATGAGCACCCTCTGAAAATGAACCCCTTTAATTTCACTACAAGTAGGAAAAAAATGGAAGCAACCTATGATAGCACAAAATGCAGCTTCCTTTAATTTTATTGTGGATTCAGTGACAGTTCACATCTAGATTGACACTCACTCAGTGACAAGTTTCTGAACTTGAACCGAATAGGAGGATAAGGACGCTCATTCAGCTGTGCTCCAGGGGTCTGAAACTGCAGTTTGTCTGTCAAAAATCACACTATTAAGCCATGTTTCTGTAGAAATCCATAACATTCCAGATCATCCTCCTAATGCCACCCAATGGACAATCCAAAAATAAAAAGATGGAACATAAAGTCTCTGGATGTCACGGGAATCATAAGACAATGAAAATTTATGTTATTAATATTAAAATTCCAAATAAAAAAGCAAAAACATAAAATGTGTTAGAAGTCCATTTAATAACAATTGTTCATGCAGATAGCAACATATACGGTACCATACAAATAGAAACTTGGATCGGACCCAATACAGTCATGTTTCGGCTATCTGTGCCTTCGTCAGAGATCTTAATGTTGCATAATCATACTGAAAAGTATGTATTGTGACACAAACATTGAACAACGAAGCCGATATTATGCTTTAGTATTGAGATGTATGACACATATTGAGAAAATGAAACAACCTAATGAAGATAAACCAACTTTAAAATATGTGCTAACGCTCCTAATTTCAGCTGGTCTGTCGTAATGGACAATATTAACCCTTTGATCTAATTACTTTTCAATGGTGCCTAGATCCCCATAATTTGAGGCTGAGCCCACTGAGTTACCATTTAGAAACAGGTTCTCCATCCTTCCTTTCAATGATATAAATAATAACAGAGTCATTTTTCAATAAGCTAAAGCAACCAGTATGTATCCTGAATAATGTAAGACAGTATAATTACAAATCAATTCATGAATAATTATACCATAAATTCTACAGATTTATTCATATCATCAAACCTACTAGATATTAATCTAAAAGAGAAAAATAAACAATAGGAAATTGATGGCAACATTTATCGCAGGAAAAATTAAAAATCATCTTTCAGCATCAATCTTATGTGGGTATATGAAAATGAACTGTTATCACTGAAACATATGAGAAAGAACAATTAAAAAATGCAATATATTCATATGGAACAATAGATACTCTTCATCAGAATGTCTGAGTTTTAATAGGTATTTTGCAATTAATGAATTGTTACAGGTCAGACTTAATGATCACTGATAATGATCAGGCAGATTTTCAAAAGCAGTTATGAGGCCAGTGATCATGCTAACCACATAAATGCTTATTAAAAGCAAAAAATAGTCTGTGGATAAAGGTATAACATTACCCATTAACTCATTGCCTGAATTCTGTATTATATGACCCAAGTTGCACATGCAGATCTGTGCATAGCATAGATGTGCATGAGTTTTAACAGGTTAATAAGCGCCAATGATTGCCAATTAACACTTAATAATTCTGATTGGTGCTAATTATAAGTTGGGCACACAACTTTCAAAGTGCACCCAAGAGTGCTCAGAGAATTGAGCGATGTCCTGGCGAAACCGTTGGCTGAGCTATTCAATCTCTCCCTAAGTAAGGGGAAAGTTCCCCTGGACTGGAAATTAGCTAATGTCGTTCCTCTGCATAAAAAGGGTTGCAGGGCAGAGGCTGCGAATTATAGACCCACTCCATCCTGCCTGACACCCTCAACACACAAGCCCCCCCTGAGATCAACAGAAGGGATGCCCACTCCGTCCTGCTGCCAGTTCCCCTCAAACACCAATACCCCACTCTGAACCCCCAACACCCCTTGACACCCCCAACACCCTACCCAGACACCCCAACAACCCCCAACACCCCTGACATCCCACCCAGACACCCCAACCCCATACCTTAAAAGATGTTCCAGCAGGAGGGATGCCCACTCCTTTAGAGGGATGCCTGGACCTATCAGGGCCTTAGACTCCTCCTGAGAAGGGGTCTAAGGCCTTGACTGGTGCGTTTAGAGGTAAAGAAATACAGAGGTGCCACTAGGTGTGATTCTCTAAATGACTTAGGTGCCTATAGCATAGGCCTTTAAAATACTGGTCTATATTACAGGTGCCTAAATTTTAACTTAGGCACCACTAAGCATGATTCTGCAATGGACACCTAAGTATGATTGACATGTAATTTTAGGCACCAATTACAATATCTGGCCCTAAGTGGCTAGGACAATTAGGTAATAGAATGGAGGGGCTATAAAAGAATAAACAGCAAAAAGAGGGATTGGGAATTGTTGGAAAAAATGAACTCCCATTGTTTACAGGAAAGAAAAATCTAGTAGAGAAATTGGAAGAGGTAGGGAATTAGTACCAGCAGGGCCGGATTTAGATGAAAAGAGGCCTTAGGCTATTCTACTTATGAGGCCCTTTCACCTCCCATTTTTAAGTTTGTAAATTACATGAGCGATAATAAAATGCATCATTACTATGATATATATCAATATGTTAAATGAAACATGTTGTTATTGGTACTAACCTTTATAAAAAATGTGACACGGATCTTGAGGCCCTAGGCTTTAGCCTAGTTAGCCTAGTTAGCCTATAGGAAAATCCAGCCCTGAGGTACCAGAATGTTGCAACCAGGTTAATCAGGCAAGGCATCTCAAAATAAATAAGCTTTAATAGAACTATGGAAATCTGAGGTAGAGCTTGGTAATCTGGGATGGTGGGTTAATGCATTCCAAAAGATAGAGACAAGCACGCTGAAGATCTTGGTTCTGACAAAATCATGACAGATTTAATGGAGTGAGGGCAAGTGAGGTAAATTAGATTGGGATGTTCTTAATGTTTGAGAAGGGGAGTAAGGGATGATATGACATGAGAGGTATAAAGGTGTGCCTGATGATTATACTTTATGAATTAGCAAGAGAATTTTAAAGGTGAATCTGTGTGAAAGGAGGAGCCAATGTTCTGCTTTAGGAAAAGATGTTACATGGCTGAATTTCTTAGAGCCTATTATAAGTCTGATCGCAGTGTAGGCACAAGTGATTTAACTGGGCAGAAGGCTGTCCTGTCAGATTACATAGCCATTATTCATACAACCACTCCTCGTAACTGGTGCCAGGTAAATAGCAGGCATAGCTTTAAATGGCTGACTAGTCATTTAAAGTTATAGGTCTATTTTCAAAATGACCATTATATATTTCCTACCACTTAAAATATGTATAACTTTCAATTAATTTCCTATCTATTTAAAGTTAGATGGCAGCCCTGCTGCTCAATATTGACCTTGCTGGGCTTTCTTCAGAAGGAAACAAATCTCAGGGAAAAACAATGGTGCAAATACAACCTCTGCTTTCGATGAGCAGCGAGCTGACTTGTAGTTTGCAGCACACACACAAATAAAATAAATGATTGAAGGCAAAAGCTAAACCAGAGTGCATACCAAGTGCCATCTTCTTTAATCACACATTTCTGTTCAGAGAAGCTCTGACTGTTGGCTGCTACTGAAGAAATTTCTGCACTATTAGTACCTGTGAACTAGTGCAATAAGCCAATAAAGAGAAATGTAGCAGGGGTTTAAGCATAGTTTAATATGTCCAATCTCAGTCACTTTATTCATATGTATTGTTATGTGTGAGTCCATAGTACAGCATAATGTGTCATAATTTGGCCTCCATTCCTGACAGCACTGCTTGACTTGGGCATTAAATCATTGCCCCGAGGAATTTCCTCATTCTGGCAACTCTTGACGGTAGGACTGTCATCTCCTCCCACACATTACCTATCACTTTTGACATGATTGGATCAAAATTAGTCAGTACATTTAGATGTAAATTGGAAACATCCAAGAATAATAATGAGCACAAAAATATAGCTCTCTGTAATTGACATGGCAACAGCTTAGTATTGCCTCCCGTACTATTCTGGAAAGTATTAATACAAATGATAACAAAAGTAGTGTATCAAAAAAGTAAGAAAACTTTTTCTTTAATGGGCATACTTAAGCATGCCTTATATCCCAAAGAAGTCTACAATGTTACCTCATCCCTTAGTTATAATAACCAAAGACCCACAAATAGAATAATGAAGTAACTAGCCGTTTAGAAATCATCTGTCAGGCTGGGCCCATATAGCACACAGTAAGTATATTTTTCATATTTATAATTTAAAATACATTTTTCCATACTAAGGGTTCTGATAACGCCACTAAGGTTTCAGTGCACTATCCCAGGAGATTTTCCAAGGGTTAGTGGGCCTTTTATGCAAATAGGTGATAGGGCTTTAGACCTTGATTCTATAAATGGTGTCTAACTCCTAGGCGCTGTTCGATGTGGTTGTCAATCATCTGCTAGGTGCCGTGTATAGAATAGCACCTAGCGGTGCATAAGCATTCTTAGACACCAGTAGGTATTGAATCTTTAGGCTCAATGCCATTTCTGCCAGGGTTTTCTTGGCCTAAATGAGTGCATCTAAGTCAGTCCACATCCAAACTCTGCACCAAATCTGCCCTTAACCTAGTGGGATTCACATTATCATTTAGTGCAGTGGTCCCTAACCCTGTCTTGGAGAACCACCAGGCCAATTGGGTTTTCAGGCCAGCCCTAATGAATATGCATGAGAGAGATTTGCATATAATAGAAGAGACAGGCATGCAAATCCGGTCCATGCATATTCATTAGGGATATCCTGAAAACCCAATTGGCCTGGTGGTCCTCCAGGACAGGGTTGGGGACCACTGATCTAGTGAGTCATTGGGTGAAGATCAGTTGAAAGCTGGGGGGTCAAACGGCACCCATATCACAATCACAGCAGGAGACAGGATCTGCTGCAGCTCAAACAATCAGAAACAAGAAGCCAGAAAGTATTTAACTTGTCCACTCATATGTTAACATCAGAACAAATAGCCATATTCAAGCTTGGCTTGACATTTGTTCCAACCATACAATATGAAGCATTTGAGATGAAGGTACACTTACATAGATTTTTCCATCAATTAAAGTTGAGTCTCCATTTTCAAGATCAAGGAACAGTTCCAGAGAGGAATGAACCTCAGTCAAGAATGTGGTCCATATGGGTTCCACTGGGCCCCCTGATACATCTATTAAGGCTTTTGAAAGGATGGTGCTAAGGGAGTTGGAAGTTATTGAACAGTTAAGATTGCCTGGTGCATATAATCTTACCAGGAATCAGAGAGATGCAATCGTCTCTCTAACATAAGAATATAAGAATTGCCGTTGCTGGGTCAGACCAGTGATCCATCATGCCCAGCAGTCCACTCACGCGGCGGCCCTCTGGTCAAAGACCAGCACCCTAACCGAGAGTATCCCTAACAGCGCACGTTCTTGTTCAGAAGGAACTTGTCTAACTTTGTCTTGAATTCCCTGGAGGGTGTTTTTCCCTATAACAGCCTCCGGAAGAGCGTTCCAGCTTTCTACCACTCTCTGGGTGAAGAAGAACTTCCTTACGTTTGTACGGAATCTTTCCCCTTTCAACTTTAGAGAGTTCACTCTCGTTCTCCCTACCATGGAAAGGGTGAACAACCTGCCCTTATCTACTAATTCTATCTCCTTCAGTACCTTGAATCTTTTGATCATGTCCCCTCTCAATCTCCCCTTTTGAGGGAGAAGAGGCCCAGTTTATCTAATCTTTTGCTGTACGGCAGCTCCTCCAACCCCTTAACCATCTTAGTCGCTCTTCTCTGGACCCTTTCGAGTAGTACCGTGTCCTTCTTCATGTACGGCAACCAGTGCTGGATGCAGTACTCCAGGTGAGGGTGCACCATGGCCCGGTACAGCAGCCTGATAACTTTCTCTGATCTGTTCGTGATCCCCTTCTTTATCATTTCTAGCATTCTGTTTGCCCTTTTTGCTGCCGCCGCACATTGCAAACGAACCCATTATTTCAAAACACTGCCCTCAGGTTGGCTTTCACGAGGGAAAGATACCTAAAGGATATCTTGTGTCTAGCTGTCCCCAACAGAACTACGTTGGATGAAGTAACCCTCCCTTGTGGCTTTTTCAGATGTGGGAAATGTAGTATTTGCCCTTTGACAGTACAAGGCAAGGAATTCAAGAACCCGGTTAATAATCAAGTTTATAACATCAAGCATTTTTTAACTTGTGACTCAAGCTATATTATTTACATCATTATTTGCCCATGTTTCAAAATTTATGTCATGAAATCCATCAGAGCGTTCACAATTAGAATGTACAAACCATAAATCAAGCTTGAAACGGGGGCTGGTTACTGCCCCGTTAGTTGAAAATTGTCAACAAATGAATCACAATTTTAGTCAATTAAAATGTTTCTGCATTGACAAAGAACCCAAAAGCATCAGAGGAGGTGACCGTCAGAGGAGACTGCTTAAACGAGAAGCCAGATGGATCTTCAGGTTAAAATCTTTACAACCACAAGGGTTGAATATTAACATCGGATGGAAAGCATTCTTTTGACATAGCTTTTGATATTATTTTTTTGATGACATTTCTTGACAATATGGAGAGTTTAGTTCAACCAATCAGATCTGATATTGGTCCATGTATTTAAAGTGCATGTTCAGGTGTCTTACATTCACCGGCGCCATTTTCTGAAAGTGTATGTCTACGCTGTCAACAGTGAGTACTACATTATTCGAAGTTTGCACAATTTAAAAGTTTGTTAAAAAGCATAATTATTTATTTTTATTGTAGTTTTCTTGAAAACAACCCCCGAGGAGTCCAGAGAAGAGCAGCTAAGCTAATAAAGGGTATGGAAGACCTCTCATATACTGACAGACTGAAGAAGTTGGGGCTTTTCTCCCTGGAAAAGCGGAGACTTAGAGGAGACATGATAGAAACCTTCAAGATCATGAAGGGCATAGAAAGAGTAGACAGGGACAGATTTTTCAAATTACGGGGAACCACAAGTACAAGGGGGCACTCAGAGAAATTGAAAGGGGAAAGGTTTAGAACAAACGCCAGGAAGTTCTTTTTCACTCAGAGGGTGGTGGATACATGGAACGCGCTACCGGAGGATGTAATAAGCAGAAGCACACTACAGGGCTTCAAAGAGGGTCTGGACAGATACCTGGAGGAAAAAGGGATTGAGGGGTACAGATAGGAGTAGAGGTAGGTAATAGGGATAGGATTAGAGGCAGTTACAAATTTAATCATGGACACTGTTCAGGCAATTAGGCCTGATGGGCCGCCGCGGGAGCGGACCGCTGGGCAGGATGGACCTCTGGTCTGACTCAGCGGAGGCAACTTCTTATGTTCTTATGTTCTTATTATCGATTGGCAAAACGGGCCCCGTCGGGTCAACAATAATTCAATGCACAGCGTACTTTGCACAAGGCACCTAAGCACTTTAGAAGTCATTTTAAGATAAGTGGCTCTTTGCTGATTTCACATTATATGTATATTTATTAAGTCCGGGTTATATTCACATGTCTTAAACGAATGAGTGAGAGGTTTTTCGGTCGATGAATGATAATCCACCCTGCATTTGTCAATCCAACGTTCATTCATTGAACACAGCAGGACCTTTCCTCTCAACCTTAACATAACTTTTAAGTTGTGGTACAGAAACCTGTTTCGTTTTTTGTTCCAAAAATACATAAATCTCTTGTACGGCTGGCACTGGCTCCATGTTGAAACCATTATCAAAATATCTTGATTTTTATTTGAGTCCATTAGTGCTAAGAATGAGGTCCTATATAGAGATTCTGCTGACTTGATCAATAAATTAGATACAGTGAGGTTTCCAGGTGATAAAATAATTATTTTAGTTACTATGGACATAATGGCATTATATACCAATATATCACAGGATGCAGCAGTTGCGCTTATTTCATGGGTATTGCTTGATCAGGAAAAAGTGGAATTTTTGGTTACATTGGGAAAATTGATTTTACAAAAAATTATTTTCAGTTCCTGGACAAGTTTTACCTACAAATATGGGGCACAGTTATGGGAGCCACGGTAGCCCCTTCAATTGCGTACCTTTTCATGGCAGATTTTAAAGAACGTTTTATGTAGCCCTCAACTTACTTTTCAAATAGTTCCAATTGGTATAGGTTCATTGATGATATTTTTTTATATGGCAGGGATCAGAGGAGGATTTGAAAATTTTTTTTTTAATATGGATCAATGGTTTGGCCAGCATATAAAGTTCACAGCGCAGTGGGATGTTAAATGCATACAATTTTTGGATATTCAAATTCAGTATGAATGAGGAAGATTTCAAATTATGATTTTTAAAAAAGGCACAGATAAAAATACCCTATTGCACTTCCAAAGTTGTCATCCATATGCAATGAAATCTATTATCCCTATTGGTCAGTTTTTATAATTGAGGAGGTTGTGTATCAGTACAGATGAGTTTAAAGTTCAGGCAAGGATTATGAGTCGCAGATTCTATGAGAGAGGATATCCTACAATAGTTATACATAGAGCATATAGAAGAGTGTATAATGCCCATAGAAAATGTCTATTACAATCTAAGCCAGTGACTTGCAATAATGAGTTGGTATGTGTATTGCCATTTTCCCAGAATATGAAATTGGTATCAAAGGCCATATTACAGCATTGGCCTATATTGGGATATCATGGGATTTTTTTTAAGCTTACCAGGGATGAGAACAAATCAAAGTTAAACCACCATGAGGGTACAGTTGCATCGGTGTACCCCAGACTACCCTCGCCAAAATGGATTGGATTGCTGAGATTTACTCGCCCTGTTGGAGAAGGAGCGAATCATCCATGCTACCAGGATGAGAAACTGATACTACCCCTGGGGCAGTAAGATTCATGACTGGAAGAGCCTCCTCAGCTATCCCACTTCGTTTAATGGGGAAGCTGACCTGGTCCCTGTTTGAGATTTCTTCACAATACCGAAGAGACCCAGGGAAGATGTGGTACATCCTTAAGAATTTGGAGACTGGTTTGCCCTAGCTCGAGACAGTGTTTTAGTTTCTATATTTTGCACTGGCACTCAATACCTATTGAGTTGTGCACGGAATGGACTGTGAGAAGCCCAGATGTGGATAGATTAGTCTGGGGTGCTGAAGCTGGACTGGCCTGTGCCAAAGCTTAAGACACCACCTCCTTGGCGGTGGACAGGGAGGGAGTAGAGAAGATTATGGACATTCAACTACCTGGAGAATACCTGTATGACTCCTGGGTGGAATCTGGGAGGGCAGGGAAAGACAAACTACCTAAACTGAATAGGACAGAATGCTACCTCAGGCAATTGGCACAGAACTTATGGAAATTATGCTACCCATATGTCCCATTACCGGTGATGTGTGCTGGAAGCCCAAAGAGTAGTGCTGCCCGATTCAGGGAAAAAAAATTTGATTCGATTTGATTCGATTCAGCCTATTGAATTGATTTTTCGATTTGATTCGATTTGATTTTCCTGCCCAATTGGGTGATTTTTAAAAACATCCTGGTAGGTTTATTTTATAACCTCTTCACCTCTTTTATAGCCTCTTCACCACCTTTGCCTTCTCTTAACCACACCGGCGCTGTGGTGTAAACAAACAAAAAAGACTTTTCCTCTCTCTCTGTTAAATCCTAGCTCACATTTGCGGTCTAACACCAGCTCTGGCAGAATCTGACATATTGTAATCACAAAACAAAAAATAGAATTATTTTTTCTACCTTTTGTTGTCTGGTCCTTATGCAAATCTTGTTGGTCTCAGGCTCTGGTTGTCTTCTGATAACTTGTTTGCAGGGTCTCCTTCTTTCTTCTTTCTCCGTACTAACCATCCATCTTCCATCTCTGTCCTCCCCTTCCATTTCCCTGCCCTCCCCCGGAAGTCTGGCATCTTTCCTTTTTTTCATCTCCATCCATAGATCCACCTTTTCTCAACTACCCTTTCATCCAGCATCTCTTCCTCCTTCCCCACCACCCCAGGGTCCACCATCTTTCCCTTTCTTTTCTCAACTCCCCTCCTATCCAGTATCTCTATCCACCCCCCTCCATGCCATCCTTTGTGTCCAACTTCTCTCCCTTTCTGTTCCTTCCCTCCCTAAATCCCATTGGCCATCATCTCTCTCCCTCTCCTCTATTTTTAGGCCCATTATTTCTTCCCCCCAAAGTCCGGCATATGCATGTCTCTTTGAACCCCCCCTTTCCCACCCTCCTTCTGTGTACTTCTACACCAGAGCCCATTCCCTTGAAGGTCTGTCCCCTCTGAAGATCTGTCTCCCCCTGAAGGCCTGCACCCCCCCACGAAGGCCTACACCCCACCTCTGAAGGCCTGCCTGTCCCCCCTGAATGCCTACACCCCACCCCTGAAGGTCTGCCTATCCCCCCTGAAGGCCTGCACCCAAGACCTGCCTATCCCCCCTGAAGACCTGCACCCAAGGCCTGCTTGTCCCCCCTAAAGACCTGCACCCAAGGCAAGCCTGTCCCCCCTAAAGGCCTGCACCCAAGGCCTGCCTGTCCCCCCTAAAGGCCTACACCCAAGACCTGGCTGTCCCCCCTGAAGGCCTGTACAACCCCCCCCCCCCAAGGCCTGTGTGTTTCCCCAGAAGGCCTGCACAACCCCCCTCCTCCCCCCGCAGAAGGTCTGCGTGTTCCCCCTGGCCTCCCGGCATCAGTTTACCTAATTTAATCAGCCTGCATAAGATCGCTAGTGCTAGCGATCTTTGCAAGCTGCCATCGGGTCTTCCGAGTTGCCTTCTCTCTGCTGCGGTTCCGCCCCTCCTCTGATGTCAGCCCTCCCTCCCTCCAACGTCAGCACTGACATCGGGGAAGACTTCCGGTTGGCTATGTGTGCTGGGGCAGGAAATAGAAGACGAGCCTCGCGGCTCGAGCTCCATTTTGCTGGTAATTTGCTTGCAGATGAGGGCTAGGAGACGGAACACAAAAGGGTGGAGGGAATGCGTTTTTGGACACAAGGCATGAATTTGGTAAAGAGGATGGAGGAAGGGAGGGAAACAGATGCTGAGGTGGGGGAGGGAGTGTGTTTTTGGATACAAGGCATGAATTTGGTAAAGAGGATGGAGGAAGGGAGGGAAACAGATGCTGAGGTGGGGGAGGGAGTGTGTTTTTGGATACAAGGCATGAACTTGGGAAAGAGGATGGAGGAAGGGAGGGAAACAGATGTTGAGGTGGGGGAGGGAATGCGTTTTTGGACACAAGGCATGAACTTGGGAAAGAGGAAGGGAGGGAAAGAGATGGTTGTGTACACGGGAATGGAAGAAAGGAGAATTTTTGGTCATAGGGAGGGAGTGAAGTATAGATGAGAGGGAGAAATATTGTGGTAGAAAGGGAACAGTGAGACAGATTGAAATGGATGCAAGAGGGATGAATGTTGGACATAGTGGTGAAGGGAATGGAGAGAGAGATATGGCCTGGTGCTGGAGAGGGGTGATAGAAGGAGAAATGTTGGTCATGGGGCTGGTGGGCAGGCACTAAAGATGAGAAAGGGATAAATGCTGGACCATGGTAGGAGGAACCAATGGACAGCAACAGAAGAATTTACAGAAGATGGGAAAGCGGAAAAAAGAAATTGGGACCAACTTTATGGAAAAATAAGTCTCCAGACAACAAAGGTAAAAAACATAATTTATTGACTAAAATATGTTAGCTTTGGGAAATGTATATAGCAGATGTCTTTGTATTGTGTTCAAAAGAAAAGGAAATGCATTTCTGGTTTTATTTCTACAGTGTTGAAGTACTTGCTGACCCTTGCTGTGACTGGTGGGGATCCCCAAGCACTGCAAGCAGAGGACCTCCTCTAGAGATGGCCAGAACTCCCCTCCACCAAGCACAGCAGTCACTGGCAGCATACATGAGTCACTGAGGTGCCAGCATCAGTGACTCAGGGACGCTACTGCTGCCTGCCAAGCTTGGCAAAAGGGACCCCTGGCCAACTACAAAGGAAGTCCTCAGCTGACAGCTTGGGGGTTCTCATCAGCTGAGTATTTATATTTTATATTTACATTAGAGGCTCTGGTAGAAACCCATTTACAAAGTATGTATTCTTCCCAATTAATATTTCTAAATTAATAAAGTCTCTTTTCTTATTTGTAAATGGGTCTCTACCAGAGCCTTTAATTCAGTAGCATAATTAAATGAAATAATTATTTCTGAAGTTTATAGGGACAGGTGGGGACGGATGGTTTCCTCGTGGGGACGGGTGGGGGACGGAGGGGATTCCTCACGGGGACGGGTGGGATTCCTCACAGGGACGGGTGGGGACAGGTGGGATTTTGGCGGGGACGGGTAGGGACGGGTGGGATTTCTGTCCCCGCTCAACTCTTTAGTTCGCGCTGCCATTAGGGGGGATGTGGGGGTGCAAAAAATTGGAAAAGTTCCGTTTTCTCTATAATGCAAGGTTCCAACCCCCCAAGTCCCACCCCAACAGCAGCGCGAACACTATGCAGTAAAGTGGGGGGGGGGGTTTCCCCACTTACACCCCACTTCGGAACTCTTTAAAATTAAGTTTTTCCGCAGCGTACTTCTTTCTTGTGCCGAATTGTCAGTGCTGGATTGTCGGCGCGCTGGTATCTCGCCCGCGACTGCCTATGAACCCTTTACTTAGCTTTTTGATCTTGTTTGGCGGCTCCTATCTTCTAGTATTCTTTGAGGTTCATGTAAAGTGGTCATCATACCAGAGACTGTTGACAACTTCCTCTGGTAACATTAACAGTGTGAATGATGGTTTGTTCCCATTCCTCTAACATTAAATAAACTTGGCAAATCTTTGCTTTCCATCCAATAATTTGCCCCAACTATTTCACATTTGAAACAGGGGGCCAATATATGCCATGTGTAGATAAATCTTTGTTCCTTCATTAACAAAACTCAAGACACATCTCCACCCTGAGGTAATTTGATCTACATCAGTACTGTGTATATGATATCAGACTCCATGTGTCTATATTGCAACCAATGAGCTGTTAAAGGAGCTTGCAAATGACCCATTTGTATATTGCTCAAATGTTCTATAATTCTCTGTTTAATGGCTCTCTTCATTTGCTCAATGTAATACTTGCCATAGGGGCAGATAACACAATATGTTACTTGATTTACAATTAGTGCTCCCATATAATAGATATTTTCATCCTGATATATGTGATAAGAACATAAGAACATAAGCAATACCTCCGCTGGGTCAGACCTGAGGTCCATCGTGCCCAGCAATCCGCTCATGCGGCGGCCCAACAGGTCCAGGACCTAAGCAGTAATCCTCTATCTATACCCCTCTATCCCCTTTTCCAGCAGGAAATTGTCCAATCCTTTCTTGAACCCCAGTACTGTACTCTGCCCTATTACGCCCTCTGGAAGCACATACAGAGTCTGATACTATAACATGCTTACAACAAACACATTGACCACAAGACTGGTTTTCTCCTGCCTGGTTCTGCTGATTACTTTTAAAATGATGTGTCAACACTTCCCCCAAATTCCTCCCCCCCATGACATGCAAACTTTAGTTGCTGTACTAGCTGAGGATGCAACCAAGGACTAGCCAAAATTTCAAAATCACATCTCAAACTCTATGAGCTTCTAAAGAATATAGTAACATACACTCTAATGCAGGGGTGCCCACACTTTTTGGGCTTGCGAGCTACTTTTTAAATGACCAAGTCAAAATGATCTACCAACAATAAAATTTAAAAAAAACACAAAGCACACTGTATGCATAGAAAATGTTAATCATCATTCCTATTCCAGGGTTTTTCAAAGAGGTCAAAGCAGATGACTCTAAGCACTATCACCTCAGTAACAACCATACAAAAATAGACAAATATACCCCCTCCCTTTTTACTAAACCACGATAGCAGTTTTTAGCGCAGGGAGCTGCGCTGAATGCCCAGCGCAGCTCTCGACACTCATAGGCTCCCTGCGCTAAAAACCTCTATTGCGGTTTAGTAAAAGGGGACCTTAGTGTAAAATATAGACAGCAGATATAAATTCAAACACATTTTGATCACTAAATTTAAAATAAAATCATTTTCCCTACCTTGTCTGGTGATTTCATGAGTCTCTGGTTGCACTTTCTTCTTCTGACTGTGCATACAATCTTTTTTCCCTTCTTTTAGCCTGTATGCTTCTTCTCCTCCAGACCTCATTCCTTCCCCCCAACTTTTCCTTCCTCTTCCCTGCCCTTTCTTTCTCTCTGCCTCCCTTTTATTTTTTTCTGTTTCTCTTCTTTCCTTCTGTCTCCCTGCCTGCCCTTTTCCTTTCTTTCTCCCTGCCCTCCCCCAAGCCACTGCCACTGCCATTACCATCGGGACCAGGACCCAAACGCCACCAATAACAGGCTCCAAGCTCTCCCTGCTTCGGCCAACCAGGAAGAGGAAGGCTGATCAGCCCAAGATCGTGATCAACCTATTGGGGAAAATGCTGCCGGGTCCTGCCTTCGCGGAAACAGAAAGTAGGCAGGACCCGGCAGGAACAAGAACAAATGCTTCACTAACCTGTCTCCCGCATTAGCCCATAGCGAACGCTTGCTTCAGGGCTCTCAACATGTGCGTGCCGGCTTCCCTTCTCCCCCCCCAGACATAACTTCTGGTTTCGGAGGGAAGAGAAGAGAAGCCTGCACGCACACGTTAGAGCCCGGAGCATAAGTTCGCTAGGGTCTGAAATCTCCAAGCTGGTTTTTTTTTTTAATGTTTAGCAGTGGCAGATGACAGCTGGGCGGACCGCCCAGCTAAAAGGCCCTAGGGAGAACACTGGACAGGAAGGCTGATCAGCCCGTAGATCAGGACGGCAACACGAGTGCGATCGACTCGAGTTGCCTTCCTGAGCTACTGGTCGATCGCGATTGACGCGTTGGGCACCCCTGCTCTAGTGAATGCTTGTCTTTTTGTGATGGAGAACCAAATAACCAAGTGCATTGGTAGTGCAAAGCTCATTTGCATGCCTTTCTAACCACCTTATCTAGGATACCACCACTGAATAAACTTATTATATATGTTAGATGCCTGATACTTAACTTCTTGTTGATATGAACATAGTTTGAAGAAGTATAATCATGTGACACCATTCTATTGTGAGTTACACTAATAATAATAATAACGGTTTATATACCGCAGGACCATTAAGTTCTATGCAGTTTACAAGGATTATAAAAAATGTTACAAATTGAGTAGAATTGACATAGTTAATATCTATTGTTTAGCAGTTCTAGAGATCTAGTATTGAGAGAGAGATTGTGCAAATTAGTTTCCTATGTACTTTAGGAACAGATATGTTTTCAGTTGTCTCCTAAATTCCCTATATGTATTGGCAAGCGTAAGTAGTTGTTTCAGATCATTGCCCCATAATGCTGTTTGCTAAGAGAGAAGATGTTGGTGATGAATTTTGAATTTACATCCTCTAACCGGGGAGGAAACAAAATTCAAGTTTGAGCTTCTTTTATGTCTATTGGTTGAAAAGGAGAATAGGTCAGTTATGTATTTGGGGGCTAGACCAAATAGAACCTTGAAGCAAAAGCAGCCCAACTTAAACCTCACACGCGCCTCCATCGGCAGCCAATGCAGGAGTCGGTAGGAGGGAGTTATGTGATCAAACTTCTTCAACTCGAAGATCAGCCTGACTGCTGCATTCTGCACCAGTTGCAATCGCCGCATATTATTCTGGGAAATTGCCAGATAGGCGATATTGCAGTAATCCAGTTGGCTCAGTATGAGGGATTGTACCAGGATTGTAAATGATGGTGCGTCAAAATATGCTCTAATGGACCGAAGCTTCCAGAGAGTAAAAAAACCTTTTTTGACCAAAGAGTCTACCTGGTCTTTCATGGAAAGGCCCTGGTCCAGCGTTACACCCAGAACCTTCAGAGTGGGTTGAATGGGGTAACTATGATTGTTGAAGCATAGTGTAGTTTTAGTATCTAGTAGATGTGGCGAAGCTATGAAGAATTTTGTTTTTTCTGAATTGAGCTTCAGTCTAAATTCAGTCATCCATTGTTCCATCGAGTTTAGTGCTTCTGTTGCTGTGGGAGTAACTTCTAAAAGAGAGGTGGTGAATGGGATGATGATCGTAAAGTCGTCTGCATAACTGAATAATTTTATTCCTAGTTGGGACAGTTGTGCACCTAATGTTGACATGTAAACATTGAAAAGTAATGGGGATAGTGCTAACCCCTGTGGGACGCCAGATTGTTTACTCCAGGTGTCCGAGAGATTGCAATCAAAACGAACTCCCAATAGAGGCTCATGTACTGTTTAAGTTGGGTTGTCTTTGCTATAAGAGTGTGAATGGCACTGCTCCTATCTATAAGACTGATAGATTTTTTATAGCATCTTACAAATACAGTAGAAGATCTCATGCCCTGTTTATTTTTCCATCGTTTCAAGGTTGTAAAAGTAAGAAATACTTGGATCATACATTAGCATTTCAGGCAGTTTCCTAAGACAAAGAATTTTGACTGCTGTTACATAGAGCCTGTTCTTACAAACACTTTAGAACGCTGTTGTGGGGAGCTGTTCTTATCTGCTGGGACGTCTGAGGAGGATTTTCTTGGTGCCCTGTGTCTCCTGCAGTAGCAGCTTAGTGCACGGTGGTGGAATCAGGCAGGCACTACAAGAGACGGACCCCTGACGTCATCGGGTCCGTCTCTTCTGATTATCTTTGATTAGCTTCTCCTTAAAATCAAGACCCCACTGCGGTTGCGGTTGCGGCCGCAGCCGCACGGCCACAGGGCATGCCCTAAGGGGCAGCTTCTGCCCCTTGGGAGCCCCTTGGAGCAATGAGGAGCCGGGGAGCGTGAACTCAGGATGTATAACTTCAAATCATTTATACTATGGGGAAAAGGAAAATTAAGCCTAAGAGTTCTACACCTGCTGTTTCTGGTCCAATGGACAGGCATTTGACTTTTTCCACAGATAATCCACTACAACCCTCACTTGACATGAACTCTCCCATGTCGGGTGCATCGATGAGTCCCCTCAAAAGGACCCCCCCCCCTTCACCCAGTATCTGGTGAAAGCGGAAAGATTACTCCCGCTATTTCTACTGAATATGTGGTTTCTTCTACGCAAATAAGTAAATTAGTTTTATGGATATACCTAAACTACCTGAATTTTCAGATGTTGTAGAGGATCAACCACTAGCAGTGGAAAAACAAGATATTACCCTCAAAGATCTGTGGTTAGGTATTTCTAGAGTTGAAGGGTTTCTCAGAGCATCTATGAAACAAACATTGGACTATTCACAGTCTGTCTCCCAAAAATCTGTGAATGTGGATTCCAACTTAAGTTGCCCGGATAAAAAGATTAAGTGTGGTAGAAACTCAAAGTAATACATTGCAATCTGTCTCAGTATCTGCTGTTAAGGATTCCACGGTGCTACATTCTAAAATGGAAATGTTAGAAAATATGAATAGAGTGAGGAATCTCCGCTTGGTTAATTTCCCAGTGACTCATCTATTATCCTCTGAAATTTTGTTAAGGAAATATTTTAAAGAAATACTGGGATTAGCCAATGCGAAAACCTTCCCAATTAATAATTATTATTATATTCCACAAAAGAAAATACAATCCAACTAGGAGCAGGACCATCTGGTCACAAATGAAATAAATTTGACATAATTTTTGGAAGATAGTCAAGATGTGATTCAGAGTAGGTCCACTATGGTAATAACATGCATGAGTGAGATAGATAAAATGTTAATAATGAAACTTTACTTTAAAAATAGATTGACAAAACTCTATGGAGATTTTGTTAGGATTTTTCCTGATGTTTCAAGAGCTACGCAATTAAGAAGGAAAGAATTCTTGAAATTAAGAACAAGAGTTTTAGCTCTTGAGGCATCATTCTATCTAAAATTTCCATGTAAATGTCTTGTTAAATTACAGGATAATGAATATGTTTTTTGGGACCCCATTCAATTACAACAATTTTTAATGGCTAGAGAACAGAAATGAGGTTTGTTAGTTTAATGTTTTACTACTGAGAAAGTTGGAGGTTGTCAGAGTCCCATAAATAGTGAATGGTTAAGATTCATATGAATCCGAACCAATTCTTAGTTTTCTTTGTATTTCAGTTAGGTAATATAAAAGTATGGCTCCCCAGTTTTGTGGGCTTGAAAAGGAATTTTGTGTTATATGTATAATGAATGTTAAACTTTGTGTAAGAATCCTTTTTCTTTGATATAATTTGATATTAAAATTGTTAAAATTTGCATAAATAAATTAAAAAAAAGAACGCTGTTGAAAACCTATCTTTTCTCAAAGTATCTGGTCAAATAGTTCTAGGTGTTTTTTATGTTATTTTATTATTAATTTTTTGTTAACCGTGTTGAACTTCTCATTACGTGGTCTATAAGTATGATGTTAAATTATGTTATAATATTCTCAATCTCCCGAAAGAGGTGATGGAGACAGAGACTATGTCTGAATTCAAGAAAGCATGAGATAGGCACATGAATCTCTTAGACAGCAGAAGAGATAATGGTTACTACGGATGGGCAGACTAGATAGGCCATTTGGCCTTTATCTGCCATCATGTTTCTATGTTAACCTTAAAAACTGACCTACTTGAATACTGTCACAGATGCCCTAGGGTGATAACTACTGTAATGTAATAAGGCATTTCTGTTGGAAGGCTTTCCCTTCTTCTTATCCCTCTTCTTGATTATTTCAATACCCAGAAAGAAACATAGAAACATGATGGCAGATAAAGACCAAATGGCCCATCTAGTCTACCCATCCACAGTAACCATTATTTCTTTCTCTCTCTGAGAGATCTGATGTGCCTATCCCAGGCCCTCTTGAATTCAGACACAGTCCCTGTTTCCACCACCTCTTCTGGGAGACTGTTCCACACATCTACCACCCTTTCCGTAAAAAAGTATTTCCTCAGATTACTCCAGAGTGAGAATGTGGCTGCTAACCTTTTCATAAAACTGACCTCGCACAACAACCCAATTGCTGTATATAATATATATATATGTTTATTAGCAATAGACAAAAATCAGTCCTCATGAAACAACAAAGTACTGCACATTGAGCTAATGGATAACATATACAGAGTGGCATTCTCTTGTCATGAATCCATACTAAAGTCTAAGGTAGCCGGTCTGCTACTTACATACTTTAGTTCAGTAACCTAAAGTAATACCTAGTTACAGATTACATACTCACTTTCTATTTTGTTGACACATCTGTCATATCTATTGGTTGTATAGTCTGCATACTTATCTCGAGCCATATTGAAGCATGATATCACCCACTGTCAAATCTGACGCCCCTCTCTATTTTCCCTGACAATGCATTCTTAATACTAAGGTCAATAATTTCTGAGAGTAGGCCACCTCCCTTCGTGAGCTTGATTGTCCTTCGTTAACAGTTCATATAACTTTTGGCAGGATATTTTATTTTGGTTCATTGTCTTCATTGTCCTGAAATATCCAAGGCTGCCACAGTCAGCTAATATCTTCTAGCTACTGGGCCAAAGTTGAACCTCTTACACAGCCTTCTTGTGTCTTGCTGACAGGGAGAGATATGATTGTTCAGAAACTTGAATTCATAAGCACAATGTCTCTCTTAAAAATATAACTTTTGGGGTCTCATAGGGGTCTTCACCTTCATTTTCATGAAGGTCTTACTCCTGATTCTTCCTTAAGAGCCTATCACCTCTTAATATTTGCCACCTGATACGTAAACTGTATAGTGGGGGTCACTCATATTCATCACCTCCATAAATTCATCCAATTGTTCATTGGTTCCATTCTAGAATGGGCAAATGGAGGCCAATGCCGGACTTGAATATATGTCCCACACATGATGAGAAACAGGTGAAGGTTAGACAACTCCATTGTGTTGATCATTTTATCACATGCTGAGTGAGGGGACTATGTAGCATAGGAGGAAGGGGAAAGCATCTTGACTGATATGTTGAATACTGTCAGTAATATACCACAAATAATCTAGATCATGTTTGACTGCCTATATGGTTAACATGGTGTTGACTTCCAACTACCATTTAAACATGAGTGATATGGACCTACACACTGAGTGGTAAATGGGACTCTGGTTGCCTTGTTGGGCAGACTTGAATGGATCATGAGGGTCTTTTTCTGCTATCATTTACTATGTTACTGTGTGTGTGCCTGCAGCATTGGTAAATGCAAGAACAGTCACCTTGCCTTTTGCATCCTTAAAAACTGATGATGGTCACTCATCAGCTGTTAATATTTATCTAGGAGCATAGTACCAGTAGAGAGTTGTTTCATCAGCACTGTAAATTTGTTCAGGATCAAAGTTTCCATCAGATATCATCTTAGCAAATTGATCAATGTAACTTTCAGCTGCCTCATAATCAGCAGAAGCTTTTTCATCACAGATTCTGAGATATTTATCTCCATGATGTTTCTTATATTTTTGCAGCCAATCTTCTGAACATTCACACACACACCTTCAATGTTCAGTTCTTTGTGGTATTTTTAGCTTGCTTCATGACTATCAAACCAGTTCACTTCTTCACTGTTGAACCCACTCAATTAACAAACGGTCCAGATCTTCATTTTTTTGCCCAATGCAACATTTCCCTATTTTTCATTAATTTATGATCATCACTGTCATTGTAAAACTTCAACAACTTATCTTTCTGTTTATGATTGTATATGATTGCTTATGATTGTAGTTCCCACACCATAATCTTTGTTTATATGATTTACAGATACACCATGATCAAGCTCCTGCAATAACTCTACTTTCTATGCTATTGATAGTGACAAACACATCCTTTTCTGCTTCTCACTGCCACCTCAAGGAGAATTTGCAACTCTTTGACATTTTCATAGTCCTCAATAAGCAGCATAAGCACATCTGACTCAGAGAACATAAAGCAGTGTCCTGCAAACTTTCTCGAGTTGCAGCACACTAAAAGTAGTAACCACAGCTTGAGGCACACGGAAGTGCATAGGCATTGCCGTGATGATGTCGATGTCCGAGCATGCGTGAAGGCCCTTAAGACGGGCCCCAAGATGCCAGTGGGGGTGTCAGCAGAGAAGAGGGCTGGAGAGGAGAGGCGCTGGCGCTGGCTGATTGCCTATAGAACGTGCCTCTCACAGCAAGAGGCTTGTTCTGTAGTCAGTCAGCCGGTGCCTCTCTTCCTCCCCAGTGTGCCATGGCACATCTGAAATCTCAGGAGGCACACAGTTTGAGATACACTGGTATGAAGAAAAGGAGAGACACATGCACCTGTATGGTTTCAGCGCGTTTCATATTGGGGGACATCCTGCACTGAAACTTTAGGTTTTCATAGCTTTTCAGTTTTCAAAATTTCAGATAAAGGATTGTGTAGCTGTATTTTTAAAACAAATAGGAGGGAATATTTTTTTTCACTCAATAAATATTTAAGCTCTGGAACTCATTGCCAGGGAATGTGGTAAAAACAGTTAGTGTATCTTTCCTATATCTCTGGGGAAGATACTAATACTAATACAAAGGTGAACATGTCTAAAACTCAGATTTTAATCTTATTGGGATATCTCTCCACTGATATTACATCAGCTTTGTCACTGACAGTGTTTCTATTCCAATTGTTGGAAAAATCCAAAATTTAGGTATGTTTTCTCTTGATCCTCCTCTTACTATGAAATTTGTAGTTCAAGAAGTAGTAATAATAGTTAGACAATTAAGGGAATACTTAATTGCTTTTAACTTCAGAAAAGTAATTCAGAGCATAACTCATTATTTTATCTATTGTTTGTGGGCATGCCAAAATGGTTTTGAAAGCATTGCTAATTGCACAGAATGCCATGGCATGTGTATTAACTAGCTACTCGTACTTTCTTTGTTAATATGAACTGCATTGGCTTCAAATATAATTCAGAATCCAAGTCAAGATATTGCTGCTAGTATTTAAAGTTTTGAATTTATAATGGAAATATATTATCTAAAATATATCACTTTGCTGCTTCTTGTATGATCAAAGCCCAGATTATAACTATACTTTAAACAGAGTTAAACCCTCCATGCTGATACAAATGCAGATATTCTTCCTGTTTTCTGAGATATATTATTGAGATATATTTTATTGAGTAAATTCCTAGCATCAAATGGGTAACAGGATCCAAAGCAACACGGTTTTATTAAAGGTAAATCAATTTTGATTGGGTGACCAGAGAATTGGTTCAAGGGCATATGCTAGATGTAATTTACTTAGGTTTCAGCAAAGCCTTTGACACTTGAACAAATTTGACAGGCTCAAGTTAGGACCCAAAGTGGTGAACTGGATTAGAAACTAGTTGACAGACAGATGCCAGAAGGTTATAGTTAATGGAATTCACTCGGAGGAGGAACAGGTGAGTAGTGGAGTCCTTCAGAGATTGGTGCTGGGGCCGATCCTGTTCAATATGTCTGTGAGTGACATTGCCAAAGGGTTAGAAGGAAAAGTTTGCCTTTTTGTGGATGATACCAATATTTGTAACAGAGTAGACACCAAGGAGGGAGTGGAAAATATGAAAAAGGATCTGCAAAAGTTAGAGGAATGGTCTAATATCTGTCAACTAAAATTTAGTGAAAAAAAGTGCTGAGTAATGCATTTGGGGATTACAAATCGGAAGGAGCCACATGTGCTGGGAGGTGAGAAGCTCATATGCACAGATGGGGAGAGGTACCTTGGTGTGATAGTGTCTGAAGATCTATAGTGTGAGAAGGCGGAGTCTGTTGCCAGAAGGATGCTAAGCTATATAGAGAGAGGTGTGATCAGTAGAAGAAAGAAGGTGTTGATGCTGATGTACAGGTCGATGGTGAGATCCCACTTGGACTATTGTGTCCAACTTTGGAGACCGTATCTGGCAAAGGATATAAGAAGGCTTGAAGCGGTCTAGAGGAAGGCGATGAAAATGGTAGGAGGTTTTCGCCAGAAGACGTATGAGGAGAGACTGGAAGCCCTGTATATGAATACCCTAGAGGAAAGGAGGGGCAAGGGAGGTATGATTCAGCCGTTCAAATATTTGAAAGGTATTAACATAGAACAAAATATTTTCCAGAGAAAGGAAAATGGTAAAACCAGAGGGTATAATTTGAGGTTGAGGGGTGGTAGACTCAAGAATAATATTAGGAAATTATTCTTTATGGAGAGGGTGGTTGATGCGTGGAATGTGCTCCCAAGGGAGGTTGTAGAGAGGAAAATGATGAGAGTTCAAACAAGCGTGGGATGAACACAGAGGATCTCTAATCAGAAAATAATTGTATATATTGAAGGAACTAAGATCAGTATTGTGCAGACTTGCACAGTCTTTGTCCTGTATATGGACACTCAGTTGAGGATGGGCTGGGGAGGGCTTTGATGGCTAGGATGGTTAAGATGGGCTGGAGTGAGCTTTGACAGAGACTCCAGTAAATAGAACCTAAGCACACTACAGGGCAGGCTCTGGGTTTCTGGTCCAGAAATATCTAAGAAAAAGGACCATTTAAATTAAATGATTAATTTATGGAGCATGTATGGTTGGACAGACTGGATGAACTATTCAGGTCTTTATCTGCTGTCATTTACTATGTCACTATATAACATAAATAAGTAGTAGATTTTTCTCAGTGGATAAATTCCCTCTGGGTACATCTTCTTTATTCCAGCATGATGTAGAGGTGGTGAAATTTGGAGAGCAGGCGGGGTGGGTAAGCAGAGTGGGCAGACTTGATGGGCTGTAGCCCTTTTCTGCCGTCATCTTCTATGTTTCTATGAAGGGAAGAGGCAGAGGCACATACTGAAAATCCAAGAGCCAGAGAGGATATCAGGATGATTCTTGCATGAGGTCAGATGGCTCCAGGCTCCAAGTGTCTGCTAAATCTAGAACAATTGAACCATACGCACCTCACAGTACCTTATTGCCTTAGTCTTCTGTTCCCTGTTGTTAATTGTTATATGTCTTGTTTGCTGTTAATTATGTTACCATATTACCCGTTCTGGGCTCCTTGGGGAGAACAGGATATAAATCGAATTAAATAAATAAACAAATATAAATGGAAATAATTGACTATGATCAAAGAAAATATACTGAGCTCCTTCAATTTTAATGAAACACTTTTCAAGAAGCTTAAGAAAGAATGTATCATCATTATTAATTACTCTCGTATGAATAGCCAAAAAGTGCTTCACTAATTTTTTAAGGAGGGTCCATTTGGGGGTCCAAAAGGACTGATGTAAAGCTAACAAATATCTTCCTACTTGGGGTCATTACACCAACAATGCTTCTTCTCAACAACCATTCCTACCAGGACACCTGACTTGGTCACGTATGCAGGACCACAAACTAAAGGCACCAATGTAGAAAAACAAAACCCAACATATCAGGCTGTGCATGCAGTGCAGCAACACAGACAGAGAAAGAAGTGGGTTTTTTTTTCTTTTTCTTGAAAGTGCAAAAAATAAAGACAGCAGATGTATATTCTCAAAACATTTTTTTGCAATTGCCCCAGCCTTGTGGAACTCCCTGCCCTTTCATTTGCAGTTGGAACATTCATTTACCAAATGTCGTGCTGCCTTAAAAACTTTTTGAAAAATAATTTGTGCCTTGTACAGCTTTTAGTAGCAGAAGTACTCGAGAGTTCAGCTTTGCAGCTGGTTTTAAATGTATATGTCCCTTGTATGATTGTATGCACTGGTGTAGCGAGGGTGAGAGGCGCCCCTCAACCTCTTCTCTACCCCCAACCCTGCCGCATGCATTCCTCTTCCCTTCCCCGTACCGGTTTAGCTTCCCCGGTGTGAGCAGCATATCCAATTTGCTGCCCGTGCCGACAACATCTCTCCCTCTGATGTCATTTCCTAGTTGCGAGACCTGGAAGTAACATCAAAGGGGAGCACTGAGGCTGGCGTGAGCACCAGGTTGGAGCTGCTGCTCTCACTGGCAAAGAGCCAGAGGTAGGGTGGGGGGGGGGAAGTGAAGGCACACATGTGGCGGGGAAGGAGCAGTGGGGGGGTGTGGAGAGGAGGAAAGGTGCAGGCGTGTCCACCAAGACAGCACCCAGGGCAGTCTGCCTCCCCACCCCCCGTTACTAAGCCATTGGTTGTATGACTCTGCCCTATTTTTAATGGAGCTCAATTTCAGTTATTTTTAACTGTAAACTGTATTGATTTGCGCTGCAACAAAGGTGGTATATCAAGATTAATAAACAATTTGCACATGAAGATTTTCTGCATTCCACAACAACAAGGAAAACACAACTCCACGTGTAGTAATGCAAGCCAGAACAAGGAGTGGGGAAGGGACACAGCACATCAGCCTCAAGGACAATCAGTTTATTAAAACCATATAAATATGTATATTAATCCATATCTTTTAATTGGTATTACTTTTCTTTTAGTCCATTCATGATTTTGTTTTTATCTATTGTTTCATATGATTTATATATACGTATATGCAGATACAATTTTTGCTGTTTTTAGAACACCCCTGAGGAAGGCTTTTCAAGCCAAAACACGGACTGTGGTGCAGTCCAGTACAAAAAGGATCAGAGATTCTATATTAGGCTTACATTATTCTTTATATATGTCTTAGCTATTTACACTTCTCCCTCCGTATTCGTTGTGATAGGGGATTAACAGACCCGCGAATACAGAAAAACCGCAAATAACTTTTTCATATGTTATTCGCTGTTTTCTATTAAAAACCTTTGTGAATATGGTGAAACTGTGAATAACATGGTGGGAGACCTGGCCTGTTCCTGAAGGAGAGGCAAAACATGGTGACGAAAGTGCTGGGAATCGGTGATTTTCTCTGTAAACGCCTAGAATCAGCGATTTCTCCATGCAAGCTGATGTAATTTTGAGGAGGAGCCAGCATTCTAAAAACCGTGAATAATCGAAACCGCGATTGCTGAAACCGCGAATATGGAGGGAGAAGTGTATATGGATTTAATAAACTGATTGTTCTTAAGGCTGATGTGCTGTGTTCCTTTCCTACTCCTTTTTCTGGCTTGCGCATGAAGATTTACACTAGGTGTAAGTCTTCACTTCCAAAGTTGGGTGCAGATCCCCATACTGCTTGCTATTCTATAAACTACCCAGCTCAGTGCTCAGCGCTCCTTTTTTCCAGCACCTAACTTTGGGTACCATTTAAGTTTAAGTTTAAGTTTATTAGGATTTTTATATACCGCCTATCAAGGTTATCTAAGCGGTTTTTACAATCAGGTACTCAAGCATTTTCCCTATCTGTCCCGGCGGGCTCACAATCTCTCTAACGTACCTGGGGCTCTGGAGGATTAAGTGACTTGCCCAGGGTCACAAGGAGCAGCGTGGGGTTTGAACCCACAACCCCAGGGTGCTGAGGCTGTAGCTTCAACCACCGCACCACACACTCCTCCACACACTTTACTGAATCTTGACCTAAATGTGCATTATATGCGCCCACTCCAGATATTCCGAAACATGCAGTAAATTATCTAGGAAGAGGATGTATGCACAATATTTCCTCTGGATGATTATTCATGCTCCTAATGATCAGGTAAGTATATAATTTATTTTATGCATCATATACTTTAAGCTTTCAATTCTAAATAAGTTACAATAAAGAACAGAAAGTGAGATTTGTTAACAGGAACTCTAATAATGCTGGGAATATGCAAACCACTCTGTACAGAGTCCAACACCTGCATTATTGAAGAGTAATACTCCCTCTATAAGGATCAATAATATAATGAATATTCTACTTTGCTTTGGCTCCCAAATGCACTATTGTCCAAATGTATATAAATAATTCCTTCACATTAAACATGAAAATTCCTGGCTGAATAAACCAGCTCTATTGACAAGGTCTGCTGAATTAATCTACAAAATACCAAGCCATTCCTTTGGCTATGTGAAATAATATGTAGAAGGGATGTCAAATTTATTTGGAGTGCAGTGTTGGAGACAGAATGCTTGTATCCTTGCTGATATAATACCCTTGATTTTTTATCTTAGCCTAAAGAGTAAAACACTGATTTGCTTCTATGAAACATACAGCATTAATTGTTGTGCTGCACTGAGAACAGGTAAGAGGAGGTAAACGTACTCTTATTCCCCACTTGGTATAACACAAAGAGAAACAGTATAAAGGATGTGGAGCCAGTAGATGGCAGCACCACAAACATTATAAGGGATTGATGTGGTGTTAAAGAGGCCTTATTCTTCCTTCTTTTTGTAAAAAGGTATAGAAGGAAGGCAGCTAGAAATTTACAGAGGAGAGTCTCTTAGAAAATAAAAAAAAAGACCAAAATTTTGAGGTGACTGTAGAATTTTCATATCAAGAGGTATTATGGAGAACTCTGGTGGTTGTGGAATATTTTCTTGCTTTTTTGAGATGACAAAGCAACATTTTATTAAGTTTCTAAATGGGCTTAGCATATTCTTTGGGGGGACTTTCCTGCATGCTAAGCCCATTTTTAGCACAGCCATCAAAAAGGTGTTTTTTTTTCCATTTGTTGAATATATGGCCTCGCACCAATGTTAGAAGGATAATGCACCCTATTCCAAAATATACTGTAGGAAATGTAGAAAATTAATAAATATATTTACATAAACTATATATCCAAAACCATTTAGGCATATGTATCAAGGACCATCAGAGTTGAGCTTCTCAAAGCAATGTCAATGATAAGATAAATTCAGCATGCTTCCAAGCCCCCCCCAACCCCCGTGATTTAAAATAAGTGCTTTTCAATTACTTGGTGAAGTTTATCTTTCATCACTGCGCTAAACATTAAAAAAATATTATGAATGGACTGATGAAGATTTTTGGGTGAATTTATCTCATCGACTGTTTTGGATACGTTGTTTATGTAAATATAATTATACATGCTCTAATATTAGCATAAGTGGACAGCCATTGAAAAATATTTCTTCAATAGGCTTGTCGGGTCACTGGGGCTTGTGCGCATCCGTGAAGCCATCGGTAATTTTACTACTAGCAGGGCCTCCCAAGGCGAACAAGTTTCAGCGGAAATGTCAGATAACAATGTACCACCAATCTGGGCAGCAGCAGATGGGTAGTGTTGGAGGCAGAGGATTGCATTTGATGCGACAACGGCAACAACATCAAACTTATACTGTGCAGAAGACCCAGTAATCTACTTCTGTATTCTGCAACGAAAACTTGATACCATTATTAAGTTACTAAGACTCAAACACAAATCGATGGCACCTACCATAAAGTTAGGCACCTACTTTGGCATACTTAGCCTATGTAGGTGCCTAACTTGAGTACCATATATACTCGCATATAAGTCGATCTAAATATGTTGAGAACCCCTTTTTCCCTCAAAAAAGGAGGAAAAATGGTTGACTCGAATATAAGTCAGGCGGCTTAATATTCAAGTGCCCTGCCCTGTCAGGCTCTGCACCCAGCCCCCTCCCTACCAAGCTCTGCATCCAGCCCCCTTCCCTCCCGCCTCCCCCCCCATCAGGCACTGCACCCAGCTCCCTTCCTGCCAGGCGCTGCACCCAGCACCCTTCCCTCCCTCCCCTGTCAGGCATAGCACCCAGCCCCTTTCCTTCCTTCCCTCCATTCCGTCAGACTCTGCATCCAGCACCCTTCCTTCCCTCCCCCATCAGACTCTGCACCCTGCCCCAGCCTCATACCTCTACTGCCTATCCCTGGTGGAGATGCAGCGGGCAGGAGCAAATTTTCCGAGTTCCTGCCCCACTGCTAACTGGCTGCCACGAGTTTCTTTGGCTGCTGAGCAGCACGAGCAGGTGCGCAATTTAGAGCTGCTGCTTGGTGCTGAGCGGCTTCCTTACTGGTTCCCAAAGGGCAGGAACTCGGAAAGTTAGATAGATTGAAAAGCGACAAATCACCAGGCCCGGACGGAATCCATCCTAGGGTACTAAAAGAACTAAGAAATGAGATAGTGGGAATACTCCAACGAGTTTGCAACCTATCCTTGAAAACTGGAGAGATCCCGGAGGAATCTCGGAGGAAGATAGCAAATGTTACACCTATCTTTAAAAAGGGGTCAAGAGGAGACCCAGGAAACTACAGGCCGGTAAGTTTGACATCGGTTCCGGGCAAGATGGTAGAAGTACTGATAAAGGACAGCATCTGTGAGCACATCGAAAAAAATGGGCTGATGAAAGCGAGCCAACATGGCTTCTGCAAGGGAAGATCGTGCCAAACAAACTTACTGCACTTCTTTGAGGGGGTGAACAGCCAGTTGGACAAAGGGGAACCTATAGACATCATTTACCTCGACTTCCAAAAGGCCTTTGACAAGGTACCCCATGAGCAGCTACTTAGGAAGCTGTGGAACCACGGGGTGGAAGGGGACGTACACAGATGGGTCAAACACTGGTTGGCAGGCAGAAGACAGAGGGTTGGAGTGAAGGGTCACTACTTGGGCTGGAGGAAGGTCATGAGCGGAGTTCCGCAGGGGTCTGTACTGGGACCGCTGCTGTTTAATGTATTTATTAATGACCTGGAAACGGAGACGAATTGTGAAGTTATAAAATTTGCGGATGACACTAAACTCTGTAGAAGGATTAGAACTACGGAAGAGTGTGAGGACCTACAAAGGGACCTAAACAAACTGGAGGAGTGGGCGAATAAATGGCAGATGAACTTCAATGTAGGGAAATGTAAGGTCATGCATATAGGGAGAAAGAACCCGATGTTCAGCTACCAAATGGGGGATTAGTATTAGAGGGAAGTAACCTTGAAAGAGATTTGGGTGTACTGGTGGATACAACAATGAAGTCAACGGCACAATTTGCAGCAACCGCAAAGAAGGCAAACAGAATGTTGGGTATTATTAAGAAGGGTATTACGACCAGAACAAAAGAAGTCATCCTGCCGTTGTATCGGGCAATGGTGCGCCCGCACCTGGAGTACTGTGTTCAGTATTGGTCACCGTACCTTAAAAAGGATATGGCAATACTTGAGAGGGCCCAGAGGAGAGCGACACGAATGATTAAGGGCATGGAAAACCTTTCATACACTGAAAGATTGTAGAGGCTGGGGCTCTTCTCCCTGGAAAAGCGGAGACTCAGAGGAGACATGATAGAGACCTACAAGATCATGAAGGGCATAGAGAAAATAGAGAGGGATAGATTCTTCAAACTTTCAAAACATATAAGAACAAGAGGGCATTCGGAAAAATTGGAAGGGGACAGATTCAAAACAAATGCTAGGAAGTTTTTCTTTACCCAGCGTGTGGTGGACACCTGGAATGCACTTCCAGAGGACGTAATAGGACAGAGTACGGTACTGGAGTTCAAGAAAGGATTGGACAATTTCCTGCTGGAAAAAGGGATAGAGGGGTATAGATAGGGAGCTACTGCTGGGCCGCCGTGTGAGCGGACTGCTGGGCACGATGGACCTCGGGTCTGACCCAGTGGAGGCATTGCTTATGTTCTAGTTCACTCCTGCCTACAGCACCTCCACCGGGGATCGGCAGTAGAGGTATGAGGCTAGGGCAGGGTGCAGAGCCTGATGGCAGCGGCCTGCAATAATTTTGGAAGGGGGGTGTATTGTTGGCTTGAATATAAACCGGGACCCCCCATTTTGGGGCCAATTTTTTGGCCCCCAAATCCCGGTTTATATTCGAGTAATAGACTAAATCAGCGCTGATAATCGGCACAGAAAATGGGCATAGATGCACTAATCAACTGGATCACTGACATTACCACTATGATAACTATTCAGAGCATCTATAATGTGGGAACACTAACTCAATTTAATATCAATTGATACTAAGTGGAATTAATTGAAATGTTTATAGAATCACACTTAGCACCATACTAGCCAGTGCTGATTTTATTTAGACATATATAGAATCGGACTCTTTCAGCCTCCTAATTAGGAAGCGGTAAGTCTTCCCACATTATGGATACTCTAAATAGTTATCACTGTGGTAATGTCAGTGCTCCAGTTGATTAGTGTATCCATGCCCATTTTCTGTCTCAACCTGCCCCTCTGAAAAATAAATAAACTAACTTGAAATGCTTTAGCGCAGTGTTTTTCAACCTTTTTACACCTATGGACCCGGCAGAAATAAAAGAATTATTCTGTGGACTGGCATCGGTCCGTGGACCAGCAGTTAAAGAACACTGGGATAAGTTGTGGGTCATACCCTGCCCATCTCTACCCAATCTCCACCCCAGATACTGCCTCCATAATAGTACTAATTGCACCTTGCATGTCCCAGGCCTCATCTGGAAGCCTTTCCTCTGACGTTGCAACGTCAGAGAGAAGGCTTCCGGTTCAAGCGCAGGATGCCCATGGCTTTGTGCACTGAATCAGTTAGGAAGAGGGAGCTGGCTCGAAGATAACGCCACATCGATCGCACCGTGGACCGGTGGTTGAAGAACACTGTTTTGGGCCTGAAGCACGTGCTGGTCCTGTGGACCGGCAGGAAATTTTTGTGGACCGGTACTGCTCCATGGACCGGTGGTTGAAGAACATTGCTTTAGCGCATCCCACGTTAGGCCATTTTTGCTGTTCTAGGTGCATGTCATTGCCTAACACAGCTTAAGAAAAAGGCCTTTAAGATATTAAAGATTGCTAATCTTTTTACAAACACAAATAAAAAACACACTGAAATGTCTGTATACAGATGCTAGAAGCATGAATATAAAATGGGAAAGCTGGAGCATATAGCACAAAAGGGACCCTTTTACAAAGCTGCAGTCAAAAATGTCCTTAGTGCACCTTTATGCAGGTCTTTCCTGTGCTAAGGCTAGGGTTATCAGATGTCCCTGGACATGTCCATCTTTTGAGGTCATGTCTGGGGGTCCGGATGGCTTTTCAAAATCTGGCACTTTGTCCGGGTTTTGAAAAGCTTCCTCCGAAATTGTGTTAGGCATTAGGGCATCCACGCATACGCGGATGCCCTCCTGCTCGACTAGAGCAAGCAGCAAGGATGGGGCTAGGGTGGGGTTAGGGGTGGTGATGTGTGGGCCTGTGGGAAGGCTAGGGGGGGGGGGGTCTGAATTTTATTAATGTAAAATCTGGCAATCCTAGCTAAGGCCATTTCTATCGCAGCTTTGTAAAAATGACCCCTAAATAAAGTAGACATTACAGGCACCACAGAGACCTGGTAGAAGCAGTTTTACCAATGAGATTCTGTGGGGCTCTTTTATCCCTGCTTTTACTAAGCTGCGGTAGAGGTTTCAAACATGGCCCGAAGCACTAAATGCTCTGATGCTCATAGAATTCCTGTGAGCATTGGAGCAGCTTCTGAGCATTTAGCACTCTGGGCCACAGTAGAAAACCTCTACTGTGGCTTAGTTAAAAAAAAAAAAAAAAAGGGGGAGAGGGGTTACTAGGGGCACTAAGAAATGGACTTAGCTACTCTTAGATCAATCTTTCCTGAGTACCAGTACATTTGTTGTGTGGCTGTGAAAAAAGCTTTTTTTTTTTCATTTCACCTACAGCCATGTGCTAATATTAGCATTAGTACATGGATATGTTAAAAATAATAATAATAATAATAATAATAATGAGGGAGCTTTTACTGCCTTCTCTTTAGCAAGTGGTAACAGCTTCTATGCTAACCCTGCGGCAACCAGTTAGTCTGCATTAATGTGCATGCGCTAACTGGTAACTGCTTCTATGCTCCAACTATTGCCTATTATCCATCTCTGACATGCCCCCTGAAAAAATTACAAAAAATAAAATACCATGCATTTAACTCAAGGAAATGCCACCAGTAACAAAGGACACTTTAGCATGTTAGAACATTTTTTGCAGAATTAGCATGTGTTAGCTTAGTGAAAGGTCTCCAGTGATACTAATGTACAACCAATGTCATATCTGAGACTCAGTGAGCCCTGGAGAACCAAGATGGGCTCCCCTCTCCGGCACCTCTCCCCCCCCCCCTTCCATGCCCAACTGTTTAGCCACCCATCTGGTCCTCCAGATGCTACAGCTGGCGAGGCCTTTCCTCTGCCGCATCCCAAAGCTCTCATTCAACTTCCTGTGGGTGGGATGTGGCAGAGGAAAGATCCCACCAGCCAGAGAGGCAGCCTTTAGTGCTATCACTGCTGCTATAGTATATGGATGTCTTAATCCAGCCTCCTAGACACTATTTTATGAAGAGCACACCTAATTTTTCTACATTACCATGGATGGAACATCAGCAAGTCATCAAATGACATGAGCAACTAACCTAATGCTAGCTCACTTAGGTTTGCCAACTTACACCAGCCATCAACATGACATGTTGACGCATATAATTATGGGCACACCAAAATAATGGTGCTTTAGTATTCTATAATGATTTAGGTATGCCTTTAAAGTATTATAGAACTGGCATTAAATATGCCTCCTTTATAGAGCCTAACATGCAGTGTAGAGAATGACATAGGGAAAAATTTCTCCCCGTCACTGCCCCATCCCCGCAACCACCGTTCCTGTCCCCGCCCCGTCCACGCAACCACTATTCCCGGCCCATCCCCATCCTCCCATCCACTGACCCTGCCTCGTCCCCGCGACCACTATTCCCGTAACTACTATCCCCGCAGCATCCATACAAGCCTCAGTACTGCAATATTTAGCTTCCCCAATCCCCATTTCCCTTCAGCGTCTTCTCCCCACTCTGTCTTCCCCAATCCTCATTTCCCTTCAACGTCTTCTACCCACTCTGTCTTCCCCTTCAGCGTCTTCCTCCCACCACTACCACACTTCACTCTCATCACCTTACCGCCCTTCAGCACCCCTTGCGCGGCCCGAGAATCTCCCTTCCCCTTACTTTCGCGGCACGATAGTAAAGTAACTCACTGAAGCCAGCTGAACCTGCCTGCAGTCACGTGTGTGTGGGTAGAAGCTTCTCCTCTGACGCAACCAGAAGTTGCGTCAGAGGAGAAGCTTCTGCCCACACACATGCAACTGCAGGCAGGCTTGGCTGGCTTCAGCGATTTACTTTACTAATGCGCTGCAAAGGTAAGGGGGAGGGAGGGGGCGGTGGATGGCCTTGTCCCCATGCCCGCAGTGAGCACTTTTTCCCCCTCCACCATTTCAGCGGGTTACCTGCGACTAGCTGCAGGTAATAGCCACGTGTCATTCTCTAATGCAGTGCCAATTTATAGAATTGTCCCCTAGAAGTTTAAATCAGGCATGGATATTGTCTAAAAATACAGTCTTGGAAGCCCAGTTAGGTGCATTCCTGCTGTATTTATTCTGTTAACTAAGCATGGAAGGGGCATCCCCACCCCCCATGTCCCTTTCATGCTCCACCCCTTGCGTTTATATGCTATGGCATAATGATTACCCTTATAGAATCGTACACTTACCCACAAAAGTGCTGACATTCTGTACATTCAGTGGTGTAGTAAGGGGGTTGAGGGGGCGGTCTGCCCCGGGCATCATCTGCTCCCCCCCACTCCTCTCCTTGCCATGCGCGCACCCCTTGCCTTCCCCCATACCTTTTTTACTTTCCCATTGTGAGGTTGCTGCCCATGTCAGCATTAGCACTCTCTCTGACATCATTTCCCGGACCCGTGCCTAGGAAGTGACGTCAAAAGGCGAGCTGACACTGACGTGGGAATGCTGCTCATACCAGAGAAGTTAACAAGGTAAGGGGAAAGGGAAGGGGGCGTGTGAGTGGCAGGGAGGGTGGGAGAGGGGTGACACCAACCCAGGCGCCATTCACTTTTTCCTACACCACTGTGTACATTTACACATGCAAGTGGTGCATAAATACATGTGCCCAGTTACACAAGGGCCTTTTAAAATAATTCTTTACTTTGGTCTTTAATGAGGAAGATGTATTGAGCTACCCATATCAGAAATGATATTTAAATGTGATCGATTGGAGGAACTGAATCAAATCATGGTGAACTTGGAAGATGTAATAGCCTGAACTGACAAGCTAAAGAGCAGCACATCTTTATCCTAAAGCGTCTAAGGACACACTTAAAGATCTCAATATGTATACTTTGGAGAAGAAGCAGGAGAGGGGAGATATGATAGAGATATTTAAATTCAATATATAATCAAAAATGTTATTAGCTAAATGGTGGAAATACCATATGAAAAACCATTTATAATCAGTAGAGAAAAAGCCTCAACCATTAACAATATACAGACGGCAACCCAATGAGTTTTTTAGCCAGTCCTGGTCTGTATCATAGGCAAAAAAACTCCACCACTTTTTCCTATTTTGAAAAACTACATTTGAAAAATTGGTGGAGTTTTTTGCCTATGATACAGACCAGGACTGGCTAAAAAACTCATTGGGTTGCCATCCTTATATTGTTAATGGTTGAGGCTTTTTCTCTACTGGTTATAAATGGTTTTTCATATGGTATTTCCACCATTTGGCTAATAACATTTTTGATTATAGATTGAAGTTATTTTGTTATTACAATTAGTAATCTTGAGAGATATTTAAATACCTATGTGGCATAAATGTGCATGAGGCAAGTCTCTTTCAGTTGAAAGAAAGTTCTGGAATGAGGGGGACCATAAGATGAAGGTGAAAGGGAATAGATTAAGAAGTAATTTCAGAAAATAGTTTTTTCATGGAAAGGATGGTGAATGCATGGAATGGCCTACCGGTGGAGGTGGTAGAGAAGAAAAAATGTATCAGAACTCAAGAAAGCTCGGGATAAGTACATTGCAACTCAAAGATAGAGCAAGGGATAATAGATGGCATGGATAGGCAGACTAGATAGATGGTTTTTATCTGCCTTCATTTTACTCAGTTTCTATCACCTGATACATAATTCAGAATCCTAAAGATCCAATATATGAAACTGCAGACCTCTTTAATTAATAGAGTAGGCATGATAAAGGTGAGGCAGTTGATATAGTGCATCTTAATTTTCAGAAAGCTTTTGGCAAAGTCCCTCATGAGAGACTCCTGAGAAAACTAAAAAGCCATGTAATAGGAAGCACTATCCTGTTGGGGACTGGGAACTGGTTAAAAGACAGAAAATAGAATAATAGAACACTTTGAGTATTGTGTGAAATTCTAGTCAACACATCTCAAAAAAGAAATAGAATTAGAAAAAGTACAAAGAAGTGTGACCAAAATGGTCAAGGGGAT
Source organism: Geotrypetes seraphini (assembly GCF_902459505.1). Taxonomy (NCBI): domain Eukaryota; kingdom Metazoa; phylum Chordata; class Amphibia; order Gymnophiona; family Dermophiidae; genus Geotrypetes; species Geotrypetes seraphini. Next base: position 166,481,175 of record NC_047089.1, on the reverse strand, counting down.
GGACCAATGTTCATGGAAAGGATAAAGAGGTTAGATCTCTTCATCTTGGATAATAGGTAGCTTAGGGCAAAAATGATAGAGATGTATGAAATCCTGAGTGGAGTGGAACGGATAAACACAAATCCAATTTATCTTTCAGAAGTACAAAAACAAGGGGATACTCAATGAAGTTACTAAGCAGAACAATCTTGCTACTTTTTGGGATCCTAATAAGAACTTATGACATGAATTAGCCATTATTAGAAATAGGACACTGGGCCAGATTGACCTATGGTCTGACCCAGTATGGCAAGTCTTGTGTTATTATGTTCTTAAAACCTCATACCACATTTCCAGTTCTGGCAGAAAGTTTTTGTCCTGCTATGGTGTCAAACTGAGAACCAGCTCAGCTTCCATGGGTGTATATGGGTGTTAGACTTTAAGTGTGAATAATCTGCCAAGGTCCAGGTGCAAATCCTGTGATGAATCCATCTAAGATTTTTGTGGTAAGTCAGTTCCAGTTTCTGTGTACAAACTCAACCTTTGCTTTAGGCAAGGGTTGTAGGTGCCCTAGGCAAACCTTCAAAATTTCAGACCTCTCAATTATCATTCAGTTCACTGGTCTGTAGCGCCTCAAGAGTTTAATAATTATACTCAACAACAGGGGTGTCAAAGTCCCTCCTTGAGGGCCGCATCCAGTCGGGTTTTCAGGATTTCCCCAATGAATATGCAGTGGGGATAAATGGAAAATATTCGGACTGGGAAAGCGTCACGAGTGGAGTGCCGCAGGGTTCGGTGCTCGGGCCTGTGCTCTTCAACATATTTATAAATGACCTGGAAATTGGTACGATGAATGAGGTGATTAAATTTGCGGACAATACAAAGTTATTCAGAGTAGTGAGGACACAGAAGGATTGTGAAGACCTACAACGAGACATAAACACGCTCGAGGAATGGGCCGCGAAATGGCAAATGAGGTTCAACGTGGATAAGTGCAAGGTGATGCATGTCAATAACAAAAATCTTATACACGAATACAGGATGTCCAGTGCGCTACTCGGAGAGACCCCCCTGGAATAAGACTTGGGAGTACTTGTAGACAAGTTAATGAGGCCATCGCTGCAATGTGTGGCAGCGGCGAAAAGGCGAACAGAATGCTAGGAATAATTAAGAAGGGGATCACAAACAGATTGTAGAAGATTATCATTCCGCTGTACGGGGCAATGGGGCGCCCCCACCTGAATACTGCATCCAAAATTGGTCGCCGTACATGAAAAAGGACATAGTACTACTCAAAAGGGTCCAGAGAAGAGCAACAAAAATGGTTAAGGGGCTAGAGGAGTTGCAGTGCAGCGAGAGGCTACAGAAACTGAGCCTGTTCTCCTTGAAAAGAGGAGACTGAGAGAGGACATGATCGAAACATTTAAGATAATGAAGGGAATAGACCTAGTAGAGAAAGACAGGTTGTTTACCCTCTCCAAGGTGGAGAGAATGAAAGGGCACTCTCTAAAGTTAAAAGGGGATAGATTCCATACAAACGTAAAGAAGTTCTTCTTCATCCACAGAGTGGTAGAAATCTGGAACGCTCTTCTAGAGGCTGTTATAGGGGAAAGCACGCTCCAGGGATTCAAGACAAGGTTAGACAAGTTCCTGCTGAACCAGAACGTACGCTGGTAAAGCTAGACTCAAATAGGGCACTGTTTTTTGACCTAAGGGCTACTACTTGAGCAGACTGCTGGGCGTGATGGACCACTGGTTTGACCCAGAAGCGGCAATTCTTATGTTCTTATGTTATGTTAAATGCAAGCAGAAACAGTAAAGCTGCTAGATGCTGCATTTCCATTTCCTAATAGATAACACCAGCCCATTTTTAGATTTCTAAAATGTGCCAAAATCATTGCAAGGAAGAACAGACGTGCCTGCCTTGGGAGGAAACATATAGATGGAAGAGGAGGTATTTTAGAGCAAACTACAAAAAGGTATAGCAGCTTTTTACAACCAATAGGTATAAGCTAAACTAAATCATAGCAAGACCTGAATCAGTGATACTTTGCAAACTCTAAACCAGAGATGTACTTAAGGTAGGGTTAGGTTACCAGACATCCGGGAAAACCCAGACATGTCCTCTTTTTAGAGGACTGTCTGGACTCCCGGACAGACTTTTCAAAACCCGGCATTTGTTCAGGTATTGGAAAGCCTGATGAGCTCCAGCCACATCTGGAGGGCTTCTGAGCATGTGCAGATGATGTCATACACATCTGTGCATGCTCCAGGTCCTCCAGACATGGCTGGAGCTTGTCCAGAAGAAGAGAGGAAGTTTTGTCGGGGCGGGGATGTGGCTGGGGCTAGAGCCAGAACTGGGTGGGGTTATGTGTCCACGCTTTACTGGAGAAAATTATGGTAACCCTAACTTAAGGCATTCAAAACAATCTAGGGGACAATATTCAAAGCAATGTAATCAGGCAGGTGAGATTCCTGTCTAGGTAATTGCTTGGGACCAGTTGACTACTGATGTTTATCGACACTTGACTGGACAGTGCAACTGTACAGCAGCACAGACTACTCATACACTGTCTGGGTAGGGCTGGAGCAGGCCTAAGGGGTCTAGACAGAGCCAACACTTATCCAGGTAAGTGGCATAGTAAGGGGAGGCAGGGGGGGGTTGGTGTGGACCACCCTAGGCACCGTCTTCGCTGGGGACATCAGCACCTCTTCTCCTCTCTGCCTCTCCCCTGTATACCTCTTGAAATGTTCGCTGGCACAAGCAGCATCTTTCACTTGTTGCTCATGCCAGCCTCAGCCCTTTTCTGACGTCACTTCCTAGACATAGGACCAGGACTTGACATCAGAAAGAACCAAGGCCAGCATGAGCAGCATGTGGAAGATGCTGCTTCCACCAGCAAACATTTCAAGAGGTACTTGCTAGGCAGGGGGAGTGCTCAAGCAGTAGGGGAAGAGTGGAGGGTGCACAGTGCAGCAATGCTGTGCACCACTGCCCCAGGTGCCAACCTGACAATATTCAGTGACTGTGCCCAAAGGGCTAACCAGACAGATAGGAGTGCTTTGTATGTGGTCCTATCTTTACCCAGTTAGCTATTTGAGTACTGACACTAAGGAGGAATTCATCAAGCAGTGTTAGGAACTTAAGTCACATTAATTGAGCCTTAACATGATTTAAAAGGCCCAAATACTGCCTGACCTAAGATACTGCAGCAATAAATAAATCGCCAGGAGTTAGATAGAAAAGAGATGTAAAATACGATCTCTTCAAGCGCTTTGCCCGATACAGCTGAAGTAGGCCGCTGTCTAGGCCTACCTCGGAATGGAGACTCCACACACTATATACTGGTTTCAATAGGTATACATTTATTAACAAATCAGTAACAGCTTACAATTTCAAATCATTCAGCATATAATGGAACAGATGTGATCCTCAGGCCTGAGGGTCCTCTGATGTCTGTTCACCTTACTTCTGCTTATAGGCCTGATTTTATACATTTTTTGGTGGTCAATACCACGTTAGCCTAAATCACACGATACATCTTTATTGGTTGTTTTTCTTATACGTCAATACATAAGTAGATTCATTTATTGGCTTATCTATTTGTGTCATCTTATACGTCTGTCCAGTTTGCCGTAAGGCCTAACCTTTTCCCGCAAATGTCCTTTTCCCTTTACCATATATGCAATTCCGAGTCCAAAATTCCTTCTCTGCTGTGGTAACACATGATATATCTTGCTAAATAATGTTCTTGAGTACTCTGTTTTTCTGACCATGAGCTGTGTTCCTCTTTGCATAATATCCGGCCAGGTGCCATGCATCGGAATTGAAGTCTTGTTTCTTACAAGTTTTTGCTTACCATAGCTAACTCAGAAACAGAACATTTCTCAATCACTATAGGCCAGCTGGCAAGTGGGTTATGAAATATCTTTTACAGTTAATATACTGATTTATTAGAGCACGAGGGAGGGGAGGGGGTTTTTCTCTTGTGAGGTCTGGTTACTTCACCTTTATCCAAAGGACTTGTTTTGCTTCACCTGTATCACACCAGGTCTTCTTCTTCTTCATCTCATCCTCTTTTCCCTCTCACAGCCTCCCGGGAGATAGAGTTTGCCTCTTCAGACTGACTGCCTTTCCATGGTGAGCTAGTGTGCTGTGGTTGTGGAGGCGGGGTCCTAGCATCGGGGCTCAGCGTCGATTCCAGCCCAAGGAAACTCGCAGCAGCATCACTCACTGCTTGCGGTTTCAGTGGGCAATTCCCCGACATTAATGGCTCCTGCCGTAGGCGCCTCATGAAATCATCAATAGTAGCCTGAGGGGGGTCTCCAAGCGCCTTGAGGCTCTAGCAGTGCTTTTCCCTCTCTTCTTTGACATCAGAGGAAAATTCAGGTAAATATCAGCCAAATTTCTGAGAGCGTCTCACTCACGCTCAGCAACATGCAGCCATCTTGGATCCCGCCAGGCCTGTAAGGCTATTCTTATGTTCTTATGTTAACAACACCTGATTAGAAAACTTTCCAAAGAGAAATAAAAACCCTGCTATTCAGAAAATTTGTTAAGACAAACTAATGCCATATCTTAATTATTTCTGATCCTGTTAATAGTACCTGATCCTGTAAATCTAATCACTAATGTAATGTAATATACAAATCAAAATAATTAACAAAAATAAAACCTCTGTTTTTCATCCTAAATAGCTCCAGAAAAGTTTTAACAACCATACATCTCTTAAAATTCTTCAGATAAGCTACTTGTTCTCTTTCCTTTTCAGAGCTTCTGTCTTGCCTTCACTGAGTATGCCTCTCTCTCCTCTTTTAATGCCCACATCTCCACTATCAGGGACAAATATGATTTCTGATTGAACATCACTTTATTTGCCAGTTCTGTGGTCTTTTCTTATTGTGTTCCACACTTCTCAGGCTTTGTGCTTAAATTATGTATTAAGGTCAATGTCAAAACACGCAAGATCTGTAATCTACAGGGAGCTCCCTTTTACACGTTATTACGGTGAAGACTGAGCACAACTGTCAGGGAGCTAGGGATGTGCTCGGCATGGAGGCTTGCTGCACAGCAGGGCTCTACAAAGCCTCTTTCCTTGTTCTCCCAGGACGAACCCTTGATAGATTTACCCAGATAACCCATCTTACTTTAAAGCTCTCTTGTCTCTGCTTCAATCTGAAAGCTGTCAAATGCACCTATACAGCAATGTCATAAATCAAACGTACAATGTGTACACTGGAGACATTGCCAGTGTCATGTATTCACTTGTAGACTGAGATCTTCTAAAGTAAAACATTGTCAGAATAGGGAAGGCTGGGAGGAATGTTTTTCTCCTTAAAAAATGACAGAAGAATTTGAAAAAGGTTGGCCGTAAACTTTTCATAGCTTTGCAGTTGAAAGCCCAGTTTTAACTTCTATCTTCAGCTAGTGAAAGACCAGTTATTTAAGGCACAGGCTGCCATGATGTAGGCACAACATCTGTAAATAAGCAGTGGGAACTAATGTAGGACTGTGCATTGATTTTGATTTTCTTTTTGACAAGTATTTCTCAACAAGAATTTGTATTAGGTTCCAGGTTTATTAAATGCACATTGTTTTGTATATATCTATTTTTTAAAAAATCCAAATAAATATGCCTTGAGCCAGAAATGATATCAAAGTAGCAAAGATGCAAACATCAGAAGTCATCTTCCTGCAGAGGAAGCAAAGCATGGCAGCAAGAAACATAAGACATCTCTGTTATAGAAACAAACAAAAATTAAACGCTAATAACAAAATCAGACCTAGGGCTACGAAATTCTACTTTCAGATAATAGGAACATTTAACTGTTCCCTTTAAATTAGAACAAAAAGAATGCAGTATTTTTCCATTATGGAAAAGCAGATATACTCGTAGACTCAAGACTGAAGGGAGCACATATAAAACCCAACTAGCCTTAGGTATTTATAATATTTAATTAGTTTCACAAAGCATGTGCATTGCAGCAAAATCTTTATAACCTCCGGGGCAAAACTCAAGCTCTAAAAGTGTTATAAGCCTGAAACCTCTGTGTTAAGTACAGTTCCTAAATGATGTGGAACTTAATAGATTCAATATTAGTTATTGTAGAGTAGCTATGAAATAAGGCATGTGTATGTGTTTTTTTAATTATGCAATGTAATATAAATTTATATGATGTTTTAGACTTTAGAATATTAATATATTTCAGTGTTCTTATGATAAAATCAGACCACTAAAATAAGGGTACTACTATTATGTTTTCTAATTATATTGAGTCTTTCTATTAACTGTACACTTTTTTAAAATGGCTTGGCTATAAATAAAATATTTCTACATTTCCACTGAAAGTATGTGTAGAATATCAGATCACACTGAGAAATACAGTATGGAATGCTTACAAATCTTAATTGAATATAGTATGTAATGCTTATATATCTTAATTGAATATGTAACTCTGCTTCTGGATAATTGAATTAGTTGTGGAAAAGAGATCACCCTAGAGAATAAATATTGTTGGGTTTTTTTTACTACTGATAATGCAGGTTCTTTTTAATGGGGAACAACCTCTGCTGTTTTGGTTTTCTGGCTAACTGTTCACTCAATTGCACTGCACAACATCTTACAAAAAATTGCATAATATAATTTACATAACCATCAAGGGCTCCTTTTACGAAGCCGTGTTAACGGCTTTAGCGCATGCAACTTTTTAGCACGTGCTAACCCCTGCGTTAGCCGAAAAACTACTGCCTGCTCAAGAGGAGGCGGTAGTGGCTAGCGTGGCTGGCAAATTAGCACGTGCTATTACGCGCGTTAAAACGCTAACGTGACTTCGTAAAAGGAGCCCCAAGTGTGCTAAAGACAAGTGGCTGACTCTAGTAAAAGGCACTTAGGAGCTGAAAAACTGGCCGTGTTGAGTCCAGACTCCATAAAGACTCCATTTGATGACATATTCTTGGTTGGTGGCTTTTCTTCCTCAGGTCTTTTGAGTTTGAACAATCTAAGATTCCATCGACCTCTGTGAAAATTACTTTATGGTATATCCTTAGCAGTGCATTTTTTTCTAGAAAGAAAGGTGCTAGTACTCGCAGCCATAGAATCCATGAAAAGTCAGCACTGAGACCCAGATTCTGCAAAGTGCGCCGCTTTAGGCATGTTTTAAGCGTCTTTTATATTTAGATGCCATATAGGCGTCATATGGGTGTCCCCAATAATTATTTTTTCTGTTCTAGGTGCCGGATAGACATCCTTGCAATGTATTTAGTTATATATAAAAATGTGTTTTTCTCTGATTTTTTTGCTTCATTATTTCAAGATTGTAAGCTTTAACATAATAAAAATTAAAAAACTAATATACTATGCCATCTTTAAAAGGATATTTAAAATATTTTAGTTTTATTGAGATGTACTGACTGGGAGTTGAACTGGGAGATAGATGTGGTTTGGGCTTCAGAAAGACTTTAGTCTAATAGATGTGAGTTCTATGGATGATATTTAGGCAACCATGTAAGTCATCCTTTGAGCTTTGTTTGGGTATCAGATAGACGTTATTTGATAAATGTTTCTCTGAATGGGATTTAGGCAGATTTGGGACCTTTCCAAAGTGAACTTCAGGGATTTTATTTAGTGATCCAGCCACCACATAAACAGGACACATCCATACAAGCATATTGAATTTAAAACTGTCTAAAGAAGCAATGTTATTAGCTAATTACAGCACATGAAAATCACAGCTATAGGGTTTCTTGCTCCAACTAACACTTTCTTTCTCACTAAACATTGCTCCAATCAGCTCATTCATCAAAGCAAAAAAAATCCCTTAACTTCATTTGGCAAAGCTTAAAATCAGAATAAAACACATTACAGACCTGAATGTGGTTTCTACTTCATTACAAATGAAGGTGTCTAGTTGCACAATGGTGACCTCATTATGTGATCATCAAGGTGCACCTGCAAGATACAATGGCACAATTAAAAGGCTTACAACCTCTGCAAAATCAGCACACAGCTTTTACACATTGAGGCATTAAGTGAATGCATGCGCTAATTGCCAAGGAATCCATAGGATAACATGCACACACTAAAGATAAGGCATCCATAGGATAACATGCACACACTAACAAATAAGGCATCCATAGGTTAACATGCATGCAGTAACAGATAAGGCATCCTTAGGATAACATGCACGCAGTAACAGATAACCGCTATATTAGCACTTACATATCAAGGCGTGCATGTTATCCTATGGACGCCTTAGCAGTTAGCACATGCATTAAATTAGTGCGGCTGTGTAAAAGAGTGCCTAAAACTCACCAATATTCTGTTCTATATAACAGTGCAGGTAGTAAGCACAATTTGCAGTCAACTGAAGGATATCTAGAGTAAGCAAGAAAAGGTTGCAATACATCTTTCTAATTGGGTGTTTGATCTGCTAATAATAATTATTTGCCCAGGTGCAAGCTGGTGTGCTGAACCTAGTTTTAACAGACCTGTTCTGGCCTCTGGGAAACACAACGGGAGTCATTAGCCATTTTGGAGAGATGAGCATAGTCAACCTGGAATCAGGGGAAAAGAGGGAAAATGTTAGAAAGACATCTGTGACAAAAGTAAAAAGCAGAAGTTGTAGAAGAATATGTCACAGCATAGTCTCAAAATAACACCTAGAATGAACAGAAACACAAACACTGTTGGACTTCTAAAAAGAAGAGGCAGCTGCATCTCAACCCTATTAGACACCAATTAGGCACCCATAAAGCGCTTCCCACCAAAACTATGTGCACCGATTGAATGTCCTTTGGATGTTTTTCCACACACACACACACCCCTAAGCAATAGTTATCACACTGGCAATAGTTATCAATGAGTTCTTACACTGAACCGTTCTTCAACTGATTAGTCTTTTGAGCTCCCTGTTATATGAAAAGATTTACCTTTAGCTCTGAGTAAAAGCATTGCTTCCATCTTCCCAATATCTCAGGTACGGTTAACACATGTTCATGTAACTTGCATATCCATTTTCCTGGCACCAAAGTTTCAAACAGCATGAGTGTTGTTTCAGCAAACACACCAGGACTGAATTTTTATCATCACTAATTCTCAGACCTGCTAATGACCCTATGGAATGGGGAGAGGTGTGGCAGATATCAGGGGGAGAAAAAGTTAAAGGAAAATCACCTTAAGCAATAACACGGTATGGGAGTCCAAAAGAAAAGAAAATCAGTTCTGCCTGTGCTTTTTTATAATAAATATACCTAAGTAGCTAGCAATATATCATTCTCACCTGGATTTGGTATCTGAGCTGCTAGTAAGGAGTTCCTTGCATAGGTGCAGCATACCTGTAAAGATGAAAAAGGTTAGAAAAAAAATTACCATAGGTGCTAATGGTCCTACTTTGGGTGTTGTTCGGCTAGACACACCTGTACTGACTTTTTAATCATTTCCTTCACTTCTCACAGCTTTTACAAGAAGCCATTTCTCATCTGTTTAGGCTGTAGAGGCTCTGTTACCAAATTCTAAATGAAGTTTCCTCTATAGCTCTATGCCTTAAAGCACTGCTTTTATCTTCCATATGTCAGGGGTTCCAAGCCCTCTGAAGTTTTAGTAAACTCTTATACCTGTTGCCCTGTGCCTATATTGCATAAAAAGAAACACATTCCTACCACAATGGCTTGTAGTTGAGAGCAAATGAATGTGTCTGATGCACTTGTGCCTGCAAACTGCAGAATGCTGATGAAAAACAGCAAAGTCCACCACTTATGAGAGCTGTTAGGATGCTGTTAAAATGAGTGAAGGTGAGGATGGGATTTGAACTGGTGAGCTTGAGAAGATGGACAAGGTGCAACAAGGTGCATTAATTTGGTGAGCCACAAATGGCTTTGTTTTGTCAGAGGAGAAGTTTCCTCCCATGAAAACTTAGGCTACACATGTAAGTTACATGTGTAGGGTACACATGCAGCTTACACGTGTAGCTTAAGTTTTCATGGGAGGAAACTTCTCCTCTGACAGAACAAAGCCTACATGTGTAACTTACACGTGTAGCCTACACGTGTAACCTACATCCCTAGTAAACATATTTTATCTTCCATTAGCTTGAATATACCACTGGCACTCTAGCCCCGATTCTGTAAACTGCGTCTAGTTTTAGGCGTGCTTTAGATGTTTGCATGGCGCAAAGTGCAATGAGTGTTACCTAAGCGTCGGGTAGGCATGCAATACCCATATATATTTTTCATGTTCTTTCTTTGCTTTCAAGAAAGAGCTAATTGCAGCACTGTTTGTTGAGAAAATCCAAAGGTGTGTGTTTTTCATGTGCTGTAATTAGTTACTTATATTGTTGTTTGGGCTGAAAAGTACTGTGTTTTGCATGCAATATGTTTGTATTGATGTGCCCTATTGATATGGTGGCTTATTAAATGTGTTAGGAGTAAAAAAAAAAAGAGGGAAAAACATATTCCTGAACTCTTTTTTAGAAAATATAATTTTGGAAGCCCAAAGGATGCCTATGTTTCGCCCATAGGAAGTCGCATCCAGCCAAAGCTGAAATTACACTGAACTGAAGCTAAAACCACAATGGCACTATTTGGTTAGTCAGGCAGATATCAAAAATATAGAAATAAGCAGGGATTTATACAATAACCTATTAAGTACCATTAGTTAACACATAATCACAATATGAAGGGCCACTGAGAAGTTCTCAGCCCAACCAAGAAGAGAATGAAGTGGAACCAAGAAACTTACAAGCTACGAGTATTCTACGCTTTTCTTGACATTTTTTTGTTTCAATGATATGAAATGAAAAGTGTCAAGAAGAGCGTGGAATAATTTGTAAGTTTCAAGGTTCCACATCATTCTCTTCTTAATTGGGCAGAGATCTTTTCAGTGGTCCCTCAAACCATATAAAAGCAAAAAGTGAAAGGTAATGTATCAATGATAAATATCCCAAACATGACTAATGTCCAAACATAGGGGGTTACAGCCATTATAATCACTGGTAATCTTGTAATCAAAACAAAATAATATTGGAGAAAAAAGCACAAGGCAGGAAAAACTCCACTCAACTCAAGGTGTTAGTCGTTAATTTAATATGTTTTGTTTAGTGTCCATCTGTCTTTTATCACCCCTGTATTATCTGTAAATTGAATGATTTGTTCATCGCTTAGATATTTGAGTAAGCAATTAATCAAATACTTAATAAACTTGAAACTTTAATGAAAACAAAGTCCAATTGACAACAAATGGCTAGTGACAATAAAGGGAGCAAAACCATATTACAATATCTTCAAATATTCTTAAACTTGTCTTTGGAACATAAGAATAGCTTTACTGGGTCAGATCAATGGCCCATCTAGCTCAGTATCCTATCTTCACAGAGGCCAATCCTCAAGTACCTGTCAAAAATCCAAATAGCAGCATTCAATGCCACTGATTGCTGATCGGTCCAATTCAACTGGTGCTATGCTCCAAATCCAAAGGGCACCTTGTTTTGCTGAGAGCTACTGCAGGAGAAATGGCAAACCAGCAACATCCCCCCCCCCCCCAAACGGGACCATTTTGTTAGTTTGGCTATGGAGCACAGTGCCGATTGAATTGGACTAATGAGCAATCATCCAAAGACAAGTGTAAGAATATTTGAAGATAAAGTTGGATGGTTTTCATGCTTTTATTGTCTGGTGCTGGCAGCCCCTAGGTCAAAGACCAGTGCCCTAACTGAGACCAGCCCTACCTGCGTACATTCCGGTTCAGCAGGAACTTGTCTAACTTTGTCTTGAATCCTTGGAGGGGATAAACAAGGCAATGATATGTTTATGTGGCACCCTTTTGGTGAAGTTCACAGCAGTGCCCTGTAAGGTGCCTCACTATTTTGTTGCCATGTCTGGGTAGGCAGTCCATCACTTAGCTGACACATCCCACGTGCAAAAGGTCTTGTTCTAGGCATTTTTGACTTGGACAAATTTTTGGACGAGAATGCGGTATAAAGATAGACAACATGGTGGTCTGGATGATCAAATGATTGAACGTACAAGTAGACGATTCTTCCCCCAAAAAATTGGGGGACATATTTTTCGAGAATGGACTTTGAACGTTTCTGACTTTAGGCGACTAACGTTCTAGTCCCAAAACAGACTTAGACATTTTTTTTTTTTTTCCACTCCATGGGTCTAAAGGATTAGGGGAACATCATACTGCTTGCAGATACCACTTAGATTGGTCATATGGGACCTGAGCTACTATGTATATGAGTTAACTTTTCAAAATGATTGTGGATGCTCAACACAGCAACATTGCCATGTCTGTTAAAATGGAAACAAAGTATGGCAAGGTCATGGACACAACTGGCCCAGGTATAGTCAGATGTAGAACACAGTAGGTAGTACGCACATAGGGAGGACTTGTGACTTAAAGAACAGTTAGGAGAGAACTGAATATCTCACTAATTCAAATTGTGCCCTGGATGTTTTCTAAAATGTTTGATTATTACAGAAAAATGTCCAAATCATAAGCCTACCCTAGTCTCATCCAAACCATGACTCCAACATGCCCCCTTCAGATTTAGACACAATTCATGTAACCATCATAGAAATCCATCTACAAAATGGTTTCTGAAAATAGCAAATTGAAAGAGTTTGGCGAGAAAAACATCCATCTGCCCCTTTATGCCACATTTTGGATGTTTGTATGTTTTGAAAATGAGCTCAAAGTATATTATGAAAATACTGGGAGTATCCATGCTACAATGTGAGATTGAACAAGTACCAATTGTGACTAACTGAAGTTATTTTAAAAATTTGGGCACTCACATTTACGCATGTATTTCACATGTAAATGTTTGGAATGATCAAAAAATCACAAATTACACCTGAACAACAACTAAAATTTAACAATGAATTGTTTTGAGTCTCAGCAACATAGAAACTTGTAAGCTGTCCTATCAGGGTTGGCTGTTTTTTACTCATCCCGAAGTCATTATATATTCTCATAAATTATTTTTAAAAAACATTTTTCAAATTCTTCAAATGAAATGAAATTCATAAAGCACTTTCTTTTAAAGGGGCATCATAATGCCATAAGGCTTATTATGAGCAACCTTGTTTCCCCAACATGAAATCATGTTTCGTTACTGCTGGTCCATAGGAATGTCTTAAAAGAAATCATAGTTGCATAATTTTACTAATAGCCCAAAACTTAATCTAAAAAAGACTCTTTGTCAAAACATTAGTAATAAAAGACATTGATATTAAAGCATGCCACCTACTGACTAACTCTAGGCTGTATTCTCAGCTCAGCGGGTCATAAAAAATGGCCGTGGAATTTTTCTAATAATGAAAAACTTTGTTACATGATTAAAGGCAGACTATCATAGAGCTAAGTTACATCGTCATCCATTCAATTTCTTTATTGAGTCCATTTGGAATTACTGAATTCAGCAAAAAATACAGTGCTGCTCTTTCTGATTAAAAAATTGCTAAAATGACCTCCCTCCCATCCTATTTTTACTGTGTCAATCACCCTATAACGAATATCAGAAATAAAATAATTATAACTTTGCCAATGCAAAACTAATGGCTCTTGAATATTCCTGCTCAGGATCTTAGATTTTATTCATTCAAACAAATTTATATAGAACACATGCTTCTTCTAACATATATTAAATCACATAGACATATTATGACATACACTATGGGGCTCATAATTTTTTTTAAAAAGTCCAAAAAGCAGCCTAAGTCGGCACTTGGATGATCAAAAAAACAGATCGTCTAAGTACCAATAATTAAAACTGGTTTTAGACGTATCTAAAACCAGCTTAGGCCTTTACCATGTCTCTGTACGCCTAGAGTGAAAAGGGGCTTTTTTGGAAGAGTGGATAGGGCAGGAGGTGGGCTGACCTAGACTTACCGTATTTTCGCGGATATAACGCGCGCGTTATACGCGATTTTACCTACCGCGCATACCCCTCGCGTGTTATATGCCTGAGCGCGGTATAGAAAAGTTTTTAAACATAGTTCCCACCCCGCCCGACGCCCGATTCACCCCCCCAGCAGGACCGCTCGCACCCCCACCCCGAACGACCGCTCGCACGCGCTCCCACCCGCACCCGCATCCACGATCGGAGCAAGAGGGAGCCCAAGCCCTCTTGCCCGGCCGACTCCCCGACGTCCGATACATCCCCCCCCCCCCCGAAGGACCGCCGACTTCCCGACAATATCGGGCCAGGAGGGAGCCCAAACCCTCCTGGCCACGGCGACCCCCTACCCCCACCCCGCACTACATTACGGGCAGGAGGGATCCCAGGCCCTCCTGCCCTCGACGCAAACCCCCCTCCCTCCAACGACCGCCCCCCCCAAGAACCTCCGACCGCCCCCCCAGCCGACCCGCGACCCCCCTGGCCGACCCCCACCCCCCTTCCCCGTACCTTTGGAAGTTGGCCGGACAGACGGGAGCCAAACCCGCCTGTCCGGCAGGCAGCCAACGAAGGAATGAGGCCGGATTGGCCCATCCGTCCTAAAGCTCCGCCTACTGGTGGGGCCTAAGGCGCGTGGGCCAATCAGAATAGGCCCTGGAGCCTTAGGTCCCACCTGGGGGCGCGGCCTGAGACACATGGTCGGGTTTGGCCCATGTGCCTCAGGCCGCGCCCCCAGGTGGGACCTAAGGCTCCAGGGCCTATTCTGATTGGCCCACGCGCCTTAGGCCCCACCAGTAGGCGGAGCTTTAGGACGGATGGGCCAATCCGGCCTCATTCCTTCGTTGGCTGCCTGCCGGACAGGCGGGTTTGGCTCCCGTCTGTCCGGCCAACTTCCAAAGGTACGGGGAAGGGGGGTGGGGGGGTCGTGGGGGTCGGCCAGGGGGGTCGCGGGTCGGCTGGGGGACGGGCGGAGGTTCTTGGGGGGGGGCGGTCGTTGGGGGGGGAGGGGGGTTTGCGTCGAGGGCAGGAGGGCCTGGGATCCCTCCTGCCCGTAATGTAGTGCGGGGTGGGGTTAGGGGGTCGCCGTGGCCAGGAGGGTTTGGGCTCCCTCCTGGCCCGATATTGTTGGGGAGTCGGCGGTCCTTCGGGGTGAGGGTGCGAGTGGTCCTGCCGGGGGGGGGGGATGTATCGGACGTCGGGGGGGGCATCAGGCTTTCAGGATGGGGACAGACCTTCAAGGGGGGACAGGACTTCAAGGGGGGACAGTGCACGGAAGTCAGGGGGGGTGAACGGAGAGTCGGGACAGCGCACGGAAAGTCAGGGCGGGCGAAAGGAGCGTCGGGCATCATGCGCGTTATATGCCTGAGCGCGGTATAGAAAAGTTTTGGTACATATCATCGTGATTTCTGTGCGCTATACCCCTGTGCGCGTTTTACACAGGTGCGCGTTATATCCGCGAAAATACGGTAGTCGTCTGGCAGCCATAACCAAAAAGGTTTGACAGGTTGCCAGACAGAACTTATACGTTTTGACTTAGACCAAATCAAAACAGATATAAGTTCTGAATTGGGCAGCTGAGCTGATCGGCTTGTGGAGGGGGTCCGGGGGAGAGGGCACGGTCGTGGGGAAGGGGTTCAGGGGGTTTGTCTGGCAGGAGGGCTTGGGCTCCTGCCGATGATCAGTGCAAGGGATTGACCTGCAGGAGAGATTGGGCATATCTCCTGCCGGGGTGATTCGTGGGGGGGAGGGGGCATCGCAGCAGGAGAGATTAGGCACCTCTCCTGACCGAATCATTGCGGGAAGGGTGGGGGGGGCAGTTCTAGGATTCTGTAACTAGCATTGTTTATGACAGACGCCGGTTAGAGAATCCTGCTTTTAGGTGAAGGACTGGTCCCTCCTTTACCTGAAAGGTCTTGTTCTGGGCGTTTGGGACTTGGGCAATTTTTTGGTCGGGAATGTGTTGTAAGGATAGACGTAGTGGCAGTCTGGGCGATTATACCTAGAGGTAGGCCATGTTAAAAAAACACAAACCTCATTTTGGACTTTTTTTTTGAGAATGGATATTTCCCTGCTGCCTACTTTCTGTGCCTAGGGACTTAGGCCAAAAGAGGACTTAGATGTTTCTTTTGATTATGCCCCTCTATGCCTGCAGAGGAACAAGATGTACCAGTTCAAGAACAGATTACTTGCAGAGTCTGTGGATCTTTCCATTCCGGTACACATAAGTTAGAAGAACACCATTGACAATTTCCACAGGTTTGATGGGTCCCTGCAGACTGATAGTTTTCTCTATCCAATCTTTTGTAGGCCAAAATTTTATCTATTGCTTTCCCTTGTCTGCATTAAAAAAATAGGAAGATCTTTAAAAAGTGTATGAAGATGAAGAATATGCCAATGCGGTCTTATCAAAGATGCAATTTTGTTGGACAATGTTGAAAAAGGTGGAACACATACCAAAGATTCCTTGGCTTCTTTTGTGTGATACTGCAGTAACAACTCCCGTTAGCTCTTAGAGATGCCTTCTGTAAAATAGAGGATGGATTATCTCTAGCTAGAAACTTTTGACAAAAATTTGTGCCTGTATTTTGAATTCTATCATAGATGAACAAATCTGTCTCATCCTTAAAAACTGACTCACTGGAAGACTGCATCAAAGTTTGTATGGATGAAAACTTCCAAATTGTAAAATCCATTTGTTTACAGAAAACAGTTGTCACAAAATAATCCCTCTTAATTATTTGTACATCCAAAAAAATCAATAGCATTTAAATGATGTGTCTTTGTAAATCTCAAATTAAATTCAACCAGTAATTAAAATGAATCAGGTCATCTTCCAACCCTGCCCAAAGGCAGAAAATGTCATCCAGAAAACTTTTCCCCAAAAAATCATTGGAACAAATTCCACAGCGTGATAAAGAAAAATATCTTCAAAATTTGCCATATATCATACTGCCACTGATGGAGCCAATATGGACCCCATAGCTATCCCGCTAATTTATTGATAAAATTTCTTATTGTACCAAAAAATAATTCTGCTGTATCATCAGTTGTCCTAGAGTCATCAAAAACTCAATAGATACTCGAGATGGAAGAGGTCTTTTCTTCAATGTTTGTTCAATCACTGCCAGAACTTCCTGCTGAGGAAAACAAGTACCGGTATATAAAGAACATGTAACTAAAAAAAATAAATTTGAACATCAGATAATCTTAAGAAATGAGATGTATCATCTTAACTTCTTCACATAAAAATTGGTCTAAAAAATATGGATAATGGCTCTAAAACCAATTTTTACATGGAGACTATAGCTCGTCCTGGTGGAGGTATTATACCTTTGTGGACTTTAGTTGTTAAGGAATGATGACATAAATGCCAATATTATGCATAAGTTCTATTCTTTAAATATCTACTTGCACAGTATTAATTTGCAAGGAAAGCATACATTGGGGTGCAGCATGGCAGGACATAAGCAGCACTATCGTTTACACTGGTAACATACAGAATACTGGAAGTTACTGCTGCATTACACTAGTATTCTATATCAGAACCTAGTGGCCTAAGTCCCATTATTTATCAGAGCACTTAAACATATTTCAGTAATGTTTATATGTTTGCATAATTTCATAGAAATTCTAGGTAGATAAATAATATTTAAAGCTAGTTGTTGATCTCCTATAGTTACACCAGACATAGATCTGGCATAACTGTGGGTGCCTAAATACAATAGGGTCATGTATAACTTACAGCAGGGCTGCCCAAGTCTGGTCCTCGGGATCTACTGGTAGGCCAGGTTTTCTGGATATCCACAATGAATATGCATTAGAGAGATTTGCCAGCACTGCCTTCTTGGTATGCAAATCTCTCTCATGCATGTTCACTGTGGATATCCGGAAAACCTGGCCTGCCAGTAGATCTTGAGGACCGGATTTGGGCAGCTCTGACTTACAGTATTCTGTAAGTTACAATTGTAAGTGGGATCCCTGGCTATGTCCTGTCCATTTCTTGCCCATATGTATAAATCCCATTGCATTAACACACTATGTAAGTTACACAGTTATAAAATAGTACTTAGATGTCTGCTGGCACTTTCATGGCTAATTATATACATAAGTACTAGTAGTCTATACATTTACATATTCAAGGGGGCACATAAATACAGGTGCCTAGATTACAGAATTGTCCTTGACATGTGTAGGTGCTGATTTTGGGTGCCTATGGTGTTTATTTTAGAAGTATATCACAAAAATTGGGAGTTATTGGAGGTTGATGAAATCCAAAGGAGTCAAGTTTACAGCACTATAGCACTTTTGCACAAGTTCACTTTCACAAATTATTCAGTGGTTATGATCGAAATCCAACCTACAGATGAGTTTTTCATTATCAGATAGGAGGTTGGTTAAAGGGCAATGAAGACTATAATGGCCCCACATTAACCACTGTAGCATGTTATCAATGTATGAATGATTACATGGACTGAGCACTTTACTAATTTATAAAAGAAAAATTTTTTTGAACTATTTTTAACGAAGATATATTAATAAAGCTGTGATTTTAGATATTATGTGTTTATTTTAGAAGTGCCATTTGTGTTCAGAAAGCTGGGATATGGTTCTAAAACTGAAGAATGTCTACATGAAAATGGCAAGAGGACATGGTCTGAGAGTGTTTTGGGTAGAGCTAAGGTAGACCCAAAAAGATGGGCATCGGACATTATTGTAGACCTGCTACTGGGAACGTCAAGGTTTCAGAAAAATACATCTCATGTTTCACTTTGGCAGTAGATCCTGTTCTAAACTACTAGTGGAACATGAGATGTCCTGACTTGGATGACCTTTTACAAATGTTGCTTTATATCTATAGTTTCAAGTGTATTTAAATATTGATATACTGCACATTGCAGTACATCTGCACAGTTTACACATATCAAATATTCTAGATCAGGGGTAGGCAATTCCAATCCTCAAGAGCCACAGGCAGGTCAAGTTTTCAGGATATCCACAGTGAATATGTATGAGATGGATTTGCATGCACTGCCTCTTTGAGATGAAAATCTATCTCATGCATATTTATTGTGGATATTCTAAAAACTTGACCTGCCTGTGGCTCTTGAGGACTGGAATTGCCTACCCCTGTTCTAGATAGTGAGAAATGAGAGAAAAAGACTAAAAAAGAGGGAACTACAATAAGTGATAGAAGAGAGAATGCAATAATGTTTGATGCAGGCCACTATCCCAGCTGCACCCTGGAGGGAGAATGAGAAGGGGAGAGGATCCAATCAGTGAAAGGTCACTGTTCATAGGCATCCTTGTATAAAAATGTTTTAAGGGCGAATTTAAACCTATACATGTACAGTAGAGATGTGATAAGGTCAAAACTCTAACTGGCTCTTCCATAGTGTTACCAGACATCCAGGAAAACCCAAAAATGTCCTCTTTTTCTAGGACTGTCTGAGTGCCCGGACAGTTTTATAAAAATGGAGGAGTTTGCCTGGGTTTAGCTGGCTCTCCCGACTCCACCACTTAACTTCTCCTCAGGTCCGGTCGCTGTAATTGAATCTTTGGGCAGCTGGCAGGAACGAGATAAGCCTGCTACCACTGATATACCTTGGAAGCTGCCTCTATGCAGTGATTTCCTGTTCCTGTAAAAGGTGGTACCTCGTTGCTGTTGCTGGCTGCCTGAAAATTCAATTACAGCGGCCAAGCCTGCAAAGGAAGTAGGTAGGTGAGTTGGGAGCTAGAGAGGTTATGAGGTGAAACAGTGTTGGAGATTGGAAAAACAGCATGGAGGAAGGCTGAAGAAACTGCATGAAGGGAGGGAGGGCTGGAGAAATAGTATGAAGGGAGGGAGGGAGAGCTGGAGAAAGAGCATTATGGAAAGGAGAGAGTGCTGGAGAAAAGAGCATGGAACAGGGAAGTGCTGTATGGGAGGGGAGAGACAGAAACAGCAGGAGAGGAGGGCACCTGCAGGGGGTGGGGTTGGAAGGAGAGAGAGAGAGAGAGAGAAGCACTCATGGGAATGAGGGTTGGAGGAACGGGGAAAGAGAGAGAAGCACTAAAAGGGTACAGAGGATGGGAAGGAGGACTAAGGAAATGGGTGGAGTATGGGTGTCCTCTTTTTTATCTTCACAAATATTGTATCCCTACTTTCCAATTAGGCACCTGGAAGACATATGGTAGTGTGCTCCACCCTGGGAGGCCCCTTTAAACCTGTTTGTCTTTAGTATAAAGCTATACATGCATTGGAGTACAATGCATATGTGCATTTGTGTCAAAAGCCAAATTAAACTTCCACTTTCACATCAGAAACAACAGTGAACATATGAGTGCTGTTGAAAGAAGTCCTCCATAAGCAGTGCGTTTTATCTACCAAAAAAGGTGCTAGTACTCAAATACCAGGTCATTCTTCAAGAGTGAGATAATTACTGAGACACCAATCCCACAGTATCCAAGCCTCTGCAACCAGCTACAGGATCCATGAAAAGGCAGCACTAAGTGTGCAGAACATGAGCTTTTTTAAAATTAATACTTGGGGACCATGGGTCATTTTTACCAAGCAATGGAAAAGGTGCTGGAACTCAGTACTCCCTAAAAAAAAAAAAAAAAAAAACCCGTCTGTAAGTAATACTTTTTGTAACATTAATAGCCAGGTAAACAAATGATGAAAATTTCTGGGCTTGTTATTTCTTAAACGAAATAACACTAAATAAA
Organism: Geotrypetes seraphini; assembly: GCF_902459505.1. Classification (NCBI taxonomy): domain Eukaryota; kingdom Metazoa; phylum Chordata; class Amphibia; order Gymnophiona; family Dermophiidae; genus Geotrypetes; species Geotrypetes seraphini. The sequence goes on along the minus strand of NC_047089.1, from coordinate 166,460,592 downwards.
CCAATTCCCACTTATAAGCAAAAGTGCAGTATACTACCTATTTAGGTCTACTTATATACAAGGTGAGGCCTCAGTAATGGAGCCTACGCACAGTGATATTCACTGACTGGATTTATCGGCATAGTTACTCTGCTCCTTGCTCCAATCATCGGCCACACACCTGTAATCCCCTTACTTTAGCAAATTATTTCTACCCATTTTATTAAGTAATAAATATTCTAAAAGTTCATAATATGTTAAATTCACTCCATTATTTCTTTTCTAGGGAATTGTAGTTTAGCTTGTTATTTCTTACTCATACAATTTATTTATTTAGATTTATTAACTGCCTTTTCATGAAGAGATTCACTCATAGCGGTATATGCTTTTATACATTCTAGCTGATTTTCAGCGCTATATGGACAGCCAGGAAAAGCTCCTGGCCTTCCAAATAGCACATAGACAACTATTTGCCGATATTCAGTGGGAGATAGCCAGCTCTCTCCTGTGGATTGAATTTCAGGTGGCAAGTACTTAAAAGTATTGGCAATAATGAAGAGAAATCACTAAATCCATACTGAGGTTTCACATTTCTGGCACCAGAAAGTAAGGCCGAACAATCTTTCTGGATGAGCTCGTTCTTTGAGAAACTGACGTGGGAACATCACTAGAGCGCTGCTTTGCATATGCTTTTATTTCTGAGGAGAAAGCTGCAATGAATTCAAAACAAACCACATTTGGAGAGCTGAGAATAAAATGCAGTCTGACTATCAGGCCTAATTAATGCCTACACAGTGACCTCTGCATTCAGCCCATATCAAATATGCTACAGGAGAACTGATTCAGCGTGAACCCCAGATCAGGCAAGACTTGGTATTAATGAATACCAAATGAACAGTAATTACTGGAATTTTGCCACTGAAACTCAGCACAGAGAGATGATATGTTAACATGCGGTGTCTTCCTATGCTCAGGTTTCATGCAGCTACCATTTCGAAATATTGCATCAAATTGACTCGACACTGCCATTCCAACCTGATCAGCTTCTTTGATCAGGTGACGGGGAAGCTGGATGTTGGGGAGTCCCTAGACATCATATACCTGGACTTTAGCAAAGCATTCGATAGCGTACCACACCGCAGGTTGCTAAGCAAGGTGAGTTCTATAGGTTTAGGGGAGACATTGACGAAATGGGTTGGGAACTGGCTTGGAGGTAGGCTTCAAAGGGTAATGGTGAACGGCACCCCCTCTGAAATGACGGAGGTGATCAGTGGAGTGCCCCAGGGCTCGGTCTTGGGCCCGATCCTATTCAATATCTTTATAAGAGACTTGGCAGAAGGGCTCTGAGGCAAAAATAACATTATTCGCCGATGACACCAAACTAAGCAATGTAGTGGGCAAAAGCACAACGGACAAAAACTCAATGCCTGACAACATGATGCACGATCTACTCCTACTGGAGCACTGGTCTAGGACCTGGCAACTCAGCTTCAATGCCAAAAAATGCTAAGTTATGCACCTGGGTAGCCAAAATCCATGCAGGACTTATACCCTTAATGGCGAGATCCTAACAAGAACGGTAGCAGAGCGAGACTTAGGGGTGATCGTCAATGAGGACATGAAGGCTGCCAATCAAGTGGAGCAAGCTTCATCCAAGGCAAGACAAATCCTGGGTTGCATACTGTAGCGTGGCCGGCCCTCAAGGCTCGCAGTAACCGGCCCACGCTTACAATATTCTTCCCAGCGTGCTTCCTCAAGATGGAGGAAGTCCCTGTTGTGCATAAACTTATCCTATGTGTATAAACAGAATGGCCTCACACAGGTAAGTTATGAAATAACAAAAATCAAATTTATTGTTCAACTGACAAGTCCAGAAAAAATGCATCAAAAGAAAATGTATTCCAAAGGTCTTTGGCAAAATTATGAAGAACAACATAATATGATAGTAACCAGCCTGGTCTGGATATCTGTCTCAAAGTTCTTTATCAATGTCCTAGGTGTAACAGAGTCTCTTTATAGTCCTTGACTCTTCCAGAGTCTTATTCAATAAATTGGCAAACTAGGTATAGTACACTGCACTGGGCAGCGATGCCCATTAAATGCAGTAGCAAAAGCCTGACAGATTTGTCAAAGGGCTCCTTGTTATCAATAGAAAAGTATCCTGCAAACTATTCAACATGGTACTGTGTAAATCCTGTACCAAGCTTCCAGGATATTCACACCTTCTGAAAGGAACTTGCTGAAGTTCTTTTCCAACAGCAGCCCTCTTGGTAAGCAAGGCAAAAAAAAAAACTTATCATACAAGAAAACCCTTGGCTAGCATACATTTCATTAGGTAGCAGACTTCAGGAAAATCCTTATGCTCAATAGAAATGGAAACATTCAAAAAAAAAAAACCTAACACAAAAAGCAATTCCAAACTAATTGGTTTCCATTTCCTCACATAGTCCCACCTCTGGTAAAGTGCTGCAATCCATACCTTCACCTTCTGTATTTACCAGGGTTGTATCTTCTGGTTCTGTGTCCAACATTTCAATGTCCCTTGTCTCAGGGAGACTTGGAGGCTCCTTCCACCTGAGAGCTTCTCCTCTGTCTCCCTTCCTCTTGGTCAGCCAGCTCTCTAAATGCTGCCAAGCTGCTGTACCACGCCCAGCCCTACTCCGGGGCTGAACTTCTTTCAGCTGTGGTTGCCTTTTCCCCTGCTTAGCCAGCTTTCCACAAAATGGAGGATTTAAAGGGGCCCTACCAGATTTCACCAGGCTGTGTTCTGCATTAGGTCTGAACACAGCCTGTGCTTCCTGTTCTTGTTCTTGCCTAACAGGGACAACATGGTTAGCCCGGACTAGTTTCAGGGGGTGTTTTTTATCATTCTTCCCTGGCACAAGGCCGGCATTGTACTCGGGCTTGTGACAATATGCAGGGGTTTCGTCAGCCGTAAGCCGGAGGTCATTATGCCATTGTTTAGATCCATGGTGAGGCCCCACCTGGAATACTGTGTGCAATTCTGGAGGCCGAATTATCGCAAGGATGTGCTAAGACTGGAGTCGGTCGAGAGAATGGCCACCCGGATGATCTCGGGACTCAAAGATCTCCCGTACGAAGAACGGTTAGAAAAATTACAGCTATACTCGCTCGAGGAGCGCAGAGAGAGGGGAGACATGATCGAGACGTTCAAGTATCTCACGGGCCATATCAAGGCAGAGGAAGATATCTTCTTTTTCAAGGGTCCCATGGCAACAAGAGGGCATCCGTGGAAAATCAGGGGCGGGAAACTGCGAGGTGACACCAGGAAGTTCTTTTTTACTGAAAGGGTGGTTGATCGCTGGAATAGTCTTCCACTTCAGGTGATCGAGGCCAGCAGCGGTCCTGATTTTAAGGCAAAATGGGATCGACACGTGGGATCTATTCATAGGGTAAAGGTAGGGGAGGGTCATTAGGGTGGGCAGACTGGATGGGCCGTGGCCCTTATCTGCCGTCTATTTCTATGTTTCTATGTTTCTATGTTTCACTTACTCATACCTGTAATGACTCCAAAATGTGCACGAGCTAAGCATGTGCTAAAAAATATTTCAATTTTTTTTTATATAGGTTTCATATCATGGGCGGAGAACAGTCAGAACCAGAGTCCAGAGAAGAAACCCTACGATGAGAAAACTAATGAAGAAGAGTTGGGCTGAATAAAGGGCTTTGAACGAGAGCCAGGAGTGTATGTACAGGAGACCCAACACGGTTTGGTGTTTTGGTGAAAAGTACACCTGCCTCAGGAGTTACACCACTCTGCACCAAGATCCACAGGGAATAATACAAATGAGATTTTGTAGACAATATACATTATTGAAATGAAAAAAACTCTTTGTCACGTGTGCACTGCATTCACACTAGTAACATCCTAAAAACATCTGTTTAAAAGCGTGTGAGCCTCAAAGTGCCTATCCTGTGTGTACCACAACAGTTGTTAAAAGTCTGCCTTTTGTAAATGAGTCAACAACAAGCTAAAAAATGTTTCAATTTTTTTGAGGGGACATGTCATGGGTGGAGACCAGGCATACTTGTCTTAATTATTTAGCACAGAAATACCATGAATATAAAAAAAAAAAACCAGAGAATCAACCATTTGACAGCTGCTATAAAAATGACCTTAGTGTGCACGAAAGACCCACTTAAGGTGACTTTTTGGCAAAGCTCACTAAAAGAAGAGCTTAGAATGAGAAAAAAATGCAAGGTCACACAAAAGTGATATGAAAATACTGTGTGTCAATCATAAGAACATAAGAACATAAGAAGTTGCCTCCGCTGGGTCAGACCAGAGGTCCATCATGCCCAGCGGTCCGCTCCCGCGGTGGCCCATCAGTCCACGTCCTGTGAAGTGGTTTCTGACTACTCCTGTAACCTACCTCCACTTCTATCTGTACCCCTCAATCCCCTTTTCTTTTAGGAACCTATCTAGACCCTCCTTGAACTCCTGTAGCGTGCTCTGGCCTATCACAGCCTCTGGGAGCACGTTCCATGTGTCTACTACCCTCTGAGTGAAAAAGAACTTCCTAGCATTTGTTCTAAACCTGTCCTTTCTCAATTTCTACGAGTGCCCCCTTGTACTTGTGGCTCCCCACAGCCTGAAGAATTTGTCCCTGTCTACCTTCTCTATGCCCTTCATGATTTTGAAGGTTTCTATCATGTCTCCTCTAAGTCTCCGCTTTTCCAGGGAGAACAGCCCCAGTATTTCCAATCTGTCAGCGTATGAGAAGTTTTCCATACCTTTTATCAGTTTTGTCGCTCTTCTCTGGACTCCCTCAAGTACCGCCATGTCCTTTTTGAGGTACGGTGACCAGTACTGGGCACAGTACTCCAGATGCGGGCGCACCATTGCCCGATACAGCGGCAAAATGACTTCCTTCGTCCTGGTCGTGATACCCTTTTTGATGATACCCAACATTCTGTTCGCTTTCTTTGAGGCTGTCGCATATTGTGCTGATGCTTTCAATGTTGTGTCCACCATCACCCCCAGGTCTTTTTCAAGGTTGCTCACCCCCAGCAATGATCCCCCCATTTTATAGTTGAACATCGGGTTCTTTTTCCCTACATGCATGACTTTGCATTTCTCAGTGTTGCCATTTTTTTGCCCAGTCCTCCAGTCTCGTTAAGTCCCTTTGCAGGTCTTCACAGTCTTCCTTGGTTCTAACCCTGCTGTAGAGTTTGGTGTCGTCCGCAAATTTAATAACCTCACAGTTCATCCCTGTCTCCAAGTCGTTAATAAATATATTGAACAGGAGCGGTCCCAGAACCGACCCCTGTGGGACTCCACTCGTGACCCTTTGCCATTCTGAGTAATGGCCCTTTACTCCAACCCTTTGTTTTCTGCCTGCCAGCCAGTGTTTGATCCATCGGTGGATATCCCCTTGCACCCCGTGGTTCCACAGTTTCTTTAGCAGCCGTTCGTGGGGTACCTTGTCAAAGGCTTTTTGGAAGTCCAGGTAAATGATGTCTATGGATTCCCCTTTATCCATCTGGCTGTTTATTCCCTCAAAGAAGTACAGCAAGTTTGTGAGGCATGACCTCCCCTTGCAGAAGCCGTGCTGGCATACCTTCAGCTGCCCATTGCTTTCTATGTGATCGCAGATGGTGTCCTTAATTAGTGCTTCCATCATCTTTCCCGGAACCGAGGTCAAACTCACCGGCCTGTAGTTTCCCGGGTCACCCCTCGATCCCTTCTTGAAGATGGGTGTGACATTTGCTATTTTCCAGTCCTCTGGGATCTCCCCTGTTTCTAGGGAAAGGTTACATATAAGGCAAAATGTTTCTGCTATTTCGTTTCTCAGCTCCTTTAGTACCCTTGGGTGGATGCCGTCCAGACCTGGTGATTTGTCGCTCTTTAGTCTGTCTATCTGACGGAGGACATCCTCCCGGCTTACCTCCAGTCTGACCAGCTCCCCATCCTGGTCTTCATGTAAGATCTCCTCGGGTTCTGGAATATTGGATGTGTCCTCTCTCGTGAAGACTGACGAGAAGAACTTGTTTAACCTGTCAGCTATCTCTGTTTCCTCCTTTACCACTCCCTTCTTGTCTCCATCATCCAAGGGTCCCACTTCCTCCCTGGCCGGTTGTCTCCCCTTCACATACTTAAAGAATGGTTTGAAGTTTCCTGTTTTCCTTGCCAGTTTCTCCTCATATTCTCTTTTTGCTTTCCTTATCACCCGGTGACATTCTTTTTGGTGCCTTTTGTGTTCATCCTGGTTGTCCTTGGTTTGATCCTTTTTCCATTGTCTGAATCAAGAAAATAAATATTTTGATTAATGAAAATAGAACACAAATTTATTAAATATTGTGTCAACATTCAAATGTCACTATTAGTTATTTTTTTAATGCTGTCCACAGAATTTAAAGACATTCTATATATTCAGCATTGTTATCTAGAAAATTAGCAACTCTGTACTTTATATGTGCGCCTATCAAAACACAACAAATGGAGTCAAAAAGGTCCACTCACAATAATATCAACAGATAATACAACAACAGTGGAACCCCACCAACACAGGAACTATCCAATCTATTTAGTTCCTTTCAAATTCTTGATTATTTAATTTCTTAATTTTTCCTATAGGGGGGGAAAAGACTTCATAAAATGAAGCAGACCCGAAATGTCTTTCAATGGTACTGCCTTGATATCATCACAGGTCAAAACCCTCCATTTCCATCCTTGTGAATATATAAAATAAACAAAAAATAAACTATTTTGTGTATCAAAAAAGTAGCGCTTATCTTAAATCTTTGATCCCACAGGGAAAAAGTCATGCTGTAACTGCCGTCATGCCAACTTTCGTGCTGAGTGGGAGTGCTCCCGGGAGGTGCAGCTCTCCCTCCTCTCTGGGCTAGGTCTGCACTACTTTTCCCCTGAAAAAGCCAGTGGTGGGATCAAAGTGCTACTTTTTGACATACAAAATAATTTATTTTTTGTATATTTTGTATATTCACAAGGATGGAAATGGGGGGTTTTGACCTGTGATTATATCAAGGCAGTACCATTGAAAGACATTTCGGGTCTGTTTCATTGTAGGAGGTTTTTTTCCCCCCTATAGGAAATTAAATAATCAAAAATTTGAAAGGAACTAAATAAATTGGATAGTTCCTGTCAGTGGCGTACCTAGGGTATGTGGCACCCGGGGCCCATCATTTTTTGACACCCCCCCCCCCCCCTCATGTAAAATTTTTTTTTTTTTTTTTTTTTGCAATAACCATGAAATGGAATAAATGGTCAGAATAGAAACAGGCAGTGAAAATTTTCTTTTTTTTTTTTTTTTTTTCAAAGTATTTTTATTGAGAATGGCAAAAGGTCCAGACAAGCAACCATGGTCTGTACAGAAACTTATACATTATCAAAAAGAACACAGAATGAGAGTAACAGCAACAACAAGCATGAACAAGCCTCTCCCAAGAGAAAATTGCCAATGAGAGGCATAGCAATACACAACAAAAGGCCAAAACTTGGGGCAAGCAAACAAATCCCACCCCAGAACCCACAAGAATAATAAGCCGGACTAGACCCTCAGCCATATTTTATAATGAAAAAAACCCCCACAAGCAACAACACCCAGACCGCTCACCAGACACACCAATCCGCACAACAAGCACCCAAGAAACACCCAGCCACCACCCAGACAAAACTACCAGACACACCTACCCCACCAAGCCCAGACCCAACCCCCCCTCCCCAGAGAGTGCAAGCGCAAAGTGGACCGTGAAAAGGGCAGCTGCAGAAGTGGAAAGCCCCAGATAAGTAGGTTAGCTAAAGAAAGCCCACAGATAGAAGAAATCAGGATAACAGAAGTTCCAACAAATGCTCCCACAGAAAATTTTCTTTTATTGAACCTCATTTATGTAACCATTATTCCAAACATAACATAACATAAATTATGTCTGAATTGTCATGACATCAGAAGTACATATGGAGTAGTTGCAGGTGATGCTTGGGACAGTTCTGATTATGTTAGTTTGGTTTTATGTGTTTTTTTAATAGAAGGGTTTTTATTTCTTTTTTTAAGGTTTTGTAGTTTGTGGTCGAGGTCAATAGGTTGTAGAGTTGGGGGTCAAGTGTTGCAGCTCGAATGGCTAGGAGGTTGTCGAACAGTTTTTTTCTTTTGACGTTTTTGGTTGGAGGGTGTGTGAATGGTGCGTGAGTTCTCCTATGTCTGTTTGAAGTGGATTGAATTATTTAGCTGAAGAAATTAGTTACCCCCCCCCCATTCCACACACATTAATTCTCTTCCATTTTTGTTCCCATTATAAAAAAACACTGATAAGTTCCCAGGAAAAAAATACATTAAAATAAGAAGTGAAAACAAAGGCCCCTACAGATGAGAACATAACATAAGAATAGCCTAACTGGGTCACACCAATGGTCCATCATGCCCAGTAGCCCATTCTCATGGTAGCCAATAGTGCTGCCTGATTCAGAGAAAAATATTTCATTCGATCCGATTCACCCTGTTGAATCGATTTTTCGATTAGATTCACTGTTAATGACACCGCTTTTTAAGTTTAAACAAAGTATAACAATAAATTTCACAACAACAATAAATTTCACAAAGTACTTTAAAAAAAAAAAATCACATTTTTCCATTAAAGCAGTTCTGGAGACATTTGCTTGAACAGTCTTTTTTCCCAGTCCATAAGCAAGCAATATGAAAAAGATTTCCTTAATTATCTACTCAAACATTTTTGCTATTTACTTTCATTGTACCTAGACTATTATTCAGTAGAAAAAATTTAGTTTGTTCAATCAAGCAGAACATTCACTCATAGAAGTCCAATGTCCACACAGGATTTGATTGAACAAACAAATTTTTTCTACTGAATAATAGTTTAGGTATACTGAATAGCAAAAATGTTAAAGCCACACAGAAAAGCAGTAAAAGTCAATAGGTTCTCCAAGTGGGAACAACTGAGTGCACCAATCCAGGGCAAGCAGACGCTTCCCCCATGTCTTAATAACAGACAATGGACTTTTCCTCCAGGAATTTGTCCAAACCTTTCTTAAAACCAGCTACGCTATCTACTTTTAACATAACTTCTGGCCACTTCATTTTTAAGCTTAGATCTTTCCTTCCAAACAGAGACCTTGCTAGATGTCAAATACAGCACAAGGTAACTTCACATGGACTTAACTGTGCAGGAAATGAATCTCCTCATACACCCACCATATAGTGCAAAAATGTGCAAAGGTCTGTTTTTTTCTTTCGATCACTACATAGCCTAATGCCACACAAGCAGCGCTGTTACAAACATATTCTGAAGGTCAATGCTAAGGTTGACAAAGTTTCCTTCCTTGGACCAGAAGGAGATACTGACAAACCACTGGAAGAGATTCTAAAACAACTACCCAGAAATAACACCCAAAGACCCACTCAGTGTGTGAACCAGTTGAGTGGAGTGGACTAACTGGGGGTGGAAATGGGCCCAGAGTTTGCTCAGCAGAATTTCCCAGACTACCTCTTCCTCTCAACACACTGACATGCTACCACCACCACCAACACTAGGAACACCTCACCGAGTATGCCAGCAATGCTTATAAACTTTATAGCATTTCGTTTGGACGCTATGGCGGTCGAATCTTTGTGAGAGGGAGTTGGAACCTTGAAAAAGCCCCTTGTATTAACACGGGCGAAACATGTCGGTGTTTTCACACTAACTCCCCTGCACAGCGTCTTGCTTTAAATTCAAAGCTAAAAGCTAAGTAACTTTATTATTTATATAGAAAATAATAATAAGTAAACGAGTATAACATTGAAAGAATATTTTGTTCCAGTGAGGATGGGGAGCATAAAGCCATACACAATGAGAATGCTTGAGTGTGTGGTGGCCCGCTGAGGAACATTAAACAAATATTGAAAGAACCTATTGAATGAAGACAGTAAGGTAGTGAGACCATTTCTCCCTGCTGAAAGTACAGGTGCTTTGTATTTTTTCATTCTAAATTTATTGAAATAGAGTGCCTAGTTTACATTTTATAAACTTTATAAAACACATTATTATATTTTCTTATAAAGCATATATTTTAACTGAACTCAGCCTTGCCATTCACAAAAATAGAAAAGTTCCCATTTCAAGCTGTCTCATGTACACTTTTCAAATCTAACATATTGTAATCACAAAACAGAAAATAAAATTATTTTTTCTACCTTTTGTTCTCTGATCAATATTCAAATCTTGTTGGTCCCAGGCTCTTGTTGTCTTGCTTGCCAGGGTCTCCTTTCTCCGTGCTAACCATCCGTCTGCCATCTCTGTTCTCCCCTTCCGTTTCCCTTCCCTCTCCCGGAGATCTGGCATCTTTCCTTTTTTTTGTCTCCATCCACAGATTCACCTTTTCTCAACTCCCCACCACCCCAGGATCCACCATCTCTCCCTTTCTGTTCCCAACTATCCTCCTATCCAGTATCTCTATCCCCCCTCCACACCATCCCCTGTTTCCAAGTTCTCTCCCTTTCTGTTCCTTCCCTCCCTAAATCCCATTATGCACCATCTCTCTCCCACTCCTCTGTTTTTAGACCCATTATTTCTAACCCCCAAAGTCTGGCATATGCACGTATCTTTGAACCCCCCCTTCCCTCTCTCCCTCTGTGTACTTTTACACCAGGACCCCCCTCCCCCGAAGGTCTGTCCCCCCTCCGAAGGGCTACACCCCACCCCTGAAGACCTGCACCCCCCGAAGGACTTTACCTCCCACCCGAAGGTCTGTCCCCCTCTGAAGGCCTAAACCCCACCCCTGAAGGCCTGCACCCTCCCCGAAGGATTGTACCCCCCACCCGAAGGTCTGTCCCTCCCTGAAGGCCTGCACCCATCCCGAAGGCCTGCACCCACCCCGAAGGCCTGTCCCCCCCCTTGAAGGCCTGACCCCCCCTTGAAGGCCTGCCTGCTTGTCCCCCCTTGAAGGCCTATCCCCCCTTAAAGGTCTGCCTGTCCCACCCCCTTGTAGGCCTGTCCCCCCTTAAAGGTCTGCCTGTCCCACCCCCTTGTAGGCCTGTCCCCCCCTTGAAGGCCTGACCCCCCCTTGAAGGCCTGCCTGCTTGTCCCCCCTTGAAGGCCTGTCCCCCCCCTTGAAGGTTGGCACCCCCCCAAAGGCCTGCACCCCCTTGTAGGCCTGTCCCCCCCTTGAAGGCCTGCCTGCTTGTCCCCCCTTGAAGGCCTGTCCCCCCCTTGAAGGCCTGCACCCCCCCTTGAAGGTTGGCACCCCCCCAAAGGCCTGCACCCCCTTGAAGGCCTGCACCCCCTTGAAGGTCGGCACCCCCCCTGAAGGCATGCACCCCCCCTGAAGGCCTGTCCCCCCTTGAAGGCCTGTCCCCCCCCCTTGTAGGCCTGCACCCCCTTGTAGGCCTGTCCCCCCCCCCCTTGTAGGCCTGTCCCCCCCTTGAAGGCCTGCCTGCCTGTCCCCCCCTTGAAGGCATGCACCCCCTTGAAGGTCTGCACCCCCCCCCGAAGACCTGCACCCCCCCTTGAAGGCCTGCCTGCCTGCCTGTCACCCCCCCTCCCCCTTGAAAGTCTGCCTGCCCGCCCGCCCGCCCCACCCTGAAGGCCTGATGCCCCGACCCACCCCGAAGGACCATTCGCCCCCCTGGCCTCCCCGCACTACCTATGAAGCAGCCGCAGCAGGATCGCGACGTCAGCTATATTTGCGCTACTTAGGAGCTGCTTCCTGCGTCGCGGTCCCGCCCCCTCCTCTGACGTCAGAGGAGGGACGGGACCGCGGCGCAGGAAGCAGCGCCCAAGCAGCTGAGGGATTGCTGACGTCGCGATCCTGCTGCGGGCTGCTTCATAGGTGTGCTGGAAGGTCAGTGGGGCGAGCGGTCCTTCGGGCGTGGGGGGGGACTGAGCGGCAAGGCCGGGAACACCCCCTCAGGGCTGGTACCCGGGGCGGCCCGCCCCCCCCGCACCCCCCTAGGTACGCCACTGCACCGAACCAAACTGATAGAAGGAGAATGAGCTTCTTCAGGGATCTGACCCAGTTCTAATACCTCTCCGTCTCCGTGCCGACCGACCCCCTCAAGGACCGACCCTTGGAAACATGTTTTCAGGCTTGGAATCCAGTTAAAAGGCAATAGACGCTCTGTCTATACCTGGGACCAAACTGAAAGAAATTTGTCCAGCCCTGGCAAGTTCAAACCCAACTCAAACCAAATTCTGCACTCCTGGGGAAGGGGGAGGTTTTGCTTCTGAGAAAGTGCTCCTTAGTACATCAGAATCTCTGTCTGCTTCTTGGCACCAGCACTGGAGAAATAATGAGACGCCCTACTTTCTTTCTGCATGTGAAGCCATCTGGAGGGGGGGGGGGTGTGTTTGTGAGTACCAGAAGGCACTGCGAGGAAGGAACGGGGTATATTAGTAGATCTGTGTGTGATGGAGGGCACTAGGGCCAGCAGGAGTGAGGTACATAGTTAGAGCTGTAGAGGGGGGGGGGGGGAGAAGGAGGGTGTCCCTATTGCAAGGGAGGAGTGAGGTTTTCCCTCGCCTTTTCTTCAGTCCTAAAGTTCACATTTTCTGGCTTTGGCTGCCTTCAGCAGTCATGCGACCGGGTAACAAAGCCCCCTGACACTGCACGCTGTCTGATTCGGCTGCTGTTGAACAGTTTGCGTGCCGGAACCCTTCTCAGGCTGAGTGGAATTTGGGTTATGAGCTGCAGGGAGTGGTTGTGAATTTCTCCGTGAGAACCTTGTGCATCCTCCTCCAGCTTGAGTTCCGATCCTCCCCGAGGCTGACGTATTTCCTGTTGCCTCAGCTTTCAACAGCAATCTGACCTGGAGGAGGGGAGAACAAGGCCTGGGAATGCATTTATCTGAGTTTGGGGTTTAGGTTTCTGCCACTTGGTGCTGAATGTAAGACGCGCGCACGAGGACGCGCACGCGTAGACGTCCGCACGTAGACGCCCGCACTAGACGTCCCCACGTAGACGTCCGCACTAGACGTCCCCACGTAGACGTCCGCACTAGACGTCCGCACTAGACGTCCCCACGTAGACGTCCCCACGTAGACGTCCGCACTAGACGTCCGCACTAGACGTCCCCACGTAGACGTCCGCACTAGACGTCTAGTGCGGGCGTCTAGTGCGGACGTCTACGTGGGGACGTCTAGTGCGGACGTCTAGTGGGGACGTCTAGTGCGGGCGTCTACGTGGGGACGTCTAGTGGGGACGTCTAGTGGGGACGTCTACGTGGGGACGTCTAGTGCGGGCGTCTAGTGCGGACGTCTAGTGCGGACGTCTAGTGGGGACGTCTATTGCGGACGTCTAGTGGGGACGTCTAGTGCGGACGTCTATTGCGGACGTCTAGTGGGGACGTCTATTGCGGACGTCTAGTGGGGACGTCTAGTGCGGACGTCTATTGCGGACGTCTAGTGGGGACGTCTATTGCGGACGTCTAGTGGGGACGTCTAGTGCGGACGTCTAGTGGGGACGTCTAGTGCGGGCGTCTAGTGCGGGCGTCTAGTGGGGACGTCTATTGCGGACGTCTAGTGGGGACGTCTATTGCGGACGTCTAGTGGGGACGTCTATTGCGGACGTCTAGTGGGGACGTCTAGTGCGGGCGTCTAGTGGGGACGTCTAGTGCGGGCGTCTAGTGCGGACGTCTACGTGGGGACGTCTAGTGCGGGCGTCTAGTGCGGACTCAAGCTGGAGGAGGATGCACAAGGTTCTCACGGAGAAATTCACAACCACTCCCTGCAGCTCATAACCCAAATTCCACTCAGCCTGAGAAGGGTTCCGGCACGCAAACTGTTCAACAGCAGCCGAATCAGACAGCGTGCAGGGTCAGGGGGGCTTTGTTACCCGGTCGCATGACTGCTGAAGGCAGCCAAAGCCAGAAAATGTGAACTTTAGGACTGAAGAAAAGGCGAGGGAAAACCTCACTCCCCTCCTTCTCCCCCCCCCCCCCCCTCTACAGCTCTAACTATGTACCTCACTCCTGCTGGCCCTAGTGCCCTCCATCACACACAGATCTACTAATATACCCCGTTCCTTCCTCGCAGTGCCTTCTGGTACTCACAAACACCCCCCCCCCTCCAGATGGCTTCACATGCAGAAAGAAAGTAGGGCGTCTCATTATTTCTCCAGTGCTGGTGCCAAGAAGCAGACAGAGATTCTGATGTACTAAGGAGCACTTTCTCAGAAGCAAAACCTCCCCCTTCCCCAGGAGTGCAGAATTTGGTTTGAGTTGGGTTTGAACTTGCCAGGGCTGGACAAATTTCTTTCAGTTTGGTCCCAGGTATAGACAGAGCGTCTATTGCCTTTTAACTGGATTCCAAGCCTGAAAACATGTTTCCAAGGGTCGGTCCTTGAGGGGGTCGGTCGGCACGGAGACGGAGAGGTATTAGAACTGGGTCAGATCCCCGACCCACCCCGAAGGACCATTCGCCCCCCTGGCCTCCCCGCACTACCTATGAAGCAGCCGCAGCAGGATCGCGACGTCAGCTATATTTGCGCTACTTAGGAGCTGCTTCCTGCGTCGCGGTCCCGCCCCCTCCTCTGACGTCAGAGGAAGCAGCGCCCAAGCAGCTGAGGGATTGCTGACGTCGCGATCCTGCTGCGGGCTGCTTCATAGGTGTGCTGGAAGGTCAGTGGGGCGAGCGGTCCTTCGGGCGTGGGGGGGGACTGAGCGGCAAGGCCGGGAACACCCCCTCAGGGCTGGTACCCGGGGCGGCCCGCCCCCCCCCCCCCGCCCCCCCCTAGGTACGCCACTGGTTCCTGTGTTGTATTATCTGTATATATGTGGACATCAATGACCTCCATGTGATCTACAAATAACGATGATATTCAGCTGATATCCATATAGCAAGGTGGTTTAAGTTTGACAGCCTCTTTGCTGCCTCAAATTAATCCTAATAGTTCTGTGGCTGAATATTGCTAGAATGCCTCTACTTTACCCTTCAGTGACAACTTATATATTTAGTGGATGCTATATGAATAAGTGCTTTTGATTGCATAGCAATCCTACATGCCCATGTTTTGGCAAAAGCCTGCATCAGGGGTTTATAATAGACATAAAAAGATCAATGCTTTGGGAAGAAACATCATTCAGTTGCTCCAAACTGAATGTTATTTTGGTTCAGAGGTGGTTTATCTGTATTTGTTGCCACAAGGTGTTGAGAAAAGGTGCATGTGATGTTGCAGGTGCGTTATGAGGTTGCAGGTTCAATCTAGAGAATGATGCAGGGAAAAATATGTCCCCGTCCCTGCGAGCTCAGTCTCCCATCTCCACCCCATCCCCACAAACTCAGTTCCCATCTTTGCCCTGTCCTCGCAAGCTCGGTCTCTGTCCCCGCAAACTCACTATTCCCATCTGCACAAGCCTCGAATAGTTATGATTTTATATACTGAACATATTTTATTAAAATATAAAAAGAAGCAATATTCTGTACAACTGTCATTTTATAAATCACAAAAATGCAGAGCAAAGATCAACAAAACCCCTATCTCCCCTCCCCCTCACAAATATCCCCTCCACTACTGAGAAAACTGAACTAGCCAAATTACTACAGAATGCTACATAGAAAAATTAAGCTAACAGTCATACATGGCAGGAATAGTGTTAGGGGAGTGCAACTAGGGCAACTGCCCCCTGGTCAGAGAGAGACCTAAGCCAGCTGGAAGCTAAAGAAGCATGTCCTGGGCTTTGTGGTCCCAAGTTATGTCTAACACCAGCTCTAGCAGCATACATATTTCAAATCTGATACATTCTAATCACAAAAGAGAAAATAAAATTATTTTTCTACCTTTTGTTGTCTCATCATTTTATTCTTCAAATCATGATGGGCTCAAACTCTGGTCTCTGTTTTCTTTTGTCTTCTCAACTCACTTGCCAGGACCTCCTGACCATTTGACATTTCTTCTTTCTCCATGCTCACCATCCTTATTGTTACCCATGTTCAGCATCTCTCTTCTCTATGTTTCCTATACGTCCCTTTCTAGTATTTCCCCTGTGCCCATCTCCCTGCCTTCATCATCTTTCCATTCACTGTGTTCCATATCACTCCTTTATATCCCTATGCCCTCCCCCCTCTGCATCCAACATCTTCCTTCTGTGTTCTTATTTTCCCCCGTCTAGCCATCTTCTCTCTGTGTCCATATGCCCTCCCATGTTTGGCATTACCCCTCTGTGTCCATATACCACCCCCAAGCAGCATTTCTCTTTTTGTCCCCTTTCCTACGATCCCATTCATCCCCACTATCTCCCCTCTTTTTTGTATATCTCCATGTGTCCAACTTCTCCCCCTTATTCCCTTACACAATGTGTCTCTCACCTCACCCTCTCTCTTTACGCCCTCCCTCCGCTATGTTCAATAGTTCACTCACTCTTCCTTTATCCCTTTGGTTCAGTTTCCATCTTTCCCTTTCCTTCTCCTTATAGGTCCTGCACCCCCCCCCCCCTTCCCTCTAGTTCCCTTCTCATAGGTCCAACACCTCTAGCCTCCCCCACCCCTCAGCAAACCCTACCTCATGGTTTAAAAATGGGAAAAAAAAACAAAAACCCTGCAATTCCCCTACTGGGTCAGCCCCTTTGCACCTCCTGCCCCGGGCCTACCAGTTTCTTAGACGCTTCAGCGACTGAATAGGCAATGTCGCAGGCCTGCTCCAGGGCTTTCCTCTAACCAAATCCCTCCTTATGATGTAATGTCCAACAAAACTGGATGTTAGATCAGAAGGAGAAATTGGCTGGAGGAAGGCCCTGTGACGTTGCCTATTCAGTCACTGAATCTTTTAAGACACTGGTAAGCTCGGGGTCACTTAACACTCCATTGCCCCAGGTACCTTAGTCAGATTGTGAGCTCACCAGAACAGATAGGGAGAAATACTTGAGTAGCTGAATATAAACCACTTGGTCCATATATCAAAAGTCCATTTATCAGGAGTTACACAAGCCACTAATTGCTCATATATTCTTTTGAGCAATTAGAGGCTGGTGTAACTCCTAATATATGGACTTTTGAAGATTATACATGCTTTAATATTGATTTCAATAAACTTTTTATTTATCAATGATTCCTGCCATGATTCCTACCACAACCAGAGACTTTGTTGTGCCATTTTGTTTTGGTTTGTTTTCACCAGTTCTGTTGGATCACAGGTCTTTTTTCTCTTTTTGTGACTGCATAAATATTATCTCAAACATACTCTCAACCATGGTACTTTATTCACAAGAATTTGCTAATTGAGGAAGAATCAGGAATAAGACCTGGGCGTGGTTAAGGTTAGGCTTGAGATAGGTGCTATTTGGTCGTCCATACAGCACAGAACTTGTAGGCGAATGAAAAGCTGGCCTAAGTG
This sequence comes from Geotrypetes seraphini, assembly GCF_902459505.1. NCBI lineage: Eukaryota > Metazoa > Chordata > Amphibia > Gymnophiona > Dermophiidae > Geotrypetes > Geotrypetes seraphini. The sequence goes on along the minus strand of NC_047089.1, from coordinate 166,443,311 downwards.
TAGTTTTAGATTCAGCTCAGTCTAATTTCAGCTTTGGCTGGATGCGATTTCCTATGGGCGAAACATAGGCGTCCTTTGGGCTTCCAAAATGATATTTTCTAAATAGAGTTCAGAAATATGTTTTTCCCTCCCAATACATTTAATAAGCCACCATATCAATAGGGCACATCAATACAAACCTATTGCATTGAAAACATAGTACTTTTCTGCCCAAACAGCAATATAAGTAACTAATTACAGCACATGAAAAACACACACCTTTTGATTTTCTCATCAAACAGTGCTCCAATCAGCTCTTTCTTAAAAGAAAAGAAAGAACATGAAAAATATATAAAGATTGCACACATTACTTCATTTCTCAAAGCTTAAAAACAGAAAACCCAGATAGAGACCTTAACATGCATTTTCTTTCATTGCAAATGGAGGTGTCTAGTTGCACAATGGTGACCTCATTGTGAGATCATCAAGGTGCCCCTGCAAGGTACAATGCCACAATTAAAAGATGCACTGGGTGTTGAACTCACAATCTCTGCAAGATCAGCATAGGATTTTAACACATTGAGCTACATCAGCTTCCAGCTAGGTAGATCTGAATGCCCTGTCATATCATAGCTTACTGACCTGCCTATGTATCATCTGCTTAGGAATGATATCACAGTTACCACAAAGAAAGCATTTCTAGCTCACCAGGTTAATGCACCTCCGGTATCCTCTCTAAATCATCAGTTCAAATTTCACCATCACCTTCAATAATTTTAACAACATCCTAACACAGGGGTGTCCAATGTCGGTCCTCGAGGGCCGCAATCCAGTCGGGTTTTCAGGATTTCCCCAATGAATATGCATGAGATCTATGTGCATGCACTGCTTTAATGCATATTCATTAGGGAAATCATGAAAACCCGACTGGATTGCGGCCCTCGAGGACCGACATTGGACACCCCTGTCCTAACAGCTTCTTATTAGCTCTCATAAGACAGTCTAGATCAGGGGTGTCAAAGTCCCTCCTTGAGGGCCGCAATCCAGTTGGGTTTTCAGGATTTCCCCAATGAATATGCATGAGATCTATTTGCATGCACTGCTTTCATTGTATGCTAATAGATCTCATACATATTCATTGGGAAAATCCTGAAACCCGACTGGATTGCGGCCCTCGAGGAGGGACTTTGACACACCTGGTCTAGATGGTGGACTTTGCCGTTTTTCATCAGCACATTTCCCTTTCCAGGCAAACTTATTTTCACCGTCCCATGGTTAGGACATCCTAAGCTGTCATGGGAGGAAACTTCTTCTCTGACAGAACAAAGCCATTTGTGGCTCACCAAATTAATGCACCTTGTTGCACCTTGTCCATCTTCTCAAGCTCACCGGTTCAAATCCTATCTTCACTCATTTTAACAGCATCCTAACAGCTCTCATAAGTGGTGGACTTTGCTGTTTTTCATCAGCATTCTGCAGTTTGCAGGCACAAGTGCATCAGATACATTCATTTGCTCTCAACTACAAGCCATTGTGGTAGGAATGGTATAATAGCCACAAGCCATTGTGGTAGGAACAGGTATAATAGTTTACTAAAACTTCAGAGGGCTTGGACAGGTGTTGAAGGAAAGTACATGTTTTGAGATGTATCCTAGAGACATCACTATTGATAAATTCAGCTTGGCTTTAGAATTGGGGTGGGGGAGGGGATTTAGGATGAGACAACAGGCTGCTTTAGACATCTGAGAATTGCTGCAGATCTTTTTAAAGCTCAACCCAAATATGTTTAAGCTAAGCAATGGCCAAAAACTTGAACCCCTGACGTATGGAAGATAAAAGCAGTGCTTTAAGGCATAGAGCTATAGAGCGAACTTTGTTTAGAATTTGGTAACAGAGCCTCTACAAACTAAGTAGATGAGAAATGGCTTCATGTAAAAGCTGTGAGAAGTGAAGAAAATTATTAAAAGTCAGTACAGGTGTGTTTGGCCGAACAACACCCAAAGCACATCCAATCAGATTTGAAAGTTTTCTGGTGGGAAGTCCTAACGGTGCCTATGGCGTCAGATGCCACTTAGACGTGCTTAGTATAATAATAATAATAATAACTTTATTTTTCTATACCGCCACAATCTTACGACATCTAGGTAGTTTACACTGAAGAGAACTGGACAATCAGTGAATTACAGAATACAAATAGCAAAAGTACATGTTTCTCAAAAATAATCAGTATAGAATTATTAATTTGAAAATGATTTCTGATTAGGAGATAAATCGGTCAAACAATGCAGTCTTAATTTCTTTCTGAAATGTGCCATAAGTCAGCCTGGCTCCATTGATATAATTGCCTAAACAAGACTGCTGTTTGCTTGCTTGAAACTTGAAAGTTCTATCCAGAAAGGACCCGTATTTACAACCAGTGATCCTTGGATAGGAAAAAAGAAGGTCCATCAAAGCAGTTTTCTCTTTTAGGACTCCTATTCTGTGTTATTTCTTATGCTGATTTCTGAGACCTTACCTTTCTCATCTTTTTAACCTTTTCTTTCCTATATCTGCCACAACTCTCTCCATTTCACAGGACCATTAGCAGCTATAATAACTTGCAATTTTGATGTTTTTCTAACCTTTTTCATCTTTCCAGGTGAATATGCTGCACCTATGCAAGGGACTCCTTGCTAGCAGCTCAGATACCAAATTCAGGTGAGAATGATATATTGCTAGCTACTTAGGTGTATTTATTACAAAATAGCTCAGGCAGAACTGAATTTTTGCTTTTGGACTCCCATTCTATGTTATTGCTTATGGTGATTCTCCTTTAACTTTTTCTCCCCCTGATATCTACCACACCTCTCTCCATTCCACAGGGTCATTAGCAGGTCTGAGAATTAGTGATGATAAAAATTTAGTCCAGGTGTGTTTGCTGAAACAACACTCATGCTGTTTGAAACTTTGGTGCCAGAAAAATGGATATACAAGTTACATGAATATGTGTTAACCATACCTGAGAGTGGAACCTATGATGTTGGGAAGATGGAAGCAGTGCTTTTACTCATAGAGCTAAAGGTAAATCTTTTCATATAACAGGCAGCTCAAAAAACTAATCAGTTGAGGAATGGTTCAGTGTAAGAACTCATTGATAACTATTGCTAGTGTGATAACTATTGCTTAGGAGTGTGTGTGTGTGGAAAAACATCCAAAGGACATTCAATCGGTGCACATAGTTTTGGTGGGAAGCTACTTATTGGTTCCTAATTGGTGCCTAATAGGGTTCAGATGCAGCTGCCTCTTCTTTTCAGAAGTCCAACAGTGTTTGTGCTTCTGTTCATTCTAGGTGTTATTTTGATACTGTGCTGTGACATATTCTCCCACAACTTCTGCTTTTTACTTTTGTCACAGATGTCTTTCCCTCCTGATTCCAGGTTGGCTATGCTCATCTCTCCAAAGTGGCTAATGACTCCCGTTGTGTTTCCCAGAGGCCAGAACAGGTCTGTTAAAACTAGGTTCAGCACACCAGCTTGCACCTGGACAAAGAGTTATTTTTAGCAGATCAAATACCCAATCAGAAAGATGTATTGCTACCTTTGCTTAATTACATATCCTTCAGTTGACTGCACATTGTTCTTACTATTTTCACTGTTATACAGAACAGTATATTGGTGAGTTTTAGGCACTCTTTTACACAGGTGTGCTAATTGAATGCATGGGCTAAGTGCTAAGGCATCCATAGGATAACATGCACACCTTGATATATAAGTGCTAATATGGCACCTATCTGTTACTACTTGCATATTATCCTATGGATGCCTTATCTGTTACTACGTGCATGTTATCCTATGGATGCCTTATCTGGTAACGCGTGCATGTTATCCTATGGATGCCTTATCTGGTAACGCGTGCATGTTATCCTATGGACGCCTTAGTAGGTAATGCATGCATGTTATCCTATGGATGCCTTAGCAGTTAGCGCATGCATTCACTTAGCGCACCTGTGTAAAAGAGGGGATAGTTTTGTGCTCATATTCCAAACTAACAATTTTCCCCTTCCTCCTGTAGGCTGGCAGTTGATTTAGACCTAAGAGTGGCTTACTCTGCCTACTTGTGTATCTGTGATCCATCTCATCAAACTACAGTTGCATTGTGTTACACTTGCATGCTGCTTTCCTGGACTGTGCAAGGATTCTTGATTTGAGTGTCTAGTATGTTACATGACATTCTACAATAAAAATCTTAAACCATTTTTGACCTTATGCTTATTTACAAAAGGCAGGCCAGGGCCCATTCAGATACACTCATTTACAAAGGCAGGCCAGGGCCCATAGTGTGATATGGGGGAAAATAGAAGTGGGGTGGTGTAACATGGATGCTGTGCTATGTTTTGTTTTATTGGGGTTTTTATTTGGGGGAGGGATGGCATAGACTGGCATGTCCCACATTTTAGTTGTATGGAGCTATCAGTTGAGGAAGTGTTTAAGGAACACAGCCTGTGGCCACCATCCCTGCTTTCATAATGCTGTGGTCTGCCGCCACTCTGCTGGGATAAAATATTATTTCCTTCTAGGAGCATTGTTGCAAGTGAATACTTTAATAAAACTACACCCAAAGGACACCCAATCAGCCTCAAAGGCATAAACGCTAATGACACTCAAAGCAACATGTTTCTAGGATGTCCAATTAGACATCTAAACTACCTCACAGCCTCCAAACAGCATATTTGAGAAAATATATTACATTAGTGATTTCTATTCCGCCATTATCTTGCGGTTCAAGGCGGATTACATTATTACAATTTACAGTATTACATATTACATATGAGGTATTAGGTCAATTGGAGATACATAAGAAGTAGTCTGGAAATTATATGAGAGCAAATAAGGTGGGATTTCAACCGGAGAGCTTGAGAGGATGGACAAGGTACCTTAACTTGGTGAACCAAAAATAGCTTCTTTCAGTCAGGGGAGATGTTTCCTACATGACAGGTTAGGATGTACTAGCCATGTGAAGGTGAGAATAATTTTGCCTGGAAAGGGAAATGTACTGATGAAAAATGGCAGAGTCCACCATCTAGACTCAGTAAGCTATGATGACAGGGCAGTGAGATCCACCTTGGGTTGTCTCCTGGCATGTATTCTAGCAGAATTAACTGCAGCCCTTTAGGCATGCTTGGAGTGCTCCGATATGGTGCCGATCCTACAGCCATAACGACATCTAAGCTGAACAGTATTATAAAAGCTGAATTACTATTATTTTATGACTCATTATCTAGCACAGCGGTTACAATGAAGGTTAGCGTGTAAGCCTAGTGTGGGTTCAACTCTCTTATGTATTTCAGCTCACACAGTACTCATTTTAACTCAAAGAATTGCAAGCTACAGACCAATCAAATATAATTTTCATCTCAAACATCACAACATTGCAATACTAGAAACAATAAATTACAAAAGTTCTAATCCGACTCTCTTATGAGAGCTAATAGCAAGCTGTTAAGAAGTTGTTAAAAGGTCGCTAGTGCTGCTGAAGCACTTTCCATCGGGGCAGGCAGTCCCGCAGCTAACCAACCCAGCCAGCTGAGAGGGTCCTTGTTTGGATCTTTAAAACACCAGCCAGCCGCGGAGGGATCCTGTTGCTAGTTCTGCTGAAACACTTTCCATCGGGGTAGGCAGTCCTGCAGCTAACCAACCCAGCCAGCTGAGAGGGTCCTTGTTTGGATCTTTAAAACATCGGCCAGCTGTGGTACGAGGCCCGCGGTCATGAGCCTCGGGTCGCGAGCTGAAGGGGCGTGGCTAAAGGAGCACGCCCCTTTTGAGCCCCTTCGGAGCCCAAGAGGAGCAGGGAGCAGGGATATTGAATTCTTCCAATATGGGCAAGAGGAAGGCCAAAGTTGTTCAATCTGCTATGATGTTGGGGCCAATGGATCGTCATCTCATGGTCCCCGTTTTGCCACATGTGGGAGAGCAGGTAACTTTAGATACCCAAGCTGCATCATTATCCTCTGGGGAACCTTCACCACCTCCTCAACCATCATATTCTTTAGGGTCAGAATAATCTCCCCCTTTGAAAGAGGGAATAGCTTCTTCCCTACAATCATCACTATTATCTGGACTGGAGGTTTCAGGACAATCCTTAGGGGGAGTTAAAGGGCTGACCCCAGTGCAAATGGTCACTTGGCAAGGTTTGAATGTCCTCCCTAAGGATAAAGTGATCACTCTAAATGATATATGGCTAAGTGTTAATAGAATAGAGTCATCATTACAAAAAAAACATTTTGAATTTATGTGAATTTTTATCAGATATAACAGTAAAAATTAATGAGCCTGATGTTAAATTTGGAGAAACAGCAAAAAAGTTAGAAAAATTGGATCAAGTAGTAAGCACCTTACAAGTTAATGCTGCTTCTAATTGATTCATGCTAAATTAGAGAAAATGGAGAATTCTATAAGGGCTAAAAACCTTTGTTTATTAAACTTTCCTATTACACATTATTTGTCTCCATTAGAACTCTTGAGAATGTATTTCAGGGAGATATTACATTATACTAATGTGGACGCTTTTGAAGTTGATAACCTTTATTATATCTTAAGAGCTTCTAAAGAAATGGTAGAAGAAGGTGAAATTGATAAATTAGTGTCACCTGATAGTTTGAATGTATCACAGTTTCTTGAATCTTCTAAAGACATAATAAATAAGCGGGCAACTCTTTTAGTGGCCTTTAAGACAGAGCTAGAAAAACAAGCTATTCTGAAATTATATTTTTTGAAAAAAACAAGTTCTGTTTTGCGGCCTACGGGTGATAATTTTTCTGGATGTCTCTAGACACAGTTTAAAAGGAAGCAATTCCTCCAGCTAAAGCCTGTTTTCGCAGTTGGAGCTACTTTCTTTTTGAAATTTCCATGCAAGTGCCTTATCTCGTATGGAAGTGATAAATATGTGTTTTATGATCCAGTCCATTTAGAAGATTTTATTAAAGAGAAACCATTGTTGAAAGTTTAATTTCTAATATTGATTTTTATTTTGGGAGGATGGTGTATGATATATAAAGTAGCCACTTGCCTGTCCTTGATAGTAGATGGTAGATAGATAGAGTTGATTTCCTACTTAAAATGCTGGTGACCATTATAATGTGGACTAGGTCATGGTTGATTAATTACCTTATATATGTTTCAATGTATTTTATATACAGAGTTTTTGTGGATATTCATGAATATTTGTTATTATTGTATTGTAACAAATAATCAAAATAAAGAATTTTTTTTAAAAAAGAAGTTGTTAAAATTAGTGAAGGTGATGGTGAAATTTGAACTGATGATTTAGAGAGGATACCGGAGGTGCATTAACCTGGTGAGCTAGAAATGCTTTCTTTGTGGTAACTGTGATATCATTCCTAAATAGCTGATGCATAGGCAGGTCAGTAAGCTATGATATGACAGGGCATTCAGATCTACCTAGCTGGAAGCTGATGTAGCTCAATGTGTAAAAACTGTGTGCTGATCTTGCAGAGGTTGTGAGTTCAACTCCCAGCCCATCTTTTAATTGTGGCATTGTACCTTGCAGGTGCACCTTGATGATCTCACAATGAGGTCACCATTGTGCAACTAGACACCTTCATTTGCAATGAAGTAGAAGCCACATTCAGGTCTGTAATGTTTTTTATTCTGTTTTTAAGCTTTGCCAAATGAAGTTATGGGCTTTTTTTGCTTGGATGAATGAGCTGATTGGAGCAATGTTTAGTAAGAAAGAAAGTGTTATTTGGAGCAAGAAACCCTAAAGCTATGATTTTCATGTGCTGTAATTAGCTAATAACATTGCTTCTTTAGCCAGTTTTAAATTCAATATGCTTGTATGGATGTGGCCTGTTTATGTGGTGACTGGATCACTAAATAAAATCCCTAAAGTTCACTTTGGAAAGGTTCCAAATCTGCCTAAATCCCTTTCAGAGAAACATGTATCAAATAACATCTATCTGATGCACAAACAAAGCTCAAAGGATGACTTACATGGTTGCCTAAATACCATCCATAGAACTCACATCCATCAGACTAACGTCTTTCTGAACCCAAACCACATCTAAAACCCAAACAATGCTCAAACAGCTATTCCTTCTATGAGCTAATTTTACAACTGCTATGCAGCTTCCTGTGTAGCACACAGGTTAAACTTCCACCCTTCTACACTGATATTCCCAGTTTAACTCCCAGTCAGTACATCTCAATAAAACTAAAATATTTTAAATATCCTTTTAAAGATGGCATAGTATATTAGTTTTTTTTTTTTAATTTTTATTATGTTAAAGCTTACAATCTTGAAATAGTGAAGATAAGGAATGTAGGGTTCCGATACGACGCATCGAGAATGCCTATGCTGCAGCCATAACGATGCCTACATGGAAGAATATAATAAAAGCTGAATTGGTATTATTTTATAGCTCATTCTTTAGCTAGAATAATGGTTAGCGTGTAATACTGGTGTACTTCAGCTCACACAATACTCATTTTAATAAATATTACAAGCTACAGACCTATCCAATCTAATTTTTATCTCAAATAGCACATTAGCAATACTAGAAACAATACATTACAATTGATATAAAAAGCAGAATTTGACTCCATGTCACATTTATTCGACCATACTTAAGATTCACACTGATGTTCCCAGTTCAACTCCCAGTCAGTACCTCTCACTGAAAGAAAAATATTATAAATATCCTTTTGAAGATGGCATTCTGTGGTACTTTTTCTGTTTTTATTATGTTAAAGCTTACAATCGTGAAATAATGAAGAAAAAAAAATCAGAGAAAAACACATTTTTACAAATAACTAAATACATTGCAGGGACGTCTATCCGGCGCCTAGAACAGAAAAAATTAGATTGCGTCTATTATTTGGGACGCCCATATGATGCCTATATGGCGCCTACATATAAAAGACGCCTAAAGATAGGTGCACTTTGCAGAATTGGGGCCTTAGAATATGCACTTAGGAGCCCTCTGTGAACTATATATAGGTGTACAGCTAAAGATTCACTTGTACTCCCTATAGAACAGTGGTTCTTAACCTGGGTTCGACCGAACCCCAGGGGTTCGGTGAGTCAGTCTCGCGGGTTCGGCGGAAGTCAAAACACACCTCCGACTCATATAGCGCTTCGGTCACGTTCAATCATCTATCAGTTATTCAGTGATTTTGATCAAGACTGATCGTGTACTTGGTTTCTTGATCTATCAATCTGTAACTAACGCCTTATATACATCAATCAATTCCTGGTCAAAATTTGTGATTTAACTGATAAATGATTGAATGTGACCGAAGCGCTTATGATTTGTGATGATATGCCCCGCTTGTCCATAATTGGCTGCAGGTGATCACGCAACATTGCTTGGCCTATCTATGCTGCAGGGGATTTGATGCGCACAGTAGTCGAATTGTAACTGTTGTGATGGTACGTCGTGTGATACCTATCTTAATATTTTAATCCCTTACTAACTATGACGAGCAAAATACGAAAGTGGTCGGACGAATATGTACAATATGGATTCACATGTATAACGGAACGTGATGGGAGTCAGCGTCCTAATTGCATGATTTGCAATGCCAAGTTGAGTAATTCTAGTCTAGCGCCGGCAAAACTAAGGGAATAAAGAAGGGTTCGGTGAACACGCATATGAAACTGGTGGGGTTCAGTACCTCCAACAAGGTTAAGAACCACTGCTATAGAAGGAAGTTTTTGCAAACTCATAAAGAATAAGTTGTTTTGCAAAGGCACATAAAACAGCACATATATTAATTTTTTGAAACAATTTCATGAGCCTGTCTTCATATGCTGGTTTCACACAAATACACAGAAAAAGATTACACCTCAAGAGAGATGTGAATTCAACAGCTTTATAGAGCTCCTTAACAAGATTGTCTTAAGAGCAGACATGGAATACTAGAAGGAAAAATTATAGAACTTTCTTCACACAGATAGTATATGACCTGCACTGAGGCATATTTCCTACTGCAGTTTTGCATTTTAACAGTTGCCAGTGGGCACTTGGAGCAGTACCAACTAGAAGAAATCAATTTCCTGGGGGAACGGTAACTTGAGCTTTTGATTAATGTTATAATTTTAAGATGCTCTATTTTCTTTTTCTTTTATTGAATTATAAGTCGTACATATTAATAGCACAATAATAACAGATGAATGTGCAGAATGGACATAGTACAATATTGTAGCAAACAACTCTTCTAGAATATGTACAAAAGAATTCAAATAAAAATGAAAAAGAAGAAATAAAACTAAAGGGAGAAAAAGGAAAGGAGGTAATCATTTCAAAGGTTTATATTAAAGAAACTCTGAGGGAAAAGTACAATAGTGGCACATAAGCAGACTAAATTTCCAACCATCTCTAACCAATTGCATACAAGAAGACACAATTATCTCAGAGCATTAAGTAACATCGTACATTTTTCTCCAAGAGGCAGAATCCATTGAGAGCTGAACCTTTATTTCACACTTAGGCCCCCTTTTATCAAGCCGCATTAAGATTTTTTTTATCGCCGGCCGCTGCAATAAAAGCTCCAATGCTCATAGGAATTCTATGAGTGTCGGAGTTTTTACCACAGCAGCCAGTGATTTTTTAAAACCCCTAATGCGGCTTGTGGGTCTTATATTATAAACATTTGCTTATTTATCCTCAAGCAGGGAAGACAGTAGTTTTCACAATAAAGAACTCTCAGTCAAAGCTTACTTTATCCAACTGTAATTAATACAAAGATTGTTAAATTAAAGATGTGAGTCATGACACTTTGGCAGAGGTTGAGGGACACCAGTCTCAAAGGCCCAAATTATGCCTGAAACAGACCAATTAACACCATGTATCTTCTTTTATGTTAACTTCAATTAAGGTATGTTAAGAATGGTGATGTTCGTTTCTTCTTTATAGCCTGGGAATGTCAGAAATGTACATCAAAGCAAAATGCTTTCAGTTTGAACACCATAGGTAATACTCATTTACATATAAATCTCTATATGGAAAGGCATTTCGAGCTCATTTTACATGAATTATTATTGGATGTAAATCAATGATAAAAAGACTGGAAACATCCATTAAATGAGATTAATGTCATGTTTTGTTTATATAACAAGTTTTTGATAAGCAGACTGCAACTGCACTTTGGAGGGGTACAAAATAATGTAATGAAAGCCCCGGTTCTGGTCCCGGTAGTACGAGATGGCACAGAATCAATGAAGCTCAGGAGTGAAAACAGAAGAATCTAAATACTAAAGCTAAGTAACTCTCTGTTAGTTTTTCAAATCTTGAAGCGGTCTGCACTCCAATAGTCACTATAAAACACATCAGTTATAAAGAAAAAGATTTAAAAAAGTTTATAATAATAGAATACAGATAGTAAGGAAAAGTTTAAATTAGTAAAAGATTAATACGAATAAAAAACGCACTTAGCAAGTTTTTGGCCAATGATTGCAGTATGGAGTACGTGCTTGGAATACACCTACGCTGGGAATGATTACCGAAGAGACTGCAAGCGTAGTACTCCCTATCTCTGAGGCCTTTTCCTGCATGAATACTATGTTTTAAGTATGATCAAACAATAAGCCTATAAGAGTGAAATGCGATTGATTGAGTATAGACTCCTTCATATGAGTGGAGAACTGATTTTTGTTGTATATTGAACATTTATACCATTCAGTTAGAATCTCTTATAGTTTGGTGTCTTATAGTGGTCATCTAGTTAGTTTGGGTACCTTTGTGGCACTTAGACCCTTCTAAAACAGGTCTAGTTCCAAACGTATAAGTTCTGACCAGGATGTCTTGCAAAATATTTGATTATTGCAGCAAGACATCTATGTCTAACAAGTTTCAAGTTTATTTAAATTTGATAAATCGCTTATTACATACTAAGCGAGTAACATTGAAAATATATGGTATACAACATTAAAAGGGGGGTAAACAAGAGACTGACAATACAGACGAACTTGGATACTTTAGGGCAGGGGTGCCCAACGCGTCGATCGCGATCGACCAGTAGCTCAGGAAGGCAACTCGAGTCGATCGCACTCGTGTTGCCGTCCTGATCTACAGGCCGATCAGCCTGCCGCTGCTGAACATTAAAAAAAAACCCCAAAAAAACCGGCTTGGAGATTCAGCCCCTAGCAAACTTATGCTCCGGGCTCTAACGTGTGCGTGCAGGCTTCTCTTCTCTTCCCTCCGAAACCGGAAGTTATGCCCGGGGAGGGGGAGGGGGGGAGAAGGGAAGCCTGCACGCACATGTTGAGAGCCCTGAAGCAAGCGTTCGCTACGGGCTAAGGCGGGAGACAGGTCAGTGAAGCATTTCCTCTTCTTGCTGCCGGGTCCTGCCTACTTTCTGTTTCCGCGAAGGCAGGACCCGGCAGCATTTCCCCCAACAGTTCCTCGCGATGCTGGTCGGCCGAAGCAGGGAGAGGTTGGGGCGGCGTCGGCTTTTGGGCGTGTTATTGGCGTCGGCTTTCGGGCCTGTTATTGGTGGAGGTTTGGGTCCTGGTCCCCGATGGCAGTTTGGGTCCCCGATGGCAGTGGCAGTGTCTTGGGGGAGGGCAGGGAGAAAGAAAGAAAGAAAAAGAGCAGGCAGGGAGACAGAAGGAAAGAAGAGAAACAGAAAAAAAGGAAAGGGAGGCAGAGAGAAAGAAAGGGCAGGGGAGAGGAAGGAAAAGTTGGGGGAGGGAATGAGGTGTGGAGGAGAGGAAGCATACAGGCTGAAAGAAGGGAAGAAAGACTGGATGCACAGTCAGAAGAAGAAAGTGCAACCAGAGACTCATGAAATCACCAGACAAGGTAGGGAAAATGATTTTATTTTAAATTTAGTGATCAAAATGTGTCTGAATTTATATCTGCTGTCTATATTTTACACTAAGGTCCCCTTTTACTAAACCGCAATAGAGTTTTTTTAGCGCAGGGAGCCTATGAGCGTCGAGAGCAGCGCTGGGCATTCAGCGCAGCTCCCTGCGCTCTAAAAACTGCTATCGTGGTTTAGTAAAAAGGGAGGGGGTATATTTGTCTATTTTTGTATGGTTGTTACTGAGGTGATAGTGCTTAGAGTCATCTGCTTTGACCTCTTTGAAAAACCCTGGAATAGGAATGATGATTAACATTTTCTATGCGTACAGTGTGCGTTGTGTTTTTTTAAAATTTTATTGTTGGTAGATCATTTTGACTTGGTCATTTTAAAAGTAGCTCGCAAGCCCAAAAAGTGTGGGCACCCCTGCTTTAGGGGAAGGACAAAGGAGGGCAAAAGTTACAAAATACTGTTTTCCTAATGAAAGGAGAGAGAATGTCTAGTAAGGGGAAAAAGATTGGGATAAAATGGGTAAAAAGAGTTATTTTAGAGATTAAAAGAAGCTTTAAAAAGAAAAGTTTTTAAATTGGTTTTAAATAAATTAAGATCTTTAACTTCTCTGATGTATAAGGGAAGAGTATTCCAGGTAAGGGGGGCCATAACTGAAAAAATGTCATGACGTCTGGTTCCTATAATTTTCAAGGAAGGAACCATAAGCAGCCCTTGTGTAGCAGACCGCAGGGAACGGGTCGAGTTATGTGGAACTAGTAACCGGTCTATGAATTGTGGTTCATTAGTGGATAATGTTTTAAATGATAATAGTGCTCTTTTGTATGTTATTCGTTGGTTAATGGGAAGCCAGTGTGAATCTATTAAAAAAGGTGTTACATGATCGTATTTTTTTCCATTGTGAATAATTTTTATTGCAGTATTTTGGATTATTTGTAAGCATTTTTTTTCCTTTTGGGTGATATTTAACAGAAGTGAATTACAGTAATCTAATTTAGATATGACAAGGGAATGTATTAAAATGTTTAAGGATTGCGGTTCTAAGAACTTAGACATAGAACGAATTAAACGCAAACGATAAAAACAACATTTGACTATGTTGCTGATGTGCTCTTGATAAGAAAATTTGTCATCGATGATAACTCCTAATAACTTTAATGTTGCTACTAACTCGATAGTTACATTGTCTATTAAGAAAGGAGCTGATAGTTTTAAACCCACCCTTGAGACTGCCCAAAGCCTGCATATGCTCATCTCATGCTCTATAAGTACAAAGACTGGAACACTTCACTAGATGTACAGAAAGAACGTCCAAGTGCTGATTTAGGATGCTTTTTAGACGTTTATGGGTTTTTTTTAAAAAAAATAAATCTTTATTAATTTTCAATTCGAGAACAGTGCATTAAATATGTACATACAATTAACGTCATAGACAGCACTTACAATCGATCAATGAATACAACAAAATATATTACCCTCCCTGGATGTGCAAATCAAATAGGAAATAAAGGCATAATCCAACTAATCAGAGTTAACAAAATTTGTTAATGCACCCCATGTTAATTTAAATAGTTTATTATGACACGATATTTCTGAATTCATTTTTTCATATTTATAACATAAACATAAAGTTTTCCACCAAAAGGAAAAATTAAGTCTGTCCTAATTTTTCCAGTTCTTGGTAATCATTTGCATGCATTTTTATACCTTTCTAATGGAGGTTTAGTTGACAACAATGTCCACAGATTACCACCTTAAAGGGCAATGGAATCAAAGATTCCAGTATCAAATTAATTTGTCCCCATATTGATTTACAAAAATTGAGTATCAAGGGACAATAGAACAACAGATGATCCAGTGTCCCTATTTCAAGATGACAGTGCCAGCATCTATTAGACTTTGAACTGTCTAAATTTTGTAAACAAACTGGGGTCCAAAATATTCTATGTAACAAAAAGAACCAGGTTTAACTCATAGATGATGACGCTGTAGATCTCATCCTCCAAGTCCAAATCCATGGCCATTGAGTAGCAGAAATCTGCTGCTTTGTCTCAATGCTCCAAATGTCTTTTAAGCTTGTTTGGGGAGTTTTATTTAAATATTCAGATATTAATTTGTACCATTTGGCGGATTGATACCCTTGGAAATCTGTCTGGAAACATAGGCCCGGCAAGCTATACTGATTTTTTAAATTTTACCAATCAATGAACCCTTTCTGATAGACCTGTTTCAACTGCAACCATTTAAAAGCTTGAGGCTTTGAGATGCCGAATGATTGTTGCAGTTGTAATAAATTGAGCATTTTCCCATTTGAGATCACATCATCTAAAGTATGTATACCTGCCTACAGCCAATGTTTCCAGAGGATCTTAGACTCGCCAATTTGAATCTTGGAGTTCAACCATAAGGATTGACACGTGGATTGTTGTATTTAAATAGATGTTAATTAATTAATGAATTTTAATGTGTTCCAGGTGGAAAAAGAATACCATTGTCCTTGTATATTCTGGGCAACTTGATACTCAAAATGTGGCACAAACATAATGTTTTTTGATTAAGGGCCCCAGGATATGCTTCTTTGCATGCAGTTGCTTGTAATCTAGGAAGTATAGGCGCCAGCTTTTCAAAATTACCAAGTACATATAAAGTACATTAAAGCATGGTAGGTTGTGAACACAACTGGCCAAGCTGTCTTTAATTGAAAAGCACAGCAGGGAGAACTTGTGCGTAAAAGGAATGCCAGAGGTAGCACTGCAAGTACCACCAGCCTCTCTTCCTCTCCAACTCCAATTCATCATCATGGCTTGCCACCCTACTCCCAGACCATCTGCACCACACTCATAGAAACATGATGGCAGATAAAGGCTAAATGACCCATCCAGTCTGCCCATCTGCAGTAACCATTATCTCTTTCTCTCTCTAAGATATCCCAGGTGCCTATCTCATGCTTTCTTGAATTCAGACACAGTCTCTGTCCCCACTACTTCTTCTCGGAGCCTATTCTACATATCTACCATCCTTTCTGTAAAAAAGTATTTCCTTAGATTACCTCAGAGCCTATCACCTCATAACTTGATCCTATGCCCTCTCATTTCAGAGATCCTTTCAAACGAAAGAGATTCGACTCATGAGCATTTATGTCACATATGTATTTAAACATCTCTATCATATCTCCCCTAATAATTTTGACCATGGTCAGCAGGATTCATACCTATATGGGAGACCCTAATGGATTTCTAGTCCATTGCTTTGATCCATTTATACAACCCATATTCTCCCTCTCCTAGCTAGTCCTCAATAGTCCCTCTTCCCTAACAAACCTTTGTACAATGTACATTCTTTTTTTTCTTAGACCATTTTTACTTCTTTCTCAGTCCCTTCCTCCTTAATATTTTCTTTCTCTTCTCATCTTCTTGTTCTGTTTCTCTCTTACTTCAGTGCAGTTTGACTTTTGTTTTGGGGTAAGAAGTGTAATATCACCCCCTACCCATGCCTATTCCAACCCCCCAATCTATACTGCTTTGCTTTCTACTTCCTCTCGATGACATTTCTTGCCCCCCACTAATTCTTTCCCCCATTGGATATCCTCTCTTTCTATCTTGTTCAGTGCCCCTCCCTTTCAGGTTAGTAACACCCATCTCTCATATTTTCTAAGCAAGATTCATTGTACATTTCAAAATTTGTATCCCCACCCTTTCTGGCAAGGATCATATTCTTACTCCCCCTTCCCAGAGCCCCAGACACCATTCATATCTAAAACACACAGACTGAAATACAATAACATCCAAATACATCCAGGAAGACTACACCATCTGAATGCACAAACCTTGGGAAGCTCAGCAATCATTTACTCCACAGTCCCCAGGGACCCATTTGCATGCGGTGCTTCTTGCAAAGATCACATGCTGAGAAGAAAATCAGTGTATTCATATCAACCCACTGTGTGCCAGCCCACCTGCTAACGCTCTAGCAGTTAACAGAGTAAGTACTTGCTCAGTGGATAGCTGAGTTAACACTGACTCTAGTGCCTTCTGCAAAAATAGAAATTGGCACCTCATTTGGTGGTATTAACTTTGGCATAATAACCTCCCCACTCCCCTCTTTTCCTGGTCCATATTATGTGGAAGAGTATGGGGTGGCACACCACTATAGTAGTACTGTTTTTGTTTATTAAGATTTGATATACCACTCCAGCATTTTACTGACCTAAGCGGTTTACAATGCAACACATGATTAATGAAAGGAACTCCACTGAAGATAGGAAAGATAGAGATAGAGACAAGATATGTATATCCTAACATGAATTCAGTGAGGATGAAAACAAAAATTACCTTAAAATAAAAATAAAATAATAATTAATTATAAATTATAAATTAAACAGATAAAAAATTGATAAAGTGAACTGGAATGACCTAGTTTGGGTACTAGATAAATTTGGGTTGTATGCAATCTATGATTATGTTTTCTTTTTTTATTTATTAATGTTCTCTGCCTCTCTGGCTTTTATGAGGCATCCTTACAGAATAGCATTTACAGCACTCTGCATGCAGTGGAGTAGCAGTAGGAGGGCTGGGGGGCAGACCACCAAAGGTGCCATCTTGGTGGGAGCACTGGCACTTCGCCTCCTTTCACACTCCCTCACTCCCCCCTTACCTCTAGTTCTTGACCAGCACAAGCAGCAACCCCAACCCGCTGCCTGCGCCAGCCTCGGTGCCCCCACCCGCCCGACGTCACCTCTGGGTTCCGCAACTAGGAAGCGGTGCCAGAGGGAGAGCCGAGGCCAGCATGGGCAGCAAGCCAGAGATGCTGCTCATGCTAGGGAAGCTGAACAGGTATGGGAGAAGGGAAGGGGCACAGCAGGGGGAGCAGAGAAGAGGGTACCGTCACCCCGGGTGCTTCCCACCCTCACTATGCCAGTGTCTGAATATGTTAATTTTTTGTACATTTCCGTACATATATGGCTATACACCCTTGAGTGATTGTTTTAAAACTGTCTTAACTGCTTAATGAACTTTAATGCAGATTCTCCCACATATTTTGCATATACATAAAAAAAAAAAATAAATGTTTGGAAAAATGGAAAAATGCTTGTCTGGAATATGTGATCTGGTGAGGACGGTACAGATGATAACCAATGGTTTAAATCCAAACTTGTAAACTTATTTTAAAATATCATAGTGCCATTACCAGATGTATCTGAAGGGTGAAAGGGGATAAAATAGCTGCAACTAATTTGCTTAGTCCAGGGGTGGGCAACTCTGGTCCTCAAGGGCCGGATTTTCAAGATTTCCCCAATGAATATGCATTGAAAGCAGTGCATGAAAATAGATCTCTGGGGGAAATCCTGAAAACCCGACTGGATTCCAGCACACCCCTAGCTTAGTCTAATGTTTTGAGGGACTTTACTTGGCCTGAGAACCCATAATGCAGCATGCAATCTATATTTTATTTAGGACTGGATAGGTGGTGGTTATAGATTTAAAATTATAGAAATATTTTAAACAATAGCAGGGAGAATGGAAAGATGGGCCATTTAATATAATTCACTTGAAAGATGTTTAGTTAAATGATTTCTTAAATCTCACAGTGCAGGGCTTCCCAGACTTAGCCAAGACCCCAGTTTAGCATTTGAAAATTCACACAACAAAATCCAATTAGAATTCTCCAAAATTCACTACTCTCTCAACTTTCCTCCAGCTGATCTTCCATTACATCTTCTTTCATGCATGCAACAATGTTCACTTCTAGTGCATCTTTCTCCTTTTATGTTTCTCCTTACCCTCAGTTGGTCTCTGTCACTTCCCAACCTCACCTCATGCATTTTTACTCCACCCCAGGAGGAGGGCGGGCACGGAAAAGAGAAAGGGAATTAAGAGAAGTTGAGCATCTGCAGATTTTGGTATTGCAGGGGGTGGGGAGTGGAGGGGGGGAGTCCTGGAACCAATCCCCCATGGATACCTAGGGACGACTGTATTTGTACCTATAGATGCTTAACCTGTTTAGATCAGTGGTTCCCAACCCTGTCCTGGAGGACCACCAGGCCAATCGGGTTTTCAGGCTAGCCCTAATGAATATGCATGAGAGAGTTTTACATATAATGGAAGTGAAAGACATGCAAATCTGCTCAATGCATATTCATTAGGGCTATCCTGAAAACCTGATTGGCCTGGTGGTCCTCCAGGACAGGGCTGGGAACCACTGGTTTAGCCATTTCTGATAGAGGACCTATTCCATCCATTTAATCATTTTTTATCTATTTTCTGAGCTCTCTCTAGGTCTGTTATGACCTTGAAATGTAGCGTCAAAACTGCATATTTGCAAACTTCAATATTTGCAAATTAAAAATTACATTTTCTATTTGAAGATGACATCATCAATATAGCTAATTAAAGAAGATCTTGATTAACATTTACAAGATATGCCTATATCAGTTCATAAAATTTCAAGTTGATATAAATTATGAAGAGATGGACAAAAATACTGCAATTGGAGAAACTAGTAGGCAGAGAAATGATCAGAACAGCATCAGTGGAAAAGTTATAAAACTTAATTTACCATATGTGTGCCAGTGCTGAAAGAGAGGGCAGGAACCGGAAGGCCTTGAGCATGCGCAGATGCTAAAGATGTCACAGCAGCCCACCGTAGAACATTAGTGGCAGGCTCTTTCAGCACCAGTGTGCATATGGTAAACACAGTGCCGGTCAGTGATGGAGGAGGTGGACAGCAGTGCCAGTTATCTTGGGTGTGAAGGGAAGAGATCAGCATCGGGGTGGGGGTCAATCTGCAGTGGAGGATAGCAGCATTGGTGGCCTCAAGGTGGAGAGATTTGGATTGGAAAGTAGCAGTGCCGGTGGCTTTGAGGGGGAGGTAGTGGAGTGGGAAGACAGCAACGACAGTGGTCTTCAGGAAAGGCTCGAATATAAACCGAGACCCCCATTTTTGGCCTATTTTTGGGGGCCAAAAATCTCAATTTAGATTTGAGTATTGTATATACAGGTATGGTAGTTAGGCCTATTTTTAATAGTAACTCTCAAGCAACCGGAAATTTTTATCTGGGATCTACCAATCCGCACGGGTGCTAGTTAAATAAGAATGTGGAGGGGCATAACCAAAAGCAAAGTCTAAGTCAGTGGTCTCAAATCGTGGCCCGGGGGCCACATGTGGCCCGCCAGGTACTATTTTGAGGCCCTCAGTATGTTTATCATAATCACAAAAGTAAACTAAAACAGTTTCTTGATCATATGTCTCTTTAGCTATAAATGACAATATTATTATTAAGACTTAGCCAAAAGGAAAGATTTATAAACTATAAAGAGTTTTACCTCATGCAAAATTGTCATTTCTTTGATAAGATATTAAGGGCTCCTTTTACGAAGGTGTGCTAGCGTTTTTAGCGCACGCACTGGATTAGTGCGCGCTAGCTGAAAAACTACCGCCTGATCAAGAGGAGACGGTAGCGGCTAGTGCGCGCAGCATTATAGCGCACGCTATTCTGCGCATTAAGGCCCTAACGCACCTTCGTAAAAGGAGCCCTAACTATTTTTTCCGAGGCCCTCCAAGTACCTACAAATCTAAAATGTGGCCCTGCAAAGAGTTTGAGTTCGAGACCACTGGTCTAAGTCCATTTTCATCCAAGTCGCAAGTTGTCCAAAGTAAAAAAACAGCTTAGGACACATTTTTGAAAAATACATCCAAATTATTTTCCGTTTCGAAAATCATCTAAGTATACGTCCTGCCGATCTGATCGTCCAAGCTGCTAAATTGTCCATCTTTATATCACATTTTCGTCCAACTTTTTGTCCAAGTCAAAAACGCCTAGAAAAAGCCCTGTTGGATGTGGAAGGGATCTGCAAAGTGATGGACTGAACACCCAGACACGGAACCTAAATAGTGGGGTACCTTACAGAGCACTGCTGTGAACTTCACAGAAAGGGTGCCATGTCATCATCTCACTACAGCTCCCTTATAGGTCATAGTGAGCCCCCCAAACCACCTCCAGAATCCCCTAGACCCACTTATCTACCACCACAATAGCCCTTATGGCTGCAGGAATCATGTATATGCCAGTACAAAAGGGTTTTGGGGTGTATAGGGGAGTGCACATGTTTCTATATCAATGTAGTGATTACAGGGGCTTATGGACATGGGTCCTCCTCTCCATGAGTCCCTAACCCACCCCAAGACGACTTAAGACACCTCTGTGCAGCACAACTAGGCTTTCCTATGCCAGGCTGCCAGGTAATGATGTTCTGGAGGCATAATTTTCAAGTTGTGATTAATATTTTTAGGGGGGAGAGGGTTGGTGGTCACTGGGGTAGTGTGTGGGGGTAGGTGGGTTTTTGTGACTTAGACCATGTTTTAAATGGTCTAAGTCACAACGTCCAAGTTCCGTCTATGCTTTGCTGTATAACTTTCGGTTATACATGCAGTACGACTAAGTCTAAGCCTGCCCACGTCCCACCCAAATCCCGTCCTCGACACTCCTCCTGAAACGCCCCGTTTAACTATGGTCGTTCAGTGGCACTGTGAAGGCCTAAGTCATTTTTAAATACGTCCAAAACCCGGTTTAATTGTTGGCCCTTGGACGCTTTGGACTAATGATTGTCCAAGTGCCGACTTAGGCCAATTTTTGGACGTTTTTCTCTTTTGATTATGAGCCCCCTACTGTATTGCTTTAAAAATACTTTTGATGAATAGCTCAGTTAATATCTTAAAGTAACTATTTTTGATATTTATGTTTATTGTTTGGAATTGTATGTTTAATGTTATTATGAATGTTTTATTGTACAGCACTTAGATATAGTATATACATTTTAATATAAATTAATAAATGGCCATTTTATTAAAGCTTAGCATGTGCTAAAATGCTACACAGCCCATTTTATACTTATGGGTCATGTGGCACATAGCTCAGACTAATGTCTGTTAGCATGTGCTAAGCATAAATAAAATGGCTTCTAAATAAATTTAAATTTTACCATCTCCACCAAAAGTCACCAAAGGTAGAAACAGAAAGGTACAGTACAGTGCTGCTTAATAAATGGATTTGCATAATAAATCTATAATGTCACAATCAAAGGCAAAAATGTTGTGTGAAAAGCCTTATCCAGTTTTTGTTCTATATTTTCTTCCAAGCCTCTGCTTGTCATACACTAAAGCAGACATGGGCAACTCTGGTCCTCGAGGGCTGGAATCCAATCGGGTTTTTAGAATTTCCCCAATGAATATGCATTGAAAGCAGTGCATAGAAAATAGATCTCATGCATATTCATTGGGGAAATCCTGAAAACCCGTTTGGATTCCGGCCCTCGAGGACCAGAGTTGCCCATGTCTGCACTTCAGTGTCTGTCTGCCTCTGTTTTTCTTCTCATTGGAGCATCACAGGTAAAATCATAGAAAAAAAAAATTGCTATTTGCTTTCACTTTAACCTATATGGGCCCTTGCTGTTTGCTAGGAAAGCCAAGCACTTCAAGCAGGTAGATTTCCGAGAGCATACAGAATCATCCAGGCACTGCTTCTGCAGACCACATTGCCATCCTGTGGCTAACAAGTAAAGTTTTTCCCATTCATATATTTCCAAGCACCAGTTGTACAAAGTCAGCAGGAATATGCTTTTGTTCAAATATGTTTTGTTTCTTTATATAAAGATATTATTTATTATTCCATTAAAATTGTATGTGCATATATAAAATGATTTTAGGAAACTAAATACAGTGCTGTATGGGCAAAAACCGATTTACATATGTAAAGTAACAAAATAAAATTGAAAGATGAAAATTAAATAAATTAAGAATGAACCATTTTGCCCACAACAAACTCCTAAACCTTAGTATGTATTAGGGATGTGCATGAAACCGCCCCCTCCCCCACCTCCCAAAGCTCATTTACATCTTTTCTGTATTTTTCTAAATTCTTGTGTGCTTTCTTTTTCTATGCACACATTCATTTTAAATGGGCCCAATTCTATATATGTCACCTACAAAATTGGTGCCGACTAGTGCGGTGCTAAGTGAGATTCTATAAAAGTTAGGTGCCCATTATAGAACCATGCTTAGGCAACACTAAGCATTCTAACATTTAGGTGCATCCTATTTAAGCCAGGGCTTTCTTGGCCTAAATGCCTGCACCTAAGTTAGATGCCCAATGGCTCCTAACTCAAAGAACATGCACATGATGCACCTCTAACCGTGCCTACTTTTAGCTATGTGCATTGTACTAGGCAACTCTTAACTGTTGTAGAATCACAACCACTAACTCAGGCATCTAACTTTCAGTTAACTTCAATGAGTGCCAATTAAGAAGTGTTGAGTGCTGATTATCGGCGACAATTTAGCACAGTTACTTACTGTAACAGGTGTTATCCAGGGACAGCAGGCAGATATTCTCAACATATGGGTGACATCATCCACGGAGCCCTGATGCGGACAGCTTCACAAGCAGACTTGAAGAACTTTTGGAAAGTTCACGACTGCCATACCGCACATGCGCGAGTGCCTTCCCGCCCGACGTAGGGCACACGTCTCCTCAGTTCAGATAGCTAGCTAAGAAGCCAACCAGGGAAAGTGGGTGGGTTGTGAGAATATCTGCCTGCTGTCCCTGGATAACACCTGTTACGGTAAGTAACTGTGCTTTATCCCAGGACAAGCAAGCAGCATATTCTCAATATATGGGTGACCTCCAAGCTAACCAGAATGGATGGTGGGAGTGTTGATAATTCAAGAGAATACATTTTGTAATACTGCCTGGCCAAAGTGGCCATCCCATCTGGAAAAAGAATCCAGACAATAATGAGAGGTGAATGTATGAACCGAGGACCAAGTGGCAGCTTTGCAGATTTCCTCAATAGGAGTAGATCTAAGGAAAGCTACAGATGCCACCATGGCTTTAACTTTATGGGCTGTGACTCAACCCTCTAGATGCAGTACAGCCTGAGCATAGCAGAAAGAGATGCAAGCAGCCAACCAGTTGAAAATGGCTCTTTTAGAAACTGGATGTCCCAACTTGTTTGGATTGAAGGAGACAAAAAGTTGAGAAGATCGTTGTGGCTTAGTCCTTTGTAAGTAGAAAGCCAAAGCACTCTTGCAGTCCAAAGTGTGAAGAGCTGTTTCTCCAGGGTGAGAATGAGGCTTTGGAAAAAACACTGGAAGTACAATGGATTGATTGAGATGAAATTCTGAAACAACTTTTGGTAAGAATTTAGGTTGAGTACGGAGGACTACCTTGTCGTGATGAAATACTGTGAAAGGTGGATCCACTACTAAAGCTTGTAGCTTACTGACTCTGCAAGCAGATGTGAGAGCAATGAGAAAGATCACTTTCCAAGTGAGATATTTCAGATGAGCCGAAGACATTGGTTCAAAAGGAGGCTTCATCAGCTTAGCAAGAACCACATTGAGATCCCAAACCACTGGAGGTGGTTTGAGAGGTGGTTTGACATTGAAAAGTCCTTTCATAAATCTGGAAACCACAGGATGAGCAGATAAAGGTTTTCCCTCCAACGGCTGATGAAAAGCCGTAATTGCACTGAGATGAACTTTAATGGATGCTGATTTGAGGCCTGATTGATATAAATGAAACAGGTAATCCAGCACTGAAAATAAGGAGGTAGACTGAGGCTCCTTGTGATGAAAAGTGCACCAAGCAGAAAACCTAGTCCATTTCTGGTTATAACATTGCCTAGTGATAGGCTTCCTGGAAGCCTCTAAAATATCCTGGACAGATTGTAGATTGGTAGTTACGTTGAAAGTTACCAAGCTGTCAGTGCAGAGACTGCAGGTTGGGATGTAGAGAACCCTGACTGTGTGAGCAGAAACTGAAAAACTGGTAGAAGTAGTGGCTGCCTGCTGTTGAGTTGAAGTAGAAGGAAGAACCAAGGTTGTCTGGGCCACTACGAAGCTATCAGAATCTTGGTGGCATGTTTGTTTTTGAGTTTGACAAGTGTCTTGAGAATGAGAGAGAATGGAGGAAACGCATACAGGAATTTGTGCATCCATTCCAGGAGAAAATCATCTGCCTCCAGTCGGTGAGGAGAGTAGATCCTAGAGCAAAACTGAGGCAGCTTGTTGTGGGAAGATGCAAAGAGATCTATTTGAGGGTTTCCCCACTGAGAAAAAATGTGATGGAGAGGCGACGAATTGAGTGTCCATTCATGAGGTTGTAGAAGACAACTCAATTTGTCCACCAGAAAGTTTTTCTTTCCTTGAATGTAGACCGCTTTCAGAAAAGTGTTGTGAAGAATTGCTCAATTACAAACCTTTTGAGCTTCCTTGCAAAGGGGGGGGGGATACGGTTCCTCCCTGCTTGTTGACACAGTATATGGCCACTTGATTGTCTGTACGAATGAGGACTACTTGATCTTGAAGATGTTGAAAAGTTTTGAAAGCATTGAAAATCGCTCTGAATTCCAACAGATTTATGTGACTCCGACAATCTGTGATGGGCCAATGCCCTTGAGTACGAACACCATCGAGATGAGCCCTCCAAGCGTAGGTTGAGGAATCTGTTGTGAGGACCTCCTGATGAGGGGGTGTTTGAAATAGTAAACCTCTGGAGAGATTGGAAGAGAGCATCCACTAATGGAGAGACTGTCTCAATGAAGGAGTGACTGTAATGTGCTGAGAGAATTGATCAGAAGCCTGCGTCCACTGAGAGGCCAGGGTCTACTGAAGAATTCTGAGGTAAAGTCTGGCAAAAGGAGTCATGTGAACTGTAGAAGCCATGTGACCTAGAAGAACCATCATGTGTCTCGTTGAAAGTGAAGTGAGGGATGACACCTTGAGACAAAGCTGTATGAGAGTATCCTGATGCTATTGAGGAAGGAATGCTATGAGATGTACAGTGTCCAGTATAGCTCCAATGAACTGTAGGTTTTGAGAGAGCTGTAACTGGGATTTTGGAAAGTTGATTTTGAACCCCAAATGTTGGAGGAATCAAATATTCTGTTGGGTCACTACAATAACCCCTGAGATTTTGAATATTTGATGAGCCAGTCGTCCAAGTATGGGAAAACCTGGAGACCATGGCTGCGCAGAGCTGCTGCCACCACTACTAGGCACTTGGTGAAAACTCTGGGAGATTATGCCAGGTCAAAAGGTAGCACTCTGTACTGAAAATGATGATTTCCTACCTGAAATCTGAGAAACTGAGGGAGGCTAGATGAGATCCAGAGAGCATAACTAATCGTTGTGATCCAGAAGGGGATAAAAGAATGCTAGAGACAGCATTCAAAATTTTTCTTTGACAAGAAGTTTGTTGAGAGCTCTGAGATCCAATATAGGTCATAAATCCCCCATCTTCTTCGGGACAAGGAAGTAATGGGAGTAAAACCCCGTGCTCTGCTGTTCCAGAGGAACTTCCTTGATGGCACGGAGACAGAGCAGAGCTTGAGCTTCTAGAAAAAGAAGGGTGGTCTGCTACATATTGGAAGGATACTCTCTTGGGGGAAGATCTGGTGGAACTGAAGGATGTGAAGAGAGTAACTTTACCTGCTGATTGTGAGGACCTAGAGGTCAGATGTAATGAGTTCCCATCGTTGATAAAAATGATGGAGACGACCTCCGATGGGAAGAGGAGAGGACAGAGGCAAAACGATTCAGGTTATGCTCTGAGTTAGATGGTCAAAAAGGCTGAGTGGACTTAGGGGCAGCAGGAGTCTGAGGCTTATGCTGCCTTTGCTGTTGTTGCTGCTGTTTCTTAGGAGGCGGCCTTGAAAAAGGTATTGACTTTTGAGGATAGCACCTCTGATAAGAAGGAGGAGGTCTATAACTCTTAGCAATGGAAGTTCTTTGGCTTCGGCCTAACAATAGAGGCAAACAATTTCTCGTGTTTAGGCAAGCGTTTTGTGGCTGCCTCAATGGAGTCATCAAACTCATTTCCCTGATATGGAATGTTGGCCAGATGATCTTGCAAATTTGGATCCATATCCACAGTGCGTAACCAGGCTAGAACGCAGTGACCCTGGAGGACATCTCAAAAGCAACATATGCAGCCTGAACCATATGCATGTGAAGCTGGCCTAGAGTGGAATGCATATGATGGAACTCTGGTAAATGATGTTTTGGAAGATACTTGAATAAAGTAGGCATAGCATTGACCCAATGCTTGAGATATGATGTAAACACAAAATTGTAGTTTAAAATTCTATTTGTCATCATAGAATTTTGATACAGATGACAGCCAAACTTGTCCATGGTCCTGTCCTCTTGGCCAGGAAGGACGGTGGCATAAACTTTGGCAGGATTGGATCTTTTTAAAGAAAATTTCACGAGAAGAGATTGATGGGATAGTTGGGACTTCTCAAATCCCTTACAATGGACCATCAAGAACTATCAAGACTCAAAGTAAACAAAGCCATGGGACCAGATAACCTGCATCCCAGAATGCTCAGGGAGTTAAGGGAAGTCCTGGCAGAACCATTATCTGTTCTTTTCAATCTTTCCCTAAGCACAGGAAGGATCCCCTTGGACTGGAAAACCGCCAACGTAATCCCACTCCACAAAAAGGGCTGCAGGACAGAAACAGCAAACTACAGACCAGTGAGTCTCACGTCTATAGTGTGTAAACTCATGGAAACACTGATCAAACAGAATATTGACACATTCCTAGACGAAGAAAAACTGCGTGATCCACACCAACACGGGTTCACCCAAGGTAGATCCTGCCAATCTAATCTGATTAGCTTTTTTGACTGGGTTACTAGACAACTGGATGCAGGAGAGTCACTCGACGTAGTGTATTTGGACTTCAGTAAAGCATTTGATAGCGTCCCTCATCGAAGATTACTGAACAAGCTAAAATCGATAGGATTAGGAGACACTCTAACTACATGGGTTGGGGATTGGCTGAGCGGCAGACATCAGAGGGTAGTGGTGAATGGTACTCCATCTGAAGCATCGGACGTGATAAGTGGAGTGCCGCAGGGCTCGGTCCTGGGTCCGATTCTATTCAACTTATTCATAAGAGATATGACGCAAGGACTTAGGGGAAAGGTATCGCTGTTCGCTGACGACGCCAAACTTTGCAACGTAGTAGGCAGAAGCTTATTACCTGATAATATGACACACGATCTACTGCTGCTGGAACAATGGTCAACTACTTGGCAGCTTGGCTTCAATGCTAAAAAATGCAAGGTAATGCACCTGGGAAAGAGTAACCCACGTAGAACTTATGTACTAAATGGTGAGACCTTGGTTAGGACCACAGCGGAACGCGACCTAGGAGTGATCATTAGCGAGGACATGAAGGTTGCCAATCAAGTGGAGAAGGCTTCCTCCAGGGCAAGACAAATGATGGGGTGTATACGCAGAGGTTTCGTCAGCAGGAGACCTGAAGTTGTGATGCCGTTATACAGAGCCATGGTGAGGCCTCACTTAGAGTACTGCGTTCAGTTTTGGAGACCTCACTACCGAAAGGACGTGCTGAGAATCGAGTCGGTGCAGCGAACAGCCACCAGGATGGTCTTGGGGCTCAAGGATCTCACGTATGAAGAAAGACTAAAGAAATTGCGACTGTACTCACTTGAGGAAAGAAGAGAACGGGGAGATATGATTGAAACGTATAAGTATATCACGGGATGCATCGAGTCAGAAGATGATATCTTCCGGCTCATGGGACCCTCGACCACCAGAGGGCATCCGCTGAAAATCAGGGGAGGGAAGTTTCGTGGCGACTTCAGGAAGTATTTCTTCACCGAGAGAGTTGTGGATCATTGGAACAGACTCCCACTCCAGGTGATAAAGGCCAGCAGCGTGACGGATTTTAAGAGAAAATGGGATACTCACGTGGGATCTTTAAGTGAGTAAACTCAGGGGGGGGATACATGGAATGGGCAGACTTGGTGGGCTATAGCCCTTTTCTGCCGCTTTTTTTTCTATGTTTCTATGTTTCTATCTTATAACGAGATTCCAGCTTTGCTGGCACAACAGGAATGGAGTATGATGTATCTAGGTTCCTCTTGAAAGTTTGAGAAAAAATGCCATTCATGGGTAATTTTGATAGAATACCTAGGAGGATTAGGCATACCTAGCTCCTCCAAATACTCCTTAGAGTATTTGGAATCAGACTCCAAGGCAATGTTGAGATCTTTACTCATTTGACATAAGAATTTTGTAAAGAACATTGGATCAGAAGAGGAGTGATCTTGTTGAGGTGAAGGTGAACGAGAACCTCTTGAGGTATCTTTTACAGCAGAGAAAGAAGAGCTAAGTACACGCGCGTATACCAAAGGAGACAGAGACAATACTGGAGGGGATAAAGGCACGACTGAGGAAAGCAACTTACCTTGCGTCAGTACAGAGGGAGAAAAAGCGAGAGACAGTGTTTTCACCTTGGGGTCTGAGGTGGCAAGCAGTGCAAATACTAAAGGGGACAGAGGATATCTTAAGGGCGACAAGGACAAGATTGTTGAGGACAAACTGTCTCGGTTAGGAAGTGATACATGCAAGCAAAAAGAATGGAAAGCCATGTATGCTAATGCCCGTAGCTTAGGCAACAAAATCCTGGAACTGGAAACGGAAATGAGAAACGCAGACCTTGACGTGGTGGCGATATCAGAAACATGGTTCTCAGGATCACACGGATGGGACATGGTTATACCAGGTTACAACCTACTCCGTCATGACAGGGAAGGTAAATCCAGAGGAGGAGTAGCTCTATACATTAAAGAAGACATTAAGGTTACTATAATCACAGACATCAAATACAAGGGAGAATCCCTCTGGGTGAACCTTGTCAGGGGCACTAATAAATGCCTGTATCTTGGTGTTGTATATAGACCACCAAGGCAAGGGGATGAAGCAGACGAGGACTAGTTGAAGACATTGAGAACATCATACTGCGTGAGGAAACAGTGCTGTTGGGAGACTTCAATATGCCTGATGTAGACTGGGACAAACTTAACACTACAACCAGCAGCAGCAAGAGGCTACTAGACTCCATGCGAGAAGCAAGCCTCAAGCTGATGATACTAGAACCCACCAGGGATCGGGCAATCCTGGACCTGTTACTCACCAACGGAGACAGTGTCACGGAATTAGCGGTGGGAGAAACCTTAAGCTCCAGCGACCATAACATGGTGTGGTTCCATCTGAAAAAAGAAGCCACTAGATAAATACATCGAATAAGGTCCTAAACTTTAATAGAACCGACTTTCAGAGCATGGGAGACTATGTCCGCAAAAAACTACAAACCCATAGCAAGACGGACAGTGTGGAGGTACTATAGTCGGATCTAAAATCAACCCTACAAGAAGCAACCAACATATATATAAAAAACGTGAGCAAACACAGCAAAATTAAACTACAGTGATTCTCCGAGGAGATTTCAGAACTAGTAAAACAAAAGAAAAAAGCTTTTGTGACCTACAAACAGTCACAACTACCGGAAGCAAAAGAAACATACTTGGCGAAATCTAGGAAAGTCAAAACGTCGGTCAGGGAAGCCAAACTCCGGATGGAGGAAAATATAGCTAGGCAGGTTAAAAAGGGGGATAAATCCTTTTTTAAGTACATCAACGACAGGAAGAAGAACACAAACGGCATTGAGCGCATAAAGAAACCCGACGGTAACTTTGCAGACTTGGACGCAGACAAAGCAGAGCTGCTCAATAACTACTTCTGCTCAGTCTTCACTTGTGAAGCACCAGGATCTGGACCTCAGCTACAGACAAAAGGGAGCTTGAAGGATCCATTCCGGGAATTTGAATTTACCTCAAGCAGTGTCTACCAAGAACTGTCAAAACTAAAGGTTAACAAAGCTATGGGCCCGGATAATCTACACCCCAGAGTGCTTCAAGAATTGAGGGATGTCTTGGCAGAGCCATTAGCCAATATTTTCAATCTTTCCCTTAGCAAGGGAAGAGTTCCCTTGGACTGGAAAATTGCCAACGTTATTCCGCTTCACAAGAAGGGATGTAAATCAGAGGCTGAGAACTACAGACCGGTAAGTCTCACATCAATAGTGTGTAAACTAATGGAAACGATGATTAAAAACAGATTAGACACATTTCTGGATGAGGAAAAATTAAGGGACCCCCCACCAACACGGCGTTACAAAGGGTAGGTCCTGTCAATCGAACCTGATAGGGTTCTTTGACTGGGTAACAAAAAAACTGGATGGGGGAGTCCCTTGACATCATGTACTTGGACTTCAATAAAGCTTCTGACAGTGTTCCACACCGCAGGTTATTGAACAAGATGAACGCGTTGGGACTAGGAGAAATGCTAAATGCATGGGTAGAAGATTGGCTCAGCGGCAGACTTCAAAGGGTGATGGTAAATGGTACTCTCTCAGAAACGTCAAGAGTAACCAATGGAGTACCTCAAGGCTCGGTCATGGGACCGATGCTATTTAACATCTTTGTAAGTGATCTGACTCAAGGACTTAGAGGCAAAATTACGTTATTCGTCGACGACGCAAAACTGTGAAATGTGGTTGGCCGGGCAATAGAACCTAACTGCGCATCCGCACGAAACACTATGGAGCATGACCTACTTTTACTCGAACAATGGGCCAGTACTTAGCAACTAAATTTCAACGCCAAAAAATGTAAGGTGATGCATCTTGGTAGCGGGAATCCTTGCAATACTTACACCTTAAATGGAGAAAAACTAACAAGAACTGAAGCAGAAAGGGAGTAATCATCCGTGAAGACATGAAGGTTGCAAATCAGAAGGAGAAAGCCTCAGCAAAGGCTAGACAAATGCTCGGCTGCATCAGAAGAAGCTTTATCAGTCGAAAGCCTGAAGTTATAATGCCGTTATACAGATCCATGGTGAGGCAGCACCTGGAGTATTGCGCCCAGTTTTGGAGGTCACATTACCAAAAGGATGTGAAGAGAATTGAGTCGGTTCAGAGAACGGCCACAAGGATAGTCTCAGGACTCAAAAATCTTCCATATGAAGATCGTCTGAGCAGGCTGCGCTTATACTCGCTCGAGAAGTGCAGAGAAAGGGGGGACATGATAGAAACCTTCAAATACATAAAGGGCCACATCAAGGAGGAGGAAATCTTTACTCTTACGGGTCCCACAGTGACAAGAGGACATCCGCTAAAACTTAGAGGAGGAAGATTTCATGGGAACACCAGGAAATACTTCTTCACCGAGAAGGTGATTGATAGATGGAATGGTCTTCTACGTCAGGTAGTCGAGGCCAGTAGCACGCTAGACTTCAAGGGATGATGGGACAAGCAGATGGGGTCACTACAAAGGTATAACAGAGGATAGTTTCTCGAGGGTGGGAGGGATCCTGATTGGGCAGACTTGTTGGGCCGCCGGCCCTTTTCTGCCGTCATGTTCTATGTTTCTATGTAGAATATTGTTACCGCAGGTCTGAATCCATAGACAGAGATGAAGATGAAAAACCACTTCTAGAACGAGTGGGAGAAGCAGAACGTTTTTGTTGTGAAGAAACAGCTGGTGAAGAAAACCTCACAGGAGAGGAACTCGACTGACGAAAGACATGTGGTGACTGAACTTGAGGTTCCACAACAGATTTCTTCGAGAAAGGAGTTGGTGGCCTCGAGGAGTCTTGATGCCTCGAAGAGCAAGGTCTGCCTCAAGAAGACCTGGGTCTAGAAGAATGCCTCAGTAGATGTTGCGGAGATGAACTATGCCTCAAAGAACGAGGTAATGATCTAAAATCCAGCCTCAATAAGGAATGTCGAGGAGTCCTCGCTCTGTGCCTCGAAGAAGGTAATGCCTTATGTTGAGAGGTAGGGCTGGAAGTTGAAGATCAAGGTCGAGACACTTGCAAGGATTCAAGTCCTTGTATAGAGTGTTCAGACTGACCTCGAGGCACTCTCAAGGACTTGACTCCTTGAATAGAGTGGTCAGGTTGGACTCGAGGCACTCTCAAGGCTCAACTCTTTGTAATACTGCTGAGTGCTCAGCCTGGACTGCAGAAAGCAGGATCGAGCAGGAGTCAATTTGGCAAGCATGTTATCAAACTCCTGATGCAGAATGGCCTCCAACATATTCTGCAAAGCCGGCACAGAGACCACTGGAGCTGGTGCAATTGGTGCAGCCATGGACTCCAAGGAAGAAGACATCGAGGACAAGTGCTTCCTCGACTTAGAGACCCGCTTCTTGGGAAGCCTCAAACCAACGGGTACCATTGAGCTCACTGTTGGAGTAGACTGTGACTCCTGACGTGCTGGCTTCGATAGCTTACCTGATGGAGACACTGAGGAGAGCTGCCCCTCAGGGGACGATTTTGCAGATTTCCCCAAAGATGAGGACTTCCACATCGAGGGAGGCTTTAGCGAGGCCGAGATCGAGGCTTTAAATCCCGCAGAAGACTTCAGCACAGTCAAGGTCGAGGTTGGAGTCAAGGGTTTTGGAGGAAGATCCATGGTCCCGAAAATTTTTTCAATTTGAACTCGATGACGTTTAAGGGCTCGATTTTGAAGTATAGCGGGTACACAACTCCAGACGATGATCAGGTCCTAAACACTGAACACACCACTTATGTGGGTCAGTGATAGAGATCGCGCGTGACACCGGCTACAATTCTTAAATCCTGTGACCGTCCGGGACATGGAATGGAAAATGGCTGCGGCTAAATCGAAGCCCACAGGTTGAGTCCATGGAACAGGCCCCGCCGTGACCCAACCGAAAAAAGGTTGTTTTTTTTAACACGCGTGCTGCAGCAACTGTGAAGAAAAAATAATAAACAAACACGAGCTGCGGCAATAGGAAAGCACGGTTTAATGAACTAAATCTCGCATAGAGCGTCAAAACAAGGGCTTCTCAGCTCCACGGAAAACTTAGAACTGAGGAGATGCTGAGGAGACGCACACCCAACGTCGGGCGGGAAGGCACTCGCGCACGCACGGTGCAGCAATTGCAAGCTTTCCAAAAGTTCTTCAAGCAAGTCTGCTTGTGTAGCTGTCCACATCCATGGACGAATGGGTTCCATGGATGACATCACACATATGTTGAGAATATGCTGCCTGCTTGTCCTGGGATAAAGCTCTTTAATTAAGTTAGGTGAACTTTAAAGTAATTAGGGGTTTGCATATGCTTAGACACAATAGCAAACCACTCCTGTACTCTGCCATGAAACACCACAGGGAGCGATTCCTCCCTGTGCATGTTGCCATGAATTGGTAGCCGACTCAGATGCATGATCCATCCATCCATATGTTCAAACTGATTGCATTGTAAAAACCCATTCAAGCAATTTATTCAACCAAAAATTGTTTAGGTAAGAAAATGGACTGTGGGTAGATTAAAAAAAATATTTCTCAGAGTTACAGTAAGTGCCAGGATGATCATTGTTCTATAAAGGGTGCTCTGCGCAGAATGACCTGCACTTAAAATACTAGCTTATTAGCTTAAGCCTGGATTCTAATAAACAGCACCATCGGTGACAGCTGCCAAGTTTCAAATTTTTAGCAGAGAGTTCACTGGTATTAGATGAATCGACAGGATGTATGATTTGGAAGTCATCTGCGTATGCATAAGCTGTAAATCCAATCGATTGGCACAATGTTAATAAAGGAGCCATATAGATATTAAACAGCAATGGAGAAAGTATGGAACCTTGAGGAATTCCAGAGTTATCAGCAGGGAATCTATCTAGGCTCATTAGCAAATAACCAGAAAAACACAGGTAAACCTAGAGACAATCAGCACAGGGTTAGAAAAAAAGGGAGACAGCCACAATCCTTTAGCCTGCCTGAACCCTTGGCAAGCGGCAGATCGCTGCAGACCAGGTACAGAAGGCAGAAAGCAGCATTTCCCACAGGAACCAGGGAGAAAATCACAGGACTGAAACTTGTAAGCACTCTTCTGAAGGTAACAATTTCTAGTTGTGATGTAGAAATGCCAGAAGAAATGTGTACAATTAATTATGAAATGGAACCTGAGAATTCCTGTTTGTCTGAAGTAAAAGCTTGGGGAAAACCATATGCTGTTTAGATAAGGTGGAATTGCCTCACAAACCTTGATAATAGAAGGGTGAAGAATCACTGTTTCTAACTAAATTAGAGAGAGAGAAGAGTGGGAAGTACTACTGATATTGTACCAAGCACAAGAATACTGTGAGAGAACTGGGTTGAGCAGTCCTAGCTGGTTCCTGGCCTTTGATATTGAAAGTTTGGGTTTTTTTGGTTTGTGATAAAGACTGGCAGAACAGAGCTTGCTGAAAGCATATGTTTTATGTAAATTTGCTAGAGTATGGTACTGTAAAACTGTGGAAGTCTGGTTGGGCTAACAGGCTGTGTAGCCACCAGAGCAAGTTTGTGTTTTTGTTTTCATTTCACCAAAGTTTAAGCCAGAAAATAAAGAAATAATAATTCACACTGAAACACTTTTGCTGGACATTTGTATGTGATACAGATACCCCTCTATCCTCCATGCCTCGTTTAACCGCTCGGCCGAGGTTTGGATGACCCAGGTCAGGACTCTGGCTAATCCAGTCCAGGTCTTACCTGGTCACAATAAGAAGGTAGATTGATTATATATTATAGGTGGAAATAAGAAAAAGGATTATAGTTTAAGAGGGCTGAATTGAGAACCAAGTCATAAAACGCTAACTCTATATTGTGACACCTTTACAAAAGCACAAGTATTGATTATGGTTTAATAATGTATGATTATTATCTGTATTATAACCATCCCAGGAAACACAAGCTCTGTATTGTAACACCTTTACAGAAGGTAATGTATTATAACACCATTAGATAAGCTAATATAAACCGCTCTGAATTGACTCTCCCAGTCATTAGCAGCAGTATAGAAGCTTTCAATAAACAATATAACAATTATAACAATATATAGTTCTATCTGTTGTAATATTTCATATTTAGGCAGCTATTTACTACAACGCGTTTTGCAAATAACAGTGTATGACCGGTAATTGAAAAGGATAAGCAAGGTGGATTCAAAATTTCTGCAATAATTTTAGGGGAAGCTCCCAGCTCCTAGGTTAAGGCAACCTAATTGCTAACATGAGGCAATGATTGCTACCATGCCTTTACAGTGTGGCTGATAATGAAGAATGCAATTAACCTCACTTCTGGGAATGAAGCTGTTTATATTATCTGCTGTGTTACCAGTTCATACACATTAACAACACTCATGTCAACTGCAAGATACACTTCTTGCCTCGTCTGCTCACTAATATGACAAAATTTTGTTTGGTGTTTAATACATATTGAGTGTTAACATGATGTGCTAACTGATTAAAGTTTCACATTAAGGGGAAAGGAAAGGGGGATGGGGCTTGATATACTGCCTTTCTATGGTTATAGCAAACCAGTTTATGTATTATATTCAGATACTTATTTTTCTACTTGGGACAATGGAGGGTTAAATGACTTGCCCAGAGTCACAAGCAGCTGTAGTTCCCCAGGTTCTCAGGCATTTAGGCCTTGATTCTATAAACAGCACCTAGATTGGCATGCTTTGCCCATCTAAGTGCCTAACTTAATTTTTTAATTGGCTTAATCAGCACCATTAATTAAAAGTGCCATTTAAAACTAATTTTAAAATGAATTTGCCAGTAGGCATGTACACCGAGGTGCTTATCAGTGCCTTCACAGAAAGTAGGCGTGACTAGGGGGTATATTCAGGGTGGGGTTCAATTTTGGAATGACTCAGATGCTACTAGGCTCTTATCTTAGGCACACTCATTTAGGTCAAGAAAATTTTGACTCAAATGGCAATGCGACTTAAGGATTCAACACCTAGCACCTAGACACAATTCTATACATGGCAACCTAGAGGTTGATTGACAACCATACCAAAAGGTGCCTAGGAGACAGATGCTGTTTGTACAATCACAGTAACAATTTTCAGTAATGGTGCAGTAAAACCATGCTAGTGCCTATGGGATTTCAGACTACCCACTGAGTATCATGACTCACTGGGGTTCAATTCCTCATTCTTCCCAACGTGGCAAAAGCTTACTTATATTTTAACTTAATTTTCTTTATTTCATAATTATATAGTTTAAATAATTTATAGATAGTTTTAAATAAATAACTTAGCAATCTCATTTACTATGCCGCCGGCATTCAAAGATGACCACAGCATTCAAACAATGTACTGAAATAAGGAGTCCCTCCTGACGTCACATCTGGCCACAACCGGAAAACAGCTGATAGTTACAGAATTTAAAATTCTTTAATTATTAACGTTTAAAGAGCCCCTATTCGCTAAGGTTCGGCACAGGGAAACATCCCAGCCATTGCAAAGACTAAAAGAGTGGATATTAAAAATCAACTAGGGCCATCCAATCTGACGTTTCAGGGCAAACATCCATCTCAGCTCTCTTAAGTTAAGGCTGTGCTCAATATTATCTCCCTCCCACCCTACAGTAATTACATCTAAAACCCTCCATTTAAGGTCCTGCAATTTATGGCCACATAATTTCCAATGGCAGACTAGCGGGGATGATTCATTCTGGTTATACACTCGGGACTTGTGTTCTGTCAATCTTGTTTTAATAGATCGCATTGTATGCCCGACATACTGTATAATTTTGGGCATGGGCATTGGATCACATAAATTACATGATCCGAGTTACAATTTGTCTGGTGTCTGGAAGAGTAGGTCTCACCTGTACATCGATGGGTCCATGTCTCACCGGGTAAGGTAAAGGGGCACCACTGGAATTGACCACAAGGTAGATGACAACCTAAACTTTTGGGTAAATTTCCCTTAGTATACTGTGATTGATAAATTCTCCTATATTTTTCCTTCACTTATAGGAAAAAAATAGGGCAGTCTTCTATCATTAGGTTCACTAGTTTCACAATATGCCAATGTTTTGCAATTATCTGAGTAATGCTGTGGGCATGGTTGGAGTATTGCTGAATGAACACTACTGATTCAGTAGAACTGTCTTCCCGTTGATCATATTGTAATAGCCACTCTCGAGCATATTTTGCCTGAACATAAGCTTATTTCACAACATCTCAGGGGTATTCACGCTGGTAGAAGAGTCTTCATTATCTTTGCTTATATTCAAAATTCATCTAGGCTCTTATTGCACATAGAAATCAAGTTTGAACACCCAACAAAGTTTAGTAAACAGGGTCCCTTGAGCACTTAAATGTGCTGGTTATTTTCAAACAGAACAAAGAAACAAAGTGGGTAATATTTAACAGGTGTGGGCTGAATTAGGCCCTGATATTCAATGCCATATATGATATTCCTGTTATAGAATTGGTGCTTAACGTCAAAATTTGTAGTGCCTATGTTTTAGCACCCTTTATTGAATTGTGCCCTGACCCCTAAATTCTATATGAGCCTTAAGTTGTGCACTCAAATTCGTGCGCAAATCTTACACGCACATTAATCATTTAATAGGCCTAATAGGTGCTGATAATTGGCAATTAACATCTTGTCATCGACAGTTTCACTACCAGCAGGGCCTCCCAAGGTGGACAGATTTCAGGGGAGATGCCAGACTAATGATGTACCACCTATCTGGGCAAGAGCAGATGGGCAATGTTAGAGGCAGAGGATCACTTTTGATATGAAAAAAATTGAATTTATATTGTGAAGAAAGGCCCAGCAATCTGCTTCTATATTCTGTCACGAAAGCTTGATGACCATCATCAAGTTACTAGGACTCGAACACGAGTCGATGACATCTAACAATTGATGCTAATTGCCACTAATTAAAAGTTACATGCAGAATTGTAAAGTGTGATTCTATCAAAAGTATATGCTAGTTCTAATGTGTGAATTTGAATAAAGGGCATGGCCAGGGAAGGGGCAAGGGCGGACCATGGGCATTCCCAAATATTAGGTGTGTTATTATAGAATACGCCCGATGTGCACCCAAGTTAGGTGCAGAGATTTATGCCTAGTTTTCCTTGACCTAAACAAGTACATCTAAAAGTTATGCAGCGCACAGATTCTTAGCACATTTCTAGCACCTTGTAGAATAACCTTAAGCGCCATTCCAGTTAGTACAAATTTTTTGGGTCCAATTCTATATAGTCCAACTAATAAATCAACACTGGCTAGTATAGTACTAAGTGTGATTCTATAACAGTTAGGCACACTGTATAGAATCACACAGCACTATCTAAGCAGGCCTCGGCATCATTAGGCATCCTATCTTTAGGCATTCCCAGTTTATGCAAATTGTGTATACAAAATCCATAGCAATCTTAGACTTCAATGGCTGGCATCATGATTGTTGCTGTTGTCCAGGTCTTGCTACATCTGGGTAAGTAAAACCGACATTTCAGTCATCATATTGTGGTTTTCTTCAGGGTTTGCTGGGAGGTCTACAATTTGTCATTGACTATCAGCAGAGACTACCATGGCACTCTCTGGTTAGTGTTGAGGAGGTCCTGGGGTTTAGCTAAGGCTGAGCCAGTAGTTTCCCGTTCACCTCCAGTATTCAGTACTGGTGCCCAGATAGCTATCTAAGAAAGAAGGACCAGAAATTGATGTGGGTACCATCATTTAATATCAACAGAGCTCAGATCATTTCCAGAAGCCTCCAAGACTTGCATATTCAGTGCTGGCATCTAGAGCTGGGTTCAATTCCCACTGCAGCTCCTTGTGACTCTGGACAAGTCACTTAACCCTCCACTGCCCCAGGCACTCAATAAAGTACCTGCATATAATTTGATTGTAATCACAGAAAGGCAGTTTACCAAATTTAATCACCTTTCCCATAAGTGGCAGCACTTAATATCTGGGTACAATTTGTATTTTGTTTTTATTGTGCTGCAACTAAGGCGGTATATTAAGTTTCAATAAACTATAAACAATCCCATAATGAGCAGCATTAAAAAAAAAAAAATAAAAATTGCAGCCTGCTGTGGATTGAATATTTCCCCTTATATTATCAAGTAAAAATACACATTGAGAATCTCCATAACACTGGCCATTGAAGGAGTTTCTGTTCAAAAACTGCCACCAGAAAACTTTCCCAACATCGCTATCATTGCTCTCTTGAAAGAGTCCCACAACACAATCTCAGGCACTTTTCATGAACAACTTCTTTGGTAATGTGACCGATCATTCTTTGGTATTTTCCAGAACTACTGAAGCCTTTTAAAGCTATGTAGGTTGTATCCCATTGCAACCAGAAATTTTTCTTTAAAAATGAGTGAGATTCATATAACAGTCTTTCAAAGGGACTGATGGGACAAAAATATCAATACGATCCAAGGATACAATGCATTCAAAACAAAACAGGTAAGGAAAGTGAACAAACAAGCATATACAGTACATACACATGGATAGAGGACAAAAGGAGAAATAGATACTATGGCTTTGAACCGAAGGGCAACAATGTCATGGCTGTTGGTTTGTGCCACTGACTCGTATTCAAGTCCTAGCAATCTGATAATGATAAAGTTTTCGTGGCAGAATTCAGAAGTAGATTGCCGGGCGTTTCTTCTGCGCAATATAAATTCAATGTTGTTGCCATTGCCGCATCAAACATGATTCTCCGCCATCAACACTGCCCATCTGCTGCTGCCCAGATGGGTGGTGCATCATTAGCCTGACATCTCCTCTGAAACCTGTCCACCTTGGGAGGCCCTGCTGGTAGTGAAACTACTGATGACATAGCTTTCAGCTTCATAGATGTGCGCAAGCTCCAGTGGCATGACAAGCCAATGTACCGTGACTGGAGGCAATGTCTTTAATTTTATTCATAACAAATCACTGCAATGCCATATATATCCACACTGAGCCAGAGGGTGGTCAGTGCATAAAGACATGTGCTGCTACTAAGGCTTAATTTTATTAGCATTTTCAGCAGAGTTATCTATTTAATAAGCACCACTAAATATACAGTATATTTAACTAGCAACTCTGCTGGTGACTATTTAAGTTAGCCTGCCCTTTAGCAAGCCTCATTTAATTGCATGAAGTATCCATTTAGGTGGTTAATTATTAAGGTTCAGTAAAGTTAGGCTTTTACTGAACATTCGTTTATCACTGTGGTACCTCAGTATTGCAGATTAGTGACTGGCAGTAAATGAATAAGGCAGCTTGCAAGCAACCTCTCAAGCTGTGTTACTCATACTTCCTAGGAACATCAGTTCACTAACCTACAGCAAGTGGCATAGCGAAGGTAAGAGGTGCCCAGGGTGGTGGTGCCCCTCCCCCCATCCCCTTTTCTGCCCTCCACCCCATCCACTCTTTCCCCACCCCTTCCTGATGTGCATCCCTTCCCTTCCCCTGCATCTCTTTAACATTCTCAGCTTGAGCAGCAACCCAAACCTGCTGCTCACACCAGTGTCAACTCTTCCTCTGATGTCACTTCCTAGGTGCGGGTCTAGGAAGTGATGTCATAAAGAAGAACCGATGCTGGCACGAGCAGCAGGTTTGGGTTGCTGCTCGCATTGTGAATGTCAAAGAGGGAAAGGGAAGGGGCGTGCACGAAGGTAGTGGGGGGAGGCGGGGAAGGTGTGGGGGGTGGAGAGGACAGGTGCCAGTGACCCCACTAAGGTGACTCCCGGGGTGGACTAACCCCCTGCCCCCCCTTATGCCACTACCTGCAGCCCAATGCTCCTGGCTCACAGATTTCCCCCTTCTCCCAAGGCACATCCAAACACAGTTTTCCTTCCAAATGGCCCCCATCACTGTTCCCTCTAAGCTGAACGGGAGTCCTCCATCTACAGTCCTGACAGTGGGTGGTGCTGTTTTACTATCACATTTTCAATAGTGAGGGACAAGCAAGCTCTGCAGGACTCCAAAGAGCCTGCCTGCCTCTAGCAATTAAAAACACAATATTGAAGCACCCCACCACAACCACGACTGGCATCAGTGCAGTGTTCCACTCAGCTTAGAGGGAACAGTGGCCCCTCATTAACTCCTTTATAAGAGGCCCCTCAAAAGAAATCATCCCCAGTGAGCCTCTCTTCCCCCAGACATCCCACTCATCCTTATATAGCAGCTTGACCCCTAGTGGTAGCATCATGAAACTACTATGTGCCATTGAGGCAGGAGTGCCTTGGGATTGTTCCTGCCCTGGTATCCTTAGTTGCTAGGGATAGGCCCGATGGGGAGAGGGTATATAAAATAGTAGGAAATCTTTATGGGAAAGGGGGGCTCTTTGGAGGGGAATTGTTATAGGGAAATTTGAGAGAGGGCTAGTGATTGAGCAAGCCTTGGGAGAGAGACAGAAGAAATGCCCTGTTTCTTTTGGAGAAAGGCTGAAGAGGGGAGCTATGATAGAGATGTTTAAATACCTCCCTAGCATAAATGGTCAGAAGGCAAGTACCTTTCAGTTGAAAGAAATGCTCTGAAAAGAGGGGGAATAGGATGAAGGTATAAAGAAAGAGACTCCGAAGTAATCTCAGAAAATGTTTTTTCACAGAAAGTGTGGAATAGCCTCCTGGTAGAGGTGCTGGAGATGAAAAATGTATCTGAATTCAAGAAAGATTGGGACAAGTACGTTGAATCTCTAAAGAAGAGGAAGAGGAAGTAGATGACACATATAGGTAGACCAAATAGCCATATGGTCTTTATCTGTCTTCATTTTTCTCTGTTTCTATGTCAAAACCTATGCTTAATTTATTTGTATGATACAAAAGTATGCATTGTATAACCATATGTTGCATTTGATTAATTGCTTTCAATTTGATTTGATTGTCTAAGAATGCTCTCAGCTCACAAAGCAGAACAATAGCTTCTGTGCTATTCACTTCATAAAAAAAGTTCACAACTGTATAAAAGAAAAAAAAAATCACATTGACAAAAGTGTTTGTAAGAGTCATTAAATGGAAAATATAAAATCCTTATTATTGATTACAAATCTAAAAAAGCCTTTTTTCCTCAATAAAGCTAAAAGACATTTTTCTGTCTCCTGTTTTTTATCAAGCAACTTAGTGTGTCTGGCTGTTTATATTGTTTTCTTTTTATTACTTTATATTACATCTTTCTGTGCACAAATCAAATGATATAATTATTTGTGTAGCGACAAAATGCGCCTTCTCACCAAATAGCTAATAATCTCAAAAACAAACATTACCTTTATTGGAAAAAGAAAATAATTTAAAAAGCTCAAGTCTACAAGAGTTCTTATCTTCTGGTGTGTAGACTACATACAGGAAAACAACAAGAATAAATACTTCTTGCATACATAAGTGTTTGGGGGTGTTTTCTCTAATGAGGATCATAAGAAAGCTAAGGTTTATTAATGCTTATTAAATCAGATCGGTACAAAAAACTATTAAAATAAAGCAGATCGGCACAAAAATATTGCCCTAAAAATAACATTTGGATTCAAATGCTTCCTAAATTTGATCTATCCGGTCCACCATATCCTGACTAAAGCACTTCAAATGCTATTCCACTCTATGATAACATCACATTTAGGATCCAAGTATAAAAGTTTCACTATCTCCAACTGGTACAAAACTCCATACTTTGTCTTATCACTGGTACTCATAAATATAACCCTATTACCCCCTTTTATCATTCTGAGCACTGGTTACCAATTTCTTATTGTTGTACTTATAAAATACTTCTGATCTTTACCATTCGCAGGTGCTGCTACTTACCTTGTACAATACTTGATTCCCTATCTTCCTAATCACTCACTTTGGTTGTCCCAACATAACCAGCTTATAGTGTCTCCTTACTCTTAAATGTAATTGGAGACTCTTCAAAAGAGATTTTGGGCCCTTAGCTTTGAAATGAGCTTCCTTTACACCTTCAACTAGACTTGCCATTACATAAGTTTAAGATGGGGATGAAGACCTATTTATTCATGAAAGCTTTTCCTGATTGAATGCTGTATTGTGCCATGGTATGGCTTGGTTGGTGCTTGACTCTGTATCCTCTAATCTTTATCATTAATTTTTACCTTCATCTTTATCACTTTATATTCAGATTTGTTCTTTTTCCCCTTTCTATACTGCCTTATTTATCCTTTCCTATTGATTCTTGTATTTCTTCTCCTGGTTTTTATGATTTATTAGTATAAACTGCTCAGAAGGATTGTCAATGAAGTGCTATCTGAACAACCACCTAATCAGGAAAAACACATCCAGACTAAGAAGAACTCAAGCACACTTTACCCACCTCCCAATCAAAGACATACAATGCAAAAAATATATATGACGGTCTACTAGCCACCAGAGCAGTGAAAATAGACTGCCACCTCTCAAATCTGCTGACCACAATGCCCAACTACAAAACATTTTGGAAAGAACTGAAACCACACTATTCAAGAAATTTGTCAAATGATCTAACCAAACCGTATCGATCCTTCCCAGATCCCGATGCATACTATAGCTATTAACCTTGTAATCTCCCTGGGAATGCCCAGGTTAATTTCTTGTTGTAAACCGCCTAGAACTGAAAGGTATTGGCGGGATAGAAGACACCAATGTAATGTTATGTAAAGTAATCAATGTGGAAAACTTCCATAGTACATCATATCTTACCCCCATCCTCTCTTCCAGCTCTCACAACGATGTTCACAAGAACCATAAACTTCCTCTGGGCATTCTTCAGGCAGACTTTAGGTCCCAGTGATATAATGACATTTGTAATGGATTTAATTATCTCCTTCACCAGTCTCCAGAAAGACGGCACACTTAGGCACTGTCACCACATATGAAAGAAAATGCCTCTATTTTCACACTCTCTCCAAAAACTTTCACACACATTGCCATACACACTGACTAACCTGGAAAGTAATATGGTGTGCCATTTATAAACTAGACTAGTGTTTAAGCCCGTTACATTAACGGGTGCTAGAATATATGGCTGTCTGTCTTTCTTTCTTTATGTCTCTCTCCCTGCTCCTGTTTCTTTCTTCCTTTCTTTCTCCCTCCTGCAATTTTTTTCTCTCTCTCCCTGGCACCCTTTGCCTGTCTGTCTTTATTTCTGTGTCTCTCTGGTCCCCTGTCTGTCTTTATTTCTGTCTGTCTCTCTCCCTAGCCTCCTTTGTCTGTCTGTATTTCTTTCTGTGTCTCCCCCCCCCCCCCACTTTCCTTTGCAGAAGCAGCAGTGCTATTTCCCTTCCCCTCCAGATCCCTGTGAAGTAGTAGCAGCATTTCCCCCCACCCACCCCCCATTCCCTTCTCTCCCCCCCCCACTTTCCTTTGCAGAAACAGCAGTGCTATTTCCCTTCCCCTCCAGATCCCTGTGAAGTAGTAGCAGCATTTCCCCCCACCCACCCCCCCATTCCCTTCTCTCCCCCCCCCCACTTTCCTTTGCAGAAGCAGCAGCGGTATTTCTCTTTCCCTCCAGGTCCTTGCTGAAGC
The DNA here is from genome assembly GCF_902459505.1 of Geotrypetes seraphini. Taxonomy (NCBI): domain Eukaryota; kingdom Metazoa; phylum Chordata; class Amphibia; order Gymnophiona; family Dermophiidae; genus Geotrypetes; species Geotrypetes seraphini. Next base: position 166,398,320 of record NC_047089.1, on the reverse strand, counting down.
AGTAGCAGCATTTTCCCCCACCCCCCATTCCCTTCTCTCCCCCCCCCACTTTATTTTGCAGAAGCAGCTGTGATATTTCCCTTCCCCTCCAGATCGCTGAGAAGTAGTAGCAGCATTTTCCCCCCCCCCCCCCCCATTCCCTTCTCTCCCCTACCACCACTTTCCTTTGCAGAAGCAGCAGCGGTTTTCCCTTCCCCTCCAGGTCCCTGCTGAGTAGTAGAAACATTTTCCCCCACCCCCCATTCCCTTCTTACCTTGAGCTGCCCTGCTCCGTTCGGCCCCTCCCCCTTCCCTTCCCGTGTGCTGGCCTGCTGCGGCTGAAGGTTTTTTTCGGCGACTCCTCCTGTTAAAACTCCCCCCCCCCTCCCGCAACCGCTCCTGTTCAAAGCGGCCTGCTGAGGTTCGCGGCCGCTGTAACGAACCTCGCAGGCCGCTCTCCAACTCGGTAGCATGTTCCCTCTGACGCGATTGCGTCAGAGGGAACGTGCTACCATGTGGAGAGCGGCCTGCGAGGTTCGTTACAGCGGCCGCGAACCTCAGCAGGCCGCTTTGAACAGGAGCGGTAGCGGCTGTTGCAGGAGGATTGGGGGGGGGAATTCGTGAGCGGCGGCAGGACCATGAGGCGGGATTGAGTTTTTCGGCTTCCCCTATCTGGGGAAACCGCCGTGCCAAACTGAGCTGCACGTGGGGCCGTAGTAAGCGCGGGGCATGCTGCAGTCTTGGCGGCCACGGACATACGGATCACGGAAGCACGCCGATAAGACTGCGCATGCGCCGCCTACGGTTTTATTATATAGATTATATTTGTTCTATTAGGTAGATATCCAGGATACCATAGTTTATACTTATTCTTATCCAATTATTCACCCAAATATCCACAGACATAGGGCTCCTTTTACTAAGCTGCGATAGCGTTTTTAGCGCACGCTTAGCGTGTGCTACACTGCCATGCGCGCTACATGCTAACGCCTCCATTGAGCTGGCATTAGTTTTTCTGCGTAGTGCAGGGGTTAGCACGCACTAATCTGCAGCTCGTGCTAAAAATGCTACCGCAGCTTAGTAAAAGGAGCCCATTCTTAGGTTCAGAGGATGACTTACAGAAAATATCTTCTTATAGCAGTGGTTCTTAAACCTGTCCTGGAGGATCCCCAGGCAGTCGGGTTTTCAAGATATCCCTCATGAAATCTCATGAGTGTGATTTGCCTATAAAGTAGGTAGTAAGCATGCAAATTCCTCTCATGTATATTCATTATAACCAATACACAATTCCCACTAGGACTTATCATTATCTTTCAATAGTTTTGCTAATTATTTTAATAAATACTACATACCACAAAAAAACTATTCAAATAATAAATACAAAATATTAAACCATTTTATTATTGAATTTTAATTTTTTTAAAAAAATATACCATATAAATGATCAAAATCACATCACATTTCATACATATTGTATATCACACAAACGGAGCCCACCAGTTCATTGAACCCATTAAAATTTAAGATCAAACTTGTGCAGTTCTATTAAATGTTCACCCGTATAAGGTTATACGATTTGTATTATTTCTGAATATTAAGTGATATATTTAATGTTAAAATGTTTTAACTTACTGTCACACTTATTGTAAGTTTGAAAATGAATAAAGATTAAAAAAAAAAAAAAGTTCACCCGTATAACCATGTTAACAGCAACCAAAATAAATTGCACTTGGTGTTTCTTTGTTGCATCTATTCATCAATCAATTTGATTTCCATATATCAAGTTGTTTTTCATTGTTCCATAATGCCCCAAACTTTTCAAATTGTGCACGCTGGTCACACTCGACACGATTCCGTATTTCGCCACTAGGGCGTCTTCAGGAGCTTATCTGGTCATGGCTCCATCTCCTAGTTCTTCATCATACAAACTCTCCAAAGGCAGCTCAGACGGATAGGACCTCCAAACTAGGATCAAAACAGCCCTGATTCTCATAATGGCGCTCTAAGTTAGGCGGTGGTAGGTGCCCTACCACCGCCTAACTTAATTGTTTTAATTGGTGATAAATGGCAGAATTGACCATGTCATTTAAAACCAATTAAAAACACACTAGAAAATTAATGAAAATCAGATACTGTCAGCCAAGACCCACCAACAATACCCAAAACAATGTTGAGCACATTCTGAACATTAAAGAGCTGCGATGGACTGAGGGACTAAACCTCACTTCTGATTGGATGACACTAGCTGTATAACATTTACCTGCTCTATTTTTTTGAAGAGCCGTTTGGCTGAATGTATGGGCGGGCTCAACTGAGTTTTCTGATTGACATGGGAGTGAAGTCATGGGGTTTCTCTATTTAACTGTGTGAAAAAACGCCACAGCCATTTTGGCTCAGTAATGGCAGTAAATGATAATGCAAGTGCTAACATCACAATGGTAAGAATATGTGAGCTTGTATTTAAGTAATGTTAGTACATCGAATTGTTTTGAGTATTGTTGGTGGGTCTTGGCTGACAGTATCTAACTTTAATTAATTTTGTATTGCATTATCTCCCTGCCTTGATACAGTTAAGCGAAACGCATCGGTGGCAATGGGGGACAGATACTAAAAAGCTAAGTACCTGTAATTCTAACAATGAATAAATAAGAAAAATCATAAAATTTTTTAAAATATTATATAACTTCAGCAGGATCAATGAGATTTTAAGCCACTTGAAGTTAAACAATTCGGTGATGGTCTAAAGGTCCTTGAAAACTGGAGTTTTGTCAGTTGATACGATAGGAATTGTGTATTGGTGGAATGTGGTATCTGATCTGAAGAACATTTTAAAGATTGTGATCTGGTCAATATGGCTCAACTACAACCCTCTAAGGTACAGCATGCTCAACCACACACTGTTCTTAATGTGGCCATGCATTATTCCTGAATCTGCTAAAGTGTAGGAGTCTATGACACTGGAAATACTGCTCAGTGAAATCAAATTTTATTTATTTATTTGTTTACTAGTATTTTAGCCCGTTACATTAACGGGTGCTAGAGTAGATGTCTATTTTGGGTTTGTTTATTTGTTTTGTCTCTTTCTCCTTGGACGCTGTCTGTCTGTCTGTCATTCTTTCTGTCTGTGTCTCTCCCTGGCCCCCTGTCGATCTTTCTTTCTGTCTCTGTTTCCCTGGCCCCCTGTTTTTCTCTGTTGTGCCATGCCTGCCTGTCTCTCAGTGGCCCCCTTCCTATGTCCATAGTGTCCCATCCTATGTCCTTAGTGTCCTCAGTGCCTCCTATGTCCTTAGTACCCAAGTTCTTCCTTCCCATGTCCTTAGTACCCCTTCCTACATCCTTAGTACCCCCAGTGCCTCCTTCCCATGTCCTAGGTGCCCCCAGTGCCTCCGTCCTGTGGCCATAGTACCCCCAGTGCCTCCTTCCCGTGTCCTTAGTGCCCCCCAGTGCATCCGTTCTGTGTCCTTAGTACCCCCAGTGCCTCCTTCCCATGTCCTTAGTGCCCCCAGTGCCATTTCTTATGTCCTTAGTGCCCCCCAGTGCCTCCTTCCTTTGTCCCCCTCATTGCCTTCCAGACTCTGACCCAACCCCACCCCTGAAGCCAGCCTGCCTGCCTGCCTCCCTCCCATTCCCCTGTGTAGTAGACCCAATGAGCAGCATCTTTAAATTTCTACCCCCCTTCCATTCCCCCTGTAGAACCTGGCTTTTTTATTTCCCTCCCTCCCATCTCCCCCTGTGCAGTAGAACCGGTGACTGGCCTGTTTCCATCTTCCCCCCCTGCTACCGTGCAACCGACCCCATTGACCCTCCCATCTGCCCCTCCCACAGCGAGATGACCTACAAACCAGGGTATCCTGGCCCGAACCCTGCTTACCTTCCTCAGCGTTTCGTTTCGGTTTTGGCTCCGGGTATGTTTTACATCACGGCTGTGTTAACCCCCCACCTCCCGGTCTCTCTCTCGCCATGTCTTTCCACTCAGATCGGGGGCTCTGTCGGCTGCGTCTCTGCCCGGGTTGGGGGGAAGAGAAGGAGGCATTTCTTACCTAGTCTACATCTCCTCTTGACGGCTGGGGGGAGGGGGACCTGAGGATCGGCGCTGTCTCCAACCCTCCGCCAAGCCTGCAGCCGCCGACAGCCACCGACAGTCGCCGTGGCTGACATCCGCCTCGGGGGGATTCTCGCGCATGCGCACTCCTACTTGCAGTGCCTTACAGCGCACGGAAAACGGGAGCACGAAGGTGGGAGTGCGCATGCGCGCTTAGGGCTTTATTATATTAGATTCAATTTTCTATACCGTTCTCCCAGGAGAGCTCAGAACGGTTTACATGAGTTTATTCAGGTACTCAAGCATTTTTCCCTGTCTATCCCGTCGGGCTCACAATCTATCTAATGTACCTGGGGCAATGGGAGGATGAAGTGACTTGCCCAAGGTCACAAGGAGCAGCGTGGGTTTGAACCCACAACCCCAGGGTGCATAGGCTATAGCTTTAACCACTACGCCACACTCTCCCAAATGAAGCTGCAATCACGTTCTTAAGTACGAGTCATACAAGTCAGGCATCTGTAACTCGGGGACTGCCTGTAAGTTGGTGGTTTTCCCAAAGCCCTTCCAGCTGAAAATCTTTTCCTCCAGTCCGGCAGCCAGAACTCTTCAAGTTCTGCAGCTAGTGGCAGCTCAGAAACACTGCTGCTAGCTGCAGAGCTTGGGAGATTTCTGGCTGTTAGACTGGGGGAGGTGGTCTTCAACTGGCTGTGTTTTGGGATCTCCACCATCCAGAGCAAGGGAGGTGGCTAAATTTTGCTGGACCTGGGCCTTGTGTGTTCAGTACAGAAAGAAAGTGCTTATCTGATTTTATTTCTCCAGTATTGTAATACTTGCTGAGTTTAATTTCTTGAGGTTCCCAGTTCAATTTCTATTTTTTGTCTCTTATTTTGTATTTAGTAAAAGTCGGTCTATGTTTTGTGTGTGACAAAGTAATTTAAAGTTGTTTTATGTGTGGTATTAATGGGAGGTAGGGATATCAGGGGGAGGGTGCAGACAGGAGAAGGGATAAGGAGCACCCTCTTTAATTTCTGCCCTGGGCCCCAGTATGTCTGAAGCCAGCCCCGGATAGAAGTGACTTATCAACAGAACTTAACTGTAATTTTCAAAGTCATTTTCATGCACAGAGTCCTATGTGCTATATAAAAATAACAGCTAATGCATTTTGGTGTCTTAACTGCTCTTTCATCCTTATTTTGGCGCTTAATTTCTGTTTGAGTGCCAGAAGGTTGTGTGTCTAATTGGCTCTAATTTTTGGCATACTACATACATGGTATACAGAAAAAAATGGGCCCAACAACATTTTTTCAAAAAATAAAACCAATAGACCTACAAACCTATGAAAATTAGGAGACATGGAGCTGGGGGGAAAATCGAATAAACATATGGAAAAGGTGGTCTAGTGAAAAAATGAGTTTTGATGTATGAACTTTCACTCAGTGAGTTTGTGCATCTGCTAGCATCAACATTATGGTGACTATTATCTTATTTTATTATCTTATTATTATTTCATCTTATTATCTTACTATTCTTATTGCATCTTTTGAGTTCACTGTCCCACACTATTCTGTGTCAAGTGCCTACATCTCATTGCACTTTTTCATTATTATGTTCTCAGTCACAGTGCTGCTAACTTGTACTTTCATTATGCCGGTTTCTATTGTTCTTCTTCAAGTAGACATTTCTCCATGTTGATCATAGATCAGTCTCAGTAATGTGTTCAATTGTGTGGAATTAGCACAGCTCTGCATTATTTTCTTATATGATGTCAATATCTTCCCTGCAGACGATGTTTTTAAAGATTGATGATTCCTTAGAATAGCGCAGTATCAGTATTGGCATTTCGCTATTGTATATAATGTCTTTACTCGTATGTATACATTTCATTTGATATATCATTTCTATCTATGCATTTGACACCTTTTGCAAAGTCCAACTAACACAAGCCTACTTGAGAAAAAACAATAATATCAAACCACACTCAAAAAAAGTTAACAGCACAGTAAACATATAAATCAAGCAAAACAAACGAAGCTGTTTAGAAAATACTTATATTTTCACTGGAAATATAAATAGAAACCTCCGGATAAACACCTCAAAAGGTTTTTACTGTAAAAATTACCACGAGGTAGGAAAAAGCCTCAGATCCCCTCCTCCACCAAACCGACAACTGAAGTGAATAAGTGGAGGCTGAGTGGGGTAAACTTAAATCACTGGCATAAAAAGCCTCTTCGTTTAATGTTTTGCAAAGTACCAATTTGCAAACTAACAAAATAAACTAAAATAACACTCTTTTCATCTACGGTGGCAAAATAACATAAGATTTAGGAAGTTGGTTGTGCTGAGAGCTTTTCAGCACCCCCTCATATGTGAGCCATGTGAATCTATCATACAGGCTGCAAAATACAGTTTTGTTTGGGGTTTTTTTCACAACTTTGGGTTGTGGGAGGGGGGTCAGTGACCACTGGGGGAGTTAGAGGTGGGTCATGCCTTAATCCATCCAGTGGTCATCTGGTCAGTTTGGGAATCTTTTTGATCCTTATTCTTTTTTTTTTTAAATAAATCATCTTTATTCACTTTCAAAAGAATAAGAACATACAAACATTAACCATTGCATACAGCAAGAAAGCCGCCAGGTCAGAAATAACAATACAAACTAAACTGGCACATAATGGAAGTAAGCAATAAGCAAAGTACGTTCAGATGCAAACAGATAACTTCCCCCACCCAGCAAGATCCTTATTCATTTTTAAAAACAGGTCTAGCCCCAAACGTCTAAATGGTGCCCCGTATGCTTTGTTAAAGGTTTGATTATCCTGATGGATGTCCAAGTCCTAAGCCCACCCAAAACATGCCTCTAACCCCCTTCCCCCCTTAAGATTTAGATGCACTGGAGAGAAATAGACCAGAAAGACGTCTGGAAAGTCTGTTTTGAGAATGCTCAGTTGGACGTTTTGACTATTAAGACATCCAAGTACTGGTTCATGCTGTCTTTTAGACATCTATCTCATTTTAAAATGTGCCTGAAGGTGTCAATTGCTTACCAAATTTATTTATTTAGTTATTAAGTGTTCTTTATTTTTAAATTTATTTTATTAACACATATGGTTTGCTCCATGTTACATTCATTTTTTAGGTATGCTTTTGTCAGTTTATTCATCTAATTCAAATAAATTTTAGTTTTATGTATTTTTTATTTTGGCCCTGATTCTCATAACGGCACTCAAGTTAGGTGGTGGTAGGTGCCCTACCATCGCCTAACAATTGTTTTAATTGGTGATAAATGGCATGATAATTGACCATGTCATTTAAAACCAATTAAAAACACATTAGAAAAAATGTACTGGAGGGGCCTGGAGGTATCTTCAAACAACGCTGGTCATCTCCCATCCATAGAGGCACCTACCGCCACTTATATCAAAAGTAGGCATAGTTTATGCCGGATGTGAAAACCTGGCCTAATGTAGCAACACCTACCTTTAGTGACACTTAAGTCTGTGTAAGCGCCCCTAGGTGTGATTCTATAAAAGATGTCTGGTGGTTGATTGAGAAATAGGTGGAAACTCTTTTAAGTGTCCAAAAGTGAGTGACTCAACCAATATGTGTGGAACACTTTATATTGTATATAATGTGATTAAAACAGAGGAAAAAGGACCTCAAAAAAACCCTGGATCATAATCAATAAAGTTATAACCAATCGGGGTTAGGTTTTCATCACCGGTCCAAAACCCCTGTGTGTTTATTTAAAATGCTTTTTTTCTTTTTTTATAATGCAATGTATAATATTGTGATTCAAAATTTCTTAAAGCCGGCAGGTTTGTATTGAGGCTTTCTGTAATATGAGATAAACCCAGCACTTATCTTAATGGCCATATTACTCCTCAGAGCAGAGTTGCAAAGTGACAAAAACTATGATCTGGTGTGTCCCCTACAACCAGGGGTATCTTCAGTATTTCCACCTGACCCTAGGCGCTTGCCTGGGTCATGGGGAGCACAGGTACATATTTACTTTGTTCACAAAATGCAAGCTCAGACACCAAGTCATGAACCAGAATGGCTTTTATTCTGACCCCAGCGATCAAATGAATAGCAAAAATAACATTCAGCCTGCAAAACCAGTTTTCAAAAATAGAGGCAAAAGAACATAGATACTTCTGTTCAACAGTACCAATATTGTTTATGAGCTTTAACTAGCTCCAGTCCAGCACTGCAGTAATTATAACATAAAGTATTTTGAAGAAAACCAAAAGACAAATGAACTGGACCTGCATGAGTCCATACACTCTGGCATAGCATGCAATTTAAAGCTGTTTTCACTAAAACAGAACTCCTTCTCTATGACAGTAATTTCCAGGCAGAAAACGATATTCCCAGAAAAAAGGTATACAGGAGTTTTATAATTCAGCAGCAGACAGTTTTCATAATAATCCCTGAGGCACCAAGCTATAGTAGTAGCTAAACTCAGCATAAGGCTCTCTAGTCCCTGTAACACACAACAGCAGGCAGCACAGTTGAACGAGCTTCTGTAATTGCTTCCCAGCAACGGCAAACATAGTGAGTTTTATCCAGTATGCAAAACCTTCACTTTGCCTCAGTGCTCTTTGGCACCAGCTAAACATACAGTTAGCAGATTGAAAAATCCAGGTAAGTAATTACTTCTTAGCCAGAAATAATGTCTACCAAAATACAAAGCATACATTGAAAGGAAGAAAACACCAGCTGTCTTACAGCTACTAACTACCTTAGTTAATCTCCATGAGCTCTGCTTGGTTCTCTGAGGTAGGACAGGCTTCCTGGATTTCCATTTCCATCAACTTCTCTAGAGCAGGAAAGTTGGTAGTGGGGCAATTTTACTCTACTTCCTGCATGGGCCAATCTAGGACCTCAGAGTCTGCCTCCTCTCCCCAAGGCTCTTGCCTTGCTTTATGCTGCTGAAGTGTTTCTGCCAGGTCACTCTCCACTCCCCTTACTGCTTTCTTCAGCCTACCTTAAACCAGACCAAAGCCACTCCCCTTCAGCCTGTAGAGGGGGGATGGGCTTTGTTTTCACAGCAGGCTGACTAAGCTCCAGCTTCTCTTGTCTGTACTGCATTAATCTCATAGGCACAGCTACCTTGGTTTTAACTGCCCTAGCTGATGTACTGCCTGGGTGCAAATGCTGTGTATCTGCCTGCTCATGAACATCCTGATCCAGATTACTACTGTTTCTGCAATAAGGACAAGGGAGGTCAGTCTCAAGTGGCTCAGCAGAGCTGATCTGGTCAGCTGTTCTGCACAGAATCTTCTTGGCAATTCTAGGTGCAAATCCAGCAAGGGTGGATTAATGTTCTTAAATTTCAAATGCATCCTTAAATAGAAAGGTTTTCAAGGAACACTTGAATCTGTCTAAAGAAGTTTCTTCTCTAAAGTGGGCTGGAAGCGAGTTCCATAATTGGGGTGCAGTTTTAAAATCCAATAAATTATTTCCAAAATTGCACATTTCCATAAACAGTTTCCAAAGAAGAACACTTTATGTTGAATTTTCAAGTTTCAAATGAATTTCACCAAACAAGACTTGTTTTAAACCCTGCAGGAGCAGGCAATATTCCCATGGGAACAATAGAAACCCATCCACCATATCAGATAAGTAAATTTATCAATTAATTTATATTTAATATTCTTTAATTCTTTGCAATAAGTGTTGTAAGAATTTTGATTCTTTTCCAATTTCTATATTATCCAGGTAAGTCTGCTGATCCGGTTTTTCTATTCCAAGTAAGTACTGTATATCAGTTCTTTGTATTACATCAGTACTTTAGTTGTTTTGTCTTGTATTAAGTGCACTTTACTTGGATTTAACTTATCTGTTCTAGCAGCTTGCTTCTGTTATATTGGGGCCCTTTATTCTGTCTCTCACTGCTTCTGGCTTCCAGAATTTTCTTCTTTTGAGCACATATCTGCTTAACTCTATGTGTGCAAAGCTAAACTGGTGTTCTTACTCCACCACTTCACAATCAGCTGCATTAAATTAAATAGAAACCTCTTTTTGTTTCTTTGGATTTTAATATGTCCTCTCCTATAATACTTCTCAATTTTCTTTTATCATACAATTTTTTTTCTTTCACATCCTTGCAAGTACTCTCAGCCATGCAACACTGCCTAGCAAACCATTAAACCTTAAATAATTTTCCTTTTCCAAGCAGGAGCTCACACATACACACATCTACACTCTCTAAAGATCCAACAGCACTCTCAACAGAAAACCAAGCTGAAACCTTGGTAACACCAGTTCAACTTCTCACATCTGTGGAGTGACGATGTTCCCAAATTGACTTTATTTGAAAGTATCAAAGTTCCAAATGCAAGCAGTGTCTCACTTCCGGTTCACCACACAATTGTAGGACCCCTAGGGACCCCTGAAGAAGACTTTTTGTCGAAACGCGGACCGTGTTCGTCCTGTATCCCTAACGGACTAGGTCCTTTAAGGCTCTTATGTGGATGATTTACTTTTGTGGATGGAATTATTTTGTGTGGATGATTTGGGAACATCGTCACTCCACAGAGTTTTTTTTGTTTTCTCTGGATTTTCTTCTTTGTGGATATTTTGGGGTCAATTCCTTTTGTTTTCAGCTTCTCACATCTGACACATTATAGAGAATCAGCATGGGTGGCACAAAAGTTTCAGTCGATGGAACCTCTATTTACAATGTTCCAGGTTCCATTTTTCCCCATGGAGGGGGAACATTTTGGGGACAATTTGATCAATTAAAAACCCCCAAAACTTCCCAGTTGGCAAGATAATCAAGCAGATCTCTCATGATGGTCCTGTGCTTTTAAATTTTAAAATTGCACATTCACATGGATGCCAGGTGTTTTTCTCACAAAAATATAATTTTAAAATTATTCAATTACATAAATGGTTCAAAAACCATCTTAACTTAATTCAAGAAGGCTCTTCAGGTGACCCCCAACCATTGGAACCGTTTAAGTTGATTTCCAACATCCCAAAACTTTCAATGACAAAAATATGATTTCTCTGGAAGTCTGGGCTGGATACTTCAAAATTTGAGGCCCAGGCTTCATTTATGGCCTACTTGAGGTTAGTTTGCGTACTGAGCATGTGTGAACTCTTGCATATGCTCAACCGCGAATCAACTCTAGGTTGCTGCATCCCCGGTCTTTCCTGCTTGTTCCTCCCCACTGGCCTTAACTCGCAGCTGGGTACTGACGCGAACAGTCACGTCTGCCGCAGCTTTGCCCCCAGGAACCACTGGAACAGCCCTAAAAATCAAGACAGCCACCACAAAGCCCAGAAAATTCCCCCAAAACAACAGAAGTTGCTCAAAAACACAGGAGCAACCCCGGGGAGATAAAACTTTTAATTTTTACACCCCATTTACAGTAGTCTCATAGAACTATCACTAAGGGTCATATTTCTTTGTAAGGGCAAAAATCTGGGATTATTTTACTGTGCTTTTGGGGTCCTAGGTATATCACTGCAAGTCACAATAAGGTATTTGCATATTTTGCATCTCATTATTACCTAACTCATGGTGACTTAAATATCACTATAGTATTTAATTCTAAGCAGTGATTAGGTCCATTTAAATGACTTAAGGCTCTAATGCTGTTTGATGAATACATATCACCTTCACCACCATCATGGTAGTTCCATCTCCCGTACAGCCCAGATTTCTATTTTGAACCTTGATGTCTCCTGCATTATTCATTTTACATCACATGATGTGATAAATTCTGTATAAAATGCCTAAAGTTAGGTGCAGGAATGCTACGCTCTAGGCACACATTCTGTATGGGCAATTATGCACATAATTGCTGTTCTAGAATACTAGAACAGGTCAGCATTTATGTGCTGCTTATACTATGGTGTAAATAAATACCCATGACTAAATGTTGCAGTTGCCTGCATAACTGACATGATTCTAGAGGTTTAGGGGCCCATAAACAAAAAACATAGATGTCCAAAATGCATCCTAAATCAGCACTCGGACATCCTAATTGCCTAATCTTCTTTCTGTATGTCTAGTGAGGTGTTACAGCCTCTGTACGTTCAGAGCAAGAGATGGATGTGGTGGAAGTATGGTATGGGTGGGCTTTGGTCGGTCTCAAGGATGGGTTAGACATGGATGTCTTGCAGTGATAATCAAACATTTTTCAAGACATCCTGGACAGAACTTGTTTTCTACCTTTTTATAGTTCACAATTAAACTTTTAATTATTGTCTTGCATACAAAGAACCAAAAGGCACATCACAATACATGACCATAATAGCAAAATGACCAAGCATGTTAAAATAACTATTTCACTTAGCAATCTGCAAGGATAATTTCACCATGTCATACAAGATAATCCTCAAAAATTAACGGGTGTAGATATAAGACCTTCTTAGATAGGACCCTAGCATTTCAAGCTAGTAGGCAACAATCTTGGTTAGGTAAATGTATTCAGCAGGCTATGTTATCCTATTGCAGTTTTCGGAAATGAATTAAGACCACTTTGTTCAATAAGTTTATTACTTAGTGAGTTTTATTATTGAAATTCTATTTTACAAATATTTGCATTTTTTACTGTATTATTGTATTTCGCTGAATGTCCAGCTCTTTTTAGTGTAAACTGCCTAGAACTTTTGGTTATGGCGGTATAAAAGAATAAAGCTATTATTACTCCTAATGAAAATCCAGAGTGAAAACTTTAAATTGAAAGCAAAAGTAGAAACAGGCAGAAAAACTGTCCAAGCTAACTTTTCATACTGTTTCTGAGAACTGTATCATGATAGTTTTTAAATATGTATAACATGGAAAGTAGAACTCGTTTGGCAAATATTTCCCTGTACTTCTTGTACTACTTTAAAGCTGGCACATGACTGCAACTTGTTTGGAAAAATGAAAGGTGAGTTGAAAAATGCACCTTTTCCATTTTCATCTATAATTGAATTCTCTCTTGACCCCCTTATTCCCTATGGCTGTATTTCACGTTTTGATGATAAGAAATAGAATTTTTTATTTGGATAATACAATTTTCTCACTTGCCTTCAGCGACCTTCAGCTCAATTTCCTCTCCCTAGAGACCCCGTACATTATAGAATTGAATCAGATTCTTTATTCATAGAAAAAAGTTCCAATTTAATCCGAATATTCAGCATTTTATACTGGTCAGGGTGATGGATGGCATATTGAAATGCCTTTCTTTCAGGTAATCAAATGGTAGAATTCAGTCTCGTATTGAAAAAAATAATGAAGTCTATTCAATATTCTCATAAGGTTCAGAAATGCACATTACCCAGCAGAACTGGGAGGTTTCTTATTACCTTACCAATAACATCTCCATTGCAAAAAGTCTGTAGTCAAAAATTAAGAATTTATGTAGGTTACATGTAAAATGCAGCATCTGTAAGAAGAAAAAGGGGGTTGGTAGTGTAGCAAAAACTGCTATGGCGAATAAGAACCCAAAACTGTAAAACACATTACACAAATTATATATATCTCTATTAGTTATGGATAGACAAATGTTTTTTAAGTTCAATCTAAATATGAACTTTCAGCAGGTTAACTGACATGTAATCTTCTTATGAAGAATGTTAAAAATCAATAAAACCCAGATATGTAGATATTTTTTAAGTTCTTTTAAAAAAAGCCATACTTTTCCTGTTTTGAAAGTTCATATAGTTGAAAGTCTAAATCACTTATTTGTTAAAGAAGGTACCACATTTATTTAAAAAAGCAGCAATAACAAGCAGCCTTGGTTGGCTACTTTGGTGATTTATTTTAACTCAAGGGACTTAAATTCAATCAGTTATAGTACTTGTTGCTACATCATTCTTCTCCAATAGGGATGATATGCACAGTTCAACTTGAATCAGAAATCAAAGACTGGCATAATAAGTATAGCCCATAGGCGGCAGAACAGGGAAGGCCACCAGGGGTCATTACCCTCCCCCCCCCAAATTGGCAGTCACCGGTTGGTGTCCGGCCTCTCACCCGTTTCCTGATGTACTTTAAATCTTTGCAGCAGCCGCTGCACAGCGACAATGAGCAGGCCTGCCCTGTAACCCTTCATTCTACTTCTGGGAGCAGGCCTGATCATTGACGCTGCGCGGTGGCTTTCCCAAAGATTTAAATTACAACGCCGGGAGGAGGTAGGGGTGAAGTCAGGAGCTGCTGACAGGCAATGCCGCAGAATTCCATTGGGGCTAGGGCGGAGCTCCTGGGCCCCCCCCCCCCAACCAAACAGTGTTCCACTGCCTATAGTGTAACCTATCTAGCAAACACTGAGGCCCAGATTCTATAAACGGCGCCTTAAGTTAGGTGCCTAACTTAAGTTGAAAACACTGTTAAAACAAGCCTTTAAAAGAGAAAATGTAGATGCCTACCGGCGTCTAAAAAAATGGCACCAAAATCACACCTCTGGAGGTGCTTTACGACATCTAACGCCACTGTAGGCGTGGCTAACGTCAGAAATTGTGTTAGGTGTCATAAAGCATTGCTGGAGGCACGATTCACATGAAAGGTAGGAGTTAGAAATGTAGGCCTTGAAAACCCTGTCCTACATTTCCAGTGCCTACCTTTCCCAAGGTACCATTATATAAACAGCACTGTTGCATGATAGACAAGTGATCAGCAGCCATTTTTAAGCTGCCTGCCATCGCCGGCGCTGTATATAGAATCCAGGACTGATTTACTAATCATTTTTAAGATTTTTTTTTCCCTGACAAGGGAGTGGTATTACTTGGAAGTTTATTAGTCTGCTTTGAAGATGTTAATGTATTAAAATATATAGAATTGTACAAAGGCTGCATGAGGCACTCACAGTGTAATTTTATTCTATAAAGGAATGTAGGCACCTATATTCCCATATAGAATACTAGTGTAGCTGGGTATATACATGCCTAAAAGTCAGATGTGAGTGTTGCTATCTAACTTCTGCTATACAGATACAGCTCTCTGCATAGTCCTCAGGTTTTTGTACTGAAGCAAGGACATTTCTAAGTTACTGGCCATTGTAAGAGTTTCCTGTTCAGCCAACCCCTAATTCCTTAACCTTGATGTCACCAGTCAGTTCTTTAATAATGAAGCAAACAACTAACAGTCAGATGTTAGTTCAATGTACATTCCTTCTCACTCCACTAACATATCACGTCTATGCAAGGAGTGTCCACACTGTGGAGATGACACCGTTCTCCAGACTTAGAAGTAATCTAAGCTGTCTTTGATTGTCAGAATTAAAGGGGTGAAAAACCTGGTGGGAGAATACCACTCTAAGGCTCTCACTCTAGCACAGGGATGTCCACACTTTTTGGGCTTGCGAGCTACTTTTAAAATGCCCAATTCAAAATGATCTACCAACAATAAAAATTTTAAAAACATAAAGCACACTGTACACAGAGAAAATGTTAATTATCATTTATATTCTGGGGTTTTTTCAAAGAGGTCAAGGCAGATGACTTTATGCAATATCACCTCAGTAACAACTATACAAAAATAGACAAATATATCCCCTATCTTTTTACTAAACCGCGATAACGGTTTTTAGCGCAGGGAGCTGCACTGAATGTCCTACGCTGCTCTCGATGCTCATAGGCTTCCTGTGCTAAAACCCGCTATTGTGGTTTAGTAACAGGGGCCATAGTGCAAAATATAGACAGCAGATATAAATTCTCAAAATGGACACATTTTGATCACTAAATTGAAAATAAAATCATTATACCTACCTTTGTTGTCTGGTGATTTCATGAGTCTTCTTCTCACTGTGCATCCAATATTTCTTCCCTTCTTTCAGCCTCATGTATGCTTCCTCTCTTCCAGACATCATTCCCTCTCCCAACTTTTTCTTTCTGTCTCCCTGCCCCTTCCCCTTTCTTTCTGTCTCCCTGCCCCTTCCCCTTTCTTTCTGTCTGTCTTTCTCTCTCCATGCCCCCTTTCTTTCTATCTCCTCTTTTTTTTTTTCTTTCTTTCTTTCTGTTTCCCTTCTTTATTTCTGTCTCCCTGTCCCCCCTTTCTTTCTGTTTCCCTTCTTTCTGTCTCCCTGTCCCACCTTTCTTTCTTTGTCTTTCTTTCTCCCTGCCCTCTCCCACCCACTGCCGCCGCCATTGGGGAACAGGCCCCCAAGCTGGCCACCTCCGGGTTGTGAGCTCTCCCTACTTCCCGACGCGGTAAACAGAAGCGCCGAGACAACATGCCTTCCCCCCTCCCTCCCCCCCACATCAATTCTGACGTTGTAGAGGAAGTTCCGAGCCAGCCAGGCAGTGATTGGCTGGCCCGGAACTTGCTCTCCGACGTCAGAATTGACATCGAGGGGGGAGGGAAAGCTGGTTGGCCCGGCGCTTCTGTTTACCGTGTCAGGAAACAGGTAGAATGCGAAGGCAGTGTGAGTCTATCAAGGAGCCTGGATCCTTTTGGGCACCCCTGCTCTAGCATGTGCTTAGCAAATATGGCCACTTCTCTCCTCTGACTGAAGAAGGAGGCGGGACCATGCTCTTTGGAAGCAGCCCTGACTACTGGAAGCACAGCTATCTGGGTAGTTGAGTCCACAGAGCACCCATAACTACTACACATTTAAACAAAATTAACTGAGCAAATGCCCACATAACATGGGGCATAACAGTGAGCAGTTATGCCAGTTATAGAACTGTTTACTTGAGCTGAGGGTAAGCTAATATACCTCTTCCTGCATAGGTTTTTCATACAGTTGATCTTTGCATTCCAAATTATAGATATATAATAGCTCAGATATTTAAATTAAACATGAAGATAGATTTTGATGAGTGCAGTGTAATATGAAAATGAGAGAGTTATACATGTGCATCATGGAAGGAGCTTGCATTTAAACTGCATGTCACTTTAACATTAGGTGTTTTGTCTTTACAGTCGGCAGTATATAAGTTAACTCACCAAGAAGAGGGTGAGTAGAAATTTCATTACTTTTTATGCCGAGTCTATTAACAACATATATCATTTTGTATCCGTGCATATTAGTAGCCCTATATATCTTAAGTTATCAATTGCACATTCATGCACATTTTTTTAATTAACAGTGCAACAACTTTATTTTATTTTAAAGCAGAGAGGGCTGTTACTACCTTAATAGTCTACCATAAGTAATCTATGTTAATATCAGTATTGGTTTGTATTACTCGCTGCCTTTTTATATCACGTTTTGTGCTTAAGACACTGTTCAGGTACAACATAGTTAGACGTGACTCCATACACTTAATTAATTAGTTTTTTTCCCGCATATAAGGATATGAGTAGGTAAGTAAGGAGATGATAACTATATGTCCACACAGTTTTTATTTGTTCAGTGCACACTGGTGTGCAGATGTTTAAAGTTTTCTTCATATATCAAAGTGTTTTTCTGACTGATGTTTTGAGCTATAATATGCTTATATTCAAAATGTTCATGAAGGGTGTGTGCATTCAGATTATAAATACTTATTTAAATATTTGTCGAATCACTATATATTATTATCTTTTTAATTATCAGTTTAATGTTTCTTTGTAGTGTATGCTGAATGAAATAAATGGAGACTCGAGTGAGTGTTCAAAGAAAAATCCTCAGATTGACATAAAGTTTAGAGCACTCACAATTGTGGATAATGCACAGTGTATGTTAAAATAGAGGGAAAAGACCTCAAAATACCCCAGGAATCCAATCAATAGATTGAAATCGTTTGGGGGTTAAGCTATCATCATAGGTCAAAACCTCTGTTAAAAATTTTAATTTAATTCATTCATTCAAATATTACTGAATTTAAATTTGTATATTAACAATTCTATCGTTGTATATCTATTTCTCTCCTACTGAAATGAGCAATCGAGAGCTGGCAACCATGGACTTAACAATTTAGAGACTTTGGGCAACGATTAACTAACACTGACAAATCAGCAATCTTTATCATTTCCCTTGAAGAAGCCCGTTGGTGTGAAACGGATTGGGTCTTCGTCGGGATATAAAAGATAAGTGCTTGATGACAATTTTTATAAAGCCAGAAGTAATATCATTGTGGTTAAGCCCATGGTTGCCAGCTCTCAATTGCTCATTTCAGTAGGAGAGAAATAGATATACAACTATAAAATTGTTAATATACAAATTTAAATTCAGTAATATTTGAATGAATGAATGAATTAAATTAAAATTTTTAACAGAGGTTTTGACCTATGATGATACCTTAACCTCCAAATGGTTTCAATCTATTGATTGGATTCCTGGGGTATTTTGAGGTCTTTTCCCTCTATTTTAACATACACTATGCATTATACACAATTGTGAGTGCTCTAAACTTTATATTAATCTTTGTAGTGTATGACAATTATACTCCTCAGAGATTAGGCTTCCTTTTTTCATGTTAGGGTCTGATTCTCCACATTTATGTTTTTAAATGAATTGATCTCACTGTTTCTTTCTTCTTTCTTTATCTCACCTTGTAAAAAGCCCAGCATGTTCAAGCGTAGTGACTGTAGCTCTTTTTGAACTTTGTGCTGCCTCAAGCTTTAACCTCACACTGAGGACATACTTCATCATTATTATATTATTCTGGTGTTAGTTTTATATTTGGGTTCCTCCCCTTCACCTTTTGGCAAATACTGCTCAGTTTGTGACTTTCAAGAATATTTTGCAGTTGTTAGGGTTTTTTTTTCTGTTTTTGCTTGCTGAATTCTGAGAGACATATTGCATAGGCATTCATGTGCCTGTTGGTTGCCCTGGTAACCAGGATAAACATTCTGGTGACTGCTGTTACCTGGGTGTATCAGTTAGAAGATAGCTTAGGATAAGATAGGATGCTGCTGAGGAAGTTGACATTGGTGGAGAAATATTATTGGTAAAGAGGAAGAAATAGTGGCTGTACTAATAGTATATAGGCTAAGCTACAGGATAGCCTATGCCTCGGAGTGGGCTTTGAGGAAAAGCCAGAAATTTAAGAAAGGTTTCTTTTTCTTTTTGCCCTTTTTTCTACAATTTATTTGATGAAGTTGAACAGCGGCATTGTTTAAAGCTAAAGTTAGAGCAGGCAGGGAAGGTAGGGCCGAGCCTTGAGCTAAGGGAGGCCTGTTAGTTGTGGGGTGTAAAGAGTCTTGATGTTAGAGGTGAATTATAAGTTTCTTCCACAGCCTTCAAAACACCACGATCCAGAATTCAGACTTGAGGAGTCAAGGGTTCCAGTAGTACCTGCAACCAGAAGCAAGCCGGCCAACGCACAGGAGATAAGTTTTTTTGTTTGTGTGCATACAGCTTTTGGGACATTTGATTTTCCTTTTTACTTGGGTAATCAAAGTACCGGTTTTAGACTGGAATTGATAATGCCTACATGTGATTTTAAACATTGAACAATTTGAATTAGAATGTTTTTAAGACATTTTTAATTAGTAATTACCAATTGTTTTTTAACTATATTTATTCTAGTTTTGTAAACCGGAACATCCCAAAACCACACAACCCAAGGAGTATATTTGTATGCAATAGGGATGAAATGAAGATGAAGGAGAGAAACATTAGAACTTCAATTGGATTGGGATCATGGGGCCTCTTATAGCACACAGCTATTTCAGTACCCACTTCACCAGTCTCAAATTTGTTTAATCATTTGTTTCTCCTCCCCACCCTCCCCTGTCTTCACAAAACTTTAACAAATACAGTATCAAATATCCACTTGAACCATAATTGACGCTAAAATAGCAGTAAGCAATGTGTGAGACTTAACTGTCCAGTTAGGACTTGAGCGATGCTCAAATTACTCTCCCGATGCCAGGGTACAGCTACTATTCTGACCCTTTCTAAGCGTTTCGGTCAATGGACCTCCATTAGGGGATTCACCTGCCCACATGTCTGCAAAACAACAAACAATCTACCCATAAATATATACAGGCATACAAAACTCTCCTACGTATACCTAAGACCCAACACCCATGTGCACTCACATATTAAACAGCGTCTTGTTCAAGAAAAGAGTTAGGGCTCCAGCGCTGCTCAAATTACTCTCCCGATGCCAGGGTACATATTAGATGGCATCTCGCTCAAGAAAAGGATTATCCTTTTCTTGAGCGAGACACAGTCTAATATGTGAGTGGACATGGGTGTTGGGTGTTGGGTCTTAGGTATTCGGGAGAGAGTTTTGTATGCTAGTATATATTTATGGGGTTTTTGATATATGTTCAGTAGATTGTTTGTTGTTTGTAGACATGTGGACAGGTGAATCCCCCGATGCAGGTCCAATTATTTTTCCTTGATGTGACAGTTCTACTCCATTTAGAACGTCACTTTACTTCTCATCTTGGAAAGCTGATCCAGCATTCTATGCACTAACACTGTTCTATTGTTCCTCTCATTGTCATCCTTATGGAACATTGACCATGACACAGAGGGCTCCTTTTACGAAGGCAGGGCCTTAACATGCGTAAAAGCTTGCGCTAAAATGCCACGCACGCTAGCCGCTACCTCCTCCTCTTGAGCAGGTGGTAGTTTTTTGGGTAGCGTGCACTATAGCGCGCGCTAATCCAATGCGTGCATAAAAAACGCTAGCGCACCTTCGTAAAAGGAGCCCAGAATGTTATCAATCCAGTGATCTAGGGTGCTACTTATAATATCTCTCATGAATGAGCTTTGTTATGCTACAAGAATTTATACTCATGTTTCATTTTTGCAAGCATACATTTGAATAATTTACTCGTCACTTCATAAAAAATGTAAGTACTTAAGATCTGTGTTCAAAAGCTTCATCCTTTGATATCTTTAGGAATAGGGCTTGCTGTGTAGTCTCTTTGTTATGCCCCTTATATGATGATTCTGTTATCAAATTCAATGTAATAATCTCCCTCCATCTGTCTCTAGTTTCCCTTTCTGTGCTTTAACTATCATATTTCCCCATGCTCTCCTTTCTAAAGTCTTTTTCTGTTTCTTAAGCTTTCCAAGCTGCTTCAATATTCTCAATCTAGCATAATTTTCACATTAATTTTTAAAGTTAGTTTAGAGATAAACAAAGTAATAAAACAATTTGTTGTTCAATACTGCATTTTGACATTTTGAATTGCTTCTGTACTGAGTAGTTTTATCTTTTAACCGAAGATCTATTAACTGGAGACTTACATTATCCATAAAATTCCAGATCCCTTTTCATTTTGGAAGAGGCAGACCTGCTGGCAGGAGGGAGTGGGCATCCCTCTTGCCAGCCATCTCCTAAAGGTACGAGGGTTCAGGAGGTGTCATGGAGGATGTTGGGGTGTGAGGGAGTGTTGGGGGGGTGTTGGGGAGTGCTGGGTGGGTGTTGAAGAGTGTCAGGTGGGTGTTGGGGAGTTTCAGGGAGTGTTAGGAAGTGTTGGGTGGGTGTTGGAAGTGTCAGGGGTTCGGGGGATTGACGGAACTGGCGCCAGGAGGGGGTGGGCATCCATGTATAGAATTGTTCTCTTTGCCTTTCCCCTAAGTCAAGGAGTTCAAGACATGAAAGGCTTTGTTTTCCTTTACCATTGAAATGACTATTATAAAGAACAAAATGACAGAACATATACATAAGCATGGATTAATGAGAAAAGTCCAATATGGATTTAGTCAAGGGAAATCTTGCCTCACCACTCTACTGCATTTCTTTGAAGAGGTGAATGAATATGTGGCTAAAGGTGAGCCGGTTGATAATGTGTATTTGGATTTTCAAAAGGCATTTGACAAAGTACCTCATGAAAGATTTCTGAGGAAATTAGAGATTCATGGGACAGAAGGTGATGTCCTATTATGGAGTAAGAACTGGTTGAAAGTCATAAAACAGAGAGTATTGTTGCGGCGGCGGGTGGGAGGGGTGCCGGATCGCGGCTGGGAGGGTGCCGGATCGCGGGGGGGGGGAGGGTGCCGGATTGCGAGGGGGGGGGGGGCGCTCATATATCAAAGCATGCTCGGTTTCTGAGGCGCCGATTTTGCAAATGTTTTGCTCGTCTTGTAAAACACTCACAAACCGGTGCACTCATAAACCGAGGTACCACTGTACTAAAGTTTTTGTGTATAAACAGGATATCTCACATGTGCCTCAACGAAAACTCATGAAAAAATAGTGAAGTGAATAATTGCAAAAATCACACAAGAATAATAAATTAAAGCCCCCCCTACCAAATCCAAAAGAAAATCAACTCAGACTTAGCTTGGATTGAGAGTGAACAATTTCCTCCGATAGAAAAAAAGGTCCAGGGAATAACTGATTCAAAATTCCCTTCAGGCGGGGTTCAACCAAGCCCAGTTTCAGTGGCAAGACGTCCCATCATCAGGAACCCATCAGAATTGAAGAGCTGTAATCATCAAGAACCACACGGGTGAGCAATCCAAGCTGACTGGGAGGAGGGCGGAGATTGGATTGCTCACCCGTATGGTTCTTGATGATTATAGCTCTTCAATTCTGATGGGCTCCTGATGAAGGGACGTCTTGTCACCGAAACCGGGGTTGGTTGAACCCCGCCTGAAGGGAATTTTGGAATCAGTTATTCCCTGGACCTTTTTTCTATCGGAGGAAACGGTTCACTCTCAATCCAAGCTAAGTCTGAGTTGATTTTCTTTTAGAGTTGGCTGGGGGGTTCTCAGAGTGGTATTTTGGCTTTAATTTATTATTCTTGTGTGATTTTTGCAATTATTCACTTCACTATTTTTTCACGAGTTTTCGTTGAGGCACACGTGAGATATCCAATGATGGTGTGCAGGTAAGGGCTTGTTGTCTTTGCCTTGTTGCGTTAAGCGCTGGAGATGTTCATCCCCTCGATCCTTCACACTGAAGATATCCCGTTTATACACAACTTTCGTATATTTATAATTGAGGGCTGGTTGCCTTGCGTTCACACATTTTATCGCCTCAATACCACTCTCAGAACTTTTCGACTTTTTACTGCCTTCTAGTTTGTATCTTTTATAAGTTCCTCTGGCAGTTCCTTTTTGGAGTTCTTTTTTGTTTTGTGACATATGTGATAACAGCACAATCTGCTTTCTCAATTGCAGCAGCTAAAATGTGGAATAGGTTGCCAGGTATTATCTAATATAATAAAATGGTAGGACGCGCATGCGCACTAAAAAAATCGTGTTCCCTGAGCTGTCGCGTTTTTTTTAGTGTGTATGCGCGGGTTGTACGTCACCAATGTTCCTCCTCCACCATGCAACCCAAGCCATGTCCTCCGCCGGCCTCGAGCTACTGGGGGCCGGCGGTGCGATCCGCCCGGCCGGTACTGAGGCCCCGCCTCCCGCTTTCGCCCTACACGGCGACGCCAGATCCGGCACCACGAAACGGCCCTCACATCCGCGAACATGCTTGCCATGGAAACAGAGGGGATCAGGAGCTAAACATCGATTTTAAAAAACAAACAAACAACAGTGCACAACGACAGAGACACACAGACACTCACAGAAGGACAGGGGGCTAAAGAGACAGATTTAAAAAAATAACAAAACACTATGGAGAAAGAGAGACACAGGTAAGGAATGCTGCTGGGCAGGGGGAGCAGGGAAGAGGGTCAGGGGGAGAAAAGAAGGAGTGCTGCTGGACAGACAGAGCAGGGAAGAGGAACAGGGGAGCAGGGAAGAGGAACGGGGGAGCAGGTAAGAAGTGCTGCTGGACAGGGGTAGCAGGGAATAATGACTGCGGAGCAGGTAAGAAGCTGGACAGGGGGAGCAGGGAAGAGGGACAGGGGGAGCAGGTAAGGAGTGCTGCTGGACAGGGGTAGGTAAAAGGAAGGGAGAAGGCCTACTGCTGGACAGGTGGAACAGGCAAGGGGTGATGGTTGACAGCCAAGGAAAGAGAGAGACAGAAAGCGGTCAAGAGGAGAGAGAGAAAAAGAAATAAAGACACACACATCTATTCTAGCACCCGTTAATGTAACGGGCTTAAATACTAGTGCAGTTATATAAGAACTATGACCAGTTTCATAAGGCACTTAAAACATATTTATTTGTGTAGGTATTTATGTGTTAATTTATTGTTCATACAGAAGAGAAATATATGAATATGAGGAAACAAATGAAATAATAGTGGAATAGTTGTATTTTTTCCTCTTTTAAGAATGTGATGTTTGTGATTGACATTGATTTTATGTATTTTTTTTTTAGAGGAATTGATTTTATGTATGTTTTTTTAATGTAACTTGCGTGGAGGGGCATAATAAAAAAAAAAACATCTAAGTCCCCATTTGGCCTAGGCCCTAGACGCTGAAAGTAGAAGCAGGGAAAATGTCCATTCTCAAAAAAAAAAACATCCAAAAGGAGGTCTTTTTTAATAATGGCCTGCCTCTACGTTCAGCTGTTTAAACGCCCAGATCACCACTACGTCTACACTGACAACATATAATCAACAAAAAAAAGGCCTAAGTCCCAAACACCCAATACAAGAGCTTTTAGGCGAAGGAGGGGCCAGTCCTGCGCCTAAAAGCTGGATTCTGTAACCGGTGTCTGTCAAAAAGAAAACCGGTTACAGAATCCACCCCCTCCCCCTGCAACGATCGCGGCAGGAGAGGTAGCCTCACCCCAAAGTTTGGGGGGTAAGGGTGGCCGTTCGCTGTCATGGCAGAAGAGATGAGCCATCTCTCCTGCCGCGATGGTTGCGGTGGAGGATGAGCAGTTTGCCAGCGCTGCTGAGCTGATCGCAGCAGCCGCGATTAGCTTAGTGGTCCCTTTTTCAGCACTTATACCTGTTTTGACTTGGTCTAAGTCAAAACTTATAAGTGCTGAATAGGCAGCTTGTTTTTGGTTTTGGTTACACCTGCTGTACGACTTTGTCTAGGTCGGCCCACCTCCCGCCCTTTCCCCTCCTCTAAAATTGCCTCTTTTTGCTCTATGCATTTAGAGGCCGGGGAAAGGTCCAGCTTTGATTATGGGTACTTGGACGATCAGGTTTTTTGATCGTCCAAGTATTCATTTAGGCCACTTTTTAGATGTTTTTTTTTTCTTTGATTATGAGCCCCATAGGTTTTAAGTGGGTGATACATTTTTAAAATAAATTAATTAATTAAAATGAAGCCCTCATATACTAAACTGTGATAGAGAATTTTACTGCTGCCCAGGGCGCTAAATGCTCTAACGCTCATAAGAGTACTTTTTTTTTATTTTTTTACAAATTTATAGCTGATTTAATATTATCCCCTCCTTCTATAAAACCGTCGTGAATTTTTTAGCGCCAGCCACAGCGGTAACAGCTCCGATGCTCATAAAAATTCTGTGAGCATAGGAGCTGTTATCATCGTGGTTAGCATTAAAAATTATGCTACAGTTTTGTAAAAGGGGGGTATATGTGACGTCTGTGATTACCCCCCAATGTAGAAGGACACAATTATGTCATTGGAACACGGATATACAACCATGCTAAAATTATGACTTTTTAAAAGAATCTAAGTTGATGAACTACTAAAAAATTACAAAAACACACTTTTCTTCTAATTAGAAGGTGCTTTTTCAGATGCAACCCTTTTGTTTTTAATTTGGTTGATTTTGAAAATTTACAGCATTTTTATAATTCAGAATGGCATTTTTAACAAAGTTTAATCAGTTTTAAGCATAGTATAGCTGTTCTCTAAGCCAGTTTCAGCTACTGCATATGACAAATGATTTACTAAAACATTTTAAATGATCTGTTTTAGCAAGGAATAAAACCAAGTGACCTCTGATCCCTCTTGCACACATATGAAAACAGTATTAGGAACAGTCCTGGCAATTTCACTGCAGGCAGTTTACTACATAAACTGGAGCTGTGTTTGTGAGAAAACATTTGGTGAGTAGAATTTCAATTATTTTTAAATTTACTCAGCTGGGTATTTAAAAGCACATTATTTTATTTTACATTCTGTTTGATCAGACAAATCTGTTCAATTTCTTTGACTGGGTGACCAGAGAAATGGGTAGAGGGAGTGCGCTAGATGTGGCGCATTTAGATTTTAGCAAAGCCTTTGACAGTGTACCACACAGATCTAATAAATAAACTGAGTGCTCTTGAGGTGGACCTCAAAGTGACGGGCTAAGTCAGGAACTGGTTAAGTGGAAGATGACAGAGAGTAGTGGTCAATGGAGATCGCTCTGAAGAAAAGGATGTTACTAATGGTATGCCTCAAGATTCTGATGGGTGCATTGGAAGAGGTATGACCAGTAGGAAAAAGGAGGTATTGACGCCCTGTATAAGACTCTGGTGAGACCTCTTTTAGAATATTCTGTACAATTCTGGAGACCACCTTCAAAAAGATATACACAGGATGGAGTCGGTCTAGAGGAAGGCTATTAAAATGGTGTGTTCTTCGTCATAAAGCATATGAGGACAGACTTAAAGATCTCAATATGTATACTTTAGAGGAAAGGCGGGAGAGGGGAGATATGAAAGAGACGTTTAAATACCTACTTGGCGTAAATGCGCATGAGTTGAGTCTCTTTCAATTGAAAGGAAGCTCTGGAATGAGAGGACATAGGTGACATTAAGAGGTGATAGGCTCTAGAGTAATCTAAGGAAATACTTTTTTACAGAAAGGGTGGTAGATGTGTGGAATAGTCTCCTGAAAGAGGTGGTGGACACAGAGACTGTGTCTGAATTCAAGAAGGTGTTTGTTAGGCCCGTAGGATCTCTTAGAGAAAGAGATAATGATTATTGTGGATAGGCAGACTTTTTACGGCCATTTGGCCTTTATCTGCCATTATGTTTCTATGTTTATTTATTTGTCTGTTGTTAATAGTTATCATCAGGCAGGTTTATGCTTGGATGTAAGTTTTAATTCACTGCTGTAACATCCCTGGATGGTAATGTGAAGCCTTTTGTAAAATCAAGCTTCAACTTGGGCATTTTGGCTTATTTTCAAAAGATTCTATAGTGATTCTGTGAGGTCCCTTGTGGTATGATGACCTATACTTACAATGAGGGGCATAGTAAAAAAAAAGTCTAAGTTTGTTTTGGACCTAAGACGCTAGTCACCCAAAGTTGGCAGTGTCCAAAGTTCATTCTCGAAAAATACATCCAACTTTTCTTTTTTATGAGAATTGTCTGCTTATATGTCCAGCCGTTTAATTGTCCAGACTGCCAAGAAGTCTGTCTTTACACCGCATTCTCATCCAAAAAATTGCCCAAGTCCCTAACGCCTAGAAAAATACCTTTTGGATGTGGGAGGGGTCAGAAAAGTGATGGATTGGACACCCAGACATGGCAACAGAGTAATGGGGCACCTTACAGAGCACTGCTGTGAACTTCACAAAAAGGGTACCACATAAACATCTCACCACAACTCCCTTGCAGGTCATGGTGAGCCCCCCAAAACCTACTATACCCACCTGTCTACCACCCCATTATCCCTTATGGCTGTAGGTGGCACCTATATGGCAGTACAATAAGGTTTTGGAGTTTTTTGGTGGACTCACATTTTTCACCAAGAATGCAGTGTTTAGAGTGGCTTATGGGCCTTGGGCCTCCTCTCTATGGTTTACTAGCCAAACCCCCCAGACTACTTAAGCCACTTCTGTGCAGTTCTACTAGGCTTTCCTATGCCAGGAGCTGATGTTCTGGAGGCAGGTATGTATGTTTTTATTCCAATTTGTATGGCGTTATGAGGGGGGGTGGAGGTGTCATTGATCACTGAGGGAGTGTGTGGGGGTCTGTACTTTGTCCCTGCAGTGGTTATCTGGTCACTTTGGATACCTTTTGGGCACTTATACCTGTTTTTAGATCACCTATGTCACAACGTATACGGTAAGTTACGTCTAGGCAGTCTCGTCAAACTTGCGATTATTGTTGCAGGATGACTTAAGCTTGGTCAGCCCACATCCCACCCACCTCCTACCTATCTCTCATCTTACCCAGTCCTCAAAAAAATGCCCCTTTATGCTCTGGACGCACAGCAGCAGTCAAAACGCCTAAGATGCCTCTTGATACATCTAAAAACCCGTTTCGATTATTGACACATGGACAACCTCTTTTAGGTCATCCAAGTGCCAATTTAGGTGGGTTTTTAGACGTATTTTCATTTTGATTATGTACCTCAATGTGTTTTATATTTATCTTGCAGTTTACTCTATACTTAACCTCTGATGCAGCCCTTTTAAACACTGTTTTATTTATTTATTCTTTCATCCACTTGTAGTGAATACATTTAGTTGAGCTTTATTATGCAGGTCCACTTCATCTATTGTTCCAGATCTTGTAGATCATTTGCCTATTTTTTAATTTTTTATTATTATTTTTTTTTGGGGGGGCAGGAGTAGAATGTACAGTTTCTCCAATGGTGATTTTAGAAATGGAAGAATGGCTAGAAGGGGCTGAAGAAAGATTGTAAGAATGAAGTGGAGGAAGGGGAAATGGAGGGGGGCCTAGTGGAGAGCTCAATATTACGCTTGTGAACAGATGCTATTGAAGAACTGGTGCTCAACATGTGGCATCAGTATGGCAAACTGGAGGCACCCAGTTATAGAATTGGGCAGAAAATAAAATGGGAAAATTGTACACATCAAAGAGCAGGAACAGCAGTATGATTCTATAAACGGTGCTTAAAACATAAGCATAACACCTGTCAATCTACAGTTAGGCACCGTTTATAGAATCACGCCTAGTAGCATCTAAAGTGGGCTTAGGCACCCCTTGTTTATTACAGGGTTTTCTTGGCCTAAATACCAGCACCTAAGTTAGGTGTCTGCCAGCATCTAAGCCTATTCTGTTCCTATTTTCTACATTTTTCCAACACAATGTTTTAAATCTAGTTTTATGCTGCCATCTAGTGTTTCAAGGAAAAAGATTACAGTAATTGCCACTGTGTGAATGGACCAAGGATAAGTCAGATTAAGAAAAAGAGGTAATACCTGCCATGCTTTTACCTGCCTTTTCCTCATCCTTTCCCCATTTGGTGAACAGTTAAAATTCTGTTGTCTATTTGTGAGAGCTTTCATTACCTGATTGTTTTAAATTAGTTGATGACAGAGTATTCCCAAGTGAATTGAATATCAGATAATGACTATTTTTACTGCTGATGTTTTAATGAATTTATATTCCCTCTTTTATGAATGCATAGCACGGGTTCTAGCGCTGGCAGCGGTGGTAACTGCTCTGATGTTCATAGAGCATCAGAGCAGTTACTGCTGCTGCCGGCGCTAAAACCCGTGCTATGCATTCTTAAAAGAGGGAGATAGTTTGTTTTGTTTTTATGTATGTATCATTTGTTACCTGTTTAGGACATAAGTGGAATAGGAAATTTTAGAATAACTAAATGAAATGCCTAATAAACACAAATAGGGTAGCTGACAACACTTCAGCCCAGACTCCTTCTCCCTCCCCACCACCCTCGCACCTTGTCTCATTCTGCATCTTGGCATCTTAGTTTCTAGTCCAAATGGCCATGACCAATTATTTCTTCCAAAAGGAAAATTTGATTGAAAAGGCCACAGCATGGTTACATATACGAGGGTGGTATGAAAGGTTTGGTTAAAAAAAAAAAAAAGCAAGTTAAACAATGTAGTCTTCATTGAGGACTATATACCGTATTTTTACGCATATAACGTGCATACGTGTATAATGCGCCCACGCGTATAGCGTGCGGGAACAAAGCATTTATGTAAAAAAATTTTGTTATAGCGCGCCCATGTGTATACTGCGCATGCTTCTCATTGAACTAGAAACTCCTCCCGCCACCCCCTTTGGACCGCAGATTAAATATTAAAATCTGCCAAATAAAAACTTCTGAATTTTAAAATTTAGTCTGAACTCTATCGTAGCGGGGCAATTTGAGTTCGACCGGGTGAATAGGGGTGCTTACATTCATAAAGTCGGCCCACTGACCAAACCAGTAGAAGGATTAACAAAGACCCGGAATGAATGGAAAGACCGGTCAACTTCGGCCTACAGAACTACGGGCTAAAGGAATAAAAGACTCCCTATTACAATTATTCCCTACACCTTTTACCTCTGTGGGCTATAATTGACGGGTCTTTCTATTCATCCCGGGTCTTTAATTCCTCTATTGGTTTGGTCGGTCGTCCGACTCCATGAATGTAAGACCCCGATTCACCTGGTCGAACTCAAATTGACCCTCCCCAGGAGGGTAAGCCTATAAAAGATCATTAGTGCTGCATGTAGAACCCACATTTTAATTTCGATCTCTTCAGATTAGTATTCTGCGTTTATCTGGTAGAGTTTATCGATTAAATTTAAATTTAAAGTTTTTTCTAAAACACCATAATGCCAGGAATGAGACGAAAGTCATATACAGCGGACTTTAAGCTTAAAGTCGTTGCGAGAGCTGAGGAAATAGGCAACCGGGCAGCAGCGAGAGAGTTCAATGTTGGAGAAGCATCGGTGCGTGAATGTGGAATCAGCAATGTTAAAAAAATGTATAACGTGCTCATGGATATTACGCGCACGGTTATTCCACGGTTTGTAAAATCTTGTATAGCATGCGCGTTATATGCGTAAAAATATGGTACTTACCCCTACCCCCCTTTTACAAAACCACAGAAGTGGTTTTTAGCAAAGGCCAGTGAGCTGAATGCTCTGCATTGCTCACAACGCTCATAGGAACTCTATGAGTGTCAGGAGCAGTACAGAGCATTCAGCGCACCAGCCAGCGCTAAGAAACAATTTAGCAATTTTGTAAAAAGGGGGGGAGGGGATTTAGTCCAAAGAGTTTCTATTTTTTTTTTCATAATGTAGGAAAAATAGTTCACAAAGAAACTGTAAACTTGCTGAACGTGGACGGGGCATTTTCGTTAGGATGTCTAAGTATAATTTGGACGTTTTAGAAAAAAACATCCAGAAATCCAGTAGAGAAAATGTCCATGGATATAATGGATATAAGAAACATGGTATATATGTATGAATAGAAAAGGAAAGGGGGTAAAATTATTGGAAATATGTTGATATGAAATATTAGGGGATATATGTACTATGATGAGATATATTTGTTGTGCATTAATGTATATAATAAAATGAAAAAAGAGTTTGAGGAAGAAAGGGTGGGGGGAGGGATAGGTTAAAGTATGATTAATTGTATTAAGGAAGAGGGATGTCTAAGTATGTATATGTTTGGATAGATTATTTTATTGATATGGGAAGGGATGGGAGGTGGGTGGGGGGGAATTAAAACATGTATAATAATATTGTGTAAGAATGTCAAGTGAGTTATGTGAATTAATTGTAATAATATTGTACACTTGTTGAGAGAAATAAAAAGGAATAAAGATTTTTTTTTTTAAAAAAAAGAAAATGTCCATTTTCAAAACAGCCAGACTTCTATCTTTTATTTTTGAAAATGACCTATGTAGATGTTTTGGTCCTTAGTACGTCTATCTTTTTTGGCCATTTTCAAAAATAAAAACATCCACATGAAAAACGCAAAAAAAAACAAGTTTGGCAGACATACTCAACTACCTTGTCTGATCGCAGCAGGGGAATCCCCATCAACTGAGCCCATTTCGGTGCAGTCCTGCCAGCTCAGCTGATGGTAGATTCCCTTATGAATTGGCAGAGAGAAAAAAAAATTCACTCTCCCTCCCTCTCTCACACCCACTGATCCCTTACACCCCTCCCCCTGATATCTCCCCAACATGTCCAGACCCCAACATTCTCCCCCAATCCCCCAACATTCCTGGACCCCCCAACATCCCCAGACCACCCCAACATCCCCTGTCATCCCCCATACCTTTGGATGAAAAATCAGCAGGAGGGAAGCCCACTCCCTCGTGCCAATAAGGCCACGAGCTCAGAATGATGGGCCCTTTCCCTCCCAATGCATCTTGGGATGCAGTGGGAGGGGCCTAAAGCCCTAATTGGCTCACTTTTCCAAGCTGAAGAGCCCTAACCGCTTTAGCCTTTCCTCATAAGGAAGTTGTCCCATCCTTTTTATCATTTTTGTTACCCTTCTCTGTACCTTTTCTAATTCCACTACAGCGATACGGTGACCAAAACTGCACACAGTTTGCAAGGTGCAGCCGTAACATAGAGTGATAGAAGGTCATTATAACATTTTTATCTTTCTTTTCCATTCCTTTCCTGATAATTCCTAACGTTCTATTTGCTTTCTTAGCCACCACCGCACATTGAGCCAAAGGTTCAATGACACCTTGATCCTTTTCCTGGGCAATGTCTTCTAACATGGAAGCTGGCATCACTTAGCTATAGTTTGGGTTCTTCTTTCCTACATACATCACTTTGGACTTGCTCACATTAAAAGCCATCTGTCATTTTGATGCCCAGAATCACAAGGTCCTCTTGCAATTTTTCATAATCATTGTGCAATTTAACAACTTTGAACAATTTTGAGTCATCAGCAAATTTAATTATCTTACTAGTTATTCCCATCTCTAGATCATTGATAAATATATTAAAAGCAGCGGTCCTGGCACAAACCCCTGGGGAGCCCCACTATTTAACAAATCCCCCCAAAAGCTGTGCAATATAAATGTGAAAACAGATAGAGTTTCTATCTCATTATAATTGGTTACTTTGGGGCTCATAATCAAAAACAAAAAATGCCCCAAAAGTGTCCTAAATCAGTACTTTGACGATCAAAAAGACAGATTGTCCAAGTACCGATAATCAGAGTTGGTTTTAAACGTTTCTAAAACCAGCTTAGGCCTTTCCCTTGCCTCTGAACGCCTAGACTTATACAGGGACATCATCACCTCATTTTCCCTGCTAGCCATTCCTCTCTCTTTATTTTATATATTTAAAAATGTATAGTCTGCATATCCGACAATTCTATGCTGATTACATCATAACACACAAAATAAAATCACAAAAGAATAGTACAGTGGTACCTTGGATTACGAGCATAATCTGTTCCAGGAGCATGCTCGTAATCCAAAATGCTCGTTTATCAAAACGAGTTTCCCCATAGGAAAGAACGTGAACTTGCAGGCCTTGAGCATGCTCAGATGCTCAAGGCCCAGCAGAGGAGAAGGCCGATTTTCAAGAGTGCCCAGATGAGGGTAAGAAGCGGCGGGGGGGTGTCCAATTGTGGCGGGGGGGGGGTGTCAGGTCGTGGCGGGGGGGTTGCCCAATCGTGTCGGGGTGTGTGTGTCGGATCGTGGCGGGGGGGGGTGTCCAATAGTGTCGGGGGGGTCGGATCGTGGCAGGGGGGGTGCCGGTTCGAGGCAGGGGGGGTGCCGGATTGTGGCGGGGGTGCTCGTAAATTAAGCCATGCTCGGTTTCCGAGGTACCGAGTTTGCAAATGTTTTGCTCGTCTTGCAAAACACTCGCAAACCAGTGCACTCGTAAACCGAGGTACCACTGTATATACAATAAAACCAATCTATACATCAAAACAATAAACAGTAAATTACAATTCACTAGAGCTGATAGCAACATGCTCTCTCACTAGGGAAACACACCGGAATCATTAAACAACATACAGTATAAAAGCAGAAATTAACTCACAGAACTACCTAGAACAGGGCTGCCCAAGTCCAGTCTTCAAGATCTACTGGCAGGCCAGGTTTTCAGGATATCCATAATGAATATGCATGAGAGAGATTTGCCTGCACTGCCTTTTTGGTATGCAAACCTCTCTCATGAATGTTCATTGTGGATATCCTGAAAACCTGGCCTGCCAGTAGATCTTGAGAACTGAACTTGGGCAGGCCTGACCTAGAACATCATGAATATTACATTTTCTGACTGATTCCAAGCAAAAATGACAAAATGCACCTGCTCATGTTGCAAAAGTTTGTGCAAACAAAACAATTTTTAACTCCTTCTTGAACTGTAACACACTTGAGGCTTGCCTTAGATTCAAGTGTAACATAGTTCAACAAATTGGCCCCTGCACTGATCCTTTTACTAAGGTGTGCTAACCGATTTAGCGTGCGCTAATCGATTTAGTGCGCGCTAAACACTAACGCATGCATGCTAGTCTATGGACGCGTTAGTGTATAGCACATACTAATTTGATTAGCGTGTGCTAAATCAGTTTGCAATATCCAGATAATATCACTACACTCAAAGGAGACACATCCATGCTCTCTATGTTCTCAAGCATCTTTCTGGTTTTCAATGTCACCTTAAGATCATTACCTAAAGGCACTCCATTGGCTACCAGTTTATTGGAAAATACATTTTAAATGTGTTAGCATAATTTTTAAAATTATGTGTAGGATTTTCTCCCCTTCTGTCTCCATTTCCTATAATTCTTTTTTACCATTGCATTCCAGAAGTGCCCACAAATATAAACTCAGCTTTCCCTCTTTAAAGAATATCAAAATTAAAGCTAATTTCTATCACTCTTTCACTTTTTTATTTGCAAAGATTTGGAATGAGCTTCCATCTGAGATTAGACTTCTCTCTCAACTAGCAACATTTCGTAAAAAGTTAAAAGCTCACCTGTTTCAGAAGTCTTAAAAAAAATATATATATATATATATATGTATAATAAATCTTTTCTGTGATTAATTAATGATCTTTTATCTGCTAATCATGCTTATTTTTATTATGATTCTTAATATTTGTAAACCGAGTCGAGCCAACTAAGAGGGATGAATCGGTATATAAAACCAAAGGATTGGATTGGATTGGACCTGTTCTTTTGTACACAGAAGTAATTTACCTTCTATTCTATACCCCACCCTGAGGTTTTTGCAGCCCAAATGCATGGTCCAGCATTTATTTATTTTTTTAGCATGAAATCTTAGCTGCCAAATTCTAGACCATTCTTCATTAAATTTTTCCTCATGCTAGCCACACCTTTTCTCTTTCTCAGTCAACAGATATAAGAGAAGCTCACATTTGAATTTTGTTTCCCCTCTGGTTAGAGGATGTAAATTCAAAAGACATCATCAACATCTCCTCTCACATCAGGCAGCGTTATGGGGTAAAGATCTAAAACAATTGCTTACGTCTACTACTTATGGGGAATTTAGGAAACGCCTAAAAACATATCTGTTCCTAAAGTACTTAGGCAACTAACCTGCACAATCTCATTCCACAATAACTGATCCCTAGAGCTGTTAATCACTAGCTTTTAACTTTGTTAAATCCACTCAATTTGTAGCATCTTTTAATCAATGTTAACCGGCAGAACATTGTTAAATCTACTCAATCTGTAACATCTTTTAATTATTGTAAACCGCACAGAACTTCACGGTCCTGCGGTATATAAACTGTTATATAATTATTATTATTATTATGATGTACCCTTTTGCAGATTTTGGTGTCTGCAAAGAGGCAAACCTTACCACATAGCTCTTCTACAAAAATGATCCAAGAATCAATCCTTGCAAACCAATCCTTGTTCCCTTCACTTCTCTCTTATCATGATATGTGAGAGAATGAAATTTTACCCATGCAGATTGAAAACTGTGGTGAAGTCTCTGCAACAATCTGTAATGCTTTCTGTTGAGGAGCATTAGTCATTTATAAGGGAGTCCACAAATGCTATTAATATATTAAATTTCTTCGAATTTGATAGCAATATCAGTCTAGTCACATTTGACATAGAATCTATATATAATAATAATAATTTATTTCTTATATACTGCCAAAGCCGTAGTAGTTCGAGGCGGTTTACAACAAAGAAGGACTGGACAATCAGCCAATATAGATACAGTCAGAGAAAATAGGTACAACAAAGAAGGGAAGGACAGTCTGCATAAAGGTTCAAATCATGAATGTCGGTACAATAAAGGGGTACAATCAGTGAATATAGGTATAACAGAGAGGGGGTTGGGAAGTCAGCGAAAATAAGTACAATCAGCAAATGAAGATACAGTTTAAATGGGTAAGCAGGATACAGGGGCGATAAAATGGGGCCATAGGTTGGGCATAGAGGTCTTAGGTTATAAATCGGTTAAATAAATTCGCTTTTAGTAGTTGTTGAAATGATTGGTCTTAAAAATTGTTCTGTGAATATTGATAATGGCTCAAGTAATGAACTGATGGCTGATATAATTGGTCTACCAAGTGGCGATTCTATTGATTTGTGGAATTTTTGGTAAAATATAAATAAAAAATGTGTGCTATATTTTCAGTGATGGGTGGTGAATAAAGTTAAATACTGGTGTTTAAATTTATCCTTATATTCAGCATCACTATCTGCTTAAATAACACCGCTGAATACCCCCCGCCCCCCTCCTTTTACAAAACCGTAGTACAGATTTTAGTGCAGGCCACGGCAGTAAGAGCAACAACACTCATAAGAATTCTATGAGCAGTGGAGCTGTTACTACCACTGCCGGTGCTAAAAACCATGCTATGGTTTTGTAAAAGGGGAGGGGGTATATGTGTAAGTACTAGCAATGAATGCTGGCAATTATGCATTTAAAGTCAGATCTGCTCTTTACAGGGCCAGACTATTTTAAGTTAAGCTTTAGCCTTGTGTCCCTTTCAATTAAATTTCAGGTGCCTTGAGGTCCATTCTAGTAAATTGTAGGCCCCTAGCCTGTTCCTCTTCCCCAATATTGTAATAATTCAACTCAACTCTTCAACAATTCTATAAGAATCCATAATTGGACATGGATAAATGAGTTGTGTGTTTGCTACATGTCAGCAAACGCCAACTTACATTGCATATTTGTTCTGTAATCACATTTTTATTGATGTAACGTTAGCCGGATATTTGCTGCAAATTTAAGATATTTAGCATTGTACTAAAATCATCACAAAGCTATAATGATCAGATTTTGTTTTTTGTTATTTTGAAGATACACATTTGGCCTCCAGGTGGAGCCACTCAACCACTGTAAAATAACCGGTTTGGGTTTTTTTCCCCCCCTATCGCTGTTATTGCAAATGTTGCTAATGTCATATTGGCATCCTTCAAGATCTTCAGCAATTCTTTTATAGGTAACTTGGAAACTTTTAATTTTGCCTCAAAGTGAGCTTCTCATCACTGTATTGTCCAACGTTCTGAATTATTACACCTTCACTTTTTTCTAAAATATCTGATAATAGAAAATCTTATACTTTTTCCACATTCTTAGCTAAATCCCACTGAGGCCTATCTACTTGGGTAATGTAAGCACAGGTAGGTTTTGATTGCCTTTTCATTGCTTGAAGTTCTACAGCAGTAAAGACATTGGTTCATGAGATCTTGCCAGGTACTTGTGACCTGGGTTGGCCACTGTTGGAAACAGGATACTAGGCTTGTTAGACCTTTAGTCTGTCCCAGTATGGCAACTCTCATATTCTTAATTTGTTATTGATCCATCAGCTGCTGTTCTTGTTATTGAACAATCAGCTGTTTGCAGAGTTTTTAGTTTAGATTTTCTGCATCCACTTTTGAAAACTCTTGATGAAAGGGTTTGATTCAGAATAACATAGAAACAGAAACATGATGGAAGATAAAGACCTAAAATGGTCCATCCAGTCTGCCCGTTCACATCATCCACTATCTCCTCCTCTCCCTGTCCCACGCTTTCTTGAATTCAGAATTGCTGGCCACTCTGGTTGCATAACAAACTAGCTGAGCCCTGTAGCCTTTTGGTTGACTGATGCCCAGGAGCTGTGGCATTAAAGGAGCCAATCCAGTATGAATTTCTTTTCCCTTATATTCACCAGTAACAAAATACCCAAATAAGAGCTATGTTTCACACTGCTTCTTATCTTATGCTTATAAATAATTCATCATTTATTATAATATAGCACCATCAAAACCTTTAAAACATATTATAACATTGTTTCATACTAAACAAACCCACAATTATTTTCCTAAACAGTGAAGCCCCCCCCCCCCATCTATCCAACACATAGAAAAAGTTAAAATCCATGAAAAGTTCATCCTTTCAATAAAACACTGTATTTGATGTCTGTGCATGCATGGATGCCCTCCAGACTGGGTCCTGATTCGCCAGTGGAGGAGGGAGTGCTGGAGGAGGAGAGGTGTAGCGAGGAAGAGAAGTGCCGGTGAGCAGTAGAGGTGCCAGATGACTGCCTACAGGATGCACCTCTTGTGCAAGACCCCCATGGACCTCTAGTGCAGCACTTTTGACTTCTGGGTATTCCTCCAATCACTTCCTGTTAACTTTGTAGAAAGCACAAATTGCTAATTCAACATATTAGCTGTGTCTAATGCCGTGCCTCAGAGACCGAGTCATCAAGCAAGATTATTTTGTGCTATTCTTCGGTCGGGATCTCAATCACAGGCATCTGGCATGTGCTAACTGCACTAAATTGTTTTTTGTTTTTTATCTCTTTTTCTTTTAATATAAATCGTTATTGTTTGATTTCTAGTGTACTGTATTTTTGAGTTAAAATGTTGTAAATATTCAAAAAACTTAACGGGGCCACCCGTTTCACCCTGTATGGCTTCTTCAGGGGAAATACTTGACAGTGCCTAGAACACAAAACGATTAATTAGATTATGCTGTATACTTCTTAAAACACAAAACACGTTAGTCATACATCAGGGATTCTAAGGATTTTCTCAATAAATTGAATATGGTGGATGTAAAAGAGGGACCTTTCATGATGGTCACACTGGACGTAACCTCACTTTATACCTCTATTCCGCAACAAGATGCGCTAGAAGTAATCAAAGAAACGCTGGAAGGCCAGCCAAAACCACAAACTGTACCCACTGATTTTATTATTTCTTTAGCAACACTAGCCATGTGCGAAAATTTTTTCACTTTTGATGGCAACCTTTACAAACAAATACAAGGTGTCGCCATGGGGGCTACATTTGCCCCTTCGATAGCTAACTTATTCATGATATCTTTTGAAAAAATATGGGTAGATCAAACCCCTTTTGCACATCTTATATTTTCATGGTGGAGATATATTGATGATATCTTCATGTTATGGAAGGGGTCAGAAAAACAGTTACAGTCTTTTGTATCGTGGCTTAATACCTGCAGCACGTCCATTCAGTTCACCTATGCATTCTCAACTTTACGTATTCATTTTTTGGACATTGAAATTACTATTGAACAACATTGTTTTCATACTCGAACGTTTGAGAAACCCTTAGCTAAAAATACGTTCCTTGAGTATCATAGCTGCCATCCGAGGCACTTAAAGAACAGTCTACCTTTTTCCCAGATGCTAAGACTACGACGGAACTGTTCTCTACTTACGGACTTTAAAATTCAAGCAAAACATTTGAGTAAAAAATTAAAAATGAGAGGTTATCTGACGTATATTATAAAAAATGCGTACAAGAGAGCCAAATATAACAACAGGGACCTCTTACTTTATGAATCTAAACAAAAAGACTCCATTAACGATGATCCATGTTCTACATGTGTTTTAAAACATTCCACATCGAGTGCTCAACTAAAGAAAACTATCAGAAAATATTGGAACATCATACAATCTCTTCCTGAATTTGAAAACAATCGCTTACGTTTTGCCTTTTCAAGGGGAAAAAATCTCAAAGAATTTTTTAGTACCACTAAAATTCAAGAGACACATAATACCGCTGCTCTTGTAGGACACTTCAAATGTGGTTACTGTGTATATTGTGATTTTTCTATACAAACCAAAAGTTTTATGAATCCTCTTAACAAGATGACTTACAAATTCCATCACTTCAGTATATGCCAAACTGACCATGTGATATATATCATAATGTGTCCCTGTAACAAGGTATATGTAGGCATGACCACCAGATCTTTTAAAACCCGGTTGGGTGAACATAAGTCCAATATTAAAAGAAAAATCATGAAAGAACCTCTAGTTCAGCATTGTACAGAAGCTGCCCACACATTTAAAAATCTCAGTGGATGTGTCATCGATGTTATTAAGAAGAATAACAGAGGAGGAGACAGAACGTTAATGTTGAAAAGACGGGAAACATTTTGGATCTTCACGATGCAAACTCTTCACCCAACAGGACTGAATGATGACATCGATTGGTCAAGTTATTACTAATTATTTTTCTGTTTTGATTTTGATAATTTTGGCCTTTTTTCATTGGCTGAAGATAAAAAATTTTTTTTGTATGCTCATTGGATACGTTTGCCCATTGATAAAAAATCGCTCACTCACGTTTGTTACGTAAGTGATGCAAGTACTAGCAAGCCCGAATTGGGCAGTATAAATAGCTTGGCGTCTTACAGCGCGTCGCCATTTCTTTAGAGAATTTCATGCAGAGGAGTCAGGGTCTTTCCTGTTCTGTAAGTTGCTCATTTAAACTTTGAAAAACTAACGTGTTTTGTGTTTTAAGAAGTATACAGCACAATCTAATTAATCGTTTTGTGTTCTAGGCACTGTCAAGTATTTCCCCTGAAGAAGCCATACAGGGTGAAACGGGTGGCCCCGTTAAGTTTTTTGAATATTTACAACATTTTAACTCAAAAATACACTAGAAATCAAACAATAACGATTTATATTAAAAGAAAAAGAGATAAAAAACAAAAAACAATTTAGTGCAGTTAGCACATGCCAGATGCCTGTGATTGAGATCCCGACCGAAGAATAGCACAAAATAATCTTGCTTGATGACTTGGTCTCTGAGGCACGGCATTAGACACAGCTAATATGTTGAATTAGCAATTTGTGCTTTCTACAAAGTTAACAGGAAGTAATTTTGGATTTCCAATATTTTGTTAATACTTCCTCAGTATTTGTATTTTGGTTATTCCTCCAATCACCCCAGATGCTCCTCTGTTCACCCTGGACATTACCCAAACACTTCCCTGATTCCCCCTGTCCCCCTTTCCCCCCCCCCCCCCAGCATTTTTCAGACTCTCTAAATATCCCTCTAACTCTCCCTATCCACTCCTCCAAACTTCTAACCCCTACCTGCTTCTAAATTCAGAAGCAAAGCTTGACCGTTCCTGCCTCCAGCACCACCTTCTATAAAAATGATGGACCCTGACCCTAGAGGCCTGATTTGTCTGAATGAACCCTAGAATTGCATTGGAACATGCCACTAGGGGTCAGATACCACCATTTTGAAATAAGGTAGTGCAGTAAAAATCAATCCACTTCTACCCGTTCTATACCACTCTGGATTTTGTAGAC
Source organism: Geotrypetes seraphini (assembly GCF_902459505.1). NCBI lineage: Eukaryota > Metazoa > Chordata > Amphibia > Gymnophiona > Dermophiidae > Geotrypetes > Geotrypetes seraphini. The sequence continues at coordinate 166,357,450 of NC_047089.1, read as the reverse complement.
TTCAATCATATCTCCCCTCAGCCGTCTCTTTTCCAAGCTAAAGAGCCCTAACCTCTTTAGTCTTTCCTCATACGAGAGGAATTCCATCCCCTTTCTCATCTTGATGTGCTGGAGAGGGCTTTGAGTGTCTCCTTGAAACCCGTTCTTAAAATATTTTATGAAAATAAACAATGTTGTACCAAGTGAAACAGAGCTAGTATGATTCTCTTGATAGGAAACAGGAAGCACACTGCTGTCCAGAAGTTATTATTTGATTAATAATTATGGTGTCTTTAGCCGACAATGTCAACAGACAAATAAAATCTATGGCTGTCGTTTGAATTAAATAAGGCTCTGACTCCTAGGCACATGGGGCTGTGGCTTTAATGTGCTTATCGGAGCAGGCCAGCACCTGACTAAAAGCTATAAAAAGTCTATTTCCAATGTCTGCGACCAGCTGCTGCCTGAATATGAAGAGTGTGAAGAGTTCAACCCTGGACAGCTGTACTTTAACCCACAACTCAGCTGTCAAAGATGATATACCTAGTGGTGTGTCTCCAAATAAATGAAGCAGCATGCATTAAACAAACAGCTTCATGTCGTGACAGATGCATGAAAGAATCATTTTACCAAAAAGAATCTTTACATAAACTAGAATGTTCTTGGTTTGTTTTAAAATGAAATGAAATAAGCTTATTGGGTTGTGTTCTTCATTTCATTTAAAAAAAAAATATGCATCTATAATGTGTGACAGTGTCCTGTGACCTCTTGATTTAAAACTGATTTCAAATAATATAAGAATAGCCTTACTGGTTCAGATCAATGGTCCATCAAGCTCGTACATAATTAAAGTAAATGTGATCAGAAGTAAAAGGATTATCTAAAGCTGAAAGAAAACTTGACATGTACTCATTAGTTACCATATCTGCTCAACTCAATTAGACAATCTTTGGTGTCAATAAGTTGTTTTATTAAAGGGCACCTGAGAGCCCGAGGGAGCCTCCTCAAGCACATCATTGCATGACTCTTAATTCAGCACTCTAAAATCAGTACACAAACACTAAGGCCCTGATTCTCTAAAAGTGCGTCCCGATTTTAGGCAGCTGTAGACGTCCTACAGCTGTCTAATCAGCCAATCGGGATGCACGTTTTAAAAAAAAAAAATGCTCCCCAGGCAGGCTTGAAGGCGCCTCCGGGAGCCTAGGGAGACCCGCAAGATGCCTAAGCTCGTCTAAGGGCCTTAGGCGGGCCTTAGGCTGAACCTAGGCGGCCCTACGCGTCTCCCTAGTAGATGAGAAGCTTAAAAATGTAGGCCAGCAAAATGCTGGTCTACATTGTAAGTAGACGCGGCCGCTATACTTATCGCGGCAAGGGATCTCTCTGCCGCTATAAGTATAGCGGGCCGTGGCCCCTAACCGATCACTGGCAGGAGGGTGCCCAAACCCTCCTGCCCGAAGACGCACCCCCCTCCCCGACACTACCGACCACCCCCCCCGACACTACCGACCGCCCCCCCCCCGACATTACCGATCCCCCCCCCGACAATATTAGTCGCTGGCAGGGGGGTGCCCAATCCCTCCTGCCCGAAGACGCACCCCCCCCCGGCGCTAACAACCCCCACTCCACCAAACCTGTTCTTACAGATGGGTCTTGCACGTCAAGCAAGCAGGCACGCCTCGTCGAAATGAGGCGGGCCCGCCCCTTCCTGGCCCATCCCGCCGAAGCCTAAGGCCTGATTGGCCCAGGCTCTAGAAGCCTGGACCAATCAGGCCTTAGGCATAGCGGGTCCGCCCATCCCCACTTAATCTAAGGCCTGATTGGCCAATCAGACCTTAGACTTAGTAGAGCCTGGGCCAATCAGGCCTTAGGCTTCGGCGGGATGGGCCGGGAAGGGGCGGGCCCGCCTCATTTCGACGAGGCGTGCCTGCTTGCTCGACATGCAAGACCCATCTGTAAGAACAGGTTTGGTGGAGTGGGGGTTGTTAGCGCCGGGGGGGGTGCGTCTTCGGGCAGGAGGGATTGGGCACCCTCCTGCCAGTGACCGATATTGTCGGGGGGGGCGATCGGTAGTGTCGGGGGGGGTGCGTCTTCGGGAAGGAGGGTTTGGGCACCCTCCTGCCAGTGATCGGTCAGGGGGCCACGGCCCGCTATACTTATAGCGGCAGAGAGATCCCTTGCCGCGATAAGTGTAGCGGGCCATGTCTAATCTAACCCGTTTCTCTAACCCGCGTCTGTAACATGGACGCCGGTTACAGAATCGGGGTTTAGTTTAGGCCGATTCTGAATAGGACGCCTCTCCCGGGCGTCCTATACAGAATCAGGGCCTAGGTGTCTTGTGGGCCTCGCCTTCAATATAGGCGGCCTGCCTGGGGAGCATTTTTTTTAAACGTGCATCCCGATTGGCTGATTAGACAGCTGTAGGACGCCTACAGCTGCCTAAAATCGGGACGCACTTTTAGAGAATCAGACCCTAAGAGCTTCCATACCAGATTGCATACCAAATAGGATTTAGGGTTTTTTAAATACATATACCGTATTTTCTCGCATATAACGCGCGCGTTATACGTGGTTTTTACATACCGTGCACACCCTTGCGCGTTATACGCGTGAGCGGGTTGTACAAAAATTTTTTTACATAGATCCCCCCCGACGTCCGATTCACCCCCCCCCCGCAGGACCGCTTGCACCCCCACCCCGAAGGACCGCTCGCACGCACTCCCACCCGCACCCCCACCCTGAAGGACCGCTCGCACCCCCACAGCCTCCCGACCCCCTCCCCCCATCATGTAGAAGCTCCTACCGGTGTCCTGCTGCTTCCTCTTGGCGGTCCCGACACCCGACACGATCGGGGCAAGAGGGAGCTCAAGCCCTCTTGCCCCAGCCAACCGCGGCACCCCCGACACGATCGGGGCAAGAGGGAGCTCAAGCCCTCTTGCCCCCCTGACTCCCCGACACGATCGGGGCAAAAGGGAGCCCAAGCCCTCTTGCCCCGCCGACTCCCCAACTCCCCGACAATATCGGGCCAGGAGGGAGCCCAAGTCCTCCTGGCCCTGGCGCCCCCCCCCGCTAGTTGTTCGGGCCAGGAGGGAGCCCAAACCCTCCTGGCCACGGCTACCCCGTATCCCCACCCCGCACTACATTACGGGCAGGAGGGATCCCAGGCCCTCCTGCCCTCGACGCAAACCCCCCTCCCCCCAACGACCACCCCCCCAAAAACCTCCGACCACCCCCCCAGCCGACCCGCGACCCCCCTGGCCGACCCCCACGACACCCCCACCCCCCTTCCCTGCACCTTTGTGTAGTTGGCCGGACAGACGGGAGTCAAACTCGCCTGTCCAGCAGGCAGCCAACGACAGAATGAGGCCGGATTGGCCCATCTGTCCCAAAGCTCCGCCTACTGGTGGGGCCTAAGGCGCCTGGGCCAATCAGAATAGACCCGGGAGCCTTAGGTCCCACCTGGGGGCGGGGCCTGAGGCACATGGGCCCAACCCGACCATGTGCCCAAGGCCCCGCCCCCAGGGGGGGTCGGGAGGCTGTGGGGGTGCAAGCGGTCCTTCAGGGTGGGGGCGCGGGTGCGGGTGGGAGTGCGTGCGAGCGGTCCTTCGGGTTGGGTGTGCGGGTGCATGCGAGCGGTCCTTCGGGGTGGGGGTGCGAGCGGTCCTGCGGGGGGGGGGGGAATCGGACGTCGGGGGGGCATCAGGCTTTCTGGGTGGAGACAGGACTTCAAGGGGGAGAGGAGAGTCGGGCGGGCGAAAGGAGAGTCGGGGTGGCCAGAGGAGAGTCGGGGCGGGCGAAAGGAGAGTCGGGCAGCGACGGGAGAGTCGGGCAGCATCCGCGGTATACGGGTGTGCGCGGTATATAAAAATTTCTGAACATAAATTTGTGTTTTTCGCGCGCTATACCCGTGTGCACGTTTTACACGGGTGCGCGTTATCTATGTGAAAATACGGTAATCATTTGATCAGGCTGACCAGCTTTAAAATGTTGCCTTTTCTCTCACATGGTTGGTTAAGGAGGAGGAGTGGGGCTACTACCCTCACCCTCTTGCAGATTCCAACCCCTTTCTCCACAACTATCTAAATGCTGTTCCTCCTTTGAAGTCCATTCCATCTGTCTTTTTATTCCCCTACCTCTCTGAGTAGTAGTCATCTACCGACCCCCCGATACGTCCCACTCTTCCTTCCTTACCGACTTTGACTCCTGGTTCTCCTCCTTCCTCGAGTCCTCATCCCCTTCTTTCATCCTCGGTGACTTCAGTATCTATGTCGATGACCCCTCCAACTCCTTCACCTCTAAGTTCCTTGCCCTAACATTCTCATACAATCTCCTGCTGTGCTTCACCACCCCTACACACCAGAAATGGCATTGCCTAGACCTAATTCTTTCCTTCAACAGCTCAACCACCAAATTCTGCAATACCACCCTTTCCCTCTTTGACAATCACCTGTTAACATTCACTATTCATTACCCTACCTCCCAGATCCTGCCAATCACCACCAACACATTCAGGAACTTTCAGGCTATTGATCTCAAAACCCTCTCCACTGCTGTCTCATCCCTCTCCTCAACTACTATATCACACAAGACTGTCAGTGAAGCCATCCTCTTATAATACCATTCTCTCCTCTGCTCTTGATACCCTTGCTCCTCCAATCTCACATCCTGTTAAGCATGCCAAACACTAACCCTGGCTCTCCCCTCACATCCGCTATCTGCGCTCATGTGACCATTATGCTGAAAGTCTCTGGCTTAAATCCCATGTGCTCATCGACTTCATACACTTCAAATTCATGCCATCATTCCAGTCTGCCCTCTCGCTGGCCAAACAAGAATATCCACTTAACAACTTCTCTTAGCTCAAATCCTCACCATCTCTTTACCACACCAAACTCCCTACTCAAAGCATTCTCGCTGCCTATCGGCAGAGTTCTTCTACAATAAGATTCAGAAGATTCACCTTGAGCTCTCAACCAGGCTGCTTCTCTCTCCCCTTTCCCCTCCCTCCATCTGCTCCTTCTACTAACTTCCCCTCAACACCTGCCACCCTTTCCTCTTTCTCTGATATCACTAAGGAGAAAACCACACATCTTCTCTCATCCTCCAAACTCACTATCTGCTTCTCCAATTCCCACTCACCTACTCTGTGCTATCTCACATTCTGTCATCCCTACTATCCGTCACATCCTCAAGCTATTGCTCTCCACTGTAATTGTCCCTGATGCCTTCAAACATCACACCCCTCCTCAAGAAACCCTCACTGTACCCCATGTGTCCGACATTGCCACCTGGATGTCTCACTACCATCTAAAATTGAATATGGCTAACAGAGCTGTTTATCTTCCCACCTAAACCCATCTCTCCGCTTCCCTTGTTCTCTGTGGACAACACTCCCTTGGGGTCATCTTTGGCTACTCTCTCTCCTTCACCACCCAGATACAACATATTGCTAAAACCTGTCACTTCTTCCTCTATAATATTATCAAAATTCAACCCTTCCTCTCTGAGCATACTACCAAAACACTTATCCATGCCCTCATCACCTCACACTTAAACTACTGCAACTTGCTACTCTTAGGCCTTCCGCTTAGTCATCTTGCTCCTTTCCAATCCATCCAGAATTCAGCTGCACAACTTATATTCTGGGAGAGCTGCTATACTCACGTTACCCCTCTCCTAAAGTCACTTTCATTGGCTTCCCATCTGTTTCAGACTACAATTCAGACTCCTCTTACTGACCTACAAATGAACTCAATTATCTGCCTCTATTTCTCTTCACTTATGATCCCCCTATCCCCCTATGATCCCCCCCATGAGCTCCGCTCAGCTGGTAAGACCCTCCTATCTGTGCCCTTCTCTTCAACTGTCAACTCCAGATTCTGTCCCATTCCAAGCATATGCAGTACCATATGCTTGGAACAAGCTCCCAAATTCCTAAAGCGGGCTCTATCTCTGCCAGTGTTCAAGGCCCAGTTAAAAGCCCACCTCTTTGAGAGTGCTTTCAACTCCTAACTTCTTTCATCTTGGGTTCTGCATCCCAACCCTATATATCATGTCTATCTGTCCAAGTTAGATTGTAAGCTCTTCCAAGCAGGGACTATCTATAAATGTCAGAATGTACAGCACTGTGCATGCCTTTCAGAACTATATAAGTGATAAGTAGTAGCAGCCTTGTTTTAGAGCTCAGTGTCCTTTGATTAGTTATTGGTCCTCTAGGGACTGGCATTCAGCTAAGTTGACTTTCTGTTAAACTATTTGCTCTATTTACTAAAATGCTGTAAGGTTTTTCAGAAATTCTATATTAATTATCTGAGGCAGTGGTCTTTGTTCATTTTTTTTTTTAAAGGGCCACTTTGTGTTCCAAACACCTAAAGGAAAGCTGACAAATATCACCCAGAGCCACAACACCAATAAATGTATGCCAATGGCATCCACCCCAATCAATCTGTGCCTAGAAAATAGATGTTAGTAAGTGCTTTGGAGCTAATGGCAACATGCTAATGGGGAAATTAGCGCATTGCCATTAATAGAGAAAATAAGAAAGGTGATCATTGTATAGCTGGACTAAAAGTAGCTTCAGCATAAGGGAAAACCCTATGCTAGTGATGGAACTGCCCACTTTTTAGTGCAGCTAAATAAAAGCAATTAGGACAGCAATTATTCTGTCTTATCTGTGTCTGGATAGCTATCTAAATACCGTGTTTCCCTGAAAATAAGTCCTAGCATGATATTTAAAGGTGCTCCTAATATACCCAAAAAATAAGTCCTAGTTAAGTTCGACCTTCGATGTCCCTCTCAAATGTCCCTGACGCTCCCTAACTCTATTCCTGACACTAGTGCTGCCCGATTCGTCGTCGACAGTGTTTTTTTCCCCCTCCCCCCCATGTTCAGCATCTTTCCTCCCCTCTCACCCATCCCCTTGTGCAGCATCTTTCTATCCTTCCCTCCCATCACCTTGTGTAACAGAACCCCACCGACCCTCCCACGATGAGACTGACATAGTGTACCTCCAAGGCCTCCAAAAACAGCAGCAGCGACAGTGCTCTGAACGAGCTGCTTTGGGGCCTTCCCCGCTGAGGCCTTCCCTCTGCTGCATCACTGATGACATCCACTATGTTTTATTTGGATTTAGCTTATGCTATAGTAGCCATAGTTAACTACATTTAGATACACTAGGTATTTTCTTAACCCTAGTGGTCCCACAATCTAATTTGGCACCTGAATCAATGAAGAGCTAAAAGTGCAATTCTGTAACAGGGCATCAGCATTTACACCAATTGTGTGTGTAAAGATGCAGAGTACCCAAACTTTCACAGCACTATTTTATGAAAGGGCATGTATAAGCAGCATAGCACATGAATGGAAGGGGATGGAGCATGGAGGGATGTAGGTGGTGCATCTACTTACATATTCAGATTAGAGAATACCATAAGTTACTATACAGTACATGCATCTTTATTGCATTTTGTGACCACAGTGGTTGTAGGTATATGGCTGGTATAAATGCAGGCATCTAAATGTTAGGTATACATATACCAAGTTATGCAAATACTATGCTATATGTATTCTATAATGGAATTTGAGCACATGGATGTCACCATATGGCAGCATTGGTATGTCTAAAAAAAGGCACCCACTTATACAATCACCCCCCAAGGGGGGAATTCTATATAGGTTGCCCAAAGTTGGGTGCTCATATTTGCGCATGAATCCAAAATCCGCATGCAAAATAATTAGCTAAATTGATAGTAACAATGAATAATTAACATTAACAAGTATTTAAATGGCAGTCATTAGGAATTACATGGGTACATGTGGATTTGTCAGTGCCCATTTGTATAATATATATGCCCAAATTTATTGCGTGCAGCTCCAAAAGGGACATAACCATGGGAGGCAGATCCCAGAATTTAGGGGCACCTGCCATGAGTTGGGCAAAGCAAAGGCAGGCATTAATGCTCACACTCAAAGTGTGAGGGTGGCAATGCTGAATATTTTTTTAATGTTAAGGAATAACGGTGGATATATTGCTTAAATACTATTGTTCCAGAGAGATAAATGAAGAAATTGGTGGTCTATTATTTGAAGCTTTCTCCAAACTCTTAGCCCCACGTCAGCTTGACATTTCAACAGTTGATATAAACTGATGTTAGATACCAACAGCAACAGATTTAGTAACACTGTATGAGGGAAATTAAAGTAATATGTGGACAATCTTTATGAGAATTGGTAATAATTATTGTTGGAAATTTGGTTCCTGGTAACATCTGTATATATAAATTTGGCAACAGGATCCATAGGTGTTAAAAAAGTGGGGTTTATTCCCCTCTTTTTATAGAGAATAACAGTGTGAGGTGTCTCGACCCTGAGGAAGAAAACTGAAACATGACCATGTCAGGAGAGGTGTTCCGTACAACATTTTAAATAACAGATAAGTTAATATTTGCAAGTTATAAGATATAGTATATTGAACAAAGAGTAATGGATGGCTTATGAAAAATTAAAATAAGGGATACGTATATAAAAAGATGAAATAATCAAAGATTTGGACATATGATTTTGACAATTTGATTGAGCTTGAAAATATGCGGCTCATAGTGACTATCTGAGGACCCATAATAGAAACTACAAGAGTTTTTGACTGACATTGGGTGAATATAGGCTATGAATTTAATTTAGTCATTGTGAAGCCCACTGACTTAAGATTTAACACACACAAAGTTAGGCATGACGTTTTTGCTAAGCTAGTTCTATACTGGCAGGTCCATGCAGAAGGCCTTTATAGAATATTAGCTTAGCGTGGAATATTAGCTTAGCGTGAATATTAGTATCTAATTTTGGGTGATCTATACAGAATTTCCCCTTAAGTGACTTGCCCAAGATCAAAAGAGAAGGTAGTGGGATTTAAATCCTGACTTCTCTGGCTCCAATGTTCTAACCTCTAGGCTAGACCTCCGTTACAAACTATAGTTATCATAAAATTATAATGAAGCATAAATAAGACATGGTTCAATTTTACTAAAACAGAAATTGGATGGATTCTATTTTCCAAAGAATTCAATATGTCTTACTCAATATTGGCTCACGAAATATTGGAGACGAAAATTATTTCAAAAGAGCTGAATCTTCTGGTGCTGCTAAGAAATTGCTTATCCACCACTTGAAAAATTAGTCTTAACCAGTCAAATTACACTTCATTTGACCTTGTACTATGAAACATCATAACAGACACATATTATGGAATATACTAAAGTCATTTGAAAAATGTAATTTCAGTTCTGACTGCTTTCCCCAAACATAGCTCTTAGAATCATGCCTAATGGGAAAAGATGTGATTTAAAAAAATCAACTTTAACTTAGAATCCATGTCTCTATAGGTCACAAAGGTTGCCAATTCCTTAGTTTTTTTTTTCTGGGCAAGCTATCCAGGCCTGCTTTTTTACTTGCTGCTTATTCATAGTTCTGATTTTTCTATGTACTGTATGTGATGACTAGTTCAGTCTCTGAGGGCAAAATGGGAGCTTAAACAATTCAACTGCTTCTTAACACAATTTGCTATATAAAAAGGAAGAAAATATATTAGACATTAACTACTAAAGACAAATGTAAGCAGAAATAGCATAAGGAAAATGTGGACTGGAAAAGATGGTAGCCCAAGCCCTCCTGCCGGAAAGAACCCTCTCCCTCCCCGCGCCGATCAACGGCAGGAGGGATCCCAAGCCCTCCAACCCTCCCAAACCCCCCATCTGTGAACCCAGCCCCCCGGACCCCCTAATCCCCCAACCTCCCTTACCCCTCCAATAACATTAAAAGATGGACGGACGGGTCCTCCCTCCACCCAGCAGGCCTACCTTCCTCCAAATGGTGGACCTGTCCCTTCCCGGTGCATTGTGGAATGCACCGGGGAGGGTTCTAGGGCCTGATTGGCCCAGGTGCCTAAGGCCCCGCCCATAGGAGGGGCCTTAGGCACCTGGGACAACTGGAATTGGGCCAGTTGCCTAATGCCCCTCCTATGGGCAGGGCCTTAGACACATGGACCAACCAAATCTTAGGTTTTCAGCAGCCCCTCATACAAGCAGAAAAGGCCATTTATAAAATTGCACACTGTAATAACAAGACGCACTATAATGTACACACACTGGTTATAATTCTACTAGTCTTTAAGCCCGTTACATTAACGGGTGCTAGAACATATGTGTGTGTGTCTGTCTTTATTTCTTTCTCTCTCTCTCCTTAGCCGCTTTTTTTCTTTCTGCCTTTCTTTTTCCTTGGCTGTCCATCACCACCCCTTGCCTGCTCCCCCTGTCCATTTTCCCTTCCTTTTACCTCCCCTGTGTCCACCACCACCCCTTCACTGCTCTCCTTATGCAGCAGCAGCCCTTCTCCCTTTGTTTTACCTCCCCCCTGTCCAGCAGCACCTCTTTCCTTCTCCCCCTGTCCAACATTAGTCCTCCGTTCCTTTTCTTCAACCCCCTGTCCATCAGTATCTCTTTCGTTCTCCCCCTGTGCAACAGGTGCTAGAGTAGATGACTGTTTTTTTTTTCCTTTCTCTCTCTGTGCTTGGATGCTGTCTGTCTGTCTGTCATTCTTTCTGTCTGTGTCTCTGTCTTGCGCCATGCCTGCCTATCTCTCTGTGGCCCCCTTCTCTTCCCCGGCATGATTGGTGTGTGCCCCCAGAACACCCTTCCCCCCAAAGCAGCCCCGTTTCCCAATGCCCCTGCCCCCTTTTGTGCCATGCCTGCCTGCTCCGTGTCCCCTTTCTGTTTCCCCCCTATGATTGCTGTCTGGCCCAGGAAACCCCTCACCCCAAAGTAGCCCCCTTTCCCTCTCCCCTTGTTGAGCCATGCCTGCCTGTTCTGTGATCCCCTGCCCATGACTGCTATGTGCCCCCAGCACACCCCTACCCCCAAAGCAGCCCCTTTCCCTCTTCCCCTGCTTGCCTGCCATGCCTGCCTGCTCCCTGTGCATCAGCATCAGCATTTCCCTCCCCCTCACCTGTTCCTTCGTAGCAGCATGGAGATAAAACGGCTCCCTTAGTTCTTTGCTGGATTTTTTTTTAAGTTTAAAGATGCCTACGCGGCTCCTCTCACGATCCGGCCTGCGTCGGAAGCCTTCTCTGACACAGGCCGGGATCGTGAGAGGAGCCACGGCGGCAGTTTTAAACTTAAAAAAAAAAAATGCAACGAACTAAGGGAGCCGTTTTCAAAGCCGCCGCCGTGGCTCCTCTCATGAGCTGCACTTATATTATGTCGGAAGATGAGAGAGGAGCCGCGGCGACGGCGGCAGATTTCAAATTAAAATAATTTATGCGGCCAGCCGGCTCCCTCGAAACCCTCCCCCCCTTTCCCTTCCCGCGGTCTGTCTGGCTGCGTTGTTCTCTCCCTCATTCTCAAACCGTCCGTGCCAGCTGAAGTGGGAGTGGGGGGGACTCAGCACCGGCTGGGCGACTCGAGCCGCCGGCCCCCAGGAGCTCGAGGCCGACGGCGGACATGGCTTGCGTTGCCGAGTTTGGTGATGTACAACCCGTGCATGCGCACTAAAAAAAACCCGACAGATCAGGGAACACGTTTTTTTTAGTGCGCATGCGCGGCCTAGCATTTTATTATATTAAATAAGTAGCTGTCTAAAATTAGGCAGTATGAAGGTAGTAAGTACAGGTATTAAAGTTATATACACAAGTATGTTGAAACATATGCATGTAAATGACCATTTTTTTGTCTGTACATTATTTGATGCGTCTAAATACGATGAGTGTATTTAAATGATGTTATTTATTTATGACTATAGAATAGTTTCAAAAGATATATTTGATTGGACTGATGAAATGGTTTGGCTAAAGAACTTTCAGAGTTGTTATATTCAATCTCAAATTAGCTGCTTAAGTTCATTAACCAATTATATTGGAATATTGTGAGAATGGGTGGAGCAGAAGCAGAGTTGGGTTGTGATATACAATATACACTTACACACTCAGAATACATGCATTCTACAGGAAGCTGGTTCTGGATGTCTATTTTAAAAAGGCACATAGGTATCTATGAGGGACTGCTGAAATGTTCTCAGCCCAACCAACCAAGCTGAGGCAGTCTTCATCGACGGCTACACACTTAGTCCAGTGATTTTCCACTTTTTTTGTTCCATTGGAAAAATACGAAACAAAAAAAAGTAGAAAGTCATTGGACTAAGTGCTCCTTTTACTATGCTGCGCTAGCGGTTTTAGCGCATGCAGGATTTTAGCGCACGCTAAACTCGCACTACGTGGCTAGAACTAATGCCAGCTCAATGCTGGCATTAGTTGTAGCCACATAGCATGAGTTTAGCGCGCGCTAAAATCCTGCGTGCGCTAAAACGCTATCGCAGCTTAGTAAAGGAGCCCTAAATGTATAGCCCTCAATGGAGACTGCCCCAACTTTGTTGGCTCGGCTGAGAACTTTCCAGCGGCCCCTCATAAGTTGTCTTTATAAACTAGGCTTCAAAAATATGCTCTGCTATAAAATCAGATTTAAACTATGTATATAGCATTGCATTCAGTAATACTTTATCATAAAAGTAACAGCTGAGAATTTGCTATTTGTGTGTTTGGCTTTTCAGGTAGTGAATTATACCAGGAAAAGCAAAATTATTTCTATTCCTATAAAACTGAAAATCGAGTGTGTGTGTTGGTGGGAAACTTAGCTGTAGCAGCAGGAACAGAGCAATCAATCCCAAACAGAAAACCCACAGGCTAATGGAGTCACTGTTAATCTTCAAAGACTTCAGCGGATCCAGAACACTGCGGCTAGGTTGATCTTTGCAAAAAGCAAATTCAATCATGTTTCCTCGCTTCTGTCAAAACTTCACTGGCTTCCGGTGATTTCTAGGATTCACTTTAAATGTACCTGCCTAATTTTCAAGATCCTACATGGCATTCTTCCTCCCTTAATCCCACTATCCTGGAATTCTTCGACACCTGACACTACCAGATCCGCCCACATACTCAAACTATCTTTACCCTCGTTAAAAGGCGTCATGTATACAGGTAAATTAGGGAAATCCCTTTTTTTCAAATTCACTGAGCTTTGGAATAACCTCCCTGTCCCGCTGCAGAACCTAGGCTCATTCCAATTATTCCAAAAGCATCTGAATACCTGGCTTTTCTCCAAAACGTAAAGCCTTCTATTTAAAATGTAAAGCTAGCTATCCTCTTCATAACCTCTAATTTCTTATTATGTCCTTCCCTCATTTATTGAATTACCTGTAAACCATGCCAAGCTCTATCTTTATGGAGATGATGCGGTATACAAACTTAAGGTTTAGTTTAGTTAGTGGTCAGCAGATTAACTAGCTAACTAAATATGAAAGAGATCATCTGGAAACACATGTTAACACCCAGATGTCATGGTTAAAGCATTTCGGTTGAGAGCCTGGCACCTAGATCTTGCACTTGTCAATTACAGCCTATTATTCATCACACCAGCTGTAACATGAAGAGGAGGAAAAGGAATAAGAGATGTCTTTTAGCTGTGATGCAGTAGGAAGATCTACCACCAAATGAAGACAGTAGCTCTGTAAGCAAATCAATAGCTTTCAGAGTCATTTTGCTGGTGGGGTTCTTTTCAGCGTTTTGTTTATTAATATTCATACTGTAGACAATAGTCTCTAATAATATTAGTTTTATGCACAATTCATTTACATACACTGTGGGGGTAGTTATTATGGTGCATTACAACCGTAATGTGTTATTTGCCCTGAGCATGTCTTAAACAACAATAACATGTGCCATCCTATATAATAAAATGCTAGCCACGCATGCGCACTCAGACCTGCGTGATCTGTGATCCCTGATCCGTGATCCGTAGGTCCGTGGCTAAGGTGATGTGCGGTCTTTCCGGCTCTGGCTCCGTTTCCCTTCACGGGTTATTTGTACGTTCACCCGGCTCCCTTACACATTACTGGCAAAAACTTCACAGCGGCGGGTGAAGGTTATTTGTATGTTCACCCGGCTCCCTTACACTTTACTGGCAAAACGTTCACAGCGGCGGCGGTGGCTCCTCTCTCGAGTCTCTCTCGCAGACCGCAAGGTGATGTGCAGTCTTGCCGGCTCTGGCTCCCATAATTTCATACTCTGTAAGCCACATTAGATGCCATAATTTTGAACGGGGACTTCAGCCCTAGGCGTGAGGAGTTGGGACTTAGGGGAAGGACAGCAGGCCCGGAGAGCGAAGGAAGCCTCAGTGACCTGAGCCCAAATTCACATCTCTGCTGCCACCCAGCGGTCAGATCATAGAATGAAGGCTCCAGCTACAGCCACAGATTGGCCAGACAGGAAGATGGCGTGGCTTCATGTCTGCATGCGCTACAGCAGGACTTGCAGAGCATCAGCTGCCAAGAGGAGGACTTTGAGGCAAGGCGGCTATCGGCGGAGGGCAGTCGCCAGACCAGAACGGTCTGCAGAGAGCAACTTGCTCCAGCTCGCGACGCCTTCAAAATGAAAAATAAATGGCCTCACACCGCCTCCCTGCTCGCGCAGACCTCCATCCAATAAAAACAGCACTACCGGCCGAAGTTTATTTTAGTTTAAAGCCGCTGCGGCGGCTCCTCTCATGAGCCACACCTGTGTTGGAGAAGGCTTCCGACGCTGGCAGTGATAGTGCGAGGAGCTGCTGCAGCGGCTTTAAACTAAAATAAACTTTGGCCGGTAGTACTGTTTTTCTTTGATGGAGGTCTGTGCGAGCAGGGAGGCGGTGTGGGGCCAATTATTTTTTGCCCGATTTGCGGACAACAGGGACAACAGGTGCGTGCTTTTTACATCTCTTCAGCGGCCGAGGTATTTTTACACGTTGCAGGATTCAACATGTGTTAAAAAAAAACCAAAACCTAACCAAGAACATCTGGGCGGGAGGGAGGAATACATGACTTAGGAGCCCCAGATTCTAAAAACCAACCACCAATTTGCTCTTGGGAGGGGGTGGGGAGACAGAAGGGGGCCACAGAGACACAGTCAGGCATGGCACAACAGATAAATACAGGCAGGCAGGGGGCCAGGGAGAAAGACAGAGAGACATACAGAAAGAAAGACAGGGGGTAAGGGAGAGAGACAGACATAAAGAAAGACAAACAGACAGGGGGCCAGAGAGACACATAGAAAAAACACAGACAGACAGCATGCCAGCATCTAAGGAGAGAGAGAGAGAAAGAGCCCCACTCCCCAGACAAACACTAGCCAAGAAGAGAGAAAGAAAGAATGACAGACGGGGCCAGAAAGAAAGACAGACATCTGTTCTAGCACCCGTTAATGTAACGGGCTTCAAGACTAGTATTACCATAATGTTTTAATATTAAGTACTGTAGGATACATAGCAATGAAATGCCAAGTATGCAAATTCAAGTGAAATAGCTTATCATGTAAACACTATAAGCCACATTATTCTTGGAAAATTACTGACAACCTAAAGTTGGTGGGTTTTTAGATCCCCCCAGGAGCATCGGACTACAAAACCACAACTTTCTAAAAGGACCGGATTAAAATATTTTACTTCCCCCCCCAAAAAAAAAACATGCCTTTCCAATAATACCCCTCAGATAGCTGCCTCTAACCTTGGTGATTCCCCCTCAGATAGCCCCCTATGTCATAAGACAATAAGACTGTAGTAGACTGAATTATTGTTTTTGGTGGAATTTAGTTTGTCATGTGTATAAAATGGAAAGAGCGTTGGCAGTTCAAAAAGGCTATTATAATAAATTTAAGGATGTGTGGGGACCATTATTAAATTATAGTAATGAATAAGTTACACTTTTCCCAATTTTAATACACATGTGGATTTGGGATGGGGGGAGTTGGTTTTTTCATTAAGAATATATATATATGAATGTCATAAGATATTATTTTCAGATAGTATATTTTAGTTATATATGAATCTGGGAGGGGGGTGGTTATATATGAATCTTTCTTGGTGTATGATATTGAAGATTTTTTCAAGTGATGTTGTATTATAGTTGTTTGATACTTACTATGCACTTGATGTAAAATGAATAAAGAATTTAAAAAAAAAAAAAGATAGCCCCCTATGATTGATTCTACCTCCCAAATGCCCGCCTCGTCCCCTAACTCCCACCACTCTCTGGAGGCCCTAATAAGGTAACTTGATCCTAATATTAATACTGCAAGAATATGTCAAGTGATTGTTGACTCTATATCGAACATGGCAACAGCAGGTGCAGGAGCTAATGGGTATCACTCCTTCCCTGACCTCAGTAGACCCCTCCTCCTCCAGGGATTTGCAGAGGAATTTCAGAGAGATGGGTGGTGTATAAGAGTTGAAAGAAGAGGGTGCTCATTGGGATTCTATCACGGAGGTCTATTAGGAGGAGGAGGAGGACTTAAGCTGTGGTGCCAGCAGGAGGAGAACTGAGTTGAGAGGGCTGTCTGATGGGATGACATCATCCGCGCATGCTTAGAGGCCCTCCAAATGCAGCCAGAGCTCGTGCCATATTAAGGTGGAGACAGGGGCACAAACAGACAGGCAATCTAGCACTCAGCAACTCTGCAGTTATTCAGACAAACGCTTGGCTCTAACTCTCCAACACAACCAGATCACTAGTGGGTCAAAAGAGTCTGAGACTCACTTTATGCACTTTTAAACAGGCTTAATTATAGGCAGCAACAACAAGACACTCCTATTTTGCCAAACAACTCCTAAACAAGAAAAAACAAGGAAGGCAACCAAGTCACATCAAGGTCTGCGTGGGGGAAGCTCACAGTGCCAAACTTGTCTCACAACTTATAAGCCAAATATAGTGTAACATGTCAAAAAAGCATGTCACACTGTATAATGTTGTAGGGCGCTCTCAGTGTGAACCCTCAGTGATAGGAGCACAGCTCCGACACTTCACTTCTGGGTCAAGGCAATAAGCCTCCACCCACACACCATCATCGAGCGCCCTGTGTGTGCAAGAATCAAAGCAATCAACAATCAAAGTGAGTAAATAAAACTCAACACAACACAAACAACCTGAGCGACCCCCACACAAACCCTGCCAGCCAAACCCCCCTCAAAAAGCACGCACAAAATCACAACAAAATCAAAAACCATACCAAAAAATGAAGAACATATCCAAAAATAAACAATACTTATCCAAAACTATCACACCGACGGAAAAACCGCGCCAGGAGGAAAGGTTCAACCGCGCTGTTTTCAGGAGGAGCCCTTCTTCAGGAACCTGGCCTCCAACAGAACACGAGCAGAGAGGACGGCTGGAGGGCGGGGTGCCTGGGAGGGAGAGCACCCCAGCTAAAACAGATCTGCAGGTGACATCATGCACGAACCAACCAATCATGCTGTGCCAGCACTCAACACAATCATAACTACAAAAAGGAACAGAGAAAGAAAGAGGGAGGGAACAAAGAACACCCACCAATAAAAACACCACAATCAGAAAAGTTCCTCCCCCACACACACCCACACGCACACAAGCACACCATACCCTGTATCCAAAATCCATTATCTAAAGGAAGCCAAGAACCCTATTAGACAATGGTATTCCATTCCACACTTTCGTTAAGGCCATTCGGCTGAACAGATTGTAATTGAAAAATCCAATATTGTTCCCTGAGATTCAGATGAGCCTGTCGATCCCCCCTAAAGTCCCAAGGGACTTGCTCAAGCACGAACCAAGATAGGTCAGTAAAACAGTGACCAAAATCAACACAGTGGGGTACCAAAGGGGCAGACTGAGATCCAGTACGGATCCGGCTTCTTTGTTCTTGCAGTCTGACCCTAACACTTCTGCTGGTCCGTCCCACATAGCACAAACCGCACGGGCAGATGATGACATAAACTACCCATTTAGAATCACACGAAGTTTGCGCTCTGAGATGGTAAGTGCGTTGAGTCCGGGGATGTTGCCAGGTGGAAATTAACAGAGATAAATGACACATATCACAATGTCCACATGGTTGATGACTGCCCCCACTGTGGGCCTGACTCCTGGTAGCCAAAAGGTCTTTCAAGTTCTTAGACCGAGCAAAAGCAATACACGGGGTCTCCTTAAAAATAGTGTGATGTCCCAAAACATGCCAATGCTTCCTCACAATATTAGCTATCTGGTGGGCTTGATTGGAAAATGATATAACACACACCTGTTGCTCTAAAGGAGGCCGAATGGCAGGAGCCCTTAGCAATTCAGGGTTAGCATAGCGGGCTCTGCGGTACGCTCTTCTGATAATCCAATCAGGATAGCCACGAGCCTTAAAACGCAGAGACAGAGCCTTTGCCTGAGCCTTATACTCTCTCAATGTTGAGCAGATCCGACGAATCCTGAGGAATTGCCCCACGGGCACCGACTGGCGCAACCGGACAGGATGGCAACTAGTATAATGTAAATATGAAGTCCGATCCGTAGGTTTGCGAAACACAGTAGTGACCAGTTTACCCTGCTCTTTGCTAACCCTGGTATCCAGATAGGTAACACTGCTTGTATTGACAGTGGCAGTAAACTTTAAATGCCTGTCAAGAGTGTTAAGCCAAGTCAAAAACTCATAAAACCTGGCCTTGGTGTCAGTCCAAATGAGGAACACATCGTCAATGAAGCGGAGCCATGTGGCGATATGAATCATCCATGCAGATGGATATAACAGACGTTCCTCAAAATTTGTGACATAAAGATTAGCCACACTGGGGGCCATGGCTGTGCCCATGGCTACCCCGTGAGTTTGGAGATAAAACTCACCACGTACTTCAAAAAAGTTCTTTTGTAACACCAAGGTGGCCAATTGCATGAGGAAGGCTTTGGTTATGCGATAGTGAGGCTCCGTTGATAGATGATGTTCAACAATCTTTAAGGCTTCAGTCTGAGGTATATTGCTATATAAAGCTTCCAAATCCATGGTTACCAGAAGATCGGACTGCTGCACCTGGATAGTATCAATTTTGTTAAGAAAATTGGTGGTGTCAAGTACAAAAGACCGTGCCTGAGCAACCTGGGGTTTCAAAAAATGGTCAACCAATTTAGACAAGGGTTCAAGGATGGTACCCCGGAGCGACACAATAGGTCTACCCGGGGGGTCATTAAGAGTTTTATGAATTTTGGGTACAGTGTAAAAGTGGGGGTTGCGGCTGGGGGCCTGGGATAAATATCTGGCCTCAGATTTAGTGATGATGTTATTCTGCAGTGCCTCCTGCACCACAGCTGCAATCTCCTGACGCAGAGCGGGGGAGGGATCCTCCTCAAGTTTAAGTTTAAGTGCTTTTTTGACATGTTACACTGTATTTGGCTTATAAGTGGTGAGACAAGTTTGGCACTGTGAGCTTCCCCCACGCAGACCTTGATGTGACTTGGTTGCCTTCCTTGTTTTTTAATTATAGGCAGGGCAGGATTAATTTGTCGAGGGCCCCTAGCCACAGAAGTACACTGGGCCCCCTGCCCCGCCCCACCCCATCATGCGCCCAGGCGGAAACAGGAAGCTGTGTCAGAGGGAAGCTTTGGGCAAGCAGCACCGCTTGCACAATTACAGTTCCCGTTGCCTTTCTTACCCGCGTTGCTTGTTTGTGTTTCTTTCCATCAATTGAGGGAGCCGCGTTGCCAATCGGGGTGGGGCCCGTGTTGCCGATCGATCCTGGAGGGGCCCATCACCGTTTGGAAAAAACAATGTTGATGCTCTCCTTCATCGGGCCCCTCTGACCATTTCGGGCTCTAGGCACGTGCCTACTTGGCCTCTTGGTTAATCCTGCCCTGACTGTAGGCATCTTTGGGCATGCCCAAACAAATCATATACCTTATCGCACTTGGAAGTGAATTCTCTAATCATGCCCATGTCATGCTGACATCAAGTTTCAAGTTTATTAGGTTTTTATATACCGCCTATCAAGGTTATCTAAGCGGTTTTATAATCAGGTACATCATGTAACACCCACATTTTTGACATCTTTCGCTGGGCATCCAGTGATCCTAGTTGTCTTTTTAAAAACTGATTATATGACTTGGACATTTTTTGCCTACCTGGACATCTAGAATGCTTTTTATGATAAATTTTGGCCATCTTTATGTTTTCAAAACGAGCTTCATAGCTGGTTAACAGTTAGCTATTAACCACAAATATTAACTTTGGCTCTGTTTGCTGCATTGGTGTTCTATGTGAACGTTATCTAAGCAATACCAGTTTGCAAATGAAAACAATATATCTGAGCACTTTTTACTTATTATAAAAGAAATTAACTTTTGCTGTGTTTTATTAAACCGTGGAAGAGCTTTTTACCACAGGCCGCCAAGGTAAATGCTCTGACACTCATAGGAATTGAATGAGTGCTGGAGCATTTACCTCACCAGCCCAAGGTAAGAAGCTCTTCCATGGTTTAGTAAAATTATTATGTAATCTGATTTAAATAGCTGCATTGCAATCTGTTTATACATGCAACTGGTGATTTCAGAATGCCACTGTTGATAGCCCAGAACACACAGATTTATTTTATTTTATTTTATTATTGATTTCAAAATATTACATTTATTATGGAAACATCAATAATAATAATAATAAAAGCCCTGAATACTAGAAGCCTATGGTAAGCATTTGTTAGTTCTTAGCGCAGCTTAGTAAAAGAGCCCTCACATGGCCTTGTACCTATACATTTTAGTATTCTTAAGAACATAAGAATTGCTGGGTCAGAACAGCGGTCCATCATGCCCAGCAGTCCGTTCATTCAACGGCCCTTAGGTCAAAGACCAGTTCCCTATTTGAGTCTAGCCTTACCTGGTGCAACAGGAACCTATCTAATCTTTTCTTGAATCCTTGAAGGGTGCTTTCCCCTATAACAGCCTCCGGAGGAGCGTTCCAGATTTCTACCACTCTCTGGGCGAAGAAGAACTTCCTTGCATTTGTACGGAATCTATCTCCTTTTAACTTTAGTGAGTGCCGTCTCGTTCTCTTCACCTTGGGGAGGGTGAACAATCTCTCTTTCTCTACTGTCAATTCCCTTCAATATTTTGAATGTTTCGATCATGTCCCCTCTCAGTCTCCTATTTTCTTTTTTTAATTATTTATTTATCAAATTTTTACATGTTATAAATCAAGTATCCACTTGTACAGAAAGTTGAAGAAAAGCAGGAAAATAATACTCAAAAGTAAAATACATGGTAATCAAGTAAAATAAAATAAAATTTTTAGCTTAAATTCAGCTCAAGTCCTCAAAATTAGATCCAAGAAGGATAAGGCGGACTTAGTGACAAATACTAACAACTATCAATTCAAATATTAGGAAAACAAGATCCCTTGGCTGAGGAAGGATATCATTATTCAAATGCACTTCACTTTGATTTTAATTTTCCTTCATCCAGCCGAGTTCCTACCAAAAAGGCTGTCAACTGGAATGGTTCAAAGAATACATATTTCTTCATATGTCAGTCTCCTATTTTCAAGGGCAAAGAGGCCTTGTTTCTCTTGCCTCATTGTACGGCAACTCCTCCAGTCCCTTAACCAATTCTGATTTACTTTTGCCAACAAACTGCACACATATACTGTAGAACCACTGATCATATTTATTGAATTTTCCTTTTATTAAACATACTTTGATTAAAAAACAACAACAACACATATCTTAAAACCTTCTTTGAAAACATACAGTAATAAAAAAAGAAAACATCATTTTGAATATATCTTTTTTCTTGTTGTTAGCTGTTTTGGACCTAAATAGGGATTAAGCACTGGATTCTAATACAGTAGGTTATTCAAAATCTGGTGCCCAGCTTTGTGCATACATCTTGGGTGATCCAGATTTCTGGTATCCAGAATTTTTGGACCTTCATAAGCATATGAGAGACCGCTGAAAAGTTTTCAGCTCAACCAACAAAATTAGGGCAGTCTCAATCAAGGGCTATTTACTTAGGGCTCCTTTTATCAAGGTGCGGTAAGGGTTTAACGCGCAGAATACCGTGCGTTAAACTGCCTCCCGCGCTAGCCGCTAACACCTCCATTGATGAGGTATTAGTACTTTGGCTTGCCGCGGGGGTTAGTATGTGATGAAATGTCTGACGCGCTAACCCCCGTAGCGCACCTTGATAAAAGGAGCCCTTAGTTCAGTGATTTTCCATTTGTTTCATTCCTTTGGGAAAACATGGAAAGAAAAAAGTGGGAAATCGTTGGACCCAGGGCCTCTTCTATCAAACTGCGCTAGCAGGTTTTAGCGCAGAGAGCCATGCAGAATAGCCCACGCTGCTCATGACATTCATAGGAACTCAATGAGCGTTGGAAGCAGCACGGGCCATTCAGCGTGGCTCTCTGCACTAAAAAATGCTAGTGTAGTTTGATAGAAGAGGTCCTAAGTGTATAGCCATCCATGGAGACGGCCTCAGCTTTGTTGGTTGGGCTGAGAACTTTTCAATGGCCCCTCGTAAATTATAAACACTGTATATGTGTTTGTGCTACAGCCATTTACATTAGACCAAGGACTGATGCCAGTGAGTGCACCATAAATAAAGGTGCACCATTGGCCAGTCAGGCTAGCATTTTATAAAGAAAAACAGACACCCTATTCTAAAATTACCCTTCACATGATATGTTGATTTTTACATTCAAGAAGGTGACGATAGCTATTTAATGCAATCATGTCCTCCTAGTTTCCACTTTCTTGCTAGTTACCAGCAACAAAATGAAGGTGAGGGGTAGCCATTAGTTTTTAAGACTAGATTACAAGGGATTGTCTCTTTTCCCTCAGGGTTTGTTTGTTTTTTTCTTGAAATTCTCTTCCTATACCTTCATTCTCATTTGAGGTAAGATTTGTAGTTCCTGAATCACTTACAGTGGTCCATTACTTTTGTTAGGGGACTTCAATATTCATGTTAATAACCCCTCTTCTCAATAAAATCAAGATTTTCTTACCTTAATGAGGAACCTCAATCACTCACATCTCCTTTTTTCCTGTACAAATATAGTTGGAAACTGAATTGATTAGATATTTTGTTTTAATAGTTTGGAAAAAAAAAATAATAATAATAGGTATCAACATTTTCTCCTTACTGGTCTGATCATTATTTAGTGACTGGAGAACACTTATGTGGATAAAATCAATACCAAAATCTTTAAATCTTCAACAAAAAAAATAATTCATTTCTCTTAGTATTGATGCCCTGGGGCTGAATGTTCATCTTTTCCAAACACCTTCTCTTCTCTTTCAATTGATTTACAAACTACCACCTGGAGTTCTATCTTTACAGAGATTTTAGGCAAGGTAGAATGTATTCTACTTAAACGTGATTCCCCCCCCCCCCCCCGCCCTGGATTTACTGCAAATTTGCATAAACAAACAAAAAAAAGTAACCCATTAAGCTGGAAGACACTTACAAATCTTATCCTTTCAATCAGTACATAAAATAACTATGATCTTACAGACAAAAATAAAACTAAAACCTTTTTTTTCTTCTTTCATCTGTCTTCATGGAGACAATGCACATCAGCTTTTTAGGGTTGTCTCTTCCTTCTGATTTTTTTTAAATCAAAATCTTTTTTATTAAACAAAGAACATAGCAGAAACAACAACAGCGGAAAACATTGTTTACAATAAAATTCAGGCACCATGGAGAAATGGACTCTGATGTCCTCCATAGTCATCATCAAACAACAATCCCTCCCTTCCCCACAGAACCCCCCCCCCCTGGAAACTCCACCCCCCCCCCATCTAACAGAGAGTACTACAGTGCATAGACGGAGTAGATATGTCAAACAGGCAAGGCAGAATACCATTGTAGTCTTTTCAGAATACGGCTACGACTCACTGGTGACAAAATGTCCAAATATGGAGTCCAGGTGTCTACAAAGGGTCTACTGCAGCAGCAAGAAGAATAGGCCAAACGAGCCTCCCAGCCCATGAGAGGGTGGTTCAGAGGAGAGCCAGCAACACAAGATACATTTCTTCCCCCAAATAAAACATTTACTAAGAAATAGTTTTTCCGAGGAAGTGTACCCTGAAAGCAAAGAAAAATGTGCAAAAAGCATAGAAAGCACCGATACAGGCACAGGCACATGAAGAAGGTCCTGCAAAAAGGAGGCTAGCGCAGTCCAAAAGGCCTGGATCCCCGGACAACCCCAGAGACCATGAAAATAAGAGTTAATCTCAAAAGAACAACACCCACAGAGTTGAGCGTCAACACAGCCCATATAATATGCCTGACCTTGAGAATCATTGGCTTGCAAAACAGTGTGATAGTGACATTCCCTTAATTCTGCATTATAAACGAGGCTAGCGGTGCATTTCAGCACCCGCAACAAACCTCCCCTCCCCCAAGGTCCCTCCCCAAATCACACTGCCAAGCCTCCAGAACCCCAGGGAAAACCCTGGGCGAGCTAAGGTCCAGAAGCTGTCTATGAAAATAAGAGATCGAGACCCTGGTGTCTGGATCTGCTGTCAAAAAAGCACAGAAAGGGGTCCCAAAATTGCCACCCAAGCACCCCCCCCCCCAAGTAGGGAATCCACATAGTGTCGTAGCTGACAATAAGCAAAAGGAAGGCCGATCCCAGAAACCCCCCTTGAGAGCAAATCCTCACTGGACTGAAGGGCCCCATCATTCTGTAGCACATGCTGTAATAGCTCAATGCCCTGTGCCCTCCAGCCACCAAAAATAGCCGGGCCAACCCCGGGAGGGAAAGCCAGTGACAAGAGGACACTGGTGGAAAGATCCTGATTCCATAACCGAAGAATCAAGATTCAAGATTCTTTATTTTTGATATACCGTCTATAAAAATACATGTCTAGACGGTGTACATTATAAAAAAATTATAAAACAATTAAAGGAAGCAAATAAAAATGGTAGTTTATCAAAAGTTTAAAATACTGGGATTAACATACATGAGGCGTCACCCACAATGGCCGAAACAGGACACTGCGCCTGCAAGTACATGGCAACTGCGACAAAGGGGCATGGAGGAGATAAAGAAGGTGAAGAGGATAGAAATAGTCCCGCTCCAAGGAAAGATCAGTATAAAAGGAGGTGCCCAGCACCTAGTCCTCCACATGACGTGACAAGCACGCTTGATTATACGTCCGGACATCAGGCACCCCAAGACCACCCTCAGAGGTTGGACCAAGCAGCAGGGACCAGCGCAACTTAGGCTTCTGATTTTTTTTTAAGTTTAGCAATCCACTTTATTCTTCTGAAATAAAGTTCAGAAACTATAGGCCAAAATTAAGAAAGATATTTTATTTTTTACTGTTTGCATGTTGCTATAATGACTTCCAAATAATAAAAATCAAGACAAATTATGATGCAAAATTAGGTATACCTAGACAAAACTAAACATTAACCGAGAACTAAAACAAATGACAGAGCCAAAAACAACTAATTTCTTCTGCTCATATCTCTGCTCATGGCCATAATGTTAAGGTAAATAGGCTTTTGTCACAGTATCAAAATTATATACATAACTTTTTATAAAAATATTTTTTATTATATATACATAGGCTTAATAATGAAATTGACTGGTTTGTAATCTAGTCGGGTTGCTGTCCCCTCTCCCCTGGAGTGCTTCGCTGCCCCGAAGTGTATAGCTATGAGTTTTAAGGAAGTAACGTTGTCTCCCTCCATTTAAATTCTGTGGAGGGAGCCGGCGTGGCATTTCTAGTTATAGCCTGCTGAGCTCAGTCTGTTTGTTCTGTCTGTGCAAATGGAATCGCCAGAAGGTATTTATAAAAGGATGAGATTAGTTTAATGAGTGTTAGTATAATATATTAACTACAGAGTGTTTGTGTGGCGACACACATAGGTGATTTTGATTATTATTTTTATGTTTTAGAATTCCCCTCCTGAGGAAGCATGCTTGTCGTGAAACTCGAGTCGGGGGGAAGACTTGTGTTTCTCGGCTTCAGGAGTTTTAATGGTGTTGCACTAGCACTCTAGAACCATAGAGCTGCCAGTTTTGTGACCACCTGATTTTTACCATCACCAAGTTGCTTACTATTAGCTTGGATATAAATATTAGTTTGATTGTGATGGTTCAGACATTACTGGTGTGATGATGGTCTGACGGTAGCCTATGCTTGGTTTATTTCATTTGAACACTAATAGGTTGTGGTTCTGAGCACCATGTATATATAATAAAAAAATATTTTTATAAAAAGTTATTTATATAATTTTGATACTGTGACATAAGCGTATTTATTTGGATATTATCACAGTTTAACATCAAATTTTCCCTTAATATATATTGTCATAATGTTAGGATGACAGGTTGCTTCCAATGACTATACCTGCTTTTCATCTTGTTTCTCTTAAAAATAAATTCTTAACGGTACTGCTAAGTCATCATCTCTTGCTGATTATTCCCCTTGATTTAATTAAAAATCAAGTTTTGTGAGGTACAAAATATGTAGAATAAAACAGCATCGGGGACATTGAAACAAAATTTCATCAAATGCTTTCAAATTGTATTCATTTTTATAGTTTAAGTTGCAACAGTAACAAAGATCTGGAAGAAGCTTGGATTCACCGCTCTTTTACTCCAAAACCATCAGACTCCCAAATCAGGTCCTCTGCTTCTGGGGTTTCAGGGTATGCTTCCTTACAGTCCTTAGATTCAAAATCCTCAATCATAGTAGCATTTTCTTGTAGACCTATGGAAGACTGCTCTGCTAAAGCTTCTGCTTCTGAATAAGCTTCTCCCTGATTAAAGTCAATTATTTATAAACACATCATTTAGCATATTTAGCATATTTCAAAAATGACCTCAGTGACTACATTTGAGCATCATAATTCATGTAAAGTTCAAATATTTAGTAGCAAGCCTTCTCATCGTTCAACGTTTATCTTCACTTATAAACAATGCAACTTAATGCCATCAATAACTTATCATACCCCCTCCTTTACTAATGCGTAGCACGGGTTTTAGCTCCAGGAGCGGTGGTAACTGCTATGACGCTCATAGAATTCCTATGAATGTCAGAGTAGTTGCCACCGCGGCCGGCACTAAAACCCGTGCTACACATTAGTAAAGGAGGGGGTAAGATAAGTTATTGATGGCATTAAGTTGCGTTGTTTATAAATGAAGATAAACGTTGAACGATGAGGCTTGCTACTAAAAATTCAAACTTTACATGAATTATGATGCTCGAATGTAGTCACTGAGGTCATTTTTGAAATATGCTAAATGATGTGCTTATAAATAATTGAGAAGAATTACTATAAAATTTGGATGCAAGAGTGTGGTTATTTATGAGACTAAATTAACCCAAGAACACCTCATCCAATTTTATCTGGAATTTTCTACATCCAAGAAATGAAGTTTAATGCTTCTCTGAATGAGCAATCTCTATATTTCTCTAGCTTTGCCTTTACTCTTTTATTCATTTTCTGTAGAAACTGTTTATCATTTTGAAGAGAAAATTTTGAATGTGCTTCTCAGCAATTTTTTTTTTTTTCGTATTGAGGAACATATTTTCTCTATTTACCCATATTTCAAAGAAATATTGAGAAATAAAATGATAAGAAATCACCAGCACCGTCAAATGGTTTTATGAGAAAAAAAGATGAGCTCTTTGTATACACAGCCACAGATTGGCATGATCCCTTGCTCATTGTTCTTGAGTTTCAACACATCAATCAATGCAAAATGATGTGTGATCACTTCAAATTGACTACATTATTTTAGACAGATTGTTGTGCTGAGATGTTGCAAGATTAGGATAGTAGAACTGATGTTAGTCATTATGACTGCATATGTTACTTCAACACCTTTGTGCTTTCTTGAGTTCAGCTTTCAAGTAAAATAGTACTGTAATGATTTTGGAAGAATATGTTCTTTTAGACTATTTTCTGACGCAGATTCTTCCAAGAGGATAACAGCGGGATATGGACAGGTCCCGTTGTCACCCTATAACCCAACACCTTGACTCCCCCCATACTCCCCAAACATTACCCCAAAAACACACTGACTACCATTGTTGGTAATTAGCCGCAGCTCAATTTATTAATCATAACAATTAACATAATATAATTTCAATTATAACATTAATTAACATAAACTCACAGAGCTCCTCCCGAGCTACCCATAAAATTCAGTGCCCTCGACCCTGCCACCACAGCAAGGGTCAGAGGGGTGGCATGTCCCTCATGCCCCATTATCCGGGTCACCTGACCCACCAGGCACGGCACCCCGCCAGCCCACCGCTCATCACCTGATGAGCCCCAATGACCCAGTAGCTCGGTAGATACGCCCCCGAGCTACTCCCAACTACCAGAAAACATGGGGTGGGTGGGAGGGAAAACCAGCTCAGGAGGACCCACAACGGTTGAGTCCTCCACTATCTCCCCCTTTTATAAATTCGCCACCCTCCCCCACCGCGCGCTCCTAACCACCGCCAATTAATTTAAAACTCGCCCTGCCCTAAACAACCAATCATGCCGCACCCACGCTCACCGCCCCCCCGACCGCCCCAGCCGATGGGCGACACGCAGGCCTGCCAGCCCCGTGTTATCATACGCCCATCAACACCGGGGTCTCGGGCTACTCTAAATATTCAAACCCATATAAATGGACAAAACGTGGTAGATAGTGATTTATCTGTGTAAATTATTTATTTAAATATTTATACACTGCTTATAGCCTAAGGGACTCATAATCGAAAGAGGAAAAACATCAAAAAACCAGCCTCTCGGCACTTGGACGAACATTGTCAAAATACGGCCAAGTGCCGATAATGAAAATGGGTTTTGGATGTATTTCTAAACGACCTAGGCCTTCATAGTGCCACTGAATGACCAAAGCTAAATGGGGCGTTTAAGGAGGAGTGTCGAGGGTGGGAGTTGGGCGGGACATGGACTGGCATAGTCTTAGTCGTACAGCATGTATAACCGAAAGTTATACAGCCCAGCATAGATGAAACTTGGATGTTGTGACTTAGACCATTTAAAACATGGTCTAAGTCACAAAAAACCACCTAAAGTCACCAGAAAAGCACTGCAAACACATAATACAGACCCCCCCCCCACACTACCCCAGTGATCACCGACCCTCCCCCACCCCATAAAAATATTAATCACACCTTTAAAATTCAGCCTCCAGGCCATCATCACCTGGCAGCACAGAGGCGGCTTAAGCCGTCTTGGGGGTGGGTTAGGGACTCATGGAGAGGAGGACCCATGCCCATAAGCCCCTATAATCACTGCATTGATACTGAAACATGTGCACTCCCCTATACACCACCTAAACCCTTTTGTACTGGAATTTAAGTGGCTTCTGCAGCCATAAGGGCTATTGGAGTGGTAGATAGGTGGGTCCAGGGGATTTTGGAGGTGGTTTGGGGGTTTCACCGTGACCTATAAGGGAGCTATAGTGAGGAGAAGACATGGCACACTTTTTGTGAAGTTCACAGCAGTGCCCTGTAAGGTACCCCACTATTTAGGTGCCATGTCTGGGCGTTCAGTCCATCACTTTGCAGACCTCTCTCACATCCAACAGGACTTGTTCTAGGCGTTTTTGACTTGGACGAAAAGTTGGACGAAATTGTGATATAAAGATGGACAATTTAGCAACTTGGATGATCAGATCGGCAGGACGCATAGTTAGACGATTTTCGAAACCCAAAAAATTTTGGATGTATTTTTTGAAAATGTGTCCTAGGCTGTTTTTTACTTTGGACGACTTGCGACTTAGACGAAAACGAACTTAGACATTCCTTTTGATTATGCCCCTCCACGTGGTTTACATTCAGGTACTCATGTATTTCCCCCTGTCTGTCTCAATGAGCACACAAACCCACCCTTTTACAAAGGTACAGTAGTGGCTGCCCTGCAGCAAATACTCCAATGCCCATTAAATCCCTATGGGCATTGAACGATTATCGTGGCCTATTGCAATAATCGCCTTTGTAAAAGTGGGCCAAACTGACTAACATACCTGATGCAATGGAGAGTTAAGTGACTTGCCCAGGGTCACAAGGAGCCGTGCTGGGCTTGACCCTGCAATCTTGGGGTGTGAGGCTGCAGCCCTAACTACTATGCCACTCCTCCACTTTAAAAGTTTTGCTGATGGGTAGTGGAGAATCAAAAGTCCTTCCTGCACAAAGTTTTTTTTAAGCGAAGGTAATACTACAAAAGAAATTAAATATTCTGGTGCCTGACCCCTTAAAATCTTACAAAGAAAAATACTTTGACTGTTACCCTGTTTGTGCAGGTCCAAACTAAGGGCTCCTTTTACAAAGGTGCATTAGGATCTTAACTCGCGGAATAGCGCATGCTAAAATGTCACGTGCGCTAGCCGCTACCGCCTCCTCTTGAGCAGGCGGTATTTTTTCAGGTAGCGCACGCTATAACGTGCGCTAATCTGGTGCGTGTGCTAAAAACGCTAGTGCCCCTTTGTAAAAGGAGCCCCAAATATCTAGAAAACAGTTAACGAGACAAAGTTTTCTGTGTACTCTTCCAAAGAAAGTCAGCGTATTGCCATTCTCTATTAACTTCGGAAACCTCATTATAGGGAAAGATGTATGGGAGATCAGGAATGACTGTGTGGTATTTGAAGTGCTCCTTTTACTAAGCTGCGCTAGACGCTAATGCCTCCATTGAGCTGGCATTAGTTTTTGGCGCATGGCGCAGGGTTAACACGCGCAGCAGTGTAGCACGCACTAAAAACTCTAGCACACCTTAGTAAAAGGAGCCCAGAGAGTAGTGATCAATAAAATAATAATTGTAGTAGTGTGTAAAACAGACTTTTCTGATGGAACGGATTATCCCCTATGAGGGTCATTCTATAGCAGGGGTGTCCAACCTTTTCTCTTCCCTGGGCCACATTGGCCGAAAAAAATGTTTCTGGGGCCGCACAAACGTGCAAACGCTGCAGCAAGACAGAGGAGGGAGCAGGCGAGACGGTAAACAGCCGGGGGCAGTGGAGGAAATCACCACATCGCCCTCGACCGGGGCCGCATGCGGCCCTCGGGCCGCAGGTTGGACACCCCTGTTCTATAGCAATGCACCTATATTTAGACACCTGTTTTATAAACTACAACAAAAGTTGATTCGATCTACAGTTAAGGCAACTAGTTATTCTCATATTTTTGGTGAAGTGGGCTCTCATTTGTAGAGCATTCTCCCTGATACTCTCTGTCAGATTTCCTACTCTTTCGTTTGAAGGCTTATCTTTTTCAAAACTCTTTTTAGGTTTTGTGATCTAATCTAATCTAATCTAAACCTTAAGTTTATATACCGCATCATCTCCATGAGAATGGAGCTCGACACGGTTTACAAGAACTTAAAATTGTGGGTAGAGAAGAAGAAAAAGGATTACATGAACTTATGTGTAGAAGGGGGGAGAAAAAGGGGGGAAGGATAGAGCTACAATTTGCTGAAAAGCCAGGTTTTCAGTTGTTTGCGGAATAACTGAAGGGAGCTCAGGTTCCGCAGCGGGGTGGTGAGGTCGTTCCAAAGACCTGTGATTTTGAAGAGAAGGGATTTTCCCAGTTTGCCTGAATAGTGGATGCCGCGTGGAGAGGGGAAGGCTAGTTTAAGCCTTTGGGCAGTTCTGGAGGAGTCGGGACTGGAGGAGTTGAAAGACAGTGGGATAAGAGGAGGCAGGATTCCATGAATGATCTTGAAAGCCAGGCAGGAACATTTGAAATGGATTCTGGAGATTATTGGGAGCCAATGAAGTTTGGCAAGGAGTGGGGAGGCATGGTCAGATGAGAAATTGTTTTGTTTTATTATTCATTAGTTTATATTAGATTGATTTCTAGTTTTAAAATACGTAAGAAAGCTTGTATTAAGAAATTTAAAGTGTGTTGTTTTATTTTAGATGTTAGGATTTGTTTGTGTATTTTGATTTATGAATGCTATTTTGTAACCTGCATAGATTTTGGATATGCAGGATATAAGAACATAAGAATAGCCTTACTGGGTCAGAGCAATGGTCCATCCAGCCCAGTAGCCCGTCTTCATGGTGGCCAATCCAGGTCACTAGTACCTTGGTAAAAACCCAAAACCCAAAGAGTTTTATCAAGCTGTGCTAGAGATTTTTAGTGTGGGCCAGCGAAGTAAATACTCTGATGCTCGTAAGAATTGAAGCACCACCTACCATTAGTAGCAATGCAGTTACATAGTAACATAGTTAGGGATGATTACCAGACATCCAGGAAAACCTGCACTGTTCTCTTTTAGAGGGCTGTCTGGGAAATATCTATGCAGCAGAGTCTTCAGGCCTCGCTCCTGCTTCCTAGACCTCATAGACCAGCAATGTATAGATAGATATCACTTTGACAGGGCAACAGTACAGGATCTCTGTCTGCAGCTGAAACCCCTCCGGCAGGCACCCACATGCAGGAATAACCCCATACCTGCCTACCTAAAGATCACCACTTCCCTCACCTTCCTAGGCACCGGGAGCTTCCAGTCAGTCCCAGCAGCCAACAAGGACTCACCCAGCCTGCCACCTCTAAGTGCCTCACCCAGTTCCAAGAAGCCTTCATCACCCACATCCATGAATACATCACCCTCCCAACCACCCCATCCCCCACCCCAGGCCCTACAGAGCACCATGGCTGAATTCTATAGCATAGCATACTTCCCTTTGGTCATAGGTGTAATAGATTACATACACATTGCAATCAGACCCCCCACCCCTCCCTCTCATTTTTTCCTTAATTGTTCTCTTTTTTAAATATTGTAGTTCCTCCTCTTTTCCCATTTGTTTCTGTTTGTCATTGTTTGAACTTATTATGTAGATTTTATTAGTTATATGCTTACCCCTATATTATATGACCAAAGCTGTATTTTTATTGTACACCGCTCAGAAGTTTGATTGAGCGGTATAAGAAATTTTAAATAAACTTGAAACTTGATGAAGCCCGCAAAGAAACAGGAAAGCATTTCATTCTATGAATATGCAAGTTGTGTGCAATGCTCAGGGGGAGATAGTGGATGTGTGTGCTAGATACCCAGGTTCAACCCATGATGCATACATCTTCAAGCATTCTGGAATTTACAACAGAGCCACCTGAGGAGAGTTCAACAGCAGTTGGCTGCTGGGTAAGCACCACAGGGACATAGCCATCCTATACCCCATGGCCTCCCTACCATCCCCCAGCACTCTCTTCCTGCAAACTCCCACCAATCTCCCACTTCAGCAGGTCAACTGCACCTCACTGCCACTCACCATCTCTCCCTCTCTCTCTCTCTCATAGGTGACAGAAGGTATCCACAGTGAGTGTGGCTAATGACCCCTATTGTATACCCTCAAAATGCTGCAGAGGAGGAATACAATAGGCGACACAGAAGTTCCAGAGCCATCATCGAGAACACCTTTAGCCAACTCAAGAACTGCTTCAGAAGTCTTGACTGGTCAGAGGGCCAGCTGCTTTACTGACCTGAAAAGGTTGCTCAGATATTCATGGTAGAGAGCTGCACAGGAACGGGGACAACGGGAATCCCGCGGGACCCGCGGGCATCCCACGGGTTCCCCCTTCGGGTCACGGGGATCCCGTGGGGACGCCCCCTAGGGTCGCGGGAATCCCATGGGGACGCCTCCTAGGGTCGCGGGGATCCCGTGGGGACGCCTCCGAGGGTCGCGGGGTTCCTGCGGGGCTGGATGTACTAAGTCACGCGGCTTTTCTCCCTACCTGCTCTGCTTGCAGCACAGAGCCGAACGGAAGTCTTCCCGACATCAGCGCTGACGTCGGAGGGGAGGGAGGGCTTAAACAAAGCCCTCCCTCACTCTGACGTCAGCGCTGACGTAGGGAAGACTTCTGTTCAGCTCTGTGCTGCAGGCAGGGTAGGTAAGGAGGAGTAGCCTCGCGGCTCGAGTGGCTACCAAGAGAGGGGGGCGGTCCGCCCCGCCCCGGGTGCAGCACAGCCGGCCAGGTCCCCTTACTTTTGTGGCACTTCCTCAACCGACCGACAACAGCCCTGGTCCGACAAACCTCCCTGCCCTTAACCGCGAATCTAAATTACCTTCTTACAGCAGCCTTTAATTCAGTAGCATAATTAAATGAAATAACTATTTCTGAAGTTTATAGGGACGGGCGGGGACGGAGGGGATTCCTCACGGGGACAGGTGGGGACGGAGGGGATTCCTCGCGGGGACGGGTGGGGACGGAGGGATTCCTCACGGGGACGGGTGGGGACGGGTGAGACTTTGACGGTGACGGGTGGGGACGGGTGGGATTTCTGTCCCCGCGCAACTCTCTAATTCATGGTCTGCTGCATGCACCATAACTTTGCCCTCAGAAAAAGGCAGCCACTCCCAAACCCTGCAAAGTAACACCATCAACAACTACCAGATGCAGAGGATGAGGAGCCCCCCCCCCCCCCTTCCATGCCACAGAGCTGACCAGGATGCATTCCAGGAGTGGGTCTGCGTCAGGCAATGCTTAATGCAAACAAACTTCCAGTAAAGTTCAGTGGAATGAACAACTTTATTTGAACATAACATATGTTGTTAACCACCACCAAATACACATCCTTCACCCACACCCAAACACCCCCACACACTTACCCCCCACACCCACAAACACCCCCACTCCCCCAAACACACCCGTTCCCCCAAACATGCCTGCTCCCCCCATGCCCCCAAACACCCCCACTGCCCCCACATACACCCCACCCCAAACACAAGTAAGAGCCTTACCTACTTTCCCCTCCCCTTCCTTTGGCCCATCTATCCCCCATGGCCCCTCTGAGTGCCCCCCCCCCCCGAACTGTGCTGAAGTACAAAAAGCATCAGCAGAAGCCTCTGAGTCAGTGTCAGAGTCCCCACCCTCAGTATCACTGCTGCTGTCATCCTCAGGTGGTGCATGCCTATGAAATTCAGGCCATTTCAGTGGGGTGGAGGTTGACAGGCATGGTACAGGGCACAGGATTTGGGAATGGTGGCATTTTGTTGCTGCTTTGCCTCTTCTCTGCATTGGCCTACTGGAGCTGGAGAGTGGTGTAGGCTGCTGAGTAGGGGACTGGTTGTTGTGAGACCCAATGATGTTCTGCAGGTCATTCCGTAGCCCTTGGATCTGGGTGGTGATGGCTGTGTTGGATTGTAAAACCAGCCTCAGGACCTCTGTGTGCTACCTCTGGGCTTCCAAGTCCTGCCTCATGAGCTGCAACTTCTGGTGATGATAGTCATCGAGGGAGATGTTGTGGCCTAGCAACCTTTGAGCCAGGCAGATTAGGTATCTGCGCTACCGATTGAGTGCCCTCCTCTGGGCAGGCTGGCCTCCCTCACTGCCCTCATCGACATCAGCAGTCACATCCTCTCCTCTCATTTTTCCGCTGTATATGACTGCTCACCCCATCACACCAACACACTTCCCTGCACATTTTGCTCTGGTAGATGAGTATGTAGTAACACACACCTTTGGGATGCATTATATTGCACCTCCTCTCACCTAGACACTGGAAGGGCACCTGGAGGGGCAAAGACAAACAGTGGTATGCTGTTGCCAACATATGCTCTTTTTCCCTATGCAGATGTCAGCTCTGAGGAAGATGCTGCAGAACCCAGTGGAGTTCAGGTCCCACAAGCGCAGGCTACTTCAGCAGATCAGGTGTGGAATCCATCCAGAGCTAGCAGGATATCCAGGAGAGTCAGCAGGATGTACCAGCAGCACAACCTCAAGAGGCTGTTACAAGGGAGGGTGAGGATGATAATGGTTTGCAGCCTATTCTCCCCTTCCCTGAGGCGCTGTCTTGTGCTATATTCAGCAATGGTGCACCAGAAGTAGGGAGATTGTGAATGCCTTTCAAGAGGCTCTGCTCAGACAAATGGTGACAGAACCCAAGAGGGAAAAGCGATGTTGGATCTGGTCCTCACAAATGGAGAGAGTATCTCTAATGTTCGAGTGGGTACTCACCTGGGAAGTAGTGATCATCAAACGGTTTGGTTTGATATAACGGCTAAAGTGGAGAGCGGCTGCATGATACTTAAAGTCCTAGATTTCAAACGTACGGACTTTAATGCAATGGGAGAGTACCTGAAGAAAGAGCTGTTAGGATGGGAGGACATTAGAGAAGTGGAAAGACAGTGGTCTAAGCTGAAAAGAGTGATAAAAATGGCTAAGGACCTTTATGTGAAGAAAATAAATAAAAACAAGAGAAAAAGGAAGCCGATATGGTTCTCCAAACTAGTGGCGGAGAAAATAAAGGTGAAAGAGTTGGCGTACGTGAAATATAAAAAATCCCAAGAAGAGAAGTGCAGAAAGGACTACAGGGTGAAACTGAAAGAAGCCAAGAGAGAGATACGTCTGACGAAAGCACAGGTGGAAGAACAAATGGCTAAAAATGTAAAAAAGGGAGACAAAAATTTTTTCAGATATATTAGTGAAAGGAGGAAGATGAAAAAAGGAATTGCTAAATTAAAAGATGCTGGGAACCGATATGTGGAGAGTGATGAGGAAAAAGCAAATGTGCTAAACAAATACTGTTCTGTAGAAGGACCTAGATTGTTTGGCAAAGTTACACAAGAAAATGGAATAGATTCTGCGCCGTTCACAGATGAGAGTGTTTATGAGCAACTTGAAAAACTGAAGGTGGACAAAGCGATGGGACCAGACGGGATCCATCCCCAGGATACTAAGGGAGCTCAGAGTAGAGAGTTGCGCGGGGACAGAAATCCCACCCGTCTCCACCCGGTCATTGTGGCCAAAGACACGACTCTCGTAATGCAGGCACAGCTCCACTAAGTCTGTGTCTCCTCTAGGGAGTATTTAGGCTCCTGTATTTCCACCATCACACCCACTTTCACTCCCACACTCTCTCACTGACCCACTCTCAGACTTTCTCACACACTCACTCTCTTGGTCACACACTCTCCCTATCACACCCTTTCTCACTGCACAATCTCTTACTCTCCCAAAGTCTCTCCTATCTGTCACCCTCATAGTCTTTCACTTTCTCTCACACTGGCACTCTCTGAATCTCTCTCTTGTCACACAATCTCAATCAGAACTCAATTTTTTTGATATCCAACAATAACAACCACCTCTACCACAACTCCAAACTCCACTCGACTACACCTACAAGGAATCATTGTGTCATGTGTAGGGCTATATATGAACATGTAGGACGCTAGTCACATCTGTCCAACAACATTTTTACATCATTAGGGACATATGCCAGGACAACTAATAGATGGCCATGTGTGTACGTCTAGGGCAGGGGTGTCCAATGTCGGTCCTCGAGGGCCACAGTCCAGTCGGATTTTCAGGATTTCCCCAATGAATATACATGAGGTCTATTTGCATGCACTGCTTTCATTGTATGCTAATAGATCTCATGCATATTCATTGGGGAAATCCTGAAAACCCGACTGGATTGCGGCCCTCGAGGACCGACATTGGACACCCCTGGTCTAGGGGATCGTATAATCGTTGGAACTTGGATTACTTGGATCTATTTAAAGGTTGTCCCTATATGTTTCCCTGTGGGACGTTCACGCTTCATATAAATGAACTATGTTATCGCATACTTTCAGGAGACATCCAGCATTGGTGGCGTACATGTGCATTTGCATGTTCTATCGATTATGCCCCTCCAAGCCTTTTTCTGCAAATCTAAGGGTATTCGTTTTATTTGCAAAATAATTAATGAAAATCTATTCCATATCCTCTCTCCACAATTCAGTTTTTATGAGTATTCTCATGTACTAGGCTGCTTATCTGCTTTATGATCCATCCTATTTTTAAATATTTTTCCTCCTGACTAATAAGAAATTGTCAGAAAGTCATTTTTTTTCTGGAATGAAAGGGGGTGACAGAAGTTATTTCAGTATTAGAATTCACCAACTGGCACACACAGAGATAATTGGCAGAAAATAGAAGAGAGATGCCAGATACATTTGTAAAAATATTCTGATGTATTCCACAGATGCTACCTATACACCCTGAGCTGCAGCTCTTGACCATCTTAAGAGTGATTCACATAAATATGGATGAATTATTACCCACTAAGTTGTCTTTTTACTAAGCTGTACTAACGGATTCAGCATGTGCTAATGAGTTAATGTGAGTTAAGTGTCATATAATGCATAAGTATTCAATGGCTGTACAGCATTTAGGGCTTGTATAGGATGCCAATATCAGTGAATGCCTAAGAACCAGCTGCAGATCGTGTGTCTATCATGCATCGTTGTCCTATTCAGAATCATGTCTTCATATGCCTACATATAAGGCATCTGTCTCACGTCTATGAAGATACATACCGATGCTTATGCCTGCCCAAGGCCATTTCAGCGTGAAACCATGACCATGCCCTGCCTTGGACAGGCTTAAGCATGGGTCTGTGTCTCCGTATACATGCTACAGAAGCTTATAATGTAGGTGTCCTGCCTTAGATACTTTAAAAAAAAAACCCAAAACGTGTATCCCAATTGGCTAGCAGATGGTGGTAGGATACCTACAGCTGCCTGCAATCGATACGAATGTTTCGAGAAACAGGCCCTCAGTGTGCACTAAATCCATTAGTGCACCTTAGTAAAACTACTCCCAAGGGTGTGTGCAGGCAAATAAATTCATTTAGTTTACCTGTTGTCCAGAATTTTTTATGATTTTCAGTTGTGCTTTTTCCTAGTTGGTTTCACACATTTTATAACACTTTTTTAAAAATGCATAACATGTTGCTTTGATACGTACTAATTGACAATGAGTGGTAGAGACAAAAAGTGTTAGAGGGTGAAGAACTTTTGTGCACCGAAGAGCAGTGGGACTTGGTTGTGATAGTATGTGATGTGAAGGTGGCCAAACAGGTTGAAAATCTGACAGCGAAAGCTAGAATGATGCTTGGGTACATATGGAGAGGAATGGCAAGTAGGAAAAAGTAGTACTGATGCCCTTGTATAAGACTCTGGTGAGACCTCATTTAGAATATTGTGTACAGTTCTGGACACTACACCTTCAAAAAGATATAAATAGGATGGAGTCGGTCCAGAGGAAGACTACTAAAATAGTCAGTGGTCTTTGACATAAAACATATGGGGACAGATTTAAAGATCTCAGTATGTATACTTTGGAGGAAAGATGGGAGAGGGGAAATATGATATTTTCCAGAAACTCCAGTATTAGAGAGCTAATGAGCTAATTATTTTTTTTTTGACCTTCTATTTCTCCCATATATTTAATTAACCCTACTCCTCACTCCTGTCCCCTCATGAAAGCCCTTGGAAAGCTGCCTTCTGATGCTATATAATGGATACGAGGTCACTGTCAGAAGAAAAGTCAGTGAAATCGGCTGTCAATTCAGCTGGCCAAAGTTCACTTCACCGACCTCTCCCTCCTCCAACAGGCAGGCAAAAATGGTGAAATGGTACGTTCCCAAGCTTAGCTGCACGCCAGTTCCAGGCAAAATGGTAGAAACAATTCTAAAAAATAAAATTGTGGAAAATGTAGACAAACATGATTTAATGAGACAGAGTCAGAATGAGTTCAGCCGAGGAAGATTTTGCCTCACCAATTTGCTTGACTTCTTTGAAGGTGTGAATAAACATGTGAATAAAGGTGAGCCAATTGATGTAATGTATCTAGATTTTCAGAAAGCTTTTGACAAAGTTCTTCATTAGAGTCTCCTGATAAAATTAAAGAATCATGGGATTAGTTCAGTTGTGGATTAGAAATTGGTTATCGGATAGGAAACAGAAGGTAGGGTTAAATGGTCATTTTTCTCAATGGAGGAGAGTAAACAGTGGAGTGCCACAGGGATCTCTACTGGGACTGGTGCTATTTAACTTATTTATAAATGATCTGGAAATTGGAATGACGAGTGAAGTGATTAAATTTGCAAATGACACTAAACTATTCAAAGTTGTTAAAACACTTTCAGATTGTGAAAAATTGCAGACAGAACTTAGGAAATTGGAAGACTGGGCGTTCAAGTAGCAGACACAATTTAATGTAGACAAATGCAAAGTGATGCACATTGGGAAGAATAACCCAAATCACAGTTACCAGATGCTAGGGTCCACCTTGGGGGTTAGCGCCCAAGAAAAGGATCTGGGTGTCATTGTAGACAATTCGATGATACCTTCCGTCCAATGTGTGGCAGTGATCAAAAAAGCAAACAAGATGCTAGAAATTATTTTAAAAGGGATGGTTAACAAGACTAAAAATGTTATAATGTCTCTGTATCACTCCATGGTACAACCTCACCTGGAACTTTGCGTTCAGTTCTGGTCTTCATATCTCAAGAAAGATATAGTAGCAGTAGAAAAGTTTCAAAGAAGAGCAACCAAGATAAAGGGGATGGTTCCTGGACATAGTGTACTTGGATTTCAGTAAAGCTTTCGACAGTGTCCCACACCGTAGACTATTAAACAAGATGAAATCGCTGGGTTTGGGTGAGAAACTAACTGCATGGGTCAGTAATTGGCTGAGTGGAAGACTACAGAGGGTGGTGGTCAACGGCACCCTCTCTGAGACATCGGAGGTGACTAGCGGAGTGCCGCAGGGCTCAGTCCTGGGACCATCCCTTTTCAACATATTCATAGGGGACTTGACCCGGGGGCTTCAGGGTAAAGTAGCACTGTTCGCTGACGATGCCAAATTGTGTAACATAGTAAGTGAAAGCATCCTCCAGGATAGTATGACACAAGATCTGATCACGTTGGAAAACTGGTCCTCGACATGGCAGCTAGGCTTCAACGCTAAAAAATGTAAGGTCATGCATCTCGGCAGCAGAAATCCATGCAGAACATACTCATTGAATGGAGAAACGCTAGCTAGGACTTCAGAGGAACGGGACTTGGGGGTAATCATCAGTGCAGACATGAAGGCTGCCAAACAAGTAGAGAAGGCCTCATCAAAGGCAAGGCAAATGATGGGATGTATCAATAGAAGCTTTGTCAGCCGTAAACCTGAAGTCATAATGCCACTCTACAGAACCATGGTGAGACCTCATCTGGAATACTGTGTGCAATTCTGGAGGTCACACTACCGGAAAGATGTGCTTCAAGCTGAGTCGGTCCAGCGGATGGCCACTAGGATGGTCGCGGGGCTCAAAGGTCTCTCATACGAAGAAAGACTGGGCAAACTGCAGCTCTATACCCTAGAGGAGCGCAGGGAAAGGGGTGACATGATTGAGACATTTAAGTACGTCACGGGTCGTGTCGAGGTGGAAAACGATATATTCTTTCCCAGGGGACCCTCGGTCACAAGAGGGCACCCGCTCAAACTTAGAGGAGGGAAATTTAGTGGTGACACCAGGAAGTATTTCTTCACAGAAAGGGTGGTAGATCACTGGAACAGACTTCCGGTGCAGGTGATAAAGGCCACCAGCGTGCTCGACTTTAAGACTAAATGGGACATCCACGTGGGATCCCTACGAGGGTCGAGTTAAGGAACTAGGTCATTAGCATTCAGACTTAATGGGGTGGGTCAATAGAGTGGGCAGACTTGATGGGCTGTAGCCCTTTTCTGCCGTCATCTTTCTATGTTTCTATGAACTCCTCTCATATGAGGAAAGACTAAAAAGGTTAGGGCTCTTCAGCTTGGAAAAGAGACGGCTGAGGGGAGATATGATTGAAATCTACAAAATCCTGAGTGGAGTGGAACGAGTACAAATGGATTGATTTTTCACTCTGTCAAAAGTTACAAAGTCTAGAAGACACAATGAAGTTACAGGGAAATAGTTTAAAAACCAATAGGAGAAAATATTTTTTCACTCAGAGAATAGTTTAGCTCTGGAATGCATTGCCAGAAGTTGTGGTAAGAGCGGATAGTGTAGCTGATTTTAAGAAGGGTTTGGACAATTTCCTGGAGGAAAAGTCCATAGTCTGTTATTGAAAAAGACATGGGATCAGTAGCATGGAATGTTGCTACTCTTTGGGTTTTGTTAACAAAAAGAGATGAGAGGGAAGATAATTCAATAATTAAATGGAGTGGTTGAATAATCAACTCTAACAATGTTAATAGCTACATCGAAGCCATGATAGCATCTAGCAAATCAAATTTAGATCAATCAATTCTAAAAATATATTCATGAAAATAGTAATATTAAATCACAATCCCTATTAAGTATTTAAAGAGAACAGTGGTGGACATATCATATATTATACAGGCTTCAGTCTTTGGAACCTCTTATGATATATACCATTCCAGGTTCCTGTCTTGTATATTATTATAATTATCTATGTCTTTGGGTTTTGGCCAGGTACTAGTGACTGGCCACACTGAGAACGGGCTACTGGTCTCGATAGACTGTAGGTCTGACCCAGTAAGTCTAGTCTTAGGTTCTTATGAGTGTCAATGATGTGTTAGCATGTGAACCAGTAGCAACAGAGAAAAATGACTCCATGTCCCATCTCCCACATTCCTGTAGTCAACCTAACTGTCAAATCTGCGCACTTTGACCTGCTGCTGGAATTGTTCATTTTAATGTGCAAATCTAAAAAAACTCCAGTTAAGCATATGCTGGGTTCTATACCAATTATTTTCCTAACCATAAATGCCAGTGTAACAACTTAAAGAACTTTTTAAGGAGGGGAAAAAGCCTCAGAAGCCATGGGGAGCACCTAAGCACCGAAGCTATGAGAGAGAGCTAGGCGTTTTCATCGGCTCTCCCCCATGCTTCTATCATCGACCAAAAAAACCCTATTAGATAACAAACACTGACAAATATTACAGCATTGTCTCAGTGAATTAAATATCTATAGAGAAATGAGAAGCAAATGTAGCTTATCTTTGAACGTTTGATACTCCGCTGAATGCTGCTCGCCGTACCTGCTCACTTCTCTGTCTCTGTGCAAATGAAACTTATAGCAGGAATCAATCCTTGCTGTATTCTGTTGACAATGGCCAATGTTTCATGATTTAAATAATCATTTCTTTAGGTCTCTAAAGTGGCAAAAATGCTTACAGTCTTTTGAACGGATTTTTGGCCGATGATGAAAGCATGGGGGAGAGCCGATAAAAACAACTAGCTCTCTGTCATAGCGCCAATGCATAGGTGTGCCCTATGCACACTGAGGCCTTTTCCCCTCCTTTAAAAAATTATCGTATTTAAGTTGTTACACTGGCATTTATGGTTAGGGAAATAATTGGTACAGAACCCAACATATGCTTAATTGGAGTTTTTTGAGATTTGTAGATTTATTTTTACTCCAGTTCCGTCATTTTAACATGCTGCATGCAAAAATCTGAGGTAGCCATGATATAAATTAGAGCAAAGGTAAATATGCAGGAAAAGGCAGGTAGAAGTATTTACTGAGGAGGGGGGGTGTTTGTATGGATTATTACTTACAATGATAGAGAAGACTAAAACAAAAATTCAGGCACAGTGCCTACTTCCCACAATATCTAATTACTTATAAGTTGTCTATAGATAGATATGTAGGTAGGGTTTTTTTATTTTTGTAAAAAAGGCTTTGAGATATAGATTGATGAAACCCTCACTACACAATAAGGGAGGGAGAAGGTGGAAAGCAGAGACATAATTCCCAGCATGGCATGGGGGAGGTCTATTTTATATCAGTATAACACAGTATTTTAATGATTCAGCACTAACAAATGAATACATATAGGTTAGGACTGAGAAACATGCAAATGTATACATTTTTATT
The DNA here is from genome assembly GCF_902459505.1 of Geotrypetes seraphini. NCBI lineage: Eukaryota > Metazoa > Chordata > Amphibia > Gymnophiona > Dermophiidae > Geotrypetes > Geotrypetes seraphini. The sequence continues at coordinate 166,314,000 of NC_047089.1, read as the reverse complement.
CTGTATTGTGACTTATACACAGAACCAAAAATAACCTCACCAAAATGTTATGTCGTATCTTCCATAGAACTTGGCCAATTCTTTTTTTCTTTTATTTAATTTTTATTAATTTATCAGAAATTTACAAGTAAAACTTTTTGCTCCAGAAATTCAGTCATATCCAAACTTAATCTCTTCCAACCGGAAAACTTAGTTCTTCCTTAGACCACAATATTCAGACAGAGCGACAGAAATTAAAGGGAGATAATTTATAAAAATAAAATCCAAGGTAAAGACTATTATATGGCTGAAACACCTCGGTCTTCACATTTTAGAGTCCCCCCCTTGCCACTGGTTAACCCCTTAAGGTCTAAGAAAGATCTTAGATGATCATGAATAAAGAAAATATATTTTAAACCCAAATATTTAAACATTTACAGGGATAGGCTAACATAAAAGTAGCACCCAACCTCCATGTTTCATCTCTCATAACAAGAAACTGTCTTCGCCTTTCCCCTGTTGTTTTGGTTACATCAGGATATAAATATAAATGTTGACCACAAAAGAGGGTTCCAGATTTCCTGAGAACAATCTCATGATTGAATTGAGGTCTTGTTCAAAAATGAAATTAACTATTAAAATTGCTCTTTTCTTGATATCCATAAAAGAGTTCTCCAAAACTGCAGTAAGATTTTGTACCTCATTTTCAGTAACCACATTTTCACCTGAAGGTACATCATTGAATTCAGAATTCTTTTTAGAAAAAGGTAAATAATAGGCTTTATTTATTGGTGGGATCTGATCTTGAGGAAAATTCAAGTTTTCTATCAAAATATTTTTAAAGACCTTAATTGGTATCATAGCTGAAATTGGAGGGCAATTTAAAACTCTAAGATTCAAACACTGATTAAACTTCTCAGTCTGTTCAATCTTACGTGAAACCAAATGTTCTTTAATTATTTGTTGAAATTGAATTTTTCAAAATAACAGACTCAGTTTGAATCTTATCCATACATTCCTGTTTCACTTTTTCAACATTCAAGGAAAAGGCATCCACTTTAGCTACCAGTACCTACATGTTCAATGCTATTTTCCCAACCATCTCATCCATTTTCTTTATGGCCTCAAGGAGTGTCTGACATTCCAGCTCCCTCGGCGTTCATCCAACCCTGCTCTCCAGCTAAGGGTGTAACTCCACTCAAAACTAGCTCCTCCTCCTCTCTCCCGGGGCTAGTATCACCACTTTGCACCCCTGCTGGACAAGGAGGCACAGAGATTGTCGTTGGCAACAAAGATGCATACAAATCCAGGATTCATGCGCTATGTTGCTTGAATCTATCATGGTTGTCTGCCTATGCAGGGATAATCGAGGGTCTGCAGGGGTCTGTCACTCAAAGAATTGCTGGAGTGTCGGCTGAGCTGGAGAGGATGTGAGCACTGGTAATTGCATGGATCTCACAGTTCCCTTCCTCTTTGAATGAGGCATATTGAAAGAGGAAAAAAATACTGAAGCCGCAACATCCCAAAGCAAATTAAAGGTAAATGAAATGCAGGAAAAGCAGAACGGTCAGAGCACCGCTAACAACCGTCTGCCAGCTTGACTCTCTCAAAGTCTCAGAAGAACTCGACCGTTTGTTATGAAATTTAGCGTATTGTGTCCTGAATGAATTTGATGTTAAATGTTGTAAATATTTCCCACCGCACCACAACACTACCTTATAAAAATGAATTGTTGCTATGAGATACACGCAGAAGCAGACGATAATTTGTAAACAGTCCAAAGACCAAATTCTGACAAAGAACTTAGTACTGCTAAAAGGTTACAGCAGTCAACAAATGTTGAAAGAGTTCCACAGAAGGGTTGGAACAAAAATGGCCTTGATGTGCTGCTATGCAAGATCTGAACAATGGGCACTGTACATTGCACCAGTAGGGTCTAACTTAAGGCACTGTTTATAGCAGTGGTCTCAAACTCACGGCCCAGGGGCCACATGCGGCCCGCCAGGTACTATTTTGCGGCTCGCGGCCTCTACTAGTGCTGCTCGCTCTTTGCAGTGTCCTCTGGCTTCCCCCTGGCCTCCCACTCTTACTTTCAGATAATTACCGCGGCCTGCAGATAGGATTGCCGATGCTGCAGCGATCCTTGCAGGCTGCTGTGGTCTTCGGCAGCATGTTCCCTCTGCCACAATCCTGCTCCTGACGTCAGAGGAGGGGTGAGACTGCGGCTAGGACCGGATTTAGATGAAAAGAGGCCCTAGGCTATTCCACTTATGAGGCCCTTTCACCTCCCATTTTTAAGTTTGTAAATTACATGAGAGATAATAAAATACATCATTACTGTGATATATATCAATATGTTAAATGAAACATGTTGTTATTGGTACTAACCTTTATAAAAAATGTGACATGGATAATAAATAAAAAAAAGTCGAGAACACTTATTTGGACATTTATTCTCAGCACCATATATAGTACTTGTAACAATAACTAATCAAACATAACACACAACATTGCCCCTTCCTATGTCCATAGTGCCCCAGTGCATCCTTCCTCACTTCACCCCTCCTCCGATGACCACCTGCCTCCCATCCCCCTTCCATTGAACACCCCCCCATGCCATTCTGCCTGTCTGCCTTCCATTAAACCCCTCCACCCCCCTCCAATGCCAGTCTGGGCCGCCCTGTCCTAACGGATCCACGTTTTGCCTCTCTTCCCGCGGGGCTGGGCTTTGCCCAGCTGTTTCCGGACTGACGTCTTTCCCTCCCCGATCCTCCTCCCAGGGCGAGAAAAAGAAAGGGAGAAGCCGAGTCGGCGCCCCGTTGCGGCCGGAGCTGGTTCCGATCCCGAAGCATAGAATTTCTCCTTATTTTCGGTTCAGTGTTTTAGTGTTCACTGTTTTTAGAATAGTGTAATTTTAATTTTGCTAACAATTTGAATGTAGGCCCCTCTTGATCTTGAGGCCCTAGGCTGAAGCCTAGTTAGCCTAAAGGAAAATCCGGCCCTGACTGCGGCAGAGGGAACGTGTCGTGGAAGCCGATGGCAGCCTGCAAGGAACGTTACAGCACTGGCGATCCTCTCTGCAGGCTGCGGTAATTCGCTGAAACTAAGACTGGGAGGCCAGGGGGGAAGCTGGATGACGCTGCAAAGAAGTGGGGAACATGCAAGCCTTCAGGGGAGGGGGGGAAGATTTATAAACTATAAGGAGTTTTACCTCATGCAAAATTGTCATTTCTTTAATAAGACATTAACTATTTTTTCTGCGGCCCTCCAAATACCTACAAATCCAAAATGCAGCCCTGCAAAGGGTTGGAGTTTGAGACCACTGGTTTATAGAATCCAGGCCTAAGTGCATGGCCTGTGTGGTAAATGTAGGAGGCATGTCCAGCATCTTCCTGCATTTACCACATAGGGCAAACACTCAGCCAACAGGTACTGCATTACAAGATAAGGCTGGAGCACTTGGCTATCTTCCACATCATGTAAAGCAGCGTAGTCCAGTTCCAAAATAATAAAGAAACCTGCAGCAGTGAACTGCACCCCCTCCCATCCCCAATAACACATCCACACTTTCTGATGTCCCTGACATACCCCTTTTGAATTCCCTTGATACTTTTCCCTTTTTAATGATCCCCTGATACTGACACTTACCCCCCCCCCCCCCCCCAACCCCCCAAGGCCACCTGAAACTTCTGATCTGCCCCAAACTGGACTGCTGATGCCAAGGCTGCATTTAATGCCACCACTTGGAGTGGTGATAAGTGCAGCCATGCTGCCAGTAGTTATGACAGCTGGTGCATGGTACCGGTCCACGTGCTAGATGTGTCTGTTTGCCATTCCCTTACTCCACCCCTGTTACGTTTGTGCGTTAAGCAGCTGCAGGTTTTCTAATGCGCTGTCTGTTTTAATGCACATTAGCTGTTAGCACACACCATGCTAACATCTAATGAGTAAAGACATTTCGTTATCTTGGAATCCTTTTTGACAGTAAACTCTCCTTTGAACAGCGGATAGGTCAGGTATTAAAAAAGGCTATTACTGGCTTAGACATATTCATTCAGTCAGTAAACCTTAGATTTGGACTTCATTCATAAACTTATTCATGTCATTGTAATATCAAGGTTAGATTATTGTAATTTGATATATTGTGGAAGACTGCATGAGACCACAACAAAAAGGGTTTTTTTTTTGTTCTCAATATTTAGGTTTTCCTATTGATAATGGTGTTCATTTCTTGTTTTAACTGATTTTATTGTATTTTGTAAGCCACATTGATCTGTTGCAAATTGTGAGATACCAAATTTTAATAAACATAAATATAAAACCCATGTTAGTTTCTTAAAACATGTTAGTAAAAGGTAGGGTTACCATATGGCTCCATATGCTTTCAGTGGAAGTAAAACCCGGATATCTCAATCCCTCCTCCTTTTTCTGGAGCCATATGGTAACCCTAATAAAAGGGCCCCCTACAATTTTTAAGGCATACTAATGAACTACATCCCTTTCCCTTACACTATACTCTCTAAGCTGGGCAAGTGTCCTTCATTTGCAGTTCTCCCGGGGGGAGGGGGTGCTGTTTCACTAAATAGAGAGGGCAGGCAAGCTCTGCAGGACTCCTACTACCAATCATTTCTATAAGTTTATGCATGATAAGCTTCTGCAGTTTGGGGCAGACTGAAAGTCTCCTTTGAGTAAAAGGGAAATAGTGCACTTGTAGAACAGAGAGTTCAGCATTAGAACAAGAGGCATAGGCAGACTAACGCAGAAATGAGAAGGCCTATGCTATAATATGATGTCTAGATGCATAGAAATAGATGATGCTTTCATATAGTCAAGATCAGTGTCTCTCAAACTTTTTTAGCTCTGGCACATGAGCAAATGATTTTTGTGACACACTAACGGAGCACATGTTTTTCGAAGCACATTATATTTATTTTTTGTATTTATGTACCACTTATAACCTAAGTGGTGTACATTCAGGTACTCAAACATTTTTCCCTATCTGTCCTCGCAGGTTCACATTATATCTAATGTACCTGGGGCAATGGGCAATTAAGTGACTTGCCCAGGGTCACAAGGAGCAACATTTATTTATTTAGATCTCTATCCCGTCCTCCTATGAGCTCACAACGAATTACAAAAGGACATTTGATCCCACAACCTCAGGATGCTGAGGATGTAGCTCAAACCACTGTGTCACATAAAATTACAAAACCAACAAAAAATTAAATTTGAGAGTTATTTATTTAAAGTTCTTTAAGCTATGTATGGGTATCGGAATGAACGACACTGCCAGGAAAACCCCGGAGAATATACCTGAAGACTTTGGAGCCTTAGGTGAGAAGCTGAGGCGGATGGAAGCGCAGGTGGTCTTCTCCTCGATCCTCCCAGTGAGGGGTAAGGGAAGAGCCAGGGAGGATCGTATCCAGAGGACAAACTAGTGGCTACACGGATGGTGCAAGGAGATGAACTTCGGATTCATGAACCATGGAGAGGCACTGCAAGGACTACAGGGACCAGACAGGCTCCACCTGACCAGAAGGGGAAAGAATGTCTTTGGACACCGACTAGCCCGCCTGCTTCGTAGGGCTTTAAACTGGGTAAGTTTGGTGAGAGTACCCACTCACGTACTGGCGTGGTAAGTAACCATCCTGGCGAGGTAAGTTGCCACTCCATTTCTGAGTCTGAGGTAAGTAAACACATTGCAAACAGTACTATAGGAGTCAAACTAACTCAGGCGGGAAAATCTCCACAGAACCTAGCAAACAGGTATGGAGAGCTATGTGCATTAATGCCCACAGTTCAGGCAATAAAATTCTGGAATTGGAGACGGAAATGGGGAATGCCAACCTAGATGTGGTAGCGATATCCGAGACTTGGTTCAAGGACTCCCATGGGTGGGATATGGCTATACCGGGATACAACTTACTTCGTCGATAAAGAGAGGGCAAAATAGGAGGAGGGGTAGCACTATACACTAAAGAGGACATCAAAGTTACCAGAATCGCAGATGTCAAGTACACCGGGGAAGCCCTCTGGGTGAACTTGGCCAGAGGGAATGACAAATGCCTGTATCTTGGCGTAGTATACAGACCTCCGAGACAACATGGATATAAAATTAATCGAAGACATAGAGAACATCACTTTGCGTGGAGACACAGTATTGTTAGGGGACTTCAATATGCCTGATGCAGATTGGAACAAATTTTCTGCTACGACTAGCGGCAGCAGAAGGCTATTAATCTCCATAAAGGGAGCACGACTCAAACAAATGGTATTAGAGCCCACTAGGGATCAGGCGATACTGGACCCTATACTCACCAACAGAGAAAGTGTCACAGAGGTTTCAGTAGGCGATACGTTGGCCTCCAGTGACCATAACATGGTATGGTTCAACCTCAGGAAAAGTTTCACTAGATCAAACACATCAACAAAGGTCCTCAACTTTAAGGGCACTAACTTCAAAAGCATGGGAGATTTCATCCATCGGGCGCTGCAAAACCAAGTCGAAACAGATAATGTAGAGGTAATGTGGTCAACTCTGAAATCAACCCTACACGAAGCAACCAACCGCTATATAAAAACAGTAAGTAAACGGCAAAGAAACAATAAACCTTAGTGGTTCTCTGCGGAGATCTCAGACCTCATAAAAAAGAAGAAAAGAGCATTTATCTCCTGAAATCAATCAGGAAAACGGGAGACTAAGGAAGACTATCTGGCCAAGTCTAAGGCTGTCAAAACAGCAGTCAAAGAGGCCAAACTCCGAATGGAAAAGAATCTAGCAAAGAACATTAAGAAGGGTGATAAATCCTTCTTCAGGTATATTAGTGACAGAAAAAGAAACACAGATGGGATAGTACACCTTAAGAAACCAGACGGGAATTATGTAGAATCAGACTCCGATAAAGCCAAACTATTAAATGAATACTTCTGCTCAGTCTTCACCTGCGAGGCACCGGGATAAGGCCCACAGTTGTAGACAAGGGTAAGCTCGGAAGACCCGTTTCGAAATTTCAAGTTTACGCCCAGCAGTGTCTACTATGAGCTATCAAGACTCAAAGTGAACAAAGCCATGGGTGCTTAGGGAGTTGAGTGACGTCCTGGCGGAACCGTTATCCGCGCTCTTCAATCTTTCCCTGAGTACAGGAAGAGTCCCACTTGACTGGAAAACGTCTAACGTCATTCCACTCCACAAAAAGGGATGCAGGACGGAGGCTATGAATTACAGACCGGTGAATCTCACATTGATAGTGAGTAAACTCATGGAAACACTAATCAAACACAAATTGGATACGATCCTGAACGAGGAGAATCTACGAGATCCCCACCAATATGTATTTACAAAGGGAAGGTCCTGCCAATCCAATCTAATCAGCTTCTTTTACTGGGTAACAAGAAAGCTGGATATGGGGGAGTCCCTGAAAGTCGTGTACTTGGGTTCAGTAAAGCGTTTGATAGCATCCCACACCGCAGGTTATTAAGCAAGATGAGTTTGATGGGATTAGGTGAAACATTAACTGCATGGGTTAAGGACTGGCTTGGAGGTAGACTACAGAGGGTGGTGGTTAACGGTACCCTCTCTGAAACGTCGGAGGTGATCAGTGGAGTGCCGCAGGGCTTGGTCTTGGGCCCGATCCTATTTAACATCTTCGTAAGAGACTTGGCTGAGGGGCTTCGAGGTAAAATTACATTATTCGCTGATGACGCCAAATTATGCAACATAGTAGGCAAAAGCACAGTGCCCGACAGTATGACGCAGGACCTACTCTTACTGGAACATTGGTCAAAAATTTGGCAACTAAGTTTCAATGCCAAAAACTGTAAGGTCATGCACCTTGGAAGCAGAAATCCATGCAGAACTTACACCCTAAATAGTGAGACCTTAGCAAGGACTGCAGCAGAACGAGACTTGGGAGTGATCATTAGTGAAGACATGAAGACTGCCAATCAAGTGGAGAAAGCTTCATCCAAGGCTAGACAAATCATGGGTTGTATCCGTATAAGTTTCGTCAGCTGAATGCCCGAAGTCATAATGCTGTTGTACAGATCCATGGTGAGACCTCATCTGGAATATTGTACAATTCTGGAGGCCACATTACTAAAAAGATGTGCTGAGAGTTGAGTTGGTTCAGCAAAAGGCCACCAGGATGGTCTCAGGACTCAAGGATCTTCCGTATGAGGAACGACTGGGTAAGTTGCAGCTATACTAACTCGAGGAACGCAGAGAGAGGGGAGACATAATTGAGACGTTCAAATATGTCACAGGCTGTATCGAGGTGGAAGAAGATATCTTTTCTCTTAAAGGACCCACGGCAACAAGAGGGCATCCGTTGAAAATCATGGGTGGGAAATTTCATGGCGACACAAGGAAGTATTTCTTCACTGAAAGGGTGGTTGATCACTGGAATGATCTTCCACTAAAGGTAATTGAGGCCAGCAGCATGCCAGATTTCAAGAAAAAATGGGATAGGCATGTGGGATCTCTTCATGGAGGAAATTAGGGGGTGGGTCATTAGAGTGGGCAGACTAGATGGGCCGTGGCCCTTTTCTGCTGTCATTTTCTATGTTTCTATGTTTCTAATTGTAACAATGGTGAAACTAAAGTAGAAAGAATAGAACTGCTAATCAATGCGAAGAATGTGCTTATTTTTTAGTGCAAATTAACTCAAATTGCGGCTCGATAGTCGACAAGCAAACATGCATTTCATCATCCACCATCTACAATCATTCTTTTTTTTAATTAAATTTTTGTCAGAGCTGAAAATCCAAGTTTGCAAAGATAAGAAGATCCAAATGGTAACAGAGCTTTGATTGTTTTGTTGCTCAAATTAGTATAACTACTGCATAAAAAAATAAAATTACTTGCCATTAGTTTTCAAGGACCAATCACATCAAAGAATGATGCTTGTCTGGGCGGTTGTATCCTTACGCACACAGACACTCATAACATTGACAGACTCTTGCTTATGCCAATATGTCATCTATTCTAGTGTATTCTTATGAAGGGAATTTTTTTTTAAAAGTAAAATTCTGTAATATCTTGTGGCACACTTAGAATCTCTTTGGGAAACACCACTGTGCTGTGGCACACAGTTTGGGAGACACTGGTCTAGATGTAATCCCATAAATTGCTGATGAGTGAAACTAATTGTGCTTGTACAAGTAAAATGTTTTACTTTTTGTTAATGTCAGGGAAAGTACCGGTACTACTGAAGTAACGGTGTTAGGAAAGCTTGTGACCAACTCACTAATTATAGACATGATAAATTGCATGAATAATAATAAAGGAAATGAAAAAATTAATAAAATGGCCTGAAGCCTGAGCTCATAGAGAGATACTTGGATGAATACTGCCATTTTGTGTAGGCAGGTTCTCTGAGTGCTCTCACACGAAAGCCTTTATGTTTTCACCTTAATTTGTGTCTGGCTGTTATTCCTTGGGCTCGTTCAGAGATGGAAAAAAGGGCATAGCAGTTCATCTGTCCATGCTAGTTTTCCTAGCAAACAGGTGCCGGCACTGTATGAGTATCAGCCAGCACCCACCTAACTTCCAATAATGTAGCAGCTGGCACATGTTTCTGATGTCCTCCCTCCCCCCCCCAGCTAGATCTGATTGCACTTCCGGCACCCTACATGTGAGTATCTTTCAAAAAGTATATTTTATAAAATACATGCATACAACACAATACTGCCCTGCTTCACTCCAACTATACCTCCGTAAATGCCTGTGTTTAGCACATGTATAAGTACCTACCATTTTGTCAACGCAGATACTTAAACATGCACATAGGGCACACTGTTTTATAAAAGCCCTTTTCTACATATAAAATATTAATATTTTAGAAAGCTGAGGAAAATGAACTACTTGAATGCGCTGGCATGTGAGTCAGTGTGATAAATGTGCTAACAGAGAATGAGGGAGAATATGAAGGGGGAAAATTATATATTACGTTAAAACAATAAGAGGTGTATGGATGATATGTTGAAAAGACCTTATATGGTATTATTTTGTAATTTGCAGACCTTTATTTTTATGAATGATGTCAAATGTTAAAAATAGAGAAAGTAAAAACAAACAAACAAAAACCAGGTGTTAGAAGTGGGGAAACCTTTTAAAACTATCCACATTAAAATTGCAAGCATTGCTATGTTTGGCAGGCTGCTGTTTTGGAGAACTGCAGTATTTAGGTTCACTAGAGATGTCTCTTGTTGACAGTCTGAAGAGACAGTCTGAGAACCACCAAAAGCAATATTGGCTACAAAAGAAATACACGTGTAAACATTTTTGTATACCAGCCAAGCATTTCAAATGTAACTGCCAGTTTGGATGTTCTGAGGACACAGTGGAGCTGCTTACATGCATGCAGGGTGAATGACCATTCATTAGATAAATGCAGCAGTTTATATGGGATTGCTTGCTTTCCTTGGCTCACCAATATATCAACCATGAGACTTTTGTGTTGCACTCTGAAAACCTCTTCCATTGCCATGGTAACCTCTCACACATTAGCGGAAGCTGATGTCATTCTTGGTATTGTTTGATCTTTGTGAGTTGGCCCTCAGTGTTAACCAGTACAAGGGGAATCGGAAAGAAAAAGCTGTATATTCCAGTTAAATATAATTTAATCCAGTTTCAGCCCTTCATGATTCTGTCAACATCTCTTTTTTGGTTTGTTTTTGCTTTTTTATTTTGTTTTAAAATTTCTACAGTTCTACATGGAAAAAAGATTTCATTGCCTAATTTACTGACAGTAGCAAGGCTTTAATGTGGGTGTGTGGGTGTTAAGATAAAGAGGTTTTCTCTCTTGCATTATTTTACGTGTGTATTGAAATTGTTGTTGTCCTCACAGATCTTATTTTTATACATTCAACACATTTTTGCAACATAAAATTAATTTAGGACAGTGGGACTAACATATGAACCATAAACATTCAAAATGTTTCTGAGTATTGAATAATAAATTATAAGATGTCTAACATATGGCTGAATCATTCAATAGAATACAAGAACCACTATTGTTTTAGTCAATCAAATCATATACTGCGTTTGTCTTGATTAATATCACACCAAGGACTACCAATAGATATATTATATTAATCAACCCACTTAAGGTATACTTCTCATATGTATGGACCGCTGACTGTTCTTACCACATCCTTTGGCAACAAGTTCCAGAACTTAATTTTTCTTTGGGTAAAATAATATTTCTTCCTAAGGTTTTTTAAAAGAATTCCCAAGTAATTTTATTGAGTGTCCCCTGGATTTTGTACTTTTTGAAAAATTGAAAAATCATTTCATGGTTAGCCCTAGATAAGCCATTTAAATTGATGGAAGGGAGAGGTAACCTAGTGATTAGTGCATATAGTTTATTATTTTTATTCAAAGCGGATTACAACATAACATACATAGTTAAAAAACAATACAGGTTTGACATAACTCAAGCATCAAAAACATTAGCACACATATTTCATCTGACAAAAGAGGTGATGTTTCAAAATTTTTTTAAATTTGTAAACCACTTTGATTGAAATGCTACTCCTTGTGATCTGGGCAAGTCACTTAACCCCCCAATTGTCCCAGGTACATTAGAAACATTGTGAGCCCGCCAGGACAGTCAGGGAAAAATGCTTGAGTACCTGAATAAATTTATGTAAACTGTTCTGAGCTCCCTTGGGAGAACGGTATAGAAAATAAAATAAATAAATAAGTATAGTATATCAAGTCCCACCCCCTTTCCTTAAACCTCTAGGAGCCTCTTCTGGCTGTTTAAATCAGTGGTTCCCAACCCTGTCCTGGAGGACCACCAGGCCGATCGGGTTTTCAGGATAACCCTAATAAATATGCATGAGAGAGATTTACATATAATGGAAGTGACAGGCATGCAAATCTGCTCCATGCATATTCATTAGGGCTATCCTGAAAACCCAATTGGCCTGGTGGCCCACCAGAACAGGGTTGTGAACCATTGGTTTAAATCACTTTAAATATCAACCCCTAATTCTGCTAATGATGACTCAAATTAGGTGGGCGCAAGTCAAGCCTTATCCATATTACAAAGTGGAATATCGGGGTATCTTTCTATCCGTCTTTCTTTCTACAGGTTTTTATTCATTTAATATAAAGCTAGATCACTGTGTATCAAATTTAAGCACTTTACTATATAATATACTTCAAATATTAAGAAAGGAACTCCCTAGTTAAGACAGATAAAAGCCCATCTCATAAATCACCTAACCATATCCAGTATAACCCATTTCAATGCTCATTTCACTTTCCATTCTGTTTATCCTGGTGTAGTCTCTGTTGGTATTTGATGAATGTTGATTTCCTATACCAGGGGTAGGCAATTCCGGTCCTCGAGAGCCAGGTCAGGTTTTCAGGATATCCACAATAAATATGCATGAGATAGATTTGCATCTCAAGGAGGCAGTGCATGCAAATCCATCTCATACATATTCATTGTGGATATCTTGAAAACCTGACTTGGCTCTGGCTCTTGAGAACCGGAATTGCCTACCCCTGTCCTATACGATGGCCTTCCAAGAAATAGTTGCCAAGACAGTAGTGAAACAGAGGACATAGCAATGAAATCAGTTTAGCTTATTTACTTAGGTGTACATCAGGACTGGAACGCAAGAGTGGCAGTCATTCTAAAGTATAAAGATCATGTGGCTGGAACAGTCACTGAAATGCAAGCATAAGATGAAAACTCAGGAAGAATATGTTTATGTTTATTAAGAACTTTATATATCGCATAATAGCCTAAAAGGATCTAAGCGGTTTACAATACACAATTCATATTCATCAAGAAAAGAACTCCATTAAAAATAGAAAAGAAATGATTAAGAACAAAAGTTAAATTTTTATTTTATTTCCATAAAATATCATAGCAAATATCTCAACAGTAACAATTCTAATAGTAAAACAATAAAACATAGATCACAATCCCAAACTCTGTTCTAAGTTGAGAAAGACAATTGGAAAAAATGTGCTTTTAAATGTCATTTAAAATTTATTTATGATTCTTCTTTTCTCAAATCTATGGGCAGATTATTCCATAACTGTGGAACTAAATTAAAAAAAAAAAAAAATGCACAATCTCTAGTTGATGCATGATGTGCATGATTGTTATTCAGAGATCGTAATAAATGCCTTGGGGCGTAAAATAGCACCAAATTAGAAAGATATGAAGGCTGTAACTGGAATAATGCTCTATGTTCTAACATTAAGATCTTAAATTTGATCCTAAATTCCTCTAGCCATCTGAGAATGGAAGAGAACAATAGAAGACTTGGGGTCAGTGGCGTAGTAAGGGGGAGGCGGTGGGCAAACTGCCCCAGGCGCCATCTTTGGGGGGGGGGGGGTACTGGTGCCAGTGCCTCTCCTCCTCTTTAAATGTTCACTGACACGAGCAGCACTTTCCACTTGCAGCTCTTGCTGGCATTGGCTCCCTTCTAACATCACTTCCTGGTTGCAGGACCAGGACGTGACATCAGAAGGTAGCTGAGGTAGGCACAAGCAGCTGATGGAAGGTGCTACTCATGCTGGTGAACATTGTAAGAGGTATACGGGGGGCGGGGGGCTGCTCAAGCAGTGGGGAAGAATGGGGGGAACACAGCACAGTGATGCCGGGTGTCACTGTCCCAGGCGCCAACCTCCCTTGTTATGCCACTGCTTGGGGTATGAGAAGAAGTGACAAAGGGGCTGTTTTACTAAACTGTGTTAAGTGCTAACACATTCTGCATTAGTTTTGCCATTTTCATGTGTTAAACTCACATGGCCTGATTCTAAAAATGGTGCCTATCTCCTAGGTGCTGGTCATCACAGTTGTCACTCAACCACTAAGTACCGAAAGGAATGGAAAACAACGATGAACATGTTATAATGCCCTTATATCGCTCTATGGTATGGCTGCACCTCAAATACTGTGTGCAGTTCTGGTCACCACATCTCAAAAAAGATATAATGGAATTAGAAAAGGTGCAGATAAGGGTGACAAAAATGATAAAAGGGATGGGATGACTTCCCTATGAGAAAAGGCTAAAGCAACTAGGGTTCTTCAGCTTGGAGAAGAGATGGCTCAGGGGTTATATGATAGAGGTCTATAAAATACTGAGTGAAGTGGAAAGGGTAAATGTGAATCACTTGTTCACTCTTTTCAAAAATATTAGGACTAGGGGACATGCGATGAAGCTACTAAGTAGTAGATTTAAAACAAACCAGAGAAAATATTTATTCACACAACGTGCAATTAAACTCTGGAATTCATTGATGGAGAATGTGGTCAAATCAGTTAGCTTAGCGGGGTTTAATAAAGGCTTGGATAATTTCCTAAAAGAAAAGTCCTTAGACCATTATTGAGATGTCTTGGGGAAATCCACTGCTTATTCCTAGGATAAGGAGCTGCGGGTCTTGGTGCAGCGATCCAAAACTGATCAGAATGGTAGAAGGCATTGGGTAGTTCTCCATCCTATCCCGGGTAGCTCTTCCTGTCCGGTCACCTTAATGCGTAACTTCCTTATGGTGCACCCACAGGTGGGAACCCCCTTATTCATACATGCGGATGGTGCTCCTCTCACTCGATATCAGTTTCTGGCTGTCTTGCGGTTGGCACTTGGGAGATGTGGGGAAGTCCCTTCACATTATGGGACCCATTCTTTTAGGATAGGGGCTGCGACCAGTGCTCAAGCCACTGGCTTGTCGGATGAGGGCATTTGCCGCTTGGGGCGCTGGTCCTCGGGAGCTTATCGGGGATATATACAGCCTGTGGATCAGGCTCTGGTGGTTGGGAGGGACATTAGGGAATAGGTTTGTGGGGAGTTGGGGGCGGAAGCAGCGGTGGGGGATGGGGCCAGGAGGGGGAGTGCAGTGCATGGGCGGGGGCACCTTGTATCACTAACAGAGCTGGGTTTTGGAGTGGCTGGGTTCAGTTTGTACTTTGCTTTGCAGGTTCTGCCTCCCGTGCCTGTTCTGTTTGGATCATGGGCCACTCACTTGAACATTGGGCTGGCGAGCGAGTGGTCACTCACTCGGGTGGCCTGCATTTGGGCTTGGGGAGCAGTGGAGTGTGTGTATCCTGGTGGGGGCAGCGCGATATGCGTTGGCATCAGCTCCTTCCACTGATGGCATACTAACCCACATCGACTGGATCTTCTGTTGGTCCATCTGGGCGGTAATGATGTGGACTCTCTGATGATCCAACAGCTCATAGACTGTATCAAAGATGACTTTCAACTGGTGCTGGACTGGTTCCCTCATTCGCGGTTGGTATGGTCAGATATCATACTGCGCCCGCACAGATTGGAGTCGCACAGGTGGACTCGAGGGTTAGCAAAAATTAATCGACAGGTAGGAAAGTGGGTGGTTAGCATGGGAGGGTTGCAGATCCAGCATACTTGGGTGGATGTGACTTGTGGGGGATTGTTTGGGCGGAATCAGGTTCATTTGTCGGCGGTGAAGTGGGACTTACTGCTGGATGATTTTGCCACTTGTAAGTCTCACCTTGCTGCTGCAGGGTAGTAGTTGCAGCTCTGGTTTACTGGGTGGAGGCCTGTTTGGTACAGGCCTTGTGGCGGTTATCCCGAGCTACTGTATAGTGGGGCTCATCAGGAGATGAGCGGGGGGCTGGCAGGGAGCCATGCCCAGGTTCTGGTGTCTATGGTTAAATGGGCATGTGGGGACATGCCACCCCTCAGACCCTTGCTGGCATGGCAGGGTCGGGGGCCGAATATTATGGGTAATGGTTTAATGTGTATCTCGGGAAACAGTTTTGTTATGTGAGTGTGTTTAAATTAATTGGTTGTTAAAAACAAGAGCTGCGGCTATTTCTACCAAGAAGAGTGTGGTCTGGTTATTGGGGAGAAAGGGGGAGGAGAGAGAGGGTAAGCGGGCCAATACATATCCCGCTGTTATGAGCTGTCTTGAGGAAATCCACTGCTTATTCCTAGGATAAGCAGCATAAAATGTGTTTTACTCTTTGGGATCTTATTGGGTGCTTATGACCTGGGTTGGCCACTGTTGGAAATGGGATACTGGTCTTGATGGACCTTTGGTCTGTCCCAGTATGGCAATTCTTATGTTCTTATGTTTACAGAATTGCACCTAGAAACAAGACTTAAGTGTCGCTAGGCATCCTAATGTAGATGCTGGTATATTAGACCAAGATTTTCCTGGCTTAATTTACCAGCGGCTAACACAGATGCCTAGCAATGCCTGTCATACCACAACTATTATCCACTCCTAACTATGCCTACTTTGTGGGTAGGTACTGTTAGGTGTTGGTAGGTGTTTCGCCTTAGGAATCAGTAGACGCCACTCTGAGTTCCTCGTAGAACTCTTAATTGTTTTTTAAATTTTTTTTTAATGGTGTGGTCAATTACCACGTAAGTTAAGCTCACTATTCAGTTTTGAGTTTTGCGTGGAAATCGGCTAGGCATCCCTAATTGGGGTGCTTAGCAGCGCCTAACCTAGGCACCATTTATAGAATTTGGCCCACAGGTGCACTCATATTCCGGGAGAGCTGCTATACTTATGTTACCCCTCTCTTAAAGTCACTTCATTGGCTTCCCATCCATTTCTGAATACAATTCAAACTGCACTCATTCTGCAGCCCCTCACTATCTCTCTTCACTTATCTCCTCCTGTGTTCTCCCCCTACCACCACCACCACCACCGTGAGCTTCGCTCAGCTGGTAAGACCCTCCTGGCAACTCCAGACCTCCTACCTTCTACCTTGCTGCATCATATACACGGAACAAGCTTCCCAAATCTCTACCGTGAGCTCAATCTCTGGCAGTTTTCAAGACCCAGTTAAAAGCCCACCTCTTTGAGAGTGCTTTCAACTCCTCTCACCTTGGGTTCTGCATCCCCAACCCTATATGTCATGTCTGCCAGTCCAAGTTAGATTGCAAGTTCTTCCGAGCAGGGACTGTCTATAAATGTCAAAATGTATAGTGCTGCGTACACCTTTCAGCTCTAAATAAATGAAATTAATTGATTAATTGGCCTAATCAGCACCAATAAGGAGTAGGTCCTGATTCTATATTTGTTTACTTAAAAAAAAAAAAATCAATGCCTGCTAGTGCGGGCGCTAAATGTGATTCTATAAAGCTTATTCACACATTGTAAACTCACGCTTAGCACCAGTATGCACTGATATGCATTTTAGACACTTTCAATTTAAGGCATGGAAAACTTGGTCTAAATGCCTGCTTCTAAGTTGTGTGCAAATTGTCACATAGGCAAAAACTTGCACATAATTCAAAACCACACCTATGATCCACCCCTAATCATGCCCCCTTTTAGATTAGTGCACTGGACATGACACAATTTGTACTAGGTGTCTTTGTGCATACTGTCAGTTAACTCCAATTAGCTTTAATTATCAGGTATTAATTGCTCCTTATTGGTGCTGATTAGGCCAATTAATCAATTAAGTTGTATGCATGCCTCGGTTACCCACGTTGATGTATGTTCACAATTTTAGGTGCCACACAAAGAATTTGGGAGCATACTTGCCTACATATACCGGGAGGGGCACCACACAATCTCAAAATGTCAATCAAATAATTATAATGAGTGAAGTGTGTCCTCAGTGTGAGGTTATAGGACCAGATTCACCAACCTGCCTGATTAAGAACATAAGAATTGCCGCTGCTGGGTCAGACCAGTGGTCCATCACACCCAGCAGTCCGCTCACACGACGGCCCCCAGGTCAAAGACCTGTGCCCTAACCAAGACCAGCCCTACCTGCGTTCGTTCTGGTTCAGCAGGAACTTGTCCAACCTTGTCTTGAATCCCTGAAGGGTGTTTTCCATTTATAACAGACTCCAGAAGAGCGTTCCAGTTCTCTACCACTCTCTGGGTGAAGAAGAATTTCCTTACGTTTGTACGGAATCTGTCCCCTTTTAACTTTAGAGAGTGCCCTCTCGTTCTCTCTATCTTTCAAGGAAGAATAGGCCCGGCTTCTGTAATCTCTCACTGTCGGCAACTCCTCCAACCCCTTAACCATTTTAGTCGCTCTACTCTGGAACCTTTCGAGTAGCACTGTGTCCTTCTTAATGTACGGCGACCAGTGCTGGACCCAATCTGAACCCGATCAGGTCCAGCACCCGATCTGGACCCAATCAGCACCTGATCTGGGCCCGAACTGGGCAGGTCCGACAAATTCAGCAAACTAAAATATGCAGATGGGGGTCATGGGAGACACCCCCTCATCTGCCAGAATGGATCGCTTTTCTGCGATCCCCACGCAAGCGCAGACCATTTGTAGATGGTTTGCACATGCCCGTCAAAACCGCATTTTTAAAAAAAACTTTAACTTTTATTATTAGTTTTTAGCCCTGCGAGCCCGTGGTTTTAACCTGCTTTAAACCCGCGAGTTAAAACCACGGGCTTGCAGGGCGGGGAAGGGCAGGAGATATTCAGGGAAGAAAGCAGGAGAAAACCAGGGCGGCAATGCGGCAAGCAGGCAGGAGAGATTCGGGGAAGGAGGGCAGGAGAAAACTGGGGCAGCAATGCGGCGAGCAGGCAGGCAAGAGTTTCGGGGAAGGGCAGGAGAGAACTCACGGCAGCCATTTTGATGACAGCTCTGCATGGGGCTGGAGCGTAAGAAGATCGCTGCTGCCCCCATCACCGCTAGACCACCAGGTAAGGTCGGGGGTAAAAAATCCGTTACAAAAAAAATTGTGAATAAACAAATTTGCGAGTGGGGAAACCGCGAATCGGGAGGGGGCGCTGTACTGTTTTCCTAGGTGCCTTTTTATAACTGAGGTAAAAATGGTCTTAGCACTCAGGACAAACCAATGCAAGAACTCCTTAGTAAATCTAGTCCATCAACCAGCTCTTTTATTTTAATGTTTGCTTACAACATAAAAAAAATCTAATAAATTATTAAGGCAAGGGTTCCCTTTGCTAAACCTTTGGTCTCCAGAAAAGCAGCTGTCAACCTCAAATGCAGACACCAGTTGTGTACATCAAAATATTATGTGGTTTTGAACAATTAAATGACATGCAAGTCATGTTTTCTAAAAATAGACAAACAATCATCAGTCAAGTGACTTTTCATAACTTCCATTTTGTATAGTTTCTTTGCTTACTATAATCTATGTTGCACCTGTCAGTGGTGCTAAGAGTTATGAATGCTGGCTTAGTGGTATGCCAAATATATCAAAGAACAGCTGGTGCCACATGATAGGATATTCAAGAACCAATTAAGGACAGTTTATGAAAGAGTAGGCTGCTCTATTCCATAAATGGGAATTTTGTAGTTTTAATGGGATCTGTGTAGTTTTAGTGGTTTTTGTGAAGATAAAAATGCAGATTAATTATGCTATTGACTCCCCGTATAATAGTAAGCATCCCTGTAGGTCCAATAGTAATAATGTGTTTATTTGTTTTCAAATAATGTGCAGTAATCTAAATTGTGAAGAAGAACACAGTTCACCGTTAACCAATATTTGAACATATTTTCTACTGTCACTATCTGCCTGTGAATGTATTACTGATATTCTGTAGACAAAATTGCAATATTAGAAATCCACTGATATCAAAAGTTTCCCAAAAGGGATGCTTTAAGTCCAAAATGATGAAAGTGCATTGAATAGTTTGGTACAGTGGCTGGACAGCATCTGAGGAAAATAAGGGTGAAAGATAATATCTTTATGCCTTGAAGAACAAAATATAATTCCAGGCAGGTTCTGTAGAACAGATTTTTCTAATGTAACCTGGTGACCTCACAGCTAGTTACACTGTCAGGATTCCATAATGAATACGTATGAAATAATGATACTATTATATGAAAATTTCATTGAGAAATGTGACCTCGCATATGAACACCCGGACTGGTTTGGTAAATGTTCCACTAGGGATGTACATCTGTTACTGTGCATTTGTTTAGTTTTTTTCACTTCTGGTGCATACAAAATTGATTTAATGTATATTAATCTACTAATTAACACGCTTTAAGTCAATTAGCATGCCTTAAAAAGATTTTACATGTTTTCAAATATTTTCATAAGAATGGAAGGAAATGAAAAAATGTCTGAAAGTCAGTAGGGGGAAGGCCAAATGAACCAAATGTGTTCACTTTGGGGAAGATTCTCAAATGTTTGTGGTAAAATCCAACGAGCCACTGTTGCAGCCACTACTGTAATGATTTCAAAAAGGAGAGTCATTGTTAAAAAAAAAAGTGCATTCAAATGAGGTTCACAGAGGGTTGCTAAATTTGCATGTGTCGATCGCTGGTGATAGCAATCAGCACATGCGCAAATACAAAAAAATAAAAAAATACCCAAAATCGAAGATCGGCAGGAGGGATGCCCACTCGCTCCTGCCACAAAGCAATCTCTCCCCTCCTCCCCCCCTTTACTTTGTTTAAAAAGCTGGACTGAGGGATGCCTACTCCCTCTGGCCAGCAGGCCTGCCTCTTCAAAATGGTGGGTCTTCCCCTCCCCGGTGCATCCTAAGCACCTATGGGAGGGGCATTAAGCAACCTTGGCCAATCAGAGCCTTAGACCCCCTTCCCGGTGCATCCGAGGAGGGGCCTAAGGCTTTGATTGGACATAGGAGAGGCCTTAAGTAACCTGGGCCAATCAGAGCCTTAGGCCCTGCCGCAGTGCATCCCAAGATGCATCGGGGAGGGGAATGCCCATCATTTTGGAGATGTAGGCCTGCTGGCCGAAGGGAGTAGGCATCCCTCTGGCCGGCCTTCATAAACAATGTAAGGGAGCGGGGTTAGTTGGAGGCACGGGGGGTCGATGGAGGCATGACGTTGGCAGCGGGAGTGAAAGGGCATCCCTGCTGCTGCTAGGGGGTGGGGCGGGGGGTTGTTTAATGGCAGCGGTGTGAGTGGGCATCCCTCACGCTGCTAGGGAAGGGATTCGGGAGGAGTTGCTTAATGGTAGTGGTGGGAGGTAGTGGGTATCCCTCCCGGTGTCAGGGGGATTGCTTAAAGGCAGTGGTAGGAAGGAATGTGCATTCCTCCCACTGCCAGGGAGGGGGTGTCGGGGTGGTTGCTTGATGGCAGCAAAATTTTCTGGCAGGACTGAGCTGTCAAGCCTTACTTTCCTGTCAATGCCTGAGCCAATCAGTGCTCAGGCACTGACCAGAAATTAAGTCTAGGGCAGTTCAGACCTGCCAGAAAAATTTGCTCACAAATGTAGGACAGCAGGTTAGGGACCCCCCAGGGATAACAGAGAATTGGCGGGAGTGCTCATTTAAATATTAATGACCTCATTGTAATACATTTGCATGACAGAATTGGAGACTGCTAGGAAGCTCGGAAAAGACCACAGTAAGCCGTTTTGATCTGCCGCTAAAATAAATGAAAGTTAAACCGGTTGGAACCGGTTTAGTGATCACATTAAAATTTTGAGAATCTTCCCTCTGTGCACATCCAACACGCCTAACAGGACTGTTTGACACAGAAAACAAAGACTTCAGTGTGGATCTTTCAAACCAAGGGGCTTTTTTTTAACTAAGGGACAGATTCTATAAACAGTGCTCAACGGTGCCTACATTGTAGGTGCTGCTCAGCATGGTCGTCAATCAAAAAAACAGCACCATTTAGAATTATGCCTAGTAGTGCCTAAGCAGGCATCACTAGGCATGCAAGACATAGGCACCACTCCATTAGGCCAGCTTTTCACGTGCCTAATTTGGTGACATCTATGTTGGACACCTTAGACAACCATAACCTCGCCTATTTTTAACACAGGCATCATTAGGCATCCTTGGGCATTGGATGGTGCCTTCACTTAGGCATCACTAGGTGTCATAAGAGATCAGCGCTGAACTCTTAAATTGCTTTTTTTTTGTTTTGATTGGCTGAAAAACAGCATGGTCAATTACCACACTGATTAAGCCAATTAAAAAATTAAGTTTGGTGCAGATCCCAAAGAGGCATCTCTAGGCGTCCATGATTAGGGCACCTAGCAGCCTAAATAGGGTACTGTTTATAGAATATGGCCATTAGGGCCTGATTCTATAAATGGCACCCTAATCATGGATGCTTAGAAATGCCTAAGTTCTACGTGCAACTTGGTTTTAATTGGTTTAAATGATGTGGCAATTGACCACATCATTAATAACTGATTAAGAAAAAAACATTATTTTAATGATCAATTTAGGTTGTGCGTGCAGTACCACGTGGCGCCTAGCAACACCTAAGTTGAGGCGCAGTGTGATGCCTACCTGAAAAGTAGGCATGGTTATTTATTTATTCAATTTTCTATAACATTCTCCCAGAGAAGCTCAGAATGGTTTATGTGAATTTATTCAGCATTCAAGCATTTTTTCCTGTCTGTCCTGGTTCATAATCTATTTAATGTACCTAGGGCAATGGGGGGATTAGATGACTTGCTCAGGGTCTCAAGGAGCAGCATGGGTTTGAACCCACAACCTCAGGGTGCTGAGGCTTTAGCTTTAACCACTGCACTACACTGGGGTGGAAAATAAGCATGGTTGACTTTGGCGTCTGAGATAAGGATGTTGGGAAATTAGGCCAGGTAAAACCTATCCTGCAAAAGAAAGGTCTGGCAATCTACTTTTGTATTTCACCACGAAAACTTGGTATCATTATCAAGTTGTTAGGACTTGAACATGAGTGAATGGCACCTAACAAAACCTAGTCTAATATACCGGCATCTACCTCTAGGACGCCTAGCAACACTTAAAGCTACTTAGGCACTGATACACGTGATTCCTTAAGGAATGCCTAGCGGATGATTGACAACCACACGGAGCAGCACCTAAAAGGCGCTGTTATGCACCGTTTATACAACCAGGACCTAAGGATCCCTTTTACAAAACCACAATAGAGAGTCCTGGTGTGGCAAACGTGATGCAGCCCATAGGAATTCAATGGGCTGTGTTGCATTTGTCACATGGGAATCGCTACCACAGCTTTGTAAAAGGGGCCCTATGTTACTCTATAATGTGGCAAAAATGGTCTAATGCGGGATGTGAAGTATTCCTCATTAGTTTAGCGTATGGTAATTATTTTCTCAAATTTTGTTGGAGGGGCTTTAGGAATGGAGAATGGGTGTGGATATGCTAATCAGCTAGCATGCTGATATCGCTGTCACGCTAACAGGTTAGCGTGTTCATAATGCAGGAGCCATTAGCGCCTCCTAAATAGGAGGCAGTAAAAGGCAAATTCTATATAGGGTTTTACTAGCCACGAGAGAGGTTTCTATATAGCCTTTTACTAGCCACGAGAGAGGTTTCTATATAGCCTTTTACTAGCCACAAGAGAGGTTTCTGCCATGTCCCAGAGTGCTCCAACAGTGCTCTGTTACTCATAGAATTCCTATGAGTGTTGGAGCAATGTCAGAGTTTTTAGCACTCTGGGCTGTAATAGAAACTTTTACCGCAGCTTAGTAAAATAGGGCCTTAATTGCTTAATAGACTTAATCGAAACCAATAATTGACAATCAGCAGCTCGTAATTGACATAAATCGCACTTAATTGGATGGCACCTATCACAAATTTGTCGTGGTTAGGGGTGGATATGGGTGTGTTATGCATATAGGTGCCTGTTTGGGACTCGGGTGCTTTTAAGCGCCTAACCTAGGCACACACATTTAGGCCAAGAAAGCTCTAGCACATGGGTGTCAAAGACCCTCCTCGAGGGCCGCAATCCAGTCGGGTTTTCAGGATTTCCCCAATGAATATGCATGAGATCTATTAGCATATAATGAAAGCAGTGCATGCAAATAGATCTCATGCATATTCATCGGGAAAATCCTGAAAACCCAACTGGATTGCGGTCCTCAAGGAGGGACTTTGACACCCCTGCTCTAGCATAAATAGGGTCTGTGCTGAATTTTTAGATGCCATATATAGAACCGGGAGAGCCAAGGTCAACACAAACAGTAAGTTGGAGATGCTCGTGCTGGCAAAGAGCCAATGAGGTATGGGGGGCGGAGAGGAGAGGTGCCGGCACTCCCACCAAGACGGCACCTGGGGTGTTCTGCCTCCCCTCCCCTTACTACACCACTGGGTGCTTAGCAACTGGGTTGGAGTTTGGAATTGAAAGCAACTTCAAAAAAGTGGGCTTTGAATCTGGATTTGAAT
This sequence comes from Geotrypetes seraphini, assembly GCF_902459505.1. Lineage (NCBI taxonomy): Eukaryota > Metazoa > Chordata > Amphibia > Gymnophiona > Dermophiidae > Geotrypetes > Geotrypetes seraphini. Next base: position 166,289,948 of record NC_047089.1, on the reverse strand, counting down.
ACTGCCAATACAATCAAGTAATAAAAGAAAAGCTGCAATTTCTGAAGAAAAAATACATATCTAAACAAAGCCTTTGAATTTTTTTTAATGGCCGGACACTAATGCTAATATTAATGCAAGGCCACATAGTCGAGAAATGGGAAAAGCCATAGTTGTGCCAAAAATGGGCTTGGCACACAGGAAATACCCACTTCGGGACGCCTTAAGCCAGGGGTCTCAAAGTCCCTCCTTGAGGGCCGCAATCCAGTCGGGTTTTCAGGATTTCCCCAATGAATATGCATGAGATCTATGTGCATGCACTGCTTTCAATGCATATTCAATGGGGAAATCCTGAAAACCTGAATGGATTGCGGCCCTCAAGGAGGGACTTTGAGATCCCTGCCCTAAGCCCATTTCTTAGCACAGGCTAGTAAAAGGATTCCCAAGTGACAGCATTGTCCAGCATTGCAGAGCTACCAAAGTCACCAAGTTCTAGAAGCCAGACTCTATTCCAGTCCTGCAGACGACACAAAGCTATGCCGGGCAATCAGATCGCAGGAGGATAACGAGGAACTCCAGAGCGACTTGTATCAGTTAGAGAAATGGGCAGAGCAATGGCAGATGAAGTTCAACATGGAGAAATGCAAAGTAATGTATTTAGGTAGTAAGAATAAGGAACACGAGTATAGAATGTCAGGCGCAACTCTGGGTAAGAGCGAACAAGAAAAGGACCTGGGTGTACTGATAGATGGGACCCTGAAGCCGTCGGCACAATGCGCGGCAGCGGCAAAGAAAGCAAACAGAATGTTAGGCATGATAAAGAAAGGAATCACGAGTAGATCGGAGAAAGTCATAATGCCGCTTTATAGAGCAATGGTCAGACCACACTTGGAATACTGTGTCCAACATTGGTCTCCCAACCTAAAGAAGGATATAAAACTGCTGGAGAGGGTGCAGAGACGAGCAACGAAGCTAATAAGAGGTATGGAGAACTTGGAATATGAGGAACAACTCAAGAAACTGGGACTGTTCTCTATTGAGAAGAGGAGGCTGCGAGGGGACATGATCGAGACGTTCAAAATGCTGAAAGGCATCGATAAAATAGAGCAGGAAAATAAATTATTTACATTGTCCACCGCGACACGGACAAGAGGACATGGTTTGAAGCTAAGGGGGGACAAGTCCAGGACAAATGTCAGGAAGTTCTGCTTTACGCAGCGAGTGGTAGACGCCTGGAATGCTCTCCCAAAGGAGGTTATTAAGGAATCCACTGTGCTAGGATTCAAAGGCAAATTAGATGCACATCTCCTTACGAGAGGCATAGAGGGATATGGGTGACTAAAACTACATCAGGTGTATACCTGACTGGGCCTCCGCGTGTGCGGATCGCCGGACTCGATGGACCATGGGTCTGATCCAGAGATGGCAGTTCTTATGCATATACAATAACCCCATCCTAATTAAAGGACTCATTTCAATTAAAGCATTAACTTCAAACAGTAGAATTAAGAACTACAACTCCCACACTGCTTTGGGATGTAAGCTTGAAATCAGGACTGGTCAAAAACTCTGGCTTTTAAAACTTTGTCTCCTGACAGCTATGATACCAATAGCAAAAATGCAAAACAACATACCTTGTATTCGACCCTGCATGCAAGAAAGGAATTTCTAATGAGACCTACCGTAATTTAATAAACACTTTATCTATTTTACACGAAGGCAACTGCAATACTCCTGGTGTTTCCCTTATCATTGCTACTGCATGCCAGCTGGGAAGGAACCAGCTCCTTTTGTCATGCTGATTAGGAACAGCCTGTTACAGTTGGAACTCCCCCTATCCCCTTTTTTTTTCTCCCCAGCTGTCCACTAGCATTGTGAACCGAGACAGGAAGGGTAATCTCCTTGAGGGAGTGAACGCCTCGTCGATATTGGTGGCTTCTGAAAGCAGCTGTTTACCTTTCACAGAAGAGCTGTAATTACAGCCTACGGTTGTTTCAAAGAGGGTCTTTTTTCTCTCTCTCTCTCTCTTTTAGCAAATAACTTGAAAGGAGAGCACCAGAAGCTCTCTTACTAGAATGGACTAGCTGGTTGAATTGGGAAAACCGATCTGCTATGAAGAGATTTGGAGGATACTTTCAAATCCACAGCTCTACTTCAAATAGGTATGTTTAACAGACAAAGCCTGGAGACTGGCCATTCAGCCCAAGTATAACATTTATTTTTTTATTGATCTAATACATACAGAAAGGCTTGTTTGGGGAAAAGCATATTATTTCAAAAGGCACTAGATTTCTGAACTCTAGGTGTTGATTTGCTGCATTCTGTCTGTGTGAAAATGAGTTCCAGTATTTCAAATAAGGTGAATGTTCTTATGTATGTGATTGCAGAGAAGCCAGCTGGCATTTCCAGCTTTTGCATTGCATTGCCTTTATTATTTTTCACACTTCTTATTACTGCCATAATTAAAATTCAACTGTAGAAATAAAGGTTAACAAACACATCATAAGTGATACTTTTTTTTTTTTTTTTTTTTTGGACTAATACAATACATCTGTGACCAGTTTTCCAGAGCCATAACTTGTAATGGTGCAAGATTTACTCTTTCATTGTAGGAGACCTGTCTAAGGGAGCCATTGACCAATGTAAACCTGCTTGTTGCTAAGGATACCAGTTGCCCGAGAACCAGTATATCATATGCATTAAGATGCTAGTTTCTTTTTTAGGAAGGAATAATATAAGGATAAAACTCATTGACATGAGAAAAATCTTAGTTAACAGAGAGAGAAATATGAAATGATACATTTGGCAAGAGTTGAACAGTAGGTTTGAGGTACTGTACAAGGAGGTGCTGAAAAGTTCTCAGCCCATCCATGAAGGGAATGATGTGGATATGGTTCAATCAGTGATCTGAAATAATGTCAAAATATAGAATTTTGTTTCTGCAAACTGGCACTTAATGAAATAAGATAACACTCTTTTCAGCTAGTGTCAAAATAGCACCCAGAATTGGACTGAGAACTTTACAGCACCCCCTCGTATTCTGTGTTTTAATAAGCAATCATGAGTTAGAATTGACTGATATGATTATCAATAAAAAGTTATAAATTAAACTTCAACAATACAGTTTATTCAATACCACTAGACCAGCCATTGGTCAGGTACATATCAGTTTGGATTCTTTTTATTAAGCTGCACTAAGGTTTCACACCTACAGCATATCTACGGTCAAAGTTAAGGTGTGTTGCCTGCAAAACTTCTGGAGTAAGCATTGGAGGCATTACCAGCACATTGCACAAGGTAGCCATACAGTTAGGAAAATTGTAGCTGCCACACATTATTGGAACAGCAAATAACATGAAATGCCGTTGGCTATATTTCTTGATTTACTACTAATAACCCAAAGTACTACACACACACAAAAATCACAAATCTCACTAAGTTGGTGGTGCATTTTGTGCTACATTTTTGTATCATATTCAGACTATTGAAAATAATGATTTTGCAATGTGATTACTCATAAAAGGAATCATTTGTTATTTAAAGGCTGCATCATTTTGTTCTAAATTTATTTATTTATTTAATACATCTATTGTGAGCTGTTTTAAACAACACAACACAATCTTATAACATACCACAACAACATACAATTATAAAATACACAATAGTGGATAACCATGCTGGAAATTGGATGATAACACACAACTTTTTTGACTGATGGTTCCTTTTGGTCACTTTTGTGATAAGATTGAAAATGTTTCCCTTAAATATTAGAGGTGGTGATATAAAGACTGAGGGGTTGATATTTAAACTATGGCAGTGAGCAACTTAAAAGCCCCAAAGTGATAGAGTGGTTCAGGAACTGGTTGAGTGAAAGGTGACAGAAAGTAGTAGTCAATGGAGATCACTCTGAGGAAAGGGATGTTGCTTGGGCCTGTCCTTTTTAACTTTTTTGTAAGAGATATTGCTGAAGGACTGTCTCTTTGTGGATAATACAAAAAGCTACAATATAGACATCCTTGATGGTGTGGATAACATGAGATAGGGCCTAGCGAAGCTTTAGGAATGGTCTGAAATTTGGCATCTAAGATTTAATACTAAATAATACAAGGTCAAGCATTTGGGCTGCAAAAACTCAAAGGAATGGTACAGTTTAAGGGGTGAAGAATTTTTGAGCACTAAAGAGGAACGGGACTTGGGTGTAATAGTATGTGATGATCTTAAGGTGGCCAAACAAGTTGAAAAGGTGATGGCAAAAGCTAGAATGATGCTAGGATACACAGGGAGTGGAATAGCCAGTAAGAAAAAGGAGGTATTGATGCCCCGGTATAAGATTTTGGTGAGACCTCATATAGAATACTATGTACAATTCTGGAGATCATGCCTTCAAAAAGATATAAACAGGATGGACTAAGGACATATGAAGGGGCACTAAGGACATAGGAAGGAGGCACTGGGGACACTAAGGCCATAAGAAGGAAGGAGGGAGGGAATAGAAAGGGACAATTATTGTGCCTGAGTGCAGAAAGAAATGAAAGAAAGGATGCACAGTCAGAAGGAAATGCAACCAGAGACTCATGAAATCACCAGACAGCAAAGGTAGGAAAAATGATTTTATTTTCAATTTAGTGATCAAAATGTGTCAGTTTTGAGAATTTATATCTGCTGTCTATATTTTGCACTATATTTGTCTATTTTTCTATAGTTACTGAGGTGATATTGCATATTTTAAAGTCATCTGCCTTGACATCTTTAACCCCCCCAAAAAATTATAAATGATAATTAACATTTTCTCTGCGTATAGTGTGCTTTGTAGGTTTTTTTTTTAAACAATGTATGGTTACCATTATGAATTAAGATATTATGTGTACATGAAAAATGAATGGAAGAAATTGGGGGCAGGGCTAGAGCAGGATTGGGGCAGGGCTAGGGCGGGATTGGGGGCGGGACTGACAATTAATAGATGTCCCGTTTTGATGAAAAAAATAAATGGTCACGTTATCCAAACCTGACCTGGTGACCTCAAAGTCATGCAGATTTTCAGGATAACCACAATAAATGTTCCTGAATTTTATTTGTCTGTCCTCCCAAAGGAACTCAGAAGCATTTTCCGTTTCTGTCCTGGCAGGCTCACAGTCTATCTGGTGTATCTGGGACAGTGGAGGATTAAGTGAATTGGCCAGGGTCACAGGGAGCAATACAGGGTGCTGAGGCTGTAGCTCTAACCACTACACCAGATTTTCTCTTCTCCATCCCCCCCCCCCCCCCGGTAACAGCTCCAACACTCATAGGAATTCTATGAGCATCAGCTGTTACCGCCATGGCTAATGCTAAAAACCGCACTAAATAGGCATCGTTTATAGAATAATGATTAGCATCAGGAATTGCACCTGACTTTAGGTACAGCAATTTACACCAGCTGAAAAGTGTTGCAGATCCTCCCTTATTCTATAGTGTTTTTAGCACCCGTTGCCGCGGTAACAGCTTAGACGTTCATAGGAATTCTCGAAGCGGGCTGGCCTAGCAAAGGCTTCGAGGCTGCCTGATGAAACTGCCTCTAAACTAAGGCTAGCAGTAGCTGTGTGGCGAACTTAAAAACACACAGAGCTACTGCTGCTGGTCCGAGGATGGGGAGAGAAGACGAGGTAGGCAGGAGTCCTGGCATACGCAACGGTAGGAGGCAGTTGCAAGTCAGCTGACACAGACGCTGGAGCCTCTCTTCATAGAAACATAGAAAATGACAGCAGAAAAGGGCCACGGCCCATCCAGTCTGCCCACACCAAAGACCCACCCCCTATCTACCTCCGTGAAGAGATCCGACATGCCAATCCCATCTTTTCTTAAATTCTAGCATGCTGCTGGCCTCAATTACCTGTTGTGGAAGATTATTCCAGCGATCAACCACCCTTTTGGTGAAGAAATATTTTCTGGTATCGCCATGAAATTTCCCACCCCTGATTTTCCACGGATGCCCTCTTGTCGCCGTGGGTCCTTTAAGAAAAAAGATCTTCTTCCACCTCGATACGGCCCGTAACATATTTGAACGTCTCGATCATGTCTCCCCTCTCTCTGCGTTCTTCGAGTGAGTATAGCTGCAACTTATCCAGCCGTTCCTCATACGGGAGATCCTTGAGTCCTGAAACCATTCTTGTGGCCATTCGCTGAACCAACTCAACTCTCTTCACATCCTTTTGATAATGCGGCCTCCAGAATTGCACACAGTATTCCAGATGGGGTCTCCCCATAGATTTGTACAATGGCATAATAACCTGGGGCTTACGGCTGACAAAACTTCTAGGGATACAACCCATGATTTGCCTAGCCCTGGAGGAAGCTTTCTCCACTTGATTGGCAGTCTTCATTTCTTCGCTAATGATCACACCCAAGTCACATTCTGCTACAGTCCTTGCTAGGATCTTGCCATTTAGGGTGTAAGTCCTGCATGGATTTTTGCTACCAAGGTGCATGACCTTGCATTTTTTTGGCATTGAAACTTAGTTGCCAAGTCTTTGACCAATGCTCCAGCAGGAGGAGGTCCTGCGTCATACTGTCAGGCATTGAGCCTTTGTCGGGCACTGTGCTTTCGTCCGATGAGCTTTTGCCTACTATGTTGCATAATTTGGCGTCATCGGCGAATAATGTAATTTTACCTCGAAGCTCCTCAGTCAAGCACACTGCCGATCACCTCCGTCATATCGGAGAGGGTACCGTTAACCACTACCCTCTGAAGCCAGTCCCTAACCCATGCGATTAATGCTACACCCAGTCCCATCAAACCCATCTTGCTCAATAACCTGCGGTGTGGGACGCTATCAAATGCTTTGCTGAACTCCAAGTAAACGACGTCCAGGGATTTCCCCTGTATCCAACTTCCTTGTTACCCAGTCAAAGAAGCTGATCAGATTTGATTGGCAGGACCTTCCCTTCATAAAACCACATTGATGGGGATCCCGTAGTTTCTCCTCGATCAGGATTGTATCCAATTGGCGTTTGATTAGCGTTTCCATAAGTTTACTTACTATCGATGTGAGACTCACTGGTCTGTAATTCTCAGCCTCTGTCCTGCTTCCCTTTTTGTGGAGTGGAATGACGTTAGCCGTCTTCCAATCCAATGGAACTCTTCCTGTACTTAGGGAAAGATTGAAGAGCACTGATAATAGTTCCGCCAGGACGTCACTCAGTTCCCTGATCACCCTGGGGTGTAGTTTGTCCGGTCCCATGGCTTTGTTCACCTGGGCGTAAACTCAAAATTTTGAAATGGGTCTTCCGAGCTTTCCCTTGTCGGCAGCTGAGGGCCGGATCCCGGCGCCTCGCAAGTGAAGACCGAGCAGAAGTATTCATTTAACAGTTTGGCTTTTTCAGAATCTGATTCCACAAAGTTCCCGTCGGGTTTCCTAAGGTGTACTATCTCATCTGTGTTTCTTTTTCTGTTACTAATGTACCTGAAGAAGGATTTATCGCCCTTCTTGATGTTCTTCGCAAGGTCTTCCTCCATTCGGAGTTTGGCCTCCCTGACTGCCATTTTGACCGCTTTAGACTTGGCCAGATAGTCTTCCTTGGATTCTTGCTTCCCTGATTGTTTGTGGAAGATGAATGCCCTTTTCTTCTTTTTTATGAGGTCTGAGATCTCCGTAGAGAACCACTGTGGTCTATTGTTTCTTCGCCGTTTACTTGCTGATTTGACGTAGCAGTTGGTTGCTTCTCATATGGTTGATTTGAGAGTTGACCACATCACCTCTACATTATCTGTTTCAGCTTGGTTTTGCAGTGCCATCTGGACAAAATCCCCTATGCTTTTGATGTTTGTGCCCTTAAAGTTGAGGACCTTGGTTGATGTGCTTGACTTTGTGAAACTTTTCCTGAGGTTGAACCGTATCATGTTGTGGTCAATGGAGGCTAGCGTATCGTCTACCGAGACCTCGGTGACACTTTCTCCATTGGTGAGCATTAGGTCTAGTATCGCCCGATCCCTAGTGGGCTCCAATACCAATTGTCTGAGTCTAGCTCCCTTTATAGAGATTAATAGCTTCCTGCTGCCGCTGGTCGTAGCGGAAAGTTTGTTCCAATCCACATCAGGCATACTGAAGCCTCCTAACAATACTGTGTCTCCATGCAAAGTGATATTCTCAATGTCCTCGACTAATTCTATATCCATGTCCTCCTGTTGTCTTGGAGGTCTGTATACTACGCCAAGATACAGGAATTTGTCCTTCCCTCTAGCCAAATTCACCCAGAGGGATTCCCTGGTGTACTTGACATCTGCGATCTTGGTAACTTTGATGTCCTCTTTAGTGTATAGTGCTACCCCTCCTCCCATTTTGCCCTCTCTGTCCTGCCGAAGTAAGTTGTATCCCGATATAGCCATATCCCACCCATGGGAGTCTGTGAACCAAGTCTCGGATATCGCCACCACATCTAGGTCGGCGTTCCTCATTTCCGTCTCTAATTCCAGAATCTTATTGCCCAAACTGTGGGCATTAACATACATAGCCCTCCATACCTTATGTTTGCTATGTGTCTGTGTAGATATTCCTGCCTGAGCTAAGTGGACTCCTATAATACTGTCTGCAATGTGTGCACTTACCTCTGACTCGGAAATGCAGAATGTACCTACCTCGGACTTGGAAATGGATTGACAACTTACCTCGCCATGTTGGTTACATGTGCCATCACATGAGAAGGTACCCTCCCCCCAACTTACCTAGTTTAAAGCCCTATGAAGTAGGCGGGCTAGACAGTGTCCAAAGACGTTCTTTCCCCTTCTGGTCAGGTGAAGTCCTTGCAGCACCTCTCCATGGTTCAGGAATCCGAAGTTCAACTCCTTGCACCATCCGTGCAGCCAGTCGTTAGTCCTCTGGATACGATCCTCCCTGGCTCTCCCCTTGCCCCTCACTAGGAGGATCGAGGAGAAGACCACCTGCACTTCCATCCTCCTCAGCTTCTCACCCAGGGCTCCAAAGTCTTCAGATATGTCTTCAGATATGTGTTCCTGGCAGTGTCGTTCATTCTGGGGTATTCCTGCCCAGTGTGCCGCGGCACACTTGAAATCTCAGGAGGCACACTAGTATGACGCGGCACACAGTTTGCGATACACTGGTCTAGCAGGTTAATTGCCTTTCCGTCCCTCCCTTTTCCAGGAAGAGTGTGTGATATAGACTTATAGAGGATATCATATCACATGTACAACAGTTCTCTGACTGGATGATCTGGGCAGCAGAAGATTTCTAGCATGAAGGGTGCACATGGACAGTAGATGGTAAAGCTTTGGTCCATTAGGATCACTGAGATAATCAGATGGTAATTGCCAGTTTGGCACAGGAATGTTTGTTCTTTTTTATGTACTATGTTTTCTTTTTCTATTTTATTTTCCTACAGTAATACTCAGTTTGACTACTTTTATGCTCCTGGGAGTTGAAATGTACTGTACATGGTGTTCAATACAAATTCTATTGTTGTGTTGTTTTTGATATTTAGTTATGATGGTTTCTAAACAAAACCTGTAAAGAAGCCCTCAGAGTTTAAATTTTCTGGCAACCTAGGTCTCCTTTTATCAGGCAGCAGTAGAGCCTTTTACCTTGGGCTGGTGAGGTAAATGCTCTGATGCTTATTGAATTCCTATGAGCATCAGAACATTTACCTCACTCGGCCATGGTAAAAGGCTCTAATGCTGCTTCATAAAAGGAGCCCTTAGTGGGAGAATGGTCCTGAGTAGGTTGGTGTAAGTTAAAAATGCTTGTTTTTGTTTTGTTGCATTTCACTTGTCTTTCAATTTTGTTTCATTCATTTCGTTTAGTGATTTTTTTTTTTATGCTGGGTTTTACTATGCAGCGTAAGAGCATTTTACCCCAGGCTGGCGAGGTAAATGCTCTGATGCTCATAGGAATTGAATGAGCGTCTCAGCATTTACCTCATCGGCCTGCGGTAAAATACTCTTTTACGCTGCTTAATTTTTGCAAGAAAAAAATATTAAAAAGTGAAATAAATACAAATAAATTAGAAAAAAGTAAAATAAAATGAAATAAAGGCTCCCTCACTGACAAAACTTCTACTGGTCATCAAACTTTGGTTAACCACTCCCCCTCAAAATAGGCAATCAGACCTGGATTCTGTATAGGACGCCCGGTATGGGCATCCTATACAGAATCGGGCCTATACCTGCCCACCCTAAAGCCGATTCTGTAACCGGGTTACTTTAGACGCGGCCGCTACACTTATCGCGGCAAGGGATCTCCCTGTCGTGATTAATATAGCGGCCGACAGTCTCCCCCACCCCACCCCTGTGCAATCGCCGGCAGGAGGGAGCCTAACCCCTCCTGCCTGTAGGCACCCCACCCCCTACCCACCCCCTCTGAATCTTCCTGGTCGGGATCTGATGACCAATGGATAGATTTTTTTCAAATATACACAGCGTCCTACGCTATCTACCAGTTTATTGCAATCATTTTTTTTTTTTTTTTCAATAAAACGTATTGGACTCCTAGCAGATTGCATAGGGCTCATCTAACGGATTCTAATGTATGTTGGCATTGTAATGGCAATTTAGGTGACCTTAAACATATGATTTATGATTGCCCAATTGTTCAACCATTTTGGAGATCTGTCTGGAATACCATATGTACCATACTTCCTATTCCCTCACTAATAAGAGCTTTAAAACTAATAAAATATGGTCACCAATAACAAATGTTTCTTTTCAGGCCTGAATTTTTGATACATTTCAACTGGTTTATACATTGGTACAATATTTCACTCTAATGTTTTCATATTGTTAGATTAGTTATACCTTAATATCTTGGTCTCCATAGGAATTGTTTTTATATGGCTTCATATTTTTTTTAAATGAGCCAGTAAGGAAGCCGCTTAGCACCCAGCTGCAGCGCCAAATCATGCTTCTGCTGGTGCCGCTCAGCACCCAGCTGCAGCGCCAAATCATGCTTCTGCTGGTGCTGCTCAGCGGCCAAAGAAACTCGATTTGCGGCAGCCGGTTAGCAGCAGGGCAGGAGTTCAGAACGCTTGCTCCTGCCTGCTTCACCTCCACCAGAGATCGGCAGAGGTATGAGGATAGGGCATGGAGTGGGGACAGAGGGCAGAGCTTGGGATGGAGGGTGCAGAGTCTGACAGGGGAAGGAAGGAAGGGTGCTGGGTGCAGAGTCTGATGGGAGGGAAGGAAGGGTGCTGGGTGCAGTGCCTGACAGGGGAGGGAGGGAAGGAAGGAAGGGTGCTGGGTGCAGTGCCTGACAGGGGAGGGAGGGAAGGAAGGAAGGGTGCTCGGTGCAGAGCCTGACAGGGAAGGAAGGGTGTTGGGTACAGTGCCTGACAGGGGAGGGAAGGAAGGAAGGAAGGGTGCTCGGTGCAGAGCCTGACAGGGAAGGAAGGGTGCTGGGTGCAGAGCCTGACAGGAGAGGGAGGGAAGGGGCCTGGGTGCAGAGCCTGACAGGGCAGGGCACTTGAATATTAAGATGCCTGACGTATATTTGAGTCAACCATTTTTCCTCCTTTTTGAGGGGAAAAAGAGGAACTTGACTTATATTCGGATCGACTTATATTTGAGTATATATGGTATTCTATAAAAGAAAGTAGGGGCCAGATTCTGTATAGGAAGCCTATGTTAGGCGCCACTAGATGCCCTAATCAAGGATGCCTAGAGAGGTCTAACTAAGGAATCTGTGCAAAACTCTTTTTAATTGGAGCGGTAATTGAACTTGCTAGTTGTAAGCCAATCAAAAAAAAAAAACCCAAAAATTAAATTACCAATAAAGAGTTCAGCACAGAACTCTTAGGATGCCTAGTGACACTTAATGACACCTACCTGAAAAGAAGGCATAGTTACAGGCGAGAATAGGTATGATTTACTTAGGCATCGAAGATAGGTGCTGGTAAATTATTCCAGGGAAAACTTGGCCTAATATATCAGCACCTACCTCAAGGAGGCCTAGCAATGCCTGACCACTTAGGTGCCACTAGACATAATTCTACTGTATAAGCAGCACCTGGTGGTTGATTGACAATCGCACCAAGCGGAAATGCTGATAACCAGACTAGATGTCAGATCTTGAGGTCTGGATTTGAGGATCCCAGCTGTAAAATACTAGATTAACAAATTTAATGTGTTTGTGTAATTTAGCATAGAGTTGGTGAGTTTGGGGGATATTCTATAAATGGGACTGAAACTTAGGAGCTGGTAGGTGCCCTACCGGTGCCTAAGTTAATTGAGAAGTGCCATTTAAAAAAGGTGAAAACAATAAAAATAAAACACCTACTGGTGTCTGAATCGCACCTACATTGGCATTTTAGGCTGCCAAACGCCAAAGTAGGCATGGCCAATGCCAGAAGTAGCATTAGGCAGCCTAAAGCACCTATGTAGACAGGATTCAAGCAAAGATAGGCACCAGAAATGTAGGGCCGGAAAGCCCTGGCCTACATTTCCAACGCCTATTTGCTGGGGGACCCCAAAAATAGTGCACAACTTGTCAGCTGATCACAGCAGGGGAATCCCTGATCAGCTGAGCTGGCAGGATGCCACAAACTGCAGCTTTGAGGAGTCCTGCTGGCTCCGCTGATCGGGGATTCCCTGCTGTGATCAGCTGAAATGGCAAGGAGATCCCCATTTCCTCTCTTCATCCCTCCTACCCTCCAATCCCCCCAGTCCCCCCCCCCCCCCCGAAGCCCAACACCCCAATCGGGGCTTTAGTGCATCCCTGCCCGCTCAGCTGATCAGGGATTCCCCTGGACTATTTAGATTTTTGCAATTTCTTAACAGGCACCATAGCTTGACTGACACATGATTGGCAGCTGCTTTTAAGGCAGCCGCCAACTGTAGCACTGGTTAGAGAATCTGGTGCTGATTCTATAAAGGGCACCTAAAGAGGCACCTAACTTAATTGGCAAAATGCTCTTAACAGCCTCAATAACCTCCCCCCCACCCTTTTACAAAACCGCAGAAGCGGTTTTTAGCGCAGGCTGGTGCACTAAATGCTCTACACTGCTTCCGACGCTCATAGGAACTCTATGAGTGTCTGGAACAGCACAGAGCATTCAGCGCGCTGGCCTGTGCTTAAAACCGCTTCCGCGTTTTTGTTAAGGGGGATAATTGGTTTTTAAAAATTTAATTGTGTGATAGGTGCCTATTCAATTCTATAAAAGATAGGTGCGTATCGCAATGCACTTAATGGTGCCTAACACCTAAGTCGGTATTTCAATGGGTGGAGCATGAGTTAGACGTCACTGAGCATGATTCTCCCAAAAACTTAGGCATCTGAAATGTAGGCCTTTAAAACCCTCACATTTCAGGCACCTAGGTTTTTACATAGGCACAGCTAGCCACAATTCTGTAAATGGCGCCTAAGTGTGATTGATATGTGGTTAGCATCTTATTTTTTTAGGCGCTGGCCAATTTAGGCACCGTTTATAGAATCGGCCCCTAAATACAAACATGCACTCGTATGCAATTATTCTAAACATTTCTGTACATTATCCAGACATGTCAAGAGTAAAATATACTCTCTACTTATGTTTTCACAGTTGTCATATATTAATATCGTGTTGTTTATAAATTATGTTGTTTATATAAAAAATATATTTTTAAATATTATGGTGAAGTGCTCAGACCATGTTACCCAAAATATAGTGAAGTCACTGCAATGAGGATAACGAGGGGACCATCATCGCATTCACCTGTCCCCTAGCCTCCTAGATAACTTAAAACATATTCAGATGTATTGATAGTACTTATCTGAATGAGGAGGTAGTTGATTGTATTCTCGATAATTCTCATTGGTGACTGTGTATTAATAAATCAAAGTGCTGTTTAAAATCCAGAAACCATTTTTCATTCATTCGATTCCCATCCCCCCGACTCGAGTTTCACCTCTTCATCAGGGAGGGACACTGGAAATAAAATTAAACCTCATTTTAACTTGCACATGCTACCGTAATTCAACCTAAATTCTCTAAGCACTTACACTTAAAAAAAAAAAAAAAAGAGTAAAATATAAGCACATCCTTTCAACCACTTTTACTTATCAAGCCACTAAGGTATATAATTCATTATCTCAAGTTTTGCAAAGTATAGCTGACTATGAATGTTTTTAGAAATCTTTTTTAAAAAGTTTTTATTTCAGAAATATGTCTTATCAGATGTGCAATGATTACAATGGACTGGATTATACACATCATTAGTGTTACATTCTAAGAATTCTCATTTTTTGACTTTGTGATCTGTCTAGATTGGGTCTGGTAAAAGAGGTCTACAAATGCAGAATGTAACATAATGTAGTAATCAGTACATAAAACTTATTTTATAGAATTATGCCCCCCCCCCCTTGCACCTCCCCACCACCACACATGAAAAAAATGTATCTAGAAAATGAAATTGCATCATCAACCTCTTCTTGGGCTTGGAGGAAGCAAATCTGTAGGTTGCATTTGTATTTGTCATGAGAAAATCTTGAAGCAGGCTTTAGTGATGACAATGATAGATTATTGCAATTCACTGTGCCAGGAAATTGTAGAGATTAATATGAAGTGAGTGCAGTTAAAACAAAATACCTCCAAAATGGAGATTACAGAGTGTACAGGTTTTAGTTACTATGGGCCTCATCTATGGAAGTACAGAATGGATCTTCAAACATGTATTTCTAGGGACTGGAAGAGGAGAGGTGGGAAGTAGTTAAACACAGTAGCTGGTTGGTTGTTAGCCATTGCAAAGTAAAATGTATTCAGTTTATGCCTGATATTATCTAATGAACTGAATTTTTTTGTTTTATTGTGTCATAATATAATTATATCCACTTTGGTGTATGTTTACAGGAAGTAGGATAGCAAGTAGTATGATGTGACTTCCTGTCTTTGAAGTGTTTCTGGGAAGCAAAGTATTTTCCTTTTCTAGTTGCTTCTCCTCCTGCAAGAATAATAGGTTCTTGTATGGCCATAAAGGAAAAAACACTGCATTTAAAAGAATTTGAGTTTAACTTTTTCTTAAACTAGCTACAATGTCCATTTTTTTATATTATTAAAAAAAGAAAAAGAAAACAGACAAATGGGTATCCAAGAAATAGCACAACAGCAAACATTCACCAGAAATTACGTAAACATGTGGCTTCTCACACTCACAAAAAAAAGTGTACTGTCGATCAACTAGTCCCATCAGAATGGGAAATAATAAATGGCCATCATTCAAAATAATGGGCATATACATAACATTTTCAGTTCTCTTGCTAGAGAGAGAGGTGAGCAAGAACAATTGCACTCCAGGAAAAAAGATTTAAAAAGCCAGTTAGGATGCCAATTTCTTTTACAATCTGTTTCAAAATCCTGGTACTGGTGCATATGAGGGGCCGCTGAAAAATTCTCAGGCCTGCCAAAAAGCCGGGCCAGTCTCCACTGAGGGCTATACACTTAGGGCTCCTTTTACTAAGGTGCGCTAGAGTTTTAGTGCACGCACAAGATTAGCGCGCGTTATAGCGCGTGATAGCTGAAAAACTACCGCCTGCTTAAAAGGAAGCGGTAGTGGCTAGTGCGTGCAGCATTTTAGCGTGCCTTTGTAAAAGGAGCCCCTAGTCCAGTGATGTTATACTTTTTACGTTTGGTCGGAAAAATATGGAACGAGAAAAGTGGACACTCGCTGGATGGACTATGGCCTGATTCTGGAAAATGCGCCTGCTGGAGTAGGCGCCTGCAAAATGGGTGCCTACTGTGTATCAATCACTGGAAGGTGTCGTAACCAGAATAGCGTCTATTATTTTGTACAGGCACCTTAAATGTAGGCCAACATTTTACAGACCTACATTTAAGGTGTCTGACTTGTGCCTACAGAAGCACCTAGACACACCTATGGATGCCTAAGGCTATTTCTGGTGTAAGACACGCTTACACCTCCCTTAGACTTCTGTAGGCATGCCTAGACATCTCTGGTCACATGTGAATGATTTTTTTTTTTTAACATGCATTCCAATTGGTCCATTAAACGATCTGGACATTAGTACGACGAGTGAGGTGATTAAATTTGCAGACAATACGAAGTTATTCAGAGTAGTGAAGACACAGGAATTGTGAAGATCTGCAACATGAATAATCAGGCTCGAGAAATGGGCATCAACATGGCAGATGAGGTTCAACGTGGATAAGTGTAAAGTGATGTTATGTCGGTAACAAAAATCTCATGCACAAATACAGGATGTCTAGGGCGGTACTTGGAGACACCTCCCAGGAAAGAGACTTGGAAGTTCTGATTGACAAGTCGATGAAGCCGTCCAAGCAATGCGCGGCGGTGGCAAAAAGGGCAAACAGAATGCTAGGAATGATAAAGAAGGGGATCACGAACAGATCGGAGAAGGTTATCATGCCACTGTACCAGGCCATGTTGCGCCCTCACCTGGAGTACTACATCTAGCACTGGTCGCTGTACATGAAAAAGGACAAGGTACTACTCAAAAGGGTCCAGAGAAGAGCGACTAAAATGGTTAAGGGGTTGGAGGAGTTGCCGTACAGCGAGAGATTAGAGAAACTGGGCCTCTTCTCCCTCAAACAGAGGAGATTGAGATGGGATATGATCGAAACGTTAGATAGATTGTGAGCCCACCGGGACAGAGAGGGAAAATGCTTGAGTACCTGATTGTAAAAAAAACCGCTTAGATAACCTTGATAGGCGGTATATAAAATCCTAATAAACTTGAAACTTGAAACATTCAAGATACTGAAGGGAATGGACATAGTAGATAAAGACAGGTTGTTCACCCTCTCCAAGGTAGGGAGAACGAGAGGGCACTCTCTAAAATTGAAAGGGGATAGATTCCGTACGAACGTAAGGAAGTTCTTCTTCACCCAGAGAGTGGTAGAAAACTGGAAAGCTCTTCCAGAGTCTGTCGTAGGGGAAAAAACCCTCCAGGGATTCAAGACAATGTTGGACAAGTTCCTGCTCAACTGGAAAGTACGCAAGTGAGGCTGGGCTCATTTAGAGCACTGGTCTTTGACCTAGGAGCCGCCGCGTGAGCAGTATGCTGGGCACAATGGACCACTGATTTGACCCAGCAGCGGAAATTTGTATGTTCTTATGCAAATTGGCACTTAATGAAATAAGATAACATTCTTTTCAGCTATAGCAGCAAAATAACACCCAGAATTTAGGAAGTTGGTTGGTTAGGTTGAGACCTTTTCAGCACCCCCTCATACTTCAGCAGCAGTTAGAACCCCTCATTTATGGAATGATCTGCCACTAGATCTGCATCTGGAATCATTCAACAAGAAATCTAAGACTAGCCTTTAAAGCTTAAAGAAATCTAAGCCTAGCCTTCATATCAAGCTTTCTTTTATGTCATTGGCTGCCTTCTGGATATTCATTGGCAACTTATGACAAACACCTTTTCTTTATTTCTTTTAGTAGGTAGTACCAAATTATCCTTGGTATTTATTTTCCAGATGTACCATTGCACTTTATGCATCCTGGATGCCTGTAAACTGTCCTACTAGGGACGCACAAATCTAACCCCAAGCCTATCAAATATGGCGTTCCCCAAGGCGCCCTTCTATCCCCCCTCCTATTCAACCTCTACATCAGACCTGTCATTGATATAGCACAAAAGTACAGCATTAAAATCCACTCCTATGCTGCTCCTCCCACTAGGTGAAAACTGATCGTCCCAAATTGCTAACCTCCAACACTGCCTCTCTGACATGAAAACCTGGATGACAAACAACAAACTACAACTGAACGCCTCTAAGACCGAACTCTTATGGATCAGGAACAAAAACACCAAATACAAACACCCAACACTATCATGGGACTGCACTCTACTAACGGCAACAGATCAAGTACGCAGCCTAGGAGTAACCTTAGACAGACACCTATCCCTATCCATCCACATATCCCAAGTAGTCTCTACCTCCTTCTACTACCTCCGCCAACTGAGAAGGATCAAACCCTACATCTCCACACCTGACCTAGCCCAACTCCTCTACGCATATGTCCTCTCCAGAATGGATTACTGCAACTCCCTATTTAATGGAATAACCAAAAAAGATCTCAAGCTGCAAGCTCCAAAATGCAGCTATCCGCCTCCTACACAGCCTCAACTACCATGACCCCATCTTCCCAGCACTCCGCGCTGAACACTGGCTCCCAATTAGCCAACGCTGTGCATTTAAGGCCCTGGCAATAGCACACAAAATAATTTATGCCACCACCCCCTCCTACATAAAATCCAAGCTACCCATCTACATCCCCACCCGTACCCTCCGCTCAGAAATGAAGATATGCCTATGCATTCCCCCCGGAAGGTCCCTCCTCTCAGAAACTGCCCGCAAACGCTCCTACAGCCACTTCATTCCCCAACTCTGGAACCAACTCCCCCCGAACTCAGACTACATAACTCACTAATGACATTCCGGAAAATGGTAAAGACCCTCCTCTTCAACTAAAGGTCACCCTCAGTCTACACCCAACCCCTTAAACCCCACCTCTACCCTTCTTTCTCCATTCTAATCTTCTGCCTAAATTTCTGTATAGTCCACTCTCAGCCTATACTCAAATAACTTGTATCTAAACTAAACTACTTATATTTAAACTACTGTTCTTAATTTGCTGTATAGTCCCTATATTTACATTGCTGCACAGTCTCGTATGTCCAAGTATTTAAATCTACTGTATAATCTTGTATGTCCAATTCACTCCATTGTGAATGTTTACTTGTAAACCGTTCTGAGCTACTGGGAGGACGGGATAAAAATCTAAATAAATAAATAAACCATTTAGATAACTGGACTGATTAGCTGGATAACTTGACTGATTAGACCCACCATCAGACCCACCCAGTTCCACCCATCCCTGTCCCATTATGCCCCATTCCCATCCCAGCCCCACACCCACCCCCTGCTTCCTGCTCTTGTCAGACAGGAAGCTCCTGCCCGACGGTGATTTGTTGGAAGCTTTTCAAAACCCAGACAGAGTGCCAGGTTTTGGAAAAACCATCCAGACCTCCAGACATATCCTTAAAAGGAGGACATGTCCGGGAAAATCTGGACAAATGTAAAATAATAGCTCTAGAATTCATTGCAAGCATTTAGTATAGCTGAGTGTGAAGAAGTGGATGGCAAAGAAATGGGCACTTCCTCAATGAGGGCACATGGCTGCCTAACAGTTAAGGGTGCTGACCTGCCACACCAGGTCCTAAGTCAGAGGGATGGGGATCAGATAAAGGAAGCTTAAATGCCCTGAGAGAACGAGAGGGCACTCCCTGAAGTTAAAAGGGGATAGATTCTGTACCAACGTAAGGAAGTTCTTCTTCACCCAGAGAGTGGTGGAGAACTGGAATGCTCTCCCGGAATCTGTTATAAGGGAAAACATGCTCCAGGGATTCAAGACAAGGTTGGACAAGTTCCTGCTGAACCGGAACGAACGCAGGTAGGGCTGGTCTCGGTTAGGGCACAGGTCTTCGACCTTTGGGCCACCGTGGGCCACCGTGTGAGCGAACTGCTGGGCGCGATGGACCACTGGTCTGACCCAGCAGCGGCAATTTTTATGTTCTTATGTATAGATCCAGTGAGGTCCTGAAAAGGTTTCCCAAGGTGAGACCCGAGGCAAGAGGTCTTTGGAAGGGTAGGTCCTGAAGGCAAGAATCCTCCCAGCTTGTTTTATTGACTGCAACACCTGGGGAAAGTCTTGGGAAGTGGAGTGGCCTTCAGTAGACATCTCTACCCTAAGTTTGTGGGAAGAAGAGGTTCCATGTAAGGTAGGAGAAGTTCCCTGGAACATAAGTTAAGGGACTCTAAGAAATGACTTCTTAACCTATGTGAGCTGTGTCTGGTACATGATACATGGGTCCTGATTCATGAGGGGAAACAGTATATAATGAAGGGTGAAATCTATTGGGGACAGTATATAAAGACTGAGTTTGAAAGACTTTGTTGAGAGTTTAGAACCTGTGAAGAAACAAACCTGTTTATTTTTTGTGAAGAAATAAAGTTTTCCTTTTGACCTTTTTACTACCCACTGTTCGTGTTTTATGATGAGTCCAAGCCTTCAGATCACTCACGTGATCACACTGAATTAAAAAACAAGCAAACAAAAGTTGGAAAACTTCTTGGACTAAAAGCTCATATACCATTATTCGCAAGATAGACTCATGAAAAACAACTGTTTATCTCTGGGAGTAGGCAACATGGTCTCTATTTTTATAGAATTTTGCATGGTTCTTTTGATCTTGATTGGCCACAGTTAAAAAAGGAATATGGGGTTTGGTGGACTCTTGGTCTGACCCAATATGGCAGTTCTTATTTTATTATGCAAAGTGATGGTGAGATACAGGTAGCAGTGTACTATATATCCTGAACATATACATACATTCAGTATTCCTTGCTGCTGATTAAAGCTTCTAGGGGCTGTGTATGAGTGATTTGGCATCAGTCTAATTGCCTAAGAAGGAGGTAGCTAAATATAATCCCCATCTGCTATTATTTACTATTATGCTTTCCTCTATGTGTTAGATTATAGTGTGGGCACCTGTTTTTAGCTTCATGCTTTTCTTCTGCTTAATTTCTACTGTTTTCCATATGATCTGGTAGTCAATCCCTTTTTTCTAGGGACAATTAATAAACAGGGCTTTTGGACTATTTCTGACTTACTTCCTCACCTCATTTAAAACTACAGTAGACTCTCAGTTATCCAGCACCCATGGGGATTGGTGGATGTCAGATAACTGTTTTTCTGGTTGCTTGAGTTACTGTAAAAAACTACTGTAGCAGCAGGCAGCCGTTCATGACACACACCCTCCCTTCCTCCCTCAAGCAGCCCCCGAAGCAGCAGTACCAGTCCTGACAACTCGCCTCCCTCCCTCCTGGACCTCAGGAAGCAGCGGCAGCCAATCCTGACAACCTCCCCTCCTTCCCTCAGCCCCGAAGCAGCAGCGTCAGCCGAGCCTGAATACCCCCCTCCCTCCCTTACCAAAGCAGTAGTGGCAGCCGGTAAACAGAAGCAGCACCGTAAACAGGCTGCTTTCAGCCAGTCCCGGCAGGGCCTTTCCTCTGCCACGTCACTCAACGCAGCAGAAGAAAGACCCTACTGGAGCTGGCCGGAAGTAGCCAGTTTATGGCGCTTCTTCTGTTCACTGGCTGCCACTACTGTCTTGGTAAGGGAAGGAGGGGGGGGGGGGTTGTTTGGAGGTTGTCTGAGGAGCGTGGGAGACATTTTTTTTTTTTGGAGGGGGGGCCAGCAAATTTTTTGCTGGTTGGTTGAAGAGTGCCGGTTAATTGAATGCTGGTTAGCTGAGATTCTACATTAATTTTTTTTTTTTTAAATCTGTGCTACCTTTCTTGTTAATCATAACTGATCTGTTGCTTTGACCAGTATTTTAGAGGCAAATACAGTCATACAATTACATTTGATTGTTTATTAGGGATATGCATAGAAAATATTTTTGATTCATTTTTTTGGGGTCCTTTTCAGGCATTTTTTGAGTGCATCTTTACTTTTGTTCAAATGAAGAGATCCTTTTACCAAGCTTCAGTAAGCATTAATGCGTGCTTACTGCAGGTTAAAAAGTAGGCCTCCCATGGCAGTGTTAGAATTAGCATGCACCTCCCAAGAGCTAAAAAATAGATTTTATTTTTTAGCACAGAGGTTTTGTTTGGGGGTGAAGAGTTGGCATGCCCTGCACTAATCAGTTAGCGCAGCTAAATCATTGCATGTTAACTGATTATCTCCTGTTTAGTGCAGGAACCCTTACTGCCTAGAAAATTATCGGGAATAATGGCTCAATCACGCACTAATTTGGAAATTTGAGAATGGCTATTAGTTTAGAAAATGGAAAATATGGCCATTTTACAGCCACACTAAAAGTGGCCTCAGCACGTGGGAAAGCCTCTCAACTAATAATAGTGTAGGCCACTTTTTAGCACAGCTTACTAACGCCCCTTTTACAAAACCGTAGTGTTTTTAGCGCTTGTCGCGACAGTAACAGCTCTGACACTCGCAGGAATTCTATGAGCATCGGAGCTGTTACCACAGTGGCTGGCGCTAAAAACTGAGCTATGGTTTTGTAAAAGGGGGGGGGATAAAGAACTCCCCAATTTATTAAATACCTATTGGAACTTTTAATCTGCTTTCATCAATTTCATACACATTAATTTTTAGATAAACATGTTTTAAATTCATTTAGTATGTACTAATGGATCAAATTTCCAACACTGCAGCCAACTTCGAATGGCTTCTGCTTCTGTTACTAATTATAGATATAAAAGAATGTTGGATAGATGGTTTAATTTAAATGCCGCAATTGAATGGAATGCTTTACCTATTGTTGTGAGAAATGAATCTAATTACTTGAAATTTAGAGGCCTTTTGAAAATGCATCTGCTTCTTAAATTCTTTCCTAGTGAATAGTAGAAAGCTGGAGCTGGATATATGTATTAAGACTTTATTTTAACTGTGTCTTAATGGGGGTTCTCTGGCATAAATAAATTTTATAAATTTTATTATTGTATCATGTTGTTGAAATGGATTGATGTTTCATACTTTTGTGATCCGCTCTGAACCTGTTGATAACAATGAAATATAAAAGGTTGGTATTAAATTAACTTTAAAAAAATGCTGATTAAGTACACTCTATTATATCCAGTCTAAATCTGTGGCCTATAAATATGTTAAATAAATATTCAGATGCAGCTTAGGAATAGCAATACAGGTGGAGGGGTATAATCAAAAGGAACGACCAGCGAGAGAGGAGGTGGGGCCGTTGGACGATGGGGATAGGAAGGGAGTGATTAAGGAGGATAAAGAGGTAGCTGAGAGGTTGAACACGTTCTTCTCGTCGGTTTTCACGAGCGAAGACACATCTAATATACCGGACTCAGAGGAGCTCATGAGTGGGGAACAGGCTGAAAAATTGGAGCACATAGAGGTAAGTAAGGAGGATGTCCTCAAACAGATAGACAGGTTAAAATGCGGTAAATCACCGGGCCCGGACGGGATCCACCCAAGGGTTCTGAAGGAACTAAGACAAGAAATAGCGAGCACAATCCAGCATGTTTGCAACCTATCCTTGAAAACTGGTGAGGTACCAGAGGACTGGAAATTGGCGAATGTCACACCTATCTTCAAGAAGGGATCGAGGGGTGACCCCGGGAACTACAGGCCGGTGAGCCTGACTTCAATTATAGGGAAGATGGTGGAAGCTATGATCAAGGACGGCATTTGCGAGCACATCGAGAGGAATGGCCTACTGAGAACAAGCCAGCACGGATTCTGTAAGGGAAGGTCGTGCCTAACGAACCTTCTGTACTTCTTTGAGGGAATAAGCAGTCGGGTGGACAATAGGGAATACATAGACATCATTTACCTCGATTTTCAAAAGGCTTTCGACAAGGTGCCACATGAAAGGCTGCTTAGGAAGCTGTGCAACCACGGGGTGGGAGGGGATGTGCACAGATGGATCAAGCACTGGTTGTCGGGTAGACTGCAGAGGGTCGGAGTGAAGGGCCAATATTCTGACTGGCGGGGAGTCACGAGCGGTGTGCCACAGGGATCGGTGCTGGGGCCGTTACTCTTCAACATATTTATCAATGACCTGGAAAAGGAGGCAAAGTGCGAGGTTATAAAATTTGCAGACGATACCAAACTGTGCGGTAGAGTTAGGTCCAGGGAGGAGTGTGAGGACCTGCAAAGGGACCTGGACAAGCTGGAAGACTGGGCAAACAAATGGCAAATGCGCTTTAACGTGGAAAAATGCAAGGTCATGCATATAGGGAAAAAGAACCCGTTGTTCAACTACAAATTGGGGGGGGCATTGTTGGGAGACAGCAGACTTGAGAGAGACTTGGGTGTGCTGGTGGATGCATCACTGAAGCCATCTGCACAGTGCGCAGCAGCCTCGAAAAAAGCCAACAGGATGCTGGGCATCATAAAGAGGGGCATAACAACCAGGACGTGGGAAGTCATCATGCCATTGTATCGAGCGATGGTGCGTCCACATCTGGAATACTGCGTTCAGTATTGGTCGCCACCTCAAGAAGGACATGGCGGTACTTGAGAGAGTCCAAAGGAGAGCAACGAAACTGGTAAAAGGGCTGGAACACTGCCCATACGCCGAGAGGTTGGATAGGCTGGGGCTCTTCTCTCTGGAAAAAAGGAGGCTCAGGGGAGATATGATAGAGACCTTCAAGATCATGAGGGGCATAGAGAGGGTGGATAGGGACAGATTCTTCAGACTGAAGGGGACAACAAGTACGAGGGGGCATTCGGAGAAACTGAAGGGAGATAGGTTCAAAACAAATGCAAGGAAGTTTTTTTTCACCCAAAGGGTCGTGGACACTTGGAATGCGCTACTGGAGGAAGTGATCAGGCAGAGTACGGTACAGGGATTCAAACAGGGATTGGACGGATTCCTGAGGGATAAAGGGATCGTGGGATACTGAGAGAGGTGCTGGGATGTAACACAGGTATAGAAAGCTAACCAGGTAATAAGTATAGAAACCCAACAGGTCGTGCATGTGCAAGACCGGAGGGTTAGGACTACGATGGGAAGATAGGACTTCAATGAGAAACCAAGGTGGCAAGGGAGCCCCTTCTGGTGATTCAGACAGGTCATGACCTGTTTGGGCCGCCGCGGGAGCGGACTGCCAGGCAGGATGGACCTATGGTCTGACCCGGCGGAGGCACTGCTTATGTTCTTATGTTCTTAACGTCTAAGTCCGTTTTCGTCTAAGTCGCAAGTCGTCCAAAGTAAAAAACAGTGTAGGACACATTTTTGAAAAATATGTCCAAAAAATAATTGTTTTCGAAAATAGTCTATCTATACATCCAGATCGCTAAATCGTCCATCTTTATACCACATTTTCGTCCAACTTAAACACCTAAACAGTGGGCTACCTTACAGGGCACTGCTGTGAACTTCACAAAAAGGATGCCACGTAATAATCTAACTACAGCTCCCTTATAGGTAATGGTGAGCCCCTCAAACCACCTCCAAAATCTCCTAGACCTACCTATCTACCACCCCAATAGCCCTTATGGCTGAAGGAACCATTATAGGGCAGTACAAAAGGGTTTGGGTTTCTTTTAGGGGAGTGCATATGTTTCACACCATCAATGCAATCATTACAGTGGCTTATGGGCATGGGTCCTCCTCTCCATGGGTCCCTAACCCACCCCCAAGTCCACTTATGATGCCTCTGTGCAGCGCATTTAGGCTTTCCTATGCCACACTGCCAGGTGCTGATGTTCTGGAGGCAGAATTTAAAAGTTGTGCTTACGGTTTTTAGGGGAGGGTCAGTGATAATTGGGGTAGTGTGTGTGGGTCTGTACTATGTGTTTGCAGTGCTTATCTGGTCACTTTAGCTTGGTTTTTGTGACTTAGACCATGTTTTAAATGGCCCGTGTCTTACCTTTTTTGAAAATGCTTCCATAGCTTTTCAGTGATTTTGTTTACTCTGCCATGTTAGTTGGCCCGAACTTTGTTTTATCCCAGACCTGTCGTCTGTGAACATATACGCCACAGTGACCCCCTGATGGAGGCGTTCCTCAGATGCTGAAACACAGTGCTGTGTCGGGTCCACAGCATCTGCTTGTGCCCTTTTCTGAAATAAACAAGTTGGTTATACATCAGTGATCTTCAGTGGAGTGTTCATTATCCGTCCCCACTTCATTTTGTACTGTACTATACCAACAAAAGGGTCATCCCAATAAAGTTTTTACTTGAAGTACAATGTCCTCAAGATAGAGACTTTTCTTATTGACTTTTAGTACTCTTGACTACCATGACACTGCAACAATGCCAGATGCCGTGGAAGTGTTCAAAGGAGTAATAGAAGACAGCCTCACCACAGTAGAAGTGGACTTGGACCAGGTATAATACCAGATCGACAAACTTAAAAGTGACAAATTACTCGAGAGTCTTAAAAGAATTGAAGGTTGAAATCGGAGAGTTATTGCAAAAACTTGCCAACCTGACAATTAGAACTGGACAAATACCGGATGACTGGAAGATAGCGAACGTCACGCCAATTTTCAAAAAAGGATCGAGAGGAGAACTGGGCAACTACAGACCTGTGAGCCTTACATCTGTCCCTGGAAAGATGTTTGAAGCACTGATTAAAGATAGCATAGTCCAGCATTTAGATATACATGACCTGATGAAAGCAAGTCAACATGGCTTCAGGAAAGGGAAATCATGTTTAACGAATTTACTTCCATTTTTTGAGACCGTGAATGAACAAATTAATAGTGGAGAACCGGTGGACATAATATACTTAGACTTCCAGAAAGCGTTCGACAAAGTTCCACACAAAAGACTTCTCAGGAAACTACAAAGCCATGGAATAGAGGGAGATATACAAAGATGGATAGGCAAATGGCTGGAGAACAGAAAACAGAGAGTGGGCATAAATGGGAAGTTCTCTGACTGGGAGAAAGTGACTAGCGGTGTACCCCAGGACTAGGTACTTGGGCCGATCTTATTTAATATCTATATCAATGACCTAGAAGAAGGAACATCCAGCGAGATCATCAAGTTCGTAGATGACACAAAGCTATGCCGGGCAATCAGATTGCAAAAGGATAGCGAGGAAATCCAGAGAGATTTGTGTCAGTTAGAGAAATGGGCGGATAAATGGCAGATGAAGTTTAATGTGGAGAAATGCAAAGTGATGCATTTAGGCAATAAGAATAAGGAACACGAGTATAGAATGTCAGGTGCAACTCTGGGTAAGAGCGAACAAGAAAAGGACCTGGGTGTACTGATAGATAGGACCCTGAAACCATCAGCACAATGTGCGGCGGCAGCGGCAAAGAAAGCAAATAGAATGTTGGGCATGATAAAGAAGGGAATCACGAGTAGACCAGAGAGGGTCATAATGCCGCTTTACAGAGCAATGGTCAGACCCCACTTGGAATACTGCGTCCAACATTGGTCTCCCAACCTAAAGGATATAAAACTGCTGGAGAGGGTGTAGAGACGAGCAACAAAACTAGTAAAAGGTATGGAGAAACTGGAATATGAGGATCGACTTAAGAGACTGGGATTGTTCTCCCTTGAGAAAAGGAGACTGCGAGGGGATATGATCGAGACCTTCAAAATACTGAAAAGAATCGACAAAATAGAGCAGAAAAAACTATTTACATTGTCAAATTTGACACGGACAAGAGGACACGGAATGAAGCTAAGGGGGGACAAGTTCAGGACTAATATCAGGAAGTTCTGCTTCACTCAGAGAATGGTTGACACCTGGAATGCTCTCCCAGAGGAGATTATTGCGGAATCGACCATCCTAGGATTCAAAATCAAACTAGATGCACATCTTCTTACGAGAGGCATAGAAGGATATGGGTGACTAAAAATTACGCCAGGTATACACCTGACAGGGCCTCCGCGTGTGCGGACACCGGACTTGATGGACTGAAGGTCTGATTCGGAGATGGCGCTTCTTATGTTCTTATGACTGAGATACTATCAAGACTCCACTTTGTGCATTTCTATTTGTAGTGTTTGTGGAGATCGTCTGTTGTTGTTTTGTTATGTTTTTTGTTGCTGCTCATTCCTTTAGTAAAACATATAAATAAAATGGAGCTACATAAAATTCATGACCACGTTATCTAAGAATAAATAAATACTTGATCAGAACAATTAGAGAACAAATTAAGAACTGCTTAAAGAAATAAAATGGGGATGTGTGTCTATCTTCAAAAGATAAGAGTACCATTATCACTTCCTGTTCCTTGATGCTACAGGAAAACGGGAAGGGGTAAAATGCGGACCTTACGGACCTTGCGGATCTAAAACCGCACATCCTTAAAAATCCGAGGTCTGTGCATTGACAAGTCCGCCTTCGCTTTCCCTGCAGCTCAGTTCAGGCCCCCGGCTCCCTCGTGAACCTCACGGATCTGAACTGCACATCACATACTTAAAAATCCGAGGTCCACGCCACTTTTGAGATCCGTGCCACTTTTAATCTCTGGCTCTGACAGAGCTCTATGACAATTTAACTCTGACAGATCCTAGCATAGGGAGGGAAAAGCATTAGGATCCGTCAGTTAAATTGTCATAGAGCTCTGTCAGAGCCAGAGACTAAAAGTGGCACGGACCTCAAAAGTGGCGCGGACCTCGGATTTTTAAGGATGTGACGTGCAGTTCAGATCCATGAGGTCCGCAAGGAAGCTGGGGGCCTGAGCTTAGCTGCAGGGAAAGCAAAGGCGGACTTGTCAATGCATGGCCTCGGATTTTTAAGGACGTGCGGTTTTAGATCCGCGAGGTCCGTAAGGTCCGTGAGGACTGCGTTTTACCCCTTCCCCAGGAAAACTGATAAATCCAATCCTAAATTTAATCCATTGTGCAAGACAGTATTGCATTTAAATATACATTTTTGTTCCTCTTGAAGCAATATTTTATCAATATTCCCTTCTCCCCATGAAAAGACAGGTTTACTTCTTACAACAAAATGGAGTTGGTCAGATGTGTATCCTTGAGCAATACAATGTTCCATGAAAGGTTTTCTGTCACCTTACAATTAATTGTGCTTCTATGTTCTATATTTCTCACTCTGAGCTGTCTTTCTATTTTACCCATATAGAGAAGTTTGCAGAGAGAGATAACTATATAAATTGCTCTCACTGTTTTACAGTTTGAAAAATATCATAGAACAAAGTTAGCCCATGTGATGGGGTGTACAAATGTCTATGTGTTTAGATTCATATGACATATGGAGCATTAACCAGAGGGATAATATCCTTTTATTGTGAGACTCTTATTTGCTAAAACCTGATGGAAAAATTGATGGTGCTAGGAGATCTTTAAGATTCTTATGTCTCTTGTATGTGTCCATAAAGTCTTTATCTGAAAAGTGAGAAATGTCTAGGAAGGATGATATGCCAATGTTTTCATAAGATGCAAATGATGTTCTGTGAGATCACACTCCTATAGGTTGTATCCCAAAAAAGTGCAATTTGAAAATTTACACACATAGTTACAGAATACTGAGTAAGTGCACATAACTTAAGCACCAACATTTATACCTGGTTTCAGCAGACATAAGTCTGGCGCCCACAGTTAGGTACTGGAATCGGACGATGAGCTATTTTATAAAGGGTATATGCCCTTTATAGAATTGCATGTGTGACAAGTTATTTTTCAGCACCCATTTTAAATGCTATTAATAGAATTCTACCATAGGTAAATTTTTAGAATACAGTGGAACCTTGGTTTATGAGCATAATGCGTTCCAGAAGCATGCTTGTAAATCAAGTTACTCATATATCAAAGCGAGTTTCCCCATAGGAATGAATGGAAACTCGCTTTGATTCGTTCTACCTCCTCCTCTCACCCCCCAAGGCTACCGGCGCTGCTCCATCACCCCCTCCCCCCCTCTAAACGGCATCGCAATCCCCGAACCGGCATCGCACCCCCATGCTGAAAGCGGCATCCGCCCGCCCTTACCCCCAAACATGCTCCTTACTCCATCTGCCGGTTGTGCGGCTGAAAGAAATCTCCCGCCTCTTGCCTGGGCTGGGCCTTGAGCATCTACGCATGCTCAAGGCCTTCTGGCTCTCGTTCTCTCCGAGATCTTGCAGATGCTCAAGGCCCAGCCCAGGCAAGAGGCGGGAGATTTCTTTCAGTCGCACAACCGACAGATGGGGTAAGGAGCATGTTTGGGAGGAAGGGCGGACAGATGCCGCTTTCAGCATGGGGGTGCGATGCGGTTCTCGCGGGGGGGGGGGCGTTTGCAGGGGGGGGGTGATGCTGGTTCGGGGGGTGCGATGCCGGTTAGAGCAGGGGGGAGGTGCTCGTGTAGCGGAACATGCTTGGTTTGCGAGACAAAAGTTTGCTAAGTGTTTTGTTCGTCTTGCAAAACACTCACAAACCGGGTTACTCGCAAACCGAGGTTCCACTCTACTAGTATTATACAAGGGCCATCAAATAATTTATCTACCTGAGTATGAAAGAAAGTAGCAAGCATGTTGAAACAAGTCTGTGCATGTTGTGGCATGTCTCAAGGTTACTCATGCACAGTTGCAGCTCAAGGCGAGTCTAACATTCCAAGAGACAGGATGTCAAGAGAGTCCTCATACAAATCAGGGCCTAGGTTTGGAGCACTGTTCAGTAATAAAATTTCTCACAAAAGAAGGGAAAAAGCCAAAGGAGATCCATGAGTGCATGACTGCAGTTTATGGTGAGTCTGCCCCCATCATCCTAGATAGTAAAATTTTGGAGCAAGCAGATTAAATGGGGTAGAAAGTCCATTGAAGATAACCCTCACACTGGACAGCCTATGGAAGCAACTTCCATAAAAAATGTGCAAGAAAGTTGAGGATTTAATTTTGTCAGACAAACAAATTAAGGTTTCCCAAATAGCTGAAGAAATGGGCATCTTGGCAGGTATAATTTGGAAAATAATTTATGAAAAGTTGGGCATATCCAAGGTTAGTGCAAGATAGGTTCCAAGAATGCTGATATCATGTCCGAAGGCCACGAGGCTCCAGTGCTGTTAGGAGAACTCAGAGATGCTCCATGAAGATCAAGTGAATATTTTTCATCTTTTGGTGACTGGAGATGAGACTTGGGTCTATCACAGAGATCCTGAGTCCAAAATGGAATCAATGAAGTGGAAGCACAAGTCATCCTTCACCCCAAGAAAGTTCAAGACAGAAAAATCTGCAGGCAAAGTCATGGCAGCTGTCTTCTGGGATGATGAAGGACTTTTGCTTCTGGAATTCATGTCGCACAAGACTACCATAACTGGAGAGGGTTACGCCAACACAATGATCGCTTTGTGGGAGTCAATCAAGGAGAAAAGACAAAGAAAACTCACAGCAGGTGCACATATCACGACAATCACATGCTGTTATCCAAGAATGTGGGTTTCAGCAGCTTCAGCCCTGACCTGGCTCATTCAGATTATTTCCTATTTCAAGTTTTAAAGAAATCTCTCTGTGGACAGTTGTTCTCAAGTGATGAAGACTTCAAAGAAGCTGTGATGTCCTGGTTTGAAGGTTAAAGAGAATTCTTTTCAAAGAGGTTAAAGTCATTGCAGAAATAGTGTATGAAGTGAATGGAGCTATCAGAACTATATTGAAAAATAAAACAAAATAATTTTGAAAACTTTTCTTTCCTACTGAGATAGATAAATTATTGAATGTAATGTTTATGTTTATTTAGCATTTGATATACCGCCCTTACCGAAAACAAAACAAAACAACACGCCAGGATGGTGAATATACATAATAAAAACAAAAATCAAGAAAAAGAACTCCAATTAAAAAAAAAAGAAAGTTAACGCACAATAAAAGCGCACATACTAAGAAATAAAAATCCTTTACAGGATGAATGGTCCCAGGGAAGAATTTTAATCTGAGTTGTCATCACCAAAGGTCTGTATGAAGAAATAAGTCTTTAGCTGAACCTAAAAATTTTTAAAGGACTCTCCTCATGAAGAAAAATTGGCAGGGCCTTCCAGAGTAAAGGGGAGAAGTAAAAGAAAGCTGACTCATGTGTAGATTCCATGCAAATCATTTGCATGCAAACTTGATAGTGCATCGATCGCTGCTGGGGAATTGGCCAACAGCAATTGAGTTGGTATCTTTAGTGCATCTAGGGCTTAATTCTATACTGGGTGAGGGTCTGTGTTCTGTGTGTGTGAAAGAGGTGTGGTTTTCAGTTAGCATTGACTACAGAATCTGATCTGTACTAATCTGTCTTGCTTAGTTTTCCAATAGACTTTTTAATATTCTAGTGCCCACAGTGGTGTTTTTGGTGCTGTCTTTTCCTAGGTAGGTCCTTGTTGTGTGACTCAAGGAAGTTACTGCTATTATGGTATGTTGGAATTGCTCTATAGGTCTTGAGTGACATTTATAGTGTCTTGTGTTACTTCACACTTGTCCAGTATAGAATTGGATTTAACCCACACCTTTCTCATTCATAGCTTAAGGCAAGTTGCATTCATGTACATTAAGTATTTTCCTGTCCTTGAAGACCTTACAATTTTAATTTGTACATGAGGCAATGGAGGATTAAGTGACTTGCCCAAGATCCCAAGGTGCATCAATTGTATTTAAACCTTGGCTTCCCTGTTTTTCAGCCTGCTGCTTTAACCATTAGGTACAGCTAATACAGATAATATATACAAGGGTTCTTCAAAATATTTCTGCACTTTCATATTTTTGCAGGAAATTTGAGGGGAGAAAAAGTAAGAAGGCGTGTCGTAGAATGTCATGTGACTAGTCAGTCAGGCAACAGGGTGATTATGTGGAAAAGTGATGTAATTTGCTTTTGAGATATTTAATAAATAGTGATTAAAAAAATAAATGTGCAGAAACATTTTGAAGATCCCTCGTATTAACAGTCTAAAATTTTGGAAACCAGAGAACACATTAAAGGCTAGCAGAGCAAAAGCCTGGTCATTTGGCAACCTACCACAAACATTGATAGATAAATTATTTTATGGTTGCCAGTAACCTCAGAATTTCTGTTACAGTACTGCCAGACATTATTGTTCACATGGCCAGTTGGAAGACTGAGAGCTAAGTGTTAAAGTACCTGCCTGTATTTCCAGAATACTATTCTGTTCAATATGTATTATTTTGCTGCTGTTACCATGAACATTTAGAATTCTCAACACCTTCACTAACCCCTCACTTCAGGAAATATACAAATACAGACCCTCAGAAGTACCACCTAATACTCAAAAAGTTTAATTGCATTAGGCTTTATGTACTACTTCCTCACCGGATCTTCCAGTTTCTATCAATTTTAGTGAATTTATTTAACCACCTTAAGTGTATATAGATGTTTAGAATACTTTATGGCCTCTTTTACAAAGCCACGCTAGCGGCTGCTCTGCGCTAACAGCCCCAAAGCCCATAGAGAATTAAAGGGCTTTGGGGCTGTTTCCGCGAGGCCGTTAGTTTATACTCGTGGTCCTAATTTCAGGGATTATACCGCCAACATGTTTCACCCGAAGGGGTTTTCTCAAGGCTCATGTCCCTAGTAATATGAACAAAATCACATTTACCATCACTAAAGTATTCTTCAAACAGTAAAAACACATCTTATTAAAAGGCGACTGTAGTATATAAATAGTGTCATTACTCTATCTTATCCACATACCTTTTCTTAAGCTTAACGCCGCTATAAACGACCACTGAAATTTCTGCTAACCTAAAATAGCCGTCCTAGAACAACTGACAGCGATGACATCAAGACTGCCAGAAAAAGGGGGGGGGGATTTATTTATTTATTATTTAAACAAATATAGTGTCCAAAGATTCATTCTCCATAGGATCCTCAGACAAAACATATCATTAAGGCTCGAGAGAACACAAATTGTAGAACCAGTTGAGTTATTTATATTATAATCTGCCCTTATTATCTAGTATATGTGGGTCATACCAAACAATCTATACAGGTACGATTGAATGAGCATAAGTCTCGTATTAGCACAGGGGCACTCCATGCCCTGTTAGTTCAACATTGGACTCAATTTCATCACACAGTAGAACAGATTAGATAAAGAGTTATTGAACATCTTACAGTAGGGAGGGAGGGTGGTGACTGGGAAGAAAAACTCAATTTTATGGAACAGAGATGGATCAACCAACTCAATATGGTAATCCCTTGTGGGTTAAATATTAAGTTGGAGTGGACCACATTGATATGAAAATTTCTTATCGGAGGGTCTAAAAAGTCGAGGTGGTAAAATTATGGAGTATGAATTTTTGGACACTATGGGGCTCATAATAATAATTTAAAAAAAAACAAAAACGTCTACAAAGTGGCCTAAATGGTTACTTGGACGATCAAAAAGCCTGATCGTCCAAGTACCCATAACCAAAGCTGGTTTTAGACGTATCTAAAACCAGCTTAGGCCTTTCCCCAGCCTCTAAATTCATAGAGCAAAAAGAGGCGTTTCTAGAGGAGGGGGAAGGGTGGGAGGTAGGCCAACCTACACTTAGTCGTACAGCACGTATAACCAAACCTTTTGCAGGTTGCCTAGTCGGCATTTATACGTTTTGATTTAGACCAAATCAAAACAGGTATAAGTGCCGAAAAAAGAGCCGCTGAGCTGATCGTGGCTGCTGTGATCAACTCAGCGGCCCCGGCAACCTGCCTACCCCCCAGCAATGATCGTGGCAGGAGAGATGGCTCATATTTCCTGCCATGATAACAACTGCCCACCCCCTCGAACCACGGCACTTCGGGGTGAGGATCGTAGCAGGGGAGATGCTCTGCCGCGATCCTCACCCCGAAGTGCTGCGGTTCGGGGGGAATCGCTATCACGGCAGGAGAGATAGCCAATCTATCCTGCCATGATCACCCCTCTCCCCAACAAGCTGGGGCAGGAGGGAACCCAAGCCCTCCTGCCCGAACAACCCCCACCGTCCCTGACATGATCGGGGCAGGAGGGAGTCCAAGCCCTCCTACCCGAACAACCCCCACCCTCCCCAACACGATCGGGGCAGGAGGGAGCCCAAGCCCTCCTGCCCTTGTGACCCCCCCCCTACTAAAATACGGGCAGGAGGGATCCCAGGCCCTCCTGCCCTGATGCAGCCCTCCCACGTCCGGCCCACCGAACACCCCCCATCCCGCCGACTCGCGAGATCCCCCGACGAACCCATGACCCCACCCCCCTGTACCTAAGGAACGTTGACTGGATGGACGGGTCCCAAGACCGTCCATCCTGCAGGCCCGCAATCCTCAGAATGGTGGGCTTTAGGGCCTGATTGGCCCATGCACCAAAAACCTCACCCACAGGTGGGGCCTGAGGTGCTTGGGCCAACCAGAATAGGCCCCTCCTGTGGGCGGGGCTTTAGGCGCATGGGCCCATCCCAGCCCAAGAGATTTTCGGAAAGGGTTTCCCGATTGGCGAAATCTAAAAAATCAGTATAGCTTGCCGGGCCTATGCTTCCAGACAGATTTCTAGGGCATCAGGCAGCCAAGTGGTATAAATTAATATCTGGCTATATGAATAAGAAACCAAAAACAAGTTTGAGAAATATTTGGAGCATTGAGATTAAGCAGCAGATTTCTGCTACTCAATGGCCAAAAATTTGGTCTTGGAGGATGAGATGTACAGCATCAGCATCTCTGAGACAAACTTGGTTTTTCTTGTTGCATAGGATTTTTTTTTGGATCCCAGTTCGTCTACAGAAGTTAGATAATTCTAAATCTAACAGATGCTAGCACTGTCATCTTGACATTGGGACATTGGACCATCTGTTGTTTTACTGTCCTTTAATACTTAGTTTTTGGAAGTCGATATGGGGACAGATTAACACTGTATTGGTGTCATCGATTCCATTGACATATGATGTAGTCATATGTGGGACATTATTATATCTTAAACCCCCTTTGGACCAATATAAAAGCCAGCTACTCCTTATTATGACCGGGGTAGCCATACAGATGGTTACTCGTAATTGGAAAAATTGCAATCGCCTTAATTTTTCTTTTTGGTGGGCAAATTTATGACTCTGCTATAGGTATGAGAAAATGAATGCTGGTATGTTGGGGTATAGCACATTATTTAATTTGATATGGGGCCCATTGACGTCTTTTATTACTTTGCTATATAATTGTCTTTTATCTTTAGTTTTTTGTGGAATTACACCCACATCCAGGGTAGGGTGGGAGGTTGGGGGGTGGAGTATATCTTTGCTTTGTTATCTTCTATGTCTACAGGTTATGGAAGGGAAGGGAGGAGGGTTATTCTTTATGTATTATTATTGACAGATTATAAGTGCTTACTGTGGTAGATTAATTGATTGTATATATATATGATTGTATATATATTGTTCTGTACTTTTGTTGGCTTGAAAAATTAATAAAGTTAAAAAAAAAAATCTACAAATGCAAATGACTGCCCCCCCACAAAAAAAAAGATGTCCAGGAGCACTGGATGCCCAGCGAAAGATGTCCAAAATGTGGGTGTTAGGTGGGTGTGATATGGTCGTGCTTAGAGAATGGGCATCCAAATGCGATAACTGATACAAAGATGCTTTGTTTGGGCATCCCAAAAAATGCCTACAGTTAGACCTATTTTAAAAGTGTATAAGTTGAATCCCAGACTGAATTTTCACCCACTAGTGATCTGGTGGTGTTGGAGAGCTAGAGTCGAGTGTTTGTCTGAATAACTGCTGAGTTACTGAATATTAGACTGACTGTCTGTTTGTCTCTGTCTCTACCTTAACCTAACCTGCCCTGCTTCTCTGACCCATTTTCACCCCATACACATACCTCGAAGACCCCGCCCAGTGGCATAGTAAAGGGGGGCAAGAGAGGAGGTCTGCCCTGGGTGCCGTCTGTGCGGGTGCACCGGCACCTTTCCTCTTCTCTGTCCCCTTCTGTGTATCTCTTGAAATGTTGTGCCACGCCTGCTGCTCGCACCAGCCTCGGCGCCCTTCTGACATCTCATTACTTGTGACATGAACAATGCTCCACACATGGCCTTAGACAAATAGCAATAGGCTGCTTTCAGGGAGGGTTGGTGAAGGGGCTAGTGGAAGCTGACATCATTGGGTCCCCTCTTATTAGGAGGCCATAGGTGTTATGTGGGCCCCTTGACAGCTCCTGAAGCCCTTAGGAGCAGGCTGCCTATTTCTGGAGCTTAGATAGTGGAGGCCACTGGCTGACACTAACCTCTGGAGGGGGTCCTGATAAATCGCTAGGCCCTCACTAAATTTGAAAAAGTGCCTCCTATAATGAAGGCACAACTCTATGAGAGCCTGTGCCTCCCACAGTGAATAGTTAGGCTCTCACCTTTTTCCCATCCTTTCTCACTCCCTTGCTCATACACTCTCTCACTCTCTTGCTCTCACACTATGGGAGTCACTCTCTCACACACCTCGCTCTCTCTCACACTTTGTCTCTCACTCTCTTTCTCTCTCGTACACTCTCAGTCTCTTTTTCGATTTTTCTCTATAATTACCTCTCTCCAACCCAACTCCTCACTACTCACAGAAATGTTGTTGTACATGCAGGGTTATATACAGATGTGCAGCATGTCAGAAACATCCTGTTACTACCATGGTGACATTTTAACAACAGGGGCATTTTCTGGCATGACCAATGAGGACCTCTAATTTAGACATCTTGTGGACAGGATAATCTAAACGTTGGACGTCTAGTAGAACTGGCTTTAGACGCCAATTTTTCAGATGGCTATCTATTTGATTTTTGATATCCTTTTCTTTTTGGACATCTTTTCAACTATAGCTGCTAGTTTTATGATGTCTAGTTCTGGACGTTTGGGTCAGACTTCGATATCCTTTCGAAAATGCTCCTCCATGTATATAATACCATTAGTAACAGAGGTACTGGGGGTGGGGAAGAGCTGGTATAGAATGAAGGAGTTTTTCCCTGCTGTGTTTACAACTGCCCCAACTGTCTTCCCCCCCCCCCCCTTATTTTTTTCTGAGTGGTACTCGTACAGGGGGAGGAGTGTTCCCTTTTAAGCTCAGCTAAACATCCAGTATCTAAGTAAATTTCAGTGCAGCTATAAACTAGATGCTGCCATTCTGTGGGAGGACTGTTTGAGTCACTATTTAGAAACACTGTTTTGCAATTCTCAATATTCATCATATTTGACTGACTCCTGTTGCAGGCATTGTATGCCGAAACATGACCCATGCTGTGTCAATAAAGACTAAATCCCTCCTCATTGAGGCCCTTGTTCTTTTTTTTTTTTACCTGATTTTTCCCAATGTACATTGACCTTCTTTGTGCAGTTTTTTACGCTATGACTCTTTTACCATCATAGCTAGATAAGACGCAAAATCCCATACTTAGGGTGAAAGTTATCAAGTTACATTAAGGATTTAACCCCCCTTTTCCAAAAGCTCACTAGCGTTTTTTAAAATTATTATTGCTGGTCACAGCGGTAACAGCTCTGATGCTCATAGGATTCCTGTGAGCGCTGGAGCTGTTACAAGTTCCTGCTGAACCAGAACATACGCAGGTAAGGCTAGTCTCAGTTAGGGCACTGGTCTTTGACCTAAGGGCCGCCGCGGGAGCACAAGGACCACTGGTCTGACCCAGCAGCATTAATTCTTATGGTCTACCGCAGCTGGCACTAAAAAACACTAGCGTGGTTTTGTAAAGAGGGGGAGGGGGGTAAGTCATGTTATTCACCTCTTAATGTAACTTAAAGTACCCTCATGCACTTGTTTTACCATGGTGATATTTAGATCACTGTGGTGTGCACCAGGTAACCTTCAATATTAGAGGTGTATATGTGGCGGGAGGGGGGGAGGCAATATTTGGCAGTTTATTGGCTGCTTCAGCAATAGCTTTGGCAGGTAATTCGTAGGATGGAGGTGCTAAGATTGTATACTTCCAACCAATGAGCAACATCACAGAAAGCTACTTTTAGTTTGCCAGATATTGACAAAAAATAACTGGAGTGTGGTTTGAGCCCTGTGTCTTGTTGAATATCTACAAATGCACACAATCGCATTAGACTCTTTTGTACTGTATTTATGGAATTATTACTGTACCTCTGTCTTTTAAAATCCATTTTCAGAAAACAGGCTTGTAGAGGTATGTCTCTCTTTCCACATGGATGCCACATCTTACAAATGCATGCTTATAATTGTGATATGATTCTTGTAGTACAAGAGAAGTTGCTAGAAGAAATTCATGTTTACAGAAATGTGATCTATGATGCTGCATTTATACCAGGCATCTGTTCACAACATAATGGGACGTAAGACCCTCATCTTTGCTAACATGTCACTATGCTACCCAGTTGCCATAGCAATACCAAACCAATGAATGAGCCATATCAAAGAGACAGTGAAGTGAGTGAAATTGATTCAGTTGTACAACGGAATATGTTGGGAGTCCAAATTTTCAGGACAAAATTTCTGGTAGGTAGTTAGGTTTTGTATCCTGTTTACAGTGCTCATAATCGTAAGTGTACCTATTTGTATGCGAGATTCTAACAAGAATGTGCTATGTTCAATTTTAAATAGAGGGCTTTTGAAATGAATGGTATACTGTTTACTATTTAAGCACTTTCTTCAACTCGCATTGCTATTAAATTTTAATATACAGGGGAAAAAAAGATATTTGAGCCTTTCTGAAAAATCTAGAAAAGGAACATACATTATTTGTAATGGTCGAAATTATGATTTTTTTTTTCCAGATATGTATACATGTTTCTGGAGTTAGAAAAAAAAAAAATCCTTTAATTTTATTTGATTTCCTTATGTTGGAACAATCGCAAACGAATGTAATTTGTTTCCAATAGCTATTTATAAAAGTTGTTCTTCTGCTGAAATGCTTCTATACCATTTAGCATAGTCTTAAATAATTTTGCTCAATAACTTCGAAGAGGCCCTTTTACTAAAGCTTAGTATGTGCTAATGGAATTAGCACACATCAGATACTAAGGGCCTCTTCTACGAAACTGCGATAGAGTTCCTATGAGCATCAGGAGCAGTGCGGGCCATTCAGCACAGCTCTCTGCGCTAGAAACTGCTATCGCAGTTTCATAGAAGAGGGGGTAAGAAGCCCTTTTTAAGCCTATGGGCTTCTTAACATACATGTGCTAATTCCATAAAATGGCCAATTACCTACCCCCTCCCTTTTACAAAACCGCAATAGCGATTTTTAGCACAGGCCGGTGAGCTGAATGCTATGTGCTGTTCCCGACGCTCACAGGAACTCTACGAGTGTTAGGAGCAGCGCAGCGCATTCAGTGCACTGGCCTGTGCTAAAAACTTCTATCACAGTTTTGTAAAATGGGGGCTATATGAGCTATATGGTATTACTATTTCCCATGTACTTTGCCTTTACATTTAGAAAGGTATTATGGAAAAATAAATCTCAGAAAGTATGTAATTGTTCCACTGTAATATTTTAGAATCTCTTTTATTATGACTGGCATCTGTATTGTGCCTTGTGCCTAACATTTCATTTAACTTATTTGTCATGGCGTCCTTTATTTTTGTAGTTGAAACCTTGGTAACACATTCTTCAAATGAATTGCCGACAGCAATGGTTTTACACTCAGATTTTTCTATGTATCGAAGTAGGAAGTGAATGTTAGTTCTGCCATCTGTTCATTACAATTATTTATCTTTTTATTTTATTAAGTCTACTAATTTAAATCAACACGGAAACTGTGCTCAAATGGGGATAAGATGAGTGACCTTAGAAAACTCTTATTTAGAAATGCATGTTGCCGGGTTAAGGAAATCCTTGTACACTCAGGTAATTTAGAGCAAAGGCAGTATGTCTGATCAGAGGGAGTCCTTCTTTTCATTGTTTCGATGATGTCTTTCATTTCATCATGCTCAGACAGATGGGCTATTGGACTGACAATTCCAGGAGTGGTTTGCCGGCGAACTCTTTTTGCAATGGCTGAAGATAAAATATTTGTTACAGAGCATCTTTTGTGCCAAAATTATTCTATAGGTAAGACCATTTACGTCGTGTCACCTAGCCTTTTTTTTAATAAGTAATGTATGCTCATCATGTTTCTTAATATTTAATATGCGGGTCACAAAATAAAACTGTTTTATTACAAATATTCACATACTCCTATCTTAAATAGAACCTGCATTTTTCATTACAATTAGATCAGATTAAATAAATGATTTTTGTTTTATCATTGTTAAATCAATTCCTGAGGTCAGGATTTCTAAAACTGGCAAACATACTAGTGGGTGTTAAGAAATTACGGACTTCAATAGGGTTAAAGGTAGGGTTAACAGTAGAGTGCCAGGAAACATAACATTCACAACAGAAAGAGTTAGATTTGTTCTCGTACTAGAAATAATGGGGCCCTTTTACTAAGGTGTGCTAGACGTTTTAGCGCTCACTAAAAATTAGCAAGTGCTAAACGCTAACGCGTGC
The DNA here is from genome assembly GCF_902459505.1 of Geotrypetes seraphini. Lineage (NCBI taxonomy): Eukaryota > Metazoa > Chordata > Amphibia > Gymnophiona > Dermophiidae > Geotrypetes > Geotrypetes seraphini. The sequence continues at coordinate 166,249,143 of NC_047089.1, read as the reverse complement.
CAACATATCCATTATATCCTATGGACGCATTGACATGCGCTAGAATTTAGTGCGTGTTAATTTTTAGCGCACATAAATTAGCTAATGCACCTCAGTAAAAGGACTATAATATGTTCATTTTAGGGATGAGCTTCAGACAACATTTTGCCAGTTCATTTACAAATAGTTTGGTCCTGGTGATGGTATGTTTGTTTCTGCAGCATTTGTCACACAGTGGACCTTATATAATGGCTCGCTAAAAAGTAGCTTTAGAGTTACCCTTATGTGGGTCTTTTATGCACCCTGAAGCCAATTTCCAATTTCTGGCATTAATGCCCATGTGCTATTAGTACCATTAACATAGAAATGTAGAAACGTGATGGCAGATAGAGGCCAAATGGCCCATCCAGTCTGCCCATCCACAGCATCCGCTATTGTCTCCTCTCCCAAATGCCTGTCCCACGCTTTCTTGAATTCAGACACTGTCTTTGTCTCCACAATCTCTACCAGAAGACTATTTTATGCGTCTAACACCCTTTCTGCAAAAATGTATTTCCTTAGCTCGAGAGGGTGCAAAGGAGAGCAACACTTCTGATAAAAGGTATGGAAAACCTTTCATACGCTGAGAGATTAGAGAAACTTGGGCTCTTTTCCCTGGAAAAGAGGAGACTTAGAGGGGATATGATTGAGACCTACAAGATCATGAAGGGCATAGAGAAAGTGGAGAGGGACAGATTCGTCAAACCTTCAAAAAATACAAGAATGAGAGGGCATTTGGAAAAGTTGAAAGGGGACAGCTTCAAAACAAATGCTAGGAAGTTTTTCTTCACCCAACGTGTGGTGGACACCTGGAATGTGCTTCCAGAGGGCGTGATAGGACAGAGTACGGTATTGGGGTTCAAGAAGGGATTGGACAATTATCTGTTGGAAAAAGGGATAGAGGATAACTGCACAGGTCTTGAACCTGTTGGGCCGCCACGTGCGCACGATGGACCTCAGGTCTGACCCAGCGGAGGCACTTCTTATGTTCTTACTTTTAACTATATCACCTCTTAACTTCATCCCATGCCTTCCTACTCTGGGGTTTCCTTTCAAATGAAAGAGACTCACCTCATGCACATTTATGCCACATATTTATTTAAATATCTCTATCATATCTCTCCTCTCCCGCCTTTTCTCCAAAGTATACATATGAGCCCCTCAAAATTAGGCTCAAATATCTCAGTTTATATTCGAGTATATACAGTACTCTATTGTAATTTTCTCCTTTAGCAGTTTTAAATTTGTCTTTACAAAATATTTTATTATTAGGTGATTTTAATATGTAGGCTGATTGCTGTACTGTACTTGTACTAAGGGGCATTGTTTGGATTTGATTTTTATTGGTGAGCAATTTATCTTTAATTTTCTTAAGCTTGAGCAGATTAACCAAGTTCCTTGGTCTGACCATTTTTTATTGAATTTAGGGCCTCTTCTATGAAATGCGCTAGCGGTTTCTAGCGTGGGGAGCTGCGATGAATGGCCCGCGCTGCTCCTGATGCTCATAGAGTTCCTATGAGTGCTGGGAACTGCGCGGGCCATTTTAGTGCAGCTCTCTGCACTAAAAACTGCTAGCGCAGTTTAACAGAAGAGGGGGTTAGTTTCATTTAGGAAAGGAAACAGTATAACCAGGCGAATGATATTAAGTATTTTTCTTATGATTTTTTATGAAATTTCTGATTTGAAACAGAAGTCGATGAAGCAATTAGATGGCTGTGAATTGTTAGATATGGTTGCATCTCTTAAAGAAAAAAGGCACTCTCGAGCAGCTTGATTTGAAAATAATTTGGTGGTGTTAAAGCAGGGTTTGTGAAAGGCATGGCAGAAGTGTCCATCCTGGGATTCCCAGGCGAGGTATTATATTACACTTTCGCATTATCAAGATATTATTCAATTAGCTAGGCTTACTTTTTATGATTATAAAGATTGAGATGGCTCTCTCTGACTTAATGGAATTGTTTGTAGTAGCCTCAGATTTGATGAGACCTCCAGACAGTACACAAAAACTCTAATACTGACTTGTCAGCAACTAACTTTGCAGAAGGTTTTCTAGAAAAAGTTGAGTATTGAAATTTTGACAATGATAAGTTATTTATTTATTAAATTTTCTATACCGTTCTCCTAATTAAATTTTCTATACCGTTCTCCCAATTAAATTTTCTATACCGTTCTGTGATCAACTCAGCGGCCCCAGCAACCTGCCTACCCCCCCAGCAATGATCGTGGCAGGAGAGATGGCTCATCTCTCCTGCCATGATAACAACTTCCCACCCCCTCGAACCACGGCACTTTGGGGTGAGGATCATAGCAGAGGAGATGCTCTGCCGCGATCCTCACCCCGAAGTGCCGCAGTTCAGGGGGAATTGCTATCACGGCAGGAGAGATAGCCAATCTCTCCTGCCATGATCGCCCCTCTCCCTGACACAACTGGGGCAGGAGGGAACCCAAGCCCTCCTGCCCGAACAACCCCCACCGTCCCTGACATGATTACATGAATTTATTCAGGTACTCAAGCATTTTCCATGTCTGTTCTGATGGGCTCACAATCTATCTAATGTACCTGGGGCAATGGGGGTTTAAATGACTTGCCCAGGGTCACAAGGTGCAGCGTGGGTTTGAACCCACATCCTCAGGGTGCTGAGGCTGTAGCTTTAAGCACTGCACCACACTCTCCCCCTTAGTTACCTTTAGAGATGACATGCCCATTGTCCAATGATGAACTGTGGTGTTCCTTCTCTGGTTAAAATTTTTGCTTGGTGAATAACTCATAGTATGACCTAGATATTTGCCATTTGAGAGTTACAAAGGCATTGAAACAGCCCTCAGTATCGGTTTTTCTTATCGATAAAAGTAAATATGCTTTGAGACTGAAAGGCAGCAATGAGACCATTGTTAAAGAGTTCAAGTTTGGATACTAATGTTGTTGGGAATTTTAGACTGGTATCGTCTTTACCTTTTCTAGCCAAGGTAATGGAAACAGTAGTGTATGACCAATTAGTTGAGTTCCTGGACAAACATGGCTGGCTTGATCAAAATCAGTTTGGTTTTCAAGACAGTCATGATACAGAAACTCGGCTACTTTCTATGTTTGACTTTGTAAAAATTGACTTCAAAAAAGGGCAGTAATATTTCTTTTAACTTTTATTTATAAGTTTTCAGTGTGTATACAATAAAACAAAAGAAAAAAAGCAACAAGTAGCTGCGTTACTATTACAAAGCTCAAACTGTTACATAAGTTAACAATCATGAGAGCTATCAAGCAGTAGCTACTAAGGGGGGGGGGGAGGTCCGCCCCGGGTGCCAGCCCTGAGGGGGTGCTCCCGGCCTTTCCGTTCAGTCCCCCCCACCCCCGAAGGACCGCTCGCCCCACTGACCTTCCTGCACAACCTATGAAGCAGCCCTCAGCAGGATCGCGATGTCAGTGATCTCTGAGCTGCTTGGGCGCTGCTTCCTGCGCCGCGGTCCCGCCCCTCCTCTGATGTTAGAGGAGGGGCGGGACCGCGGCGCAGGAAGCAGCGCCGAAGCAGCGCAGGGATCGCTGACATCGCGATCCTGCTGCGGGCTGCTTCATAGGTGGTGCGGGGAGGCCAGGGGGGCGAGCGGTCCTTCAGGGTGGGTCGGGGCATCAGGCCTTCAGGGTGAGGCGGGCGGGCAGGCAGGCAGGCTTTCAAGGGGGAGGGGGGTGACAGGCAGGCAGGCCTACAAGGGGGGGGACAGGCCTTCAAGGGGGGGGACAGGCAGGCCTTCAAGGGGGGGACAGGCCTTCGGGGGTGTGCAGACCTTCAAGGGGGTGCAGGCCTTCAAGGGGGAGGAACAGGCCTTCAAGGGGGAGGCAGGCAGGCCTACAAAGGGGTGGGATCGGCCTACAAAGGGGTGGGACCGGCCTACAAGGGGGTGGGACCGGCCTACAAGGGGGTGGGACCGGCCTACAAGGGGGTGGGACAGGCCTAAAAGGGGGTGGGACAGGCCTAAAAGGGGGTGGGACAGGCCTTCGGGGGGGTGCAGGCCTTCAAGGGGGGGGACAGGCCTTCAAGGGGGGGGACAGGCCTTAAAGGGGGGGACAGGCAGGCAGGCCTTCAAGGGGTGGGACAGGCCTACAAGGGGTGGGACAGGCCTTCAAGGGGGGTGCAGGCCTTCAAGGGGGGACAGGCAGACCTTTAAGGGGGGACAGGCCTTTGGGGGGAAGCCTGGTTTAGAAGTACACGGAGGGAAGGGGATGTTCAAAGAGACGTGCATATGCCAAACTTTGGAGGGGGGAAGAAATAATGGGTCTGAAAATAGAGGAGAGGGAGAGAGATGATGGACCATGGGATTTAGGGAGGGAAGGAACAGAAAGGGAGAGAAATTGGACACAAGGGATGGTGTGGAGGAGGGATAGAGATACTGGATAGGAGGGTAATTGGGAAAAGAAAGGGAGAGATGGTGGACTCTGGGGTGGTGGGGAAGGAGGGAGAGATGCCGGATGAAAGGGTAGTTAAGAAAAGGTGGATCTGTGGAGGGAGATGAAATAAAGGAAAGATACCAGACTTCCTGGGGAGGGAAGGGAAATGGAAAGGGAGGATAGAGTTGGCAGATGGATGGTTAGCATGCAGAAAGAAGGAGACCCTGGCAAGCAAGTTATCAGAAGAAAACCTGAGCCTTGGACAAACAAGATTTGAAATATAACCAGACAACAAAAGGTAGAAAAATTAATTTTATTTTCTGTTTTGTGATTACAATATGTCAGATATGAAATGTGTATCCTGCCAGAGCTGGTGTTCAACTGCAAACGTGAGCTAGGATTTAACAGAGAGAGGAAAAGTCCTTTTTGTTTCTTTATTTTATTTACACCACAGCGCCAGTGTGGTTAGGAGAAGCCAAAGGGGGTGAAAAAGCTATAAAACCCACCAGGATTTTTGAAAAAAATCACCCAACTGGGCAGGAAAATCGAATTGAAAAACCAATTCAATAGGCTGAATCGAATCAAAATTTTTTTTCCTGAATCTGGCAGCATTAGTTTGTGCTACTGTCTTAGACTTTAGGACCTGGGATTGGGGAGAGATGGCATCCTCAGTACTTTATAATGCAAGTGAAACGAGGATTTGGTCAGACTTTTGAAGGGTCTGCAGAAAAAAAATATTGTATAGGCCGGGGACATGAGACAGCAGGAAATGGGAACTTTTCTTCCTTCTATTTTTGTGAATGGAAAGGCTGAGGATGTCAGAGAGTTCAGTTAAAATATGTGCTTTATAAGAAAATATAATAATGTGTTTTATAAAGTTTATAGCATAGCTGGCCTACCCAGTGAGGTGTTCCTAGTGGTGGTGGTGGCAGCGTGTCAATGTGTTGAGAGGAAGATGTGGTCTGGGAAATTCTTCTGAGCAAACTCCGGGCCCATTTCCACCCCCCAGTTAGTCCACTCCACTCAACTTGTTCACACACTGAGTGGGTCTTTGGGTGTTGTTTTGGGATCTCTTCCAGTGGTTTTATCAGTATCTCTTTCTGGTCCAAGGAAGGAAACTTTGTTATCCTTAGCATTGACCCCTACAGAATATCTTTGTAACAGCGCTGCTTGTGTGGCATTAGGCTATGTAGTGATCGAAAGAAAAAACCAGACCTTTGCACATTTTTGCACTATATGGTGGGTGTATGAGGAGATTCACATTTCCTGCACAGCTAAGTCCATGTGAAGTTACCTTGTGCTGTATTTGACATCTAGCAAGGTCTCTGTTTGAAAGGAAAGATATAAACTTAAAAATGAAGTGGCCAGAAGTTATGGTAAAAGCAGATAGTGTAGCTGGTTTTAAGAAAGATTTGGACAAATTCCTGGAGGAAAAGTCCATAATCTGTTATTAAGACATGGGGGAAGTGTCTGCTTGCCCTGGATCGGTAGCATGGAATGTTGCTACTCTTTGGGTTTTGACCAGGTATTAGTGTCCTGGATTGGCTACCATGAGAATGGGCTACTGGGCATGATGGACCATTGGTCTGACCCAGTTAGGCTATTCTTATGTTATGTTCTCATCTGTAGGGGCCTTTGTTTTCACTTCTTATTTTAATGTATTTTTTTTCTGGGAACTTATCAGTGTTTTTTATAATGGGAACAAAAATGGAAGAGAATTAATGTGTGTGGGATGAGGGGGTAACTAATTTCTTCAGCTAAATAATTCAATCCACCTCAAACAGACATAGGAGAACTCGCACACCATTCACACACCCTCCAAACAAAAACGTCAAAAGAAAAAAACTGTTCGACAACCTCCTAGCCATTCGAGCTGCAACACTCGACCCCAACTCTACAACTTATTGACCTCGACCACAGACTACAAAACCTTCAAAAAGAAATAAAAACCCTTCTATTCAAAAAACACATAAAACCGAACTAACACAATCAGAACTGTCCCAAGCATCACCTGCAACTACTCCATATGTACTTCTGATGTCATGACAATTCAGACATAATTTATGTTATATTATGTTTGAAATATAAGAAAATTTTCACTGCCTGTTTCTAGTCTGACCATTTATTCCATTTCATGGTCATTACAAAAAATATTTTTTTACATGGGGGGTGTCAAAAAATGATGACATACCCTAGGTACGCCACTGCTATCAAGCTCAGTATTTTATAAATAAGTGAGTACAATATGTATCTAAGATATTCCAACTTTTAATAAAGGATGGTACATGATTATGTTCTAAAGCTATAACTTTTTCATATTTCCTGTGCGAAAATAAAGTATTCCACCATTCATGATATGAGACATACTGAATATTTTTCCAAAGAAGAACAATAATATGCAAAGCCAAAGCTATCATAAGGTTGAATAATCTGGAATAAGTGGATACAATAGTAGTGGCATAATAAGGGGGGGGGAGGGAGGTCCGCCCCGAGTGCACGCTTCAAGGGGGTGCACAGCCGGCCGGATTTGGAACCTCCCGCGCTGCTTCAACCAGCACTTCAGCACGGCTGCCGTACTTAGAGCAGAGTCGGCAGCCGCGCTGAAGTGAAGAAGGTCCCGCGATGACTGTGTCGTTTCCCTCCTCTGTTTCGGAAGAGGTAAGTGACGTCGGGGGGGGGGGGGGGGTTGGACCGGCAGCCGCAGTCATCGCGGGATCTTGCACTGCGTCTGCCGGCCCAGCCCTCTCCGACGTCACTTACCTCTTCCATTGGAGCAGAAGCAGTCATCGCGGGATCTTTGGGATGGAGACAGAAAGGAGGGCAGAGTGGCATGAAAGGGTGTGGAGGGTGACAAAGGGGGGTCAGGGTGCTATGGAATCATGCTGAAAGGTATCAAAGGGGGTCACGGTGCTATGGAATCATGCTGAAGGGTGACAAAGGGGGATCAGGATGGTATGGAATCATGCTGAAGGGTGACAAAGGGGGGTCAGGGTGGTAGGGAATCATGCTGAAGGGTGACAAAGGGGGGTCAAGGTGGTATGGAATCATGCTGAAGGGTGAGAAAGCAGGTCAAGGTGGTATGGAAGCGTGGTGGAGGGAGAGAAAGGGGCAGATGCTGATGGAATTGCAGGGAAAGAGACATAAGGGGGAACAATACTGCATGGAATTTGGTTGCAGGGAGAGAAAGGGGGCAGATGCTGATAGACGTGGTGGGAAAGAGAGAGATGGGGCAGATGATGGAAGTGGGGAGAAGGGGCAGATGATGGAAGCGGGGAGAGAGAAGAGGGCAGATGATGGAAGGAGGGGGGGAAGAGAGCAGGTGCAGATGATGGAAGTGGAGAGAAGGGGGAGAGAGAAGAGGGCAGATGATGGAAGTGGAGAGAAGGGGGAGAGAGAAGAGGGCAGATGATGGAAGTGGGGGAAGAGAGAGAAGGGGCAGATGATGGAAGTGGGGAGAGAGAAGAGGGCAGATGATGGAATGAGGGGATAAATAAAAGGAGGGCACATGATGGGGGAAAAGGATTGAGTTAGAGAAATACTGGACAGGGTGAGGTGAGGAGCTGTAGGTAGACAGTAAAAAAGGAAATTGATGAGAGGGTAGTAAGAACATAATCTAGATGGATGCAGAAAATAAATTGAAAAAGGAAAATGAGGGCAGAAAGGGATTGCAGAAGAGAGGTGTGGGAGAGGGAAGGAGAAGAGAGAGATGTCAGACCAATGGGCGGGAAAGGAGAGATGGAAGGGGGAGGCATACAGTTTCTGGAAGAGGCATCGAAGGAGAGAAGATGCCATATAGGGGCAGAGAGATGGCAGACAATGGATGGAAGGAAGAGAGTAACAAGAAGATGAGGAAAGCAGAAACCAGAGAAGACAAAGGTAGAAAAATTTTTCTATTTATTTATTGCTTTAGGAGACATGTGTCACTGTTTCTGTGGTGTTGCATTGTATGCAGAGTCCAGCTTCTTGCTGGTTCGATTTAACCTTTGTCTGTGTATTTCTATTTTATCCCCCCTTTTACAAAACTGTGGAGCGTTTTTAGCGCCAGCCGGTGTGGTAGCAACTCTGAATTCTATGAGCGTCAGAGCTGTTACCACCGTGGCTAAAATCCACACTACAGTTTTGTAAAAGAGGGAGGGGTTAGTTTGTGATGACATATTCCATACTAGGCGAAAGTGTTTTCTGTGTTCTGTGTGTTCGAAAGACATGGTTTTCTGTTAGGATTGACGGTGTAGGATTGATCTGTACTAGTCTGGCTTGTTTAGTTTTACAATGGGTGTATTGATGTTGTACTGCTCACTGCATATGTAAGATGCTGCTTTTTCCTAGGTACTCATGTGTGACGTGTGGCTTGTTACTAAAAATCATGTTTTTCGTACAGATGGGGGGGGGGGTGGCAAAAAATGATGGGCCCCGGGTGTCACATATGCTAGGTATACAGATATATTGAAAAACCAATGTATGTAAAACAACACTTTCAATTGGCGACTGCTATGGTTATAGGACAATGGAATAGTATTGTTTTGCAGAAACTATGTGAAACAGGTGCCAACTCTAATTTCACTCAAAAAGAAGGAAAAAAGCCTCAGAAAAAGGCCCTCCCACCGCCACAAAGGTGGATATTAAGGTGGTTAGACGGTAACCTCACAGGCAAAACCTTCATTAAAATGAGTGATTTGAGCAAAGAAACTTATGCTTCACATATATACAATTGTGGATAGAGGAAAAACCACTTATCTTCAACTGATTGGCACACCAACGGAGGCCAGCGTTTCACCGACTAGCTGCATCAGGGTGTGACCCGACCGATCAGTCTGCAAAACAAAGAGAGATAAAACAAAAGGAACTTAGACAGTTTCTCATTAAGTTTTAACTTCTTGATGTTAAAATACTAACATGTACCTTGAAAGAGCGAAAACAACCGCTTCAACTGAGTCCAAAAAGATGGCTTCCATGGGGGCGGCTCTGAAATTCTGAAATTTAAATACCCCCGGTAGGAACGATACTATTCCATTGTCCTATAACCATAGCAGTCGCCAATTGAAAGTGTTGTTTTACATATGCTAGGTACGCCACTGTACAATAGCAATATTGGGATTAGATGATCATAGTACAGTGTTCCTCTAGTCGTTCGTGGTTGGCGGTTCGCGGTCCCAGTCATTCGCGGTATTTCCTGACCACAAACCGCCGACAAGGAGAGGACAGCTGGAGAGGCAGGAGAGAGCAGCCGGAGCACCAGCGAGTGAAGGAAATCACTCTCTGTATGCTCTGACCCGCCTCTTCCTGCACTAAGTCGGGCCTTACCAATCAGGACGTGCTTTGACACGCAGCTCCTGATTGGTAAGGCCCGACTTAGTGCAGGAAGAGGCGGTCGGAGCATACAGCGAGTGATTTCCTGCATTCGCCGGCACTCCGGCTGCTCTCTCCTACCTCTCCTGCTGCCCTCTCCTGCCTCTCCTGCTGCCCTCTTCAGTCTCCCCCACAAAAAATGGTATTTGCAGTTTTTCAAGATTCGCGGGGGTTCCTGGAACGGAACCCCATGAATATTTGGTTCATATATCTTCCAACTTGACATTTCAACAGCTTTTGATACGATTCATCATGGCATTATAGAAACATAGAAACATGACTGCAGATAAAGGTCAAATGGCCCTTCCAGTTTGCCCATATGCAGCATCCACTATTTCCTCCTCTCCCTATGAGATTCCACATACCTGTCCCATGCTTTCTTGAATTCAGACACGGTCTTTGTCTCCACCAGTGGCGTACCTAGGGTATGTGGCACCCGGGGCCCATCATTTTTTGACACCCCCCCCCCCCCCCCTCATGTAAAATTTTTTTTTTTTTTTTTTGCAATAACCATGAAATGGAATAAATGGTCAGAATAGAAACAGGCAGTGAAAATTTTTTTTTTTTTTTTTTTTTCCAAAGTATTTTTATTGAGAATGGCAAAAGGTCCAGACAAGCAACCATGGTCTGTACAGAAACTTATACATTATCAAAAAGAACACAGAATGAGAGTAACAGCAACAACAAGCATGAACAAGCCTCTCCCAAGAGAAAATTGCCAATGAGAGGCATAGCAATACACAACAAAAGGCCAAAACTTGGGGCAAGCAAACAAATCCCACCCCAGAACCCACAAGAATAATAAGCCGGATTAGACCCTCAGCCATATTTTATAATGAAAAAAAACCCCCACAAGCAACAACACCCAGACCGCTCACCAGACACACCAATCCGCACAACAAGCACCCAAGAAACACCCAGCCACCACCCAGACAAAACTACCAGACACACCTACCCCACCAAGCCCAGACCCAACCCCCCCCCCCCCAGAGAGTGCAAGCGCAAAGTGGACCGTGAAAAGGGCAGCTGCAGAAGTGGAAAGCCCCAGATAAGTAGGTTAGCTAAAGAAAGCCCACAGATAGAAGAAATCAGGATAACAGAAGTTCCAACAAATGCTCCCACAGAAAATTTTCTTTTATTGAACCTCATTTATGTAACCATTATTCCAAACATAACATAACATAAATTATGTCTGAATTGTCATGACATCAGAAGTACATATGGAGTAGTTGCAGGTGATGCTTGGGACAGTTCTGATTATGTTAGTTTGGTTTTATGTGTTTTTTTAATAGAAGGGTTTTTATTTCTTTTTTTAAGGTTTTGTAGTTTGTGGTCGAGGTCAATAGGTTGTAGAGTTGGGGGTCAAGTGTTGCAGCTCGAATGGCTAGGAGGTTGTCGAACAGTTTTTTTCTTTTGACGTTTTTGGTTGGAGGGTGTGTGAATGGTGCGTGAGTTCTCCTATGTTTGTTTGAAGTGGATTGAATTATTTAGCTGAAGAAATTAGTTACCCCCCCCCCATTCCACACACATTAATTATCTTCCATTTTTGTTCCCATTATAAAAAAACACTGATAAGTTCCCAGGAAAAAAATACATTAAAATAAGAAGTGAAAACAAAGGCCCCTACAGATGAGAACATAACATAAGAATAGCCTAACTGGGTCACACCAATGGTCCATCATGCCCAGTAGCCCATTCTCATGGTAGCCAATAGTGCTGCCCGATTCAGAGAAAAATATTTCATTCGATCCGATTCACCCTGTTGAATCGATTTTTCGATTAGATTCACTGTTAATGACACCGCTTTTTAAGTTTAAACAAAGTATAACAATAAATTTCACAACAACAATAAATTTCACAAAGTACTTAAAAAAAAAAAAATCACATTTTTCCATTAAAGCAGTTCTGGAGACATTTGCTTGAACAGTCTTTTTTCCCAGTCCATAAGCAAGCAATATGAAAAAGATTTCCTTAATTATCTACTCAAACATTTTTGCTATTTACTTTCATTGTACCTATACTATTATTCAGTAGAAAAAATGGACTTAACTGTGCAGGAAATGAATCTCCTCATACACCCACCATATAGTGCAAAAATGTGCAAAGGTCTGTTTTTTTTCTTTCGATCACTACATAGCCTAATGCCACACAAGCAGCGCTGTTACAAACATATTCTGAAGGTCAATGCTAAGGTTGACAAAGTTTCCTTCCTTGGACCAGAAGGAGATACTGACAAACCATTGGAAGAGATTCTAAAACAACTACCCAGAAATAACACCCAAAGACCCACTCAGTGTGTGAACCAGTTGAGTGGAGTGGACTAACTGGGGGTGGAAATGGGCCCAGAGTTTGCTCAGCAGAATTTCCCAGACTACCTCTTCCTCTCAACACACTGACATGCTACCACCACCACCAACACTAGGAACACCTCACCGAGTATGCCAGCAATGCTTATAAACTTTATAAAACACATTATTATATTTTCTTATAAAGCATATATTTTAACTGAACTCAGCCTTGCCATTCACAAAAATAGAAAAGTTCCCATTTCAAGCTGTCTCATGTACACTTTTCAAATCTAACATATTGTAATCACAAAACAGAAAATAAAATTATTTTTTCTACCTTTTGTTCTCTGATCAATATTCAAATCTTGTTGGTCCCAGGCTCTTGTTGTCTTGCTTGCCAGGGTCTCCTTTCTCCGTGCTAACCATCCGTCTGCCATCTCTGTTCTCCCCTTCCGTTTCCCTTCCCTCTCCCGGAGATCTGGCATCTTTCCTTTTTTTTGTCTCCATCCACAGATTCACCTTTTCTCAACTCCCCACCACCCCAGGATCCACCATCTCTCCCTTTCTGTTCCCAACTATCCTCCTATCCAGTATCTCTATCCCCCCTCCACACCATCCCCTGTTTCCAAGTTCTCTCCCTTTCTGTTCCTTCCCTCCCTAAATCCCATTATGCACCATCTCTCTCCCACTCCTCTGTTTTTAGACCCATTATTTCTAACCCCCAAAGTCTGGCATATGCATGTATCTTTGAACCCCCCCTTCCCTCTCTCCCTCTGTGTACTTTTACACCAGGACCCCCCTCCCCCGAAGGTCTGTCCCCCCTCCGAAGGGCTACACCCCACCCCTGAAGACCTGCACCCCCGAAGGACTTTACCTCCCACCCGAAGGTCTGTCCCCCTCTGAAGGCCTAAACCCCACCCCTGAAGGACTGCACCCCCCCCGAAGGCCTGCACTCCCTTGAAGGTCTGCACCCCCCGAAGGCCTGTCCCCCCCTTGAAGGCCTGTCCCACCCCCTTGTAGGCCTGTCCCCCCTTTAAGGCCTGCCTGCCTGCCTTTCCCCCCCTTGAAGGCCTGTCTCCCCCTTGAAGGCCTGCACCCCCCTTGAAGGCCTGCACCCCCCCTTGAAGGCCTGCATCCCCCCTTGAAGGCCTGTCCCCCCCCTTGTAGGCCTGTCCCCCCCCTTGTAGGCCTGTCCCCCCCCCTTGTAGGCCTGTCCCCCCCCTTGAAGGCCTGCCTGCCTTTCCCCCCTTGAAGGCCTGCACCCCCCTTGAAGGCCTGCCCCCCCCCTTGAAGGCCTGCCCCCCCCCTTGAAGGCCTGTCCCCCCCCTTGTAGGCCTGTCCCCCCCCTTGTAGGCCTGTCCCCCCCCCTTGTAGGCCTGTCCCCCCCTTGAAGGCCTGCCTGCCTTTCCCCCCTTGAAGGCCTGCCCCCCCTTGAAGGTCTGCACCCCCCCCAAAGGCCTACACCCCCCCCCGAAGGTCTGCACCCCCCTGAAGGCCTGCCTGCCCCCCTTGAAGGCCTGCACCCCTTGAATGTCTGCACCCCCCCCCCCCGAAGGCCTGTCCCCCCTTGAAGGCCTGCCTGCCTGCCTGTCACCCCCTCCCCCTTGAAAGCCTGCTTGCCTGCCCGCCCGCCCCACCCTGAAGGCCTGATGCCCCGACCCACCCCGAAGGACCGCTCGCCCCCCTGGCCTCCCCGCACCACCTATGAACAGCCGCAGCAGGATCGCGAAGTCAGCGTCGGGTACCAGCCCTAAGGGGGTGTTCCCGGCCTTGCCGTTCAGTCCCCCGCCACCCCCGAAGGACCGCTCGCCCCCCTGGCCTCCCCGCACCACCTATGAACAGCCGCAGCAGGATCGCGAAGTCAGCGTCAGCGATCCCTGCTGCTTCCTGCGCCACGGTCCCGCCCCTCCTCTGACGTCAGAGGAGGGGCGGGATCGCGTCGTAGGAAGCAGCGCAGGGATGCTGACGCTGACTTCGCGATCCTGCTGCGGCTGTTCATAGGTGGTGCGGGGAGGCCAGGGGGGCGAGCGGTCCTTCGGGGGTGGCGGGGGACTGAACGGCAAGGCCGGGAACACCCCCTTAGGGCTGGTACCCGGGGCGGCCCGCCCCCCCCGCCCCCCCCCTAGGTACGCCACTGGTCTCCACCTCCCCTAACAGAAGACTATTCCATGTATCTGCCACCCTTTCTGTAAAAAGGAATTTCCTTAGATTATTTCTGAGCCTATCACCTCTTAACCTCATCCAATGCCCTCTCACTCTACTGTAGAGTTTCCTTTCAATTGAAAGAGAATTGTCTCATGCTTATTTATGCCTCTTAGACCATCTCTGTCGTATCTCCCCTCTCTCGCCTTTGCTTCATATTGAGATCTTTAATTCTGTCCCCGTACACCTTAAGATGCAGACCACTGACCATTTTAGTAGTCTTCCTCTGCACCAACTCCATCCTGTTTATATCTTTTTGAAGGTGAGGTCTGCATAATTGTACACAATATTCTAAATGAGGTCTCATCAATACCTCCTTTTTCCTACTGGCCATTCTTCTCCCTATGTACTCAAGCACCCTTCTAGTTTTCCCCATTACTTTTTAAACCTGTTTGGCCACATTAAAATCACATACTATCACACCCAAGTCCCAATCCTCTATTGTGCACAAAAGTTCTTAACCCCCTACACTGTACCATTCCCTCATGTTTTTGCAAACCAAATGCATAACTTTGCATTTCTTAGCATTAAATCTTAGCTACCAAATTTCAGACCATTCCTCAAGCCTCACTAGGTTCTTCTTCATGTTATTCACAGTCACACCAAGTGTCTACTCTGTTGCATATTTTGGTATCATCCACAAAGAGACAAACCTTACCAGATAGCCCTTCAGGAATATCGCTTAGAAAAATGTTTAAAAGAACAGGTCCAAGAATCAAACCTTAAGGCTCACCACTGGTAACATCCATAAGAACATAAGAATTGCCTCTGCTGGGTCAGACCAGTTGTCCATCGCGCCCAGTAGTCCACTCACGTGGCGACTCCCAGTGCTCTAAAATGAGTCCAACCTCACCTGTGTACGTCCCAAATAGCAGGAACTTGTCCAGCTTAGTCTTGAAACCCTGGAGGGTGTTTTCCCCTACAACAGACTCCGGAAGAGCATTCCAGCTCTCCACCACTCTCTGGGTGAAGAAGAACTTCCTTACGTTTGTACGGAATCTATCCCCTTTCAACTTTAGAGAGTGCCCTCTCGTTCTCCCTACCTTGGAGAGTGTGAATAGTATGTCTTTATCTACTAAGTCTATTCCTTTCAGTATTTTGAATGTTTCGATCATGTCTCCTCTCAGTCTCCTCTTTTCAAGGGAGAAGAGGCCCAGTTTCTCCCATCTCTCACTGTACAGCAACTCCAGCCCCTTGACCATTTTAGTCGCTCTTCTCTGAACCCTTTCGAGTAGTACCATGTTTTTCTTCATGTACGGCAACCAGTGCTGGATGCAGTACTCCAGGTGAGGGCGCACCATGGCCCAGTACAGTGGCATGATAACCTTCTCCGATCTGTTCATGATTTGCTTCTTTATCATTCCTAGCATTCTGTTCGCCCTTTTTGCCACCGCAGCGCATTGTGCAGACGGCTTCATCGACTTGTCAATCAGAACTCCCAAGTCTCTTTCCTGGGAGGTCTCTCCAAGTACTGCCCCGGACATCCATTATTTGTGCATGAGGTTTTTGTTACCGACATGTATCACTTTGCACTTATCCACGTTGAACCTCATTTGCCATGTTGCTGCCCATTTCACAAGCTTGATTATGTCCCTTGCCTCAGAGCAATATCTGTTGACCACGACCCTCTGTCGCCTTCCACTCAACCAGTTCCTGACCTAGTCTATCACTTTGGGGCCCATATCAAGGGCACTCAGTTTATTTATTAGACACCTTTGTGGAACACTCTCAAAGGCTTTACTAAAATCTTAAATACACCACATCTAGCTCTCTCCCTTTATCTAATTCCTTAGTCACCCAGTCAAAGAAATTGATCAGATTTGACTCGCAAGACCTGCATCTAATGAATTCATGTTGTTTCAGGTCCTGTAATCCATTGGATTCCAGAAACTTCACTATTCTCTGTTTTAAAGGGTTTCCATTAATTTACTTATCATAGAAGTCAGACTTATGGACCTGGAGTTCTTCTGTACTTCCAATTTTGTGGAGAGGGCTCACATATGTCCTTCTTCAGTCTGCTGGTATCACTCCTGACTCTAGAAAAGCATTGAAAAGATCAGCCAATTGACATGTATTATTATGGTATCAATCTTTTTTGTCTGGCAAACAGTTCTAATGATTTTGATAATATTACAGGTGTTCCATAGGGCTCTTCCTTATCTGCTGTTTTTATTCAATGTTTTTCTTTTACCTTTCTGTGGACCACTAAATTGTCTCATTGTCACATTTAAGATTTATGCTGATGACATCCAGCTTTTATTACCATTTAATTCAGCTCAGAAGGTTTTTGATGAACTTAGGCTATACTTGAATACAATTTTGCAGTGGATGGCAGCAAATCTTTTGCAATTAAATATTGCAAAAACAAAGTTATTGTTTTTTAACTAGTTTTTCTTGCAGTGGTGTTCCAGACCATTTTGTTTTGAATGATATTAAAATCTCAGTTTATAATAAATTGTGAAATTTGGAAGTCATTTTAGAATCCTGTCTATGAAACACCATGTTCAGCATATTATCAAGAGTTTTGTGAAACTAAGGCCCTCTTTTATTAAGATGCGCTAATCTAATTAGCACAAATAAACGCTATCGCGTGCATATTAGTCTAAGTATGTGTTGGCGTTTAGCATTCGTGCTAATCGGTTAGCACACCTTAGGGCTCCTTTTATGAAGGTGCGTTAGGGCCTTAATGCGCTAAAATGCTGCACGTGCTAGCCGCTACCGCCTCCTCTTGAGCAGGCGGTAGTTTTTCGGCTAATACGCGCTAAAAACGCTAGGGCACCTTCGTAAAAGGAGCCCTTAGTAAAAGAGGGGGTTAGAACTGTGAGGTGATTGAAAGGATTAGTGAGACCTAAAAATTTTAGAACAGTAGTTCAAAGTGTTATCATTTTGCACTTTGATTGTAATAGGACTAGGGGGCATACAATGAAGCTAATAAGTAGTAAATTTAGAACAAACAGGACAAAATATTTCCTCACTAAACATGTAATTAATCTCTGGAATTCATTGCTGGAGAATGTGACAGTTTAGCATGGCTTAAAAAAGAGTTGGATAATTTCTTAGAACTGGTATTCATAAGCCATAATAAGAG
Source organism: Geotrypetes seraphini (assembly GCF_902459505.1). Lineage (NCBI taxonomy): Eukaryota > Metazoa > Chordata > Amphibia > Gymnophiona > Dermophiidae > Geotrypetes > Geotrypetes seraphini. The sequence continues at coordinate 166,231,820 of NC_047089.1, read as the reverse complement.
GGGCTAATCAGAGTCTTAGTAAAAAATAAAGTGAAAATTTGGATTAACCAGCAAAAACCAAGATCCTCACAAGATTAATCTACTATTTAAGTTGCATAAATGAAGACAAAGATCTCAGAATACCACTCCAAGGATCATAATGTTATTCTCCTTTGGTTGTTCAGTGGTAAGGGTTTGTTTCATAGATCACAAACCTTCATACTCTGAGACTATACGATTTATTGAGTCCTTATTCTTCTTTATACTACTCAATATTTTAGCTTTTGGTAATTTTTTAAATCTTAACACCACATTGCTTCATTTAAGTCTCAACCAATGTTATAGATTATAGACATAAAAAACACTTATCTTCTGCTTGATGTTAATGTCCGTGTTGTCAGAACTATATGAAATGTGTTTTTAAAGCCCAAAGATCAAAAGTCCGACGGAGACCCGTTTTTCCAACCACTATTGGCTTCTTCAGGGTAATCAAGTCGGGCTGCAATTTCTGTGTTCAGGCAAAAATCATAGCAATGCGGTATTAAAATGATTATTGCTATTATCTATTGGTAGTTGTTATTATACTACCTTTATTTGTGCTTTGATTAACTGCATTAATTAATAGTTTTCTTTTTCTAATGTTTTATGTGACTATTATTGTATGGGACAAAAGTTGGTTCCTATGTAGATTGTAATCTGTCATGATCTGCTTGTTTTCATAATTTTGTATAATAAAATTTATTGAACTTAAAAAAATAAAATAAGTTAATAAACAACATACACTTATATTTTTTTAATCATGCTGGCTGGTTTAACATGTAGTAGCCATTAGCTGGGCCCTGCTAATTTCTACCACATAATAAAATCCCCTCTGGCACCTTTGTGTAGTGTCCCAGAGACTTCTCTGAGGTTTTCCCATAACTTGCAGGGAAAACAACAAGACAGCAAAAATGGAGTTTAAATGAGTAAACTGTATAAATTGCAAGGTGACGAGGCAAATGGAGCACTGCTCACATGTACAATGTCCCTGTGATGACTGCAGATTATTAGAAGCAGAACAACATGTCTGCATACATACAGCAGAGCTGACAATTTGATCAGCACACTCTTGCCTTTGTTAAAGCATAACTTTGACAATCACCTAACTCAGAATGTATGGAAAGAACAAACCAGTGATTTAATACAATGTTAGCAGTTTCTCTGGAGATGTTAGAATACTGTATTTCAAAATATATATATATATATTTAGTATATATGTCTCAGGTTGCTTAACTGAATGAAACAACTCCAGAGTTTAGCACTCGTTCAAGAGGAGTATCCCGAGCAGAATCACACCGTGTATGACATGTCCTCCTAACACCCAGAGCTGGGGTCTAGAGCAGAAATTAAAGAGGGGACCCCCAATTCTTCTCCTCTTTGATCCCTCTCCTGATTTTCCCACCCATCGAATTCCTCCCATCCAGCATCTCTCCCTTCCTCCTCTTTCCTTCCTTCTTTCCTCCCACCGGTACCCCCAGATCCACCACATGCCTCCCTATCCAGCATCCCTCCTTTAATTAAAAAAATCAGCTGCTCCAGGGGCCCCCATGGGCCGGGATGTCTTTCCCTTTTCCCCACCCTGTTCCCCAGCCCCTCTCACCTTTTAAAATGCAAAGGGGTCACTGGCGCATCAGCGGTTCATGGATTCCTCGGCACTGTTTCCCTGCTGCAGTCTGCCCATACAGAAATAGGAAGTTGCATCAAAGGAGGTGTATCATGGCAGAGGAACTGCACCAAAGAATCCCCAAGCAGCACTAGAGAATTGTTGCTGCACCTGCAATCCCTTTGCATTTTAAAAGGTGGGGTCTTTGGAATGGGGTGGGGAAAAAGGAAGGACTCCAGGCCCACGGGACCTCCTGTAACTGTGGGAGCTCAAGGCAGTTATCCTGTTTGACCCCCACCAACACTGGCCCTGATAACACCCCCACTTTGTCCACTTTGTGCCCATAGGGGAGACAGTGGATGGGGGATAATTTTCTGTCTCTCATGTGCCCTGTACATGTTCACACAGCCCTTTGGATGACCCTGCTTTCAAGTAACAGCTCTCTAAAGATTTATCTGTGTGTGAAGTAGAGAATGACATGGGGAAAAAAATTATCACCATCCCCATCTGCAAGCTCGGTCCCCATCCCCGCCCTGCAAACTATCATATCCCACCCGCACATGCCTCGAATAGTTATGATTTTATACTGAACTTATTTTATTAAAGTATAAAAAGAGAATATTCTGTACAATTGTCATTTTTAAACACAAATAATACAGAGCAAGGATCAACAAAACCCCCGTCTCCCCTCCCTTTCACAAATATCCCCTCCACTATTCTGAAAACTGAACAAACCAAATTACTACAGAATGCTACATACAAAAATCAAGCTAACAAAATACTTCAGTCACAAATGGCAGGAATAGTGTTAGGGGAGAGCAACTAGGGCAACTGCCCCCTGGTCTGAGAGAGAGCCCTAAGCCAGCTGGTAATTTTATTCTTTAAATCACATTGGTCTCAGGCTTTGGTTTTAGGTTCCTTCTGTCTTCATCGTGGCATGGCTGGCTCCTGAAGGTAAAATAGGCGCAAGAGGAGCTGGGGAGGAGATGCTGAGTCTGACACAGGCACAATTTTTTTACTACAGGAGCAAGACTTTTCACTGCTTCCACAGGGCGGTGAAAGGTCTTGTCCCCATTCCCGCAGTAAAGCAGTTACAAATGTCCCCATTACTGCGGTGACCACAGTTTACCACGGTAAACGGTCCCCGTGTCATTTTCTAGTGTGATATTATATGGGATCCTCAGCGCCACCACTCAGAGCTCAAATAGATTTCATAGCTCTAAGCTTTATGTGTCAGCTCCTCATTGGTTCCCTGTTGTTTATTTCATATTCTTAGTATATGCTTTTGTAATGTTTTAATTTTATTTTATAAATACGTTTTCATAAGTAATAAGTTATTTAAGTACTTAACTTTGACTTGTGGTCTCTGGCTAGGGGAAACATAACACCGACATGTTTCGCTCCTTGAGCTTTATCAAGGCTTGCCCCTAAAGTTTTCGCCACCACAACCTGTGACCACTCTATCCTGCAGGAGACCACAAGTCAAAGTTAAGTACTTAAATAACTTATTACTTATGAAAACGTATTTATAAAATAAAATTAAAACATTACAAAAGCATATACTAAGAATATGAAATAAACAACAGGGAACCAATGAGGAGCTGACACATAAAGCTTAGAGCTATGAAATCTATTTGAGCTCTGAGTGGTGGCGCTGAGGATCCCATATAATATTAATAGAATAAAGGGATGCAATAAGCTGATAGAGAACTACACTATCAGGTATTAAGTGTTTATGTATCACAGCTCCCTATAAGTGAGTAAGTTGTGCAATTGAAGATTTTCTAGTGTGAAGCACACAAATCAAGGTCCAATTGGATGTGAGCATAAAAAGTTGCTTATGGAAGGTGTATGCCTACTTGTACATAATCCCTCATATTCTAAATAGGTTGGCCAAAGAAGGGTACATGACTTTGCATACATCTCTCTAACCCATGTGCAACTCGATTAATGGGAGATAACAAGCAACTTAATTAGTGTTAATAAGCACTTAAATGGAGTGGCACTTGGATCTCCTCTATGCACTATTCTATAACATGGCGCCTAACTTTTCCCACGTGTAACCCAAAAGGGGACATGGCCTTATATCCGGCACTTATCAGGTACGTTTTAATTATGAGCTTTCAAACACCTGGAGCAATCCATCCGGTGTGCCATAAGGGTCTCCACTATCTCCATTGCTCTTCAACGTCTATATGTCCTCACTGGGCACGCAGCTAACCCAGCTGGGAATAAAACTATTTAGTTATGCAGATGACTTTACAATTATCATCCCATTAGCTAATTCTGTCTCTGAAACTATTCCCAAAGCTTCAGAAGCCATAAACGTGATGGAGCACTGGATGACAAACTTTAGGCTCAAACTTAATTCAGAAAAGACAACTTTCTTCGTTGCTTCGCCACATCCGCTTGACACCAAATCACCACTATGTATCAATAAACTTAGTTACCCTATCCAGCCCACCATTAAGATACTAGGTGTAACTTTGGATCAATGCCTAACCATGAAAGACCAGGTAGACTCCTTAATCAGAAAGGGATTCTTTACTCTCTGGAAACTCAGATCCATTAAAACTTACTTCGATACATTGGTATTCAGAACCCTAGTCCAATCCCTCATACTAAGTCTACTTTACTACTGTAACATTGCTTATTTAGCAATTTTCCAAAAGAATATGCAACGTTTACAATTGATGCAAAATGCAGCAGTCAGATTGATCTTTGGGCTGAGGAAGTTTGACCACGTGACACCCTACTACCGGCAGCTGCATTGGCTGCCAATGGCGGTGCGCCGTCGACACAGTGTGCAGCGGCCGCTAAGAGAGCGAATAGAATGCTTGGTATAATCAAAAAGGGTATTACAGCCAGAACGAAAGAAGTTATCCTGCCGTTGTATCGGGCGATGGTGCGCCTGCATTTGGAGTACTGCGTCCAATATTGGTCGCCGTATCTTAAGAAGGATATGGCGTTAGTCGAGAGGGTTCAAAGGAGAGCAACACGTCTGATAATAGGTATGGAAAACCTGTCATATTCTGAGAGATTGGAGAAGCTGGGTCTCTTTTCCCTGGAGAAGAGGAGACTTAGAGGGGATATGATAGAGACTTACAAGATCATGAAGGGCATAGAGAGAGTAGAGAGGGACAGATTCTTCGAACTTTCAAAAAATAAGAGAACAAGAGGGCATTCGGAAAAGTTGAAAGGGGACAGATTCAAAACAAATGCTAGGAAGTTCTTCTTTACCCAACGTGTGGTGGACACCTGGAATGCGCTTCCAGAGGACGTTATAAGGCAGAGTACGGTACTGGGGTTCAAGAAAGGATTGGACAAATTCCTACTGGAAATGGGGATAGAGGGGTATAGATAGAAGATTACTGCACAGGTCCTGGACCTGTTGGGCCGCCGCGTGAGCGGACTGCTGGGCACGATGGACCTCGGGTCTGAACCAGCAGAGGCATTTCTTATGTTCTTATGTTATGCCTGCTTCTGCTTTAAAGCACTACACGGACTTGCCCCTAAATACATAACTGACCTTTTCTTCTTCTCAGCCAACAGACACAAGAGAAGCTCACATTCCAATTTTGTTTCCCCCCCAGTTCGAGGTTATAAACTGAAAAAACACCATGAACACCTCCTCTCACACCAAGCAGCATCATGGGGTAAAGACCTAGAACAATTGCTTTCACCCACTACTTATTTGGAATTTAGGAAACGTCTAAAAACACACTTGTTCCTAAAGCATCTAGACAACTGATCCTTTCTTCTCTCTCCCCTCTATAGCGATTAACTTGTCCTTTTGATCACTCTCTCCTCAACAATGAATTTCCTATCCTATTAATTCTTTCTTTCTCCCCTCTTAAAGTCAATTCAATTTGTTACCTTTGCTTAATCTTCTGTAAACCGCATAGAACTTCACGGTATTGCGGTACATAAGCTGTTGTTATTATTATTATTATAATATGATGGCTCATGGGCATTCCCAAAAGTTAGGAAACATATTACAGAATAATATCTATTTATGCTTAATTGTGGGTACCGGACTTATACCTGATAGAACTAGGCATAATCTAGCGCCCAAAATTAGGCATGACCTGTATGCTAAGTGTTCTATAAAATATGGGTGCCTAACTTTCAGTACCATATTCAGAATCAAACCCAATCTGTGCATAGGCATCTTTGGGGTCATAATTTGGGCAAAGCCTATGTCCTGCACATGTTCTACCCATTTATGCATCCCTTGCCTTTAAGCACCAGGGCACTTGCATGCACCATTATAGAAAAGTGCTTGAGCCCCTTGCTTGTGGTTTTGTGGGTAAATGTATACTTAGAGGGGGCCAATATTCAACCGCTAGGAGTCAGCCTGGATAACACCTGGCACCGATTATGGATATTTAATGCCAGGCTGCTTATGATATCCAGAGTGTTTCTGGCTGCTGGAAAAGTTAACTGGCTAAGTAAATATTCACTGCTGATTGGTTAAGTTTATAGTGGCCAAAGATTGGACTGTGATTCGGCTACACTGAAAATTACTGGTTATTGTAAGATATAGCCAGTTAACCTTCAGCTGCTAACTGCAAATAGTCAACAGGGATAATCTAATCTAATCTAATCCTTAGGTTTGTATACCGCATCATCTCCACGTTCGTAGAGCTTGACGCGGTTTACAGTAGGAGAAATAGGAAGTCAGAAAGATAACTTCTTGCGCCAGCTGGCGGTCTGAATCGCAAGAAGTTATCTTTTTGACTCCCCAGCTATGATGCGTTTGTTTGCAAGTCACACAGTTATGCCATTCCAGCACTAGTATCGACTAGGATTCAATTTGAACCAGCTTACATCAGGTCCCCTGAAGCAGGGAACGAAACGGGGCCACGTTGGGACCCCCTCACTCCTGCTTAACAGCTAAGTGGATTTTTTTCATCAAGTATGCAGTGACGTTTGCATGATATTAACAAGAACAAACCAGTTATTTTGAACTTTTGAAACAGTTTGAACTTTTTAGCATTTTCAGGTCGTGATCAAAAAAGATTTTTATAGAATAACAATGATTGGAAGGTAAACTCTTTACCCAAGGGAAGTTTTGTAGCCTTCCTTTCAGAGTTTCACATCTCTGAGTAATTTTATACAATATTTCTTGATCACCCTTCAAAGGCTTGTCTTATTTACATGGTCAGTTAAATGTCTTTTGGATTTTGACTCTTTCTGACCTAGTGTTTGTCAAATAATATCACTGAACGTAATTCAGTAATTAAAGATGGATGCAAGGCAGAAAGTGAAGACGGAGAGAAAACCAGTCAATAGACTGTTGTGGTTTCAATTTCTTTAATAAGACATTGACTATTTTTTTCTGTCGCTCTCCAAGTACCTACAAATCCAAAATTTGGCCCTGCAAAGGGTTTCAGTTTGAGACCACTGTTGTAAGCTAAAGGTACTATTCCTGAAATAGATAAGCTAAAGATACTATTCCTGAAATCTTTGTGATTAGCAAATTGTTGGTTTATTCCATATGATCCTTGAGGTCTCATTCATCAAGGTCTTTACCCATGGACATAGACTTGGAGAAATGCATTTGTGAATGATTGGATACTTTGATTTTTGTTTCTCACTGAGGGAGCCCTTTTTTTATAGTCAACAAATCAACATGCCTTCTCATATTTTACTGTGAAAGATCAGATTTAAGGTTTGCTAGTTTCAGCTCTGGAAGGTCATGTGTGTTCATGGAATATTTTATTAGGAATAGTGCTGGTGCTGTTTTGCTAAAACAGAAATCCTAAGAATAAGGCACAATGTTTTTAAAAGCATTTTTACTGTACATGACTATTGTGCAAGGTCTTTATATTTGTTTTATTATAATACTTCAGCAGCATGAAATTGCTGTGTGATATCTCTGCGGAGTTGCACATTTGAAGGAACAATAAAAGCATAATCTCAACTAGAGAATGATATGGTGACTGTTTCCCATGGCTAGCTATGGGTAGCCGTGGACAACCCACAGGAATGGGGGAAAATTGACTAGTCGCCGCAGGTACGGGGACAAGGCTTTTCACTGCCCCATGGAGCGGTGAATGGCCTTGCCCTTGAGTAAAGGATATGCCACGAGTCACCTCCCTTCCCACCCTCCTGACCAGCTGCCCTCTTGCAATAGTGGGTCCAGAAACACCCCCTCTTGCAAATCCAGCAGCCCCTCCCTCCCTATTGTGGGTCCAACAGCCCCCTCCCTTATACCCTCCCTCCCTCGCTCTCGATTGCTGCCCTCATACCCTCCCTCCCTACTGCTACTGGCAAGAAAAACCCAAGTAAACCTGAGACATGCCAGGGTTGGCCCCTTTGCACCACCAGGGAGGGCTTACCAACCTCTTTGAAACTTTCTGGACGAAGAAGCAACATCGCAAGCAGGGCTGCTTCGGAATCTTCTTCCTGCCGAGTCCCTCCTTTATTGACAAATAGGAGACTATCCACATTCCAGTCAGGCTTCAGAAAAAGCCTCAGCACTGAAACTATCTTACTTGACATCATAGACAATTGCTGGCAACTACTGGACAAGAGAAATTACTTCCTACTCATCCTGCTTGACCTGAGTGCAGCCTTCAATACCATTGATCATTCTCTCATCCTTACTGGCCTTGCAGAAATAGGTATCCATGATATAGCACTATGCTGGTTTCAATTCTTTCTGAGCCAGAGATCCCAAAGAATACTACTTGGCACTGCCCTATCCAAATTGAAATATACTAAATATGGAGTTCCACAGTGGGCCCTACTATCCCTTCTGCTATTCAATTTGTACATCAAACCAGTTCTAGACATGACCCAAAAATACCAAATCAAAATCCACTCATTCGCTGACAACATTCAATTATACCTACCACTAGGAGCGAATCACATTACCCAAATGATAACCCTTCAATAACTGCTTATCCACAATTAAACACTGGATGACCATGAGTAAACTTCAACTAAATGCCTCCAAAACAGATCTAGAACACCCACCCTTCCCTAAACTATGAACATAAGAATAACCTTACTGGGTCAGACTAATGGTCCATCAAGCCCAGTAGCCCATTCTCACAGTATCCAATCCAACTTCATAGTACCTGGCCAAAACCCAAGGAGTAGCAACATTCTGTGCTACCAATCCAGGGCAAGCAATGGCTTCCCCCATGTCTTTCTCAATAACAGACTATGGACTTTTCCTCCAGGAAATTGCCCAAACTTTTCTTTAAACCAGCTATGCTATCCGCTCTTACCACAACCACCATGATTGAAAAGATGAAGTACAGAGCCTAGGAGTTAAGCTCAGCTCTAACCTATCACTCTCCAAACACATCTCACAAGTGATCTCCACATCCTTTTACTATCTCTGCCAACTCAGAAAGATAAGAAACTACTTTACTAAACAAGACTTCACCCAACAACTCTATGCCTTTGTCCTTACACGATTGGATTACTGCAACAATAGACTAATAACAAAAAAACACCAAACAATTCCAGCAAGTTCAAAACGCAGTCATCAGCCTACTGAAAACCTACAAACCCATGACCCTGTCTCCCCAGCACTTACCGCAGCCCACTGGATGCCAATAACCAACCTCTGCATCTTCAAAGGCCTAGTGCTAGCATTCGAATCCCTCCACAACAAGGTATCCAGATATTTCAAACATACAAAGAGAGGCAAGTGGATGCTAAGAGATGAAGCAATGTCTTAAACCAAATCTCGCCAATATTCAGCAGTAGTGGTCAATGTTTTTATGTCCACCACTGGCTGAATTTCCAGATTTTCATTGTCAGGCTGTGTCCAGGCACTGGCATTAAATATCTGCTTTTAGGTTGGCTGCTAAAACTAAAGGAGCCTCTAATCAAAAAACATAGATGTCCAAAAAGCATCCTAAATCAGCACTTGGGCATTCTAATCGCCAAACGTCCAAGTGCCGATAATCAAAACTGTCTTTCTGCATGTCTATCAAGGTGATCCAGCCTTTATATGTTCAGAGAACGAGATGGGCATGGTAGAGGCGTATTATGGGTGGGCTTTGGGCAATCTCAAGGATGGGTTACACATGGATGTCTTGCTGCAATAATTAAACATTTTGCAAGACATCCTGGACAGAACTTATACATTTGGAACTAGACCTGTTTTAGAAGAGTCTAACCCCCTCTTCTTCGAAACTGCGCTAACAGTTTCTAGCGCAGGGAGCCGCGCTGAATAATCTGTGCTGCTTCCGACGCTCATAGGAACTCTAGCGCAGTTTCATAGAAGAGGGGGGGTTAGTGTCGCAAAGGTACCCAAACTGATCACATGACCACTGCATGCATCAAGGTAAGACACCCCCACACTTCCACAGTGCTCATTGACCCCCCTCACACCCACAAAGATCAGAATACAAACGTACATACCTGTCTCCAGAACATCAACACCTGGTATAGGAAAGCCTAGTAGAGCTGCATACAGGTATCATAAGTAGACTGATGGGTGGACTAGTGAACAGGCAAACACCTCACCTTCGAGAAAGGACAGTCAAACAAAAAAGGCAAGGGTGGTGTCTTTTCAACCAGTGATAAAGTCTTTATTGAAAAAGTAATAGTCTCAAAAAGGATCCCTGTTTCGGCGTATGGAAACACCTTCCTTAGGGGACACTATTAAAAGATATGTAGCACAAATTAAAACATTTAAAAAACATTAAAAAGACATGTATATTAAGAACATAAAACTACCTATGTAAAAGGCATAAATCTATGTTAAGAACATAAATCTACCTAAATGAAAGGCATAAATAGAGGTTAAAAGGTTGATGTCAAGATACATAACGCAAAAAAAAGTGTGTTACATGGAAAACATGGAGCATAAGACATGTTCATGCATAGACCAGCATAAAAATACAATAAGAAAACACAAATGGAGCATATAATACATAGAAAGGAACATAGAAAACCATGAGGCATAAATGGACCAGTATAAAAATCAAGCGTAGAAATGCAATAAGAAACTGCAAAAGGAGCATGTCATACATACAAAGGACCATAGAAAGGAATAGCAAGTCCTATAAGCCACTGTAACAACTACACTTATAGGAGAAAATGTAAACCTACCAAAACCCCCCAAAATCCCTACTCTACTGCCATATATGTGCCAGCTGCAGCCATAAGGGCTATAGGAGTTGTACACAGGTGGGTATAGTGGGTTGGGGAGGGGCTCACCATAAGCTATAAGGGAGTTCTGGTGAGTTTTTTATCTGGCACCCATTATGTGAAGCTCACAGTGGTACCTCACTGCTCTGTTGCCATGTCTGTGTGGCCAGAGCATTACAAGACTGGACCCTCCCATATTCAAATGTTTTTTTTCTGGGTGTTTGGGACTTAGACAAAATTTTGGTCAAAAATGTGGTATAAGATAGATGTCCTGGTGGTCTGGGCATCCCAATGTCCTGGAAATCCAGATAGATTTTTAAAATAAATAAATAAATTTCTAGACATATGATGGTTTGCCTTTCGAAAATAGGCATTTTCTTACTGCCAACTTTGGATATCTAGCGCCATACATCCAAATTGGATTTAGACATATGTTTTGAAAATGCCCCTCCACATATTTAAGTGCAATATTCAGCCCTTGACTGCATAAGCTGAACTTCTTAAAGGTCGGTCTGCTATTTATGTGGTCCAGTTTATGCGACTATCTGATGTGGTCAAGGACTGAATATTGGCACTTAATTGCACATGTGCCAACCTCATTCCTGAAACTCCTGGTTTCATTGCAGGTGATAACCACAAATATTCAACAGTGCTAACTAGTTAAGTGCCACTGAATATCAGTAGATAGACAAGCAATTCAAGTGGGCTTTAATCATTTTCAATATCACATGGAAAATTGTCAACTCCTACAGAGGTTGGTCAACAAGATCAATCATTTTCCAGATGCACTGTGCCACTTACCTCTGAACAGTTGCATCACACAACACTCCACCTTTTGCTTGGTGGATTGTTTGAACAGGTGTCATGGCTGCTTGCTTGCCAGCTCATTGGGAAAGAGGTTAAGGGATCCACTCAGAAAATATGTACTCTCTTTTCTGTAATTTCCTGCCTCTGCTGCTTTCTGTGGAAGAAGGAGTCTTGTAAGATGTTTTAAGTTCTCCCAAGAACTATGCTTGGGGGGGGGGGGGGTGTCAGGGATGCCACTGGACACCAGGGCTATTCTTTTGGGGAGGGGAGTCCATTAGACCCCAGAGTTTTTATTCCTATTATATTGGAAGAAGGGCCATTGAGTGGAAATGGGAGACAGAGAATCAAGGGTCTGAGGGAGCAAAAGGGGAGGCTATTAGCTTTTCTGCCCTGCTGCAGAAGGACAATCTAACCCTTCTATATCTTCTCAGATATAGCGTTTAGGTTCCCATGCTATGCTCACCTTAAAGTCTTCTTCAGCAGTTTTCTGCATTGCATAAGAATAACTAATAAATAGCGTCTTTAATTTATTATATGCTGATACTGAATATGCGGTTTTTCTTCAGCACAAAACTTTTTTTGCATTAGGTGGCCATTTACTTCCTCATAAACCTCTTACTATCTATGCACCATCACTCATGGTAGCTTTCTGCATTTAACCTAGTAAGCCAAAGTAAGAGGAAAAGAAGTCTGTTTGGCTCTCAAAAGAAGTAACTGAAAAGGTAAGGAAAAAGAGGTAATAAATTACAAAAGATCACAGAAAGAGGAAGCCAGGTGAAAATATCTGGAAAAGTTAAGAAAAGCTGGTAAAGTAGTCAGGAAAGCAAAGATGCCACTGGAAGAAAAAACATCTGACATGGTAAAATGGAGGGAGACATGACATTCCTAGCTTGATTTTGCAACATTCATACTCACATCCAAACATTTTAATATACAGTATATTTGATATATAAATAAAAAATGCCTGCATTCATCACTTTTTTTTTTTTTTACCATTTATCTGAAGCAAATGCACATCCTTAAAAAATACAGTTTCACAAAGTTCAAAATCAACCCCAGCTCTCCTCAAACCTGTTCTCTTTCATAACATTAAAATCTAGACTATATTACAATATCTAATAGTTTACATAGCAAATGCTTCCTAATTACTCCAGAATAGGTTCCACAAAGTGCAGTCCCCATTTTTGTGGTTTCCTTCAGTCATATAGACAGAGAGAGTGAGAGAGAGAGTAAGTATGGTTGTGAGAAAGTTTCCATTTAAAAATTACTTTTTTTTGTCTCAAATTTGGAAAAGAAATACTGGATCACATTTATTAATCTGAGTGATAGAGAATTTCCCTTGTCTTAACCTGTTTTTTTGTTTGTTTGTCAGATTTACATGTGTATGGATGATCAGATGAATGTACGGGTTATAATTTATGGCAATATTTTTCAGTATATCTGTTTTTAATTTTAACTTCTGTGAACTGTCATAAAAATTGGCGTTCTATCAAATTAAACATAAACATGTGATACACCACCCATTGCTGAAAATTCAGAGCTACTATTAACAAAAATAATATTAAAGCATTTCCAAGTAAAGTGCATATACATCATATAAAATTGAAAAGGCTTGTACACCACCCTTAGTTCATATCAATCAATGAATGACCAGAACACAAACATTGCCTGCTTTGATTAAACTCTCTCATGCTTATTGGATAATATAAATAAACCCTGAGCTTAAATAAGAGTGAAAATACAACATAAAATAGGAATTCTGTCTTTTCTTCAGGGAAAATAAAATCTTGGTAATGGACAGAATGACAATATAATCAGTGACAGTTACTATTATTTACACAAAGCTTCACCAGCGCTAAGGGGACTATATGATCCACAAGTGTCAAAATATATTTCATAGATAGACAAATATAAAAGGCGGTAATATAAAGATTTTTTAAGGCTAAATATCAGAAAACTTCAGTCCATACAGCCTCAATTATATAATTTCTTTTTCTTTTGTCTTTTATATTTTATGACCTCAGTAGTACAGACTGTGAGAAGATTTTCATTCACAGTATAGTATGTACTAAAATCTTCATCGGTCTATCTTATTTATTTACTTTATATATATTTTTTAATTTATTATTCAAATAAGTTAGAAAAGGTTACTCATCTCTTTATCAGAGCATAGCAGGGGTTCTTCACCGACATAGGCTATGTTTCGCCACTAGGGCTTTATCAAGGTAATCCCCTGATAAAAAAGAGAGAGATATAATATGTCATAATTATTAGTCTAAAAAAGCTATTCAGCAATTCTTATCAGCAGCTCCTAGGGGTATCATTTCTAGCCCATATAAAGCAGTTGAAAAAAGTTTACAGTTATATCTTAGAAGTAATAACTTATTAGCTACCTTTGTTATGCCGATTCCACACGTACTGCCATCATTGTAGTTTAGTTTAGGCAGAACAATATGGCCGCGGCGTTTTTTATGCAAAATAAAAGCGTCATGATCTCATATACACGTACCCAATCAGCATCCAGAATCAGCCCCGGATCATTTAAACCAGTGTCATCCATTCTACTTCTGCATTCAAACCATTAGGTTTAACAGTATTTAGAGTATAGATCTATACTCTAAATACTGATACAAACCAGAGATTCCAAGGGTGGACTTCCCGAAAGCAACAACTAAATATTTTATTTTGCCTTTTCTATTTGAAGACCTTTTTCCACTTGTAAAACTTTGTAAATTTAAGGGCAATGTGGCCAAGATATAAATTTACAAAGTTTTACAAGTGGAAAAAGATCTTCAAATAGAAAAAGCAAAATAAAATATTTAGCTGTTCCTTTTTTGTTTTTTAATGTTTCTGATACGATATAGGCAGATTGGTGGCAGTATTAGGACAGTGTTCAAGGAATTTAAACTAAACTAAACTAAACTAAACCTTGGGTTTATATACCGCACCATCTCCATGAATGCGGAGCTCGGCACGGTTTACAGGAAGAAGGATGAGAGGAACTACAGTGGAGAGATTAAAGTTAGGTGTAAAGGGGGAAGGTGAGAGGCCTAAGAGGGGGGAAGTGTTACAGTTTTGAGAATAGCCAGGTTTTTAGGTGTTTGCGGAAGAGATGGAGGGAGCTTGAGGTTTGGAGTGGGGAGGTGAGGTTATTCCAGATCTCAGTGATTCTAAAGGGGAGGGATGACCCAAGTTTGCCTGCATGGGAAATACCTTTTATGGAAGGGAAGGATAGTTTAAAAATTTGGAAGGATCTGGAGGAAGTAGGGGTTGGGGAGTTCCAGGATAGAGGGATAACGGCAGGAAGGATGCCATGTAGGATCTTGTAGGCCAGACACGCACATTTGAAGTGGATCCTGGGGATTACTGGGAGCCAATGGAGCTTAGACAGGAGTGGTGAGACGTGATCAAATTTGTTTTTCGCGAAAACAAGCTTAGCTGCGGCGTTCTGAATCCGCTGAAGTCTGTGGAGGCTTTTCTTGGTTAGGCTGAGGTAGATAGAATTGCAATAATCCAATCTGGAGAGGATGATGGATTGTACTAGGACTGCGAAGTGTTTTTGGTGAAAATAGGGTCTGACTTTCCTTAGCATGTGAAGGCTGAAGAAGCATTTCTTCACCAGGGATTGGAGATGTTCGTTGAAGGATAGAGAAGAGTCTAAGGTGACACCCAGAACTTTGCTTGAGAATTTGAGCTGTAATGGGGGGCCGGAGGACAATGGGATGGAGGAAGGTAGATGGTCTAATTTTGGGCCGAGCCAAAGGAGTTTTGTTTTGGACTCGTTTAGTTTCATATGCATTGTGAATGCCCAGGATTGGAGGTTCTTTATGCATGAGGATATGTTCGTGGAGAGGTTAGTGAGGTTCGAGTCGGTCTCAAGGAGGACGAGGATGTCATCAGCGTAAGTGTAAAGAGTTTCAAGGGGGGATAGTTGGAGTAGTTTCAGGGAGGACATGTAAATGTTAAAGAGGATTGGGGAGAGGGGTGAGCCTTATGGGATACCACAAGTCGGGGTCCAGGGGGAGGATGAGGTGCCGCTCATGTTAACCATGTAAGAGCGGGAGCGCAAGAATTTGGAGAACCAATCAAGAACTATGGAGCTAATGCCTATCTTGGAGAGTTGGAAAATTAGAATGTCGTGGTGGACAACGTCAAAAGCTGCGGAGAGGTCGAATTGTAGAAGGACAGCAAACTTGTTACGAGAATGCAGTTGCTGAACCTTAGAGATTAGAGAGGCCAATAGGGATTCAGTGCAGAAGTTGGGTCTGAAGCCATATTGGTAAGGTAAGAGGATGGAGAATCTTTCTAAGTAGGAAGAGAGCTGGGTAGATATGATAGACTCGAGCAGTTTGGTGAGGAGAGGGATATTTGCTATTGGACGGTAGTTGGATGGTATGGAGGGGTCTAGGTCAGCTTTTTTCAGTAAAGGGGTCAATGCGATGTGTCCCATTTCAGTGGAGAATAGGCCTGATAATAGGGCAGAATTTATGAGTTTGGTAAGAGATGTGATGGCCTGTGCAGGGATTTTCTCAAATAGGTAGGAGGGAAATGGGTCCAGGATACAGTTGCATGATTTTAACTTGAGGCAGAGTTTAAGGGTCTGAGAATCAGATATGAGCTCGAAGACAGTCCAGGATCTGTCGGCAGGGATGGGGTTGAGAGCAGCTAGGGTGGGGTTGGGTTCGGGGGGCACCAGAGAATTGTAGGAGATTGCGGGCGGGAAGGAGCGCCTTAAGGTAGAGATCTTATCATTGAAGAATTTTGCTAGGACCTCGGCTGAAGGAGATAAGGGAAGAAGGGTGGAGTCATTTTTAGTGGTTAGGGAGCGCCAAATGTTGAACAATGTGCCATTCTGGTTTTTGGATTTGGAGATCTTGTCTCCATAGAAGTTCTTCCTTGCTTTTTTTAATATTGAGTTGTAGAGTTTGATATTGACTCTCCAGGCCTGTCTGTCAGATGAGGATTTGGATTTTTTCCATTTTCGCTCTAAGGCTCGACATTTTTGTTTCAGGTCTCTATGGAGTGGAAGGTACCAAGGGGCTTTATGGGGATAGGTGATGGATTTAGTGGTTTGGGGGGCGAGGGAGTGGTAGGTGGACTTGGAAAGGGCGATCCAGTTGTGCCAATTGTTTTTAGAGTCTGCAAGCTTGGGAATGAAGGGGAGGAGGTTGAGGAATTTGGTCCAGAACAGATCGCTCGAAATTTTTTTCCAGAAGGTAATAGAATTGGGGGATCGGGGTGGGGATCCGAGATGAGACATGAAGATGGGGAGGCAGAAGGCCCCTAGGAGATGGTCTGACCACATTGACTTACAGTCAATTTCTTGGGCTGAAAACTTCCCTCTACTTATGTGCACAGGTACCATTGAACCGCTTCATTCTTGCCCAAATTTTCAAAGGGAAGCTTTATTTCTATGAGACTGTCCTCTCCAGAGACACAAAAACATAAGAACCTGTATCCCATAGAAACAACAAGTGCATGCACTCTCTATTTCTCTTTTCTAGTGCTGTCCTGTTGCTTATATGCTCCTTCAGTCAGTGCCCCCATGCCCTATCAAGTCTGCCCATCATCATGTAAATACATTTTCTCAATTTCTCCCATTCTTCAGTCCTAATCCTTTTCAACAACACCCACTCCCAGTTCACTTACTACCGTGTTTCCCTGAAAATAAGACACTGTCTTATATTATTTTTGGGCCCCAAAAACACACTAGGTCTTATTTTCGGGGCAATAATGCCCAATCACAACCCACAGCATCTTTCTATCCCACCTGCTGCGCAGCTGAACCCCCATCGACCCTTCCATCTCTCCCTCCCCATGCTGATTTCGAGACCGACATACTTCCAAATGGCAGCAATCTAAACAGGCTGCTTTGGGCCTTCTCACGTTGGGGTGTTCCTCTGCCGTATTGCTGATGACATCATCAGTGATGCGGCAGAGAAATGCCCCAAAGTGAGAAGGCCCGAAGCAGCCCGTTTAGATTGCTGCTGAGATGCTGCCTTTTGGAAGTAGGTAATAGTATGTCGGTCTTGCGGTTGGCGTGGGGAGGGAGAGATGGAAGGGTCTGCTGCTGCATTTAGGAATATCCCGGTAGCAGCAGTGGACTTTTATTTTGCTTTCCCCTACTCCCCAAATAAGTGTTTCAACTAGGACTTATTTGAGGGGGGGTAGGGCTTTTATTAACACCTACCCCGAAAATCATGCTAGGGCTTATTATCGGGATAGGTCTTATTTTCACTGATTCTATGTAAATATCTGTTACTACCCCACAGCCCTTGCAGCTCAGCCCCCTCCTTCTTCTGACCAGAGCAGCCTTCCCATTGGCTGGATCCTATCACAGTCTCTGCAGTGGAAGGGGGAAGCTTGGAGAGCTGTACTGGGCTAAAAACTGTGAAAAACATCCATACACTTAGCCATCCTTCTAGCTTTGAAACAGGTAATGTACAACTTTTTAGAATCTTGAAAAACTCCAGACAGTTGGCAGTTCTAGCCTCCTGAATCCTGAGCACATCTGGAAGGGCCCCCCCCCCCCTAAACATTTAGGACCAAGGCACAAGCCTAGTATGCCTATGCCTTAATCCAGCTCTTGGGCAATGCTTACACTTATCTGTGCAGTTTACAGAGCACTGCAAATTGAACATGTTTATGTCACAATGAGGTGCCCACAGTTAAACTTGGTCTACAGCAGGTATAACTGCTGGCATGTAAATGCAAGATGCAGTTACCAAGTTACACTAGAGTTCTATAACAGAGACTGGATACCCAGCACACTTAGCAGATACAGACACCAAAAGTTTAGCTTTAGCCAGGAGTGAACTCACAGATATCTGCCCCTCCCCCTCCTAATACCTGTTTCTCTGTAGTAGAGGGAGTAGCATAGGTTCCCTTCAGCTGTCTGTCACTGAGCTTACAGCCTGCTCTCTGCTGCTCCCGCTTTTGCCAAAGTAAGAAGTCACATTAGAAGGAGACAGAATAAGCTCGGCAGCAGACAGCTGATAGGAAGTGCTGGACTTCCCCTACCACTGCTATGGTCCCTCAGACACTGCCCAGTTGCCTGTATGGTCAGCCTACCTCTGGCTTTAGTGCATCTTGCATTAGGCCATGTTTGCTGTATTAGGCGTGTGTTAGCACCTAACTCAGCTTAATAAAATGGCTCCCCTGATTATTAATAACTGGCGTTAACAGTAATATAACACCTCTTAACAGTAGCCCCATTGATAACTTTCTCTCTTATTCACTTAGAGGCCCTTTTACAAAGCTATGGTGAACTGTGGGGAGCACTGACATACCCCTTGGTAATTTTGGGAAGTGTGCACACTAGAGAACGACACAGGGGAAATATTTATCACTGTTCCCTCCCCGTCCCCGTGAGCTCAGTCCCCGTCCCCGCCTTGCAAACGGTCAGATCCCATCCACACAAGCCTCAAATAGTTATGATTTTATACTGAACTTATTTCATTAAAGTATAAAAAGAGACAATATTCTGTATATTAGTCATTTTATAAACACATATAATACACAGCAAGGATTAACAAAACCCCTGTCTCCCCTATCTTTCACAAATATCCCCTCCACTATTGTGAAAACTGAACAAACCAAATTACTACAGAATGCTATATAGAAAAATCAAGCTAACAGAATACTTCAGTCACACATGGCAGGAATAGTGTTACAGGAGTGCAACTAGGGCAACTGCCCCCTGGTCAGAGTGAGCCCTAAGCCACCTGGAAGCCAAAGAAGCACAGCCTGGGCTTTGCAGTCCCCAGTTATGTCTAACACCAGCTCTAGCAGGATACATATTTCAAATCTGAAATAGTCTAATCACAAAATTAAAAATAAATTTATTTTTTTCTACCTTTTGTTGTCTGGTAATTTTATTCTTCAAATCACATTGGTCTCGAACTTTGGTTTTGGGTTCCTTCTGTCTTCATCGTGGTATGGCTGGTTCCTGAAGGTAAAATAGGCGCAAGAGGAGCTGGGGAGGAGATGCCGAGTCTGACATGGGCGCAGTTTTTTTTTTTTTACCACAGGGTCAAGACTTTTCACCGCTCTCATGAGGTGGTAAAAGATCTTGTCCCCGTTCCCACAGGGCGGTGAAAGGTCTTGTCCCCATTCCTGTGGTAAACCAGTTGCAAATGTCTCCGTTCCTGCAGATTTACTGCGGTGGCCACGGTTTACCGCGGTAAACGGTCCCAGTGACATTCTCTAGTGCACACTACCCATGCGCTTAAAAAATAAAATGTATTTTATTAGCATTGGGAGCAGTTCTGTGGATAGAAAGTGGGCATGTTCTGCACTAATTGGTTAGTGCATGACCATTGCCACGCACTAACCAGTTAGAGTGTGGGATTACTGCATGCTAACTGATTAGCATAGGTTTAGTGCATGACTCCCAACCGCCTACAAAACTGGTGTTGGTAGGGGCCACATATGTTAATAAGAAAATTAGTGCATGGTCATTAATAAGAAAAATTGGAAAATCAGCCATTTTACCCCCATTTTAGCACACTTTTTTGAAACTGCTTTCAACTCTTAACTCCCACTCACTGCCGTCAGATACCTATACCCATTATATAGAACATAAGAACATAAGAACATAAGCAGTGCCTCTGCCGGGTCAGACCACAGGTCCATCCTGCCCAGCAGTCCGCTCCCGCGGCGGCCCAAACAGATCAAGACCTGTCTGAATCATCAGAAGGGGCTCCCTTGCCACCTTGGTTTCTCTCTTATTCACTTAGAGGCCCTTTTACAAAGCTATGGTGAACTGTGGGGAGCACTGACATACCCCTTGGTAATTTTGGGAAGTGTGCACACTAGAGAACGACACAGGGGAAATATTTATCACTGTTCCCTCCCCGTCCCCGTGAGCTCAGTCCCCGTCCCCGCCTTGCAAACGGTCAGATCCCATCCACACAAGCCTCAAATAGTTATGATTTTATACTGAACTTATTTCATTAAAGTATAAAAAGAGACAATATTCTGTATATTAGTCATTTTATAAACACATATAATACACAGCAAGGATTAACAAAACCCCTGTCTCCCCTATCTTTCACAAATATCCCCTCCACTATTGTGAAAACTGAACAAACCAAATTACTACAGAATGCTATATAGAAAAATCAAGCTAACAGAATACTTCAGTCACACATGGCAGGAATAGTGTTACAGGAGTGCAACTAGGGCAACTGCCCCCTGGTCAGAGTGAGCCCTAAGCCACCTGGAAGCCAAAGAAGCACAGCCTGGGCTTTGCAGTCCCCAGTTATGTCTAACACCAGCTCTAGCAGGATACATATTTCAAATCTGAAATAGTCTAATCATTTCCTCTACCAGAATTTCCCCAACCCTGAGATGTCCTGTCTGTCCAAATTAGATTGTAAGCTCTCCAGAGCAGGAACCGTCTATTGTATGTTAAATATACAGTGCTGCGTACACCTTTCAGTGCTATAGAAATGATAAATAGTTGTAGTAGGAGAGGTAAAAGTGGCCTTAGCACACAGGTAAGACTCGCATAAGGGCCACTTTTTTACCACAATTTGATAAAATGGTCCCTCATTTTCTATATTATAGCATGTTTATAATAATCACCTGTTAAATAGAAAGCAGTTATTTGTCCCAGCATTTCAGCAGCCTATGAATTTTTCAACTTCTAAATATTAGTCTAATGCCTTACATTTTTTATCAAGTGATAGATGAAAACAAGTACTGGTCCGTATTTACTAATGCTTAGCATGCCAGAATGGCCATCATGTGCTAATTTATACAATGTAGAATTGTTTTCTTAATTAAATGCAAATATGCTTATTTATGAACTTGGACACCACACTTTAATTCATGTTTCCCACTAGATAACCACATTTTTGACTTTAGATTTTATGCTATTTTTAGCAGTTGATATATTACACAGCAACTGGTGGCAACTAAAAATAATCTATTTTAACAGTAGCTAAGAATCTGGTCACATCTGGGTCCCTCAGGCAAGTGCAGAAAGAGGATTTTAAGATCCCTCGTTCTGCTACTTTGCTGTAGTCCCCTCGTCAAGCTGACTTTGCTGCCATTTGAAAGCTGTTGGAAATCCATTAACTGCCAAGACTGTTAGAGCCGCAGTGCAGCAGCACACCTCAGCGCTGGAAGAGTGTGGCTGCAAACCAATTAAATGCTACTGTTCCCGGGCATGTGAGATTAGGAGCAGTGCCAGTCAAAAATGCTCCAATATTATGTGCAGCAGCCATGGATCAAGATACACAGAGGCTTATCTTAACTCTTAACAGCCGGACGACGATGAGTTGAAAAGCCATGCAGGCTTTTGAACAGAAGCGCCATTGAATAATGCATTTTGAGGAGAACTGGATACCTAAGGAAGGACACTAAATAATGCATTTCTTGGGTACGAGCAGTTGGAAAAGAAGAGAATGTCGGTACCTGTAGCAAGACTGTAGTCTGAGAGAAAAAGAATGTCACATTACCATTTCATCAAATGTTGTAAGTAGCAACATTCCTATTTTGATTTGCACTGTCTTGACCTTTATTTTATTTTGGAACGTTGTCTAACTGTTTTGCATATAGAATTATGGGGAAACACTGCATCGTGAGGTGTAAAGGTGCCAAGTTCAGAGTGATAGCGGGGAATTGCTATGCTGCATATTAATGTGTGGTATCCAGCACTGACTGCATAAAGCTTTTTCTCATTTCTGTTGTGCTCTAAGAGAATGATTAATTTTAGGGCACTTAATATATTTCTTTTTCCCAATAACAACCTGATTTATGCATTCTTAAAAAAAAATTAAGGAACAAGAAATAATTTTATTCAGAAGAGAGTGTAAATCAGTATTTAAATAGGCACTGGGTGTGAAATTCTTGCGTTATTATGGGAAATTAATAGCCAACTAGTTTTTGATTATTTTGTTGGGAATATGTCTAGTGTTCCTAGACCTACCTACCAGACCACTCTCCCCCCTCCATATTTTGAACTTGATGGCTAGAACTCCTTTCTACAATCTTTAAAAATAAACTTGTAGCTTTGAACTGTGCATACTGCAGTTTTGAAGGGCTTCCGCAAGCATTTATGCTGATCACAGTGATTCTTCCCTAACAGAGGACATTCATGCCAGCTTTTATTTCAGGTTTATTTTTGTCTGGCATCTACTTTTTTTTTAATTATTGCAGCTTGTCTACATTTTATTATTTGTGTAGTAATGCATAGCAATGGGGCTATGGGTTTGCTGGAGGGAGGGTCACGGCAGGCACTTGTCCCAGCACTTCAGCAGCCTAGGAAATTGTGAATATCATATTAGTTCTGGTTAATCAGAAATACTTCACAGTTGAGGGATTTTTCTCTGGCATAACATGTGCAGAAAAACATTTCTAACCTCTTGTAGCTCAGTCATTCACCTTGTTGTTAATAACTAAGAAATTCCCTGAAAGTGTTTCCTGAACATGGCTAAGTTTCCCCACAGGGTAAAAGACTGAAAAATCATCTGTCTGTCTTCCTGCCTATGCCCTGCACCTTCTGTCTCCCTCTCTCATAATTGTTGAGATATCAATTCAATTTCATGCAAATGTATGTCAGAAATAATAGAGCACCCTATATGACCACTAGTTCACACTTTACATGTGCCCTTGTTACCCCCAACACTCAAAGCCTAAATTGTTAGTTTCTCTCTCTCTCTCCATAGCATAAGAAAAAAAATAGGCAAATCAGTCTCTTTTTATTTTCTCTGGGGAAAGACACAAATTCAGTTTAAATCAGTTGTCATCTCGGGGAAAATACAGCACATGATGTCATCAAACACTTTTAAAGCCTCCTTGACATTGATTGACATTGAATCCTTTGGAAGCTTCAAAGCTATTGGTTGGTAGCCATAATCATATGCAAATTTCACAAGGAAGGACAGGAAGCATTTTGAATTCTTTACATGATTTTGGAAGGCATGAAATAATTGGCAACTAAGAATATATATGTGAATGGAAACGGGGGATTTCCTTTTAGACTTTCATTCATGGAATAGTGTGACCTTTTGGTTGGTGCAGTGGGTGAAGGGCTAGGTATGCCACGTTTCAAATCCTGCCACTGGTATTCCTTGTGATGTTCTGCAAATCACTTTCAGAATAATTCTATATAGTGTCCCAAATGGTAGGCGTCAATTAGGCAGCAAGCCTTTAGCGCTCAAAGGTCAATTAGTGGAAGTTAAGTGCCAAAAGAAGAGTGAAACGGCAGTTAAGTGCCTCAGTGCACTAAGGCGTTATTCTATAACTTGGCTCCTAGGTTCCAGCAGGGTCATGGGTGTTCAAACAATTTCAGCATATACTTTATTGATATACTGCATTTAGGCACTCACAAGTAACCTGCCATAGAGTAGGCATAAATGGTAGTGCCTAAATTTTGGTGCATAATTATTGATGAACTAGTATTCTATAATGCGTTAGGCATACAAATTTGCTGTTATAGAATATTAGTTTAGAGCAGGGGTAGGGAACTCCGGTCCTCGAGAGCCATATTCCAGTTGGGTTTTCAGGATTTCCCCAATGAATATGCATAAGATCTATTTGCATGCACTGCTTTCAATGCATATTCATTGGGGAAATCCTGAAAACTCAACTGGAATGTGGCTCTCGAGGACCGGAGTTCCCTACCCCTGGTTTAGAGCCTAGATTTTGGGCACCTAGCTTTTAGCAAACTTTATTGAATTACCCTTTTATGTCTCACTATCTCAAGTACTCAGGAGAGAATTCTAAAAACGGCATTGATAAATTGGCTCCAGAAAAAATCGGCATTAATTCTGTAACTGGCGCCCGAGTTGGTGGCCACCTTAAAAGTGGCCGCTTGATTGCCTGTCAATCATTGTAGGGTGCCGGTTACAGAATTGCGGCTTTTGGGAGTTCCTGATACTTAGCTGATGGGGGAAGGGGTTATTCCCCTGCCGTGATCAGCTGAGTGGCCACGGCAGGGAACCCATGAACTCCCACACACACACACTGTCTGCAGCAGGAGGGATGCCAACTCCCTCCTGCTGGCAGCCTGCACAACATTCCTAGCAGGAGGGATGCCCAATCCCTCCTGCCAGCAGCCCCCCGAACACCCTCCCCGAAACCCATCCCCGTACTTTTTTTTCTTGAAGGCCAGCTGGAGGGATGCATCCAGAGGGAATGGGTAACCCTCCAGTTGGCCTTCAAGAAAAAGGTACGGGTGTGTGTTTCGGGGGGTGGTGTCTTGGGGAGGAGTGCTGGCAGGAGGGATTGGCATCCCTCCTGCTGGGGATGTTAAGGGGGGTGCTGGCCTGAGGAAGTGGACATCACTCCAGCAAGTCTTCAAGAAAAAGGTACATAGGTGGGTTTTAGGCGAAGGGGTTGTTCAGGGGGGGTGTTGGCAGGAGGAATTGGGCATCCCTTCTGCTGGGGATTATTGCGGTGGGTGCCAGCAGGAGGGAGTGGACATCCCTCCTGCCACAAACAGTATGGTGGATTTGGGGATTCTCTGCCTTGGACGCTCAACCAATCATGGCAGGGGAATTCCCCCTCCCCTATCAGCAGAGTGGCAGGGACTCCCCAAAGCTGCGATTCTGTAACCGGTACCCTAGAATGTCTGACAGGCAATACAACATGGGCTCCAGTTACAGAATCGTGGCTTTGGGGAGGCCCAGTCACTCAACTGATGGGGTAAGGGGTGAATTCAATTGCCATGATCAGCTGCTATGGTCTAGCAGCAAAGATAAGCAGCTGAAATGTAGGCCAGGGTTTTCCGGGCCTACATTTCAGCTACCTATCTTGGTGTGATTTGCAGCTGGGTAGCTGCTTTAACCTGCCTAATGCCACTTCTGGTGTTGGTCACACCTACTTTGGCATTCTGTGACCTAAAACAGTCGCAATTACAGTGGCCATTTCAGCCACCTTTTATTTAGGTGTTGGTAGGTGCTTCAACCCTACCATACCTGACTGCATTTTTCAATTACTTAGGCATCGGTAGGGCGCCTACCGACGCCTAAATTAGGCAGTGGTTATGGAATTTATATGTGTTGTAGACTTATGTGTTATTCCATAAAGAGCGCTCCAGGTTAATCACCCTTTACAGAATGATGCTTAGAGATTATTCTTACGCCCATAGTTGGGCACTGGTACTTATGCCAGCTAAAACTTGATATAACCTGTAACCCGTTCTGACCTCTTTTGGCACAATGGGATAGAAATTGAAATAAATAAATAAATAAAATGCCAGCACAAAGGACAGTGACTTTTTGTACTTAGAACCAGATGCTGATTTGTGTGTGCAACTTAATTGTTTGACAAACCAATCAGTGCCGATAGCCCTATGTAGCAAAATGTTGTTTTCTTATTTTTTTTTTCCTGGGTAATAAGGGGCTCATAACACAGGTCAACACATCATTTTCATCAGAGTTAATGTTGGGTGGGTTTTGTAGTATTTTTCATGCTGATTTTCAAATCTGTGCTTAGTTTTTCACTAGCACGTCACATTTTTGTGATGAAGCTCATTATATATAATTATAAACATTAATTGGGCGATATATCATGCGTTTATAGGATAAACATATAAGGAGAATTAACGATAGTTGTCTTTGTTTTTTTATGCTACAGACATTATTTACGGTGATTAATATCAGTTTTTATCATGCCAAGACATTGTACTAATCATCCAGATAGTTTCTGTTACACCTCTGGTTCATTCATGACGAAAACACAACTTCGCCCAATTACCGTAGATCTGAAGAAGGGTATACAAATTGTACTTTGGCTGACCACTGGATAGTCTTGGGCTCCACATATCATCTGTACCAGTTGTTCCAATGGACTTCGTGACTAGCTCAATCAACGAAAGGCAGCGATGTCATTTGCAATACCAAAGATATGGAGGGAACTGTGAGACTATATTAAAGATTGCTACTTTTGCCTTGTGAACAGAAGTGGATTCTCAGCTAAAACTAAGCACAAAATTATATATCCTACAATGGATTCTGCTATTAGGCCTGTTCCTCATGATGACTCACCACCTGTCCCTGTACCTCCACAAGATGGTCTTGCTTCTGTGGAACATGATGAGGAATGTGATGATGATGCAGCAGCTGGTCACAATCCAGAATTATCTGATCCTGATGTGAATGATGAAGATTCAGAACCAGAGACCTTTATACAAGCTGAGCTAAATTATCTTATTCGTGATCTAAATCTTTCAAAAGAAAAAGCAGAACTTCTTGTTTCAAAGCTTAAGCAAAAGCACTTGCTTGCAAAAGATGCTAATATAACTCATTTCAGAAAAAAGAATCATAGCTTAACAACATTCTTCACTGTAAATGGCCCATTGTGCTTTTCTCATGACATCAATGGACTCTTCAACAGTTTGTCACAAGTGCATTGTCCAGATGAATGGTGTCTCTTCATTGATTCTTCACAGAGAAGCTTGAAGGTAGTGTTGTTACACAATGGGAATTCCAAACCAAGTATACCAGTTGACCATTATGCTCATCTAAAGGAGTCTTATGAGAATATGAAGAATATACTAGAAGCAATCAGTTATAAAACACACCAGTGAAAATCTGTGGTGATCTGAAGGTCATTGGCATACTAATGGAAATGCAAGGAGGATTCACTGAATGCTGCTGTTTTCTGTGCTTGTGGGATAGCAGATCTACAGCTGAACATCATATCTACATGAAATGTTCCCCAGAACATACACTCCTATAGAGGCTCTCCTGTATACAGATCCCCTCCCCCAAAGACCTCTACCTTCCTGTATATCCATCCCTCCCCCTCAGGCTTTCATCTCTGAATTCCTGGTGATCTAGAGGATTCTTGGTCAAGGGAACTCTCCAGTCATATCTGCCTCTGCTGGTACTGGGTTCAAAATGGTGCTGGCTACCTACATCAGTAGGCTCAAGGAACTAAAGCTAGAGATCAAGCTGAAAAAGACCTTATGGTGGCTTGACTGCTAGTGGCAGTACTGTCATACTACTTGTAGGGATCCCTAATGGCATGTAATCTGTGAGTCACTAACCTAAGGTACTGAGATATTGTAGGCTAGTGGCTTCTGTGATAAACTAAAGTGAGATAAAAAACCAACTTTTACCATACCTTTGTAATTAACCTCCTAAATGAAAACTTTTTTTGTTGTTAAACAATAGTTCTAGAAAGCATGCACAAGTATTTTTTTTTTTAATATCTTTATTCATTTTTAAATTAAAAGCAATGCATACAGATATTCATACAATTTACATGAAAAACAATACTATCATCTTTCAATGATATTCATGAAAAACATTTTCACCCCCCCCTCCTCCAATTTCATTGTAATAAGTAAATCATACAGTATTTGGAATATACAATGTAAATTTGTTGGTTTTTATTTTTATTTTTGTTTTTTTTTGTATCACATCGGACCTCCGGTGAGGTAAAGTAATGCAGCCTTTCACTTCAAAATGAACAGGGGTCCAAAAACTTTTATGCAACAAAAAAACCAAGTTTGTCTCATAGATGCTGACACTGTACACCTCATCCTCCAAAACCAAATCCGTGGCCATTGAGATGCAGAAATCTGCTGCTTAATCTCAATGCTACAAATATCTCTCAAACTTGTTTTTGGTTTCATATTCATATAACCAGATATTAATTTATACCACTGGGCAGTCTGATGCCCTAGGAAATCTGTCTGGAATAGTGCTGCCCGATTCACGATTTGAACTGATTCACCAATTCACTTTGAGTGAATCGGTTCAAATTGATTCAAAACAAAAAAATCGGCCTCCCGATTCGCTTACTGACCCTCCCCCCCCTCGCCCCCTAAAGCAGGAGCTGTAGCGCTGCCTCTTGCTGGCCGGCCGCTGCTTTAGAGGGTGAGGGGGAAGGGTCATTCGGAAAGTGCTGATTTCCGGCTTCTCCCCTAGCCTCCCGCACATCCAAGGCCGGATTAAAGGGTGGGCCCAATGCGCTGTTACGATGAGTGCAAGCGGCAGTGGTGTTTCTGTGTTGCTGCTGATGGTGCTTGCCTGCTTGCGACCCGCCCGCCGGCTCCATTTAATTCCACTCACTGCCGCAACTCCAAAAGAGCCAGGTGGTGCAACGATTGCATGCCACCGGCCCATAAGCCATCTCTCCATCAGAATTGATGTCGAGGGATCTGTGGATGGAGACAAAAAAAGGAAAGATGCCAGACCTCTGGAGGAAGGAAGGGAAACGGAAGGGGAGGACAGAGATGGCAGATGGATGGTTAGCACGAAGAAAGGAGACCCTGGCAAGCAAGTTATCAGAAGACAACCAGAGCCTGGGACCGACAAGATTTGAATAATGACCAGACAACAAAAGGTAGAAAAACTAATTTTATTTTCTCTTTTGTTATTACAATATGTCATATTTGAAACGTGTATCCTGCCAGAGCTGGTGACAGACCGCAAACGTGAGCTAGGATTTAACAGAGAGAGGAAAAGTCTTTTTTATTTGTTTATTTTGTTTACACC
This sequence comes from Geotrypetes seraphini, assembly GCF_902459505.1. NCBI lineage: Eukaryota > Metazoa > Chordata > Amphibia > Gymnophiona > Dermophiidae > Geotrypetes > Geotrypetes seraphini. The sequence goes on along the minus strand of NC_047089.1, from coordinate 166,202,813 downwards.
ACAGCGCCAGTGTGGTTAGGAGAAGGCAAAAAGGGTGAAGAGGCTATAAAATAAACCCACCAGGATGTTTGTGAAAAAACACCCAATTGGGCAGGAAAATCTAATTGAATTGAAATTTTTTTTTCCTATATCGGGCAGCACTAGTCTGGAAGCCTAGGACCGGCAAGCTATACTGATTTTTTTTAAAAAATTTGCCAACCAGGGAACCCCTTCTGAATGGCTTGCTTCAACTGCAACCATTTATAAATTTGAGATTTTGAAATACCGAATGATTGTTGCAGTCATGAAAAATCAAGCATTTTCCCATTAGATATCATCATCTAGCGCAGTGTTTTTCAACCTTTTTTGGGCAAAGGCACACTTGTTTCATGAAAAAAATCACGAGGCACACCACCATTAGAAAAAGTTAAAAAATTTAACTGTGCCTATATTGACTATATATAGATACTGTATATAGGAATCAAATAAACACAAAGAAAGTATTTTATAATGCTGCCACCGCCACTGGGGAATAGGCTGCCACTGCCGCCATCGGGAACAGGCCGGCACCGAGTTCTCCCTACTTTTCCCTGTGGGGCCGGCCAACTCTCGCCACTCGCGTCAATTCTAACGTCGGAGAGGACGTTCTAGGCCAGCCAGGCAGCGATTGGCTGGCCCAGAACGTCCTCTCCGACGTCAGAATTGACGCGAGTGGCGAGAGTTGGCCGGCCCCACAGGGAAAAGCAGGGAGAACTTGGCGCCGGCCTGTTCCCGATGGCGGCGGTGGCACTCAAGTGGCTAAAGAGCCGCAGTTTGCCGGCCTAGGGACAACACTGGAAGGTGGCCAGCTGTGCACCCCCTTGGGACGTAAACCCGGGGTGGGGCAGACCGCCCCCCCCCACCCTGGTATGCCACTATCTGTACCTCACTCCCTCCCTATGACCAAAAATTCTCCTTTCTTCTATTCCCCGTGTACACAACCATCTCTTTCCCTCCCTTCCTCTCTCCAAAGTCCATGCCTTCTGTGTCCAAACACTCATTCCCTCCCCCACCTCAGCATCTCTTTCCCTCCCTTCCTCTCTCCCAAGTCCATTTCTTCTGTGTCCAAAAACGCATTCCCTCCCCCACCTCAGCATCTCTTTCCCTCCCTTCCTCTCTCCCAAGTCCATTTCTTCTGTGTCCAAAAACGCATTCCCTCCCCCACTTCAGCATCTCTTTCCCTCCCTTCCTCTCTCCCAAGTCCATTTCTTCTGTGTCCAAAAACGCATTCCCTCCCCCACCTCAGCATCTCTTTCCCTCCCTTCCTCTCTCCCAAGTTCATGCCTTGTGTCCAAAACGCAGTCCCTCCCCCCTTTTGTGTTCCGTGTTTGCCTCCCAGCCCATCTTTGCAACTTTCTCAGCAAAACGAAGCTCAAGCCGCGAGGCTTGTCTTCTGCTTCCTGCCTGCCCTGCCGCGCACAAATAGCCGAACGGAAGTATTCTCCGACGTCAGCGCTGACGTCGGAGGGCAGGCTTTGCTTAAGCCCTCCCTCCGACGTCAGCGCTGACATCGGGGAACGCTTGCGATCGGCTATATATTAGCTGCAGGGCAGGCAGGAACAGAAGACGAGCCTCGCGGCTCGAGATGTATTGAATTCCGCGGGTCCCCCGTCCAGCTCTCTCCTGTCCACGTGGGGCGGACCGCCCCTCTCCCTAGACTGGTGGTACTGCCCTGATGGCGGCCCTGACCGTACGGCACAACAGGCAACATCTCGCGGCACACTAGTGTGCCGCGGAACAGCGGTTGAAAAACACTGATCTAGCGTACATATACCTGCCTGCAACCAATGCTTCCAGAGGATCTTAGATTCGCCAATTTGAATCTTGGAGTTCAACCGTAATGATTGACACATGGACTTTTCTACTGGAATATCTATTAAATTAACAAATTTTAAAGTGCTCCATGTGGCAAATAAGATACTGTTGTCCTTATAAATTCTGGGTAATTTGATACTCGCCATATGACATAATCTTAATGGGTTATAACCACACAAAAATGATATTCATGTAATTCTAATATCAGAAACCAAGTGCCATAAATTCTTCAGTTTATAAAGACGGAAGAGACCTCAGTGTTTCTCAGGAAAATTCCTGTGAAACCATCTATGGCAATAGTAATATTGTCATAGAGAAATACATCCTTGGTCTCATATTGCACCGCTCCAAATTCACTGTTTATTATTTTCTTTTTTAACTTTTTTTGAAGTAATATTTATATTATGTTTTTTCAAAACTTAGCTAAAAATAAGCACTTATCTCAATCTTTTCTTCTGATAGTACAAAATCACCGCAGTTTGCAGTTTAGGGTCTAACGCGGTACCAATCTACCACACTTGGAGAATTTCAGTTCAATCTCATTTAACATAGAGATATCCCGACAGGCCCTGTTTCACCCTTCGGCTGCATCAGGGGACTATTTAAAAAGACAGAGTAAATCTAATGATTTTCACAGAAAAATGCTTATTCTAAAAAATACTTAGTTTACAAAATTCCCCTATTATAAAATTGCTTACTTTAAGTTATGAGCCACTGCTTCAATGATTCTCTCCTAAAGAAATGGCGACTCGGCGTTCTACTGAGCTTATAAAGGAAACAGGAAAAAGCACCGCACCAATCAAAAAAAGTTAAAAAAGAAAATAATATAAACAGTGAATTTGGAGCGGTGCAATATGAGACCAAGGATATATTTCTCTATGACAATATTACTTTTGCCATAGATGCCATAGAATTTTCCTGAGAAACACTGAAGTCTCTTCCGTCTTTATAAACTGAAGAATTTATGGCACTTGGTTTCTGATATTAGAATTACATGAATATCATTTTTGTGTGGTTATAAGTTTTGAAGATATTCAGCTTGGATTGTGAAATTTGTTATAATCTTAATGGGGACATATGTTGCCATTCTAGATATAATCAATCGGGGAGATGTTCCATAAGCTCAGGAAGGATCCAATACATACCCTGATGAAGTATATAGGCCTGATGGTACCTATAAAAATTTGAGAAATTTACCCAACCCGCCGCAATTGGTTTTTGTAGGGATACTAAAGCTATTCTAGCAGTTTTACCCAGCCAAATAATTTGTGAGAATTCTATTTAATTTTTTATAAAAGGGCCCCTGAAAATAAACTGGCAACATACCCATTTGGTAGCAAACTACAGGCAAAATAATCATCTTAACCGTTTGGACTCTCCCCCACCAAGAAAGATGTAAGAGGCTCCATTGCTCACACATTTCTGTGACCTTCAGCAATGAAGATTTTTCATTTACTCTCATTGTATTTTCCAGCGAGGGAGGAGGTGGGACCCCTGGATGAGGGAGACAAGAAAGGAGTGGTGAAGGAGGAAAAAGAGGTGGCTGACAGACTAAACAAGTTCTTTGCGTCGGTCTTTACAAAAGAAGACACATCCAGCGTGCCGGAACCAGAAAAAATCTTCAAGGGGGATCAGGAGGGTATATTATCATGCATGGAGGTAAGCCTCGAAGACGTTCTAAGGCAGATAGATAGATTAAAAAGTGACAAATCTCCTGGCCCAAATGGGATCCACCCGAGAATATTGAAAGAGCTCAGAGACGAAATACCGTATTTTCGCGGATATAACGCGCACCCGTGTAAAACGCGCACACGGGTATAGCGCGCAGAAATCACGATGATATGTACAAAAACTTTTGTATACCGCGCTCACGGGTATACCGCGCATGATGCCCGACGCTCCTTTCGCCCGCCCTGACTTTCCGTGCGCTGTCCCGACTCTCCGTTCACCTCCCCTGACTTCCGTGCACTGCCCTGACTTTCCGTGCGCTGTCCCGACTCTCCGTTCACCCCCCCTGACTTTCCGTGCACTGTCCCCCCTTGAAGTCCTGTCCCCCCTTGAAGGTCTGTCCCCATCCTGAAAGCCTGATGCCCCCCCCCCGACGTCCGATACATCCCCCCCCCCCCGGCAGGACCACTCGCACCCCCACCCCGAAGGACCGCCGACTCCCCAACAATATCGGGCCAGGAGGGAGCCCAAACTCTCCTGGCCACGGCGACCCCCTAACCCCACCCCGCACTACATTACGGGCAGGAGGGATCCCAGGCCCTCCTGCCCTCGACGCAAACCCCCCTCCCCCCCCAACGACCGCCCCCCCCAAGAACCTCCGACCGCCCCCCCAGCCGACCCGCTGATTGCAGGGCATAGATATAAGGTTACTCTACAGGACAAAAGCGAAAAGCATATGTGAGTTTTAGGGTAGGAGCACTATCAGGTCCTGGACCTGAGGGGCCGCCGCGTGAGCGGACTGCCGGGCACGATGGACCTCCGGTCTGACCCGACAGAGGCAAGTCTTATGTTCTTATGTTAAGTCTTATACCCTTTTCCTTTCAAAGGAAAGGGAATGAATCAAATAATCATTTTGTACAATATATATTTAGTGGAAGAACCTCCGATTTACTCCAATTTATTTTATATCCAGAAAATTTTCCAAATCGGTCAATCAAATTTAGTAAATGCGGAATGGTGGATTCAGGATTCTTCAAATGAAGCAAGATATCATCTGCATAAGCAGAGACCTTATATTCCCGACTTACTTAAGGATCTCTATCTCCTTTACCTACATGCACAAGTATTGAAAAGTGAACTATAAGGTTCAGAGTCGGCAGATCATTTTCTAAAATTCCATTGGAACTAAGCACATCCTAGGCTGATGTCTCAGCTGTAGGGATGTCCACTCCGTCCTGCTTAAACCACCCCTCTGACACCTGACATCGGCAGGAGCGCATTGTCTGAGGTTTTGGTGGGAGTGGATGGCGTGGATGGTTATGAGAAAGGTTTGGACAATTTCCTGGAGGAAAAGTCCATAGTCTGTTACTGAGAAAGACATAGGGGAAACCACTGCTTGCCCTTGATCAGTAGCACTCCCTTCTGCCGCCAGCCCCCTCGATCCCTCAACACACCTCCATAGTCAATTGGCAGGAGGGATGCCCACTCCCTCCTGGCGCCAACCCCCGACACCCCCAACTTCTGACATCCCTCAAACCTCAAACCCCAAGCACCTCACCCGACACCCCCGAACCCCAACATGGGGGTATCAGTGGTTTGGAGGGGGGAGGCAGTGGCAGAAGGGAGTGGACATCCTTCCCGTCAGTCAACTATGGGGGGGGTGTTTGCGGATTGAGGGGGCAAGTGGCAGAAGGCATCTCTCCTGCTGATTTTGAGAGTGTGTGTGTGTGTGGGGGGGGGGGGGGGTCTTCTGCTGCATCTGGCTCAGTTGATCACAGCAAGGGTATTTTCCTCCCAATCAGCTGAGCTGCAGGACTCTCTGATGTTCCAGCTTTGGATTGTCCTGCCGGCTCAGCTGATCAGGGATTCCATTGCTGCGAACAGCTGATAGCAAGGGATCCCTCGGTAAAGATAGACTGCTGAGCCACTTATTTTTCCGATCAGGTTAAGGCATGATTCTCTAACCAGCACCGGTGATATGGACGTTGGTTAGAGAATCGGAGGGGGGATAGGCGTTTGTTCATTAGGGCAGGCGTAATTCTGTATAGGACGCTGGTACGTGATTCTCAGCCACTTTTTAGGCGGCGGCTGAGACCGGCATCCTATACAGAATCAGGCCCTAAATGTTTGCACAAGATTCTTAAAAAAAGCTCTTCAGCCTGAGGGAAATATAAAATACAGGACAGGAGTCTGTGAGATTAGAGAAATGTATATTTTATCTCAAAATATTTAAGGTTAGAATTTTTGTATTGAAAGCAATAAATCAGTAAAGTTTGTTTCACCTAGAAAATTCTCTGGCTAAATCTTTGGACAGGTTTATCGGTTGTCAATACAACAGAAGGAAGAGGAAAGAGCCTGTCTATAACAATTCAATTTTAGTGAATAAAATTGTGATTCCAGTTGAAGGACTTATTACATTAAATAAAGCATATTTCATTTCATATTTTAATTACCAGTACTGTCGGTAGCCAGAAGTATGAGAAGCCACATTAGGCTTTTTTATCACCAACCGTGGCAGTATCAGCTCCCACGCTCATATAATTCCTATGAGCATTGGAGCTGATACCGGTGTAGCCAGTGATATAAAAGCCTAACGCAGCTTTGTAAAAGCGGGTGTTAGTTATTTATTTCGGTTTTCATTTTATTTATTTCCAGCTTTGCTTGTGGGACAGCTTGTGAGAAAAGGTGCCAATGGTTCAGCTGCCTTATTATAATGAGTTTTTTTCTAATACTGCCACTATTTATCATTTCTGAAGTGCAGCTGGACATACACAGCACTGTATATTAAACATGTAAGAGGCAATCCCTGCTCAGTAAAGCTTGCAATCTAATTAAAACAGCCAAACAGGACAAATAGGACTTAGGGAATTTCTCACAGAAGGAATGATAAAACAGGCAAGTCTGTGGAAGTCAGGAGGTAAAAGCAGCCTCAAAAATGAACGCTTGTAGCCTAACCTTAAATAGTGCCAGAGACTTAGGGCTCCTTTTACTAAGGTGCGCTAGCATTTTTAGCGCACGTAGGATTTTAGCATGTGCTACACCGCGCGCTACACGGCTAGAACTAACGCCAGCTCAATGCTGGCGTTAAGGTCTAGCGCACGCGGCAATTCAGCACGCACTATTCCGCGCGTTAAAGCCCTAACGCAGCTTTGTAAAAGGAGCCTTTAGAACAAGCTCCCATTTCCTATGGGAGGTGCTACTGCATTAGATGTTATTATTGGGATAGGTTCAATGTCTTGCTTCCAGTCTACCACAGTGTGCACTATACTGTGAAAATTAATGAGTGCATATTATGCTAAAATCACGGAAGGAAAGTTCCGTCCTCCCTGAAGGAACAGATCACCAAAATAGAAGCAGCTGTCAGATACTCAGTCTAATTTTGGATGCTTGAACTGTTACATTTGCAGACACAATGTGAGGTGAGACCACATAATTATTTCCACTTCGGATCCTTTGCTTTATAGGAGAGTCCTGCCTACAGTCTTCATTCTATGTTAACATAGCATAAAGCAACAGATAGACACAATGCAAGCTGATATTTCATTATCACAATAAATACAGTAAATATAATCCAAAGACTTTTCTGTCATGTTTCAAGGGGAGTACATTCCTCTAGCTCAGTGGTTCCCAATCCTTTCCTAGAGGACCACCAGCCAGTCAGGTTTTCAAGATAGCCCTAATGAATATGCATGGAGCAGATTTGCATGCCTATTACCTCCATTATATGCAAATCTCTCTCATACATATTCATTAGGGTTATCCCCCAAAAAACGACTGGCCGGTGGTCCTCCAGGACAGGGTTGGGAACCACTGCTCTAGCTATTACCATTATCTAGCAGAATATCTTGAATTATGGTAATTTGCTCTAAAATAGGGAACAGACTAATTCTTAAAAACCTCCCCTCCCCCCCCCCTTTTTTTACAAAGCTACGCTAGAGGCTGCTGCTGCGGCAACTGCCCCGAAGCCCATAGGGATTTAAAGGACTTTGGGGGTTTTGCCATGCGGCCGCCGCTAGCGCGGCTGTGTATGAGAGGGGGGCTAATTTAATGTTTTGGAGTATTTCTTGTGGAATTAGTTTCTGAAGTTATTAAAAGAATGACTATCTGCACTGTTAGATCAATAATCAGGAAAATAGGGCATACAGTAAAACCTTGGTTTGCGAGCATAATTCGTTCCGTTATAGGGGAAAACACCCTCCAGTGATTCAAGACAAAGTTAGACAAGTTCCTGCTGAACCAGAACGTACACAGGCAAGGCTAGTCTCAGTTAGGGCGCTGGTCTTTGACCTAAAGGCCGCGCCGCATGAGGGGACTGCTGGGCACGATGGATCACTGGTCTGACCCAGCAGCTGCAATTCTTATGTTCTTATGTTCCAGAAGCATGCTTATAATCCAAAGCACTGGTATATCAAAGCAGATTTCCCCATAGGAAATAATGGAAACTCAGACGATTCGTTCCACAACCCAAAACCTTTAATACAAAATACTATACGTATTTGTATTGTAAGACCTCGCTTATTTAGAACAGTCACTACTCCTGTCACTACTCTGATGCTACTCCTGTAGCATCAGAGAGAGAAGAACCATCGGCTCAGTTGTGATGATGCAACACATGTATACTGTATGTACTTGTATTGCAAGGCTTTGCTTGTTTAGAACAGTCACTACACTTTTGCAGCGTTAGAGAGAGAAGAACCATTGGCTCAGTTGTAATGTGTGTATACTGTAAGTACTTCTATTGCAAGACCTTGTTTGTATGTCAAGTTATGCTTGCCTTGCAAAACACTTGCAAACCAAGTTACTTGCAATCCAAGGTTTTACTGTATTATGAAATGTCTAATCTGGACATTTCAATTTATTCCTATATTCAAGTAGCACTATACATTTCACTAGCACTGCTTAATATGCCAGCATAAGTTATACATGTAAGTGCAAGATTTCTTATATGCAGAGGGGATAAATAGGGCTTCAGTTTATAAGCTGTGGGCTTGATAGTCAAAGTGATTTAAGGAGGCATGAGAAGGTCAATGGGCCAGCTGCTGATGTTCAGTGGCACTTTAGTACCACTGAATACTGGCACTAATTGGCCATTTTGAAAGTGGGCAGGAGAAGGGGCATTCTGATGGCAGAGTTGGGGGAAAAGCTAGCCGCTTTGTAGGTGCCAGCAGTATTCAGTGACAGAGCCCAGATAGCTATCTTTGCCCGGTTAGCTATGTAGGTGCCAGCACTAAATGTAGCCAGGTAGTGGCATGAAGCTGATACCCCTCCTATCCCTCAACATCACTCCAATCTTCCTCCTGCCTCCCCCTAGACCTACTTGAAGATGCCCAGTGATATAGTGGTTGTTGGGGCAGGAGGAAACCCCTTGTAGCTCATAACAGAAACTGTCTGTGGCAACCTCTAGCAGTAGTCTTATGGCAGTGATCTCAAACTCAAACTCTTTGCAGGGCCACATTTTAGATCTGTAGGTACTTGGAGGGCCTCAAAAAAATAGTTAATGTCTTATTAAAGAAATGACAATTTTGCATGAGGTAAAACTCTTTATAGTTTATAAATCTTTTCTTTTAGCTAAGTCTTAATAATAATACTGTAATTTACAGCTAAAGAGACATATGATTAAGAAACTGTTTAATTTTACTTTTGTGATTATGATAAACGTACCGAGGGCCTCAAAATAGTACCTGGCGGGCCGCATGTGGCCCCTGGGGCGTGAGTTTGAGACCACTGACTTATGGCATGACCACTATGGATCAACCTCTAGCATTAATACCTCAAGACTACTGCTAGAGATTGTGGTGGCTGTTTTCTGTCAGGAACTACAAGGGGAAAGAACAAATGGGGTTTGCTCCTGCTCCAATAACCATTAGACCACCAGGCCTGTTAAGATAGGGCCAGGCAGCCTGCTGTGACTTGAGGGGCAGGAGGTGTGACTGGGGTATTGAAATGGCAGAGAAGTGGGTAATAGTGGTACTGGAGGGTGGATGATGAGAGGGAGGACACATGGTCTTGACTTATATGAGTCCTGACTGAATATCAGCTGGGATCCACATAACTCCCTGCAGCCTAGAACATGTCCAACTCTGCCCAGACATGGCCTGGCATGCAATATCTGGGACTAATTTAGCTGGTGACAGTCAGCATAAAAATACAAACAAACAATGACTGTTGCTGGATCAATAATGACTGTTATGTTTAAGACCTTGAAAGTCCACTCTAAGAGAAAAGTTCTATAAAAGTTGATTCTAGATTCCTATCTAGAGCCTGTCCTTTGAAGGAAAGTAGGCATTCACTTTTCATTATAGAATAATGGTGGGGTGGGGGTGGGGGGCAGTCCTTTTCCTTCCTCTGCCCCATTCCTGCAATCTCTGTTCTCATCTGCACAAGCCTCAAACACTTTAAAATCATAAGTGTTTGAGACTCGTGTGGTTAAGGCAGAGCTTAAAGGAATGGGACAGGGACAGTGACAAAAATGGCAGGGGCGGAACGGGGAAATTCAGTTCCTGTGGGGATGGGGATTTGGCCCCGTGTCATTCTCCAGTTCTGGAGTTACAGCTGTGGAAGCATAGGGAATCCAATGCATCTGTCACTATACAAATAAGATGTAATGAATTGAAAATGAATATTGGGTGGATGATCTGCCTGAATGCAATACCACCACAAGCAAAGGTGAGACCTTGATGGCACCACAGTCCTTATTTAAGGTTAGAATTTTTGTACTGAAAGCAATAAAGCAGTAAAGTTTGTTTCATCTAGAAAATTCTCTGGCTAAATCTTTGGACAGGTTTATCGGTTGTCAATACAACAGAAGTAAGAGGAAAGAGCCTGTCTATAACAATTCAATTTTAGTGAATAAAATTGTGATTCCAGGTTAAGGACTTGTTACATTAAATAAAGCATATTTCATTTCCATATTTTAATTACCAGTACTACATAGTAACATAGTAGATGACGGCAGATAAAGACCCGAATGGTCCATCCAGTCTGCCTAACCTGATTCAATTAAAATTTTTTCTTCTTAGCTATTTCTGGGCAAGAATCCAAAGCTCTACCCGGTACTGTGCTTGGGTTCCAACTGCCGAAATCTCTGTTCAGACTTACTCCAGCCCATCTACACCCTCCCAGCCATTGAATCCCTCTCCAGCCCATCCTCCACCAAACGGCCATATACAGACACAGACCGTGCAAGTCTGCCCAGTACTGGCCTTTGTTCAATATTTAATATTATTTTCTAATTCTAAATCCTCTGTGTTCATCCCTCGCTTCTTTGAACTTGGTCACCGTTTTCCTCTCCACCACCTCTCTCGGGAGCGCATTCTAGGCATCCACTACCCTCTCCGTAAAGTAGAATTTCCTAACTTTGCCCCTGAATCTACCACCCCTCAACCTCAAATTATGTCCTCTGGTTTTACCATATTCCTTTCTCTGGAAAAGATTTTGTTCTACGTAAATACCCTTCAAGTATTTGAACATCTGAATCATATCTCCCCTGTCTCTCCTTTCCTCTAGGGTATACATATTCAGGGCTTCCAGTCTCTCCTCATACGTCTTCTGGCGCAAGCCTCCTATCATTTTCGTCACCCTCAAGTCTTCTTACGTCCTTCGCCAGATACGGTCTCCAAAACTGAACACAATATTCCAAGTGGGGCCTTACCAATGACCTGTACAGGGGCATCAACACCTTCTTCCTTCTACTGACTACACCTCTCTTTATACAGCCCAGCATCCTTCTGGCAGCAGCCACTGCCTTGTCACACTGTTTTTTCGCCTTTAGATCTTCAGACACTATCACCCCAAGGTCCCTCTCCCCGTCCGTGCATATCATCTCCTCCCAGCATATAAGGTTCCTTCCTATTATTAATCCCCAAATGCATTACTCTGCATTTCTTTGCATTGAATTTTAGTTGCCAGGCATTAGACCATTCCTCTAACTTTTGCAGATCCTTTTTCATATTTTCCACTCCCTCTTCGGTGTCTACTCTGTTACAAATCTTGGTATCATCTGCAAAAAGGCACGCTTTTCCTTCTAACCCTTCAGCAATGTCACTCACACACATATTGAACAGGTTTGCCCCCAGCACCGAACCCTGAGGGACTCCACTACTCACCTTTCCTTCCTTCGAGCGACTTCCATTAACCACTCCTCTCTGGCGTCTGTCTGACAGCCAGTTTCTGACCCAGTTCACCACTTTGGGTCCTAACTTCAGCCCTTCAAGTTTGTTCAACAGCCTCCTATGAGGAACTGTATCAAAGGTTTTGCTGAAATCCAAGTAAATTACATCTAGCATATGTCCTTGATCCAGCTCTCTGGTCACCCAATCAAAAAATTCAATCAGGTTCGTTTGGCACGATTTACCTTTTGTAAAGCCATGTTGCCTCGGATCCTGTAACCCATTAGATTCAAGGAAGTACACTATCCTTTCTTTCAGCAACACTTCCATTATTTTTCCAATGGAAGTGTTGCTGAAAGAAAGGATGGTGTACTTCTGTGGGTAGCCAGAAGTATGAGAAGCCACTTTAGGCTTTTTTATCACCAACCGTGGCGGTATCCGCTCCCACGCTCATATAATTCCTATGAACATTGGAGCTGATACCGCTGTAGCCAGCAATATAAAAGCCTAACGCAGCTTTGTAAAAGCAAGTGTTAGTTATTTATTTCGGTTTTCATTTTATTTATTTCCAGCTTTGCTTGTGGGACAGCTTGTGAGAAAGGTGCCAATGGTTCAGCTGCCTTATTATAATGAGAGTTTTTTTTCTAATACTACCACTATTTATCATTTCTGAAGTGCAGCTGGACATACACAGCACTGTATATTAAACATGTAAGAGGCAATCCCTGCTCAGTAAAGCTTACAATCTAATTAATTGAAAAAGGTGTATCAAAGGTATCGTAATTTTGAATTGTTAATTAATTGTTTACTAAAACTGCAGCCAATTGGTCCTCTAAGATAAGTATTATTGGGCAGTGAGTGAGCATGAAAGCAGATGCATGTGCCAACATTTATGGACATGTCTATTGGCACTATTTCTAAAAACTCTGCTACCATATAAAAGAGCATAGTTTCTACAAGACTGCACCTGCCCCTTCCTGTTAGACCAATATTGTTTTTCTTTTCTCTTCCACTGTAACATAACAGGACATGATTTATTTGAGAGATGGGAGGGGAATATAATGATGGATATTAAGCTGTGATTTGCCAAGAAGTATCTAATGAGAAACCCTGAATGCTTCGTTTCACAATTTAGGTATAGCCATTAACTGGTTTGAATATAACAGGCTTCTTAGCCAGCTAGTAAGCAGTGCTGAGCTATAGAAACAATGACAAATGACATTTAAATGGACTCTTACACCAACCAACAAACCTTTAGTGCAGAAAATGTATATAACATAACAGTCATGTGCAACACTAATATGCATTTTGAAAAGGTAAAAACCATTAATCACATGGTTAGAATTCATTAGCTATGATAGACTAACTCTTGAGTCGGCAATACCAATACTTCTTACATCATTTATCATTTACCCATTCTTTCCTCAAATTCATCTTTGTTACATTGGAACAGTTTGATTGTAATACAATATTCCACAGCTATGTAGGGAAAAGAAAAGGCCTGGCTTATTATAAATTAAAAGGGTATTGATTTATAGATGCGTATATTAAAATGTCCATAGATCATTGCTAGTTTTCATAGTTACACATTCAGTTTTTGCATGCATTGTATTGTTCACATAATGTGCATATTTTTGCTAGTTCTGTTTTATGCACAGAATAATACAAGTTTGATTTGAAAAGGATCCTCTAATGGTATCCTGTGACAATTTAAACTAAATCACAATAAACATAACATAATATTTTATTTGTATACCACAATACACCATAAGGTTCGATGCCAAGACTGTACATAGGTGGTGAGGGTACAAATACAATCAGTATAATACAAATACAAGGAGCAGTTACAGTCATTTGAGGGGGGGGGGGTGGATTGAGTGAGAGTGAGTTGCGGAGAGGGAACCGGGTTAATGCTCTGCTAGGAACTTATTGAACAGGTGTGTTTTTAGCTTTCCTAAAATGCATGTATGATGAAGAGGACCCTATGATGGGGAGTAGTTCTTGGCTTAAGTGAGCTGCCTGGAAAGATAACGGTTTTGTGAATTTTTGCACTGTACCTTTCTAGTTTCAATGAAACTGTGTCAGTGAAAATATGAAGGAAGAAAATGAATGTACTCACAACTGCAAAAGGATTTTTTTTTCTTACTTATGTTGTTCACTATTTTGTTATAGTAGTACTACTACTACTACTATGTATCACTTTTATAGCACTGAAAGGAATATTGAGTGCTGTGCATTTTGACATTTAAGAGACAGTACCTGCTCAGAAGAGCTTACAATCTAACTTGGACAGGTAGGGTTAAGGATGTGGTGTGGTTTAATATTTTAAGTTAAAGCATTGTAGAATTGGAAAATTTTCAAATTGCAGTTCTAAGGTTTATTTATCTGCAGATATTTTGCTATGTTGTGTCAGTGGTATCAGTCTTGAAATATAAGGCTATAGTGCGCGCTAGCCGAAAATCTACCGCTTGCTCAAAAGGAGGCGGTAGCGGCTAGCATGTGTGGCAATTTAGCGCGTGCTATTCCACGCGTTAAGGCCCTAGCGTGGCTTTGTAAAAGGAGCCCATAGTTAGCTTTGCATGGAATAATGAAGCTAGTAAAGTTTATCACAATCTTTGCTGCTCTGTTTTAATTGTAAGGAATTGCTTTGCTTGTGATAGAGGTCACAGATTTTTCTCATGTTCGGCCTACTTTACTTCTGTCATATTGGCAATGCTTGTGCAAATATTGAAGATACCTTTTGCATCATTTTAACGCAAGTTAAATACCTGTTTCCTATATTTTTAGAGGCGCCTTGTTGCAGAATTGCTCTTTCTTGATAGGTGCCTAACTTTCAATTATTGCTGATTAAAAAGCTTAATTGAGCTTGTTACTCGATATGGATAGGCGCCTCCGAAATAGATGGTTACAAAGTTTGGGCCATAGTGTCTAAGCCCAGTTTCTATGGGCACTTGAAGTTTTTCCTTCTTTACAAAAAAATTTATAGCCAGTCAGTGAATAGCCTTTAAATTAGGCTTGTTGTTTTCTTCCTACATATTAGTGTTGAATAATGTTGTGGAAAAATAACCCATCTTAATGGTAGTCTACATTGATAACTTTCCTGTTAATGATTGATTTGTATTTTCCATTTTCTTTGTTTGGATTTCATTGGGTCTTATATTTTAATTGAAAATCTGAAAAAATAATATTAAAAACAGAAAGAAAGGCAGAGCTTGGATTAATTTACCAAGAATAAAGGGTAAACACAACATCACTATCTTCATTATCCTATGCAAAACTATTAAACACATTAGCTTAAGTGCTTCATTGCTGTTACTGCTATAAAAAGGACTTTTACTACACTTCCCCATCAATATTCACGGGGGAGACGGCCCGCAAATATCGAAAAACGCAAATAACTTTTAGGGTCCACTCTGACCCACCCCCGCCTCCCTCCTGCCTCCTGGACCTGTATAAAGCTTACCTGGTGGTCTAGCGGGTGAAGCGGGGCAGCAGCGCTCTTCCTACGCTCCTGTCCCATGCGAGGAGGCGAAAAGACAGCAGACTTCCCCTTCCCTCACAAGGATGATGCCTATTGGCTGGCTCAGCGGTGGGTTGCTGTGACAGCGGTAGAGACCCTCCTTGGCATTGGCTGTGCCCACCTAGTGCCGCGGAGCAGCTGAGACCAAGGCAGCCGCTGATTAGCTGGGGTGCCGGCGCTCACAAGCCCGGCTGGGAGCATGAGACTGGCAGGTGGGTTCTGTGGCTGGGTGGGGGGCTTTGTGGGAAGTGAGGCATGAAGCTGTTAGAGTGACGAAGGCCTGGGGCACCATGGCCGGATGTTGGGATGAGTCCTGAAAGAGGTGAGGCTGTTAGAGCGGGGCTTCATGGTCGTGCGCATTTTATGAGGCATTCAGGAGGCAGGGGTGGGTCCGGGTTTAGAAACTCGTGAATAACCGAATTTGCGAATACTAAACCTGTGAATCAGGAGGGAGAAGTGTACTATTGAGTTGAGGGGCATCAAATTAAGACCTTTTAGTTTTTAAGGTATAGCGGCAGCGGTGTAGTGAGGAAAGGAGGCGCCTGGTGTGGTTTCTCCTGGCATTGCCATCTTGTGTGGCCCCGATACTCTTCTCTGCTGCCACCCGTCCACCCCAAGTACCTCTTAGCAGGGGTGTTTGTATCTCTCCTTCTCTCCGCCCATCCATCTCTTGAAATCATTGTCAACAGTGAGCAGAATCTCCTATGTGTTGCTCATGCCAGCCTCAGCACTCCCTCGTACATTACTTACCAGTTCAGTGACCAGGAAATGACAACAGAAGGAGCACCGGGACCAGCACAAGCAGCAGGCAGGAGATCCAATCCAATCCAATCCTTTGGTTTTATATACCGATTCATCCCTCTTAGAGAGCTCGACTCGGTTTACAAATATTATGAATCATAATAAAAATAAGCATGATTAACAGATAAAAGATGCCAACGAAGATTCAAAGAGAGGAGGAGAGGTGCCGTGGCCCCCCACTAAGATTATGTCCTCTCGCTCCACCACTGTATAGTGATCAACACGGGCTAACATTAAGACATCCCATTGTACCATTAACTTGTGCTATTTTACCACAAGTTCCATTTTATGCAATGAGATCTAGTTACTTGTAACTGGGGTTCACAGTAAAATAACATGTTTTCAGGGGAAGTTATCACTGCAGGCTACTGTTAAGATGAGTTATTTTATCACAGGGTCACATTTATTTATTTAAAAAATGTATATACCATCTACAACTAGGCAGTTTATAGAGTACAAACATAAAAACTTAGGAATAAACATCACAAAACAAAGTCTTGAAACCAACTACTCTTAAAATAACCCACTTTGCAACTGAAAACCTTGGACATTTCACAAAAATGCTAGAACAAACAATTGCGTTTTCAATATTTTTTAAAAAAAATCTTAACTGGTCAGAACACTGTCCCACCAATGCGTTCCAAAGCTTAATACCTTCAGTACAAAAAGCAGCAGCTATAGTTTCAGCATATCTACCTCGCAATATGGGCAGAGTGTGGACACGTGTCTGACCTTAAGGCGTTAAGGTCTAGCACGTGCGGTTATTCCACGCGTTAAAGCCCTAACGCGGCTTAGTAAAAGGAACCCACAGTATTTTGTATTAAAATTTTGGGTTGTGGAACGAATTGCCTGAGTTTCCATTATTTCTTATGGGGAAATTTGCTTTGCTCTACGAGTGTTTTGGATTACGAGCATGGTTTCGGAACGAATTATGCTCGCAAACCAAGGTTTTACTGTACTGTGTAGGGCATGTAGTGCTTAGCCTTACGTATCTTACAGATTGCAAGTTGTATTTCTTTTGAATCAACGTGGAGATTCTCTAGAAACAAATAGTTCTGTATGATCAAGGGTCCGGGTTGTAGTCCAGCTCATTTGAGATTTTTCTTCTGGGTTGCGATTAGAGTGAGCTATTAAAAAACTCACGTTGCCCTGGCACCAGATATAAACTGGTTGCTAAAACTTTACTTCAAAAATAAGTTAAAAGAATTTATGGGCTTTAGAATACAAATGTTTCCGGACCTGGCACGAGATACCCAGAAGCGTCGTCGTGAATTCTTGATTTTAAAGCCGGGAGTTATTGCTCTTGGAGCTTCCTTCTTTTTAAGACGCCCTTGCAAATGTGTGGTGTTATATCAAAAGCAAAAATATGTTTTTTTTTTAATCCTGGTCAACTGACAACCTTTTTGTCGGCCGCACCCCTGAAAGCTGGAATAATATGAATGCTCAGTACTAATTTGGTCACTTCCTTCAGTTGATTGTTTCCCTGTTTTCCTTTCTTTATATTTCTATGATTTATTTGCTCGCTCTTTATACTTCTTGGATCTATGATTTGAGGACTTGAGCTGGAGTAAAGTTTCTTTTGTCTTGATTGTAGTTACATTAATTGGAAAATTTTTATGTTCTTCTAGCTCCATCTTTCTGTACATGTGGATACTTGATATGTCTATGAAAATATGATAAATAAAGAATTTTTTTTTTTTAAAAAACCCTCACAATACTGAAATACTGCAGTCGAATTGCAAAATTTCTACCAAACTTCTTGTCTTAATAATAGGCTGAAACTTTTATTCCTTTATTACTTTTTGGAAATCAAAATTCATATGTTTCATTTTCTAACCGAATTCTGGATTTATCTTACCAAGATTTAGGTCATAAAATGGGACTCTGTGCTAAAACAGTACAACTTCTGGTAAAATATCAATGTGGGTTAACTGAAAATGGGTTAACTTCTCCCCTAAATAGTAGTCCACATTGATAACTTCCTTCCTGACTGTAATTATTCTTTTATGCGAAATGTTGTGTAACATAGTAAAGATAACTCCTATATTAAAGCATAACGTAAAATATGTACAAGGCTCTGTGAATTCATGGCACATTTAAGAGTTTTTTTACAACACAAAAACCTTATTTCTTCTCTGTCAATTTCTCGCAGGCTGTTTCCAACTTTGTAATGTTTTTCGATCACATGACATGGAAATTGACCAGTGTCTGCTGGAATCTCTCCCTCTGGGCCAGCGTCAGAGACTGGTGAGGCGTATGCGTTGTGATCAATTAAAGGCCTACTATGAACGGGAAAAGGCGTTTCAGAAGCAGGACAGCTACAGGAAGCATCAGAAACATGGGAAGAATCGCAGTGTTCACTTTCACCTTTCTGATATGATACAGGATGCAGTGATAAATCATAATGACAAAGAAGGTGAGTACTGTGGCATGAATTCTGCGAGACTGGGGTTTCCATGTAATGGAACAATGAGCTGGGCAAAGTGAGGCATAATTGCTATCAGTGTAGCAATATTTCTTTTTATGGAAAAAAAATCTTTACAGTGTTTGCATCTTCTTGCAATAATATATGTTTCACGCATCTTTAATGGGAACTGTGTCGCAGCTCCTTAGAAAACAAGACATGCCAGCTCTTAAATGGAATTATTGGAAAAAAATATTTGTTTATAGATTGAAGTTCAAGGCTGGAACGAGTAAGAATCAAAATAAGGTAGAAAAATGGGCACAAATGAATGAAGCCTTCTATCATTTGTAATGTTTTAAAATTTTGGTTCCTTATCAAATTTATAGCCTGACTTCTCCAGAACAATACTCATGAGTCTAGTTGAGGCATGTTATACTTGACATGGATCCCAAAAGGGCAAGAGAAAAGGATAAGATAACAAAGCCTCTTTTTGGTCCCCAAGCTGAAGTGTTAACTTCAGTATTGTGTTCGTTCAAATGGTTCTAATACCTTGATGCCATTTTTTTTAAGTGAAATGCCAGATTGTCTTTTACAAGAGGCATCCAACAATTTAAGTTTTCCCTTCCTTCCAGGAAAGGGGCTAAAGGAGTCAAGATATTTAGTCAACCTGTGATTTTTAAATTTTCTCAACTTTGAAATGATCTTCCGCTCCTTTTAAAGAGTTCTGGTTCACTTCAATTTTTTCGTAAATCTTTAAAAACACTTTATTTGCTAAACATTTTGAAAATTAATTTTCTTGAAATTTTGTCATTATTTCTTATGGTTTTTCTCTGTTAAGTTAACTATTGTAAACCGAGTCGAGCTTTCTTGGAATGATGAGTCAGTATATAAAGCCAAGCCTTAGAAGCCTTAGAAATGCTGGCCACCGCTGATGGGATCATTTCCTGTTTAATAGACAAGTGTTTATATTGAAGTTGCACTGTAATATATAAATTTCAACTATTATGGGGAGATTTTCCAATGAAGTTATCATCCTATCTAAGTCAAATTTCTATAAAAATATTTGGAATGAGATTGATTGGGACTGAGAACCTTTCCTCCTCAAATGTGTATTGTTTTGAAGTATAAGGTATTTGTCTGAAAGCTGACATTAGTTTTTTGTGGGAATTGTTTTATAAAACTGTTATTTTGCCAGTTTTATATTTATTTTCCTCTGTCAATGACTGTTTTACTAATTCAAAATACACTTGTTTTTAAAGTCTCTTCCTAACTACCTCATTGATTCTGAACTTCTAGACTTCCTAACAGTCAGAGATCCAGTTCTAACTATGAACTCGCTATTCTACTTGATCTTTCTCTAGCTGGTCCTGGAATACATCATAGCCAGTGTATTTTTTAGGAAACATAAAAGGGCATTTGAAAAAAAGTCTAAATAAAACAAAAAACACCAAAAAACCTGTTCATAACATACCCCACTAAAAAAAAGAAAAGGCCAGCTCACATCATCAACCAGGAAGGAACATCTTGTTTTTTTATTCAGGTATGGCTTTGAGATGGATGTTTTTGCATTGAAAACAACCAAAGTTGATAGCTATTTTCCAAAGTGAAACATTCTACTTTTGAATGACAATAAAACATGGACATGGACATCTGTCTAGCTTCATTTTTAAAATATGGCCACACAAACATCCCTGCAGAACAGAGGAGTAGCTTAATGGTTCGTGTAGGGCACAGATCGGCAACCCTTAGCTCACGAGCCACATACAGCTCTTTCACCACGTAGCTACAGCTCTTCTCTTGCTTCAACAGGTTAGCAGCAGCGATTCCTACAGCTGCCTGCCACTAACCCAAAAGCCTCTCCTCTGCTGCATCCCACCCTCTGTCAGAACTTCCTGTTTCT
Source organism: Geotrypetes seraphini (assembly GCF_902459505.1). Classification (NCBI taxonomy): domain Eukaryota; kingdom Metazoa; phylum Chordata; class Amphibia; order Gymnophiona; family Dermophiidae; genus Geotrypetes; species Geotrypetes seraphini. The sequence continues at coordinate 166,182,579 of NC_047089.1, read as the reverse complement.
ACCAGTGCAGGATGTGATGGAGGAGAAACCTCAGGTTAGTGACAGGCAGCTGTAGGAATTGCTGATGACCCGCTGAAGCAAGAAAGAACATAATATTTGTGAGGGGGGATATATTGCAGGTGGGATGAGAGTGGCATTTAGAATCCCCCTATGCCTGGAATAAATTACCTGAGTTTGTCCGTCAAGCCCCTTGTTTAAAAGCAGACTGAAAACCTACCTTTTTGATATAGCTTTCAATCCTTAACCCTACTCTTCTGCCCTCCAACCAGCCAGCTGATTAACCGTTCCCCTTAACTGTATCCTTGACATCTTGTTTGTCTGTCTTGCCTGTTTAGATTGTAAGCTCTGTCGAGCAGGGACTGTTTTCTTACTCTTTGTGACTCTGTGCAGCGCTGCGTGTGTGTGATAGCGCTATAGAAAAAATTAATAGTAGTAGTAGTAAAGGGAGAAATGGACATGATGTAGAGGGGAGGGAGAGATGGTGCATGCAGGTGTCTTAAAATATATAGGTACAGCAAGTATTTTCAAAATAGTTTAACTGGGCAGAAGGGGCTCTGAGCCCTTCAGTAGGGGATATTTAGTGACATTTAATTGGTTATTACCACTGAATATCACATTGACAGCTGCAGCTTTCAGGGCAGTAGAGGGGCAATTCAAGGATGGAGTCGGGGCAGTCCCAGCAGTTACATAGGAACCAGCAATATTCAGTGCCAGTGCCCACATAGCTAACCAAACAAGGAGGACTAAATAAAAAATAGTCCTAACTCTGCCCAGTTAACTACATGTATATAGCACTTACTATTGTCCATATAGGCAGTCCCCGTTTTATGAACATCTGACTTACGTTGGACTCATACTTATGAACGGGGGTCCTATTCTACCTTCGGTATCACAACATGCCCCTCTCTCTCTCTCTCCTGAGTCCCAGCATGCCCCTCTCTCTCCCTCCCTCCCTCCATTCTGTGCCCCAAGTACGTGCCTCCCTCCAGTGGGTGTTTACCTTCTGGCCAGCTCCTTCCTCCTTCCAGCTGCAGTTGTTTCTCTGCACAAAGCCGCAGGCAGAGGCTCCTAAGCACATCCCAGGGCTGAGCCGGAAGCCTTCCCTCTGACGTGGGACAAGCTTTCTCCAGCATCAGAGGGAAGGCTTCCGGCTCAGCCAAGGGATGCACATAGGAGCTGTTGCCCGGGACTTTGTGCAGAGAAACAACTGCTGATAGAAGGAGGAGGGAGACGGCCAGAAAAAGGTAAACATCAGCCGGAGGGAGGCACATACTTGGGGCACAGAATGGAGGGAGGGAGAGAGAGGGGAAGGTTGGAACAAGGGAGGGAGAGGGGTGCATTGGGACTCAGGAGGGAGGGAGCACAAACATCAGACATAGGATGGAAGGAAGCAGGGAGGGGGCATGAACTTGGAATAAAGAATGGAGGGAGGGAGGGGAGCATGAGCTATAGGATAGAAGAATGGAGTGAGTGAGGGAAAGAGATGCTGAGGTGGGGAATAAAAAGGGAGAATTGGGTGTCTGAGTGAGAGAAAAAGAGAGATGGTGCACATGGGGAGATGAAGAAAGAGGAGAATTGTTGGGCATAGGGAGAGAGAGAGAATTATTGGACATGGTGGTGGGAGAGGAGTGAGGTAGAGATGCATGGGGAAGAGAGAGATGAAGGGGACTGATGCTGGATGTGGTGGTAGAGAGGGAACAGTGGGATGGATGGAAAGGGATGCAAGAGGGGCCTCAAGGAGGTGGAGACGGTGGGAAGAATACTAGGATCCAAGTTGCATATAAATTCAACTTAAGAAAGGTTTAAAAAACAGAACCCTTTCATAACCCAGGAACTGCCTGTATTCATATAACTTCCAGGTACCGACATGGCCCAACTTTGAATATTCAAGTCTAATTTAGCCAGCAGCAGTCAGCACTGCCTGATGTTGGTTGAATTGACCAGTTAATGCATATCATATTAGTATTCGGAGCCTGATCCCCTTCCTCAAGCATATACATTTATTTGATAAATATCCTTTGAGGTCTTTATAGAGCAATTCACATAGGGAAGAACTTAAAGGTCTGTTTATACAGCTGCATTAAGTTTTTGCAATTAGTACACGTTATAGCAGCTGCAAAATCTCTATGGAAATTGTAGGAGCACATTCTTGGTTTAAAAGGAGAGTACGCATTAATAATAATGCACATTGCTGCACAATAATACACATTAACCCCCTAATTCTATAAAAAGTGCCAAAAAATGTGCACACAGATTTGGTCACATACCCAAATTACATGCACAATTTAATTGAATAACAAGCTAATTAGTGTCGATAATTGACTTTTTAAAAAGCAATTATTGACATTAATTAGAATCAATTAAGGATTACGCACATAAATTTAGATGTAGGATCTGAGCCTAACCCCCTCTTCTACTAAACCGCGCTAGCGGTTTTAGTGCGGGGAGCCATGCTGAATGGCCCGCGCTGCTCCGGATGCTCATAGAGTTCTTATGAGCATCGGGAGCAGTGCGGGTCATTCAGCGCGGCTCCTGACGCTAAAACCGCTAGCGCGGTTTAGTAGAAGAGGCCCTAAATGTTACACATGAGTTTTTAAAAAACGGGGGGCGCTGAATTGAACTGATCAGGGGCATTCCTTTCAATTATGCACAAAATTACAGAATTCGGGCCTCCATGGTTAAATTTAGGCATGGGCATTTGCATCACATTTTCAATGGTGCAAATGGCCATGCCTAAATTTAGTCACAGTTCCCAGGCATTAGTGCTATTCTATAAATCACACTTAACTATAATCATGGATTATAGAATAGCACCTTTTCCGGCACTGATTTTATGGGCGTCACAAATAGAATTTAGCTCCAATGGTGTGGCCGATAATATGGAAAGGAGTCAACCATAGCTTTGAAGTTAAGTTAATTGTTCTGTGGAAGGTCAGCCTTTTTAAATGTCAGATGCACCCCCTACTACTTTCCTACCCCATACTGGTCTAGCAAATTATCTACTGTTTATTTATCAAGGTGTCAGATTAAATGGCCCCCAAAGCCAGTGTGCAAAGAGGCTGAAGCCCATAATATGGCTAAGCCCAGAGGCTATTCATTCAGAAGGCGGAAATGGAAAGATTAGACCTGAGGTGAATATTGGAAGAAATGGGGTGGGGCTTAGTGGCTTAGATAGGGCTAGATTCACTAACCCCCGATTCTGTCTCCGATCTGGTCCCGATTGCATGCAGGTCGACAAATTCACAAAACGCCTGCATGCAAATGGGGATGATCGTTGACACGCCCCCCACCTATGGCACGGATCATTAGAGAGCGATCCTGGAGCATACGCAGACCCTGACAGTAGTGACAGGAGAAGCAGCCTCCTGTCGCTGCTGTCAGGGCTTCTGTCGGCTTTTCTTTTTTTCATTTTTTTTAATAGGCCGCAAAATATCAGGCCTATTAAAAAAAAAAAAAATGGAAAAACAAGCCTCCTGACCTGCACGGCCCACCACCCGACTGGCACGGCCCAACCCGACACCCCCGTACTTAAAAGTTGGGAGCAGGATGGGTGCTCAGTCCCTCCTTCTCTGTAGGCCTTCCTCCTGCGACTGGCATGGCATGCGCCCCCCCCCCCGACCAGCATAGCCCAACCCTGGCCTGGCATGACACCGCCCGTACTTCCAAGTTGGGAGCAGGATGGGTACTCAGTCTCTCTTGCTCCTCCAGGTCCAGCGAAGCATCTGCCTGGACCTTAGGCCCCGCCCTGGTTCATCGTGTGATGTACCATGGAAAAAAAATGAATAAAAAAGACAGGCAGGCCTGTCAAAAAACCTGCAGACCTGTTGGTAACTCAGTTACTGACAGGTCTGCAGCAGTCGGGTTTGACAATAGTAAAACCCGATTCAAAATAGCCAAGCAATTGTTAGTGAATCAATTGCTTGGCTATTTTGCATGGGGTTTTACTAATTTTCAAGGGAGCACCGGGATCGGATCGCTACACAGGTTAGTGAATCAGGTCGGAGGGAAATCGGGTCGCAAAGGGCTCCTAAAGCAATCGGTATGCTTAGTAAATCTACCCCATAGTCTGTTCTGCTTGATGAAGGGAACAGGTGGTGATCTGTGCAGGCTTGGAAGTCCGCTCTCCTGTCCTGTAGGAAATTGTTGTTCTGTTGGGGTAGGATGGTTTTAGTTTGAGGTACTGATGGATGTACTGATGGATGGGTGACTCCGTGGCGTTCCCTTGCAGCAGTAGTGGTAATTGATGAAATTCCATAGAGTTGACTCAAGATGCATATGTAAGGGGTGGGGTGGGGGACACAAGGGGAGCAGCCACAATCCTAAATAGCCTTCAATCTCGCACTGGTGCTGTTTGATAGAGTAGAGCAAGTTTTGCGAACGCAGGTGATATCACCATTGGCCTCTAATATCAAACTGCGCTAGCAGAGTTTAGTGCAGAGAGCTGCGCTGAATGGCCCACGCTGCTCCTGATGCTCATAGAAACTCTAAGCATAGGGAGCAGTGTGGGCCATTCAGTGCAGCTCACCACGCTACAAACTGCTAGCGCAGTTTGATAGAAGAGGCCCTATGTAAACACCAGCGATGGGTGCATAAAGAATATGGGTTAGATTCACTAAGGACACTGATCGTGTCCCGACAACTTTGCGACCCCGACCTGATTCACTAACCTTACTCCTGATCCGATCCGTACCCGATCCGATCCGCACATGCAAATGAGGGGGAACGGCATGCAAATGTAGGAAGGCAGTAATTCACAAAAAAAAAAAAAATCAGGAACACCGACTGGGCTGGCTGATCCAAAAACAAGCGACGGCTGAGGACCAGTCGCTTGTGCAAAAATCCTGCGCTCTACCCCAACTCTCCTGCTCTTCCCGCCCCACTCTCTGCCCCGACTCGCCTACCGTTCAAATATCTATATAATTTAGGAAAGACTTCCTCTTCTCTTGGGAGCCTTGACAAAAAGCAGAAAAAGGAAGGATTTTTCTTTTATTAGCTTTTTAGAGGGAAAAAAAGTGTTAGCATCCAATCTCAAAATGACTCTAATGCAAAAACCCTGCTCTCTGCCCTGACTCTCCTGCTCTTGCCACCCCGAATCTGTGGGTTTAAAGCGGGGCTGCACTACAGTGTGTTCTGTTAAGTTCCAGAACAAGCCGCAGTGCAGCCCCCCTTTAAACCCGCAGGTTAAAACTAGGGCTCACGAAAAAATAAACCAGGCTCGTGAAAAAAAGTTTCCAGCTCTGTAGTAGCTCTTCCTTGCACGGAGAGCATGCGCAGGCCATCTATAGGTAAAGAAGATGGTCTGAGCATGCGTCAGGATCACTCTCCAGCGATCCATGTGGTCGGTGGGGGCGTGCCTCCGATCGCCCCTATTTGCATGAGGACGCATTGTAAATCAGTTGGCCTGCCACGGATCGCCCATGGATCAGGTAGGATCAGGAAGGTTATGAGTTAGATCTTGTCACACTTGTCAACGCTTTTAGAAAACTCATAAAAACTGCCTTATTTGATGGATATATCACCTAAACAGAATCTTCACCGAACACTTTTGTCTTTTCTTGTCTTCCCAATAAGCCCCCTGTGAAATCTTAATAAAACTGTATCTCGTAATTTCAGGACCTTTCACCTAATATGTCCCCTCTGAAAATTCTTAACAAACTGTATATTGTAATTTACGCTGTATTTTTGTAATTTTCGCTGTATATTGTAATTTTTGCTGTATTTTTTGTAATTCGCGACCTCTCTCAAACAGGTCCTCTCGGAAATTTCTTAGCAAACTGTATATTTTATTTTTTCGCTTTCTTAAAGTTTCTGTACTTTGTATTTCCTCTGACTATCTGCATATTGTTTATTGTAATTCGCTGAATGTCCAGCTTTCTTGACTGTAAACCACCTAGAAGTCGCAAGATTGTGGCGGTATAGAAGAATTAAGTTATTATTATTACTGCAGATATAACTGTTTAATTTCGAACTGGAACTGGCTGGATGATTCATGAGACTAGGATGACACCATCTAGTCTCGCCTAGAAATGAGTTAGAAGGGAGTAAAAATTTTGAGTTGCTGCTGTGCTATGGTTATAATTATAAAGTTGTTTTTCCCCCCCATTGTTTGACCAAGTTAAGTTTCATCATTTATTGTAAATGAAAGTAAGGAGTAGGTGATGATTGGAATAGAGAAGGCGAAGGTGCAAATACCTGTTATAGTCTGTTTTATTGTTGTAAATCAAAATACCGTATTTTCACCCATATACCGCGCACCCGTGTAAAACGCGCACACGGGTATAGCGCGCGGGGAACAGAAATTTATGTAAAAAAATTTTACTATAGCGCGCTCACGCATATATCGCGCATGCTGCCCCGACTCTCCTCTCGCCGCCCCGACTCTCCTTTCCGAAGGACCGCTCACACCCCCACCCGAAGGACTGCTCGCACCCCCACAGCCTCCCCCCTCCCCCTCCCGCATGGAGAAGCTGCCTACCATTGTTTCTGGATGCCAGTGAGCCCAGCTGCTTCCTCTGCCGGTGGTCCCGCCCCTTCTCTGAGCCCTGCGCTACGCTACTTCCTCTTCCGACGGTCCCGCCCTTTCTCTGATGCGGGAGGGGGAGGGGGGGGCTGTGGTGGTGCGAGCAGTCCTTCGGGTGGGGGTGCGAGCGGTCCTTCGGGATGGGGGTGCGAGCGGTCCTTCGGGGTGATGAATCGGACGTCGGGGGGGGGAAACTGTAAAAAAATATTTGTACAATGCGCATGGTTATGCACGGTTTGTAAAATCGTGTATAACTCGCGCGTTATATGCGTGAAAATACGATAATTTTTTTTCTAGTATGGTCTGCAGTTCTCTAAGTTCAAATATGTGCATTCAGTTATGTAAGAATCCAGTTTATAATAAGCAACAATTGAAACTTTCATCTATATATATAAAATCGGAGGTATGTGTGTATGTGCCGCGATCAAGCAAAAACGGCTTGACCGATTTGAACGAAACTTGGTATGCAGATCCCTCACTACCTGGGATGATATGTTCTGGGGGTCTCGCGGCCCACCTGCACACGTGGGCGGAGCTACAAACAGAAAATCAGATTTCACCCATTCATGTCAATGGAAAATATGTAAAAAGCTGCCATTCTCACAGTAATTCAAAAACGGCTTGACCGATTTGAACGAAACTTGGTATGCAGATCCCTCACTACCTGGGGTGATATGTTCTGGGGGTCTCGCGGCCCACAACTCTATGTTGCTTGCTCAAGGGTGGGTTCACCCAAGAATTTATATGTTCTTGCTCCAGGAGGTATAAAATTGTTGTTTATAATCACGTTTTGCGTTAGTTGTATTGTATTCATTTTGTCAAATATTTCACATTATAATTTGAATATTGTACTTTTTATAAAGCTGTAAAAAAATATTTTCATTCACCACTATAAAGTATCTTTATTTGAATCCATTTACAGTGTTATTGCTATAATTAAATACCCGTGCAACGCCGGGCCATCAGCTAGTTGCTTATAACATTTAACATTTCATTCACTATTGAGACTTCAGCAAATCAAAGGATATTTTAAATGGGAATATGCATGAATGTAACTAAACACAATGTAAAACATAACAGCTGACTTACTCAGACAAGCTATTAGTGACTTTCTCATAAGACCTACAGCTGTGAAGATAAAGTACTTGGGTCAAAAAGCTTGATCTTTTTCAATGACAAAGAGCCTATTTCAAAGCAACAGAAAGCGATCACTCTTTTCAACCCAATGCTATTTTGTCAAGCTTATAGGTTCAGCATGACTATTAACCTTATTTAGTGCAGTGTATATGAACCCTGCGACAAAAGACATCTTTTCTAACACTACCAGAATCCAGAAGGCCTTTAAATAAAGAACAACAGGTGTTAGGTGAATAGGGATATCAGAAATCATAATATAAGATGAAGTGTAATTTAAATAATTTGAATTTAACTATAGATAGCATCTGCTGTGGTATAGCACATTTAGGCATCTTTTTTTCTAAGCTGTAGTAAGAAAAGGCCTTATGTGAGTCTTCCCAGGTATTAAGGCCATTTTTACCGCAGTTATAAAAACTCCAATTTTCTTTAAAAATAAAAATTAATGGCCGCACTCTAATGCTGCTGCCATTAGAACAAGACCTTTTTTAAAAAAAATTACTGCAGTAGCGCTTACCGCCACCTGTCTTATAGGAAGGAAAGACTCCTGTGATATCTGTGCATTGAGTCAGCGCGTGGTTATGTCGTTGTGTTAATTGGTTTGCCCACTCTCCACCTCTAACAAACCCCCTTAAAAAAAAAGTTTAGCACGTGATTAGTGCACACACATGACAAAACTAACACAGAAGCCCGGATTATCTAACTGGTGCCGTTGTGAGCAGCTGCCTTAAAACCGGACACCGATCGCGTGTCAGTCATGTGATGGTGCTGGTTATAAAATCTCGCCTCTGGCAAAGGTAGAAACATAGAAACATAGAAAATGACGGCATAAAAGGGCCATAGCCCACCTAGTCTGCCCTTTCCAATTATCCGCCCCCCAGAGTTCACTCCTCTAGAGATCCCACGTGAATATCCCATTTCCTCTTAAAATCCGTCACGCTGCTGGCCTCAATCACCTGCAATGGGAGTTCATTCCAATGATCCACCACTCTCTCGGTGAAGAAGTACTTTCTGGAGTCGCTACGAAATTTCCCTCCCCTGATTTTCAGTGGATGCCCTCTGGTGGTTGAGGGTCCTTTGAGACAGAAGAGATCATCTTCCGACTCGATACGTCCCGTGATGTACTTATACGTTTCAATCATGTCTCCCCGTTCTCTTCTTTCCTCAAGTGAGTAAAGCCGCAACTTTTTTAGTCTTTCTTCATACGTGAGATCCTTGAGCCCCAAGACCAACCTTGTTGCCATTCGTTGAACCGACTCGATCCTCAGTATGTCTTTACGGTAGTGTGGTCTCCAGAACTGAACACAGTACTCCAAGTGAGGCCTCACCATGGATCTGTATAACGGCATCATTAGGTAGGCGCTGGAAACATAGACCAGACTTTTCCAGGTCTACATTTCCAGCGCCTACTTTTGATGTGAATCAGGCGAGCTCCTAACAATACTTCCTGAATTAGCCACGTCCACATTGGCATTAGGCAGCCTAAAGTGCCTATGGAGGTGCAATTCCAGCACCAATTTTATAGATGCCAGTAGGCAGCTTGAAACTCAGTTAAAAGTGTTGTTTAAACAGCATTTTTTACTGAGCTTGGGCACCTATCGACAACCTAAAATAACTGGCGCCGTTTAGAGAATCCAGGTTAGAATGCCTTAGCATATCTCCCATTAGGTCATTTCTATTGTATTAGGCATGCATTAGTGTCTATTGTATTCGTAAAATGTCTCCTTAATAAAGATGCGTGGTGCACTTCATGCGATCAGCAGTTTCACAAGAAACTCACTTTTTTCAAACTATCCTTCCCCTCTTTAAAAGGCATATCCCATGCAGGAAAATTAGGGACATCCCTCTTCTTCAGGATCACCAAACTCTGGAACAGCTTTACTATCCCGCTTAAGAGTCTGACCTCCCTCCAACTCTTCCGAAAACATTTAAAAACATGGCTTTTCTCTAAAATGTAACGACCTCTCCCTCTTCGATATACTAAGTCTCTCTAAACTTCTCTGTACCAAGTTCTTCTACTTTTCTTTGGAGTTCCTTTCTATATCAATTCCTGTAAACTGTACCGAGCTCTACTCTGTGGAGATGATGCGGTATACGAACTTAAGGTTTAGTTTAGTTTAGTTTTTTTTTAATGCTAACATGCATATTAAAACCTTTGTGATAACATAGAATTGGACCCCAGAGGAAGGTTATTTATGACCGAAACACGGACCACATTCATTCTGTGTATCCAATGGGTTTAACACTTGCTGGCATCATTTTTACTTGGGAAGATTCTCATTAAAGTTTTACATCAAGATCATTGTCTCCACAGTTTTTTTTTTAATGTTCTGTGGTTTTTCCTTAATAAAGAAAATAAAAATGCATGGAAATGTAGGTATAGACTATAAATATATCTTTTCAAAATAAAATATTCAAAAACATTAGAGAGCTGAGTATGCTTTTCATTCATTTTTAAAGAGACAGGTTATTTATTTATTGAAATTTATTAACTGCCTTTATGAAAAGGGATTCACCCAAGGTTTGTACAGCAAAAAAAAAATAAAATAAAAAAATAAAATCAGGGACTCTTATCTATCCTGGTGAGCCCACAATCTAGCTATGGTATCTGGGGAACGGAGAGTTAAGTGACTTGCCCAGCATCACAAGAAGCAGCACTGCGATCAAACCCACAATCTCAGGGTGCTGAGTCAGCAGCTTTAACCACTAGGCTGCTACTCTACTCCTAGAGCTAGATTCACCAACCTGCCTGATCGGGCCCGATCCTGGCAGGTCCGATGAATTCTGCAAACAACAATATGCAGATGGGGGCGATCGAAGGAACGCCCCCATCTGCCTGCCCAGATCACTCTATAGCAATCCCAGCGCTTGCGCAGACCATCTGTAGATGGTCTGTGCATACGCTAGACCTCCGGATCGGCAGAGATTTTTTTTTTTTTTTTTCACTTTTGGAGCCCATGGTTTTAATCTGCTTAAGCCCATGGGCTAAAACCACAGGCTAGCACTGCGGGAAAGGGTGGGAGAGTCGGGGCAGGCAGGAGATCCGGGGCAGTGGGAGAGTCGGGGCATTCCACACAAGAGAACTCCACAAGGCAGTTGAATGGGGAACAGCGGGAGAGTCGGGGCAGTGGGAGGCATTCGGGACAGGCAGATCGGGGCAGCGGGAGGTGTTCGGGGCAGGCAAATCGGGGCAGTGGAATTAGTTCAGGGCAGGCATATCAGGGCTGCAGGAGGCATTCGGGGCTGCAGGAGATCGGGGTTGACAGGGCAAAGAGCATGGCTTCAATAGAGCAGGAGAGTCAGAAAGACGTTTTCGACTGGTCCCCAGCAGTCGCTTCATGCGTTGATCAGACAGCACAAAATTTCTTTGGTGAATCGTGTTCCTGTCTACTTTGCATGCATTTCCTCTCATTTGCCTGCACGGATTGGAAGCAGATTGCAGGAGAGGTAAGTGAATCAGGCCGGAAGGAAAGGGGTCGTAAAGGGGTCGCAAACCGATTGGTACACGATTGGTTTGCTTTGTGAATCTTCTGCTAATGTTACTTGCTAACATTAGCTAATGTTACTTGCTAACATTAGTAATGAACATTGTTTGCCAAAAGAGCCATTGCTTAAAAGTGGGCCCATCGCCAAATAACCCATGTTAATGATGTTAGCACACATGAACTATTAGGAAATGTGCCCCACAGATGAGAAGAATTGTTTTTCAAATTCTAGTTAAGAATTTTACTTTTCAGAGCCTCAAATATTAGGCATTGGCTTTCACTGCGTGCTCATTTTTAGCTGGATTAGAAAGAGACATTCCTAAAAGTCTATGGGGGTAATAATAAAAAAAAAAGTCTAAAAAGTGTCCTAAATGGCTACTTGGATGATCAAAAAGCCTGATCGTCCAAGTACCCATAACCAAAGCTGGTTTTTAGACATATCTAAAACCAGCTTAGGCCTTTCCTCTGCCTCTAAACGTACAGAGAGAAAAGAGGCGTGTTTAGAGGAGGGAAAAGGGCGGGCAGTGGGCGGGAGGTGGGCCGACCTACATCTAGGCGTACAAGAGGTATAACCAATACAGTTTAGTCAGCACTTAGACAAAATAAAACCAGGTCTAAGTGCCGGCAACCTAACCATCGCGGCAGGAGAGATGCCTCATCTCCCCTACCGCGATGCCATCACTCCTCTACCCGAACTGCCGCGGGTAGAGGAGTAATGGCATCGCGGTAGGGGAGATGAGGCAACTCTCCTGCTATGATGCATCACTCCCCCCACACACACAACAATGGGGCAAGAGGGAGCTCAAGCCCTCTTGCCCCAGCCAACCGCGGCACCCCCGACATATCGGGGCAAGAGGGAGCCCAAGCCCTGTTGCCCCCCCGGACTCCCCGACTCCATCGGGGCAAGAGGGAGCCCAAGCCCTCTTGCCCTGCCGATCCTGCCCCCTCCCCCGACTCGTTCGGGCCAGGAGGGAGCCCAAGCCCTCCTGGCCCAGCCGATCCTCTACCCCACCCCCACTACATTACGGGCAGGAGGGATCCCAGGCCCTTCTGCCCTCGACGAACCCCCCTCCCCACAACGTCTACCCCCCCAAGAACCCCCGATCGGCCCCCCTCCCAGGCGACCCGCGACCCCCCGGCCGACCCCACCCCCCTTCCCCGTACCTTTAGGTAAGTTGGCCGGACAGATGGGTGCCAAACCCGTCCATCCGGCAGGCAGTCCTCCGACAAATGGGGCCGGATTGGCCCAGCCTAACCAAAGCCCCACCTACTGATGGGGCCTAAGACGCCTGGGCCAATCAGAATAGGAAGGGGAGAGTGGAAGGGGAGGGGGATCTCTAGAGCACTTACATTTTCCCCCTTTAAGATGGCCCCGAGATCATTGTATCACGTTTATGGCCCGATGATCCTGTGCAAGAAACATAACACCAACTCAAAGATGACATTATTTTTCCATATAAGCTGCATTATTCAATTTGCATAATAATAATGTTCTTTGCATTCATTTGTGTGTAGTACATGTCATAATTATGCAGCCAGTGATGTCTTAAACTAATATGAGTTATGATAAACACATGATTTTGCTGTTTATCATGCATTAAGAGGCAATTATGTAATATTCCCTTAAAGCACATGAGTAAAACTATCTAAAATCTTTTAAATATTAGCAATAGCTTAACATTTCAATTATGTTTATTTCCTTTCCTTTAATTTGTTTGTTTTTGCTTTGCATTACAAAGGAATCTTTCATGCCTGCAAATAGGCAAATAGATCAAAAAGCTGTGTTTCTGGAGGGGATAGTGGAGTTTGTAAAAAAAAATTATACATTAAGAGAACAAATTGGTTTGTTTCTTTGGCACTGCTTATAATACATAGAGGACCATTTTCGATAGTGTGTCTAAATCCATTTTGAATATCCTGAGAAGTGTATCTAAATTCCAGATGCCGAAAACATCCATTTTCAAAACCTCAAGATGACCATCTTTCTTTTTTTTCTTTCTTTCAAAAATGGCCTATTTAGATATCTTGGCTGACAAGACGTCCAGCTTTAGGATACCAATTTTTTTTGTTTTTTACCATTTTCAAACACAAAAGCATCCAAGTTTAGTGCAATTATGTTCTGTTAGTACAGTGAATGTTGTCCTAAATCTATACTATGCCATGTAATATCTTCTACGAATGCCACAAATTCTTCTAAGCTATGTCTGCCAAAAATGGCTTTCAATAATTTTGTCCTTCTATACTGTAAACGTACCTTTGTAACCCGTTCTGGCCTCCTTTGGGAGGATGGGCTAAATAAATGAATGAATGAATGAATAAATAAATAAATAAATTTCTAAATGCCCATACCCAAGCCATTTGGACATAAGAGGGTACCACCATTTATACTATACTGGTCAAACAGACATGCTAGCAGAACAGTGGGGCACCTTAGAGGGCAATGCTATGAACTTCACATATAGGGTACCAGGTGTGCATATCAACATAACCCCCATATAATGTATGGTAAGCGTCCAAAACTCCCCCAAAACCTACTTTACCTAACTGTCTGCCACCCCAATTGACCTTATGACTCCTGGTAACACCTGTATGGCAGTATAGTAGGGTTTTGGTACACTCATAGTTTCCTTCATAAATGTAGTGGTTGGAGTGGGATATGGGCCTGGGTCTTCCTCTATGGTTTATTACACTGCCCAACAAAAAAACCCCAAAAATTAAATGGTTATCTATTAATTAAATATACATACACAAAACCATTAAAGTTTTGTGTAATGGTTTTGTGTATGTATATTTTATTACACTGCCCACCTGGTTACTCTAGACACCTGCTTGCTGCTGTGCTAGGCTTTCCCATACCAGATGCTGTTCTAGATAGGTTTGAACTGTTTGAACTGTTTTATTTAGACATTGGGGGGATGGGAAGGGATCAATGACCACTGGGAGAGTGTGGGGTGGTCATGTCTTAATCTCTCCAGTGGTCATCTAGTAAGTTTGGGTACTTTTGTGGCACTTAGGCATGTCTAAAATAGGTCTAGCTCTGGATGTCTAAGTTGCATCCAAAAATGTCTAGGGAAAATTTTGATTATTACCACAAGATATCCAAATGCTTAGTCCACCCAACACCTGCCCATAACATGCCTCAAGCATGCCTCCTTGAACTTTGGACGCTCAACGGAAATAAGTCTAGAAAGTCGGTATTGGAAATCAGCACTTGGATGTTTTGGCAATTAAACCCCATACACTCATTCTGCACCAGGACTAGCTTGCCACACGCACAAAATCTATTCCTTATACCTTGTTTAACTGTATTTACTTGCCTTGAGTTTAGTCTCCCATCTGTTTATCCCAACACATTCTGTACCACCCATCTTGTCCCTATCAAATATCTGCGTTTGACCCCTTGGCTATAAGATAAGTTGTATTATAAATGAGACTTATTGCATATTTGGATGTAAAACTGTTCTTTTACATCAGCTGGCTTTCATTTCTTGTAGAATCTTGTTTCTGATCCCAGCTAGTTAAATGCTCCTGAACCAGCCTTGTTTGGCGAAACATGTATGGCACTGTTGCTGGGGAACATATTAAATAAATCTGATATTGTCTCCAGATTGCCTGCCAAATATTTTGTTCCACTTGGATTCTTTAGTGAATCGTTGACTTGTTGCTCTCTTACATAAGTTGTACAAGAAAAGCATTAATGCCATATCTATGTTATTTAAAAGTTCTGATTTGTACTTATTAGATGCTGCATACGTAAAATGTTTCCCTTTTAGTATGTGTTATGTCTCTCATTTGAATTTCAATGCTGTTAAGTATATTTTTGAAACTATTTCATGGTAGTCCTATTATTAAGTTTCAGTTTATTGATTTTAACTTTACCTCATTCATTGTAATTATGTTTATATTTGGTCTTTTTACTAATGTTATGCTGTTAAGCAAATTGCAAGTCTTATATTGAATTTTTACCTGTTGTACACCACCTTGGGTGACTCTCTTCATAAGTGTAGCTAATAAATTCCAAGAAATAAATGAATACATAGTACATGAATTTAAGCTTCAAGAGATGCTATTGTAGAGCAGTTGCAAAAAAAAAAAAAAACCAAACACTTGATATTTTTGGATTTAGCTCACACTTTGGGCTCCTTGTACAAAGGTGCGTTAGGGCCTTAACACGTGGAATAGCGCACGCTAGCCATAACTGCAGTAGTTTTTTTGGCTAGCGTGCACTATAGTGCGTGCTAATCTGGTGCATGCGCTAAAAACGCTAGCGCACCTTTGGGCTCCTTTAACGAAGCCGCGTTAGCGGTTTAAAGCACGTAATACCGCGTGCTAAACTGCCGGCCACGGTAGCCGCTACCGCCTCCTCTTGAGCAGGTGGTAGTTTTTTGGCTAGTGCGGGGGTTAATGCGTGATAAAAAGTCACACGCGCTAAAGCCGCTAACGCAGCTTCGTAAAAGGAGCCCTTTGTAAAAGGAGCCTCTTGTTCAGTTGTAGCTCAAGGGCCAGAGAGCTTACAATCTAACTGGTCAATATTCAGCTGGCAATGGAGTTTAAGTCTGTCGCCTGCTAAATTAGCTCAAGATATTCAATTCCATGCCATGTCAGGTCACTGGCATTGAGAATCTGCAAAAGACCAGACTTATGCAGATCCCGGGAGAACATTTGTGAGGGTCTCGGCTGTATATTGACCGGGATCCACATAAGTATATCTGAACACATCCAACTCTTCCACCTCCCAATTTTGGTTCCCCTCCAAAACCTTTGACCTTCCATTCCATCTCTCTCCTCCCTCTCTGAAAAAAACACCAGGTCACTCAACAGTGATCTCCATTCCTCCCCACTAATGTAGGGTCCTCCTCCTCCCTGGATGTATACTTTTTTTAATGCTTGCCCACTTGCTTCTGCTCAACACAGCTCCCACTCAGAATGGCCGCTGCAGCCTTTAACAGTGAAGACAACATGTAATTATATATGTTGGCTGTGTCTAAGCATTCCTGGGAGTGTAGGTGAAATAGTCAGTGGGAAAATTGTTTCATAGGTCTATTCCTATGATAAAATGGGGAATAAAATGGGTATATTTTTGACCTGCCCAAACCATGCTAAGGCATTTACCCTTCTACCGTATTTTCACGCATATAACGCGTGCGTTATACACGATTTTTACAAACCGAGTATAACCATGTGCGTTATATTCGTGAGCGCGTTATCCCCCTTTTTTTTTTTACATAGTTCCCCCCCCCCGACGTCCGATTCATCCCGCAGGACCGCTCGCACCCCCACCCCGAAGGACCGCTCGCGCTCGCACATGCACCCGCACCCCCACCCCAAAGGACCGCTCGCACCCCCACAGCCTCCCCCCCCATCATGTAGAAGCTGCCTACCGTCATCCTGCTGCTTCCTCTGCCGGCGGTCCTGCCCCTTCTCTTAGCCCTGCATCTACGCTGCTTCTTCTTCCGGCGGTCCCGCCCAAAGGGTGGGACCGCCGGAAGAGGAAGCAGAGTAGACGCAGGGCTAAGAGAAGGGGCAGGACCGCCGGCAGAGGAAGCAGCAGGACGATGGTAGGCAGCTTCTACATGATGGGGGGGGAGGCTGTGGGGGTGCGAGCGGTCCTTTGGGGTGGGGGTGCGGGTGCATGTGCGAGCGCGAGCGGTCCTTCGGGGTGGGGGTGCGAGCGGTCCTGCGGGGGGGTGAATCAGACGTCGGAGGGGGCATCAGGCTTTCAGGGTGGGGACAGAACTTCAAGGGGGGACAGGACTTCATGGGGGAGATGAGAGTCGGGGCGGGCTAAAGGAGAGTCGGGCTGGCCAGAAGAGAATCGGGGCGGGCTAAAGGAGAGTCGGGCTGGCCAGAGGAGAGTCGGGGCGGGCGAATGGAGAGTCAGGCTGGCCAGAGGAGAGTTGGGGCGGGCTAAAGGAGAGTCGGGCTGGACAGAGGAGAGTCGGGGCGGGCGAAAGGAGAGTCGGGCAGCGACGGGAGAGTCGGGGTGGCATGCGCGGTATAGGGGTGTGTGCAGTATATAAAAATGTATTTACATAAATTACAGTTTCCCGCGCGCTATACCCGTGTGCGCGTTTTACACGGGTGTGCGGTATATGGGTGAAAATACGGTAATTAGTATCTGACTCATCCACATCTGTAGACAGAATCTTTCTGAAATTGCTATTTACCTGTATAGTCTATCTATATGTGTAAATGTGACTATTTATCAATATAGATGATTTTAAAATGTGATACACACAGACATCCGGATTCTATATATGGCACCCAAAACTGGATGCTGATATTTGGTCATGATCCAAGATGTGCTTCCAACTAAACTGACTAATGAGCCAATTAGTACCAGTAATTGACCCCAATTTGAATTTGCGCACACATTTTGTGTGCCCAGCTCAAATAGTACACAACCCAAAAGGGGGTGCGGCCATGGGAGGTGCATGGGCGGGTCGGAACATTCCAAAATGTGTGCAGGGTGTTGTGGAATACTGGGGATGTGCACCCAAACTGGGCACCAGGAATTACAACTGGCTTCAGCAGGTGTAAGTCCTGGTACTCAAATGTGGGTAGGAAATCAACGCACTATACTAGGCACTCATTTGACTGGCCATTATAGTATAGCACTGAGCACCAATTTTTTGGCACTGGTTTTTCAGAGCCATTTACTTTTGGCAACACAGCGGCAGTGAAACATACAAGAAAAACATAAAAGTTTGAATGAATTCCTGCAATTTGAGAACTCAGTGAAGAAAAACAAAGAAGATTTGAGATGTCCAAATTTCTTCTTTATGGTGCTAGAAAGGATAAAATGAGAAAATTCCCATTTGAACTGCTGTTCCCCGATTCAGTGATATACAGTATAGCTATATACAAGTTAGTGAGATGCATGAACCTTTACAGGTGCATTAGTGACCAATACCTATTTATCTGCATGGATTTATAAACACAGAAATGCATGATGATATAAATAACTTTTATGGTCTCCTGAAAAAAAACATGAAAGAAGAAAAAAATAATATTATTAAAATAAGTATTTATGGGAGGAGGGTGGGAAGATATTTTAATCTAAATAGGATAAGGTTATTGGGATAGTCTATGGGCTCCTTTTACGAAGCTGTGTTAGCGGCTTTATCGCATGTACATTTTTAGCGCACGCTAGCAGAAAAACTACCGCCTGCTCAAGAGGAGGCGGTAGCGGCTAGTACGGCCGGCAAATTAGTACGCGCTATTACGTGTGTTAAACCGCTAATGTGGCTTTGTAAAAGGAGCCCTACGTTTCTATGTTTTATTGAATAATCATTGGGCGGGGTAGGGGTAGGTGGGAGAAAATGGTTGGTTATGCATATTTGTAAGTTGAATGTGCTTTTATTAACTTATTAGTGTTTAAGCCCGTTATATTAACGGGTGCTAGAATATATGTCTGTCTGTCTTTCTTTCTTTCTTTGTCTCTCCCTGCCCCTGTCTCTCTTCCTTTCTTTCTTTCTGGTTCTCTCTCTGGCACCCTGTCTGTCTTTCTGTCTCTCTCCCTGCCTCCTGCCTTTCTGTGTGTCTATCTTTCGTTCTAATGCGCTACCTGCCTGCCTGTCTTTCTGTCTCTCCATGGCCCCCTTCTGTTTCCCCTCCCCCAAGCAAACCAAGATTGCTCCCAGGCCCCCTTTCCCTCTCTGTCCCCTCCACTTCCCTGTGCAGCAGCAGCATTTCCCTCCCACCCTTCCCTGTGCAGCAGCAGCATTTCCCGGCCTTCCCTGTGCAGAAGTAGCATTTCCCCCCACACACACACACACACTTCCCTGTGCAGCAGCAGCATTTCCAGGCCTTCCCTGTGCAGCAGCAGCAGCATTTCCCCTCCACATACACACACTTCCCTGTGCAGCAGCATTTTCTCTCCACACACACACTTCCCTGTGCAGCAACAGCATTTCCCACCCTTCCCTGTGCAGAAACAGCATTTCCCCCCCCACACACACACACTTCCCTGTGCAGAAGCAGCATTTTCCCCACACACACACACACTTCCCTGTGCAGCACCAGCATTTCCCACCCTTCCCTGTGCAGAAGCATCATTTCCCCCCACACACACACACTTCCCTGTGCAGCAGCAGCATTTCCCACCCTTCCCTTTGCAGAAGCAGCATTTCCCCCACACACACACACTTCCCTGTGCAGCAGCAGCATTTCCCGGCCTTCCCTGTGCAGAAGCAGCATTTCCCCCCCACACACACACTTCCCTGTGCAGCAGCATTTCCCCCCCCACACACACACACACTTCCCTGTGCAGCAGCTGCATTTCCCCCCCCACACACACACTTCCCTGTGCAGCAGCATTTCCTCTCCACACACACACTTCCCTGTGCAGCACCAGCATTTCCCACCCTTCCCTGTGCAGAAGCAGCATTTCCCCCCCCACACACACACTTCCCTGTGCAGAAGCAGCATTTCCCCCCCCCACACACACACACTTCCCTGTGCAGCACCAGCATTTCCCACCCTTCCCTTTGCAGAAGCAGCATTTCAAGTTTCAAGTTTGTTTATTATTTGATTAATCGCTTATCATAATTACTAAGCGATTTACATTAACAAAAAATGCAGAATAAAATAATTAACAATTATATAAAAATCATTTTAAAAAATAGACAGATTTGATTTGAACAGGACACATTGGGAAAACGGGGGAAGAAATACAATTTAAATAGGAAAGGAGGGGTCTATAAGGGTAAAACATAAAGGACAGGGGAAACAATATTATTGATTAGAGATCAATTATTTCCCCCCCACACACACAATTATTTCCCCCCCCACACACACTTCCCTGTGCAGCAGCAGCATTTCCCGGCCTTCCCTGTGCAGAAGCAGCATTCCCCCCCCCACACACACACACACTTCCCTGTGCAGCAGCATTTCTCCCCCCCCACACACACACACACTTCCCTGTGCAGCAGCTGCATTCCCCCCACACACACACACACTTCCCTGTGCAGCAGCATTTCCCGGCCTTTCCTGTGCAGCAGCAGCATTTTCCAGCCTTTCCTGTGCAGCAGCAGCATTTTCCAGCCTTCCCTTTGCAGAAGCAGCATTTCCCCCCCACACACACACACTTCCCTGTGCAGCAGCAGCATTTCCCAGCCTTCCCTGTGCAGAAGCAGCATTTCCCCCCCCCCACACACACACACTTCCCTGTGCAGCAGCATTTCTCCCCCCCCACACACACTTCCCTGTGCAGCAGCATTTCCCGGCCTTTCCTGTGCAGCAGCAGCATTTCCCAGCCTTCCCTGTGCAGCAGCAGCATTTCCTGCAGCCCCCTTCCCAGCTGCCGCATTTAAATTCACAGGAAAGCGCTGCGCTGCGCTACCGCTGTCTTTGGCATCTTCTATCCACTGCGGCCAACCCTAGCGTAAACAGGAAGTAATCAGAGAGGGCGGGCCACAGTGGACAGAAGACGGCGAGGCCAGCGGTAGCGCTTCTCTCTGAATTTAAACACGGGTGAGCTGGCAAGAAAGAGGAGGCTTAAAAGTAGCTGGTTTTGGCGGTGAGTGAGGGCAGGAGGGGGGAGTCGCCGGCTGTGCTGTGTGTCTCCGTGTTCGAATTCGAAAATGGAATTGAGCACGGAGGGACACAGCACTTGTCAGGTACCCACAGCCTCTTAAGTGCACATGCACGCTTAAGAGGATTATTATTATAGATTATATGATATATTTGTGTATTGCACTTTTGAAGTTTAGAAAATCAATAAAGAATTAAAAATAATAATAAGTATTTATGAAGAATTGCACACGAAGGTGAGTTGTTGTGTGTGTGTGTATATATATATATATATATATATACACATATACATATACACATATACATACACATATACTTATATATATATATGCCTATGACTTAAACAGGAGCTTAGTGATGTGTCACTTTTGATACCCAATTCCCACAATGCATGCACATCTGTACACTAACTTTGGAGTAAATGTAAATGCATAGTTGGTTATTTCTGTGTTATTAGGGCTGGATCTGGAAGCTTATTTTTAAAAATAATATGGACATCTCTTCTATAATATGAAATGTCTCAGTAATGTTGGGTTTTAACATTGACAGCAGTTTTTATTTTGTGAGTGTGTTTGTATTATTATTATTATTATGTATTTTTATAATCCACCTTGGAGAAAGATAGACGAGAAATAATAAATTGAAATTGAATTGAACTGACACCCCTGTTTCCTTTATAAAATAGGCTTCAAACAGATGCCTTTTTGGACTTCTCATATAGATATTCTCTTATAAAATCAGATCTATTGAGGGCAATTTACTAATCCATTTCATGGGGAAATTTCAGTTTGTCCACATAAATTTCTATTTGATAATCGCTCTCCTTTGATGCAGCTATTAGCATGTGTAGTTGATGGTGGTGATGCCTGGAATGTGCACCCAAGGGATGTGGTAGAGAGGAAAACGGTGACAGAGTTCAAACAAGCTGGGATGAACACAGAGGATCTCTAATCAGAAAATATTGGTATATATTGAAGGAACTAAGGCCAGTACTGGGCAGACTTGCATGAACTGATTCCCATATATAGACATTCAGTTGAGAACAAACTGGGGAGGGCGTCAATGGCTGGGATGGTTTAGATGGGCTGGAGTGAGCTTTGACAGAGACTCCAGTAGATAGAACCTAAGCACACTACCAGGCAGAGCTCTGGGTTTATGGCCCAGAAATTTCTAAGAAAAAGGACCATTTAAATTAAATGATTAATTTCTAGAGTGTGTACAGTTAGGCAGACTATCTTTATCTGCCTTCATTTACTATGCTACTATGTTAGTGTTCCTTAGGGTTCTGTTTATGAAAAGGTGCAAAAGCAGTATGTTTTCTAATGCCGTTAGCTTGCAATATTAGCAATAGGTCATATTGACTAAAATTGAATCTGTGCTAAGTTAATGCATGTTAATAATGGTAGCATATGTTGACACCATAGTATACTTTACCCCCACCCCCCTTTTTACAAAACCATAGCATGGTTTTTAGCACCAGCCATGATGATAACAGCTCCGATATTCATAGGAATTCTATAAGTGTCAGAGCTGTCACTGCCGCAGCCGGCGCTAAAAACCATGCTATGGTTTTGTATAAGGGGGGGGTTAGTAAATAGGGGGGGCCAATGTTTATTTTGGTCGCATTCAGAGAAAGAGTTTCAGGGGTGTTTATACAAAGAGAAAAAAATAATGACCATAAATTTTACAGTCCAAAATCCTCACCCTTTCTTTGCTATTAAAAATTGCTTCACAAAAGAGGCAGTTGTAAATGCCTGTGGGCATTCTGACCTCAATGTAAATTTCAGAATAAAAGTAGGCACTGAAAAGTTAGTGCACAGTTAGTATGTTTAATAGCTTCATTAAATTTGATAAACCACCCTTCATACAATATCAGAGTGGGTACAATATATAATATACTAGTTTTTTAGCCTATTACATTAACGGGTGCTAGAATAGATGTGTAGACTTAGGCATTTCTTTCTTTCTGTCTGTCTTTCTTTCTGTCTCTCTCTCCCTTGCCCCCTGTTTGTCTGTATGTCGGTCTTTCTTTCTGTCTATCTCCCTGCCCCGTATGTCTGTCTGTTTTTCATTCTGTCTGTCTCTCTCCCCCTGTCTTTCTTTCTGTCTCTCTCCCTGGCTCTCTGTCTGTCTGTATTTCTTTCTTTCTGTCTCTCTCCCTGCCCCGTATGTCTGTCTGTTTTTAATTTTTTCTATCTCCCCCCCTGTCTCTCTTTCTTTCTGTCTCTCTCCATGCCTCCTGCCTGTCTATCTCTCTCCCTGGCCCCCTGTCTTTCTTTCTGTCTCTCCCCCCTGTCCAGAAGCACCCCTTCCCTACTCCCTATCCAGCAGTAGCCCTTCTCACTTCCTTTTACCTCCCCACCTGTCCAGCAGCAACCTTCCCTGCTCCCCCTGTCCAGAAGTAGATCTTCTCCCTTTTACCTCCCCCCTGACCAGCAGCACCCCTTCTCTGCTCCCCTCTGTCCAGCAGTAGCCCTTCTCCCTTTCTTTTACCTCCCCCCTGTCCAGCAGCACCCCTTCCCTGCTCCCCCTGTCCAGCAGTAGCCCGTCTCCCTTACTTTTACCTCCACCCGTCCAGTAGTACCTCCTTCTCTACTCCCTGTCCAGCATCCGCTAGGCCTGGCAGCCTCGGGACTTTTGCTAGGCTGGCCTGCCTCGCATTATCGAAGTGGGCCGGCCTAGCAAATGCCCCATGGCTGCTTGATGAAACCGCGGCTGCTGCCACTGCTGGTCCAGGGGTGAGAAGTCAACCTGCATCAGAGATCGTGGCATAAAATCAGCTGAGGCAGGCACTGTGCCTACACGGCACGGAAGCACGAATCATGGAGCATGGCGCACGGAGATTGAAGTGCGCATGCATGCTAAGGGTTTTAATATAGTGGATATGAGTAAACATGGGAAAGGATAATAACTTTAGTGCTGCTTTTTTTCTTTGGGACCACAGAATATGAGCCTGAATTTTTGTAGTTTTACATAAGACCTAAAAAAAAATAGCTGGTAGAGAAGCTGTTTCATGCATCCATTATTGGTGCATTAATTAAATTCAGACACAGAATTAGCACTTCAATGAATCCTGAGGTTAATTTAAATTTCATTATTAATTTGGTGATAAGATCCTAGATTTCATTAGTTTGATATAGGAAATTAAATGTAGCATTTCTTCTTTAAAAATATCTGGTGGAATGTGCTCTGGCACCAAACCATGTTGATGGATAACATGTAGGAGGTCATTTTTCCTAACTTAATTCTAAGGATAAAGTTAAGGATTGTTCTCATGTAACAGTCTCAGATTGTCGTGTTTAGCATGCATAAGTTTTTACCTATGCAGGGACCCTTAAAAAAATGCTTTAGGAAATGGGGTTAGTGCATTTTAAATCAGAGCATTCTCTGCACACTAAGCCCATTTCTAATGTGGCAAGCATTAAATGAATTTTTCTATTAATTTTTTTCAAGTTAGGCAATAATGTTCACAGGTTGCTGAATCCCATGGGGCATCAAGAACCAGTAAAGGGTGAGCCTTTATCTTACCTTGATGAATCTCCCCCTTAACACAGCTAATTGGGCACTAATAATAAATTATCAGCACTAATTGGCATTAATTAAAATTTGTGTGCACAATTTTAGGCACTGGGATATGCCATGGGAGGGGCATAGGTAGATCAGGGCATTCCTGAAATATAATTACAGTTTTACAGAATAAGGGAGATTTTATGTGCAATTTAGGTGCAAAAATTTGCACCAGGTTCTACTTGGTGTATATCCTTATGCTTAAAATTAGACATGGACTGGTGCCAAATGCTATTTTTTAAGCAGCACCTAACCTTGAGTGCCATTTATTGAAAAACATTTAAGTACAAAATTTTTATCACTGCTGATTTTTCAGTGCCATATAAAGAATTTTGGGCCTAGTGCTTGGCAGCACCTCAAGTGCTAAATATCACAGCCAACCATGCCTTTCCACTGCTTCTGTCATCCCACATTAAGCATCTAGTACAGGATTTTTACCTCATTGACTGGTTGTAACACGCAGTAGCTGTTAATGCAAGTCCATGCCAATATCTACACATGGGAAAACCTGCGTTAGCTGCAGCTAAGTAAACAGGTCTGTAACAGCATTTAAATTCCTCATCCAAAGCTTTTAATAAAGTTCCTCACGAGAGGCTCCTGAGAAAATTAAAGTGTCACGGGATAGGTGGCAAAGTTCAGTTGTGGATTAGGAATTGGTTATCGGATAGAAAACAGAGGATAGAGTTAAATGGTCATTTTTCTCAGTGGAGGAGAGTAAACAGTGGAGTGCCACGTGAAGATGACACTAAACTGTTCAAAGTTGTTAAAATGCTTGCGGATGGTGAAAAATTGCAGGCGGACCTTAGGAAATTGGAAGACTGGGCGTCCAAATGGCAGATGAAATTTAATGTGAACAAATGCAAAGTGATGCACATTGGGAAGAATAAGCTACATCACAGTTACCGGATGCTAGGGTCCAGCTTGTGGATTAGAACCAAAGAAAAGGATTTGGGTATCATCATAGACAATACGATGAAACCTTCTGCCCAATGTGCGGTGGTGGTCAAAAAAGCAAACAGGATGCTAGGAATTATTAAAAAAGGGATGGTTACAAGACTAAGAATGTTATAATGCCCCTGTATTTCTCTATGGTGCGACCTCATCTGGAGTATTGTGCTCAATTCTGGTCTCCTTATCTCAAGAAAGATATAGTGGTACTAGAAAAAGTTCAAAGAAGAGCAACCAAGTGGTAAAGGAGATGGAACTCTTCTCGTATGAGGAAAGACTAAAACGGTTAGGACTCTTCAGCTTGGAAAAGAGACAGCTGAGGAGAGATATGATTGAAGTCTAAAAATCCTGAGTGGAGTAGAACGGGTACAAGTGGATTGATTTTTCACTCCGTCAAAAATTACAAAGACTAGGGGACACTCGATGAAGTTACAGGGAAATACTTTTAAAACCAATAGGAAGAATTTTTTTTTTTCACTCAGAGAATAGTTAAGCTCTGGAACGCGTTGCCAGAGGATGTAGTAAGAGCAGATAGCATAGCTGGTTTTAAGGAAGGTTTGGACAAGTTCCTGGAGGAAAAGTCCATAGTCTGTTATTGAGAAAGACATGGGAGAAGTCACTGCTTGCCTTGTATCGGTAGCATGGAATATTGCTACTCCTTGGATTTTGGGCAGGTTCTGGTGACCTGGATTGGCCACCGTGAGAACGGGCTTGATGGACCATTGGGCTGACCCAGTAAGGCTATTCTTATGTTCTTAAGCCTTGACCAAAGCAAACAATTTTGTAAATGCTGCTATTGCATCAGACCAGGTGCAAATGTTGATGGGGAAATTGTTTCATAGGTATCTTCCTATGGTAAAATGTGAAATAAAATGGGTATAATTTTTTGACCTGCCCAAATCATGCTTTTGATATTCACTCTTCTAATTATAGTTGTATCTGAGCTATCCACATTTTATTTATTTGTTCAGTTTTCTATACCGTTCTGTCCAGGGAGTTCAGAACGGTTTACATGAATTTATTCAGGTACTCAAGCATTTTTCCTTGTTTGTCCTGGTAGGCTCACAATCTATCTTATGTACCTGGGGCAATGGAGGGATTAAGTGATTTGGCCAGGGTCACAAGGAGCAGCGTGGGTTTGAACCTACAACCTCAGGGTGTTGAGGTTGTAGCTTTAACCACTGTGCCACAGGCCCCCCCTGTAGACAGTAGCTTTCTGAAATTGCTATTTACATGTGCAGCCTATCTATATGTGTAAATGTGGCTATTTATAAATATAGATGATTTTAAAATGTGATATACCCATCCCTATTCCAACTGTTATTCATGTTATAAATATTAGTCATATACCAGGACTATTGAAACTCTTACATTGTGGCCCTTTTACTTAAGTATGTTATGCTGTTAATGTAAAGTATAGGTAAACTGAGAATTAATAGCAATTTTTCCTAAGGGGCATAGGTAGACGGGGCATGGGTAGAGAATGGATGTAGAAAGGTTTCAGCAGTTAACATGCTGTACTTATTGTGTGCTAATGAACAGTTAATGCAGGACCACTTACTGTGTCATCAATAAGAGATACTAAGGACCAGATTCTGAAAAAAGTTGCCAAAAGTTAGGCACCGGCAAGGGCCTAGATCATGCCTACTAGCACCTAATTTAAGTTTTTAATTGGTTTTAAGTGGCACGATAATTGGTTGCACCATTAAAAACCAATCTAAAAAAATTAGGAACCGCTAGGTGGCCTCCGGGACCGGGACCGGCGCCTGGGTCCGTGGCTTTATGACACTGAAGCTTGGAAGTGTGTCACTAAGCGCCGCTGGCCACAATTCTGCAAGGATCCTAGGTGCCAGAAATGTAGGCCGTGATTCTGTAAGTGGCACCTGTCTGTGATTAATACTCTTTTCGAACAACTACTTTTAGAAAAGTGAGTGAAACAATTCTAAAAGTCCAAATCAATTATGCTTCACTTTTAGCAGACTCCCTCTTCTATCTTCTCAGTTCAACAAACATTTATTTCTACAGAGATTTCCTAAAAACGTTTCATGAAAACTCATAAATAAGACCTCGGTGGCTATACTCAAACTTATTATTTCATTTTAGTTCAAGTGCACTATAGCAAGCCTCCTCATCGGTCTATTAAAAAATCTTAACCATTATTATTTAATAGCCAAACACTTATCTTAGTTATCAAGCTGTTCAGGGCTCCGACATGAATTCACTTTTTGCAAATCAGCTGTCTTAAAGAAAGTTGCTCAAGAACTACAGAGTCTGGCTGATAACACTGAAGTAAGAGTTAACTGAATAGGAGACTCTTACAATTGCTAATATAACTCAGAGGAGTCCTTACTTTCAGTACAAAACCTGAGAAAATCCATGGTATAGACTGTACAGTAAAGCTGTAGGTACATAGTAAGATTTAGTCAGCACAAGGACAGAAGCTTCAGTTCTGTCAGTGGAGGGTGTCATTTTTTCTCCCTACTTGAGGACTGGTTTTCTATATCCCACAAGTCTAGTCTGATCCTTTGGTGATGGCAAGGAAGGAGAAATTAGATATTACCTGCCAATTGTCTTTCCTTTAGTCCCAAAGGATCTGCAAATTTACGGATCCTTTTACCAAGATATGGTAATGGATTTAGTTCACACTAATTATCTGTAAGTATACATAGTTCTCTGGTTTCTTTAGTTCATGGGCACAAGTTGATTCAGTTTAGTTTGTTAGATTCAATTGTTGAATTATTGAAGAGGCAAGTCTTTCTTCAAGGGAATTCTACTGTTTGGCTATCAAGATGCTAAGACTGAGACTGGTTCTATATAGTACACTATAAGGCACAGCTCAGTTGTGCTTTCTGTGTCTACCAGCTAGCACAGTGTTTTTCAACCTTTTTACACCTATGGACCGGCAAAAATAAAATAATTATTCTGTGGACCAGCATCGGTCCGTGGATCAGCAGTTAAAGAACACTGGGCTAAGTTGTGGGCCAGACCCCGCCCATCTCTACCCAATCTCCACCCCAGATGCCGCCCCCATAATACTACTAATTGCACCTTGCACGTCCCGTGCCTCAACTGAAAGCCTTCCCTCTGACGTAGCAACGTCAGAGAGAAGGCTTCTGGTTCAGGCGCAGGATGCCCGTAGGAGCCACTGCCTGTGGCTTTGTGCACTGAATCAGTTAGGAAGAGGGAGCCGGCTCGAAGATAACGCCGCATCGATCACACCGTGGACCGGCGGTTGAAGAACACTGTTTTGGGCCTGATGCACGTGCTGGCCCTGTGGACCGGCAGGAAATTTCTGTGGACCGGCACTGGTCCATGGACCGGTGGTAGAAGATCATGAAGGGCATAGAGAGAGTAGAGAGGGACAGATTTTTCAAACTTTCAGAACATAAAAGAACAAGAGGGCATTCGGAAAAGTTGAAAGGGGATAGATTCAAAACGAATGCTAGGAAGTTTTTCTTTACCCAGCGTGTGGTGGACACCTGGAATGCGCTTCCAGAGGGCGTAATAGGGCAAAGCATGGTACTGGGGGTTCAAGAAAGGATTGGACAATTTCCTACTGGAAAAAGGGATAGAGGGGTATAGTTAGAGGATTACTACACAGGTCCTGGACCTGTTGGGCCGCCGCGTGAGCGGACTGCTGGGCACGATGGACCTTAGGTCTGACCCAGCAGAAGCATTACTTCTGTTCTTATGTTATGTTCTTAACACTGAGCTAGCAGATGGGAATAACTCACAAATCTGCTCTGATCCTTTGAGACTAAAGGAAAGAAAAGTAGTGAACCACATAGAACTTAATGGTATTTGCGGTATGCAAGTGAATCATGTTATGTAGGTAAGATACAATTTCTTCATAAAATATAATATAGAGTTTCCATATAGTAGTTTTAGACTATTACAGTCAGCGAACAAGTCAGTAAATATAAATGATGTAAAAATCACTAGGTAGGGATAGTTTTTCTTTTTTTTTTTCTTGGGGGGGGGGGGGGGTTGTGGCTTTCAAATATACCTGTATGCATACTAGGATTTGATTAGTTACTTACTGATATGAACCCTTAATCATTATGGGGTCCTTTTACTAAGGCACACTAGCCATTTTAGTGCATGCTCTATAATAGCATGCACTAAAAGCTAACATGTCCACATACTATAATGGATGCGTTAGCATTTAGCGCGCCTTAGAAAAAGGACCCCTATATTTATTTATCTAGATTTCTATCCCATCCTCCCAGTAGCTCAGAACGAGTTACAAGCCAACATTCACAATGGAAAACATTTTGGACAGTTCAAAGACTATACAGCAACTTAAGTACAGGAGAGTGCAGAAAGAAGGGGGAATATAAGGGGGTCAAGGGCAGTTTGCAGTTAGAATTTCAGTGACAATGACATCTTATTCATATTCATGTCAGATATTCATAGCACTTAAGAATGCGAATATGAGCTGAAAGAAAACCACAGTTTACAGACATCTAAATAAACTGTTATAATAGCTATGATTCTCTAATGCTTTCTTTTCTACTCTCAGTTCAAAAATTTTTATTGAAATTTTGGGATAAACATCAGTCAGAAATCACAAATACAGTGGAAGTACCAAACACTATATACAATAAGACATCTCATTTCTCAATTTTCATCTCTAATAACCATCAGTATCAAAAATCCTACATAGACACTGAATTATGTGAGATGCAGTTGACTTAAAATGCTGTTTTCCTTGGAGATTAGAGTAAGGATTTAATTAATGAAAAAAAAAGTAAAACTCAAACATCAAGGGGAAATAGTCATGGTTGTTTTATTAGGACAACTAGAATTGTATGACACTGGATGTACATTTATCTTTTTTTTCCCTTTATTTTTCAGTATTACGATTGCTAAAGGATGGTGCTGATCCCAATACTCTCATTTCCTCAGGAGGAACTTTGCTTCATCTGGTGAGGGAAACTGATGAAGAGCTTTTTCTGATTTCAGATACATCACTTTTTTTGTGTGCCTATGTCTAGTTACACTTTGTTATATGTCTCTTGAGTGTATTTCTACAAAAAAAGGTGGAGAATAAATTTTAGAAAACAAATGATAGAATACTAAATAGTTTACACACTAATTTCAAAGTCATTTCTTGCCAGTATTATGCTAGAAACCAGCTGTGACTATTCAATTAAAGGTAGCAGTTCCATGGTTTATTAAGGGAGGCATTGTGCAGGGTAATAGCTACTGGCAAATAAAAGCTATAACCAAATCTGTAAGATGGGGTGTATTTATAGTTTAGAAACACAAGGGCCTGTTTGCTAATGTGTGGTAAGTTTTGCACTTCCTGCACGTTAAGGGGTCTTTTATTTTTTTTTCTAATGAAAACATTATGCCAGAAAAATATTATAGTTCATTAGACTACAATATGTAATAAAGAGGGAGAGTGGAAAACAAAGATAAAGGACCTAATTTAAGGTAAAGGCCCAATGTGACATACCCCCAACATCAAATAATACCAGCTAATTGCTAGATGACTTTTTTCCTTTAGAGAACTTCTGCTCCACAAAGGCCCTCAATTGATCAGGGGCAAAACCCCCCCCCAAAAAAAAATAACATATTATCCCAAGGTAATGTATTTGACATTTTCACAGAAAAATAAGTAAAAAGGAGGCCCCCCCAACTTCTTTACTTCATCCCTCATTTCTATAAAGTACTTTCTTTTATCTTGGGTAGATGTCATTACATCTGGTTAAATTCAGATTCTTTGCCGACAAAACAAAGTCTGCATATTCCTAAAGAACAAATGTTTGATGGCATTTGAATCTTACTCAAAAACAAAGGAAACCAGTATAGTAGCTCTTCCTTGAATTTCAGAGATTGAGGGCTCCTTTTACAAAGCCACGTTAGCGGTTTAATGCACGTAATAGCATGCGCTAAACTGATGGCCGCGCTAGCCGCTACCTCCTCCTCTTGAGCAGGCGATAGTTTTTTGGCTAGCGCGGGGGTTAGCGCGTAATAAAAAGTCACGTGTGATAAAGCCGCTAACGTGGCTTCGTAAAAGGAGCCCTGAGTCTTCCAGAATAGCAGAAAGTTAATTTTTCTCATTTTGTAAACCAAATTGGGAGTGAACTTCTTTTGTCGCCTCTCCCATTTTTGATACATTAGGTAAATAATACATTTTATTGAAAGGGGGTTTAGCTTCTTGTAGCAACTTTAAATTTTCAACTAAATATTTATTGAAGAAATTGAGAGGTGACATACCCAAAGTCTTAGGAAAATTCAATACCCATAGATT
The DNA here is from genome assembly GCF_902459505.1 of Geotrypetes seraphini. Taxonomy (NCBI): domain Eukaryota; kingdom Metazoa; phylum Chordata; class Amphibia; order Gymnophiona; family Dermophiidae; genus Geotrypetes; species Geotrypetes seraphini. The sequence goes on along the minus strand of NC_047089.1, from coordinate 166,151,132 downwards.
AAGTCTTCTGTTATAGTTCTCTATTTGCTCAATCTTATGGTAAATAAAGATTTTATCTCTCTCCTTTGTGGCCATTTTATTTTTCAGATCTTTAAGTTCTAATTGTACCTGATTAACTTGCTCCATACAATCCCTCTTCACCACCTGAAGGTTCTGGGATAAAATGTCCACTTTGCCCACCAAAATAGATAGTTCTTGTGAAGATTTCACAACTGAAGTATCTAGCCATTCCAGGTCTGACCAAAAGCTCACCTTGGGAGCTGCTGACACACTTGGCTGATCCTTGCTGACTTGCTCCTCAGTTGATTCATCAGGTCTGGCTCCTTCCACTCAGTGCTCTTGTTTGACAACTTCCGCCTCACATAGCTCCATAGCCGGAGACCTCTGCTCTGCTGGACAAGGTAGATTGCTGGGAGCCAGCAGGGACAACAAAGTGTCTGATTCCAATAGCATGGAGGCTCATTCCACACTTAAAGCTTCTTTGACTGGGTAACAAGGAAGCTGGATGTGGGGGAGTCCCTAGACATCGTGTACTTGGACTTCAGTAAAGCTTTTGATAGCGTCCCACACCGCAGACTATTGAGCAAGATTAAATCAATGGTACTTGGAGAAACATTAACTGCATGGGTCAATGACTGGCTAAACGGTAGACTTCAGAGAGTGGTGGTGAACGGTGCCCCTTCAAAGATGTCGGAGGTGACAGTGGAGTGCCGCAGGGCTCGGTCTTGGGCCCGATCCTTTTCAACATATTTGTAGGAGATCTGACTCAGGGGCTTCAGGGTAAAATCGCATTATTCACTGATGATGCCAAACTATGCAACATAGTAAATAAGAGCACTTTGCCAGACAGTATGACGCAGGACCTACTTCTATTGGAACATTGGTCCTCGACTTGGCAGCTAAGCTTCAATGCTAAAAAGTGTAAGGTCATGCACCTTGGCAGCAGGAATCTGTGCAGAACTTACACACTAAATGGTGAGACCTTAGCTAGGACTAAGGCAGAATGTAATTTGGGGGTGATCATTAGCGAAGACATGAAGACTGCCAATCAAGTGGAGAAGGCTTCATCGAAGGCAAGACAAATGATGGGTTCTATCTATAGAAGTTTTATCAGCCGGAAGCCCGAAGTTATAATGCCGTTGTACAGATCCATGGTGAGGCCTCATCTGGAATATTGTATACAATTCTGGAGGCCACATTACCAAAAAGATGTGCTGAGAGTTGAGTCGGTTCAACGAATGGCCACCAGGATGTTCTCAGGACTCAAAGATCTCCCGTATGAGCAGGGCTGGATTTAGATGAAAAGAGGCCCTAGGCTGTTCCACTTATGAGGCCCTTTCACCTCCCATTTTTAAGTTTGTAAATTACATGAGAGATAATAAAATACATCATTACTATGATATATATCAGTATGTTAAATGAAACATGTTGTTATTGGTACTAACCTTTATAAAAAATTTGACACGGATAATAAATTTAAAAAAAGTCGAACACTCATTTGGACATTTATTCTCAGCACCATATATAGTACTTGTAACAATAACTAATCAAACATAACACACAACATTGCCCCTTCCTATGTCCATAGTGCCCCCAGTGCGTCCTTCCTCACCTCACTCCCCTTCTGATGCCTGCCTGCCTCCCATCCCCCTTCCATTGAACACCCCCCCATGCCATCCTGCCTGCCTGCCTTCCATTAAAACCCCCCACCCCCCCAACGATGCCAGCCTGCCTGCCTCCCATCACCCTTCCACTTAAACCCCCACCCCACCCCACCACCGATGACAGTCTGGGCCGCCCTGTCCTGACAGATCAACGTTTTGCCTCTCTCCCCGCGGGGCTGGGCTTTTCCCAGCTGTTTCTGGACTGACGTCTTTCCCTCCCCGATCCTCCTCCCAGGGCGAGAAAAAGAAAGGGAGAAGCTGAGTCGGTGCCCCGTTGCGGCCGGAGCCGGTTCCGATCCCGAAGCATAGAATTTCTTCTTATTTTTTGGTTCAGTGTTTTAGTGTTCACTGTTTTTAGAATAGTGTAATTTTAATTTTGCTAACAATTTGAATGTAGGCCCCTCTTGATCTTGAGGTCCTAGGCTGAAGCCTAGTTAGCATATAGGAAAATTCGGCCCTGCTTATGAGGAAAGGCTGAATAAATTGCAGCTATATTCACTCGAGGAACGTAGAGAGAGAGGAGAGATGATAGAGACGTTTAAATATATCACGGGCCATATTGAGGTGGAGGATGATATTTTCTTTCTTAAAGGTCCCTCGGCCACAAGAGGGCATCTGCTGAAAATCAGGGGTGAGAAATTTCATGGCAACACCAGGAAGTATTTCTTCACCGAACGGGTGGTTGATCATTGGAATGATTTTGTGCGTCAGGTGATTGAGGCCAGCAACGTGCCGGATTTTAAGAGGAAATGGGATACACATGTGGGATCTCTAGGGTCTTAAAATCAAGGGGGGGGGGGTAGGTCATTGGAGTGGGCAGATTTGATGGGCTATGGCCCTTTTCTGCCATCATCTTCTATGTTTCTATCCTTCCCACCAGAGAGTTGCAGGCCTGTTGAGTTTTTGCTAGACATATAAAGAGGCGATAGCCGGCGAGAGAATGCTTTGTCTGTTGTCTGTATTCCTGATGACACTGAGGTCTTTTCTCCATCTTTAAGTCTGACTATTATGGCTTAACTAAATTTGAATTTTGTCCTCATTATGGTTAATTTTTTATTGAAGGAGATCATTTTAAAAAAATTACCATGTGAGCACTTGCCGCCATCTGTTTTGGAAGCGATAAGAGCTTCTGTGTGGTTTTTTTGTGTACTAACCGGTTAGTGCATGGTAATGTAGTTGCACTAACTGGTTAGCACAGGAATGCCCACTCTCTGATCCTGACAAGCTCTCTAAACCGCTCCCCCCCCCCCCACCACCACCCAAAAAAAAGCCCATAGTTAACGTGGCTTAAACTATCATGGTACATTAGGCACAGGTTAAAGGTTAATGCAACTTAATAAAAGGATTTCTAAGTGCAAAATTTAACACATGGCGATTGTTTGGGGCATGAACATCATTGTTTGTTTTATTATTATTATTTATAAATCACCAAACGCTTACTACAATACTACTACTAGTACTACTTACCATACTTAGATAGGAGAGAGAGATTAGTGCTATAAAGATAAGTAGTAGTTTAAGGCTGATTTAAATTTATGATAAGGGTACTATGAATGCAATTGACTTGAAAGTGCTTCCTGAATTGGGGGCAATGAAAAAGACACATTGCCTGATAGATTCAAGATGAGCTTGTGACACTGGAGGAATAACAAGACAATATTCATGTAATGAATGCAATGACCTATTAGAATTACACCTACATAGCATAAAAAGGTACCTTTTGCTCCTCCAATCTACTCTACAGTATATCCCAATACTCTGGCCCCGATTCCTCTTCCCCACCCTCACCAGCAAGGCCTAGACCCATTTCCTGGTAAGGTGTACATTTCTCTCCCACCCCACTAACAAGGCTAGACTCCTCTTCCAAAACCTCCCCAGTCAGGATAACCCAACCCTCCCCCGGGCCTACTTAAATTTTCTGATGGTCTAGTAGTACGACTGTGGCAGGATCAAATCCCATTTGTTCCTGCTTCTAGCGGATGCTTGTACATAATGGCTGCCATGACCCCTAGCAACAGTCTCGTAGTTGAAACTAAACTATACTAAACCTTAGGTTTATATACCGCATCCTCTCCACGGAAGTGGAGCTCGGCACGGTTTACAAGAACTTAAAATATAAGAAGAGAAAGGAAAAGGTTTACATGAGCTTATATATAGAATGGAAGAGTAAGGGGGAAAATAGATTACATGTTAGAGAAGAGCCAAGAAACCATCATGAAAGATCATCACAGATATTTTGTAGAGGCAGCCACTAGAAGCAGGAATGAGAATGGTTCACTCCTGCCCTCATCATACTGCTGGACCACCACTTAAATTATATACAACTAAAATTAACATCAAACTCAATAGAAAAGAAATAAAGTGGAATGGAATGGAATGGAATGGAATGTTAAATAAATAAAGAAGAAAAAGTTAAAGAAAATATTCTGCTTGTTCACCTCAATAAATAACATGTACTATGTACAGTTTTTGAATGCAAAGTGTTATTTGTGAAATGATTCTCCCCTTAATATAGTGGCCACAATATGGAAATACAAAAGCCATGTTGATTTATATTATAGATATATTTTTTTTATTCTTTAGAATTATTTACTTCTGACTCTCTTGTCTTCTAGTGTGCCCGATATGATAATGCTTTTGCTGCTGAAATCCTGATAGACAGGGGAGTGAATGTAAACCTCCAGGATGAAGAGTTTTGGACGCCAATGCATGTTGCCTGTGCTTGTGATAATCATGATATTGTCCTTCTGCTATTACTAGTAAGTGAAAGCATTAAGCAATTATGTGCTTGGACAATTGCTGGATTCTATATGAATTTTCATAGCTCATAACTGTTTTCACTAACTTATCCAATAACATTGATTTAAATGCTTCTTCACTAGAATATTTTGCCTTATACCCATACTGATTTAATTTCTAATCAATATCTTCCTGAACTCTGGACCAGAACTAGGGGAAGGGGGTATGGAAATTTCATCTTTTACTTTCTAGTTCCCATTATTATGTGTTTAAAAATGGTGAGGGTCAATATTCAACCTGCAACAGACAGCACTTTTTGAAATAGACTGTTATGGCAGATTTGGAACCAGATATTCACTGCCAGGTCAAATCCTACTATTGGCACATGAATATATGGTACACATTGGTGGCTTCCAGAAGTTTTTTGTAGGAAGAGCCAATATCAGTATCTAAATCAAATTTGCCTATTGTGACAATATTAGTTAAAAACACCATAGATCCAACTGTCAAAACAAGTTGAATTAGGTTTTAGATCAAGCCATAGTATAGAGGCAGTGCTGATAGCTTTTTTAGGGCTCCTTTAACAAAGCCATGGCAGTGAAGCAGCTGTGCCAAATGCACCAAAGCCCATAGGAATTGAATAGGCTTTGATGCATTAACTGTGGCAGCATCACTACCGTAGCTTTGTAAAAGGAGCCCTTAGTAAATTGCTTAGTGGTTTGAATAGGAGTCATCTGGCACTGGTAATGACTAGGCGGTTCATCAGTTACTAATAGGTTAACCACTATTGAAAGGGAAGATTTAGCAATGGTTTGAGTCTTTTTTGACTGGTAGAACATAAGAATAGCCTTACTGGGTCAGACCAATGGTCCATCAAGCTCCAGTAGCTCATTCTCACGGTGGCCAATACATTACATTGATGTCTTCTATCCCACCAATACCTTTCAGTTCTAGGTGGTTTACAACAAGAAATTAGCCTGGGCATTCCCAGGAAGACTACAAGGTTGTTAGCTATAGTATGCGTCGGGATCTGGGAATGGTCGATACGGTTTGGATAGATCATTTGACAAATTTCTTGAATAATATGGTTTTCAGTTCTTTCCTGAATGTTTTGTAGTTGGGCATCATGGTCAGCAGATTTGAAAGGTGGTGATCTATTTTTTCTGCTCTGGTGGCTAGTAGACCGTCATATATTTTTTATGCTTTGCATGCCTTTGATTGGGGGGTAGGTAAAGGGTACTTGAGTTCTCCTTGGTCTGGATGTGTTTTTCTAGATTATGCAGTTGTTCAGATAGCTTGGTCCATTTCCATTTAGGGCTTTGAATAGGGTGCAGTAGAATTTGCGTTGTATGCGTGCCTGTACTGGGAGCCAGTGTGAGTCTTGGAAAGCTGAGGTAATGTGTTTGTATTTTTTCAGCGAGTATATTAGTCTTAGGGCTGTATTTTGGACTGTTTGTAATTGTTTTAGCATGTTGGCGGGGCATGACAGGTAAAGTATATTACAGTAATCCAGGAGTCCTAGGATTAGCGCTTGTACAATGAGTTTGAATTCGTTGTTGAAGTATTTTTGGACTTGTCTTAAGTTGTGCATGGTTGCGAATGCCTTCTGAACCATTTTGCTGATTTGAAGTTGCATGGTGCAGCCTTTGTCTATCATTATTCCCAGCAGTTTTAGGTTGGGTTGTAAGGGATATGTGATGGAGTTTATTTCTAGGTTTGTTATGGTTGGGGTTTTGTTTCTTTCTAGATGTAAGAATTTGGTTTTGTCTTAGTTCAGTTTTAATTTGTGGTCTCTCATCCATTTCGACACTGTTTCTAGTGCAATGTGTAGTTTGTTCGTTGTGTTGGGGGGTGATTTGGTCGAAAGGCAGGAGGATGACGTTATATCTTGTTTGTCTAAGCATGTGCTAAGTGTGGCTATGTAAAGGTTGAAGAGTGTTGGTGATAGTGGGGAGCCTTGGGGTACTTCGCAAGGGTTGTTCCAGGGTTCTGATTGTTCATTGTTTGCTTTTACTCTGGCCAAAACTCAAGGAGTAGAAACGTTCCATGCTATTGATCCAGGGCAAGCAGTGGCTTCCCCCATGTCTTTCTTGAGACTACAATGGGAACTCACGGCAGCCATTTTGATGATGGCTCTGCACAGGGCAGGAGCGTAGGATGATTGATCTTGCCCCGCATCACCGCTGGACTACCAGGTAAGGTCTGGGGAAGGTTCCGGGATGCAGCATTTCTTTTCCCCATAAAAATTGCGAATAACCAAATCCGTGGGTACTGAAACCGCAAATTCGGAGGGAGAAGTGTAATTATCAGTGCCAGCCACAAGCAGCATGATTTAACTGCTCTCCTTTGTGTTTAAGTCTTACTTAAATATAAATACAAATATAAATATGAATATCAACCCTGGTATTTCATAAGCCTTCTTTCTCAAATGTTAATTTTTAATTAAGATGTCTCAGCAATGTATTTTTCCCTAGCTTATAGACCTTATGTTAGGTACCAACTCATGTTCGAGTCCTAGTGACCTGATGAACATCATCAAATTTTCATAATAAAAAAACAGAAGTAGATTTCTGGGCCTTTCTTCTACGCAGTATAAATTCAGTGTTGTCACCATTGTCGCATCAAACATGATCCTCTGCCTCCAACACTGCCCATCTGCTGCTGCCTAGATGGTGGTACATCATTAGCTTGACATCTTCACTGAAACCTGTCTGCCTTGGGAGGCCCTGCTTGTAATAAAACTACTGATAGCATAGCTTTCAGCTTCTCAGATGCACGCAAGCCCCAGTGGCATGACAAGCCCATGTACCATGACTGGAGATAGACCTTGTGTAACATCCCCAAAATACTAAATGTGGTGGGCCTGATAAACAGCCAGCATTGGGCAGCACTTTTGTTGTCTACTACTGGCCATAAGTCTGGATATTCAATGCCAGGCCATTACGGTGACTGGCATTGAATATCCGGTTTCATTTTTGGCCACGGCAACATAACCGTTTATGCTGATATTCAGTGCTAACCGGTTAAGTGCTTAGCGGTTAAAGATAGGCCTGCTATTTATGTGGCCTATTTTAGCTGATAAACATAGCTGGTTTCATGCTGAATATCCATGCCTAGCCAGCTATGTTACATTATAGCTGTTAACCATAGAAATTCAGCGGGAGATATCTGGTTATCTCCCAGTGAATATCCACGATTACAAGAGGTGTTCAGTAATTTATCTACCTCAGTAGGAAAGAAAAGAGTTTTCAAAATACTTTTGTTTAATTTTTTGTAGGTGCTAAAATGCTATTTAACCATCCAGGAGCCATTCCTGACCGGTTAAATAACTTTAAATGTCAGCCTCAATATATTCAGTTTTATATGTTGTGCAGTATGACAAATTTCAAGTGTTACTTTTCTACACATTCAAATGAACAGCTTAGAAACATATAAGCAATTAAATTGTCACAATTTACTAATTTTACCAAGCTGTGGTTTAATCTGGGCTTAAAGTAGGTTAACATAGGACTTTTCTGTGACCTAATCCCAGATTGAACGTAACACTTTTTCAGGCTTTTTCTGCTTTGATTATTGATCATGCATTATTGTTCCCATTAGTACATGATATCTAAAAGGAATTAGCACAGGAACATTAACCACTTCATTATGTTGTGTCCCTTCTGGATTCCAATGCTAGGTATTCAATCACAACACAGGAGTTGCAGCAATCTAACAGATTCTGAGCACATTCTCCTCCCCCTTAGACTGGGAACTAGAAACCTATCCAGTTTCAATTTTTGCAAGAAATCCATATAGAAATCTTTTGAATTGCTCTGCTTCATTTTCTTTTTTCTTTCTTTTTTTGCTTAAAGTTTGCATTTTTGGTCACTTCAGTGCCTTGAGATCCCTTTCCGATAGTCCCCTGTTGGAGGAAAGGACGCAGTCCCGCAAAGCCAGGCTGCTGCTTCACTGAGAAACTTTGGTGAATCTGTGAAGCCAGCCTGCTATGTGCTATCTTCTTTGACTTGTGGTCCGTTCTCCTGGAAGTTCGTTTGCCTTTGACCTTGTCATGGGTTTTATGTGCAGCCTGTATGCGTCCGGAATGAAATCCCCCTGGGTTTCAGGGCGCAGGCTGGGTTTCCCGCCCCCGATCAGGTGGAGAGGATCTGTGGGGGCGGAGGTTACAGTTGGTGTCTGGTCGACTCATAGTTCGAAGATTTTCAAGCCTGGTCATTTGGAACTGTTTCTGAGGCAGAAAGTCCTTTTCCTCCATTCAGCTGCTGTAATAGTATTGACATTATTAACTTGGGAGTGACTTGTTAAACGCTTTAAAACATGTTTTCATAGTTTATGAGGGTAGGTCTCTGATCAACCTCTCCAGACCCCAAATTGCTATTTTTTGTTTTGGAATCTTGTTTATTTTTGCCATTTTGGGAACGAATTCGCTGGAGACGGCTATTTTGAATTTTAAATGATCTCTTTTTTTTTCAAAGTTTTATTTCTGCCTCAAAACCCCTTGATTTGATTAAAAATCATTTGGGATGGACTCCCCAGCTCCTAATCTGTCTGATGTGTACCTTGGTTGTGCAGTGGAAAGTGCAGTGGAGACACAGTAGTGTCTTTGCTGTAGGCTTTAGGTTGGACTGTCGTCTTGCGGGAGAGCCAGTTGCTGCTGTCCCTGTCCTTGGAGTCACTGGGCCTTCTCTTCAAGACCTGGTATGGTTGTGTGTTTTTTCCAGAGCAACGCGGACACGAACTACAACTCCAGATCAGAGGTCTCCTGTGCTTAATACAGGAAAAAAGGTATACTGCAAAACACATTAAAACATTTTGTAATAATTTGCCTGTTAACATGCAAAAATTGTGCATTTTTTTTTTTAATTTGATTTTTTTAATGAAGAAATACATCATGGGTGGGAAAAGGGTATGAAAGTATTATCCATTGAGCGTTTTCTCATTAGTGTGCTCTATCTGGATAACACACAATTAACACTGGAGCTTCCTAAATAGGAGGTGGTAAGTGCTTTTTCACTAACTTTTTTCAGATAACATGTGCTAATGCAAACATTAGCACACAGCCTAAAAATAAATAATCAAAGAATGCCTTTAATACTGCTTCATTAGAAACAGGCTTAGCGCATGTGACATTCCTGCAATAAAATGCACTAAGCCCATTTTAACATGTTTAAGTAAAAGGTCACCTCTGTGATATATCCTACACCTTGCCACTGTTTCTATTTCTTTTTTCGGTATATATTGTTTAGTGTGGTCTTAATTTTAATATTAAAACACCTCACTCTGCAGGACAAACTCCGCCTCTCACACAGAACACTGCTGTTTGCATTCCCTTCCCCCAGAGGATGCAAATTCAAAAGATTCCTCAATAGAACACTCTCGTTTCAAGCAAGGGTCTGGAACAACACTTTAAGTGACCTAATACTGAACTCTCTAACATACCACTCTTTCAGAAAATCACTAAGAACCCACCTATTTGACAAATTCACCTGATCCTCCAAATCTACGTGGCACCTACCTCTTTTCACACACCTCTTCCTCCTACCCTATGCCATCTCATCACATAACTGTCTTTTTATCCTTCTCCAATTTTAATTTGATGTTACCTAGATGTCTTTATAGCACCTTGTGTTGTACACCGTCTTGAACTGAAAAGGTATGACGGGATATTAATAAAGCTATTATTATTATTTTTATATAAAGTACAGCTGTGACCATGTGATTCCAATTGAATATATTAAAATTAAGAGTCAAACCAATGCCAGTAACATCTTTTCATTGGACTAATTCAATATATTTGATACTAACTTTTGAAAGTCAAGTTCCCTTTTTCTGCTCAGTGAAGAAAGCGCATTTACACTGGCTTGAAATAGTACAGAACAGGATATTTTATAGACTTGATCCCTAGACCATGGAGCCTTATAATGAATGGCATTTCTTCCCCGAGCAGCTAATAATCTAAGCATGCGCCTGCCTAGCAAAAAACAAATTGACCTTCCTCAAGGTTACAGCACATATCAATAGCTGAAGCAGGAGCTTAAATCAGGTCTTTCGGATCACAGACCATTACTCTAGTATCTTAACGGAACGTCTCAAACTTGGGTCCTTGAGGGGCATAAATCAGTTTGATTTTCACAATAGCCTAACTATGTAAAGAGGTATTGTATACTGTTCACGGTGAATAATTTCCAAGACTGTTCATGGTTTATAGCCTGAAAAACAGATCCATTTGTGACTCTTAAACACTGATATTTCAAACCCTTGTGCAAGAAGACATGTCCCCACACATGTTAATTTTACTGTCATTGACTATTATGTGTTAGATTTAGCTCACACCTTTTTCAGTAGTAGCTTAAGATAAATTACTCTATATTCCTTCCCCAGAAGGCTTTAAGGGGTCCTTTTACTAAAGCTGTGCTTGCAAATGGGTGTGGGGCCATATAGGGCACCCAAAACATCTGCTCTGACTATTTGTTCCTTACACACCTCGTAGAATGCTAAGATCCACTGATCAAAACCAGTTAGTCATCCCATCCTATCAAGATGTTATCCATGAACACATCAGTGAATCTTCCTATTCTGTACATCAGGCCTGCACAACTCCGGTCCTCGAGGGCTGAATTCAGTCAGGTTTTTGGGATTTCCCCAATGACTATGCATTGAAAGCAGTGCATGCAAATAGATCTCATACATATTCATTGGGAAAATCCTGAAAACTTGGCCTGGCGAGGGCCGAAGTTGTGCAGGCCTGCTGTACATGGTTGTACCCTCTAGAACAGGGCTGCCCAAGTCCAGTCCTCGAGATCTACTGGCAGGCCAAGTTTTCAGGAGATCCACAATGAACATGCATGAGAGAGATTTCCATATCAAGAAGGCAGTGCAGGCAAATCTCTTTCATGCATATTCATTGTGGATGTCCTGAAAACCTGGCCTGCCAGTAGATCTCGAGGACTGGACTTGGACAGCCCTGCTCTAGAACAAACCCAGTCACTTTATGCCTTCACACTTCTCTTAAAGCAGGGGTGTCCAATGTCGGTCCTCGAGGGCCGCAATCCAGTCGGGTTTTCAGGATTTCCCCAATGAATATGCATGAGATCTATTAGCATACAATGAAAGCAGTGCATGCAAATAGACCTCATGTATATTGATTGGGGAAATCCTGAAAATCTGACTGGACTGCGGCCCTCGAGGACCGACATTGGACACCCCTGTCTTAAAGGATTCAAATCAGATCTGAAAACTTTTCTCTTTAAAGATGCGTATTATTTAAACTAAGCTCAGGACAGATGTCCAGGATACATGTGGAGGGGCATTTTCGATACTGCGTTTAAGTCCAAATTTTGGATGAATCCCACAAGAAGTTCAAATATCGGGGCAGGGAAACATCCATTTCTGAAACCACCAGACATCCAATGGCAGTGCAATAGGTTTTGGGTGGGTTTTAGTGGGCTCACACTTTCCACCATAAATGTATTGGTTAGAGTGGCTTATGGGACTTGCTACTCCTCTTTATGGTTCACTAGCCCACCCATCAGACTAAGGCACCTGTGTGTATGTCTACTAGGCTTTCCTATACCAGGTACTGCTGTTATGGAGACAGGTATGTACTTTTGTATTCTGATCTTTTGTGGAGTGTGAGGGGGCAGTGAGCATCGGGGAAGTGTGTGTGTGTGTCTTTATCTCTGCAGTGGTTATCTTGTCACTATGGGCACCTTTTTAACACTTATACCCTTTTAAAGCAAATAAGCAAATACCTTTTCAAAACAAATAAGTTCCGTCCAGAACATCTGCCAAAACATTTGATTATCCCTGCAGGACATCTAAGCCTAAGCCTAAGCCTGCCAGAGCATGTCCAAATGTCACCCATAACACTCCTCCTAACATGCCTCTTTGAGCTCTGGATGCACAATGGGAGACACGTCTCACTAGACGTCCAGGAAAAGGGTTTTGATTATCGGCGCTTGGACGTCATGTCAGTTAGGCCGCCCAAGTTCCAACTTAGGTGGGTTTTTGGATGTCTGGATGTTTTGATTCTGAGCCCAATAGCTTCCTACTGTATTCCCATTCCCCCCTCCCCCCCCCCAACACACACACACTCACACTTTTCTTTAAAACACTTTAGTTCCTCCCTCCTCCCTTCACAATCATGTCTATGTCTTTTTCTCATCACTTCTCCCTTTTTAAAATTTTAATTGTAAGCCGCTTAAAAAGTTTTCCCAAATAGGTGGGATAGAAAGTTCTAATAAACTTGGAATGATGCTTAGCACGCACCTTATAGAATTGTGCACCAGTGCATCGCATAACTTTTAGGTGCACCCATGTAGGCCAGAGAAAACTAGGCCTAAATACCTGCGCCTAATTTGTCTACATATTGGGCGTATTCTATAACTGCACATAAATTTTAAGAATGTCCACAATCTACCTATGTTCCTCCCTGACCACACCCCCTTTTCAGATCCACACATTAGAACTGGGACACAGCACTTTATAGAATACACAGGCCAAGTTGTGCAACTAACTTTTAACGGGTACTAATTAGTGTTAATTATGAGGTGTTAATTACCAATTATTGGCACCAATTAGGCTGGTTAAACAATTAAGCAGTTTGAGCAAATCGGTTGGGTATATTGATTTTCGTGTACAACATAAGGGCCAGGATTCACTAGCCTGCCCATCTGGGCAGATCCAACGAATTCAGGAAACAAAAATATGCAGATGGGGGCGATTGGAGGAATGTAAGCAGGTAGGGCTAGTCTCAAGGCGCTGGTCTTTGCTCAGAGGGCTGCCACGTGAGCGGACTGCTGGACACGATGGACCACTGGTCTGACCCAGCAGCGGCAATTCTTATGTTCTTTTCCTGGGCAGTGACTCCTAACATAAATGCACCAAAGCATATTTAAGTCCTATGAGCTTTGGTGCATTTGATGTAGGAAAATCGCTACTGTAGCTTAGTAAAAAGGGCCCTTAATTAAGCCTGATATTTTATTAACTAGCTACATAAATTTTGTGGAACTTTAATTTAGTAGCTGAATTTAAAGCCTCCATAATTGGTACTAGCACTCATAAGTTCCAACCCTGCGATAATTCATCTCTTTTGTGTGACTGTTGATCCGCATGCAATATATATGCACATGCATTTTTCTGATGAATTACTGTTGTAATTCTGTGTTATTGCTGAATTATTTGCTATAAATCATAGCACTGTTAAAATGATGGCTAGAATTTGACAGCAAAATAAAAATGTCCTAAAGAAAAAAAAAAAAAAAGGCTCTGGATCAGATGCTCTAGGAATCAAATACTGACTTAGTAATTGTTCCTTATTACAGTTTACATCATTTGAACTCAAATTTAGTAATTTTTTGGGGTGGGAAGGTTAAGCAGTCAAAAATAAACAAATTGGCTTAGAATGAATTTCTGATATGATAAGATGCGATAGAAAATTAAGTGGGCCAGACATGACCATTCCCGCTTTTCCTCCCTCAAGAAGCCCATTCTCCTCATTTTGCTCCCCATTTATTAAGCAGCATTATGATTTCATATTGCCGGCTGCTGAAGTAAAAGCTCCAATGCTCATCGCGTTCCTATGAGCATTGGAGCTTTTATCACAGCAGCCGGTGATAAAAAAAAAAACCCTAACGCACCTTGATAGAGGGAGGTCTTTGGGTATAAAATGGGCACATTCTCTAGTTCAGAGTTGGATAAATGGTTGCAGCTTTACTAGATGATTGACAAGGAATCTACGAGATAGGTATCTCTGTTTTTAAAACCTCTGTCCCTATTTCCCTGCCATTTTCTTCGCTCAGCCCTTATACTTGAGGAAATGTCCTTTGAATTAGAATATGCTCAATGAGTGATTTTTCGAGGGTCATTGGTAGCAACATGCCCTGTATCAGATGCAACTCCTCACCAGTCCCTGGCTCAAGGGACAGGGTCTACAGATGCCAGAAGGCAGTATCCTAAAACCTGCTATCATGTGTCACATGACATTATTGAAATAATGATCTGAGCCTGAGGCTGCCCTGGCTTCTTAGCTTGGTCCAACAGCCAAGTGGCGGTCCTCCATATGCCAATCCATCAGACACTCTCCCATCTACTTCAGTGGCTCGAATAATTCACTACGGTAGCAATGCACTTCATTTACAGTATAAGATGCTATGTTTAGTTTTTCGGAGCTTGTACTGTACTACTCCTCTTCACTTTAAGTCAGTGATGCAATTTTACACTGCAATGAGAGACTTACAGATTAGTGAGGAAAAACAAGTAGCTATGCTTGATTTGTGGTGCATTCAACATACTATGAACATAAGAACATAAGAATTGCCGCTGTTGGGTCAGACCAGTGGTCCATCGTACCCAGCAGTCTGCTCACGCGGCAGCCCTTAGATCAAAGACCAGTGCCCTAACTGAGACTAGCCTTACCTGAGTACATTCTGGTTCAGCAGGAACTTGTCTAACTTTGTTTTGAATCACTGGAGGGTGTTTTCCCCTATAACAACATCCGGAAGAGCGTTCCAGTTTTCCACCACTCTCTGGGTGAAGAAGAACTTCCTTACATTTGTACGGAACCTATCCCCTTTTAACTGTAGAGAATGCCCTCTCGTTCTCTGTACCTTGGAGAGGGTAAACAACCTGTCTTTATCTACTAAGTCTATTCCCTTCATTATCGTGACTGTTTCGATCATGTCCCCTCTCAGTCTCCTCTTTTCAAGGGAGAAGAGGCCCAGTTTCTCTAATCTCTCACTGTACGGCAACTCCTTCAGCCCCTTAACCATTTTAGTCGCTCCACTCTGGACCCTTTCAAATAGTACTGTGTCCTTCATGTACGGTGACCAGTGCTGGACGCAGTATTCCAGGTGAGGGTGTACCATGGCCCGGTACAGCGGCATGATAACCTTCTCTGATCTGTTTGTGATCCCCTTCTTAATCATTCCTAGCATTCTATTCACCCTTTTCACCACCACGCATTGCGCAGATGGCTTCATTGACTTGTTGACCAGTACTATCAAGTCTCTTTCCTGAGGGGTCTCTCTAAGTACTGCACTGGACATCCTGTATCTGTGTATAAGACTACTCACAGTTTGTTTGTTTGTTTTTGGGGGGGTTGTAATTGGGTCTAAGCTGTGGAATGTTTCTCCCATAGATAATGAAAGCTCTGCTCTAGCCTCAGCAGGATCCTGTGGCATGACCTCTCTCTCCAGTTTCCAACCCCCCCCCGCCCCCACCTTCCCCTGACACTGTAATTTTAATTTTTTGAGCAGCCACTGCACAGTGTCAATGAGCAGGCCTGCCCCGGAGGTCTTCATTCTGCAAGCGACTTCTGTTCCCTCATAAGCGAGATACTGTAGAATGAAGAGTTCCAGAGCAGGCCTGATCATTGACATTGCCAGGAGGAGGTAGGTGAGGGAGTAGAGCCATAACTGATTCTTCTGACCGCCAATGTTTGTGGGAGGCCCCTGTGGCCTTCCCTGTTTCAACACTTCTGGCTCTTCCAATGCCTCTTTGTTGCTGCACTTCCTTTCTGCACTTTAAAAAGCTGTTAAAAACACATGGGTACATAAATCCTTCCTATTGGCAGGTTAGGTATCTCATGACTGAAAGAATCTATGCAAAATATATGTTAAGATGTAAAATGAATTTGTGCTGTCCTTTTCTTTTACTGTGTATGTTCATATTGTACAGTGCTTAGTTGTAGGCAGGTTATAAATAATAATAATAATAATAATAACTTTATTTTTATATACCGCCAGCTATCTTGCGACTTCTAGGCGGTTTACATTAAAAGAAACTGTGAATACAATGAAGGAAATGTAAATACAGTAAAGAGAAACTTTACGTACAATGAATTAAAGAATATAGCAGTGTATATCTCAATACAATAAAGGGAAATTTTGCATACAATGAATTAAAGAATATAGCCGTATACACCTCGTACAATGGATTAAAGAGTATAGCATTATACATTTGATAATATTAATAATGTTAGTGACAGTTTGTGTGTTGCAAGGCCAGGAAGTGCCAAGCTGTTTGCACAGAAGTTGAAATGTTCCGTAAATTGAATAGAGTGTTCATAATTAGTGGTTAGGGGTTGGGGTTAGCAGTTTGTAAGGTCAGGTATGTGATGATGTTACGAGGGGGGTTGATGTTCCGGTTCGTTGCCTAGGTATTTCAAGAATAGGTAAGTTTTTAGGTGTTTCCTGAATTCTTCATAGTTGTTTGTTTGTGCAATTAGTTTTTCTAGGTCTTTACCCCATGTGGCTGCTTGATATGCTAGCAGTTGTTGATGGTGTCTCTTATATTTGCACCCTCTAGCCGGTGGGGAGACAAATTTCATGTGTGTTTTTCTTTCGTGTCTGTTGGTTGGGAATGAGAAGAGATCTGTAATGTATTTTGGGGCAAGACCATTTAATACTTTGAAGCAGAAACATCCTAGCTTGAACTTTGTGCGCGCCTCCATCGGTAGCCAATGTAGGAGTCGGTAGGAAGGGGTTATGTGATCGGACTTCTTCAGCCCGAAAATCATCCTGACTGCTGCATTTTGTATCAGTTGTAGTCTTTGCATTTGTTTCTGGGGGATCGTCAGATGGGTGATGTTGCAATAATCCAGGTGGTTTAGTATTAGGGATTGTACTAGCATTTTAAAAGCTGTAGTGTGGAAGTACGCCTTGATGGACTTAAGTTTCCAGAGAGTGAAGAACCCTCTTTTGATTAAGGAGTCTATGTGGTCTTTCATGGTTAGGCCTTGGTCTAGTATTACTCCTAGGATCTTCATCGTTGGTTGAATGGGATAGTTTAAATTGTTAATGTGTAGTGATGTTGTCGTATTCTGTGCGTGTGGCGAGGCTATGAAGAATTTAGTTTTTTCTGAATTGAGCTTCAGTTTGAAATCTGTGGTCCATTGTTCCATCGTGTTTAGCGCTTCAGTTGCTGTGGGGATGGTTTCAGAGGGGGATGTCGTAAATGGGATTATGATTGTGAAATCGTCTGCGTAGCTGAATACTTTTATGCCTCGTTGGGTTAGCTGTGTGCCCAATGAAGCTGTGTAGACATTGAAGAGTAGTGGGGATAGTGGGGACCCTTGTGGAACGCCTGATGAGTTTCTCCATGTTTTTGAGAGATTGCAATTGAAGCGGACTTGATAGGTGCGGTTCGTGAGGAAATCTTGGAACCAGTCCAGCACTTTGCCTCAGATGCCGATTGAATCTAAACATTGTAGTAGTTTTTTGTGATCCACCAAGTCAAAGGCTGAGCTCATGTCGAATTGCATCACTAAGGCTTTGTGGCCTTTGCTAGATAGGTTACGTAGGTAATCTAAGATTGCTGCTATCACTGTCTCAGTACTGAACAGTGGTCTGAAGCCTGACTGGGTTTCATGTAGCAGTGAGAACCGATCTAGGTAGTCCATCAGTTGGATTTGTGCCAAGCCTTCCATTATTTTTACGAAAAGTGGGATAGATGCTACTGGTCTATAGTTGGTTGCTGATGTTAGGGGTAGTTTACGATTTTTTGGGATTGGGGTGATTATAATGTGACCATTTTTTGATAGGAATTTTCCGTTTTTTAAATTGTTGGACATATGAGTCCATAGTGTAATTTTAAAGTCTAAAGGGGCTGCTTTCATTATGTTGGGTGGACAGGGATCTAGGATGCAGTTTGATTTGGTGTATTTGTTATATAGTTTTATGAAGTTGTTCCATTCTGGGTCTTGAAAGGAGTTCCAATACATGTCTACTGGTGTTTCGTTTTCATGTATGTTGGTTATTTGCTGTTCATCTGTGTTGTTTGTTGGGCCGTTGTTCCTTAGGTTCACAATTTTTGAGTTGAAGTGTTGTGCTAGGTCGTCTGTTGATGGAAGTTTTATGTCGTGCGTTGATTGACTATGGCGTGTGGTGTCGAATAAATTTTTGACTAGATTGAACAGTTCATGAGTGTTAATTCCTTTTGAACTTGTGTTGGATGTGTATATTTTGGATGAGTAGAATTTTTTCCTTTTTTCTTTTATCAGTTGTTTATATTCCTTTATGTTTGCTCTCCAATTGTTCCTGTCAGATTTTTCACCTGATTTGTTCCAGATCCTTTCTAGTCGTCGTGTTGATTGTTTCATTTTTTGTAGTTCGGAATCGAACCAGTTGTTATATTTATTTGAGCGGTTTGTGAAAAATAAATAAATAAATCTACCCTACATTAAATTATCTTCCACATGTCTATGCATCCAATTCATACCCTTAATACTATATGTAAAGATCATTTCAGGACCCTTATTAACACAATACATGCCTGGTCTCAGGGCAATACCATTCTTAGTGTAATGAGGATGTCTGTATACCATTTTCCTACAGCTCTCCCTGCTATGATGGCCGCAATAGTTCTGCCTCCTTATGGGCTTATAATGAATTGCCAAGTGGCAAAGACAATACAGATATGTTTTGCACAGATACATTTATTGTATCGGGTAAAACCAATGCTTTCACTATTTGATCTTGTCGCGTCTGGATTATTACAATGTCCTGTACCTGGGAATAACCAAAACCAGGTGCAGGGTATTGCAGGTGGTGCAGAATGTCACAACTAGATTGATAACAGGAATGCTAAGATAAGAGCACATTACGCCATATCTTCCAACAACTGCATTGGTTGCCAGTTGTATTTAGAATTCAATACAAAGCAATTATGATTTGTCACCAGTTTTTATATGGCACAATCCCAGAATTCTTTAAGAGCAAGATGTCTGGTTATCAACCAACAAGATCATTGCGTTTGGAAAATTCTGCATTGTTGAAAACAAATGTCAATCCAAAATATGCGGAAACCATTGCAATGACCATCTCATGTGCAGGAGTAAAATTGTGGAATACCCTTGTTGGGCAAATTCGGAAATGCAGTGATAGGAGTTTATTCAGAAAATTGTTAAAAATACAACTATTTGTTGATGCATTTCTTTGAATATTGATTTTTTATTGTTGAATGAATTAATTATGTCTGTTTCTACTTGTCCTGATTTGTTTTAACATTTTATGTATGTAATCATTTTGTAAACCATTTACTATAGAAATTTTTTAAATAAATAAATGTAATACAGAGACCCGTGGGATTTACTATATGAGCTGTGGTGGGGCTCATGAACTCTTTTAGTTAGGTTGCAGTAGTTTAGGCAAGAGGTGATGAGGGTATGCCTAAGGGTCTTAGCAGTGCGCACAGAAAGGAAGGGGTCAGATTTTAGCAATATTGTAGAGAAAGAAACAATGGGTTTTGGTGGTCTGTTGGATTTGTGAAGAGAAGTAACATAGTAGATGACGTCAGATAAAGACCCAAATGGTCCATCCAGTCTGCCCAACCTGATTCAATTTTAAAATTTTAAAATTTTTTCTTCTTAGCTATTTCTGGGCAAGAATCCAAAGCTCCACCCAGGACTGTGATTGGGTTCCAACTGCTGAAATCTCCGTCAAAACCTACTCTAGCCACACGTGTGCGTGCCTCCCCTTCCCTTTGCCCATACCTTTTTAACTTCTCTGGTATGAGCAGCATGCCCATGTCATTGTTGGCTTACCCTTTGATGTCACTTCCTAGGTGCAGGTCCTGGAAGCGATGGCAGAGCGGCAATGCCAACGCGGGCAGCAATCTCATGCCGGGGAAGTAAAAAAACCTATGGGGGAAGGCAAGGGACGCGTGCAGCAAGGAGAGGAGCAGGCGGGGTGGGGGCAGAGAGGAGGAGGGGTGCGGTGCCCTTAGTAAGACCGTGCTCATGGCGGATCGCCCACCTACCCACACACACCTACACACACCTACACCTACACACACACACACCTACACCTACACACACCTACACCTACACACACACACACCTACACCTACACACCTACACACACCTATACACACCTACACACACACACACACACCCTACCTCTTACTATGCCACT
The DNA here is from genome assembly GCF_902459505.1 of Geotrypetes seraphini. Taxonomy (NCBI): domain Eukaryota; kingdom Metazoa; phylum Chordata; class Amphibia; order Gymnophiona; family Dermophiidae; genus Geotrypetes; species Geotrypetes seraphini. The sequence continues at coordinate 166,130,818 of NC_047089.1, read as the reverse complement.
GGCTAGTCTCAGAGCATGAAGGTGAGGAGATGTATAGGAAGTTAACTTACCAGGAGGGGTCATGCATGAAATGCAAGGTTATGTCAATGTCATAGTAAGGCAGCAGTGTTTAGATATGAGTTAAAATTAAATCTGCTCATGCCGTGTCCACTAGAAAAGAAAGGAATAATCTTGGACAATGCATCTCTTTTAATCACCTTGTCATGTACTCACTTAAATTCAGAGGGGGGGAGGGAAATCACTTCAGTTTGAGGCGGCTTTTCAGAGAGGGAAAATAACTTTTAAAACCTTCCACAGTTGCGCAAGCATGATTGTACATTTATGGGAGAAGATCACAGAACCCCTGTGCCTCAAACCAGGGCTTCCCCGGGACTTATTTTTAATAATAATTGGTGACTCAGCTCCCAAAATGACTCTGGGATTCTCCCAGAGTCATCGGGCCTCTCCCCCTATTATGCATGTGCACGTGACATCACTGATGATGTCACCTTGCATTGCAACACTTTGCATGTGTGGCCCCACATTTTAACATCGTCCCAAGTTTCCAAACAGCCTGGACTTTTCCTACTGACCTCTGCCAACTTTCTTTGACTTCAGGGTGAGCTAGAATGCTGTGGGTCATGCCACAACTTTTGCCCCCTCACCAGGACTCCCTCCAGACCCTTAGAGGCTCCAGAAAGCTAATAACTTTTATTTTACCACTGGTTATATAAATATAAAAGGCAATGCAATTCTGAGGTCAAACAAAGCTGATCCTGACTGTTTTTCACACATAGCCCTGCTTTCCAGCCCCAACTAACAAAGAAATTAAACCCCTCAATGAGTCTCTGAGCATGGCTTCACATCCCTTTGCTTACCCCTCAGACTGCCTCCAAGATCAAATTGTAGTTATAGTATCTTTTAAAACCATTATACTAGTACCTGCTCTTTCTACCAAAGCCAAATAAATTATACTGATTAATTTTATGAGCATGCCAGATGGCTAGGCTTTTCTGACTAACAGTGAATCTGTAATTAGAAGGTTATTAGCACATTTATGAGTTCTCAGAAATGTGATCTATAAAAGTGTACAAGGGAATTCTGTGCGAGTCACCCAATATGATGGGGTTTGAATGTAGTACTATGATAGTCATCCTGGCTAAGTTATCCTAGCTATGTAATCCCAACATTGTTGTGATTCATTTGAGCTTCCACAGATTGTCTCTCTAAGCTTTCAGGAATGCTTCCAGAAGCGAATTTCCAACTCTATTAGGGTGAATCATATGTCTTAGAACTGACAAAGCATTTCAAAGAAATCTGGAAAATGGCAAATCTGAAAAGTTAATTTGAGTCTTTTGGCAATTCTACAACTGATTTTTCATGCATAAGATATTTGTGTGGTCAGATTTTTGAACAGATACACCCTGGTGCCATCCACAGACAATGTGGGTTTACCATGTCCTCTGCTATTGAGAAAATCTAAATCTATTCTAATCTTCAATTTCTGGATCGCTCAGCAACTCTCTAGGATCAAGGTGACTTAAAATTAAAGAAGTTTACATTATATTTTGGAGTCGCAACAATGAAATATAAAGTAAGTAATGTACTATGATGTAGTTACCAGAGATAGAATATGTAGTAATCATTATATAGTAATAGAGGAGAACATTGAGCTGTCATTAGAATTACAGTACAGCAGTTTGAGGTACAATAAAATTGGGTTAGATACAGGTAGATTGGTGCAATTATGTTATATTGAGTTTGGGGGAGGGAGCTCTTTTGGTTTCTGGAAAGGTGAAATGCTGTGGAAATTGCTGTGGAAGAGCATACTTATGTATCGATGGAGTATATGTTCTCAAAAAGGAAAGTCTTCAGTTTCTTGATAATTGTTGGAATGTTCTCAAAAAAAGAGTCTTCAGTTCTGTCTTGATAATTGTTGGAAGATTGTTCCAAATCTTGGTGCTGAGGTAGGTGAGTAGTGAGTCAAATACTGTATGTACTTCTATTTTACACCTTTGGGAGAGGAAAGGATCAATTGAAATGTTTTAAGTTTTCTGGCTGATATTGACCAGGAGTTGATAGGATTTATAAGTGGTTCTGTGGAATTCGCATATAGGATGTGGAACATTAGATGTGATAGTCTGAAGTTAATAGTTAGCCAGTGCAGTCTACTGTAGTAAAGTGAGATTAAATTACCCTATATAATCAAACATAGGATGAGATTTTGGGGCCCAAAAATGGGGGTCTTGTCCTATATTCGAGTCATCACACGACCCCCTCCCCAATTTGATGCAGGTCTCTGATAGGCCACGACAGGAGGGATCCCTCCTGTCTCCTGTCCCAGTCGATACTAATAATTTTTTTTACCCCCCCTCCCACCATATACATTTTCTGTTACCCCTCTCTCCTCCCCCCCGTGTACCTTTTCAGTTATCCCTGGTGGTCCAGCAGTGTATGGATAGGCCCGCTTTCCTGCCCTGCGCACCTCCTTCCAGGCTCTTCTCGAGCTCCTGCATGGCCCTGCGCCTCTCGTTGAATGGCTGCTGCCAGTTCTCACGGGACCTGGCGGCAGCCATTCAGCAAGAGGTGCAGGGCCGCTTGGGAGCTTGAGGAGCTCGCTCCTGCATGCCTGTGTGCCGCGAGCCCCAAGCCCAGAAGGAGGTGCACAGGGCAGGAGTGCAGTTCTGCTCATACACCGCTGGACTATCAGGGATAACTGAAAAGGTACGTGGGGGTGGGGTAGGGGAGTAAAAAATATATTTGTATCGGCCAGGACGGGAGACAGGAAGGATCTCTCCTGTCCCGTCCTACCACTAGACCACCAGAGGTGGAAGAGGAGGTGGGACAGGGTGCAGAGCCTGGCAGGGAGGAGGGACCGGGTGCAGTGCAGAGTCTGGCAAGTAGTGAGTGGGGCTGGCTGCATAGCCTGGCAGAGAGGGGGGCTGGCTGAATAGCCTGGTAGGGCAGGGAGGGAAGGGGGGCTGGGTGCAGAACCTGGCAGGGACGGGGGCTGAGTGCAGACCTTGGCAAGGGAGGGCGTGAGGGAGAGGACACTGGGTACAGATCCTGGCAAGGCATGGCACTTGAATCTTAAGCCCCCATCTTATATTTGAGTCAACCATTTTTCTTCCTTTTGGGGAGAAAATGGGGGTCTCGACTTGTATTCAGATCAACTTATATTTGAGTATATATGGTATATTTTATCAGTTTGAATATTAGTCTTATTGCTGTATTTTGTATCAGTTCTAGTTTATGCATGAGGGTAAGTTAATGCAAACATAGAGAGAGTTAAAAATATAAGAATAGCCTTACTGGGTCAGACTAATGGTCCATCTAGCCCAGTATCCCATCTTCGCAGAGGCCAATCCAAGTCACGAGTACCTGGCAAAAACCCAAATAGTAGCAGCATTCAGTGCTACTGACCTATGTCTGTCTCAACAGCAGTCTATGGACTTTTCTCCAGGAATTTATCCAAACCTTTATAAAACCAGCTACATTAACTGCTCTTTCCACATCCTCTAGCAACCTGAGTGAAAAAATATTTCCCCCTATTGGTTTTAAAAGTATTACTCTGTAACTTCATCAAGTGTCCCCTAATCTTTGCAAATCTTGATGCAGTAAATAATCGATCCACTTATACCCGTTCTACACCACTCAGAATTTTGTAGACTTCAATCATATCTCCCCTTAGCCATCTGTTTTCCAAGCTGAAGAGCACTAACCTTTTTAGTCTTTCCTCATTTGAGAGGAGTTCCATCCCCTTTATCATCTTGGATGCTCTTCTTTGAACTTTTTCTAGTGCCGCTATATCTTTTTTGAGATAAGGAGAACAGAAATGAATGCAATACTCAAGGTGAGGTTGCATCATTGGGTGATACAGAGGCATTATAACATTCTTAGTCTTTTTTACCATCCCTTTAATTCCTAGCATCCTGTTTGCCTTCTTGGCTGTTGCCGCACATTGGGCAGAAGACTTCAGCGTATTGTCTGATGACACCCAGATCGTTTTCTTCAGCACTGACCTTCAAGGTGGTCCCTAGCATCCGATAACTATGATTTGGATCATTCTTCCTAATGTGCATCATTTTGCATTTGTCCACAATTAAATTTCATCTGCCATTTGGATGCCCAGTCTTCCAATTTCCTAAGGTCTTCCTGCAGTTTTTCACAGTCCGCATGCATTTTATCACCTTTGAACAGTTTAGTGACATCTACAAATTTAATCACCTCACTCGTAGTTCCAATTTCTAGATCATTTATAAATAAATTAAATAACACTGGTCCGAGCACAGGTCCCTGCAGCACACCACTATTTACCCTCCTCCACTGAGAAAAACGGCCTTTCAACCCTACCCTCTGTTTTCTGTCCAATAACCAGTTCTTAATCCACAATTGAACATTGCCTCCTATCCCATGACTCTTTAATTTTGTCAGGAGCCTCTCATGAAGAACTTTGTCAAAAGCCTTCTGGAAATCTAGATACACTATATCAACCAGCTCGCCTTTATCCATATGTTTATTCATACCTTCAAAGAAGTCAAGCAAATTGGTGAGGCAAGACCTCCCTTAGCTGAACCCATGCTGACTCTGTTTCATTAAATCATGTTTGTCTACATGTCCCACAATTTTATTTTTTTATAATTGTTTCCACTATTTTGCCCGGCACCAAGGTCAGGCTTACCAGTCTGTAGTTTCCTGAATCTAACCGTGGTAGCCTTTATAAAAATCAGTGTAACATTGGTCACCCTCCAATCTTCAGACCCTACACAGTACTACAGATGATTTTAATGACAGGTTATAGATCACTAACAGCAGATCAGCAATTTCATATTTGAGTTCTTTCAGTATCCTGGGATGTATACCATCCAATCCAGGTGATTTATCACTCTTTAATTTGTCAATTTGGCTTAGTATGTCTTCCAGGTTCACCGAGATTACTTTCAATTCCTCTACCTCATCACCCTTGAAAACCATTTCCAGTTCATGTCGATTTCTTACATCTTCTTCCATAAAGACCAAAGCAAATAATTCATTCAGTTTCTCCGCTATGGCTTTATCTTCCCTGAGCACACCTTTTACTCCTTGATCATCCAAAGGTCCCATGGATTCCCTCACAGGTTTTCTGCTTTTGATGTACCTAAAAAAAATTGTTACTATGAGTTTTTTGCCTCTTTGGCAAGTTGTTCTTCATATTTTTGTTTAGCTTTCTTTATCAATGCTTCGCATCTAACTTGCCAGTGCTTATGTCTCTTTTTATTTTCTTCATTGGGATCCTTTTTCCATTCTTTAAAGGATGTTTTCTTGGCTGTAATAGCTTCTTTCATATGCCGGCTCTCATTTTCTCTTCTTTCCACCTTTGCTAATACGTGGAATGCATCTGGTCTGCGCTTCCACGATAGTATTTTTGAACAACATCCACACCCGGTTTACACTTCTGACCTTTGCCACATACCATTTTAGCTTCTTTTTTACTATTTTCCTCATTTTACCATAGTTGCTCTTGTGAAAATGAAATGCCGCTTAAGTAGATTTCTTTAGCAACATCACTCCAGTTATCAGCTCAAACTGTTTCCCAGCGGGCCTAACACAGTTATCTCCTTAATATGTCCTGCATTCCACTAAGGACCAAATCTAAAATAGCTCCCCCTCTTGTCGATTCCTGGACCAGTTGCTCCAAGAAGCAGTAATTTATGATGTCTAGGAATTTTACCTCCCTAGCACTCCCTGATACAGCATTTATCCAGTCAATGTTGGGGTACTTGAAATTGCCCCCAAAATATTCAATGTTATGCTTGACACTATTTGAAAAGAAGCCGCCACACTGCTGCACATAAACCAGAATGTAAACTAGAGAGCTATTCCCACACACTGTATAAGTGCCCAGTAACCAGCACACAATTGTGGAGAAAAAAAGACCTCAGTTAAAGCTTCATGGATCTTTAAAAAAAATAAAAAAAAACTCTACTCATCAGTAGTGCTTTAAACTTGTGCAAAAGTGTGTAAGGCAGTGAAATTATTCAATAAACCACAGTCCATCACGATCTATTAATTCTGAAGTTTAAAGTCAAAGTTGGTCTCCTTTAGATAAACCAACAATTGTACTACAGCACACCAAATCTTCTCATCTGACTATAGTAGTTGAAATCACCCATAATTATACTGTTGCTCAATTCGCCAGCTTTCCTAATCTCCGATTTCTTTATCTATCTATTTATTCTGTCTAAGGGGACGACAGAATAACCCCACCCGTATATTCCTTCCCTTCCCACATGGAATTTCTATCTATATGGATTCCACACTGCTATCTGTGTTGCTCAGAATGTTTATTTTGTTTAATTCAATTCCCTCTTTAACATATAGCACAACCCCTCCCCCTCCAATTTGATCTACTCTATCATTTCAATATAATTTATACCCAGTAACACAGTGTCTCATTGATTTTCCTCCTTTCCTCATTCAGTGCTATATACTGTACTCTAACTCCCCTACTTAATTTTTTAGACTTCTAACATTTGTATACAGATACTTCAAATTGTGGTTTTTCCTTGTATCTACAGGCTGCTGTGAAGATGCCAGGAATAACTTGACATCTTCCCTCTTAAGCACTCTTGGCTTTCTTTCACCTGCCTGGTTAAACCTTATAACTTTATTTGCATATCTTGGCAATCTAGGTTTGAGCATGTGCCTAAAATATAACTGTAATATTTTCATGATCTAATATACTGATACCTAACTCAATCCATGCCAAACTATGCCCCTAACCACATCTATTTTCTGGGTAGGCACCTCAATGTAGACCCCTACCATGAGGTGGTAGGCACCTACTGAGTTAGTCATTTACCATTTAACCAATTAAAAAAATAAGTTAGGTGCCTTTTATAGAATCAGGGTCAATGTGCTAAAGGATTTTATTTTCTACATTTGTTATTTATAACAAATGCTTAGCACACACACCTCTAAGATAGCAATCATAGTCTTGCATTGTTACCAAGGAAACAGTTATCGATGGTTTCCATCACTTTCTTATGGAATTGAAACACTGCAAACACAGCTATTGTATTTTTGCTGTCAAAAGAAAATAAACCAAAATCATATGTTTGAATAAATCATAATTAGTTGCTGAGGAACATATTTTCATATGAAGACAAGTACAATCTATTCGTATCAAAGTCTCATTGAAAAGTAAATGTGTGACTTCAATATAAAAACTATGCTATAATCCTTATCTCTACTGTAGCAGATTTCACCAATTTGACCTATATGACTAACTCATCACAAATGTAATTTCAGTACCAGTCCATAGCAGTACCAGTCCATAGCAATTTCTTGGATCTGAGAAAAGTTGTATTACATACTGTCATAGGGACAACATCTCTGGTGAGGTTTAGCTCAATTTACTTTGGGCTAGATTCACAAAGCAAACTGATCGTGTACCAATCGGTTTGCAACCCCTTTACGAGCACATTTCCCTCCAGCCTGATTCACTTATCTCTCCTGCGATCTGCTTTGAATCCGTGCATGCAAATGAGGTGAAACGATTGCAAAGTAGGCAGGAATGCAATTCACAACACAATCAATCCGATCTGACTGGACTGGCCAATCAACTGAAGAAGCGACTGCTAGGGACCAGTCGAAAACGTCTTTCCGACTGGAAGCCCTGCTCTCTTCCCTGCATTCTGTCCTGCCTGCTCACCCCGCTTGCCGCCCTGCTCTGCACTGATGCACACTTAACTATAAAGAAAACTCGACATAGGGCAGTGTCTGCCTGGAGTCTTTCCTGGTCCGCTTCCTAATCACCTGAGCTGCCTGGAGATTTCCAAAGAACTTGTGGGGATGCGGAACCTCTTTCGCTCTGAGCTGAATGCCACCCTGCTCTTCCCCAAATCTCTCCTGCCCTTCCCCGGCCTGCAAGCCCGTGGTTTTAACCCACGGGTTTAAAGCGGGTTAAACCAATAAAAAAGTTATTTCTTTATTGTGCTTCTTTGGCATGGTGGCTCGTAGTAGGTGTGCCCTAGTTCAGAAGAGTGACATGCTAGTCTGCTGAATCACCGTAGAACTGCTGCTGCTGCTGCTGCTGCTGCAAAAGTACAGCCTGTTCAACAAACAGGGTGAAACACACCATTATTTGCACAGGGCAGGTTGTGAAATGTCTTGTGCGCAGGGAACTCATTTATTTAACATGCTGTCTTGGGAAATATTGTTAGGGAATAGGATAGTTATACAAGCTACCGAATTAAAGTAAAAAAAAAAAAAACGGCCTGGCTTGGATGGGAATGCGCAGACCATCTACAGATGGTCTGCACATGCACGCGGATCGCACAACAGTGATCCATGCAGGCAGATGGGGGCATTCCTCTGATTGCCCCCATCTGCATATTTGTCTTTACTGAATTCGTCGGACAGGCCCAATTGAGCAGATTAGTGAATCTGGCCCTTTGTTTTTTCCTCACAGCTACTTTCTAGTAAAGACCATTCTGAAGCACAAGTGTCTTTGCAAACAACATAATTCTTTATTTTGAATTCCACAAAGCAAAATACAGCTTAGCTTAGTTTAGGCATTCTCTCTTTCTCTCTCTCTCTCTCTCCCCTTCTCTCTCTCTCTCTCTCTCTCTCTCCTTCTCTCTCTCTCTCTCCTTCCAGCGGTCTGATATCTCTTCCTTCTTCATTTCTCCCTTCCTCCTCTCTAACACTATTATGTCCAACAATTCTCCCTCTTTCTTCCTTTCACCATATGTCATCTCTCTTTCCCTCTTACACCACACACCTATGTCCAACAATCTCTGTTCCTTTTCACCGGCAGCATTTATTTCTCTCTCTGTGCAGCATCTCTGTTTTCCTCCTTTCCTAACACCCCAGCCCGTGAATTTGTCCTTCCCAACCCTCTCCCAATACGTGCAGTATCTGTCTTTCCCAACCCCCTGAACATCTGTCTTCCCTGCCTTCCCAATGCCTTACCCCCTGCACCCAGCCTCTTCCTGTCAGGCTCTGTACCCAGCCTCTCCCTGTCAGGCTGTGCACCCAGCCCCCTCCCTCCCTCCCTTGTCAGGCCCTGCACCCAACCCTGCACCCAGCCCCCCTCCCTCCCCATCATGCACTGGCCCAGCCCTCTTCCCTCCCTCCGACCCTCCCTCCCTCACCTGTTGGGCTCTTCAGCCAGCCCCCTTCCTTCCTTCCCTCCCTCCCTCCCCTGTCAGGCTCTTCACCCATCCCTCTTCCTTCCTCCCTCCATCCCCTGTCAGACTCTGTACCTAGCTCCCTTCCCTCCCAACCCCTGTCAGACTCTGCACTCAGCCCCTCTCCCTCCCAGGCTCTGTAATGCACCCTGCCCCTTCCTCCTACCTCCTCCCAGTCGGTGGCAGCTGATTTCTTCTGCTGCTGAGTGGCAACCAGCAGGAGCGCGCTTCTTTGATTGGCTCCTACAAATTCTCGTGCCTCATTTGTGAAGCAGAGACACCAACACGTTTGATACTGTCCCTTGAGGAAGGTGAAGCTGTTGCCGAAACTTAGATCCTAGTTGGGACTTTGTTTGTTTTTACATATTTTAGTGGCTCATTTTCAAATAAGTTGACTGCAACATCTCCAGTGCCTCATAGTAAAATAAAACAAATTTATTACCATTTAATGCTCATTAAGGGGCAAATAACACGTTATTACCTTAACACACTATAGTAATTACAACTTAGCTGTTTATTTTCCAGCCTGATAGCAGTTACATTATATGAGAGTACAAAAATGTGTTTATTGTTGTTTATGCATTAGAGGTACTATTTCTAGGTTTCTAGGTGGCTTTTCCAGTGAAATCAAATACATATTTGTATTTTGTATATATATAATTTTTGTTTTGCATTGGGGGCATTTTACCAGTACTTACCAGTTAAAACCTAACATCCGAAGGCCTAAATACAGCAGGGTGGAGGTTATACTTCTACATTATTTCACATGGATCTTGTACAGTTATCATTTGGACTTGGGTATTGGAGTTATAACAATTGTTTATTGGAGCCACTAAAATGCTGAAATGTTTAAATTGAAGTGGCACATTGAATACCACATATTCATAGGAAGTTATAGATACTGCAAGTATTATTTTTTATAGGCTGAATGTAAATATTCTGGGGTAGGGGATAATTTAGACCTCTATGGTTTGCAGATTACAATAAAAAATTTTGTGAGGTTGTTATGTTAATCAGGTTTTCAATTCTGCCTTTACCTATTTAGTTCAAAGTCAGATTACATTTCAAAAGGTTGGGTCAGTGACCCAGGAAGTTACAATGGATAGTTTGACACAAACATTCAATAGATTTGCTAGTATAGGTAGATCAGTGCAGTTACTAATACAGTTAGGTCATAGTTACAAAATTAAGTAAGTCATCGTTGGCTCATTCTTATATCCCAGGAAATGCATTGGACAATCTAGACATGTGTTTTTACTATTACCATTACTTTACTTCAGGGATGGCTCCCTTTGGATAGATATGCTTTTAAAAGTTTTCTGAATCTCAGATAGTGATCACAAGATCGTAATCTAAGTCGTAGTTGGTTCCAGCATTTTGCTAATTGATATTGGATGGATAAGATAATTTGTTTGGTAGTCTTTATATTATTGCATGCTGGGTATTTTAAGTGGAAAATATTTCTGGTATAATATCTTTTTGGAGGCAGCTTGGAGTAGGATGGCAAGCTCTGTTAGGTAGTTGGGGCATTGCCTGTCAGGATCTTAAAGGCAGTGATGCCTAATTTAAACTTGATACTTATGGTTATGGGCAGCCAATGTAGTTTCATATAGTAGAGCTATAAGTGTTCCGATTTTCCATAGTCCATATATGAGTTTTACTGCTGCATTTTGAACTTGTTGTAGATGTGATAGTAATGTTTTAGAGCAAAAAACTAGCATTACATTACAGTAGTCTAGTCAAGATAGGATTAGAGCTTGCACTAAGATTTGGAAAGCCTCTATTTCAAAGTATTTTCTGATGGATCATAGCTTTCTCATCACAAGGAAAGATTGTTTTATTATTGATTGTATGTGGCTCTACATGGATAGGTGATTATCAATTTCTGCCCCTGAAGATTCGGGTTTGTAGTTCTAGTGGAAAGTCTGTGTCATCTACTATAATCCTTGGAGAGTAGCATGGGTCATATAAGGATCCTAGCCAAATAAATTTGGTTTTGTTCTTATTTAGTTTGAGACAGTGAGTTGATGTCCAGTTTTTTTACGATGTGGACACATTTTTGACAGTGGTAAGGATGTTGGCTAATGCAGCCGTTACAGGTAGATAACAGCAAAGGTGAAATGCTTTATTTGTACGAGATCTAAGTTGACTCCCAAGAACTACATTAAAAGGTTGAATACTGATGGCGAAAGTGGGAATCCTTGGGGGACCCCGCTGGGAGGGTGCCAGCTGTCAGAAAGTTCACCATCCTTACATTTATTTATTTAAAATATTTCTTAACCACCTATTACAAAAACCTATAACTAGGCGGTTTTACAAAAAACCAATCATATACATACATACAGCATAGTGCCAAGTGATTAGGAAGCCTTGGAACTAGGAGAGGACTGGGCTGCACAATCCAAAATCATTTTAGATTTCAGTCATTTGATCGGAATCTACTAGGCCAAATGTGCTGCAAAGGACAAATTGGATTTTGATTGTGCTGTGACCTTGGCCTAGTAGTGCTTTGCCGTATGTTACTAGTGCTGCGACAGCTGTCTCGGTGCTGTGATTTTTCCTGAATAACATATTTATTTCTGTATTTCTAAAATTTCTAAACCGCTTGAACCAAAGCGGTTTCCATATAAAACATTCATAATAGTTCATTGAACATACATTACATCAATTTTGTCAATTACATTCATAATCCATAATTCAACTAAAAATCTCTCCACACACAATATTTAAATACAACACGCTAAATAGAGTATGAGAATTCAAATCTTTAAAATGCTCATCAATATATCTTGATGCTAGATCAATATTCAGTACAATTTCATAAAAAGGCATCCGCAAATAGTTGTGTTATTACTTATGTAAAATCTTGCTGCTGGCCATGGCTTTTAAGGTGTGAATGAAGTGTGGATGTTTGTGTGTTCGTTACAGAAGGCTACTTTAATACTAATTAATTTATGGAGTTTTGCATATTATGGATTATGTTTAAAACTACAATAAGAATAGATCTAAAAACTTTGAGGCCCTTTTACTATGCTGTGCTAGTAAATGGGGTTAACACATCTTAACGAGAGACTTTCCTGTGTGCTAAACTCATTTCTAGTGCGGCCATCAAAAAGGGCTTTTTTTTCTCTATTTGTTGCATTAGCACTTGAATCAAAATAAATTCCAATAGGAGTAACAACAAAATCAAACTGATCAAATAACTCCTTTATTTGTTAGAGAATGAGAGAGCTCTCAGTAAATGTGGGACAAGGCTAATTGAATAATGCTCATAAGAAAGAACTTCAGTAAATTGATGACCTAAACTGCTTGCAGGCAATATAGGGCTCCTTTTACTAAGGTGTGCTAGCGTTTTTGGCGCACGCAGGATATTACCGTGATTACACTGCACACTACACGGCTAGAACTAATGCCAGCTCAATGCTGGCATTAAGGTCTAGCACACGCGGCAATTCAGAGTGTGTTATTCCACACGTTAATGCCCTAACGCACCTTAGTAAAAGGAGCCCTTAGTGCACGCTAAATATTAGCGGGTGTAAATACTAACGTGTCCATTATATTCTAAGGACGCATTAGCATGTGCTAAATTGGCTAGTGTGCCTTAGTAAAAGAGGGGGATGGTCATTAACACAAGCTGTATGCGGGAAAATCCCGAACTGCTGATACGTCAGTTTCATTATGATCCTTCTCTCAATATGAAATAGTGCTTTAAATGAACTTGGTTGTATATAAATGTCCCGCAACTCAGTGTTCCCTCTTGCCTGTCACAGCTCACAATGAGCCCAGCAAAATTATGTGAAAAATGTGCAAAATCAATTGTGCTGTAATGCCACAGTGACAAACGCCAAAAGTGCCAGATTAAAACGCTTATCTTGCGGCTAAATTTTCAAATGAAAAGCTAATGAGTTTTTATGTACCCCCATATGCATAATTCCTTAGTGAAAGGTCCCCGATATCTTACTGTGCATTATTTTATGTGCTTTTTGGTTGTGGCGAGTTTGGGCAAAGCCTGTGAGTCCTGTTTCATTATCCTAAATATATATGACTTTAACAGAAAAATGCATGTCATTTTCTCCCTTATTTAACTTAGGCAGGAGCCAACGTACTTCTGCAGGATGTGAATGGAAACACTCCCCTCGATTACACCATGGAAGGGAGAGAGTCTAATTATATTCTCTTGGCATATCTAGATGAAAATAGTAGGTATTCAGTTTTATTGTTCTTTGCTTTTAGTTTATACCTTTAGGGGCTCGCGTTACTAGACCTTAGCATATATTAACAAATATTAGGTTACGCTATGCGCCTTTAGTCAACTATTAAAATATTTGCCATGTGTGCTGTGATTGTTAATGAGAAAAACAGTAAGACTTACCACTATTTTACAGCTTTGATTTTGTCAACCTTGCCCAGCTGCCCACTCTAAGCTGGCACCTTCTCTTTTCCTTTATAATCTTATTTAGGCTCCATTGAAAGCAATGGAAGTCAAAGTCAGATGACTCAATCTGTCCTCCTTTTTCCTGGAGCCATATGGTAACCTTAATCTTATTCTCTTCCATCATCTTCTCATATCCCATTGTCTTATTCCTTTAGGCATTTTTCAGTTTTCACCAAAAATGACAAGAATGCTCCAATTTTTGGAGAATTATGTTTTTTGCAATTTTTAAAAAAAGAGTTTATAATATCTAATGATAAACGGGATCTTTTCAGTTGTATATGTAGACTGCTCCAATGAGGGCAGCCAGAATCCTTGTCTGCCAAAGACTATGGTGTGATATGTGGCAGTGAGCCCAATATTGAGATAGTGGGAGGGAGCCCGGCTATCTCCCACCATAGGAGATAGACGGACTTCCTACCGCAGTCTCAATATCTACAGCAATTCTGGATATTCATTGTTGGGGACATATCCGGCCATTGGCATTAAATAACCATGTCAAAGATTTAGATGGCCAAGACAATATTCAGTGGCTAGCCAGCTAAGGCTTAGTGTCCAAAGATAGACCCACTTTTTAGGAAGGTCTTTCTAGCTGTTTGGCTTAACTGACCAGCCATTGAATATTCCAGTTGAAACACCTTTTAAACGCTTGGCCATTCGTACAGTTTTTTTTGTCAAAATTAACTTAATATTTTTCACTCTTCCTTCTGTAATATATCTAATGATACTGAAAAGAAGTGCTACTGGCTGACCTCATTTGCATAACATTACAGAAACCATGTCATAACACCATCATAGAAAATATATAATTGCCTGGTGTCAAAATAATGCATCTAGCAGAATGTACAGTGAGTAGATATAATTCCTGTCAAGAAGAGTCTTACCTAATTGTATAAAAACATCAAGACGTACTATTTTAAGAAGGATTTTTCAGATCTCTTCTCCAGATATGTTTATTTTTATCAACGGAAATCAGTTTAGTGTTGACTAATTATGGCAAAAATAAAATGTGGGGCCTGCAGATTATGGGTTCAGTTCTATAAAGGTCATCCAAATTTGGGCAATAAAATATAGGGTGCTGAGCATGAACTCTATAATGACATCTGGTCACCCAGATTTTGTTAAAGAATAGAGCATAAATTGACATTTGTATACCATTCAAGCACTATCCCCTAGAAGGCAAGGGTATATATTGGCTCAAAAATGTTGCATTTTAGCATGCAGGGCTAGATTCAGTAAATGGCTCTGAAAAATAGACACCAGGGAAAATCAGCACTTAGCACTATTCTATAAAGGGTGCTGTGGGATGTGTCCCTTATAGAATATCGCCTAGCAGGAATTTTCATGCCTAACTTTGGGCACAAGGGCTTACACCAACTGAAAACTGATAAATCCTGGTGTGCAAGTTGGATGCAGATTTCCGGAATTCTATGATACGTACTGTGCAAATCTTTTGAGAATGTCTCTGACCCACTCATGACCCTCCCATGGCCACGCTCCCTTTCGAATTGTACATTATCCCCCAAATTCTATAAAGTGCGCCTAAAGTCAGGCACACCTAGTGGCATAGAGAGGGTGAGAGGCGCCCCTCCACCAATCTCTTCTCCACTCCCCGACCTCCACATGGTCCTTCCTCGCCCCCCTCCTGCTTCATGTGCGCCACTTCTCATCCCCGTACCTCTGTAACGTTCCTGGCGCAACAAGCAACCCCAAACCTGCTGTCATGCCAGCATCGGCTCTTCCTCTGATGTTATTTCCTAGGTTCAGGTTCAGATAGTGTCATCAGTGGAAGAGCCAATAGTGTGATAGCAGGTAGGCGATTGCTGCTAGCACCAGGAATGTTATAGAGGTATGGGAGAAGGGAAGTGGCTTGTATACATGGCAGTGGGGGAGGGGGGGGGCAGGGAAGGTGCGGGGGTGGTGGAGAGGAGAAGGGGTGCCTGCACCCTCACCAAGACGGGCATCCCTAACCAATGTAGGACAGGTCCGATTAATTCTCTAAATGCCAATATGCAGATGGGGCGATTGGAGGAACTCCCCCATCTGCCTCCCCAGATCACTCTATAGTGATCCCAGCGCATGCACAGACCATCTGTAGATGGTCTGCGTATGCGCTGGATCTCAGGGCTGGCCGAGGTTTTTTTTTTCCCTTTCTTTTTTTCTAGGGCAGAGGGAAGGGGAATGTGAAACTGGTGTACTGTCGGAGAAAGCCAGGCCCGGCATAGATTTATTTTTTATATGTTTAATTTAGCCCGTGGTTTTAACCCACTTAAAGCCTGTGGGTTAAAACCACAGGCTCGCAGAGCGGGGCAGAGCAGGGCAGCATTTGGGGCGAGCATGCAGGAGACAAGAGATCTGGATAGAGCAAGGCAGCGATTCAGGGCAGAGCAGGCTGGAGAGATTGCAGAGCAGGGCTTCCAGAGTCGTTAAGATGTTTTTGACTGGTCCCCAGCAGTCGCTTCTTCAGTTGATTGGTCAGCCCAGTCAGATGTGAAATTTTGGGTTGTGAATCACGTCCCTGCCTACTTTGCATGCGTTTCACCTCATTTGCATGCACGGATTCGAAGCGGATCGCAGGAGAAGTTAGTGAATAGTGCAGGAGGGAAATCTGGTCGCAATGAGGTCGCAAACTGATTGGTACACGATCGGTTTGCTTTGTAAATTTAGCCCTTACTAGGCTAAATCAGCGCTAATAATTAGCACTTGACACCTCTTAATTGGCACTAATTGGAGTTAATTGAAATGCAGACACCTAACTAGGTAAGTGTGATTCTACAACAGTTAGGCGCCTAGTGCAAAAGTGCATAGTCAACAGAAGGCAGGGTGTTTACAAAGATGAGACCCAGATTCCGTATTTTGGGGGTTTTTTTGACTGTTTCTTCTTGCCTGTTCTTTGATGACGGGGACCTTGTTAGGTCCTGGCTATTCCAATGCTCGGGAGGGGCTCCTCCCTGTCTCAACTGGCTGGTCTTTTAGTTCTTTAGTGGTTTGCACGCGCTAATCTTCAGCATGCACTAAAAACGCTAGTGCACCTTAGTAAAAGAAGCCCTTAGTGTATGGTGAGCCCTCTAAAACTACCTCCAAATCTCCTGTATCAACCTGTCTACCACCTCAATAGCCTTTATGGATGGGTTTTCGTGGACTCACACTTTCCACTATAAATGCAGTAGCTAGAATGGCTTATGCACCTAGGTCCTCCTCTCTATGGTTTACTAGCCCACCCCAGGATACTTAAGACACCTGTGTGCTTCTCTATTAGGCTTTCCCATACAAGGTGCTGCTGTTCTAGAGACAGGTATGTATTGTTTTATTTACATCTATGGGGGGAGGTGGAAGGGGATCAGTAACCACTGGGGGAGTGCGGGGACCATACTTTCTTCTGTCCAGTAGTCATCTGGATATCTTTATGGTCCTTTTTTGCATTTAAAAACAGGTCTAATTCCGAACGTCTAAATGACACCCTAGATGGTTTTTTTTGGTTTTTTTTTAAATTCTTTATTCATTTTTAATCTTTCATCAAGTGTATAACAATCATAAGAACAACAATTAGTTAATCACTTGAAAATCTTATCATTATACTATACATACATTGAAGAAATCCTTACCCTACCCTCCCTCCAACCCTATTAGTAATTCTATTTCATCACTTCACCAATACCAACCCTCCCCCCTCCCTACCTTAAATGGTGTATCCTCAAAAGAAAAATGGTATCTATTTATGACAAGACAATGTTAATGGCTCCCATATTTTAATAAATTTTTATAATTTCCATTTTGTACCGCTATTGAACATTCCATGTTATATAAGTGACAGCGAATTCCACCAGAAATTAAAATTAAGTCTGCTATGATCTTTCCAATTATTAGTAATATGTTGAAAGGCAACTCCCGTCATGATCAATAAAAGTTTGTGATTATTCGCCGATATCTGACTCTTTTTTCTCATAGACATACCAAATATCACAGTATCATGTTTTTTAAAAAAGGTTTGATTATCCCTGCAAGATGTCAAATTGCTAAGTCCACCCAAATCCCGCCCAAAACACACCTCTTACATGCCCCCTTAACATTTAGATGTCCTGGATGGTGAATGCCCTACAAGACATCTAAAAAAATTTGTTTCAAAAATTTACACTTGGATATTTTGGCAATTAACATGTCTTAGTGCCGGTTTATGCCATTTTTTGGACTTTTTCTCTTTTGAAAATGAGACCCATTGTGTTCCATAAAATATGCATGTAATAGTGCCTAAACTGTAACCAGCCCATGTGTATTTCTTTCTTGCATTGTGTGTTACGAACGTTGTACGCTAAGGGGCCCTTTCACTAAAGTTAAGGCGTATTAATGGGCATTAGCCAACACTAAATGCTGCATGTCCAATTTTAGACCTCTGGTCCATGCAACATTAAGCACAGGCTAATGTCCGTTAGTATGCAATAAGCTTTAGTAAAAGAGATCCTAAGCTTCTAAAATACATTTTAACATCTAGCCATCACTTACATGCATGAAAGTTACATTCATACATGCAAATGATGCTCAAATTTAGGTGTTAAATTATACACAGAATTAGGGGGTAAATGTGTGCTAAGAATTATGTGCAGATAGTTTCCCTTTTTCTAGCACAATTGTAGTACTTAGGTCATTATGAAACTCACTGACAGTAATCCTCTTAAATGATGCAACTGTTTTTCTACATAATTCATTCTATATAGAAGTAGATTCTGAAGACAAGATGGCTGTTTTTTTTTAAATTATTATTATTTTTTTTATAGGAGTAGATGTGAACTCTTTGCGTCAAATGAAGATCCAGAGATCAATGACCATGCTATCTGATGTCAAACATCTCCTAATAGCTGGAGGGAATGTAAACCAAAAGAATGAAGATGGTGTCACACTTGTGAGTTGACAAAGGACTGTTTATTTAAAAAGGTCTCAAATAAACTGGTCTTTTTCAAGGATTTTTTTTAATAACAGAGGGCAACTATTTTGTCTTCTTTATTTAAAGGAACTTTTCACAATTTATTTTTCTTTTCTTCCATCTTAAATCTTTTTTCTAATTATTTTTTTAATTCTTATGTTTCTTTTTCCTGGAATTTTTCCACTTTTGTGTTATGATGTTTCCTCAAATGGATAAATGATAATTCTATGACTTCTTCTTAACATTTTTAATACATTTGTTACAGTATGAGTACACTTAGGTGTACCATTGTTGTTGGCATTGTGGTGTGAATAAAATAGTCTGTAGTGGTGAAGCATATCAATAGTAAACTAAAAATATATCAGTTTCTATTTGGGGTGTTTCACAAAAAAAACCGACAACCATGCCTGATATAGGCATTTAGACTTGGATTCTCTTAGCGGTGCCATTGTCGGCATCCATCTTAAAAGCGGCTGCTGATCGTGTGTAAATCACACGACAGCGCCGTTTAAAGGATTGTGCCTCCACAAAGGTAGGTATCAGAAATGTAGGCCAGGTTTTCAAGGCCTACATTTCTTGAGCCTACCTTTTATGTGAATCGTGCCTCCCTATGAGCTTTGTAATGCCTAACGCCACTTTCAGCATTAGCTATGCCTAAAGTGGCATAAGGCGCTGTAAAGCACCTACAAAGGCGTTATTCTGGCACCATTTTTTTAGGTGCTGGTACTTACCTTGAAAATCAATTTAAAACAGTGTTTAAACAGCGTTTTTCACTTAGTTTGGGTGTCTTTACAAAATTACCCAGGAAAAGTAAGTGCATGCATTTATACCTGTGCAGAGGCAGATGAAATGTCCATATGTGTTCATAAAAAATAAGCCTGTATATACATGTTTGTAAACTACTCACTTAGGTGCAAATTCCACCCAGCTTTGCTCCAGGAATGTCCCATCCATATATCATGGAAAACTAGATGCTATGTTTTTGTACATATATTTTACATGCATATACCCAAAGCAATTGAAACTATTTGTTTATCTACTATATTTTCATCATTTGATATACCACATGATGTCCATACAGGCTACTATGCAGATTACAACATTATAAAATAATGTAGGGAATGGAGACAAGAGGGAAGGTGATAGCAAGGAGCAGGTTGGTCTATAAGCTTTAGAAAACAGACTTTGATTAATGAATCAGTTAAGTTTTTTTTTTTTTTTTGTTCTGTTTGTGTAGTAGAAAGTCGTGATTATGTTAGCTAGGAATTGATACAGTATGTCCCAAAACTTTGGAAAAAATATGGATTTTGAGCAGTGACTTGAATTTCGCTCCTACCTGAGTACATAAAATACTGGTTTATGCACTATCTTGCTGACCACCCTTATAGAATACAGAATTATTGGGGGTGCAGATCAGAAAAGAAGTTACCTCTCTCTGGACACAGTGAAAGGGTTTGTTCAATCTAGGGAGCAGTAGGCCAGTATATGTCACGCAAAGCATCTTAAATGAAACAGAAAGAAACAGGCAGTCAGTGTTACTTCTTGAACAGTGGTCTATGGAAGAAAGCCTGGAGGATGTGCTCAAGCAGATAGACAGATTAAAAGCTGACAAATCTCCGGGCCCAGACGGAATCCACCCTAGGGTATTGAAAGAGCTAAAAGTGAAAATAGCGGAGTTACTGCAGCAGGTTTGTAATCTATCCCTGAAAACAGGGGTGATCCCGGAGGATTGGAGGATAGCAAATGTTACACCCATCTTTAATAAAGGTTCGAGAGGCGACCCGGGGAACTACAGACTGGTAAGTCTGACATCGGTCCCGGGGAAGATGGTGGAAGCACTGATAAAAGACAGCATCGACGAGCATCTAGAAAGAAATAAACTGATGAACACAACCCAACATGGCTTCAGCAAAGGAAGATCGTGCCTAATGAACTTTTTACACTTCTTCAAAGGAATAAACAAGCAAATGGACGAAGGGGCCCCCATAGACATTGTATACTTGGATTTCCAAAAATCCTTCGACAAGGTACTACATGAACGCCTGCTAAGGAAACTAAGGAGCCGTGGGGTGGAAGGAGATGTACATAGATGGATCAAAAACTGGTTGGCAGGTAGAAAGCAAAGGGTAGGAGTGTAGGGCCACTACTCAGACTGGAGAGGGGTCACGAGTGGTGTCCCGCAGGGATCGGTACTCAGACCGCTGCTGTTCAATGTTTTCATAAATGACATAGAAACAGGGCTGAAATGTGAAGTTATAAAATTCACAGACAACACAAAACTTTTTAGTGGGGTTAGGAGCAAAGAGGACTGTGAAGATTTACAAAGGGACCTGAACAAACTGGGAGAGTGGGCGAACAAATGGCAGATGAAGTTTAATGTAGAGAAATGCAAAGTCTTGCATGTAGGACACAGAAACCCAATGTACAGCTATATGATGGCGGAGCTGGTAATGGGTGAGAGTAGCCTTGAGAAAAACTTAGGGGTAATGGTAGACAAATCAATGAAGCCGTCGGCGCAGTGCGCAACGGCCTCAAAAAAGGCGAACAGAATGCTAGGTATAATCAAGAAGGGTATTACAACCAGAACGGTAGAAGTTATCCTGTCGCTATATCAGGCAATGGTGTGCCCGCATCTGGAGTACTGTGTCCAGTTCTGGTCGCCGTACCTTAAGAAGGATATGGCGATACTCAAGAAGATTCAGAGGAGAGCGACGCGACTGATAAAGGGTATGGAAAACCTTTCATATGCTGAAAGATTGGGGAAGCTGGGCCTCTCTTCCCTGGAGAAGCAGAGACTTAGAGGGGACATGAGAGAGACCTACAAGATCATAACAGGCATGGAGAAAGTGGAGAGGTACAGATTTTTCAAAATTTCAAAAAATACAAGAACAAGGGGGCATTTGGAAAAGTTAAAGAGGGGACAGATTCAGAACCAATACTAGGAAGTTCTTCTTCACCCAGAGGGTGGTGGACACCTGGAATGCGCTTCCAGAGGGTGTGATACAACAAGAGTACGCTACAGGGTTTCAAGAAAGTTTTGGATGAATTCCTGAAGGATAAGGGGATTGAAGGGTATAGATAGAGGAGTGGATGTTTCCTGCAGGAAAAATGGATTGAGGGTTACTGATAGAGAATTACTATGCAGGTCCTTGACCTGAATGGGCTGCCGTGCAAGCGGTCTGCTGGGTGGGATGGACCTCTGGTCTGACCAAGCAGAGACACTGCTTATGTCCTTATGTTTAACATGGTGATATTATTTTTCCCCTGAGTAAATAAATAAACTTAGGTACAAGTATTTAGGCAAAGAAACCCTAGCATAAATAGGGTGCACCTAAATTTAGAACGTCTAGCAACATCTAAGCACGCAGTGCTAAGTGTGATTCTATAAAGTTTGCCTAACTTTTTATATTTTCACACTTAGCACCGCACTAGTCAGCATCTAAATTTTAGGTGCACTTTATGGAATCGGGTCCTATATTATCTAATTAACACACGATAATCTGAACACGCTAGCTGAATAACACTTCCACGCCCACTCTCTGCCAATGACACACCCGTCCCCCCTACAAAAAAAAAAATAACCTGCAGTTAGCATGTGGAAAAGGAAAAATTGACACAAAACACTTTTAAGCATTTTGTGATAAATGTGTTAAGTGTGTGTTACAGCTTTAACATCCTTTAGTAAAAGGGTCCCTATATTCCTTGTTATTGACAATGCTGTTAATGCACAATATTAATCATTTCTTTGTGTTACCTGCAGTCCTAGCTAAAGTGCCTGGGATGCAATCAGCAGTTACACAAGTTTTGAACCTCAATAACCCCCCTTTTTCAGCGCCATCCATGGTGGAAACATCTCTGACACATGTGAGCGTTGGAGCTGTTAGTACCGCAGTTGACGCTAAAAAACATGCTATGTTTTTTTTAAAGGGGGGTAAATATAAATGCATGAGTAAATATTGCCTTTTTTTGTGTATTAGGTGCTAAATCCTAACACACCTAAGTAAACAGAGCCCCCTAGAATGCTTGTATTCAGACTAGCATATGTACTTATAGTTTATCTCTCTTGATCACAGCTGCATATGGCATGTGCTAATGGCTACAAGGACGTGGCATGTCTGCTGCTTGATCATTCTGCTGATCCAGATGTTGCTGACAGCCAGTACTGGACACCTCTTCATTTAGCTGCAAAATATGGGCAGGTAGCCATTATTATTCCAATTGTTTTTCAATTTGTGTTTTAACAGATTCTTTATTATTGGTGTTGTCTGGGGAGGGGGTAAACAAAAACAATTAAAAATGATCTTGCTGCTCCAAATTGGAGAGTTGGGAAATATCTTGTTTGATTTATTAAAATTCACTCGTAGGACAAAATTGAAAAGTTCAAATGGATGCCCAACAAGATGTGGAATGTAGTTTAAGAGGGCAACTGGGCATCTAATTACACACTATTTTATAAAGACACAAACAGTAGGTGCCTATGATGCTCATTCTCAAAAGAGAAAAGCGTCTGAAAAACATCCCAAAGCAGCAGAAGGATGTTTTTCTTATCTTAGTTGTTATTTTTGAAACTCTGATTTTAAAGACATGTTTCTCCACAGTTTGTCCAAATTTGAAGGGGGTATTTTGGGAACATGTTTAGCGGGACTTGGGCATTTCCAAAAGTCAGATATTTTTCTGCCATAATAGAACAAAATCAGAACAAATGTGAATATCATACAAATTAAGTTTATTGACTTTCAAATCCCTTCTTTATAAAACACCTGCTTTCATTCATAGATTATTGATTCCCTAGACTTCCTCTAGATTACTCAGATCTATTGACCAACATCTTTTGACTGTTCCTTCTCTTAAAACTATATACACACGGCGGCAATCTATTTTTTTCCGTTACTGCTCCCCAAATGTGGAACTTACTCCAAATTCATGTGCGAGAAGAACTTAATTTGGATAGATTCAAGAGCAAGCTAAAATGCTTTCTTTTTAAAGTTGCATTCGACAACTAATACAACTAAATTTGGTCTACAAACCTGAAATTTGGATTAGACCAGGTGCTTCAATTGTGGCCTGGCTTTTAAACTCTCTGATGCACACTGCTCTCCTCTTCCCTATTGTTTTTTCCTTACATGTCTTTTTTACTATTTTTAAATTTGTATTTCCTTCCCATCCCATTCCTTCTGTATCTCGTTTGTTGTGTCAGTTACATTTATATAGTTTGTTTCCCTTTGATTACTGTAATTTAATATTTTAATATTTTGTACATCGCTTAGAATTTGGAATAAGCGATTAATCAAATATTTAATAAACATGGAAATTTGTACAGTACATACCAAACTCTATGACACTTTCAGATGTGTTGGCTATTCCTATTAGAGCAACAAGAAGCGGAGAGAGAAAGGGGAACTTATAAGCATTGGCATTTTAAAGCTTACATTCAAAGCAGTAGACTCTGGAGGATTAAATGACTTCCCAGAGTCACAAGGAGCAACACCAGGAATTGATCTCGCAACCTCTGGGTACAGAAGCAGCAGCTCTACCATTGAGGCACAGCCCTTCTTGATACACTTGTGGTGGAAAGTGTGAGAGCTTTTCAAAAACCACTAAATACCTGCTATAACTATATATAGGTGACACCTATAACCTTGAGGGCTTTTATAGTGGTGCACAGGGAAGTACAGTTTGTTTTCTGTTTCCAGAGGACTTGCAATACAATATAAGTGGGTTACAGTAAGAGTTGTACCTGGGACATTTTATGTGAAATGCACTGCCGTACCCCCTAGGCTGCCCCCACTTTTCTACTAGGATGGCTGTTTGGCCAGTCTACTAAAAATGCGGGCAATTAGACATCCTAATGGCTTATTTTTGTGTGTTTGTCTCTAGGATGTTTTTTTTTGTTGTTGTTGTTTTTTTAAAAAAAATTTGTTTGTTTATTTCAAAAACAGTACCTAAAGAAATACACACTGAGCATAAAAACGACTAGAAAACGGCAATTTTCAAAACAAAAAAAATCCATATTTTTTGTTCAAAAATCACTCTATTCATCACTCAATTTTTGGACATTTTTAGCAAAAGGTCTCAAATTGTATTTAGACATCATATTGAAAATGTCCCTAAAATGTATCTATATAAAATACTAGTGTAAACAGCTAAAATAACGGTTCATAGACAAAAGCGCGTGCCGACAACCCAGCGCAGACAACTGAGCACAAGGTGGAAGTGTGCCAAAGAAAAACAGTATTTTAAGGGGCTCCGACGGGGGGTGTTGGTGGGGAACCCCCCCTCCACTTTACTTAATATAGATCGCACCGGTGTTGTGGGGAGTTTGGGGGGTTGTAAACCCCCTCATTTACAGGAAAATTAACTTTTTCCCTCTTTTTTAGGGAAAAAGTGAAGTTTTCAGTATAATGTGGGGGGTTACAATCCCCCAAACCCCCCATAACGCGGCGCGATCTCTGTTAAGTAAAGTGGGGGGGTTACCCCCCTACAACCCCATCGTAGCCCCTTAAAATACTGTTTTTCTTCGGCGCGCTTCCGCCTTGCGCTCAGTTGTTGGCGCTGGGTTGTTGGCGCACCTTTGTCGGTGCGCGCTTTTGACCTGTCACCAAAATAACACCTACAGTGCAATCACAGCCTTGCTTAACAGATGTAAATGTCCACGACTAGAATGTTTAAACAGGTACATAAATTAAGGGCTCCTTTTATCAAGGTGCGCTAGCGGGTTAGGCGCGTCAGACATTTCATCATGCGCTAACCCCCGTGGCAAGCCAAAAAACTAATGCCTCGTCAATGGAGGCGTTAGCGACTAGCACGGCAGGTGGTTTAACGCGCGGTATACCGCAGCTTGATTTAAGGACCCCTAAATTAAACATGCCCTCTAATTTCTATGTGCATTGGAGCTAATACTGTTGCGGCTGGCGATAAAAAAGCCTAGTGCAGCTTTGTAAAAGGGGGGAAGTGCAGTAAGGGGGTATTTTACTAAGGCGTGCTAGCTGACTTAGCGCGCGCTAAATGCTAATGTGTCTATTATATTCTATGGCCGCGTTAGCCTTTAGCGCGCGCTAAGGGGCTACTTTTATTAAGGTGCGCTAGGGCTTTAACATGCTGAATAGCATGTGCTACATTGCTGCGTGCGCTAGACCTTAACACCAGCATTGAGCTGGCATTAGTTCTAGAAGCGTAGCGTGCGGTAATTTCCTGCGTGCGCTAAAAACGCACCTTAGTAAAAGGAGCCCTAAATCGGCTAGTGCACCTTAGTAAAAGAGGGAGTAAGTGCAAAATCTTAATGCACTTTAGTAAATAGGATGCTACATCTACTATATTTTACTGACAAATTTTCTGACTGTAAATGATTTAAAAAAAAACAAACCTAAGGCCCCAGGGCACTGTATTTTGGGTCAAAATAGACCCCTTTTTTGCATCTGATGTTCATTTAAAAGTGAGATTGCAGACCTATATTGCATTGGTAAATAGACCTTGTTAAACTGGGAAGAACATATTTAACAGAACACAAGAGCCATCAAAACAACTCCCATTTTTAATCTTATACTGACATTTTAAAATCTCCTAAGGTTAGAAATTGTGATCCATGGCAGACAGAACTTCTTCTTCCCCTGTGTCGTTTTATGAGCAGCGTTAATATACTAGAAAGAATAATCAGTCAACAAAGCAAAGCCCACCGCTCAGATACCTTATCACAGCTGCATATGGCATGCTTCAGATTCACGTCTTTCAAAAACAGAATGTGATGATTTACCAGATTTCCCAAATGACACACAAATTACCCAATTTATCCAGCTGGCATCTTATATTCCCCAACGCATGCATTTTTTTTTCACATCAGAACTTAAATTTCAAATGCCACTCATTTAAGCTGGTGATTACTATTATTCTTCTGTACATCTTCTCTCTGAATAAGTGTCTTATTGATACGTTTCTGCCTACACTCTTTTTACTGATCTGTCTTTTCTTAGGAAATAATTGCTGGCTGTTAGTTATGTTTAGGAATGCCACTCTGAAAAGGCAAGTCAGCTACTGTATAAATCTGCCTGCTCTGGCACAATGCACTGCTTCTCTTGTGACTGATGTGCTGAGTTCATGGATAGGTTCCAACCTGGTACTGCTTTATTGCATTTAGTGGGGTAGTTATTAAGGTGTGTTATGGCCATAATACATATTATTTGTCCCTTGATAACACTGTATTGCCCTTTAACACATGTTAATTACCATAATACACATTTATTTACAGTACCATGAGATACTTAAATACAGAGCATGCAAATTCATGCGAAATCTCATTATTATGCACATTTAATAATGCCTTCAAAAAGCTGATGTTATTTTTTGCGGCCAGAAGCAAATAGATTGCGGCTTTCTTAAAGGGGCCAGTCTATCCTGAGCTATGTCGAGGGCTTGATGATATCAGCTGTTTGACTGTTGAAAATGTTTGTATTTAAGGAATTATATTAACATTGCTTTTCTAGATATTTTTCTATTTTTATTGTTTTGAAGTTTATTAACTAATTGCTGTTTTAATGTATTTATCTGTTATAAATTATGTATGCTTGTTGGAATCCACCTAGAAATGTTGATAGAATAAAATATATTTTTTTAAAATAAATAAATAAGTCCCACCACAAGCACCCTAAAAACCCACTATCAAATTCCTTCTTCTTGATATCTTCAATCCACTACTTCCTACAGAGCTTTCCAGTTAAAGAAACCCCCTCCTAAAGAACCCTCCCCCAATTACCAAAAGCTCATCTCTACCCTCAACTCTCTGGGCATATCTTGTAAAATCTCTTCTGCCTAATGGATTCAGGGCAGGAGAAATCCCCAGTTGTTCCTGCCCCTTGCTTAAGGTTGCCATAGGGCTCCAGAAAAAGGAGGACAGATTGAAACATCTGGGTTTTACATCCACACTTTCACTTTGAGTGGATGCATGAGATTGTTGCCAGTATAGTGCTCAGGCTTCTAACAGTGTCTTAATTACCATCTTTTTAGATAACATAAGAACATAAGAAGTGCCATCTCCGGAACAGACCCTAGGTCCATCAAGTCCGGCAATCCGCACACGCGGAGGCCCCGCCAGGTGTACCCTGGTATAGTATTAGTCCCCATATCACTCTAAGCTTCTCATAAGAGATGCGCATCTAGCTTACCCTTACCTATGTCACCTTAAGCCACTCATAAGGAGGTGTACATCTAACTTACCCTTAAACCCTAGAACGGTGGATTCTGCAATTACCTCTTCTGGGAGAGCATTCCAGGTTTCCACCACTCGTTGCGTTGAGCAGAACTTCCTGATATTTGTCCTGAACCTGTCCCCCCTTAGCTTTAGTCCATATCCTCTTGTCCTTGTCACATTGGACATTGTAAATAGTTTTTTATCCTGCTCTATTTGGTCGATTCCTTTCAGTATTTTGAAAGTCTCGATCATATCCCCTCGCAGTCTCCTCTTCTCAAAGGAGAATAATCCCAGTCTCTTAAGTTGTTCCTCATAGTCCAAGTTCTCCATGTCCTTTATTAGCTTTGTTGCTCGTCTCTGCACCCTCTCGAGTACTTTTAAATCCTTCTTTAGGTATAGAGACCAATGTTGGATGCAGTATTCCAAGTGTGGTCTGACCATCGCTCTATAAAGCGGTAGTATTACTTTCTCCGATCTACTCGTGATTCCCTTCTTTATCATGCCTAGCATTCTATTCGCTTTCTTCGCTGCCGCCGCATATTGCGTCAACAGCTTCAGGGTCCTATCAATTAATATGCCCAGTTCCCTTTCCTGTTCGGTTTTTCCCAGAGTTGCACCTGACATACTGTACTTGTGTTCCTTATTTTTTCGGCCTAAGTGCATGACTGCATTTTTCCACATTACACTTCATCTGCCATTTATCTGCCCAATTTTCCAATCGGCTCAAGTTGCTCTGGAGTTCCTGAGGCAGGCCTTACGGCTGAAACACGTACGTTTCGGGTCTTAACAGTGAATGAACAGATTGAGCATCACAGGTCACCTCTTTTATCTTATATTCTGGGTAGGCAGCTTCAGTCTTCCCAGTAGGGGTTTCTGCTAGGGAAGGTGAGGTTGCAGAGTACTCACTGGGGGGCATTTGAGTTTTCCAGACTCATATTAATGGAATTACAGTGGAACCTTGGTTTACGACGCTGTTCTAATCCCCCCCCCCCCCGCGATCCGGCATCCCCCCGCTCGCATTGCCCCCCCTCCACCGCGATCCTACTTCCCCCCCCCCCCCCCGAGCAGTCAATGACATCCTTTACCCAACTTGGCACCAGTGCCGGTGCCCGAAGATCCTCCCTCTTCTGGCGCGGCCTAGGCTGGGCGGTGCGTTGGAGATCCTCCTTCTTCTGGGCTGGGCTGGGCTGGACTGGCTTTCAGCATTTGCGTAGGCTCAAAGCCTTCAGGTCTCGCTCTCTCCGAGATTGAGAGCGAGACCAGAAGGTTTTGAGCATGCGCAAATGCTCAAAGCCAGTCCAGCCCAGCCCAGCCCAGAAGAAGGAGGATCTCCAATGCACCGCCCAGCCCAGGCCACGCCAGAAGAGGGAGGATCTTCGGGCACCGGCATTGGTGCCAAGTCGGGTAAAGGGTGTCATTGACTGCTTGGGTGGGGGGAAGTAGGATCGCAGTGGAGGGGGGGCAACGTGAGTGGGGGGATGCCAGATCGCGGGGGGGGGGGGCGATTGAACAGCGAGGCAAGCTCGGTTTACGAGGCACCAAGTTTGCGAATGTTTTGCTCGTCTTGCAAAACACTCGCAAACTGGTGCACTCGTAAACCGAGGTACCACTGTATATGGAACTGTACTAAATTGGCAGGCCATGCAGAAGAAAACTACTTGGCTTTTATTTAAAAACTCCAAGAGTGGTGTACGAGGGAGTGTTGAAAAGTTCTCAGCCCAGCCAAGAAGAGAATGATGTGGATATGGTTCAATCAGTGATCTGTAACAATATCAAACATAAAATTTTGTTTCTGCAGATTAGCACTTAATGAAATAGGATAACACTCTTTTCAGCTACAGTGGCAAAATAACACTTAGGGCTCCTTTAACGAAGGTGCGACAGCGTTTTTATTGTACGCACCAGATTAGCGTGCGCTATAGCACGCGCTAGCTGAAAATCTACTGCCTGCTCAAAAGGAGGCAGTAGCGGCTAGCGCGCACGGCAATTTAGCATGCGCTATTTCGCACGTTAAGCCCCTAGCGCACCTTCGTAAAAGGAGCCCTAAGAATTTAGGAAGTTGGTCAGTTGAGTTGAGAACTTTTCAGCACCACCTTGTATGATTAATGTATTGTTGAAATACTGTTGTTGGGGTGGGGAAGAGAAAGCTTTTATTGTGTGTGTATTATTTTGTTTTTACTTTGCATTGGGATGTTTTGGTGAAGCACTTAAAAGTAACATGATAAAAATAAAATAAAATGCTGTCTGCCATCCCATTTTTGCTTTCTTTTTACATTTTTCTTCATTCTCTCAACAATACATTTTTTAATCATTTTTATTTTAATATAATGATACTAGTCTTTAAGCCCGTCAAATTAACGGGTGCTAGAATAGATGTCTGTCTGTCTTTCTTTCTGGCCCCCTGTCTGTCTTTCTTTCTTTCTCTCTCTCTCCTTGGCTAGTGTTTGTCTGGGGGAGAGGTTTCTTTCTTTCTCTCTCTCTCCTTAGATACTGGCTGGCTGTTTGTCTTTCTTTCGGCTTCTCTCACGATCCCTGCCTGCGTCAGAAGCCTTCTCCGACGCAGGTGCGGCTCGTGAGAGGAGCCGCCGCTCGCGGCTTAGAACTTAAAAATAACTTCGGTCAGAACATTACCTTGGGTTCCGCGATCGGGTCCTGTTTGGTCTGTCACTGCCTGGAGGAGCTGAAGAGCAGGGAGTCCCGCGTACAGATTCTCTGCCGGCCACTGTCACAGCTAGGCGCGCATGCACCCTCCTGCGGCCACAGACCTACAGATCATGGAAGCACGCAGTTCAGAGTGCGCATGCGCGGATAGGGTTTTATTATATTGATTGTGTTATGCTCATTTTTTATTTTAATATCTATGCCAGTGGAGTTTTGTATCACTTTTTTTCTGCCACAGGTATGTCTATCCTATTTTAGACCAGATTTTAAATATGGGCTGCTCCTTTTTTATCTCTAAAAGAAGAACTGCAAAACAATTTAGCAAAAAATGTTATTGCTGTACTCTGATCCAGTGCTAAATAGCATAACACTCCATTTGTATACTGCAAACACCTCACAGTTCTGTGTTTAACATAAATAAAACTGTTCATTCACCAAGATTTACAAAATAACAATGGAAACATACATTGAATCCACATTATCCCCCCCAAATTGCTTAAATAAGTTTTTTATATTTTCCTATAATGATCATAAGATACAGATGCTCTTACAATAGGCCCAGTTTTTCTCCCAACTAGCAGACTGAAAAGCCAACATCTTTTCCACATATTTAAATTTAGAGCAGCCCCTCTATTTATGCCCTGTACTTTTATATTTTTTGTTTTTTGTTTTTTATCTATTTATATGGTTAATGTTAAACCTGTGCGTTTCATTTCTTTTTCATAGGGTGTTTGTCTATTTCATGCGTTTCAGCCCTCCTTTTAGTTTTTGATGATGTCACTACATTTAGCGCGGTTCTCTATTTATGCCCTGCACTTTGCGACCAAGCTTTCATTTTGATTTTCATTTACTGCAAGGTTGCGGTACGATGGCGTTTCGGTAAGCTCTACGATTTATATTTGCTTCTTATTGTCTGGTGTTCTTTCTAGGTTTTATTATTACTTCCTTTTTTTGTTTTTTCTTGTTCTTTCATGCACTTTTCCCTCCTTTTTGGCTCGGTTTGAGCTCATTACTGTGACTATGCTTTTCTTTAGAGTTTCATTTACTGCAAGGCTGTGGCACGATGGTGTTTTGGTTCGTTCTTTCTACAAACTTCTTTTGTGCACTTTCCCTTCCTTTTTTGGCTCGGTTTGTGCTCTTCACGGCGTTCTCATTAGTTGTTTGGCCTTCCGACCTTTTTTTGGCAAATATATTTTTTATTTTTATTTTCAATTTTTACTTCATGCTTTATTTAGATACAAACGGCATTTCAAGTGGTTCACATTATTGTTCATATACCCAAAGATCTTCAAGGTATTGTGATTGTCCTTATATATTACAGGGTTTAGCCTTTCAGTTGCTTTTTAACCATACCTCCAGAATATTGTAGTTGTCCTTTTGCTGTCCCTATATATATTATATTTGCCTAGCTTTTAAATTCTTCATCAATTTCGTTTGGTTGACAGTATATACTGATTGCTTTAATTATTATTATTTTTTTATATAAGTTTTATATTCACTATTGACTGCGGTCTTTTTTGGAGAGAGTTTTTATACATATTTTTTATTATTACCATTGAGCATTGCGATTTATATATGTGATATTAGTTGTATTTATTAGATAGCATGTATCTTTGTATCTATGGATTTTATATTCATATTTTTTATTGAAGCAGTTGCTTATTATATATTTTTTCTATATGCTTTGCTGTTTTTTATTAATATTTATATTTATGCTTATTCTTGTTTTTAATATTTACCATATTTCTATGTATGATTATATGTTCTATTAATTTTTTTATATATGACTTGTAGACTCCTGACGCAGGCCTTAGGGCCGAAACATGTACATGTCGGGTCGAGTTACTTTGGATGAATAAAGATCAATCAGATGAGTTGAAAGACACTTTTATTTGTGCACCTTTCTGATTGGACAATTCCACCCATTTTTGCCACTTTGTATTTTGTGGATTTGTTTCCCCTGTTATCTGTGGGAAACATTAAAAAAGCAGAAGAAAGTGAAAGGCGCCTCAATTATATTGAAAGCAAATTGATCAATCTGATAACATGGCAATAGATCATAAAGTGCCTTATAACAAAAACAACCAAATTTGAAAACTACCCTGTCCTCTATCAGAAGCCAGTATAGTTTATGAATATAAGGAGTCATGTGATCCATTTTTTTATTTTTTTTTTCAAATTAAAAATCAATCATTCTGTGGAGTTCTGAATTAACCAGTTTCTAAAAATTATTTTGTAGACTGGTGAAATAGACTGCAAGGGGATGCTGAAAGGTTTTCAGCCCAGCCAAGAAGAGAATGAGGCAGAGCCATGAAACTTGCAAGTTATTCCACACTTTCTTGACACCTTTCATTTCCATGATATAAAACAAAATGAAGTGTCAAGAAAAGTGTGGAATAACTTGTAAGTTTCATGGTTCCACATTATTCTTTTCTTGACTGGGCTGAGAACTTTTCAGCAGTCCCTCATACCCGTATATTACAGTAGTCCAAAACTGATAAAACTAAACTCAGCACCAATAATTGAAAATCGTAGTCATGAAAAAAAAGATTAGTAAATGTTATACTTGATGTCTAATCGCTTGTTTTCTAGGCAAACCTTGTGAAAATACTTCTGTCACATCAGGCAAATCCATGTCTTCTAAACTGTAATGAAGAAAAACCCTCAGGTATGCTATTATTTATCCTAAAGTGATCATGGTTTTCTTTTTCAAACACATGTTAAGTAAGCATTCTGTAGATATTAGTAATAAATGTGTAACTGCATGTATTTGAACTTAACTCATGAGAAATGTGTACTCTAATTTTTAAGGGTGCATTTGAGATTACAAAGTTCAGCCATCTTTCTTTTTTATCGTTTTAAATTTTTTATTCATTTTTCGTACTACAACAAGTGTATCATAGAAAGTTATATGATCTCATAAAATATACACTTGATTTTCCTTCATGTATCACTGTAAATACAATATATCATTCTAAATTCATGTACAATAATATCTGAAAATGTATGTAATACATAATATGTATAACAATTGTTACTAAAATTTAAAACCCTCCCTTTCCTCCCCTCCCAATACAAATTACAATTATAATAAAAATATTGACAAATACATATATATTATGAGATAAATAAAATAAAAAATAAAACCCACCCACCTCCCCTCCTAACAAATAATTTATTATGGGAAAATGATATCATTCATTACAGAAGTCTCAGCCATCTTTCTTGTTTACTGTAGCAGTAGCTTATTAGAATTCTGAAACATTCAAACTTGCAAATCAAAACCAAACCATTTTCTGTTTCAGGGTCCATTAAATGTACAGTGGAACCTGATTATCCAGATAAATGGACATTTGAGTTTTGTTTTTTTTTGTTTTTAATTTTAAAATACCTTCAGCGAACCCCGCCCCCTCCCCCAACAAGAAAAGGCAGCATTCCCTCTCCCTCCTTGAAGAGCCCATTTGCAAGGCAGTATTGGAGACTGGTAGAAAGCACGCTAAATCCCTAGATAAGCCGTTTTGATAATCCGCTGCTAAAATGCATGCAGGCTAAACCGTCGGAAGCCAGTTTAGCGACCGCATTAAAGTTTTCAGAATCTGGCCCTCAGTTTATGAGAACAACTTTAGCAATGCGTTCTTTGAAATTCAGGTTTTGATATAGCAATATATAGCTCCGAGAACTTTCACAGATATAATTGGTAAATGAGATCCAGCCATCATAATTGTGGTAGACGGATTTTAAGAAGTGAAGGTGTGTCTAGCACTGAATTAGTCCATTTGATGGACTGCATAGTATAACAGTTCTTTATTTTTTTCCTTTTTTGAAGGATTCTTCTAGCCTTCTATCCTTTTTGCTCCCCTTTATTATTTTCCTTGTTAAAGAGATGTATAATTAAGTACTATACATTAGTCTGGCACTTAAGGTTACAATATGCTTAGTGCCAAACTTTTCTTGTCCATTTTTAAGTGCCATTTATAGAATCCGGCCCACAGCTTGCACTTCTCTTAAATTGGGCACTATGGCCCTGATTCTGTAAGCAGCGCCTGCCGCAAGTCAATTAACGACAGGTGCCACTTCCAGAATCGTGGCTTCTTAGGACCCTAAGCACCAGAAATGTAGGCCAGGGTTTTTACAGGCCCTACATTTCCGGTGCCCAGGGTCCCTCCTGAATTGCAGTCAGTGGTGCATGATGATGCCGAAGTCTGGCAATGGCCCTAACCATGCCTACATCTTCTGGACTTTGGTATCACTATGTGCCGCTAGCTGCAGGAACCTAAATGTTGGTCCTGGAGGCCATGTTGTGGCAGCTAATTATTTTTTATGAGGTTTTAATGGTGAAACCAATTATGATACCATTTAAATCCAATTACACTTCTCCTTCCATATTCGTGGTGATTAGGGGATTGACTAACTCGTGAATGCGGAAAAACCACAAATAACAGCTAGCAGGCTCCAGAGGGCAGAAAGACTCACACAGATTGAGCTGAAAGGGAGAAGTGGGCAGATTGGAAGCAGCTGCAGGCTCACTCTGAGGCTCACTCCTGGAAGCACCAGCTCTAAGCAGTGCTCCTGTTGCACCACGCTGACAAGCCCTCCCTCTTTCCACATACAGGTTGCTGCGGCCACTTTAAATTCCCAGCGATGAGAGGAGCCCGACTTTCTGTCTCATCACAGTCCGCACTCTGGCTGTGCTGCCATTAACCTGCTACACCAAGGCACATACAGCCTGACGCGCAACCTAAACCCCGGACCCGCAGTGCCCACCCATGCGCCGCATCCCAGTGCTCCCATTGGCTGGACGGGATTTTTGAAAACCCTCCACCTCTCCTATTGGGCGAGGGCCCTGACTGTGAAACCGGATTTGGTGCTTCCATTTCTCAAGCTCGTTGGAGCCGGCACTGCCTGTACATGGGTTTGGGGTTTACAAAACTTTTATATCGGTGATTGGATGATGTAATTTGGGGGGGCGGAGCCAGCCGACGAAAAATCACGAATAAGCGAAACCGCGAGTGCTGGATCTGCAAATATGGAGAGAGGAGTGTAAGTTGTACAGTGGTAGGGTAGCTACAGCAGCCTAACTTTTCAGCGGCTGTTGTCAAATCTGGCACTATTTGTGTTTAGCGTGCACTCTTTCCCAATAGTGTACACTATTATCTGTGAAAGTCTTTTCAAACAGCCCATTATTACTGGTTACCAGCACCAAATTTCTAGTGGGGGAGATTCACCCATGATGATTAAAAAAACAAAACTCACTAACCACTGTGGGGTGAAAATCACCCCATGGTCTTAAGGATGCCACTTTATTCATCAGTTTTGAGTGACTGGAATCAATGTCTTTTCATTGAATTTTCTCTTCTCCTTGTTTATTTATGTTTATATATTTTAAAACTTGAAATACCGCTCAGCCTTGTTGGATCACATGAAGCATCAGTTCATGCACTGATTGTTAGAGACAGTTATTGCACCTCCTTTAAGTCAATGTTTCAGCTTTCAGAGTAAGACGCATGAAATGAATCACATGCCCCTTGGCTGGTAAGACATAAAACAAAGGAGATAATGTTTGCAGGCCAATGTATAAGACATTAAATAGAAATAAGACAGAACATAATTCTGCACTTTGGACTAGAGAAAGCACAGCAAGGAGTGTAAGACAAATGTTTTGATAAGGCAGACACAATTTAAGATGTGATTCACAAATTGTATGATGTAGAAGGTGCTATGAGTAAGACATGAGATAAAATTCGTGAAGGAAGATGGATCATACAGAGAGTTGGTTAAGATGTAAAACATAAAATGTGAAGCTCCATTTTCCTTATCTTGTTGAAGTAGGATTGGGATGTCTAGGCTAGGATATTCTTGATTTCCCTAGTATTATACAAATGTTTCTGCCAAACTTTTATAAAATGTATAAGGAGAGCCAGCATTTTGATTTAAAAATTTACATAGAAAAAGAGTGGAATAACTTTGAAAATTTGGCATATTTACATCAGTGATTAAATGGGGCAATATGAATTTCGCAACTTTTGAAGCTGCAAAAGTTCTTTTGTTTTGTTTTTAATTTTATTTTTTTTTCCAATTCTTTATTCATTTTTCCATCTTTCATCAAGTATACAATTTTACATCAAATAAATCATACACATCACTTGAAATTCTTTCTATTATCATCTAAATAGAGGGGCATAATCAAAAAACCGTCTAAGTCCCCTTTTGGCCTAAGTCCTTAAACGTTCAAAGCAGAAGCAGGGAAAGTGTCCATAACCAAAACAAATGTCCTTGTTTTGATTATGGCCTGCCTCTACTAAACACCCAGATCACCACTACGTCTGCAAGTACATCCCCATGATGACTACACTTTTTGCCCATAATGAACCAAAAAAACGGCAAAGCCCCAAATGTCCAACACAAGGGCTTTTAGTCGAAGGAGGAGCCAGTCCTTCGCCTAAAAGCTGGATTCTGTAACCGGTGTCTACCAAAAACAACACCGGTTACAGAATCCTCCCCAAAAAACGATCCAGGCAGGAGGATGCCCAAGCCCTCCTGCCCTGTCGAACTGCGAACCCCCCCCCCCCCCCCGACTACATCAGGGCAAGAGGGAGCTCAAGCCCTCTTGCCCTGGTGATTGTGCCCCCCCCTGACTCGATATGGCCAGGAGGGAGCCCAAGCCCTCCTGGCCCCGGTGACCCCCCCTACGACACAACGGGCCAAGAGAGAGCCCAAGCTCTCCTGGCCCCGGCAACCTCCCTGACTGGATTGGACCAGGAGGGAGCACAAGCCCTCCTGGATCCGGCGACCCCCTACCCCCCACTACAATACGGGCAGGAGGGATCCCAGGCCCTCCTGCCCTCGACACAACCCCCCTCCCCCCAACGACCACCCCCCCAGAACCCCCAATCGGATCCCCCCGCCTACCCGTGACCCCCCCAACCGACCCCCCCGACACCCCCACCCCCGTACCTTTAATGTTGGACAGACGTCCGGGTGCCAAGCCCGCCCGTCTGGCAGGCCAGCCGGGTCCAGAATGGGGCCGGTTTGGCCCAGGCAGCAGAAACCCTGCCCACAGGTGGGGCTTGAGGTGCCTGGGCCAATAAAAATAGGCCCGGGAGCCTTAGGCCCCTCTTGTGGGCGGGGCCTTAGGTACATGGGCCCAATCCGGCCATGTGAGAATGATGTGTAGCCATGAAACTTACAAGTTGTTCCATACTTTCCTTGACACTTTTCATTCCAATGATATGAAATAATATAAAATAAAATAAGGAAACTTACTTCCTTAATCCCTTATTTAAAACCCATCACAAAATAAGCACTTTGCTATAGTGGCATATTAAGGGAGGGTGGGGGCGGTCAATCCCAGGCATTGTTTTGGTGAGAGCACAGGTACTCATCCTTCTCTCCACCCCTCTGCTTCTTCCCAGCCCCCCCCCCCCCGCCCCTCCCGCGTGTGCGTGCTGCTTCCCTTCCTCCATCCCTTGGCGTTAGCAGCAACTCCCAAGCCTCTGTCGTGCCAGCATTAGTTCTTCCTCTGACAACATTTCCTGGACCTGGGCCTAGGAAGTGATGTTAGGAGGAAGAAGTAATGCTGGCACGACAGCAGCTTGTGGATTGCTGCTCATTCCAGGAAAATTACAGAGGTACAGGGGAAGGGAAACGGTGGTGCGCGGCAGGGAGCGGTGAAGGAGTGTGTAGAGGTGGGGGAGGGACGCCACCACCCCAGGCGTCTCTCACCCTTACTATGCCACTGCTTTGCTGAAAACTCTGCGAATCATGGTACTGTTACAAAAGCTGATTTCATACAATTAATTTAATACTAGTATTTGTTTCCCACAACTTTTTCCATTACAGTTAATAGATCTTATATTTCACTATTATGTGTTAAAGTTCTAAGTAGATAACACAAGAGTTATTAGATCAATTACACAGGTCAAAAAAAAAAAAGACTTCTTGGTGCCTTGGTTTTTTTAACCTGTTTCTGGGGTTATTTGAGGTGCTGATTCAGAAAATTGCAATGGATAGACCGACCACATGAGCTCTAGTTTCTTGGATAAGGTTGAATTATTAAATTTTTTTTATTGCTATTTAAAAGATTTCATCTGCAGAATCGGGATATCGTAACAAACTTTCCTTTTTGAATGGAAAATTTATGTATTTAAATTACCCACTTCTTTTTGTGTATGTGTATAATGACCTTTGTTTCACAACTATTAGTCTACTTCCTTTCCTATAATGCACACTGGTATAAAAATATAAAGCTGAAATGACAAAATTGCCTTTGTTCTGTTATATTACATAATTATGTACAAAGATTTTAGTTGGTAAACATGCTTTCCATAGACCAGTGTTCTTCAACCGCCAGTCCGTGGACCGGTGCTGGTGCACAGAAAATTCCTGCCGGTCCGCACAGGGCCGGCGAGATTGGATTCTTTATCTTCCAGCTGGCTTAGGGCTCTCTCTGACCAGGGGGCACTCCCCTAACACTATTCCTGTCATGTGTGACTGCAGTATACTGTTAGCATGATATTTCTGTGTAGCATCCTGCAATAATTTGGCTTGTTCAGTTTTCTTGATAGTAGAGAGGATATATGTGAAGGGGAGGGGAGACAGGGGTTTTGTTGGTCCTTGCTCTGTATATTTGTATTTATAAAATGACAATTGTACAGAATATTGTTTCTTTTTATACTTTAATAAAATACGTTCAATATAAAATCAATAACTGAGGCTTGTGCGGATGGGATCAGATGGTTTGCGGGAACTGAGCTCGCCGAGACGGGGCGGAAATGTTGGGTTTTTTTTAATTTCATTCTTAATAGTTTGCTGGTCCACAAAATAATTCTTTTATTTCTGCTGGTCCAAGGGTGTAAAAAGGTTGAAGAACACTGCCTTAGACTACATAAATTTGTTTCTCAACCTGATTTGTTTCAATCAGTTGCACATAGATTTAAATTCTAAAGCATATGTGTCAAACACAAGGCCCGCTGGCTGAATCTGGTTCGCCTGGCCTTTTTGTGTGGCCTGTGGCAACATTCCTGATCTTCCCCTTCTGAGCACAGCATGTCCTCCCCTCCACACCGGTCTGTCGTCGCCATGCTAGAAAGTCCGCTTGCCTCTACAGGGACTCGGCAGTGCTGTTTGTGGCTCCCCATCCTGCTCTCCATCCGCCGCAGTCCACCCGGGTGGAAACAGGAAGTTGCGCGTCATTTGAGACAGACCGTGGCAGGCAAAAAGCAGGAGGAGCAGTCATGCACAGCACTCCCGAATCACCGAGGCCGGCAGATTTCCCGGCCCGGTAGTGACATTGGACCGGCACCGGAGGGAAAGGCACAACGGACTGTGAAGAAAGCGAGATGAAGGGAGATAAGTTAGACCTGGGGTAGTGTGGAGAAAGAGGGAAAAAGTTGCTTGAAGTGAGAACCGTTGGGAAAAGAAAAGGAGAAATGGTGGACCTGGGGAGAGGAAGGAAGGCAGGCAGACAGGGTGAGAGATGGGATGGGGGGCAGTTTGGAAGAGAAATGGAAAGAACTTGAATCTGGACATGGAAGGGGATGGAGAAATGTTAGGCCTGGAGGTGGAAGGGAGAGAGAGATGCAGAAGCTTTTTTTTTTCCCTTCCATCTCATTGTTCAGCATCAAGGGGAGAGGGAAGAACAACAACAGAAAAGAGATGGAGCAAAATGTTGGACCAAGAGGAGAGAGGAGGAGAGATAGAAGGAAATAGGAGGCTGGAAAGGAGTGAGATGGGAAATGGGAGAGCTACAGAATAAGAGAAGATGGAAAATTGATAGGTAGCTGAAAATGTTAAAAGGAGAAGGATGAGAAAGAGGGCAAGATTTGAGTGGACAGAGGCAGAAAAGAAAAAAAGAGAAAAGTTGAAAGGGAAAAATCAATATGTTGGAGACAGGAACTGGAGCAAGAAAGAAAAGGAGAAAAAAAGGACAGCAGACACTGGAAAGAAAATTAGAAGATAGACAAAATCAGAAAGAGAAACTGGGACTAAAAGCAAAATGACCAGACAACAAAAGGTAGAAAAAATAATTTTAATTTCTTTTTAGTGATTACAATATGTCAGATTTGAAATATGTATCCTGCCAGAGCTGATATTAGACAGCAAGCGTGAACTAGGACCTAAAAGAGAGGAAAAGTTTCTTTTTTTATTTATTTTGTAGCCAGCATGGGGTTGGAGAGGTTGCATCCCTATACTTCTACTAAGACTAACATCATCCTTTGCTGGCATGCAGCATAGGTTTTGGCACCGGCGCCGGCGATTGATCCGATGCTCACATAAGTCCTGTGAGCATCGGAGCCACCACCGGCGCTGGAACCCACACTGAGCATCAACAAACGAGGGGGCAAATATCTTAATAAAAAAATCTGGCCCATGACTTAGCCTGCGTTTTAGATTTTGGCCCCTTTTGTGATTTGAGTTTGACACCCCTGTTCTAAAGGGTTTTTCAACTTTGTCTTCTATTACCTGGTTTTGCTTACAAGTTAACAGATATAGTGAGAGTGATTACATACTGTGTGTCTGACTAGTTTTACATCCAAAATATTGGATTGTAAAAGGTAACTGTATAATAGTTATGATCGTATAGAAAGTGTATGTATATTCCCACTCATATTTCATTTTTGCAGATCAAGGTTATGGCCGCTTCAAGTCGGAGCTGCTTGAATCATCCCAACATATTTTGCTATATTTATGGGGAGTACACAATGAAAGCAAGTAGGAAACCTATTTCTAAGTTTGTAAAAAGATCATTTGTAGCTTATTTTGGTGTCAAGCTTGGAAATCAAGATAAGTCGTGAGCTCCTCATATGGTATGCAAGCTTGTACGGAGCATTTGCGCCAGTGGAAAAATGGAAAGAGAAGCTGCCTGACATTTGGAGTACCAATGGTTTGGAGGGAACCGAAAAACCACTTTGATGACTGTTATTTTTGTATTGTTAATATCATAGGCATCAATATAAATCATCGTAACAACTGGTCTTACCTTGATCTACCTTCAGCCAGGAGACCTGTTCTGCCAACATGGCTTCTGCAGGGGAAGATCGTGCCCAACAAACTTATTGAACTTCTTCGAAGGAATTAAACGGACGGACAAAGGGGATCCCATAGACATCGTATACTTAGACTTCCAAAAGACCTTTGACAAGGTACCCCACAAACGCCTACTTCGGAAACTGAAGAACCATGTGGTGGAAGGAGATGTACACAGATGGATCAGGAATTGGTTGGTGGGTAGGAAGCAGAGGGTAGGAATGAAGGGCGACTACTCGGACTGGAGGAGGGTCATGAGTGGTGTTCCGCAGGGGTCGGTGCTTGGACCGCTGCTATTCAATGTATTCATAAATGGTCTAGAAACAGGGACGAAGTGCAAAATAATAAAATTTGCAGACGACACCAAACTATTTAATGGGGCTAGGACTAAAGAGGAATGCGAAGATTTACAAAGGGACCTGAACAAACTAGGGGAGTGGGAGACAAGATGGCAGATGAAGTTCAATGTAGAGAAATGTAAGGTCTTGAATGTGGGAAATAGAAACCTGAGGTACAGCTACACGATGGGAGGGCTGTAATGGAGTGAGAGCACCTAAGAAAGGGACTTGGGGGTATTAGTGGACGAGACAATGAAGCCGTCGGCACAGTGCACAGTGGCCGCTAAGAAAGCGAATAGAATGCTAGGTATAATCAAAAAGGGTATTACAACCAGAACGAAAGAAGTTATCCTGCCATTGTATCGGGCGATGGTGCGCCCGCATCTGGAGTACTGCATCCAATATTGGTCGCCATACCTAAAGAAGGATATGGTGATACTCGAGAGGGTTCAGAAGAGAGCGACACGTTTGATAAAAGGTATGGAAAACCTTTCATACGTTGAAAGACTGGATAAACTGGGACTCTTTTCCCAGGAGAAGCGGAGACTTAGAGGGGATATGATTGAGACTTATAAGATCATGAAGGGCATAGAGAAAGTAGAACGGGACAGATTCTTCAAACTTTCGAAAACTACAAGAATGAGAGGGCGTTCGGAAAAATTGAGAGGGGACAGATTCAGAACCAATGCTAGAAAGTTCTTCTTCACCTAAATTGGTCCTTGTGAAGATATTTCCAGATTCTTCTTAATTTCTGCATAATTCAGAACAGCTCTTAATCAAATAATGGACCTGCTTTACCATAGCTAATCTATAATCAAGAATTTACATAAGATTCAATGTATGATTTATTTTTCCTATTTGAAAGGCAAAATTATCAAATTCAATATCAATAAAACTTTAGGCCCTCTTATACAAGCCGCGCAGCAAATGCTCCGACGCACATTCAAATCATATGGGCGTTGGAGCATTTACCGCACCGACCCGAACTGCTGGCTTTTGCAAAAGTTGGTTACAATTTGAAACTAAAAGCAAACAAATAGACAATTCTAAAATTCAATCTACATCCTCAGGCTTGCACACTCTAACTTCCATCCTTATTACATTGTTAATATTATGATGACATTTTGGAAAATATCATTATGGAGGTCACTTTAGAAGAATCTAAGGGGTTCATAATAAAAAAAAAAGTCTAAAAAGTGTCCTAAATGGCTACTTGGACGATCAAAAAGCCTGATCATCCAAGTACCCTTAACCATATCTA
The DNA here is from genome assembly GCF_902459505.1 of Geotrypetes seraphini. NCBI lineage: Eukaryota > Metazoa > Chordata > Amphibia > Gymnophiona > Dermophiidae > Geotrypetes > Geotrypetes seraphini. The sequence goes on along the minus strand of NC_047089.1, from coordinate 166,087,850 downwards.
AAAACAGCTTAGGCCTTTCCCCTGCCACTAAACGCACAGAGAGAAAAGAGGTGTGTTTAGAGGAGGGGAAAGGGCGGGCAGTGGGTGGGAGGTGGGCCGACCTACACCTAGGCGTACAACAGGTATAACCAAAATATTAACAGGTTGCCTAGTCGGCACTTAGACCTTTTTGACTAAGGCGAAGTCAACCCAGGTCTAAGTGCCGAAAAAGGGGCCGCTGAGCTGATGGCCGCTGGCGCCATCAGTTCAGCGGCCCGGAAACCTACCCACTGCAAGCATCGCCGCAGGAGAGATGCCTCATCTCCCCTACTGCGATGCTATCACTCCTCTACCCAAACTGCCGCGACCCGTGGCAGGAGAGATGCCCTATCTCTACTGCTGCGGGTCGCGGCAGCTCGGGTAGAGGAGTGATGGCATCGCGGTAGGGGAGATGAAACATCTCTCCTGCCGCGATGCATCACCTCCCCCCACACACACACAACATTGGGGCAAGAGGGAGCTCAAGCCCTCTTGCCCTGCCGACTCCCCGACAATATCGGGGCAAGAGGGAGCCCAAACCCTCTTGCCCCGCCGATTAACATCGGGCCAGGAGAGAGCCCAAGCTCTCCTGGCCCCCGCAACCATCCCCCCACGATGGATTGGGCCAGGAGGGAGCTCAAGCCCTCCTGGCCCCGGTGACTCCCTACCCCCACCCCCCACTACATTACGGGCAGGAGGGATCCCAGACCCTCCTGCCCTCGACGCAACCCCCTCCCCCCACCCCCACCCCCCTTCCCCGTACCTTTTAAAGTTGGCCGGATGGACGGGTGCCAAACCCGCCCGTCCGGCAGGCAGCCGACGCCAGAATGGGCCTGGATTGGCCCAGCCTACCCAAAGCCCCGCCCACAGGTGTGGCCTAAGGCACCTGGGCCAATCAGAATAGGCCCGGGAGCCTTAGGCCCCTCCTCTGGGTGGGGCCTTAGGCACATGGGCCCAACCCGGCATGTAAATGGTAGCATTTATACATAGATTGCACATTTGTGTAAATGACAATTTCTGAAAGTTGTTGTTTACACAAATATGTAATCTACGTATAAATGCTACTATTTACATGCTTAGATTCTTTTAAAGTAACTTTAATGATATTTTTGATATACAATCTAAGCTTTTCTGTGAAGAAGTGACATCCTTTTTTAAATATAAATCAATAATTGAAACTGAAAAGTTGCATAGACATGTAAATAAACACTTTTTAGTCTCCATGAACAAAAGGACTATGCTGTGCTCTTGAATTACAGTGGCTTAACATGGTGTCCCAATACAGAGTATTGTTACTCTCCTTGCTGAATGAGGTGTGAATCTATATTTGAGTGGTTTAAAATGGAGGACAGGCAGATGAGGTCATCTGATTGAATGAGCTTCTATTGTTAGTTCAGAGATGAATTTGGTGTGAAGGGCTTCTATTTGATCTTCATCCTGTTAATCGGGCCCGATCTGGGCAGGTCGATTAATTCATAAAACAAAATTATACAGATGGGGTGATCGGAGGAATGCCCCCATCTGCCTGCCCAGATCGCTGGTGTGCAATCCCCACGCGTGCGCAGACCATCTGCTTTCCCTGCAGATGGTCTGCGCACGAGCTTTGTGTCCGTTTTTTGTTTTTGTTGTTTTTTTTTTTTACTGGGGTTTTATTTCGGGCCCGACTCTCCTGCTTCTGTTATTCCAGGCGGCAGCCTCTTTCCAGTGGCGGCTGCAGCCTCTTCCCAAGCCCTGCTCTCTGCGCCTTTCCTGCAATGCAAATCTGGACAACTGTTGTTTTTATTGTTTTTAGAACTTATTGCTCATGTGAGAGAATCTGCATACACTCGGCCAATCTTTAAAGGAAGCATTAGCCTGGGTTTCATAGATCTTCGGTCTAACTCAGAATGGGAATTATTACGTTCTTATAGTAATAATAAATGGTTGTTTTGTAGAATTGGAAATGCATAAAATAAAAGAATATTACACCAGATGAAATTAAAGTGGTTGTGATTCAAGAAAAGGCATATTAGAAAAACTGAGAAAGGCTAGTTGAAAAAGAAAGGTGCCACAGCGCAATCAAAATGTCATTGAATTGTGAAAAATTCAATTTTGACTGAACGATCTGGAATATGGCTCAGAATGTCCATGTATACATGCTGTTTCTTGTTGCAATCCAATTTCTTTTAGAATGCCTCACAAATCAATATCTAATTTCAAGTGTATACTGATTTTTTTCTGATATAAAAGCTAGAATCAACTTTTAAGATCTTCTTTACAATCAAATTCACCTTTTCATCTCATTAGTCTGATTTGTTTTCTTGCAGCATTTAATATGCTGGTTTTCTGTGCTTTGTATGGTAATTGAGTGAAATATTACTGTACTTCGCTGTTCTTGACTGAACAGTAACGCCTTGTAGAATTAGATTATTTTCTGATGCCAGTTAATCTATATGCCGTATAAATTCACAAAGAACTGCACTAATGTTTTCTTCTTAGTGTACAATGTAGTATCTCATCATTTCACAGCCTGTGGTCTTATCTTAATCCGACGTGCTCTCTGAACAAAGATGATTCAAATTAAAATAAGCTTCAACAAGTTTATTATGAATTTTATTTTAAAATATCTAGATATTGCAGCCTCTGAATTTATTGAAGAAATGCTGCTGAAGGCTGAAATTAACTGGGGGAAAAGAGCTATGGATCCTTTATCTGTTTCTGTCATATCACAAGAAGAGCCATATGAAGAGATTCTCCATGATCTCCCTATATCATCCCACAAGCTGTAAGTGGTTTTTACATGGCATTAACAAACTCTGAAATGTTGTAGAGGATGTCTCTCATATGTCATTTTTGTTATTTTATATACCTTCTTAGGCAGTTTATTTTCCTCAATTTTGCTCAATTTTTAATAATATTATTTCAGTGTTAACATTAGTTTTCTTACACCATTGATAATGTATAATATATATGTTACTCATGTCTGTTAATTGTGTTCATGCTGCTTTATGCTTTAGACTCCTGAGGCAGGCCCTCTAGGCTGAAACACAATCGTGTTGAGTCTTGTACATACAGTAAAGCGTCATAGCACCAGAGGTCACCTTCGCTGTTGTTTTTTTGCTTTCCAATTTTGAGAAGGCAATATCTCCTGTTTCTTTGTGATGTGTGGCAGAAGGATGTCTCTCAGCCATATTATAATTAGCTGCTTTTCCCAAGTTAAACTTTAATTTTGATTATAAGGGGGATTTTCATAAGTGATTTGAGTGTATAAAAACAGCATTTTGGGGTCCTATCTAACCCCCTCTTTTACTAAGCTGCGATAGTGTTTTTAGCACGTGCAGAAAATTTGCGCACGCTAACCCCACGCTACATGGCTAGAACTAACGCCAGCTCAATGCTGGCATTAGCGTCTGGCGCGCACGGCAATGCAGCGCATGTTAAGCATGTGCTAAAACCGCTAGCGCAGCTTAGTAAAAGGAGCCCTAAGTTGCAGTGCGCTTATTGCAGCAATAACGTGTTTACCACGGGGTGCTCAGGCGTTCTGCGGTAATTTTTGCATTTTCATACACTTCCCATGTACCAAAAAGTAAACTTTATTTTTTTAGCATTAGCATAAGGTGTGTGTGTGGGGGGGGGGGGGGGGGGAAGTAGGCATGTGTTGTGCTTATCAGCATAGCTACATTGCCATACATTAACTAATTAGCATGTGGTTAGCTCATGAGCTCTTACCGCATACAAAATACGTGTAGTTAAGAGCTCAAGCGCTAATGGCTATACTCAAATGGAAAAATTAGCCTTTGGCCATTAATTCTGGAAATTGAAAAATCAGCCATTTTACCCACACAATAAAAAAGGCCTTAATGCACAGAATCCAGAGTCCAGATACAGGTGTAAAACTCCACAGCAGTGCAGATGTAGAACAAAAAAAGTGGATCCCAAAAATCATTAAAGTTGAAGACTTTATTGAACATTCCTTGAAAAATGCCTGACATTGGACATGTTATGCCCAAAATAGGGCTGCCTCAGGAGTAAGATTCGAAAACATACAAAGTCAGGGATCCGACTAATAGAAACAAAAACATTAGCAAATCATAAAATACACCAGAGATTAGTACATATATAAATAAACTAGTCTTTAAGCCCGTTACATTAACTGGTGCTAGAATATATGTCTGTCTGTCTTTCTTTCTTTCTGTCTCTCTCCCTGCCCCTGTCTTTCTTTCTGTCTCTCTCCCCCTCCCGCTGTCTGTCTTTCTTTCTTTCTGTCTCTCTCCCTGGCCCCCTTTGTCTGTCTGTCTTTCTGTCTCTCTCCCTGACCCTGTTTCTTTCTTCATTTCTTTCTCCCTCCCTCCCGCTGTCTGTCTTTCTTTATATCTGTCTGTCTCCATGCCTCCTATGTAGCAGCAGCATTTTCCTCCCCCCCCCCCCACTTCCCTGTGCAGCAGCCGCAGAAGCATCCCCTCCCCCTCCATTTCCCTGTGCAGCAGCATTTCCCTCCCCCACCCTACTTCCCTGTGCAGCAGCAGAATTTCCCTCCCCCCCCACTTCCCTGTGCAACAGCTGCAGCAGAAGCATTCCTTCCCCCACCCCACTTCCCTGTGCAGCAGCAGTTTTTCCCCTCCCCCCCCCCAACTTCTTTGTGCAGCAGCGGTATTTCCCTCCCCCTCCCTGTGCAGCAGCAGCAGCATTCCCCCCTCTCCACCCTGTCCCTTCCCTTCCCAGCAGCTGGTTGTGTATGGCCAGCTCCCTTAGTCCATTGCCGGAGTTATTTTTAAGTTTAAAGCTGCCGCGGCAGCTCCTCTCACGATCCCCACCTGCGTTGGAAGCCTTCTCCGATGCAGGTGTGGCTCGTGAGAGGAGCTGCGGCAGCTATGAACTTAAAAATAACTTTGGCCAGGGAGTGTAAGGGAGCTGGCCAGACCGCGGGCCGCAGAACATTACCTGGGGGCCGCGAGTGTGGGGCCGTTGTCTAGTTAGACGGAGTGAGATTGGGAAGGGGGAGTTGCATCCGTGCGTCCCTGATTAAAGTGTCTTGCATGCGCAAAAGAAACAACCGCTGAGTCCTTCTACTGCGTATGTGGGGCCACAGATCTACGGATCACGGAACACGCAGGTAGGAGTGCGCATTTGCGCTTAGGATATTATTATTAGTGATGCATAATAAAAAAAACCTCAATAAATAGTTAAGAAAATAAAATGTGACATTGCTAAAAACATATGTGAGCATTGGTGGGACATACAGCCAATAAGAGAACTGTAAAAATGAGAATGCATAAACAATTAGATACCAGTGTTAGGATTGCTTATAAATTCAAACATGCTAAAATTCAGCACAGCTGTAAAAAGAAAGGATTCTCCATAGGGCGTCAAATCGGTGGCTGTCTAAAAAGCAGCCACCAATCACATCATTCATGCAATGGCGCCCTATAGAGAATTGCGCCCCCACAAAAGATAGGTGCTGGAAATGTAGGCCAGGGTTTTTCAGGCCTATATTTCTGGTGCCTATCTGTGGCATAAATTGTGTCTACATAGGTGCTTTAGGCCACCTAATACCACTTCCGGCGTTAGCCACACCATTAGTGGTGTTCAGCGACCTAAATTACATATGTAGGTGCGATTCTGGCACATATTTAAGTGCCAGTAGATGCTTTAATGGCGCCATTTAAAATGGCATTTGTTACTTAGGCGACAGTAGAGCACCTACTGATACCTAAATATAGGCACCATTTCTAGTTTTTCCCCTTATTGAATGGAAATACAATTCTTATATACACAAGTGTAAGTTTAGGGGAAGCTTTTAGAAAACTGAGTGTGCTTTGAGTACCAGAGAAGTAAGCATAATTGCCTCTTAAGCTTTCCTCCAAAGCCTAGATGCATTCTGAACACACTATTTACGACATAGAGAAAAAAAGAAAATTTTGGGTTTAAAATGACATTATTTCCTATCCCAATGAATTTGCATGCCTAGAATTTTATGTCAAAGAGTTTCAGTGACCAACAACTAGTAGAGCAACTTTGCATAGATTAACTCGTAAAAGGCTTCTCAGATAACAGCAAGATGATTTTTGATCTGAATAAATGTGTTAAGGCAGCTTTCTTTAGAGGAAAATTGAGAAAAACTGAAATATCTCTCTTGTTGATGGCCGAGAGATAAAGGCATTTGAACAGGAATGTGTATATAAATATCTAGGAGTAAAGGAAGGAGTGCAAGTATAAATCATTAAGATTATTAAAGAATACATATAACAGGAGACTAAAATGTATATTAAAGAGTACATTAACATTACAGAATAAAATACAAACAATTAATCAACTGTCAAATTCCCACACTCTCATATAGCTTTGGAATTGCAGACTGGCCTCTTAAAGATGTTGAAAAACTGTATATATGATCAATAAAAAAAATCCTCCAGACCCCCAAGGTCATTTATAAGTATCAGTGTACAGTATACCAAGTATATTCCATGAGCCAAGGGATAAATGGGCCTCATAGAAATAAATTATACCTATAGATCTACTATCAGAGGCCTCCAGGCTTCCTTAAAAACATCTCCAGATCCAAATATGAATGTAAACATCCAGAATCTGTCTCCTACATTAAACTTGGACAAGCAATTTGACTAGGATCAGTTATAGTATAGAAAAGCATTAGTGTAATATCTGTTATTTGAATGTTCTAATTTGTGCTTATTAGATGCTTCTTAAACATTAACATTATGGGGCTCATAATCGAAAGAGAAAAACATCTAAAAACCGGCTTAAATCAGCACTTGGACGATCTAAAAGACAAGTTGTCCAAGTGCCGATAATCGAACTGGGTTTTAGACATATTTAAAAATGACCTAGGCCTTCACAGTGCTGCTGAGTGACCAGAGCTAAAAGGGGCGTGTCAGGAGGAGTGTCGAGAGCAGGATTTGAGCGGGACATGGGCAATCCTAGACTTAGTCATACTGCATGTATAACCGAAAGTTTTACAACACTGCCTAGACGGAACCTGGACATTATGACTTAGGCCATCTAAAACCAGGTCTAAGTCCACAAAAGGTATCCAAAGTGACCAGATAAGCACTGCAGACACAAAGTACAGATCACTATGACCTATAAGGGAGCTATAGTGAGATGTTTATGTGGCACCCTTTTTGTGAAGTTCACAGTAGTGCCCTGTAAGGTACCCACTACTCTGGTGCCATGTCTGGGTGTCCAGTCCATCACTTTTCTGGCCCCTCCAACACCCAAAAGGTCTTTTTCTAAGCATTTTTGAGTTGGAAAAATTTTTGGTCAAAAATGGGGTATAAAGATGGACAACTTAGCGGTCTGGACAATCAGACGGCTGGACGTACAATTGGACGATTTTCAAAAACAATAATATGCTGGACGTATTTTTTGAAAATGGACCTTTTCCCGTGTCTGACTTTGGGCGACTTGTGACTTAGGCCAAAACGGACTTAGACGTTTCTTTTGATTATGCCCCTCTAAGTCTCCCTGTTACAACGTATTATATCTCTCTTTGAATTTCAATGCTATTAATAAGTACTTATATTTTTTAAATTGTTTCATGGTATTCCTTTTATTAACCCCCTCTTCTATGAAACTGCTCGTCGGGAGCAGCGTGGGTTATTCAGCGCGGCTCTCTGTGCTCTCTGAGGCAATATGGCTACAAAATTTTAACAAGGTATCAAGGATTATTCCCAAACTCTTAATTTCCTGCTGCATTAAAATGGTAACCTCAGCACACAAAATTCACCAGAACTCCTTCAATACCAGTGGAGGAAAGCCATAAAAATCTTAGGGCTCCTTTTACTAAGCTGCAATAGCGTTTTTAGCGCACGCAGAATTTTAGCGTGTGCTAAACCCATGCTACGCAGCTAGAACTAACGCCAGTTCAATGCTGGCGTTAGCGTCTAGTGTGCACGGCAGTTCTGCACGCGCTAAGCATGCGCTAAGCATGCGCTAAAACCGCTATCGCAGGTTAGTAACAGGAGCCCTTAGTCCAGTGGTGTCCAATGTCGGTCCTCGAGGGCCGCAATCCAGTCGGGTTTTCAGGATTTCCCCAATGAATATGCATTGAAAGCAGTGCATGCACATAGATCTCATGCATATTCATTGGGGAAATCCTGAAAACCCGACTGGATTGCAGCCCTCGAGGACCGACATTGGACACCCCTGCCTTAGTCTTTGAAACATTTAGGCAAAGATGATTCATAGTCATCCATTGTTGAATGTCATCCATATCATGCAACAACAACTGGAAGGCCTGTTTGCAATCTGCTGGAAATTCAAACAAAAACTGCAGATTGTCCGCATAGAATTAAGTGCAGCTCAATTGAAGATCTAATATCAATTATTTTCTTTATAAAATAATCAGCTAGCTCCTTTGCAATGGATGCAAGGAAACTGGACATAATAGTAAACGAGAAAAACCTCAAACTAGCATTGATCATAAAAATGTTAGTCTTAAGTGATTATTATGTGAATCCTGTGTTTTATTTTTTAATTTATTAGATCTGCCTTTCTGCGATACAATCAAGGCGGTTTAAATATTATTTTCAGGTGCTTTCTATGTCCCTAGTGGGCTTACAATCTAAGCTTTTTACCCAGGGCAATAGAGGGTTCAGGGACTCAGGGAACTACTGTGCAGTGGGAATGACTCTCAGTTCCTCAATTTCTTAACCTACTACATTAACCATTAGGCTACTTCTCTAATCTCTTCTTTAGAGACAGAAAATACCAAGAAATGCAATCAGAAACCAAGAAAATGTGTTGGAAGCATACAGAGATATTTCCCATCGTTTTGGCTTCCACATGCTTCATTGAAAATAATTTTTTCAAGCATATTTGGATGGGTTGTTTATACATGAAGGAAACTTTCATTGACACAATGAAAATATTAGGGAGAGCCTTAACAGTAAATGTGAGAGACTGAAATCATGCTCCATCTATCCTAGCTTAAGACTAAGGTTCATTACCTTCATAGTACTGTATTTTCAAAACTCACTCATTTTGAGACATTGCCCCCAAGGAGCCTTTGCAAGATGCTTGTCATTAAATTCATAAATCTAGGTGTGATTTAACTAAAGTACAGCACACAGGACTTTAACAGCAAATATTATGCACAATAATGTTAAGGAAGGGGTGCCCACACTTTATTGGCTTGCGAGCTACTTTCAAAATGATCTACCAACAATAAAATTAAAAAAAAACACAAAGCACACTGTACACAGAGAAAATGTTCATTATCATTTATATTCGGGGATTTTTCCAAAGAGGTCAAGGCAGATGACTTTTTGCAATATCACCTCAGTAACAACTATACAAAAATAGACAAATATACCCCCCTCCCTTTTTACTAAACTGCTCATAGGCTCCTTGCACTAAAATCCGCTACTGTGGTTTAGTAAAAGGGGGCCATAGTGCAAAATATAGACAACAGATATAAATTCTCAAAACTGACACATTTTGATCACTAAATTGAAAATAAAATCATTTTTCCTACCTTTGTTGTCTGGTGATTTCATGAGTCTCTGCTTGAACTTTCTTCTTCTGACTGTGCATCCAATATTTCTTCCCTTCTTTCTGCCTCCTGCATGCTTCGTCTCCTGCAGACTTCATTCCATTCCCCAACCAAGATCTCAGTCCATTCATGAGTCCAACTTTTTCTTCCACTCTCCCTGCCCACTCCCCTTTCTTTCTTTCTTTCTTTCTTTCTTTCTTTCTTTCTTTCTTTCTTTCTTTCTTTCTTTCTTTCTTTCTTTCTTTCTCTGTCTGTCTTTCTTTCTGTGTCCCTGCCCCTTTCTTACTTTCTTTCTCTCTCTGTCTTTCTTTCTGCCTCCCTGTGTTTGTGTCTCCCCATTCTTTCTCTCCAAGCCACTGCCAGGGCTGTCGTCTGGGAGCAGACCCCCAAGCCACCACCGACTTTTGGGAACACTGCTGACTTCTGGGCCCTAAGCCAGCGCAAACGCTACTGTTGACGAGTTCTTCGTTTTCCGACGCTGCAACAGGCCAGCAGCCTTCTCCCTAACATCAATTCTGACGTTGGAGAGGAAGTTCCGGGCCAGCCAGGCAGCGATTGGCTGGCCTGGAACTTCCTCTCCGACGTCAGAATTGACGTTGTGGAGAACGCTTCTGCAGGGAGAGCTTGGGGCGGCGGCGGGGGATGTCAGGGAGAATAAAGCTGATCGGCCCGGTAGATCGCGAAGGCAACACAAGCCTATCACGGAGCTCCACGATCGACTTGCGTTGCCTTCGAGATTTACAGGTCCATCGCGATCGATGTATTGGGCACCCCTGCTTTAAAGTCTGTACGGTAACTTTTGGGGCCTCATAAGCCATTCAGTTCCTGCATCCTAAGAGGTCTTTTACTCTTAGGATGCAGGTAGAAAGCTGAGGTAGAAAGTGGCCATAGTGCACCGTTACATAAGTGTTTTTCATGCACTAAGCACATTATTACTGCAGCAGTAAAATAGCCAATTTTCTATTTCTCCTGTTAATGGGCCATGCACTAATATCATTAGTGTACAGTAATTAAAAACTATTAGAGCGTGAATACTTACCGACACATTTTGTAGGCAGTAAGGGCTGGATTCTGCAACCAGCGCCGGTATCAGCCGGTATCACAGGTCACGTGTCAATCATGTACCACATCAGCTGCAAAATTGCGTTTGTAGGGCACTTGACTGGGAAATGTATGTATGCCTTTCATTACTACAGAAATGACCACAGGACACCTGAGCATGTCCTAGGGTAAGCCCTTTTAAGCTGTGGTAAGAGCATGTTAGCACTTATTGCAGCTTAGTAGCACACACTGCCCTGTGACAATGTCACCATGCAAGTTAACTCTTTAATGCACTTTAGTACAAAGGACCTTCAAGCTAATAAGAGTTTGAAATGCTCATGCTATTTGTATTGTCTTATAACAGGCACACCTGTCTAATATTTAGCAATATTTCACTTGAATTTCATGCCTCTGGCCTTGGCACCCTTTTGTTTAAGTAAATCATTTAGAAGAGTCTAATTGCTTTATCTTGCAGCAGTCCCCTGGTTCTACCAATTGCAAAGCAAGATAGTTTGTTGGAGAAAGACACCATGTTCAAAGATTCAGGAAAAACTTTATGCAAGCAGCATTCTCAAGATAATACCTCTGAAAATTTCACTGTGAATGGCAATGCCAAGCTTGAACAGGTACTGTAAAGACAGGGAAAGGACAGGGGAAATTATTTGCTCTCTGATCTATACATTTGACAAGAAGACATATTTTTCTAAGGTATGGTAGTTAATATTAATATTTATATTGATGTATCTGAGTTGTAAGACTTTAAACAAATTTTCTTCCATGAAGCATTTTCCTTGGCAATATAATACAAATAATGTTCTGTATTCTGCAGTGTTTTCTGTGATGTCTCAATAATACTCCATCTAAATAATAGACAGTATACCAGAGTTATATATGTGGTGGTATTTTAATGTCACTTAGACCAGTGTTTGTCAACCGCCAGTCCAGAGAGAATGAGAGCCAGAAGGCCTTGAGCATGCGCAGATGCTCAAGGCCCAGTCCGGCAAGCAGCATGATCTTCGGGCACTGGCACCTCCAGTGGGTTGGTGCTGCGTGCCGGTGCCACATTGGGGGTAAGCCTTCAGTTTGGGCAAGCGGGGGATGCCAGTTTGCGTGGGGGGGGGGGCGAGCATTCACAAGGGGGGGGGCAATGCCAGTTCGCGGGCGGGGGGACTCGCAAATCGAGTTGATGCTCGGTTTGCGAGTCATGATTTGTAAAAATGTTTTCCTCGTCTTGCAAAACACTTGCAAATGGTAGTACTCGTAAACCGAGGTTTGACTGTACTTTTAATTTTAGATCCTACATTGCATGGGGTTATCTGTTTTCTGGTAGGAATGAATGTTGAGAAGCATACAGTGTGCTTTGTGTATTTTAATTTTGTGGTTAACCATTTTGTGTTGTTAATACGATTATATTGTGTGTGTGTATTGTGGCCGGGCCAGACCCCAAGTAGGTGGGAAACCCCGGCTCGGATCACAGGTAAGATTTTTAGGAGCGCCTTTTATATGGTTGGTCAAAGGAAAACCCGGACACTGGACTTTTCACCAAACTTCACCGGGTTTATTAAAGTAACAAAAAAACTTCACTGAAATGAATACTTGTCTCAGGCTTAGTCATTAATTTTGCTGTATATTGTACACAAGTCCAGGGCACGCTGGGTGCACCTCTGCCCAAGACTGACAAGCTTTGTCAACACATTGGCATCATAAAAACAAACCAAAAATGCTTCTGCAGTTTCTTCACTGCTTCTGAATTGTCCCCTCTTAGGGCTAAGGGCTTCTCCTAGCCAGAGTTGGCTTGTTACTTTACAGCTGAGCACAACAGGTGTCAGCAAGCTTTCCACTATACTTTCAGTAGAAAAAAAAAACGTTTTTGGCTTTTATTATTTTTCCTCTTTTCCTCCTAGTCCCTCCCTTTGAAGGACGTTCACAACCTGAACCCAGGTTGTGCGGGCAAACCTCCCTTATGCTAAAGGTCTTCTCGCCCACCCGAACATGCCCATAACATCCAGAACTTTAATTCAAAGGGCCCCTAGGAGAACTGAGGTTCAAGGAATTATTTTGGCATTACTTAATTAGGCACTGCTGCCATGTCTTTTCTAGCTCAAGACTCCATGTCCATGTCTTCCTCAAACATGTATTCTCCAGAGCCTTCCTCACTGAGCATTTCCCCGGCTGGTTCCAGGGGATTAGGGCTCTCTATGAAGTCCTGCACTTCTGTCTGTTCCTCCCCTCCCCCTCTCTGGATGCCTGCCAGCCTTCTCAAATCGTTTTCCCCTTCAGGGACAACCTCCAGCCCCTCACCCCAAAATGTGTTAGGAAAGTGATTGTACTTCCCTGGAGTTAATCTCTCTCCCCGGGTGGGCTGGCCTCCTGGAAACTTTCTTAGCTGCCTTCTGGCAGAAGGGAGATAGCAGCTATGTTGGTTTGCTGCTGGGCTCCTACAATCAGGAACAGGTGAGCCTCCTCCTCCCCCCTGATTACTCTGCCTTCTGCCTATTTGAGGTTTGCTTGGTTGCAGGGCTCGGTGACCAGCTCCACCCCCTTCTACCTGGATTCCTCTAACCTGGGGAAAGGAGTAATAGGGACTGGCTTGTGGTTTCAGTGCCCTCCCTTCCTGAATTCTGGGCTGGCTCCACCCCGGTTTTTCCCCCAGGTTCTTTGGTTGTGCTACCCTGCTGCTTTTATCAAGAGAAATAGGCTTTAGTTTAGAGCTGGCAGCCTTAAGGGCTGTATTTCTGATGGGTCCCACCGTCTTTTCCCCTGGGACAGGTGCTTCCCTGTCACAGTATATATGAAAAATGAATGGAAAAAAATGGTGTTACAAAATGGTGTTACAATTAGTACTATTATAAGGGTGGGGTCTGAGGCGGAGATTGAGTGGAGATGGGCGGAGTCTGGCCCACGACTTAGCCCAGTGTTCTTCAACTGCCTGTCCGCGGACTGATGCCGGTCCACAAAATAATTATTTTGTGTTCGCCAGTCCATAGGTGTCAAAAGGTTAAGAACACTGACTTAGACGGTGATTCTTGCTCATCTTGCTTCAGAGTTTTAAATATATATCAAAATTGGAGGGCAATGAATGAAATATGTGTATATGAGTGTCTCTTTCTCTTTATAATGTATATGTACGTATACATATATCTATATATATCTACTATATATACATATCTGTGTGTGTGTGTGTAGATGTATACACATATATATGTGTGTTGTGTATGTATAGTTTACTGGAGTATAGGCGCCAGTAAAGTTACATACACACACACATACATACTGTATTTATATACTGTATATACAGAGAGAGAGAAAGATATATATTTATACATGTGGAAGGCCATTTTCAATACTGTGTCTAAGTCCAATTTGGACATCTTGAGATAGGCATCCAAAAATCGGGAGGCAAAAATGGCCATTTTCAAAACTTCTGGACATATATCTTTTTTTTTTCTTTTAAATCATCTGTCTAGATATTTTAGAAGCTAGGACATCTAACATTTTTGGCCATTTTCAAATAGAAACATGTACAAGTTCAAAATGTCTAAACCCAAGCCGTTTGGACATAGGCAGGGCCACTGTTTATACTACACTGGCAACACAGACATGCCAGTAGAACTGTGGGGCACCTTAGAAGGCACTGCTGTGAACTTCACTTAGGCCCAGATTCTCTATTTAAATATTTTTAACTGAGTTTCAAGGTGTCAACCAGTGTCAAAAAAAATCAGCCTTGGAATCACCTAACGCCACTGTGGGTGTGGCAAGTGCCAAAAGTGGTGTTAGGCAGCCTAAAGTGTCTATTGAGGTGCATTTTACATCGAAGGTAGGCACCAGAAATGTAGGCCTGGAAAACTCTTGCCTACATTTTCAGCGCTTACTTTTGCCAGAGATGTGATTCTGTAACCAGCACCATTGTGTGATTGACACGGGATTGGCAACCACTTTTAAGGAGGCAGCTGACAGCATCTCCGGTTACAGAATCTGGCCCATAAATGGTGCCTTGTATACATCTCACCAGAACCCCTTTATAATGTATGGTGAAACCCCCCCCCCCCCAAACCTACTATTCCCTCTGTCTACCACTCCAATAGCTCTTATGGCTGCAGGTGTCATCTATATGCCAGCAAAGTAGGATTTTGGTGGGTTTTGGTGGCCTCACACTTTCTACCATAAATGTAGTGGGTAGGGTGGGATCTGGACCTGGGTCCCCCTTCGTTGGTTTACCACACTGCCCTCTAGACCAGGGGTAGGCAATTCCGGTCCTCGAGATATCTACAATAAATATGCATGAGATAGATTTGCGTCTCAATGAGGCAGTGCATGCAAATCCATCCATCTCATATATATATTCATTGTCAATATCCTGAAAACCTGACCTGCCTGTGACTCTTGAAGACCTGAATTGCCTACCCATGCTTTAGATACCTGTTTGCTGGTCTACTAGGATTTCCCATACGAGATGCTACTGTTATAGAGACGGGTATATATTATTTCTTTCACCTCTTTGGGGAGGGAGTCAGTGACCACTGAGGTAGTGCAGGGGGTGCATGACTTTATCTCTCCAGTGGTCATCTGGTCAGTTTGGGTACCTTTTTGACACTTAGATGCTCTGGACATCTAAATGTCATCCTGGCCATCTTGGGAAATGTTTGATTATTGCCACAATATGTCTAAGTGGTAAGCATGCTCTAAACCCACTTATAACATGCCTCCAACACACACCCTTGAAATTTGTACTCCTGGGAAACACAGAGGTCTTTTCTCCGTATTAATCTGGAAACTTACCTTACAGAAGTCTCTGGGGTTTGGGTTTATTATAAGAATATCTTTTGGGGATACATATATTTTTTTGAGATTTGGCTTGTTTATATTTATTTTTGTCATTATGAACCTATCTAATGGCATTTCAATAATTCCCTTGTAGAAAAGGTTTCTAATGTCAGATGGGGAGTTTTGGAGATACTATAAGATTATCTGTCAAGAACAGGGGTGAGCAATCATGGTCCTTGAGGGCCACAATCCAGTCAGGTTTTCAAGCTTCCCACAATGAATATGTATGAGATATATTTTCATATAACAGAAGCAGTTCATTCAAATCAATCTCATGTATATTCATTGTGGAAATCTTGTAAACCCAACTGGGTTGTGGCCCTTGAGGACCATGATTGCCTACCATTAGTCAAGACACTATCAGAGGTGTTTGCAAAAGGTGCGATGCTTGAATGAAACAAATTGAGAGAAATAGTTTCATTTAATTTTGTTTTCAAGGATCAGGAACTACAGAACTTACAGGAAAAGAAAAAAACCTGACTCTATGAATTGTTTAACATCAGGACCATGGTGCTTTTGTCCAGTTGCATATCCAGATAGATCAGACCTGATGTTTATTCCATGGGTCAGAGAAAAAGTAGGGCAGCCAAGAACTAGATAGCCTGCTTGCTGTCTTCAGAAGGCTAGAATTTTAGAAAGGAAAGTAGATGGCTATATTCCTTTATAGAATAGGCTTCTACAAGTTGCCCTGTTATAGGGTTGCTCTTCTGTGGTGAAGAAATCCAAAGAAGCTACAAGGAAAGGGTGATAAATCCCTAGAATGTCCTCCTTGTGAGGTAGTAGAGACAAAAATGGTCTCAGAATTCAAAACGATGTAGTACATGCAGAAGATTCCTAGTGGCAAGAGGTTGGACATGAAGCATAGGGAAATCCATGGATAGCATTAAGGTAACCACAGATGTAGTCCTAAAGACATTAAGGTAGCCACAGATGTAGTCCTAAACAGAAAGCCTGAGATAACCTGCAGAGAGTTAACCATGAACTTCTTACTTGACAAACTGGATTGGTCATTTTGGAAGTATTCAATAAATGGCACCCAAAGATAGGTGCTGGGATGATTTGCACTAAGCTAGTATTATTTAAAAGGTATTTTACACAGAATGTCTTATATAGAATACTAGCTCAGCACACATTTTGCACCAATTTTAGGGCTGCTGTAAATGCTGGCACCAGATAGGTGCACAAATGTAGGTATTCTACAACATTGCACCTAAATTCTGAGAACACCCTTGACCCACCCATGCCTCTCCAATGGCAGCATCCCCCTTAGAAAATGTAGGCACACTCAGTGGCGTGTGGTGAGGGCTTTCAGGAGATTCATTGAATCCCCAGTTACAAACAGCCCTGCTTTTTAAATTTTTTTGGTTTACTTTTTAGTTGATGCAGTTTGATTTGTTGAGTAGACAACCTGTTCAACCAGTAAAACTGCATCAAAAAAGTAACCCCCCAAAAACAAGCAAACAAACAAACAATCTGCTCAGTGCTAGAACAACAAAACACTGGTAAAAAAAAAAAAAAATATCAAAGACAGATTACAAAATATTGTGACTGAAAGATATTTTAAGATTCCTAACAAAACTGAATAAATAAAATCCACGAAAAAAGAAACAACAACATGGCAAGTACCAGGCAAAACAAAAATGAGACTGGCACATCAGCAAAAAGACAAAAACAAGATCAAATAACACCAAGCAAGATCCCACTTCCTATTGAAGAACCTGACATATTGAGTAAAGCAGAAGTTATGGAAGAACTAAGACAAATCAAACAAATGCTTAAGGAAACAGTAACCAATATGTCTGAAATGAAGGAAGAAATATTAAACATTCACAGACAAATGGAAAGTAATAACAAAAGAACAACTGAATTAGAATCCAAAATGGAAGTCATAGAAAGCGAAACAAAAAGATGTAAAAATGATAGTCTGGAATTAAATAAATTGAAAGATCAACTGGAAGACTATGAGAATAGAGGAAGAAGGAAAAACATTAAACTTTTTGGAATACAAGAAAATTTAGAGGGAAAAAATACTATTCTTTTTCTAGAAAATTTAATTCCAAAAATACTACAACTGGACTTAAAACATCCACTAGAAATAGAAAGAGCGCATAGGATTCCAGTTAAAAATACAGAAAATAAAAGCAGGCCAAGACCAATAATTTTCAAAATGCTTAGATACCAACAAGCATTAGAAATATTAAATTCTGCAAAGAAAGACAAAAATCTAAACTATAAAGGATCTAGAATATGGTTCTTGTCGGACTTTGCCAAAAACACAGCAAATAAAAGAAAGAAACTATTAGACATGAGACCTCAACTAAAAGAAAAAGGTTTCAAATATGGTCTATATTATCCGGCGAAAATGAGAGTATCATCTGGAGACAAATCCTTATATTTCGAGGATCCAGAAAAACTAAAAGCTTTTCTTTCTAAACCAGAACCTATGATATTTTAACAAAAAATTTTAAGATGGATTTTGATGACTTTATGAAATAATTATAAATGTATGAAATATTGAAATATCTGAAGAAAGAAAAAAATGATATAAAGAAAAGACAATAAAAATTTATAAGAAAGAAAGAGCAAGATATAGGAAAAACATTAATAACATACTAAATATATGTTTAAGATGAAATTTTATGATGTAAATAATAATACCAAGGAAATATAAATTAAAAACTGTTAAATGGATAAAGATACATTAATGAAATGTTATGAAAATATGACTAAAGATATTAAAGGTTAATATAAATAGATAGAAGGGGAATTTGATTGAATATTGAATGCCTAGAGGGGAGGAGAATGTTTGGGTTACAGTTCCAATGTGTATCCTTAAGCAGCCATTGTATTGGGTGGGAAAGGGAGGGAAAAAGAGAGTATTTACTATGATTAAGGGAAAAATAAACAAGAGATTAGATATTTTAGGGGTAAATATGTGTGTCATGAAAAACATTTTTTGGATTCTAAATATGAAGGAAGAGGAGAAAAAGATTATAATGAGAAGTATTAAAATGTATAATGTCTTTTAAGATATATTCTATTAATGTCAATGGCCTGAATCACGTAATCAAAAGGAAAAAAGTATTAACATTTTTAAAAAAGCAAAATGCGGATATTTACTGTCTGCAGGAGACCCATCTTAATATAAAGGAATCACAGAAACTATCGGGTGGGTGGGTAAAGGAATGTTTTTTTGCTCCAGCAGAGGGTAAAAAAGCAGGGGTAGCAATCCTTATAAATAAAAAATGTATGGCCAAGATTAAGGTAAAAAATTCAGATCCACATGGAAGATGGATACATATTGAAATAGGTATGGGAAATGATGCCCTGACGTTATTTAATATATATGCCCCTAATTCGAATCAATCAGAATTTTTAAAAAAATTACAGAATATGTTGTTACCACTGGCTGCTTCTAATCTAGTGGTGGCTGGAGATTTTAATGCTGTAATGGATCCATTATTGGATAAAAAACCTGGTAAAAGTATAAAATCTTTAGGTTTAGATAATTTGGTTCAATCATGTGATTTGAAAGATATTTGGCATATTCTTCATTTTAATGATCAGGAATTTTCATTTTGTTCACAGGTTCATAAATCATTTTCAAGAATAGATTATATTTTTGTTTCAACAAATAAAGTGCAACAGGTGATTAAAGCTTCCATAGATCCTATTATTATTTCAGATCATGCGGGAGTATGGATAGAATTACAATTAGATCAATTAGAAAATGGAAGACCTCTTTGGAGATTTGATAATGCATTGCTTGTAGATGACAAATTTTTGGAAAATTTTAAAATACAAATTAATGATTTTTTTCAACTAAATTTAGTGGAGGATACATCTATAGAGAATGTATGGGATGCATTTAAAGCAACTATGAGGGGAAATATTATATCATATTTAGCTTTTATTAGGAAACAGATTAAAATACAATATATAGAAATAGAAAAAGAAATAAAAATATTAGAAGCTAAATTGGTAAGTAAATGGGAGAATGAAGTTTTGCAATCTCTTTTGAAAGCAAAAGGTAAATATAATGAATTAACTTCAAAAATGATAAGAAGAGATTTGTTTTCCAAGCAAACAATGTATTATGGAAATTCTAATAAGGCGGGGAGATTATTGGCAAATTATCTTAAAGCAAAAAAAAGAAGAACTAATATAAATGGGATAAAAGATGATAATGGTATAATAACAAATCAAACAAATATAATTTTAAAACAATTTCTAAAATTTTATAAGGACCTGTATTCTACCGAGCCTTATTTGGAGAGACAAAAAGATGGAAAAAATTTTTTAGATTTAATTAATGGACCTAAGGTTCCTGATCATATAAAACGGAGTTTAGATGAACCTATATCACTAAAAGAATTAGAAACAGCATTGAGATCTCTTAGAGTTGGATCCGCTCCAGGTGGTGATGGTTATACAGTAGAATTTTATAAAACATTTCAAAATATCCTTTCCCCACATTTACTAAATTTATATCAGACACAACTTATAAAAGGTAATATTAAAGGTACTATGGCTGAATCAATAATAATTGTTTTGCCTAAGCCAAATAAAGATCCTACTTTGGTTTCAAACTACAGGCCTATATCTTTGATAAATGTTGATAATAAACTTTTGGCGAAAATTTTGGCTTTGAGATTAACCAAAGCTCTCCCACATATTATAGATATGCATCAAACGGGTTTCGTTGCTAAAAGACACTCTTCTAATAACTCTAGATTATTGTTTCACATGTTAAACTTATCAAAAAAAATGGATGAACCGGCTTTTACAGTTTCATTAGATGCTGAAAAAGCATTTGACAGGGTAGAATGGAATTTTATGTATCAGGCTTTAGAATGGTTTGGTATAGGTTCTGGATTTATACAAATGGTAAAAACACTGTATAGCTTCCCGATTGCAAGACTAAATATTAATAATAAGATATCTGATGGTTTTCAATTGCAGA
The DNA here is from genome assembly GCF_902459505.1 of Geotrypetes seraphini. Taxonomy (NCBI): domain Eukaryota; kingdom Metazoa; phylum Chordata; class Amphibia; order Gymnophiona; family Dermophiidae; genus Geotrypetes; species Geotrypetes seraphini. The sequence continues at coordinate 166,067,514 of NC_047089.1, read as the reverse complement.
GGGGAGTTAGACAAGGTTGTCCTCTATCTCCTTTGTTATTTGATGTTGTATTGGAACCCTTATTGTTAGCAATACAACAGACGAGGGAGATACAAGGTATTCCATATTCAGATATGGAATATAAAATTTCGGCTTATGCTGATGATATTTTGCTTTATTTGAGAAATCCAGAGTCAACCTTATCTTCTTTATTGGAATTAATTGATAAGTTTGGTAAATTTTCAGGATATAAAATTAATTGGAATAAATCTGAAATTATACCCTTAAATGTTCATTGTGTAAAAGGATTATTTGATACTTTTCCGTTCATATGGAAAGAAGAAGGATTTAAATATCTTGGCATTCAAGTTAAAAATACAATTGAAGATACTGTAAAAGAGAATGAAAAATATGTATTAAAAAAAGTTACGGAGTTGTGCGAGCAATGGAACCCTTTACATATTTCTTGGTGGGGGAGAGTTCAAACTATTAAAATGATGATGTTGCCTGTAGTTTGTTACCAAATGAGTATGATACCTATTTATTTTCAGGGGTCCTTTTATAAAAAGCTTAATAGCATTTTAACAAAATTTCTTTGGCTTGGCAAAACACCTAGAATAGCTTTAGTAACTTTGCAAAAATCAATTAAGGAGGGAGGGGTAAATTTTCCAAATTTCTATAGGTACCATCAAGCCTATATTCTACGTCAGGGTATGTATTGGATCCTCCCAGAACTTATGGATAATGTACCGGATTGGTTATATTTAGAATGGCGCCTTATGTTTCCCCTAAATTTAGTTCATCTACCAAGTATTAACATACCTAGAAGATATAGAGAAAATAAAATATTAATGGATACTTGGAAAACGTTGAGATTTATTGATAAATTAACACCTATCCCAATAAACAAATCAACTAATCAATCTCTATGGATAAACTCCAAGATCAAAATTGGCGGAGCTCAAATCCTTTGGAAGAACTGGATTATTGCAGGCATTAGATCTTTAGATGATGTTATTTCAGAAGGTAAACTGCTGGAATTTTCACAATTGCAACATAGATTTGGTCTTAGTAAAACACAAAGTTTTAAATGGTTGCAATTGAAGCAGGCCATTCAGGTTGGGTTCCCTGAATGGAAAACATTGAATAATCAATATAGTTTAAAGTTCTTATGTTTTCAAGCAGACTTCCTAGGGCATCAAGCCGCATTGTGGTATAAATTAATATCTGGATACTTGAATAAAAAACCAAAAAATGGTCTAAAAGAAATTTGGAGCATTGAGATTGGACATCAGATTGATGCATCTCAATGGCCACTAATTTGGTCTTGGAGAATGGGATGTACAGTGTCAGCATCTATGAGACAAACTTGGTTCTTTTTATTACATAGAGCTTTTTGGACCCCTACACGTTTACAAAAATTAGACAGTTCTAAGTCCAATAAATGCTGGCACTGTAATCTAGAACCAGGGACATTAGATCATTTATTGTATCATTGTCCCTATATTAAAACTTTTTGGAATTCAATTTGGCCACAAATTAATAAATTGATGGAAAATCATATTGCAATATCATATGATACAATATTATTTGGAATGATGATGAGAAAAAAAAGTCAAATTTCACCAGAAAATAACAAGCTTTTATTAATTATGACAGGGGTTGCCATTCAGCATATAACTAACAACTGGAAGAATTATAACAACCTAAATTATACATTTTGGTGGAATACAATATGTCATATATTTAAAATGGAAAGAACAATAGCAATACAAAAGGGGACATATACTAAATTTATAAAAATATGGGGGCCATTGACAAAATACTGTAATGAATAAATAATAGGATTTTTCTTCTTCTTTTCTTTTCAGGATTTTTTTTTTTATGACACACATAGAGGGGGGTAAGGAAAATAATTTCTATATTATATGATATAATACATTATACAATATGTAATGTATGAATGAAAAGTAATAGAAGGGTGGGGGGAGGGAAAGGGGATAAAATTTATTAGAACATAATATATTAGATATAAAATGTTATTGAATATTCATCAATTGTATTCTAACATGTTGTATACTTTCTGTAAAATTTAAAAATTTAAAATATTATATTAAAGTAATAAAAGGGTGGGGGGAGGGTGAGGGGGAAAATTAAATTTAGATGTATAATGTATTAGATATAAAAGTGATACTATATATTTATCAATTGTATTTTAATATTTTGTACACTTTATGTAAAATTTGAAAATAAAAAATAATGGAAAAAAAAACAAACAAACAAAAAAAAACACCACAGACTCTTGTACTGAGGATTATCTGAGCCTCCTGAAGGCCCTGACTGTACTGATCTGAATTTGTTTGGCTGATCAGCATCTGCCTGTTGCCTGCTTGACCAATCAAATTCAGAACATTGCCCTCAGGGCCTTTAGGGGGAGGGGTGAATCCCCTGAAGGCCCTAACTGCTTGCAACTAAGCACATAAGAACATAAGAATAGCCTTACTCGGTCAGACCAATGGTCCATCAAGCCCAGTAGCCCATTCTTACGGTGGCCAATCCAGGTCACTAGTACCTGGATAAAACTCAAAGAGTAGCAACATTCCATGCTACCGATCCAGGGCAAGCAGTGGCTTCCCCCATGTCTTTCTCAATAACAGACTATAGACTTTTCATCCGGGAAATTGCCCAAACCTCTCTTAAAACCAGCTACGCTATCCACTCTTACTACAACCTATGGCATTTCAGCTGATCCTGGCAGTGAAATCCCTCATTCATCTGAGCCGGCAGGACTCCTCGAAGCTGGCTCAGCTGATCAGGATTTCCCTGCGATCAGCTGATGAGAAGCCTTATTTTTTCCCCCCTCTTTAAGGGGTCATGACCACTGGGGAAGTAAGGGGGGGCTCATGCTTTAAACCCTCCAGTGGTCATCTTGTCAGTTTGGTCACTTTAGGGCACTTAGACCTGTTTTACATTCATCTAAGTCCTGACATGTAAGTTCTGCCTAGGACATCCTGGGAAAGCTTCGCTTATTGCTTCAGGACATCCAGGTTTAAGATCACCCAATGCCCGCCCATAAAACAACTTCCAACACGCCCCTTTGAGCTCTGGACGTACAGCAGCTTAGAAATGCTGCTGAATGTCCAAAAAGTTGGTTTTGATTATCAGCATTTGGATGTTCCAGCTATTAAGACATCTAAGTACCGACTTGGGCTGGTTTTTGGATGTTTCAAAGTTTTGATTAGGAGCCTAATAGTTATAGTTATGAAACTAAATTATTCAAATCATTATTTGTATATCTATTTTCAGGTTAAGTTAATGCCGCCAGCGCCAAATGATGATCTTGCTACTCTGAATGAATTAACAGATAGTAGTCTCCTTTATGAAATTCAGAAGCGTTTCAACAACAATCAAATATATGTGAGTAACTTTGAAGCTTTCTAGAAATAAGTGGCTTTCAAAACCTCTGAACTAAATGGGGGGGTGGGGGGAAACAACAACACACTGACATTTCAGCTTAGGTACAGCTGCATCTGCAAGATTTTTTTTTAATTCATAATTATAAGCAGTACATTATAACCAGGAATTTTCCAATAGGCACAACTTAGATATAATCAGAATGGGTTTAATTCACCCAGCCTCTACATTTATTGAATAATTTTGATAAAAGCTTTTCATTGAGTTGTGATGAATAAAATATTTGCTTCTAAAATATAACCTCTTGCCTCACACACAACACGAGAGTAGCTTAGAAAAGCTGATAGAACTCTCCATCTTTTCAAATTGTCTAGTATGAGAGTAATATTATAACATTATTTCCTACGGTTAGAGGTGAAATAGGTACTTATTTTTAACTAGTGTTATAAATTGTGGCTGAAATGAAGCCACAAACATTTACACCTCTTCAGGCATATAATATGAAGTACACACATGTAGCAATCAAAATTCAAAGTGACTTAACTAACTAGAAATGACCACTGGCTGGTTAAATCACCTATTCAGGGCTAACTATTAATTTTTAGCAATACTGAAAGTAACTGGTTAGCACTAAACTGAAAACCAGCTATTCTAGGGGTGTTCAGGGCTGGAGTCGGCACTTGACGGGTTAAATACTGATATTCAACACTTAACAGGCTAGGTTAACTATATACATAGGATTGCAGAAAATTATAAATTATAAAACTTTAAATGGTAAACTGTAGCCAGTCAAGTCCTAAATATCGCAATTAACTGGCTATGTGTTAGCCGGTTCCAGAAACCCAGAAATTTAATGCTTGTGCCCGGACATGGCCCGGCATTGAATTTCCAGATTTAACACCAGCATTGGTGGGGCCTGGGTACCATACAAGGGAGTTTCTCCCTTATAAAGTAGACAGGCCTCTCCCAGTGCTTTCTGGGATGCACCAGGCGAGCACTGTTATTTTGCAGAAAATGGTAGCTCATGATTCAAGACCTTATGAATCAAAGTCACAATTTTAACCAGATATACACCTGAATATTCAATTGTGGAAGTCCTGAAAACTGGCTGCGTAGCTCACAGGACAGATTTGGGAAACCACTGACTCCTATGACCGAAGCTATCCTTTCAGAAGGGCAGAAATTTGAATATTAACATAATTTTAAAATGAATAATTATATTTTCCTCTCATTTTGAGGCTTCTGTATTATTCACTAAGAATAAGGTCATCAGTAAAATCTGGACCCCCTAGACCCGCCCCCAGGCCTGCCCAGTTCCACCAATCTCTGCTCCATTATACCCCAGCTCTGCCCCCGCCCTGCCCCCACTGCCTGTTTGTCGGGCAGGAAGGCATCCACACATGCGCAGATGCGATGTGATGATGCCACGCGCAAGCGCGTGTGCAGGTGATGTCGCCACGTTGCCTCCACGCGTGCACAGATGCCCCCTCTCAACGTGATTTCTTTTCAAAACCCAGACAAAGTGTCAGGTTTTGAAAAGCCGTCCAGAGAAATCTGGACGTTTGGTAAGCCTAACTTAGAATACTCTACAAAACATAAATATAATTTTAATTATGTTTGTTTCAATTTAATTCATTCATTATATTCTACTTTCTAGACTTATGTTGGGAACATACTGGTACTTGTAAATCCATATAAGGAGCTGCCAATCTATTCAGCTATGGTAAGCATTTTCATTTATTTACTTGGGCACTAGGCCAGATTAGAGGCAACAATTTGCAAATATTTTTGTTTTGTTTTACTTTTGAAAGACACATGCTAATTTGTCCAAACAAAGGAGCACTTGCTACATTATTTATGAGGCTATAAGGGCCAGATTTTATAAATGGTGCCTAATTCAGTAGGTGCCTAGAAAAGGAGCACCTTCCACATGTCAACGTTAGGTGCCATTTATATAATCATGTCTAATGATGCCTAAATCGAGTTAGACAAATGCACCTTAGGCACCAGAATATTCTTGGCCTACAATACCAGTGCTTAAGTTAGGCACCTACCAACACCTAATTGAAGCCATGCCCTCACCTATAATACTGCGTTTAGCACAGGTCACCGTACATGAAGAAGGACACAATACAACTTGAAAGGATCCAGAGAAGAGGAACTAAAATGGTTAAGGGACTGGAGGAGTTGCCATACAGTGAGAGATTAGAGAAACCGGGCCTCTTCTCCCTTGAAAAGAGGAGACTGAGAGGGGACATGATCGAAACATTCAAGATAATGAAGGGAATAGGCTTAGTAGATAAAGACAGGTTGTTCACCCTCTTCAAGGTAGAGAGAACGAGAGAGCACTCTCTAAAGTTAAAAGGGGATAGATTTCGTACAAACGTAAGGAAGTTCTTCATCCAGAGAGTGGTAGAAATCTGGAACGCTCTTCCGGAGGCTGTTATAGGGGAAAATACCCTCCAGGGATTCAAAACAAAGTTAGATAAGTTCCTGCTGAACCAGAATGTATGCAGGTAGGGCTAGTCTCAGTTAGGGCACTGGTCTTTGAACTAAGGGCCGCTGCGTGAGCGGGCTGCTGGGCACGATGGACCACTGGTGTGACCCAGCAGCAGCAATTCTTATGTTCTTACCAGCTAATTATGTTGTAATCATTTTTTAATTGGCTTTTAATGGCACTTTCATTTATCAGTGCCAATTAAGCCAAGTAAAAAAAATGAAGGCCCCCTTTTACATAACCGCAGTAGAGGTTTCTATCACGGAATGGCGAGGTAAATGCTCTGATGCTCTATAAGCATTGTAGCATTTACATCATTGGCCCTCAGTAGAAACCTTTATTGCGGGTTTGTAAAAGACAGCATAAGTTAGGTGCCTAGATCGGTAGGTGCACCTAACTATAGTCGTATTTTATAGAATCAGGGCATAAGTGTTCCCCATTAAGTCTATATTATCCAGTTAGTAAGTACTAATCATAATACGCTAGCTGGATAGCACGTCTACCCCATTCCCCATCCCTGAACCATATAAACACTAGAAGAAGCACTATCTTTTCAGTAGTTTCCCCTTCCCTCTGGAATTCAGCACTGAATGCTTTAAGAGAGATAACAAACCTCGAGAAATTCAAGTCATGTCTTTAAGACTTTTCATTTTAAAGATGCTTTTCAAGTTTGAGCATCCTTTTAAGGATTTTTAAACTTTTTCTTTTTAGGGAATAGACTTAGTAGATAAAGACAGGTAGGTAGGTAGAACGAGAGGGCACTCTCTAAAGTTAAAAGGGGATAGATTCCGTACAAACGTAAGGAAGTTCTTCACCCAGAGAGTGGTAGAAGACTGGAACATTCTTCCGGAGTCTGTTATAAGGGAAAACACCCTCCAGGGATTCAAGCCAAAGTTAGACAAGTTCCTGCTAAACCAGAACATACATAGGTAAGGCTAGACTCAGTTAGGGCGCTGGTCTTTGACCTAAGGGCCACCGCGCGAGCAGACTGCTGGGCACGATGGACCACTGGTCTGACCCAGCAGTGGCAATTCTTATGTTCTTATTGGACTTACATGTTTTTAACCCTGTCCTTTTGTTTTCTCCGTTGTACCTCACTTTTCTTTAACTATTGCAGTTTTTCCCTTTTCATTGGTACCTGTTTGTCCAGTGGTGTACCTTATTTTTTGTTTAGTTATGGTAACTGTATTATCTGTTTTACCCTAAATTTTTTTATTGTATAACCATCTTGAAATAAATGATAAGGTGGTATATCAAATCAATAATAAACTTGAAACTTTATGATACGCCCCCCCTCCAAAAATATTTTAAAGAAAAGAGTTTATTTGTGGATAGCATGGAGAAATGGGGAAAATACCACAAAACACTTTAATGTGTTTTGCAGTAGCCCATTTTCCCATGCCAAACACTTATCAAGGGCATAACAGGGCTCCTGGTTTAATGCTTGCTCCACCTGTGAATTGCCCCAACACTAATGGTTTTTTTAAAAAAAATAAATCTTTATTCATTTTTAAATCAAATCAACAAGTGCACAAAAATATATCATAAAGTAATTCCAATATAGCACTGTAATCTCTACCACATAAAAACTAATAGTGTAATATCCCCATCCACCCACCCTTCATCACATTCTCAACAAAATAAAATTTACTATTTTATACAACATATTATAACATATCTTATTGAATTACACACCAAATCCACCCTCCCCCTTGAGTGTGCTAAATAGGACTAAGAAAGAAAAGAAAAGGAAAAGAAAATAATTGATGCCTATTCATCACAATATTTTTCCAATGGCCCCCATATCTTTGCAAAGTTATTATATGTCCCTTTTTGTACCGCTATTGCTTTTTCCATCTTAAAAATATGGCATAACGAATTCCACCAGAATGTATAATTAAGATTCTTGTAATTTTTCCAATTATTGGTTATATGTTGAATGGCAACCCCTGTCGTGACTAATAAAAGTTTATTATTATGTGACGATATTTGACTCTTCTTCCTCATAGCCATTCCAAATAAAACAATATCATAGGAAAGCGCAATATGATTTTACAATAAAGAGTTTAACACTAATGTTAAAAAGGGTAAAACTATGATACTGGATTTAATTTCCAGTAATGTTACAGCACTGGAATACTGTGTGCAGATATTATCCCTTCTTAATAAAGTAGTATCTGATAGCAAGTACCATTCCACCTCATGGGTATTATTAATTTTTTTATTACATTGATAGTCAATCCTATACTTTGGAATAGTATTCTTTCATTTTTTTTTTCTATTATGTATTTGTATTGATACTTATTTGTTTTGCTTTACTTATATTATTCAGCAACTAGCCTCTATTCTATTTCAGGACAAATGACTTAAAATTTTAAAAAAAATTAGGGGATCGATATCCAGTGCAGTTTAAGCAGACAGCAGAAGTTCCTGTCATTGAAACCATGCTGAGTGAGTGATCATCGATATTCAGTGGCACTTAACTGGGCAGTGCCACTGAATGTTGGGTCCGACTGTTCCCGCACTGCCCAGTTAAGTGCCACTGAATATCGATGGTTTCAGTGGTAGAACAGATGGGTTTAGTGGGGTTTGGAAGAGTTTTGGAGGCTCACCATATGATGTACAGGGGTTATGGTGAGATGTGTACCTGGCACCCTTAATGTGAAGTTCACAGTAGTGCCCCCTAGGGGATACTGCTCTGCTGGCATGTCTGTGTGATTGTTCCATTAAAAATGCTGGCCCCCTCTTACATGTAAATGGATTATTTAGGACATTTTTAATTTGGACTTTTTTTCGATAATGGAAAAAAAAAAAAAAAAGACCAAAACACCTAGCTGGGTCCAAGTTTATTTAGAATTTCTTATATCGCTTAATCATATTTCTAAGCGGTGTACAATAGTAATAAAATTTGTATAGATAAGACGTCTTGAAGTTTGGAAAATGAACATTTTCTCCACACGATTTTGAGGCATATTTCTCAAAACATCAGAGTTAGACTTAGATGTCCTATCAAAAATGCCCCTCTATATGCATACTTTGGAAGAAAGGTGGGAGAGGGAAAATATGATAGAGACATTTATGTGGCATATATTGGAAGACTGGGCATCCAAATGGCAGATGAAATTTAATGTGGACAAATGGAAAGTGATGCACATTGGGAAGAATAATCTGAATCACAGTTACCGGATGCTAGGGTCCACCTTGGGAATTATCACCCAAGAAAAGGATCTGGGTGTCATCATAGACAATATGATGAAATCTTCCGCCCAATGTGTGGCGGTGGCCAAAAAAGCAAACAGGATGCTAGGAATTATTAAAAAAGGGATGGTTAACAAGACTAAGAATGTTATAATGCCCCTGTATCGCTTCATGGTACAACTTCATCTGGAGTATTGCGTTCAATTCTGGTCTCCTTATTTTAAGAAAGATATAGTGGTGCTAGAAAAGGTTCAAAGAAGAGCAACCAAGATGGTAAAGGGGATGGAACTCCTCTTGTATGCGGAAAGACTAAAATGATTAAGGCTCTTCAGCTTGGAAAAGAGATGGCTGAGGGGAGATATGATTGAAGTCTACAAAATATTGAGTGGAGTAGAACAGGTACAAGTGGATCGATTTTTCATTCTGTCAAAAATTGCAAAGACTAAACTAAACTAAATTAAGCTAAATCTTGGGTTTATATACCGCATCTTCTCCACAAATGTGGAACTTGGCACGGTTTACAGGGGTTAGGATAGAAAGGAACTCCAATGGAAATTATAAAAGTAAGTATAAAGAGAGGTTAGAGGGCTTAGTGTACCAGAGAGGGAAAAAAAAGTTACATTTTAGAGAGGACACTCAATGAAGTTATAGGGAAATATTTTTAAAACCAATTGGAGGAAGTTATTTTTCACTCAGAGAATAGTTAAGCTCTGGAACACATTGCCAGAGGATGTGGTAAGAGCAGATAGCGTAGCTGGTTTTAAGAAAAGTTTGGACAAGTTCCTGGAGGAAAAACCCATAGTCTGTTATTGAGAAAGACACTGGGGAAGCCACTGCTTGCCCTGTATCGGTAGCATGGAATATTGCTACACCTTGGGTTTTAGCCAGGTATAGTGACCTGGATTGGCCACCATGAGAATGGGCTACTGGGCCTGATGGACCATTGGTCTGACCCAATAAGGCTATTCTTATGTTCTTAAATGCATAGGAGGCGAATCTCTTTCGATGGCAAGATTGCTTTGAAATGAGAGATCATAGGATGAGGGTGAAAGGTGATAGACTCATGAATAATCTACCCCTATGGTGCACTTTACTTTCTACGTGAATGCCATCTGTCACTACCCCCAGTCATACATGCTGGGTTTCAGTCAGCTAGACAGGATGTATTTTTCATTAAGACACCCACCCTTTCAAATCATTATTTTACTCGCTCCAGTCTGAGGTTTCTTACAACCCTCCCATTTACATAGGCTTTTTATGGGCCTTAAGTACAGGCTGGGAATCTTCAAGGCAGTCCCAATAGCTATATTTTACTTAATACCTTCTAACATTTCTTTTTCTTGTTTGCTTTATTTTGACTGAACAAAACTACTTTGTTCATTATGCTACCTTTTGCAAAACTGTGATAGTATTTTTCCTTCACTCAGCACCTGCACACTCTTCACTGAAGAAGTAGGTTCTCTCTGAAGGAAGGAATTTCCCCTCAAGGCCCAGCTGTAGATTTTCTTCTTCTAAAGAAATACTCGGAGACTGTTATAGTGTGCTCCAATTAACTTCATTAATGGCTTGTACAAACAAATACTGCTTTGAGGTACTCTCTCTTTCCTGATATTGTACAACATTAGATGAACAGTTATAGGTACAAGCTTTTCTAAAAAGGCCCCTAAGTGTGCCAATGTTTAATCATGAAGTGGAACTTGAGCAGATTGCCAGATACAACTTTGATCGCCTTATTGGGTAGACTGGATGACCTGTGCAGGTCTTTATCTGCCAACATCTACTGTTACTACATATCACACATCTCATTCGTCTAACTCTGTGATTCCTTTCCCTGTTTGTTTGTTGTGTTTTTGTCTAGGAGCACTATAGTTTTAGATTAGTTGCTTCTTAAGTGTCAAAAATAGCAATGGGCACATAAACACGTATATTATGAAATAGCCTTAGAACACCCATAAAATCTGTATTGGCACAGAGCAATCATAGGCATAAAAATCTTCAAACAAAAATTTTCTAGTAATTAACACCTATAACTAATTAAGGAACATAAATAATGAACATTTATCTTCAATATGTAACGTTTTCAATCATGAACGGTTGATGCTGGCTAGCGTTTTGCCAGTCAAGGCTCTTCAAAAGAAGAAGTCTTTAAAAGAAGAAGTAACTAACTTGCTATCTTACACACACACACGCTCACACTTACACACACATATACACACCCACCCAGGAGTAACACTAGCTGCATATACTGTTATGTGCAGCCAGTGTTTATTCACTCTGACCCCTAGCTAAAATAAGATTCAAGCACCTTTCTGCAACTTTATTTAAATTAGTCCCCTTATTTTTCTACTCCTGTTACTCTATCTATATGGTTCATCTTTGCTTATACCCTATGATAGAAACATGATGGCCCATCTAATCTGCCCATCCACAGTAGCCATTATCTCTTTCTCTCTCCAAGATATCCCACGTGCCTATCCCAGGCCTTCTTGAATTCAGACACAGTTTCTATTTCCACTACCTCTTCCGGGAGACTGCTCTACGCATCTACCACCCTTTCCGTAAAAAAGTATTTCCTCAGATTACTCCGGAGCCTATCACTTCTTAACTTCATCCTATGCCCTCTCATTGTAGAGTTTCTTTTCAAATGAAAGAGACTCGGACTCATGCACATTTATATTACGTAGGTATTTAAACGCCTCTATCATATCTCCCCTCTCACGCCTTTCCTCCAAAGTATACAGATTGAGATATTTAAGTCTGCCACCATACGCCTTATCACGAAGACCACACACCATTTTAGTAGCCTTTCTCTGGACTGACTCCATTCTTTTTATATCTTTTTCAAGGTGCGGCCTCCAGAATTGTACACAGTATTCTAAATGAGGTCTCACCAAAGTCTTATACAGAGGCATCAATATCTACTTTTTCCTACTGGCCATACCTCTCCCTATGCAACCTAGCATCCTTCTAGCTTTCGCCGTCACCTTTTCAACCTGTTTGTCCACCTTAAGATCATCACATACAATCACACCCAAGTCCCGCTCTTCTGTCGTGCACATAAGTTCTTCACCCCCTAAACTGTACCGTTCCCTTGGGTTTTTGCAGCCCAAATGCATGACCTTACACTTCTTAGCATTAAATTTTAGCTGCCAAATTTCAGACCATTCTTCAAGCTTTGCCAGGTTTTCTTCGTGTTATTCACACCATCCGGCATGTCTATTCTATTGCAGATTTTGGTATCATCCTCAAAGAAGCAAATCTTACCCGACAACCCTTCAGCAATATCATTTATAAAATGTTTAAAAGAACAGGCTCAATAACAGAACTTTGAGGCACACCACTGGTAACTTCCCTTTCCCCAAAGCAATCTCCATTGATCACTACCCTCTGTCGCCTTCCACTCAACTAGTGCCTGACCCAGCCCATCACTTTGGGACCCATTCCAGTTTAATTATCAGACATCTGTGTGAAACACTGTCAAAGGCTTTGCTAAAATCTAAATACACTACATCTAGCGCACATTCTCTATCCAATTCTTTGGTCACCCAGTCAAAGAAATTGATCAGATTTGTTTGACAAGACCTACCTCTAGTGAATCTATGTTGCCGCCAGTCCTGTAATCCACAGGATTACAGAAACTTGACCATTCTCTGTTTTAAAAGCATTTCCATTAATTTGCTTACCACAGAAGTCAAACTTACCGGCCTGTAATTCCCTACTTCTTTCTTACTTCCACTTTTGTGGAGAGGGACCACATCCACCCTTCTCCAGTCCTCTGGTACCACTCCCAACTCTAGAGACGTATTGAAAAGGTCAGTTAGTAGAGCTACCAAAACTTCCCTAAGTTCCTTCAGCACCCTTGGATGTACATCATCCAGCCCTGTCACTTTATCTACCTTTATTTTAGTTAGCTCTTCACGAACACAACCCTCTGAAAATTGATCAGGGTCTATTACTCCTCTATCCCTATTCACATTTGTCTTCTGCAGTCCCGCTCCCTGTGCATCAGCTATGAACACAGAACAGAAATATTTGTTAAGCAATTCGTCCTTTTCTTTATCAGCTTCTATATATTCCTCCCCTTCACCTTTGAGTCTCACAGTGTCACTTTTGCACTTCTTCCTATCTAAAAAATGTCTATTAATGATGTCTCTTAAAATGTTTTATTGTATATTGTGCTGATATTTATTTATTTATTACTTAATAATTTTTATACCACCCAATAACAATGATCTAGGCCGGCTAAAGCCGGCCAAAATCAGATTGGATATTCAATGCCAGTCACTGGAAATGACCTAGCATTGAATATCCAGGCTCAGTGCCAAGTGTGGGAGTTAGCCCAGGGTTGGCCCCCCCAAGTGTCTTACCCTTATAATCTGATTGAAATTCTATTGGTTTTCTTTTTTTTTTAAGTTCCAACTTTTATTAAATTTTAAAATATACATTAACAAATCCAAACGGGAGAAACATATGCTCAGAAAAATATGTTCCTAAATACAAACATAACCATGGTATAGGGTATTTGAAAATTCAAATGAAACATGTTTCAAAACAACTCACCTACCCCATATCCCCAATGCAGAGTGAGAGTCACATACCAACAACCATACACATGCATACATCTTCATTGTTTCAACATACATTCATCTATTATCCACATATTTATGTATGGGTAACCATAGCCTATGAAATTTGGCCTTCTTGCCTCTCTTTTCCATAATTGCTGCCTCATATTTCCCAGTCAAACATTCAGAATTCTCCCAAAACTGAAAGGATAGTAAGGATGCATTCTTCTACATTTTTAAGATGGTTTGAATTAGTGAATGGCACGGGGACAAATTTTTCCCCATCCCGTCCCCATGAGTTTTGTCATTGTTGCTGTCCCTGCCCCCATTCCTGTAAGCTCTGTCTTAACCCCACAAGCCTCAAATACTTATGATCTTAAAGTGTTTGAGGCTTGTGCAGATGAGGACAGAGTTTGCAGAAATGGGGCAGGGACAGGAAAAGAACTCGCTAGGACGGGACAGGAAAATGAGTTCCCGAGGGGACGGGGAAAAATTTGTCCCCGTGTCATTCTATAGTTTGAATTACAACAGCAGTAATAATTGCTATTAACATCTTATGATCTTTAGTTATATTGACAGAAGCATTGAAAATATTGAAACAGCTCCAGCATGTTAAAGAAATATCTATAGGTAGTAATATCTGAACATTAATCCATACTTGCTGCCAAAAATCATAAACTTTAGGATAATAAAGCAATATATGATCTAACATTCCCTTATCATAACAGCAAGACCAACACAATGGAGAACATCCAGGGCTGAACTCGTCAGATTGTGAAAAATAATGATTGTTTCACAGAAGCAGATTGACAGCAATGTAGTCACTTGAGAAATATAAATTTCCATTGTTCATCAGTTAAAGCGATATTGAATTCATGCGACCATATATCACGCAGACTCTCTATGTTCCATTTTTCTTGTTGTAGTTGTATTAGTATTTTGTACTTCATGACCTAATCCTTTTACACAATGTAAATTCTGGGTTTTAGGACTCCTTTTACAAAGGTGTGCTAGCGTTTTTAGCGCACGCACCGGATTAGCGCGCGCTAGCCAAAAAAATACCGCCTGCTCAAGAGGAGGTGGAAGCAGCTAGCATTTTAGTGCATGCTATTCCACGCGTTAAGGCCCTAACGCACCTTTGTAAAAGGAGCCCTTAGTGATAGAAAAAGGTTCAATTTTACTTACTTTCTCTGCATCTATGTAAGCAGGCTTTAGATATATTTTATATACACATATTACATTTTTTTTGAAGCTTCTATTTTCATCAGTAAGGAATTGACCTATATGTCTGGTAGTTTGGCCATGATTTAGTATGTTAGATGGTATTATCTGTATGCTTATTATATTTACCCACAGGGGTTATCTAACCTGTTAATAGGATACTGATGAAAGAATGGTATATGATAAATTATTAAGAAGTCCATGACCTGATTTCCTTTCTCTCTATTCTATTGAATATGTTAATAATTATATTTGCTATAAAAATATAAATGCAAATTAAACTAGGAGACATGAAAATGATGTATTATGTAGAATCAGTCAATTATAAAAGCTAAACCAGTCCAAATCTGGTGCACTCCAAGAAATCCTTATACTTTCATTCTTTATTTTTCATCTTAGTTTATATACTAAGGGGCTCATAATCAAAACTTTAAAATGCAGCCTAAGTCAGCACTTGGATGTCCTAATAGCAGGGACGTCCAAGTGCCGATAATCAAAACTAACTTTCTGAATGTTCAGCAGCATTTGTAAGCTACTGTGCATCCAGAAAGCAAAGGGGCATGTTGGGACGGGAATTGGGCGGGCTTCAACCTGGACGTTCCCCAGCCATAATCAAAGCTTTCATAGAGGGAACTTAGACACCGGCAGTTAGGCCTGTTTGAGTTGTGTCTAAGTTCCACAAAGGTGCCCAAACTGACAAGAAGACCACTGGAGGATATAAGGAATGACACCCCCCCTTTACTCCCCCAGTGATCACAACCCCCTCCCACCACCCAAAGAGCAAAAAAAAAGTAGGCTTCTCATCAGCTGATCATGGCAGAAGGAATCTCCATCAGTTGAGCCGGTTTCATGGATTCCTGGCAGCTCAGCTGATATTGGAGATGTCGGGGGAAGGTCCGGGATGTCAGGGGAAGGGGTTAGGGGCTCCATGGCTCAGTTGATCCTAGCAGGGGGAATCCCCATCAGCTGAGCTGCCAGGAATCCCCCCAAATTGGCTTAGCTGATGGGGATTCCTTCTGCCACGATCAGACAACGTAGTTGATGGGTACGTCTAGAAAACTTGCCTGTGGACATTTTTATTTTTGAAAATGGGCTAAAAAGGTCCTAAGGACCAAAACTTAAACCTAACTCATTTTCAAAAAATAAAAGATAGACGTTTGGCAGCTTTGAAAATGTCCATTTTTCCTGCTGGGTTTGTGGACGTCTTGCAGAAAACGTCCAACCTCAAGACTGAGGCACATTTTTGATTATGCCCCTCTAAATATTTATTTTTGAATTTATTATTGATGTTGGATAAATGTTTGTAAAACACTGAGACATCTATGATGGGTGGTAGATCAAATGATGAATAAATGTGAAAATAAAAATTCAAAAGCAGATCTTTAGGTTTTTATAAATGGCACCTAAAATATAGGCGCTGAGGAATGCAGTGAATAATGCATGCAATCATGAGTTAGGCCCTGTTAATAGAATCGTGTCTAGCGGAGCCTAAATTAGGCTTAGATGTTTATGGTTATTAAAATTTGGTATCTCGCAATTTACAGCTGATCAATGTGGCTTACAAAACACAATTAAATCAGTTAAAACAAGAAAAATAACACCATTATCAATAGGAAAGACCTAAATATTGAGGAGAGGAAAAAAAGATCTCTTTTCCCCCCAATTTTACAAAACCGTCCCGCCGGCAATCTGAATGCTCTGCGCTGCTCCAACTGCTCCTATAAGTGTCAGAGCAGGGCTAAAAACCAGCCAGCACTAAAAAATCTCTTGTACGGTTTTGTAAAAGGGGGTTGGGATTTGTTGTGTTTTGTGAATGTAGTCTTTGCATGTCCACTGACAATGTACAGGTCGTCGGTGAGGTCCCACTTGGAGTATTGTGTTCAATTTGGGAGACTTTATCTGGCAAATGACAAAATAAGACTTGAAGCGGTCCAGAGAAAGGCAACTAAAATGGTAGGAGGTTTGCACCAAAAGACATATGAGGAGAGACTGGAAGTCCTGAATATGTATACCCTAGAGCAGTGGTTCCCAAATTTTTTCTGTTCAAGGCTCACTTTAGGGCCTCTTCTATCAAACTGTGCTAGCAATTTGTAGCACAGTGAGCCGCGCTGAATGGCCTGTGCTTCTCCCTATGCTCATAGAGTTCCTATGAACGTCAGGAGCAGCACGGGCCATTCAGAACGGCTCTCTGCAAAAAAAAGTCTAAGTCCCCTTTTGGCCTAAGGCCTTAAACATTGAAAGTAGAAGCAGGGAAAATGTCCATTATAAAAAAAAACGTCCAAAAGGAGTTTTTTCAAAATAATGGCCTGCCTCTACGTTCAGCTGTTTAAATGCCCAGACCACCACTACGTCTACACTAACACCATATAATCAACCTAAAAAAAAGCCTAAGTCTCAAACGTCCAAAACAAGGGCTTTTAGGTGAAGGAGGAGCTAGTCCTTTGCCTAAAAGCTAGATTCTGTAACTGGTGTATGTCAAAAACAACACCGGTTACAGAATCCCCCCCCCCCTACAACGATCGGGGCAAGAGGGAGCCCAAGCCCTCCTGCCCCACGGCACCCCAAACTCCCCGACACTATCATGCAGGAGGGAGCACAAGCCCTCCTGCCCTCGATGCAAGGGCTCCCCCGAACCCCCAATTGCCCCCCCTGCTGACACGTGCCCCCCCCCCCCCGCTGACCCCACGATCTCCACATTCCCACCCCCTCTCCCCGTACCTTCAAAAACGTTGGTCGGATAGACAGGTGCCAAGCCCATCCATCCGACAGGCCAGCCATCCATTGAATGGATGGCCTTAGTACCTGATTGGCCCAGGTGGCTCAAATCCCGCCCACAGGTGAGGCCTGAGACGCCTGGGCCAACCGGAATAGGCCCAGTAGGCTTAGGCCCCTCCTGTTCGCGGGGCCTTAGGCACATGGGCCCAACTCAGCAAGTCAATATTCAACATCTGACCAGCTAAGGCATAGCAGCCATAGAGGGAGTTTTTGACCACTAGACTTAGCCAGTTATCCAATGAATATTGGCACTGAATGGCTATGTTGTGTGACATAGGCAGTGAACAATCAATCTGCTGACTGGGATATTCAGCAGGAGATAACCAGCTATCTCCCACTGAATATTGATGATAAGCCAGCTTAGCAGTATTTAGATGTCTGGGAACTATTCTTGTCCAGCTAATTACCAGGTGGTAGAAACATAGAAAAAAGCGGCAGAAAAGGGCTATAGCCCACCAAGTCTGCCCATTCCAAGTATCCCCCCCCTGAATTTACTCCCTTAAAGATCCCACGTGAGTATCCCATTTTTTCTTAAAATCCGTCACGCTGCTGGCCTTTATCACCTGGAGTGGGAGTCTGTTCCAATGAACCACCACTCTTTTGGTGAAGAAGTACTTCCTGGAGTCGCCATGAAACTTCCCTCCCCTGATTTTCAGCGGATGCCCTCTGGTGGTCGAGGGTCCCATGAGCCAGAAGATATCATCTTCTGACTCGATGCGTCCCGTGATGTACTTATACGTTTCAATCATATCTCCCCGTTCTCTTCTTTCCTCAAGTGAGTACAGCCGCAATTTCTTTAGTCTTTCTTCATACGTGAGATCCTTGAGCCCCATGACCATCCTGGTGGCCGTCCGCTGAACCGACTCAATCCTCAGCACGTCCTTTCGGTAGTGTGGTCTCCAAAACTGAACACAGTACTCCAAGTGAGGCCTCACCATGGCTCTGTACAACGGCATCATAACTTCCGGTCTCCTGTTTCTAAGTTTATGCCTAGGTACAAATATACAAGCAGTAATCTTTGTAACTATGCTAAATATTACAAAGACAATTTTATAAACTGGTGCTAACATTTACACATGTGTTTTTCACATGTGAAAGGCAATTCTGCAACTGGACACCTACATTTATGCCGAACTTGAGCATGGACGCTTCTGTGCATAAGTGGCAGCAAAACGACTAAGATGTGTTATTTGCCACTGTGTTAGCTGCCATCGACTTGTGTTCAAGTCCTAGTGACTTAATGAATTAAACATCTAAAAAGAAATCAGTTTTGTGCCGGTCTGGTAAGGTCCTCCAAAGTCATCCCCATGCATGTTTTCAATGTGTCCAGACATTTGATTGCAGGTCGCCTTCTTTGCCTGGTTCCTTCAGTCTTCCCAAACATGATGTCCTTTTCCAGTGAGCTCTCTCTTCTGACAGTGTGACCAAAATAAGACAGTCATAACTTCATCATTTGGGCTTCAAGTGACATAGCAGGTTTGATCTCTTCTAGAATCAATTTTAGTTCTTCTGGCAGTCCACAGCACACATAAAATCCTTCTTCAGCACCAAATGAGTCAGTCTTCTTTCTGCCTTGTTTCTGTGGAGGGGCATAATCAAAACATAAGTCTAAGTCACCAGTGGGAAAAAGCCCATTCTCAAATAAAATGTCAAAAATATTTTTTTTTCGAAAATAGTCTAGCTGGACGTCCAGGCTATTGTTCGTCCAGACCGCCAGAAAGTCTATCTTTATACCACATTCTCAACCAAAATTTTGTCCAAGTCCCAAACACCCAGAACAAGTTCATTTGGACATGGGAGGGGCCAGCATTGTGATAGGCTGACTACCCAGACATGGCCACAGAGCAGTGGGGCACCTTACATGGCACTGCTGTGAACTTCATAAAAAGGGTACCACATAAACATCTTACATCTTACCAGAACTCCCTTATAGGATAAGGTGAGCCCTCCCCCCAACCCCCCCAATACACACTATTCCCACCTGTCTATAATCCCAGTAGCCCTTATGGCTGCAAGTGGCACCTATATGGCAGTACAGTAGGGTTTGGGGGGGGGGGATTAGTGAGCTTTCATTTTCCACCATGAATGTAGTGGTTAGAGTGACTTATTGGGCCTGGGTTTTCCTCTCTATGGTTCACTAGCCTACCCCCCAGGCTATTTAAGAGACCTATGTGCAGCTCTATTAGTCTCATAAAACCTTTGATTATCTCTGCAGGACGACCAAGTCTAGGTTGGCCCACCCTAAACACTCCTCCTGATTCACCCCTTTTAGCTCTGGGCACACAGCAGCATTCAGAGGCCACAAAAGTCCCTGGATCTTTCAAAAATAGGTTTAATTATCGGCACTTGGATGACTTGTTTTTTAGGTCGTCCAAGTGCTGACTTGGGCAGGTTTTTAGACGTATTTAAGTTTCGATTATTAGCCCCATAGTTAACGTGACCATAAGTCCCGTTTTGAACAGGACAGTCCCATTTCTAATTACCTTGTCCCATTGTCCCGAAGCACACCCAAAATGTCCCATTTTCGGAGTCCAGGATTTCTTCCTGCTTCTCTTTGCTTCCCTAACACAGCAACAGGCCAGGCGCTGTAGCAATTGCACGGCCTACAACCTTCCCCACCGACATCAATTCTGATGTTGGTGTGTGTATGTGTGGAGACTTGTAGGCCTGGCACTTGTGCAGTGCAGTCGCTGCACACGCCTTGGTGTTGTTGCGTCAGGGAAGCAGGGTGCGTGGGGGCAGGGGAAGCAGGGTGGTTTGGCTTGGCTTGTTGGCAGGGAGGACAGGGTGTGTTGGGGAAGCAAAGTGGCTTGGCTTGGCTTGGCAGGGGGCAGGGGAAGCAGGGTGGCTTGGCTTTGCTTGTCGGGGGGGAGGGGGTAGGGAGAAAGAAAGAAATGAAAGAGAGGATGCACAGTAAGAAGGAAGTGCAACCAGAGACTCATTAAATCACTATACAGCAAAGGTAGGAAAAATGATTTTATTTTAAATTTAGTGATCAAAATGTGTCAGTTTTGAGAAGTTATATCTGCTGTCTATATTTTGCACTATATTTAATGAGATCCAGAGGATTTTGAGCAAAAAAAAAAATGGTCACATTATCCATAGTGTCTAGCTTGTGCATCCGTAATTGACCACTGAGAAAATAAGTGTATGGAAAAGTCTGATCTTCGTTTAGAGTGTTATTCCTTTGCCTTTGAATACTTTGTTAAGAAACTTCATTGAAGAATGACCAAGTGCTATTCTTCAGAGTATTTCTTTTGTGCTGGTTGCTTCTTTGTTTATGAAAATGCCTAGGAGATTGAAATCCTTTACAACTTATATTCTATCACCTTCTAACCATAATTCTATGCCACTAACTTCTGCTATTTTATTTCAGTCCCAATTTATGCAGTGGAACTAATAACTGGAGTTAACAGTGTTTTGCTGACCAGTGCCCAGGGTTCAACTTGGAAAATGTCCAGGCCCTGGAGCTGAATTTCTGAGTTTAGGAGATGGCTAATGCAGAGCCGGTTAAATTCAATATTCAGTACTTAACTGACTATGGGTTACCACATAAAGATAGGACTGACTTTTATGTGGTCCTATTTGTGCCAGCTTCACTCCTGGGAAGCCTCCAAAAGAGCTGGTTTTCAGTTTGGCGCTAACTGACTATTTCCAGTGGCACTGATTGAAAAAAATCCACATGTATAGTTAGTACAAATGTTAACCCTTTACTAAGGACAGTTAATTCATCAATAGATAATTGAAAAGACGTCTCCCTTGCCTTTTGTTAGTGTAAATGTTACCATATAACGTGCACATAATTGCATGCATTTTATAAACTATTTGTGTAAATCATGACTCCACCCTTGCCCACCCAAACTTCACTATTGAGCATGTCCAGGGCAGGATTAACCAATAGGCCAAGTAGGCACGTGCCTAGGGCCCGAAATGGTCAGGGGGGCCCAATGAAGGAAGGCATCAACATTGTTTTTTCCAAACGGCGATGGGTCCCTCCAGCATTGATCTGCAACGCGGGCCCCCCCACCCCAATCGGCAACACGGGCCCCACCCCATCGACGGAAAGTAAGACAAGCAAGCAACGCAGGTAAGAAAGGCAACGGGAATTGTAATTGTGCAAGCGGTGCTGCTTGCCCAAAGCTTCCCTCTGACGCAGCTTCGTGTTTCCGCCTGGGCGCATAGTGGGGTGTGGGGGGAGGCAGGGGGCCCAGTGTACTTGTGTGCCTAGGGGCCCTCGATGAATTAATCCTGCCCTGAGCATGTCTACTACATAATTATGCATCAGCTTATGCCATACATACTTTTAGCATGACTTAATTGTATAAAAGGACTTTTACATGCATAAAGCATCAAAAATGATTTATAAAATTACCCTTGAAGTGTATTCTTGTTGAAACATTATTTAAGGATGTGGATCGGCATGGCATTGCTCTGCCATTTCAAATAATGTTCATTCTGTTTTAGGTCAGCCAGCTTTACCTCAGCACCTCTGGAAAGCTCTGTACCTCTCTCCCTCCACATGTTTTTGCTTGCGCAGAGCGAGCACACCATCTGCTTTTTCGAGAGCGAAGGCCCCAGTGCTTTATCCTCAGGTAAGGAAGTTTTTCTACTGATTGGTTTATGAACTATAATGCTAGAAAAATCTTTCTCTAGGGAACTCAGAAGCCAGATTATTGTTTTCTTCTTTTTACATTCATCAGATTCTAATAGCCATGACTGTGACATTCAGAAACATATATATATATATATATATATATATATATATATATATATATAAACATATATAAACATATATATAAAAATAAACTGAGTTCTGCAATGAAGGGAATGGTAATAATTAGCCAGAGCATCTATATACTAGTGTGCACACATTAAGGGTAGCATTTCAGAGAGGACTTTCAAATCGGAATGGAGACATCCAGGTTGGGAAGGAAGGAAATTGTGGAGGCAGACACAATCAATGGGAATTAAACTCTTACAAGTCTTTACTATGGTAGCTTAAAATACTGCTTGACACGACTGGGTTTTGCCCTTCATGGGTTGCTTCAGTGGCTTAAACTGTACTGCTAAATAACAATAAAACATATATCAAATCAAAAATTAAAGGCAATTGTTAAATTAAATGATAACTGGAACAGAGCTAGTGAAATGCAACTTATGTACTCGTACATTGCCTGTTGAATAGTTTGTCCACACACAGTGCAGAGCTCGGCCTTTAGTCATGTGGCAGTCAAGAGTTCAGAAACATGGACGCTCCATTGCAAGACTGCACAATCGAACAACATGTAGCAGAGAGAGTGAAATCTATGGAAATTCTCCATTAGATATTGACTCAGTATGAACATAGCACCATGATTCAACAAAAGGTTTATGAGTGGGTAACATGGCTTAAAGCGAGAAGAACAGGTGTAACCAAGAAAGGTTGTTCTGGTCGTCCATCAACATCAAATACACAAGAGCACATTGACAGGGTGGATGCCTTGATTAGAGAAGACCGACGGATAATGTAGTCTCAATTGGCTGCAAATTAGGATATCAGCTATGGATCTGCATTTTCCATAATGCATGATGACTTGGGATACAGGAAAGTCTGCATGTGATGGGTTCCCAAACAGCTTACTGATCTGCACAAGCAACAGCATATGGAGATTGTGACCCAGTTCCTGAGATGGTATGAAGAAGATCTGAGTATTCTGGAGAGAATTATCACCGGCGACGAGACATGGGTGCATCACTGCGACCCGGAGAGCAAAAGTCAAAACATGATGAAGTAAGGTAAGCGGTACTCACTTGGCTTTGGGAGTAGCCAATAAACTTCTTCTCTGCAGGAATGCAGAAGCTAGTTGAACAATATAACAAATGTGTCATCTTGCATAGAGACTCTATAGAAAAGTGATATGTTCAATTTCTCACAGTTACTTCTATTAAGGCCATAAAATGTATTTTCCCTTTACTTTTTGATTTACCCTCGTGTATATATACAAGGTGTGATCAAAAAATATGGTGAATGCTGCTGCCGAGTGCCATTCAATGGATAGGCAGGGATCTTCAATAAGTCTCAACTTATTTGGTACAGTCAGTTGGTTGTAAGCTATGGTTGAGAGAAGGTGTGCTTTAAAAGTGTGCCATGTTCTGTAAATCATGGATCACAAATAATATGAAATTTTGTTTCAAACTGCAAAAAAGTGCTAAAGAAACATACAAGATGTTAAAATTAGTATATGATGGTGCTGCAGAGACCATGAATATGGTTTACAAGTGGTTCAAGTTATTTTGTAATAGTTGTCAATCCACTGAAGACGAGGAGAGAATGTTGAAAGAGTAAGTGAAATGATTCAATCAAACAGACGATTGACTATTAGGAAAATTTCTGAGGATTTGAACATGAGGCAGTGACTGCGACCTGAGAAATGGGCAAACATCGCTTCTGGTATGGCAATTTCTGTCAAATAAAAACATTATGGTGTGTCTTCATCCACCTTATTCGCCGGATCTGGCACTGTGTGACTTCTGATTCTTCTCCAAAGTCAAAATGACCATGAAAGGTAAATGTTTTTAATCAATTCAGGACATCAAAGAAGCCACGACAGCACAACTAAAGACACTCACGAAAGAGGACTTCCAGAACTGATTTAGAAAGTGGCAAGAATGATGGCATAAGTGTGTTTGAAGCAAAGGAAAATATTTTGAGGGGGATTATTTGTTTGGTTTTATATCCCGTTCTCCAAGAACTCTGAACGGGTTACATGTTTTACATACATAACTAAGTATGTTTATACAAATTGCTGGCAAACATGGCATGGCAGAACATTGACAAAGATGGGAAAATAATAATTAACAAAGCATGGTAAAACATATGACAAAAAGAATAAATGTATACAAACAGAATATCGTAAATTATTATATAATCACCAAAAGATATTTATAAAATGAATCCAAATACCAGAGACCTAGTAAAGCAGGTTTCAGAATTATTACGGAGAAAAGACCTCAGTGTTTCCTGAGAACAAACTCGGGAAACTACCATGACAAATGCATAATTGTCATAGAAAAACACATCCTTGGTCTAAGAAAAACTCTGTTTAAAGTTCAATAAATATTGTTTCATAAAAATAGTTATTTCAAATTCGCTTAGATAAAGTAGGAAACCAGCACTTATCTTGTTAATATCTTTATGCCCTCTGGTATAGGAAAGATCACCGCAGTTGGAAGTAATCACCCGGTGCTATTTAATTCAATTTAGCAATGCACAGGGGATGATCTTAGAGTTCCTGACAGGCCCTGTTTCGCAATCATGCTGCATCAGGGGAATTTCTAAGAGACAAAAATATTAAAAGTTAGCTTCATACCAAACCAGTAGAAACATTGCTCATAGCAAAAGCATCAATCCTATTTCATTTACATTGAAAAACGAGCTACCGCTTCAAAGATATTCTTTGAGAAAATAGCGACTCGGCATCTGGCTTAGCTTTAAAAGAGGAAGTGCTAGTGTCAACTCTAACCAATCAGAAAGGGTTAAGGATAGACAAACCAATCAAAGATCACTTCTCAAATTATATACACAATTGTTTTCTTTTTAAAAAGGCGCACCATTCAACTCGGGCATTTAAACCATTCGGAATACAAGTTTGCAGTTTAAAAATCCATTTTTGTTCGCGCTGCCTTAAAAACAATTTTAAAATCCCCTCCTTTACTTGATGGAAAGAGTCGTTCTATAATCCAGCATCGCATCTTATCAAATGAATGGTATAAATCAAGGCAATGTTGCACCATTGGTGCCTCCATCCTGTTACATGTTAAACAAGATCTATGTTCGATTATTCTTGTCTTGAAGGATCTTGAAGTCTGTCCGATATACAAGAGGTTACATGGGCAACACACAACATAAATTACTCCACTGGTCTCACAGAAGATCAAGAATTTTAATGTATACATTCTGTCATCTGTCGGATTTATAAATGAAATACAGTCCAGGAAAATAGAACATATCGAGCAATGCCCACATTTGAAGTGTCCCACCATCCCGTCCTTTGTATTCTGCATATCATCATATATCAAAGCACCTTTGCTTGTTGGACAGATAAGTTCTTGCAGATTTTTATTTCTAGAGTAAACTGTAGTCATCTGCACATCCCTAAAACAAGGATGGATAGACCAATGCTTTTTCAAAATTTTTCCAAATTTCCAAATATTAATTCTTTATTGATTTTTAAACAAGAACAGTGTTATATAAATAAAAGAACAGTATATTATTGCATTCAGTCATAACATTAATATCTATATAGATAACAGAACTATCATTCAATAATTACATTATTTTGCATATAGTAATAACATAAGAACCAAGTAAATAATATAATATGAAACCAAGTTACCTTGAGAATGTCTTAATACACAGACTAACTTATCAGTTTCTAGTTCAGGCTCAGTATATTGAATCAATAAATCAATCCAGTTATGTAATGCTCATGTATATGATTTCTTAATACACGCCTCCGGGTAGCCCCGATTTAGAAGCTTATCTCCTAAAATTCTTGCTTGAACTTTAATTTCTTTTTTTGTAGAACAAAGTCGACGATATCGAAGGAACTGGGAATTAGGCAGGCTTTCTTTCTGATGTTGTGGATGGGAACTAGAAAATTCTAAAAAAGTATTTTTATCTGTATCTTTCCAAAAGATTGAAGTAGAAAAGTCTTCGCCATTAACTGTAATTAGAACATCTAAAAAAGAAATCTGTTGAACATCAGATGACATTTCAAAGTGTATTGTAGGTAGACAATTGTTCAAAAATGTAACAAAAGATTGTAGATTAGACATCAAGGGCTCCTTTTACAAAGGTGCTCTAGCGTTATTAGCACACGCACCAGATTAGCGCGCACTATAGCGAGCGCTACCCGAAAAACTACCGCCTGCTCAAGAGGAGGCGGTAGCGGCTAGTGTGCACGGCATTTTAGCGTGCGCTATTCCACACGTTAAGGCCCTAACACACCTTTTAAAAAGGAGCCCCAAATCTTCCCACAACAGAAAAATGTCATCAATATATTTGCCTTCTATAATCACAGCTCAACTTGCAATAATATTGTATTTAATTAAATATTGTGAAAACCTCAGACCCAAAACCCGTGACTGGTGATAACACCAAACTGGGGTTCATTGGGGAACCATCATCGTTTTTCACTGTCCCCTTACCATCCAACTAGATATTGCATAAAAATCCAGATTGAAAAAACTTATCTGTAAATCGGATGGTATGATCCCAATAATGATCCTCAGTGGTGAATAAATTATCTCGTGCTTATGGTGTGCTAAAAACAACCACTGTTACTCTTCCATAATATGTCCTTGTCAATATCTAGTTGGATGGTAAGGGGACAGTGAAAAACGATGATGGTCCCCCAATGAACCCCAGTTTGGTGTTATCACCAGTCACGGGTTTTGGGTCTGAGGTTTTCACAATATTTAATTAAATACAATATTATTGCAAGTTGAGCTGTGATTATAGAAGGTATTTGTTTAAACAGAGTATCACAGTGTAGTAATTAATATATCTCTCCATATAAAAGTGAATATCAATATATTTGCACCATAAAGTTACTCTAGAGAACCATTTGGAATTATATACAAAATGTTCTTCAAAATCTGCCATAAAAAGGTTGGCTAGAGATGGAGCTGTTTCAGATAACTGCTGATAAAATATCCCTTGAAACATAAAATAATTTTTCTTCAAAGAGACAGATAATAATTTTATCAGAAAATCTGAGGGTACTTGATGTGGACGTATCCGATGGTTCAAACATTCTTCCAAAATAGCTAGAGCTGAATCTTGCAGAATGTTTGTATACAGTGATTGCACATCCAATGTCACTAAGATCGTATTACCAGTAGGATGATATTGGGTCAATAGACGCAAAAAATGTGTTGTATCTTGAACAAAAATATCTACATATTGATTACCGTATTTTCGCGGATATAACGCGCACCATTGTAAAACGCGCACAGGGGTATAGCGCGCAGAAATCACGATGATATGTACAAAAACTTTTCTATACCGCGCTCAGGCATATAACGCGCATGCTGCCCGACTCTCCTTTCGCCCGCCCTGACTTTCCGTGCCTGTCCCGACTCTCCGTTCACCCCCCCTGACTTCCGTGCACTGTCCTCCCTTGAAGTCCTGTCCCCCCTTGAAGGTCTGTCCCCATCCTGAAAGCCTGATGCCCCCCCCGACGTCCGATACATCCCCCCCCCCCGGCAGGACCACTCGCACCCTCACCCCGAAGGACCGCCGACTCCCCAACAATATCGGGCCAGGAGGGAGCCCAAACCCTCCTGGCCACGGCGACCCCCTAACCCCACCCCGCACTACATTACGGGCAGGAGGGATCCCAGGCCCTCCTGCCCTCGACGCAAACCCCCTCCCCCCAACGACCGCCCCCCCCCAAGAACCTCCGCCCGTCCCCCAGCCGACCCGCGACCCCCCTGGCCGACCCCCACGACACCCCCACCCGCCTTCCCCGTACCTTTGTGTAGTTGGGCCAGAAGGGAGCCCAAACCCTCCTGGCCACGGCGACCCCCTACCCCCCCCCCGCACTACATTACGGGCAGGAGGGATCCCAGGCCCTCCTGCCCTCGACGCAAACCCCCCTCCCCCCCCAGCCGACCCGCGACCCCCCTGGCCGACCCCCCACCCCCCTTTCCCGTACCTTTGGAAGTTGGCCGGACAGACGGGAGCCAAACCCGCCTATCCGGCAGGCAGCCAACGAAGGAATGAGGCCGGATTGGCCCATCCGTCCTAAAGCTCCGCCTACTGGTGGGGCCTAAGGCGCGTGGGCCAATCAGAATAGGCCCTGGAGCCTTAGGTCCCACCTGGGGGCGCGGCCTGAGACACATGGTCGGGTTTGGCCCATGTGCCTCAGGCCGCGCCCCCAGGTGGGACCTAAGGCTCCAGGGCCTATTCTGATTGGCCCACGCGCCTTAGGCCCCACCAGTAGGCGGAGCTTTAGGACGGATGGGCCAATCCGGCCTCATTCCTTCGTTGGCTGCCTGCCGGACAGGCGGGTTTGGCTCCCGTCTGTCCGGCCAACTTCCAAAGGTACGGGGAAGGGGGGTGGGGGGGTCGTGGGGGTCGGCCAGGGGGGTCGCGGGTCGGCTGGGGGGGAGGGGGGTTTGCGTCGAGGGCAGGAGGGCCTGGGATCCCTCCTGCCCGTAATGTAGTGCGGGGTGGGGTTAGGGGGTCGCCGTGGCCAGGAGGGTTTGGGCTCCCTCCTGGCCCGATATTGTTGGGGAGTCGGCGGTCCTTCGGGGTGAGGGTGCGAGTGGTCCTGCCGGGGGGGGGATGTATCGGACGTCGGGGAGTCGGCCGGGCAAGAGGGCTTGGGCTCCCTCTTGCTCCGATCGTGGATGCGGGTGCGGGTGGGAGCGCGTGCGAGCGGTCGTTCGGGGTGGGGGTGCGAGCGGTCCTGCTGGGGGGGTGAATCGGGCGTCGGGCGGGGTGGGAACTATGTTTAAAAACTTTTGTATACCGCGCTCAGGCATATAACGCGCGAGGGGTATGCGCGGTACGTAAAATCACGTATAACGCGCGCGTTATATCCGCGAAAATACGGTAACCCTTTCCAGCAGGGAGCCACATAATGATACTATTAGCCGTCCTGGTGGAGATACAAGACTTTTAGGAATCTTAGGTAAGATATAAAAGAAAGATATATTGTGGACATAAAAACTGATGCTCATTCTGTGGCACAAATCCTTGTTTATTTCCCAGGGCTACTATTTCCCAGGGCTACTATTTCAGCTATTTCTTTCTTCAAGTAGTCCATAGGATCTTCCTCCAAAGGGGAATAAACAGACCTATCCGCTACTTGACGCAAAATCTGAGGCACATATTGGTGGCAAATGGCGATCCAATATCACCACTGCCCCTCCTTTATCCGCACGCCTGATAATGATATCATTATTTAACTGCAGAAATTGTAACACTTCACGTTCCAATTTGGTGGTATTCCAAGAGCAAAAAAATGCCTCAGATTTTCTGATAGTTATTATCTGTCTCTTTGGAACTGTTTGTCTATCCATCCTTGTTTTAGGGATGTGCAGATGACTACAGTTTACTCTAGAAATAAAAATATGCAAGATCTTATCTGTCCAACAAGCAAAGGTGCTTTGGTATATGATGATATGCAGAATACTCAGGGCAGGATGGTGGGACACTTCAAATGTGGGCATTGCTCGATATGTTCTATTTCCCTGGACTGTATTTCATTTATAAATCCGATAGATGACAGAGAGTATACATTAAAATTCTTGACCTCCTGTGAGACCAGTGGAGTAATTTATGCTGTGTGTTGCCATGTAACCTATTGTATATCGGACTTCAAGACAAGAATAATCGAACACAGATCTTGTTTAACATGTAACAAGATGGAGGCACCAATAATGCAACATTGCATGGATTTACACCATTCATTTGATGAGATGCGATAGATGACAGAGAGTATACATTATGCATGTTATAGAATAGGGCACAGGGCCGATCCACACATTACTCCAGATCAGTGCTAGTTAACACTATGATTGTTACTGTCTCACTAATTCATTTTTGTGCACATCTCGGATCCGCACCCAAATCTGTGCACCCAAATTTGGGCAAACTATGTAGATTCCAGGGGTATATGCTTAAGTGTGAGTCCCTCCCACGTTTTGCCCAGGCTCTATCCATGTGTGCACCCACCTGCCAAATATACTCTATGTAAGATATGTGAAAACTTACAAAGTAGTGCTTAGCCTGATTTTTTGGCTTTTCCACATATACATTCACAAGTACCCATTTATATGCATTGTTGGTGTATAACTGTTTGTGCCCACTTTGTAACTGTACCCTCGTATAAATGAACTGTGGCTTTTTCCCATTTCATTTTCTAGAGGAGAAAGTGGTTCTGGGAAGACTGAAGCTAGCAAGCACATTGTTAAACACCTGGCAAACCGATTTGGTTCCAGCACATTCTCATTTTTTTCAAAAATAAAGCATGTAAGTATGTTGAAATAGCTTTACAACTCAGCATATCCTTGTGATTTATATTATTTAAATCAAAGTGAAATAGCTTAAAGAGCAGGTTGCTTATTCTCTGAACAATGAAGTACTAAAATGAGGAGACATTTTAACAAAAGACGTTAAGCCTTAATGCGCACTTTGCATGGATAAAACAGACTCCCACAAAATGCATGAAAGCATTTTGTGGTATTGTCCATGTTAACACATGCTAATTCATGCACTATCTACTTTCTACAAATAGATTTTGGAAGAACCATGCCATTGGCGACTCTGTGGCGACTACAGTTGTATGTGCAAATTTGGCCATGTGCAGTGATGTAGTAAGGGGAAAGGACAGCCCTGGATGCTGTCTTGGTGGAATCGCCAGCACCTCTCCTCCTTTCCCCGCGGTGTGCAAGCCTCTCCTTCCCCACCATATCTCTAACTTCACCAGCATGAGCAGCATTGCGTCGGCTGTGGTTCTCCCTCTGAAGTCAATTCCTGGTTGCGGAACCAGGAAGTGACATCAGAGAGAGGGCTAAAGTCGGCGCGGGCAGCATGTTGGAGATGCTGCTCACACTGGCAAAGATAAAGAGGTACCGGGGGAGGGGGGGGATGGGAAGGTGTGCATGCAGTGGTGGTGGGGAGTGGAGAAGAGGACAAGGGATGCTACCGCCCCAGGCACCCCCTACCCTCAGTATGACACTGATCATGTGGTCAAATTATGGGTACAACTTGATTAATGAGCCAGTTGGCCCTAATAACTGTCCACTAATAAGCAATTAACGGCACTAGTTGACACTAAGTAAAATTTATGTGCACAGCTTTTTAAATGTATTCTGTAAAATGGTGCTTGTAAATTGTTATGCGTGGAGCTGAAAAGGGGGTGTGGCCATGGAAGGAGCATGGTCTTTCCTAAAATGTACACGCACTGTTACAGAATATGCCTGATCAGTGCTGAATTTAAGTGCTGGCATTTATACCAGGTTTTAGTTGGCATAAATGGTCGCACCTAAATTTTACATGCAGAGCCAACTGCTATGAGTATTCTACGTAACCATAGAATATAGAAGATGACGGCAGAAAAGGGCTACAGCCCATCAAGTCTGCCCACTCTGCTTACCCACCCCCTGTCTATGCCCTAATGACCCAATTTCCTTATCTTGACCCTCGTAGGGATCCCACATGGGTATCCCATTTATTCTTAAAGTCTGGCACGCTGTCTGCCTCGATCACCTGCACTGGAAGCTTGTTCCAATGATCAACCACTCTCTCTGTGAAGAAATACTTTCTGGTGTCGCCATGAAATTTTCCGCCCCTGAGTTTGAGCGGGTGCCCTCTTGTGGCCGAGGGTCCCTTGAGAAAGAAAATATCATCTTCCACTTCGACACGTCCCGTGAGGTACTTAAATGTTTCGATCATGTCTCCCCTCTTCCTACGTTCCTCAAGAGTATAGAGCTGCAATTTGTTCAGTCTCTCTTCGTACGAGAGACCCTTGAGCCCCGAGATCATCCTGGTGGCCGTCCGTTGAACCGATTCAATTCTGCGCACATCTTTACTGTAATGTGGCCTCCAGAATTGCACACAGTACTCCAGATAGCGCTAAACGTGTTTGGTTTTTCCAGCATCATATATAGAATCTGGCTCATAGGGGCTGGGGGTGGGGGGATTCAACATGGTGCGGTAAAGGTTTGCCCTTTACGCACCTTGATGCCCAGCAGGATTCAGCAACCTGCAGTATCCCAGCCACCTCACAGCAGCATTATTTCTGTGACCCAGGAGCAGTGAGTTCCCACCCCCCTATGTATTCCCCTCCCCCCTCCAATGGCTACCTGATGGGGTGCAATGGGGTTTGCCAGGAGCGATGCCCAATCAGCTCATGCCATGCATACTTTTGGCAGTTAGATACAATATCCACTATGACTGTTTTTACTGTTGTCTGATTGGTTCTATCCTATCGCTTCTTGGCATTCTTTTCTATTTGCTATTTTAGTTTATACACCACCTTGACCTGCACGTCAGATTAGTTGGTACAGCAAATTATCAGTAAACTTAATTAATAAGTGGGTGAGAGACCTGAAACTTGTTTTAGATGGATGGGTGGGGGAGATGATGATTTGAATTTTAGGGTCTGAGGTCTGTACAGGAGTCTCTTTATTCTAGGAATCCATAGCTAAGAGAAAGTATGTGCTTAGAGAGTGTGGTGCAGGTTTACAGCTACAGCCTCAGCACTCTGAGGTTGTGGGTTCAAACCCTCACTGCTCCTTGTGACCCTGGGTAAGTCACTTAATCTCCACATTGCCCCAGGTACATTAGATAGATTGTGAGCCCACCGGGACAGACAGGAAAAAAATGCTTGAGTATCTGAATAAATTCATGTAAAACCGTTCTGAGCTCCCCTGAGAAAACGGTCTAGAAAATTGAATAAATAAAAAATAAATAAATAATACACTGACCAACTCACTGGTGCCACCTGCTGGAAATCTGATATACTAAAAGAAAAAGACAAAAAAATAGAAACACAAGCAAAATATCTCTGTGCTCTTTCATTTTGTATGTTTTGCCATTTTGCATTTAATATATGGATAGATGGCATGAAAAATCAGCTATTCTCATCATTTTGGATCTGCTAGTTTAGGCACCTTTTCCCAGAGATGGTCTCAAATCAATATAATATACTAGTCGTTAAGCCCGTTACATGTCTGTATTTTTCTTTCTGTCTCTTTCCTCCCTCCATTTCCCTGTGTAGCGCTGTCTCTGCTTTCTTCCTCAGTCTGCACTCTCAAGCTGTAACATTACTGCTTAGCTTTTTCTCCCTGCAAGCATCTCTGCTCTCTTTCTCATCCCCAGTTTCTTTGCTATTTTTCTCTTCTTGCAGGGGTCTCTGCTCTCCTTTCTCTATATGTTCCTGATTCCTGCAAACTTCTGTTTTCTCTGTATGCTCTTGATCCTGTGTTTCCCTGTAGGTGTCTTTTCCCTTTTTTTTTTTTTTTTAATTCCTTCTTCATGTATGGTTGATTTATTAAAAGTTTTTTTTATTTTTCCTATTTGTTGCATGCCTGTCTCCTTGGCCGCTGTATGTTTCTAATTTTTTGCTTTGTGTGTTTGTTTGTGTTTTTTTGCTGATTGTCTACTTGGTCGCTGTCAGTCTGTCTGT
Organism: Geotrypetes seraphini; assembly: GCF_902459505.1. Lineage (NCBI taxonomy): Eukaryota > Metazoa > Chordata > Amphibia > Gymnophiona > Dermophiidae > Geotrypetes > Geotrypetes seraphini. The sequence continues at coordinate 166,033,681 of NC_047089.1, read as the reverse complement.
CTCATTGGCTGCTGTATGTCTGTATGCCTTTTTTTCAGTCTAACTCCTTGGCCACTGTATGTCTGGAAGGTTTTTTTCCCTGAATTTATCCTTGGGCATTGTAATTTTTATTTTTTTCTGTTTGTCTCCTTGGCTGTTTGTATTTTTTTGCTGTCTCTCTGTCTGTCTACTTGGACGCTGTATGTAAGTATGTCTGTCTCCTTGGCTGCTGTATGTCTGTTTGTCATTTTTTTCCTGTGTCTCTCTCTCCTTGTCCTCTGTGTTTTGTTATTTTTTTCAATCTGTCTCTTTAGCCCCCTGTCCTTCTGTGAGTGTCTGTGTCACTCTCTCTCCTTGTCCTCTGTGTTTTGTTATTTTTTCAATCTGTGTCTTTAGCCCCCTGTCCTTCTGTGACTGTCTGTGTGTCTCTCTCTACTTGTGCACTGTTGTTTGTTTGTTTTTTTCAATCTCTCTTTAGCTCCTGATCCCCTCTCACTGACCCTTGCGCGACTGCATGTAATTCCGGTTAGGTTTCCATGGCAACCCTGCTCGCGGGTCTGTGAGTGTAGGGCCGTTTTGTCGGGTCTGGCGGCGCCGGGTTGGGAAGAGTCCTGGCTCCTTTTTTGGTTTGGGCCCGTGCAGAGAGGCTCAACAGCGCACAACCACCTTTCCTTCCCTCCCTCCATCAGGTGCTGTGCAGCTCCACCAATGTTAAAAGCAGCCGCGTCGAAATCGGAGCCCTGCCACTGCCGTAGCACTTTCCCCTCTGCCTTGGTCCCGCCCCTTCTCTGACATATGGGACCGCGGCAGAGGGAACGTGTTACGGTGGCGGCAGGGCTCCAATTTCAAAGCAGCTGCTTTTAACATAGGCGGAGCTGAACTGTACCTGATGGAGGAAGGGAAGGAACGGTGGGGCAAATTTGGTCAACGGCAGGAATTGTTTGGCGGACCAAGCACCGTGAAACCGTGAGGAAGGCCGCCGCAGCCTCGCAGCTAGGTAGGGGGACAACAATGGCGCTTATGCTCAAGCCCCCGCCGCAGCTCCTCTCTCGATCCTGGTGCGGTTCGAGAGAGGATTTGTGGCGGCGGCTTGAGCATAAGCGCGATTGTTGTCCAAGTTGCTGAGTTTGGTGACGTAAACCTGCGCATGCGCACTAAAAAAAACCCGACGGATCAGGGAACACGTTCTTTTTAGTGCGCATGCGCGTCCTACCATTTTATTATATTAGATGTCTGTGAGATCAGATTTTAAGCATCTTATTGTATCATATAATTAATTTCTTGTCTTTGACAGTCAATTTATATCTATAATATGTAGATATAGATATAGACTTATGTTTACTTGTACAATGGATATATGGCGATACAAGAAACTTACTGGTCTAGCACACATTATCTAAGGTTGTTGCTGGCATTTTAAACATCTGCTAATTCATTCATTTTTCTATATGTGCAGCAGTTATATAACATATATACTGGAATATAAACCAACCCAAATATAAAATGAGATAACTTTTCCCCCAAAAAAAGTAGGAAAAAAGGTTAACTCAAATATAAACCCGGGGGGGGGGGGGTTAATGTTCAAGTGCAGTGCCTTGCTCTGTCCTGCCTCACTGCTCTGCAGGCTCTGCATCCATCCCCCTCACTCCCCTGCCCTGCTATTCTCTGCACCCAGCCCCCTTTCCTCCCTGCCAGGTTCTGTACCCTTTCCCCCTCCCTCCTGATGCTTTGCAGGCATCCACCGGAGCTACCGTGAGACCTGAAGGTCCATCAGTGTCCGGGACAGGAGGGATACCTTCCGCCTCCTGTTCCAGCCTATTCTTTTTATCTCCCTCCTGCCTCCCCCACATACCTTAAGTATCCCTGGTGGTCCAGCGGTGAATCACAGCAGAAGCAACTTTACTTCGCTATAGCTCATGCAGAACTGCTAGCTAATTGGCTGCCACGAGTTCTCACGGGACTGTGAGAACTCATGGCAGCCAATCAGCTAGCGGCTCTGCACGGGCAGCAGCAAAGGAAGGTCACTCCTGCCGCAATTCACCACTGGATCACCAGGGATACTTAAGATACGTGGGGGAGGCAGGAGGGAGATAAAAATAATTATAATTGGCTGAGATAGGAGGTGGGAGGAATCCCTCCTGTCCTGGCCACTGCTGGACCACCAGGTCTCATTGCAGGCCTGGCAGAGGCCTTCAAACAAGTTCAGGATGGGGGTGGGTCAAAACTGACCCAAATATAAACCGAGATCCCCATTTTTGGACCATTTTTTTAAACCCAAAAATCTCAGTTTATATTTGAGTATTTATGGTAGTTAGGAGCCACTTGTTTTCTTTCACATGAGTAAATATCTTTTGAAGACTTGATAGAAACAAACAAAAAAAAACCAAGAACATAAAGCCAAACAAAATAAAGTAAGCATGACTGTGGGAAAAACTACTGTATAGTACTTGAGATCAAAGGGCAACCCAGGTTAATTCTAAGGGGGGCTATGTATGCACTATATATCAAAAGCTTCAACTGATCTTGTTCTAAGTTACAGGATTAACATGAATATAGTTCAATCTTCATGTGGCATACAAAAAAAAATAAAGAGGGGTGACTTAGTAGAAGAAAAGGTGATGGGTTGGGTGGTAGCAGTGCAGAGTAAGGGGATGTCTGCATGTCTTCCCTAGCACAGGCAGCCAGTGCCACCTGAAGATGCAGACAGAAAAAAATGATGTTTGTATTTAGAGAATTTTTCCTGATTTTTTTAATGCACTCATTTCATGTATACTAGAACTTTTAATTTGTGCAAATTCATAGTATGCAGTTTATTCATATACTAGTTTTTAAGCCCGTTACATTAACGAGTGCTAGAATATATGTCTGTCTGTCTGTCTTTCTTTCTTTCTGTGTCTCTCCCTGCCCCTGTCTCTCTCTTCCTTTCTCCCTCCCGCTGTCTGTCCTTCTTTCTTTCTGTATTTCTCTCTGCCCCTGTCTCTCTCTTCCTTTCTTTCTTTCTCCCTCCCGCTGTCTGTCCTTCTTTCTTTCTGTCTCTCTCCCTGCCCGCTGTCTTTCTGTGTGTCTGTCTTTCGTTCTAATGCGCTGCCTGCCTGCATGTCTTTCTGTCTCTCCATGGCCCCCTTCTGTCTCCCCTCCCCCAAAGCAAACCAAGATTGCTCCCAGGCCCCCTTTCCCTCTCCACTTCCCTATGCAGCAGCAGCAGCATTTCCCTCACACCCTTTCCTGTGCAGAAGCAGCATTTCCCCCACCACACACACACACTTCCCTGTGCAGAAGCAGCATTTCCCACCCTTCCCTGTGAAGCAGCAGCATTTCCAGGCCTTCCCTGTGCAGAAGCAGCATTTCCAGGCCTTCCCTGTGCAGCAGCAGCATTTCCAGGCCTTCCCTGTGCAGCAGCAGCATTTCCCCCCCACACACACACACTTCCCTGTGCAGCAGCAGCATTTCCCCCCCCCACACACAAACACACACTTCCCTGTGCAGCAGCAGCATTTCTCACACACACACACACACTTCCCTGTGCAGCAGCAGCATTTCCCACCCTTCCCTGTGCAGAAGCAGCATTTTCCCACCACACACTTCCCTGTGCAGCAGCAGCATTTCCCCCCACCACACACTTCCCTGTGCAGCAGCAGCATTTCCCCCCCCACACACACACACACACTTCCCTATGCAGCAGCAGCATTTCCCACCCACCCTTCCCTGTGCAGAAGCAGCATTCCCCCCCCCCACACGCACACTTCCCTGTGCAGCAGCAGCATTTACTGGCCTTTCCTGTGCAGCAGCAGCATTTCCCACAGCCTCCTTCCCAGCCGTCGTGTTTAAATTCACAGAAAAGCGCTGCGCCGCGCTACCACTGTCTTCGGCGTCTTCTATCCACTGCGGCCAACCCTAGCGGAAACAGGAAGTAGTCAGAGAGGGCGGGACGCAGTGGACAGAAGACGGTGAGGCCAGCGATAGCGCGGTGTAGCGCTTGTCTATGAATTTAAACGCGGCGGCTGGGAAGGGGGTTGCGGGAAGGTTTTGGCTGTGAGTGAGCCGGCGAGAAGGTTTTGGCTGTGAGTGAGGGTGGGAGGGGGGATTCGCCGGTTGTGCTGTGGCGCATGCGCCTCAAGCCGCTGCCACGGACGGATACAGCACATGTCAGGTCCCCACATCCTCCTAAGTGCGCATGCGCGCTTAGAGGATTATTATTATAGATATACATGCATATAATGGACCTGTACAACTAAAATCTTTAGGAACACAAAGTATCAAATGCTTACTAAAAAAAATGCAAATCCCTACTGTCTGCTTACACCCTCTTTACTAGTAAAGAAGTCACCACTAACCTCTTCTGTCCTCATAGCAGAAGCAGCAGCTCTTCTCTCTTTGTAGCCATCCACCTAACCGCTGTACCTGCGAAGCCTACAAGCATTTTTTTAACACACAGACCAACATTGCCTTGCTGCTATTCTCATGATGCATGGGATCAGCAGCATGGCAATTCATCATTTTATCAATACAATTGAATAATCTTTCTCATGCATTCAGCAACGTAGTAAGAGGGGTGGACTGCCCCAGGCCCCATCCTTGTGGAGGGCGCTAACGCCTCTCCTGCTCTCCACCCCATCCCCACCCCTGTGTACCTCTTTAACAATTTTGCCAGTGTAAGCAGCATCTTCCACTTGTTGCTCGCATTGGTCTTGGCTCCTTCTGATGTCACTTCCTGATTGCGAGACCAGGATGTGACCTCAGAAGGGTGCTGAGGCCGGCAAACATTTGAAAAGGTAAGTGGGGGGCAGGAGGCGCATGGCTTGGTGGGGAAGACTGGTGGGCGCATGGTGTGGTAGGGAAGAGTGAGGGTGCATGATGTGGTGATGCTGGGTGTCACCGCCCCGGGTGCCCCCCTCCAATTGCAGTGCTCATGAAAGGAAACAGGCAGATAAACCCAATATAACAGACTTTATGCAGTTTCAGGCAGCACACCTTTTATAGGTGAAAGGAGTTTTTGAGGTGAGCTCTATGGTCCATAGCCAGAGGTAGGACAAGAAGCCAGTTCCTGAGGCTAGGGAAATCTGCCTGGAAGAAGAGGAAGAAACAGGAACTAGTGAGTTCCCTTGAATGCATATAACATAACCCTAAGAACCAGGAAAGGCAACTAGCAAATTGACTTCAATCAGTACAGCTTGAGGAAAAGAATGGTAATATAAGGAGGTAAACTCTGTTGCAGAAATGCCTACTTCCCTCCCCCCCAGGAATTCAGAGGAGAAAGTAAAGGAATAAATATCCCTTTTTCATAAGATAATGGAAGATTAAGGAAGCACAGTGGAGGTTTGCAATGAAAATCACTTTGTTTATGGGTAGAATGGCAACTCATGTCTCCGTTGCGTTTATGCCAGGTACTCAGTATCAAGATGCCTAGCTACAGTAAAGATAATATCATACTAGTAGATACATGGAAAACATTGCGATATGTAAGCAATTTAACATCTATTCCAATTCATAAATCTACAAAACAGTCTATATGGGTTAACTCCAAGATCCAAATTGGCGGGGAGAGACTAGTCTGGAAGCATTGGATGATAGCAGGAATACGAATATTGGATGATGTTATTTCTAATGGTACCATGCTTGAATTTGGTCTTAATAAATCAGAAAACTTTAGATGGATGCAACTGAAGCATGCCATTCAGGCGGGGTTCCCTGATTGGAAAAACCTCAATAAACATCACAGTTTGGAATTTCTGTGTTTTCAGACAGACTTCTTGGGTCATCAGGCCGCCCAGTGTTAGGCGGATTTAATAAAAAGAAATTAAAAAGTGGTTTAAAAGATATTTGGAGCATTGAGATTAAGCATGAAATTACTGCATCTCAATGGCCACGAATTTGGTCTTGGAGGATGAAATGTACGGTGTCAGCATCTATGAGACAAACTTGGTTCTTTCTGTTACATAGAGCGTTATGGACCCCCGTTAGGTTACAAAAATTAGATAGTTCTTTGTCTAATAGATGTTGGCAATGTCATTTGGAAGCAGGAACTTTAGATCATTTATTGTTTTATTGCCCATATATTATGAATTTTTGGAAATCAATTTGGGACCAAATTAATAATTTATTAGATAATCCAGTGGCATTATCCTATGATACTGTGATATTTGGTATGGAAATGAGAGCAAAAAGTCAAATTTCTGCAAATAATAATAAATTACTGCTTATAATGACTGGTGTTGCCATTCAGCAAATTACATATAATTGGAAGGATTGGAGGAGATTGAATTACACCTTTTGGTGGAATTCTTTATGTCACATCTATAAAATGGAAAGATTTATTGCATTGCAAAGAGGATATTTTAAGAAATTTCAGGATGTGTGGAAACCATTGACAAGATATTGTACAGAGTAACTGGAAATGTTTCCCTTAAATATATCAGTTTAAAAGGATAGGGTGGGGATTGTGGTATTGATGTGTATTTATATGATTATTTGTTAAGTGGTAGGGAGAGGTGGGAGGGGGGAGGGATAAGAAGTTATGTAATAAACAAATGATAGAATGTAAGTGATATCTGTATTGTTTATCTGATTGAATATGTACTTACACTTTATGTAATTTTGAAAATGAATTTTTTTTTTTTAAAAAGTAGAGTTCCTTCCTGCCCCCCCCCCCAAAGTCCATTAGAACACCAGGGCTTGTTAAGGTAGGTCTGGGGAGGGCCTACTGATGCTTGGGAGGGCTCATGTGGGTGGTGGGGACTGCAGCAGTGTCACCGGGGTTGGGGGTGGAGGAGTTGAAGTTGGCTCGGTAGGCCAGACAGTTTCACTTTCAGCCAATGCTTAAGTCATTACCATAAAATTGGATCGCAAGATGTTAGCAGCTGTGGAAACTCTTAAGAGTTGCAGTCTATAGTGTTATAAATATGAGAAAATGAACTCAGATATGTTGGGACATAATAATTTATTCAGATTAGTTTGGGGTCCATTAAAGACTTTTGTTACTTCAGTTTAGTTGTCTCTTACCTTTAATTTCTGTTGATTTACATGCGCATCTAGGAAAGGGTGGGAGGGAGGGGATATCTCTTTTTTGTTTTATTCCTGATTGGATATACTGGAAGAGGGGGGAGAATCCATTTTATATTGTTATTGATTGATTGTAGAAGCTGATTCTGATTATTAATGTATGTATAATTCTATGCACTTTGTATTAGCATTGAAAATTTAATAAAGTTTAAAAAAAAAAAGAAAGTCATTGGCTGAGAGCTCTTATTGAAGTTCTAAAGTCCGGTTTTGCATAGCCCAGTATGTTCTCCAAAGTGATGAGAGAACATAATTGAACAGCAGTTAGATGCAACTCATCCAGAGGTAATTACCAACTTCATTCCTCTGACTAATCCTGGTGAGAAGGACAACCTTTCTAGACTCTTTAAACTATAACAAGTCACCTAAATGTATGTTTGTTTATTCGGAATTTGATATATCCTCTTTCAAATGACAATCAATGTGGTCTACAAAATTAAAAAAAACAACCAAACTGAAAAGAAGTATAAAGTAAAGATAGGAAAGGAGTTCTGGACAAAAGGGGTGAGAGAGAGGGAGAACACAGCCACCGAGTTCATACCTAAGGCCTTAGTGAGTTACAGAAGGCCTGCAAGAAGAAGAAGGTCTTATAACCAAATCTGAACTTCTTATAATATGGCTCTTATCAAAGGACTAGAGAAAGGGAACTCCAGAGAGAGGGGGCAAGAAAGAAAAATGCACTACTTCTGGTGGATACCATGCAGAAACTGTAACAAAAGAAATAGAGAGAGAGTTTTCCTTCATGAAGTGAAGAGCTTATAGGGGGTGATCAGTGCAGAAATATAGAACAGCATTCTGCATAAAGAATAAGAAGCTTATGCTGAGTTTGATAAGAGACTGGAAGCCAATGGAGAGGCATGAGCAAAGTGGAATGGCATGAGCAAACTGCAGGACATAAGTCTAAGTCCGAATGCAGGCATTCTAGACAGTATGAAGGTGTCTGAGAAGAGCAAAAGAAAAAGATCTGGATTGATGATTTTACAATTATCAAGATGGAAATTCAGCAGTGCATAAAGCAGCAAGAGACGGAGGAGTTAGAGTGGCTAAGAGCAGAGTGAAACTGGCGCAAAGCCAAAAAGCAGAATCTGGTGTTGGATGCCACATGGGTCTCAAAAGAGAGTTGGTATCCTAAGCTGACACCAAGGTTCTTGAAAGAATTGACCAGAGAAATCAATATGCCCAGGATAGTTGGAACAAGTGATAGGTGGTGGTGGTGGTGTCTAGTAATCCACAAAGTGACAGTCTTAGCTGGTTGAGAATAAGACGTGTGATGAACTAGTCATGGAAAGAGCTGAGACAAAATTAAAAGATGGAAAGATCAGGATCACTGGGATCATGATAGGACATCAAGAGGATGTCATCTGTGTAATAATAGAGTATGTTGAAATAGTCTGGACAAGGTTTTCAAAGGAGATCACCTCAAATTAACAACTAAAGAGGTAAATTTATATTCCAGGGTGTAACATAAATATCCAGCATTCAATAAGAAAAGGAAATTCAAACTTAGCTTTTGTTGTTGGTAAGCACTTAATTTAACCTGGGCTGTGAGCCAGAAATCTTTTCTCTCTCTTAAAGGGAGTTTTTTCTCTCTGTCTCGGTTTTCCCAGAGTGGACCAATGATAAGATCAGGTTAATTCCTTCTGTAGCCTTATGGCTTTGTGAGTGATATCCTCTGGACTCTGAGGTTCGTTTGTGAAAAAAGTGTGCTTTTTTGGTGATTCTCTGACATGGAGGTAAGACATCTGATTTAATAAGTGTACTACTGGATGAAACATAGACATTCTGAGCTAGACCTGTTTTAAACATCTAAGTGCCAAAAAGGTACCCAAAATGACCAGATGACCACTGGAGGACCCCCCCCCCCATACTCCCCCCAGTCATCACTGACCCCTCCCACTCCCCCCAAATTTTGAAAGAAAAAGTACATGCCTGTCTCTAGAACAGTAGCATCTGGTATGGGAAAGGTTAGTAGAGGTGTATTAAGTAGACCGGTGGATGGGCTAATGAGCCATAAAGCAGAGGGCCCTGGCCCATAAGACACTAACCAGTACATTTATTGAGGAAAGTGTAAGCCAGGCAAAACCCACCAAAATCCTACTATACTGCTATATAGGTGCCACCTGCAGCCTTACGCGCTATTGGGGTGGTAGACAAGTAGGTATAGTAAGTTTAGGGGAAGTTTTGGAAGGCTTGCCATAAACTATAAAGGAGTTATAGTGATATGTGCCCTTTATGTGAAATTCACAGCAGTGCCCTCTAAGGTGCCCCACTGTTCTATTGGCATGTCTATGTGGCTAGTCCATTACAATGCTAGTTCTTCCCACATCCAAATGGTCTAGATTTGGACATTTTCAACTTGAACATTTCTATGGTCAAAAACAGAGAATAAAATTAGGTGCCTTAAAGTAGGACGGCTTGGCAGCCAAGATGTCCAAGTGGACGATTTAAAAAAAAAAAAAAAAATTGGATTTCCAGTGGTTTCGAAAATTGACATTTCTCCACCCCAAACATTGGACATCTTGCGGGAAACATCTAAGTTGGACTTAGATGTCCTTTTTGAAAATGGCCATCTATGTAACAGCATTTTTTTTTATTATTTTCCTGGATAATAAGTGTTATTTCTTAATTGCCTATGCCACAAGGAATAGAAAATGGTTATTATTTCTCTCAAATTTTGTTTATGTGGCCAGGACATTGATATTTTGAAATTTACATTGTTTGTGCTAATTTTGGCCACATAGGCCTTAGTAAAAGGGCCCCTAAGAGTAACTTCAAGAAGTTTCTAGAACTTTCCATTTATATAAATAGTAATAAGATATAATTATAGAGATTTTAAGTCCACCAGCTCAGTTCAGTTCCAACTGCCTAAATGGTAACATATCTGCATTGTTTTAGATGGCATCCCGAGGCTGCAAACATCCGGCAGATGCATTTTGCTGTGTATACGGCCAATTTAACAAGGCAAAAGGGAAAAAGTACTCCATAGAAGCATCTGCTAAGCTATGCAGTGCCTACAAGGCATATTTCGGCATGCCTGTTAGGGATCAAGACAAATCTTGAGTACCTCACTTCACAAGTGAGCACTGTCAAAAAAAACTCTGGAAGGTAAGTCAATTTTGTTTCTCACTAGGATGGCAGAATTTCCTGCTATAAAATTTCTTAGACTGTTTAATTTTAAACATTTAAAATTTTTACATTTTTAATATATGTTGTGAGAATCTCGTACATATTAGTCATAGGTGAAATAAATTTATTGGTTTCATTACTACAATTTCATTTTGTTCTTCTACAGGATGGTACAGAGGGGAAAAGAACAATGAAGTTTGCTACCCAAAGAATTTGGTGGGAACACACTGACCACTCAAGCAACTGCTACTTCTGCATGCTGGACCCTTTCAAATGTTGAACTGACAAGCATGCATCTACAGTCACATATCCGGACATTCCTTCATCTGTCACCCCGGTGCCACATTGCCCTGAGCTCCCTATACTCACTCCCCCAGAGAGAGAGAGAGATCAGCTGTCTTTGGAATAGAGCAACAAGTGAAGGAGATGTAGATCCAGTTTACAATATCAGTGGTGCAGCTGATGAGAAAAACCCATACTATCCAAACCAAAAAGACCTTCACTACTACTACTACTACTACTATCATTTCTTTAGGTCTACTAGGCATATACAGCACTGTACATCAAACATGAAATAGACAGTTCCTGCTCTAAAGAGCTTACAATCTAGTTATGACAAACTGGACAAAAAAGGTGCATCTATACATAGTGATCAGATGGGGAATTATAGAGGGAACACAAAACAGATGGATGCTAGCAGAGGGGATGGAGTTAGGAATTGAAAGAAGCTTCAAAGAAGCGGACTTTGAGCATGGATTTGAATACTGCCAGAGATGGAGCTTCACATACTGAGTCAGGCAGTTTGTTCCAGGCATACAGCGCAGCAAAGTAAAAGGGACGGAGTCTGGAGTTGGCCACCTCAACAACTTGATCAGAGATCTTGGTCTCACCAAGTCCAATCCTGAACTTTTGACATCTAGGCTCAAGCAGTAGAACTTGTTGGATGAAAGTGTGCAAGTCAGATCAGAGGAAGCGTCATCAGTCTTTTTTCACCTTCCTCATCCATCAAGATGGGCTCTGCTTCTGCCACAATAGTACCAGTCTGTTTGAGGCAATTGGAATTGCCTGTAACCTGAAAGAGTAGTGTCTCTTCATTGACAGTTTATCCAGGAGCATCAAAGCCATGTTGCTGCATAACGGGAACAAGTACTTGTCTCTTCAACTGGCTCACTCAGTACACCTCAAAGAGGATTACAACAACATCAATACCTTACTAGGTGCCTTGAAGTATGATCAGTACGGCTGAGAGATCATTTGAGACTTCAAAATGGTGGCATTCCTAATGGGTCAACAAGGAGGTTTTACCAAGTTTCCCTGCTATCTTTGGGACAGAAGGGACACAAAGGCACACTACCAAAGGTGGGACTGGCCACAGCGGACTGAGTTCTCTGTAGAGAGAAACAATGTCAAATAGGAACCACTGGTGGACTCCCAGAAGTTGCTGATGCCATCACTGCACATCAAATTAGGCCTAATGAAACAATATGTCAGAGCCCTAGATAAGGAGTCAGCAGCCTTCAAGTACCTTCAAGACATCTTCTCTCATCTGTCTGAGGTAAAGGTCAAAACTGGTGTCTTCATTGGACCACAGATAATGAAGATCCTGGAATGAAAGGAATTTCCCAAGAAGATAACTAGTAAGGAAAAAGTGGCTTAGAACAGCTTTGTTGCAGTGGTTCAGGGCTTCCTAGGCAATCTCAAAGGCCAAAAACTACGTGGAGGTGGTTGAGAATCTGGTGAAGAATTACAGTAAAATGGGTTGTAGGATGTCTCTCAAACTCCACAGCCTTGATGCTCATCTTTTTTTGGTTTTATAAATCTTTATTCATTTTCTTATGTTACAACAAGTGTTCCAAATAAACTCATTAGAAACTTGAATATATACACTTGATTAACTCATATATTAACATCAAATTTAACATTTCTTTAAAAAATTAATATTATATAAAGTTATAATATTATGCAAGAAATCTAAATTTATATAATTCTTATTGAATATAATAATCCCTCATCCCTCCCTCCCTTCCAATCAATAATACATACAATCATCTTTATTGTAAATTCATTCAAATATTGATATAGTATGTAGTAATCAGGAATAAAATCCCACCCCAATCCCTTCTATTCAATTATCTTATTTTGGGAAAAGTTAATCATTCATTACAGTATTCTGTTAACGGTCCCCAGATTTTTTGAAATTTACTCACATTGCCTTTTTGTGTTTCAATAGTTAGTTCCATTTTGTATATATGGCATACAGAATTCCACCAAAAAATGTAATTTAACATATCATGTTTTTTCCAGTTATATGTTATTTGTTGTATTGCTATTCCAGTTAAAATAAAAAGGAGTTTATTATTACTTGATGAAATTTGGCTTCTTGCTCTCATGGTTGTTCCAAATAATATAGTATCATATGACAAGGCTACCGGATTTTCTAACATCCTATTAATTTGAGGCCAAATTGATTTCCAAAATGATAAAATAAATGGACAAAAGAATAAAAGGTGATCTAATGTCCCGACTTCAACATGACAATGCCAGCATCTATTAGACTTAGAGCTATCTATTTGATGCTCATCTTGAGACATTCAAGGCAAATCTGGGAGTATATTCAGAGGAGCAAGGTGAGCACTTCCACCAGGATATACTGGACTTCAAATAGCACTACCAAGGACAATATAATGAGAACATGATGGGAGACTATTGGAGGCTGATTTGTGAAAGTGACTTACAATGTAATCACAAATCTTGAAAAACTATTCATTTCTAAGTCTTCTATGACCATCTTTGTGTAACTTCAATATAAATACATGTTAATTGTGATTCATATGTTGCTTTTATGACTTATAAGAATGAAAAGGTGAAAATTCAGCATTTTTATGTTTTAACTAGATAAATTAACCTGTGACACTATTCTTTATACAATATTTAAGAATAAGGTAATACTCAATCAAGCACCTTGTGTATGCTAGAAAGTAAATCGCATACATTAACACCTTGTTCTTACAAAAATTTCATCAGTAATCTTATCCTCGATCCTCAGCGAGGCCACCTCCCACTCAGCGTTCACTCATAGTGGGTGACTTTATACCTCAAATCGTCACTGGATCGATTTATTTTTTATTTTTTAATTCTATTATTTGGCTGTTTTTACTTATATGATTGCAGCTTTTCATAATTTATAACGTTCTATTTAATTATTTGTACAATAAGTACTTAGCTGTATGGTCTTAAATCAGATGGGGGAAATATACCGACATGTTTCACCCATGTGTTTCCAATGGTTTCTTCTAGGCTATCACTCCTTCATAAATAACACACCATTCTAACAGACCACTATATTCAGCAATAAAAAATAAATCGATCCAGTGACGATTTGAGACATAAAGCCACCCACTATGAGTGAACGCTGAGAGGGAGGTGGCCTCGCTGAGGAGCGAGGATAAGATTACTTATGAAATTTTTGTAAGAACAATGTGTTAATGTATGCAGTTTACTTTCTAGCATACCCAAGGTGCTTAATTAACTAGATAAATTGCATTTAAAGTGGGTTTGGGCGTCGATAGGCATCCTGACCTTAGCTTCACCATATTTATGCCAGGGTTTTCTGGGCCTAAATGAGTGCACCTAAGTTAGGTGCCTACCAGCGCCTAAGTCTAAATCAGGTTTGGACAAGTTCCTGGAGGAAAAGTCCATAGTTTGCTATTGAGAAAGACACAGGGGAAGCCACTGCTTGCCCTGGATCGGTAGCATGAAATATTGGTACACCTTGGGTTTTGGCCAGGTACTAGTGACCTGGATTGGCCACCATGAGAACAGGCTACTGGGCTTGATGGACCATTGGTCTGACCCAGTAAGGCTATTCTTATGTTCTTATGTTATGTTCTTAGGTGTCCATAATCTGCCCCTAACCACACCTACTTCAAAGCGGTAAGTGCCTACCGAGTTAGGTGCCTAACTTCCAATTAAGTGTAATTTATGTCAATTGTGAGGTGCTAATATTTTTTAATTATCAGTGCTGATTAAGCCTTTTAAATACTCATGTTAGGCACCTAAATCAGCTAGACACCAATCCAGGTGCCTAACTTTAGGCATCATTTATATAATCTGGTATTTAGTGCTGATCTTCAGCTGCATTGTCTAGTTAAATGCTGCTGAATATCGGTGAATAACCCACATAAGTGATTTAATCAGGCAGGAACCTCTTCTGTCTGGTTAAATTGCCTTGAATATCAGTCCCCCAAACCTTTTACATTGATAAGATCAAGTCATTGACAAATGTCCCGCCCCACTGTAATAAGCACGATCTTTAATTTTTATGTTACAGGTAAACTGTATTTTGGAAGCTTTCGGGCATGCTAAGACAACTCTCAATGATATGTCCAGTCGTTTTATAAAATACTTTGAGCTGCATTTCTGTGAAAGGAAAAAATCTTTAACTGGAGGTAAGTGGCAAGATTTAAGACCTCAAATCAACCACAAGAGGGCAGTAGAGCACAAACAATTGGAATTTGACAGCAGACTATTGCATTCTTAGCTCAGAGGCTCCTAACAGTTTATCATAGTTTAACTATTTTAGTAATAAGAAAATGTGATTAATTATAGCATTGCTATTGCTTTACATAGAAATGTCACCTGACAAGCCATTTTAACTGGATTTTCAACTTGTGGAGTACAGAAAGAGTATTAAGCAGAAGAATTTTGATCTTAACCTCTGGAATTTTTATATTCAAGACTTGCTATAACACTTAAATGGAGAGATTCTCTAAGTGTACCTATATTTAAGCACCACACAAGCTCATAAATCATTAGACTGGTATATGTGCATGTAAGTATGCATATAGGTGCGTACATGCCAAAAAACTACTTAAGTACTATTCTTCAAAGATGTGCATAGTTTTACGGGTATATTAAAATAGCCCAGTGTTGTTTATGACGTTGTCTATGTAATATACACCATCAATCCACAACGGCATATAATAAACTTTAAAGTGCCTAATTTCTAAGTGATCTTTTTTTCAGATAATACATTTCTAAGTGCCTCTATGGTCTTCAGTCCCAGCCAACCACCAGCCAAATTATTTGAAGGCTTGTTTCTCTTTCTGGCTTTTATTCATCATCAGACCTTAGTTTTTTAAAAATTATTTGTGCTCTACATTCTATATTTTGTGCAAATCGATAAACTTTTCTTATACAACTTTAAAACTTTTGTATTTAGCTATAGCTATTTCGTCATTCTTTTTTTAAACCTCGGGAAAGACCTTAAGTTTCAACCAGTTTCGCCCAAAGGCTTTTGGAAGAACGGGTCCCCCCTTTTGTTTTGCTCCACAGCATCTTTAAGGGATGTGCAACTTGGAGAACCATATATAGAATATTTCTCCATGTGGATTTTTTGGCACCATTTACTGAATCTAGTCCTTTTAGAACAGTGACCCGCAAACCTTTTTTTTTTTTTTTTGCTCCAGCGCACTAACAGAGCAAATGGTTTTCTGTGGAACACCCACGACCCTGCCCTTCTCTGCCCACAGCTTCGCCACACTCCTCCCCTGCTCCACATGAACCTCGTCTCCTTTTCCCTGAGCTCGGGACTGTGTCTGGAGGGCTTCCGAGCATGCGTGGATGTCAACGCAGTGACGTTGCAGGCATGCTCGTATCGCACAAAGTCATATCGACGTCCGTGCATGCCCCAAGCTCAGGGAAAATGAGACAAGGTTTGGGGGGGGGCGGAAAGGAGGAGAGGCGCCAATGTCAGAAGTGACTCAATCCCTGGCAGCAGACCCAGAATCTTGCCAAGGCACACTGGCGTGCCACTGCACACAATTTGCGATTCACTGTTTTAGAATAATGATGAACCTGATATTACTCATTTGCATTCATATATGTAGACACACTCACATATATGCTCAGTGGAGTAGCAAGGGTAGGAGGTGCCCATGGTGGTCGTGCGCTCTTCTCCGCCCCCCTCTCTGCTGCCCCAGGTCCTTCCGTGCCCCCTGCTCCTTCCCTGCCCCCCCCCCCCCACCACCATCACCACCACACTCGCACCTTCCCTCCTCTGTACCTCTTTAAATCTGCACCAGTGCGAACAGCTTCTACAGCCTGCTGTTTGTGCCGGCATTGACTTTCCCTCTGAAGTTACTTCTGGTCTGGCAACCCGGAAGTGATTCCAGAGGGGAGCCAGACCAGTGCAAGATTTAAAGAGGTATGGGGATGGATGAGAGAGCATGAGTGTGGCATGGGGGGGAGGGGGTGGAGAGGTGCTGACAGCCCCAAAGATGACACTCAGGGCAGTCTACCCTCCCTTACTGCGCCACGCCGGGATGCTGTGGACCAAAACAAAAGGGGGGACCCGTTCTTCAAAAAGCCTTTGGGCGAAACTGGTTGAACCTAAAGGTGCTTCCCGAGGTTTTAAAAAAAGAATGAAGAAATAGCTTTAAATAGTTTTAAAGTTGTGTAAGAAAAGCTTATTGATTTGCACAAAACATAGAATATAGAGTACAAGCACTTTAAAAAAAAATACTAAGGTCTGATGATGAATAAAAGCCAGAAAGAGAAAGAAGCCTTCAAATAATTTGGCTGGTGGTTAGCTGGAACTGAAGACCATAGAGGTACTTAGAAAGGTATTATCTGAAAAAAAGATCACTTAGAAATTAGGCACTTTGAAGTTTATTATATGCTGTTGTGGATTGATGTAGTTTTATAGGTAGGCATACCCATAGATAAGGAGGAAGATGATGCATTTGATCTACTGCCTTTCTGTGGTAGAACTAGGGTTACCAGATGTTCGAATTTACCTCTTTTTACAGGACTGTCCGGGCATCCAGACAGCTTTTCAAAACCCAGCACTTTGTCTCGGTTTTGAAAAGCTTCCAACTCAGGACTGTGTCGGGAGGGCTTCTGCGCATGCATGGATGCAACACAGTGATGTCACACGCATGTGTACATGCCTGTGAAATTATCACGTCACATCTGCGCATGCTCTGATGCCCTCCCGACATGGCTCTGAGCACATTAAGAAGTTGGGAATGGGGCTGGGGCATAATGGGGCATGATTTGGGCGGAAAAGGGCAAGGCTGGGTGGGCCTGGGGGTGGGGCCATGGGTCCATATTTTTACAATCGTAAAATCAGATAACCCTAGGTACAACCAAAATAGTTTTTATATATTATATGCAGGTACTTTCTGTATCCCTAGTGGGCTCAGGTACCTGGAGTAATGGAGGGATCACAAGGGCTGCAGTCAAACCTAGTGTCCCTGTTTCTCAGCCCACTGCACTAACCGTTAGGCCAGTGCTTCCAAACCTGGTACTGGAGGCACCTCAGCCAGTCAGGATTTCAGGATATCCACAATGAATATTCATGAGAGATGTTTGCATACACTGCCTTCACTGCATATAAATCTCGGTCATAAATATTCATTGTGGTTATCCTGAAAACCTGACTGATTGGGGTGCCTCCAGGACCAGGTTTGGGAATACTGTATTAAGCTATTCCTCCACGTATTTTGTGCAGAGCATGGGGGGGGGGAGTGAAAACTTGCATGCATAACTTATAGACTATTATACATTATCCCCCTCATTCCTAAAAGTAGCTTAACAAGGTAAGCGTGCGCCTGGGGCAGAGATGCCCAGTATGGCTGCGCTGTAAGCCCCCCTATGTATCATTCCCCTCGCTTCCACCCCACCTCCGTACTTCTTCAAATCTTCACCAGCCGCAAGCAACATCTCTTACCTGCTGCTCGTGCCAGGCTCATCCTTCCCTCTGATGTCATTTCCTGGTCCACAAGAACAGGAAGTAACATCAGAGAGAGAGGGATGAGGTTGCCACAACCAGCAGGTAAGAGATGCTGCCTGCAGCTGGTAAAGATTTGAAGAGGCATGGGGGATAGGGAAGGGTGCATGGAGAGGGGGGAAGAGGCAAGGTGCCAGTCTCAAATGTAAATGGTACATGTAAAGTTGCTCATTTTTCCACTGTCAATGGAAGTCTTTAATAGAACCATAGGGGCACTTTTATTAATGTGTGCTTACCGCTGCCTAAAAATGGAACTAGTGGCATGTGCTCAGTAGCCACATGCTAACTGCAGGCTCAGTACACACCACCCGTGCACAAAAAAAAAAAATACACTTTGTGCCTGATTCTCGAAGTGATGCCTGCAAAATCGGTGCCTGCCATGTGTCAATCACCAGCAGGCGCCGTGTCCAGAATCATGTCTCTTTTTTTAACATATGCACCTTAAATATAGGCCATCATTTTAAAAGGCCTACATTTAAGGTGCCTGTCTCATGCCTTCAGAGGCGCATAGGGACACCTATGGACGCCTAAGGCCACTTCCAGCACAAACCACACCCATGTTGGTCTTAGGTGTCCCTATGGCATCCCTATGCACCTCCGCAGGTGCGAGACAAGTGCCTAAGAATGGCTCCTGCATTTTATTTTAAATATGTATCTCAATTGGTTAGTTAGACCAGCGGTAGGACACCTACCGCTGTTTAACTTTGGGATGCAATTTGTAGAATTTGACCCTTTATTCTGTAACCTATTGGGCTTATATGGGGGCACAGAGTAGGTGTGCCATGCTTTAATCAATTAGCGCGTGGGAATTGGCGTGTGATGACTTAGCACAAGATTACTATGGAAGCCCTTACTGTCCACTAAATTTATGTGGCATTAAGGGCTCGTATGCTAATGGCCATGCACAAATTTTGCAATTTGTGTGTGGCCATTAATAAGAAAATAGCACTGTCTTAGAGCTCAGTGCATGGAAACCCACATTCTAGAAAGAACAGCAGTCACTTTTTATCACGGCTTAGTAAAAAGACCCCATGATATTTAGACTTTTAGGTAAAACAGCTGGGATTCTTTAACCTGCAGATTGTCTAATACTCTGCCGTAAAATATTTTTGGGACAAAATAATCTATCTTCTTTTAAATTTCAGGTATCACAATTCAGTTCATTCTTGAAATATGTCTTTTGAATATGCTGTCTCCAAATATAGATCAAACTAGTTGTAAAGGTCTTCTTAGTTGCATATATGCAATAAGGGCAACAATTGTATCTGAATGGAGATCGCATATGCCTCTGTCAATCAGTAGATGGCGCTAGAGACTGCAATTAGGTTACTCATATGAAAAAGTTAACAGCTCTATATAAAAACAAGGGGCTTGATATTCAAAATGATTTAAGCAGTTGACCACATCTGCTGACCAGTTGCATTGCAGATAGTTGGCTATCCCCAAATATCCAGCAGAAGATAACCAATTATCTTCGCTGAATATTCACGGTTAGCATGTAACCAGTAGCTGGCTATCTCGTTGGATGTGTCAGGGGCAGGTCAAAGTTATGCCCTGAGATTTAGCGCTGACCACGCAAGGTTAGCACTTAGAGAGGACCACATAAATGGCTGTGCTACAGTATCTTTATACGCTAGGTCAGGGGTGTCAAAGTCCCTCCTTGAGGGCCACAATCCGGTCGGGTTTTCAGGATTTCCCCCAACGAATATGCATGAGATCTGTTAGCATACAATGAAAGCAGTGCATGCAAATAGATCTCATGCATATTCATTGGGGAAATCCTGAAAACCCGACTGGATTGCGGCCCCTCGAGGAGGGACTTTGACACCCCTGCGCTAGGTGATGTCCAGTTAGTGCTGAATGTCAGATTAACTGGGCATGTGCTATCTGGATAAGTGTGAACACCCAGATATTCTATGCTGCTTGCCAGAAACAACCTGGCAATGAATATCCAAGGTCAGCGCCAGCAGTGAGCCATCATCACGCTGCCCACTACTGGCGGAAAATCACATAGCAGGAGTCCTTATAAGCACTCTTGGGAGCAGCTACAGAAATATTTATATTTGATGTAATATTCAAAGGGGGAGGGCGGCTAAAGGAGGAATGGGTCAGATCTACTCTGGATAATTTATTATAATAAATGTGTGTTTGGTTGGAAAGTGGGCAGATCTTGGGCGTGTTTTACGTCTAGGCACCTAAATTGGACTTAGGCGGCGGTATTTAGGCCAAGAAAACCCTGGCATGAATAAGGGGGTGTGCCTAAGATTTTGACACTTACTGGTGACAAAGTTCAATTGAGGCACTGCTAGGCATGATTCTATAAACAGCGCCTAACTGAAGATTGACAGGCACCATGCGCCTCATTCCTTGGCACCTGTATTTTAGGTACTGTTTATAAAACAGAGCCTTAATGCTACTCATAGAGATGGTGTAAACACTCACGCCCAAATGACAAAGCTACATGCTTAAAATTATAGTATTCTATAAATCAGGGGTAGGGAACTCCGGTCCTCGAGAGCCGTATTCCAGTCGGGTTTTCAGGATTTCCCCAATGACTATGCATGAGTTCTATTTGCATGCACTGCTTTCAATGCATAGTCATTGGGGAAATCCTGAAAACTCGACTGGAATACGGCTCTCGAGGACCGAAGTTCCATACCCCTGCTATAAATTATACTTGTGTTAGTCCCATCCAGGTTCCACCCATGTGCACGTTTACTCCCAGACTGTACACTTTCCTGAGATGCATGTGAAACTAAATTGGCTAATGAGCCAATTAGTACCAATAATTGGGCATCTTCAATCAATTACTGGCATTACTTGGCAACAATTTGGATTCACGCTTGCATCTTGCTATGTACTGTTCTATAAAGATGTGCATGCAGATCTTACAGTGTGCAACTCAAAAGAGGGGCATGAATGGGTCAGAAACATTGAAAAAAGATGTGTGCAGGCTAACTTATATGCTAGGATCTTGTACACCAGCTTTCAGCTGGCATAAATCCTCGCTCCCAAAGCTTGGTGCAAAAATAGGAACTGAACACTATTCTATAAACCATGTACAACTTGAACCACCATATATAGAATACTTCTCCATGTGGATTTTTTGGCACCAATTACTGAATCTAGTCCTTTTAGAACAGTGACCCGCAAACTTTTTTTTTGCTCCAGCGCACTGACGGAGCAAATGGTTTTCTGTGGCACACCCACGACTCTGCCCTGCTCTGCCCACAGCTTCGCCTCACTCCTCCCCTGCCCCACATGGACCTCATCTCCTTTTCCCTGAGCTCGGGACTGTGTCTGGAGGGCCTCCGAGCATGCGTGGATGTCGATGCAATGACGTTGCAGGCATGCTCGCATCGCACGAAGTCATCATGTCGACGTCCGTGCTTGCCCCGAGCTCAGGGAAAATGAGACAAGGTTGCGGGGGGGGGGGGGGGGGCAGAAAGGAGGAGAGGCGCCAATGTCGGAAGTGACTCAATCCCTGGCAGCAGACCCAGAATCTTGCCGCGGCACACTGGCGTGCCACTGCACACAATTTGCGATTCACTGTTTTAGAATAATGATGAACCTGATTTTACTCATTTGCATTCATATATGTAGGCACACCCACATATATGCCCAGTGGAGTAGCAAGGGTAGGAGGCGCCCATGGTGGTGGCACGCTCTTCTCCGCCCCCCTCTCTGCCGCCCCAGGTTCTTCCGTGCCCCCTGCTCCTTCCCTGCTCCCCCCCACCACCACCACGCTCGCACCTTCCCTCCTCTTTAAACTGCACCAGTGCGAACAGCTGTGCCGGTGTTGACTTTCCCTCTGAAGTTACTTCCTGGTCCGGCAACCCAGAAGTGATTCCAGAGGGGAGACAGACCAGTGCAAGATTTAAAGAGGTATGGGGTGGATGGGAGGGCATGAGTGTGGCATGGGGGGGGGGGGTGGAGAGGTGCTGACTACCCCACCAAGATGACATTCAGGGCAGTCTACCCTCCCTTACTGCGTCACTCTATATGCCAGTGGAGGAGTGGTCTAGTGGCTAGAGCTGCTGCCTCAGCACCCTGAGGTTGCTGATTCAATCCCTGCACTGCTTCTTATGACCCTGGGCAAGTCACTTAACCCTTCATTGTCCCAGGTACCATAGTTAGATTGTGAACCCATGGGTAAAATGCTTACAGGACCTGACTACTGTTCAATATAAACTGCTTTGGGTGAATCTCTTCATAAAGGCAGTTAATAAATCCCATTACATAAATTTATAAGTGTGATCAGCACATAAATTTTAGCACCTCTTACAGAATTACCCCCCATGCGGCCATATATTATAGCCTTGCCAGCAGCTAAGTAGTGTTGCAATCCTTACGATCTTGTCAGGGCTTTTCTCCATTGATTGAATAGGAGTTTCAATTTGTTGTCAAAGCAACTGTTGGCATTCCAGTGGAATGACTATGGATTGCTAGCATTTCTCTGGAGATAATATGTACCTGCAGGGCATGTGCAGTACTAACTGTGCATATAATTTTAGCATGACAGTTGATGGCAGTGTGTTAGAGAATGGCATATCATATATAACGCTTTTGCCTGTTTCAAGGATGATATTGCATTTGCTGTAAAATAGAAATTGAAAACAATAGCAACTAAGCCAAAGATCTAGTCTTTTTTTTAAATTATTTCTGTCCAATCTTTCAAAGCTTGGATTGACATCTGACCCAAATTATCCCTGATAAGCAGATCCAGTTCTTGATTGACCCCTTTGCAATTAGATTCTACCTTTCTAATAAATCTGGATCAGTTGACAAGCTGAAGAAGAGCTATCAGAACAGTCTTGGTTACCATGCCACAGATAATAGTGGCCAACAAAAGGTATATTAGTGTAGAAAACAATCTAGCCAATATTCAAAGTGAGTTATCTATATGAGAATGACAACTAACTGGTTCACTTACTTGAAATGCGGCTACCATATGTATTCAAACATAACTTGAGATTTTGGGGCCAAAAAAAGACCCAAAATTGGGGGTCTCGGTTTGTTTGGGTCAGTACCCATCCACTCACCTCCTGGACCTGTTGTAGGTCTCCACCTGGCCTGCCGTAAGACCTGGGAGTCCAGTGGTGGGTTGGGCAGGAGGGATCCATTCCACTTCCTATCCCGGCTGACTCTTTCAATTCTCACCTCCCTTCCGCCTCCCCAATTAGTATAAACAGTACCTTTAAACTCTCTGGTGGTTCAGCAGTGAACTAGGGCAGGAGCGATCTTCATACGCTCCTGCCCTATGCAGAACTGCCATCTGAATGGCTGCTGTGAGTTATCACGGAAACTGAAAGACTGTAGGAATTCATGAGGTTGCCATGAGAACGTGAGGCAACCATTCAGATGATGGCTCTGCACAGGGAAGGAGCGTATGAAGGTCGTTCCTGCCCTGGCTCAATGCTGAACCACTAGGGAGTTTAAAGGAAAGGTACTGTTAATTCTAATTGGGGAGGCGGGATGAAAGTGAGAATTGTGAGAGTCAGCCGGGACAGAAGATGGGAGGGATCCCTCCTATCCTGGCCCATCGCTGGCCCACCAGGTCTTATGACAGGCCCGGTAGAGGCCTGCAAGGCATTGGGAAGGAGTGGGGATAGGGTGCAGAGCCTGGTAGGAAGGGTGCAGAGCATGGCAGGGAGGGAGTGGGGGTAAGGTGCAAAGCCTGGCAGGGAGGGAGAAGATTGGATGCAGCCTGGCAGGGAGAGATGGGAGACAGAGTGCAGAGCCTTCCAGGGAGGGATGGGGACTGAGTGCAGAGTCTGGCAGGGAAGGGCACTTGAATATATATATATTTTTTTAAACATTACCTTGATTTATATTCGAGTCAACATTTTTTCTTCCTTTGTGGGGAAAAAAAAGGTTACCTCTGTTTATATTCAGGTTAGTTTATATTCGAGTATATACGGTATCTGGTCATTTTCATCAGCACTTAACTGGTTAGTGGTACTGAAAAGGACCCAGTAGCACCAAAGTGGAAGCCGGCTACATTGGTGGAGTGTCAGGGACAAAGACTGGTTAGCTCTCAACATTCAGAGCTAGCCGGCCATGTTTAGTGCATAAATACAGTAGACAGCTGTCCTGTCTCTTGGCTCCTTTTACTAAACGGTGGTAGAGGTTTCTAATGAGGGCTGGAGAGGTTAATGCTCCAACACTCATAGGAAGTATGTTAGCATTAGAGCATTTACCTCGCTGGGCCATGATAGAAACCTCTACCACTGTTTAGTAAAACCCTGAATTTATGTGCTAGTCCTTGGCTGGTTAAGTCTGAATATTGACTTAACAGGACACATTCTAGCACTGAATTTCCAGATTTAGCACCACTAGCAGATGCATTGGCTGAATACGAGGGGCCGTTGAAAAGTATTATTATGAGAATATAAATATAGCAAATTGCATAAAAAGAATGAAGTATATGATACAATAAGAGTTTAAAGGACCGATGATAGCTCGCAAGATAGTTACATGCCGAGATTTGTTCAACTAGCATGCGACTGCGAGCACTTGAGATCCTAAAAATCTCTTATCTCAATCTTTTGATTGATATATAGATTACTTTTTGGCTTGAGCATGGGCCTTTTTTGGAGGATATTAGTGTGTTACACAAGTGTTTGAAGGGACTATTTGATTCCTACTTAGACAGTTATCTTATTAATTAATGACCTAATAATTCAAAAGCACTTATCTAAATAGCAGCAGCTCCTGAATGGACACCGAGACCTGGATTCTATAAACAGCATCCCGATTGTAGTCCGCGGTAGGCATCCTACCGCTGTCTAACCAGCCAATCAGGATGCATGATTTTTGTTATTTTTTTTAAACCTCGCGAGGCAGACCACCTACATTGGAGGCGCCTCCGGGAGCCTAAGGAGGTGTGCAGGCCTGCCTAAGCTCGCCTAAGGTTAGACGTGGACGTGGTTTGGCCCAGAAGTAGCCTTAGGCAGACCGTATGCCTTAGGCAGCTGTACACGTCTCCCTAGGCCAGCAGGAGATGCGTACAATGTAGGCCACCAAAATGCTGGCCTTCATTGTAAGTAGACACGGCCACTGAGCTTATTGCAGCAAGGGATCCCCCTGCCGCGATAAGTTTAGTAGCCACCTGTCACCCCCAATGATCACGGCAGGAGGGATGCCCAGTCCCTCCTGACCAGCAACCCCCCCCCCCCCTCGGTAGATTGCCAGCAGGAGGGATGCCCAATCCTTCCTGCCAAACACCTCCATTAGATCACCCAGGCCAGACCCCCCCTCCACCCCACTCCCACTAAAACCCCTCATAACCCCCCCAACCCTCCTCCAACCTTTTTTGACAGCCAGCCAGATGGATCCTCCCTCCAGCGGCTGGCTGACAGACCCGTCTCTGTGTGAATGGCAGGCCTGCCCTTTCCCGATGCATTGTGGATGCACAAAGGAGGGGCCTAAGGCCTGATTGGCCCAGGTACCTAAGGCCCCACCCATAGGAGAGGCCTTAGGCACATGGGAAACCTAAGATTCTAGGCCTATGAGCGGGGCCTTAGGCGCCTGGGCCAATCAGGCCTTAGGCCCATCCCCAGTGCATCACACAATGCACCGAGAAGAGGCAGGCCTGCCATTCACATAGAGGCGGGTCTGCTGGCCTGCTGGAGGGAGGACCTGTTTGGCCGGCTGTCGAAAAAGGTCTGAGAGGTTAGGAGGGGTTCTAGTGGGGGTTTGGGGTCCGGGGGGGATGGAGGGAAGATCTAGACTGGGTGATCTATGGGGTGGGGGCAATCTATGAGGGGGTTGGGGAGTTCCGGCAGGGCGGATTGTGCATCCCTCCTGCTAGCGATCTACGGGAGGGGGTGCTGGGCAGAAGGGATTGAGCATCCCTCCTGCTGACTATATACGATGTGATGGTGGGGTTCCGGTAGGACGGATTGGGCATCCGATCTGCTGGTAGTCTTCGCAGGGAATGAGGACGGGTTGCTGCTAAACTTATAGCGACAGGGAAATCCCTTGCCATGATAGGCACAGTTAACCGGCGTCTGTAACATGGACATCGGTTAGAGAATCTTTATAGGCGGGCTTAGGCGCGATTTTGTATAGGACACCTGTCGGCTCCTGAGACCGGGTGTCCTATACAGAATCTGGGCCTAAGTGTGACACTGAATATAGCACTGTTAAAGATACTGAGATATATCAGCGAACTACTTATCTCCACATCTTTCACCAGGTAGCTGAATTTTGAAGCTATCGAACAAATATTTAATCCTTCCCCTGCCATGTTCAGACTTCTTATGTTAAACCGATATTTTAGACAGTTTAGGGTGAAAATTATCAATGTGGGTTATGCTTAATATGTGCTGTTTTACTGTTAACCTTAGATATTAGAAGTTAGGGATTTACTGCATGAAACTGAATTTTGCTAAAATAGCACAAGCTAGTGATTAAATAACACGTTAGCAGTAGCACATGTTAGCAACTACACTTCTTAACAATAGCCCATTTTAAGATCTACTGTATACTCCTAAGAATATTTGAAAGCCAATATTTATCTTGTTAACTCTCATAACTAATTGGGTGGATGCTTTTTGAGCATCGACCTCTGGGTTCTGAGTTTTACACTTACCCCCAAAATGACACCCTCTTCATTCATCAAGAAAGATAACAATCATGCTAAAAACCCAAGCATCAACCCATCTTCACCCGAAGAGCCTCATCTGCTCCTTTTGAAAAAAACAAGATGATTCTGCTGCCCCCTACCAAAATTGTTATGTTTATTCTCCCCCATTCCTTTAAATCCTACCCTACCCTACCCATCTACCCTACATCCCTTTCTCCCTTCTCCCTCCCTTCCTTATAACCCACTGCTCATGACCCATTTCTCTCCCCTTCCCCCACACATAATTCCCCTGCTATAACAATATGTCAAGCTCATTCCTTACCCATCCCATCATTAAAGCCCCCATCCAAGGATTCCTACTTTATTTCCCCCACTCCACCCCTGCCATTTTTCTTCCTTCCCCCTCATCTACCTCTTTTTAAAATCTTTTTTCTTGTCCATGGGGTTTTTTTTTCTTGGCAAGTTACTGAGATCTTTTATTTTCAATAAAACCTACTGCTTGTAATCTGTTGAATGGCAACCCCTGTTAATATTAATAAAAGTTTATTATTATTCGCTGAAATTTGGCTTTTAAATCTCATTGAAGTACCAAATAATATAGTATCATAAGAAAGGGCAACATGATTTTCTAACAAGGAATTAATTTGGGGCCAAATTAACTTCCAAAAGGCATTTATACAGGGACAAAAAAATATCAAATGATCTAATGTCCCAACTTCTAAACCACAATGCCAGCATCTATTAGATCTGCAACAAGGCAATTATAATAAGTTTAAAAAGATTTGGGGGCCATTGACGATTTATTCTGATGATCAGACATCTTAAACACCTAAATATTGGACAAGATAAGGGGGGGGGGGGTGGGACTATGAAGGATAATAATTGATAATTGTTATTTATTAGTATATAGGTGGGAGGGGTGGGTTTCTTATATAATTATCTATTTGGAATATTAAAAATAAGAATGTGAAGTGATTAATTAAGTTATTTATGAATGATTGTTGTACACTTGTTGTAATTTTTGAAAATTAATAAAGATTTTTTTTTAAAAAAAACCTACTGCTTGACATATACCCCCTGTTTTACCAAGGTGTGCTAACCGATTAGTGCACGCTAATTGAATTAGCGCACGCTAAACGCTAACACATCCATAGACTAACATGCACGTGTTAGCTTTAAGCGCGCTAATCAATTAGCTCACCTTAGTAAAACAGGGCCATAGTTTTTCCGCTCGTATAATCTTTTTTTTGTATGCTTGGCATGACGACATTGATCTATATTTTTCTTCTCTGACACACTCTATAAATAAATGGAACGTTCAGATAGTAGAGGTGCCAGGTTCTCCTTTTGACATAGTTTCTGAGACTGTTGGCAATTTTTGTGTATGGTGCCAGATGCCAGTGGTTTTGAAACAAAGGCTTGTATTATTGAATCCAGATTACCTTCAGCAGTGTTTTCAAATGTAGAAACGTTTTCAGATGGGATTTTAAACAACATTCATTCTTGGCGATAAAAAGTATTCTTTTGACAAGCAGTCACAATGAACAATGTAGTCACAGACAATAATGGCACTGACAGGCAAAGGTTCTGTTGTATCCTGATTTAATCTGATGATGTTTATGACGTACTGTTTACCTGAGTCTTTCACATGTAGTAAATAAAAATAAAACCGGCATTAGAAATTCATTTAAATTATAAGTGATGTATTTTTTGTAGTTTTTTAATTCATTAACTTATAGGGCTCCTTTTACGAAGCCGCGTTAGCACGCGTGACTTTTAATCATGCGCTACCCCCCCACCAGCTGAAAAACTACCACCTGCTCAAGAGGAGATGGTAGCGGCTAGCATGTCCGGTGGTTTAGCGCGCACTATTACGCATATTAAATCGCTACTGCGGCTTCGTAAAAGGAGCCCATAGTCTTCAGTTCATGCCAACCACTGACCAATTTATTAAGAACATAAGAAGTTGCCTCCACTGGGTCAGACCAGGGGTTCATCGCGCCCAGCAGTCCGCTCCCGCAGCGGCCCATCAGGTCCATGACCTGTAAGTGATCCTTTGTCTAAACCCATTATTCTTCTATCTATACCCTTCCATAATCCTATCTCTACCTCTATCTATATCCCTCAATCCCCGTATCCTTCAAGAATTTGTCCAATCCCTCTTTAAATCCCCTTAATGTACTCTGTCCTATCACATCCTTCGGAAGCGCATTCCAGGTGTCTACCACCCTCTGAGTGAAGAAAAATTTCCTAGCATTGGCTCTAAACCTGTCCCCTTTCAATTTCTCCAAGTGCCCCCTTGTTCTTGTAGTTCCCAATAGACTGAAGAATCTGTCCCTTTCCATTTTCTCTATGTCCTTCATGATCTTGTAAGTCTCTATCATGTCTCCTCTAAGTCTCCGCTTCTCCAGGGTGAAGAGCCCCCAGCCTTTCTAACCTGTCTGTGTATGAAAGGTTTTCCATACCTTTTATCATTCTTGTTGCTCTTCTCTGAACCCTCTCAAGTATCTCCATGTCCTTCTTTAGGTATGGCGACCAATATTGGACACAGTATTCCAGATGTGGGCATACCATCGCGCGGTACAGCGGCATGATGACTTCCTTCGTTCTGGTTGTGATACCCTTCTTAATAATACCCAACATTCTGTTTGCCTTCTTTGAGGCTGCTGTGCATTGTGCCGTTGACTTCATTGTTGTGTCCACCAGCACACCCAAGTCCTTTTCAAGGTTACTTGCCTCTAGTACTAATCCCCCCATTTGGTAGCTGAACATTGGGTTCTTTTTCCCTATATGCATGATCTTGCATTTCCCTACATTGTAGTTCATTTGCCATTTAATCGCCCACTCCTCCAGTTTGTTCAGGTCCCTTTGTAGGTCCTCACATTCTTCCACAGTTCTAACTCTGCTACAGAGTTTAGTGTCATCCGCAAATTTTATAACTTCACACTTCGTCCCTGTTTCTAGGTCGTTGATAAATATATTGAACAGCAGCGGTCCTGTGGAACTCCGCTCGTGACTCTCCTCCAGTCCGAGTAGTGGCCCTTCACTCCAACCCTTTGCTTCCTGCCTGCCAACCAGTGTTTAACCCATCTGTGTACGTTCCCTTCCACCCCATGGTTCCACAGCTTCCTAAGTAGGCTTATTTCATTTTTTGGCTTATGATTCATCATTAGACCTTAAATAATAATTTTCTAAAGTGCTCTGTGCAGTTCATATGTGCATTTCAATATAGAAATCAATTGCATAATTTATGAATTAAAACTTTTGTACTAGCTTTAGCTGTGTTTTAATAGTTGAATGTTTGAACCTCGGGTGGGACCTACGGGTTCAACAAGTTTTGCCCGGAGGCTTTTTCAAGAACAAGTCCCCTATAAATAAAAGACAAGGTGGAAAAAACTACAAAAAAAATACATCACTTATAAGTTTAAATGAATTTCTAATGCCGGTTTTGTTTTTGGAATATATGCAATACTGACGGCGTTAAGAACAACATCAGGCTATTGGGTTACACTGTAAATAAAAATAAAGCATTTTTTTCAGAAATAGCATTTCAATTAGTCATCTAGACCTATTTTATGTAAGTTCTCAGCCCAACCAAGAAGAGACCTGGATATGTTTCAATCAATGATCTGAAACAATGTCAAAACAGAATTTCATTTCTGCAAATTGGCACTTAATGAAATAAGATAACACTCTTTTCAGCTACAGTGGCAAAATAACACTCAGAATTTAGGAAGTTGGTTGGTTGGACTGAGAACTTTTCAGCACCCCCTCATATTAGTATAAAAGATCTGTATTAACTGTTGGCAGCATTCCCAGAATCTTTTTATATATCTTGGTATCAAAAAAGCAGCACACTTGAGCTATTTTGAAACCTTCCTTACTATGGCGCTTATTTTAGAAACCATTTGGGTTATTGATATGCATAAACCAGCAAACTTTATACAGCAACAAAAGCACAGTTGGCATCTAAGATAGGGTATGGAATCCAAACTGTAATAGAAGATCCAACATGGGCCGTGTTTCAGCGGAACGCTTGCATCAGGGGTAATCAGGATCAGTGGTACCACAAGATGAACTTCCTCTGTTCTTTGTATTCAGTAAAGTGTAGCAGAGGAGCACTCACTTTTGTTTTAACATAGTGAATGATAAGTACTGTTGTTAGCATTGTTTACTTATACACAAGGAGCTCTTTCTTGTGGTAATACTGTTCCTGATGAGCCCAGACAAACATGGCTCCAGTTGGGTTTGCTATTAAAGGGCTAGATTTACTAACCTTCGATCCATCCCCATTTGCATGCAGGCCGACAAATTCACTAAAGGCCTGCATGCAAATGGGGATGATCGTTGGCACGCCTCCCACCCAACGCACGGATCACTAGAGAGCGATTCTTGAGCATGCTCAGACCATCTTCCTTGTCTGTAGATGGTCTGCACATGCTCTCAGCATTTTTTTTTTTTTTTTTGGGGGGGGGAGTTTGCAAGCCCTTCATGCCCGGCAGAGCTTTTTTTTTTTTTCTGTTTTTCCTGCTTTGCGAGCCCGTGGTTATAACCCGCTTTAAACCCGCTGGTTAAAACTACAGGCTCGCACTGCGGGGAAGGACAGGCGAGTCAGGACTGAAAAGGGTAGGAGATCAACTGGAAAGTCTGGGGCTGAACAGGGCAGGCGATCGGGGCTGAGAGCAGGTTGTGGCAGAGAGCAGGAGAACTGGGGGAGGCAGAGAGAGAGTTGGGGAGGCAGAGAGCGGGTTTATTTCAGGGCTGCAGGACAGTCGAAAAGGAGGTGAGCAACTGGTCCCCAGCAGTTGCTTCTTGTTGATCGGCCAGCCCAGTCGGTGTTCAAGATTTTTGGTTAGTGAATTGCGTCCCTGCCTACTTTGCATGCTGTTTCCCTCATTTGCATGCATGGATCGGAATCGGATCGGTACACAGGTTATTGAATTGGGTCAGAGGGAAATCGGGTCGCAAAGGGCTTGCAAACCAATCGGTATATGATCGGTTTGCTTAGTGAATCTAGCCCAAAGTTTGGATTCCACACCTTATCTTGGAGGCCCACTGTGCTTTTTGTTCTGCACTTGGTTTATCATACTCTGTATTCTCTCCCTTCTATCTTCTAAACCAGCATTTTGACATTTATATTACATAAAAATTTAATTCCCTATTTTACAATATTGGGAGATAAATGTCTAAAAAAAAAATTGTGCATCTGGTAAGAAGCCAAGATCTGGATGTGTTATGTCTAAAAAATAAATTTCAAAAGGGAATGCATGTCTTTGACCAAAAATATCAATATCAGAATTTACACAATAAAGATGTTATATTCTACGAAATGTACCACTACACTGGTTTCGGCAAAATGCTCACACTGAGTTGTGCTCCATTGGAAGGATTAGAAGAGGTCACCTCCTTAATTCCCCAGTGGGTAATGCCCTAGCCCAAAAATGAAATCAGCAAGGGATAATGAGTTCTGTTACAGCTCTGGGGAAAAAAAATAAACATTTATGGAACACATTTTCAAAGCAGAAAAACGTATACAAGAGCCTAGATAGACATTTTTCAGCCAAAAATGTCAAAATCACCATAATAAGAATGTAAGAGTTGCCATACTAGGTCCATCAAGCCCAGTATCCTGTTTCCATCAGCGGCCAACCCAGGTCACAAGTACCTGGCAAGAATCCAAAGAGTAAAACAGATTTTATGCTGCTTATTCTAGGAATAAACAGTGGATTTCTCTGAACTATCTTAATAAATGGCTTATGGACTTCTCTTTCAGGAAATTATCCAAACCTATTTTAAACCTTGCTAAGCTAATTGCTTTCACCACATTCTCTGGCAACAAATTCCAGAGATTAATTAAGTGATATTTTGAAACTGTCTATGCGGTCTGTGTGTGCCCATGAAGACGTTTGGATAAGGAACATTTGGGGGGATGTTATGGGAGGTGTTATGAGATTGACATTTGTCAATGATAACAGATAGTTTGAAGACAGCAGAAGTGAACACATCTCAATTTAGACCTGCTGGAAAAATGAATAATTCAAACTACAACCTGTCTTTGGACCTATTTGTGCTTTTGCTGAGTTGGATTGTGAAGGTGTGGATTTGGTGGTGTTCTGAAGGAGAGTGGAGAATTGTTAGCTTTGTGTGTCTTCCCCAGTTTGAAACCTATCTCCTTCACATTCCCTGCCACAGAATGGGATGATTCAGCATGGCCATTACGGCATGCCCAGTTCATTTCAGCCATTTCACCACAGCAGTATCAGTGCGGAGAATCCCACAATTTTATGCACAATGAGTGCAATGTTTTAGTCCTGTGGCACAGAAGTATTATATAGGTCTTTAGTTGGCAGTTCTATGTTTTACACCATTTACAAGTCCTTAATGCAGACAATTTCATCCAGCAGAGGTCACTACCCCCCTACCCATTACACTGCAAGATAAAACTACTGTATATCAGAGGAAAATGTAATCTAGACATATACAAACAGCTCCAATACCGACAAAAGATTCAATCCCTTCCCACACCCTAAACCCCCTTAAACTCCCATCTTGGCTACAAATTCTGCACACCTCATAAGAGCCTAAGAATAGCCTTACTGGGTCAGAGCAATGGTCCATCAAGCCTAGTAGCCCATTCTCATGGTGGCCAATCTAGGTCCCTAGAACCTGGCCAAAACCTATGGAGTAGCAACATTCCATGCTACCAATCCAGGGCAAGCAGTGGTTTCTCCCATGTCTTTCTCAATAACAGACTATAGGACTTTCCTCCAGGAAATTGTCCAAACCTTTCTTAAAACCAGCTACACTATCTGCTCTTACCTGGTACTGTTCCAATAAAGTGCAATACAGAAAACCGGGTCAAGCTATCACATCACTGAGCTGATCCAGGCTCATTTTATTAAAATAGTCAACAAAATTCAAATAGATTCTCTTCATGCTACAGTCCTTTAGAGAAATAATTCTGCAGGAAAGATAGATCCTTCTTATGCACTCTGGTATGGCTACATTTTTATGATAAAATTATCAATTACTTTAATAAGGTGCTGCTGTAGTTGGCTTGCATTATCATGATAAAATTGTCAGCCTGTAGTTGACTGGATCCAAATGTTCTGCCTATAGCTGACTTTTTTGCTAGATTGTTTTATTGCATTTTTTTTGGCATTTCCAAATTTCACTTAATACAGGGTGCCCACAAAAACACTCCTTGATTTTAAATGGTTACAAAATCAAAACTTATCGGAATATGTTTATAAATAAGATGACATCAAATACAAGTCCCAAAAAGCACGGTTAGCAAGATCTTACACAATCACTTGCACTTTCACCCTTATAGGCTGCAGAAGTTACAACCTTCAGACAATGCAATGCAACAAAATGACCAGGTGTTCAAATGGCCCCCGAGATCACCAGACATTACTATTTGTGACTTTTTCCTTTGGGGGTACGTGAAAGACAGTATACGTACCTCCACTACCCGTAACTATGGATGATCTGCAGGAACGCATCACTGAAGCTATAAACATGATCACACTGGATATGCTTCAGAGAGTCTGGTCCGAGTTCGATTATCACATCGATGTTTGATGAGTAACAGGTGGGGGCGCACATCGAGTGTATGTAATCAACAGAGACCATATGAAACTTTATGAGTTGATGAAACTGTAGCCTCAAAGGTGAAAGAATGTTCCAAAAATTTTAGTTTTGTAGCCATTTAAAATCAAGGAGTGTTTTTGTGGGCACCCTGTATATGCAAGAAGAAATGAGCCTGGAACAGTTCAGCACATCATGATAAAACAGTACGCACTGGAACAGATGCAATGAATCGGCTGAGATGAAACATCCTAGACCCCTTCCACATTTAGACATTTTCCAATGGTTATTTTCTATTGGCAGATAAAACTATCTCATAATGTCTGTCTATCTTGCTCTGTGGGTACATCTTCCTTGTGAACATTTTAAAGGTGTATATTTGAACTCCGATAGATGTTCGCCTTGGCTATCCATTATGGTGTCACTATATTAGGACATTTTTTGCCAGCCTTTTTTTGGCAGTTAGACTATGTGCCTGTTTTGATCCATTGATATCAGATATTCACATGTAATTTAAAACAGACTAGTGGAAATTGAGGCATCCTACCTGAATATCTCAATTCCAATTTGTATGTCTTTTCTAAAAGGCCACGTCGCAACAAAAAAAATAAGTGACCATACAGCCTCCACATTAACAGAAAGGGTAATTATATTAGTGGATAAGGGCAGCCGATAATTTCTTACAGCTAAATAAACAAAAAACTAACCCCCTCTTCTATGAAACCACGCTAGCGGTTTCTAGCATAGGGAGCCGCGCTGAATGGCCCAAGCTGTTCCCGACGCTCATAGGGGAGAGTGGGAGCCAGATGGCCTTGAGCGTACTCAGATGCTCAAGGCCCAGCCCAGCGGCAAGAGACAGCATCTGCAGGCACTGGCATGTCCTGTGGGTTGGTGCTGCGTGCCAAATCAGGATAAGGGTTTGGATTTGGACGGGCGGGCGATGCCGGTTCTCGGGGGGGGGGGAGGGAGTAGAGTGGAAGCATGCCAGTGGCCTCGGGGGTGGGGGGTGGGTCTTTTTGGGATGTGGTGGAGTACGGTGGAAGTGAGCAGCACCGGTGGCCTCGGGGGAGAGGGGAACGAATCAAGTGAGTTTCCATTACTTCCTATGGGGAACTCGCTTTGATATACAAGCACTTTGGTTTACGAGCATGCTTCTGGAACAAATTATGCTCACAAACCAAGGTTCCACTATACTTATATATAAATTGTTGCAGGAGATGGGGCCAAAAGTTTTATTGAAGTATATGACTTTCCCAATAAATTGAGCAATCTTCCAGTATAAACAGTCATTGAAGCTTGGCTATTCTATAAGTTCATATGGTTGTTTGAAATCTTTGATGAACAAATCTTTTGAGTTTATAGGAACAAAGCTTTGGAATGATCTTCCAACTGCACTAAGAAAAGTTTCTTCTTCTTATATCTTTAGAAAATTGTTAAAACCTTTTTATTTTTAATGATTGTTAAATGAATAATTTAGTATGGCCACAATATTTTTTTAAAATTGTTGTTATCTGCCTAGAATCTATTGTGAGAATAGTGTAGAAAATAAATAAATAAGAATAGAATAGTGAATTCTGATTTTTACTTCATTACATACATAGAAATGTAGTTCATAATTTCTGAATGAAAACAAGACAGTATCTCTATTTATACAGTGAGATAGAACTACATTATATATTAAAAAAAGGCTTAATAAGCCCTTTAGTAGGCCTTAAGGGTTACTTTTTTGGTGCATTATTGGATACAGTTTCATGACACCAAAATCCCTTGACAGTTATCTCTTGTGGAGCCGGAAATAACACAGAGATGCTGCCGGCATCTACTATTGATTCTTGGCAATACCAGCTGCATTCTTATGAGGACATCACTGCAGCATTCAACTTAGTTATTCTGAAAGGTTGCAGTCATTTATTATAGGGCCAACTGTTACTAGATGACTTGTATCATATCTATAGGGCAGAATGCAAAGGGTATTAATTGACATGAAAGTTTCAGCATAGCACTCAGCTGATTGAAGCATATTGCAGGGTTCAGCTATATCTTCCATTTTTTTGTCCACTATGCTTATGATGTTGTACTGTCACCAAGGACACGTGTATAGCATTGGCTGAAATACATAGCTTCCATAGTTATTGGTTGGTCAGATAGCAGTGGACATACACTGAACCTTGTCAAGACAAAATTAATCCATGTGAGTTGTAAGATATTACTCCATTGTGTTCAGGTTGATACATGTTCAAATCCCATATCTCAAAAAATAGACTATCTGGGGATTCTTAACAGAGAAAAAGTTTGATAACTTTTTTAAAACTGCTTTCAACTCTTAACTCACTCCCCATCAGCTACCTTTACCCATCGTATCATTCCTTTGGCTAGAAACTCCCCAACCCTGAGATGTCCGTCTGTCCAAATTAGATTATAAGCTCTTTCAAGCAGGGACTGTCTTTTGAATGTTAAATATACAGCAGCGCTACATATGCCTTTCAGCACTATAGAAATGATAAATAGTAGTAGTCATAGAAGCTACAGAGTATAAGAGTCAAAAGCATCATCAGAATTGTTTTTTTCATGGAATGTATAGGGGATACTTGGGAGCCTTCCGAAAAGGTAGAAATTCAGAAAGGAATACAACATACAACACAGTGGATTCCTATAAGGCAAGAAGATATAAACCAAGCACAAGTCAATTCAGCTATAAAATGAATTTTACACTTTTAAGAAATCACAGGGGAAATAATCTGCCTTGTGCAGCAGGTACAACCCCCAACAATATTACCGAGCAAACTTGATGGACCATGCTGATATTTCTTTGCCATCATTTAATAAGTAAATGTGCTACTCTGACCTGTTATATGCATATTGATTACTAGATCTGCAGCTCTTTTTTAGTTTACAAATGCTGTAAGTTCTTTGGCTGTAAGTTCTTGACTATCAGTGGATTAGCGAGGGTGAGAGGCGCCCTACCCCCATCCTCAACTCCATCCCTGCTCCGTCCCCTTCCCCGATCCCCCTTGCTGCACGCACGTGCCCCCCCTTCCCCGTCCCTCTAGTTGTTCACTGCCACAAGTAATAACTTCAGTTTGTTCCTCGTGACCCCCGGTGGCTCTATCTCTGACATCACTTCCTATGCGTGGCAGCCGGAAGTGACATCAGCAGGAGAGCTGACGCGGTTGCGAGGAAAATGATGCTCGCAGAGGTGAACAACTGGAAGTATGGGGGAAGGGAAGGAGGGTGCATTCGTGAGGAGGGGAGGAATGGGAAGGGGAGGAGGGGTGCCGGTGCCCCCACCAACATGGCGTGTGGGGCGGACTGTCCACCTGTCCCCACCCCTTTACTATGCCACAGACTTTTGCAATATTGTCTATTTGGAGCTTCGTTATCTAGGATTAAAGCTTTATAGATTATGTAGAGGTATGCCGTGAACTTGATTGAAGGAATTAGCATGTGTGAACATATTTTGCCTTTTCTTTACATTACATTACATTAGAGATTTCTATTCCGCCATTACCCTGCGGTTCAAGTCGGATTACAAAAGATTTAAGGTTGGTCTGTTACAAGAAGAGAACAGTGGTCTGTTACTAGAAGAGATCAGTGGTCATGACTAGTGAAGGTAGAGAATAAGTTGAGTGAGTTGAGTAGCATGCACATTTAAATTGATGATTTTAACTTTTAAAATGATTAGGTTAGTGATTTTTTTTTTCTATTAGCGTCTCAACTGTCAATCTTATTTATTTTTAGTATTTATATACCACTTATAGCCTAAGTGGTTTATATTCAGGTGCTCAAGCATTTTTCCCTATCTGTCTTGGTAAGATCACACTTTAATGTACCTGTCCGGGCATCTATCTGGATTTTTGAAAGCCCCAATGAGCTCCGGCCGCATCTGGAGGGCCTCTGAACATGGGCGGATGACATCACACACATCCGTGCATGCTCCAGCCTTCTAGACGCAGCCAGAGCTCATTAGGGAAGAAGACAAGACTAGACTTTGAGGGGGCGGAGCTGTGGCAGAACACGGTGGGATTTAAGGCAGAACTATGTGAGGCTGGAGGCGGAGCTGTGGATGGAATGGGGGAAGGGTCATATATCTGGGATTTCCCAGAGAAAAATATGGTAACCCTATCTGAACGCTGTCCTGGAGGCACACCTAGCCAGTCAGGTTTTCTAGATAACCACAATAAACTATATCTATATACTGTACATTGAAGATCCATTGTATGCATCTCATGCAAATTCATCATGGTAGTTCTGAAAACTGACTGGCTAGATGTGTCTCCAGCAAGCGGGTGAAAAGCACTGTTCTAAATACCAGCAGGACATAGTAAATGTCGGCAGCTAAAGACTTGTACCGTCCATCCAGTCTGCCCAACAAGATGATCAGAGTTGGCCCACCATATTAACCAGTATTATGAAACTGAAGAAATTGTTGCTGTTCTGACTTCCTCATCAGGTTAATGTTCATAAATTTTTTTCTTTGCAACACATCAGAAAGTTTGGAGGCAGTAGAAGGAATGCAGTTTCTGAACGTACTTGAATGGTTTCACGTTATGGTATCTCTAAGTCCACTGAATGCAATAATTTCCTTGGTTGTTTCTTCACCAGCCAGGTTATACACATATATGCTGGAGAAATCCCGCCTTATTTCACAACCTCTAAGTCAAAGCAACTTTCATGTTTTCTACTGGATGATGGATGGGCTGTCTGCTGAAGAGAAGTATAGCCTGAACCTCAGAAACCTGTCTGCACACAGGTAGGAAGTCACATGGAGTCTTCGTTGTTTTTCATACAATGTATATGATACCTAGTGCTAGACAAATTCAATAGCATGCATGGGGTAGGAGTCTGTTTTATAAAATAAATTTAGCCACCTACTTTCCTTGATCCAATCCTTGAGTGAGGTCACAACTGACAACCCTCTAGGAGACAGTCCCAAAGCTGGCCTAGGTTCTAGAAACTGCTAGAAATCTGTGACAGTTACAGAGGTGTTTGAGAGTCTGAAACCTTCCTCTGGTCCCTATGGAAACCCAGGTGCAGGGAATTTGTATCAAAACAAAAGTCAAAAGTTCACTCCTTCACTTACTTCCACTTTATCCCAGGACAAGCAGGCAGCATATTCTTGACTGATGGGTGACGGCACCGACGGAGCCCCGGTACGGACAATTTTAGAGTGATTGCACTCTAAGAACTTTTAGAAAGTTCTAGCTCGGCCGCACCGCGCACGCGCGAGTGCCTTCCCGCCCGACAGAGGCGCGCGGTCCCTCAGTTTCTTAGTTTCTTAGTTTCCGCGGAGCTAAGAAGACGCGTTTTCAACGGCTGTTGAAATTTTCTTAACTTGCCTTCCCGCTCGCGTAAACTTTTTGGCTTACATTGCCTTTTTTCTTTCTTTCCATTTTGTTTAAAAAAAAAAAAAAAAAAAAAAACTTTCATTTTTTTTCTTCAGTTTTCGGTTTTCCCCGGCGGGGCCTTCTGCCACCATCGAAGCCTCGGCCTTCGATTTGGCGGAAGCCGTTTTTACTTTCATGCCCCCTCAACCGGGTTTTAAAAAGTGCCAGCGGTGTGCTAGGCCTATATCTCTCACGGACCCACACAACTGGTGTTTACAGTGTTTGGGTCCTGAGCATCAGGCCTCTTCTTGCACCCGCTGTGCTACTTTAAAAAAACGGACATTAAAAAATCGCCAAATTCAGCAGCGATTGTTGTTCGGTGCCGAGATGTCCGACCCCGTTCCTTCGACTCCGGCTTCGGCACCGATTCAGTCGGCACCCTCGTCTTCGACGCCGCGTGATTCCACACCGGCATCTCAACAGTCAGGTAAGCCGGCTAAGAAGCCTTCCCCGCTGGAACGTCTTCCGGCCTCGAGTGCAGTGAGTCCAATCCTGCCGCCTGTAAGACGCCAGCGGAAGCGCTCCGCCCCTATAGAGGTGAGTCCCTCGACATCGGGCTCCTCATCTCCGGGGCGTCGAGCGGCACCGCAGGTACCGCAGAAGAAAAAAGCGGTACCGGTGCCATCCCTCGATGACCGCATTACGGCCATCCTTCAGGTGCAGCTTAAGGAGCAATTAGAACGACTCCTTCCTGCTATCATGACACCGAACCTTCCGGTGCCAGTCCGCACCGAGCCACCGGTACCGGTTGTGGATCAACCCGTATCGATACCGGTTGTGGAATCCGTGTTGCCTGCTTCCACTGTCTCGGTACCGCTTCACCTAACCTCATCGGTATCGATGCCAGTCCTTGCACCGGAGCCGAGAGCTCACCATCAATCGGTGCAGACTTCGGCACCGGTGCGACCGATAACTTCTCCTGACTCGGTATCGATGAGGTCGGGTAAGTCGGTGCGCAAAACCCGACACATGCAAACGTCGACACCTGAGTCTCGGGACCATTCTTCCCATGTCAGAGACCCTGATCTGTGGGGAGACTCAGAGGAACCCTTTCTTTCTGAAGGCGAATGTTCCTCAGAGGAGGAGGATTCGGCTGTCCCTGACCCATCCTCCAAACAGGCCACTTCCTCTTTCTCTAGTTTTTTGAAAGAGATGTGTGAGTCCTTGTCCATTCCTTTGGAGGCTGAATCCAAAAAGTCTAAAGCTTTTTTGGATGCCCTTGATTTTGATCAGCCTCCAAAGGAATTCTTGAAACTCCCCCTTCATGACATCTTGAGGGAAACTTTCTATAAGAATTTAGAGACTCCTTTAACTGTCCCAGGGGCCCCACGTAAACTGGATTCTCTATATAAGGTAATTCCCATTCCTGGGTTCGACAAACCTCAACTTCCACATGAATCCTTATTTGTCGAATCCACCCTTAAAAAGACTTCAGGAGCCAGTGTATATGCATCTGTCCCTCCTGGCAGAGAAGGAAGGGCCATGGATAAATTTGGTAAGAGGCTCTACCAAAATGCTATGTTGGCAAATAGGGCTGGTAATTATGCTTTTCATTTTTCTTTTTATTTAAAGCATCTCCTTACCACCATGGCTTCTTTCGAAAAATATCTTCCTTCACGAAAGCATCCTGCTTTTCACACATGCTTGTCGTCTCTTCTACAATTACGTAAGTTTATGGTTAGATCCATATATGACACCTTTGAACTAACATCCAGAGCGACAGCAATGTCAGTAGCTATGCGTCGTTTGGCCTGGCTTCGGGTATCCGAGCTTGATGTTAACCATCAAGATCGGTTAGCCAATGCCCCATGCCTAGGGGATGAGCTCTTTGGGGATTCCATGGACTCAACCACACAAAAGCTCTCTGCTCATGAGACGCGCTGGGATACCCTGCTCAAGAATAAAAAGAAGCCTCCTCCGCCAAGACCATATAGGCAGCAATCGGCCTATCAACGCCGCTTCACAGCTCGTCCATTGCCTACCACTGCTCAGCAACCTAGGCGTCAGAGGCAACAACAACGTCAGCCTCCCAGACAACAGCAGCAGCAACAAGCTGTAAAACAACCTCCTCAGCAAAAGTCACAGCCCTTTTGACTTCATTCTCCACAGTATAGCCAGTATCCCTATTCCTGCTCTCCTGCCTCAGCCTATAGGAGGTCGACTTTCTCTGTTCCTCAGCCGGTGGGAAGTAATCACATCGGACCAATGGGTCCTCAACATCATCCGCCACGGCTACTCTCTCAACTTTCAGACTCTTCCACCTCAAAGCCTGCCAAAAGAGTCTGCTTTGAACAGTCCTCAATCGGCCCTCCTTATTCAGGAGGTCCAATCCCTCCTCCTTCTGAACGCTATAGAGGAAGTTCCTCTAGATCAAAAGGGGCAGGGATTCTACTCCCGTTACTTTCTAGTTCCCAAAAAGACAGGAGATCTCAGACCCATCCTAGATCTTCGCGATCTCAACATTCATCTAGTAAAAGAAAAATTCAAGATGCTTTCTTTAGCCATCCTTTATCCCCTTCTAAATCAAAACGACTGGCTATGCTCCCTCGATCTCAAAGAGGCTTACACTCACATACCGATCAATGTAACCTCAAGACCATATCTCCGATTCATGATCAATCATTGTCATTACCAGTACAAGGTGCTGCCCTTCGGTCTTGCCTCATCTCCAAGGGTATTCACCAAATGTCTCATTGTGGTAGCGGCATTTCTACGCTCTCACCACCTGCATGTATTTCCTTACCTGGACGACTGGTTGATCAAAGACACATCCGCTCAAGCAGTCCTTCTGGCCACCAACCAAACCATCCAGTTTCTACAACTTCTGGGATTCGAGATCAATCTACCCAAATCTCATATCATTCCCACTCAGAGACTGCAATTCATTGGAGCGATCCTGGATACACTCCTAATGAGAGCTTTCCTACCATCCAATCGTCTCCAGACTCTTCAGTCTCTATGT
This sequence comes from Geotrypetes seraphini, assembly GCF_902459505.1. Taxonomy (NCBI): domain Eukaryota; kingdom Metazoa; phylum Chordata; class Amphibia; order Gymnophiona; family Dermophiidae; genus Geotrypetes; species Geotrypetes seraphini. The sequence goes on along the minus strand of NC_047089.1, from coordinate 165,991,202 downwards.
CACCAGGTGCTTCCACTGCCGTCCATCTCAGCAAGACAAATGATGGTACTCTTGGGGCACATGGCATCCACAGTTCATGTCACACCTCATGCCCGTCTTCACCTGCGCACTCCTCAATGGACCCTTGCTACCCAGTGGTCCCAAGCGTCGGATCCTTGCTCACGACACATATCTGTGACATCATCTCTTCGTCAGTCTCTTCAATGGTGGTTGGTATCCTCAAATCTATCCAGAGGTCTTCTGTTCCATCAGCCTCCTCATCAACTAGTCATCACCACCGACGCCTCTCTGTACGCATGGGGAGCTCACTTGAACGAGTTCCAGACTCAAGGTCTTTGGTCAGCCCAGGAAAGGAAGCATCAAATCAATTTCCTGGAACTCAGAGCGATGTTTTACGCCCTCAAGGCCTTCCAACACCTTCTCTTTCCTCAGGTCCTTCTGTTGTGCACAGACAATCAGGTTGCGATGTACTACATCAACAAACAGGGTGGGACAGGCTCTCGCCTTTTATGCCAGGAAGCCCAGAAGATCTGGACTTGGGCCATAGATCATCATCTCTTCCTCAAAGCTATTTACATTCAGGGGGCTCAGAATTCTTTAGCGGACAAACTCAGCAGAATTCTCCAACCTCACGAGTGGACACTCGATCCCGTAACTCTGCAGTCTATCTTCGATCAATGGGGCACTCCTCAGATAGACCTCTTTGCAGCTCCTCACAATCATCAGCTGCCCCTATTCTGCTCCAGACTTTACTCTCCGCACCGTCTAACAGCAGATGCTTTTCTCCTCGACTGGTCGAATCTGTTCCTGTACGCCTTCCCTCCTCTGCCTCTCATGTTGAGAACCTTGTTCAAGCTCAAGAGGGAACGAGCCACCATGATTCTGATTGCTCCGAGGTGGCCCAGGCAACATTGGTTCTCCCTTCTACTTCAACTCAGTTCCAGGGAACCTTTTCTTCTTCCTCTGTTTCCTTCTCTGCTTACGCAACAGCAGGGAACCCTTCTGCATCCCAACCTCCAGTCTCTACACCTGACGGCTTGGTATCTCTCGGGCTGAACGCGACTGATACTCTTTTGTCTCAGCCCGTTCGTTCCATTCTGGATGCCTCCAGGAAACCAGCCACTCTACAATGTTACCATCAAAAGTGGACGAGATTTTCTTCCTGGTGTCTTCTTCATCATCTTGATCCCACCTCCCTGGCAGTGGAGACGTTGTTAGATTATCTTCTTTCTTTGTCTAACTCTGGCCTGAAGTCCTCTCCCATCAGGGTCCACCTCAGTGCCATTGCAGCTTTTCATGAGCCAGTCCATGGAAAACTTCTTTCAGCTCATCCCCTGGTGTCCAGGTTCATGCGTGGGCTTTTCAATGTTAAACCACCTCTTAAAGCCCCTCCGGTTATCTGGGATCTCAATGTGGTTCTTTCAGCTTTAATGAAACCTCCATTTGAACCTTTAGCTACTTCTCCTTTCAAGTTTCTCACTTGGAAAGTACTTTTCCTTATTGCTCTTACCTCTGCCAGGAGAGTCAGTGAGCTTCATGCACTGGTTGCAGATCCACCTTTTACGGTTTTTCACCATGACAAGGTGGTTCTGCGTACACATCCAAAGTTTCTCCCCAAGGTTGTTTCTGAATTTCATCTCAACCAATCCATTGTTCTACCGGTTTTCTTTCCAAAACCTCATTCTCATTCTGGGGAACAAGCTCTGCATACTTTGGATTGTAAAAGGGCTCTTGCTTACTATCTGGAGCGTACGAAACCCCACAGATCAGTTCCCCAGCTTTTTCTGTCCTTTGATCCGAATAAATTGGGACGCCCTGTTTCTAAACGTACGTTGTCTAATTGGCTGGCAGCGTGCATTTCATTCTGTTATGCTCAGACCGGACTGACACTGGAAGGTTCTGTCACGGCCCATAGAGTCAGAGCAATGGCAGCATCTGTAGCTTTCCTCCGTTCCACTCCTATTGAGGAAATCTGCAAGGCTGCTACGTGGTCCTCAGTCCATACTTTTACATCTCATTATTGTCTGGATGCTTTCTCCAGACGGGATGGACATTTCGGCCAATCTGTTTTGCAAAATTTGTTTTCCTAATGGCCAACCTTCCCTCCATCCCTCTTTTTGTTAGCTTAGAGGTCACCCATCAGTCAAGAATATGCTGCCTGCTTGTCCTGGGATAAAGCACAGTTACTTACCGTAACAGGTGTTATCCAGGGACAGCAGGCAGATATTCTTGCGTCCCACCCACCTCCCCGGGTTGGCTTCTTAGCTGGCTTATACTAACTGAGGGACCGCGCGCCTCTGTCGGGCGGGAAGGCACTCGCGCGTGCGCGGTGCGGCCGAGCTAGAACTTTCTAAAAGTTCTTAGAGTGCAATCACTCTAAAATTGTCCGTACCGGGGCTCCGTCGGTGCCGTCACCCATCAGTCAAGAATATCTGCCTGCTGTCCCTGGATAACACCTGTTACGGTAAGTAACTGTGCTTTTTCATACCTCTGGAGTGGAGGAGTGGCCTAGTGGTTAGAGCAGTTGACTCAGCATCCTGAGGTTGTGAGTTCAATTCCTACTGCAGCTCCTTGTGACTCTGGTTATGCCACTTAACATTTCATTGCCCCATGTAAACTACACAGTAAAAGTGGTATCTCAAGTCCCGACTCCCAACCACCTTTATAAAAGGACTCTTATGTAAGTTAAGCAGGTATTTACATACAGAACAGCACTAAATCAGAATTTTGACAGTTTTTTTTTTTACAAATGTTAGCACCTACCTTATAAAAGTACCCTCATAGAATTTGGGCTTTTTTTTTGGGAGGGGGAAGGGGATTGTTGTTGTTGTTATGATGTTCCTTCACATATTTGAGGAGATGTCAGAAAGTGGAAATCCCAGTTTGCATTCTCTTCCTTTCCTGATGGAAGAACCAACATAATTGGGACAGAATGGCGAGGAAAGACAGGTTGTAATGTAGATTTGATGCCTCAGTAGTTCAATAATAGCTTTAAATTAGTAATCTTTCACTGGCTAGTGCACAAGTGGATTCTATGATTTCAAGAAAGAATTGCTTAATTTGAAGCCCTAGGTAAAGTAAAGTAGACGTTGCATGCCTTTTATTTAAATTGTCTGCCTATGTGATGAAATGTTTAAAAGGATGTCTTGCATAAGTGTTACAGGGTTTCTCCAGCCTCAGAACAATGTATGGACTGTGTTCAGAACATTTCACCAGTGAACCCCTTCTACCCTAAAGGAACGATACCATTGCTCATGCGCTTCTGATCGCTAAGTAAAGATTCCTTTAAAGATATCTGTGAGAGAAACATTTTCCAATAGGCTGTGCCATTTATACATCTTTACTAAAATTCATCTCCAAGTGCTTCATAAATATTTTGTTCACATTAGCTTAGGAAAAGTAAAACAGTGAAAATTATTAAATTATTTCATCCCTACAACGGAAAAACTGCATAATTTAGCACGGCTTGAGCAACTTCTGAATGAAAACTCAAGCGTCAGGAAAGGATCCTGCATAATCTTGCTTCTTTTCACTAGAGAATCCCAGTGCGCTCTTCAAGAGGAAATGGAATTTTGCTTTAGCAAAATAGGGTGGGTAGACCACCTTTGCAGATTACTTAATTTTGAAGATCATTAAACAGTTTCTATGCTCTTTACAGGTATACCATTATATAGTTGAATGTCTAAGTATAAACTGAGATGCAGTGGTTAGAGCTACAGCCCCAGCACCCTGGGGTTGTGGATTCAAATTCTGCACTGCTCTATGTGACCCTGGGCAAGTCACTTAATCCCCAATGCTCCAGGTGCATTAGAAACATAGAAGAATAGAAACATAGAAAATGACGGCAGAAAAAGGCCATAGCCCATCAAGTCTGCCCACCCAACTGACCCACCCCCCTAGGTTTACTTTCCTAGAGATCCCACTCCTACCGACCCAACTCTTTAACTCTACCCTCTTAGGGATCCCACATGGGCATCCCATTTACTCTTAAAATCTGGCACGCTGTTGGCCTCGATTACCTGTACCAGAAGCTCGTTCCAATGATCGACCACTCTTTCGGTGAAGAAATACTTCCTGGTGTCGCCATGAAATTTCCCGCCCCTGATTTTGAGCGGTGCCCTCTTGTGGTCGTGGGTCCTTTAAGACAGAAAATATCATCTTCCACTTCGATACGTCCGGTGATATATTTAAACGTCTCAGTCATGTCTCCCCTCTCCCTACATTCTTCGAAAGAGTAGAGCCACAATTTGTTCAGCCTCTCTTTGTACGAGAGATCCTTGAGCCCTGAGATCATCCTGGTGGCCATCCGTTGAACCGACTCGACAGCTAGGGAAAAAATGCTTGAGTTCCTGAATAATTTGTAATCTGCATAGAATTGTAGGATATGCGGAATATAAATAATTAAAAACAAAATTAAAGAGACCCAAGTTTAAACTGAGGACTTTATATTCAAGGGTTTGTCTCCTTCCCTCTGGTGTCCTGCTTCCCCCTCCCCCCCCACCGAGTGGTGTGTAGCTTTTTCCCCCACTTACCTTCCTCCTATAGCTGACACTGTGGGAAGGAGCAGCATAGTCCCTCATTCAGCAATATTCCTGGACCACCGTCCAAATAACTCTCCCAGCTAACGCTGACATTGCGATTGACTAGTGCTTATTCCTTGAGCATCTGCACATATTCAATGCCTGCTGGCTCCCACCCTTAACTTCCATTTTCGGAGGGGCTGGTTGCTGGAAGGCCTTGAGCATGCATGGATACTTAAGGCCTCTACACTGTAGTATCTCTGCATTAATTATATGGAAAGATGTTGGGAATTGCCCCAAATATTAGCACAGTGGTTTTGCAATTATTGCACATTTAATTCTGCTAACTGCAAAACCATACTGCACTTTAGTAAATAGATCCCTAAACAGCTTTTCCTTTCCTTTTCTCTCCCTCCCACCCCCACTTCTTACAAAATTAAAACTATTTCAAGCCCTGTCAGCCGAAGAAATCTGGAGCCCTCCCAGTCAATGGCTGCTGATGCTGGCACCGTGGCTCAAAGTGCAACTGCTGACTGCTGCCGCTTAGTTAATTTGAAGCAGACTCCAGGTTCCTTCATCTGACAGGTCATGGGGATCCCTGACAGATACACGAATAATGCACTAGCTGATGGATGGTCCTGAGGCATAAGTGGGTCCAGGTGAGGCGATAGCCTAAAACACTGCTTCATTTTCTAGTCTAAATTAAAGAGGGCAATTTTTTTTTTTTTTTTTTTCAAACTGTACAGGCATATGCAAAGACTGCAAATACGATAACCTGCAAAACGAGTACATCAGCTTTCAAAGTGAAAGTACACATGCACTTTCCCATTAAAAACTACCAAAGATAAAAGCATCTGAGATTTGCAATTCCTTTGTGTTGACTGTTTTTATTTCCAGTCAAATGTCACGCACAAATTTGATAATGCAAAACTATGCATGTTCTTGCTATCTCTGTCCTAATCCAGCCTGAGAACACCTTTGATAATGAGCGAAAAGAAATATGTTTACAGGTGACAATTTTCAGAGCTTATTTACCATGTTATTCAGCTACCTGGATATTCAAAGCTGTGCCATGTCCGGACACAAGCACTGAATATCCAGGAATGTGCAGATGGCTGGCATTTTTCTAGTTCAGACCAATATCAGCCCTAAATGGAATATGAGACTGGACAAAGATAGGACTGTGTTATGCAGTTGAGTTTAGCTGGTTACCTTATCCAGTTAACATGTTGCCGATTTCAGCTTAGGTGGTGAGAGGGGATAGTCTATCCCAGTGTATTGCAAACTATGTGCCACAGCAAGATTCACCCTGTGCCACGAGACACCAGCAAGGAGGAGAGGTGCCAGCTGACTACCTACAGGATGTGCTTCTCCTCTCCACATCTCTCCTCCCAAGGGTAGCAGCTGGAGGGCCTCAATGCATGCGCGGATGTTGATGCAATGACAACACACATGCACACGAGGTCTTCAGGTCAATGTTCTCAGGGCCTCCAGCCATGGCCCCAAGTTTAGTGTGCCGCAGCTTCAAAAAGATTGTGACACACTGGTCTTGCTAGTTAAATGCCACTGAATATCCATAGATAGATCTACACAGGTGATTTAACTGGGTAGGAGCCTCTCTTGCCCAGTTAAATCATTTTGAATATCAACCCTTAAAAGCATGGGTAAATGGCTTTAGAAAATTGTTTTGGGGAGGTTTTTTTATTTTTATTTTTCCTTCTTTATTCATTTTCAAATTTGACAATAAGTGCACAAAATAATATATTTCAACAAGTTATTACACAATAGCACTTTGATATCTACTACATAAAAATCTAGTGATATGTTTACCCCCCCTACCTCCCAACCTTCATCATATTTTCAATCAGAATATACACATATTATAGAATATATTATAACATATTATGTAAAATTGTACCCAACTCCCTCCCCCCTTTGGTGTGCCAAAAGAAGAAAAAGAAAAGAAGAAGAGAAGTGATGACTATTCACTACAATATTTTGTCAATGGCCCCCATCCTATATAATAAAACGCTAGCCGCGCATGCGCACTCCTGCCTGCGTGCTTCCGTGATCCGTAGGTCCGTGGCAGGCAGGAGAGCAGATGCGCGGTTAGGGCCCACACTGGAGCGCTGTGGCCGACCCAGGATCGTGGGAGGATGCGCCGCGCAAAGTGCTGCACACATACTGGAGGACGAGGGACATACCGGTTCTGCACATACCGGCACAAACCTCCCTCCAGCGTTGGCAGCCGCAGCATGCTAAACAGGCTGCTTCGGGCTTTCTCCTTCAGTTGAGTCCCTCTGCCGCGTCACTGATGATGATGTAATCAATGACGCGACAGAGGGATTCAACGGCAGAAGAAAGCCGCGAAGCAGCCTGTTTAGCATGCTGTGGCTGCCAACGCTGGAGGGAGGTTTGATATTAAAGTCATTTCGCTGGGAGGGTCGTAGAGTCAGCGGGGGTTGGGCTGGGAGGGGAGAGAAGTGTCTGCCTCGGGTGCTTCAGGCAGCAGCACCGTTTACAATTCGCTGCTGTTGCTGGCTTCAGGCCTTCCTCTCTGGCCGGTCCTGCCTACTTCCTGTTTTCATGAAGACAGGACTCGCCAGAGAGAAAGACCTGAAGCCAGCATCAGCAATGAATTGTGAATGCTGCTGCTGCTGCCCAATAAAGTAGTTAAATGAGGAAAGGGAGCAGAAGGGGAGAGAATGGCTGGGAGGGAAGGAGGAAGGTATGCCAGACCAAGGGAAAAGGAAGGAGGAGATGGAGAGAGGCCATATGGAACATAGAGAGAGAGGGCGGATACTGGATGGAAAGAGAAGAGAGGGACAAGACAGAGGGTGAACAGTAGATGAAAGGGGTAGAGAGAGGGAGACACACCGAATGGAAGTGTGGAGGACAGGGGGAGCAGACGTTGGAAGGAAGTGGGGAGGGGAAAGAAAAAAGGCCACATGCAGGATTGAGGGAAGAGGATAGAGTTAGAAATAAAGATAGACAGACAGGGGGCCAGGGAAAGACACAGACAGAAAGAATGACAGCGTCCAAGGAGAGAGAGACAAATTAAAAAAAAACAAAAAAAACAGACAGACAGACATCTACTCTAGCACCCGTTAATGTAATGGGCTAAAACACTAGTATTTTTATAAATTTAGTATATGTCCCTCTTTGTATTGCTATTGCTTGTTCCATTTTAAATATATGACATAATGTATTCCACCAAAATGTATAACTAAGGTTACTGTGATTCTTCCAATTATTGGTTATGTGTTGGATGGCAACCCTTGTCATAACTAATAAAAGCTTGTTGTTTTCTGATGATATTTGACTTTTTTTCCTCATCATCATGCCAAATAACACTGTATCGTAAGAGAGTGCCACATGATTTTCCATTAATGCATTTACTTGAGACCAAATTGAATTCCAAAATTTCTTAATATAAGGACAATAATAAAGTAGATGATCAAGTGTCCCAGGTTCCAGATTACAGGAGGTTTTTTTTTTTTTTTTAAATAGCTCCAAAAGGTTCAGTGGTTAAGAATATGAATATGCACAGTGGCTTAACGAGGGAAGTTTGCACTTGGGGTAGAGATGACGGCAACGTCGCACTATGCATCCCCCAGTTTTACTGCACCCTTCTCCATGCCGTGCATTTTCCCTGATGCACCCTTCCCTACAGCCCTGCATTCCATACCTCTTCAAATCTTCACCAGTAGTGAGCTGCATCTCTCACCCGCTGTTTGCGCCGGCATCATCCTTCCCTCTGAGATCACTTCCTGGTCCCTGTAACTTCTTCCCTTGCTTCCCACCCCGTCATGTTCGTCAATCTTTGTCAGTTTCTTAAGTGATTTTTTGTCAACTAAATGTATGTCTGTCTCTTAATTGATTTTTATTAACCAAATGTATTGCCACACTCTGATGGTTTTTAATTGTACATCGCTTAGGTATTGTGATAAGCGATTCATCAAATAAAGGTAAACTTGAAACTTGAAACTTGGGTAAGAGATGCTGCTTGCTACCAGTGATGATTTCAAGAGGTGGGGTGGGGGAGAGGAAAAATGCTGGTACCCCTGCCAAGACAGTGCCTGGAGAACTCTGTCCCCTGTCCCCCTCATACTATGCCAGTGAATATGTACCTTTATACCATCATGCTAACATATTTTTGACTGTGTCGTTTTCATAGAGGGGATTTTTTTGTGGTTGTTTTTTTTCCAAACGTCAATTCTTGGCTGGCTCAGTTAGCCATCACTTTTCATGAGATTGCCAATAGGATAGTAAGGAAACACAGTGAATGCTGCTTCTCAAAAAAAGAATGAGATTGACCCACTTAAAGGTATCTCCTAGTACTGCATATTGGTCGACATTTATTTCATTGAATCCAAGTGAACTAACACTGTCAGGGAATTACTTTATTCTCTGAAGCAGAAATGCAAATATTGCTCATTTTGCAAATGAACACTGTTAATTCTAACCATACATACATGACTTCTTTATTTTGAGGTACAGCACAGAATTTGCATTGGATTTACCTAGGGTTTCCCTTGTTTTCCTACAACACATTATGGCCAGAGATAAAGACTAATGGTACTTAAGATTGGCACTTGCAATTCCATTCACTCCCTCATTAACCCCCACAGGAACAGTGGCAAAACATTGGCTGTAACTTTATTGTGGCAAACATAATGTTTAACAGTAATATTAAAATAAAACTGTAACATTACAATACCATCTCGCTTCCTCTACAGATAAGCAGTACCACACTAGCTACTCTGTTTTGTTCCACACAATTTTAACTTTTTCCCCAAATGCACGACCTGCAGTACCACAATGCCATGCTCTGACTCATGATTTAAATGGTTTTTCTTGCCCTCTAACCCTCTTTTCTCCGCAAGCCATGACCATACACTATCCAACCCTTCCTGTCAACCTCCCCCCATGAAAGGAAGGAAGGGTGGGACAGCTTTCTTCCCTCAGCCTCCCACCGCCCTCACCATTCCAACTCAAAATACAATTCACTTACCGCCCAGAAACTTCAGCTCTCCACCTTTCCCCATCCCCTTTTCTCCTCATCACCAATCCTCCTTATCCCTTTCATTTTCCATACCAGTTAGCCAATCCTACTCTTCCACTCCTATCCTCCCTGCTTTCCCTGTAACCTTCTACCTTCATTACCTCTTGCCAAATGTACTTGTTCATAAATACATCCTCCTTATTTTCTTTCCACACCTCCCACCCTGAATTTATTTATAATTTTATAGCTTCCCCTTCACTAAAAAGATCTCCCTCCACCCATCCACCCGCTCAGTTTGTAGCGTGGTGAGCTGCGCTGAATGGCCCGCGCAGCTCCTGATGCTCATAGGAACTCTATGAGCATCGGGAGCAGCGCAGGCCATTCAGCGCAGCTCTCTGCAATAAAAACTGCTAGCGCTGTTTGATAGAAGAGGCCCTTAGGTGCTGATAGGTGCCTTACTGGCGCCTAAGTTAAGAGAGAAACACCGTTTAAAATAGTACTAAATTTTCAAGGTGCCTATCAGCACCTAAAAAACAGCACTGGAATTGTGCCTCTGGAGGCGCCTACCGGTACCTAATGCCACTGTAGGCGTGGCTAATGCCAGAAGTGGCATTAGGCGCTGGTAGGCACCTCCGGAGAGGTGATTTCACGTCAAAGTTAGGCACCAGAAATGTAGGCCTTGAAAACCCTGTCCTACATTTCTGATGCCTATCTTTGCCGGAGGCACAAATCTCTATATGCTTTTAAGGCAGCCACTTACAACGTTTAGAGAATCCGGGCCTAAGGGCTTTGAGGATCCCCAGGGGAGGGTCAAAGAAGATGGAAAAAGTTATTTTGACTCAAGTTCTGGTATTAAATAGCCGAAGCAAGATCCTCTATCTAACATGCAATTGTTTTGAGGACTGTTAATGCTCAAAGAACTAGAATAAGGAACCAGGCTGAAACTATGCAGTTTTTTTTCTCAAAACATCCCCAAAATAACCAAATAGGATGACATAAAAATGAGGAGCCAAGAAGAGAATGATGTGGAGCCATGAAACTTACAAGTTATTCCACACTTTTCATAACACTTTTTGTTTCATTTCATATAATTGAAACAAAAAGTGTCAAGAAAAGTATGAAATAACTTGTAAGTTTCATGGCTCCACATCATTCTCTTTTTGGCTAGGCTGACAACTTTTCAGTGGCCACTCCTATGGTATTTCCAGTTCTCTATACCCGAAAATGCAATGCTGGAGCCCGGACATAGCCCAACACAAAATTTCAAGGTATAACATCAGTGATGGTCAGGAAAACGCTGATGGCCACCAGCTGAATATCGGGCCCTATGTTATAATGTTATTAATGCCCACAATGATTATTGATCTTTTAGGTCTTTCAGTGGTGGACAAAATTCAATGGTTGAAAAAATTTCTCTGTCCTTTCTAACTTCCCAATTTGTGATCGTCATTCTGTTTATTTTCAACAATCGTAGCCACTTCAAAGCAGGGGAAGGCTAAATCAATAATCTCTAAATGTTTCCTGATAGAAATTTCAACTGTCACAAACACTGTTAAGAAATGCAGTTTACAAGGAAGTGTTAAGAACTGGAAAAGCAAGAAAAATCTCTGAAAAACTTCCCTCAAAAAATAAGATGTGCAAAACAGATTATTACAAAATGACCCACTGAAAGTGCAGCTGGCATTACAGTAATATGAACAGGTGCACTGTACAGCATCTGTTGCATAACAGAAGGAAACCTTTTATTACAAAAGTCTGTATTGCAAAACCTTTATTATAACAGTCATCTAAACTATGCAGAAGAAACTTTAAAAAGCTGATCAGATGGATCAGAAACTGGTTGGCGGGGAGAAAGCAGAGGGTAGGAGTAAACGGCCACTACTCAGACTGGAGGAGGGTCACGGGTGGTGTTCCGCAGTGGTAGGTGCTCGGACCGCTGCTATTCAATATATTTATAAATGATATAGAAACAGGGACGAAGTGCAAAATAATAAAATTTGCAGACCATACCAAACTATTTAGTGCTGCTCGGACTAAAGAGGACTGTGACGAATTACAATAAGCTAGGGGAGTGGGCGCCGAGATGGCAGATGAAGTTCAATGTAGAGAAATGTAAAGTATTGCGTGTGGGAAGCAGAAACCTAAGTTACAGCTATACGATGGGAGGGATGTTATTGACTGAGAGTACCCAAGAAAGGGACTTGGGGGTAATAGTGGACAAGACAATGAAGCCATTGGCACAGTGCACGGCAGCTGCTAAGAGAGCGAATAGAATGCTAGGTATAATCAAGAAGGGTATTACAACGAAAGAAGTTAACCTGCCGTTGTATTGGGCAATGGTGCACCCACATCTGGAGTATTACGTCCAATATTGGTCGCCATACCTTAAGGATATGGCGATACTCGAGAGGGTTCAGAGAAGAGCGACGCGTTTGATAAAAGGTATGGAAAACCTTTCATACACAGAGAGACTGGAGAAACTGGAGCCCTTTTCCCTGGAGAAGAGGAGGATTAGAGGGGATATGATAGAGACTTACAAGATCATGAAGGGCATAGAGAAAGTGGAGAGGGACAGATTCTTCAAACTTTAGAAAACTACAAGAACGAGAGAGCATTCAGAAAAGCTGAAAGAGGACAGATTGAAAACCAATGCTAGGAAGTTTTTCTTCACTCAGCGGGTGGTGGACACCTGGAATGAGCTCCCAGAGGGCGTGATAGGACAGAGTACGGTAATAGGGTTCAAGAAGGGATTGGACAATTTTCTGAAGGAAAAGGGGATAGAGGGGTATAGATAGAGGACTACTACACAGGTCCTGGACCTGTTGGGCCACCGCGCGAGCAGACTGCTGGGCACGATGGACCTCTGGTCTGACCCAGCAGAGGCTCTTCTTATGTTCCTATGTAAATGTTTTGAAACAAATAATAATGTAGCATAAAATGTTCTTATGTTTTTACATCCCACTGGTTCAAGACTCATATGCCTTTTGCACTAGAAGGGAAGATTAGATTCTTACCTCAATCTTCTTTCTAGTAGAAAGGCATATAAGTCTTGAATGTTCGCTCTGTCAGATTGCATTTAGCCTGCTTAAAGATCTTACTCGCATTACCTACCGTGCCTTTGGAACAAACTACCTACCCACATAAGATTGTTAGAAGGTTTACTGACCTTCAGGAAGGCAATAAAAACCCACATCTTCCCTCTATGCGAGTGCACCGATGCAAATTTCCCGAACCTTACATAAAGCTGTCTCAAGTTTCAAATGCTGAGGTGCTTCGCCCCACCTCCCTCCAACTCTTCCGAAAACATCTGAAAACTTGGCTCTTCTCCAAAATGCAATGACCTCTCCCTCATCGATATACTAATTCCCTCTAAACCTCTCTTTCTAAGTCCTTCTACTTTTCATTGTAGTTCCTTTCTATAGCAATTCCTGTAAACCGTGCCGAGCTCTACTTCTGTGGAGATGATGCAGTATACGAACTTAAGGTTTAGTTTAGTTTACCATGTACTGTCACACTTTATATTGCCCATCATATAATGTTCCACCTTATCAAATCACTTCCGGTGGTATAGTATATAGCCTCCACTGTGCATACTAGGTAAGCCAAGCTTTTAACACTAGGTTTGCCATGTTATGTTTTGCCATTCTATGCCCATCATGCTGTGTCTCACCATACCATGTTTTTGTCATGTTATGTTTTTACCATGGTTTGTTAACTATATTTTGCCATCTTTGACAGACAATCATGTTTGTCATCACTTTGTATAAATATACTTTAATATATATGTAAACTTGTAACCTATTCTCATCTCTCTTGGGAGGATGGGATATAAAACCAAATAATAAATAATAATGAGCTGTAAAACACGCAGATGCATACGATGAAGCTTGTTATTATGCCAAATGAGTACCACAATTTGCATTACATGTCATGCCATGATATTCATGGAAAGAGTACTGACAGCTTGATATGCCTGGGGATCAATTTAAAGGAATCAGTACTTATTTGTTTAATTTACTTATTTTTACCCTGCTTAAAGCTAAGCAGTTAACAAATAGTCCACAAAGTTGATTTTTCAAAATACAACCACTGTATCCCCAATACTCCCTTATTTGGTAGCCTGGATTCCTAGAGGTAATACAGAAAGACTACTGCTGAGGTGCTGAGGGCTGCCATTTTGATTCAGTGAGCTGCCAGGAAAGGGGCACCTGAGTATGGCCTTTGCCCTCCTCCCCTTATCCACTAATGGAGATCTTGGTAGTCACTAGAGTTTGCAGGGATTGGAGGATTGGAGGGTCATTGAAAGGCAATTAGAGGATATATTGAATGGGGATCCAAGGATTGGGGAATCTATGAAGCAGGATTAGTGTTTACTTAGTACTGGTCTAATCCTTTAAAACAGGTGTCTCCAAAGTACGGCCTGCAGGCCACATCCGGCCCTGGATATGATTTTATCTGGCCCGCTGAAGAATTGTGCAGAAATGCGCCAATTGGGTTAATTTTCCAATGAGAATCTGCAAAAAACAAACAAACCACGGGTTGTTGATAGATTTGAAATGCATTAATTAAAATTGTGTTCAAAATATATTGATATTAAAATTATTCACAACTTTATTTAATACTGAATCGTAATTGTATACTTTGCAGTATTTCTTTGGCCTCGATCAACAGTATCAATTTGCGGCGTTGCAGGTAGCTCTGGCACTGTGACTAATCTTTAAAATGAATCTGGAAGTTCATTACTAGTTCATTACGGTTAATTGTCCATAAGAATACTTGCAAGCCAAGTGAAAGATTGTAACTTTGCTCATATGCCATACTGTGCATAATTGCATAAAAAGGGTGAAGCAGAATTTCCTTTCTCATTCACAGATTTAGTTATTTCGGATTTTAAACAACAGAAGTGATTTGCTGATTTGGACGCCTTAGCTAGGGAAATTAGATTGTTTCAAAATCCGTTTGACTGTGATATTTCTGATGTCCTAAGTCAAATTCAAATGGATATTATTGAACTTCAGGCAAATGAACACATTAAAGATAAATACAAGGAGGGAAACTTGATCGATTTATAAATTTTTGAACTCTGAGCAGTTTCCAGATTTTAAGAAATTTGCAAAATGATGGCCTACATTTCAAATAGGCATGGCTGATGAGTTGATTGCGGCAAGGGCAGAGATCAGCTGAGCGGCTGCAGCAGGGGATCCCCCAAAAGTCCCGCTGAAATTGGCTAGAGGGATGCCCACACTCTCCTGCCACTGAAACCCCCCACCCCATAGCAACCAGGCAGAAGAGATGGGGGCCTTAGGTTTCTGGCCAATCAGAGTCTTAGGCCACTCCCAGTACATCTCAGGATACACTGGGAAGGAGGCAGTGTTCAAATCCAAGCTAAAGGCCCATTTTTTTGAAACTGCTTTCAACTCTTAACTCCCCCTCACTGCTATCAGATACCTATACCCACTATAATCTACCCAACTCTGCTGCTCTCAGATACCTATACCCACTATAACCTCCCCAACCCTGAAATGTCCTGTCTAAATTAGATTGTAAGCTCTTCTGAGCAGGGACTGTCTATTGTATGTTAAAATATGCAGCGCTGCGTACATCTTTCAGCACTATAGAAATAATAAATAGTATTAGTAGAGGCCTGATTGGCCCAGTTGCCTAAGGCCTCTCCAAAGGGAGGAATCTTAGGCATCTGAGCCAATCGGAGCCTTAGACCCATTCCCAGTGCATCTCAGAATGCACTGGATAGGGGAAGGCCCTCCATTTTGGAGTGGTGGGCCTGCTGCCCAGAGTGTAAGCATCCCTCCAGCCTGACTTTCTTTTATGAGGTACGGGGATGTGGGGGAGGGGGTATGTCAGGGTGTAGACCTAGGGGTGTGGGCTGGGGACCTGCAGCCTTGAGGAGTATTGAGGGGTTTAAGGTTCACAGGTTATTAGGGGTTCCAGGGAGTTTCAGGGGTTTGGGGGGTGGCAACAGGAGGGAGTAGGCATCTATCCTGGTGGTCTTCAATGGGGACAGGGGTTCGGGGGCAGGAGGGAGTGGGCATCCTTCCTGCCCAGCTGATTCAGGTGAGGGGTGTGTGAGCAGGGGTTCAGGGGCAGGAGGGAGTAGGCAACCCTTCTGCTTGGATGCTTCGGGGGGAAACGGTCAGGGGCAGAAGGGAGTGGGCATTCCTCCTGCCTGGCTGCTTTGGGGGGGGGGGGGGAGGGACAGAGGTTCAGAGGCAAGATGGAGTGGGCCTCCTTCCTGTCAAATTTGTCAGGACTTGTGAGGTGTCCCCTGCCACAGCCATTCAGATGATCACGGCAGGGGGATTTTCTTGCCATGATCAGCTGATAGCAAGGAATCCCTTGATCAAGCAGGCGTGATTCTCTAACAGGCACCTGTGACATGGGTGCCAGTTAGAAAATCAGGGTGGTTAGGGAAGGTTAGGTGTCTGTCCATTAGAGCAGATGTGATTCTGTATAGGACGCTAGTGTGCGATTCTCAGCCGAATCTTAGGTGGCTGCTGAGACCGGTGTCCTATACAGAATCTGTCTCTTACTGCCTACATAGTGGGTGGTGGTAGAGTCTCATGTACTAATGGTCACATGCTAATAGGAAAATTAGCACAAGGCCATTAATAGGAAAAATTCAAAAATTGGTAAATGGCCTTAGCATGCAGGAATGATGCTCTAAGGCAGTGGTCTCAAACTCAAACCTTTGGCAGGGCCACATTTGGGATTTGTAGGTACTTAGAAGACCTCAGAAAAAATAGTTAATGTCTTATTAAAGAAATGACAATTTTGCATGAGGTAAAATTATTTTTAAATCTTTCTTTTTGGCTAAGTCTTAATAATAATATTGTAATTTATAGCTCAGTGGTTCCCAATCCTGTCCTGGAGGACCACCAGGCCAGTCGGATTTTTGGGATAGCCCTAATGAATATGCATGAGAGAGATTTGCATATAATGGAGGTGACAGGCATGCAAATCTGCCTCATGCATATTCATTAGGGCTATTCCCAAAAACCCGGCTGGCCTGGTGGTCCTCCAGGAAAGGGTTGGGAACCACTGTTATAGTTAAAGAGACATATGATCATGAAACTGTTTTATTTTACTTTTGTGATTATGATAAACATACTGAGGGCCTCAAAATAGTACCTGGCGGGCCTCATGTGTCCTGCGGGCTGCGAGTTTGAAACCACTACTCTAAACCCTATTTAACGTATGAAGGTCATTTCATTTTCTTTGATTCCTTGCCCTTTCTATATAGGGAGCCTCAGTGTTTATCCCATGCAGCTTTGAATCCGGTCACTGTTTTTGTTCCCATCATCTCTCCCAGAGGATATACCCGGCATCTTTTACACTCTATGTGAAAAAGTATTTTCTGATATTACTCCTGTATCTATCACCCTTTAAACCAGTGGTCTCAAACTCAAACCCTTTGCAGGGCCGCATTTTGGATTTGGCGGTACTTGGAGGGCCTCAGAAAAAAATAGTTAATGTCTTATTAAAGAAATGACAATTTTGCATGAGGTAAAACTCTTTATAGTTTATAAATCTTTCCTTTTAGCTAAATCTTAATAATAATATTGTCATTTATAGCTAAAGAGACATGATCAAGAAACTGTTATTTTACTTTTGTGATTATGATAAACATACCGAGGGCCTCAAAATAGTACCTGGTGGGCCGCATGTGGCCCCCGGGCCGCAAGTTTGAGATCACTGCTTTAAACTCAATTAATGTACTCTAATTCTACCACTTTGCATCATATCTCTCTGTCCCTCCTTTTTCTAGGATAGTGTATCGCAAACAGTGTGCTGCAATACACTAGTGTACCCCGAGATGCTGGTAAGGAAGAGATGCCGGCACTGACTGACTGCTTACGGGACATGCCTCTTGCCTCTCCTCCTCCTCACATCTCCTTCTGCAGAACCCCCCCCCCCTTGGCGGTAATAGAAGGCTCAGGGCTGCGGCTGAAGGTCATCCGCGTATTTCCGGGTGCCCTCCAGACGCAGCCTCGAGATTAGTGTGACGCAGCTTAAATGTTTGTGGCACACTGCTCTAGGGTGTATATATATTCAGGTCTTCAAGTCTCTTCTAACAAATTTTTTTAATGTAGCTTTGAATCAAATGCAAGGATATCTAAATTTTTGCACTTGCTGTTTTCACTTCTTTCCTTTTTTTTTTTTTTTAATGTTACATGGTGCACCGGGGAGGGGAATGCCCATCAATCGCTGCCTGGCTGGCCTGGAGCTTCCTCCCCGACGTTAGAATTGACATCAGAAGTGAAGTCTTGTGGGCCCGGCGCTTCTACGTGCCAGGCCTGGCGCGGGGAAGTAGCAGGGAAAAATTGCATTGGTGGCTTGGGGGTGGGGGTAGGGAAAGAATCGGGGAAGTGGAGAAATCGGCACGATGGCTTGGGTGGGCAGGGGGAGAGATAAAGAAAGGCGGAAAGAAAGAGGGGGCCAGAGGGAGAGAGAAAGAAAGGCAGAAAGAAAGAAATATTGGCTTTATAGAAAAAGGAAGTGCAACCAGAGACTCATGAAATCATCAGACAAAAAGGTAGGAAAAATGATTATTTCAATTTAGTGATCAAAATGTGTCAGTTTTGAGAATTTATATCTGCTTTCTATATTTTGCACTATGGCCCCCTTTTACTAAACTGCAATAGCAATTTTTAGCGCAGGGAGCCTATGAGCATTGAGAGCAGCACAGGGCATTCAGCGCAGCTCCCTGTTCTAAAAAACGCTATCGCAGTTTAGTAAAAGGGGAGGGGGTATATTTGTCTATTTTTGTATAGTTATTACTGAGGTGACATTGCATATTTTAAAGTCATCTGCCTTGACCTCTGATAAAACCCCCGAATACAAATGATAATTAACATTTTCTCTACGTACAGAGTGCTTTGTGTTTCTTAAAATTTTATTGTTGGTAGATCATTTTGACTTGGTCATTTTAAAAGTAGCTCACAAGACAAAAAAGTGTGGGCACCCCTGGTTTAGAGGATGTGAATTGTGTGATAGTCCTAAGATCAAAATGTAAGCATCTCGTGACAAACATACAGCACTCATAACAAAACAACCTAAATTATGTCTAAAGATAAAGTAGATAAGTACTGGAACATTTTGATCTTTATTTTAAGTGCTAACATAACCAAGTCATTAAGCAGAAACATCTTAAGAAACCAAAATGGTGTTGCAGGGGGGTATTAGCCTACCACAGTAATTGCCGTGTTTATACTTGAACTTCTATGCTGGCGCCAGACTCATTATGTGTTTAGCTTGGTTACATTTCTGATCATCAGCGATGAGCACTCTAACAATACAATAATTCTGAAAAGCCTATCTTTTCATTATGGATTTAAAGTAGCTCACAATGTGCATCATCTTTGAAGGCAGACATCTATGGGCTGGCCTAATCCAGATGGGTGCAATAACATACCTTCATTAAGGAACGCGGCACTGGTTTCCTTTAAGGCATGCTTGGAATCCCTATAAAACAGTGGTTCTCAACCAGCGTGTCGGGACACTTAGTTCCCCTCTCTTTTCCGCCTTGACAGACACTATCTTTGCGTGTGTATTTCACTTACATCATTGTTAGCAACAACTACCGTAAATGATGTTTAGGGGGGAGGGTTTTCCCCTTTTGCACAGCTGCAAATTGTAGTGTGTAGTATGTCACATATGTGAATATTGTCTGTCAGGTGTATCACAACAGAAGAAAGGTTGAGAACCTCTGCTATAAAGTGATGCACTAGAGAAACTATTTCAAATGCCTCAGATGTTTGTGTATATTTAGCTTAAAAGAGGTAATTTTATGGAGTGTTTTCAACATGTTTTACCTACAGAAAATGACTATTCTAAAATTCTCTCAGGATGTACACACATGTCAGTTATGAGAATTTACATCTGCTGTCTATATTTTGCGCTGTTTAGGAAGAAATCAATTTCTTTCTATTTCTTAGGTGTTGTGCTGCTGATTTCTTAGGGCTCCGTTTGTGTATATTAGGACTTTTAGTTTGTGGTCCTATATTTTCATTAAGGTTATTTGTGTTCTGCATGTGTGACCGAGGCCATGTGTTCTGGAAGGAATGTAGGTTGAGAAGTGCTATTGGTGTCATGGCCCCAAGTAGGAAGAAATTTGTTGGCTATCCTTCAGCCCTTTTGGATCTAGAATGGCCTTCACTTAAAAATTAGCAGAGACCACTGCCCAAGGGTTACCATATGGCTCCAGCAAAAGGAGGATGGATTGAGACATCTGGGTTTTACTTCCATTGCTTTTAATGGAAGTAAAACCCAGATGTCTCAATCCATCCTCCTTTTTCTGAAATGTGCTCTGTTTGGTTTCTCACAGAAAAGGCACTAAGCCATGTGCTATAGTTTAATGTTAACGATTGCCTGTATAGATTTCAAGGTTCATGGAAATAATTGAGAGAAAAGCAAAAGCTTCCCTCCCCCCCCCTTTTTTTTAACTAAGCGAAGGTAGAGGTTTCTACCACAACCCAGAGTGCTAAATGCTCTGACACTGCTCTGACGCTCATGAGTGTCGGAGCAGCGTCAGAGCATTTAGCACCCTGGGCCATGGTAGAAATCAGTATGCTCGATGACAGCAACCCTCATACTTCTATGCAATCTATGTGCAGAAACTCATCAGAGCTGGAGTTTCAGCAGAA
Organism: Geotrypetes seraphini; assembly: GCF_902459505.1. NCBI lineage: Eukaryota > Metazoa > Chordata > Amphibia > Gymnophiona > Dermophiidae > Geotrypetes > Geotrypetes seraphini. The sequence goes on along the minus strand of NC_047089.1, from coordinate 165,971,016 downwards.
TTGTGCTGTCACATATATTTTATAAAACACACATGAAGAGCAAGTCTATAAACTAGGTATTAACATTTACATGTGTTGAATATAAACCGATCCAAATATAAACAGAGGTAACCTTGTTTTTTCTCCTAAGAATGGAGAAAAAAGGTTAACTTGAATATAAATCAAGGGTTTATAGTCAAGTGCCCTACCCTGCCAGGCTTTGTACCCAGCCCCCTTCCCTGCCTGTCCTGCCAAGCTCTGCACCCAGTCCCCCTCCCTCCCTCCTCTGCTCTGTCAGACTCTGCACATATCCCTCCTCCCTCCCTCCTCTGATGCCTTGCAGGCCTGCCCCAGGCCTGCCATAAGCCCTGGTGGTCCAGCAGAGAGCTGAGATAGGAGGAAACTGCTATGAAGGTCATAAAAAGGGTGCCACTTAAACATCTCACCAGAACTCCCTTATAGGTTATGGTGAGTCCCCCAAAACCCACTATACCTACCTGTCTATAACCCCAATAGCAATTATGGCTGCAGGTGGCACCTATATGGCAGTACAGTAGGGTTTTGTGTTTTTTTTTGGGTGGGCTCACATTTTTCACCATGAATGTAGTGGTTAGACTGGCTTATGGGCCTGGGTTCTCCTCGCTATGATTCACTAGCCCACCCCCTAGACTTTTATTCTGAACTTTGTGGGGATGCGATGAGGTCATTGAACATGGGGGGGGGGAGTGTGTGGGAGTCTTTGCTTTGTCCCTTCAGTGGTTATCTGGTCAGTTTGGATATCTTTTTGGCACTTATACCTGTCTTTACATCGCCTAACTCACAATGTATAAGTTTTGCCTCATCAAACATTCGATTATCCATGAAGGACGACTTAAGTCTAGGTCGGCCCACATTCTGCCCTAACCACTGCTTCAGAAATGCCCCTTTCAGCTCTGGGTGAACAGCAGGATTCAGAGGCCTAAAAAGTCCCTGGATACATCCAAAAAGCCATTTTGATTATTGGCACTTGGATGACCTGTCTTTTAGGACGAACAAGTGCCAACTTGGGCGGGTTTTTAGACGTGCTTAAGTTTCGATTATGAGCCCCAAGTCCAGCAATTTTCCACTTTTTTCATTCCATATTTTTCTGACGGAATGAAAAAAGTAGAAAATCACTGGTCTAAGTGTCAGTGGCGTACCTAGCATATGTGACACCCGGGGCCCATCATTTTTTGACCCCCCCCCCCACCTATGTGAAAAATATGATTTTTAGTAATAATCCACATAGCGCACAACAAGAGTATACCTAGGAAAAGGCAGCATCTTAAACACTGCAGTGAGCACTAGAACACCAACACATACATTGTAAAACTAAACAAATCAGATCCTGCACAGTCAATTGATCCTGTACAGTCGATGCTATCAGAAAGCCATGTCCCTTTCATACACACAGACAGATACACCCTTGCCCAATATGGAATAATCACAAACTAAAAATAAAAATATGTAGACAAAAGTTAAACTGAACTACCAAGAAACCAGATTCGGCATATAAACCACAAAAACAGTAATACATGTCCTCTAAAACTGTGCAAAATATAGACAGTAGATGTAAATTTGAAAAAACTGATACATAACAATCACCACTTTACAAATTAACAAATAAAAATAAAACAAATAATGAGAAATAAGAAAATACCATTTTATTGGACTAATCCCCGTAAGCTCGGTCCTCATCACCACAAACCACCTGATTCCATCCACACAAGCCTTGAATTGTTTTATATTGAACTTATTATATTAAAGTATAAAAAGAAACAATATTCTGTACAATTCTCAATTTATAAATCAGCGTCTTTTCCCCACTCTCTGTTCTCCATTTCCCTTCAGCGTCCTCAGCCCACTCTCTCTCCACTTTCCTTCAGCGCACGCACATAAAAACAAGCAAGTAATTTTATATCATTTTCATTCTATTCATTCATAGAAATTAAAGTCTAAGTAATGCCAGTCACATAACAAAACATGATTTTACAAAAATAATTCCCTGCACAGACAAGCCTGCAAGGATTACTATATGTCTTTCAGCAGCTCCCCCCCCCCCCCCCCCTTACTTTTGTGGCCAAGTCAAAATGATCTACCAACAATAAAATTTTAAAAACACAAAGCACACTGTACACAGAGAAAATGTTAATTATCATTTATATTCTGCAGGTTTTCAAAGAGGTCAAGGCAGATGACTTTATGCAATGTCACCTCAGTAACAACTATACAAAAATAGACAAATATACTCCCTCCCTTTTTACTAAACCGCGATAGCGTTTTTTAGCGCAGGGAGCTGTGCTGAATGCCCCACGCTGCTCTCGACGCTCATAGGCTCCCTGCGCTAAAAACTGCTATTGCAGTTTAGTAAAAGGGGCCCATGGTGCAAAATATAGACAGCATATATAAATTCTCAAAATGGACACATTTTGATCACTAAATTGAAAATAAAATCATTTTTCCTACCTTTGTTTGGTAATTTCATCAGCCTCCGGTTGCACTTTATTCTTCTGACTGTGCATCCAATATTTCTTCCCTTCTTTCAGCCTCCTGTATGCTTCCTCTCCTCTAGACCTCATTCCCTCCCCCAACTTTTTCTTTGTTTCATCCTGTCCCCTTCTTTCTTTCTCTCTCCATGCCCCCTTTTTTTCTGTATGTCTGTCTTTCTCTCTCTCTGTGCCCCATTTCTTTCTTTCACCCTGCCCCCTTCTTTCTCTCTCCATGCCCCCTTTCTTTCTCTATGTTTTTCTTTCTCTCTCTCTCTCTCCCCATGCCCCATTTTTTTCTTTCTTTCACCCTGCCCCCTTTCTTTCTTTCTGGATCCCTGTCCCCTCTTTCTTTCTTTCTTTCTGGATCCCTGTCTCCCCCCCCTTTCGTTCTTTCTCCCTGCCCTCCCCCATGCCACCGCCGCCACCACCACCATGCTGCCACCACCGCCGGGGAAAGGCTGCCACTAGCCATCGGAAACAGGCCAGCGCCGAATTTGCCCTGCTTCTTTTCCCGCGGGCCGACCAACTCTGGCTGTCCAACGTCGGAGAGGACGTTTCGGGCCAGCCAGGCAGCGATTGGCTGGCCCAGAATGTCCTCTCCGACGTCAGAATTGACTTCGGACGGCTATAGTTGGTCGGCCCGCGGGAAACGAAGCAGGGCGAATTCGGAGGGAGGGAGAACTGGCGCCGGCTTCTTTCTGAAGACGGCAATGGCAGGCCAGCTGTGCACCCCCTTGGGCCCGTGCACCCGGGGTGGACCGCCCCCCACGACCCCCCCCTAGGTACGCCACTGTTAAGTGTATAGCCCTTAATGGAGATGACCCCCACTTTGTTGCTTGGGCTGAGAACTTTTCAGTGGCCCCTCATAGACATACAAAGTACCATAGAAAACTATGGTACTTTGTGGTTCTAAATGCTTTGAAAATGAGCCCCAAAGTTGGACACAGAAATATGGTTGTGATATATAGAACCCAGGAGAATGAGGATAATTCCATAAGGTGCATATTTCATGTCTGTTTTATAAAGAAAATTAGGTTCTTGCTTATCTTCAAATACTAGCCGAATACATTTAAGGCCCAATCACTTAGATCAGCCCTATATCTGGTGTAAATGCCTGCACCTACATACGAGCTTGTATAAATTATAAAATACTATAATTTATGTGCAAATGTACATTCTCTGCCCAAACTCCATCATGTGTGTATGTCCACCAGCAAAGCACATGCTATCAAGACAAGCCACATACTTTTCTGCTAGTCAGCATTTTATAAGAGGCATTTTATATGCATAAGCAGACACATTGGGTGTAAATGACTGGAGTACTGCTAGAATCTTATGTTTTGAATTCAAATTATAACAAAATATAAACCATCCGAGGGAACCTGTTCTCATCTAGCTGCCAAAATAGTGCATACACTTCCCCCTCCCCATTCGCGGTTTCGGCAATCGCGATTTCACATATTTGCGATTTTTGGGGGAGGGGGGAAAAAAGAAAAAAAAAAACCCACAGTTTAGCCTTCCCCCAGGTTTCCTGGCCTTACCTGGTGGTCTAGCGGGCTTTCGGGGCAGGAGCGATCTTCCTATGCTCCTGCCCCGTGTAAATCGCCAATAGGAAATGGCTGTGGGGAGTTCCCATCGTAGTCTTGAGAGACTACGGGAACTCACGGCAGCTATTTCCTATTGGCGATCTGCACAGGGCAGGAGCGTAGGAAGATCGCTCCTGCCCCGAAAGCCCGCTAGAACACCAGGTAATGCCAGGATGCCGGTGGGAAGGCAGGAGGGAGGCGGGGTGGGTCAGAGCCGGACCAGAAGATATTTGTGGTATTTCACCATTCGCGGTCCGGCTCCGCCCCTATCCCCCACGAATCCGGAGGGAGAAGTGTAGACCACAGACTGAGCAAGGGTGGAAATCAAGAGACTAGAAGTGGCTGGAGTGGGAACAAAATTTAGGACAGACTGTGGCAGGCTGGAGCTTGGGGTGTCCAGAGGAAAAGAACCAGGACAGGGGTTTGGTTGGGAAGGAGGACTGGGACTGTGATAAGAAGAACGGTAGATTGGGGGGAGAGGCATGCGAGTGCCATTACTACTACTATTAATATTAAATTTAGCCTTAAAATGTACCCAGCAGCAGTACTTGAACTTTGAAAGCACCAATAAACACCAGTTTATATATTCTCAAAGAACCTCTAATTATGTGGAAAATAATAAACACCTAAATTATAAACACCTAAAAATAGAAACCATAAATATAAAGAGAAAGTAAAGCAAATAGGATGTAATAAGATATGTTGAAATGATAAGGCTACATGCTATTAAAATAAATCTTTCTAACTAGAAAAGAGGTCTTTATCATCTGCTGCTATTATAGTTAGCTTTATTGATGGCAAATGCTTTGTTTTCTCCTTATCTGGGGTCTGTTTACACATCAAACAGAACTAAACTCAAAGCAGCTTCTCTGACAAGACAGAGTTCATTATTCCCTTCCGTTCACATGACAGATTTAAAGTCTTCTTTAAACAAAATGTTGTGATGACCCAGGCTGCAATTCTATAACTTGCTGAATGCGCTATGTACAATATTTTTAAGTCTGCACATTTTGAAGCACACTAGTAATTTTTATAAATCAGGGCAAGCTGCCCCTGTCTAGGAAGAGGAGGTCACTAGAATGCAGGATAATCTTCGCCAAGAGACAATTCTAATAATCTTCACTAGCAGACAATTCTAAGCCCTGTCATGAGTCCAGGTATTAATTTATTGTAACAAAGTCATAATAATGCTTATAGGTAGTGGTAGAATCAGGTCACACTACAAGTTAGGAGAGAAAAATATTCTCAATCACTACTTATGAAGGTTTTTTGTTTTTTTTTTAATTGTACATATAACCGTGACCCAAAAAGGTCAAATTGCTGAGTCACCTATATCTGAGCCAACAAATGCTAGAGTTTCTCTCATTTTCTATTTGTGAAGAAAATGCAGCTTGAGTCTCACAGAGTGAAAATGTTTTGATGGGGGGTTCCCCCCCCCCCCCAAGAGCAGGGCAGCATTCATAGTACTCATTGACAAAAAGTTTCCAGCAGGCTTGAGATTTTAAGGCCACAACAACCGGTACAATCATCGTTTTATCCCCACTTGCATGTAGGGACCTGGAGTTTTATTTTTCCAAGGGAATGCGACAAACAAACTAAAATCAGAATTGATTGGCTCAATCTGTTCTGAATATCTGGATTCAGACAACAACCTCAGTTGAGAGTTCTGATGTCACTGAAATTCAAATAGAATTGAAATGGTTCCATATGGATAAAAAGTAAGGGTTCTAAGGGTCAGACGTCAAAGGTACATGAAATATGAAGTTGAGGGTCAAAGGGTGCTCTAGTATTTTCAGTGGAAAAGCCATTATTTACACATGTGTATACACAATAAGAATAGACTAAGAATGTTATAATGCCTCTGTATCAATGGGACAACCTTACCTGAGTATTGCGTTCAGTTCTGGTCTCCTTATTTAAAAAAAGATATAGCGACACTAGAAAAGGTTCACAGAAGATCGAGCAAGATGATAAAGGGGATGGAACTCCTCTTGTATGAGGAAAGACTAAAGAGGTTAGGGCTCTTCAGCTTGCAAAAGAGACCCATCCCCTTTCTCCTGTACCCCTCCCTAGTACCCCCATCCCTTTTCAATGCCTTTCATCCTCTCTCCAGGTTTCCAGGTCATTCTTATTATGTCTCAACCATTCCATACGACATCCTTTTTCCTGCCTCTTTTATCCCTCATTTAATAACCTCCCTCATTCTCCCAACCATTCAATATACCTCCCCATACCTAAAATTGCTAAGTACAGTCAAACCTCGATTTGCGAGTGTTTTGCAAGACGAGCAAAACATTCTCGCAAAACTTGTCTCACAAACCGAGTGTTGACTCGATTTGCATGCACCCTACCCCCCCCCCGATAATCGGCATCGCTCCCCCCCCCCCGAGGGAGAGAGGGAGAATTAGAAGGCCTTGAGCATGCGCAGATGTATGCTCAAGGCCCGGCAGAGGCAGGAAGATCTTCTAGCGGCACCGGCACGTCCTGTGGGCTGCATGCCGGTGCCAGATGGGGGGGTGGGTGGGTAAGTTCAAGTTGTTCGGGCGGGGAGTGCCGGTTTGCGCGGATGGGGGGCCTTTGTGAGCTGGAGGGGGAGCAGCGCTGCTGGCCTCGGGTGGGGGGGAACGTATCAAAGCGAGTTTCCATTATTTCCTATGGGGAAACTCGCTATTATATAAGAGTATTTTGGTTTACGAGCATGCTTCTGGAACTAATTATGCTCGTAAACCAAGGTTCCACTGTACTCACTGTCTCCTATCCATAATTCTCTGTTCTGCTCCCCAGCAATCTCCCATTCAGTCACCAAGTCCCAGTCATATTCTGTTCCCCTCCCCCCCCCCACACTCCTTTGTCATATCCATCTTCTGATCTGTCCCTCTTCTGCTTTATTCCACTTCTCTCTCCCTCAACTCTAGTCCCATCCATCTTCTTTGTTACATTTCTCTCAACCCCAACTCCCCAGTCCCATCCATTTATTGCTGTGTTCTCACCTCCAATCCCCATCCAACTTCCATCCATCAGCTCCATATCTCCTTTTCTCCACTCACATTCCCTAGCTCCAAACATCTTCCGATCCTTCCCCTCCATCCCCTATTCACACCCCTAGTTCTATCCATCTTCTGCTCAATTCCCCTCTATCTACATCCTCTAGTCTCAACCATCTTCTGCTCCTTTTCCCTCCCTCCCTCCTATCCCATCCATCTTCTTTTTCCCCCCTCCCAAACCCAACCCCCATCCCATCTATTTACAGCTGCTCCTCCTCCCCCAAGCTCCAACCATCTTGAGCTATATACCTCCTTTCCTCCACCAATATCCCCAAGCCCCAACTATCTTATGCTCTTCCCCTTCCTCCTAGTCCCATCCATCTTCTGTTCTATTCCCATCCAACCACATCCCCTATTCCCAAGCATCTTCTGGTTCTTCCCCCTCTCTCTAGTCCCATCCTTCTTTTGATCAATTTCCCTCCCACACATCACTTAGTCCCAATCATCTTCTGCTCCTTCCCCCACCCACACTCCCTAGTCCCAAACATATTCCTGTCTGTTCTCCTCTTTTTATGTCTAGCACCATTCTTTCTGTGTCCCTATCTGTCCTATCCAGCACTTCCTCTCTGATACCCATCCCTATACCCCTCCATGTTCAGTATGTGCCCTCTGAGTCCCCATCTCCATGGTCCTACATCTCTCTCTCCCCCCCCCCCCACACACACACACTCCATGGATTCAGCATCTTTCCCAATCCTCCACACACACATCTCTGCCCCCAATTCCAAAATACTTCTCTCTCTCTCTCTCTCTATATATATATCTATTCCCCACCTTCCCCTCATGGGTCCAGCTTCTCTCCCTTTCTGAGCTCTCCCTTTCTCCTGTGGTCTGGCATCTCTCTTTAATACTATCATGCCCCAAATCTGAGGATGTGGTATCTCTCTTTTTCTTCTTTAAGCCCAACAGGACCTGGCATTGCTCTCTGCACCCCCTCTACTGCATTCTTCTGGATTAGGCCTAGCACTGAATATCAATGTCTAAATCAGCCTGTGGTCATCAGTCAGATAAGAAATTCTGATCCTTGCAAGTTGAATATTGAACTCTTAAGAGCATGATTATCAATTACCATTAAGATGTGTTGTTTTACCATTAACTCATGCTGTTTTAGCCCAGGTACCATTTTATGCATTGATACCTCGAGGATCTTTTACAAAGCTGCGGTAAGGACTAATGCATTCTTACTGCAGCAAAATATATCTTACCACAGGGCGCGCTGAGGCATCCCATAGTAATTTTGGGATATGCGTGTGCTACCTACATGCTGAAAAATAAAATTTATCTTTTAGTACTGGAGCGGATCTGAAGACAGAGAGTGGGCATGCTCAGCACTAATCAGTTTGTGGACATTACCACATGTTAACTGATTAGGACAGGTTTAGCACGTAAGGCCCTCCTGCTCAATAAATAGGTGGCAGTAGGGACTCATGCCCTAACGGTCACATGCTAATGTGAAAATTAGCATGTGGCCATTAATAAGAAAAATAGAAAAATCAATCATTTTATCACAGCAGTAAAAATGGCCTTAGCATGTGGGAATGACCCGCGTTAGTGCACGCTAACAGGGCAGGATTAACCAATAGGCCAAGTAGGCACATGCCAAGGGCCCGAAATGGTCAGGGGGGTCCGATGAAGGAAGGCATCAACATTGTTTTTGCCAAACGGTGATGGGCTCCTCCAGCATCGATCAGCAATGTGGGGCCCCCCCAATCGGCAATGTGGGCCCCACCCCTATCGGCAACGCGCCCCCCCCCCATCAATGGAAAGTAAAACAAGCAAGCAACGCAGGTAAGAAAGGCAACGGGAACTGTAATTGTGCAAGCGGTGCTGCTTGCCCAAAGCTTCCCTCTGACACAGCTTCCTGTTTCCACCTGGGTGCATGGTGGAATGGGGCAGGGCAGGGAGGCCCAGTGTATTTGTGTGCCTAGGGGCCCTCGACGAATTAATCCTGCCCTGCACGCTAAGGCCACTTTTAACCACTGTTTGGTAAAAGGGCCTCCTATTTACTAACTAGAGTTAACAGTAAAACACCACGTCTTAATGGTAGCTCATAAGAACATAATACTAGCCTTATTAGGTCAGACCAATGGTCCATCAAGCCCAGTAGCCCGTTCTTACGGTGACCAATCCAGGTCACTAGTACCTGGCCAAAACCCAAGGAGTAGCAATATTCCATGCTTTCGATCCAGGGTAAGCAGTGGCTTCCCCCATGTCTTTCTCAATAACAGACTATGGACTTTTCCTCCAGAAACTTGTCCAAACCTTTCTTACAACCAGCTACGCTATCCGCTCATTCCACATCCTCTGGCAACGTGTTCCAGAGCTTAACTATTCTCTGAGTGAAAATTTTTTTCCTCCTATTGGTTTTAAAAGTACTTCCCTGTAACTTCATCGAGTGTCCCCTAGTCTTTGTAATTTTTGATGGAGTGAAAAATCGATCCACTTGTATCCGTTCTACTCCACTCAGGATTTTGTAGACTCATGTTGATAACTTCCCCCTTAGATGCCCCTTTTTCAGCTTGATAGTAAGAGAGTGAAGGAATATTGCTTTTTTATTTTTATTTCTATTTCCACTTGTTTGTTTGTGCCTGCTATTTTCCACTAATGGCAACATGCAGTAGATTCTGGCAACCACCTCTTCTTACCTCCTTAATCATGCCCAATCCCCAAAGGCCAAAGAAATTGTCCACAGGTTCTGCTGCCATTTTAGAATATAGCCCTGACATGGCTGGAACAATTGCAGACTTGTTCCTGCCCTATTTAGATTTCAGGGATAGGGTAGGATTAAGGTGTGGACTTGAGGGGGTAGGACGGATAAATGGGAAGCATAGGGGGGTGGTACGGGTTTAATGTGAGAGGCAGGGTAAACTGTAAATGAAACAAAAACAACTAGATTTTGTTCCTTTTTCTTTCATTTAATTTACAAAACCAAACAAAATGACATAGGAAATGTTGTTGACATTTTAAATGAAAACACAAAGCTACTAATTAGAGATTCTTTGAAGGCACAAAAATGGGTGTTTATGTGTGTTTTTGTGGTGATCTGGATAGGTTTCCAGTTGAATCAAAACATGTTTTTCTGTAACAAAACTGTCTTGCCATAAAAACAATTTTTTTTTTAAAGAAACAAACAATCATTTCTCCCCTGAACCAGCAGCATCAACATTCCCACTAATACATGCCCTTGAATAGTATTCCCCTCCCCCAACTCCAGTATTTGTCCCTTACCATAACCATAGTCCTTCACCCCAGAACAGATCTCTTCCCATCCCTGCCCTTACCACAGGGGTGTCAAAGTCCCTCCTCGAGGGCAGCAATCCAGTCGGATTTTCAGGATTTCCCCAATGAATATGCATGAGATCTATTGGCATGCACTGCTTTCATTGTATGCTAATAGATCTCATGCATATTCATTGGGGAAATCCTGAAAACCCGACTGGATTGCGGCCCTCGAGGAGGGACTTTGACATCCCTACCTTACCACTTGCAAACTCTCCATCCTTGTTCATTCTGTTCTCTGAACACCATTTCTGATGTTCATCATTTAAAACAGCTGTGCAGAGAAGTTAGCAAGACGGGAGACTAAGGAATCCTATCAATTACAAAAAACTTGTACCATTAGGGGGAGTTTTCAGTGCAGAATAAGCATGAAGATTATAAGGTAGGCAAGAGGCTGGGTGAGAAAATATATGGGGCACTGGTGTTTTTCCATTACAGTGTCCCCCCGGTCGTTCATGGTCGGCGGATCGCGGTCCTGGTCATTCGCGGTATTTTCCCACCACAAACCGCCAATAAGGAGAGGGCAGCGGGAGAGGCAGGAGCGAGCAGCCGGAGCGCTGCGAGTGCAGGAAATCACTCACGGTATGCTCCGACCGCCTCTTCCTGCACTAAGTCGGGCCTTATCCAATCAGGAGCTGCTTTGACATGCAGCTCCTGATTGGATAAGACCCCACTTAGTGCAGGAAGAGGCGGTCGGAGCGTACCGCGAGTGATTTCCTGCACTCGCGGCACTCCGGCTGCTCTCCTGCTGCCCTCTTCAGGCTCCCTCATGAAAACCCGTATTCATGTTTTTTTGAGATTCACAGGGGTTCCTTAAATGGAACCCCCGCAAATATCGGGGGAGTACTGTAGTTATCCAATGGCCTCCAAATTATATATATGGTGCCAAAAAATTGGCGCCGATCAGAATGGGGCTTAGCACAATTCTATAAAAGGCACTCACCATATATATTGTTATCAGATGTCCGGTAAAACCTGGACATTTCCTCTTTTTAGAGGACTCTTCAGGTGCTTGGACAGAATTTCGAAAATGCAGCAGTTTGTCCAGGTTTTGGAAAGCCCCAATGAGTTCCTGCCGCATCTGGAGGGCCTCTGAGCATGCACGGATGACATCTCATACATCTGCACATGCTCCAGGCCCTCCAGACACGTCTGGAACTCATTGGGGAAGACAAGATGAGGCTTTGTGGGAGTGGTGCTGGAGGCGGAACAGGGCAGGGCTGGAAGTAGAACAGGGCGGGGCTGGAGGAGGAGCAGGTCATGACTAGAGGCAGAACAGGGCGGAGCCATGTATCTGGCCCAAAATATGGTAACCCTAGCCATATATAAAATCATTTTTAGAGCCCATACTCATCACTAACATTTAGGCTAATGAAAACTGGGCCTACGTACTTGCGCCTACCCTATGTGTGGATCAGGTGTATTCTATAATAGTATGCTTAACTTTTAAGAATGCCCACGATCCGCCCATGCTCCTCTCTTAGTCACACCCCCTTTCTTTATTCATACACTAGATTTAATGGATCAGTGAAGATTCTGTGTACTCTTCCCTTTTGCATCGCGGAATTCGAGTTTGCAAGGAAGGAAGGAAGGTGCATTAAACTGAGATCCAAAAGTTTATAACGTATAGTCTTTTTTGAGTCTGATGAAGATTTACTATATAGAAAACGGAGAATAGACTGCTGTTGGATATTGGATATAAAATTATGTAGCTCTTTTCTCCATCCAGTAAATCTTAATTTTATTTTGTATGAGCTTTCCATTATCATTAGGTTTTAAGGACCAGGTACTGGTGTGCTATTGCACTGAAATTGTTTCTCTCACATGAATGTTCACTTCCATTGAAAACAGTACAACGTTACCTAAATTAGCATATAAATGCTTTCCATTAAAGGTTACAGTTATTATGGCACTACAAACACTAGTTAGTTCCTGATTAAAAGGGGTTTAAGAAGCATTTTATAGCACAGATTTTTATGCTGTAGTGATCAAATTGCTTCTTAAAACAATTTGATGAACTTAAATAACTAGCACAAATATTTGATGATAAGCAAAACAAAACCAATGAAAATGAAGATTGTAAATTTAGTTTAGATAGGATTGAAGAACTTATTACATTATTGACTGGCAATTCTGTGTTTTTAGACGGTTTTGTCACCGTTGAGTAAGTTACATAGGAATATAGCAACATAGGGTGAGCCATGCTGAGTCAGAGCAAGTCTCATTGAGCCCACTAACATGTCTGACATTGGTTAATCTAGGTCACAAGTTCAACATTTTTACCTTATTATACCACAAATCAAATAGTTTCTTTCTGATTCCAAAAAGATAGATCTATTTCTCATAGTTCATTTCCATAGACAAGCTTAATGACTTTCCATGTTGGCTATTAATGTTTAGAGTTTTCTTACAGAAAGGTATCCAAACTTCTTCTTTGCTTCGCTAATTGCCTTGACCATTGCCTATGGCAACAGATTCCAGAACTTAATTGTGCTCTGTGTGATTATAATACCCTATGTGATTTATTTTCAAACTACTAGTTACTAGTTTCGTAGAGTGTTGCATTATTTCCTATACCTTGAAAGTTAAATTACTGTTCCCATTTAACTGCTGCACCTGACTCATTATTTTATTAACTTTGATCATATGCCTGACTTTCACAAAATGTTGTTTCTTTCTTTCTTTAATTTCTGCTTCAAGATAGTTGACTAAAAAAAACCCCGAACAGTTTAGCAGAATTACTGAGAGAAGAGTACAAATAATAATAATAATTTATTTCTTATATACCGCTATACCGTGAAGTTCGAAGCGGTTTACAATAAATCTAATCTAATCTAATCTAAACCTTAAGTTTATATACCGCATCATCTCCATGAGAATGGAGCTCGACACGGTTTACAAGAACTTAAAATAGTGGGTAGAGAAGAAGAAAAAGGATTACATGAACTTATGTGTAGAAGGGGGGAGAGAAAGGGGGGAAGGATAGAGCTACAATTTGCTGAAAAGCCAGGTTTTCAGTTGTTTGCGGAATAACTGAAGGGAGCTCAGGTTCCGCAGCGGGGTGGTGAGGTCGTTCCAAAGACCTGTGATTTTGAAGAGAAGGGATTTTCCCAGTTTGCCTGAATAGTGGATGCCGCGTGGAAAGGGGAAGGCTAGTTTAAGACTTTGGGCAGTTCTGGAGGAGTCGGGACTGGAGGAGTTGAAAGACAGTGGGATAAGAGGAGGCAGGATTCCGTGAATGATCTTGAAAGCCAGGCAGGAACATTTGAAATGGATTTTGGAGATTATTGGAAGCCAGTGAAGTTTAGCAAGGAGTTTAGTCAGTACATGGGATGCAAGTGGTTTACATTAAAGATTCATTTTGTCAGTACATGGGATACAAGTGGGTTACAGTAAAGGTATATTTTGTCAGTACATAGGATGCAAGTGGGTTACAATACAAGTGGTTTACTATCAAGGTGCATTTTGTCAGTGTATGGGATACAAGTGGGTTACAGTAAAGATATATTTTGTCAGTACATGGGATGCAAGTGGGTTACATTAAAGATTCATTTTGTCACGACAGCATGGGACGTATTGACAAGGAATATTATTAACAAGGAACTATAACTAAGGGATACTCTATAAAGCTAAACAGTATGGGGCTCATAATCGAAATGGAAATACGTCTAAAAACCGGCCTAAAACAGCACTTGGATGATCAGTAAAGCAAGTCGTCCAAATGCCGATAAACAAATCGGGTTTTAGACGTATTTAAAAACGACTTAGGCCTCTTCAGTGCTGGGGCATTTTAGGAGGAGTGGTGAGAGCGGAATTTGGGCGGGACATGGGCTGACCTAGACTTAGTTGTACTGCAAGTATAACCGAAAGTTTAACGAGGCTGCCTAGACAGAACTTAAACGTAGCAACTTAGGCGAATGAAAACTAGGTCTAAGTGCCCAGAAGGTACCCAAAGTGACCAGATAACCATTGTATAGACAAAGTACATACCCCCACACACTCCCTCAGTGATCACTGACCCTCTTCCCCTTCCCCCACCCTCCCAGCCATAAAAATCGGAATGAAAACTTTACATACCTGTCTCCAGAACATCAGCACCTGGTATAGGAAAGCCTAGAAGAGCTGCACACAGGTGTATTAAATAGCCTGGGTGGGCTAGTGAGCCATAGAGAAGAGGGCCAGGCACATAAGCCACTCTAACCCCTGCATTCATGGTGAAGCATGTGCACCCCCCAAAACCCTACTGTACTGCCATATAGGTGGCACCTGCAACCATAAGGGCTATTGTGGTAGTAGACAGGTGAGTCTAGTAGGTTTTGGGGGTGATTGGGGGGGTCACACCATGACCTATAAGGGAGTTGTGGTGAGATGTTTATGTGGCACCCTTTTGGTAAAGTTCACAGCAGTGCCCTGTAAGGTGCCCCACTACTATGTTGCCATGTCTGGGTATCCAGTGCATCACTTTGCTGACCCCTCCCATGTCCAAAAGGTCTTTTTCTAGGCAAATTTGACTTGGACAAATTTTTGGACGAGAATGGGGTATAAAGATAGACAACTTAGCAGTCTGTGCGATCAAACGGCCGGACATATAGTTAGACGATTCTCAAAAAAATATATATTTTGGACATATTTTTTGAGAATGGACTTAAGACACTGCTGACTTTGGGCTACTAGTGACTTAGGCCCAAAACAGACTTGGATGTTTCTTTTGATTATGCCCCTCCACACATTTAGGGCCAGATTCTATAAACAGCACCTACATTGTAGGTGCTGCTCGGAGTGGTTGTCAATCAACCTCTAGATGCTACTTATAGAATCCTGCATAGCGGTGTTTAGGCATGCATAGGCATCACTAGACATCCTAGAGGTGGGTACCAGTATATTAGGCCAGGTTTTACTTGGCCTAATTTACCAGCACCTAATAACTCTAGTGCCTAGCAATGCATTAGTCAACCATGCCTATTCTTTGCCTTTAATTATGCCTACTTTTCAGATAGGCATTGTTAGGCATCAGAAGTTGCCTCCACTTAGGCATCACTAAGCATTCTGGGGACCCTCTGGAGTATCCCGATGGTCTGTTTGCATTTTAGTGATGTCTGGGTGGGAGGGAATGCACCTAGTATATGCTTTTGTGCTGCTCATTAGCGAGCATTGAGCTATAGAAAACTGAAGCTGCTCTATCTTTAATTCTAAGAGAGACTTAGTGAATACCTCTAATAGCGCTGAGGGCTTAAAAAGCCTGCACACTGTTGGGTCCTCTTCCACGTCCAGGGCCACTATCTAGTTGGCTCTGGTATCTCAAAGTGGGAGGTTGTATCGCCTGCTAATGAGAACCCTGACTGGGAGAGTAAAGATATGGAAACCAAATTCTCTTCCTCCCAGTCTTCATCAGACTGGACCCCCCATTACTGGAGTCATGGCTTTGCTGGGGGACACAGGCACTCTGAGTTGGAGAAAACTACAACGCTACAGCTGCTAAGACACCCAAGGAGTTAACGCGGCTGCTGTAATTCAAGTATGCTTCGTACATCATACTGATAAATTCTGTGGCAAAACTCTGACCAGGATACCCCTAGGACCCTGTGGGCATCCCTGTGTCTCCCTCTGGGGTTTCCAGGTAATGGTGCAACTGCGCTTCACTGGGTCCATACAGTCAGCATTTCCCAGCTCTGACCAGGATTTCTGACCTGGGACCTGGACTGTCTGGGAAATCAAACCACCAGAGGGACTAGGGGAAGCTCCCCTGCATATGGAACATGTATGGTCCTTGGCCAGCCATCTACTACAAATCTGGCATGAATCCAGAGTATCCTGGTCTGAAGAGACCATCTAACCTGATTTTGAGCAAAATCGAAGTGTTTTGAGGTAGATAGAGGCTTTTATTCAAAAATCTGGAAATCCAAGATGGCCGCAGTGACAGTGATTTTGGCACTAAAAAGGGTCCATGGGAGCTGCACTGGGGGTCAAAAACCAGCTATTTTAGGATATTAGAGGTGGAAGACTCTGACTCTTAAACCAGAACCCAGAAAAAAACACTTTCACAGACCTCCCAATTTTCTTTTATGGGCTGTTAGCCCTGTACTCACTGTGCCATGCTTTGTGCTGGGAGCTGCATAAGCTGGCACTGCAGCCAGCTGAAGGGGAGAACCTTTCCTTCAGACAAGCTGGAAAACCAGACTGCTTGCTTCTTCCAACTGCCTCTCAGTTCCTCCAGCAGGACTGAGACCTCAACCCCATACCAAAACTTGCATTTGTGCCAGGGGGAGGAATGCAGTCATCCCTGATCCTGAAAATCTCCACAGAGCTGATCATCCTGCACTCAAACTACTTACAGAACCTGGGACAAGTTGTACTCCCAAGGGACCAGTCTCTGAGCTTCCGAACCATTAGTGCAGGCTGGCCATGTGAGTGCCCTGCAATGCAGGAGGCCCCTTGACTACAGACTTCTGACCTGAAAGTTTGTGTTATCCCACAGACAGTGATGTCCTGAGACCGGGAGCCTCTGGAGCACTGAAAAGCCCTTTGACCGGATAATTTTAAAAAACCCAAAAACCCAACAATATGTATAAAGAGAATAATTGAGGAATACAGGACAGCACATGGAGAAGGAAGCAAAAAATGCAAATGAAGCTCTCTGCACACACCCCATGGGTGAAGGTGCATAAATCCAGTGGTTCAAGACTGACGTTCCTATTGAACTAGAAAAGGGTAGGTGGGGAGTGCTGAAAAATAAATTTAATCCCACCAACCTCCTCCAAGAGAGTGTTGGATCTACGAGGGTATTATCTCGTGTGTGTGTGTGTGTGTGCTGCACTTGGTTATGGGTCTGGGAGGGTTGGGAGGTGGTCACAGCTTTTGAGGTAGGGGTGGCATGAGGGTATTCAGTGGAGCCTCAGAGGCAATCTGAAAACTGGTGGATGTTAAAAACATTGTAATTGCATTGGAACTTGCATTGGCGTGACTCAGCAACACTATGTATCATGCTATTACCGAGGTTATTGTGTATTTGTTGTGATTATAGGGGTTGTGTAAAAGACTGCCCTGAGGAATTGTAGGTAGGGAGAACGAGAGGGCACGCTCTAAAATTGAAAGGGGATAGATTCCGTACAAACGTAAGGAAGTTATTCTTCACCCAGGAAGTGGTAGAAAACTGGAACACTCTTCCGGAGTCTGTTATAGGGGAAAACACCCTCCAGGGATTCAAGACAAAGTTGGACAAGTTCCTACTAAACTGGAACTTACGCAGGTGAGGCTGGACTCATTTAGAGCACTGGTCTTTGATCTGGGGGCCGCCGCGTGAGCGGACTGCTGGGCAGGATGGACCACTGGTCTGACCCAGCAGCGGCAATTCTTATGTTCTTATATTGCCAAGCAGATCTATTATTTAACGTTATATGATTTTGTTGGTTTGGGTTAAAAAAGCTGTGGCCAATGTATTGCCAAATTTGGGGGGAAAGTACATTTTGTAATGGAAGAATGATGCTGTTTGACGAGTAGAAAAGGGGTGAATGTACAAATGTCAATATTATAAACAATGAGGTGGTGAAAGTTCTCTCATAAAAGCTCCTTTTATTCTGTCATTCAGTGAAACATAGCTACTGTATGTCAGGTTTGTAATAGATTAGATAATGCTAATGTTTTGTTATGAATTTTGTTAATAAAACATGTTTAACTACTGCCTCTGCTGTTTTGTCAAGCTCCGTCTCTGACGGTATTCAAATCTAGGCTAAAAGCCCATTTTTTTAGGCTGTTTTTAACTCCTCTTATCAATGTTTGTTTTATCATTCCCTCCGTGAGAAATTCCCTAGCCCCTATTTGTCCTGTTTCTCTGTTTTGATTAGCTTGTAAGTTCTATTGAGCATGGATTGTCTCCTACATATTAATGTCCAGCACAGTGTACTTCTAGCAGCACTATAAAAATGATAAGTAGTAATAGTAGTAGTAACTATTTCTGAACTGTTATTGTGCAAATATTTACTGTGCCTTATGTTTGGGGTTTTTTCATGATGTATGGTCTTTGTTGGAGGTAGTTTGTTACACTGGATGTACTTTTCTCAGGTTCAGGAGAGATATTGTGAATGGTTTCAAGTTAAATTTGGATCCATTACATAGCAGCAATATACTCAAATCCCTGAAAGCTGAAAACAAGTTGTTTTTGTTATCCAAGCTGCAGGTGCAATTTACTACATTTGGCTTGGAAATTGGAGAGGTTTATAAACCAGGTCATGCAAAGTAACACGTTTTAGTGCAATAATATTTACTGCTCTCAGCAGCTTCCAAGAGGTTTTGAGTGAAATAATGCAGATGTCATCTTGGTTTGCTTAAATGTGTTGCAATAGGGTCTGCAAACTAGATATGTGGAAAGAACTCAAAATCAAACTCAAACCAGACAAAGTTGAGTCTAACAGAATTTTTCCTAAATTTGCAGTGCAAAACTCATTGCATATCTTTCCTGTCTGATTTAGGGAACATTTCAGTTAAATTTTGAAAAACTCCAAGGAGTTTCCAAAAATTCTGCTTTGGAAGGAGACAAAATTTGCTTGAAATTCTGTCTGTGAAACCCTCTATGCTGCCCCAGACCTGGCGAAAAATTGCGAGTGCATCTCTGCATTGTACTTAAATTATTATCTTATATTTTAATATTGTGTTTTGACCATGTCTTCCACATGAGTTTACTTGTGTACTCAACCCCTCTCTGTGCCTAATAATGTGTGCATACATCCAGGGCCGGATTAACCAATAGGCCCAGTAGGCACATGCCTAGGGCCCAAAATGGGCAGGGGGGCCTGATGAAGGAGGGCATCAACATTGTTTTTCCAAACAGCGATGGGCCCCTCCAGCATTTCTCGGCAACGCGGGTCCCCGTCCCCCCCGATCTGGCAATACAGGCCCCCCCCCCCCCAATCGGCAACACACGGCTCCCCCCATCGACGGAAAGTAAGACAAGCAAGCAACGCGGGTAAGAAAGGCAACGGGAACTGTAATTTTGCAAGTGGTGCTGCTTGCCCAAAGCTTCCCTCTGACGCAGCTTCCTGTTTCCACCTGGACCGGCAGGACTTATTTCACCTTGACTTCATCTGCTTTTTGTATGTTGATGTTTAATTAAAACTTACTTTATTACCACCCTTTCTGACAGGTCAGAACAATTTACATAATAAAAATAACGAATCATCATAAAATATGAAAGAGAAAGAAATTCCATTGGTAATAAAAAAAGCATCACATAACTGGAAGATAAGTACTGTAGTTTCACACAAACTGAAACTTATTCCTGGCAAAACAAACCCACAAAGATCTAACTAGAAACCATTAACCGAAAGCTATAGTAAATAGATGAGTTTTCAGCAAAACCTTAACTTTCTTCAGAGATAGTTCCTTAGAGGAACTGGGAGAGCATTCTACCATAAAATTGCAGCAAATGCTGACTGTTGGGTGGACTCTAGGGTAAGGTGACCATACGTCCCATTAAAGTTTAAAGTTTATTAGGATTTTATATACCGCCTATCAAGGTTATCTAAGTGGTTTTTACAATCAGGTACTCAAGCATTTTTCCCTATCTGTCCCGGTGGGCTCACAATCTATCTAACGTACCTGGAGCGACCGTCCCGTTGTCCTGAGCCACCGCTTCGGGACGTCGAAATGTCCCATTTTCAGGGACAGCATCCCGAAGCTATGCACAGGGATAAGGGGACGGTCAGTCCAGCGCCAAACCCCTGCAGTGTTCTATGCGCCTGCTTGCCGCTGTGTTCTCCGTGCCCTAATCCTGCTGCTGCCGCCGATGTTCCTTCCCGGGCTGACTCCAGCATTCAAATTGAACCCACACTCTGGGGCTTTAACGTGTGCATTCCGGCTTCCTTTCTCTTCTCTCCGAAACCGGAAGTTACGTCCCGGGGGGAGGAGAAGAGAGAGGAAGCCGGCATGCACACGTTCGAGCCTCGGAACAGGAGTTCACTATGGGCAGCGGGCTAAGGGAGACACGGAGGGAAGCTTACAACTTGCTTCGAGCCTTCCTCGCTGTCGGGTCCGACTCCTGCCTATGGAGGGAAGTTTGCGACTCTGCCGATGGGAGGGATGGGAAGAAAAATGATGCTGCACCCAAGGGGGGAGGGGGAATAGAAAAGCTGCTGCTGCTGCTGCAATCAAGGGGAGGAGGGGGGAATAGAAAAGCTGCTGCTGCACCCAAGGGGGGAGGGGGAATAGAAAAGCTGCTGCTGCTGCACCCAAGGGGGGAGGGGGGAAGAGAAAAGCTGCTGCACCTGTAGATGGTCTGCGCATGCTCTCTGCTCGAATATACCTCTTCACTGCTCTGAAAATAAATCGGAAGCAGGCAGTTTTTAAAGCTGGAGCAGCGAAGGGGAAGAGAGAGGGACGGCAGCGGGTCTTCTCCCTCCTGCCAGTGTGCGAATCTAGCCCTTAGGCCCAAATTTACTAAGCAAACCAATCATGTACCGATCGGTTTGTGACCCCTTAGCGACCCCGGCCTGATTCACTTACCTCTCTTCTGACCATCCTTCGATCTGTGCATGCAAATGAGGGCAACGGCATGCAAAATAGGCAGGGACGTGATTCACTAAAGAAAACCCTGCAACACCGACTGGGCTGGTCGATCAAAGGGCTAGATTCACGAACCAGCCCGATCTGCAAAATGGGGCTTCGTGAATTCATCGGACCTGGCCTAATCTGGCCCGGATCAGGCCCAATTGGGCAGGTTCGTGAATCTAGCCTTTAGTCCTTCAGAGAATTGTGCCTGCGGTGTCTAATTCTTTCTCCGCCCAATTGATGTGAATGTGTAACCTATCTCACACCAATTGGGACCCCCAAGAGTATTTACAGATAAGTGAAGTGTTTATTCAAACAATTGGTGATATCTCTATCTGTATGCAAATCAAGATAAATTATTATTATAAAAAAAAGAAAAATTTATTCAAGAAGAAGTTTAACAAAGTCATACATAATTCAAACTACATATATTGTCTCAGAGATTGATCTAACATTATGAAGTTCGCAATGATTGGACGGTAAACTCATACTGAGAGAGGGGGTTCCCCCTCCCTTTTTGGAGTTTCATATCTCTGAGCGTACTAAAATTCTTGATCACCCATTGTAGACATTTAATTTATTGAAGTCAGTTTCATTCAAATATTTTGCATTAGGCAGGAATGTGGTACAGCTGTTTGTCAGAGCAATTTTCAAAGCTGAGCAGGCAGAGGCAAAATTTGCCCCAGGAAAAAGTACCAGTGGTGAATACTTTCCCTGGCAACAGATGTGTGTGTTTTTGTGGCACCACCTCTGCTCCTCCACCCCACTGCCAGCCTAATTACACCTTGGGAATGCCTCCATGGCAGACTATTCTCCTTACATGCAGAGAAACAAACAACAACATTCCAGCTTTGCCAGTTGTGCTGAATTACATCATTCAGGTCTTGCTTTCATTTGAATATAGTGTTTGGCCATGTCTTCTGCTTACTCTTGTTTGGTTTATTTATGTTTAAAGAATTCTCCATAGTTTTACATATACGACATAACAGCAAATGGGCCAGGTTTCAAATTTGTATACAGATCCAAACAAAACATATTTGCAACTGGATGAACTTCAGTAGGCACCAGGCTGTGTGCTTGAAAGTTACCCCTCCCTGCACACACACATTACAAACACAGTGGAGAAACGTGCACTTTGAATAAGACCCAGATGCCTTATCTCTACAAGTTGTACAGATCCTTGTAAACAGGGATCCTGATCCTTGTAAACGGGGTGAAGATCTGGAAACACTCAACCCATGCAATCTTTTTGTATTCTGCAAGAAATATATAGCTTGAAGTCTATTTGTCTTTCCCCACGGAGATTCCTATACAGTATTCCCCTGAAATTCGCGGGGGTTATGTTCCTGTAGCCTCCGTGAATTTCAAAAAACCACAAATACTTTAAACTTGCCTCTTCACCCGTATCATTTCCTTCTCTGGGGTCCCGCCCTTTTCCAAGATTGCTTCCTGTTTCCGGGAGACATCTGTTGTGTCAGAGGGGACAGACACCGGAGAAGGAGTGCTGATGCTGAACTGAGCAAAACTGATGGGCCTATGGACCCTGTAGCCTTTCCTTTCCTCTGTGTTATGTCAGACTCGCATGCTCAGTGCTACCTCAAGTTCTGGGTGGTGGGAGAGAAGGTTGACTGGGGACAGATGCAAGACAGAGCTTGCAAGAAAGAACTCCACTGTGTGACTGACACCGCTGGGACAGTGCGCGAGGGAAAAGGGAGGAGTTGTGCTCACGTGAATGTTTGCTAGAAGGGAATGGGGAGGAGCTGTGCTCACTTCAGAGTGCACGCCGGTTGAGGGAAAAACCCGTGAATTACTGAGTCCGCGAATTCGCGGACTGTAAATTCACGGGGGTATACTGTACTCATTAATTTGTTTTTTCACATTTATGAACTAAAGGTAATAGGTGAAAGCTTTGCTCTTCTCCTAAGCCTTTACAGGACAATTTTATAACAGGTCACATATAGATATATGGAGGGTGCCTGGTAGGAAGTTATCTATAAAGTGTGCCTACTTTCCAGTATAGAATATTAGCCTATCTGGGTAGGTGTTACCAGATGTCCGAGAAAATCTGGACATGTCCTCTTTCTAAAGGACTGTCTGGGTGCCTGAATGTACTTTCCAAAACCCAGTAGTTTGTCCAAGTTTTGGAAAGCCATGACCTTCTGACTGTGTCTGGAGAGCCCTCGAACATGCACGGATGACATCACATGCATCCGCGCATGCTCGGAGACCCTCCAGACGGCCCGGAGGTCATGTTTGGCGTACACCAAATACAGCATTCCAGGAAAAGAACCTCATACCAACTGTGAAGCATGGAGGTAGAAGTGTCATGGTTTGGGGATGTTTTGCTGTAGCAGGACCTTGTCAGCTCACCATCATAGAATCCACCATGAATTCTACCGTATATCAGAGGGTGCTTGAGGAACACGTGAGACCATCTGTAAGAAAATTAAAGCTGAAGCGGAACTGGATCCTGCAACATGACAATGACCCAAAACATATCAGTAAATCCACCAAGGACTGGCTGAAATCTAAGAAATGGAGAGTCTTGGAGTGGCCGAGTCAAAGCCCTGATCTTAATCCCATTGAGATGCTGTGGGGTGATTTGAAACAGGCTGTACATGCAAGAAACCCCTCAAACATCTCACAGCTGAACAAATTCTGCATTGAGGAGTAGGCCAAACTTTCCTTAGACCGATGTCAGAGACTGGTAGATGGCTACAAGAAGCGTCTTACTGCAGTTATTTCAGTCAAAGGGGGTAACACTAGCTATTAGTGTGTAGGGTGTCCTAATTTATTCCTCAGTTAGAATACACATTTTTGTGGATATCTTTTGTTTCATGAGTAAATCAAGGAAATCTTTTCTTGTTTACCTGCAATTACATCACTTTCTTTTCCACATGTGAACATTTCTTTAGGAAAGAACTGAATATTTCATGGGGTGTCCTAATTTTTTCACATGACTGTATCTAAACCCTGTTTGTACCTGTGTAAGTTCAAACTTAAGATTTGAAAATATATCCCTTTGTTCTTTCCAGAGATTGCATTAAGATTTTGGAAATGAATAAAACCATATGCAAATGATTCACGGCTCCTTTTATACCTGTATAAAGACTAAAGGCTCTTTTTCCCAAATCTGTGCTTTGCTTTATTCTTTTGACATGTTTATCAGTGAGCTAATATTTGCCAAGATAATGTTACCCAGATGCAAAGCCATGTTCTTTTTCAGCAATGTTGTAAACAACTTGTTTATCACAAGCTACCGGCATGATAATCACTTTGCTGAGTGTCAACTATCAGCTTTATACACTGGTCCAGTACAAATGTTGACACTGCAGCTTTTAACCAGATGGTCAGAGATTCAGTGGAAAATAGTTAATAATTACAGCTGAACAAAATGCCTCATCAAAGAATACAAACATAGGCAGACACTACCTGTCTAAGCACACAGAGTAGATCTCTCTCCCTCTCTCTCCTTTGGGGCAATTCTATAAACTGGGGCCTAGCGGTATGCACCCCTTATTTGGGTTACCAGATGTCTGGATTTACCCAGACATGTCCTCTTTTTAGAGGACTGTCCAGGCATCTGTTCAGCTTTTCAAAACCCGGCACTTTGTCCAGGTTTTGAAAATCTATTGAGATCAGGGCCAAGTCTGAGGTGCATCTGCGCATGCCCGGATGCGAAGCGGTGATGTCACACGCATGCAACATCATCATGTCAGATATGAACATGCGTAAATGAACTCCAGACTTGGCCCGAAGAGACGAGGTTTGCATGGGGCTCGGGTTGGGTGGTGGAATGGGGCGGGGCCAGGGACAGAATGGGGCGGGGCCATGCATCCTCTTTTTCCAGATGCAAAATATGGTAACCCTATCCGTTATGTGTGTGAAAGGTACCATTAAGTGGCTGGTGCCTATGTGGACTTAGCACTATTCAATAATGTAGTACCTAAGTCCCATAGAGCCTAATTGCAAATGGGGTGTACAGATAGGTAGAGCTTGGGCAGGCCATGATTATGTCTCCCAGTTATGTATATAGGGGGAAACCCATGATTAGTGCTATTCTATAAACCGCTTCTGGAGTTAGGTATAGTTTATAGAACGCGCATAGCACCCATCCCTATGACTAAAATTTAGGTGCAGCCATTGATATCAATGACAACCTGGCATAAAAGTTTGTGCCTACGTTGTTCACAGATCAAGCGTAGTCTATTACAATGCGCCTAACTTTTATGAATGCCAATGACCTACCCATGCTTATCCCCTGGCCATGCCCCCTTTTGAGATCCACGCACTAGAATTTACCCACACCACTTCATAGAATATGCTTAGAAAGTTGTGCTCGTAATTTCTAATTAGTGCCAATAATTTATTGTTACTTGGCAATTATTGGTGCAATTGGCTTGTTAACTACATTTCTCTATCTATATTCGCGGGTTCGGTACTCGTGACTTCAATTTATTTGTGTTTTTTATCTTGCTGGCTCCATCCTCCTGAATGACATCATCCTGGAGTGCCAAGAAAAAAGTTTACCACTTTTTTTCTGCACGGTTGGGCAAATGGCAGCATCGCAGAAAAAGTGCAGAGAGAAAAGTTCAACACTTGCTTCAGTGTGGTTGAGCAAACTAAAGGAGAGGGGCAGTACTGTATGTGAACCATGCTTTAATGGGATTACAGTACAGTATACTTGTATGTACATGGTCAGTTCTATAATACTGTACAGTACTTGAATTGTACTGCTAAAGTGTACAGTAAGGGCTGTTCAAAAAGTATTAGACCTTTATTCATAAAAAATACTCGTATTCAGATATAACAATCTTATACTAATCTCCTTCAAAGTAGTTCCCTTGGGCTGCCACACACTTCTTCGAATGGTTCTGCCACTGTTGGAAGCAGCACTGGAACGCCTCTTTTGAGATTACTCACAACTGGTCCATCGCATTCTGCATGATGTCTTCTCTTGATTGAAATCTGGTCCGTTTCAGGGGCCTTTTTAGCTTGGGGAAAAGCCAGAAGTCACACAGAGCCATGTCAGGAGAGTAAGAAACCTGAGGAATCACAGGTGTGTTGTGTTTGGCCATGAAACTCCGTAACAAATGTGAAGAATGAGCAGGTTCGTTAGCAGCTTTGGCACAAACTTCGCTGAAATTCTCTTGAAGCCCAAATCCTCAGTCACAATGGAATGAACAGATCCAACTCTGATGCTCGCCTCATCTGCAAGTTCTATGATCGTGATTCAACAATCCTGCATCACCAGGGTCCTCATTTAGTCAATGACGATATCATTTCTGGATGCTGAGGGCCTACCAGAACGTGCTTCACTCTCCACTGATGTGCAGCCATCTCTGAAGCGGTTGTACCACTCCTTTATCTGTGTGGTGCCCATTGCTTCGTCCATGAAGAACTGTTGAATCTTGTGGATCATTTCCACTTGGGATTCGCCAAGCTATACACAAAATTTAATGCAGTAAGTAGCGTTCAACGTTTTCTGTCATTTTGTCAAAAAAGAAAATCCGATGGCACTCACTTATACTTCCTCACTCATTGGCGGTCTTCCGGTGACTGACAGCTTCTGTAGGCGGGAAAAAATTCAAGCATGCACATTAGGGTCACCTACATACGTGCACCAAACCACACTTCCCTAGCTTTTTGTTTACGCAAGAAAAATTAAAGTCTGATACTTTTTGAACAGTCCTCATACAATACAAGAACTGTAATACATAACTTGTTGTTTTTTTTTTTTTTAAAGAATTGCAAATGCCGTTTTATTTGCGATTTCATGGTATTCACAAGGGCTATACCACAAACCCCATGCCTATGATAGCAAAAAGTTAATCGTCATTTTTTGTTATTCAAGGGCCATCTTTGACCCTAAGTCCTCGTGAATATGGAGGGAGAAGTGTAATTAAGTTGCACATGCAAACTGGAATAAGCACAGATTTGTGTGATAGTTTATACAAAACCATAAATTACAGTACGTATGCTACTTAGTGCACTTAGGCATGCCAACTTACACCTGCCATTGATATGTCATAAGACGGCTTGCCTAAACACGGGTACATCCATGTTGACAAATGCTAGTATTCTATAATGGAATCTTGGTGCTGTTAAAAGATTGGCACTAAGCAGGTGGCATTTTGGCGCCTAAACTGAGCCACCAATTTATAGAATTATCCCACTTGTTCTTTTTAATTTATGCTTTTTTATCTGTTAATATCAAAGGTCTGTGGGACAAGACTAATAACATACATTTGTTACAGACTTGCTAATACACTTGCTGACACACAAAACCATTCATCTGTCAGAACCGCAAGACCTAGCAACTGGACTAGACAACCATACATCAACAAGTGCCATACACTTGAGCCAAGAATACCTACTGGAAATATCCTCCTTCAGAGACATCAAATACAAAAGCATCAGGAAAAGAATGGTCTCAGTGATGGCTCCAATGTGGTGAACTCTTTGCCAAAGGAATTAAAACTAGAAAAGGATACCAAAAAGTTCAAGAAAGGAATAAAGATGATATTCTTCACAGAACATTTTGGTAAATAAAGAAATATTTAGAGGGAATAGAAACATGGAGGAAACAGCCGGCTACCCCCCCCCCAACTTGGAACACGAAAGGGTGAACTTACAAATAATACAATGAAAGACGAGTATATGACAATACAGAAACAATATAGTATATGTATATAGATAGTATAAATAGGTAAAATAGCTCATATTGGAACACCATTACTGAATTGGAACACCATTACTGAAGCTCATATATTGTAAAACTTTTTTGAAGCTCTCAGAATTGACTACCCAGTCATTAGTAGTGCTATAGAAGCTTCCAATCAATAATATAATCATAGTTAAAGTGACTTTTTCCATTCTCTAACTCATTGAAAAAAAGTTCTTAAAACACAGCAACAGGGAATATCATGGTAGATAAAGCCCTTATGGCCTTTCCAGTCTGCCCAACAATGCCATCTTATCCTTTTCTCTCACTTAGAGATCCTATGCGCTTTTCTCATGATTTCTTAAATTCAGATACAATCTTTGCACCACTTCTGCCAGGAGGCTATGTCACATATCACCCTTTCCAAAAAGAAATATTTCCATAGATTACTTCCAAGTCTTCACCTTTATCTTATGCCCCCTCATTCCATTGATAAGGGTGTTATGTTTGATGCCTCCTGGCAAATACTAAACCTGCTCTGATTATCAGGCCCAAAGAAAATTGAAAGAATTATAGGCACCAGTTCTATAAGAATAACAGAGAAGCCAAGTTACCCAGTTCCAGGGCATCTGGGTCAACCAGAATCTTAAGCATCTCTTGCAGTGCATTCTGAGAGGCACTGGGAGTGGCCTAACATTCTAATTGGTCAGATCCCTTAGGTCACTCCCATTGGGGATGAGTAAAGGGAAGCAAAAAAGGATCTTAATGTGGAGTTAATTTCAACCTTCTTATGAGTCAGCTATCCTTGGGAATTTCTCAGTGTGGCTATTCTCATGGAGCCTGTCTGCTGTTTCACCAATCTAAATAATAAGTTTACTACTTTTATTTGCAAACCTGTATAGCTTATATTTATAATAGACTTCTGTATCCTCTGATGAAATAACTCATCCAGTGCTTGTTTTGCTTCTAGTAGATGAACCTTAAGAACTAGGGTATAAATTTTTCCATACTGTTGTCTCAGGAGTGTCACCTTGTGTTCGAGATGAGAACCTCATGATGATGAGCTTTATTCTGAAAGGCAGTATAAACAGTGATTTCCCCTCTTTGAACCCCTTTGGCGGTCTCCCAAAATAACATTGGATTGTCCAAATGTTCCTTATTATTATTCTTATAGTATTGTCATTTGATGGCTAGATAATCAAAAAATGTACTATCTTTATATAAGAAGAAGGGAAATCTCCAATAGGTTCCCCCCTGTGGCTCTACCCAAGCATAGTCTGACACTTATTTGGGGCCTATCTGAACTTCTATAATATCTGGTTTTATTTTTAACTTTATTTTTAATGCCAACAAAAAGTGCAATACAATTTACATACAAATAATAATAATCAAATAAGCATTTATAAACAATCAGAATCTATAAAAAAGATAAAAATTCCCTCCCCTATCCATCATTAACATCAGTAATAATACCAAAACAAAAGATATAACCCCCTCCCGCTCCCCCCCCCCCTGGATGTGTGGGTGCAATACTTCTATAATATTTGTTTAAATTAATATAATCTATTCTGGACATTATGGAATGTGCCCTAGACAAATGAGTATAATCACTCTCAAGTGGATGTAATACTCCACACATCCACCATCATAATAATGACACACCCTTTAAATATTTACCTATTATCTGAGACCTAACATGGGGTCATGGACTTAATTAAAGTCTCCTCTAACAATATAAGAATATCTTCAAAAGTAAGCAGAATGTCCACTATTTGTTTAGAACCTTATATCTAGGTTATTAGGAGCATAGATATTACATAGAATGGAAGATTTTGCGTTCAGTGAAACAATAACATACCTGCCCAAAGGATCTTGAATGAACTTATGAATGACTAAATGGACACCCTTTTGAATCAACATAAGCACTCCTGCCTTCTTTCCTTGTGAAGGAGCTTCAAAGTGAGTGTGCATCCACCACCTGCATAATTTCACATGCTCCTGAAAATTTAAATGTGTTTCTTGCAAAAAAAGCAAGTGTTGTTTGCCTGTGATTCAATTGTTGTAAGATTTTTTTGTCTCTTCGTAGGTGAATGAATTCCTCCCACATTCCACAAGATTAATTTATGTGTCATCAATAAAAGTATATACAGCCACGTTCCCCCAGATAAATACATCTGCTTTTTATGCTCTCAAATGTAAATGTTTATTAAAATTTTTGTTTGAATTTTTATTAACATTTTCAACATTGTAGCATGTCATAGTATGCTAAAAACAAGTTTTGCAAAATTATGAGTAAAAATATACGCAGTCAACCAAAGTCAATTTTCAGAGACCAGTTAAGAACCATAGAGTTGATATTCAGACCACGGGAGTTAGCTGGGCTGCCTCCTGCGGTTGGCACTAGGCCCGGATATTCACTGTCAGGCCATTTATTTTTGACTGCTATAAATTTAATCAGCTAAGTCAAAATTCATTTTTGGCCGGACAAGTTTATAGCGGCCAAAGCTAAACCAGCTATTTATGAGGCCTCATTTGGTGACTAAACATCTAGCTATAACTTTAAATTTTGTGAATAGCCAGCTATCCACTAACTGCTAAATGCTAATATTCAGTGGCAATCTCACATGGAATATTAGTGCTTAGCCAGCTAAGTGCTATTTAACCATCCAGCAGCTATTCCTGATCTGTTATATAGCACTGAATATTGGGCCCATAACTCTCAAAGGGGCACTTTTACTAAAGCATAGTGTGCGCTAAGTGCCACATGGTCAAAAGGTATAAAATGGGAGGTGCAGCATTTAGCATAAGCTAAGCTATAGTAAAAGGGCCCACAAATTAAGAGCATAATTCCTTTGAATTTCAGGCATATTAGATTTTACTAGGGATAATTTATTTATTTTAGTATTTGTATACTACTTATAGCCTAAGTGGTTTACATTCAGGTACTCAAACATTTTTTCTTGTCTGTCCTGGTGAGCTCACACTTTATCTAATGTACTTGGGGCAAAGGGGAAGCGACCAGCGAGAGAGGAGGTGGGGCCGTTGGACGATGGGGATAGGAAGGGAGTGATTAAGGAGGATAAAGAGGTAGCTGAGAGGTTGAACACGTTCTTCTCGTCGGTCTTCACGAGAGAAGACACATCTAATATACCGGACTCAGAGGAGCTCATGAGTGGGGAACAGGCTGAAAAATTGGAGCACATAGAGGTAAGTAAGGAGGATGTCCTCAAACAGATAGGTTAAAATGCGGCAAATCACCGGGTCCGGACGGGATCCACCCAAGGGTTCTGAAGGAACTAAGACAAGAAATAGCAGGCACAATCCAGCATGTTTGCAACCTATCCTTGAAAACTGGAGAGGTACCAGAGGACTGGAAATTGGCGAATGTCGCACCTATCTTCAAGAAGGGATCGAGGGGTGACCCCAGGAACTACAGGCCGGTGAGCCTGACTTCAATTATAGGGAAGATGGTGGAAGCTATGATCAAGGACGTCATTTGCGAGCACATCGAGAGAAATGGCCTACTGAGAACAAGCCAGCACGGATTCTGTAAGGGAAGGTCGTGCTTAACGAACCTTCTGTACTTCTTTGAGGGAATAAGCAGTCGGGTGGACAATGGGGAACCCATCGACATCATTTACCTCGATTTTCAAAAGGCTTTCGACAAGGTGCCGCATGAAAGGCTGCTTAGGAAGCTGTGGAACCACGGGGTGGGAGGGGATGTGCACAGATGGATCGAGCACTGGTTGTCGGGTAGACTGCAGAGGGTTGGAGTAAAGGGCCAATATTCTGACTGGCGGGGAGTCACGAGCGGTGTGCCACAAGGATCGTTGCTGGGGCCGTTACTCTTCAACATATTTATCAATGACCTGGAAAAGGAGGCAAAGTGCGAGGTTATAAAATTTGCAGATGATACCAAACTGTGCGGCAGAGTTAGCTCCAGGGAGGAGTGTGAGGACCTGCAAAAGGACCTAGACAAGCTGGAAGACTGGGCAAACAAATGGCAAATGCGCTTTAACGTGGAAAAATGCAAGGTCATGCATATAGGGAAAAAGAACCCGTTGTTCAACTACAAATTGGGGGGGGGCATTGTTGGGAGACAGCAGTCTCGAGAGAGACTTAGATGTGCTGGTGGATGCATCACTGAAGCCATCTGCACAGTGCACAGCAGCCTCGAAAAAAGCCAACAGGATGCTGGGCATCATAAAGAGGGGCATAACAACCAGGACGCGGGAAGTCATCATGCCATTGTATCGAGCGATGGTGCGTCCACATCTGGAATACTGCGTTCAATATTGGTCGCCATACCTCAAGAAGGACATGGCGGTACTTGAGAGAGTCCAAAGGAGAGCAACGAAACTGGTAAGAGGGCTGGAAAACTGCCCATACGCTGAGAGGTTGGATAGGCTGGAGCTCTTCTCTCTGGACAAAAGGAGGCTCAGGGGTGATATGATAGAGACCTTCAAGATCATGAGGGGCATAGAGAGGGTGGATAGGGACAGATTCTTCAGGCTAAAGGGGACAACAGGTACGAGGGGGCATTCAGAGAAACTGAAGGGAGATAGGTTCAAATCAAATGCAAGGAAGTTTTTTTTCACTCAAAGGGTCATGGACACTTGGAATGCGCTACCGGAGGAAGTGATCAGGCAGAGTACGGTACAAGGATTCAAACAGGGACTGGACGGATTCCTGAGGGATAAAGGGATCGTGGGATACTGAGAAAGCTAACAAGAAAATAAGTATAGAAACCCAACCAGGTCGGGCATGTGCATGTGCAAGACCGGAGGGTTAGGACTTCGATGGGAAGATAGGACTCAATAGGAAACCAATGTGGCAAGGGGGCCCCTTCTGGTGATTTAGACAGGTCGTGACCTGTTTGGGCCACCGCGGGAGCGGACTGCTGGGCAGGATGGACCTATGGTCTGACCCGGCGGAGGCACTGCTTATGTTCTTATGTTCTTAAGTAACTTGCCCAGGGTCACAAGGAGCAGCATGGGATTTGAACCCACAACCTCAGGATGCTGAGACTGTAGCTCTAACCACTGCCTCCCACACCCTCCCCCACAATAGAGTTTGTGAACTTCAGGCCAGATTCTATAAATGGTGCCTAACTCGGTAACTACAGCATGTCAATCAAAATTAGGTGCCATCTGTAGAATCATGCCTAGCAGTGGCAGAGTAAGGGGGGTTCCGGACTGCCCCGGGTGCCAAGTCAGTGGCAGTGCCTGCACCTCTCCACCCCACCCTGCCACACTATACTACCTTCGTGCCACCCCTTCCCCCCACCCCGTACCTCTGTATTATCTTCGCTAGCGCAAGCTACTTCTGCCTGTTGCTCACACCAGTCTGGTTCCCCTCTTAATCACTTCCGGATCACAGGGCCAGGAAGTAACGTCAGAGGGAATCCAACGTTGGCGCAAGGATTATGCTTTCAGAAGCCACTCATGCTGGTGAAGATTAAGAGGTATGGGGGGGACAGAGAGTGCAAGTGTGGTATGGGGACAGGAAGGAGCGGGAGGGGACATAGAAAGAGTACAGTCACAGAGAGGAAGGGGGGGGGCACGGGGAGCCCCACAACCCTGGGTGCCTCTTACTACACCACTGATGCCTCCTAAATCAATCTCTAAATCAATCTCTTAGCTTCACTCCTCAAACAATATTAGCTCTCTGTAAATTGTCTTTAAAACATCCCTCCTTTATATCCTTGAATTGCTTTATTTGTATTTCTTTAAACTGCACTGTAAGACCTATCTACCACAAATGGTTTTGTAATGTACTTTCTATAGCATCCTTTGCACTGCACTAAACAATATTTCCTTAAAAAATGCTCTGTAAATCGCCTTGAACCTTCTTAGGCATAGTGTGACTCATAAAACCCAGATTAGATTAGATTAAGCATCATCATTTTAGGCACCAGTATAAAAAGCCAGGGTTTTAGCATAAGAACATAAGAAATGCCTTCACCGGATCAGACCCTAGGTCCATCCTGTCCGGCGACTCGCACACGCGGAGGCCAAGATAGGTGTTCCCTAATGGACACCTTGATCACCCATATCCCTCAATGTGATTTGCAAGAAGGTGTGCATCCAACTAATATACCTACGAGTACCTAACTCAATCCATGCCCAAACTCTGCCCCTAACCATGCCTATTTTCTGGGTTGGCGCCTCGGTGTAGATGCCTATCATGAGGTTCTTGGTGCCTACAGAGTTAGAAGCCTACCGGCTAATTAATTTTTTTAAATTGTTTTTTAAATGGTGCTTTCAATTATCAGCGCCAATTAAGTCATTTCACAAAAATTAAGGTAGGCGCCTAGATCAGAAGGTGTTCTTTTATTGAATTAGGACCTTATTGCTTTGTTATTAAATTTGGACATCTGAATTCCCCATTGAAGATATTCTATGCCAGGTCACCAGCACTGAATATCTGGTTGTATGTTGGCTGCTGAAACGTATGTGGTTAAGTGCAATATTCAGCAACTTGTTGAAGGTCCTCATGAAAGTACTGCTGTAGCATCATACTACCCTGTTAATTAGGTGCCATCGACTCGTGTTCAACATGATGCATTACAGATAAAAAAGAGATCGGTTATGTACTAGTCTTGGAAGGTCCTCCAGCGTCATCCTCATGTTTTTTTTTCAACATGTCCAGCCATCTGATTGCAGGTCGTCCTCTGATCTTCTCAAACATAATGTCCTTCTCCAAAGATCTTTCTCTTCTGACTACTAAGTAGTGATTAAAAAAAAAAAAAAAAAGCCACTAGCTCAGAGCCAACCTCAATTTGTGCCTTCTACTTCAGTAGGGAAGAAGCAGCTAATGCTGCAGCTGAAATTAACTCCAAGTCTGTGACCTAAAGTTACCTGATAGAAAATCAGCACCAATTTTTCTAATTGCTGGTTGTTAAACCTAGTGCACAGTACTTAGGAGATAAAAAGTTTTGTACAATAAAAGCAAGACTTCCAAAGCTCCCCCAGGCCTCGAGCACTCAAAAACTATTCTCTACACTAAATATTTGGCAAACAACAAGGACAAAATTAACTCTGGAGGCACTACCCAAATAACAAAAACACATCACTGGGAACATTTATGATCTAATCCCTTTGTGATAATTGAACAGGTTAAGCAATCACCTCATAAACACAAAATAGTAAATACACTTTGGAATAAGTACCCTTATCCAAAGGATGAGTATAGTTATCTGCTGAGAGTCCTGTAAATGCTTAAGTACATTAAATTTAGGTATTTATGTATTATTTCCATTAGTTTCAAAGTTGGCTAAAATGGCTTTTAACTACAGGAGTTTGATCGCTTGCCAACCTTTAATGGCTACGTGCTTTTCTGCTCCGTTCAGGTACCTAAGCCAGACTGTACCAGAAGAGACTTCAATAACAGTGAACAATCAAAACAGAGAGAAATTAGCTACTCTGAAACAAGCCTTAAGCGCTATGGGATTTAACAGCCTGGTAAGTTATGTGAACAGAATGTACTTCATGTTTGGAACTGCCCTTTCATTCAAGTAAAAACAGACCTTAAGTAACTCCTTTCTCCAGAGTTCTGGGAAATCAGCTCTGCTTCTTTTTTTATATAGAACCATAGCAGTGAAGCAAGTGCATAAGCTCTCTTGAGAGAGAGAGATAAGTATAACGATTTCAAGATTGCATACTTTGTAAAAGAATGCAGACAAAAATACATCTGTAAGCTCAACAAAACTGGGGGCAATTCAATTATATAGAGATCAAGTTTGAAAACCCGCAGGCACAGGTATGAAAGTAGCGCTCATCCACTTCAACAGCATGAGAGCAGGTGCAAAGCGTCTGGAATGTTTACTGTTGCTTTGTAATTTATGGGAGCCTTTTTGATAGGTTCAAAAAGGTGTAATACTGTATAAATGTTCATAAATAAATACCTAAAAGCATTATGCACTGAACATGAAATCACCCTGTGCATTGGTCCTTTTTCAACTTAACCTGCCATTTTTCCCCATAGACAGAAGTTCACAGTCCAGCTGATATTCAGCTGGCAGCAATCAGCATTTTTGTATCCATCAGGACTGTATTCCTGGATATTCAATGCCAGGCAATGTCTGGGCACCAGCATTGAATTCTGGTAATATGTTGGCTGTTAAAACTTATGCAGTTAGAAACATAGAAATATGATGACAGATAAAGGCCAAATGGTCATCCAGTCTGCCCATCGGCAGCATCAACTATCTCCAGTGGCAGCCTCAGCCTTTACAATTCACTGTTCTGCTGGTATCGGGCCTTCCTTTCTGCCGGATCCTTCCTTCGTGGAAACAAGAAGTAGGTAGGACCTGGCAGAGCAGCGAGTTGTGAAGGCTGCTGACAATGAGAGAAAGAGAGGTACCCATCGGGAGGGGGGGGGGGGTAGAGAAAGCTACACCATGCACCCGATTGAATGGAAGGAGGCGAAAGGAAGAAAGCCATCCAATTGGAGGTGGGGAGGAATGGTGATGTAATGGAAGAAAGAATTATGCCAGACCATGGAGAAGAGAGGGAGGGAAAGGAAAGAGATGAAATGCCAATACATTGGAGGGGAAGGGAGAGATGAAAGAGAAGGATAGGGAAGAGATGCCAGGGCATAGAGGAGGGAAGGGAAGTAGACAGATGCCAGACCATTGGGAAGGTATGGAAAGGAAGGAGAGGAGATGCCAGAGCATTGGGGGGAGGGAAGGGAAGGAGACAGATGCAGTGGCGTACCAAGGGGGGGGGAGGTCCGCCCCAGGTGCACGGCCCAAGGGGGTGCACAGCTGGCCACTCACTGGTGAATAGGCTGCCATTGCCATCATCAGAAAGAAGCCGGCGCCGAGTTCTCCCTCCCTGCTCCCAACTCTAGCCATCCGACATCAATTCTGACGTTGGAGAGGACGTTCTGGGCCAGCCAATCGCTGCCTGGCTGGCCCGGAACATCCTCTCTGACGTTAGAATTGACGTCGGGCAGCCAGAGTTGGTCTGCCTGCGGGAAAAGAAGCAGGGCGAATTCAGCGCCGGCCTGTTTCTGATGGCCAGTGGCAGCCTTTCTCCGGCGATGGTGGCAGCAGTATGTTTCCTTATGGCGGTGGCATGGGGAGGCCAGGGAGAAAGAAAGAAGGGGGGGAGACAAGGAGCCAGAAAGAAAGAAAGGAGGCAGGGTGAAAGAAAGAAAAAAAAAATGGGGCATGGGAAGAGAGAGAGAAAAACAGACATAGAGAAAGAAAGGGGGCATGGAGAGAGAAAGAAAGAAGGGGACAGGGTGAAAGAAAGAAAGAAAGAAAGAAATGGGGCAGGAAGAAAGAGAGAGAGAAAGACAGACATACAGAAAGAAAGGGGCCACTAAGAGAGAAAGAAAGAAGGGGACAGGATGAAACAAAGAAAAAGTTGGGGAGGGAATGAGGTCTGGAGGAGAGGAAGCATACAGGTGGCTGAAAGAAGGGAAAAATATTGGATGCACAGTCAGAAGAATAAAGTGCAACCAGAGACTGATGAAATTACCAAACAAAGGTAGGAAAAATGATTTTATTTTCAATTTAGTGATCAAAATTTGTCCGTTTTGAGAATTTATATATGCTGTCTATATTTTGCACTATGGGCCCCTTTTACTAAACTGCAATAGCAGTTTTTAGCGCAGGGAGCCTATGAGCATCGAGAGCAGCGTGGGGCATTCAGCACAGCTCCCTGCGCTAAAAATGCTATTGTGGTTTAATAAAAAGGGAGGGGATATATTTGTCTATTTTTGTATAGTTGTTCTGAGGTGACATTGCATAAAGTCATCTGCCTTGGCCTCTTTGAAAACCCGCAGAATATAAATGATAATTAACATTTTCTCTGCGTACAGTGTGCTTTGTGTTTTTAAAATTTTATTGTTGGTAGATCATTTTGACTTGGCCACCAAGGTAAGGGGGGGAGGGAGGGAGGGAGGGAGGGGAGCTGCTGAAAGACATCTAGTAATCCTTGCAGGCTTGACTGTGCAGGGAATTATTTTTGTAAAATCATATTTTGTTATGTGACTGGCATTATTTAGACTTTAATTTCTATCAATGAATAGTATGAAAATGATATAAAATTACTTGCTTGTTTTTATGGGTGTGCGCTGAAGGAAAGTGGAGAGAGAGTGGGCTGAGGTCGCTGAAGAGAAATGGGGAAGAGAGAGTGGGAAGAAGACGCTGATTTATAAATTGACAATTGTACAGAATATTGTTTCTTTTTATACTTTAATATAATAAGTTCAATATAAAACAATTCAAGGCTTGTGTGGATGGAATCAGGTGGTTTGTGGGGATGAGGACCGAGCTTTCGGGGATTAGTCCAATGAAATGGTATTTTCTTATTTCTCATTATTTGTTTTATTTTTATTTGTTAATTTGTAAAGTGGTGATTGTTATGTATCAGTTTTTTTAAATTTACATCTACTGTCTATATTTTGCACAGTATTAGAGAACATGTATTACTGTTTTTGTGATGTTGTGGTGTTGCATTGTATGCCGAATCTGGTTTCTTGGCAGTTCAGTTTTAACTTTTGTCTACATATTTCTATTTTTAGTTTGTGATTATTCCATATTGGGCAAGGGTGTATCTGTATGTATGAAAGGGACATGGCTTTCTGATAGCATCGACTGTACAGGATCAATTGACTGTGCAGGATCTGGTTTGTTTAGTTTTACAATGTATGTGTTGGTGTTCTAGTGCTCACTGCAGTGTTTAAGATGCTACCTTTTCCTAGGTACACTCTTGTGCGATATGTAGATTGTTACTACAAATCATATTTTTCATATAGATGGGGGGGTGTCAAAAAATGATGGGCCCCAGGTGTCACATATGCTAGGTACGCCACTGGACAGATGCCAGACCATTGAGAAAGGAGGGAGGGAGCCAAAGGAAGGAAAATAGATGCCAGAGCATGGAAGGGAGAGATGAAAGGGAAGGAGAGGAGAAAGATGTCAGGGAATGGGGGGAGGGAAGGAAATTAGACTGAGATGACAGACAATTGGGAAGAGAAGGAGATGCCAGAGCATGCAGGGAGACGGAGAGATGGAAGGAGAAGAGAGATCCTAGGGCAAGGGGGGAAGGGAAGCAGATGTCCGATTATGGAGTGAGTTGGGATAGGAAGGAGTGAAGACAGAATGAGAAAAATGGAAGGGACAGAGAAAGAAGGCAGATGCTGGATGGAATGGAAAGTGAAGAGAAGATGAGGAAAGCAGAAACTAGAGATGACAAAAGGAAGAAAAAAGATTTTTTTGTTGTTGCTTTAAAATAAAGTAGTATTGCAGCTGTATTGATAAACATTTATAAATAGAAAATGAAAATAAGGTAAACTTTATTAGACAAATTTTAATACATTATTTTACTAACTTTTGGAGGCCAATATCCCCTTTCTTTGACAGTGGCATACCAAGGGGGGGGGGGGGGGGAAAGGGCATTCCACCTCGGGTACAACTCCTGGGGAGGGGGGCTCCCATGTTACCTTAAATTCCCCAATGCTTCAGCTGTCAGTGCCAGTCAATAGAAGACGCTGCTTTCAGCGGCCTGGAAACTTTCCCTCTGTAATGTCCTGCCTCTGTGGGGAAAGGAAACTGAAACAGAGAGGGAAAGCTTCTGGGGCCGCCAAAAGTGACATTTTCTACTGCCAGAGGCCTGAAGTCTCCTGAGCCTATCACCTCTTAACTTCATCCTATGCTTTCTTCGTTTGGAAAAGTTCACCTCCTGTACATTTATGTCATGGAGATATTTAAAGGTCTATATCACATCCCCTCTCTCCCACCTTTCTTCCAGGGTATAACTTGGACATATTGAGTCTCTAAGTGCACCTATAAGCTATATGACAAAATCCACTAACCAATTTTGTAGCAGCCCTCTGGACCGACTGCATCCTATTTATCTGTTTGAAGATGTGGTCTCCATTTATTGCACACAGTATTCCAAATGGGGCCTCACTAGATTCTAATACATTGATCCTATCACCTCCTTTTTTCTACCGGCCATTCCCCTCCCTACTCACCCAAACATCATCCTAGCTTTGACTGTTGCCTTTTCTGAAGGGTATAGAAAAAGTAGACAGGGACAGATTTTTCAGATTATGGGGAACCACAAGTACAAGGGGGCACTCGGAAAAATTAAAAGGAGACAGGTTTAAAACAAATGCCAGAAAGTTCTTTTTCACCCAGAGGGTGGTGGACACATAGAACGCGCTTCCGGAGGCTGTGATAGGCCGGAGCACGTTACAAGGCTTCAAAGAAGGTTTGGATAGGTTCCTAGAGGATAAAGGAATTGAGGGGTACAGATAAGAGTAGCGGTAGGTTATAGGGATAGTCTGGGACCATTGCTCAGGCAATGGGCCTGATGGGCCGCCGCGGGAGCGGACCGCTGGGCGAGATGGACCTCTGGTCTGCCTCAGCGGAGGCAACTTCTTATGTTCTTATGTTCTGTCTGTTTTGCCACCTTGAGATCATCAGACACAACTGCCCCCAAGTGCAATATTCAGCCGTTAACCGCCTAACGGCCTCTTTTACAAAGCTGCGCTAGCAGCTGCCCTGCGCTAACGGCCCCGAAGCCCATAGATATTTAAAGGGCTTCGGGGCTATTGCCGTGCGGCAGCCACTAGCGTGGTTTTGTAAAAGAGGCAGTAAGATAAGGCAGCTATTTATGTAGGCCAATTTTGTGGCACTCCACCAAATAAGTGCCAACTCCACCATGGAATTCCCATAAGTTCTCCAGTTCAGTTCAGTTGCTAACCAGTTAACTGCCACTGCCACAGAATATTTGTGGTTAGCTATGGACAAACTATTTAAATGACTTGGAGCCTCTCTGGGCCATTTAGATTACTTTGAATATTGTATGGTGTGTATTTTATCTGAATCAAAGATGATGATATACTAACTCATGAGTTAGAAGCCTCTTTGTAATACAAATTACCACAGATGCGATTGTATATATATTTGTATTTATTTCAAGCATTGGCATACTGCCATTAATAGAGTATCCTGGTAGCTTACAGCAAGAAGGTAAAACTTTAACAGAAAACAAGCAGCATACATAGGAAAAAAAACACAATGTCATAACAATACCCGGGACAAACAGGACACAGAGCATTGGGGAATACATAAAAGAACAAAAATAATCTAAGCAACAGTTATTATATCAGCACACAAAAGGGGAGGCTGAAGAAAAATAAGTAAAATTCAAAGCTAGGAGAGAAGGTCAGTAAAAGACTCTGGAGAAAAATCAAGATATGAGAACAGCGTTGAACATGGCAGTAGAAAGTTGGAAACACAACTCTACTAGAAACTAATTCCATGGTCAAAGAGCAAACACGTGAAATACAGTTGAGGAGTTAGAATCCAGATGTGTAAAAGTTACTGAGGGAATGCCACTTGTACTGATTAGCACTGTCATGCCCAAACAAGCCCCTTGGAGAAAATTGGCAAAATATATTTAGCGCATAGTGCATACTAGTGCTCACTGCAGTTTAGTAAAACAACCTCTTAATGAACAATTATCCATCTTCACTTATTCTAACATTTAGCTTTGCCTATTATCTACATCCACCAGTCAGTCGGTGACAAGCTAACATTAGTTAACTGAGCATAAAGCATCTTGTGGGTCATGGTCTTTGGTAACATCAAATCATATCCAGTCATAGTGGAGCCCATGACAGTGATATCCATAAATCTCCAGCAAAGAATAAGAAGTGGGAATGACCGTAGCAAGCTAGAACATGATCATGATAATAGGTCTTTATTTAAGTTTTAAAAAAATGACCAGTCTCAATTGCTGAGCAGAGGTTGGTTGGTTTGTTTTTGTTTTTCAATTTGATGTTTGGCTAGCTTGCCCACATTGCAAAAGAGGCTCCAAATGTTAAAAGTTGTTGCATCACTTCTATGCATTTTGGTTTCCATTTAATAGGACTACTGAGTAGGGATACCAGATATTCGGGAAAACCCGAACATGTCCTATTATTAGAGGACTGTCCAGGCTTCCAGACGGACTTTCCAAAACCCGGTGTTTGTCCGGGTTTTGGAAAGCCCTTACAAGCTCCGGCCACATCTGGAGGGCCTCTGAGCATGCGTGGATGACGTCGCAGCATCTGCGCATGCTCCAGGCCCTCCAGACGCAGATGGAGCTCGTAGCAAAGAGATGGCAGGCAACATGAAGAAGGCCATCGAGAAGGCTTTAAACTAATAAATAGGGGAAAGCCGACAGTCGACCACCAGTCGATGGCACGGACGACAGGATGCCCCGATGAAGGAACCATGGGCTACTACTCATACACAGGAGGGGACGACCTCACAGCAAATAAGGAAGACAAGGCAGGAAGGGACAACTCAGATACAGGAGGGGATGACCGCACAGCAAACAAGGGAGACAACACTAGAGCGGTTAAGGATACCGTGAAAGAAACAGTACGGACAGCAAAGAGTAGAAAGTCCAAAAAGGTAACACGAAGAGAACTCAAATGTATGTATACAAATGCTAGAAGTCTAGGAAACAAAATGGGGGAACTAGAGACAATAGCAAGACATGATAAGTTGGATATCATTGGCATAACAGAAACATGGTGGAATGAAGAAAACAAATGGGACACAGTACTACAGGGATACAAACTATATAGAAGAGATCGAGTAGGGCAGAAAGGTGGAGGTATTGCCCTATATGTTCAGGAAGGAGTAGAATCTGTTGGAGTGGCTATGACGGAAACGAAAGAGAAGTTGGAGTCCCTCTGGATCAAGATTCCTGGACAAAACAGCGCAGACACGAAAATTGGCCTTTACTATCGTCCCCCAGGACAGGCAGAGGAAACTGATTCAGAAATGATAGAGGAAATCAAACAGGAATGCAAGAAGGGCAATGTAATAATATTGGGAGACTTCAATTTCCCGAGGATAGACTGGAAACTAGGAACCTCCAACTGCAGCAAGGAGGCCAAGTTCCTGGAGGCACTAGGGGATTGCTTCCTGGAACAAATGGTAAAGGAGCCGACAAGAGGCAACGCCACCCTGGACTTGGTACTAAACGGCCTCACGGGACCGACAAAAGAAGTGGAAGTTACGGTACCACTGGGGACGAGCAATCACAATGTGATCACCTTTAAGCTTGACATCGGGAATAGAAAAAGTGCCAAAACCTTAACCGCAACCTTAAACTTTAAAAAGGGCAAATACGATCGCATGAGAGCCATG
Source organism: Geotrypetes seraphini (assembly GCF_902459505.1). Taxonomy (NCBI): domain Eukaryota; kingdom Metazoa; phylum Chordata; class Amphibia; order Gymnophiona; family Dermophiidae; genus Geotrypetes; species Geotrypetes seraphini. The sequence continues at coordinate 165,928,249 of NC_047089.1, read as the reverse complement.
GTGAAACAACGTCTCAAGAAAAAGGTGGACAAACTCGAAACAGTAGACCAGGCATGGTCCCTACTGAAAAATACTATCACAGAAGCACAAAATCTCCACATTCCGAGGATATCCAAAGAAGGGAGAACAAAAGGTAAGGGAGAACCGGCATGGCTTACCAGACAGGTGAGGGAAGCCATAAAAGAAAAGAAAGTCTCCTTCAAAAAATGGAAACACATGAAAACAACCGAAGCATGGAAAAAACATAAAGATGATCAGAAGAAATGTCATAAGGCGGTGAGGGATGCCAAAAAGGACTATGAGGAAAAAATAGCGCAAGAGGCCAAAAACTTCAAGCCCTTCTTTAGATACGTGAAAGGGAAAAAACCCGCAAAAGAGGCGGTGGGACCCCTGGACGACCAGGGAAGAAAAGGGTACATCAAGGAAGATAAACAAATTGCAGACAAACTAAATTTTCTTTGCGTCCGTCTTTACGGAGGAGGATACTGCAAAAATACCAGAAGCAGTGAAAGTGTTTAGTGGAGTAATAGATGACAGCCTCACCACAGTTGAAGTGGAGTTGGACCAGATATACTACCAGATCGACAAACTCAAAAGTGACAAATCCCCTGGACCAGATGGAATTCACCCGAGAGTCTTAAAGGAATTGAAGGTTGAAATCGGAGAGTTATTGCAAAAACTTGCCAATCTGACAATCAGAACTGGACAGATACCAGACGACTGGAAGATAGCGAATGTCACGCCAATTTTCAAAAAAGGATCTAGAGGAGAACCGGGCAATTACAGACCTGTGAGCCTAACGTCTGTCCCTGGAAAGGTGGTTGAAGCACTGATCAAGGATAGCATAGTCCGGCACTTGGATACACACGACTTGCTGAAACCCAGTCAACATGGGTTCAGGAAAGAGAAATCATGTTTAACGAATTTACTTCAATTTTATGAGACCGTGAACAAGCAAATTGATAGTGGAATGCCGGTGGACATAATATATTTGGACTTCCAGAAATCGTTCGACAAAGTTCCACATGAAAGACTTCTCAGGAAATTACAAAGCCATGGAATTGAAGGAGATATACAAAGGTGGATAGGCAAATGGCTGGAAAACAGAAAGCAGAGAGTGGGCATAAATGGGAAGTACTCAGACTGGGAGGAAGTGACTAGTGGTGTGCCCCAGGGCTCGGTACTTGGGCCGATCCTATTTAATATTTATATCAATGACCTGGAAGACGGAATATCCAGTGAGATCATTAAGTTTGAAGACGACACAAAGCTATGCCGGGCAATCAGATCGCAGGAGGATATCGAGGAAGTCCAGAGCGACTTGTATCAGTTAGAGAAATGGGCAGAGCAATGGCAGATAAAGTTCAACGTGGAGAAATGCAAAGTAATGCATTTAGGTAATAAGAATAAGGAACACAAGTATAGAATGTCAGGCGCAACTCTGGGTAAGAGCGAACAAGAAAAGGACCTGGGTGTACTGATAGATAGGACCCTGAAGCCATCGGCACAATGCGCGGCAGCGGCAAAGAAAGCAAACAGAATGTTAGGCATGATAAAGAAAGGAATCACGAGTAGATCGAAGAAAGTCATAATGCTGCTTTATAGAGCAATGGTCAGACCACACTTGGAATACTGTGTCCAACATTGGTCTCCCAACCTAAAGAAGGATATAAAACTACTGGAGAGGGTGCAGAGACGAGCAACGAAGCTAATAAGAGGTATGGAGAACTTGGAATATGAGGAACGACTCAAGAAACTGGGACTGTTCTCCCTTGAGAAGAGGGGGCTGCGAGGGGACATGATCGAGACGTTCAAAATACTGAAAGGCATCGATAAAATAGAGCAGGAAAATAAATTATTTACATTGTCCAACGTGTCACGGACAAGAGGACATGGTTTGAAGCTTAGAGGTGACAAGTCCAGGACAAATGTCAGGAAGTTCTGCTTCACGCAGCGAGTGGTGGACGCCTGGAATGCTCTCCCAAAGGAGGTTATTAAGGAATCCACTGTGCTAGGATTCAAAGGCAAATTAGATGCACATCTCCTTACGAGAGGCATAGAGGGTTATGGGTAACTAAAACTACATCAGGTATATACCTGATAGGGCCTCCGCGTGTGCGGATCGCCGGACTCGATGGACCATGGGTCTGATCCGGAGATGGCAGTTCTTATGTTCTTATGAGGCTTTCTGAGGACAGGGCTGGAGGGCGGAACTTGGTGGGACTAGCGATGGAACTTACCGGGGTTATGTGCCTGGGGTTTTCTTTTTTAAAATATGGTAACCCTACTCCTGGGGAAGGCTTAAAGCTGAAACTCAGCCTATGGTGGGACAATAGTTGTGTCTCTGCTCTATGTTGGATATTGGACTTTTTTTTTTTTTACAAATATTGTCTTCCTGTTCCAGTTTGCTGTGGTCATTCCCATTTCCTTATTCTTTGCTGACTTTGTCTGTGAGAGTGGTTTGGTTCTCTTTAGTTGGATTGGCTTGTCTGTGAGTCTCCAACCATCCCTCTCATTGTAAAATTCCTGAATTTGAAATTTTTAAACATTCTGGTATAACCTTTGCGACCTCCGGCTGCTTTGTTTAAGAAATAACAACTGGAAATTTTATTTAACCTAGGAAATTATATTCCACCAACTACAAAGCTTTCATATTTGCTCATTAAAATGTATATTCCTAGCTTGACAGGGAGCACTGATCAATCTGATGTATTGAGGGATAATTTAAATCTTTCTCAAGGACTGGTTACTTTGGCTTTAGAGCCATAAATGACTTGGTTACTTAAACTGAATTTTTGAAACCTAGAGGTATTCCTGGATATTTCCTAAATGACACAGAATAAATGAAAAAAAAAAAAATCATGCTCCTTGTGGTGGAAGCTATAGCTGCTATGATGTTTCTGTGATTTCTCTGGAAATGTTTGATATATTTTCTACAATCTTAAGCAATTAAGAAGCTTTTTGAATACAGAAGGTTCACCAGAGGCTGTGTTTGTTTTAGTTTTTGTATAATATTCTGTTTGAGATGTAATTATTTATAGCTCAGGTGTTTTGCTTATATGAGATACAGTATTTCTAATGTAGTTTATGTTAGAAGATCAGACATCTTTGCTGTTGATTTAAAATATAAAACATTGCCGAATTCCAAACTTTCTCTAGGTTAATGAACTGGAGTATGCTTAAAGAGCAGGTCATGTTCCTTGGGCGAGCTCCTTGGAGCGAACTCCTGGGTCAAATGATTTTTGCTCAGACTGCCTATTTTCATTCATATATTTGTTTTTCAATTTCATTCCAATTACTTTCTTGCACATCCATGTCTACGCTTGATGGTCATCCAATTTCTGTTGTGGGAAGACCCAGTATTAATCATGCTTTTTACCCACTTCACTATTCTAACTTTCAAACTCTGCGGTATTTTCAGTTTCTCAAAGACCTTTGGATTGTTCCCATACTCTTAACTTAGAACTTCTTAATTTTCGAGTGTTAAAAAAACAAAGTTCTTTTCGTATATGACCTTTTTAGTCTCCATAAACTCCATTCTGGCCCATATTCTGTAAACGGTGCCTTACCAGCGCCTAATTTAAATTGAAAAAGCCATTAAAAAAATTAAGTGACTTAACAATGTAGGTGCCTACTGGTGCCTGCATCATACCCTTACCTTTCACCATTCCCTAGACCAGTGTATCGCAAACTGTGTGCCTGCTGAGACTTCAGATGACCCACAGCACACTGGGGAGGAGGAGAGGTGCCGGCTGACTGCCTACAGGACGTGCCTCTCGCAGCGAGAGGCATGTCCTGTAGGCCAGAGGTTCTCAACAAGCGGCCCCAGAGGGTACGCGGCACTGGCACTGTATGTCTCCCAACTTCCTGCTGTTGTTGCATATCTCCTGGGACACCCACCTTCCTCATCTTCTCTCCCCTTCTCTCACCTTCTTTTAACTTCTCCACACAGCTGCCACTAGTATTAGTTTAGCTGCGGTTTCATCAGGCAGCCTTGGGGCTTTGCTAGGCCGGCCCCCCTTCAATGACACAATTTCATCAGAGACAGGCCAGCCTAGCAAAGGTCCTGAGGCTGCCTGATGAAACTGAGACTAAACTAATGCTAGCATCAACTAGCAAGGAACTAGTGAGGAAGTTAAAAGCACACAGTGAGCTGCACTAGGGAAAAGAGAGGTACTGCTGGACAGGGGAGGAGGGAAGGGGAGGTAAGGTACTGCTGGACATGGAGAGAAGGAGAGGTGCTGCTGGACATGGGGAGGAGGGGAAGGGAAGAGAGGCACTGCTGGACAGGGGGAAGGGGAGGAGGTAAGAGAGAAGGGGTACTGCTGGACATGGGGAGGGAAAGGGAAGGGAGAAGAGGTGCTGCTGGGCCTGGCAGAAAGGGAGGGAAAGGAAAGGTGCTATGGTGAGATGGCACATGATGCTATAGTGAGATGGTACTTGGGGAGAGAGCATATTAGTTATGAGAGGGGTTGGAGGGAGGGAAGGAAGGAAGGTAAATTGTTGGAGGAGTGATGGGAGAGGGAGAAATGGACATGGAGTGGAGTAGAGGGAGAAATGGAGCATGTGGAGAGAGCATGTTGATTTAGGAAGTGGTAAGGAGGGATGTCACTTGGGTCAAGAGGTGAGGAGAGAGAGAGAAAGCATGCAGGAGGCAGAAAGTGTTGAATTCATAGAGAGGGAAAGATGGATGGGGAGGATAGAAAGGAGGGAAGGAGAAATGTTGCACTCGGGGGAAGGTGGAGAGGGCAGAGTGAAAAGTTGGGCTCATAGAGGGAGAGAGAGAGATGTTGGTTGAGAGAGGGAAGGAGGACCGGAGAAGAAGCATGCAGGAGGAAGAGAGAAATAAATGTTGGACTAGTGGAAAGGAGGGAGAAATGTTGGACTGGGAGGGGGGCCAGAAAGGAGGAAGGGAGAGGAGATGGACTGCAGGAGGCAGAAAGAGGAAGGGAGAGATAAATGTTACACTGGGGCGGTGGGGGGTGGGAGGAGAGATACCAGACCAGGGAATGGAAGGAAAGGAGGGGAGTCTGATAGGGCTGCAGAAGTAATAATAATAGTAGTAGAAGAGAGAGATGCCAGATTATGGGAAAGAGAGGAGAGAGATGCCAGACTGGGAAGGGGGGAAAGGAAAGAGAGATGTCAGTTCACTGGGAGAGGGAGGAAAGGAGAGAGACGTCAGACTACTGGGGGGAGGGAAGAAGAGAGATGTCAGACCATTGAAACAGGGAGGGAAGGAGAGAAAGATAAGAAGGGAAGGTAAGATAAGATATGGAAAAGTAGATTTTGAGAATATAGCAGAAAAATTGAATGTTAAGATAATGCCAAAGATGGATGCAGGGCAGAAAGTGAAAGAGAGAAAAACAGTCAGTGGATAAGAAGGCCCTGGAATCACAGTTAAGAGCACAGAAAAATAAAATCACCAGTTAACAAAAGTAGGGAAAATTATTTTATTTTCAATATAGTAATTGAAATGCATCAGTTTTGAGAATGTATATCTGCTGAATATGAGAAATGAATGGAAAAATTTGCATTACAATTAGTAAAGGGGAGCAGCTTGAGCAGTCTGTGGTTGGGGGTACTTAGTTGATATTTGTTAGACTTAGGGGGTACTTAGCTTGAAGTAGTAGAGAAACACTGCTGTAGGCAATCAGCCAGCACCAGCGCCTCTCCTCTCTGGTCCTCTTCTTTGCTGGCACTCCCCACTGGCGTCACAGGGCCTGTCTGGAGGGCCTCTGTGCATGCACAGATGTCGACATGATGATGTCACGCATGCATGTGATATCTTCATGGTGACATCCACCCAATTCCGGGTGCCTCGAGCCGTGGCCACTACCTTTAGAGTACTCTGGCTCGAGAAAGTTTGAGAGACACTGCCCTTAACCTACCAAGATAATGGCCACCAAAACCAGTAATCCACCACTAATTCCCACCAAGGCTCTTTGATTGATGCACAAACCATCTCACACACCAGTCATCATGTCGATCTCACCCACTTCTGGGATGCTTCGTGCCATGGCCACTATGTTTAGTGTGCAGCGGTTCGACAAAGCTTGCGGGATACTGTTCTAAACAATTAGAACACTTTCTTATATATTTTTTAAAGATATATATATTTATACCTGTAACTTATATGCAATCAGACTTTAAGAGGTTGGTGTTGTTTACAGTACATGGCCATGAGAAGTTTTGGAAGATCTAGTGTTTATATTTTGATTGAGTGTGTATTCAAGGACATTGTCACTATATTGTTATGACTTTTCAAAATAGCCATAAAGCATGTGGGTTTTTTTTAAAAATTTCCTTATAGGCATTTTTAAATAAAATTAGCTGTCCCCCTGCATGTAAGTTTACACAGTTTGGGGGAGACATTCTCAAGGGAAGGACTGCAGAGGAATTTGCACTAGCATGCGTGATTTGTAAATTCAAGCACATAATTTGTGCATCTCAATTAGTAGTTGTAAATGTATCAACAGTTTTCCTGGTGTAATTTTGAAACTAAAAGTATTCACGTGCTTTTCTCTATGAAAATCTAGTAAGGTCCACACAGAATAAAAGTATTTAAGTATATTTCACCTAAGCTTAAGGTTTTATGATTACTGCAAAAAGAATTGAGAAATGTTTCTGAGAGGCAAAAATGCCCATTTCCACTTTCCTTAGAATGACAGAACACTGGTAACTTGAAGAAAAACCAATGTTAAAGCAATGGAAGCTAAGAAAATTTTTTTTGTTTATTTATGAATTTGATATACCGCCTTATCAGAGTCAGGTCAAAGTGGTGTACAATTATAAAAAATCATAGCAAAGAAATGTCATTAAAATGGATAGAAAAGATAACATATCCATACTTAAAGGGTGATAAAACAGAGAGAAAAAGGTTAAAAAAAACAGGAAAAAGAGGGAAGAGATCACTCGTAAATCCATCAGGTGTGAGCAAAAAAATAAAAATAGGTCAAGAACTTAATGAACCATAAGCTGATTCAAAATATGTTTTCAGATAGAATTTAAACTTTGAAAAGGATAGTTACGATCTGTAGATCATTTCAGAGTTTTGGATCTAAATTTTTTTAAAATGCTGATATACTTGTACTTTTCATAGGGCACCTTCCTTGATGCAGGGAGAGCAAGACATGACCATTGAGTGAACATAAAGAATGAGATGGGATATATGAGATAATCATAGTGGACGGGTAGGAAGGAGTGTCGAAGTAGTAAACCTTTAAAGGCCAAACACAAGATTTTATATTGGATATGGAAGTGAACTGATAACCAGTGTAAAGAACGTAGTAGAAGAGTACCGTATTTTCACGTAGATAACGCGCACCCGTGTATAACACGCACACGGGTATAGCGTGCAGAAAACACAAATTTATGTACAGAAATTTTTATATACCGCGCACACCCATATACCGCGCATGCTGCCCGACTCTCCTTTCGCCCGCCCCGACTCTCCTCTGGCCACCCCGACTCTCCTTTCGCCCGCCCCGACTCTCCTCTCCCCCTTGAAGTCCTGTCCCCACCCTGAAAGCCTGATGCCCCCACCCCGACGTCCAATTCACCCCCCGCTGGACCGCTCGCACCCCCACCCCGAAGGACCGCTTGCACGCACTCCCACCCGCACCCCCACCCTGAAGGACCGCTCGCACCCCCACAGCCTCCCGACCCCACCCCCATCATGTAGAAGCTCCTACCGGTGTCCTGCTGCTTTCTCTTGGCGGTCCCGGCCCTTCCGTGAGCCCTGCGCCTGCGCTGCTTCCTCTTCCAGCGGTTCGCCCTTTCTCTAACGTCAATCCCTCTTGCCCCGCCAACTCCCCGACACGATCAGGGCAAGAGGGAGCTCAAGCCCTCTTGCCTCAGCCAACCACGGCACCCCCGACACGATCGGGGCAAGAGGGAGTTCAAGCCCTTAGGTCCCTCCTGGGGGCGGGGCCTGAGGCACATGGGCCCAACCCGACCATGTGCCCAAGGCCCCGCCCCCAGGAGGGACCTAAGGCTCCCGGGCCTATTCTGATTGGCCCAGGCGCCTTAGGCTCCACCAGTAGGCGGAGCTTTGGGACGGATGGGCCAATCCGGCCTCATTCCGTCGTTGGCTGCTTGCCGGACAGGCGGGTTTGGCTCCCGTCTGTCCGGCCAACTACACAAAGGTACGGGGAAGGGGGGTGGGGGTGTCGTGGGGGTCGGCCAGGGGGGTCACGGGTCGGCTGGGGGGTGCGGTCGGAGGTTTTTTGGGGGGGGGCGGTCATTGGGGGGAGGGGGGTTTGCGTCGAGGGCAGGAGGGCCTGGGATACCCTCCTGCCCGTAATGTAGTGCGGGGTGGGGGTAGGGGTTCGCCGTGGCCAGGAGGGTTTGGGCTCCCTCCTGGCCCGATATTGTCGGGGGGCAAGAGGGCTTGAGCTCCCTCTTGTCCCGATCGTGTCGAGGGTGCCGCCGTTGGCAGGGGCTTGAGCTCCCTCTTGCCCCGATCGTGTCGGGGGTGCCGCGGTTGACTGGGGCAAGAGAGCTTGAGCTCCCTCTTGCCCCGATTGTGTTGGGGAGTCGGCGAGGCAAGAGGGCTTGATGTTAGAGAAAGGGCGAACCACCGGAAGAGGAAGCAGCAGGACACTGGTAGGAGCTTCTACATGATGGGGGGGTCGGGAGGCTGTGGGGTGCGAGCAGTCCTTCCGGGTGGGGGTGCGGGTGCGGGTGGGAGTGCGTGCGAGCGGACCTTCGGGGTGGGGGTGCGTCGGGGGGGGGGGAACTATGTAAAAAAAATGTTATATAGCGCGCTCACATGTATACCGCGCAAGGCTATGCACGGTTTGTAAAAACACGTATAACGTGCGCATTATATGCGTGAAAATACGGTAATGTGATCGTTTTTTGGCATAACACAAAAAACAGGCAGGAGCATTATATAACATTTGTAAATGTCTCAATTGTTTGGTAGCACCAGTATATACTGAAATACAGTATTCCAATCATAAAATAAAGAATGCTTGGATAAGAGTATGCATAGTAGGAAAATTTAAAAGGCTTCACAGGGAACAAAGACAATGTAGCATCAGAAAGCCAAGTTGCACCAGATGAGAAATTTGTTCTTCAAAAGTAAGGTGTGAATCTAATATAACCCCTAGGTAGCATAATGATTGTACAGGGGATATATTTATGTTGAATAGATACTGGATCAGTGTCAGTTGCAGATGATAACCAGGCTGCTTCTTCCTCTATAAAATCCGACCCTTCCTCTCTGAACATACTACCAAAACACTTATCCATGCACTTATTATCTCACGCTTAGATTACAGCAACTTGCTACTCTCAGGCCTTCCTCTTAGCCATCTCGCTCCCCTCCAATCCATCCAGAATTTGTCTGCATGACTTATATTCCGGGAGAGCCGCTATATTCATGTTACCCTCTCCTGAAGTCACTTCGTTGGCTTCCCATCTGTTTTACAATTCAAACTCCTCTTACTGACTTACAAATGCACTCACTCAGCTGCCCCTCACTATCTCTCTTTACATATCTCCCCCTAAGACCCCCCCCCCCCCCCTCGTGAGCTCCAATCAACTGGTAAGTCCCTTCTATCTGTGCCCTTCTCTTCAACTGCCGACTCCAGACTCCATCCTTTCTGCCTTGCTGCACCGAATGCTTGGAACAAGCTTCCCGAGTCCCTATAGTGGGCTCCGTCTCTGGCAGTGTTCAAGGCCCATTTAAAAGCCAACCTATTTGAGACTGCTTTCAACTAACTCCTTTCACCTTGGGTTCTGCATCCCCAACCCTATATGTTGTGTTTTTCTGTCCAAGTTAGACTTTCAGTAGTAGTAGTTGCAGCTTTTTCTGGATTAGGAACTAATTTATGTATGTGAAGCTACTGCAGTCTTGTAGTGTCTTAAGGTCTAGTGCAGGGGTAGGCAATTCTGGTCCTTGAGAGCCACAGGCAGGTCAGGTTTTCAGGATATACATAATGAATATGTATGAGATGGATTTGCATGTACTGCCTCTTTCAGATGCAAATCTATCTCATGCATATTTATCCTGAAAACCTGACCTGCCTGTGGCTCTCGAGGATCGGAATTGCCTACCCCTGGTCTAGTGTAACACATGAGGTTGAATAAAGTAGAAGGATGTCATCGGCATAATAAAAGGTTCTAATGTTAAGATCCTGGACTACAGTTGCCAGTGGACTATGAAAAATATTAAAATGCAGAGGAGAAAGAATTGAGCTATGAGGAACAAATGAGTTGATGGGAGGTAGATACATAGGCATCAGAATAGAGGTGCCCACCCTCCCACCTGTTTCCTGATATTGTACTTTAAATTTTCGGGACAGCCGCCGTGAAGCATCAACGAGCAGGCCTACCCCCCAGAAGTAGAATGAAGGGTTCTGGAGCAGGTCTGCTCATTGATGCTGCAATATTAGAAAGTCATGATAGTAGTAAAGAGTGAGACACAAGATCAAATGCAGCAGACAAATTAAGGGACACTACAAGGCCAAGTTGCCCAAATAAAGAATAGAATGGATCCCACTGAGAAAGGCAGTGATGATAATTTCTTTGCTATGATTTTTTCAAAATCCTGTTTGGTGAGAATGTATAACTTGGTTCAACATGTGTAAGAAGTTGATTGAAGACAATTTTATCTAAAAGTTTAGGAAAAAAACACATATTGGAGATAGGATGGTAATGAGAAGGAAGTGAAGGATCTAGTGCATTGTTTTTAAGTCCTTCATACAAACATTGTTATAGCTCCTTGGTTAATGTCATAGCATAGAGATAAATGCAATTCTTAGGGAAGTGGAAGGGACTGTAGGGTAATAACCAGAACAGCTAATTTATGTACTGTACTTATGAGGCCAGAACCAAACTATCATGGTTGCTATTGAAAAGTACTTTGAACTTCTGACACATCAGTTGAAATTCTCACTGTGTGTGGAAAATCAGACAACCTGTTTGTGTTCTGTGTACTGGTTCAAGCCAGCCTGAGGCTTCTTGTCTGGATTTATTTCTGAAGACCCAGCTGTGGAGACAAAACATTGCATTCCTTAGCAGAACCTTGTCATATTGTTTTATAGACACTGTAGCAGACCCCCTACATGGAAAAGTACTCATCTGATTGGTCCTGCAACCCCAGCTCAAATACAACCAATTACAGAGGCTGTTTCTATGGATTGTACACAGCACGGTGGAAGTAAGATAGAAAAATAAAGTTTGTAAGAACAACCTTACTGGTCCATCATGTCCAATAGCCCTTTTTCATTAGTACCTAGCAAAAACCCAAATATTTATTTAGTCAAATTTCTAGCCCGTCCTCCCAGAAGAGCCCAGAACGGGTTACAAGTTTGCATACACTGTAGAAGGTTACAACTTCATAAACAGCAGATAAACAGAACAGATTAAAAGAATGAAGAGCAGTAGTAGAAATTCCTATGTACATGTTTTGGGTACTGAGCACAGTAGCATGGCAAACGATGGGCAACAAGGTTGCAAATTCACATATAAGATATTCAGAACAACAGATTAAAAGGAAGAACAGTAGCAGAGGGATAATTCTTATGAACTGTCTGGAGGAATGAATGCAAGATTAGGGGGCTGAGCACAGTAGCATGGCAACTGAAAGGCCCTAAAAGTAAAGCAGCTAGAAGTATAGGACAGTTTTTTACATTTATGGTGTGGGTACATGTAGTAGGGAGATAAGATCTTGCATAGTTTTGCACTGAGTGTGTGCCTTGAGACTTAGTTCTGCCTGTAAGTCAAGTGGAGGGCACATTCAGTGTGACAGAATAATTTTGCTGAGGTAAAAATAGAGGTTAGGGGCGTGTTTGCAAGAGTCAGGTAAAAAGGTGGGTTTTTACTGCTTTCTGGAAGTTTAGTAAGCTTGTCAGTGATCTAATGGTTGGTGGGATTGTGTTCCATAATTTGGGTAGGAAGTGTGAGTAGGAGTGTTTGCGGGCACTTTCTAGTAGGAAGGTTCATGCCGGTGGGGTGGACATTCTTCTCTCGGCTTGTGATCGCAGGGGTCAGTTAGGAATGTGGATTGTTAGGTTTTTTTTGCCATGTAGGACCATTCTGTTGAAGAATTTTGCCATTTTGAAGAATTTTGCCATGTAGGACCATTCTGTTGAAGAATTTGAAAGCTAGTGTAAGAGCTTTAAAGATGCAACAATTCCGAATGGGTAGCCAGTGTACAGTAGCCAGAGCTGGAGCGACTGAGTCACGAATAGACAGGTTCTTCAAAAGGCGAACTGCTGTATTTTGTACACGTTGCAATCTTTCTAGGTTTGTTGCAGATAGTCCAACTAACAGTGTGTTGCAGTAGTCCAAGCGTGATAAGACATAGGCGTAGAGCAGTTGGGTGGATTCTCCTTCTGGGAAGTATGAATGAATTTTCCATAGCTGGCACAGGTAATAGAAGGAGGTTGCTACTGTCTGTGAGACATGAATCATTAGTGATAGGTCTGCATCTAGGATGATTCCAAGGCTGTGTACTTGATCCTTAGCTTTAAGGGTCGTATTATCCCAGGAGAAGACTGGGCGAGGGTGGGAGCAGTTTTTGTGAATCCAGAGTAGTTCAGTTTTGGATGCATTAAGTTGGAATTTGTTTGTTGCCATCCAGTCTTTGATTTGAGAAAGGCAGCTTTGTAATTTTATTATTTGAGTGTCCCGGTTCATACCTAGTGGGAGGTAGAGTTGAATATCATCTGCGAATGAGTAGATCTTCATGTTGTATTTTGATGCAATGTCAAGCTCTAGTCATGCCACTGATCCAGGGCAAGCAGTGACTTCCTCCCTATCTGTCTCAATAACAAACTATGTGGACTTTTCCATCAGGAAATAATCCAAACTTTTCTTAAAACCAGCTACATTAACCACTTTTACCACAACCTCTGGCAACACGGTCCAGAGCTTAACTATTCTCTGAGTGAAAAAATATTTCCTCCTATTGGTTTTAAAAGTATTTCCCTAGAACTTGTGTCGCCAGCGGTCACATGGACTTCAGGACAGCTGTTCGGGCATGCAATCATCTCCCCAAATCAAACACCAACCATTCAATTGATCAGGAAAAATAAAATGATAGTCAGAATGGTCTTAGCAAAGGATTTTAAACAGTTCCTTTTATTCTTTATGCACAAGAATCATAACCTTAGATGCAACAATATCCATTTCACAAATGCAAAAAGGTGAAATAAACCTCCCTAAACAAAACAGTTTAAAATCGGCACAGGTCTGTTTCACTGGTATGTCATAGCATTCTGGTATACCCAGCGCTTAATCACGTGAACACAAAAGAAAAATATCTGTTCTTTAGTTCACTCTAGGTTTTCCCCAAAAGGAATAGCTTCACTGTTCATAAAGTTTCAATCCAGGCAAACCACATTAGTTTCTCACTCCTCAAATGCAAACTCCTTCAGTACTTATCAGCTTGTATTCTTCTTCTTATCCGACAGCTTTCACTAGTGCAGGGGTGCTGCAGGCTACAAACAACACCCAGGTGGGAAGAAGGGCTGACAATGAACCCAAGAATAATTCCCTCCCTCCCCAACTGAACAGCTTCAGTATTTCTCACCCTTCCCCCTCACTGCAGCATGGCTTACATGGCTTATCACATGCAAGCAAAAGGCTTTCATGTGCAGAGGAGGAAAACACATTATTATGGTATTTTAAAAGGCTTCACAGTCTCACTGTTCCTGACTGTTTTTCCCCCAAAGAATGTTCATGGGCATTTCATGTAACTCCACGTTCTGAGCACTGCTCTTCCATTCCATTGTAGCCTCTATGGGGAAAACTTCCTTAGGTGAGGACTCCACATAATCAACAGGAGTTTCCAGCATCTCTACCTCTGAGCTCTGGGAGAGTCTATGGCTCCCTTCTAAGCCCTCCCCCTGGAAACCTTACCCTTGCTTTTATGTTTCCTTTCCAAGGTGTAATGTGGAACTTGCTGGCAAGGTTTCCCTCTTCTCAGGGACGTGTCAGTTGTATGCCTTGTACTGCTGCTTAGTTCTGTAGGCAGAAGTGTTGCTTTCTATCCTCTCTCCCAAGAAACTCTTGCCCCAGGGCTTGGTCGTGGAAACATATTCTCTCTTCCAGGTTGGACAACCTTTATTATTAACCCCCCTCATCCATCTTCTTTTGAACTTGGAGCAAACTGAAATTATCTGGGCAAGGAATATAGCTCTGAGGCTTGGTGTTATCAGGGAATACTGGGGATTCAGGCTTCCCTGCACAACCCTTTCCGTGACAAATTTCATCGAGTGTACTCTAATCTTTGTAATTTTTGATGGAGTAAAAAATCGATCCAATTGTACCTGTTCGCCACTCAAGATGTTCTAGACTTCAATCATATCTCCCCTCAGCCATCTCTTTTCCAAGCTGAAGAGCCCTAACTTCTTTAGTCTTTTCTCATACAAGAGGAGTTCCACCCCCCTTTATCATCTTGGTCACTCTTCTTTCTAGTTCCTTTTCTAGTTTCCGCTATATCTTTTTTTGAGATAAGGCAACCCAAATTAAACACAATACTCAAGGTGAGGTCGCACCATGGAGCGATACAGAAGCATTACAACATTCTCAGTCTCAACCAACCCTTTAAAAATAATTCCTAGCATCTTGTTTGATTTTTTTGGCCACTGCCGCAGTGGCATACCAAGGGGGGGTGGCGGTCCACCCCGGGTGCAGCCTAAGTGGGGGTGCACAGCCGGCCAGGTCCCCTTACCTTCGTGGCGCTTCCCCCGACCGACCGACCGACAACAGGCCCGGTCCGACAAACCTCCCTGCCCTGTGGCCGCGAGTCTAAATTACCTTCTTACAGCAGCTAGAGCATTGAAGCTGCGTGTGGCTGCCATAAAGGTCATCTTTGACGCAACCGGAAGTTGCATCAGAGACGACCTTTACGGCAGCCACACGCAGCTTCAATGCTCCAGCTGCTGTAAGAAGGTAATTTAGACTCGCGGCCACAGGGCAGGGAGGTTTGTCGGACCGGGCCTGTTGTCGGTCGGGCGGGGGGGGGGGGGGGGAAGCACCATGAAGGTAAGGGGCAGGGAGGGAGAAAGGGAAGAAAGGTGGAGTGGAGAGGAAAGGACGCATAAGGGAAATGGGTAAAACAGAGAGGGGAGAAGGATGCTGAAAGCACATGGGGAAGACAGAGGGGTTGAGAAAGACACTGAAAGGACATGGGGAAGACGGGGAAGAAGGACACTGACAGGACATGGGGAAGACAGGGGGGAGAAGGACGCTGAAAGGACATGGGGAAGACAGAGGGGGGAGAAGGACACTGACAGGACATGGGGAAAATGGGGGGAGAAGGACGCTGAAAGGAAATGGGGAAGAGAGAGTGGGGGAAGATGCTGAAGGGAAATGGGGAAGAGAGAGTGGGGAGAAGATGCTGAAGGGAAATGGGGAAGAAAGAGTGGGGGAAGACGCTGAAGGGAAATGGGGAAGAGAGAGTGGGGAGAAGATGCTGGCAGGGAAGAAGACAGAGATGCCAGACTATGGGGGGAGCGGAGGAAAGAAGATGAGTGCCAGACCAATTTGGAAGGGGGGAGAAAGGGAGAGGCACAGTAACAGAGCAAATGGAAGATGCAGAGAGAAGAGAGACAGTGGATGGAAGGAATTGAATGAGAACATGAGGAAAGCAGAAACCAGGCAACAAAAGTAGAAAACAAATTCTATTTCTTTTTTTTTTGCTTCAGGATAAAGTAGTATATTAGTTGTGTTGATAAAAATTTATAAACAAAGCCCTGCCAGCTGAGCATCTCTTTCTCCAGTTCAGCAGCCAGAACTTTGATTTATAAGGAAGCAATAAACTAAATATTGCAGTACTGAGGCTTGTATGGATTCTGCGGGCACGGTGACGGGGCGGTGAATGGGATGGCGGTGATGGGGTGGTGAAGGGGACGGTGCAGTGACGGGGACAGATTTTTCCCCATGTCATTCTCTACTGCTCATGTCAAAAGCTTCCCTCTGACTCAGCTTCCTGTTTCCGCTTTTGACTGAGGACCGCATTGCCGATCTGAAGTTCTGTTGATGCAAGGGATAGAAGGAGGCCCGTTGCCAATCTTAAGTGTCATCGCAGGGGGGGGGGGGGTTTGCAGATCTTGTTGCCAAAATCAGAAAGGTGAGGAAGGGAGAAAGATGGGCCTGTGGTGAATGGAGAGATTGAGAGAAGGGAGCAGATGATTGAAGTGGGGAGAAAGGGGAGAGAGAAGAGGGCAGATGATGGAAGTGGGGAGAGAGAAGAGGGCAGATGATGGGGGAAAAGGATTGAGTTAGGGAAATACTGGAGGGGGTGAGGGAAAGAGGTGGTGAGCTGTAGGTAGACAGTAAAAAAGGAAATTGATGAGAGAGTAGTAAGAACGTAATCTAGATGGATGCAGAAAATAAATTGAAAAGGAAAATGAGGGAAGAAAGGGATTGCAGAAGAGAGGTGTGGGAGAGGGAAGGAGAGGAGAGAGATGCCAGACCAATGGGGTGAAAGGAGAGATGGAAGGGGGAGGCATACAGTTTCTGGAAGGGGCATAGAAGGAGAGAAGATGCCATATAGGGAGGGGCAGAGAGATGGCAGACAGTGGATGGAAAGAAGACAGTAACAAGAAGATGAGGAAAGCAGAAACCAGAGAAGACAAAGATAGAACAAAAAATTTCTATTTATTTATTGCTTTAGGAGACATGTGTCACTGTTTCTGTGGTGTTGCATTTTATGCAGAGTCCAACTTCTTGCTGATTCAATTTAACCTTTGTCTATGTATTTCTATTTTATCCCCCTTTTACAAAACTGTGGAGCGTTTTTTAGCGTCAGCCATGGTGGTAGCAGCTCTGATGCTCAGAATTCTATGAGCGTCAGAGCTGTTACCACCGTGGCTAAAATCTACACTACAGTTTTGTAAAAGGGGGAGGGGTTAGTTTGTGATGACATATTCCATACTAGGCGAAGGTGTTTTCTGTGTTCTGTATGTTTGAAAGACATGGTTTTCTGTTGGGATTGACGGTGTAGGATTGATCTGTACTAGTCTGTCTTGTTTAGTTTTACAATGGGTGTATTGATGTATTGCTCACTGCAATATGTAAGATGCTGCCTTTTCCTAGGTACTCATGTGTGACGTGTGGCTTGTTACTAAAAATCATGTTTTTCGTACAGATGGGGGGGGTTGCTAAAAATTGATGGGCCCCGGTTGTCACATATGCTAGGTATGCCACTGCACTGCCGCACATTAAGTGGAAGGTTTCAAAGTATTGTCTACAATGACACCCAGATGTTTTTCTTGGGTGCTATCCCACAAGTTGGACCCTAGCATCTGGAATTATTATTTGGATTATTCTTCCCAATGTGAATCACTTTGCATTTGTCCACTTTAAATTTAATCTGCCATTTGAATGCCCAGTCTTCCAATTTCCTAAGGTCTGCCTGCAATTTTTTACAATCTGCATGAATTTTAACAACTTTGAATAGTTTAGTGTCAGCAGCTTTGTGAAGAAGCAGGTGTGGCTGGAAGACAGGAAGAAGGAGGCCTGTTTGGAAAGCTCTGAATCCTCATGGTAAGCAGTAGTACACACCTTTCTTCTTCTTAGGTGCCATCGACTGGTGCTCGAGTCCTAGCGACTTGATGAATTACAGATATAAAAAGAAATTGGTTTTGTGCTAGTCTGGTAAGGTCCTCCAGCATCATCCCTACGGTTGTTTTCAATGTGTCCAGCTAACTGATTGCAGGTCACCCTCTCTGCCTGGTTCCTTCGATCTTTCCAAACACGATGTCCTTCTCCAATGATCTTTCTCTTCTGACAGTATGACCAAAATAAGACAGTTGTAACTTCATCATTTTGGTTTATAGTGGCATAGCTGGTTTGATCTCTTCCAGGATCGATTTGTTCTTCTGGCAGTCCATGGCTTGCATATAATCCTTCTCCAACACCAAAGTTCAAATGAGTCAATCTTTCTGTCTTGTTTCCATAATGTCCAGCTTTCGCATCCGTGATTAACCATTGAGAAAATGAGTGCATGGACAAATCTAATCTTAATTTGGAGTGTTATCTCCTTGCCTTTGAATACTTTGTCGAGAACCTCCATTGAAGAGCGACTAAGTGCTATTCTGTGGAGTATTTCTTCCTTGCTAGTTGCATCTTTGTTTACATAAGAGCCCAGGAAAGAGAAATCCTTTACAACTTCTTTTCTATTGACTTCAAGCTCAAAATCTTCCTCTGTGCCACGTTCATGTCCTTCATCTTATTTATGTTCAGTTCTAATTCCATGTTATGACTTTCGGCTTTGACTTTTCTCAGTAGATACAGCATGTCTTTTTTGCTGCTAGTGATAAGTGTTGTATCATCTGCATAGCACAGGTTGTTTATATTTTGGCCACCAACTTTGAAACCAACGCTTTCTTCTTTCAAATTTGTTTTCCTGAAGATGGCTTCATTGTAAAGGTTGAACAGGTAAGTGACATAGAAATGTAGAAACATGGCGGCAGAAAAAGGCCAAATGGCCCATCTAGTCTGCCCATCCACAGTAACCATGACAAGATGCATCCTTGCCTTACGCCACGTTTTATTGGAAACCAATCAGTGTTCCCATATTCTGTTCTCACTGCAGCTTCTTGATTTTCGTAGAGGCTCTTTATCAGCTGAGTTATATGTTCGGGCAAAGATTTGCTGTAGTAGATGAAGCAAAAGTATAGGGGCTTTTGATATTCTTTGTTCTTCTCCAATATCCATCTAACGTTGGAAATAATGTATTTTGTTCCTTAGTCTATACTGAAACCAGCCTGAACTTTGAGTAGTCCTTGCTCAATGTATGATTATAGCCTTCGTTATAGTATTTTCAGCAATATATTACTGACGTGTTGAATAAATTTAGTTGTTACAGTCCTTGGTGACATCTTTCTTCATTCTAGGTATTAATAGTGATCTTTTTCAATCGGTTGGCCATGTTTTCTCCTTCCAAGTCTGTTGACACAGTCAAGTGAGGGCAATGATAGTACCTTCTAAGCCTTTGATTAATTTAATTGGAATACTGTCGATACGAGGTGACTTGTACGATAAAGCTTTAATTGCTGATATAACTTCTTTTAAAATATCTGGTTCTTCGGAGTTCACCTTTACCAAAAACATTTTGTCACCAGGACATTTCATCACTGGGTCATTTCATCACCTAGACACTTCATCCCCTAGATATTTCATCACTGAGGCACTATCTGGACACTGGGACATTTCATCACCTGGATATTTCATCACTGAGACATGGTCATCACTGGGTCAATTAATCACCTGCATACTTCATTACCTGGATATTTCATCACTGGGATTCTTCATAACTGGGACACATAGTAACATAGTAAATTACAGCAGATAAAGACCTGAATAGTCCATCCAGTCTGCCCAATGAGTACAGTACAAGTATTACAAATTCATGATTAAGTACAGTTGTCTTTGTTCATTGATATTTCTCAGTTATAGACCGTAGAAGTCTGCCCAGTAATGTACTCCAAATACTTGAGTTGCCATCGAAGCTCACTCAAGCCTATCGACCATCATCATCTTGACAGTTCATCACTGAGACATTTCATTACTAGGTCACTTCCTCACATTACTAGGTCACTTCCTCACTTCAACACCTGCACATTTCAAGACTGAGACATGTCATCACTGAGTCAATTAATCGCCTGGGCAATTCATCATTAAGAAAACTTCATCACTTAGATACTTCAATGAAAAATTTAATTGCCTAAACACTTCATCACCTGCGCATTTCATAACTGTGACACTTCATCAATTGGACACATTAACTTGACATTTCAAAAGAGACATTTTATCATCTGAATCAGTTCATCACCTGGACATTTCATCACTGGGATACTTCATCACTTGGCCACTTCATCACTCGGACACTTCATCACCTGGACACTTCATCATCGTGACATTTCATCACCTGACAGTTCATCATCTAGACACTTCATCACCTGGATATTTCATCACTGGGACACTTTCATCAATGGGACACTTCATCACCTGGACTTTTAATCACCTGATAAAACACAAAATCAAGAAAGACAACCCCCCCCCCCGATTGAAAAATCAAAAATGATGAACAACAAAAATGTGGGGTGAAATAACTATTGCCAAAGATCATAAATAATTCATTAATACTGAAAAGAGTGGTAAGGCTGAGCTTTCATTCAAAATGTAAAACTTATTTGGTGGTGAGACCTCAGAAATTAATTCTCCAACTCACTATAGGGCTGCCTAACCTGATCCATTCGGGGGATTAAATTATCAATCATATAGACATTTCATCATCTGGACACTTCATCACCATGACTTTTCATCACCGGGACATTTTATCATCAGAACACTTCATCACTGGGTCACTTCATCACTTGATCATTTCATCACTAGGTCAGTTTATATCCAGGAATTTCATCTCTGTTTGACGAACTTGCTGCACTTCTTTGAGGGAGTAAACAGACAGATAGACAAGGGCAATCCAGTTGACATTGTATATCTGGATTTTCAGAAGGTGTTCAACAAGGTTCCGCATGAACAACTACTTCGGAAAATTGCAAGCCATGGAATTGAGGGTGAAATACTCACGTGGATTAAAAACTGGCTGGAGCATAGGAAACAGAGAGTGGGAGTAAATGGACAATACTTGGACTGGAAGAGCGTCACCAGTGGGGTGCCGCAGGGCTCGGTGCTTGGACCCGTGCTCTTTATGTGTAAATGTATTTATTCAATTTCAATGTGCAGAAAACAACAACCAGAGTAAAACAATGCAGAATACAGACATATGTGCACAGTATCCATAGGATCCCTCCCAACCCCCCCCCCAAAAAAAAACCCCAACAGAAAGTCCCTAGTGAAAAGAGTAGTAAAGACGCAGGGGGATTGCGAAGATCTGCAAAGTGACATAATCAAGCTCGAGGAATGGGCATCGACATGGCAGATGAGGTTCAACATGGATAAGTGTAAATTGATGCATGTCAGTAACAAAAATCTCATGCACGAATACAGGATGTCCGGGACGGTACTTGGAGAGACCTCCCAGGAAAGAGACTTGGGAGTTCTGATCGACAAGTCGATGAAGCCGTCCACACAATGTGCGGCGGCAGCAAAAAGAGCAAACAGAATGCTAGGAATGATAAAGAAGGGGATCATGAACAGATCAGAGAAGGTTATCATGCCGCTGTACCGGGCCATGGTACGCCCTCACCTGGAGTACTGCGTCCAGCACTGGTCGCCGTACCTGAAGAAGGACACGGTACTACTTGAAAGGGTCCAGAGAAGAGTGACTAAGATGGTTAAGGGGCTGGAGGAGCTGCCGTACAGCGAAAGATTAGAGAAACTGGGCCTCTTCTTTCTCGAACAGAGGAGATTGAGAGGGGACATGGTCGAAACATTTAAGGTACTGAAGGGGATAGACTTAGTAGATAAGGACAGGTTGTTCACCCTCTCCAAGGTAGGGAGAACAAGAGGGCACTCTCTAAAGTTGAAAGGGGTTAGATTCCGTACAAACGTAAGGAAGTTCTTCTTCACCCAGAGAGTGGTAGAAAGCTGGAATGCCCTTCCAGAGGCTGTTATAGGGGAAAACACCCTCCAAGGATTCAAAACAAAGTTAGACAAGTTTCTGTTGAACAAGAACGTGCGCTGGTAGGGCTAGTCTCAGGGTGCTGGTCTTAGACCAGAGGGCCGCTGCGTGAGTGGACTGCTAGGCATGATGGACCACTGGTCTGACTCAGCAGTGGCAATTCTTATGTTCTTATGTTCTTATCACCTGAACATTTAATCCTCTGAACACTTCATCACTGGGATACATCATCAACTAGACAATTAATGTGATGTGAAATATCTGAAGCCTGCACTGGGACAGAATTACAGTTCATTTTAGGATAGAAAATCAGTTCAGTTTTGGCTGATATGGGTCTACAAGAATCATAATGAACATAAGAATAGCCATACTGGGTCAGACTAATGGCCCATCTAGTCTAATATCCTGCTTACAACAGTGTCCAATCCAGGTCATAAATACCTGGCAGAAACCCAAATAGTAGCAACTTTCCATGCTACCAATCCCAGAGAAAGCAGTGACTTCCTCCATGTCTGTCTCAACAAGAGACAATGGACTTTTCCTCTAAGAACTTGTCCAAATCTTTTGTAAACTCAGTTTGGCTTTCATTAAAATATGAGCCGGCTTCTTTCTATTAGAGAGATAGGGAGAGAAATAGCAAAAGGATCAAGTCTAGGGAATTTTCTAAATTTCTAAAACTGACCATATATGTCCTTTATATGCCTGTAAATCCCTTCGAAAACTGCCCTTATCATATTTTAGCATAGGCTTTTATAAAATCTATATATTTGAAAAAAGGTTTCCAGCCCTAAATAAGCTTAGAATAAATCACTATGATCATGTGACCACTATGATCATGTGACAATCACTGCAAATTTGGAGTCAACAAAACTTTTCCCCAGGTCAGTGGCAGTAGGTACAAGATACTTTCAAGGACTTTGGTATTTATGCTAATTTCTACTATAGAAAAATCTTTAGAGGCTGAAATTGAAAATGTGTTATCACTGCTTCCTTACTGTTTTACAGTGTTTTTGCAAATAATATTTGTGTGGTACAAACAGGTGTAGCAACCTCTGACATTTCATTTTTACTAGACTGTAATTTGAAAAACAGTTGTCTGGTGACATTGGAAGCCTGTGGTTTATGCTGAAGTCCCCGTGGCATTCATGCTAGTGTTTATAATGGTTAAATGTTTCCATGTTCTCTCTTATGCAACACTAACCTTCTGGCAATATGTGGGGCTCTCATGCTGTACCTGTCACATGATTTTCCAGACTGGTGCAGAAAAAAAAATAACTGCTGTGTCCTCATGCTTTACTGTGAGGAAGTGGAGGCTGTCCTCTTTTCCATCTGGTTAAATAGGAACAACACTGGGAATCCATTAAAAAGCAGGCAGACAAGAAGGAAGAGAGTGAACTCTGCTAGGGATACCATATGGCTCCATAAAAATGAGGACGGATTGAGACATCCGGGTTTTACTTTCATTGACAGCTATGGAAATAAGGAGGACAGGCTGAGACATTGGAAGTAAAATCCGGATGTCTCAATCCGTCCTCATTGTTATGGAGCCATATGGTAACCCTCACCTCATCTCATTCATTACCACTTCAGTCTCCTGTAGAGAGGATGAGGGTGTATTTCATTCTCTTTTTCATTTATTTTTTGTTCTTAATAAAAATTGTTCTGTCTTTAATTTTTTTGAATGGTGTCTGTTTTAGTTTCAAACAGCTGGATTCTGTAACCAACGCCCAAGTCAATGGTCGCCTTAAAAACAGCTGCCGATCGCCTGTCAATCATTCAACGATGCCAGTTACAGAATTGCCCTTATCCAGTCAAGCTAGGCAGCTGAAATGTAGGCCCGGAAAACCCTGGCCTACATTTCAGCTGCTTATCTTTGCCACTAGACTGCAGCAGTCATAAACCGATCGCAATAGGGGAATTTATCCACAATCAGCTGAGCCAGCAGAGCTCCTTGAAGCCGAGAGGAGTCCCTGCTGCTCAGCTGATGGGGGGGGGGATGCACTGGGGCCTTAGGTACTGGGGTCACTGAGGGACTTAGGCTCCCTTCCTGGTGCATCTTGGGATACACTGGGAGGGGCCTAAGACTCCCATTGGCCTCCTATGGGAGGGGCCTTAGGGCAAATCATGACATTAAGCCCCTTCCCGGTGCATCCCAGAATGCACCGGGAAAAGGAAGGCTTGCCATTTTGGAAGAGGCGGGTCTGCTGGCATGAGGGAGTGGGCATCCCTCTTGCCGGCCATCTCCTAAAGGTATTGGGGGATGGGTGTCAGAGGGGATGTTGGGGTATGAGGGAGTGTTGGGTGGGTGTTAGGGAGTGCCAGGGAATGTTGGATGAGTGTCAGGAGTGTTGGGTGAGTGTTAGGGAGTGTCATGGAATGTCGGATGGGTGTGGGTAGGTATTAGGGAGTGTTAGGGGATCGACGGGGCTGGCAGCAGGAGGGAGTTGGCATCCCTCCTGCCAACTGGATGTGGGGGAAGGTGGGAGTGTCAGGAGTTTGGCTGATTGATGAGGACAGCGGCAGGAGGGAGTGGGCAATCCCCCTTCCAACTGGATGTGGTGGGGAAGGTGTTGGGAGTGTCAGGGGTTTGGCTAATTGACGGGGCTGGTGGCAGGAGGCAGCTGGCTCATCTGATCGTGGCAGGGGAATTCCCCCCTCCTCATAAGCTGAGCAGCAGGGACTCCCCAAAGGCGTGATTCTATAACCAGCACCCTCGAATGATTGATAGGAAATCTGACTTGGGCGCTGGTTACAGAATCAGATCCGGTTCTGCTTCAGGGAGCTCTGCCGGCTGAGCTGATTGGGGATAAATTCCCCTGCTATGGTCTAGCGACAAAGATAGGCAGCTGAAATGTAAACCAGGGTTTTCCAGGCATACATTTCAGCTGCCTAACTTGGCATGAATCAAGACTGGGTTGCCAGTTTTGCCTGCCTAACGCCACTTCTGATGTTGGCCATGCCTAGTTTGGCATTCCGCGGCTTAAAGCAGATACCTAGCCATGATTCCAATGACCTTTTCAGCCACCTTTTATTTAGGCATCGGTAGACGCTTCAACACTGCCGTTTCTGACAGCATTTTTCAATTACTTAGGCATCAGCAGGGTGCCTACAGATACCTAAGTTTAGGTGCTTGTTATAGAATTTCCCCAAAAAGGTGTCTTTCCACTTTTGTCTTCTTATTGAATACAAAGGGCCAGGGACAGATGTTAATTGACCTCTGGTATTCAAAGATCCATTGACTTCTTTCGGCTCTGTTTCTCTTTCTTGCTTTTCTTATTTCACCTATCCTTCTGTCTGCTGCATGGTTTTTGTGCCCCTTTCTTTGATTCAAATCCAATTATCCCATGATAGCATTTGTGAGAACAGATAAACAGCTGTGTTTTTATGTTCAACTAGTACTGGGGTTTATTTACTGTAAGCTGAATGTCTGTGTTACCACTGAAATGCATTTTAAAGTGATGTTAATGAATGTTAAAAAGGTTGCATTAACATGAATAATTGTTTTTGTTTTAATATAAATTCTGTGGTAAATTTTAAAATGAACATATTAATATATACAAATAAAATCCACCTTAATGCTGCTATTGACACAAATCTTTAACTATATGCTAAAAATTGTGTAGTGAATATTTTATATTAAATATTTGATCGTATGCATTTTTATACATGCTATTGTTGAGTTTGTTAGAATGCTTCCTAAAGCCTGTGGACATTGTTGAGGGTCAGTACTCATTTTTGCAATATTTAGCTATAGAGTGCAAATGACGTATCAACCAGCAATCAAAAACATCTGCATAAACAATGTTAGAATAATCCAATTTTGAGACAAGACAAGCATGAATTAAAACCCACATCAAAGAGTCACTATAATAGCCACAAATCACACACAATTTACACAATGAACACTATCCAAAGGACATCGCAAAGTCTATTGTAGCTTGAAGTAACAGGAGAAACGGGGGCAGCTAAAAAGTGAAGGGACTAACATGTCCTTTTAAAATGCTATCCCATATGTTCTGTTTACCTGTAAGCCTACTAGCTTTTCTAATGACTATAAAGTCATAATTCACTAGTAAATTGGTTCTCACAGGCTTGTATACCTTCACAAATGACTACTTTTACTATTTGAAATCCTTTGTAATAATTTGTTAAGTGCCAACGATTCATGTTTGAATCTTAGTGACTTGATGAACATCAAGGGCTCCTTTTACTAAGCTGCAATAGCGTTTTTAGCATGCGCAGGATTTTAGCGTGCGCTAAACCCGCGCTATGTGCCTAGAACTAATGCCAGCTCAATGCTGGCATTAAGGTCTAGCGTGCACTAAGCACGCACTAAAACCGCTATCACAGCTTAGTAAAAGGAGCCCCAAGTTTTTGTGGCAGAATATAGAAGTAGATTGCTGAGCCTTTCTTCTGCACAGTATAAATTTGATGTTGCCATGGTTGCATGAAACGCGATAATCTGATGCTGCCCAGATGGGTAGTACATCGTTAGTCTGACATCTCCACTGAAACCGATCCGCCTTGGGAGGCCCTACTTGTAGTGAAACTACTGACGGCATTGCTTTCAGCTCCTCAGATGCACGCAAGCCCCAGTGGCCCAACAAGCCCATGTACCATTACTAGAAATGTAATAATTTAGCAACTGATAATATGACTTTCTGCCAGCCAGTTGCAAGATGAGGCTAAAAGAAATACATCCTTTTGATTTTACACATCCCAAATGTATTCTATGACTCTATCGCTTATGACTATGGATTAGATTCAGCTTCATATTGCTTTATGTCTGATTTTTAGGCTAGTAGTACAAGCCTTAGGGCTCCTTTTACTAAGCTGCGCTAGTGGTTTTAGCGCGCACGCTAGACCCTAATGCCAGCATTGAGCTGGCATTAGTTTTAGCTGCGTAGCGCGGGTTTAGCGCACGCTAAAATTCTGCGCGCTCAAAACGCTATCTCAGCTTAGTAAAAGGAGGCCTTAGTTTTTACCCTTGATTTATATATTGTAATTTTGTGTATATTGGTTATACTGGAATTCATTGAGGTGATGTCACATCCTACAGAGCAGTGCTGCTAGGCTAGTGAACCATAGAAAAAAGTTTAATAGGGTTTGTCCAGTTTTAAGGAAACTGCATTGGCTTTTAGTGCATGCTCCATTTTCTTTAAGGTATGTATATTAGTTTTTAGATCTATTTGTGGTCAGTCTTCTAGATATATTAGTCTTGACATATCTCTTTCAGAGAATGTTAAGCATTTGTGTGCTAGTGATAAATTGATTAAATATCATAGAAATGCTGAAATGCAATTATCTTATTGAGCCAAGTTAATGAGTAGAAAAGAATTACTTATGTTTCCATAAGAAATTGAAGACATAACTGTTTGAATTTTTTTTTATTAGACCATTAGATTTTTGGGGGCTCATAATAAAAAAAATAAAATAAAGACGTCCAAAAAAGTGTCACAAGTCATCACTTGGACAACCTAATTCTTGGGACTTCCAAGTGTCGATTTTCAAAGCTGACTTTCTGGACGTCTAGTGAGGCATTTTGCCCACTGTGCATCCAGAGATCTAGGGGTCATCTTGGGAGGCATGTTATGGGTGTGTTATGGATGGGCTTTGGGTGTGTTAGACTTGGACATCTTGCGGTGATAATTGAACCTTCCCCATGATATCCTAGATGGAACTTAGATGTTTAGAGCCAGACCTGCTTTAGAAGCATCTTAAGTTCCACAAAGGTACCCAAACTTACCAGATGACCATTGGAGGGGGTAAGTATTGATCCTTTACACTCCCCCAGTCATCACTTACCCCCTCCCACCCCACAAAGATCTGAATGCAACAGTACATACCTGTCTCAAGTTCAAGTTTCAAGTTTATTTATTATTTGATTAATCGCCTATTCCAAATTCTAAGCGATGTACAAATTGGTAAAATAAATTGTCTAAAATATACATAAAATAGACCATATAATTAACAAGGGGATAAGTCACAAAACAAATTAATTAAGATAAGAGAAGAATACAATAGGACAGGTGGGATAGAAATACAATCTTAGATAGGAAAGAATCAACAATTAAAGTAAAACACAACAGGAATCGAAGGACAAATAAATAGGTAAAATAAAAGTAGACAAAATAGCAATTAAGAAAGAGCAAATTAACATTTCAATTAAGTATTGAACGCATCTTTAAAAAGAAAGCTCTTAAGTTGGCTCTTAAATTTTTTCTAAATTCTTCTCCTCTCTTAAGTATAGAACAGTAGCATTTGGTATGGGAAAGCCTAGTAGAACATCATAGAGGTGTCCTAAGTAGCCAAATGGGTAAGCTAGTGAACCATAGAGAGGAAGAGTCAGACCCATAAGGCACTGTAACCACAAGATCTATGGTGTTATTATGATCCCATCAAAACTCACCAAAAACCTAATTTACTGCCATGTAGGGGCAACCTGCAGCCATAAGGGCTATTGGGGTGGGAGACAAGTGGGTATAGTAGGTTTGGGGGAATTTTGGAGGGCTCACCATAAATTATAAGGGGTATTTGGTGAGATGTATATCTGGTACCCTTTATGCAAAGTTCATGGCAGTGTCCTCTAAGGTGTACAACTGCTCTGTTGGCATGTCCATGTAGTCAGTCCATTATAATTCCTTCCACATCCAAATAGTCTGTATTTGGACGTTTTCAACGTGGACATTTCTTTGGTCGAAAATAGGGTATAAAGTTAGGTGTCTTAAGGGTTGGATGTCCTGTCAATCTAGATGTCCAAGTAGGTGATTTTTGAAAAAAAAAAAAAAAAAATTTGCTTTCAAAAAAATTGGCGTTTCTGTGCTTATGACTTTGGACATTTAGTGGGAAACATCCAAATTGGACTTAGATGTCCTTTTCTAAAATGGCCCTCTTTGTTTTTTATGTTGGTTAGATTTTAATTATATTTTCTAGAAATGGATAGTCTCTTAATTGTAATCGACATAGAAGCAGTTTGGGTATTCTGTAGAATATAAGAATAAATATTGTATTGTATTGTATTATTGAATTTGTAAGTATCATTTATAGGTGGCATTGGGCACCATTTTTCTGTATAATTCCATTTGCTGTGATATTCCTGACAATGATCAGTCTATGCTAACCAGTTTTCCAAAGGTACACATTTCTACGGAGCTATTGCAAGACTGGTCCACAAACACTTGTAGCAGAAGGCAAGAGGGAGCAGACCAGCAAATAATAGTAAAACACAATTTATTCAAATCAGACACCCAACATGGCCACTTTCATCTCAATGGGTTGCATTAGGGATAGGATTATAGGAGAAACTAAACATAGTTTTCCTCAGAAGCCAAATACAATCCTTAAGCCAAGGTATCTAGACTCTGCTCTGCTTAGAGAGGCTATATACTTTGGCTTAAGGATTGCATTTGGCTTCTGGGGAAACCTGTGGGCTCCTTTTACTAAGGTGCGCTAGCGTTTTTAGCGCATGCTGCATTGCCGCTCAATGCTGGCGTTAGCGTCTAGCGTGCGCTAAGCACATGATAAAACCGCTAGCGGAGCTTAGTAAAAGGAACCCTATGTGTAGATTCTTCTTTAGCCCTACCCCTGACATAGCCTGTTGAGGTGAAACATGGCTATGTCAGGTGTCTGATTTGAATAAATTGTGTCTTGTCATTATTTGCTGGTCTGCTTCATCTTATCTTCTGCACATTTCTAAAGGAAAGTACTTTTTTCAGCTGCAGACTATTTATTGATTGATTTATTCTGGAGTTATTTGAAATTGCCTGGGAAATGCCTCTTTGAAAACCCCATTAGCTTTTCCATAGGAACTTTTGCGATGTGCTTCTCATTGCCTTTAACGCTGAGGAAGGTGCAAAATGTTAAGTATCATAAACTGTTATGCCACTTACAGGCTGCTTTTTACAGTTTTCTTTTTCACTCAGTCACGAGCAGATGCTATTAAGGTGAGGTGAAAAGCACTTATTGCTATTATTCTAGAGGGAAAAGAAACGTTTATTTATAATTCATTAAGAGCACAAAAATAAGTTTATCCTGCAGTATTTCTGTTATTGTACCTGAATTTACAAATAGTGAAAGAATTTGGGGAGTGTGTGAGGCAGTGGTTAGAGCTACAGACTCAGCACCCTGAGGTTCAGGGTTCAAATTCCACGCTGCTCCTTGTGACCCTGGACAAGTCACTTAATCCCCTGTTGCTCCAGGTACATTAGATAGAGTGTAAGTCCACCGGGACAGATAGGAGAAAATGCTTGAGTATCTTAATGTAAACCACTTAGACTATAAGTGGTATATAAATACTAAAATAAATAAATTTATCTAGTCTCATGTTACAGATAGAGTTTATGATATCTAGGGGAGGAATTCATCAAGGGGCGCTAACCAATTAAGTACATGCTAAATATGTGAGTGTGTGCTAGTGATTAATGCCCACTAAATGCTACGACACCCGTAATATTCCTATGGGCATCTTAGGGCTTCTTTTACAAAGGTGCACTAGCGTTTTTAATGCACGCACCAGATTAGCACGCGCTAGCCAAAAAATCTACCGCCTGCTCAAAAGGAGGTGGTAGCGGCTAGTGCGTGCGCTAAATAATTTAGCGCGCGCTATTCCGCGCGTTAAGGCCTTAGCGCGGCTTTGTAAAAGGAGCCCTTAATGTTTAGCGTGCGCTAACATGGATAGCACCTCCACCCCAAGGTGGAGAAAAAAAGCTCCGAAGTGTTGGGTTAATTCAGGAACATGTATTAGATACAGTGGGTGTCTAGTAATGTGGATTTCAACCCTAAAATGATAGCATCAGATAACTGTTCTTGTAATCAATGATGTGTAAGTGTGTTTGTGACTACACTGTTCTTAAAATTCTACAAGTGTCTTCAATAAGTTACTATGGGCTCTTTCTGGTACGTCCCCTATGGATTCCATACGCTAGGTTTTCAATCCCAACCCGCAGTCTTGGAGTTCCAGAAATCCACAACTTTTCTGAGCACATGTACTTAGCCTGAGAGTTAGTAAACATATCCAGTTAAAATTTCTGCAAGCAATTAGTGCAGAAGTCTTTTGCAGTTGCTCTGCTTCTTTTTCTTATTTTACACTTAAAGTTTGTTTTCTCAGTGGCGTCAATGCCTTGAGACCGCTTCCCAATGGTCCCCTGTCCAAGGAAAGGATGCAGTCCTGTGACGCTGGACTGCCTCTTCACAGAGAAACTCTGGTGGATCTGTGGAGCCAGTCTGCTGTGTGCCACCATTTCTAGAATCGGGGCTCCTTCCCCTGGGAGTCTGCTTGCCGGTGACTTTGTCATGAGTTTCAAGCGCAGACTGTATGCGTCTGGAGTGAAAACCACACGGGTTTCAAGGCGCAGGCTGCCTTTCCTGCCCCCAACAGGCTGGACAAGGATCCGTGGAGGTGGAGGTCATTGTCGGTCAGAGCGGCTGGCAGTCTGAAGATTTCAAGTCTGGATCTATTTGGAGCTGTTTCTGAGGCACAAAATCCTTCTCCTCCATTCAAATGCTGTTTAAATGTGCTGACAGTCTGGCACTGTATACTGTGAGTAAACCTCCATTATCTCCTACCTATGGGAACTTCGGGAGTAGCTTGTAACACAATTTAAAAATAATTTTTCTCAATTTCTGAGGAAAGGGTTCAGGTCTCCCACCTCCCTAGACCCCAAATTGCTATTTTTAGTTTTGTTTATTTTTGCCAATTTTGGCATAAATTTGTGACGGTGACCATCTTGGATTTTAAAATCAATCTTTTTATCAAACTTTTATTTCTGCCTTAAAAACCCATTGATTTGACACAAAATCATTTGGTATAGAGTCCCTAATTTGTTGAATGTGGACATTGATTACACCAGATTGGCGCTGGATCAATGATTGTGTACCGTGTACCATAGCACACTGGGAGAGGGGGCGGGAGCTTCGGACTAATCTTGGGATGGGGAGCCGACTTCGGTCTGTGCCTTCCAAAGAAAATCTTGCCTAGAGGCCTTCCTGGAGTCTGGTGCAAATGCCTGTGTTCCAAGTTTGAGGACTCTTTTGGTGAAACGCATGTACCTCAACAGAGTCCTGCCATGGTTGTGGATTGGGCCTTTCATTGGATTTTATTTGGCTCCTCTGAAAGGCATATTCCTCAGATCCTGCTCGTTTGATGTAGCTGATGGGGCATTTTTGGTCTGTTGCGCCTGTGGTGAAGCTTCCTGTTTGGGAACCCTCTCATCTGGCTGTGTCAGACATCGATTACAGTAGTTGCCATACAGATATTATGATTCTTCTATCTCTAACCACTGTCTTTATTTTGGATCTGGCGGATGCCTTTGCTGAGACTGCTCTCCTCGGTCACCCTAAGCATCTGGATTTGGGGTGCTGACCCTTCGCAGATTTTTAAGCAGGCTTCTGCCCGCCTCTTTTTGGATGATGTTCTGAAAGAGCTCCATTTGGATTCTCCACCTTTCATTTCTCAGACTTCGGTCCTGGACCGTTCTCCTGTGCCCCTTTTTTCCATTTAGTCCAAAGCTCTTTGGTCTGATTTCAGAACAATGTGATAACTCGGCTCTTTCCGACCTTCTAAAAGTATGTCTACGCTTTATCACCTGGATCCTAATTTTCAGCAGGTTTGAACAGCCTTAGGTAGATTCTGCTGTGGCACAGGTTATCCAGTGTGCAGCCCTCCCTAGTGAAGGGGGAGTGAGGTTTAAGGACTCTCAGGGTCGCAGGGTAGATGTAATGTTATAAAACATTATTTTCTAGCGGCATCCTCAGGTAGCCAAGCAGCGGTGGCCACTTTCTTTATGGCACGTGTCTATCATTCTGGCCTGCGCAAGGTGTCCTCTGTGAAGGTGCCTGTCCTCCACTGATGATAGTTGGTATGGATTATGTCCTAGGCACCCGTTATGGTCTCATTTGAGTTCTTAGTACATTCTCTGTTGGTGTGGTGTCTGCGTGTCAGACTCTTTGAATCAGTCTTTGGATTGAAGACGCTGCCTCAAGGATCACCTTCAGCGGACTTCTTCTCAAGGGCCAGCTTCTTGTTGGTATAGGTCTGGATGACCTCTACACAGGTGTTGTTGAGTGCCGCCCTAAGTTGCTCCCTGTGAACATGTTTTGCAGGATGTCAGGAGGAGGTCGCAGTACTCTATGTTCCTTCTGTCAGGGAAATGCAGGTTTTTCCTCCCAGAGACATTCCCAGAGCTACGCCTGCATTACAATGGTTCCAATTCCAGGCATCCTCAGGTTCCTGTGCAGTGGCTGCACCTAAAAAAAAAATAAAGGCTGATGACACCAGGAGTCAGCTGTGGCTTCCTAATTTTGAAGGTTGACTTCTCGGTTTTTTGTCAGGAGTGGACTCAACTTTCATCAGACACTTGTTAGTCCTCCTTTGCCCTCTGGTTTGGTTTCTGGACTCCGGCAAGTCAACTGGAACAGAATCCAGGGTACGCAATATTCTGCAACGCCACTTAGATATCAGGATGCTGAAACCTGTTCCAGAACGCAAATGGGGGCTTAGGCGGATACTCCTTATACTTCATCATGCCAGAAAAGCCCAGAGGATTGGAGACCCATTCTGGATCAAAGTTGGTCACCTGCTTCTTGCAAATTCCCTTTTTCTGCATGGACAATGGAGTGCATGGTGATAGCTGCTGTCTCTCCAAGAGAGTTTCTAGTGTCCCGTTTCCATGTTCTGCAACAGCATTTCCAATTTGCAGCTCTGCCCCTTGTCCTCGTGATGTCTCCTGCACTCTCATCAAAGTGATGGTAATTGTGGTGGCTTTCCACCAGCAGGGGGTCCCAGTCCACCTTTCCTGGGACAGCTGGTAATCTGGGCTCTGTCTTGTCGGATGTATGAAAGTGCGGTGGAGATGGTAGTGTCTCTGCTACAGGCATTGCAAATTCATGAAGAGACGCTGGGCATCTTCCCAGTCCCTGGAGTTTCTGGAGCTTCTTTTCATCTCCAGACAGGATCATGTCTCAAGGCATGTAGACAGAACCTTTGACAAAAAAATCAGAATTCTTCTGGACCGTTCAGCTCCCTCGGCCTGGTTTTATCTGCAGGTTTTGGGGACTTGGACAGCCTCTTTTGAGGTGATCCCCTGGGCCAGATTGCCTATATGCCTTTGATGGGAGTCCCTCCTATCTTGGTGGTCTCCGCAGAGTTCTTTTCTTCAGATGCCGCTCCCCTAGATGGTGCCAGCTAAAAGAAAATTGAGCTAGTGGCTTCAGGGGGAGACTCTCTGCAGAGTGGATGACTCATAGGATGGATGCCAGACTGTTGTGTTGTGGGCTCACTGCAGGGCCCGCTCCATTTAGGGGCAGTGGGCTCCTGTTCTGAAATGTTGGTTGAGCAATTGTCTGGAGCTTTGGGCATTCATCTGGCGCCACTCGCTCTCCAGTCCTTCTGAAAGGAGCAGCAGTGCAAGTTTCTTCATCACCACAGGGGTAGCATAAGCACATCATGAGAGAGCTCCAGAAGGACTTGTTGGCTTTGGCAGAGAACTCAAAGGCCAGGTGCTTTTTCAGTTGATGAATAGCAAAGAAGCTAGGGCCGGATGCCTTAGTTTGGCCCTGGCTGGCTCACGAGTTCTTGTATGATGTTCCCTCCAGGGCCTCTGGTTGGTCAGGTCATCCATCAAATAGCAATGCATCCTGGCCCGGTGTTTCTATTGGCTCCAGATTGGCCTCACCACCTGTGGTATGTGGATCTCGTATGTTTTCAGCGGGATGAGAAGTTCCGGCTCCCTCTTCATTGATATCTTCTTAGTCAGGGACCGGTGCCCATGGAGAACCCAGGACGTTTTGGTCTTACAACATGGCTCTTGAGCGCTCAGCCTTGATGAAGCGTGGTTATTCGTAGGTGGTTATCTCAGCTCTTTTATGCTCGAAGGAGCCTTCTACTATGGCTTTTTATGCCAAAGCCTGGAAGGCTTTCCAACAGTGGTATGCTAGGGATCAGGTGAAGCCTGAGAAAGCTCCCATTTCGGTAATCCCGTCTTTCCTTCAGGAGGGCTTAGACAAAGGTCTGTCAGTGGCCTCCTTGAAAGTTCAGATTGCAGGCTTTTCATGTTTTCGAGTGTACAAAGGCACTAGTTCGCTTACTGCTCATCTAGATGTGACCAGGTTTATGAGGGGGGAAATTTGTCTGCGTCCTCCCTTGCGTCTTCCTTTCCCTTCTTGGAATCTTAACATCATTTTACAGGGCCTTGGACTTAATGATCAAGACTATCTTTCTGGTCACCAATTGCTTGGCATGGAGTATTTCAGAGCTTCAGGCTCTTTTGTGCAGGGAACCCTTTCTCCATATTACGGATGCAAGTGTTGTACCTTATTGTACCTTCCTTCTTGCCAAAAGTGATCTCGGCTTTCCATGCCAACCAGGAGGTTAGGTTGCCTGCATTTCATCCAACAGGTTAGAAGCGCAAAGATCAGATCTTATGCAAATTAGATATCCAGAAGGTCTTGCTCCATTATTTGGAGAGGACTATTGAGTTCAGGCTGTCTGATCACCTTTTTATTCTAACTGCTGTGCCTCACCATAGTAGGCCGGCATCCAAGTCCTCGATCACTCGATGGATTTGAATGGCCATTTCCGCGACTTACATCACCGGTGGCAAACAGCCGCCGATCTCACTTAAAGCACATTCGACAAGAAGTGTGGCTGTGTCGTGGGCGGAATCTTGCATGATTCATCCTGATGAAATTTGCAGGTGACTACTTGGCCCTTTCTTCATAATTTTACCCATTTTACCGAGTGGATATGGCAGGTCATTCTGATGCCGTTTTCAGGACCTTGGGTTTGAGGGCTGGTTCTTCTGTCCCTCCTTAGCTACAATGGGTTTAGTAGGTTACCTAGCGTATGGAATCCGGAAGGGACGTAACAGAATGGAAGATTAGGTTTATACCTCTGATAATCTTCTTTCTGTTAGTTCCTGAAGGATACTACATGACCCACCCTCTTTGTATACACTCAGTTTTTGGAGTAGCCTGCTCTTTTCTGCCTCGGTTACTCTCCTTACAGGCTTGAAGATTTTTTAGCAGTTGCTTGATCCTGTGGGGACTTTCTGTGAGTATGCACATTACCGAAGGCTTTTCTTGGGGTGCTCGTTGCACACAGGAGGTTAATTCTACATTGTTTCTCAATGTTTTTTTTCTGAGTTGCCTTTGTGCCTGTTTCACTTGTTAATATTTTGCAGAGCAAACTAGTTCATGAGTTACTTATGTTGATAGGGATTCTCCCCCTTGTCATGGATTTGTCCAGGAATTTTTCTTGGCTTTGAGACTTAACTGGATATGTTTACTAACTCTCTGGCTAAGGGGGTGGAGCATGTGCTCAGAAAAGTTGTGGATTTCTGCAACTCCCAGATTGCGGGTTGGGATTGAACACCTAGCTTATGGATTCCTTGAGGGACTATCAGAAAGAAGAATATTGAAGGTATAAACCTAATCTTCCATTTACAAAGCTGTGTTGGGTGCTGACATGCGCCTAACCCAACTTAAAATGATATACCACAGAATGTGCTCAGGCATCCTGTGGCAATTGCTAAATCTGTGCATGCTAACCATGCACTGTTTTTTTTGAAGGGGCAAATGGAGGGCAGAGATGGTGGTGTTAATGTACTACACTGCTACACTACACAGCTACATTACCGTGTGAGCCCTTACCGCCTACAGGGCCTGATTCTGAATAGGATGCCCGGTCTCAGCAGCTTTTGAGAATCGCACATGGGCGTCCTATATAGAATCGTGTCTGTCCTAACAAACAAATACCTAACCACCCTGATTCTCTAACCAGCGTCCCTGTCACAGACGCCACTTAGAGAATTGCGTTGCTGCTGAGCTGATTGCGGCAAGGGAATTTCCCTGACATGATCAGCTGAGCGGCCAGAGCAGGGAACTCCCAAACCCCATCGCAAGTCAGCCGGCAGGAGGGATGCACACTTTCTCCCACCGGCACCCCCCCACACACACACACATACACACACAGCATCCCTGGCAGGTGTGCTGGCAGGAGAGAGTGGTCATCCCTCCTGCCGGGGATTGTTTTGCAGTTTCCAGCAGGAGGGATTGAGCATCCCTCCTGCCAGGGATTGTTTTGCGGTTTGCAGCAGGAGGGAGTGGGCATCCCTCCTGCCGGGGATTGTTTTGCGGTTTGCAGCAGGAGGAAGTGGGCATCCCTCCTGCTAGCCGACTTGCGGTGGGGTTCGGGGATTCCCTGCTGCAGCCACTCATGGCAGGGAGATTTCCTTGCTGCAATCAGTTCAGCTGCAATTTCTAATTGAAATGTAGGCCAGCATTTCAATGGCCTACATTTCAGGCGCATATCACAGCCCTAGGGAGACGCCTAGGGCCACCTAAGCTCGCCTAAGGCCGCTTCCGGGTAAAACCACACTCACGCCCAGTCTTGGGTGAGCTTAAGTGTCCCTACGTGTCTCCCTCAACTGTGACAGATGCCTACAGTGTAGGTGGCCTGCCTCGGGTTGTTTGTTGTTTTTTTTTTAGAAAAAGTGCATCCCAATTGGCTGGTTAGACAGCAGTAGGACTCCTACTACTGCCTACAGTCGGGATGCCGTTTATAGAATATGGCCCTAAGTGCTCACATAGTAAATTTAAAAATATAAAATCAGCCATTTTTGCAGCTGTAGTAAAATACCCTTATTGCATAGGAAAGGACAAATTTTGCCCAGGTTTAGTCAAAGAACCTCTAAGCTAAGATTCATATGGTTGGATATTTATCTATCAGAAACCTTTTACAACCAATCTGTTTAATCTGTATTATAACTAATTAAAGTTCATATTGGCTTTAATACTATTTAAAATCTATGTAGGAGGTGGAAAACCTGTTTGTAATTCTCTCAGCAATTTTGCATCTTGGAGACATTCGGTTTACAACTCTAACAGACGCTGAGACAGCATTTGTGTCAGACCTACAGCTTCTGGAACAAGGTCAGTGGAATACGACCTTCTAGCATGGCCTGCAGTCAGGTGACTTACCAATAGATGGGGACATTGCATTGAGAATGTGTGGGACTTTTATACAACTATTGCTGGTAAAGGAGAAAAAATGAGAGATTATATAATTAATTCAGAAGTCATTTATTTTTTAATTGATTTAAGAAAGCATAATCCTAGGAGAATGTTACTTAATCTACTTC
The DNA here is from genome assembly GCF_902459505.1 of Geotrypetes seraphini. NCBI lineage: Eukaryota > Metazoa > Chordata > Amphibia > Gymnophiona > Dermophiidae > Geotrypetes > Geotrypetes seraphini. The sequence goes on along the minus strand of NC_047089.1, from coordinate 165,890,566 downwards.
TTGTTTTTAATCGTTATTTTTATTTTGCATTATGCTAAACACAACAGAAACAAACCCAATATTTATCCCAGGACTTGCAGGCTGCATATTCTCACATGTGGGTGACATCCTCCATGGAGCTTGGTATGGATAGTCTAAAAGTGCACTGTCACTTTAAAAATCTCAAAGGATTGAAGACTGCCCATACCATGCATGTGCTAGTGCTTTCCTGCTTGATGCCAGCTTGTGGCTCCTTCAGTTTCTCTCATGACATCTAGTATATTTTAGATGTCTAGTTTTGTGCCTTTCTTTCGTTTTACTATTATCTTGAACGTGTATATTTCTAAACACCTAAAATAACACCTCACTTCAAAAGATATTCATATACAGATCCTCAGAAGTACCACCTAATACTCAAATGATTTCATTTTAGACATATATTTCATTTTTATTTTCTCCAGTTAAAAAAAATTTTAAATTATGATTAATTTTTTATCCAAGCCTGCGGAGCCCGTTTTTAGGCTGGGAGTGTCACCTTCTTCTGGGCATAGTGTCACTTGACCTCCTGGAACCTTTGTGTCCTTCGACCTCACGTCAGTAGTTTTTCCATCCATGAGCATGGATTTTAGTGGCTTCAAGAGGTGTGATCAATGTAATAGGGCCATTTCATGCAGGGATCCACATAACTTGTGTATCCAGTGCCTTGGTCTATCCTAATCATTGTGATATTTTTTACATTCTCTGTTCTCAATTACAGAAAAGGTCGCGTAAAGCCAGAAGATTTCAGTTTGAAAAACCTTTTGGTTCACCTTCTGAAATTATGCCTGGAGAGTTCAGTGTCAAGGTACCACGGTACCTCATGAATGTATGTCATCGATGCCTAAGATAGATGTGCATCATGCATGTGCAACATCAACATCTAGTATGGCTCCTTTGACGTCCACTTCAGGGGAGCCTCGTAACAAAGCTAAGAAGCATAAACCTCTTTCCCACTCCAGGCAGACATCACCATTTTCACAAGCATCATCGCCTATGATGTGTACTTATCATCAGAAAACTAATGCCAGATCACCGTCTACAACATTGGTGTCACCTTTGAAATGCGCCTTGATACCGGGGTCACCAGTGCTTTGACATCCAACACAACAAGTGCCTAATGTATCGACAATGGACCAGCATCATCTTTGCAAGAACAGCTTCATATGCTATTGCAGAAGGAGCTAGTTGGGCTACTGCGGGTGCATCGAGTGCAAATACCTGCTACCACACTCCCAGGCTCGACTCAGTCTGAACAACGCCTAGGCAATCCAGCATAGCTAAGATCTCGGACTCCTTAATGTCGAGTATGTACAATGTACATCCAGACATGCATTGACATCCAGAGAGCCTAGCTCATCAAATTTTCGACGCTCCTCCAAATGCTCTTCTCTACATCATTACACTCACATCAGCGTCCATCTCGATGCTCTACACAGAGATCACCTTGACATTCAAATGGACATTCACCTTGACGGCGACGTTCTCAACCTCCGAGGCTGGATGTCCAAGACTATGACTCGGATATATCTGTTCACTCTATCAGCTACTATTCAGAGCTCTCAGTGGACAAGTCATATGAAGTACCTTTAGATATATACATGAAGGGAGGTCGCCCCCAGAAGGTCTGTCTTTTTCAAAGTTCTTGAAATAAATAATGCAGGCACAACCTATGAATGTGGAGCCTGATTCAAACCTGATGCAGAACTCAGAGATGCACTTGATTACAAACAGCGCCCTACAAACTGCATAAAGTTTCCTCTCCATAAACTCCTGAAAGAGGTTTTATTGAAAAATTGGAAGACTCCACTTAATATCCCAATGACTCCATGCAAACTGAACTCTCATTACTGTATTCAGTCTTGCGCTGGCTTTGATAAACCACAACTGCAGCATCACTCTTTGGCCGTGAAGTCTTTATTTTGAAGAGAGCAAATACTTCCAGACCTTTCGCTAAATCTCCACCTGGAAGAGAAGGTAGGACTCTGGACAAGTTTCGGCACAGAGTGTTCCAAGGCTGTATGCTAGCAAACAGAATAATAAACTACAATTTCTACATGACATTCTACATGACATCTGTCATCTAGAAAATGTCAAGTTATAACTGATTCATACCATTGGAATATGTCGCTTCTTATCAACATTTAATGAATGATCTCCTGGAGACCAGGAGATCGTAGGGTTGGGAGGGAGATTAAATGGTCGGGGCTTGGAGAGGGGAAAGAAACTTAGCTAGGGATTGCAGGAAGGGGGACTGGCAGGGGAGGGAGGGAGGGAGGGAAGGAAGAGAGGAACAAAGACCTGGGAGTGGTTGGAGGGAAGAAAGAGGGAAGAGAAGCTAGACCTTGCAGAGGGAAGAGAGAATATGAGACCTGAAATACCTCAAACTCCCTTCTCTACTCATTTTGGCTCTTTGAAAGTTAGTGCCAAAGCTAGGAAAGCAGTTTATTGATTGGCTGAAAGAAGAGCGGGCATGTCTATGTGGAAGTTTTTGAATGTTGGCGTCTCTGGGCCTCAGGTACCATTTCTTCCAGAGCAGAGCCATTGCAATGAAACAAGATTTTTCTCCTGACGCATCAGAAGCAAAACAAGGATTTCCCTGACAGGGTACTTTGACAAAGTGGACATCCAAGAACGATGGTCAAGATAAGTGTATAATTATTTCCTTTGTTGCTGGTACATTCCTGCCTGAAAGCAGGATTTTTCTCAGCAACTGGTTGCATTACTATAGTGGTGTTTTCTTCTGACAAATGATGGCATGTTTGCCCCTGCCTTTATATTACTGAGGTAATGGGAGGTTATATCTGAAGTCTTTTTTCTCCACTTCTAGCAAGATTGGTTGCTCCAGTTTCTGACAGACCTTAGTCTTTATATATATTTATATTGTGGTATATGTTATGGGGAACATGGCATGAGTTGTGGAAGGTGTTTTGAATGGTATTCATGCTTCAGATGTGGTCGTGAATCAGTGGAAGATGATTCGTGAACTGGAAGACTATCAATGTCAGTTTATGAGGGTTTTTGTGTGCGCTAATCAATGATTAACTGTTAGAGAATTGGCAGAGGAATGCAACATCTACATTGTTTCATGCTACAACATTCTAACAGAAAAATTGGGGATTTCTCACGTTGTAGCAAAGTTTCCATGGTTGATGACCAATGACCAGAACAACAAAACGCAATGACTGTTCTTCCCCAGCTATCTTACTCTCCTGACTTGTGCTGATTTCTTCTTGTTTCCTAAACTTAAATCCATGCTGAAAGGAAAGCAATTCAACACCATTGAAGACATAAAGCAAAATTTGATGCAACAACTTTTGGCGATTCCTGAAGATGCATTTAAGGATTGTTTCCAGAAGTGGAAATAACATTGGGATACATGTATATGTAGGGAAGGGGAGTACTTTGAAGGGAACCCAATGGAAAAAGTTGTAAGATTGTTTAATAAATTTTTATAAAATCAGGCCTGGAACTTTTTGAACAGACCTCATACTTTTTATTTTCATGCTTTACACCAGTTTCCAGTTAAATCAAATGCATATTTTATATAAAAGTTGCCCCAAGATAATGTACCCACTTTCTTTTTATGTAGCTATTTTTGCAACCTAAGGGCTTCTTATATCAAGTAGCACAGAGAGTTTTACCATGGACTGGCGAGGCAAATGCTCCAATGCTCATAGGAATTGAATGAGCGTTGGAGCATTTACCTCACAAGCACGCGATAAAACTCTCTTTCGCTGCTTGATAAAAGCTGGTGTAAATTATGCACATGGGGGAAATTCTATTTCTGTTGTTTAAAAATTTGTTGCTAAAAAAAAATCCATGCTTAGTACTATTCTATAAATCACATCTGGAGTTAGGCGCAGTGTACAGAATATGTGTAGCAGTGTTAGGAATAAAAGCCTCATAATATTACCCTAATAGCCATTTATGCAATGAAAATCTTGCGCCAAAATTGTGCGCCAATTGGGCTTATTCTGTAACAGTGTGCCTAATTTTTAGGAACGCCTGTGACCTGCGTATGACCCTCTCCTGGCCATACCCCCTTTTGAGATATGCATAGTAGAATTTATTTGCACCACTTTGTAGAATTCACTTTGAAAGCTGTGCATGTAAATTTTAGTTAGTGTCAATAATTGCTTGTTACTTGACAATTATTGGCACAGATTGGCTTGTACCTAAAGTTGTACACACAAATTATGAATTTGTATAGATTTGCATGTGCAATTGTAGTCGTGGTATATAGAACCTGGGGAATAGAGCTCAGTATTGAAAGGGGTTTAACCAGGAGACACTTCTTCTAGGTATACCGGTAGATACTGTATATATAGCCACTGAATTGGTTGGCTCCCAATATTCAGCAGCACTTAACTTGGCAGTGCTATTCAGTATTGGTTCTAATTGACCATTCCTTAACCATCTAGAGTAAGAGCAATCCAGGTACAGTTTGGCAGAGCTGCTACTTAGTTAGTAGCAATAATATTGTCTACTAACCAGCTAAGTATGTGAATAAAGTTAAGGCAGTAAAAAGGCTGTCCTAAGTTTATCCACCAAGTTAACCAGTCACTAATCTGAATATTATAAGAACATAAGAATTGACGCTGCTGGGTCAGACCAGTGGTCCATCGTGCCCAACAGTCCGCACACGCGGCAGCCCTTAGGTCGAAGACCAGTGCCCTAACTGAGACTAGCCTTACCTGCGTACGTTCTGGTTCAGCAGGAACATGTCTAACTTTGTCTTGAATCCCTGGAGGGTGTTTTCCCTTATAACAACCTCCGGAAGAGCGTTTCGGTTTTCTACCACTCTCTGGGTGAAGAAGAACTTCCTTACGTTTGTATGGAATCTATCCCCTTTTAACTTTAGAGAGTGCCCTCTCATTTTCTCTTCCTTGGAGAGGGTGAACAACCTATCTTTATCTACTAAGTCTATTCCGTTCATTATCTTGAATGTTTCGATAATGTCCCTTCTCAGTCTCCTCTTTTCAAAGGAGAAGAGGCCCAGTTTCTCTAATCATTCACCATATGGCAACTCCTCCAGTCCCTTAACCATTTTAGTCGCTCTTCTCTGGACCCTTTTGAGTAGTACTGTGTCCTTCTTCATGTACGGCGACCAGTGCTGGATGCAGTACTCCAAGTGAGGGCATACCATGGCCCAGTACAGCGGCATGATAACCTTCTTCGATCTGTTCGTGATCCCCTTCTTAATCATTCCTAGCATTCTTAGCTGGTGCCTGTGTAACTCAGTGGATAAACCTAGGACAGTGGTTCTCAAACCTGTCCTGGGGGACCCTCAGCAAGTCAGGTTTTGAGGATATACCTAGTGAATATGCATGAGCCAGATTTGCATACCTGTCACTTCCGTTCTATGCAAATCCCTCTCATGCATATTCATTAGGGATATCCTTAAAACCCAACTGGCTGGGGGTCTCCCAGGACAGTTTTGAGAGCCACTGACCTAGGAAGTTATGGTTGCTGCACCAACCTTGATATTCAGTGCTGAAGGCTCAAAATGCCACAGCATGTTCTTGGTGGTCCAGTGAGGGTTGTTGGAGGCAGGAGTGCAGCCCCTTCACTCTTGCCCCTTGTGGTTCCACTTTAAAATGGCTGCCATGACTTCTCATGGTAGTACCACAAGTCATTGCAAGAAGTTGCGGCAGCTATTTAGTTGCAAGAAGCAGGAGCAAGGGTGCTGCACTCCTGTCCCCAGTGACTCCCCACTGGATCACCAGAGAGACAGGTAGGCCCAGGGGGCCTAGCTAGACATTGGGTGGGGGTGGGGGTTCGTTTAGAGGGACTTGGAGCATTGCAGATTGGGGGAATGAAGAAGGAAACAAGAAGGCTATTTTTTTTTCATAAATAATTTATTGAAATTTTAAACAAATAAACACACAAATCCCCCAAACCCCAAAATAACACAAATAACAGCAAGCTTAAAAGTATACAAATATAACATTACTTATAATAAGAAGCAAAAGGGCTATTTGAGAGGCTGGGAGGGAGATTGGATGGGTTTTAAAGAATAAAATTAGTATGCAGGTGCCAGCAAGTACCCAATTCCACCAAATATAGACAGATTAGTATTATCCTTCCAGTAATTGAACAACAATTTTAGAACAGAAATTAGAACATCAGAGAGAGCATTATCATTATCTGAGATGGCCTGATCTAAGATGATAGATTTCCAAATAAGAGGGTCCTTTTACTAAACTGTAGTAAGCACTAACTCCTGCTTACCACAGCTTAAAATGCCTTGTCATGGGCTGTGCTGAGGCATCCTAAAGTAATTTTGCCATTGGCGTGTTACCCACTTTTTTTAGTGCTGGGGCAGTTCTGGGCAGAGAGTAGGCATGTTCTGGGTTAATCTGCACAGGATCGGAAGCCAAGGATAGGCCTCAACAACGAAACAAAAGCACACAACAAGAGAGTCTTGAGGGCAGGATGTCAAGAGATCAGCCAAAGGTGTATTGTTCAAAAAAGTCACTTTATTGATGGCTCGATAGACTCAACACTGGCAGTGTTTTGGCATCTGTGTCTTTATCAAGAGTCTGGCTTGAATGAAACAGTGCATACGTGCACTCGGAGAGACGCGCTGAAAACTAGTGTCTGATGCGAAGCTCAGGATCACTGGTACATTGCTGCACACTAATTGATTAGCATATGGTCAGTGCACAAGCCATTACTGCCCATAAAATAGGTGGCATAACACTCTATGGCTAATATTCCTTCAATGTTTTTTATCCAGCCTCAATATTCACGAGTCAAAATTAAAGTAGAACAGGACCTGGATATATTTCACATTCATCGTTGTTTTTAACTGTTTTCAAAGGACGCCTCAGCCCCACCACTCCACCGCTGTATTTATCTCACAACTGCGGGAAGAATTATGTGGTGCCTCATCATTGGCTGTCCATTCGAGTGCTTATTAGTGTCTTTCCTTAATTCAATAAATATTTAAATATTGTAAAGTGAATAAATATAAAGTGCAAAAGTACTTAGCTCAATTACAGCCAAAACCTGGGAGTCTCACAAATCTTTAGTGGAGTCGGATGACAGCAGCGACCTCGGGAGACCCTTGATAAAGCACTTTTTTGTGCGAAACATGTCAGGTCAGACTCCCAGGTTTTGGCTAGAATTGAGCTAAGTACTTTTGCACTTTATATTTATTCACTTTACAATATTTAAATATTTATTGAATTAAGGAAAGACACTAATAAGCACTCGAATGGACAGCCAATGATGAGACACCACATAATTCTTCCCGCAGTTGTGAGATAAATACAGTGGTGGAGTGGTGGGGCTGAGGCGTCCTTTGAAAACAGTTAAAAACAACGATGAATGTGAAATATATCCAGGTCCTGTTCTACTTTAATTTTGACTCATAAAATAGGTGGCGGCATTGGCTCATGTGTTAAAGGCCACACACAAATGGAAAAGTTAGCACATAGCCATTAACAGAAAAAAAAGCTGTAATTTGGCCATTTTACCCATATGAGTATGGAAAAAATGGCCTTGGCATGCGGGAATGACCCAAATGCATGAGCTAAGTTTTAGCACAATTTGAGTCCATAAAGAAGGATGTTAAAGAAGAAATAGTGATTGAGTAACTGAAGATGATAATGAAGATCTCAATCTTCAAAGCCAAAAAAATTGCTATTGTTCATCTCTTAGGGCTCTTTTTATCAAGCAGCGGCACTAAGTACCATTTTATAGAAGTTATGCTTTCCTGATCTGTTTTCTCTCTTGTGATTTGCTGCTTATTGGTTACCAAGAGGCAGTAGTTACAGCACTGTTTAATCATGGTATCTGAAAATATTCTTAACTATTAAAACTATTTTTCTAAATTTCAGTGGCAGGGATGCTGCAACTTTCTCCAGATGAGCTCTCATCAGCTTTAACAACTGATGTTCAATATTTCAAAGGTAGGCTCTTCTAGAAATGTCACATTGTAAGCAGTTTGAAGGGATTTCTTGAGTCCGTTAATATGACAAGCACAAAAATTTGAAATCTGTTCTTCATTTTTAAATACATCATGCTAGAGACCTCCCTTTTCATAATGGCTAGACGTACCTGCCATAGTAGAGGTCAAATGAAAGACAAGAAGGCACAGGCGCCAACCTGTGATATTTCCTGTGGGTTAGTGGCCAATTTTTTGGCCACAGATGCAGATGAATTGTTGTTACAAATTTACATGAGGATCTTTGCTATAAGATAAACACATACACAAAAAAAGGATACTGTGCCCGATATTCAGAGCGATTTAAGCGGGCCAGAGAGGAAGAAAAATGGGGCAAGGACTAGGCATGAGGCAATTTTAGACTGTGTTGGCCTGGATTCTGTAAACAGCGCCTACATCAGCCGGCGTCTTCAAAAACTGCGCCAGCTGCGTGTCAATCACACGTAGGCACCGTTAACAGAATCACGGCTACCGAAAAACTTAGGTGCCGGTAATATAGAGAAAACAAAAAAAACTCTGTGGAGTGACGATGTTCCTAAATGGACTTTATTTGAAAGTGTCAAAGTTCCAAAGGTACACTGAAATCATCCACATAAAATAATTTCATCCACATAAAAATAAATCATCCACATAAGAGCCTTAAAGGACCTAGTCCGCTAGGGATACAGGACCCAACACAGTCCGCATTTCAACAAAAAGTCTTCTTCAGGGGTCCCTGGGGGTCCTATAAAGGTGAATATGTGGGAAACAATTTGGGGTCAATTCCTTTTGCTTTTTGTTTGGTGTCGATAATATAGGCCAGGGTTTTAAAGGCCTATATTACCAGCACCTAAGTTTGATGGAGAATTGTGCATACTGGTGTCTAAGGTCATTGGAACGACTGGCCTAAGGTCAATGGAACGACTGGCTTAGTAACGTTTTAGCGCACTTTTCATTCTACTTCAATTTTAGAAAACTATTAAAAATAAGTCTGTTCAATCGATTTGATAACTAAGAATCTACTCAGCACTGCTTATTCAATCCTGTAACCCTATGAACCTTTTAGCTTTCATATTCTTTATTATGTAAGATTGTATTGCTGACTTTGATTGTAACCTCTTCGCTGATTGTCCAGCGCCTCTTGCTGTAAACCGCCTCGAACTTATATGGCTTTGGCGGTATATAAGAATAAAATTATTATTATTATTATTTCCATCTCTAACCATGCTTACTTTGTCCCTAGGCACCACGCTTAGATGCGATTCCAGTGCCTATGGGAGTAAGTGCCTCCTGGCACCTTTTTTTAAACAACTTTTTAATTGTTTTTTAACACTGCAGTCAATTATTGCACAGATTAAAACCAATTAACCCAATTGAGTGTGGCGACAGTAGTATTCCTACCGCCGCCTAACTTACAGTGCTGTTTAGAGAATCTGGGCCTGTGTGCATAATCTATGTACCCCTGCATAGTTTCAAGTTTATTAAAAAATTTGATTTGATCCCAGTATCATATTCCAATGCGATTTACAAATAATAATAAAAACAGGGTAAAAATAAAGCACACACACATATTTTCAAATTCTGACACTACAGGACACAAGAGGAAGACAGGTTTTAACTACAATTCATAAATAAAATAAAATGAACATAGAGGTTAAGACAGTTGGATGGGAATTGTTACCCACTCAATTTTTATTTAGAGGATTTTAGTCCACTATAGAATGTTTGAGGTTTATAGAATTCAAGCAGCTCAGTTGAAAGTTTCCTTAAAGAACCAGCTTTTTAAGAGACCCTTGAACTTACTAAGTGATTTTTCTTCCCTAATATAAATTGGAAGCGAGTTCCAAGTTTTGAGGTCCCTCCGCGTGTAAACAAATCTTAGTGAAGGGACTGAGAGGAGAGATTTCTCCTCAGATCTTAAAGATCTCGTAGGAGCTTTATTCATTAACGTTTTGTGTCAGTAATGCTATTTTGTATGTAATTCTATAGTTTACGGGCAACCAATTGAGGAGAGTGACATGATCAAATGTTTTCTTTTTGGTAATTATTTTAACATTCTGCTGTCTAAAACCATTTACAGAATATAGTGAAGAGTCTTTGTTTGTTTCTCTTTTGCTACCCCCTCCCCCTTCCTTTTACAAAACTGTAGGAATTCTATGAGCGTCGGTTACCATTGCAACCAGCACTAAAAACGCTAGCATGGTTTTGTAAAAGGGGACGGTTAGTTTTTGGCTGTTACTCTTTCTTACTTACTGAATATTTTCTAATTCTTCTATCTCACTGAAAATAGAGAACATGCTGTTTATTTAAATCGGTGAAACAAACTATCTATTTAATATATAAAGAGTGCACTCTCTCTTTATATATTGTATATGCATCTAAATTGTGCAAGGCACCCCCCCTCTGGGGTGCATCAGTAGGGTCCTAGTTATCTGAACTTCCTTTAATCTTGTACACTTTACTCATGGTCCTCTGGGAAGAATCCAGCTGCTAGAAACGTGGTTTTCAACACTGTTAACTGTTTTATTATCTCAGCAGTTTGCATTTTCCCTTGAATCTTTGCAGTAATGCCACAGCCTAAGTACTATCTCCATTCTTTTGTCTGTGATATTAGTCTCTCAATCGAGCGCTTGAAACTTCATAACCCTTTTTCCTAGGAGGAAAAGCCTTATGTTAGTTGATTTCCGCACTACACAGGTCAATGCCAGGATTTTCTCTGAAGCACGGAAGTAAAACCATAAAGCTTCTTTCTCTCTCCTCTCTCAGGCTAGCACTTGGGAGGCTGAGATTTGCTGCTACCATGGATTACATATAAAATTGCTTTTGTAACTTTTCTGTATACTTTCCACAGGTATACTTTTATTCCTTTATACCTCCCTTATTTCCTATTCTCCCGCACATGCTCTACAACAGGGGTGGGCAACTCCAGTTCCAGTCGGGTTTTCCCCAATGAATATGCATTGAAAGCAGTGCAGGCAACTAGATCTCATGCATATTCATTGGGGAAATCCTGAAAACCTGACTGGATTCCGGCCCTCGAGGACTGGAGTTGCCCCTGCTCTACAATCTTCACAGCAAAATCATCTTGTTATTCCTACTCGCATACAAATTAACCCCTCCCCCCTTTTTTATATAAAACTGTGCAATTCATAGTTCCTGTGAACACTGGAGCAGCGCAGAGCGTTTAGCACGCTAGCCGACGCTAACAACCTCTTGCACAGTTTTGCAAAAGGAGGGGAGGGGTTAAATCACATTGAGCCTGTTTGTCCTGTTGTTTTCAATAATAGCCCCATATCTTTGAAACACATTCACCCCAGATCTTAGACATAAATCTTCTCTCTTAAAAAGTAAGTTAGTGTTAAAAATCTTATTTGTTTAATAAGTCTTTTCCTCAATAATCCTTTTATTTTCCCTAAAGGCTGCCAGTTAGCAGACCTCTTAGCAATAACATCAATATAATAACTCCACACAGAATTTCTCTTCTATTTTCACCTCCTCCCTTCCTATTATGTCATAATCTAATTTTACATAATTATAAACATTAAATAAATCTTAAATTATGCACTTGTTTGCCTTATTATGTATTCTGCTTGCTTTCTTTAGATAATGAATTTGTAATCTAGCCCACTTCCCCCACTTTCCTTTCATGTCCCTTGTAATTTCTATTGTTACTATAATTTATTTTTATTGTAAACTACTCAGTTGTGATTTATGGAATATTAAATACATTTCAACTGTGAACTACAGCAAGAAGGCCATTACATAACTGTGATCATCAAGTAACTGAAAGGGACTATAGCTGAACTGCTTCAACTAATAGCCAATCTGTCGATCAAATCAGGAAAGATTCCGGAAGACTAGAAGGTGGCGAATGTTATGCCGATCTTAAAAAAGGTTCGAGGGGAGATGCGGGAAACTACAGACCAGTGAACAAGAAAAGGACCTGGGTGTACTGATAGATAGGACCCTGAAGCCGTCGGCACAATGCGCGGCAGCGGCAAAGAAGGCAAATAGAATGTTGGGCATGATAAAGAAAGGAATCTCGAGTAGATCAGAGAAAGTTATAATGCCGCTTTATAGGGCAATGGTCAGACCACACTTGGAATACTGTGTCCAACATTGGTCCCCCTACCTAAAGAAGGATATAAAGCTGCTGGAGAGGGTGCAGAGACGAGCAACAAAACTGGTGAAGGGTATGGAGAAACTGGAATACGAGGACAGACTTATAACACTAGGATTGTTCTCCCTTGAGAAAAGGAGACTGCGTGGGGATATGATCGAGACCTTCAAAATACTGAAAGGAATCGACAAAATAGAGCAGAGAAGATTATTTACATTGTCCAATTTGACACGGACTAGAGGACATGTAATGAAGCTGAGGGGGGACAGGTTCAGGACTAATGTCAGGAAGTTCTGCTTTACTCAGAGAGTGGTTGACACCTGGAATGCTCTCCCAGAGGAGATTATGACAGAATCGACCATCCTAGGCTTCAAGAGCAAACTAGATGCATATCTCCTTAAGAGAGGCATATAAGGATTGATGGACTATAAATTACGCCAGGTGTACACCTGGCAGGGCCTCCGCGTGTGCGGATCGCCGGACTTGATGGACCGAAGGTCTGATCCGGAGAAGGCAGTTCTTATGTTCTTATGTTCTTATGTTCTTATGTGAGTCTGACCTTGGTACCGGGAAAGATGGTAGAGGCGCTGATAAAGGACTGCATCATTGATCACCTTGACGGATACGGTCTGATGAGGACCAGCCAGTACGGTTTCAGCAAAGGCAGATCTTGTTTGACGAAATTTCTGCACTTCTTCGAGGGAGTAAACAGGCAGATAGACAAGGGCAACCTGGTCGACATTGTATATCTGGATTTTCAGAAGGCGTTCGACAAGGTTCCACATGAACGACTACTTGAGAAAATTGTAAGCCATGGAATCGAGGGTAAAATACTCACGTGGATTAAAAACTGGCTGGAGCACAGGAAACAGAGAGTGGGGGTAAATGGACAATACTTGAACTGGAAGGCAACCACCAGTGGGGTGCTGCAGGGCTTGGTGCTTGGACCCGTGCTCTTCAACATCTTTATAAACCATCTGGACATTGGTACAACAAGTGAGGTGAATAAATTTGTGAACGATACAAAGTTATTCAGAGTAGTGAAGACACAGGGGGATTGCGAAGATCTGCAACGTGACATAATCAAGCTCAAGAAATGGGCATCAACATGGCAAATGAGGTTCAACATGGATAAGTGTAAAGTGATGCATGTCAGTAACAAAAATCTCATGCACGAATACAGGATGTCCGGGATGGTACTTGGAGAGACCTCCCAGGAAAGAGTTCTGATCGACAAGTCGATGAAGCCATCCACGCAATGTGCAGCGGCAGCGAAAAGGGCGAACAGATTGCTAGGAATGATAAAGAAGGGGATCACAAACAGATCAGAGAAGGTTATCATGCCGCTGTACTGGGCCATGGTGCGCCCTCACCTGGAGTACTGTGTCCAGCACTGGTCACCATACATGAAGAAGGCTACGGTACTACTCAAAACGGTCCAGAGAAGAGCAACTAAAATGGTTAAGGGGCTGGAGGAGTTGCTGTACAGCGAGAGATTAGAGAAATTGGGCCAGTTCTCCCTTGAAAAGAGGACACTGAGAGGGGACATGATTGAAACATTCAAGATACAGAAGGGAATAGACGTAGTAGATAAAGACAGGTTGTTCACCCTCTCCAAGGTAGGGAGAATGAGAGGGCACTCTCTAAAGTTGAAAGGGGATAGATTCCGTACAAACATAAGGAAGTTCTTCTTCACCCAGAGAATGGCGGAAAACTGGAACGCTCTTTCGGAGTCTGTTATAGGGGAAAACACCCTCCAGAGATTCAAGACAAAGTTGGACAAGTTCCTGCTAAACTGGAATGTACGCAGGTGAGGCTGGACTCATTTAGGAAACTGGTCTTTGAGCGGACTGCTGGGCCCGATGGACCACTAGTCTGACCCAGCAGTGGCAATTCTTATGTTCATATGTTCTTATCCTCCTTGCATGCACTGCAAGGGTGCAGAGTATTGTATGTATTTTGTATTTTAATTTCTTGCATACCACCTAAAAAATGGTGCACTCTGGAGCCCACTGATGCATCTTCTGGTAATTTTGCCATGTGTACATGCTACCCACGCACTCAAAAATATTTTTTATTTTCTGGTTCAGGGGAGCATATTTGGTGTGGAGAGTGGGTGTGTTCTATGCTGATTGGTTAGCGTAACTTTGTTGCCGCACACTACTACTATTAATTATTTCTATAGTGCTACCAGACGTCACAGTGCTGTACATTCACAAAGAAGGCGACAGTCCCTGTTCGAATGCTTACAATCTAAACAGACAAGACAGACAAACAGGATGTCATGGATACAGTTAAGGGAAACAGATGGTCTGCTGGCTGGGTTGGTGGGCAGAGGACTGGGGTTATGGATTGAAGGCTATATCAAAAAGGTGGGTTTTTATTCTGCTTTTAAACAAGAGAAGGGGCTTGGCAGACAAACTCAGGTAATTTATTCCAGGCATAGGGAGCAGCTAGATGAAAGGAACAGTCTGGAATTGGCAGTGGAGGAGAAGGGTACAGTTAATAGCAGCTTTGAGGAATGGATTAACATTAACTGATTAATGCAGATTTACTATGCAGGCCCCTACCACCTACAAAATAAGCGGTGGTAGCGGCTCATGAGCTAATGGCCACACGCTAATGTGAACATTAGTGCGTGGTCATTTTTGAAAAATGCAGAAAATCAGTCATTTTACCCCAGCAGTAAAAATGTCCTTAGTGAGCCAGAATGACCTATTTAAGGGTGCACCAAGGCCACTTTATACTGCTTTTTGATAAAAGGACCCCAACATTTGCACCTGAGGCAATGGAATCTGTGAGCTTGTTCTGTAAAGAAACCTACAATGCTTAGGGTCTGGTTTCGAAAACTAGCATAACCACATATGAATGTACCTATTATGTAAGTGCTCACTCTTAGGCCGAGCTGATGTGCAAGTACATAAGTGTGTCAGAAATGCATATACTTACAGTATTCTGAGAGTTTCACAGGTAAGTAGGAGCCCCGCCAACAATGGCCTGCCCATGCCCTACTCCTGTGTATTCTGCCTGCATATTAGAGGGTAATTATCAGTGTGGCCTATAGTTACGTCTTTATAAAAAAGGGTACAAAATGGCATTTATGTGGCATTCACACCTAGGCAACCTGTTATAAAATTACCTTCTATCCCCCAGATTCTTTATGTGGCGTCTCAATTTGAGTGCACAAATTTGGCCACGCAACCAAATTGCGCAAGTAGGTTAATTGTTTAACATGTCAATCGGCGTTGATAATTGACCATTAACAAGCGATTATTGGCACTAACTAAAATTTGTATGCACAGCTTTCTAAGCGTATTCTATAAAGTGGTGTATGTAAATTCTAATGTGTGGATTTTAGAAGGGGGTGTGGCCATGGGAGGGACATTGGCGGATCATGGGCATTCCTAAAATTTATGCACACTGTTATAGAACCCGCCTGATCCACACAAAATTTAGGTGTGGGTATTTACATCAGTCACGCTAACTGTGATAATTTTAGACACAATTTATAGAATAGCGCTAAGCATGTGTTTTCTGCACCAATCTTTATGGTGCAATATATAGAATTTACCTCTGTATGTTCCCAACAAAGTTTAATATGAATTAATATTTAATTAAATTGCCTGTTAGAGAATCATGTAGCATTGTCATATGACACAATTTTATTTGGCATGTCTATGAGACCTAAATGTCAAATATCTGCTAATAATAACAACAAGCTTTTGATGATATTAACAGGAGTTGCCATCCAACAAATAACATTTAATTGGAAGGACTGTAGAAGACTGAATTATTGTTTTTGGTGGAATTCAGTTTGTCATGTGTATAAAATGGAAAGAGCGTTGACAGTTCAAAAAGGTTATTATAATAAATTTAAGGATGTGTGGGGACCATTATTAAATTATAGTAATTAATAAGTTACACTTTTCCCAATTTTAATATACATGTGGATTTGGGGTGGGGGGGGTTTCTTGGTTTTCCATTAAGAATATATATATGAATGTCATAAGATATTATTTTCAGGTGGTATATATTAGTTATATATGAATTTGAAAGGAGGTGGGGGTTAAATCTTATTGGTGTATGATATTGAAGATTTTTCAAGTGATGTTGTATTATAATTGTGTGATATTTACTGTACCCTTGATGTAAGTTATGAAATGAATAAAGAATTACAAAAAAAAATATTTATTTTGTAGGAGATATGATAACAAGAAGACACACCATTGAGACTGCAGAATTCTATCGTGACCTTCTGGCAAAGTCATTGTATTGCCATTTGTTTAGCTTTTTAGTAAACAATGCCAACTACTACCTCCAAAATCAAGGTGAACAAAACAGGTAGGCCTGCATATTTTCTCCTATTGATGTAGACATATTAGCCTTTTTCAAGATACTTCAAGATGTTTTATGATAGGAAATTGATTTGATGGATTATTTAGTAGCTAGAAACTTTCTCTAATTCATGATTTCAGATGTCTAAATTGTTTCTAACCGCACATCCTTAATCAACTTTTATTGTACTAAAAAATAGTTATAAATATTTAAATATACAGTCAAACCTCGGTTTACGAGTGCCATGGTTTGCGAGTGTTTTGCAAGACGAGCAAAACATTCTCACAAATCGTGACTCGCAAACCGAGCATTGACTCGATTTTTGAGTCCCCCCGCGAACCAGAATCGCCCCTCCACCCGCAAACACCGCCCCCCGCGCGAACCGGCATCGCCCCCCCCTTGTTAATGTTCACACACCCTCCCCCCCCGCGTGAACCGGCATCCCCCACCCAAACTGAATGCTTACCCCCCAATGTGGCACCAGCACGCAGCACCAACCCACAGGAGGTGCCGGTGCCCAAAGATCATGCCTCTCCCCCGACTGGGCCTTGAGCATTTGCGCATGCTCAAGGCCTTCTGGTTCCCGCCTCTCTCCGAGATTCTCATTGAGTTCCTATGAGCGTCGGGAGCAGCGTGGGCCATTTAGCACGACTCTCTGTCCTAATGACAATGATAAATCTAATTGAACTCCTAAATAACTCATGGTGTTCAGTAATTAATTGGCTGAGAATGCAAAAGAGGAGCAATAGATGGAGAACTAGGAGTACCTCTAATCCACATTCAAAACTAATTTAATTTTTATATCCCATTCATCAATTATCTTGAGACATGATTGCAATGGGGCTAAATTCAGATTAATCAACCTTTGTGGTAAAACTAGTAAGATGTCATCTGCATAAAATTAACTCTTACGGCATTGAGGTGGCATTAGTTCTAGCCATGTAGCGCGGGGTTAGTGCGCGCTAATCTGCTCGTGCGCTAAAAACACTAGCACACCTTAGTAAACGAAGCCCTTAATCTGAAATTCTCAGATCCTTAGAGCTAAAGGACTTTGAAAGATATTAAATAATAAAGAGAAAGGGAGAAATCCTGAGGTACTCCACAAGATAATTTACAAGAAGAAAGAGAAGATGAAAATGATACTTTAAATGTTCTTTCTGATAGAAATGATCCAAACTATTTGAGTACAGTACCAGATAATCCTAGCAATTCTAGGCGAGAGAGTAGAAGAAAATGACTAAGTCAAAAGCTGCTGTAAAATCAAGAGATATTAAATACACTGCTTTGCCCGATCAATAGAGGTGTATCCTTCAACAGAAATGCTAATATTGTTGCAGTGGAATGAGTATATCCTGGTGGAAGCGCTCACCTTGCTCTAATGAGTATGCTCCCGTGTTCTCCTTGAATGTCTTAAAATGAGCATCAAGGGCATAGACTTGAGACACATCCTATAGCCCATTTTACTGTAATTCTTTACCAGATTCTCAACCAACTCTACGTAGTTTTCAGCCTTGTGATTTCTCAGAAAGCCCTGAACCACTATGACAAAGCTGTTCCAAGCTGCTTTCTTCTTCCTAGTTAGGTTCCTGGGAAATTCCTTGTACTCCAAGATCTTCTTTATTAGTAGTCTGACAAAGACACCAGCTTTGATCTTTGCCTCAGACAGATTAGGGAAGATGTTTTGAAGTTATTTAAAGGCTGCCGACTCCTTATGAGCTCTGATCAATTGTTTCATTAGGCTAATTTGATGTGTAATGGTGGCATCAACGCTTTCCAAGGGTCCACCAATGGCTCCCATTTAAAGTTGTTTTTCCGCACCGAGAATTCGGTCCACTGTGGCCAGTACTGCCTTTGGTAGTGCACCTTTGTGTTCCTGCTAACCCAAAAGCAGAGATAGCAGGGAAACTTGGTAAAACCGCCTTGGAGACCCATTAGGAATGCCACTATTTTGAAATCTCCGATGACCTCCCAGCTGTACTCATTATGCTTCAAGGCACCTAGTAAGGTTTTGATCCTGTTGAAATCCTCTTTGAGGTGCTCTGAGTGAGCCAGTGAAAGAGAAAGGTACTTTTTCCTGTTATGGAGCAGCACGGTTTTGATGCAAAAAAGGTAAATTTCAAAATATCAACATTCTGGTCACAAAAGCAAAGTTTGAGTGGGTGATAGCTATTTTCTATACTTTTGTGGCATAGGCAATTAAAAAAGAACACTTAGGGCCTCAATCTCAAACAGCACCCTGATTGTAGGTGGCGATAGGCATCCTACTGTCATCTAATGGACTAATCAGGATGCATGTTTATTTGTTTTTTAAATCAATGTGGTGAACAACACCTACAATGTAGGCATCTGACTTAATGCCTACAGATGCCTAAGACTGGCATTGGTATGGCTTATGAGGGAAGTGGCCTTAGGTGTCTATAGATATGCCTAGGTGCTTTCGTAGGCATGAGTCAGACACCTTAAATGTATGCCTGTAAAATGCTGGCCTACATTTAAGGCATGTACAAAAAATATATGCAATTCTGGTACATACTGTGATTGACACATGGTGGGTGCCCATTTTGCAGGTACCTACCACGGTAGGCACCATTTCCAGAATCAGTCCCTTATTACCCAGGAACAATAACAAAAAAAATTGTTACATAGTATAATTGCATATTAGCACCCAATCATCAGTGCTAATTGGTTCATTTATCAATTAAATTGCACAGCATAATTTGGATAGATCATACACAAAGTCCCAAGAAAAAATAATCCTTTATTAAAACAAACACCTGACGAGGTCCATGTTTTTGCTCACTCATGGGCTGCCTCAGGGATCAGTACTAATTAGGAGATTAATACAATTCACATCTCCTAGCTGTGATGAAAATGCTTACCTGAGGCTTGGCAACACCGCAGGTCTTGCAAATGGGCTATTGTAAAGTGAACATGATTTACTGGGATTTGATGACAGGGCAACTAGGTCATGAAGGGAAAAGAGAGTACCTATAGATTTGCATCTCAAGGAGGCAGCGCATGCAAATCCATCTCATACATATTAATTGTAGATATCCTGAAAACCTGACCTGGCTCCGGCTCTCGAGGACCGGAATTGCCTACCCCTGTTCTAGGAAAACAACAGACGTAAGTATTACCACTGTTTATTTGCATCCCTATAACTTAATATTCTTTTTCATTATAGTGACCAAACTCTTGAAATTGGAATATTGGACAATTTTGGCTTTGAGGACTTTCAGAAGAATGCATTTGAACAGGTAGTTTATTTGACTACATGAGGAACGGCTCCTCATATGTTGGTCTTTTTTTTTTTTTTTAAACTAGATTTTCAGAAACAGACGAGTCGCTTTCAACAATGGTGATGATTGCAATTTTTTAATGTGGCATTTGAAAAAAAAAACATGTATTCAGCACTGATATACAGTGGTGCCTCGCATAACGGACGCCTCGCACAGCGAACGCTGCGCACAACGAACTTTATGTCTTGATCCGTACAACGAACTTCGTTTCACACAACGAAGTCGCCCGAGCTGCATCCTTCCGCGCAGGCACTGCGCTTAACTGCCCTCTCTCCGCCTGGTTCCCTCTTGCCCCCCCGACTCCCCGACACGATCGGGGCAAAAAGGAGCCCAAGCCCTCTTGCCCCGCCGATTCCCCAACTCCCCACACAATATCGGGCCAGGAGGGAGCCCAAGTCCTCCTGGCCACGGCGACCCCCTAACCCCACCCTGCACTACATTACGGGCAGGAGGGATCCCAGGCCCTCCTGCCCTCGACGCAAACCCCCCCTCCCCCCAACGACCGCCCCCCCCCAAGAACCTCCGACCGCCCCCCCAGCCGACCCGCGACCCCCCTGGCCGACCCCCACGACACCCCCAACCCCCTTCCCCGTACCTTTCTGTAGTTGGCCGGACAGACGGGAGCCAAACCCGCCTGTCCGGCAGGCAGCCAACGACGGAATGAGGCCGGATTGGCCCATCCGTCCCAAAGCTCCGCCTACTGGTGGGGCCTAAGGCGCCTGGGCCAATCAGAATAGGCCCGGGAGCCTTAGGTCCCTCCTGGGGGCGGGGCCTGAGGCACATGGGCCCAACCCGACCATGTGCCTCAGGCCCTGCCCCCAGGAGGGACCTAAGGCTCCCGGGCCTATTCTGATTGGCCCAGGCGCCTTAGGCCCCACCAGTAGGCGGAGCTTTGGGACGGATGGGCCAATCCGGCCTCATTCCGTCGATGGCTGCCTGCCGGACAGGCGGGTTTGGCTCCCGTCTGTCCGGCCAACTACAGAAAGGTACGGGGAAGGGGGTTGGGGGTGTCGTGGGGGTCGGCCAGGGGGGTCGCGGGTCGGCTGGGGGGGCGGTCGGAGGTTCTTGGGGGGGGGCGGTCGTTGGGGGGAGGGGGGGTTTGCGTCGAGGGCAGGAGGGCCTGGGATCCCTCCTGCCCGTAATGTAGTGCAGGGTGGGGTTAGGGGGTCGCCGTGGCCAGGAGGACTTGGGCTCCCTCCTGGCCCGATATTGTCGGGGAGTTGGGGAATCGGCGGGGCAAGAGGGCTTGGGCTCCCTTTTGCCCCGATCGTGTCGGGGAGTCGGGGGGGCAAGAGGGCTTGAGCTCCCTCTTGCCCCGATCGTGTCGGGGAGTCGGGGGGGCAAGAGGGCTTGAGCTCCCTCTTGCCCCGATCGTGTCGGGGAGTCGGGGGGGGGCAAGAGGGCTTGAGCTCCCTCTTGCCCCGATCGTGTCGGGGAGTTGGGGGGGGCAAGAGGGCTTGAGCTCCCTCTTGCCCCGATCGTGTCGGGGAGTCGGGGGGGCAAGAGGGCTTGAGCTCCCTCTTGCCCCGATCGTGTCGGGGGTGCCAGGGACCACACGGAGTCATCCACCGTACCACCCGATTCGGGTAAGCGCAGGTATCGGTGGGTGGCTTATTTGCGGGGGGGGTGCCTTATTTTACATTTTTTTCTAAAAAGGGGGGGCTGTCTTATTTGATGGCCCTGCCTTATCATCGGGGAAACACGGTAGAAAAAAAAAAAAAATGAACAGTTAAGTCCCAGTTTTTGCCGCTGAGACTCTGCCCTCTCACTGTAAAATTAGACTCTACTTAGTCTGTCTTTAAATTTAAAAAATGTGTGTTGTTTTAAAAAACAATTATGTTTTTAGATGTATCTAAATAAAAATAATAACCAAAAATTTATCTTTTTTTATGTCATCTTAGCATATTTTATGCTACAGAACGAATTATTTTTTTTAACATGTATTGTTATGGGAAAACGCGTTTCACATAACGAACTTTTCGCATAACAAACTTGCTCCTGGAACGAATTAAGTTCGTTGTGTGAGGCACCACTGTATCTTTAAGCAGCTGCTACATATATTTACCCCTAATTCTAGAAAGGTGCATGTTCAAATCTGTGACTAACATGTAAATTTGCAGATGCAAGTTATAGAATAAGGGCAGTTATACACATAATTTAATAATGAGCTGATAATTGGCGTTAGCAAGCACGAATAGGCTAAATAGTCTTAATTTGAGCTAACTGGCACCAGTTAGCAGTTATACATGAAACTGTCCTTAGTCACTATTCTATAGGTTGCATGATCAAATTCCTTACAAAGGTGGGAGGGGGAGGGTGGACCTTTGTGTTTATATGAGAGGAAAATGATCTCAGAAACCTGCTTGATTTTCAGGAATAAGCCTTATCTAAGACTTACAAGGTTCCACGTTTCTATCATTGATCCTAAAAAAAACTCTCGCTACTATTCCATTTTTAATATTTCAAAATTAGCTTCATGCAAACTTTAAAATTAATATTTCATGCTTGACCAAATGTAACAAGCTCAGTCAGCAAGCCCACCCTTATCTTAGTAGTTGTGGGCAGCCGTGGAGGTGCATCAGGCAGTTATGTGTGCAGGTAGTAGAATACAAGTAATTATGCGCCTAACTCTCTACAGTTAGGCATGAGTATTTACACCAGGGGTGCCCAAACTTTTTGGGCTTGCGAGCTACTTTTAAAATGACCAAGTCAAAATGATCTACCAACAATAAAATTTTTTTAAAACACAAAACACACTTTACGCAGAGAAAATGTTAATTATCATTCCTATTCTGGGGTTTTTTCAAAGAGGTCAAGACAGATGACTCTATGCACTGTCACCTCAGTAACAACCATACAAAAATAGACAAATATACCTCCTCCCTTTTTACTAAACCGCGATAGCAGTTTTTAGCGCAGGGAGCTGCGCTGAATGCCCAGCACTGCTCTCGATGCTCAAAGGCTCCCTGCGCTAAAAAACGCTATTGCGGTTTAGTAAAAGGGGGCCATAGAGCAAAATATAGACAGCAGATATAAATTCTCAAAATGGACATATTTTGATCACTAAATAAAATAATTTTTCCTACCTTTGTTATCTGATGATTTCATCTCTGGTTGCACTTTCTTCTTCTGACTGTGCATCCAATCTTTCTTTCCTTCTTTCAGCCTGTATTCTTCCTCTCCTCCAGACCTCATTCCTTCCCCCAACTTTTTCTTCCTCTCTCCCTGCCCTTTCTTTTTTCTCTCTTCATGCCCCCTTTCTTTCTTTCTGTTTCCCTTCTTTCCTTCTGTCTCCCTGCATGCCCCCTTTCTTTCTTTCTCCCTGCCCTCTCCCAAGCCACTGCCGCTGCCATCGGGGAACAGGCCCCCAAGCCGCCGCCACCATCGGGGAACAGGCCCCAAAGCCACCACAGCCCCCAAGCTCTACTGCTTCCCTGCATCGGGCTGACCAGTCTTCCTCTCCCCGTCATCAATTCTGCCATCAGAGAGGAAGTTCCGGGCCAGCCAGGTAGCGATTGGCTAGCCCAGAACTTCCTCTCCAATGGCAGAATTGACGTTGGGGAGAGGAAGGCTGATCGGCCCAGTAGATTGTGAAGGCAATGCGAGTCTTTCACAGAGCCTGGAATGGGCTCCGCGATTGATTCACTTTGCCTTCGCGATCTACCGGTCGATCGCGATCGACTTATTGGGCACCCCTGATTTACACCATTCATTGAGCTGACATAAGTGCTTGCACCTAAAGTTAGGTGTGCAAATTCAGACTTATGCTAATATTCTGAAAACAGCAGTTGCCCTGGAGTCTAAATTTTGGTGACTTTTGGAGAATTATCCCTTATTGGGGGCAATTCTATAACTGGGTACCAGATGTAGCATGCTGAGCACAAATTCTATAACAGCAACTTGGCATCAAGATTCCATTAGATTGCTAGGATAAATCAACATTTACACACCTAAAATTAGGTGCGCCCACTTACCCCATATCAACAGCAGGTATAAATACATGCACCTAAATGCGGCAAAGAGCATGTAATTTACAGTATTCTGTAAGATGCATGTATTAGTAGGAGCCTGGCCTATTCTCTGCCTTTGTTCCACCATATTGTGCCTTCTTTGCAAGAGCAAAACATAGACTTATTCGTGTAAATGTACACCTAATTGCATACAAGGGACCACTGAAAAGTTCTCAGCTCAACCAAAAATAGAATGATAGGGAGCCTTGAAACTTACAAGTTATTCCACACGTTTCATTTCAATTTCAGTTCATATTACTGAAACGAAAAGTGTCATGAAAAGTGTGAAATAACGTCAAAGTTTCATGGCTACACATCATTCTCTTGGTTGGGCTGAAAACTTTTCCGTGGGCTCTTCGTAAATATTAATATGGTACAGGCGGAATAGAAGTCACTAATGTAATGTAATGTAATATTCTATGGGACCAATTCTGAAAGCAATTTAAACATCCAGAAATGGCTCCTGGCTGGTTAAATCACATGTTAAGGACTAACCGCTCATTTTTTGCCACTCGGTTAGTGCCACTGAAATTATTATATTAAAATATTCAGCACTTAACCAGCCAAGGTAACTCATAAACAGAATGACAGTCAGTCCTATTGATGTGTGGCTCACCATGGTCAATTAAGTGCTGAATATTCAACTTAACTGGCTGTAGTTTGACTGGCTTTGTAAACTCAGAAATTCAAAGCTGGAGCCCAGCATTGAGTTTCTAGGCATAATGCTGGCGGCAGTCAGTGAATCACTGAGCATTACCGGATGAAAATTGAACCCTATAATTGTTAGTGCATGTACAGTACATGTAGAGGGAAATTCTATCTAGAGCGCTGTCTATTTCTCAGAATGTATATACTTCCTACAGCGCCCAACTGTAAGCATGGAAATAGGAGATAATGGTAGTTGAGCACCAAACCAGGGCTGAAATGTTAGGTACATGTCTAAGTGCACCTAGGCACTATTCTATAACTGGCTGCCTCAATGGTCTTGTGCGTAACTGCAAAGGGAGCTATCCCATGGGAGGCACATGGGTAGGTCATGAGCGTTTCCACTATTTTAGTTTGTGCTTTATACAATACTCCCATTTGCATGTGCAATTGCAGCATTTACAGTAGGTGCACCCATTTACACCAACCATAGACATGTGTCACCACTAGGGGGTTACACTAGTGGTTGTGCCTGGAGGTAGGCAGAATGCTTGTGCTCCAATCAGTGGCGTATCTAGCATATGTGACACCCGGGGCCCATCATTTTTTGACACCCGCCTCCATCTATATGAAAAATATGATTTTTAATAACAATCCACATATCACACAACAAGAGTGTACCTACGAAAAGGCAGCATCTTAAACACTGCAATGAGCACTAGAACACCAACACATACATTGTAAAACTAAACAAGCCAGATCATGTACAATCAATTGATCTTGTACAGTCAATACTATCAGAAAGCCATGTCCCTTTCATACACACAGACAGATACACCCTCGCCCAATATGGAATAATCACAAACTAAAAATAGAAATATGTAGACAAAAGTTAAACTGAACCGCCAAGAAACCAGACTTTGCATACAATGCAACACTACAACACCACAAAAACAGTGATACATGTCCTCTAATACTGTGCAAAATATAAAGACAGTAGATCTAAATTTGAAAAACTGATACATAACAATCACCACTTTACAAATTAACAAATAAAAAAATAATGAGAAATAAGAAAATACCATTTTATTGGACTAATCCTTGTAAGCTCGGTCCCTATCCCTGCAAACCACCTGATTTCAACCACACAAGCCTTGAATTGTTTTATATTGAACTTATTATATTAAAGTATAAAAAGAAACAATATGCTGTATAATTGTCAATTTATAAATCAGCGTCTTCTCCCCACTCTCTCTTCCCCATTTCCCTTCAGCGTCCTCAGCCCACTCTCTCTTCACTTTCCTTCAGCGCAAGCATATAAAAACAAGCAAGTAATTTTATATCATTTTCATTCTATTCATTCATAGAAATTAAAGTCTAAATAATGCCAGTCACTTAACAAAACTTGATTTTACAAAAATAATTCCCTGCACAGTCAAGCCTGCAAGGATTAGATTAGATGTCTTTCAGCTGCTCCCCTTCCTCCCCCCTTACCTTGGTGGCCAAGTCAAAATGATCTACCAACAATAAAATTTTAAAAACACAAAGCACACTGTACGCAGAGAAAATGTTAATTATCATTTATATTCCGTGGGTTTTCAAAGAGGTCAAGGCAGATGACTTTATGCAATGTCCCCTCAGTAACAACTATACAAAAATAGACATATACACCCCCTCCCTTTTTACTAAACCGCGATAGCGGTTTTTAGTGCAGGGAGCTGCGCTGAATGCCCCACGCTGCTCTCAATTCTCATAGGCTCCCTGCGCTAAAAACCACTATTGCGGTTTAATAAAAGGGGGCCATAGTGCAAAATATAGACAGCATATATAAATTCTCAAAACGGACAAATTTTGATCACTAAATTGAAAATAAAATCATTTTCCTACCTTTGTTTGGTAATTTCATCAGTCTCTGGTTGCACTTTATTCTTCTGACTGTGCATCCAACATTTCTTCCCTTCTTTCAGACTCCTGTATGCTTCCTTTCCTCCAGACCTCATTCCCTCCCCCAACTTTTTCTTTCTTTCGTACTGCCCCCTTCTTTCTTTCTCTCTCCATGCCCCCTTTCTTTCTGTATGTCTGTCTTTCTCTCTCTCTCTTCGTGCCCCATTTCTTTCTTTCACCCTGCCCCCTTCTTTCTCTCTCCATGCCCTCTTTCTTTTTCTATGTTTTTCTTTCTCTCTCTCTCTCCCCATGCCCCATTTTTTTCTTTCTTTCACCCTGCCCCCTTTCTTTCTTTCTGGATCCCTGTCCCCTCTTTCTTTCTTTCTGGCTCCCTGTCTCCCCCCCTTTCTTTCTTTCTCCCTGCCCTCCCC
The DNA here is from genome assembly GCF_902459505.1 of Geotrypetes seraphini. Classification (NCBI taxonomy): domain Eukaryota; kingdom Metazoa; phylum Chordata; class Amphibia; order Gymnophiona; family Dermophiidae; genus Geotrypetes; species Geotrypetes seraphini. Next base: position 165,863,894 of record NC_047089.1, on the reverse strand, counting down.
CATGCCACCGCCGCCACCACCACCGGGGAAAGGCTGCCACTGGCCATTGGAAACAGGCCAGCGCCGAATTCGCCCTGCTTCGTTTCCCGCAGGGCCGACCAACTCTTTGCTGCCCGACGTCAATTCTAATGTCGGAAAGGACGTTCAAGGCCAGCCAGGCAGCGATTGGCTGGCCGAGAACGTCCTCTTCAATGTCAGAATTGACGTCGGGCAGCGAGAGTTGGTCAGCCCTGCAAGGAAGAAAAGAAGGGAGAACTCGGCCGGCTTTTTCCCGATGATGGCAGTGGAAGCCTTTCCCCGGCGGCAGCCTATTCCCTGGTGGGTGGCCAGCTGTGCACACCCGCCTCCCCCTTGGTACGCCACTGGTTCCAGGGTAGCATAATATTGAGAAAAGCACTGCACTGTTTCTTCTGCTTCTCCTTCACAGTTCCCTCTCAGCTAGCCCTTCTGGAGAACCTCTTAAGATACAATAGAAGAGCTGCTAGTGCTTTAAGGAATATTAACAGTCACAAACAAACTCTGGCTTTTACAAAGCTGCGGTAGAGGTTTCTCCTGCGGGTCAATGAGTTAAATGTTCCAACGCTCATAGAATTCCTACGAGTATTTACTTCGGCAGCTTTGATAGAACTCTCTACCGCAGCTTTGTAAAGGGAGCCCTAAACAAAAGGTTTCTAACAAGTATTTTCTGGAGAAACAATTCCACTCCTTCAGACACAGCACCTTCCATTACAAGTTTCTCTCTCACCATACTTCTAACACAGGGACTACTATGCCCTTTCTAGATCTAAAAATTACTGTGTAAACTCTGTATCCAACCCTCCACTTTCTGGCTCTGACTGTTTGTAGCAGTTTTATGCAACCTCAATCTCCCCCAAGAGTTCTTTATTTTAACTCAATTTTATTGAAAACATTTAAATATTATAAGAAACATGCATAAGAACATAAGAAGTTGCCTCCGCTGAGGCAGACCAGAGGTCCATCTCGCCCAGCGGTCCGCTCTCGCGGCGGCCCATCAGGCCCACTGCCTGAACAGTGGTCTCTGACTAATTTTGCAATTTACCTCTAATCCTATCCTTCTACTCTTATCTGTACCCCTCAATCCCTTTGTCCTCCAGGTACCTGTCCAGACCTTCTTTGAAGCCCTGTAGCGTGCTTCTGCTTATCACATCCTCCGGTAGCTCGTTCCATGTATCCACCACCCTCTGGGTGAAAAAGAACTTCCTGGCATTTGTTCTAAACCTTTCCCCTCTCAATTTCACTGAGTGCCCCCTCGTACTTGTGGTTCCCCATAGTTTGAAAAATCTGTCCCTGTCCACTTTTTCTATGCCCTTCATGATCTTGAAGGTTTCTATCATGTCTCCTCTAAGTCGTCGCTTTTCCAGCGAGAAAAGCCCCAGCTTTTTCAGTCTGTCAGTATATGAGAGGTCCCCCATACCCTTTATTAGCTTAGTTGCTCTTCTCTGGACTCTCTCAAGTACCGCCATGTCCTTTTTGAGGTACGGCGACCAGTACTGGACACAGTACTCTAGGTGTGGGCGCACCATTGCACGATACAGTGGCAGGATGACTTCCTTCGTCCTGGTCGTGATACCTTTCTTAATGATACCCAACATTCTGTTCGCTTTCCTTGAGGCTGTGGTGCACTGCGCCGATGCCTTCAATGTTGTGTCTACCATCACTCCCAGGTCTCTTTCAAGGTTGCTCACCCCTAGCGGTGATCCCCCCATCTTGTAAGTGAACATTGGGTTCTTTTTCCCAACATGCATGACCTTGCATTTCCCTATGTTGAAGCTCATTTGCCATTTTTTAGCCCACTCTTCCAGCTTTGTCAGATCTTTTTGGAGGTCTTCGCAGTCCTCCATGGTTTTGACCCTGCTGTATAGTTTAGTGTCATCCGCAAATTTAATAACCTCACATTTTGTTCCCGCCTCCAGGTCGTTAATAAATATATTGAACAGAAGCGGTCCCAGCACCTACCCCTCTGGAACTCCACTTGTGACCCATTTCCAATCTGAGTAATGGCATGATCACACAGTACAAACAGTAGATAGAAACATAGAAATAGACGGCAGATAAGGGCCATGGCCCATCTAGTCTGCCCACCCCAATGACCCTCCCCTACCTTTCTCTGTGAATAGATCCCACGTGTCTATCCCATTTGGCCTTAAAATCAGGCACACTGCTGGCCTCAATAACCTGAAGTGGAAGACTATTCCAGCGATCAACCACCCTTTCAGTGAAAAAGAATTTCCTGGTGTCCCCCGTGCAGTTTCCCGCCCCTGATTTTCCATGGATGCCCACTTGTTGCCGCAGGGCCCTTGAAAAAGAAGATATCTTCTTCCACCTCGATGCGGCCCGTGAGATACTTGAATGTCTCGATCATGTCACCCCTCTCTCTGCGTTCCTCGAGTGAATACAGCTGCAACTTATCCAGCTGTTCCTCGTACGGGAGATCCTTGAATCCCGAGACCATCCGGATGGCCATTCTCTGGACCGACTCCAGTCTCAGCACATCCTTATGGTAATGCGGCCTCCAGAATTGCACACAGTATTCCAGGTGGGGCCTCACCATGGATCTATACAATGGCATAATGACTTCAGGCTTACGGCTGACGAAACTCCTACGTATGCAACCTATGATTTGCCTTGCCTTGGATGAAGCTTGCTCCACTTGATTGGCAGTCTTCATGTTCTCACTGACGATCACCCCTAAGTCTCGTTCTGCTTCAGTTCTTGTTAGGATCTCGCCATTAAGAGTGTAAGTCTTGCATGGATTTTGGCTGCCCAGGTGCATGACTTTGCATTTTTTGGCATTGAAGCTGAGTTGCCAGGGCCTAGATCAGCGCTCCAGGAGGAGTAGGTCGTGCATCATGTTGTTGGACATTGAATTTATGTCTGTTATGCTTTTGCCCACTACATTGCTTAGTTTGGTGTCATCGGCGAATAATGTTATTTTACCTTGCAGTCCTTCTGTCAAGTCTCTTATAAAGATGTTGAATAGGATCGGGCCCAGGACCGAGCCCTGCGGCACTCCACTGATTACCTCCATCATTTCAGAGGGGGTGCCGTTCACCACTACCCTCTGAAGCCTACCTCCAAGCCAGTTCCCAACCCATTTCGTCAATGTGTCACCCAATCCTATAGAACTCATCTTGCTCAGCAACCTGCGGTGTGGTACGCTATCGAATGCTTCACTGAAGTCCAGGTATACGATGTCAAGGGACTCCCCAACATCCAGCTTCTTCGTCACCCAGTCAAAGAAGCTGATCAGGTTGGATTGGCAGGACCTCCCCTTAGTAAATCCATGTTGACGGGGATCCCATAGATTCTCCTCGTTCAGGATCGTATCCAATTGGCGTTTGATTAGAGTTTCCATTAGTTTGCACACTATTGATATGAGACTCACCGGTCTGTAGTTTGCTGCCTCCATCTTGGAGCCTTTCTTGTGAAGTGGAATGACGTTCGCCGTCTTCCAGTCCAATGGGACGTTACCCGTACTAAGGAAGAGATTGAAGAGCGCGGATAGCGGTTCCACCAAGACATCACAAAACTCCCTGAGCACCCTGGGGTGTAGGTTGTCAGGCCCCATTGCCTTGTTAACCTTAAGCTTTGACAGCTCGCAGTAGACACCGCTGGATGTAAACTCGAAATTACTAAACGAGTCATCTGCGTCAACCCTTGTCTGTAGCTGAGGGCCGAGTCCTGGCGCCTTGCGGGTGAAGACTGAGCAGAAGTATTCATTTAACAGTTGGGCTTTTTCCGAGTCCGCTTTTACATAGTCTCTGTCTGGTTTCCTAAGACGTACTATCCCGCCTGAGTTCTTATTTCTGTCACTGATATACCTGAAGAAGGATTTATCTTCTTTCTGGATGTTCTTCGCTAGAGACTCCTCCATGCGGAATTTGGCCTCTCTAACTGCTGTTTTGACGGCTTTTGACTTGGCCAGATAGACTTCCCTTGAGTCCTTTTTCCCTGATTGTTTGTAAGAGATGAATGCTTTTTTCTTCTCCTTGATGAGGTCCGAAATCTCAGCAGGGAACCACTGTGGCTTATTGTTCCTTCGCCGTTTACTTACTGATTTAACATAGCGGTTTGTTGCTTCTTGTATGGTGGCTTTCAAAGTCGACCACATTTCTTCCACGTTATCGGTTTTTCCATGGCTTTGTAGCGCCTGGTGAACGAAGTCTCCCATTTCTTTGAAGTTTGTGTCCTTGAATTTGAGGACCTTGGTCAGTATGGTAGATTTAGTGAAACCTTTCCTGAGATTGAACCATACCATGTTGTAGTCACTGGAGGCCAATGTGTTGCCCACCGAGACCTCTGTGACACTTTCTCCATTGGTAAGTATCAGGTCCAGTATTGCCTGATCCCTTGTTGGTTCCAACACCAGTTGCCTGAGTCTTGCTCCTTTCAAAGAGTTTAATAGCCTCCTGCTGCTGCCGGAAGCAGAGGAAAGCGTATCCCAATCCACATCAGGCATGTTGAAGTCACCTAACAATAATGTGTCCCCACGCAAGGTGATATTCTCTATATCTCCGATTAATTCCATATTTAGGTCATCCTGTTGTCTTGGGGGTCTGTATATTACGCCAAGATACAGGCATTTGTCCTTCCCTCTGGCCATATTTACCCAAAGGGATTCCCCAGTGTAGTGGACATCTGTGATTCTGGTGACCTTAATGTCATCTTTAGTATATAATGCTACACCTCCTCCCATTTTGCCCTCCCTGTCCCGGCGAAGCAAGTTGTAACCCGGTATGACCATGTCCCACCCATGGGAGTCCATGAGCCAGGTCTCAGATATCGCCACCACATCCAGGTCGGCATTCCTCATTTCTGTTTCTAATTTCAGGATCTTGTTTCCCAGACTGTGGGCGTTTACGTACATAGCCCTCCATGTTGTCTGTTTGTTACGTCTCAGTGGGGATGTTCCCGCTTGAGCTACTTGGACACCTTTAGCATTATTCGCATGTTTTGTACTTTCCCTAGACCCAGAGTTACAACGTGCACCTATCCCAGACTCCCCAGACCCAGAACACAGTGTGTTCCTATCCCAGACTCGGAAATGTGTGTACCCTGTGGGGATATTCACGCTTGGGCTACTTGAACTCCTTTAGTACAATTTGCAATGTGTGTTCTCTCGCTGGACCCAGAATTACAATGTGTACTCCCTCTAGACCCAGAATTACAATGTGTACTCCCCTTAGACCCTGAATTACAATGTGACCCAGAATTATAATGTGAGCCAACCCCAGACTCGAAAGTGTATATACTTTCCCCTGACCCAGATCGGTGTTTACTTACCTTAGTCTCAAAAAAGTATTGGCAGCTTAGCTCGCCAGGTAGGTTGTTTGTGCCCATACCCTCCCCCAACATACCTAGTTTAAAGCCCTGTGTAGTAGGCGGGCTAGATGCGTGTTGATTCTTCAATACACCTACTCCTTACACAACCATAACAAATAACTAACTCCCCACCCCCACATTTCTCCCTCTGTCTCTCTGATAATGCCCACCCCATTCCATGTGCCCCAAATCACCCTCAAATACATACTATTGGGTCAAATTTATGCACCCTAGCTGTAGATTTGGTGGCTGACACTGCTTTGGACAGCCAACACTATTCTAGCTGCTGTCATAGTCTTTGTCCAGACTCAGGTCCATTTAATAAGACCAACTCCGTCTTGGGCAGTATTTCCTTGTTAAACATCTGAGAAAGCATGGAAAGATTTGTTTCCAATATGGTTGTATTACAGCACAATGCTACCACGTATGGCTAAACATCCATTGTGCACAACAGCCTTGCCAATATCGATCAGTTTCATCCCCATATATATGCAAAAGCAGTACAGTAGTACCACCAAAACAAAACTTTACAGCCATTTGCCACAATGAGGGCAGACCATCCCAGATTCTTGGGATGCCACCACTCTCCCCAAGTCACCTTCCCAAGCCTGCATATATTGCAGTTTCCGCTTCGCCCTACCATTTTAAACAGCGATAGATTTGGTAAATAATATCTTTCTGTACTGTAGTCCCTAACAAGCACTCAAAGGCGCTTTTCCCTCAAGACAACTCTGTTATCACCTGAAAATTCTTCATGTAATGCTTAACCTGTAGATAGGGAAAGATATTCTTTGACAAAAGGCCACATTGAAGTTTCAGTTCAACAAAACTTTACATCACTTTACGGGCTTGATTAAAAAACTAATCTAAATATACCACCACCCCCTCCCATGTACAAAACAAAGCTTGAGCCCTTCCTGAGCAGAATTTCATAGCTTTTCTAACTCATGTCCACATCCTCAACACGGAATAATTGTTCTCTCAGTGCTCATCAATTAGCAGATTATTTTGAAGATAAAATTTTATTGTTGAGGTCTCATTTAACATCAAGAATAGAATATTATCTTGTTTTGTCCTCCCCAATTTGCGTAGATAACAAATCCCAATAAAACTTGAAACTTGAATCTTTTCAATTTGACAGGTTTGGGGGCAAGAATTCTTCATTGCCTTCAGAAAGAATATGGCCAGAATTCACTCCAGCTCAGAATTTCTTTTTTCCCCACATATGTATCTTCTTATTGTTCATTAGATGTTTACCCCCCTTATACCTAGAAGCACAGATTCTATAAACAGCGCTGGTATCGGCAGCCACCTAAAAATGGCCACCGATCACATATCAATCATGTATTGGTGCCATTGATAGAATTGCTGCTGTTTTTAAAAAAGGCGCCTTAAATGTACTTAACATAAAAACATAAGAAGTTGCCTCCACTGGGTCAGACCAGAGGTCCATCGTGCCCAGCAGTCCGCTCCCGCAGCGGCCCAACAGGTCTATGACCTGTGAAGTGGTTCCTGCCATTTCTATAACCTACCTCTGCTTCTATCTGTACCCCTCAATCCACTTATCCTTTAGGAACCTATCTAAACTTTCCTTGAACCCCTGTACTGTGCTCTGGCCTATCACAACTTCCGGAAGCGCGTTCCATGTGTCCACCACCCTCTGGGTAAAAAAGAACTTCCTAGCATTTGTTACAAACCTGTCCCCTTTCAATTTCTCCGAGTCTGAAAATTACATTCCCGCTGCATCAGGGCTAATGACTCATTAGCAACGCTAAAAAAAGTAAAAAGCCTAAAGTTACTTATCTTTTTAAAGAAAGCTACTTGTAAAACATTATCTTTTTCAAAAGATTCACTTTTACCTTCTCTGGACTGACTGCACGCCACTGCCGGTTCCGAGCAAACAAATATGGTCAGTATGTATAATGCACTTTCAGTATGCTTGTTCATTTTTGACTTTTTAACAGGGGTCAGAGCAAATGCCTGGAAATGGCTTAACACATTCCAGTAACAATGAGAGAACTAAAACATTTTGTAGTGGGCATTGTCATTTTGAAATTTCTCAGTCTCTTTTCAAGTCGTAAGAGATACCTGCTCACCGATAAGCAGGTGTCAGCTATACAGACTTGTTTTTTAAAAGACCTTAATGGATATAGAACATATAGAAGTGCTGTATTGAAAAATCAGTCTGAAACATCTGTTCCTGTCTACCTTCTCTATGCCCTTCAGGATTTTGAAGGTTTCTATCATGTCTCCTCTAAGTCTCCTCTTCTCTAGGGAGAACAGCCCCAGCATTTTCAACCTGTCAGCGTATGAAAAGTTTTCCATACCTTTTATCAGTTTGGTCGCTCTTATCTGGACCCCCTCAAGTACTGCCATGTCCTTCTTGAGGTACGGCGACCAGTACTGGACACAATACTCCAGGTGCGGGTGCACCATTGCACGATACAGTGACATGATGACTTCCTTCGTCCTGGTTGCGATACCCTTTTTAATGATACCCAACATTCTGTTTGCTTTCTTTGAGGCTATCGCACACTGTGCCGATGCTTTCAATGTTGTGTTCACCATCACCCCCAGGTCTCTTTCAAGGTTGCTCACCCCTAGCAATGATCCCCCCATTTTACAGGCCTACTATTAAGGTGACTCTCTTGCACCTATGGAAGTGCCTAGGGTCACCTAAGGACACTTACAGCATAAACCATGCCTACGTTCGCCTCAGACATCCTTAAGCGTGCCTAGATGCTTCCATAGGTGCAGAACAGTAGGTAAAATTTTCTGCATCAATGTTTTAAAAAATTGTGTGGCCTGATGACAGTACTTACCGCCACCTAATTTCAGGTTGCTGTTAATAGAATCCAGGTCATTATGAAATTGGTTCCCACTGAATTTAAGAAGATACTCTTGGAATGGGTAAATTTTTCCCTTTCCAGTGATATTATTCTGATTCCTATTGTAAAAAATTCTAAAGAATCAATTTCACAATTAGCAAATTACCATCCTATTGCTTCAGAACCATTATTTACCAAGATCATGGAGGGAGTGGTTGCCTCTCAATTGACATATTTTTTTGGTTCACTGTGATATTTTGCACAGCCCACAATCTGGATTCCATTCCAGTGAGAGCACAGAGACTGAATGTGTAGAATGAGGCCTTGGTGATGCAATTTGACCTCTTCTCAGCATTTGACTGTCTAGATTATGATATTCTCTTCTTTGTTATAGATGGTTTCAAAATCACAGGCAATCTTCTGAGTTGTATTTGTGGTTTCCTATCAAGATTTTATAAGATAAACATGATTAATGTTGAGGAACTGGATAACATCATGTGGGATCTCTCAGGGTTCCTCCCCACTATCACCTATTTTATTCCATGTGTACATACATTCTCTTGGATATGTTTTAGAAAAAGAGGGTTATATGCAGTGTTCCTGCTAAGCTGCGCTGGCGTGCGCTGGCGCACAAAATATTACATCGCAGCGCACAAGTTTCTCGTCACAGCGCACACACGTGCTTGCAGGCAGGCTCAGCTGGCCCCAGCGAGCTGGCAGTCCATGTAACGCGTCGCAAAGGTAAGGGGAGGCTGGGGGAGGAATCGGACGTCAGGGTGGGGGTGCGAGCAGGGAGGGGGGCGATCGGAAGAGGCGTACGGCAGATGGCAGGGCGGCGAGAGGAGAGTCGGGTGGGGGGGGGAGTAACACCGGAAGAGAGCGGCAAATCCGGGCAAGGCAAGACTTGCAGAGGCGTACCTAGGGGGTGCGGGGGGTCGATCCCGACGGTCCGCTCAGCTCGCCAACAAGGAGAGGCAGCCGGACTCGCGTACGCTCCGACCGCCTCTTCTTGCAAGAAGCCGGGTCTTATTCAATCAGGAGCTGCTTTGACATGCAGCTCCTGATTGGATAAGACCCGACTTCGTGCAGGAAGAGGCGGTCAGAGCAGACGCGAGTGATTTCCTGCACTAGGCACCACATGAAGTCACCCACCGTACCACTCGATTCGGGTAAGCGCAGGTATCGGTGGGTGGCTTATTTGCGGGGGTGCCTTATTTTATATTTTTGTCTAAAAAGGGGGGGGGCTGTCTTATTTGATGGCCCTGCCTTATCATCGGGGAAACACGGTACTACTACTAGTAAATTAGTAATGCGCTACAAAACTGAGGCCGCACGAGCGCCATTGTTTATCTATACATGCATGAAGCAAGTTCTTTTCAAGTTTCGATCGTTTGAAGCATGTGCATAAACTTTCTTTTGCGATCTTCCATAGATTCAGTCAAATAATTTTTTAATCCATTCGAAAATGTCGAAGCGTAAAGAGAATGAAGAGTTTGGTAGCAGCACAAAGAAAAAGCGCAGCCAATTTAAGAAGGAATGGCTGACCGAGTTTTTGGTTGACACCACGTTGCCGCACGCGAGTGGACGGAAAACAGTGGCGATGAAAGAAATATTCGAATATAGCGACACGGACAACGCATTAATTTGCTCCCTATGCCGAAAAGCAGGTGTTAACGGAGAATGGAGCACAGGGAAGACTTGGTCTGAGTGGAAAATTGATTATTTAAAGCGTCATCTGAATCATAATTCTCATTTAGAAGCGGTTCAAAAGCTTCACAATCAAAGCCGAGGTTTTCTAATGAATTTCTTGAAAGAAACTCCCGATAGTCGGAACAACAGAATCGAATACGCACAGAGATATAAATCAAGTCCAGAGGGAGTTAACATTTTAATTGATAATATATTGCTAGCGGTAAAGTTGAATTCATCCATGCTATCCGTCCAGGAAATTCACAATCACATGGCTAAATACGTAAAAATACCTGATAGCTGGAGAAGCAAAAACTATGCTTTCGAGTTCCTTGACTGCATAAATGCCATTGTTAAACGGGAAACATTTACAGAAATCCGGAGGTCTCCTTTTCATACCCTAATAATTGATGAAAGTACTGATATTTCTGTTTCGAAAATGCTCATAATATACATTAAATTTAGAAGAAGTGGCAGCAACATTCATGAGACAGTTTTTGCTGGCATCAAACATCTAACTGCTTGTGACAGCACAGCTATAGTTGATGCTATAAAGCAGTTTTATAGTGAGAACGATTTAGATTTCAGTCGTATGGTCATGTTCACGTCCGATGGAGCATCAGTCATGCTTGGGAAGCATAATGGTGTAGCTGCAAAGTTACGTCAATCAGTTCCTCATCTTCTAGAGCAACACTGTGTAGCTCACCGCGAAGATCTAGGCATAGACGATGCATGGAAAACGATCCCATTCATGAAAGAGATCGAAACTCTAATACGCACCGTGTATACGATTTTCAGTAGATCGAGCGTACGAAAAGCCAAACTGGAGGATATTGCTAATGCTGCAGACTCAGATGTCATTTCATTTAAAGCAATACATGATGTTAGGTGGCTGTCTCGGCACTTTGCTGTAAGTGCAGTGGTTAGAAATTATGACATCCTGTTAGAATATTGTCAAGAACAGGTGGAAGAAGACAATGATCCCGTGCACAAATACTGCCTTACTAAATTGAGTAATCTGGAATTTAAAGTTGCGCTATTTATTCTCTGCGATGTTCTTGAGGAGCTTGGATCACTGTGTAAGCTTCTTCAGAAGAGTTGTTTGGCACCTTTGGATGCATTCCAGTTCACTAAAGCCAAATTAAGGAAACTCAGATCTCAATATCTGGGAGAAAAACCACATTTCAATGAAAATGTTGAAACTCTCATTTCATCTTGTAATTCTGTAATTAAAACAGATCATATTCTTACATTTATTACACAAACTTGTGATCATATGGACAAAAGATTTCCTGACAATGAATTAGAGGACTGGCGTGTTTTCGACAAAGACTGTATCTCAAATCCGTCCAACTTAGAGGAATTTACATTTGGAAACGAACAATTTTCACGATTATCTAACCGTTATTTTCTGTTAATGAACAAAGATGATGAACATTGTTTCAAAAGGCAGCTTATTTCAGAATATTCGGAGTTCAAATATATTATTGCTGAAAAAGTAAAAGCAGGAGCTATACAAACGCTTCAGGAAATGTACAATTTTGCTCAGCAGCATAAACAGTTCAGTGGACTAAATGCTCTATTAGACGTGTGTGGCACCTTTCAGGCTTCAAGTGCCGATTGTGAGAGAGGATTTAGCTTGATGAATGCTATAAAGACAAAGACTCGTAATAAGTTAAGAATAGAACATTTGGAATGCCTAATTAGAATCAAACTTTATTTAGCCACAGGAAATAATGTAAACATAGACAGTGTTTACAATTTTTGGAAATCAGAAAAAGGCAGAAGAGAACAATCTTAATAAAGAATTTTGTACTTTCAAGAATTAATGCGTTGTTTTGTGTTCTTAAAAATATTATTTAACGTTATTTAATTTAGCGTGTAGGCCTAAAATTCCTTTGAATACCTCGTCCTCATGTATCAGCAACTTTGACAACATATTTATTTGGCTCATAACTTGCTGGCGCCCGATATTTTTAGCTCACAGTGAAAAAAGTTTGCTCACAACACCCGCCCGCTTAGAGGGAACACTGGTTATATGGTATTTTTGTATGCGGACAATATAACAATACTGATCCCTATTGTTTCTTCACTTGCTACAACCATTAGGCTTGTACAAAAATATATGATAATTATAAGTGATTGGATATCACATTACCATCTAAAATTGAATGAAGACAAAACAAAAGGGTAGACATCATTCCAATTCCCAGGACAAATTGCTTAAAATCAATAATCTGGATTATAAATTGTGTTCTATGTTTTGGATACGTGGGATTTGGTTGGACCAAACTTTGTTCTTATTTATTATTTATATACTGCCTATCAATAGAGGTTGTCTAAGTGGTTTATATTTAGGTACTCACATCTAAAGTTCCTAGGACAATGTAGGATTAAGTGACTTGCCCAGGGTCACAAGGAGCAGTGTGTGGCTTGAACTTACAACCTCAGAGTGCTGAGGCTGTGGCAGTGGCATACCAAGGGGGGACGGGGGGGAAGGTCCACCCCGGGTGCAGCCTTAGGGGGGGGGTGCACAGCTGGACAGGTCCGGAAAATTCCTGGGCTGCGACGGCACTCAGCAGCATCAACGCCCCCCCCCCCTCCGTGATGGCACTCAGCGGCATCGGTGCCCCCCCTGCACTCAAGTTTAGCCTCCTTCTCCCGGCATCAGCAGAACTTCAGATCGGCAACAGGTGCTCAGTCAAAAGCTTCCCCTGACTGAACTGCCTGGGCGGAAACAGGAAGCTGAGTCAGAGGAAGCTTTTGACTGAGCACCTGTTGCCGATCTGAAGTTCTGATGCCGGGAGGAGGCCGAACTTGAGTGCTGTCGCGGGGCGGGGGGGGCACCAGTGCCGCTAAGTGCCGTCGCAGCCCAGGAATTTTCCGGACCTGTCCGGCTATGCACCCCTCCCTAAGGCTGCACCCGGGGCGGACCGCCCCCCTGCCTCCCCTTGGTACGCCACTGGGCTGTAGCTCTAACTACTAGGCCACTCCTCCTCAAGTTAATATCCTGCTTAAGAAAACCTTTATCTTGATGATGAAATTACACCATCTTTGGAAATACTTAGATGGAATGAATTTTCATTAGCAGGTTCAAACATATATTGTTGTTCCAATTGGATTACTGCAATATTGTTTATTTGGATGGTTCAAAAAATATTTTAAGAAAACTCCAAACGGTCCAAAATACAGCAGTTTGATATTTTTTCCACTCTCAAAGTCAGACCATATCTCTCAGTATTATAAATGTTGCATTGGTTTCCAGTTGATGCAAGGATCATGTTTAAGTTTTATTGTTTTTTAAGATTTTGTAAGAGGAGGCTCTGGTTTGTATGTATGATCTTGTGGGTTTTTCCACCTACCACAAGAATGTGCTTATTAAGATCCGTCTGTCCTTTTTACTTCCCTCATTTTAGAAGGTGATGTTTTGGGAGATTATTTATTTAAAACTGTTTTATACCATTTATACCATTTACAAAAAAACTAAACAGTTTACATTAATTAAAACATACATAGGGGCTCATAATCGAAATAGAAAAACATCTAAAAACCAGCCTAAATCGGCACTTGGACGATCAGTAACACAAGTCGTCCAAGTGCCTATAATCGAACCGGATTTTAGATGTATTTAAAAACAACATAGGCCTTCACAGTGCTGTTGAATGACCAGAGCTAAAAGGGGCATTTCAGGAGGAGTGTCGAGGAGGGATTTGTGTGGGACGTGGGCCATCCTAGACTAGATATATAACCAAAGGTTTTACAACACTGCCAAGATGGAACTTGGATGTTGTGACTTATGCCATCTAAAACCAGGTCCAAGTCCACAGAAGGTATCCAAAGTGACCATATAAGCATTGCAGCCACAAAGTACAGACCCCCACACACTGCCCCAGTGATCACTGCCCCCCCCCCATAAAAATCGTAATAACAACTTTACATATCTGCCTCCAGAACATCAGCACCTGGCAGCCTGGCATAAGAAAGCCTAGTAGAGCTGCACAGAAGTGGCTTAAGTGGTCTTGGGGGGTGGGTTAGTAAACCATGGAGAAGAGGACCCAGGCCCATAAGCCAATCTAATCACTGCATTCATGGTGAAATATGTGTACCCCCAAAAAAACCCTAACCCTTTTGTACTGCCATATAAGTGGCTCCTGCAGCCATAAGGGCTATTGGGGTGGTAGAAAGGTGGGTCTAGTAGATTCTGGGGGTGTTTTTGGGAGGCTCACCATGACCTATAAGGGAGCTGTAGTGAGATGTTTATGTGGGACCCTTTTTGTGAAGTTCACAGCAGTGCCCTTTAAGGTACCCTACTACTCTGGTGCCATGTCTGGGTGTCCAGTCCATCACTTTTCTTGCCCCTCCCATGCCCAAAAGGTATTTTTCTAGGCATTTGTGACTTGGACAAATTTTTGGACAAAAATGGGTTATAAAGATGGACGACTTAGCAGTCTGGGTGATCAGACAGCTAGACATACAGTTGGACGATAAAAAAAAAAAAATATGCTGGACGTATTTTTTGAAAATGGACCTTTTCCCTTGTCCAACTGTGGGTGACTTGCGACTTAGGCCCAAAACGGACTTAGACGTTTCTTTTGACTATGCCCCTCATAAGATAAAGACAAGCCATATTGTTAAAAATCTACATAATTAAACAATTTCTTCTCTGCAAATGTCAACTGATAAATTGCAAGAATATAATACAAATATGGTTAAGCAGATTCTTTTCTTCAAATGCCAACTAATAAATCACAAAAATGCAGTAACAAACATTTTTAACTGTTTCTTAAATTGAAACCGGTTTTCACAGTCACAATTGGCCCACCAGAACATTCCACATTTTAACACCAGCAATACAGAAAGTCATTGCTCTAGTATCTGTATAATCTCTCTGCGCAATTGGAATTAATAACTTTTTATTTTCAGATCGTAAAGATCTATTAGGCTTATAGAGTGTCACAACTTGTCAAAAGTACCATGGTGTTTGATGGTAAATACTCTATTTAATTCATCTTTTGCTTTTCAAACTGCTAAAATGTGGCGATTATACCGACTCAGCTTAGTGCCACTTCGGATTATAGAGGGTTTAGAAAACTTTTGAAATTGTTTCTATTTTTCAGATTTGTTTCATGTTAATTCATTGTGTGAATGCTTTTAATGACTTGTCTTTAATTCTTGGGTATGCCTACTATCTTAATTGTGATCAGCTTTGAACTTGTTCTTTCAGGTATATGAGGAATATAAGAATAAAATGTTATGTCTGTAAGGAGTCACCTCCCCTCCCCTCTTTCTTCCCTGAGGTTGCCAAGTAGATAGATGCATCAGTGGTATATTTCACTCTTCTTATTCCAACTCCAGCCATTGCTTCATTTTGTGTGCTTGCCAGGCTAGGAGAGTCTTTAATTGTGACATTTGATAATATAATTTTACTAGTGTTTTATCCCGTTACATTAACGGGTGTTAGTAAAGCCTCCTTCCATCACATGTCCCCTATTTTCAGCCCCAGCTCTAAACCCATTTTTACCCCCCCCCAGCCCTCTTCTCCCATCTGTTCCCTTTCAGCCCGAGCCCCCTTTTCTCATCAGCAGCATTTTCCTCCCCACTCCACTTCCCTGTCCAGCAGCACCTCTTCCCTGCTCCTCCTGTCCCTCTTCCCTGCTCTGCCAAAAAACTGAAATGTGCAGCAGCCACCCCTGGATAAGATGATTAACATATCTTTTGTAAAAGAGACTTCCACATTGCTGCTAATATTCAGATGCCTGAGCTCTTGAGAGGACAGAGCACGGCTTACTTGTGGTTTCTTCCCCCTCCCCCGTTGCCAAGTCGCTGCTAATATTCAGATCCCTGAGCTGCTAATATTCAAATGCCATCTCTCTGTCTCGCAGCGGGCTTGCCGGCTCCAGCCAGACAAAGTTCATTTTTTAGTCTCCTCTCTCGATCCCGCCAGAGTCGGAAGTCTTCTCCGACTCTGGTGAAGTTCGATAGAGGAGCCGCAGCTGCGGCTTTGAAGTAAAAAATGAACTTTGTCTGGCCGGAGCCGGCAAACCTGCTGCAAGACAGAGAGATGCGTGGTAAGCGCGGATGAGCACTCTGCCGGCCACAGAACTACAGATCAGACAACACAGCAGTAAGAGTGCGCATGCGTGCTTAGCGTTTTATTATTATAGATATTAAACACTGTTAGTCCACCTTCCAATTTATGCATTCAAGGGTACCCCATAACACCACAGGCCTATGGCAAGCCTAAATAAATCATGAAATTTGCTATTGCACTTTGTAAACCCCTGTTTGGCACCCAAATAGACAAAGTGAAAAATAAATACAGCACTCGGGGAAAAACTACTACTGGTACCACTATTTATAATTTCTATAGCACTGAAAGGCATACACAGCACTGTACATTCAATAGATGATCCCTGCTCAGAAGAGCTTACAATCTAATTTGGACAGATAGACATTTTAACAGTTTCAATATGACCCATCCAGGATAAGCTCAATCTATCCTACCTTTTCAGGTCCTGGTTGATCCTGACGCCATACCCTTCCCACAATGTGCCTTGCTGAGTAACCGACTGCTGCCTTACCTTCCTCCAATCTCCCTCGGTGCCAGTGCTATGAAGAGGGGATGGGCCTCAATGGATCTCTTTGAGTTTGCCAGAGTGCGAGCCCCCCCTTGACAAGAAGGGCACAGGATTGCTGCCCTCGGCAGCCATCGAGGAAGAAACGGCGAACCCCGTGCTCCCACATACTCAGCACACTTCTGCAGCATTGACAGACACCATTGGCAGCTTCAGTCGCTATATAATGGACAGGATCATCTTCTAGAATATAGCCTGCACTTTTCGCTTGCAGTCTGGTGGGCTTGATGAGGATGAAGGGCTTCTGCTATGCAGGAACTTCAGAGGGGACTGGAAGAGGTGAAGCAAATGCTGGATCAAGCAACCCCGAAACGATTCTGAGACACTCTGATGGTGGAGCAGTGTAAGCTGGAGACAGTAGTTGTCAACAAGCAGCAACAGTTACTGAAGCCAGCCACCTATTGTTGCACCTGTTGCTACTGGTTACATGGTGAAAATTAACAAGTATGGATGGGATCAATCTGACAAGTGTGTGAAATTTACATCACTTTAAAAGGGGTTCATGAGATTCCTGCAGAAAATACTCAGATCTCCTTTACAGAGAGAGCCTTTGAGTTGCTTGTGAAATATCTGAATGGGAAGAATTATTCCTCTCTTTGGAAGGCAGTTCCCGAAAGGGCAAGTAAGACAAAATCCTTGTAATGTGCAAGAAGAAGGATGTACGCAAATGGGAATATGTAACCCACGTTGAAGAGCAGAACATGGAGAATTAAAGAGAATAATGAGTTGGGGGTTTGTGGCTTTACTTGGGTCCGTTCTCAGGAACTCAAAGTGGAAAAGTGAGGTCTCCTAATGGAGTAATGAGGTCACCCACACATTAAAGCGTCAGTGTGAAAATAGTATGGTCTTCATAGTCTGCATGTTTGTACTTTTTTGTCTGGTTTCCACAACAACTATGATGGCTTAAGCAGAGACAGAGTAAAGAGGATTAGTTGAATTTTGGAAAGTATTATAGCAGTTCCTTAATTATGTAGTTCTCCAGAAATGTAAATGAGATAAAAATAATTAAATTGTTAAATTTAATTAATTGATCTGGTACATTTATTTAAAATTAGAGAGGAGAAGAGGCATATCAGAACCACAGTCACCCTAGGAATCTTATGTTTTCTCCATAGACGGTGGTATGGTGAGGGAGGTTGGTGCCTGGCATTGCTGCACACCCTCTACTCTTTCTGGACGTGCTGTGTGACCCCCCTGCATACCTCTTGAAATGCTCACCGGTGCAAGCAGCATTTTCCACCTGCTGCTCATGCCGGCCTCGTCTCCCTTCTAAAGTCACATCCTAGTCCCTCGACCAGGAAGTGATGGGAGCCAAGGCTAGCGCGAGCAGCAGATGGAAGATGCTGTTTGCAAGAGCGAACATTTAAAGAGGAATATGGGATGGTGGTGGTGAAAAGAAAGAGAGGCTACAGCACCTGTGCCACTCCCCCCACCCACCCCCTCGAAGATGCCCCCAGGGCAGTCTGCCCCGCCCCCCCCTTATTATGCCACTGCCCACAGCGGATATAGATGTGCATTTATGAACATACATTTGATTTATATGGGTGCCTACAATTTAAAGTGTACACCTGTTGCTCATGCATGCATATATTTACACATTAATATACATGCAATTGATTACCATGCATAGAATGTATACAAAAGAAACACAAAAGTGAGGAAATTCATGAAGAAAATAACGTGAAAATCACTGAGGGGGTGATAATTCAGACCACAGGAATTAGCCAGGATGACTCCTGTGGTCCGTGCTGAACCTGAATTTTCAATACCGGGCCATTTCTGGTGACCAGCATTGAATATCTAGTTTATTTTTGGCTATTATAAACTTATCTGGATAAAATGATATTCAGTGCTGGCTAGCTAAGTTTATAGTGGTCAAGAATAGATAAGCTATTTACGTGGTCCAATTTGGCTACTAGCACTTTCAATTTCACAGACAGCTGGCTAAGTCGCATAACATAGTCAGTTAGCCGCTAGTCAGAAATTCAGCCGTCTTGCGCTAAATATTAGCATGTAGCCAGCTACGTGCTGTTTAATCTGCTAGGAGTTGTTTTGAATATTGACCATCAAATCTTTGTTTAAAAACTGACCAAACTATTTTCTGCCTTGCGCACTCCTAAAATACGGAAGGAATAAACACTTGAGAAAATTGGCAATAACCATAAATCGGGTCAATATTCAGCAAGAGTGAACTGAGTAGGAGCAGCTCCTACTTGGTTAATTCCTAGTGACCGAGTCTGCCACTGATATTCAGCAACATTTAATCGGAGCATCACTGAAATATGCGCAGACCATCATGGCTCTCTCCAATTAGTAATTCTTCTGGAATACAATCGTAATAATCAATATGTGTATAATTTATACGTATTGTAAAATGTAGTTGATAGCAGAGGCTCATTCAAACTGCATCCGACAGAAGCTTTGACGTCACTAAGAACATATAGAAAATCATAACAATAATAAGAATACGGAGAAAAATAAACCTCAATTGTGAGAGGTTGGGACTACACAAGTACCCAGCCCTCAACACATCATCACAGGTTTATAAAAAAAACTCCGTTTACGATTATATAGACAAAATTTTCATTCATTCAAAATCACTTTTTTTCAAATTATTTTTTGAAATTCGATATAGATGAAGCAACTGTCCGAGTGTCAAAATTTACTGATAAGAACCCCAAACTTAACTAGATTAGTAATGAAGGCTACAGCTCAATTTCATGTGTGCAAGAATTTTCAGAGGCACAAAATGTAACAAAACCACACTTAAGGGAAAAAAACCACTCATCTGAAGAGGTGAAAAATTCCAGGGAGACTATCTGCTCCTGATCCCGACAGAAAAGACTTTCTGTTTCGCCTCAACTGGCTACTTCAGGGGATATCTGCCATCTTCAGGTGTCTCCTTCTTTCCTGCAATCCATACAAACGCTGGCTCTTCTCAAAATGGAGTTGGGACTGTGAGACGCGCCCAGTTCGAATATCAAACGAACTGGGCGTCATGACGTCATCACAAAACGTCATCACAAAACGAAAAATTGCCTCTGACTCAAAGAAGAGGAGATATTAGAAGAATATTATGGCAGAAAGAACAACGTTGGATCAACAGGTTACAGACAATTGAACCATTGGGGCTGAATACAACTTATGAGTGGCAACCGTTTCTTTGAATCAGTAAATTATTTTTAATGACAGCTGACAAGGTGGTCTGTATAATCGCCGATGTTTGGCCTATCACGCATCACGTTTTGTGATGACGTCATGACGCCCAGTTCGTTTGATATTCGAACTGGGCGCGTCTCACAGTCCCAACTCCATTTTGAGAAGAGCCAGCGTTTGTATGGATTGCAGGAAAGAAGGAGACACCTGAAGATGGCAGATATCCCCTGAAGTAGCCAGTTGAGGCGAAACAGAAAGTCTTTTCTGTCGGGATCAGGAGCAGATAGTCTCCCTGGAATTTTTCACCTCTTCAGATGAGTGGTTTTTTTCCCTTAAGTGTGGTTTTGTTACATTTTGTGCCTCTGAAAATTCTTGCACACATGAAATTGAGCTGTAGCCTTCATTACTAATCTAGTTAAGTTTGGGGTTCTTATCAGTAAATTTTGACACTCGGACAGTTGCTTCATCTATATCGAATTTCAAAAAATAATTTGAAAAAAAGTGATTTTGAATGAATGAAAATTTTGTCTATATAATCGTAAACGGAGTTTTTTTATAAACCTGTGATGATGTGTTGAGGGCTGGGTACTTGTGTAGTCCCAACCTCTCACAATTGAGGTTTATTTTTCTCCGTATTCTTATTATTGTTATGATTTTCTATATATTCTCTCCAATTAGTGCCAGAGCAGTCCAGGGGTGGCGCAAAGACAGAGCTGGTGGTTATCTGAACAGTGCTGATACCAAGATTGCTATCTGAGCAATAGGGCCAGCATAAATAGCAGCTCTTATCTGCCCAGAGAGACTATCCAGGTACCAGCACCAAATATCAGGGTACCAAGATAACTTCTAGCAGCCAAGACAGCAATTCTGCATTGGTAGTGGGATATGGCCCGGTGCTAATTATCCAGGTCTAAACAGACCGCAGTGACCTGTCAGTACCCTTCTTCTTTACTGCCAATCCCTGTCTCCGTCCCTTCTACCTTGCTGTGCCGTATGCCTGGAACAACCTGCCTGGCTCATTATGTCAGGCTTCATCTCTGGCAGTATTCAAATCCAGACTGAAAGCCCACTTATTTGAAGCTGCGTTTAAATCCTAACCCTATCAAAATATCTGTCTGTTATCCCCTCAATAATCCCCTCCCACCTGTCCAGCTTCTTCTAATTCCCTTCATGAGCACTAAGCTCAGACTCCCCTTTGTCTTATGTGATTCTGCCTCATCAGCCCCTCCTCTAATTCCCTATAAGAGCACTATGTTCCCTTTTTGTCCTATGTGTTTGTCCCTTTTTGTCCTATGTGTCTGTCAGTAGATTGTAAGCTCTTCTGAACAGGGACCATCTCTTGTGTGTACAATATGCAGCTCTCTGTGTGGCCAGTGTTTAAGAAAATGCTGATCACTATGGGCTGAATATCAAAACAGTCAGGGTTTATTTGGGGGTTTTTTTCAAAGAAAGTTGTTTCAATCTTAACTTTACTCCAATGCATGCATGGACTTATAGATATGAGATCCCTAAGAAAAACATATATGGAATGGAATAAAACCAACACTGAATCTGCTTCTCTTGGAAAAAAATGGAACTAACTAATAGCTCTAATGTCATCATTCAAGTTCTCTTGCATAATGATTATATAAATGCATCTGAAGTGGGTTTGTTTGGTTTTTTTTCTATAATAGCTGTGCATCAACATGATCAATGAGAAGTTGCATCAGTATATCAATGAAGTGCTTTTCCTGCAAGAACAAGAAGAATGTATACAAGAAGGAGTTACTATGGAAACCATATACTCTCCCAGTACCCAGACCACAGTCCTGGATTTTTTCTTTCAGGTATCTTTTCCACATTTATATCATTGAAGAAGTCTATAAATATGCTTGTTGCTAAAAAAAACCAAAAAAAACCAACAAACCCAAACATTCTATTTAATTCATTTTTTATCCCATTCGTCCCAAGGAGCTTGGATCGGGTTACAGGTTAAAATTTACATAATATACCCCCTCTTCTACAAAGCCGCTTAGCAACAGCCCCGAATCCCTTTAAATCTCTATGGGCTTCGGGGCCGTTACCGTACAGTACAAGTTTTTCGATACAACTTGTTATCCTAACTCGACACATACTAGGGATCTAATATCAATATACATAATATGCATTTTACAGGTTATATTTGCCATAGTTACAGTCCAAGATTTTAAATACAAGTTTTTATCCTAGCGCAACACATACCGATGATCTAGTACCAATATACATTTCTTTGTAACCCATCAATCATGGGCAGGTGAGTTAGGTGAAGAGGTATGTTTTTATTGCTTTCCTGAAGTTGAGGAGTCCTTCAAGGGAACTGATCTGTGAGAGTAGTTGATTTCAGTATGGCTTGGTATGAAGTGGGAATAGGAACCTCGTTTGGCAGTTTGCAGTTAAAAGGCTTGACCGGGGGGGGGGGGGGAGGGCTTTTGAGGCGTATTTCATCCTGGGAGTGGAGGGACCTGTTTGGCACATATGGAGGAAGCTTGGTTGTTATGTAGCCTGGCACCATGTCGTGCAAGGATTTCATTGCTAGCTTCAGGCCCTTGAAGACACAAATTTTGGCTACAGGCAGCCAGTGAATTAATGATAGAGCCTGAGAGACAGGGTCACACAGACATGGTGGTTTTTTAGAAGTCTGATTGCTGCATTGTGTACATGCTGGAGCTGTTGTTCTTTGCTGTGAGACCGCTGAATAGTGCATTGAAGTAATCCATACGGGACAGGACTAAGGCATAGAATAGTTGGGTGAAGCCAGACTCAGAAAAGTAGTTCCTTGTTTTTCGGAGTTGTCCCAGGTATTAAACTCAGGACCGGATTACCCAATAGGCCAACTAGGCACGTGCCTAGGGCCCAAATAGTCAGGGGGGACCATTGAAGGACGACTTACCATGCCATTTTTTTCAGACGGCAACGGGCCCTCCTCTTCCCTCCCTGCACGGCAACGGGCCCCCACCCGACGACAACAATGTCGGCCTCCCCCCGGCATCAACAGATAGCAATTCAGCCAATGAAGCTCCAAGAAGGTACCGCAATGACTGTCTGCTGGTCCACCCCCTCCGACGTCACTTACTTCTTCTAGCAGACGCAGTCATCGCGGGACCTTCTTCGAGCGGCATTGGCTCCATTACCATCCGTCAATGCCAGGGGGAGGCTGACGTTGTTGTCATTGGATGGGGGCCCGTTGCCGTGCAGGAAGTGAAGAGTGGGGGCCCATTGCCATCTGAAAAAAAAAATGGCTGCGTTGCCATTGATGCCAACGGTTGGCTGCATTGGTTTCCGTGGATGCTGGGGGGGCGGTGTTGTTGTCACCATTGATGCCAGGTGGGGACCCGTTGCCATGGGGGGGGGGTGCGTTGCCGTCGCTGTGTGAAAAGGGTGGTAGAGGGAGAGAAAGGGGGCATATGCTAATGGAATTGGTGTGTAGGAAAAGGGGGGAGACATAAGGGGGAAGGATACTGGATGGATTTAGGTCGGAGGGAAAGAAAGGGGGCTAGTGTTGATGGAATTGGTGTGCAGGGAAAGGGGGAAAACAAGGGGGAAGGATACTGGATGGATTTAGGCTGGAGGGAAAGAAAGGGGGCAGATGCTGATGGAAGTGGGGGGAAGAGAGTGAAATGCCAGACCATGGGGGTGTGGGTGTGGGAGAGGGAAGGGAAGGGAAGGGAATAAGAGGAGAGGAGAGAGATGCCAGATCATTGGAAGAGGGAATGGAAGAAGATGGATGCCAGACCAGTGGGAGTGAAGGGAAAGATGGAAGGGGAGGGCATACAGTTTCTGGAAGTGGCATAGGACAGGGGAGTTGGGAAGAAAAACGAAAGATGATGGACCCTGAGATGGTGGGGAAGAAGGGAGAGATGCTGGATGAAAGGATAGTTGAGAAAAGGACAGATGGTGGATCTGGGGATGGTGAGGTCCATTACCGAAGCAGCGGATATGGACACGAAAAAAAGGAAAGATGCCAGACCTCCGAGGGAGGGAAGGGAAATGGAAGGGGAGGACAGAGATGGATGATGGATGGTTAGCAAGGAAAAAGAAGAAAACGACAAATGGGCAGGAGACCCTGGCAAACGAGTTATCAGAAGACAGCCAGAGCCTGGGACCAACAAAAGGTAGAAAAAATCATTTTATTTTCTGTTTTGTAATTACAGTATTTATTTTGTTTACACCACAGAGTCAGTGTGGGGTTGGAGATGTTGTAACCCTATATGTCTGCTAAGACTAAGCCTTAGTCACTTAGGGGTCCTTTTATTAAAGTGCACATTTAGCGTGCGCAAAATCAGTTAGCGTACCTTAATAAAAGGACCCGTAAGTATCTTAATTAAAAATTTGACCCGCGACTTAGCCTTTTTTTCAGATTTCGGCCCCTTATGTGATTGAGTTTGACACCCTGATGTAGAGCGAGGCAGTTAGGCGATATAAATTTGGTTATTAATATAGACTTATATTTCGGATAGTATTACTGTTTTACAATATATTTGAACACTTTTATATACGTATTGAAAGGGTTCAGAGTTAATGTCTTGGGTAAGTAGGTGGGAAGGGAAGGAAGGGGGATTTGTTCAGAGATGTTTGGGGGTTGCATAGAAGAAAAACTGTGCACTGGTATGCTAATCTTTGTTTGTTTTGAATTTTAAAAAAAGAAATATAATTGGAAATAAAAAAGTAAATAAGAAAACAGATAAATGGGGCGGGGCGTGGGTGGGGCAGGCCCAGGGGGGCCCACTGTACTTGTGTGGCTAGGGGCCCTCAAATAATTAATTCTGCCCTGATTAAACTGAGGAAGATAAGACCTGAGAGATATAGTTGGAATGTGGTAGGTTGGAGTCGAGGAGTATTCCTACGCTGCATGCTTGGTCTTTTTGCAGTTATGGTAGTTGAGTCCTAATGTAGTGAGTGACGGGTGCAGTTGCAGTGTTCTTTGCAGATCCAAAAGAGTTCCATTGTGGAGGCATGTACACTTCCCCCTCCCCATTTGCGGTTTTCCTACTCGCGATTTCACATAATCGTGATTTTATTTGGGGGGGGGGGGGGAGGAGGAAAAAAAAACCCTCATATTTTTGTCTTCCCCCCAGCATCCCGGCCTTACCTGGCTGTGTCCTGCAGGATAGCTGGGTGAGTAATTTGGGCTTTGTGTTCCATTTTGTTCAGGCCTCGTTGTTCGGGACAGTCGCTCCGCTGTAGACACAGAGGCATCGGCGGCACGGGGAGCGAGGGAGCAATTGTTTTCTGGCCGTTTGAGTTCGGACATTGGGCGTGCGCCTGTCCATGGTAGTGCGCAGGAGCTGAATTCCGGCCTGCGGGATAGTGCGCTTTGCCGGTTGGGAGTGCTGGTTTTCGGGGCAGGGGCAGGAGCAATCTTCCTATGCTCCTGCCCCGTGCAGATAGCCATTAGGAAATGGCTGTGGGGAGTTCCCGTAGTCCCAATGCTTTAAGATGGAAGGAGAATAGCATGACTGTCCACTGTGGCTGACTATCCTGCTGTCTATGGAGAACCTACGTTACAGGTAAGTAACTACACTTTACTACT
The DNA here is from genome assembly GCF_902459505.1 of Geotrypetes seraphini. NCBI lineage: Eukaryota > Metazoa > Chordata > Amphibia > Gymnophiona > Dermophiidae > Geotrypetes > Geotrypetes seraphini. The sequence continues at coordinate 165,838,695 of NC_047089.1, read as the reverse complement.
GTATAAGCAAGGAAGACAGAGCAGGCTGATGGGACTTGGTGCCAAAACCTGTTCACCGACAGGTTAAAAAAAACAAACCTAAAAAACTGAAGAATTATAGAAGAGATCACGCATACGAATTATTTTAAGCTTTCACTGGCCATTGAGAAATCCAAAGTCTACAACTGAGAAACTAGAAGTGGTATGAAAGACAATTACAGAGAATTTAACATGGAAGACATTTGCAGACCCACTCAAGGTGAAACTATTTTTTCAATTTTAAGTTTTGTTCTCTGGGGAAAAAAGAAACTAGAAGAATATAAATGACTACATCATTTATCATATTCAGAAGGCGATTCAGTTGTTTTTGGTTTTTTTTTAACCCAGTCCTTATGTTCCTGCAGTGGACAGTGGAGCAGGTGGCTGTTAGGGGAAGATCATCAATTACTTGGGTGATTTTTTTGTTTTTAAGACCTGTGCAACCTGACTTATGCGCAGCAATATTTATATAATGGGATTTATTAACCACTTTTATGAAGAGATTTACTATAAAGGCATTCCAGAACAGGGTTGAAGAATTGGGAATGTCACTGGCTAAAAAAAACAAACAACCCTCTAAACTTTTTATTTATTTATTTATAAGTTTCCACATTTACATATCAAGTAAACACTTGTACAGAAAGTTGGTTAGACAGAACAATTCTCTCAAGGTATAAGCCTTTGTACCTTGATAATCCTTAAAAGGAAATAAAATTAAAAGGACATTAATAATTTCATCTAACACAGCTCAAGTCCTCAACTTAAGATCCAAGGTTTCTTATAAGCGAGAAAAGAGGTAAATTATAATCAATTAAGAAATATGCTAAACATAGTACTGAGGGGCCTACATTCAAATTGTTAGCAAAATTAAAATTACACTATTCTAAAAACAGTGAACACTAAAACACTGAACCGAAAATAAGGAGAAATTCTACGCATATGACTAATAAACAAACATAAAAATGTATTGGTTAAGATCAACGCGTTCGGCTCATTGGGTCTGTTCGTTTGTATATACTAGATTGCACCAAAGTATAGTTCATACGTTCACTGATTGCTATGGCAAATATTGACGTGCCTTATGCTACTAAGCTCTGGTTTGTTCTTGCATAAATAAAGTGCAGATTGGTGTAGATTGGAACAGACAAACGAACAGACCTATTGATATCCCGACGTTCGGTTATATTCGTGTTACTTCGATAATATGAAACACGTGTTAATGTTATTAGAAAAGATTCTTATTTTAGGATTGCGAATACGATCATTTGATTCTCGCCTTTTGAGTTCAGTAGGTTCAACACTTTAGTGAAGTGTTTATAGACTATTGAAAAAAATTTTTGTGACAATATCTTCATTTCGCGGAATTCTAAGTAAGTTCTTAACATATGTTTTAATTTGCATATTTTAAAATGTATATTATGTGCTTTATTTTATATTTTCATGATTATATCATAAATAATAAAATCCTAGAGCGCACATGCGCTGTTGAAATATCGTGAGTCCTGGTGGCGTGAGGTGTGCTTCTGTGTCACTCCTCACGGCGCCTGCGCCAGCAACTCATCAAAATTCAGCCAGGGGTGGGGAATCCGAATTGCACACGTGCTCCATCTCCGAATCGGATCCCGCTGCTCCTCTCTCCCCCCCCCCCACCCTTTTCCCAGCTCCGGAAGGGAATCGGTCTCAGCCCTGGGTGATGTATTTTATTATCTCTTATGCAATTTACAAACTTAAAAATGGGAGGTGAAAGGGCCTCATAAGTGGAATAGCCTAGGGCCTCTTTTCATCTAAATCCGCCCCTGAGTACCTCCAATAGTTGTGGACCATTTCCAAGTCCCATCCTAGTAACACAGTCACAGTTACTCTATTTGATTTAACTTTTATGTTAATAATTGCAGTTTATCAAAGCGGTTTACAATGGTAAAACCAGGGGTAACAATTCAAAAATCAATATGCACAGACAGAACAAGACCACAAAAGAAACAGACAGTAATTTACAATTTATTAAGAGTTAAAGAAGGGAAGGAAAACAACAAAAGGTAAGGGGAAAATAAAAACCTTGTGTTATTCAAGTTCCTGCCACCGGGGGGGGGGGGGGGTGAGGAAGGCTGGCGTGCCTGGCGCTTCTGTATTCGCTGCTAGCCTGTTGAGGCATCAGGGAACAGGGAGAATGCAAAGGCAATGTGAGTCAATCGTGGAGCCCGGAATGGACTCCGTGATCGACTCGCATTGCCTTTGCGATCTACTGGTCGATTGCGATTGACCTTTTGGGCACCCCTGCTCTAGATAGTTGAACAAAATTGTCCTAATTCAGACACACAGTTTTGTCCTTTACTGCCTATTCATGTAGAACACAGCCAAAACTGTCCTAATTCAGACACACAATTTTGGAAGTTCCTACCCTCTCTTTTGCCCTTCCACTGTATTTCTAAGAGTATATAGGAAAAAAAATAGTGCACTTTTTTGTACAGAAACAATGTCAGGATAGAGCCAGACAGATCATTCCTCTCACAGTGGTGACTATATTAGAAGAGAGATAGAAAATGTCTTCTGGAATATGTGATTTACTTCCCAGAGATACCAGCTAAGAAAAGAGTGTAACTACTGAAAGTTAGATAATCCAAAGAAAATGGTCTATTTGCATTCACATAGAGAAGTGGGGCTTTCCCATTTGCTTCATTTAAAAACAGCAGTCTCTGAAGAGAACTAAAGTCAATTATGCCAACTAAAAATGCAAGTTAGGCATGGTCCTATGTTTACAAACTGAAAACAACAATAAAGTGGTCATCCTATTTTGCATTTCAGAAGCCCTCAGGTTTTTTATCTATGCTAGATGAAGAGAGCCAGTCAATCCGCTCAATGGAGCAAAACCTCTCCAAACGCCTTCAGTCTGTTCTGGAAACTTCAAACACAAATGCTGTGTACTCCTCCACAAAAGATGGGAATGGCAATGTTGCAGCAAAGGATCCAGGGCCAGCCTTCACAATTATGCACTACGCAGGCAGGGTAAGTTGGCAGAAATGAGTAATTAGTCACATATGGTTAATGAACACAGATATTATGAGCAAAGAGCTTTCTCGCTGCTCTCAAGTGCCTCTTTCTAATTGATAAAAGCAAAAATAACAACTGACAAATTGTTTAGTTTCACAGAGTTGAGTGTTTTTTCATCTCTGAGTCTGTGGCACAATGCTTGAAGCTTTTCTGTGATCAAACCAAGAGAGAAAAAAAACAGACAAAATAATATTTAATGATGTCTTAGAACCTAGTACAATAATCTCTTGAGAAAGCATAAATTCCATGAAGGTGTCCTTCCATTCATCTGATTGATGTTGTGTTGTAGTAATGCTAATTCTCTTCTGAATGTGACCCATCAGAAAGTCAATAAAGTAGTTGTTTCCATTCAGAATTATTTAAAGTGTTTATTTGATGTCACTTACTCTGATTCATGTACTTTACAGTAAACACATTTTTCCTGATATGAAAGCACAGGAAGGCAGTACACAAGAGATTTTATTGGGTGACTGAGCATCTACATGGATAAAATTTAGAGTTGAAAATGATCACCGTCCCAACCCTCGACACATGGCAGCCCCTGAATATTCAAATGGAAAGTCTACAGGGTGTTTTTCTTTGAAACTTCACTTAAAGGCCTGCAGGTATAAAGTGATTATGGGCTTACAAGCTCTACACTGGTGTAGTAAGAGGGAGTGGGGGGGGGGGGAGGTCCGCCCCAGGTGCCCTCTTGCTGGGGGCGCCAGCACTCCTCCAACTCTCTGCTCCCCCCTCTACTCTTTCCCTGCCTACTCCTTCCTTTCCCCTATACCTCTTTAACGTTCTGGGTGCAAGTGGCAACCCCAACCTGCTACTCATGCCAGCGTCGGCTCTTCTTACGACATCACTTCCTGGACCAGCACCTAGGAAGTGACATCAAAGGAAGAGCCGACGCTGGTGCGGGCAGCAGGTTGGGGTTGCTTCTCAGGCCCAGAATGTTTAAGAGGTGTGGGGGAAGGGAAGGGACGGATGAGGGTGGGGATGGAGAAGAAGACAGGGGAGAGGCAACACCGCCCTGGGCGCCTCTCACCCATGCTACACCACTGGCCCTACATACATTTAACAAATGTCCCTGTGGTTTTATTTTCCATGATATACATGTAACATTTGGAACTCGAACGGGGTTCTGGAACGGATTAAGTTCGGATTCCAAGGTATCACTGTATTTATTATTTCTAAAGCACTACCAGACGCACGCAGTTCTGCACCACAAACATGCACGCTCAAAGAGCTTACATTTGAAATATGACAGACATATAGGACAAAAGTGATTTATACATGCAACTCAGGTGAGAAAATGCAAAGGACTTAGACGTAGGGGAGTAAAGAGGGAATGACAACAGATATAAGTGATTTTACAAGTTCGTAGGGTCGTATATAAACACAGTTTAAAAAAAAAAGTGGGGTTTAAGTCTGGATTTAAATGCCACCAGAGACAGGACATGATGTACAGGGTCAGGTAGGATATTCCAGGCATACAGAGCAGCAAGGCAGTTTGCAGTAGAGAAGGGCATCAATAAGAGAGTCACCCAATGAACGAGGTAGAGAATAGGGAGAGACAAGAGAGGAGAGAGATATTGGGGATCTGCAGAATGAATACACTTGTAGATCAGTGAAAGGAGTTTGAACTGTATGCGGAAACAGACAGGGAGCCAATGAAGTGATTTGAGGAGAGGGGTAATGTGAACATAATAACACTGACAGAATATGAGGCGTGCAGTGGAATTCTCAACAGATTGAAGGGGTGAGAGATGGAAGACCTGCAAGAAGCATGTTGCAGTAATCTAGGTGAGAGGTGACAACAGTGTAGAGGAGGGTCTTGGTAACATGCTCAGAGAGGCTAGATTTTAGTAATGTTACAGAGAAAGAAATGACAAGTTTTGGTGGTCTGTTGAATATGTGAAGAGAAGGAAAGAGATGAGTCGAAGATAACACCGAGCTTACGAGCCGACGAGACAGGATGGATGAGAGTGTTGTCTACTGAGATAGAGAACAGGAGAAGGGGAGAGACAGGTTTAGGAGGAATGATAAGGAATTCAGTTTTAGCCATGTCCATACAATATAATCTTTGTTCATATACTGCCAAATACCTCAAGGAAGTTCACAGCGGTTTACATAAAACAATCTTCCCTCTCCAAACAAGCTCACAATCTAAACTAAACTGTCTAAGAAAAAAGAAATATTAAATATATAACCTCCCCCCCCCACACACACACTTTTACAAGACTACAAAAGTGGTTTTTAGCGCAGGCCGGCACGCTGAATGCACTGCTCCCAATGCTCATAGAGTTCCTATGAGCGTCGGGAGCAACGCCGAACATTCAGCATGTCGGCCTGCACTAAAAACCACTTCTGCAGTTTTGTAAAAGGGGAGGGGGGTAGTGCCTTATATAAATACAACTTGAACTGCATATCTTCTGACCTCATTGTCAGATCATCAAGGTGTACCTGCAAAGTAGAATGAACAATTAAAATATGTACTGGAATTTGAATCCATGACCCCAGTGAACCACAGCTGCTTCCTTTCAGTCATGGGGATTCCTACCATGAAAGCTTAGTAATCTTAGCCATGTGAAGGTGAAAATACCTGACAAAATCATAGCTTAGCAGATCTCTAAGCTATCTGATCAAATGTGAGGAAGAAAGACATTAGTGGAAGCTGCTGTGGTTCAATGGGTAAAAACCCTGTTCCCATCTTCTAGAGGTCATAGGTTCAAATCCTAGCACATATTTTAATTGTGGCATTCTACCTTGCAGGTGCACCTTGATGATCTCTCAAGCTGCACACCTCCATTTGCAATGAAGTAGAAGCCATGCTAAGGTCTGTATCTGTTAAGCTTTTGCAAATGAAGTTATGTATGCAATCTACATATTTTTTCATGTGCTTTCTTTGTTTCAAGAATGAGCTGATTGGAGCACTATTTAGTCAGAAGAAATGGTAGCTTTTTAGCAAGAAACATGAAACTGTGTTTTTCATGTACTGTGCTTCAGTTAATTTTCTTCTAATTAGCAAAAAGCATTACTGTTTGTCCATAAAAATAAAAGGTTATGCTTGCAATATATCTGTTTTTATGTGCCCTGTTTATATGGTGCCTTATTAAATGTATTTTGAGCTTAATAAAGCAAAAATAAAAACCCAGAGAACTATTTAGCAGATCGCATTAAGGCTGTCCAAACTGTGCCATAGAACTCAGATCTATCTGAAGCCCAAACTATGCTGAAAAGTAAACCTGGTTTTCATTCGCCTACAATGTAGACATGAGATGGATGCCCTTGGTTGCTCAGCGTTATGTAAATAAATCGAAGAATGCACATATTGAATCATTGCCCAAACCATGCCCATGCCTATTCCATTAGGCGTGAGTTTTCCCAGTGGGCGTCCATGAAATTGTGGAGGTGCCTACAAAGTGAGGTTAACATACTTTGGACGTCCATGTGCCAATTATCGTTTGTTAAAACCCGTAAATGGCTCATTAACCATTTAGTTTGAATGCCTAAGTCCTGATCAACATTAGGCATCCTTTAAGCACCCCTTATAGAATCAGGACCTAAATGCTGCTTAGCCTTTAGCACATGCTATCATTTGATAAATCCATTAGTGTACCTTAGTAAAAAAAAAACCTAAGTTAAATGAGCAAATGACTCTATTTTTAACTTTTCTACCCGACTTTGCACAATACACCATCAATCCACAACAGCATATAATAAACTTCAAAGTGCCTAATTTCTAAGTGATCTTTTTTTCAGATAATACCTTTCTAAGTACCTCTATGGTCTTCAGTTCCAGCCAACCACCAGCCAAATTATTTAAAGGCTTCTTTCTCTTTCTGGCTTTTATTCATCATCAGACCTTAGTTTTTTTTTTTTTTTAAGTGCTTATGCTCTATATTCTATGTTTTGTGCAAATCGATAAACTTTTCTTATACAACTTTAAAACTTTTGTACTTAGCTTTAGCTATTTCTTCATTCTTTTTTTAAACCTCGGGAAGGACCTTAAGGTTCAACCAGTTTCGCCCAAAGGCTTTTTCAAGAACTGGTCCCCCCTTTTGTTTTGCTCCACAGCATCCCAACGTGTGTCCTTCCCGAGGTTTAAAAAAAGAATGAAGAAATAGCTAAAGCTAAGTACAAAAATTTTTAAAGTTGTATGAAAAAAGCTTATCGGTTTGCACAAAACATAGAATATAGAGCATAAGCACTTAAAAAAAAAAAAAAACTAAGGTCTGATGATGAATAAAAGCCAGAAAGAGAAAGAAGCCTTTAAATAATTTGGCTGGTGGTTGGCTGGAACTGAAGACCATAGAGGTACTTAGAAAGGTATTATCTGAAAAAAAGATCACTTAGAAATTAGGCACTTTGAAGTTTATTATATGCTGTTGTGGATTGATGGTGTATTGTGCAAAGTCGGGTAGAAAAGTTAAAAATAGAGTCATTTGCTCATTTAACTTAGGTTTTTTTTTACTAAGGTACACTAATGGATTTATCAAATGATAGCATGTGCTAAAGGCTAAGCAGCATTTAGGTCCTGATTCTATAAGGGGTGCTTAAAGGATGCCTAATGTTGATCAGGACTGCACATAAAACAATGGAGCAATAGAACTCAGTATAAGTTAACGGCCTTCATAAAGTAGGGTCAGAACAAAAAACGTCACTGATCCTAAAAAAACCCTCTACATTATTATGTGAACCTCCATACGGTCTTAGATCAAAAAATGTAATACTGTACATAAAACTTGTCTTCCAAAAATCTTTAGTGAATTTATAAAAAATTGTACAGTTTATCAACAAATTCTAACGCATTTAACATTTCACCTGCACTCAAAAAGGCAAGGGTTTTCTCCTATCAGTATCCAGTACTGCAATATACATCTATGGAAATGCACAGCTCCTTAATTCACAAAGCCTGCTGCAGTTTTGACTCCTTTTTAACTCCCTCCCTTTCATCAAGCTGTGGTAGGGTTTTTATTGCAGGCTGCAGCGGTAAAAGATCCAATGCTCATAGAATTCCTATGAGCGTTGGACCTTTTACCTCTGCGGCCTGCGATAAAAAAAATACTCTTAACGTGGCTTGATAAAAGGGAGGAGGGGGTAAATATCCCAACAAGGATACCTTGTTTTGCCCAGAGGACAGATGCATTTCAAATCATTCTGCAGCATACAGGTCAAGGCTATCAAAATGGCAGCCATTGGACAGGGTCCTTGTTTATTATATGAAATTGTAAAAGATTCTGAAAAATCGCAACAGCAAAATTTTACTTATCAAAAATTAATAAGGCTTGCCTATTTACTCTACCTTTCACAAAACAGATGGAAAAGGATGTTTGTAAGAAGACAAGGGAATGAGCTACAGGATTGGATATTCCATACCAATAACCATTTGCACACTGATAGTTTTACGTAAGGGTAAAATATATCCAAGTGCACATAATAAAGGTGTAAATTTCTCTGAGGGCTTAAAATATATCCAAGTGCACATAATAAAGGTGTAAATTTCTCTGAGGGCTTCTGGTGACAGTATGAACCAGAAGACTGAAGCCCAAGTGGTTTATAAATGTCACTAGAACCGCGCAATAGAATTTACATCCTAATTTTAGGTGCATTTTATGAACACATTTTCTATTTATGTGCATTAGGAAGTCATTGTTCTGACTCTTCATCTCATAAATGATCATTTACTCTGCTCTTATAAAAGTGTTCCCTTTTAATGACACATCTTGTTAGTGCTTGACAGTAATGTCAGTAATTAATGATAAACATGGTTTTATGCAATAGGGTGTCATAACCTGCAAACTAGAAAGTACAAACCCCTACTCTTAGCTTTAAGCATCTTCAATATGTTTTAATACTTTTTTAATATCTTGCTTGACAAAAATAAAAGCTTAATGAGTTTCAAAACTGTGATGGAAAGATTATCTCGCTACAAGGCATTACATACAATAATGTGACTTAGTAATGTTGAAGGCATGTAAAAATGTCACGCTCAAGGAAAGAAGCACTGGCACCTTTAGGGGCCTGACTCACTGAAGCTTTATTTTCACATTGCACCTTTGAAAAAAAAAAAAGGTTTAATATTATGAGAATAATTGACTAAAGCCATAGCCCCTGTTTTCTTGAGGCAGGTTTTTCTGGATTCTGTGTCAAGGGTTTGTAAATTTTTAAGCAGTTGTGAGGCACATTTTCATAAATTTGCATACTAAAAGTTGGATTTACAAACAGTTGATACCATATTACTATGAATTAACATACTAATTTTTTTTTTTTTTAAATAACAGCTTTTATTGAGATACACCTCAAACATTACATAAACATATAGAATACAGCAGCAAGAAAATAAAATGCAAGCAACCGCACTCCAAATAACACCCAAAGTGTAGTCAAGAACAAATACAAATGTAATCCCCCCAATCTAACAATAACAAACTACAAAACCCACCAAAACACAGTCAAATTCCCACCCCCCAGGGACAAAACACAATTCCCACAACACCCAATAAAGTCGAGAAGCATCCAAAACCAGAAGAAAAAAAAAACCCAAAAAATCTAATAGGGATATAAATAAAGGTTCCCCCTAGTCTCCGCCATCCCAGTCCAGCCCCATGGTCAACTCAGTGCCCCAATCCACCCCTGCCACTGATCCCCACAGAAGCCCGAAATCTGCGCAAAATATTAGCATAGCCATGGAGTTTACCATGGCGTAGGGCTGTTAAGTGGTAAAGAAGTTGCCAAGTAAGCAAGCGATGCTCCACCATGGCCCACGTGGGAGGGAGCACCTGGTTCCAAAGGGAAGCAATAGCTAATCTAGCAGCAGTGAAGGCCAACTTACAAAACATAGAATCACCCCAAGCTAAATCCAATTGATGCCAGAACAACAAGGCATGTCGCCAATCCACTGGAATGGGGATATCCAGGATCCGAGACACCCGAGAAAAAATCCCAATCCAGAACCCAGACACCCGCCCACACTGCCACCACATATGGAAATAGGTACCCACCTCCCCACAGCCCCTCCAACAAAGAGTACTTGCACCTCCCTGCCAACGAGCCACCACCTGAGGGGTATAATACCAACGAAAGAGAACCTTGTATCCATTTTCGATCAACAAGGCCGCTATACCCGCCGAAGAAATCTCTGACCAGATATCCCCCCAGGTGTCCCAGGATATATCAGAGCCCCAATCACCCTCCCATGCCCTCATGTAGGAATGTGGGGTCCCCCGACAATTGAGGCATCTATATATAGCAGAGAGAGCTCCCTTTCTGAGCACCGGTCCTAACAACAGCTCAAAGGGAGTCTTACCCCCCCCTCAGATCCCTCAAAAGACCCGAGGCCCTGATATAATGAACAACTTGCAGGTAAGGAAACAAATCTCTGACCCCAAAGCCAAACCTGCCCCGGAGCTCTGTAAAGGGTCGAATACGGCCCAAAACCGGATCCCACAATTGACCCACACACACTAAGCCCCTAATTTTCCAATCAACAAATACTCCACCACCCCTTCCCGGTAGAAAATCTGGATTATATCTTAACGGGGTATACCAGGAATGGCGCCTACCCAGCAATAAACTACCTCGGGTCTGATTCCAAATCCTCAAAGAAGTTCCCACTGAGGACAAGCCACCCTCCAGCCGCACCCTGCCAGGTAACCAAGGCCGATGTAACAAAGGCACCCCACCACTTAAACTTTGCTCTATCTCCACCCACAGTTTCGGCGTCTGCGTCTGCCACTCTAAAAGGGCGCGCAGCTGAGCAGCCTGATAGTATTTTACCACATTGGGAACCCCCAACCCGCCGTCACCCCTACCCATACATAAGACCGTCCTACTCACCCGAGGTCTCCTGCCAGCCCAAATAAAGTGAGAGATATGCCGTTGAACTTCCTCCAACGTGTTCCTACCCACCCAGAGCGGCAGTACTTGAAATAAAAACAAAAGACGAGGCAAAATCATCATTTTCACAACTGCCACCCTACCCAACCAAGAGAAATACTGATCTTTCCAACTAAGCAAATCCTGACGAATGCGTCGAAAGAGCGGGGGGAAATTAAGATTATAGAGATCCACTCCCAGAGGTCCGAAATAAACCCCGAGGTAACGGAGAGAATGCTGAACCCACCGGAATGAAAACCGGTCTCGGAGGTAAGCCACTCGATCATCAGACAAGTTAATGTTAAGGAGCTCAGATTTTCCAACATTGACACGAAATCCCGACACCTTACCATAAGCATCCAACTCCCGTAAGATAGCATGCAGGGAACCCTCAGGGTCCTCCACCGTAAACAAGAGATCATCCGCAAACAAAGCTAACTTATAATCCCCACCCGGCACCGTAACCCCCTTGATATCCCGATTCAGCCGCACCCTCTGCGCCAGGGGTTCTATCGTCAAGGCGAAGAGAAGAGGTGAAAGAGGACACCCCTGACGCGTTCCCCTTGCGAGCGAAAAAGTCTCCGAGTAGCCCCCATTTACCTTTTACATCCAATAGAGCAAGTATAAAGGATCTGGATCCAATCCCGCATGCGCGGACCCAAACCTACAGATTCCAAAACCCTGAACAAGAAAGGCCAGGAGACTCTATCGAACGCCTTCTCAGTGTCGACCGACAGAAACACCGTTTCCCTCACTCCCCCCCTTGCCCTTTCAAACAAATTGTAAACCCGACGAGTATTGTCGCCCACCTGTCTACCCATTACAAAACCCGACTGATCCGGATGGATCAGCCGAGGAATCCAACTCATCAATCTGTCAGCCAAGATCCGCGTAAATAGCTTAGTGTCAACCCCCAACAACGAGATCGGCCTATAAGAAGCACACTGCAGGGGATCCTTCCCCTCCTTGGCCAACACCGTCACACCCGCTAATCTCATAAAGTAGGGGAGGGCACTATTCTCTTGCAAGGAGTTAAGAAAACGTAACAAAGGAGGCAGCAAAAGATCCTGAAAGCGTTTATAATATCGAACAGTAAAACCATCCAACCCTGGCGACTTACCAAGGGGCATAGAACGCAGCGCTCCACGAGCCTCAACCAACGTGAGAGGACGGTCCAACCGTGCCACATCATCAGGCGCAATCCGGGGCAACTCCGCTGAAGCCAAATAAGCGTCTAGGTCTGGTAAGGACCCAGAAGTTTCCAGTGCATAGAGATGGGAGTAATACTCCACAAAACGTGCCCGAATAGCATCCTCTTTCCGCAACAACTCACCAGAGGCTGCACGTAGCGAGAGAATCTGATTGCGCGTCTGCCTCACTTTCAGACGATGGACAACCAGTCGACTAGCTTTATTAGAAAATTCAAAATAACGCTGTTTGAGAAGCTGTAAATTGTGGTGTAAACGCTCCAGGTCTAAAGCCTGAAGATCCCGGCGTGCTTGAAACAAGCGTTCCCGTAATGCAACATCCCAAGGGCTACGCTTGTGCAAGCCCTCCAACCGACCAATCAAAATCAGCAAAGCCGCCGCCTCTTCCCGTCGTTTACGTTGCCGGGCCGAGGCCAGGGCTATCACTCTGCCCCTAAGGGTAGCCTTTAACCCCTCCCAAACCGCTTCCAACGAAGCGCCACATTCTACATTCACATCTAAATAGTCCTGTATCCACCCTTCAATCTGCGCTCCCACCTCCAGATCATCCAGGAGACTATCATTAAAACGCCAGAATTTGCGTCCCGAGCCACCACCCTCTCCCAGGAACCGCAACCAAACTGGGGGCATGATCCGACCATGTTAGGGACTCAATCCCCGCTGATTCCACCCTCCGAAGCAGTCCCCGCTCCACAAAAACATAATCAATTCTAGAATAAAAGGAATGGATACCCAAAAAATAAGTATAATCGTTAACCGATGGATGGAGCCACCGCCAACAATCCACCACATTCAGAGTAGCTAAGGCCTCCCTCAACAGTTTACGATCCCGCCTCCCATACTGATCCGCCCTCCCTGAGTTATCCAAATGAGGGGTTACTGTAAGATTAAAATCCCCACCTAAAACCAGGGCACCCCCCTTAAACCTGAGAATTCTAGGCACTAACTCTCGAAAGAAGACCCCCTGACCCTCATTGGGAGCATAAACATTAACCAGGGAGTACAAGACCCCCTCAATCAAAGCCTCCAACATTATATATCTACCCTGAGGATCCCGCACCACCCTCTGCACTTCACAACGAATCCCCTTACGAACAAGAATACCCACCCCACCCCTCTTAGAAGTGCCCACCCTGGAAGCCCAAAAGGCCTGAGGAAACCTAGAATCCCTGACTTAGAGATTCATGGGACTGGAGTAGATGTGTCTCCTGGACGAAACATACATCAGCCCGCAAGCGAAGCAGCTCCCTATAGAAAGCTCGTCTCTTATTGGGGGAATTTAGACCCCTGATATTATAAGAGACCAACCGGAATCCCTCCATAATCCAATGAGAAGAATGGCAATGCAACCCCAACCCCTGCCAACTTGTCCCCACATCTCCCGCTACCCCCCCCCAGCCCACTCCCCCACCCCCCCTACCCCAAAGTGAGAGTCCACAGATCTCCCACCAGCATACAAGGAAGTGATCCATCCCCATGGCCCCTTACACAAACCCCACAACACAACACTAACTGTCAAATACAGTTCCCACAACAATCCCCAGAATTCAATCCGCCAACCCCCAAACCCCCCGCACCACACTTCTCACTCCCCCCTCCCCCACAGTACAACATTCCCCCACAGAACACCAATACATCTTTCCAACTTCCCCCTTCCCACCCTCCCCCAGAACCAATCCATGGGCAACCCCCTCACAGTTCCTTTCCAAAACTCAAACCCAGGTACCCAGCTCCAAGGAGGGGTCCATACACACACCCCCTGCAGATAGGGAAGTATTGAAAAAACTGGAACAATACAAGCACAGTCAGTCAGCCCTCAGGGGGGGCACTGGATGTAGAAGCAGTAACTGGAAGAGGGTGTCCACCTCCTCGGCCGCCCCTCCCGCTCCGGGATCCTCTCTCCACTCGCTGCCATCGGGAGGGGGCGGGAGGCGCCACTCCGTTCAACACCGCTCCCTCAGCAGGAACAGCCTCCTCCGGGATTTCAATACCCGCTTGCTGCAACAGACCACGAGCCTCCCGCACTGTAGTGACTTTTGTATGAACTCCATTGATGGTAATCACCACCCCAAAAGGGTAAGTCCAGCGGTAGCGCAAATTACTACGCTGCAATGCTTTGGTCACATCTCTGAACGCCCGACGTTTCTGGAGCATGCCCGCAGCCAGGTCTTGATAGAACTCCAACCGATGGCCTTCCCACGTAACTGTGCCCATTTCCCGGGCTCTGCGGAAGATCTGTTCTTTAAGGGTAAAGCTCAGGAGGCAGAGTACAATATCTTTAGGTTGATCGGATGTCCGAGGTCCCAGAGCCCGATGTGCCCGCTCAAGTCCCGGCTCCAGGGTATCATCTTGTAAAAGCCACCTGATCAGCTTAATAGTAGTAGCACGCACATCTTTAAACTCTGGTAAGTCCGGTAGGCCCTGCACCCTCAAATTATTACACCGGGTGCGGTTCTCCAGGTCCTCAACTTTGTCCAGGAGGATTTGATAATCAGCAGAGGCAGTTTCCAAGGATCTTTGCACCCCGGTCACATTCTCTTTACAGCTATCCAGCCGCATCTCCACAACCTCCACCCTGGTGCCCACCTCCACCAAATCAGTTCGCAGCTCTTGCACCGCTTCCCGGACCTGCACAGCCACAGCCGAAATTTCAGATTTCACCTCAGTAATCCAACGCTGCATGTCCGCTTTAGTAAGCGGTTCCGGCGGTGCATCCACCTGCCCGGGCTCAACCAGCATGTCAGTGACCGCAGCGATAGCACCACTCAATCGCACCGCTTCCCCGCTGCTGGTCTCCGGGCCCGCACCGCCACGTGCTACCCGGCCCAGCGCCTGCTCCATCGTGCGCTGGCCGGGTTTGTCACCGGGTAATTTTTTGCGCGTTGCCATGGGGTTCCCCGATCCTTCACACACCTCACCACCACTCGGGGAGTGGAAAAATGCGCCGTTTTCACAACTTTAATCAGTTAGATCGCCGGGCCCGAACGGAGCTTTCAGTTTGACGTCACTTCCTCCTTCCTATTTAACATACTAATTAATGCAATTAATTAATAATAATGGAACCCTTTTGCTAAAAATTTTTAAGAAAAGGACTCTTAGTGGGAGACTGCTCAGTGTATGCAAGTATTATATTTTGCAGGTGCTGCTTTTAAATTACTGAAAAACCAAACGTTGAACAGTGGTCACGTGACTGCCAGTTCTTTTGTAAGCACTTTCGAGTTGTTGACTATATTACTGCACATTATTGCAGTGTTCTTACTTTTGTTCTTCTTAGTGGGAGACTGCATAGTGTATTATATTTTTCAGGTGCTGCCTTTTAATTACTAAAGACCTGAACTCATTTCCGAGTTCTTAACTATATTACTGCACACTATTGTGGCGTTTGTGCTGCGGCAGTATGCGCCATTGGCACATGCCCAAGGAGCAAGTCAAGCTCCTTGGGAATTGAATGGGCTTCGGTGCATTTGCCACGGTAGACTTTCTACCGCAGCTTTGTAATAAATTGGAGCAGGTCTATAAACACCAGTGTTCTCTACATATGAAGCATTCCTTGTAAAATTAACATCCAATTCAGAGTATTAACACCACAAGTATGACAATGATGTTAATTGAGAGTGTTCACTACATTTGCACAACTTATGCTTGCTTCAGTAGCACATTCAAGTCCCATCCCCTTTACCCTTTACATTCGAAATCACTAAAATTATGTCATGAAAGCAGTGGCTTTAGTACAGCATACTACATACTGTGTACTACTGCTTTACACAAAAATATAAATCGACAGATCAATTACAAAGGGCCAGCTTATGCTTTTAGAAGTTGATCGTATCCCATGTTTTTTAAGTGCACATCAATTTATTTTCAATTTCCCAACTCTACTTACGTCAAAATTACCACTCCTCAATGATCAACTCTCCTTCATCATTGGGAGTCTTGTGGGAAACAGTTTGAAGTCCGCTCTGACTGAAACTAAGCCTTTAGATCAAAAGACAAAAGTGGAGGATTAATCAATAAGAAAGCTTTCATTTTCTTTTTTCTTTACACTGAATCCTTAAACATAACAATCAAATCAATCTAGTATAAGCACAGGGCAGCCACAGGAGGTTGTTTGACAAAGAAATTGCCTTTCCTGTCTAGAAGGCTTATCAGCTTTACATCCATTCACTTTGAGGAAGTTCATTTACGGGTAGTAACTCAAAAAAAATTAAAGAAAGAATAGAGACTGTATTGCTAAACCTACCTTGATTATTGTATTATTTCTAATGGAGCACTTCACAGAATACAAGATGAATATTCTCTTATGTTTCTTCTTGAAAAAAGATGGATGGATCCAAGCTTTTAAGTGATTTCACTGTTTCATCAAAAACTTAGGGCTCCTTTTACGAAGGCACGGTAGCGGTTTAACTTGCGTAATAGCGCACGCTAAACCACCGGCCACACTAGCCGCTACCACCTCCTCGAGCAGACGGTAGTTTTCCGACTAGCGCGGGGGTTAGCACATGATGAAAAGTCACGCACATTAAAGCCTTTAGAGCTCCTTTTCCAAAGGCGTGGTAGCGGTTTAACGCGTGTAATACCACGTGCTAAACTGCCGGCCGCGCTAGCCGCTACCACCTCCTCTTGAATAGGCGGTAGTTTTTAGGCTAGTGCGGGGGTTAGCGTGTGATGAAAAGTCACGCACGTTAAAACTGCTAACGCGGCTTCGTAAAAGGAGCCCTTAGTGGCTTCTGTAATCTCCACCTTTGTGTCCCGACCGTAACGCAATAAATAAAACACCACAGAGACCTCAGTGTGTTAGTGGTCCTTTCAAAATGATTTGGTGCATTTTTATTGTAAAGTAGGCAAAAAGATTGAGTTACAACAATGTAGCATCAATTAACTGAAAACATTTCACCCAATGGCAAATTGAGAGATCAGCATTTTCGATGTCCATGTACAAAGTTAAGAAGGTGGCCTGATTTAGAGATCATGCCTAGCCATCTATTTTTAAGTAGAATAGCAGAATAGAATAAAAGCCAGCTCGATCTGATATTTCAGAGTTTATACAAGATTATTTAGAAGACTTCAATATGAAGAAGAAATGTTTATCAGAAATGTGGTGTTGTTTTTTTTTAAAAATAATTCTTTATTCGTTTTCAAATTGAACAGCAAGTGCACAAAAGAATATATTATATAAATTATATCACAACAGCACATTAATATCTATCACATAAAAATCTAGTGATGCAATACCCCCCCACACCCACCCATCCTTCATCACATTTTCAACAGAAATGTACACATATTATATCCAAGGAAGTGAAGAAAAACAAGGATTGTAACCATAGGCTTTGACTCCAAGTATTAGACATGATATTTGGCTGAGGTAAGCCAACTACTTATTTGCTTAACGACTATGAGCCCTGTTCTAAGGTCTGGCTCAGGCCTCACTGGTTTACTAACTAAAAGACTGTTGTGCCCTGTGTTTGGGGCGTGGCAGCCTCAGACCAGAGCTAGCACTTAGAAATCTGCAATCCCAGACCCAGTTACGGATTTTATATTTAAAACTAAGAGACTTGGCTTCTTTATCTGAGACTGTGAAGTAACATTATTATCTATTGGGGGAGTAAGACTGGGAAACCTGGTTTTGATGCTCTCCCCAGAGGTTGCAATATAATATGATAAGGCACAGTTTATAACTGAGTTGGATAGGGGAGCCTCAGTTTGTCGCAGTTCCTGAAGATACTTTACAGCGAAACATAGTTCTGTGTCGGGCTGGACAGTTGTATTTTACTGAATCTGTTATGAACTGTCAAGTACGTGAACAGACTTTTGAAACTGGAGGATTTCTGATAATCAGCCATTTTGGACGTTGGCAACAAAGAAGATTGTCATCTTCGGGTTGATGATAACTGATTCACAGGATGAAGATATATGGATGTGGGTCTCCTATCACTGATTATATATTTGTAGGATAAGGTGATTTTATTATATATTTATGAATAATAAATATTGTGATAATAAAGATATATTTTATGATGATGATTGTGATTTGGTTTTGGGAATAGCGCTTTCATAAGACCTGGGAAATATATAAGATTTTAAGAACACAGAGTTCAGCTGTATAATTGGATCCTTCCTGAATTATCTAATTCATGGGACCATTTATTATTGTTACAGTTATGGGTCTGGGGAGGGGAGGATTACTCTTTGCTTTCTGTAAACCATTATACAAGTAATATTTGTCTAAAATATCTTGTTTGCATGATTGCATAAAGAATTAAATAATTATATATATGGTGCTGAACTTAAGGGACTTCTGCACCAAATTTTCAATGCGGAAAAGCATTCTAACAGATGCAAGGTACTAAACAAGGCAGAAATGGCAGATCAGTGAGAAAACTCACCAATGTGCCCATTTATAGAATAGCACCGGTTTTTCCACATGGACCTGCAAAGGAAGTGTAGCCATGGGAGGGGCATTCCCTTAAAATGCATGCAGTGTTATAGAATAGTATGAATTCACACTCAACTTGTATGCCAGGAATTATACCTGGTTTAAATTGGTGTAACGCCTTGCGCCCAAAGTCGACTGCAGATCCCGGCACTATGTACTATTCTAAAAAGGATGTTGATACCGGAATACCCATTATAGAATACAGGGGGGGGGGGGGGTTCTGACTTTTGAGCAACATTTATTAAATCCAGCCTTCAGCATGCGACAAGTGTAATGTAGTAACTGGCTAACTCTTCCACATTCACTCTCCATGTGCTGCCCCCTGACTGAAATTTATTGAAAAACTCAATAAAGCATGGTTTAAAATGGCAAACTACCCACAAAGCACCTCAACATATTCTCATGGTAGCCTGTTTCCTTGTGTTAAGCCTGTATTAAGGACTTAAAGCCCTTTACTAAGAGGGTCCCTAAATGTCATGTTTTATTGGGAATGGATATGTTGTGTTGTAATCTGTTTTGGAAAAGCAGATTTTACATTTTTAAAACAAATAAAACTATGTGTAAAAAGCTTGTAGTGTGATTTATTGCAACCAGAACATGAAAATCAAAAACTGAAAGTCATTAACATTTCTGATAATTTGTTATAATATGATACTCTCTCTACTTCCCTCTGGCCCTGCTTTTTATCTATCCTGGCAGCTGCTTCAAGGACACCTCCTCTCCTGTCTCTCTCCAATCCAGGGAAAGAGCCATACTTCTTAAGGTGGCTCTGACACTGTGAGGGAGTATCCAGCAGGGGGAGTGGTATTGTCCTATGGCCCTGCTTTTTATCTATCCTGGCAGCTGCTTCATGGACACCTCCTCTCCTGTCTCTCTCCAATCCAGGGAAAGAGCCATACTTCTTAAGGTGGCTCTGACACTGTGAGGGAGTATCCAGCAGGGGGAGTGGTATTGTCCTATGGCCCTGCTTTTTATCTATCCTGGCAGCTGCTTCAAGGACACCTCCTCTCCTGTCTCTCTCCAATCCAGGGAAAGAGCCATACTTCTTAAGGTGGCTCTGACACTGTGAGGGAGTATCCAGCAGGGGGAGTGGTATTGTCCTATGGCCCTGCTTTTTATCTATCCTGGCAGCTGCTTCATGGACACCTCCTCTCCTGTCTCTCTCCAATCCAGGGAAAGAGCCATACTTCTTAAGGTGGCTCTGACACTGTGAGGGAGTATCCAGCAGGGGGAGTGGTATTGTCCTATAGACTCCCTCACAGTAACATTGCCCCAAGAGCCCCACAGCCTGCTTCATTTCCATTCAAAAGACAGCTCTCTCTTCTTTTTTTTCAGCTTTCCATAACTTGGATAAACTCAGTTGTGATATAAACATAATTGCATTTGCAAGTCATAAATGATACACTTTTATCGAACTGTATATAATTCTTCTACGTATTTTATTTAATTCCAGGTGAATTATGAAATTGTTGGAGCAGTTGAAAAAAATAAAGACTCACTGTCACAGAACCTCCTGTTTGTAATGAAAAGTAAGTTAACTGCAGGAAAATAATGAGCCTTTTTGTTACAATTTAGATCGAAATTCTAATGCCTAAATTATTATGTTTTTTTTTTTAACATTTAAGAACCATATACTGTAACTTAAAATCTGGTTTAAATTAGACCATATCATGAAACAGTGAAAATAATAGAGCCCTACTGTGCCTTGTTTCCAGACAGCATGTACTTGTTTAACACATTGATTTTTTCATAGTAAAAACTTCTACCTACCAATTATCTACATTTTTAAAGAAAAAACTGGCTGAGGAAACTTATTCTGCATATCATTCAGAATCCCCTAGAAATTTCCCCATTTTAGTTTTGAAAAAATATGTTGTAGTAAGGGGGCAATTCTATAACTGCAATGAAGATTTGTCTTTAAAATACCATGAGCCCTCCCCACTGCAGTTTATGCCTGTGAAACTTGGAAAATATATCACCACTAGTACAATATAAATGTATTGCACCAGCAGTGTTTAAGTAAACTATTACATGTCATATATCAAGACCATATTACTCACAAAGAGATAGAAACAGTTCAATCACATAGGGGCCGATATTCAGACCACAGGAGAGAGCTAGCTATCTCTCACAGTCAGCAGCAGCAGCAGAACTTCAATGCTGGCACCATATCTGGCAACCAGTATTAAAGTTCTGGGGGGGGGGGGGGGGAGTTTGGGCCAGCCGAGACATAGCTGCCTAAGCTGATATTCATTGACTGGTTAGCTAAGTCCTAGCAGCCAAAGATAGACCTGCTTTTTAGGTGGGCCCAAGGCAGGGGTGCCCACACTTTCTTGGCTTGCAAGCTACTTTTAAAATGACCAAGTCAAAATGATCTACCAACAATAAAATTAAAAAAACACAAAGCACACTGTACGCAGAGAAAATGTTAATTATCATTTATTTTCGGGGTTTTTTTTTTCAAAGAGGTCAAGGCAGATGACTTTAAAATATGCAATGTCACCTCAATAACAACTATACAAAAATAGACAAATATCCCCCCTTCCCTTTTACTAAACCGTGATAGCAGTTTTTAGCACAGGGAGCTGCGCTGAATGCCCCCACACTGCTCTCGACACTCATAGGCTCTCTGCACTAAAAACTGCTATTGCGGTTTTACAAAAGGAGGCCATATTGCAAAATATAGACAGCAGATATAAATTTGGACACATTTTGATCACTAAATTTAAAATGAAATCATTTTTCCTACCTTTGCTGTCTGGTGATTTCATGAGTCTCTGGTTGCACTTCCTTATTCTGACTATAAATCCAATATTTATTTATTTCTGCTTCCAGACCTCATTCCATTCCCCAACCAACATCTCTCTCTGTCCCTCCATGAGTCCAACTTTTTCTTTCTCTCTCCCTGCCCCTCCCCTCCCCTTTCTTTCTTTCTCTCTGCCCCTTTCTTTTTCACTCCCTGCCCCCTCCCTTTTCTTTATTTTTTTAATTTTTATTTTAACAAGTTTTATTGAATTTTCACAATGGAAAATACACCAGATAGCCAAATCCCACCCCAAAACATAAACAGTCATACTGGTACTCTTCAATATAAGGCAATACTATCCAACCCCAAATTTCCCCCTCCCTTTCTTTTTTTCTGTCTCTTTCTCTCTCTCTCTGCCCCCCCTCAAGCCACTGCCATCGATTTCTCCCTGCTTCCCCAATGCCAGGCCAGGTACGTACAAGTGCCAGGCCCACAGCCTCCCTCCCCCCCCCCCCCCCCCCCCCACCGCCGACGTCAATTTTGACATCAGAGAGGAAGTTCTGGGCCAGCCAGGCAGCAATTGGTTGGCCCAGAACTTCCTCTCCAATGTCGGAATTGACATCGGGGATAAGGCTGTGGGCCCGGCGCTTGTATGTGCCTGGTGTCAGGGAAGCAGGGAGAATAGAACGCAAAGGCAACGCAAGTCTATTGTGGAGCCCAGGATGGGCTCCGTGATTGACTCGTGTTGTCTTTGTGATCTACTGGTTGATCATGATCGACTTTTTGGGCACCTAAGGGATCTGGCCAATCAGAATCTTAGGCCACTCCTAGCATAACCCAAATGCACTGGGAGACAGGCCTAAGATTCTGATTGGGTGGGGCCTTATGCACTTGGGCCAATCAGGCCCTTAGGCCCCTCCCCAGTGTATCCCACAATGCACTGGGAAGGGGCAGGCCTGCCATTCAGATGAAGGTGGGTCTGCCGGACAGACGGAGAAAGCATCCGGCCAGCCAGTCAACTACTAAAGGTAGGGGGGTTCTGGTGGGTTGGGGGTAGGTCCAGCTGGGCTAGGTGGGGGGCAGGGTTCTGGCTGTGCTGAGGGGTTCTGGCCGGGGAGGTCAGCAGCCTACCTTCATGAAGGTGTGGGGGGTCCCTCCTGGGTGCGGTCATTACGGGGGGTGGGGGTATCCAGGAGGGACTGGACATCCTTCCAGCCATGGTCGTTATGGGGGGTGGGGTGTCCAGCAGAAGGGACTGGGAATCCCTCCTGCTGTGATCATTATGGGGGATAGGGCAGGAGGGATCGGGCATTCCTCCTGCCGCAGTCATTAAGGGGGGTGGGAGTGTGTTTAGCAGGAGGGACTGGGCATTTCTCCTGCCTTGGTCATTACTGGAGGGTGGGGTGTGTCCGGCAGGAGGGACTGGATATCCCTCCTGCCGGAGGATGTGTCAGCAGGGTGGTGACAGTAGGAATTGGGCACTTCTACTGCTGTGGACATTCGGGGTGGGGGGCAGCTTCTGAGGTCCTGGCAGGAGGGACTGGGAATACTTCCTGCCAGCAGTGGCGTACCTAGGATATGTGGCACCCGGGGCCCATCATTTTTTGACACCCCCCCCCCCATGTAAATTTTTTTTTTTTTTTGCAATAACCATGAAATGGAATAAATGGTCAGAATAGAAACAGGCAGTGAAAATTTTCTTTTATTGAACCTCATATATGTAACCATTATTCCAAACATAACATAACATAAATTATGTCTAAATTGTCATGACATTAGAAGTACATATGGAGTAGTTGCAGGTGATGCTTGGGACAGTTCTGATTGTGTTAGTTCGGTTTTATGTGTTTTTTGAATAGAAGGGTTTTTATTTCTTTTTGAAGGTTTTGCAGTCTGTGGTTGATATCAATTGGTTGTAGAGTTGGGGGTCGAGTGTTGCAGCTCGAATGGCTAGGAGGTTGTCGAACAGTTTTTTTCTTTTGACGTTTTTGGTTGGAGGGTGTGTGAATGGTGCACAAGTTCTCCTATGTCTGTTTGAAGTGGATTGAATTATTTAGCTGAAGAAATTAGTTACCCCCCCATTCCACACACATTAATTCTCTTCCATTTTTGTTCCCATTATAAAAAACACTGATAAGTTCCCAGAAAAAAAATACATTAAAATAAGAAGTGAAAACAAAGGCCCCTACAGATGAGAACATAACATAAGAATAGCCTAACTGGGTCAGACCAATGGTCCATCATGCCCAGTAGCCCATTCTCATGGTAGCCAATCCAGGACACTAATACCTGGTCAAAACCCAAAGAGTAGCAACATTCCATGCTACCGATCCAGGGCAAGCAGACACTTCCCCCATGTCTTAATAACAGATTATGGACTTTTCCTCCAGGAATTTGTCCAAATCTTTCTTAAAACCAGCTACACTATCTGCTTTTACCATAACTTCTGGCCACTTCATTTTTAAGTTTAGATCTTTCCTTTCAAACAGAGACCTTGCTAGATGTCAAATACAGCACAAGGTAACTTCACATGGACTTAGCTGTGCAGGAAATGTGAATCTCCTCATACACCCACCATATAGTGCAAAAATGTGCAAAGGTCTGTTTTTTTCTTTCGATCACTACATAGCCTAATGCCACACAAGCAGCGCTGTTACAAACATATTCTGTAGGTCAATGCTAAGGATAACAAAGTTTCCTTCCTTGGACCAGAAGGAGATAAACCACTGGAAGAGATCCCAAAACAACACCCAAAGACCCACTCAGTGTGTGAATCAGTTGAGTGGAGTGGACTAACTGGGGGGTGGAAATGGGCCCGGAGTTTGCTCAGCAGAATTTCCCAGACCACCTCTTCCTCTCAACACATTGACACGCTGCCACCATCACCACTAGGAACACCTCACTGGGTAGGCCAGCTATGCTATAAACTTTATAAAACACATTATTATATTTTCTTATAAAGCACATATTTTAACTGACCTCTCTGACATCCTCAGCCTTTCCATTCACAAAAATAGAAGGAAGAAAAGTTCCCATTTCCTGCTGTCTCATGTCCCCGGCCTATACAATATTTTTTTTCTGCAGACCCTTCAAAAGTCTGACCAAATCCTCGTTTCACTTGCATTATAAAGTACTGAGGATGCCATCTCTCCCCAATCCCAGGTCCTAAAGTCTAAGACAGTAGCGCAAACTAATGCTGCCAGATACAGGAAAAAAAAATTTTGATTCGATTCAGCCCTATTGAATTGGTTTTTCAATTCGATTTTCCTGCCCAGTTGGGTGATTTTTTTCAAAACTCCTGGTGGGTTTTATAGCTTTTTCACCCCCTTTGGCTTCTCCTAACCACACTGGCGCTGTGGTGTAAATAAAATAAAGAAACAAAAAGGACTTTTCCTCTTTCTGTTAAATCCTAGCTCACGTTTGCAGTCCAACACCAGCTCTGGCAGGATACACATTTCAAATCTGACATGTTATAATCACAAAACAGAAAATAAAATTAATTTTTCTACCTTTTGTTGTCTGGTTATATTTCAAATCTTGTTGGTCCAAGGCTCTGGTTTTCTTCTGATAACTTGCTTGCCAGGGTCTCCTTCTTTCTGCATGCTAACCATCCATCTGCCAACTCTGTCCTCCCTTTCCATTTCCCTTCCCTTCCCAGGAAGTCTGGTATCTTTCCTTTTTTTCATCTCCCTCCACAGATCCACCTTTTCTTAAATACCCTTTCATCCGGCATCTCTCCCTCCTTCCCCACCATCCCAGAGTCCACCATCTCTCCCTTTCTTTTCCTAATTACCCTCCTATCCAGTATCTCTATCCCTCCTCCACACCATCCCTTGTGTCCAATTTCTCTCCCTTTCTGTTCCTTCCCTCCCTAAATCCCATGGTCCATCATCTCTCTCCCTCTCCTCTATTTTCAGACCCATTATTTCTTCCCCCCCCCCCAAAGTTTGGCATATGCATGTCTCTTTGAACACCCCCTTCCCTCCGTGTACTTCTAAATCATGGTCCCCCCCCAAAGGCCTGTCCCCCCTTAAAGGTCTGCCTGTCCCACCTTGAAGGCCTGCACCCCCCTTGAAGGCCTGTCCCTTCCCCTTGTAGGCCTGTCCCCCCCTTGAAGGCCTGCCTGCCTGTCCCCCCCTTGAAGGTCTGCACCCCCCGAAGGCCTGCACCCCCCCGAAGGCCTGTCCCCCACTTGAAGGCCTGTCCCACCCCCTTGTAGCTTCTCCCCCCCCCTTGTAGGCCTGTCCCCCCTTGAAGGCCTGCCTGCCTGCCTTTCCCCCCTTGAAGGCCTGTCCCCCCTTGAAGGCCTGCACCCCCTTGAAGGCCTGCACCCCCCCCCTCGAAGGCCTGCCCCCCCTTGAAGGTCTGCACCCCCCCCCCCCGAAGGCCTGTCCCCCCCTTGAAGGCCTGTCCCACCCCCTTGTAGGCCTGTCCCCCCCTTGAAGGCCTGTCCCCCCTTGAAGGCCTGCACCCCCTTGAAGGCCTGCACCACCCCCCTCGAAGGCCTGCACTCCCTTGAAGGTCTGAACCCCCCCCCCGAAGGCCTGTCCCCCACTTGAAGGCTTGTACCACCCCCTTGTAGCTTCTCCCCCCCTTGAAGGCCTGCCTGCCTGCCTTTCCCCCCCTTGAAGGCCTGCACCCCCTTGAAGGACTGCACCCCCCCCAAAGGCCTGCACTCCCTTGAAGGCCTGCACCCCCCTGAAGGCCTGCCTGCCCCCCTTGAAGGCCTGCACCCCTTGAAGGTCTGCACCCCCCCCCCGAAGGCCTGTCCCCCCTTGAAGGCCTGCCTGCCTGCCTGTCACCCCCTCCCCCTTGAAAGTCTGCTTGCCTGCCCGCCCGCCCCACCCTGAAGGCCTGATGCCCCGACCCACCCAGAAGGACCGCTCGCCCCCCTGGCCTCCCCGCACCACCTATGAAGCAGCCGCAGCAGGATCGCGAAGTCAGCGTCAGCGATCCCTGCGCTGCTTCCTGCGCCACGGTCCCGCCCCTCCTCTGACGTCAGAGGAGGGGCGGGATCGCGGCGCAGGAAGCAGCGCAGGGATGCTGACGCTGACTTCGCGATCCTGCTGCGGGCTGCTTCACAGGTGGTGCAGGAAGGTCAGTGGGGCGAGCGGTCCTTCGGGGGTGGCTGGGGACTGAACGGCAAGGCCGGGAACACCCCCTTAGGGCTGGCACCCGGGGCGGCCCGCCCCCCCTAGGTACGCCACTGCCTGCCAGTAGTCTTTGCGTGGGGGGGATGGGTCCTTGTCACAGCCTCTAAACTGATCGCGGCAGGGTGGTACCCTTACCAATCAGTTTAGTGGCTACGTTTACTTGAAGGCGCCAGAAATATAAGCCAGCATTTTGCTGGCCTACATCTTTGGTGCCTTCCACTGGCCTAGGGAGGTGCCTAGAGCCGTGTAAGCTCGCCTAAGGCCACTTCTGGGTGAAACCACGCCTAGCCTTAGCGAGGTTAGGCGGCCCTTCATTCCTCACTAGGTTCCCGGAAGCGCCTACAATGTAGGAGGCCTGCCTCAGGAGGTTTTTTTCAAAAACATGCTTCCTGATTGGCTTTTAGGCAGTGGTAGGCCAGCTAAAATTGGAGGCCGTTTATATTATTTGCTCCTGAAGGTCTAACTTTTTAGGCAGGCATTTTTGAAGAGTTAAGGTGTGAAGAGGGCTGCTTAGGATGTCATTATTTTAAGATATTATTGTGGGGACTATAGCATGTATTTCTGTTGTATTTTTATATCAATTCAGGCCTTCAGTTAGATGCAGTATATAAATCTTAAATATTTTGGAATAAAAATGTAAAATATCCTTCATAAAATACCTCCATAAAGTTTTACAGATAATTTACCCACATAATTTATGGGGGGGGGGGGGGGTTTCCATCAGGAAATGCAGTCAAGCATCAAGGTGAAAATGGTGCCATTAACTTTTTATATGGATAAATATTCTATATAAAGTTGTTCTAGCCATTTCTGTGTTCACAAATGAGTACATAAGTTACATGGATTGCAGCCAAATACTATCAGTACTCAAAAACATAGAAACATAACATTGTGGCTGATAAAGACCATATGGCCTTTCAAGTCTGCCTATCCATGCTAATTACTTAGCATTACCATCCTCTCCCTTATCTATCCTCTGTGCTTACCCTGTGCTTTCTTGAATTCAGGTACAAGTCTTTTTTTCTACCTTCTTCATTAGGAGACCATTCTATGCATCCATCTTCCTTTTTCATAAGGAAATATTGTTTAGATTACTCCTAAGTTTTTCCACTTTCACATTCATCCTTTGCCTTCTTTTCACCCCCCCTCCTCCATTTAGAAACATAGAACATAGAAACATGACAACAGATAAAGGTCAAATGGCCCATCTAGTCTGCCCATCCGCAGTAACCATTATCTGTTTCTCTCTCAGAGAATCCTTTCAATTGAAAGATGCCTGCCTTCTGTGGATTTATTCTGTAGAGGTATTTAAATTAGGGCTAAGTTATTTATTAGTCACAATTAAAAAATAATTGTGACTAGTAAAATTAATCACATTGCAGCATCTTCCACACCCCCACACATCAAGCATATCTCTCTCCCACCCCTCAATCCCCTGGTCAGGTATTTCCTCTACTCTCTCAAACAATCTCTGTTCAGGTAGCTCTTCTCGTCTCAACTTCTCACTTCCCACAAAACGGTGCCTTTCTTCCTCCGATAATAGAGATTCACATTTGCTCCCACTAGCCAGCCCGAGAGTCTTTCCTTTGCAGCTTACAGTCTAAGCAGAAACAGGAAGTAAGTGGGCATGACATTGCTGAAGGAAGATTCTGTGACCAGCATCTGAAAGTACATGTGAACTGCTACAGCTGCTAGGGAAAGATGCCTTTAAATATAAACCAGGAGAGAGAAGGGACCGATGTCTAGGTAGGCCTCCCTACAGGCCTATATCTCTCCCTAATGGCCCAATGGGGGTCATTAGGGTAAGGAACAGAGCCCCCTTACTCCTGCTTCTTGCAGCTCCTCTTCAAAATGGTTGCTGCAACCTCACACAATGGCTTACGGTTCTTCATGTAGTACCACAAGATGCTGCGAGAGGTCACAACAGCCATTCTGAACAGGAGGTGCAAGGGACATGAGCAAAAGGGACTCTAGAGAGGTAGGCCTGGGGTCCTCCCTAGACATTTGGGAGTGGAGGCGTTCAGGGTAGGGAAGGGGAATGGCATGTGACTTTGGGCTGGAGGAAGAGGGAAGGAGAGAAGGGGATGCTGTCAGGAGCTTGAGGAAGGTGGGAGCCTAAGTTAAGTGCAAAACGCTGTTTAAAAGCAATTTAAAAAAAATTCAAGGTGCCTACAAAAACGGTGCCTAAATCGTGCCTACGGTGGTGCTTTATGATGTTTAATGCCATTGTAGAAACATAGAAAAACATAGAAACATAGAAAATGGTGGCATAAAAGGGCCATAGCCCATCGAGTCTGCCCCTGCCAATTATCTGCCCCCTCTGAATTTACTCCCTTAAAGATCCCACGTGAGCATCCCATTTTCTCTTGAAATCCGTCACGTTGCTGGCCTCTATTACCTGCATTGGGAGTCTGTTCCACTGATCCACCACTCTTTCGGTGAAGAAGTACTTTCTGGAGTCGCTATGAAACTTCCCTCCCCTGATTTTCAGCGGATGCCCTCTGGTGGTCGAGGGACCCACGAGACAGAAAATATTATCTTCCGACTCAATGCGACCCGTGATGTACTTGAACGTTTCAATCATGTCTCCCCTCTCTCTTTGTTCCTCAAGTGAATACAGCCGCAACTTTTTTAGTCTTTCTTCATACGTTAGATCCTTGAGCCCCGAGACCATCCTGGTGGCCATTCGCTGAACTGACTCGATCCTCAGCATGTCCTTACGGTAGTGTGGTCTCCAGAATTGAACGCAGTACTCCAAGTGAGGCCTCACCATGGATCTGTACAACGGCATGATAACTTCAGGTCTCCTGCTAACAAAACCTCTACGGATACAACCCATCATTTGTCTTGCCTTGGAGGATGCTTTCTCCACCTGATTGGCAGCCTTCATGCCCTCACTAATGATCACCCCTAGATCACGTTCCACCGTGGTCGTAACCAAGGTCTCACCATTTAGTGCATAAGTTCTGCGCGGGTTTCTCTTGCCCAGGTGCATTACCTTGCATTTTTTAGCATTGAAGCCCAGCTGCCAAGTTGTTGACCATCGTTCCAGCAGCAATAGGTCTTGTGTCATATGATCAGGTATCAAGCTTTTGCCTACTATATTGCAAATTTTGGCATCATTGGCGAACAGTGATACCTTTCCTCTAAGTCCCTGCGTCTTATCTCTTATGAATAAGTTAAATAGAATCGGGCCCAAGACCGAGCCCTGCGGTACTCCACTGAGGACGTCCGACTCTTCTGATGGGGTACCGTTCACCACCACCCTCTGTAGCCTACCACTCAGCCAGTCCCCAACCCATGTAGTTAGAGTGTCTCTCAAACCGGATGATTTCAGCTTGTTCAATAACCTTCGGTGCGGTACGCTATCAAAAGCTTTACTGAAGTCCAAATATACCACGTCCAGTGACTCTCCGGCATCCAGTTGTCTAGTAACCCAGTCAAAAAAACTAATAAGATTGGATTGGCAGGATCTACCTTGGGTGAACCCGTGTTGGTGGGGATCACGTAGGTTTTCCTCATCTAGGATTGTGTCAAGATTCCATTTGATCAGTGTTTCCATGATCTTACACGCTATAGACGTGAGACTCACTGGTCTGTAGTTAGCTGTCTCTGTCCTGCAGCCCTTTTTGTGGAGTGGGATTACGTTGGCGGTTTTCCAGTCCAAGGGGACTCTTCCTGTGCTTAGGGAAAGATTGAAAAGCACAGATAAAGGTTCTGCCAGGACATCACTTAACTCCCTGAGCACCCTGGGGTGCAGGTTGTCCGGTTCCATGGCTTTGTTTACCCTGAGTCTTGAGAGTTCGTTGTAGACGCTACTGGGCGTACATTCGAAGTCCTGAAACGGGTCTTTCTGGCTGTCTCCAGTCTGAAGCTGTGGACCATCTCCCGGAGCTTCACATGTGAAGACTGAGCAAAAGTATTCATTTAGTAGTTCTGCCTTGGCAGAGTCTGATTCTGCAAAGTTACCGTCTGATTGCTTCAGGCGTATAATCCCATCTTTGCTTCTTTTCCTGTCGCTAATATAGCTGAAAAAAGATTTATCCCCTTTCTTAATGTTCCGTGCTAGCTCTTCCTCCATTCGGAGTTTGGCCTCTCTGACTACTCTTTTGACCGCTCTAGATCTGTCCAAATAGTCCTCTTTCGCTTCCTGTCTTCCTAAGTGTTTGTAGGCGATAAATGCTTCCTTTTTTTTCTTAACTAGGTCTGAAATTTCATTGCTGAACCATTGGGGTCTTTTGTTTCTCCTGCGTTTACTTATTGTTCTTATGTGGCGGGTTGTTGCTTCCTGTAGGATGGACTTCAGAGTTGACCACATATCCTCCACGTTGTCAGCTTTTGCTTGTTTATGTAGCTCCTGATGGACAAAAACTCTCATGCGGTTGAAATCTGTGCCTCTAAAGTTGAGAACCCTCGTTGCTGTGTTTGACTTAGAGAAACCTTTCTTGAGGTTGAGCCATACCATATTATGGTCGCTGGAGGCCAGTGTATCACCAACAGAGATAGGTAGGTGTGGCTAACATTGGAAGTGACACCTCCATAGACGTGATTCACGTGAAATATAGGTGCCGGAAATGTAAGTCTTGAAAACCCTGGCCTACATTTCTGGCGCTTACCTTTCCCAAAGCCACAATTCTATAAACGGCATCATCTAATGATTGACATGCAATCGGCGGCCATGATTATGGCGGTATAGAAGAATAAATCTTAATATAATAAAACGCTAGGCCGCGCATGCGCAGTTCCATCGCATGGGTCCGTTTCCCGTGAGATGTACAGCATCTCAGACCGAAACACTCTCTCTCCTCCCCCGAGACGGATGTCGGACACGACATCTTGAGAGGAGCCGCCGTCGCCGTGTCTTTCAACTTAAAAATATACTAAGGCAAGGAGCAGGGCAGAACGATCTTCAAAATGGCGGCAAACCGAGGAGCCCAGCAACTTTCCGCTATCCGGGACCCGACTCATTTGCCGCCCCCCCTCTTCCCTTACCGCAGGCCCGACTGGCGATTTAAGCAGCGTGTCAGCACTCTTCACACTCTGTTTCGGGCCCTTCTACTGCCCTGATTTACTCCGGCACATCCGGAGCAAATCAGGGCAGTAGAAGGGCCCGAAGCAGCGTGTGAAGACTGCTGACACGCTGCTTAAATCGCCAGTCGGGCCCGCGGTAAGGGAAGAGGGGGGGGGCGCCAAATGACTCGGGCCCACGACTGTTTGTAGTCGCAACTGTGAGAAGGGAAAGAGGGTAGAGGAAACGCTAATGCAGGCACAGGGAACTGGTGTGGGGGGAGGGAATGCTGCTTTGCACAGACAAACAGAGGGAGGAAGGGACACAGAAAGACAAGAAGAAAGACACAGGGGCAGGTGCACAGGGAACTGGTGTGGGGGGAGGAAATGCTGCTTTGGACAGACAGACGGAGGGAGGGACACAGAAAGACAAGAAGAAAGACACAGGGGCAGGTGCGGGACAGCGGGAGTCGCGTCAGGAGGGGTGCGGGATGCCACAGAGGGAACTTTTCCAATGGGTGCAACTGGGCGGCTGTCGGGAGCCTCTGATCACGGGCAGAGCAAGGTAAGTGTATCATAGGGATAAGAAGGAGGGGGGGGAGAAAAAGGAAGGGACGCCTACTGCTGGACAGGGGGAGAAGGAAAGAGGTGCTGATGGATGGGGGGGGCGTGAAGAAAAAGGAACGGAGGCCTAATGTTGGACAGGGGGAGAAGGAAGGTGTTGCTGGACAGGGGGGAGGTAAAACAAAGGGAGAAGGGCTGCTGCTGCATAAGGAGACCTGTGAAGGGGTGGTGGTGGACACAGGGGAGGTAAAAGGAAGGGAGAATGGACAAGGGGAGCAGGCAAGGGGTGGTGATGGACAGCCAAGGAAAAAGAAAGACAGAAAGAAAGAAAGCGGCTAAGGAGAGAGAGAGAGAAAGAAATAAAGAGAGACACACACACATATATTCTAGCACCCGTTAATGTAATGGGCTATAAGACTAGTTTATTATTATTATTTATAAGGCAGCTGCCGCCGGAGCCATTTATAGAATGCAGGCCTTAGCTTAGTTGTTGCTTCCTTATGCAGAACACTGTTAATGTTTCTTTTTGCAGGACTCTTGAAGATGTGCAATTTTCACTTTTTAATTAGAAAATCCATGTATCATTGAAATGACAGTTATACCAAGAAACCTATTTTCACATCAGCCTCTGTCTTTTTGGAGCATTTTACCAATCTGTACTGTATCTTGGCTAAAACACACATTGATTTTTCAGGGAAAGATGATAAAATCTTTCGGTTAAGGCACCCTGACACATCTTCCTAAGGAAACATTTTCAGAAAAAGAGAGAAAAGCACACATATAAAAGAGAACAAGATTGATTTTAACTGTTTATGACTTCTACTTTGTGCAGAGACAGGACAATATGATTTCTTCTTAAAGCACATAAAAGATTTAATTATTAGTATCTTTTAAATCTATGTATGCCTTAATTCAGTGGTCTTTTTTAAATTTTTAACTTGAGACTTTGGATCCAAATGAGCTGAAGGAGATCCTTCAGATATATTCATTCCCATGTCCCCATGTGAGGCCACCACACTTCTGACAAGTGTGTGTCAATTATAGCCACTCTATTAGCCTACCTTTAAACTTTTTATTGGACATATCATCAAGGAGTTGGGCATTTCTAAATACATTCTCTTTGTTTACTGAGAAATAGCTTCTCCTTCAAGTATATGGCTCTCTCTCTACCATGCTCACATTCCCAAGGGGGAAGTGAATAAAAGATAGGGAGCAGCAGAAAAAAAAAAAGCCAGAATGATAAGGGCCTTGTCAGGGGTCTCCAGAAGTTGCCATTGGCCTCTGAGCCTTGCACTGAAGAACACTGCCTTAATTGAATAAATTAAATACATATAAACAGCTGACATATGGAACAAAGAGAATCTTGGTATTTCAGGACTGCTTTCCTAAGCTCTCAGCACAACAGTGGGAATTTTCACAAATGTGTGTACCACGGCATGCTTTGGGGGCCCATTTTACTCCACAATATCCTAGAAAGCTGAAAGTCTCCCACTATGAGGTTCCTATCCTGGCTCCTATCCTGCTGAAATAGTATTTCAAAATGACACTAGGAATCCCTAAGCTCAGTGCATTTAAGATGTACAAGAATCAAATAACAAGGTAGCACCAATTTCAAAGCTAGATACTAGTGCCATTTTGAAGTACAGACCCAGTGGAACAGGTACAAATGGGGACCATTTCTGCACCATTTGGATATTGAAGACTGCACAGAAAAGATAAAATACATAGGACAAATTGGGGAAGAGTGGATTTTACATTTTTTGTTTCTGTTTTCTATTTCTTTTTTCTATTAGCTTGTTATTTAGTCTATTTCAGGAGAAAATTGCATTAATCACAAACAAAAAAGTGCACACTCCTACAGGAAAGAGGCTATGCTATCCAGACTTTCTCATAGGAAGGTAAATGATGGAACATCTATCTTTCATTCTTTGAAGGTTAAGGTCTTGGGTCTAGAATTGTCATCATCTATCATTCTGTTTTCTGGTACTTGAGAATCTAAAAGGATTCATGAGAAGCCCATCCAGACAAAACACTTGATCGTCGTTACCAACATTGGGGAGAGGGAGAAAAATATATTGCTTTTAAATATTAGATTGAGCAAATCCCCCCTCCAAATTAGCCTTGTCCTTCTTATCTCTTTTTTAAAGTTAGCAATTAAGTACTTACAGTATGTTCAATATAGAAACTGCCATGTTTATGTTTGCAAGTTGTTTTTTTCATGTTTCTTACTCTTGTTCCTTCATAGAAAATTAAAATAACTATAGGCTAGATTTAAGGATGTACCTAGCAGCATTATATAGTGTGTTACTGCATTAATATGAACTATTATTAAAAAGGTCCCATTGCATGAAATCAGACCTTTTGATAATAATGCATGTTAGACCATGCTAATGTGGTGGCACAGTTTAATAAATCTAGTTCTGCATGACTTGTTAAAGTGTTTATAATCAATTTACCTGTTCAATGTGTTTACATCTGTCCTGGATTTGCCCAAATCAATTTTTAAGAATGGTAAATGGTTTTGCTGTACAAGAAACATTCTTGGATTAGTATTCAAGAACTGCTTTCAGTGTTTTCCTTTTCACGGTTAATATTGGTGTTTTAAAATATATTCTGTATATTCAGTGCCACTATCCGGATATGCGGACTATGGACAGCAGTGATTGCCTCCAGCTCTACCAATTCTAGTAATAAGTATCCGCTTTCCATATAGCTATGTGGTTTAAATAAGGACAGTCTTTTTTGCAGGCCTAAGCTACTATATGGAGAGCAGATAAATAATGTCAATTTTGGGGCCATTTTACTAAGTTCTATTAGGCGCTAACACATGCTTAATGCAACTAAAAATGTGTGTATGTGCTAATTGTGTGCTAAAAGGGTTTGTTTGTTTTTGAGGAAGTGTGTCATGGGCAGACAGTGGGCATTGCTGCGATAACCAATTAGTGCATCTACACTACTGCATGCCATTTGGATAGTCTTGCCCTGCTCATCTCTTTTTTATAGTTAGTGTGAGTCCTTACCATTGAAAAATGAGTGGTGATAAGTGCTCATGCAGTAATTTTAAAAAGTCCGCACACTAATGAGAACATTAGCTCATGACCATTAGCAGGAAAAATAGAAAATTGGCAATTTTGTGGCTGAGGTAAAAATGGCCTTAATACTCTGGAAAGACCCACATAAGAGTGCATTAAGGGGGGAATTCATCAACAGGCGCTAAGCGATTAGCATGCACTAACTGCATTAACATATGCTAATGGTTATCATGCACTAAATGCTAAGATACCCATTATATTTCTACGGGCATCATAGTGTTTAGTGTGCACTAATTCTTAGTGTGCGCTAAATTTCTTAACACTCATTGATAAATCCCCCCTTAAGTTCACTTTTTGGCAGCAGCTTAATAAAACATCTCCTAAATTAGGAGGAGCGACCACAATCTACCCTCACCCTCATTCCACTCTGGCATTATCTGTAAGAATTTTCAGCCGCACTATCTGGATAATGTCGCAGAAAATTGACAGGGACCTAATGCATTAGATTTATTGCAGTTTTTGAGAAGGCTATTTCTTTTCATTCTTCTAAGAATGTATTGGTGATACTTTCGTTTCAATATGAAAATGTTAGAAAGAAAATATTTGCAGCAGCATGCAACTTCTCCATCAAATGCCGACTCTCCAAAATCACAGAAAATTATGCAATATGTAGTTTACTCCCTATATGTTATGTTATTTGTTTCCTCAGCAAGTGAAAACATTATCATCAATCAGTTGTTTCAGTCCAAACTGACCCAAACAGGGTCCCTTGTCCCACCATTTCCTCCCTATAAGCTCAGAGGGTCCAGAGCAGCTTTGTTTTTCAAGAAACCATCAAGAGCATCCACAAAGGGAGAAACAAAGAAATTCCTGGAGATCAGCAAGGTAGGAATTGAGATAAAAGCACATTGGTTTCAAGGATGAAAGAAGAGGCTTTGGCCTCATTAATATTTAGGGCTTCTATTCCAGGGTGTTTATTTTCTGGCCAATTAGAGATAATATGAGAGTACAAGAAACCATGGAGGGCCATTTTTGAAAAGGATGTCTAAGTCAAATTTGGACATTTCCCACTAAACGTCCAAAGTCAGAAGTACAGAAATGTCTATTTTCAAAAGCTGAACCGGTAGAGGTCCCCCCCCAATTTTTTTTTTTAAATTGTTTTATCCCAGGACAAGCAGGCAGCATATTCTTGACTGATGGGTGACGGCACCAATGGAGCTCCGGTACGGACAATTTTAGAGTGATTGCACTCTAAGAACTTGGAAAGTTCTAGCAGCCGCACCGCGCATGCGCGAGTGCCTTCCTGCCCGATGGAGGCGCGCGGTCCCCAGTTTCTTAGTTTCCGCGGAGCTAAGAAGACACGTTCTTTTCAACGGTCGTTAAAAAGTACTTTTTTCGCCTTCCCGCTCGCAAAAATTCTGTGAGGAAGAGTATCTTCCTTCTTTTGTTCTCTTTTATTAGTTTTTCTTTCGTAAAAAAAAAACAAAAAACTTTTTTTTTTTCTCTCGGGTTCGCCCCGGCGGGGCCTGTTGCCATCATCGAGGCCTCGGCCTTCGATTTGGCAGAGGCCGTCTTTACTTTCATGCCCCCTCAGTCAGGGTTCAAGAAGTGCCAGCGGTGTGCACGACCCATTTCTCTGACCGACCTGCACAACTGGTGTTTACAGTGCCTGGGTCCGGATCATAGGGCTTCCACCTGCACCCGTTGTGCAACTTTAAAGAAACGAACGTTGAAGAATAGACTAATTCAACAAAAATTACTCTTCAGTGCCGACATGGCTGATTCTGCGGCATCGACCCCGGCGTCGGCTCCTTCGCAATCGGCACCCACTTCTTCGACACCGCGCCGGCGTCGCACCAATCAGGTAAGCCGGCTAAGAAGCCTTCCCCGCTGGAGCGCCCTCCGGTCGCTGTGGCAGCAAGTCCAGTCCTGCCAACCACAAGGCGCCTGCGCAAACGCTCCGCCCCCATAGAGGTGAGTGCCTCGTCCTCGGGTTCCTCATCCTCTGGGCGTCGAGCGGCACCACAGGTACCGCAGAAAAAGAAAGCGGTACCGGTGCCTTCGCTGGATGACCGAATTGCGGCCGTCCTTCAGGTGCAACTTAAAGAGCAGTTGCAGCAACTCCTTCCTGCTCTATTGGCACCGAACCTTCCAGTCCCGGTCTGGTCTGAGCCACCGGTACCGACAGTGGGGCAGCCTATATTGTCCGCTTCCACTCTATCGGTACCGGTCCATTCAGCTTCCTCGGTGTCCATGCCAGTTCTGGCGCCGGAACCGAGAGCTCTACATCAGGCTGTCCAAACTTCGGCACCCATACAGCCTTTAACTTCTACCGGTACCGCTTCTTTGAGGTCGGGTAAGTCGCTACGTAAATCCCGACACCTTGAACCCTCGACACCGGAGTCTCGGAATCGAAGTTTCCAAATCAGAGATCCTGATCTGTGGGGTGACTCTGAAGAGCCTCTTCTCTCTGAGGGTGAATGTTCATCTGGTGAAGAGGATCCTTTGGTTCAAGATCCATCCTCTAAACCAGACACTGCCTCTTTCACCTCTTTCTTGAAAGAAATGTGTGAGTCTCTTTCTATTCCCTTGGAGGCTGAGTCCAAGAAATCAAAAGCGTTCCTTGATGCACTGGACTTCGACCAGCCTCCAAGGGAATTTCTCAAGTTACCCCTCCATGATATTTTGAGGGAGACTTTTTATAAAAATCTTGAGACTCCCTTGACTATTCCAGGAGCTCCTCGTAAATTGGACTCCTTATACAAGGTCGTCCCCATACCTGGATTCGATAAACCTCAGCTTCCACACGAGTCTCTATTGGTGGAATCTACTCTAAAAAAGTCAGCGGGAGCTAGTGTGTACGCCTCAGTCCCTCCTGGCAGAGAAGGGAAGGCCAAGGACAAATTTAGTATGAGGTTATACCAAAATGCTATGTTAGCTAACCGGTCCGATAATTATGCTTTTCATTTCTCTTTTTATTTGAAGCATCTCATTCAGAATCTGGCTTCTTTTGAAAAATACCTACCTGACTGCAAAAGATCTGCTTTTCACCAATGTTCTTCCTCTCTGCTCCAGCTTCGGAAGTTCATGGTCCGTTCTATATATGATACATTTGAACTAACCTCCAGAGCCAGGGCCATGTCTGTTGCCATGCGTCGTCTGGCATGGTTCAGGGTATCAGAACTTGATGTTAACCATCAGGATCGCCTAGCTAATGCCCCGTGTCTCGGAGATGAGCTTTTTGGTAACTCCATGGACTCCACCACCCAAAAGTTGTCCGCACATTAGACTCGCTGGGACACTCTTCTTAAAACCAAGAAGAAGACTCCACCTGTCCGGCCTTTTCGGCAACAATCAGCCTATCAACGCCGTTATGTGGCTAGACCCTTACCACCAGTTCCTCAGCAGCCTAGGCGTCAGTGCCAGCAACAACGGCAACCCCCTAGGACGCAACAGCAGCAACAGGTGAAGCCTCCTCCACAGCAGAAGTCCACGCAACCCTTTTGACTTCGTTCTCCAGGGCATAGCCAGTGTTCTACCATCCGCCCATCTTCCTCAACCCATAGGAGGACGTCTTTCTCTGTACCTCAGCCGTTGGGAGATATCACCTCGGACCAGTGGGTCCTCAACATCATCCGCCAGGCTATTCTCTCAACTTTCAGACTCTTCCTACCTAAAGTCTGCCAAGAGAGTCTGCTTTGAACACTTCTCAGTCCTCCCTTCTTATTCAAGAAGTTCAATCCCTCCTTCTTCTGAACGCCATAGAGGAAGTTCCTCTAGATCAGAAGGGGCAGGGATTCTACTCCCGTTACTTTCTGGTCCCCAAAAAAACAGGAGATCTCGGACCCATTTTAGATCTTCACGATCTCAACAAATGCTTGGTCAAAGAAAAATTCTGAATGCTTTCTCTGGCCACTCTTTACCGTCTTCTCAATCAAGGCGACTGGCTATGCTCCCTCGATCTCAAAGAGGCATACACTCACATACCGGTCAATCTGGCCTCCAGACAGTACCTCCGCTTCATGATCAATCACTGTCATTACCAGTACAAGGTATTACCCTTCGGTCTTGCCTCCTCTCCCAGAGTGTTCACCAAATGTCTAATTGTGGTGGCTGCTTTTCTACGCTCTCATCATCTTCAGGTCTTCCCTTACCTGGATGACTGGTTAATCAAAGCCACTTCCTCTCAGGCAGTGCTCCTTGCCACCAACCAGACCATCCTTTTTCTAGGACTACTGGGGTTCGAGATCAATCTACCCAAATCTCATCTCATCCCTACTCAGAGACTTCAATTCATAGGAGCAGTCTTGGACACAGTCCTCATGAGAGCATTCCTGCCGTCCAACCGTCTTCAGACTCTTCAATCTCTATGCCAGCAGGTGCTTCCACAACGCTCCATCTCTGCCAAGCAAATGATGATACTCTTGGGTCACATGGCCTCGACAGTTCATGTCACCCCCTTCGTACGTCTTCACCTGCGTACTCCTCAATGGACCCTAGCTACCCAGTGGTCCCAAGCGACGGATCCTTGCTCACGACACATATTTGTGACATCATCTCTTCGTCAATCTCTTCAATGGTGGTTGATATCTTCCAATCTCTCCAGAGGTCTTCTGTTCCATCTACCTCCTCATCAACTAGTCATCACCACCGACGCCTTCCCTTATGCCTGGGGAGCTCATTTGAACGAATTTCAAACTCAGGGCCTTTGGACGGCTCAGGAAAGGAAACATCACATCAATTTCCTCGAACTTCGGGCGATGTTTTATGCCCTCAAGGCTTTCCAACATTTTCTCTTTCCTCAAGTTCTACTCCTTTGCACAGACAATCAAGTTGCAATGTACTACATCAACAAACAGGGTGGGACAGGCTCTCGCCTCTTGTGTCAGGAAGCCCAAAAGATTTGGTCTTGGGCGACAGATCACCTATTATTCCTGAAGGCTATCTACATTCAAGGAGAGCAGAATTCTCCAACCTCACGAATGGACTCTAGACCCCTTGACTCTCCAGTCCATTTTCGCTCAATGGGGCACTCCTCAGATAGACCTCTTTGCAGCTCCTCACAATCACCAGCTGCCCCACTTCTGCTCCAGACTCTTCTCTCCTCACCGTCTGGCAGCGGATGCATTTCTCCTGGATTGGTCCAATCTGTTCCTGTATGCGTTCCCTCCTCTGCCTCTCATGTTACGAACCTTGTTCAAGCTCAAGAGGGAACAAGCCACCATGATTCTCATCGCTCCACGGTGGCCCAGGCAACATTGGTTCTCCCTTCTACTTCAACTCAGTTCCAGGGAGCCCATTCTTCTTCCACTGTTTCCTTCTCTGCTTACCCAGCATCAGCAGACACTTCTGCATCCCAACCTACAGTCTCTGCACCTGACAGCTTGGTATCTCTCGGGCTGACCTCAGCTTATTCTCTTCTGTCTCAGCCCGTTCGTTCTATTCTGGATGCTTCCCGGAAACCGGCCACTCTTCAATGCTACCAACAGAAGTGGACCCGGTTCTCTGCCTGGTGTCTTCTTCATCATCATGATCCCACTTCACTTGCAGTGGAGACCTTGTTAGATTACCTTCTTTCTTTGTCTGACTCTGGTCTCAAGTCTACTTCCATCAGAGTTCACCTCAGTGCTATTGCTGCATGAGCCAGTTCATGGGAAACTTCTCTCGGCTCATCCTTTGGTTTCCAGATTCATGCGGGGCCTTTTCAATGTGAAACCACCTCTTAAGCCCCCTCCTGTAGTCTGGGATCTCAATGTGGTTCTTTCCGTCTTAATGAAGCCTCCGTTTGAACCTTTGGCTACAGCTCCTTTCAAGTTTCTCACTTGGAAAGTGGTCTTCCTTATTGCCCTCACCTCTGCCAGGAGGGTCAGTGAGTTGCATGCACTCGTTGCTGATCCGCCTTTCACAGTCTTTCATCATGACAAGGTAGTTTTGCGTACACATCCAAAGTTTCTCCCTAAGGTTGTCTCTGAATTCCATCTCAACCAATCGATTGTCCTGCCTGTCTTCTTCCTGAAACCTCATTCTCATCCTGGAGAACAGGCTTTACATACTTTGGACTGTAAGAGGGCTTTAGCTTACTATTTAGAGCGTACTAAGCCCCACAGATCAACTCCCCACCTCTTTCTGTCCTTTGATCCGAATAAATTGGGACATCCCGTTTCTAAACGTACGTTGTCAAATTGGCTTGCAGCATGCATTTCTTTTTGTTATGCTCAGTCCGGACTGACACTGGAAGGTTCTGTCACGGCCCATAGAGTTCGAGCTATGGCAGCATCTGTAGCTTTCCTCCGTTCCACTCCTATTGAGGAAATCTGCAAGGCTGCTACTTGGTCCTCAGTTCATACTTTTACATCTCATTATTGTCTGGATGCTTTCTCCAGACAGGATGGACACTTCGGCCAGTCTGTTTTGCAACATTTATTTTCCTAATGGCCAACCTTCCCTCCATCCCTCTTTTTGTTAGCTTGGAGATCACCCATCAGTCAAGAATATGCTGCCTGCTTGTCCTGGAATAAAGCACAGTTACTTACCAGGTGTTATCCAGGGACAGCAGGCAGATATTCTTGCGTCCCACCCACCTCCCCGGGTTGGCTTCTTAGCTGGCTTATCCTAACTGGGGACCGCGCACCTCCGTCGGGCGGGAAGGCACTCGCGCGTGCGCAGTGTGGCTGCTAGAACTTTCCAAGTTCTTAGAGTGCAATCACTCTAAAATTGTCCGTACCGGAGCTCTGTCGGTGCCGTCACCTATCAGTCAAGAATATCTGCCTGCTGTCCCTGGATAACACCTGTTACGGTAAGTAACTGTGCTTATTTGAACGTTTAGGTTGACTGTACGTCCAGTCCTTAGGACACATAACTTTATATACGATTTTTGACCAATGAAATGTTCAAGTTGAAAATGTCCAAATCCAGACCATTTGGACTTGGGAGGGGCCAGCATTGTGATAGAATGGCTACACAGACGTGCCAATAGAGCAGTGGGACACCTTAAAGGGCATTGCTATGAACTTCGCATAAAGGGTGCCAGAAGTACATCTCACCATATACCCTTTGTAATTTATGCTGAGTCCTCCAAAACCTACTATACTGACCTGTCTATCATCCCAATAGCCCTCATGGCTGAGGGTGGAACCTATATGGCAGGAGAGTAGGATTTTGGTGGGGTTTAGTGGGCTTACACTTTCCACCATAAATATAAGGCTCCTTCTACTAAGGTGCACTAACGTTTTTAGTGCGCGCAAACCACTTGCTAAATGAAAAATACTAACGCAAGCTCTATGGAAGCGTTAGCGTCTAGTGCGCGTGGCATTGTAGCGCGCGCTAAAACCGCTAGCGCACCTTAGTAAAAGGAGCCCATAGTGGTTAGAGTGGTTTATGAGCCTGGGTCCTCCTCTCTATGGTTCACTAGCCCATCCATCAGGTTACTTAAGACAACAGTGTGCTTCTCTACTAAGCTTTCCCATACCATGTGCTGCTGTTCTACAGACAGGTATGTACTGTTTTATTTATATTTTTTATGGAAGGGAGTCTACCAAACCCCACCAAAATCCTACTATACTGCCATATACTATACGTGTCACCTGCTGCCATAAGGGCTATTGGAGTAGGTATAGTAGGTTTGGGGGAGTTTTAGAGGGATAACCATATATTAAAAGGGGGTTATGGTGTGATGTATATCTGGCACCCTTTTTGTGAAGTTCATAGCATAACACTACTCTATCGGGATGTTTACATGGCCAGTCCATTACAATGCTGGCCCTTCCAACATCTAAATGGTGCCTAATTGGATGTTTCTAACTTACACTGGCTTTTACAAAGCTGTGGTAGAGGTGT
This sequence comes from Geotrypetes seraphini, assembly GCF_902459505.1. NCBI lineage: Eukaryota > Metazoa > Chordata > Amphibia > Gymnophiona > Dermophiidae > Geotrypetes > Geotrypetes seraphini. The sequence continues at coordinate 165,795,784 of NC_047089.1, read as the reverse complement.
CTACCATGAGCTGGTGAGGTAAATGCTCCAATGGTTATAGAATTCGTATGAGCATCAGAGCATTTACCTCTCTGGCCCATGATAGAAACCTCTACCGCAGCTTTATAAAAGGAGCCCTTGGACTTTTGGGGGGCTGAAAATAGTGAATAAGGTTAGACACCTTGGTAACCTAGACGTTTTGGTAGCTAAGACATCCAAGTAGGGGATTTATGAGAAAAAAAAATATTTGGACGTCCTGTTCAAAAATAGCCATTTCCCTGCCTCCAATCTTGGACATTATGCAGGAAATGTCCAAGGTTGAACTTAGATTTGCTATTGAAAAATGGTCCTCATAGCCTCAAATTAGCTAACAAAAATGTGCACTGATAACCGATTTTCCTAAAATCATAAATGCCTTTTACATGTTCCATCATCTTTCAGATTTCAGACTTTCTGAAGGTTTTAAACTATTTAGCTCCCTTTGCTTTTCAGTGAGCCTAAGGGCTCCTTTTACTAAGGTACGGCTAGCATTTTTAGCGCACACACAAGATTAGCATGTGCTATAGTGCGTGCTAGCCGAAAAATTACTGCATGCTTAAAAGGAGGCGGTAGCGGCTAACGCATGTGGCATTATAGCGCGCGCTAAGTGCGTGCTAAAACCGCAAGCGCACCTTTGTAAAAGGAGCCCTAAAATTTAGTGATTGTTTTGTTTATTAAAAAAAAAAAAGTGTGGGGGAGCTAAATGCAACAAATCTTATTCTTTTACTAAAGGGATCATTTTACTCTTTTACTAAGCTGCAGTAAAAAGTGGTTTTACCATTATATTATGTGATTTTTTTTCGCACACTAAGGCCATTTTTACCGTAACTGTAAAAATGGCTTTTTCCATATTTTGTATTAGCGGCCATGTAGTAATGTTGCCATTACTGCAGATCTAAGAACATAAGAATTGCCACTGCTGGGTCAGACTAGTGGTCCATCATTCCCAGCAGTCCGCTCACGCGGTGGCCCTCTAGTCAAAGACCAGCACCCTAACTGAGACTAGCCCTACCAGCGCACGTTCTTGTTCAGCAGGAACTTGTCTAACTTTGTCTTGAATCTCTGGAGGGTGTTTCCCCTATGACAGACTCCGGAAGAGCGTTCCAGTTTTCTACCACTCTCTGGGTGAAGAAGAATTTCCTTACTTCTCTACTCTATAAGAACCCTTCTCAAGGGTTGCTGTTCTCACTTGGAATCACTGTGAAGGAACACTCATTCTTGACAATGTATTAAACATACAGTATACCAATATTTGCTCCAATTGAATACGGAGTGAATTCAGTATAAGGGGGTCCAGCAAGCAATGAATTTTGGTTCACCCCACAGTCTTCCTTTGTGTAATCCCTGACATGGTTTCACCCACTGACTGATCTTTTACATCACATTTCACTCCATGTGCCACCCGAAATAAATCCTTAAACAGTGACACAAAAATATACTGTATTATATATTCGTACAATGCAATACAATAATACAATATTGAGTTAAGTGGACATTTCTCATACTTTATTTATATGAATACTCTCTCTTGCTTCGAACACATTTATCCCATCGTTCTTGCCACTTTCTGAAGCCGTTCTGGAAGTCCTCTTTATTGAGTGTCTTTTGTTGCACTGTCGTGGATACCTTTATGTCCTAAATCAATTCAAAATGTTTACCCTTCATGGTCATTTTGAATTTGGGGAAAAGCCAGAAGTTGCATGGTGTCAGATCCAGTGAATAAGGTGGACGAGGACACATCATAATGTTCTTATTTGACAGAAATTGATGAACCAGAAGCAATATGTGACACAGAGACTTTGTCATCATGGAGGATGAAACCATTTGTCTCTTTCTGAGGTTGTACTCACCCGCCACATGTTCAAATCTGTTGTTAAAATGTTTTTAACAGAACCATAAGAGATGTTCTGATCCTCAGAAATTTCCCTAATAGTCAGTCGCTTGTTTGATCAAATCATTTTGCTCACTCTTTCACCATTTTCTTGTCCCAATCTCTCCTTGTCTTCAAGCAATTCACAACCATTATGAAATCGCTCAAACCAATTTTAAACCATCTTCATGGTCACTGCAGCATCACCATAAACTAATTTTAACATTTAATGTGTGTCTTTAGCACTTTTTTGAACTTTGAAACAAATTCCTTGTTGTTCATGATCCATGATTTATGGCATACTTTAAAATGGTTCATAGTCATTTGCGCGCAAGACAATTGCACGCAGATAAACGCGCATGGTCAGATGCGAGCAAGTCTTTATAGTGCAAGACAATAGCACGCAGGACTTTATAGCTCAAAACAATAGCACGCAGGACTTGCGCTTAATTGTCTTGTGCTGAGTTGTCTTGCGTTCAATTGTCTTGCGCTCAGTTGTCTTGTGCGGAGTTGTCTTGCACGCAATTGTCGTTATGCTCAGTTGTCTTCACGCAATTGTCCATGCGCTTTTGTCTTGCATGCATTTGACTTGCCACCCTTTTTTACCACAGTTTGGTAAAGAGGCCCCAAAATATATAATGAAAAACACTTATACTGCTTTGAGGTATTCACTAATTCATGCCTCATTATTAACATTTAATTCTGTATATATAGTCCTAGCCCATCATTTGTTTGCTCAGCATTATCCTGTCTGGTGCTATTAGTATATGCTGTCTTAGGCAAGGTATAGAGAAAATGGAACTTCAAAGGAGCTATAGAACCATGTTGATTGTGAACAGAATTGCCCTCTTTAATCTGCAATGTTGTTCATGAGAGAGTGAGTGCAAGATAAAAGTGTGATGCAGTAAATTGTAATGTGCAAGTTAAGGCCCACCTAGAAACATTAATTAAGACTCAGATAAATATTAATTAAGGATAATGAAGCTTATCAGCCACTGAATGCTGCCTTATAAATAATCATAAATGTGCGCTGACCAGGGCTTCCTTCCAAGGTATGTACCAATTCTCAGTAAGCATTGCATCTTAGTGAGGAACAAGTATAAGAGATGACACCTCTCCCTGGAGACCATTCCATGCATCCAGTGGCATAGTAAAGAGGGGGGTCCGCCCTGGGCACCATTTTGGTTGGGCAGCCATCACCCATCCTCCTCTCTACTCCTTCCCTGCCCCCATTACCATGTGTGCCCGCGCCTCTTCCCCTGCACCTCTTTAATATTCTTGGTGCGAGCAGCTACTAGCGTTGGCTCTTCCTCTGAGTCACTTCCTGGACCTGTGCCTATGAAGTGATGTCAGAGGAAGAGCCGACGCCGGTGTGAGCAGTAGGTTGGGGGTTGCTGCTTGGGCCAGGAACGTTACAGAGGTACGGGGAAAGAAGGGAGCAGGGAAGGAACGAATGGGGTGGGGGCAGAGAAGAGGGAGGAGGATGTGGCGCCACTACCCTGGGTGCCTCTCACCCTCCATATGCTACTTCATGCGTCTACCACCTTTTCTGTAAAAAAGAATTTCCTTAGATTACGCCTGAACCTATCACCTCTTAACTAAAGAGTTGCACGGGGAAAGAAATCCCACCCATCCCCGCCAGGATACTCTCCGTCCCCACCAGGATCCTCTCCGTCCCCACCCGTCCCCACCAGGATCCTCTCCGTCCCCGCCAGGATCCTCTCCGTCCCCACCCGTCTCCGCCAGGATCTTCTCCGTCCCACCCATCCCCGCCAGGATCCTCTCTGACCCCAGCCGTCCCCGCCAGGATCCTCTCTGACCCCAGCCGTCCCCGCCAGGATCCTCTCTGACCCCAGCCGTCCCTGCCAGGATCCTCTCTGACCCCAGCCGTCCCCGCCAGGATCCTCTCCGTCCCTCCCGTCCCCGCCAGGATCCTCTCCGTCCCCGACAGGATCCTCTCCGTCCCCACCCATCCCTGCTAGGATCCTTTCCATCCCCACCCGTCCCCGCCAGGATCCTCTCCGTCCCCACCCGTCCATGTCAGGATCCTCTCCATCCCCACCCGTCCCCATAAAAAGCAGCAATTACTTCTGACAGGATCATCAATTCCACAGTTTCTTTTGTGTTTGCGCTGCTGTTTTCCTTGTGGAATCTCTTTGGTGGAACCCTTTTTTTGTTTTCTGTTCAGGTAATTAACTTATAAATCCCCTCTTTTACTAAGGCTGACATGTCCATTATATTATATGGGCGAACCCTGCTTCCAAAGCCTTCCATCCCCATGGGAGTCCCGTTGGCTAGAGGGGGGTCCCCGTGGGAGTCCAGTGGGTTAGGGGGGGTATTCCCGCGATCCCCATTCCCGTGCAGACCTCTACTCTTAACTTCATCCTATGCCCTTTCATTCCAGAGTTTTCCTTCATTTGAAAAACACTCACCTCCTGTACTTTGATGCCACTGAGCTAATTAAACATCTCTAGCCTATCATCTCTTTCCTGCCTTTCTTCCAAAATACACTTATTAAGTTTTCTAAGTCTGTTCCCTTACGCTTTATGACAAAGACCATTAACCAATTTTGTAGCAGTCCTCTGGACCAACTCCAGCCCATTTGCATCTTTTGAAGGTGCGGTCTCCAGAATTGCACACAGTATTCCAAATGGGGCCTCACCAGAGACTTATACAATGGGACTATCACTTCCTTTTCCTACTGGCCATTCCTCTCCTTATGCACCCGAGTATCCTTCTGGCTTTGACCCTCGCCTTTTCTACCTGCTTTACTACCTATGATCATCAGACGCAGCCACCCCCATGTGCCTCTCTTCTTTCAAACACAGAAGTACTTTGCCCCCTATACTATTCCGTTCTCTTGGATTTTTGCAGCCCAAGCACATGACCCTGCATTTGTTGGCATTAAATTTTCATTGCCAATTACTAGATCATTCTTCAAGCTTCTCTAAATCCTGTCTCATGTTATCCACACCCTCCAGGGTGTCTACCCTATTTCAGAGTTTGGTATCATCCACAAAAAAGACAAACTTTACCAGACAGTCCTTCTCCATTATGAGTCACAAATATGTTAAAAAGAACTGGCCCCAGGTCAGATATCTGTGGCACTCCTCAGAGCAAACTCCATTTATCACTACCCTTTGTCTCCTTCCACTTAAACATTTTTTAATCCATCCATCACTTTAGGGCCCAAACTGAGGGCACTCAGTTTATTTATCAACTGCCTATGTGGCACCATGTCAAAGGCTTTGCTAAAATCCATGTATACCATATCTAGCGCACCTCTTATATCCAACTGTTTGGTCACCCAGAACAAGGAATCGATCATATTTGAGAAGATCTGCCTCTTGTAAAACCATGCTGCCCTTAACGCACAGTTAACACACGCTAATAGGCTACTGCAGTACTTTTTAAAGCATTTCACATTAAATTGCCCTGCTTGAATGTATGCTAACCCATGTTTTTACCTGTTTATAAAAAATATTTTAGACTGTATGTGTGTCATGGGCATGAATATTCTTGAACTTTCCAGCTAACAATGGGAATGAAAGTAATAAAATTATTTTTTCCAGGATGAAAATTGTGTGGGATTTTTTATGTCTTGATAGATTTATCAAGCAAACAATAACGATACTGCAGGAAAATGTACAGGGTGCAGGAATTTATTAAAATAATAGAAACAAAAATCTTAAAAACAAGTACGTAAACTACATGAAAAATATCCAAAATAGCTGGTCATAATAATCCTGTGGACTGGACCCAACACGGTCCATGTTTCGAAGAAACACTCCTTCCTCAGGGGTCCCTAGCATTGATACACAGAGTATCAGAAAACCAGAATGGATAAGGTAAACAAAATCGATGATGAACAGGCGTAAAACTCTCCTGTGTCAGGCGCTGTACTATGAAACTCAAAGTGCGTAATGAGTTTTGTAAGTAACACCACAGAATCAGAGCCACTAGGGCTTTGATGGCATCACGATTTGTTTTATGTGTGTGAAATTAGCTTCAAGAGGTACAGCCATATTTTATTCAAGTTAGTGCTGAGTCACAAGTTTGGATTTCAATAGCATTGGTTTTATTTGGTGTTTCCAATTACCAACGGATAAGTATAACAACATAGCCTAAGAAATAAATAGATAATAAACATGCATACATATGTACAGATATATCCTCGGGAAGTTACCTTTAAATGAGAGGAATGTTGCTGCTTTTCATCTGTATTTGTTTAAGTTGAACAAATAACTTGGCACAAGATCATATTCTTGACTGGTATAGGATATATTTATATCATATACACTTTTCTTTCCAACAGCTGCTGAAAAAGAAAGGAGCTTCAACATTTCTTCAAAGGCTGGAACTCAGTGGTCCTATCACTATAGCTACACAACTCAGGGTTAGTGAGCCTTTTCTACACAAAGATTTATAAGAGAAGAAAGGAATAGTGTGGCTCTCTACAAAATTTCTAGGGCTTGGTCTATTGTACGCAAACATATTCTGTTAGAGAAATGGATAGTACTTTTAATCTGTGTTTCTTCAAGAATTGGTGTTTTGGGTTAGTACTGATGAAGATGATGAGAATATGCTGGGTTTTCTTGTTTTCTACAGAAATCACTCACAGATATTATTGGGAAGCTTCAGAACTGCACACCTCATTTTCTTCACTGTATCAAATCCAATAGCTCTAGTTTGCCAGATACCTTTGATAATTTCTATGTGTCTGCTCAGCTCCAGTACATTGGTGTCCTAGAAATGATCAAACTCATACGACATGGCTATCCTGTTCGTCCTTCCTTCACCGACTTCTTGTCCAGGTAAATCTTTATGAACTTCATAAATGAAATATAAGGTACCACAATGCCATGCTTTCAGTCATGCTTTATGTTTATTGAAAGCTTCTAAACCGCTTCTAATGACTGGGGAGTCAATTCAGAGCGGTTTATATGAGCTTCTGTAATGATGTTACAATACAGAGTTAGCATTTTTTGAGATGGTTTTCAATACAGACACATTTATACCATAATTAATCATCCTATATATACTGTATATACACATTTATACCATATTCAGTCATCCTACGTATATTCACATATACTAGTATCATGTACTTTGTTCATACTAAATCTTACTTATTTGCACACACCTGCCCTGGAAGCTGCCTCTGCAGCGTCTTCCTGTTCCTGCATAGAGAGGTGCTTCCAGTGCAGACCAGCTGTAGCAGGCTCACCTTGCTGCTGCTGCCTCCAGCTGCCTGGAAATTAAATTACAGCAGCTGGCTGGGGAGGAAGTAGGAGTTAATATTTTACATTTGAGTAGAGAAGAAGGAACTACAGACATCTACTCAGACATAGGGGGAGAAGAGCACGATGCAAACGAGGGAAACTACGCAGGAGCGCAGACAGATGCCACAAAAGACACAGTAGGGGCTGCAAAGCTCAGAAAGCCCAAGAAGGGATCACGAAGGGAACTTAAATATGTACATGAATGCTAAGAGCTTGAGAAACAAAATGGGAGAGTTAGAGCCAATAGCAAGACGTGACGAACTAGAAATCATTGGCATAATAGAAACATGGTGGAATGCTGAAAATGAATGGGATATAGCCCTGCAGGGATACAAGCCATACAGGAGGGACAGAACAGGGCAGAAAGGAGGAGGTATTGCCCTATATGTTCAAGAAGGAATAGAATCTGTTATGAAGATGAAGATGGAGGGGAAAGGGAAGTTGGAGTCCCTCTGGATTAAGATTCCAAGACACAACGGTACGGATACAAAAATTGGCCTTTTTTTATCGACCCCCCAGGACAGTCAGAGGAGACAGACTCAGATATGATAGAGGAAATCAAACAAGGTTGTAAGACAGGCAATGTAATGATCATGGGAGACTTTAACTTTCCAGGGATAGACTGGAACCTGGGAACCTCAATCTGCAGCAAAGAAACAAAGTTCCTAGAAACGATAGGGGACTGCTTCCTAGATCAAATGGTGAGAGAGCCGACGAGAGGGAATGCCACCTTGGACTTGGTCCTAAATGGCATTACTGGTCAGACTAAAGAAGTAGAAGTCACGGTCCCCCTAGGGACGAGCAATCACAACATGATCAACTTTAAACTTGACATTGGTAAGGGGAAACATATCGGAACCTTAACCACGACCCTCAACTTTAAGAAAGGAAGATATGATAGCATGAGAGCCATGGTAAAAAACCGACTAAAGAAAAGGATGTACACAATTAAAACGGTGGATCAGGCATGGTCCCTACTGAAAAATACTATCACGGAGGCACAAAATCTCTACATTCCGCAGATATCCAAAGGACGGAAAAATAAAAGCAGAGGAGAACCAGCATGGCTTACTCAAGAAGTGAAGGATGCCGTAGGAGAAAAGAAGAACTCCTTTAAAAAATGGAAATGCAAAAGAACTACCGAAGCCTGGAACAGCCACAAAGACGATCAGAAGAAATGTCACAAGGCGGTGAGGGATGCCAAAAAGGTCTATGAGGAGAAAATAGTGCAAGAGGTCAAAAACTTCAAGCTCTTTTTTAGATATGTAAAAGAGAAAAAACCTGCAAAAGAGGCAATGGGTCCACTGGACGACCAGGGAAGAAAAGGGTGCATCAAAGAAGACAAACAAATTGCAGACAGATTAAACTCCTTCTTTGCGTCTGTCTTTACGAAGGAGGACATTACATCAATACCTGAAACAGTGAAAGTGTTCAAGGGAGAAATAAAGGACAGCCTCACCACATTAGAAGTGGATTTGGACCAGATATACTACCAGATCGACAAACATAAAAGCGACAAATCCCCTGGACCGGATGGAATTCACCCGAGAGTATTAAAGGAACTGAAGGTAGAAATTGAAGAACTACTGCAAAACCTTGCCAACCTGTCAATTAGAACTGGACAGATACCAGACAACTGGAAGATAGCGAACGTCAACCCCAATTTTCAAAAAAGGATCAAGAATAGAACCGGGCAACTACAGACCGGTGAGTCTTATGTCTGTCCCTGGAAAGATGGTTGAAGCACTGATTAAAGATAGTATAGTCCGGCACTTGGATACACACGACCTGATGAGATCCAGTCAACATGGCTTGACAACATGGCCAGTCAACATGGCTTGACGAATTTACTATAATTCTTTGAAACAGTAAACAAACAAATCGATAATGGGGTACCAGTGGACATAATATACTTGGACTTCCAGAAAGCGTTTGACAAAGTTCCATATGAAAGACTTCTCAGGAAATTACAAAGCCACGGAATAGAAGGAGACATACTAAGGTGCAGTGGTGTACCAAGGGGGGGGCGTGAGGGGCGGTCCGCCCTGGGTGCCAAGCCCTGAGGGGGTGCTCCCGGTCCGGTCTGGTTCTCCCCCCCCTGCGCCGGGTGTCGCGTCTGGAAACAGTCTGCAGCAAGATCGCGATGCCAGCAATCTTTGCCTGCTTTGGCTGTTTCCTCCGCCATGGTCCTGCCCCCTCCTCTGATGTCAGAGGAGGGGCGGGACTGTGGCAGAGGAAACAGCCGAAGCAAGCAAAGATCGCTGGCATCGCGCGATCTTGCTGTAGGCTGTTTCCCCAGGGAAATAAAGCGGGGAGGCCGGGGGAATGAGCAGTGCTTCATGGTGGTGGTGGTGGTGGGGCCGAGCCGAGCGGTCCTTCGAAGTAGTGGGGGGGGCAGCAGACCTTCAGGGTGGGGCGGGCAGGCAGACCTTGTGGAGGGGGGGGAGACAGGCCTTCAGGGGGACAGGCCATCAAGGGGGACAGGCAGGCCTTCGGGGGGGGGGACAGGCCATTGGGGGGGGACAGGCCTTCAAGGGAGGGCACAGGCCTTCAAGGGGGGACAGGCCTTCAAGGGGGGGACAGGGAGGCAGGCCTTCAAGGGGGGGGACAGGCCTTCGAGAGGGGTGTAGGTCTTCAGGGGGTACAGGCCTTCGGGGGGTGCAGGCCTTCAAGGGGGGGCAGGCCTTCGAGGGGGGTGCAGGCCTTTGGGGGGGTGCAGGCCTTTGGGGGGGTGCAGGCCTTTGGGGGGTGCAGGCCTTCGGGGGGAAAGGCCTTCAGGGGGGCAGGCCTTCAAGGGGAAGAGACAGGCAGGCCTTCAAGGGGGAGCAGGCCTTCAGGGGGGGCAGGCCTTTAGGGGGGGCATGCCTTCGGGGTGGCAGGCCTTCGGGGGGGGAAAGGCCTTCAGGGGGGCAGGCCTTCAAGGGGAACAGGCAGGCAGGCCTTCAAGGGGGGGCAGGCCTTCAAGGGGGGCAGGCCTTCAATGGGGGCAGGCCTTCGAGGGGGTGTAGGCCTTTGGGGGGTGCAGGCCTTCGAGGGGGGGTGCAGGCCTTCAAGGGGGGGAAAGGCCTTCAGGGGGGCAGGCCTTCAAGGGGAACAGGCAGGCAGACCTTCAAGGGGGGACAGGCCTTCGAGGGGGGTGTATGCCTTCGGGGCGATGCAGGCCTTCAGGGGGGTGCAGGCCTTCGGGGGGGTGCAGGCCTTCAAGGGGGGGGACAGGCCTTCAGGGGGGACGGACAGGCCTTCGGGGGGGTGCAGGCCTTCAAGGGGGAGGAAAGGCCTTCAGGGGGGCAGGCCTTCAAGGGGAGCAGGCAGGCAGGCCTTCAAGGGGGGGACAGGCCTTCAGGGGTGGGATGCAGACCTTTAACGGGGGGACAGGCCTTCAGGGGAGGGGGGCCCTGATGTAGAAGTACACGGAGAGAAGGGGGAGGGGCTCAAAGAGACGTGCATATGCCGGACTTTGGGTGGGAAGAAATAATGGGTCTGAAAATAGAGGAGAGAGAAAGGTGATGGACATGGGTTTTAGGGAGGGAAGGAACAGAAAGGGAGAGAAGTTGGACACAAGGGATGGTGTGGAGGGGGGATAGAGATACTGATTAGGAGGGTAGTTGGGAAAAAGGGAGAGATGGTGGACCCTGGAGTGGTGGGGAAGGAGGGAGAGCTGCTGGATGAAAGGGTAGTTAAGAAAAGGTGGATCTGTGGAGGGAGACAAAAAAAGGAAAGATGCCAGACATCCGGGGGAGGGAAGGGAAATGGAAGGGGAGGACAGAGATGGCAAATGGATGGTTAGCACGGAGAAAGAAGAAAGAAGGAGACCCTGGCAAGCAAGTTATCAGAAGACAACCAGAGCCTTGGACCAACAAGATTTGAAAAATAACCAGACAACAAAAAGGTAGAAAAACTAATTTTATTTTCTGTTTTATGATTACAATATGTCAGATTTGAAATGTGTATCCTGCCAGAGCTGGTGTTAGACCGCAAATGTGAGCTAGGATTTAACAGAGAGAGAAAAAGTCCTGTTTGTTTCTTTATTTTATTTACACCACAGCGCCAGTGTGGTTAGGAGAAGCCAAAGGGGGGTGAAAAAGCTATAAAATAAACCCATCAGGATGTTTGAAAAAAAAACACCCAATTGGGCAGGAAAATCGAATCGATAAACCAATTCAATAGGCTAAATCGAATCGAAATTTTTTTTCCTGAATCTGGCAGCACTAGTTTGCACTACTGTCTTAGACTTTAGGACCTGGGATTGGGGAGAGATGGCATCCTCAGTACTTTATAATGCAAGAGAAATGAGGATTTAGTCAGATTTTTGAAGGGTCTGCACTCTGCAGAAGAAAAATATTGTATAGGCCGGGGACATGAGACAGCAGGAAATGGGAACTTTTCTTCCAACTATTTTTGTGAATGGCAAGGCTGAGGATGTCAGAGAGTTCAGTTAAAATATGTGCTTTATAAGAAAATATAATAATGTGTTTTATAAAGTTTATAACATTGCTGGCCTACCCTGTGAGGTGTTCCTAGTGGTGGTGGTGGCAGCGTGTCAATGTGTTGAGAGGAAGAGGTGATCTGGGAAATTCTGCTGAGCAAACTCCGGACCCATTTCCACCCCCCAGTTAGTCCACTCCACTCAACTGGTTCACACACTGAGTGGGTCTTTGGGTGTTGTTCCTGGGTAGTTGTTTTGGGATCTCTTCCAGTGGTTTGTCAGTATCTCCTTCTGGTCCATGGAAGGAAACTTTGTTAACCTTAGCACTGACCTACAGAATATGTTTGTAACAGCACTGCTTGTGTGGCATTAGTCTATGTAATGATCGAAAGAAAAAACCAGACCTTTGCACATTTTTGCACTATATGGTGGGTGTATAAGGAGATTCACATTTCCTGCACAGCTAAGTCCGTGTGAAGTTACCTTGTGCTGTATGTGACATCTAGCAAAGTCTCTGTTTGGAAGGAAAGATCTCAGCTTAAAAATGAAGTGGCCAGAAGTTATGGTAAAAGCAGATAGCGTAGCTGGTTTTAAGAAAGGTTTGGACAAATTCCTGGAGGAAAAGTCCATAGTCTGTTATTAAGACATGGGGGAAACATCTGCTTGCCCTGGATCGGTAGCATGGAATGTTGCTACTCTTTGGGTTTTGACCAGGTACTAGTGACCTGGATTGGCTTCCATGAGAATGGGTTACTGGGCATGATGGACCATTGGTCTGACCCAGTTAGGCTATTCTTATATTATGTTCTCATCTGTAGGGGCCTTTGTTTTCACTTCTTATTTTAATGTATTTTTTTTCTGAGAACTTATCAGTGTTTTTTATAATGGGAAGAAAAATGGAAGAGAATTAATGTGTGTGGAATGGGGGGGTAACTAATTTCTTCAGCTAAATAATTCAATCCACCTCAACCAGACATAGGAGAACTCACGCACCATTCACACACCCTCCAACCAAAAACGTCAAAAGAAAAAAACAGTTTGACAACCTCCTAGCCATTAGAGCTGCAACACTCGATCCCCAACTCTACAACCTATTGACCTCGACCACAAACTACAAAACCTTCAAAAAAGAAATAAAAACCCTTCTATTCAAAAACACATAAAACCGAACTAACAAAATCAGAACTGTCCCAAGCATCACCTGCAACTACTCCATATGTACTTCTGATGTCATGACAATTCAGACATAATTTATGTTATGTTATGGTATGTTTGGAATAATGGTTACATATATGAGCTTCAATAAAAGAAAATTTTCACTGCCTGTTTCTATTATGACCATTTATTCAATTTCATGGTTATTACAAAAAATATTTTTTTACATGGGGGGGTTTCAAAAAATTATGTGCCCCGAGTGCCACATATCCTAGGTACGCCACTGCTAAGGTGAATAGGCAAATGGCTGGAAAATAGAATTCTGAGGGTAGGCATAAATGGGAAGCTCTCACACTGGGAGAAAGTGACTAGCTGTGTGCCCCAGGGCTTGGTTCTTGGGCCCATCTTATTTAATATTTTCATCAATGATCTAGAAGAAGGAACGTCCAGTGAAATCATCAAGTTTGCAGACGACACGAAGCTATGTCAGACAATCAGATCACAAAAGGACAGCGAGGAACTACAGAGAGACTTGAGCCAGTTAGAGAGATGGGCAGAGAAATGGCAGATGCAGTTTAATGTGGGAAAAATGCAAGGTATTGCATTTGGGAAGAAAGAACAAGGAGCATGAGTACAGCATGTCAGGTGCAACTCTGGGTAAGAGTTAATAAGAAAAAGACCTGGGGGTACTGATAGATAGGACCCTGAAACCATCAGCACAATGTGCGGCGGCGGCAAAGAAGGCAAATAGAATGTTGGGCATGATAAAGAAGGGAATCACGAGTAGATCGGAGAAGGTCATAATGCCGCTTTATAGAGCAATGGTCAGACCACACTTAGAATACTGTGTCCAACACTGGTCTCCCTACCTAAAGAAGGATATAAAACTGCTCGAGAGGTGCAGAGGCAAGCAACGAAGCTGGTAAAAGGTATGGAGAACTTGAACTACAAAGAATGACTTAGAAAACTGGGACTGTTCTCCCTTGAGAAGAGGAGACAGCGAGGGGATCTGATTGATACTTAAAATAATAAAAAGAATCGACAAGATAGAGCAGGATAAAAAGTTATTTACGATGTCAAATGTGACTAGGACACGAGGTCATGGACTGAAGCTGAGGGGGGACAAGCCCAGGACAAATGCCAGGAAGTTCTGCTTCACAAACGAGTGGTGGACACCTGGAATGCTCTCCCGGTCTAGATTGCTGCGGAACCCACCATTCTAGGATTTAAGGGCAAGTTAGATGCACATCTCCTTGAAAGACGCATAGAGGGATACGGGTGACTAAGTTTTCGCCAGGTTATACCTGGCTGGGCCTCCGCGTGAGCAGATCGCCGGACTTGATGGACCTAGGCTCTGATCCGGAGATGGCAGTTCTTATGTTCTTATGAGTAATGTCAGTTATGATGGTGCATTAATATAATTAATTTTAGTCTTGTATTTTGCTGAGTAAATACTTAAGAGGGTGGTTTGAAAAGTTTGTAAAAAATCAAGTTAAACAACGAATCTAGTCTTCATCGTACACTTACCCCCTCTTTTACTAAAGTGTGCTAGCGTTTTTAGCGCACGCTGCAGATTAGCACATGCTGCCCTCTGCGCTACACGCCAAAAACTAACGCCAACTCAATGGTGGCATTAGCATCTAGCGCGCACTAAAACCACTAGCGCAGCTTAGTAAAAGGATCCCTTAGTCCAGCGAGTTTTCAGTTTTTTTGTATTATAGGAAAAATAGCTTACAAAAAACTGCCAAACTTTTTAAATCACCCTAGTATTTTTTTTAAATGTTTCTTTTGAATTTGTAAATTCTTTTGTATAATCTAGTCCTTTCATGCTCCACCATCACTTCTCATCTTATATCTTTGACCTTGAAAAAGCTTCCTATTAAGGAGGTAAAAACTAACTCAGTCTCCATTCTAATATTGGCTGGAGCAGAGCATCTGCCAGAATGACAAATGGCACCTGGCTATGATGTACTTAAATAGGTGGAAGATAAAGCTTTCAAGTTCATACTGTTTAGAAGCAAGGTTAGTTTTAAACTGCAGTCCTGGTAACGACCAGTCCCTTATTAATAAAGTTATGTGTTCGGGTGACTTGATGCACTTTATCATACTCTATTACAATTCATATAAAAAAATAATAAGTGACAGCTCATAAAATATGAGCTAAGTATGTTTTCAAAGCCTTAATCGGGACCTGTGTGGGTGTAATGAGGGGTTAAATAAGTAGAATGAATGAATCTGTCTAAATGGATTTTAAGTCTCTGAAGAGTGTGCTTCTTTCTTCACCATACATGTATTTTAAGCCACAATAATAAGTGGTTTCCCTGGGGAACAAAGTGAATCTTGCTACCATTTGGGATTCTGAAAGGCACTTGTGACCTGGCTTGGCCACTGCAGTACGAAGGATACTGAGCTGCATAGACCATGGGTCTGCCTCAGTATGGCAGTGCTCATGTGCTTATGAATTTAGGTGCCTCCTCTTAGTCATATGAGAATCTGCACTGGATTGCTTGTGCTTGGGGAGCATTTTAGCTGGAGTTTATGCAAACAACCTCTGTTCAGATTTCTGCAGACACTCTAAAAACCTGCTGTACTGTGAGTCTGGAAATCTCAATATGATCTCCCTTTTAGGACACTGAACGCTTACGGTCATTGTGGTCAATATTCAAAGTGATTTAAGCAGGCAGGAGCCTCGCCTGCCCGCTTAAATTTCTTCCTGTCAATTAAGTAGGGATATTCAGTGGTACTTAACTGGTTAGGACCACTGAATATCCCCACAGACCACCCAACCAAAAAGTGGACAGATCAGGGGTGACATTAGAAAGGAGCCTGAGGTTATGTGGGTGCTAGCAATATTCAGTGTTGGCACCTACATTGCAGCTGCTGACTGAATATTGGGACAGTACCCCTATAAATATTTTACCCCTAAAATCCCTTCCAATCCCCTTCCCGGCCCCTCTAAAAGCTCTTCTCTCTTACCCCTCAGGCTATGGTGCTCTGCGACCTCACCTCTCCCCATGAATGAACCCCTTTCACCTCCCCATCCCCTCTATGTCTAGGTAGGTCCTCCTAGGCCTACCTCTCTCCCTAGTAGACAAGCGGGGGCAAGAGTACAGCTCCCTTGCTTCTGTGCTTGTGGCTCCTGTTCAAAGTGGCTGACATGAGGTTGTGGATGCCATTTTGAACAGGAGATACAAGGAGCAGGAATAAGGAGGATGCTCTCCTGCCCTCACCAACCCCCTTCCCCCTCCCCCCCCCCCCCACATACCACACACACACTGGACCACCAAGGAGAAAGATAGGTCCTGAGAAGCCTACCTAGACATCAGGGGAGTGGGACAGTGGGGGGATGGAATAGGAGGAGAAGTGCACAGATGGATTGGCAAATGGCTCGAGAACAGAAGGCAGAGAGTTTGCATTAATGGGCAATTCTCGGACTGGGAGAGAGTGACCAGCGGCGTGCCCCAGGGTTCGGTTCTTGGGCCTATCTTGTTTAATATTTTTATAAACGACATTGAAGAGGAAACAACATGCAATGTAACAAAGTTTGCAGATGATACAAAAATATGTCAGGTGGTTGGCTCTCTAGGGGACTGCGAGGATCTCCAGAAGGATCTAAACCAGCTGGAAACTTGGGCGAAAAAGTGGCAGATGAATTTTAACATAGACAAATGCAAGGTGATGCATCTAGAAAAGAAAAACAAAGAACATGAGTATAAGATGTTGGGGGTGACATTAGCCAAATGCGAACAAAAAAGGGATTTGGGGGTACTGATAGACAGAACCCTAAAGCCTTCGGCTCAATGTGCGGCGGCAGCGAAGAAAGCAAACAGGATGTTGGGCATGATTAAGAAGGGGATCACGAGCAGATCGGAAGAGGTCATAATGCCACTTTACAGAGCAATGGTCAGAACTCACTTGAAATACTGTGTCCATCACTGGTCTACATACCTTAAGAAGGATATAACTCTGCTGGAGAGGGTGCAGAGGTGTGCCACGAAACTAGTCAAAGGTATGGAAAATTTGAGCTACGAAGAACGCCTCATAAAACTGGGACTATTCACCCTCGAGAAGAAAAGATTGCGAGGGGATTTGATAGAGACTTTTAAAATATTAAAGGGTTTTGATAAAATAGACCAGGAAACAGCATTACTAACATTTTCGGAGGTAACACGGACA
The DNA here is from genome assembly GCF_902459505.1 of Geotrypetes seraphini. Taxonomy (NCBI): domain Eukaryota; kingdom Metazoa; phylum Chordata; class Amphibia; order Gymnophiona; family Dermophiidae; genus Geotrypetes; species Geotrypetes seraphini. The sequence goes on along the minus strand of NC_047089.1, from coordinate 165,778,857 downwards.
AGGGGTCATAGCCTGAAACTGAGTGGCAGCAGGTTTAGGACAAATGTTAGGAAGTTCTGTTTCACACAGCGAGTGGTTGGTGCTTGGAATGCTCTCCCAGAGGAGGTTGTGGCGGAGACTACTGTTCTGAGTTTCAAGCGCAAGTTGGATGCACACCTTCTTGCAAATCATATTGAGGGATACGGGAAATCCGGGTCTTCAAAAAGGAGAACCTAAATGGGCCACCGCGTGCGCGGATCGCCGGACAAGGTGCACCACGGTCTGATCCGGTGAAGGCATTTCTTATGTTCTTATGTTCTGGGTGAGAGGGAGCAGAGCATCATGGCCTGGGAGTTAAGGGGAGAGGCATTTAGAGGGGCCAGGAAGGGGATCGGGAGGGTTTGCAGTTTGGCACTAACTGGTTATTTTCAAAGACACTTATGCCCAGATTCTCTAACTGGCAGCAGCCACCAATCACATGTCAATCACGTGATGGTACATGTTAGAGAATCGCAACTCAAAAATTAAATAGTCTAAGTTTTGGCGCTATTTATAGAATATCCCCCTTATCGGTTAAGTGCCACTGAAAATTAGTTTTTAGCCCTGTACAGGTGATTTGACCAGCCAGATACCGTTTTTGGCTATTTAAATCTCTTTGAATATATATCGACCTGTACATGTCCTTACTTGAGACCACAAAAAACTAAATACTATGTTATATCCCCCCCCCAAAAATGGACAAGAGCCAAAGAAGAATTCTTTGAATTCCTCATGGCTAACTCCTTAATCTGTTGTTGGGCGACATAAACATACATCTAGAGCAAGTGGAAAAACCAGAAGTGACAAATTAACAAGTTTCTAACAACCCTTGGTTTTATAATACCAGATACGGAGGAAACACATGAAAAGGGACACCAATTAGATATAGTCACTTTTTCACACAAAGACATCCCTGAACCAAAGATCCAATATTGTATAGGAGCATGGGAAAAATGCATATGGTCAGACCATTATATTTGCAATTTTGATTTACGCTGGAAAAAGAAACAATCTTTTGCAAAACACATAAGCAAAAACACAAAGAAGAAAACAGTCACCAGTAGAGGCATTATAAATCCAATTGAATTCTGAGCACATTATGAATTACATCCCAAAATTGAGGAAGAACAGGACTTCCCTGCTGAATGGGGAAAGTTCAGCAAGGAAGTGTTAAACCAAATAGCACCAATTCAAACGTACAAAAAGAAAGAGAGGGTATCAAAAGAGTGGTTCGATTCCGAACTACTAGTTATTAAACAGGAATTGAGAAAACTAGAAAGAACATGGCTTAAAACAAATAAAAAGGAAGATAAAAGAAACTGGAAAGAAAAAATAAAAAAACACAAAACTCTGATAAAAGAAAAGCATTCAAAACACTACGCACAAAAAATAGGAACAGCTAAAACAAATAGCAGAGAACTGTTTAAACTGGTAAATAGGTTAACAGACACAACACAGGTTCTGAGAAAGAATAATGAACACATACCATCGGTTGATACCCTGGCCAGCTACTTCAACAAAAAAATCTTAGACTTAACAGCAACAATACCTACACCGATTTCGAATTCCAATTCAGACCACAGGAAAGGGTACCCAGAGTGGACATGCTCTGGGATCATTTTGAGCTCCCTAATTGGCATCAATTCCTCACTTTGTTTAACAAATACACCAAATCAAACTGCTTGCTAGACAAATGCCCATCCAAGATCATGAAAGTGGCAGTACCTGAATTTAAAAGGGATTTATTTAACTGGATAACAACCACTCTCATCAGAGGGACATATCATGAGGAAATGGAACACATCCTGATCACACCCATCCCTAAAGACCAGAAGAACTCAATTGCACTGAAGTCCAATTACAGGCCCATAGCGAGTATCCCCTTATTCACGAAACTACTGGAAGGATTGGTCAATATGGAGCTAGTGAATTACCTAGACAAATTCAACATTCTTAGTGAACACCAATCAGGATTCAGAAAAGGATACAGCACAGAGACAGTGATAGCTTCAATACTCAATCACCTTTATGGTCTTTTTAGTAAAGGTACTATTGCTCTGATCTTACAACTAGATTTCAGCAGTGCTTTTGACCTAGTGGATCATGAAATAATGCTACATTGCTTAGACGCAATGGGGCTCTTGGGAAGAGTTTGGAAATGGTTTCAGGGTTTTTTGTCCAAAAGATCATATCAAGTAGTCTGCAAAGGGAAATACTCCAATTCTTGGAAAAATCCTTTGGGGGTGCTCCAAGGTTCTCCACTATCTCCCACCTTATTTAATATCTACACTTCATCTTTAGGTCATCTATTACAAAATTTTAAACCTAAAATACTACATATATGCTGATGATATCTCTATTTTAATTCTGCTGAATAACGTGACCAACAAAATTTTAGAACACATTACCCATATCATGACTGAAATTGAACAGTGGACTATCAATTTTAAATTGAAATTAAACACAGAAAAGACAAAAATTTTCTTGGCAAGCCCAAAGGATAAAATTACCAGAACATCTTTAACACCTAAATGGTCACATTACCCAATAACAAAAACCATAAAAATTCTAGGAGTCACATTAGACACCCACCTGACCATGATTGAATACACGAAACTGGTGGCAAAAAAGTGTTTTTATGCACTATGGAAATTGAAGACCATTAAAAAATATTTCAACCCTCTATCTTTTAGACTACTGGTTCAGTCATTGGTCCTATCCACATTGAACTACTGCAACATCATTTATGTGGGTATACCTAAAAAAAACTGTAAAAAAATTAAGAATAGTACAGAACACGGCCATCCGCTTAATATTTGGACAAAAGAAAAGTGAGCTTGTTATCCCCTACTACAAACTGCTACACTGGTTGCCAATGGAGGCACGAATAATGTTCAAGTTCTCTTGCTTCTGCTTTAAACTGGTGTGGGGAATGGCCCCTACCTATCTCTTACCACATTTCGAGCTACACATCCCCATTAGGACAACCAGAAATTCCAATCTTTTTGCCTATCCAAGGATCACTGATTGCAAATACAGGTTCTTTCTGGACAGAACTTTGAAGTTTCAAGCTAGTAAACAACAGACCTGGCTAGGCAATTACATCAACAGAGCCAGGTTGACCTATGGTGCATTTCGGAAAGAAATTAAGACAGCATTGTTCAATAGATTTATCTCCTAATCAGTTACCATTTCTAAAACGATTAACACCATGCTGATAACTTGAGAAATATGTGTATTTTACTAATTGTATTCTGTAATTCGTTGACTGTACTGTGACATCTTCGCTATTTTGTATTCTGTAATTCACTGATTGTCCAGCTCTCTTCACTGTAAAACGCCAAGAAGTCATAAGATTGTGGCGGTATAGAAAATCCAAGTAGACACAAACAAACCACAGTGGAGATACGTAGTAATGTTGGTGTGCAGTTTATTCATGAAATATAAAAATATGTGCGGTGTGGTGTAGAGACCCATATGGTATTTTCAAACAAATTTAGAATGCGTGGATGAAGTGATTTACTCCAAGTAATTGATCTTTTCAATAAAGGTTCCTGAGGCAGGCCATAATGGCTGAAACAGGTGCGTGTCGAGCTACCGCACATACTTCTATATTTCATGAATAAACTGCACAATAACATTACTATGTATCTCCACTGTGGTTTGTTCGTATATGCATAAATTTAACCTGCCCCCCTTTTACAAATCCGTAGTGCGGTTTTTAGCACTGGCTGTGGCGGTAACAGCTCCGACACTCATAGAATTCCTATGAGCGTCAGAGCTGTTACTGCCAGGGGTGGTGCTAAAAACTGCGCTACAGTTTTGTAAAAGGGGGGGAGGGGGGGAGGATAATCGTGAGATCTGCACCTAAATTTTATGCGTGTCAAAAAAGAAGGATCCAAAATTGATGGGTCAGGGGAAGATTTGGAAGCATTACTTTCAGTTACGTGTGTAATTATAGAACACAGGCATCGGTGCGTAAATTTAGGCATAGGCATTTCACGTTTTCCTTGGTGCAAATGGCTGTGCCTAAGTATAGTTGCAGTTTCCAGGCATAAGTGCTATTCTATAAACCGCACCTAACATTATGCACAGCTTATAGAATAGCACTTTTTACGGCATCAATTTTTGGGCACCATATATAGCATTAGGCCAAAGTGTGTATGTTCTTTTTTAATCTTAATATCGTGTTCTTCATATATAATCTAAGTGGGCACAAATGCTTGAAAACTAGGTTTCTTTCTGGAAACTGCATACTTTACTAGGTGCCTTCTTAAAACTATACTTTTCAGTCATTCTAATTACATTATAATGATCTGTTTATTTAATCTTTAGCAAGTTGAACAGTAGACTAAACTAAAAAGACATCAGTTCAGTAGGAAATTGAGAGGCCTCTCTGCAGAGTTACATGTGGTGTTAAATGTGGCTTTTATCATGCTCTAATAGGCAGTGTGGCACATTGTTAAAGGTTAATACAGTCTATTTAACAGGTGCTAAACTGCCCCATTAAAATCTAATGCACAAATTCTAGTAACAGGCCGTACTATTGGTGAGAAATGGGTGAGGACCGTGCCTTGTAGTTACCATAAATATCGTCACTATGTGATAACTATTAATGCAGTAGATAACATGGTGCAGAGAATTTCATGTCGGATATTATTTTTGCATACAACACAGGCATAAGCCAACAGCAAAAAAACAAGTTGAATTTGAAGATTGTTGTATAATTTTGTAATTGTGAATTTGGTTTTGAGTTGCTTTAATGGTATAATAAAATATATGGCTTTTTGCAACACAGATTTGAACCTTTGTGTTGGGTCACACTGTACTTTAGTTGGTCTTTTGACTTTTCTGGGGCAGTTCATTCTTGTGCTGTCTTGCACTTAACCAGACTATGCTACTAAATATCAGCTATGACCAGTGGCATAGCGAGAGTAAGTGGCGCCCCTCCCCCCACCATCTTCTTCGCCCCTCCCCTTCCCTACCACCACCACGTGTCCCCTTCCCTTCCCCTGTACCTGTTTAATTTTCCAGGTGAAAGCAGCAACATGAACTTGCTACCTGCATCGTGTCGGCTATCCCTTTGATGTCACTTCCTAGGCTTAGGGCCCAGAAGTGATGTCGGAGAGCAACACCGGAATGGACAGCAATTTCATTATGCTGCTCATAGAAACATAGAAACATAGAAATAGACGGCAGATAAGGGCCACGGCCCATCTAGTCTGCCCACTCCAATGACCCTCCCCTACCTTTCTCTGTGAGAAAGGTAGGGGAGGGTCATTGGGGTGGGCAGACTAGATGGGCCGTGGCCCTTATCTGCCGTCTATTTCTATGTTTCTATGCTCGTGCAGGAAAAATTAAAGAGGGAAGAGGGAAGGGGTTCGCCCACGTAGCAGGGGGGGGCGGAAGGAGGGGGTGGAGAGGAGGAAGGGTGCCCTTTACAAAGACCATGCCCGGGACGGACTGCCCCCCCTTACTACGCCAGTGGCTATGACCATTGTGATACTACCTGGTTAGTGCTAGGTCAGCTGTTGCAGTTAGGGTAGGTCAAGGACTTATCTGGTTACCAGTGATTTTCAGTTTAGCAACCAGTTAAGCACCTGGATAAAGTTAGGACAACAAAATGGCTGTCTTAACCTTGGGATCTTTTTACAAAGCTGTGGCCTTAGTTCATCTTTATGCAGGTCTTTCCTGCATGTTAAGGGGGTGAGTATGGCACAGTGGTTAAAACTACAGCCTCAGCACCCTGAGGTCATGGGTTGAAACCCACACAGCTCCTTGTGACCCTGGGAAAGTCACCATCCAGTCACCATCCAATCTCTCATTGTCAAATTAAATGGTGGACCGCGGTAGAAAGATTTGTCCTTCATGTGCAAAACTAGAGCTGCTTTGTAAAATGGCCCATCAATGAAAGCAAGAATTGTATTTTTAAAAAGCAACTGAAAAAGTCAGGGCAAAATAATAATGTTCAGACACTACAATGAATCTTAGAAAGAGGAATAAGACAGGAAATATTGCCTAGAAAATTTAAGAAAAACAAAAAAGTCAGTCAAGATGGTCAAACTTGAGTACAAGGAAACAGCTAAGGAGGTTAAGTAAAGTGGCAAGACTTTTCTTTTCTAGGATATCAATGTATCAAGAAAGGTCAAAGGTACAATTGAAAGCCTGAGAGGAAAAAAAAGGAGGAATATGTCAACGCCAATAATGAAAAAAACAGAAAGGCTAAATGCTTTGGTTCAATACTCTTTGAAGAAAGGATGGAAGGAAATCCACTGATCACTGACTGAAGCGCATAAGGTCATAGGGTAGATGCCACGCTATTCAAAGAACAGAGGTTTTGTGTCTAATTAACAAAGCTAAATAATAATAAAGCTGTAGGGCTAGATAGAATATTGCCTAGAACATTATGCAAGGTCAGAAATGTTCTCAAAGGTTCATTGATGTGTTTATTCATGCTTGACCATGGAAGACTTAATAATAGAGAAATAGAAAAGTTAGTGAAGACTCTACTAAAGGAAAAAAGATAGTAAAATATCTAGAATCCAAAAATTACAGGATCTAATAATGTTTTTTTTGTGGGTGGGGGTGAGTACATGCAGTTAGGGCTCCTTTTACTAAGCTGTGTTAGGGCTTTAACATGCGAAATAGCGCGCACTAGATGCTAATGCCAGCATTGAACTGGTGTTAGTTCTAGCTGTGTAGCGCGGGGTTAGCGCGTGCGCTAATCTGCAGGGTGCACTAAAAACACTAGCGCACCTTAGTAAAAGGAGCCCTTACTATAGTATATCAGCAAATATTTCATATTAGCCCACCTGGCAAGCTCATAAACAAATTGAGGTCCCTTTTTATCAAGCTGTGTTAGGGTTTTTTTATCACTGGCTGCTGTGGTAAAAGCTCTTATGCTCACAGAATTCCTATAAGTTTTGGAGCTTTTACCGCAGAGGCCGGCGATAAAAAGCCCTAACGCGACTTGATAAAAGGGAGCCTGAATAAGCTATCAGAATGCCTTCAGGTTGAGTGAAGATTGGTTGAGGGGTGCACAATTAAGTTCACCCAGAAGAAAGAGGAGTGGTTGCTCCCTCAGAATTTATTACTGAAATCATTTATTTTGAATATATTTATGAATTATATTGTGGCAGGGTTAGAAGTACAAAACTCGTTTTTGCAGCTGACATTAAGATCTGTAATGGAAAGTAACCCCTAAGGGAATAGGCAGAATGAGAAGAGATTTAAGAAAGCCAGAGTGGTCATGTGCTTGTCATTTCAAGAAAAATAAAATGTCAGGAGCAACATGTCATGGGGATGAGATACGGATGTGCACTAAATAGGATAGAGACTTTGAAGTGATCAATTCTAGGAAGGTACATTAGTGTTCCTTTAGGGACCTATTACCAATGAGTGTAAGAATGTGGGCTTAGCATGGGATAATTTAAGGCATTTTTTTTCAGGTTATATACTAATGTTTGCATTAGTATTCATTACCGGTAAAAAGAGGTGCTATTTTTTCCCATGTTAACTCGGCATTAGCCAGTTAGCACATGCTATGTGAATGCGCTAGCTGGTTAATGTTTTTATGCCCAGTCTCTGCCCATGACATACGCTTCACCAATTTATTTTATTTTATTTTTTTAATAGCTAGTGTGCAAGTTAACATGATCCAACAGGCAAAATACTCCATAATGCTTTAGATTATTTTGTGGTAGCCTGTTTATATTTTATTTAAAATTTGATATACCGCTTTAAATACATTGTCAAAGCGGTGTACAATATTAAGACTGTTAAAATCCAGGGGAAGACATCAATTAACAAGACTTTACTGATTTACAAGATACAAATTGGATTAGGAGGGAATTACAGTTTATAATAGGAAAGGAGGAATGTAAAAGTTCAACAGACTAGGAAAGGGATATGCTCTTCCTTCTATATGCGATCTAGCATCTACTTGTCATATGCATTTTTAAAAAGGAAGGTCTTTAAGTTATTCTTAAATTTATCCAATAAGATCTCTTTTCAAAGGTGAGAAGAAAGGGAATTCCATATTGTCGGTGCGATAACTGAAAATTATTTTCTTTGTGGAGTCATAAAATAAGTGCCGCAGGGATGGGATGACCAGAAGGTTTTGGTTACTGGATCGTAGTGTTCTGATTGGGCAATGTGGGATAAGAAGTCTGTCTTTGAATCCTGGAGTGTGTGTTAACTTTGTTTTGAAGATAAGTAGTGAAATTTTATATGTAATTCGATGATTAGCCGAAAGCCAATGAGATTTTATGAGCACCTTACAAAAAATACTCATTGTCCCACTAATTATTTTGCATTGAACTGGTATGTTTTAAAAGTTCTAATATGTTTTAAAACTGGTTTGAAGCAACATCTCTCAGGTACAGAGAAGAATCTCCAAGAGGTTCAAAAACAGAAGTTACCTTTGTTAAGGACATTTCTGTTATGCATCATAAGATGTAGGCATTAGGTAATTTCAATAGGAGAAAAAATTTGAAATTTATAAATTTTCCTTAATTTGCCAGCAATATCAGCTTTATATATGTTCAAAAAGTATGTTACCACAATATTGAAGGTGACTAAGGTTCCTCTGGTTTCTAGAGCGTATTGTCTCCTTTAGGCGAAAATGAGAGAAGATGCAGTACAGACATCACCTCTAGAAATGGATAGTTTGGATTTAATTGATTATCTTCAAAGATCTGAATGAACTTGATTACATATGTTTTGGATCTGGATAGGGTCTGGCTTCTCAAAATATTTTTCCAGGCAAAAGATATAACTTTTATGAATTGTAAAGTGCAGTATGTTCCATAAGGTAGGTACAGTCAGAGGACTGATCCAAGATGGCCGCTGCAAGTCTGTAGCTGAGGAGATGCTGCGGAACTTTACCTTGTCTAGAGATTTGCCTATATTCATTATGCCAAAAAGAAGGGGAAGGAACGTCGGTGGAGATCTCCCGACATTCAGAAGTACCTTCTATCGGTACTATTGACAAAATTCTGCGGTGACTACAGCGTGTATCAATTGTGCCAGAAAATTGCCCACTAGAGACGCTGGTGGGGAGTGATGCTGCAGCAGAACTCCTTGGGCTCGATGCAACTCTGAGCCCCAACACCAGAGTTACGCCTCCACAACCTCAGCGAGCAAGCTCCCCACGCGAGCTGAACACATCCAAGGAGGCAGTGTTTTTGCAGTGGGAGGCCATTACAACAGGGAGCCTGCTAGTGAGTACCGTTGAGGACTTTTCCAGTCCCAGGAAGCTGCCTGAGAAGAGAACAGTGATTATGGAGACGGACCAAGACCAACCAGAGGTACCATTAGACTCTGAGGAGTCTTTGGAGTCACTTGGAGCTTTTGCCTCAATAAATAAACCTTCTGTGGTTACTTTGGGTGCCCTCTGGGACCTTGTAGCAAATTTAGGAAAATCTTTAACACCGCAAATAAATGACTTGGGAAAGAAGTTAAAGGAGCAAAAGGAGGAATTTTCTACTTATATCTATCTAAAAATGAAACTCAAAAAATAACAAGAGATGCAACTTCTATAAAGAAAATTCAGGAAGCATTAATGATTGATAATTCCAATTTAAGGAGAAAAGTAGAAATGCTAGAAAATAAAGCCGTGCAAATAACTTACTTCTGCTGAATTTTCCAAGATTACCTTTGATAACTCCCATTGACGTGTTGAAGCAATATTTTATAGAAGTATTAAATGTACCTGAGCAGTCTATTCCTCCATTTGTTAGAGCATAGAAACAAGGGCAACAAGTCAAGAGCAAAAATGAGAACTAGTAGTCAATGAATGCTGGGGTGTGCTCTTGTCTAATTTTGAAGGTGTGCAGGAGAATTATGTACATCACCCTGACAGAATGGAATGATTCATCACAGCAGCACTGAAATGACTGCGCTAAATCATCCCAATCCACATGCCTGGAGGCCTGGTGGACACTTGGTCCCACCCTGGGAGAGGGAGCAACAGCTGGGCAGTGATGGAAGTCTGGTGGTCCAAAGCCAAGGGGTTCAGCACCCGAGACTGTACAAAGCCCCAATAACTGGGAAGGGTGCCGAGGAGGAAATTGCCAGTGACAACTTGTCCTGCCCACTGCAATGATGCCAGAAGCGGTGGTCGAAACTGGGAGTTCTAGAGTCATTGGTAGGTGGGATCGGCAATACCAGCGCCAGTTTGGAGGGTGTGGGTGGCAAACCACACTGGCAGCAACAGAGCTGGATGGTGCAAGGGGTCCACTGAGCACCCAGCCCCATCTGTCCCTGCACTGGAGGAATAGCAGACAGGAGGCACCCGAAACAGAAGGCCTGAACCCAAGGCACCTGTCCAATGAACTGAGATAATGGGAGAGGACAAGCTGGGCGAGGATGCCGGGGAGCCAATGGCTGAAGGGGACTTGTTCAGGGAAGGAGAGAGGGAGGGTATAATTTTGGAGGCGTGGGTCATTGCCCCTTCAAACACAATTGTAAAGACCCAGACTTGAAATGGGATGAACATCACAGTCAGTTCATCTTGCTGAAATATCCATGATTAACTGGCCATGATGAATCATTCTAGATCCTCACCCAATGTATGATTGGTAGCCAGTGGGCAGATTTGAGAATAGGAATGGCATGGTCATATCTTTTGACTTCTGAAGTAATCTTCACTGAGGTGTTCTATATTAACTATAAACTACAGAGTTCTTTCTATTTTTCCCTGATATAGAGAGTTACAATAGTCTAAGTGGGTGGTGATAAGGGAGTGAATTAATATGATGGAACAGTGACCTAGTGGTTAGGATTGCAGATTCAAGCCCAGCACTACTCCTTATGACCCTGGGCAAGTCACTTAACACTTCATTGCCCTAAGTACGTTAGTCAGATTTTGAGTCTACTGGGACAGATAAGGAGAAATACTTGAGTACCTCAATGTAGGCTATAAGAAGTGTATAAAAACTAAAATAAATAAATGTTAAGAGATGAAGATTCAAGCAGTGAAGAAATGCAATGAATCATACGTAGTTTGTAGAAGCATTTTTGAATAGCTATCTATTTGTTGATGGAAGTTGAGTTTGTTATCAACGATTACACCAACTACTTTAATTGCTGAGACTATTGGGACTGGGGTGTTCATGAGGAGTGCAGAGAGGACTAGTTCTTTGTTTGTGTTGGAAGACAGAAGCACTTTCGATTTGGAGATGTTTAGGAATAGTCAGTTGTCCTGAAGCTATGATGTGATCAGTGCCAGGTTGAAGTTGATATCTTGTTTCTCAAGGGAATTAGTGGGGTTTAATGGGTGCAAGAGTTGTATATCATCCACATAAGCAAATACAATGAACCTGTGGACTGAGCTAATGTTAGAAATGGCACTTGGAAAACATTCAATAGAATGGGGGCCAGTATGGAGCCATAGGTGACTCCAAAGGGTAGTGTAAAAGTGTTTGATATTGAATCTTGTAGTCTTACCTGGTATGTACGATTTGAGAAATAGGACCTGAACCAGTCAAGAGCTGTTCCAGTGACACCAATGAAATAGAGCCTATGGAGTAGAAACAAGTGGTCAATTTTATCAGAACACATCAGTCAGATTGATTTTTAATTGGAAGAAATTTAAACATATATCTCCTTTTTATCGAAGATTGCATTGGTTCCGTATAGAGGCCAGAATTTTGTTCAAACTTGGATGCTTTATATTTAATGTGTTGTATGATTTAATACCAAATTATTTGGTGGATCAATTCTCATTTGCCTCTCGGAATTGTTCATTACATAGTTTATCTTTTTTTAAAAATTTCCTGTAGTTAAAGGTTGTACTCATACAAGATATATGTCAACAATTATCTTTTTAAGCTGCATATTGGGATTCAGAGTTTGAGCCACTTGTTAAAATGTCTAAGACTTATATGCATTTTAGAAAGCTTTTAAAAAATTGTTTTCTAAATATTTGTAGATTCTGAATGATGTTAATGCATTTAGGGCTCCTTACTAAGCAGTGCTAGCGGTTTTAGCGCATGCGCTAGACGACAATGCCTCCATTAGCTGGTGTTAGTTTTTGTTGCGTAGCGCAGAGTTAGCGCACGTGGCAATGTAGCGCACACTAAAAACACTAGCACACCTTAGTAAAAGGAGCCCTCAAAGATAATTGAATTGTAATCTACTATTAATGTTCAGTTCTGGTTTATGTACATCACTTAGAACTGCAAGGTATTTGCAATAGAGAAATACATTTTTATGTTATGTTATAAGTTTGAGAGAAATGAGTAATACTGATTTAAGATGATCCAAGTGATATAAAACTGATGTAGTAAGACCGATAAGCAATAATTCTATGGAGTGGTTGTGTCTGAATCCTATTTGGTTTGGGTGGAGGGCATTTTGTTTAGTCTATGAAGTTGGACAAGTGTGTGAAAACTATCTTTTCTGCAAGTTTTCCTAAGAATGACAGATTAGCAAAGGGCAAATAGGTGGAATATTCTGAGAATGGGAGTTTCTGATCTTTAAGCTTTGGGCAAATGGAAGCAGATTTCCATGCTGGAGGTTCTACACCAGTAGATAAGCTATTGGCAAACATACTATGGATAAATGGACCAAGGAGACTGAAATTATTTTTAAGGACAGTGGATGGAAGAGCATCTTGGAGGACTGTGGTGAGTCTCGTAGTCTTAAATGTGTGAGAGATCTCATAGAAAACATAGAAATATGATGGCAGATAAAGGCCAAATAGCCCTGCAGCATCCGTTATCTCCTTCCCTCCCTAAGAGATCCCATGTGTCTGTCCCATGCTTTCTTGAATTCAGACATGGTCTTTGTCTTTTCCACCTCTACTGGGAGACTATTATATGCATCTACCACCCTTTCTGTAAAAAGTATTTCCTTAGATTACTCCTGAGCCTATCATCCCTTTACTTCATTCCATGCCCTCTCACTCTGGAGTTTCATTTCAGTTGAAAGAAACTTGCCTCATGTATATTTAAGCAATATAGGTACTTGCATTCCTCTATTATATCTCCTCTCTCCTGCCTTTCCTCCAAAGTACACATATTGAGATCTTTAAGTCTGTCCCCGTATGCCTTCTGATGTAGACCACAAACCATTTTAGTTGCCTTCCCCTGAATCAACTCCATCCTGTTGATATCTTTTGAAAGTGTAGTCTCTAAAATTGTATACAATATTCTAAATGAGATCTCACCAGAATCTTACACAGGAGTCTTACACAATACCTCCTTTTTCCTACTGGCCATTCTTCTCCCTGTGCACCCAAGCATCCTTCTAGTTTTTGCCATCACCTTTTCAACCTGTTTTGTCACTTTAAGTCCCGCTCCTCTTTCATACACAGAAGTTCTTCACCTCTAAACTGTACTGTTCCCTCGGGTTTTTGCAGCCCAAACACATGGCCTTGCATTTCTTAGCATTACATCAAAGCTATTACCATAGCCTATCTTCCTTCCCCCCTTTGTCCCAGGAAATTTTAGAAAATGCATCACCTTGCAGTGTTTTAGGATGTATAAAGAAGAATTGTTGTCTTCTGTTATGTTGAACTCTAGCTACATCAGAAAACCCTTCAATGTAAGAATATAAAACACCTACTCTATGCCAAAAGGAAAAGCTAAGGACTGAATCAAAAGTCATTTCAAGAATTAACATCACAGCAAAGGTTGTCTCCCTTGAAGATTCTAAAACTCAAACAGGCTATGTGAGGAAACCCATGGACAAGATTATTTTCTAAATGGAGACAGATAGAAGGCCTCTGATAGTAGAGGTAAGACCTCTGATGACATTTGTAATGTTTCTACAAGTTATTTGTAAAACATCTCCTTAGCAGATATTTTATCTGTTCTAGGAAAATGAGTTCTACTTCCAAACAACAGCTCCAAATTCTCAAGTTTTCCATGGAGATTTAAGTTTCAATTAAAGATTCAATTAGTCAGCCTCATCCTATATCTGTTCTTCCACTTTAAAGGGGAACTTATCAATATAGTCTACTGTTAAAATGGATTATTTTACTGTTAACCCAGGTTAGTCATAACTAGGTCTTATTACATAAAAAGGAACCTATACTAAAATAACATGAATTAAAGGTAAACATAAGAATTGCCACTGCTGGGTCGGACCAGTGGTCCATCGTGCCCAGCAGTCCGCTCCCGCGGTGGTCCTTAGGTCAAAGACCAGTGCCCTAACTGAGACTAGCCTTACCTGCGTACGTTCTGGTTCAGCAGGAACTTGTCTAACTTTGTCTTGAATCCCTAGAGGGTGTTTTCCCCTATAACAGCCTCCGGAAGAGCGTTCCAGTTTTCTACCACTCTCTGGGTGAAGAAGAACTTCCTTACATTTGTACGGAATCTATCCCCTTTTAACTTTAGAGAGTGCCCTATCATTCTCTCTACCTTGGAGAGGGTGAACAACCTGTCTTTATATAATAATAATAATAATAATAATAATAACAGTTTATATACCGCAATACCGTTAAGTTCTATGCGGTTTACAAACGATTATTGGGGTACAAGTTGAGTTGACGTACAAGTTGAATTAACTTAAGGGATGTGGGGAACAATTGGGAGAAAAGGGCAAGAGAGGGGAAAGAGGGAAGTGGGTCAGCTGTCTAGGTCTTTCGGGAATAGGTGGGTTTTGAGGCGTTTCCTGAATATCTCATAAGTGGTGGGCAATAGGAGTTGTTCTAGATCTTTACCCCATAGAGCAGCCTGATGTGAGAGAAGATGCTCATGGTGTTTTTTTAGTTTGCATCCTCTAACTGGGGGAGAAACGAAGTGCGAGTGGGAGCTTCTCTTGTGTTTGTTGGCTGAGAAGGAGAATAGGTCAGTGATGTATTTAGGGGTTAGACCGTAGAAAACTTTAAAACAGAGGCAGGCGAACTTAAACTTTACACGAGCTTCCATCAGCAACCAGTGTAGCTGTTTGAAGTATGGCGTCACGTGATCGAACTTCTTTAGACTGAAGATTAGTCTGACCGCAGTGTTTTGCACTAGTTGCAATCGTCACATATTCTTTTGAGGGATTGATAAGTAGACGATGTTACAGTAGTCGAGTTGACTTAATATGAGGGATTGTACCAAGATTGTGAAGACAGAATTATCAAAGTATGCTTTAATGGATTTAAGTTTCCAGAGGGTGAAAAAACTCTTTTTGATTATGGAGTCCACCTGATCTTTCATGGTGAGGCATTGGTCCAGAGTTACACCCAGTATTTTAATGGTGGGCTGTATGGGGTAGTTATGTTTGTTGATGTCTAGTGGGGTTTTGGTGTCAAGAGGGTGCGGTGAAGCGACAAAGAATTTTGTTTTCTCAGTATTGAGCTTGAGTTTGAAGTTTGTCATCCAATGTTCCATCAAGTTTATGGCTTCTGATGCTTTTGGAATTGTCTATTCCCTTCATTATCTTGAATGTTTCGATCATGTCCATAGACACAAGCCCATTCTTCCTGCTGTTGCACTGGGAAATCTCACTAGTTGGGAATGCCTTTTTGGATATTTCAAAAAGGTACCCTGTTATAAAATCAACCTTTCCTCCCAACACACACTCTTAGGTAAAATTTCATTTATGGGCGTAAAGCAATGAAACAAATTTAATTAAAGAGGAACATTTGTGGACAAACAAAATGAAATTAAAGAATGAAAAATTTGGCCCAATATAACCCAAAAGTAAGCTTTTCTCAGGGAAAACAATGCTTTAGATTAGAGCCAAAAATCATAATGTGAAGCTCAATGGATGTAACTCAGGAGCAACCTTAGAAAATGCATTTCATTAAAGCAAAAAACAGCAGCAGAATTCAAGAAGTTCTGGGAGAAGGACAGACGATCCTAAGTTACAAAGGATTGAAGAGATAGAAAAAACTCTGCTAAGGCCTAAAAGTGTGCAATGGGACTTAAACAGGACAGACTAAAAAGACATTATGGTCCTTATCTGCTGCCATGTTTTATGTTCTCTTTATCTGTGTTCTGTAACTATAACAAAACTTATAAATAGTGACTGTATGTTCCCATCATTTTTCAACTGAGTCATCAGAAAGTACAGAGGCCATAGCAGAGACCCAGCAATTGGCTCTTTCTGATAAATTTGTTAGTATAAAGCTAAAATAGATCTTTGTATTCTGTTCACAACAGAAAAGCAATGCATAGAAATATTATTTAGTCTTTCACATTTAGGGGGCAAATTCATTAAGGTGTGGTAAAAATAGCCTTTTAGCGCACCTTGATTTACCATTGATTTCAGCAACCTGTGAGATCTCAGTACCCGCCCCCGTTCAGGCTTCCCACTTCCCTAATACAAGTCTCCATCCCTGATCAGACTCCTACCCCCCCCCCCAACTATACAAGCTTCCAAACTTCATAATCCCTCCCACCCTCCCAGTGCAAGCTCCCCAAACTCCATAATACTTCCCACCCCACCCCCTTGCACAAACTCTCTAGCCCAGTGTCTCTCAATCTTTCTCAAGCCAGGGCACACTAAAAGTAGTGGCCATGGCTTGAGGCATATGTCGACATCTGCGCAATGGTAGAGTGAAGGGGGAAACATGCAGGCCTTCAGCAAATTGGGCAGTGCTAGCGCTGTACCGCGTAAGGAAGTCAGTTGGCAGGCACCTCTCTTCCTCCTCAGTGTGCCACGGCACACTTAGAATCTCAGGAGGCACACAGTTTGAGAATCACTGCTCTAGCCTGATGGCCTTGAGGTCCCAAGGCAGGAGCATCAAAAGGACACTCCTAGCAGTAGGCTGTTCATCTGCAGTGCATCTAAATCTCAAGGGGACATGGAGGTTTGGTTTGGGTGGGACTATGATTTGGACATTTTTATGCAATAAGGGGGCCACTCAGGTTAGGTTGGGCAAAATCAGCTAAAAAGGAAAAGTATTTAAATAACATGAGCTGGTGTAGAGGTTTAGGATAGGAGGAGGGATGGAGGGGGAGGGGATACGAAGGATAGGGGATGTGGATTGATGGAAATGAGAAGGCAGGAATGGTTAGAGAGAATAGGGAGGGTGTGAGAAGGCCGATTGTGAGGAGAATTTGGTGGACAAACAGAGTAATTTGGGGAGGGCTGAAGAAGAGGGAGGTCGGCGAGGAAAGAGTCGAGTTTCCCACCTTCCCTCTGTTCCTCTGTGATGGGGGGCTGGGGTAAGGGATGTGACCTTTGGGTACCAGTCTGTGTATGGGAGTTATGTTAATGGTTGGCAATGTAGGCTCTCAGGGAGACACTGCGGGGGGGGGGGGGGAAGGCCTCCATTCATGATATTGAAACAGGTACTTCCTGTAAAAGAGGAACAACTCCACTAGAGCCTACGACTCCCATGGGGAGTAATTAGGCATCCGCTTTTCCCCCATCACACCCTTTCACTCACTCTCTCACTCACACACTCTAGAGGTCACTCTCTCTATCACACTCTTTCTCACCCTCTACTTCTCACTCTTACTCTCACTCACAATCTCCCTGTCACTCTCACACTCTCTCTGTATCTCTCTTTCTCAAACTAGCACTTTCTCATTGTCACTGTCACTCTCTCAGGCTCTTTTTTTTCCCACTAACTCCTCTCACTACACCACTAACTCTTCTCTCTACACCAAAAACTCCTAACTACACTCACAATAAAATTGTCATTCCACATGCAGGGCTATATATACATGTATAGGACTTGGGGAATGTCCTATTACTATCGCTGCAACATTCTGACAGCACCAGAGATGTTTTTAAAACACTTCTACTTTGGAAATCTCATGAGCTGTATAATCAAAACTTATGAGTTGTCTAACTTAGACATTTTAGGGATGATATAATCAACACTCTTGTTTTATATGGTGATCTTCTAAACTTTTATCTAGCTCATTGTAAAAACGTCCTGTTTTCCAGGATGGATTATGGCCTGATATTTTGGGAGACCAATTCTTGATGTTTTGAATCAGGTTAAGACGTCCTTTCAAAAATGTCCCTCCAAGTATACACACAAGATTACATAAGAACATAAGAAATGCCTTCACCGGATCAGACCTTAGGTCCATCTAGACCGGCGACCCACACACGCGGAGGCTAAGCTAGGTGTTCCCTGATGAACACCTTGTTTACCCGTATCCCTCAATGTGATTCGCAAGAAGGTGTGCATCCAACTTGCCCTTGAATTCTCGAATGGTGGTCTCCGTCACAACCTCCTTTGGGAGAACTTTCCAAGCGTCCACCACTCGCTGTGTGAAACAGAACTTCCTGATATTTGTCCTGGGCCTGTTGCCCCTCAGTTTCAGTCCATGACCTCTTGTCCGTGTCACATTTGACAATGTGAATAACGATGTTTCTTGCTCTATTTTGTCAAATCCTTTTAGTATTTTAAAAGTCTCTATCATATCCCCTCGCAGTCTTCTCTTCTCGAGGGTGAACAATCCCAGTTTTCCGAGGCGTTCTTTATAGCTCAAATTCTCCATGCCTTTTACTAGCTTCATGGCTCGCCTCTGCACCCTCTCCAGCAGGGTTATATCTTTCTTTAGGTAGGGAGACCAGTGTTGGATACAGTACTCCAAGTGTGGTCTGAACATTGCTCTGTAAAGCGGCATTATGACGTCTGCTGATCTATTCGTGATTCCCTTCTTTATTATGCCCAGCATCCTGTTCGCTTTCTTTGCCGCCGCTGCGCATTGAGCCAACGGCTTCAGGGTCCTGTCTATCAGTACCCCCAGGTCCCTTTCTTCTTCGCTCTTGCCCAAAGTTACACCTAACATTTTATATTCATGTTCCTTGTTTTTCCTGCCCAGGTGCATATACCTGGGCAGTGAATAGGTTGGGCAAGGTGAAAGCTGGAAATCCAGCGAACTACCCAAAAAAGTTAGAATCAAAAAATATGCTGTTCTCTCATTATCTGCTTAGCTCACCAGATAGCAGTTTGAATATTGTTGCTGTTTGGATTGTAGTGGCATTCACTGTGCGACCTGGATATTCAGCACCACTCTGTCTGGATAGAGGCATTGAATACCGACATCTTACGTAGCTACTATGGTTGGCATTTAAAAAGAAAACTGACCATGGTGTCTGAATATTAACCTTAAAGTGTCAAGAAGACATAAACTTAGATGGAAAGACCTTGAGAGCTTATCTTGTCAACTTCAGGACCCCAGCTATGATTCACTGTACCTAAACTATCTATTATGAGTTACAAGGATATGTAGGACAAAAGAGCTCTAAATATTTTCAATGTTCCGGGATATTCATGAGCATCTTCATCCTGTGAGTGTTTTCTTCTCATCTCCAGCACTTCAGAAGGCAAAAATATCTTAGAAAGAAACTCTACCATAAATCTAGATTTTTATTTATTTTTTTTTTTTTCCGGAGCTCACTTGTGACTTCCAGCAGGCTATAGATGGTGCTGGTATACCACAGACTGCTGTGTGAGAAAGTTCCTGGTGTGCTGTTTATGCTGAGATGTTTTGGATTTATTGCTTTCTGTTTTCCTATTTGCAAAGTAAATATTAGTGTTTTCATGTTACATAATGAAAATGAAATGGCGCTACTTGCTCGCTGCGAGAGGCAGCAGAAGCGTTGTAATGTAAACTCTCAGCAGATGCTGTAAATTCAATTCAATTTGCATAGCTGTATTGACTAATCCCAAGAGCTGACCTATAATTTAGTGTTCTGTTTATTATCCTGTCACCACACTGTCTGAGAAAAGGGAAGCCCTGCTTAATTACATAAGGTGCATGGCTGAACACTGAAAAGATTAAGACAAACATCTCTCTTAATGTCTTTCTTTGCTATTGAGAGTTAAATTTAGCTGTCTTGTATTAGTGCTGCAATTTGACAGTAAGATTTTCTAAACAGTAAAAAGTTCAATTTTTTAAAACTTTATGTGGACCAACAATCCTGACATTTAGGGTTCTCATTTTCAAAAACAGAAAAACATCCCAAAAAGTGGTATAAAGGGAAATATGGACATTTCTCTTGCCAAATCTTCCAAATCGCAATTTAAAAAACCCATTATGTAGATGGTTTTCTAGGCTGTTCATCTGCAGTGCATCTAAATCTGAAGGGGACATGGAGGTTTGGTTTGGGTGGGACTATGATTTGGACATTTTTATGCAATAAGGGGGGCCACTCAGATTAGGTTGGGCAAAATCAGCCAGAAAGGAAAAATATTTAAATAACATGAGCTGGGGTAGAGGTTTAGGATAGGAGGAGGGATGGAGGGGGAGGGGATACGAAGGATAGGGGATGTGGATTGGTGGAAATGAGAAGGCAGGAATGGTTAGAGAGAATAGGGAGGGGTGTGAGAAGGTCGATTGTGAGGA
Source organism: Geotrypetes seraphini (assembly GCF_902459505.1). Lineage (NCBI taxonomy): Eukaryota > Metazoa > Chordata > Amphibia > Gymnophiona > Dermophiidae > Geotrypetes > Geotrypetes seraphini. Next base: position 165,758,584 of record NC_047089.1, on the reverse strand, counting down.
GAATTTGGTGGACAAACAGAGTAATTTGGGGAGGGCTGAAGAAGAGGGAGGTCGGCGAGGAAAGAGTGGAATTTCACGCTTTCCCTCTGTTCCTCTGTGATGGGGGGCTGGGGTTGCTGGGATTCTGGAGGCAGGGAACTGGGGGAGAATGGTTGCGCTTTGTGGGGCTGGGGGCCTAGACGAGCATTTTTTTATCAGAAGCAGATTGAAGTTTAAGACATGGGATATGTGAGTAATTGGAAATATGGACTCATAGGCAGCACCACTGTGAGTTATGTTGGCTTGATGACACCATAAGTCACAAGAGATCATGAAAAAGTAGTATGTGGATACTGAAGCTAGTTTTGTTACTGAATAACTTCAGTGTGTTGATTCGCAAAAAAACTAAAAGTTTGGGGTTGCTAATTTATTACAATTAGATATGGAAGTTAATATGGTTATGAATAATCTGCAGCCAGTATTATTCCAATAATAATAATGATGTGGGGATTTCTTTGTGTGAATGAGAGTGGGGAAAATGTATGTAGCTGAATAGCTGATGTACAAGTCCCAATGTTATGGGACATTAAAGAAAATGGCAAGGGCACAATTTGGGGCTAGACCTGTTTCAGTAATAAGTGCCAAAAAGGTACCCAAACTGACCAGATGATCACTGGAGGTGTGAAGGCATGACCCCCCTCAGCTTCACATGTTATGACCAGTCCTATTAGAGCAGCAAGCAGGTTCATGGAGTAGCCTAATGGTTGATGCAGTGGACTATAGAGATGGGGACCCAGGCCCATATCTCTAACTAGTACAATTTTGGTGGAACATATGGGCCTTCCAAAACCTACTGTACCTCTATATAGGTGATACCTACAGTCATAAGGGCTGTTGGTGTGGTATACAGTTGGGTACAGTAGATATTGGGTGGATTTTGGAAGGCTCAGCATACACTATAAGGGGGTTATGATGAGATGTGTACCTGAAACTTTTTATGTGAAGTTTACTGCAGCACTCCTTAAGGTGCCTCACTGCTCTACTGAGATGTCTGTGTGGCCAGTCTACTAAGTATGCTGACTCCTCCAACCTCCCAATGACTTGTGTTGTGTATTTTTCTTCTGGACATTTTTTTCTTCAAAAATGTTTCAAAAAGATAGACATACTGGGCCAGATTCTATAAACAGTACCTAAGTTAGGCGCTGCTAGGTTCCCTAATCACGGACGCCTAGTAATGCCTAACTAAATTCTGAGCGCAACCCATATTGATTTAACAAGCTTAATTGATGTGGTAATTGACCATGCAAATGATCTTTAATTTTTTTTAAAAAATCAATTAAAAGTTGTGTGTGTAATTCTGCGCAATGCCTAGCGTCACCTAAGTTGAGATGTCTTCTGAAGCCTACCTGAAGAGTAAGCATGGTAGATTTAGGCATTGCTAGGTGTTCAAGATAGGCACCAGTAAATTAGGCCTGGCATGATTCTATAAAGAATGCCTAGCAGTTGATTGACAACTGCATGGATCGGTGCCTAAATATTAGGTGCGGTTAGGCACCATTTATAGAATCTGGCCCACTGAGCACAAACATCTAAGAAATGGCCATTTTCAAAACAAAAACATCTTTCTGTTTTGAAAATGGTCATGTTCGCTATTGGACTTTTTGAAGTCAGATTTAGACGTCATATCAAAAATGCCCCTCCATATCTATCATAGAACTAGGAGTTTATATTTTCAAACAATAATTGAGTCTAATAAAACATCTGGGGCTCTATCTGGGGTTTCTATAATCACTGGTCAAAAAATCTCCCATATTCATAAGATAGCAGCTTCAGGCTTAAACAGTGTAAAGAGCAGGCTTAGCACTTTACTGTGGTCTCAACGGGACCCGCTGTTAATGTGTACTATACTCCTCCCTCAATATTTGCAGGGGTTAGGGGCAGAGCCGGCTTGTGAATATTGAAAATTTGCGAATAACTTTTGGGCCAACTCTGACCCACCCCCACTTCCCTCCCGGCATCCCGGACCTTACCTGGTGGTCTAGTGGTCTTCGGGGCAGGAGCGATCTTCCTACACTCCTGCTCCATGCAGATCACTCATTCAAAATGGCTGCCCTGAGTTCCCATAGTCTCTTGAGATGATGGAAACTAACGGAGCTTAGGAAGATTACTCCTGCCCCAAAAGACCACTAGACCACCAGGTTAGGTCTGGGGAGGTCCAGGAGGTGAGAGGGAGGTGGGGGTGATTCTGATTTTAGGAAATCGCAAATAATCGAAATCGTGAATCCTAAAACCGTGAATTGGGAGGGGGAAGTGTAAATAGCACAAGGGTGAAACAAGTCCCATCGGGATCACAGTTAAGTGCTGACCCTATTGTTTTATCCTATTTACATATTGGAAGTACTTGCAGACTCCGTGGTAAGAACTTAGATTTGACCTGTGGAGATACTGAAGCACTCAGGAGCAGAATTGTCTGATGCAGAGAATATACAGGAAAGAAGCATAAGGAGCTAAGTAGTTAGCGTGGAGTGGGTGTAATCATGGTCCAGCTCTTTAACTTGACCATGTGAAATAAATTTTTATATCATACGCCCAGATTCTGTAAACTGTGCCTAAATTGCCAGTGCCTAAAAAAAAAAAATGGTGCCAGCCGCATGTCAATCACACTTAGGTGCTGTTTACAGAATCACGCTTAGTGGCGCCTATATAAAACTTAAGCACTGGAAATGTAGGTGAGGGTTTTAAAGGCCTACATTTCAGGCACCTAAGGCCCCCCCCCACACACACACACACCTTTTATAAAACTGTGAAAGCAGTTTTTAGTGCTGGCTGGTGCGCTGAATTCTATGCGCTGCTCCGATGTGCTAAGTCAAGCTTTGCCTACAGAAACACCCACTTAAGCATTAGGCATCGTTAAGTGCCATGCAATAGGTGCTTATAGCCCAATTATTTTTTTCCCAATTATTGAAGCTATTAAGAGTATATTGCAAATCACCCCCCTTCCATTTTACAAAAATGTAGCATGGATTTTAATGTCGGCTGCAGTGGTAACAGCGTGTGGCGCAGTGGTTAAAGCTACAGTCTCAGCATCCTGAGGATGTGAGTTCAAACCACACTGCTCCTTGTGACCCTTGGCAAGTCACTTAATTCCCCCATTTCCCAAGGTACATTAGATAGATTGTGAGCCCACCGGGCTAGTCTATGGTAACAAAAATCTCATGCACGAATACAAGATGTCCGGGGCGTTACTTGGAGAGACCTCCCAGGAAAGAGAGTTGGAAGTTCTGATCGATAAGTCGATGAAGCCATCCACGCAATGTGCAGCGGTGGTGAAAAGGGCGAACAGAATGATAAAAAAGGGGATCACAAATAGATCGGAGAAGGTTATCATGCCGCTGTACCAGGCCATGATGCGTCCTCACCTGGAGTACTGTGTCCAGCACTGGTCACCGTACATGAAGAAGGACACAGTACTTCTCGAAAGGGTCCAAAGAAGAGCAACTAAGATGGTTAAGGGGCTGGAGGAGCTGCTGTACAGCGAAAGATTAGAGAAACTGGGCCTCTTCTCCCTCGAGCAGAGGAGATTGAGAGGTGACATGATCGAAACATTCAAGGTACTGAAGGGAATAGGCTTAGTAGATAAGGACAGGTTGTTCACCCTCTCCAAGGTAGGGAGAAAGAGAGGGCACTCTCTAAAATTAAAAGGGGATTGATTCCGTACAAATGTAAGGAAACTCTTTTTCACCCAGAGAGTGGTGGAAAACTGGAAGGCTCTTCCGGAGTCTGTCATAGGGGAAAACACTCTCCTGGGATTCAAGACAAAGTTAGACAAGTTCCTGCTGAACTAGAACGTACACAGGTAGTGCACTGGTCTTTGACCAGAGGGCTGCCGTGTGAGCGGACTGCTGGGCACGAAGGACCACTGGTCTGACTCAGCAGCGGCAATTCTTATGTTCTTATGTTAGCGTTTAGCACATGCTAATATTTAGCACGCGCTAAAATGGCTAGTGCACCTTAGTAAAAGGACTTCTATGTTTATGAATGGAGTGATTTTGTTTATGAATTAAGTTATACTTTTCCTCCATTCCTCTTTTAGGATTTTTGTTTATCCAATATATATAGATGCATATGCACGCATTTTATCAAATATGTGCTTAAGCTCCAATCCTGCCCAGTTTCACCAAATCTCTATCCCCAGGAACTCCTGCATATAAAGGATGGAAAAGTAGGTGTTATGGGGCTCATAATCGAAAGAGAAAAACATCCAAAAAACCGGCCTAAGTCGGCACTTGGATGAACATTGTCCAAATACGTCCAAGTGGCGATAATAAAAATGGGTTTTGGACGTATTTCTAAAGGACTTAGACCTTCATAGTTCCGCTGAACGACCATAATTAAACGGGGCATTTCAGGAGGAATGTCAAGGGAGGGAGTTGGGCGGGACGTGGGCTGGCTTAGATTTAGTTGTACTGCATGTATAAGCAAAAGTTATAAAGCACAGGATCGACGGAACTTGGACATTATGACTTAGACCATTTAAAACATGGTCTAAGTCACAAAAACCCACCTACAGTCACCAGATAAGCACTACAAACACATAATACAGACCCCCACACACTACCCCAGTGATCATCGACAACCCCCCAACTCCATAAAAATCGTAATCACACCTTTAAAATTCAGCCTCCAGTCCATCATCACCTGGCAGCCTGGCATATGAAAGCCTAGTCGTCCTGCACAGAGGTGTCTTAAGCCATCTTGGGGGTGGGTTGGGGACCCATGGAGAGGAGGCCCCATGCCCATAAGCCCCTGTAATCCCTGCATTGATACTGAAACATATGCACTCCCCTATACACCCCAAAACCCTTTTGTACTGGCATATAAGTGGCTCCTGCAGCCCTAAGGGCTATTAGGATGGTAGATAAGTGGGTCTAAGGGATTCTGGAGGTAGTTTGGGGGGCTCACCATGATCTATAAGGGAGCTGTAGTGAGATGAAGACATTGCACCCTTTTTGTGAAGTTCACAGCAGTGCCCTGTAAGGTACCCCACTATTTAGGTGCCATGTCTGGGTGTTCAGTCCATCACTTTGCAGACCCCTCCCACGTCCAACCGGGCTTGTTCTAGGCGTTTTTGACTTGGACGAAAAGTTGGACAGAAAATTATTAAAAACTAATCTATTTAACCAATTTGTAGCCTAAGACCCCTTACCCGACCCTTGCCCCCTAAGATCTCTTTTTTCTTACCTTCCTTCCTGCTCACCTTACATTTGACCCCTTATATTGTACCTGTTCCAAGCTTACATATATTAATTGTATCGGTATCTGCTGATTGTACCCATTCGCTGATTGTCCAGCCCTTCTTTATTGTAAACCGCCTCGAACTACTACGGCTTTGGTGGTATATAAAAAATAAAATTATTATTATTATTATTATAAAGATGGACGATTTATCGGCTTGAATGATCAGATCGGCAGGACGTATACTTAGACGATTTTTGGAATGAAAAAAAATTTGGACGTATTTTTCGAAAATGTGTTCTAAGCTCTTTTTTACTTTGGACGACTTGGATGAAAACGGACTTAGACATTCCTTTCAATTATGCCCCTCTAAATTTCTATATGCTTACATTTTATGTGGGAACACCTGTGGGCAAGTTTATAAGAAACTGCTTCAGCGTATAAATTGCTGTTCCACGCATGCAAATTACAGTCACAGTGGGGAGGTTTATAATGAATGACTCTTTAGAGGAGTTCTTTGACCAAACTCCAGAAGAATAAGTAAAAGTCTTCTCCAGCTATCTCTGGTAATGGGTACACAATATAATTTATTATTATTATTATTATTATTATTAAAAGGTATATTCTGTATTATCCCTATATAAAAAGATGTGTGCCAAATTTAACCCTCCCCCCCCCTCCTCTCTTTATGAGGCCACATTAGTGTTTTTTATTGCCAGCCACGGTGGTAAAAATTCCAGCGCTCATAGGAATTCTATGAGTACTGGTGCTTTTACCGCCATGGCCGGCGATAAAAAAACGTTGATGTAGCTTCATAAAATGGGGGATTAAACCTTTAAGAGGATGCATTACCTAGTCATAAACTAAAATTTCCCCAGTGGTTTTACAGCATGGCTCAGCCTCAGAAGATTGCTCTAAGATTTATTGTATTCACTGTTGAGTTCAGAAACTAAGAACGGTTACATACATTATCCCTGTAGAGTTCCACAGCCTGTTCAGTTTCTATTCTACATAAAGTCAGGCCAGCTTGAGAACCACACCAGCTGAAGACATCTGCATTTATTGGAAGTCAGGGACAGAATTTGCATATGTGACAGAGAGGGTTGCCCACTTCATAGTCAGGTCATGCCACCTGCGCTCCACTGAGAGAAAAATAAAACTATAAGCAATCAGGACATCCTCCTTTGAATAATAATTACAACTTTGTGGTTAATTCACCTTCTGCTGGTGGACTATTTCAGATATCAATTTAGCTTTCTGTGAAGCAGTTCTCTGGGGCCTTTTTACTAAGCTGCATTGAAAACTGGCTAGTGCTATGCCCAATGTGGGTCTTTCCCATGCACTAAGGTCAATATTAGCATATTAAAATTGCTGATTTTCCATAATTCCCATTAATGGCCACATGCTAATTTTCCCATTAGCACAAGAAATGCATGAACTTGTACTCTGTGCCCAGACATGCCCCCAGTGCTAAAAAATAAAATTTATTTTTTGGCATTGTGACGAACCCATTGCCAGCCCTGGCTTCGGCTCAGGGAAGACCAAAAATAAAACACGGTCCCTGATCAAAAGAGCTGACCAGATAAACAGCACAGTTATGGAAGTGGCTGACTACCCCTCTGTTAGTGGGGCAAAGCAAGACACTTAAGAGACTGGTATCACTAGGCAGGATGTCTCTTGTTAGAGTAAAACCTGTGCTAAACCAGCTAAGGTTTCAGTTGTTAAAATGGAGCCTGTTCCTTTAAGGAGAGGTCAGTGCAGGGAACCCAAATTGAGCCATGATCTGCTTCCAAGAGAGCTACAGCCTATCCCCCTCCCTAGGAGAAGAGGATGGGGCAATTAATTACTTAAGGAGAAAGCTTTGAAGCAACAGAGGAGTCAAGACAGGGGGAGCCACAGGAAGCTGAGGGGAAGCACTTCCCTCAGGAACTATGGAATGAACAGGATTGTGAAATGGCTGAAGTGGAACTGATGTTGGGACCAGCTATACAGTGCTCAGAGTTTGGAGAACTGATGGACACAGGTTAATTCTCATTACAACTGCCATTGCCACAGGACTGCATGGAAATTGAGTCCTGAACCAAGAACAGAAAGAAACATTGGGCTAGATTTACTAAGCAAACCGATCGTGTACCAATCGGTTTGCAACCCCTTTGCGACCCAATTCCCCTCTGACCCGATTCACTAACCTCTGTCCCGATCATCCTCCAAGCTGCGCATGCAAATGAGGGGGAATGGCATTCAAATGATGGCAGGCAACGATACACTAACAAAAAACCTGCAACACCGACTGGGCTGGCCAATCACAAGCAAGCGACTGCCGGGGACTAGTCATTCACTATTTTCCAACTGCCATCTCCTGCTCTCTGCCTGCTGTCTACCCTGACTTTCCAGCTTTCTGCCCCCGACTCTCCTGCTCTCTCTACGCCGACTCTCTGCCTTTTTCTCCTGCCGCCCTGCTCTGCTCCGAGTCTCCTCTCCTGTTACTTGCCCCGACTCTCTGGCTTTTTCTCCTGCCGCCCTGCTCTGCCCCGAATCTTCTGCGCGGCACTCTGCCCCTGACTCTCCTGCTCTGTGCCCCAAGCGCTACCCTGGCCTTCCCCTGCAGTGTGAGCTCGTTTAAAGCAGGTTAAAACAACGGGCTCGCTGGGCTAGTAAAAGTTTTTTTTAAAAAAAGTTGCTGCTCTTTGATGCATGCGCAGACCATCTACAGATGGTTTGTGCATGCATCGGGATCGCTACAGAGTGATCCCGGCGATCGGTTGGGGGTGTGATTCCGATCGCCCTCATTTGTATGAGGGCAATTTGTGAATCAGCCCCCCCGGATCCGATCCGTGCCCTTAGTGAATCTAGGCCATTGACTGCAAGTATGCTCTGTGGGAGGGTTTTTCCCTCTTGAAAGAAAAAGCTGTGCTTTCCTTCCAAAGAAAAGGAGGCATGTTTGTTTGTATCTGACTTTCTTTTGCTGGGACTTCTGTTTTTTTCCCCAAGGCTGGTTAAAGCCTAATGAAATTCAATGTTTGCACTGTTATCTAGTGAACCTTTGCCATTATTTACCTGCCTCAGATAATCTCATTAAGCACTGCTGGAGTTAACCTGGCAGAGGCTTCTGAAACCCCAAGTTAGAGAGGGTTTGAAAGTTAGTGCAGTTTATATATGCTTGAACTGTTATATTTTCCTACTGCTGGTTCAAAGCTGTTCAAGCCTTGTAGCACAAGTAATCTGCAGTGCAGGACTTTTTGGACTGAAAGCATAAAAGTTTTTTGCTGCTTGGGTTTTTTTTTTTTCTTTTCTTGATTAAAGTTTATGAGTTCACTCACCTGTGTGAAGGTGGAAGAAACCTTTTGCACTAAAAGAACTTTAACTTGGTTCCCTGGTGAAAAGAATTTTCTCCAAGGAGCTGCAAAGCCCAGGGAAAAGAAAAGTGTTTTGTGCATTACCTTTATTTTGTTGCCAAATTGGAACGTCAAACTTTTTGTGTTTTTGCCAATTTATTTTCCATGCTTTAGTAAAGGGACTACGTTGATTATTGACCAATTAAAGGTCTAAATAAAATTCAAACCTTATGAGTGGACATTGTCCCCTGGGAGTCATATAGCATTTGCTGAATATACCAGGCGGTTTCCTGTTTTGAATCTCCTGAAGAGCCTTCTCATTTTTCCAGGGGGAGCCACGCCAAGCTTGAGAAGGTTGCTGTTAGCGCTGCCTGCAGCCCTTAGCAGGGGGCCTAGCATGTAGGAAGCACTTGCTTATCCCAAAAGTCACGAGGGACGCCTGAAGGCATCCCACAGTAGTGGTTTATAACCTGTGGTAAAATTACAAGGGGAAATTCTATAAGCAGTGCCTAACTTAGTTCTCCTTTTACTAAACCACAGGTTGGCGAGGTAAAAGCTCTGATGCTTATTCAGTTCCTATGAGTATCAGTGCATTTACCTCACTGGCCCGCGATAAGAAGCTCTTCTGCGGTTTAGTAAAACCAAACGTTAATTGGTAAATTGACTTCAATTTTGAGGTTTAACAAGTTCATAATTGGAAAAAAATAAAAATTGATTGGGCGATAGATGCCTGTCTTTTTAGGCGTGATTCTACAAAAGCCAGGCACCTATCATATGGCAAATAGTGGCGCTTAATGCCAAAGTAGGTTTGTTTAAGGGCAGAAAAGAACTTAGGCACACTAGGTACAGTTCTCTAAAAGACTTAAGTGCCTATAATGTAGGCTTATAAAAACCCTGGCCTATATTACAGTCGCCTAAGTTTTAAGGCACAATTCTGTAAAAGGCGTCTAAACGTGATTGACACTTACATTATAGGTGCCTATCTTTTTAGATGCCATTTGGAGAATTTCCCCCTAACTGGTTAAATGCTGCTGATTATCAAGGATTGGCTAGCTTGGCAGGGTTTAACTGTGCAGGAGTCTATCCTTCCTGGTTAAACTCTTTTGAATATCGATCCCTCAGTATGCAGCACCTCAGTTATAATGGTGAAGTAATGAGCAACTCCTTATGTTGACTTTCAGTCTTTCTGGTGGGTTTCTTAATTTTGTTTTAGTGTTCTAGTTGGTCCTGAATTTAGGGATCGTTGAAATGGAAGCTATGAAAGGTAAAAAAGAAACTTAAAATTTTGAATGTTAAACATTTTTTAAAGAAAAAACTTCTTAGTGAATAGGAACTGGACTTCCCGTTAGCATGATTTTCTGGGAAAGACTGAAAAAAAGAGAACATAGCAAGTAGAATTCAAGAAAGTATGGAATATTTACAGACGAGTTTTGGTTATGAAGTATTGAGAGGAAAGCTTAAGATCAGCCGGGTCCCGCAGCAACAAGGGGGCATCCGTGGAAAATAAGGGGCGGGAAACTGCACGGGGACACCAGGAAATTCTTTTTCACTGAAAGGGTGGTTGATCGCTGGAATAGTCTTCCACTAGAAGTCATTGAGGCCAGCAGCGTGCCTGATTTTAAGGCCAAATGGAATAGACACGTGGGATCTATTCACAGAGAAAGGTAGAGGGTGGGTATTGAGGTGGGCAGACTGGATGGGCCGTGGCCCTTATCTGCCGTCTGTTTCTATGTTTCTATTATATGGCCTTTGAAGTTATAATATGCAAGATTATTCTATGTAAAATGTTGAATAAAGTGGTGTGGTTGTGGTGTTAGTCCACCTGAATGCATAGAAACAAAGGTTAACAAGAACAACACAAGGCAAGACAACAACACTTGGACAACCTAAAAGACAGGTCGTCCAAGTGCCAATAATCGAAATGGGTATCAGACATATCTGAAGCATTTTAGGCCTCTGACTGCCGCTGTGCGTCCAGAGTGAAAAGGGATGTTTTTCGAGGAGTGGTTAGGGCGGGATATGGGCCGACTAAATTTAGTTGTCCTGCAGCGATAATCAAAAGTTTGACGAGAATGCCTAGACGGAACTTATACATTGTGACTTAAGTGATCTAAAAACAGGTATAAGTGCCCTGAAGGTATCCAAAGTGACCAGATAACCACTGCAGGGACAAAGTACAGACACCCACACACTTCCTCCGTGATCGCTGACACCCTTCCCCCCCCCCCACTGCCATAAAAATCAGAATAAAAACATACATACCTGTCTCCAGAACATCAGCACCTGATATAAGAAAGCCTAGTAGATATACTGCCATATAGGTGGCACCTGCAGTCATAAGGGTTTTGGGGTGGTAGACAGGTGGGTATAGTAGGTTTTGGGGGCTCACCATGACCTACAAAGGAGTTGTGGTGAGATGTTTATGTGGCACCCTTTATGTGAAGTTCACAGCTGTGTCCTGTAAAGTGCCCCAATACTCTGTTGCCATGTCTGGGTGGCCAGTCCTTTACTTTGCTGACCCCTCCCACATCCAAAAGGTCTTGTTCTAGGCGTTTTGGACATGGATGATTTTTTGGATGAGAATGTGGTATAAAAATAGACGACTTAATGATCTGGACGATCAAACGGCTGGACGTAGAAGTAGACGATTTTCGAAAAAAAATTATTTTGGACATATTTTTCAAGAATGGACATTAGACACTGCTGACTTTGGGCGACTAGTACCCTAGGCCCAAAACGGACTTAGACGTATTTTTTTTATTATGACACTCTATTCATTTTTGTAATTTTTTTCAGGAAGGAGCATTAGCACGTTAACTAGATAATACAGAGTTTATTACGGAGGTGATAAGTGTTCCCACTTTAACTTTTTCCAGGTAATACCCACTGATAAGAATATTAGCACATGGCCTGAACCCCGACCCCCCCCCCCCCCCTACAAGAGAAACATAATTTTAAATACTGCCATGTTAGAAATGGGCTTAGGGATTAGGAACATGTGGTTTAGTAAAAGGTCCCCTTAGAAAAGCTACTACTAATAAATTTATGCCAGTGACACAATTTCTGAAGGCAATTTGGAAGTTTCTTGAACATGCACACAAGCCTGGGGAAATTTCCACGTCTGCATTTATACCTGCTGCAAATACGTAATTCATGACTGTCATCTAACTTCTCATTTGGATTTTGGCTTCAAAGGGAAGCTTGATAAAGCAACTTGGCTACCTTTTGGGGTTAAAAACCACCAAAGTCTACAAAAAAGAGTTGCTTTTTGGAGTTTGGCTGAACGGACTCCCCTTTCATAAGAAATTTTGCAAGATTCACTGCTTATACTCGTATGTGTAACCTGTACTACTTGCTTGTGGAAATAACAAAATAGCTGCTTATATTTGTAAATGAAACTAGGGATGTAGATTTATCTGAAATGTGAACAATATATCCCATGTTGTTCCGTGTTTCAAGTTTCAAGTTTATTATTTTTCTTGATTAATCGCTTAATCAAATTCAAAGCGATGTACATATTAAAAGATAATTAATAAAAAACAAAACAGTACAAACTATAAATACTTACATTGGGTAATACATATTACATTACATAAGGTAAGAGGGATATTTGAAATACATTTGTTAAATAAAAGCAAAACAAAAGAAAAGCACAATAGGGAAAACATTTAAGTATTAAAGTATAAACTATTAAATTACTAATTTTAAAAAATTATTAACTTAAGTATTAAAAGCATCATTAAAAAGAAATGTTTTTAAATTACTTTTAAATTTTACCAAGTCTAGCTCATTACGTAAAAAAATTGGGAGAGCATTCCAGGTCTGTGGTGCTGTTACTGAAAATATAAACTGCCGTCTGGTGTTTATAAATTTCAGTGAGGGAACAGTCAGTAAATTCTGATCAATGGATCTTAAAGTTCTGGTTGGGTGATATGGTATTAGCAATTTATAAATGAATGCAGGAGTCTTATACAGTAGAGACTTGAAAGTAAGCAAACAAAGTTTGTAAGATATCCGATGGATAATAGGAAGCCAATGCGTGTTTTTTAGGAGAGGGGTAACATGGTCGAATTTTCTGGATTTGGTAATGAGTTTTATGGAAACATTTTGGATAATTTGTAAACGTTTGAGTTCAGTTAATGATATACCTTTAAAAAGAGCATTGCAGTAATCTAGTTTGGATATCACTAAAGAATGAATGAGAATATTTAATGACTTTGGGCATAAAAATCTTGAAATAGACCTAATCCTACGTAATCTGTAGAAAGTAGTTTTGACAATATTACTAATGTGATCGTGGAAGTTCAGTTTGGAATCAAAAATTACCCCTAAAATTTTTGTATTGTTAACTATCTGTAATGGAACATTTTTTATGGTGATAGGAGCAATAAGTGTGGGATTTTCTTTCCATGGAAAGAGCATCACGTTTGTTTTTTTTATATTAAGAGCCAATTTGTTTGTATTCAGCCATTGATGAACCTGGTCAAGTTTCTCACTGATCTCATGAATGTCAGATATGTTGTTAGTGTCTATAGCAGGGGTGCCCAACGCGTCGATCGCGATCGACAGGTTGTTCGCTCAGGCAACCCCAGTCGATCGCACAGCAGGTTCCCTTCTTCCCTTCTCTTTTTGTTCCCATCCTGACTGGCCCGCCTCTTAAAGAACGCTGGCCAATCAGAGTGCTGGAAGGGCGGGGTGAAGGTCGGTGGGGGACGGAGCTCAGCGCATCACAAGAAATAGAAGCGCCTGTAATGATTGAGGTAAGAGCGAGGCCTAATGCTGCCCGATATACAATTTTAAAAACCCCAAAATCGGCCTCCCAATCAGTGGCGTACCGAGGTGGGGCGGTCCGCCCCCGCCCCAGGTGCACGGCTTGGAGGGATGCACAGCCGTCCGGGTCCTCCTGCCCTTCCTTTCCACTGGTCTGCGCACGGGGCTCGCACCCGCCGCCCAAATGGTGCTGTTGGTTATCGCGAGACTCGCGGGAGTTGACGGCACCATTCGAGCGTCGGCGCGGGACCAGGCAGGCGCAAGCCCCGAGCGCGGACCGGGGGAAAAGAAAGGCAGGATGACCCGGACCTGGCCGGCTGTGCACCCCTCCAAGCTGTGCACCCGGGCGGATCGTCCCCCTTCTAAATCCATTGTACTTGTCTTTTATTCAGTTCCACTAATGAGCATTGTGACAGGCAGTTCTTATGGGGCAGTTCTTGGAAGTATTTCTTTGTTTTTCTGTGCCTAAGTATTCTATTAATTTAACTTCCTTATTCCTGTGGGGATCTCCAAAGGGGACGAATGGGAGACGGCCGGTGGCAGGTGGTACTTTAGCAATTCTTACAGGTTGCCATAGGCCTCAGTAGCTGTCTTCCCTCTGCCATGGTCCTGCCCCTCCTCTAAGTCAGAGACAGGCTTGGGGCAGAGGGAAGACAGCTCCTGAGGCCTATGGCAACCTGCAAGGATCGCTAAAGTACCAGCGATCCTCTCTGCAGACTGCTCCCTGCTAGAATTAGGTAAATGGATGTGGGGAGGGTAGGCCTTCGGGGGGGGGGGTGCAGTCCTTCAAGGGGTAGTGCAGGCCTTCAGGGGGGGAGTCAACCTTTGAGGGGGAATGTGCAGACCTTCAGGGGGGGGGGTCAGGCCTTCGGGGGAGGGGGGCTGTATAATAAAAAAATATTTGAACATAAATACAAAGTACACTCGGTGTGTGTATATATATATATATATATATATATGTATGTATATGTTTAGCATTTTTATTGTTGGTAGATCATTTTGACTTGGTCATTTTAAAAGTAGCTTGCAAGCCCAAAAAGTGTGGGCACCCCTGGTCTATAGGATGCAGGAGTTGAATATCATCTGCGTATGCGAAAACTTGAAAACTTACAGATTGACACAAGGTAATTAATAGAGCAAGAAAGATATTAAATAATAATGGAGAGAGAATAGACCCTTGAGGAATCCCGAAAGTAGTTGATGTGAATTTAGATTTTGAGTCTTTAAAGAGAACAGAGGAAGAACGATCTGTAAAGTAAGAAATAAACCATGAAAGAATTTGGTCCGTGATCCCGATAGATTGAAGTCTGTTTATGAGAAGTTGATGATCGATTGTGTCAAAAGCTGCCGAGAGATCAAGTGAGATTAGTAAAGTCGTATGGTGGTGGTCGAGGAAATATTGGATGGAAGTAGTCATACCTATCAATGCTAGTTCCGTGTTGTTGGCTCATGAAAATGAGCAGATATAAACCTGATGTTTTGTGCTTTTTTCACGTGCCATCACTATTGCACACTCTTAAAAAAAAAAAAAAAGCACATTCTATTCACAAGGAATGTGCACTATTCAGGAAGAATACGAGCATGCACTTTCTTGATAGCATGTGCATGTGTGAACCATTGCACATGTGTGAATAGTGCATACACAGTGTCCAATCTTTGAATAGTGTCCACTCCATGACTAATGTGTACACTTGAAAGAGGGCAGGCTTTTAATGACATTGCTTCCATGCAAAAAAAAGAAAAAAAGAAAAAATCAAGCATTCTTGGAAACAACATGAAACAAAACTTTTGTAGCTGAATGACCCTAAATGGTGCTACTTACAAATATAAAACTCTAATACATAAATAAATAAATGATGCCACTTTTTTGAATGTCTAAACTATGGCGGTATACAAAATAAAGTTATTATTATTATTATTAGATTCCTAGATACTAGAAAAAATTGGCAATCAATAAAAGACCAAATAGAGGAAGAGTGGCACAATATAACATAACAAGCCAAGCAAGCTAAAGTATATTACAAGAGAGAGACCTCAGTACTGGGGAACTGCAGAGTCAAATTTCTAACAGTATACCCCCAAGCTGACAACTCATATTGTTCAATCACTGTAACCTAAATGAGTTTGCCCCGTACATCATAATGTCTCCTTCACCACTGTCTGGATATCAGCATTATGTATCCTGATTTAATTCAGCCGTAGCTGAAGAGTCGAGGGGCCCAGATGAGAGCAAAAGGAGCAAGCAGAGCCTTAAACTGGAGGAAGCAAGATTTATTGATGCACCTGACACAACTCATGTTTCGGCTAATTGCCTGCAACAGGGGGCGTGTCATGTTAGCTTCCTTAGGAACTCGGTCAAAGACATTCAAATATAAAACTATAAATGTGTTCTCTTATGTTCCTATCTACTTCTGATTGAGCTCTTAAGGAGGCTAATATAACACGACCCCCTGATGCAGGCAATTAGCCGAAACATGGACCATGTTGGGCCCTTCAGTAAATCTTACTTCCTCTAGTTTGTGACTCTGCTTGTTCCTTTTGTTCCTAGTACACTTTGCCCCCTCTGCTGCTTGGTTTGTTTTGCTGTTTCCAACTGGCTTTTTTAAAAAATGTGTTGGCCGCTCGTGTCTAATATTGACCATTTAATACTGGCATTGTTAATGTTCTCTGTAATTCAGTAATAATTATCTCCTAATGTAAGTGTGCACACATAGGAATCAATGAAGAGCTTCTGTATCAGTGCCAACAGAGTTCTAAAGACTTGTCAGGTCGTTTAATGTAAACAAGTCTTATCTCCTGCCAAAGAAAAGTCTCCTTGCATTGGCGTTTAAGAACTTGGATTTTATAACTGGAAGGAAATGTTAGGAATGACATGCGAATAGAAAGCATTCACTTTTGTTGGTTGATAGGTAGTGTGTGATTTCTGCCTATAAGTCCCTAAATATTATGATGGAGATAATCTAGAAAGTTCAATTTAATGATTTGCAGATAAGTTGTCATGTATAGGATCTAAATGTTCTAAATATTTTATAAGTACATATTATGGATAGTACTATTTGTGTTCATAGTCTCTAAATATGCTTAACATGATTAATCAAGTGATTCATAATTGATTTGCTAATATTATTTAAATATTGTGCAAACTCAAGAGGCTCCTACCTAAGTACTATAATAGGATGGAATACCACATTTCTGGTATTCAGGTTTAAGCTGACAAAATGTTGATTTGCATATAGGAATTTAACACTATACTTCTCCCTCCGTATCCACGGGGGATAGGGGCAGAGCCGACCCGCAAATATTAAAAAAACGTGAATAATATTCGGGCCGGTTTTGCCCCTAATCCCCGCTTCCCCCGGCTATTTTAAACCCTGTAAGCCCCCCCCCCCCCACTTAAGCTTTATCCGGTGATCTAGCGGATTTTCGGGGCAGGAGCGATCTTCCCATGCTCCTGCCCCGTCCAGATCGCTCATAGGAAATGGCTGCCTTGAGCTCCCGTCGTACTCTCGAGAGACTACGGGAGCTCAAGGCAACCATTTCCTATGATTGATATGCACGGGGCAGGAGCGTGGGAAGATCGCTCCTGCCCCGAAAACCCGCCAGACCACCAGGTAAGACTTAAGGGGGGGGGCTTACAGGGCTTAAAATAGCCCAAAATTTTTTGGTTTAAAAATCGCAAATAACCAAATCCACGGATGCTGAAACCGCAGATTCAGAAAGGGAAGTGTATACAGGAAACATTTAGTTGAAAAATGACTTCTACAGAGTAGGGAAATTGCTAGATGTCCTGGCACATGAGTTTCATGTCACGACTCTGTCTGACAGTCTCTGGAATCCAGACACTATTGACTTCTTTCACCCTAGTTCCATCCATAATTCCAGTAGCCACAGATATGCAAGATTTCTCTCCCCAAGCCTTGGTATAGCCTGACCACTTTGCACCCATGATTTCCAGTAAAACCAGGGCCTCTTCTTCACTCCGAGCTCATAGAAGGAGTGGCACTATCTCATGCTGGCCTTCTCTACCTCAAAGGCCATTTGTACTGCAGAGCTGGCCCTGTTCACAGAAGACACTTACTTGGATTTTAGTATTGCTTCTATTGTTAGGTGTGAGAATAAGGATCTGGAAGAGATAACAGAATAGGTCAAGTGAGACCATATTGGGGATAAACTATGGGATTTTTTTCTTTCTTTCTTTCTTTTTTCCTTCTTTGTTTTATTTTTTTCTTTCACTCATACACCCTACCCTTTACCCCATCCCCACCCCCTCCATTTTTCCTTTCTGTTGTAGTAGTTATTGTTTTAATCAATGTATTTTATAGATTTTCAAGAGAACACCTGAGGGGTTGTTGGTTTATCACGTTGTTTAACGTTTTCTTTGTTTGGACACATATGCTGATATATGCTATTTCAGTGGTTCTTAAACCTGTCCTGGGGACCCCCAGCCATTCAGGTTTTCAAGATATCCCCAATGAATATACTGTACATGAGGAAAATCTGCATGCCTGTTACATCTATTATATGAAAATCTGCCTCATGTATATAATAGAGGTAACAGGCATTGATCTTCAAGGAAAATAGTACAAGTTTTTAAATATTTTTCATAGTAATCTGTCTTTGAAGTTGAGGGTTAGTGGGAAAGTGGAGTTCACTAGATGGAGGAAGGGATTGAAGGCTGAGGTGTTTGCATATTTTATGAAGTCAAAAATTACAAAGTTTACTAAACTCTATTCCCAAGTCAGTCTTCATATGATGCATCTGCATGTATGTTTAATTTTGCAGATATAAGGATCTGACTGATATAGTAATAGGGGAGAGAAAGAAGCTGACTGCCGAGGAGAAATGTCGCCTTGTTCTTCAACACTGTAAACTACAAGGATGGCAGGTTTGTGACTTCACAATTAATCCATAATAATATGTCTGAACCAAACATAGCCATGCGTATGTATTCTTTTTCAAAATGAACGCTTAAAAGCAACAAATGAAGCCTTTCTGTTCCTATACTTATAAACAAACTGAACAGACATGGGATCTAAATAAAACAAGCATCAATTGTTCTGTGGCACCAATTACATTTTATGGAGACCAGGAAAGCAACATGCATATTTGCATAGACAGCATGAGATTCACTGGGAATCAGAACCATGAGAATTCATTGCCTTATCAGTTGTTCTGTATATTTGCTATGTGTAAATTTGTAACCTGTTCTGGGCTCGTATGGGAGAACGGGTTAGAAAATTGACTAAATAAATAAATAAGCATACGTTAATTGGTTAGCAATCAACAATGTAGCAGTGACTAATTGATTAGCATAGAACATGCCCATTCTCTGCCCCAGACACGCCCCCACCACCCAAAAAAATTTTTTTTAATCACTATAGATAACACATGCATATCCCAAAATTATCATGGGATGCCTCAGCTCGCCCCATGGTATGCCATTTTTTGCTGCAGTAAGTATGAAGTTGTTTACACTGCAGTTTTGTAAAAAGGCCTTTTAAAATGGGAGGATAGTGGTTATAGGAGGATCCAAGATGGTGCTGTGTTAAGATGTATTTGAGGGAGCTCTGAGAAGCATTGCTCTGCCTAATGTTGTCTGTCCTGTTACCCTGGTGGAAAGCTATAGGGAAGAGAAGCATGAGCCGGGGAATCCTTCCATGCCTTGGAATATACCTTAGCTTCACCAGGCTACATTACAAATATTTAGAAGCTCTCAAGTTGCTACTTTTTCTACTTCTTTCACACCCCTTTTGTGACTGTGTTAGTAGCAGAGAACAGTTAGAACCAGGTTTCTTTCAGCCCTGTTTAGAGATCACCTCCACCAAGACCTGGAAGCAGTTCAGCCATAGGAGGAATGAGCAGCTCTAGTGCAGTCAGGATGCTTGACCACTATCTATGTCAACCCTCCTGGGATTTCTGTCAGGGTCATTTCCCAGTTTGGGAATGTGGCAGCAAACCATGAGTGACTTCTTTCAGTATAAGGGGTGGGTACTGTGACATTAAAATCACTGAGCTGCCATTCATTGCTTAAATGATTCCTTGTTAAAGCCTTCTAGAAAGTTTGCTACCAATTTGACTACTGTTATTGAAGTGATAATGGTCAGTTCAGTGAAGTTAGATTAGCAAGCAGTCAAGATATCTTTTCTTGAGAACAATGTACAACAGAAGCAAAATCTGACTACTGCATTGGTTAAAGATAAGAACTATGAGCATCGCAGACTGGAATATCTGAAAAACCAGATTAGATGTTGCAACTTGAGGGTCCATAATTTTCCAGAATCACCCCTGATGGTCCCGATTAACATGTTTAAAAAATATCTCATGGAGATATTGAAAATGCCAGCAGTGTTACTACCACAGATAGTTAAAGCCTAATACTTCTCTGTAGGAAGAAGTTTGGATGAGTCTGCACAAGTTCAAGGAGCTGCAATCAATCTTATGGATTTTCTAGAATTTTTGTTGGATGTTATCACACAAAGAACAACCTTGGCTGTCTCTTTTGCTGTTGAATTTGAACACAATAATATTTTCCACCTTCACTTTAGACATTGTTTATCTAGATTTTCAGAAGATGTTCGACAAGGTCCCGCATGAACGACTACTTCAAAAAATTGCGAGCAATGCAATCGAGGGTGATATACTCATGTGGATTAAAAACTAGTTGGTGGATAAGAAACAGAGAGTGAGGGTAAATGGACAATACTCGGACTGGAAAAGCGTCATGAGTGGAGTGCCGCAGGGCTCGGTGCTCGGGCCTGTGCTCTTCAACATATTTATAAACGACCTGGAAATTGGTACGACGAGCGAGGTGATTAATTGTGCGGACGATACAAAGTTATTCAGAGTAGTGAGGACACAGAAGGATTGCGAAGACCTACAACGAGACATAAACATGCTTGAGGAATGGACCACAAAATGGCAAATGAGGTTTAATGTGGATAAATGCAAGGTGATGCATGTCGGTAACAAAAATCTTTTACACGAATACAGGATGTCCGGTGCAGTACTCAGACAGACCCTCCAGGAAAGAGACTTGGGAGTACTTGTAGACAAGTCAATGAAGCCATCTGCGCAATGCGCAGTGGCGGCGAAAAGGGCGAACAGAATGCTAGGAATGATTAGGAAGGGAATCACAAACAGATCAGAGAAGGTTATCATGCAGCTGTACTGGGCCATAGTGCACCCCCAAATGGAATACTGCCTCAAACACTGGTCACCGTACATGAAAAAGAACATAGTACTACTTGAAAGGGTCCAGAGAAGAGCGACAAATATGGTTAAGGGACTGGGGGAGTTGCCGTACAGTGAGAGGCTAGAGAAACTGGACCTCTTCTCCCTTGAAAAGTGAAGATTGAGAGGGGACATGATTGAAACATTCAAGATAATGAAGGAAATAGACTTAGTAGAGAAAGAGAGATTGTTCACCCTCTCCAAGGTGGAGAGAACGAGAGGGCACTCTCTAAAATTAAAAGGAAGTTCTTCTTCACCCAGAGAGTGGTAGAAATCCGGAATGTTCTTCCAGAGGCTATTATAGGGGAAAGCACCCTCCAGGGATTCAAGACAAGGTTAGACAAGTTCCTGCTGAACCAGAATGTACGCAGGTAAGGCTAGACTCAAATAGGGCACTAGTCTTTGACCTAAGGGCCGCTGCATCAGCAAACTGCTGGGCACGATGGACCACTGGTCTGACCCAGCATCGGCAATTCATATGTTCAAAACTTCATCTTGATTTGTCCAAGAACTCTCAGAAATAGCACGGGTTTTGACACTAGGGTCTTCTTTTCTTTTGCATTTTCCCTGTAATTGCTTCATAGATTTTGAGAGTAAGACTTATTTATTTTTCATTTCTCAACAGCTGTCTGATTTTGTACAAGCTAAGAAAGAAATGTGTCCGAATTGTGGCCCCAGAGGATAAAACTTTAAGGGCAGGCTTGAACATTAGAAGCAGGGCCATGTCTTAGGATGATATATTTTCTTCAGTTTTTGAGTTTTTATGGTCCTTGGATCCGGTTTTCCTTTGATGCAGATTACGAAGGTGGTTTAAAAAGTTTGGTAAATTTTCATGAGATGGTTGTCAATGAGTATTTTGCAGAGTTTGACAAAACCTATTTTTCCTACAATATGAAAAAATTGGAAACTCGCTGGACTAAATATCTAGCTCTTGATGGAGAATATGTTGTTTAGCTTGGTTTTATACCAAACTTTTCATACCACCTTCGTATACGTATTACTTGATGAATGGGAATTATTGAATTATCTGTTTCTAATTTCACAATATGCTTTGTATGTGATTGCAATTTAAAATTCAATAAAAAAAAATAAAATAGGAGGACAGTGAGGAGATGTCACCTCCCAAACACAGTTTTTCCTGTTTCCCATAGAGTAAAGCTAGAAATCTCTGGGAAGTAGTTAAAAGCAATATACTCCTCTCAAAAATTCTGAAGTGAACTCCGAGTGGGCAAGAAGTTGCCTATTCATGACCTATCAACTAAAAGTAGTTGCTTCCATATTGCATATTTTTAACCTGACTAGGCTAGGGCATGAACAAAAATTCCAGAATTTCTAATTAACACCACCGCCACACACACACACACTTTTATGAAGCCACATTAGTATTTTTCATCACCGGCCGCAGCAGTAAAAGCTCCAACACTCATAGAATTCCTATGAGCGTTGGAATTTTTACCACCACGACTGGCAATAAAAACTTTATCACAGCTTCAAAAGGGGGGGGGGGGGGGTTTGAATCATCCATTACAATATCCATAGCTTTCTGTGAGAAAAGCCAGTAATATATCCTGAAATTTGATTTATGAACTAGAGAGAAAAAAAGTATAATTATTTTATTATGCAATCTATGTCATAAATCACAAAGACCGGTCTCTCGCTTGCTTCACTAATGTTTGAAAATCCAAGTCTCATAAAGTTTTGCCTCCCATTCTGGGCTCCTTTTATCAAGCAGTGGTTGAGTTTGTTTTTTTACTGCAGGCCAGCAAGGTAAATGCTCTGGTGCTCATTCAATTTCTATGAGCATTGGAGCATTTACCTCTCTTGCCCGTGGTAAAAAGCTCTACTGCGGCTTGATTAAAGGAGCCCTCTGTCTAGTTCAGATAGAGCACAATTGAAGTCCTCTCACACAGAGACTGTCCATTTTGTTTTCAATTTCAAAATTCTAAAAGAAAAAAAAACAAGCCAAAAAAGGAAGGATTTTTTTTTCCTGGAGAACATATAGGGCTCCTTTTACAAAGCCGCACTAGAGCCTTAACGCGCGGAATACCATGCGCTAAATTGCCATGCACACTAGCCACTACCGCCTCCTTTTGAGCATAGAAACATAGAAGATGACGGCAGATAAGGGCCATAGCCCATCAGGTCTACTATCCTAGGGATCCCACTCCTGGTGATAGGTTCCCTTGGCTTAACCCTCTAAGGGATCCCACATGGGCATCCCATTTGCTCTTAAATTCTTGCATGCTGTTTGCCTCGATCACCTGCACTGGGAGCTCGTTCCAAGAATCAGCCACTCTCTCGGTGAAGAAATATTTCCTGTTGTCGCCATGAAATTTCCCGCCCCTGAGTTTGAGCGGATGCCCTCTTGTGGCTGAGGGTCCTTTGAGAAAGAGAATCTCTTCTTCCATCTCGATACAGCCGGTAATATACTTAAACGTCTCGATCATGTCTCATCTCTCCCTACGTTCCTCGAGTGAGTATAGCCACAAATTTTTCAGCCTTTCCTCGTACGATAGATCCTTGAGCCCCGAGACCAACCTGGTGGCCATCTGTTGCACCGACTCTACTCTCAGCACATCTTTTTGGTAGTGTGGCCTCCAGAATTGCACACAGTATTCCAAATGAGGTCTCACCATGGTTCTGTATAATGGCATTATGACTTCAGGCTTCCGGCTGACGAAACTCCTGCAGATGCAACCTAACAACTGTCTTGCCTTAGATGAAGCCTTCTCCACATGATCAGCAGTTTTCATGTCTGCGCTGATGATCACTCCCAAGTCTCATTCTGTTGAAGTTCTAGCTAAGGTCTCACCATTCAAGGTGTAAGTTCTGCACGGATTTCTGTTGCCGAGGTGCATGATCTTGCATTTCTTAGCGTTGAAGCCCAGCTGCCAGGTCGAGGACCAAAGCTCCAACAAAAGTAGGTCCTGTGTCATACTATCTGGTGAATTGCCGTCTCTCACTATATTGCATAGTTTGGCGTCGTCAGCGAATAATGTTATCTTACCTTGAAGCCCCTGAGTTAGGTCCCCTATGAATTTGTTGAAAAGGAGCGGGCCCAAGACTGAGCCCTGCGCTACTCCACTGGTCACCTCCGATGTTTTAGAGAGGGTTCCATTAACTACCACCCTCTGAAGTCTGCCACTCTGCCATTCATTGACCCATGTAGTTAGTGTTTCTCCCAGCCCCATTAATTTCATCTTGCTCATCAGCCTGCGAAGCGGGACACTGTCGAAAGCTTTGCTGAAGTCTAGGTATACGACGTCCACGAATTCTTCCAAGTCTAGCTGTTTTGTTACCCAGTCAAAGAAGCTGATGAGATTGGATTGGCAGGACCTACCCTTGGTGAATCCATGTTGACTGTGATCCCGTATATTCTCCTCATCCAAGATTGCATCTAATTTACGTTTGATTAGTGTTTCCATGAGTTTGTATACTATTGATGTGAGATTCACCGGTCTGTAGTTTGCAGTCTCTGCCCTGCAACCCTTTTTGTGCAGTGGAACGACGTTAGCTGTTTTCCAGTCTATGGGGACTCTCCCCGAACTTAGGGAGAGATTGAAGAGTCCTGATAGGGGTTCTGCCACAACATCACGCAGCTCACTGAGCACCCTGGGGTGTAGATTGTCCGGTCCCATGGCTTTGTTCACCTTGAGTCTTGCCAGTTCGTAGTAGACGTCGCCAGGTGTGAACTCGAAATTCTGAAACAGGTCTTCCACGCTGGGCCTTGCCTGCAACTGCGGACCGTGCCCCGGTGCCTCGCAGGTGAAGACCGAGCAGAAGTATTCATTCAGTAGTTCTGCTTTATCGGAATCTGATTCTGCGCAGTTCCCATCTGGTTTTCTAAGGCGTACTATCCCGTCTGTGTTCTTTTTCCTATCACTAATATACCTGAAGAAGGATTTGTCCCCTTTCTTCATGTTCTTTGCCAGAGTCTCTTCCACTTGAAGTTTGGCCTCCCTGACTGCCGTTTTGACCGCTGCAGACCTCGCCCTATGTTCTAGTTTAGCTTCCCTAGTCTCCGTTCATTTGTAGGAAATAAATGCTTTTTTCTTCTCCTTGACAAGGTGCGAGATTTCTGCGGAGTACCATTGGGGTTTGTTGTTTCTCCGCCGTTTGTGTACTGATTTAATGTAGAGGCTTGTCGCTTCATGTATGGTAGATTTCAGGGATGACCACATAGCTTCCACATCATTGGTCATAGCTTGGTTCTGCAGTGTCCAATGGACAAAATCTCCCATGCGTTCGAAGTCGGTGCCTCGGAAGTTGAGTACTTTTGTTTTCGTGTTTGATCTAGGGAAACCTTTCCTGAGGTAGAACCACACACCATGTTGTGGTTGCTGGAGGCTAGCGTATCTCCTACCGAGACCTTCGAGACGCTATCCCTGTTGGTGAGTACCAGGTCCAAGATCGCCTGGGCCCTAGTGGGTTCCAATACCATTTGTTTGAGTCGTGCTCCCTTTATGGATGTTAACAGTCTCCTGCTGCCGCTGATTCTTGCTGAGTATGAGTTCCAATCTGCGTCAGGCATGTTGAAGTCCCCTAGCAGAACAGCGTCTTCCCGTAGAGTGATATTCTCTATTTTTTCAATTAATTCGGAGTCTTTGTCTTCCAGTTGTCTTGGAGGTCTATATACTACACCAAGATACAGGCATTTTTCCCTGCCTCTGGCCAGGTTCACCCAGAGGGATTCCCCGGTGTACTTGACATCTGTGATTCTGGTAGTTTTGATGTCTTCTTTAATGTATAGTGCCACCCCTCCCCCCTGACTTTCCCTCTCTGTCCTGATGAAATAAGTTGTATCCCGGTATAGCCATATCCCACCTATGAGAGTCTGTGAACCAAGTTTCGGATATTGCTACCACATCAAGGTCGGCATTCATTATTTCGGTCTCTAATTCTAGAATCTTATTGCCTAAACTGTGTGCATTAACATACATAGCCCTCCATACCCCATGATTGCTAAGTCCCTGTGGGGAGTTTCCCACCAGGTGGTAAATTTTTGGCTAGCACATGCTAAACCAGTACGTGCGTTAAAAATGCTAGCACACCTTTGTAAAAGGAGCCCATAAACTTGCCACTATAAAAGAAGTATCATATAAAAAACTGGTTACAATTTCAAGCCACCCTGCATCTTTGTGTGAATGCTATTAAATCACTAAGAGAAATGAAAATCAAAATAGCTGTACCTTTTCTAGATTTCTTAAAAATAGAATATAAAACCTTACTGACCTCTCCATTCTATAATTTTTCAGTGTCAGTGAGATGTGTTTCCTGTAGACATACTATAAAGGGACATGATTTATAGAGATGAGTCAAAATCATTTTTCTCTTTACCAGTTGATTCAGAACATGTGCATTCCAAAATATGAAATTAAGTTATATCTAAATTTCTGATAAAGCACAGCTGGATATCTCTATTAAAGTAACCCATTTCTAGGCCCCATTTCTATCCCCAATGTTGGCTTCATAATGATAGCTGTCCCACCCCTCCAAAGCATAGAAAAAAACAACAGAATATGGCAGATAAAAACAAAGTACATCCTCTCCCCCACCAAACACCAGTATTGGTGGGAGTTGCAAAACTCCTTCAAGTCCAGCATTAGTGTCCTTCATTATGATGTAGCAAGGGTAACATGACCATATGTCCCATTTAGGTAGCCTGTCCCATTATCCCCAAGCACAGCTTCGGGACGCCGATATGTCCCGTTTTCAGAAAGAGAGCAACTAGAGTCTAGT
This sequence comes from Geotrypetes seraphini, assembly GCF_902459505.1. Taxonomy (NCBI): domain Eukaryota; kingdom Metazoa; phylum Chordata; class Amphibia; order Gymnophiona; family Dermophiidae; genus Geotrypetes; species Geotrypetes seraphini. The sequence goes on along the minus strand of NC_047089.1, from coordinate 165,732,296 downwards.
TGCTCTCTTTCTGAAAACGGGACATTTCGACGCAGAGGCTACACGAGTCAATCCTAGAGCCTCAGTTCCTTCCCTGCTCCCCACTGAAGCTGCCACAAGGAAGGGCCAGGTGCGTACAGCGATTGCACAACACAGCCCACAAGCCTTCCACCCAACGCAGTGGCGTACCTAGGGTATGTGGCACCCGGGGCTCATAATTTTTTGACACCCCCCCCCATGTAATAAAATATTTTTTGTAATAACCATGAAACTGAATAAATGGTCATAATAGAAACAGGCAGTGAAAATTTTCTTTTATTGAACCTCATATATGTAACCATTATTCCAAACATACCATAAAATAACATAAATTATGTCTGAATTGTCATGACATCAGAAGTACATATGGAGTAGTTGCAGGTGATGCTTGGGACAGACCTGATTGTGTTAGTTCGGTTTTATGTGTTTTTTTAATAGAAGGGTTTTTATTTCTTTTTTGAAGGTTTTGTAGTTTGTGGTCGAGGTCAATAGGTTGTAGAGTTGGGGGTCGAGTGTTGCAGCTCGAATGGCTAGGAGGTTGTCGAACTGTTTTTTTCTTTTGACGTTTTTGGTTGGAGGGTGTGTGAATGGTGCGTGAGTTCTCCTATGTATGGTTGAGGTGGATTGAATTATTTAGCTGAAGAAATTAGTTACCCCCCCTCCCCCCATTCCACACACATTAATTCTCTTCCATTTTTGTTCCCATTATAAAAAACACTGATAAGTTCTCAAAAAAAAAAATACATTAAAATAAGAAGTGAAAACAAAGGCCCCTACAGATGAGAACATAACATAAGAATAGCCTAACTGGGTCAGACCAATGGTCCATCATGCCCATTCTCATGGAAGCCAATCCAGGTCATTAGTACCTGGTCAAAACCCAAAGAGTAGCAACATTCCATGCTACCGATACAGGGCTAGCAGATGTTTCCCCCATGTCTTAATAACAGACTATGGACTTTTCCTCCAGGAATTTGTCCAAACCTTTCTTAAAACCAGCTACGCTATCTGCTTTTACCATAACTTCTGGCCACTTCATTTTTAAGCTGAGATATTTCCTTCCAAACAGAGACTTTGCTAGATGTCAAATACAGCACAAGGTAACTTCACACGGACTTAGCTGTGCAGGAAATGTGAATCTCCTCATACACCCACCATATAGTGCAAAGGTCTGGTTTTTTTCTTTCGATCACTACATAGACTAATGCCACACAAGCAGCGCTGTTACAAACATATTCTGTAGGTTAGTGCTAAGGTTAACAAAGTTTCCTTCCTTGGACCAGAAGGAGATACTGACAAACCACTTGAAGAGATCCCAAAACAACTACTCAGGAACAACACCCAAAGACCCATTCAGTGTGTGAACCAGTTGAGTGGAGTGGACTAACTGGGGGGTGGAAATGGGCCCGGAGTTTGCTCAGCAGAATTTCCCAGATCACCTCTTCCTCTCAACACATTGACACGCTGCCACCACCACCACTAGGAACATCTCACCGGGTAGGCCAGCAATGTTATAAACTTTATAAAACACATTATTATATTTTCTTATAAAGCACATATTTTAACTGAACTCTCTGACATCCTCAGCCTTGCCATTCACAAAAATAGAAAGAAGAAAAGTTCCCATTTCCTGCTGTCTCATGTCCCCGGCTTATACAATATTTTTCTTCTGCAGAGTGCAGGCCCTTCAAAAATCTGACCAAATCCTCATTTCACTTGCATTATAAAGTACTGAGGATGCCATCTCTCCTCAATCCCAGGTCTTAAAGTCTAAGACAGTAGCGCAAACTAGTGCTGCCAGATTCAGGAAAAAAAATTTCGATTCGATTCAGCCTATTGAATTGGTTTATCGATTCGATTTTCCTGCCCAATTGGGTGTTTTTTTCAAACATCCTGGTGGGTTTATTTTATAGCTTTTTAACCCCCCCTTTGGCTTCTCCTAACCACACTGGCGCTGTGGTGTAAATAAAATAAAGAAACAAAAATGACTTTTCCTCTCTCTGTTAAATCCTAGCTCACGTTTGCGGTCTAACACCAGCTCTGGCAGGATACACATTTCAAATCTGACATATTGTAATCACAAAACAGAAAATAAAATTAGTTTTTCTACCTTTTTGTTGTCTGGTTATTTTTCAAATTTTGTTGGTCCAAGGCTCTGGTTGTCTTCTGATAACTTGCTTGCCAGGGTCTCCTTCTTTCTTCTTTCTCCATGCTAACCATCCATCTGCCATCTCTGTCCTCCCCTTCCATTTCCCTTCCCTCCACCGGATGTCTGGCATCTTTCCTTTTTTTGTCTCCCTCCACAGATCCACCTTTTCTTAACTACCCTTTCATCCAGCAGCTCTCCCTCCTTCCCCACCATCCCAGGGTCCACCATCTCTCCCTTTCTTTTCCCAACTACCCTATTAACCAGTATCTCTATCCCCCCCCTCCACACCATCCCTTGTGTCCAACTTTTCTCCCTTTCTGTTCCTTCCCTCCCTAAAACCCATGTCCATCGCCTTTCTCTCTCTCCTCTATTTTCAGACCCATTATTTCTTCCCACCCAAAGTCCGGCATATGCACGTCTCTTTGAACCCCTCCCCCTTCCCTCCGTGTACTTCTACACCAGGGCCCTCCTCCCCTGAAGGCCTGTCCCCCCCTTAAAGGTCTGCATCCCACCCCTGAAGGCCTGTCCCCCCCTTGAAGGCCTGACTGCCTGCTCCCCTTGAAGGCCTGCCCCGCCTGAAGGCCTGTCCCCCCCTTGAAGGCCTGCCTGCCTGTTCCCCTTGAAGGCCTGCCCCCCCCCCGAAGGCCTGCACCCCCCCCGAAGGCCTGCATCCCCCCCGAAGGCCTACACCCCCCTTGAAGGCCTGCTTGCCTGTTCCCCTTGAAGGCCTGCCCCCCCTGAAGGCCTTTCCCCCCCCTTGAGGGCCTGCACCCCCCAAAGGCCTACATCCCCCTCGAAGGCTTGCCCCCCCTTGAAGGCCTGTCCTCCCCCGAAGGCCTGTCACCCCCCCCCCCTCCGAAGGCCTGCCTGTCCCTCTGAAGGCCTGTCTCCCCCCCTCCACAAGGTCTGCCTGCCCGCCCCACCCTGAAGGCCTGCTGCCCCCTTCCCCCAACTACCTCGAAGGACCGCTCGGCCCCACCACCACCACCACGAATCCCCCGGCCTCCCCGCTTCATTTCCCTGGGGAAACAGCCTGCAGCAAGATCGCGCGATGCCAGCGATCTTTGCTTGCTTCGGCTGTTTCCTCCGCCACGGTCCCGCCCCTCCTCTGACGTCATAGGAGGGGCGGGACCGTGGCGGAGGAAACAGCTGAAGCAGGCAAAGATCGCTGGCATCGCGCGATCTTGCTGCAGGCTGTTTCCAGACGCGACACTCGGCGCAGGGGGTTGGGAAGAACCGGACCGGACCGGGAGCACCCCCTCAGGGCTTGGCACCCGGGGCGGACCTCCCCCCATGCCCCCCCCTTGGTACGCCACTGACCCAACGTCAATTCTGACGTCAGAGAGGAAGTTCTGGACCAGACAGGCAGCAATTGGCTGGCCCGGAATTTCCTCTATGATGTCAGAATTGACGTCGGGGGAAGGCTTGTGGGCCAGCTGTTATGCAGTCGCTGCATGTGCCTGGCCCGGCCCTGTTGCTGCGTCGGGATCAGCGGTGGGGAAGCAGGGAGAAATTGGCGGCAGTGGCTTGGGGTGGGGCAGACAGGGAGAGAAAATGTGAACGGAGAGAAAAAGTGAATGGGGAAGTTGGAGCTGAAAGCAATTGAGGATTTCAATGTGGCAAAAAGATGGCAAGGATTGGAGCTAAGAAAGAGTTTATCAAATTGATGTAGTTGTCAAGAAAGTCAATGCAAGGAGAGAGAAAGAAAGAAAAAGTTGGGGGAGGGAATGAAGTATGTCAGGGGACAGGCAGGGAGAGAGGAATAAAAAGTTGGACTCATGGAGGGACAGAGAGAGATGTTGGTTGGGGAATGGAATGAGGTCTGGAGGAGAGGAAGCATGCAGGAGGCAGTAAGAAAGAAAGAAAGAAAATATTGGATTTACAGTCAGAAGAAGAAAGTGCAACCAGAGACATGAAATCACCAGACAGCAAAGGTAGGAAAATGATTTTATTTTTTTATCTTTATTCATTTTAAAAGCCAGAAATAAGCGCAACATGATTTTATTTTCAATTTAGTGATCAAAATGTGAATGTATATCTGCACACACACACAAAAAAAAAGGGGGTGGTGGTATCTGCAGTGACCGAACCCAGCAGCATGCGCATAGCACAGCAACAAAGCTAAGCCAGAGGATTCAAAAGGAGACTACGTCCTTGAGGAGATAAGGAAGCCAAATAGATTCCCCAAACCAGCAGAAAACTATGCCTGCGATGAGGGTGACCAACCGCCTCTCGTGCCTCTCCTGTGGCCAAATTATGCACCAAAGATCTCCAGTTCCAAAAAGAGAGAGGCTCAGAAGCAATCCAGGATTGCAAAATGCATTTGCGAACAAGGAGACATACTTTACGACACCAGTGGGGACCCCCTTAGGGAGGCCACAAAATGCCCCAGGCAAATCAAGGACCAATTGCTCTACAGTACCCTCAACCGGACATAAAAATAAGCCCCATAAGTAACGGACAATAGACGTCCAAAAACTTGGACAGTCCAACAATCCCAAAAGGAATGGGCAAAAGTGTTGGGATCCCGACCACATTTCAGACAGAGAGGGGAAATCAACACACCCCAGTTTATGCAATTATACCTGAGTATAATAGGCCTTATAAATCACTCTAACATAACACTCACGAAACACCTCCCCAGTGAGCAAGTGAGGGACCAAGCGCAGGGCCCGCAAAACATTCCAATGACTGAGATCCATGTGAAGCTCACGCCCCCAACTCCCCTGTATCCATGAAACATCTTTGGGGGCAGCAAATGACAAAAGTACCCTATACAATGCCGACACCGAAGTAGAACAAACCACCACCCCTTCAAAGAAAACCCGAAGAAGCTCCCCCATTGGCTGTGCGATCCATTCCTGAGGAAGGGAGAGAATATAGTGTTTAACTTGACAATAGGCAAAAGTATCACCCCAGCACTTACCCAAGCGGTCCCAAAAAGCAGCAAGGGGCTTCAAACAGCCCTCCTCAGTCAACAGGTGTTCCATGAGACTAATTCCACGAGCAGCCCAGCTAAGAAAAGCAGGATTATCCCGGCCCATCTGAAAGGCCAAATTCCCGCGAAGGGGCAATTGATTCATCACTTGGGGGTCCACTCCCAATCTACTTATCAAGCTCCCCCACACAACGTGCAAAGATTTCAAAAAAACACAAGCACGGAACACAGCGGGAAGCTCCTTAGCAGGCAAATATAAGAGACTAGACATAGAATGAGGTGCGTAAAAAGCCAATTCAAAATCCAAACTTCGTTTCCCCCCCCAATGAGAGGTTGCAAACTGAAAAAACACCATGAATTCCTTCTCTCACACCAAGCAGAATCATGGGGTAAAGACCTAGAACAATTACTTTTGCCCTCTACTTATGAGGAATTTAGGAAACGTCTAAAAACACACCTGTTCCTAAAACATCTTGACAACTGATCCACTTATCTCTTTCCCCTCAATAGCGACCTACTGTCCTTTTGATCACTTTTCTCCTCAACAATGAATTTCCTGTCTAATTACTTCTCTTTCTTCTTCCCCTCTTGAAGTCAGTCAATTTGTACCTTTGCTTAATCTTTTGTAAACTGCATAGAACTTCACGGTATTGCGGTATATAAGCTGTTATTATTATTATTATACTGTTGTTCACCTCACAACCAATCTTTCAGATGCCGGAATAAACAGGCTTCATTGTAGAGGCCAAAATCGGTAAGACCGAGGCCTCCCTGAGACCAGCCACCCACCAAATAATGAAAGTGAACTCTCGGCTTACAAGAATTCCAGCAGAAACGCGATAGTAAACGGTTCAAACGACCAAGATCTTTCTTCAACAAACGGAGAGGCAAAGCTTGCAACACATATAACTAACGCGGGAAAATCACCATACAGATCAAGGCTATATGGCCCATCAGCATCAAAGGGAAGTCACCCCAGGCTTCAAGCTAGACCCTAGTATCAGGCAAAAGCTTATCGATATTGAGTGAATAAAGATATGCCGTAGAGTTCGAAAGTTACACCCCTAAATACCGAAAGTAACCTGTAGCCCAGCACAAAGGGAAGGAGGCAATCCATTGATCCTTCAAGGCCAAGGAAGATGGTAAAGCCTCAGATTTGACTAGATTTAGATGAAAACCAGTGTAGTCACCATATTCTCGAATTGTCTTCAAAAGGGCCTGTAAAGAAGGGAGTGGGTTCGTCAGAAGAGCCAAAAGATCATCCGCAAAGGCAGCAACTTTAAAACTTTGCCGTCCCAGATGAACTCCCTTAATGTCCGGGTTCGAGTAAACATCACAAAGAAGTGGGTCAAGAGCTAAGACAAGCAATAAAGGAGACAGGGCACAACCCTGACGGGTGCCTCTATGAATTTCAAACAAAGAAGATCTACAACCATTAACCCATAAAGTGGCTTGGGGAGTGGCATAGAGCGTATGTATCGCTGAGATAAAGCGTCCTTGAAAGCCATATTTAGTCAAAGTAGCAAATAAATAATCACAGCAAACTCGGTCGAAGGCCTTCTCAGCGTCAAAGCTTTGTATGGGACCTGCCTCAGGGACTTTGAGGTAAAATTACACTATTCGCCGATGATGCTAAGCTATGCAACATGATTGACAGCTCAACCGTGCCCGACACTATGAAGCAGGACCTACTTTTACTGGAACAATGGTCTAAAACTTGGCAACTGAGCTTTAATGCCAAAAAGTGTAAGGTTATGCACCTTGATAGCAGTAATCCTAGCAGAACATACACCCTGAACAGGGAAACCTTAACAAGAACTGTTGAAGAATGGGACCTGGGTGTACTCATTAGTAAAGATATGAAGATGGCCACTCAGGTGGAAAAAGCTTAGGCCAAGGCTAGACGAATGCTGGGTTGCATCCGAAGTTTTGTCAGCTGAAAGCCTGAAGTCATAATGCCGTTGTACAGGTCCATGGTGAGACCTCATCTGGAGTACTGTGTTCAGTTTTGGAGGCCACATTATCAAAAAGACATGAAGAGAATGGAATCGGTCCAGCAAATGGCCACCAAGATGGTCTCAGGACTCAAGGATCTCCAATATGAAGAGCGTCTAAGCAGGCTGCAGCTATATTCTCTCGAAGAACGCAGAGAGAGGGGAGACATGATAGAGATGTTCAAATATCTTACAGCTAACAAATTTCTAGGATACAATCGTAATGACTAATAAATGTATATTGATACGTATTGTAGAGTATAGTTACTAACAGGGATTCATTCAGGCCACGTACATAAACAAAGTTGACATAACATAACAAAAAAGATTAAATCGGAGAAAAATAAACCTCAATTGTGAGAGGTTGGGACTACACAAGTACCCAGCCCTCAACACATCATCACGGGTTTATAAAAAAACTCCGCATACATAGAAATAAATCGGGCTTCCATTCATATCAAGTTACATTTTTTTCAAGAACTTTTTTTGTAGCTATAAACACCCAATTCTATGTGTTATGTATGTCAATAATTCGTGACCCGAACCCCAAGTTTGACTATAGAAGCAATGAAGGCTACAGCTCCGTTTCAGTTATGTAAGTTGTTTTGGAGGTACAGAGTATAACAATCACAGTTAAGGAAAAAGTACACTCATCTGAACGTATGACATTTCAACAAGGGCTTTCAACTCGTAGTCCCGACAGAAAAGACTTTCTGTTTCGCCCCAGAACGGGCTACTTCAGGGGATATATGCCATCTTCGAATGTCTCCTTGCTTCTTACAATCCAATGGAAATGAAGCCGGCTCCTCTCAAAATGGAGTTAGGACTGTGAGACGCGCCCGGCTCGAAATAAAAAACGAACCGGGCGTCATAACGTCATCACAAAGCGTGATGATTAATAGGCTAAGTGTCAGCAAATACATCAATCAACCAAAAACTAAATACTGGTGCTTTAATTCAGAAAAACGGTTGCCATTCATAAGCAGTATTAAGACCCGATGGTTCCACTGTCTGTAATCTATTAATCCACTGTTGTTCCTTCTGCCACAAGACTCTTCTAATGTCTCCTCTTCTCTGGGAAGGGGGCAATTTTTCAATTACCCAACATCTCAAATTTTCAAATCTGTGATTGTGTCGAATGCAATGAGCCACCATGGGAGCTGTTGATTTATGGGTGTTTAGACAACTTTTATGTTCAGTTATTCTAATAGTCAGAGTACGTGATGTTTGACCTATATATAATAGGTCACATGGACACTGGATTGCATAAATAACATTCATAGATTGGCATGAAGAATTGTGATGTAAAACATAATTCTTGCCATCAAAAGGATTGATGAAATTAGAAATAGCAGCCATTATGTTGCAATTTGAGCAATGACCACATGGTTTATGTCCACGTGTGGTATTTAAATTATCATCTGTGAATATTTCTTTAGCAGTATGACATAACAGGTCGCTCAAATTCTTATTTCTTGACTGAGAAAAAATAAATCGCTTGTTTTCAAAGCAAGGGAGAGTTTTCAAAAGAGGAAGATGTCTTTTGTATCTCTTAATGATTTGTGGCGACATGCGAGTTTGTTTGATTACACATGGGATGATTGTTTCTTCTACTGGAGGTTTCTTATAATCTAACAGTATTTCCCTGGGATTATGTAAAGCTCGTTTTTTAGCTTTCTTAACTATGTTATCTGGATAATCTCTTGATAGCAATCTCTGTTCTAATATTACGACTTACATAACTGAAACGGAGCTGTAGCCTTCATTGCTTCTATAGTCAAACTTGGGGTTCGGGTCACGAATTATTGACATATATAACACATAGAATTGGGTGTTTATAGCTACAAAAAAAGTTCTTGAAAAAAATGTAACTTGATATGAATGGAAGCCCGATTTATTTCTATGTATGCGGAGTTTTTTTATAAACCCGTGATGATGTGTTGAGGGCTGGGTACTTGTGTAGTCCCAACCTCTCACAATTGAGGTTTATTTTTCTCCGATTTAATCTTTTTTGTTATGTTATGTCAACTTTGTTTATGTACGTGGCCTGAATGAATCCCTGTTAGTAACTATACTCTACAATACGTATCAATATACATTTATCAAATATCTTACAGGCCATATCAAGGTGGAGGAAGATATCCTTTTTCTTACGGGTCCCACGGCAACAAGAGGGCATCCGCTCAAACTCAAGTGTAGGAGATTTCATGGTGACATCAGGAAGTACTTCTTCACCGAAAGGGTGGTTGATCGTTGGAATGGCCTTCCAAGTCAGGTAGTTGAGGCCAGCAATGTGCTCGACTTCAAGAAACGATGGGATAAACATGTGGGTTCACTTCGGGAATTGCTTAGGGGAGTGTTCTTTTGAGGGGAGGGTTCTTTTGAGTGGGCAGACATGTTAGGCCGACGGCGCTTTTCTACCGTCATGTTTCTATGTTTCTATATTCCAAAGAGAGCAAGATTTTCTGCAAATTTTTCGCCACAGAACGACCCTTCACAAATCCGACCTGGGACTCATTAAGGAGGAGCGGCAACAGCCAAGCCAAAGGTTTAGCCAGGATTTTGCTAGAAGCTTGACATCAAAATTGAGGAGCGATATAGGACAATATGATTCTGGGATAGTAGGATCTTTCCCTGGTTTCGTAAGGACTATAATTTGAGCCACATTGAGGTGTTCGGGCATAGCTTCAGCATTGACCATCACATTAAACATAGCAGCAAGAGGGGACAAAATTTCAGGTTTCAGCAGTTTATAAAACTCATCTCTATAACCATCAGCTCCAGGTGCTTTCAAAGTAGAGCTTTAACTAATAGCGAGTTCCATCTTCCCAGCTTCTATAGGTGCATTCAATCGAGCAAGCTGCAACTCTGTAAGACACAGGAGATCGAGTCCATCTAAATATAAATCCCCAGGGAGCCCCAAATCCAGAGGAGGAGCATAAAGATTCGTATAGAAACGACGAAAGACGGCACAGATATCAGGATCACTAATGACCTGAGCGGACTTGTCTCTACGAAGACGTAAAATCTTCTTACGACTCTCCCACTGGGAGACCAAATGGGCCAAAAGCCTCCCCTCCCCCCTTATTGCCATGAACATACAAGCGGAATTTGTAAAAGGCAAGATATTTGGAAGCCCGTTGATGTAAAAGCTCATTGAGTGCTGCCTGCAGGGATAGGAAATTTTGTTTGTTAGCCGGGTGGGATTAAGATCAAAGGCACGTCGAGCTCTGGTCAATTGTCCAGACAACCGAATCAGTTCCCTATCACGTGCCTTTCGAACCCTGCTAACATAGCTAATGATAGCACCCGAAGTACCATCTTTGCCATTTCCCAAAAAAGAATTTGGTTCTCCACATGTTGGCTATTATGGTATTGGTAGTCTTTCCACTCATTCAGAAGATATGGCAAAAAATTAGGATCATTCCTTAGCCATAAAGGATAAGCCCAGCACCCTGGGGTATGAGGTCCTAAGTCCGAGATCCAGTCCATCCACACCCAGGCATGATCCAATATCGCGTAAAGCCCTATCTCCGCCCGTTGTATCTTGGAGAAGAGAGAGCGAGAAATCAACAGATAGTCGATGCGAGATTGAGTAGAGCGAGCACGAGAGAGATGGGTATAATCCCTTTCTTCCGGGTGGAGGATTCGCCAAACATCCAAAAGATCCAACAGTTGACACAATTGAGGGAGACCCTTAGCCTCAGCGACAACGCCACCAGAAGGAGGACACAATTTATCTAAGCACGAATCCAAAGCTACATTAAAATCACTCCCCAAAAGAATCGGAAGATGAGCCTGTGATAAAAGGAAAGTCTTCAAGCAAGTATAGAAAGCTTTGTCATAGGTATTGGGAGCATAGATACACCCAACCAGTACCTTAACACCTGCAGACACTGCTGTACAAAAAGCATACTGGCCACCCCCATCAATAGCTACTGAGTGATCTGGGTGGCTACAGCTTTACGGAAAAGAATAGCCACTCCCCACTTCTTCCCGACCGCAGCTGCTGTGATACACTACTCCACCCAACCCCTCCACGGTTTAGCATGCTCTAAGTCAGTAAGGTGTGTCTCCTGCAACATAGCAATATCCGCCTTGATTCGCTGCAGATTTTGTAAAATTTTTGCTCTTTTAATAGGAGAGTTAATGCCTCTAACGTTCCAAGTAACGAGTCTCACCATTCAGCCAACAAAAAAATGGCCGGGTCCTACCGCCTAAGGGCGCTGTGGAGGTGGGAGTGGACACAGAGGAACCTGAGGCATCCCCCATCCAGTTAACATAGTCCTGTGCCTCCGCCACCATGTCATAGAAGTGAGTGGCCACCTGATGGGAAATTTGCAGCTTCGCCGGGTAGAGAAGGGCAAACTTGATCTTACGGGCAAAAAGGTGGGAACACAAGGGTCCAAATTCCCGCTGCTGCTGTGCCACCCAGGATGAATATTCCTAGAAGCAGAATACCTTTTCATGGTCGTGGGTCAGCTGCCTGCCACTCCGGACAGCCTGCAGGTTGCAGGTTCATGAGCACAACTTCCAGCGCCACCGTGATCTCTGCCGAAATCTCAGCCACCCACGAGGGAGAGACGGCAGGTCCTGTAGGGCCAGAGGTAAGCGCCATCTTGTCCTCTAGTGCATGAGTGTGCTCTCTGTCCTTCCGCACAGTTTTACTGGCAATACGACGCTGCGGGCCCAGCAGGGAAACAACTCGGGGAATCGAAGACTAGTATCCCACCAGATTGCCACAAATGGAGGCTCGAGAACGCCTAAAAGCAGGGTTTATTCGGTAAGGTGGCCAGAGAAGCAACTACCAGCGTGCTTCCCGGAACATGGCGTCACGTGGTCCTAATAAATAATAAAGACTTTTTAAAGCACTCTTCTATCCCATCGTTGGACTATGCCCCCCTTTTTACAAAAAGCGTGCTAGCGTGCTAGCGTTTGTAGAGCTGGCCATGATGGTAACAGCTCCGATTCTCATAGGAATTCTATGAGTGTTACTTAACATAAGAACATAAGAAATGCCTGCACCGGATCAGACCTGGGGTCCATCTAGTCCGGTGATCCACACATGCGGAGGCTCAGCCAGGTGTACCCCGGTGAATACCTTAGTCACTAGTATACCTCAATGTGTCCTGCAAGAAGATGTGCGTCAAATTTTTCCTTAAATCCTAGAATGGTGGTTTCCTTCACCACCTCTTCTGGGAGAGAGTTCCAGGCGTTCACCACTCGCTGGGCGAAGCAGAACTTTCTGGCATTTGTCCTGGCTGTGTCCCCTCTCAGCTTCAGTCCATGACCTCTTGTCCGAGTCCAAGTCACATTTGACAATGTGAATAACGTTGTTTCTTGCTGACCATCCTTTCCCCCTGCTGGTGAGTGAGCTTGCTCCATTTTGTCGATTCCTTTTAGTATTTTAAAAGTCTCTATCGGATCCCCTCTCAGTCTTCTCTTCTCGAGGGTAAATAATCCCAGTTTTCTGAGGCAATCTTTGTAGCTCAAGTTCTCCATACCTTTTACTAGCTTCGTCACTCTCCTCTGCACCCACTCCAGCAGTGTTATATCCTTCTTCAGGTATGGAGACCAGTGTTGGACACAGTATTCCAAGTGTGGTCTGACCATTGCTCTATAAAGTGGCATTATGACCTCCTTCGATCTACTCGTGATTCCCTTCTTTATCATGCCTAACATCCTGTTTACTTTCTTTGCCGCTGCTACACATTGAGCCGATGGCTTCAGGGTCCTGTCTATCAGTACCCCCAGGTCCTTTTCTTGTTCGCTCTTCCCCAATGTTATACCTAACAGTTTATACTCATGCTCCTTGTTTTTCCTGCCCAGGTGCATCACTTTGCATTTTTCTACATTAAAACTCATCTGCCAATTCTCTGCCCATCTCTCAAGTTGGTTCAAATCTCTCTGGAGTTCCTCGCTGTCTTTTTGTGACCTGATTGCCCCTGGCATAGCTTTATGTCATCTGCAAACTTGATGGTCGTTTCTTCTTCCAGGTCATTTACGAAGATATTGAATAAGATAGGCCCAAGAACCGAGCCCTGAGGCACACCGCTAGTTACTTTCTTCTAGTCCGAGTACTTCCCATTTATGCCCTCTCTCTGTTTTCTGTTTTCCAGCCATTTTCCTATCCATCTTAGTATATTCCCTTCTATTCCATGACTTTGTAGTTTTCTGAGAAGTCTCTCGTGTGGCACTTTGTCGAACACTTTCTGGAAGTCCAAGTATATTATTTCCACCGGTTCTCCGCTATCGACTTGTTTGTTCACCGTCTCGAAAAACTGAAGTAAGTTCGTCAAGCACGACTTCCCTTTCCTGAAGCCATGCTGACTACCTCTCAGCAGGTCATGGGTATCCAGTTGCTGGCTATGCTAATGCCTCAACCATTTTCCCAGGAACCGATGTGAGACTCACAGGTCTATAGTTTCCCGGTTCTCCTCTTGATCCTTTTTTGAAGATTGGGATGACGTTCGCTATCTTCCAGTCTTCTGGTATCCGTCCGGTTCTAATTGACATGTTAGCGAGGGATTGCAGTAGTTCTCCGATTTCAACCTTTAGCTCCTTTAATACTCTCGGGTGAATTCCATTTGGGCCAGGGAATTTGTCACTTTTTAGTTTGTCAGGCTGATAGTATATCTGGTCCAGATCCACCTTCACTGTGGTGAGGCTCTCCTCTATTTCTCCCTTGAATACTTTCACTGATTCGGGTATTGATGTGGTAAAGATAGATGCAACAAAGGAATTTAATCTGTCTGCAATCTGTTTGTCTTCTTTGATGTATCCTATTCTTCCTTGGTCATCGAGAGAGCCCACTGTCTCCTTTGCAGGTTTCTTCCCTTTAACGTGTTGCTGCTGTTACCGCCGTAGCTGGCACTAAAAACGCTAGCGTGCTTTTGTAAAAGGGGGGGTATATTTGAAACTCCATTTTCTGATTTGTTTTGGTTTTTTCTGTGGAACTCCAGTTCTTTTTTTTCCTTGACTTGTTATATACTGCATCAACACCGCTCTTTTGTTAGTGACATAGCATTTTCACTATCATTTTGTGGCATATGGACATGTTTTGCCAAGTTCAGGGCATCTAAAAAGGCCGATTTACTGTCCAGGAATTGCAGAATGTTCAATTCCTGTTCTAAGAAAACAGTTTTCATACAGAATCTTGGCCAGATCCTGACATGGTAAATCCACAATCAAAGCTTTATAGCTCTCATTTAGAGAATACCTTTACTAATCTCCTTAGTATTTGCTACAGATTTCACAGGTTCTGCAAAGCTAAAGACACGTTGCTTTGATAAGAACGTTGGTGAGTTTTCTGAAAACTCTATGCCCATTGCACCTTCTGGTAAATGGAATATTTCTGGGACTATGTGCTGTTATTACAGTAATAAATTAAGGCTGCTGACCTGCTTTTTATTGGTCCAGCAAAGCTTTAGTCTCTCCGTAAATCAACAGCTAGCACAATTTGGAACAAAGCCCATAGAATCATAAAATTCTTCACGTTTATCTCTTCATTGCCTTTGTTTCTTTTGAAAATGTGTGCTTATGTGCAGCTTGAGCAGGTATGCATTAGATTTTTAAATTCCCAAATAGAGAATTATTGTTAAACTTAGTGCAGCCATGTTACCATGACTGGATCCAGACACTTAGGGCTAGATTAAACTAAGACCATGAATCGGATCTGATCCATGAGCAATCCGATCTCATGCAAATGAGGGCATTCGGAATCACACCCCCAACCGACCACCTGGATCGCTCTCCAGCGATCCCGACGCATGCGCAGACCATCTACTTTGTCTGTAGATGGTCTGCACATGCTCACTGCGCTTGAAACTTTTTTTTTTGGTGTGTCGGGAGGAACTTTGCTTTGCTTTACTTTACTTTTTTTACTTTGGGAGCCCGTGGTTGTAACCCACTGTAGCACAGGTTAAAACCACGGGCTTGCACTGAGGGGCACAGAAGCAGGATTGGGGAAGAGAGAAAAAGGAGATCGGGGCAGAAAGCAGGGCGGCAGAAGGCAGGGCAGTCAGAAAGGACCTGAGTGACTGGTCCTCAGCAGTCGCTTATTTTTCGATCGGTCAGCCCAGTCGGTGTCCCTCAATTTTTTGAATGAACTGCTGCCTCCTACATTTGAATGATGTTCCCCCCTCATTTGCATGTACGGATTGGAGGATGATTGGGACAGAGTTTAGTGAATCGGGTCGGAGGAAAATCAGGTCGCAAAGGGGTTGCTAAATGGTCGGGAGTTGATCGGTAGGCTTAGTGAATCTAGCCCTTAAGGCAAATTCTGTCAAAGGATGCCTAAAATTAAGCATCAAAATAAATTGGATAATAAGCCCAATTAATGACTTTAACAAGCAATAATTGAAAGTTAGACGTCCAAAGGCTGTGCGCGATTCACAAAATAGGCGTTCACAATTTCATAGATGCTCATCAGAAAAAGTCACACCTAACGGGATAGGCATGTGTGTGGCTTTGATATGGGCATCCATTTACAGAATTTCATGCCACTCAGCATCCTAACGTGTCTATATTCTCAACTAAAATGTAGGCGTTGCAAAACCAGGTCTACTTTTGGGTATTAGGTGCACACGAATAAGCTGAATGTGACTTAGGCATCACTTAGGCATGCTGAAGGCATCCACATTTAGGTAAATGGGACTTTTATTTATTTGTAGTAAAGAGGACTCCAGTTTGATATTAAGGTCAAAAGATGATTAATAATGCATTACTTAAGCAAAGCACATGAAGATATATATATATTGCATACTAAACCTTCTATTTTGGGGGGTAAAGAGGACTCAACTTTGATAATAATAGAAAAAGATGTTTAATAATGCATTACTCAAGCAAAGCACATGGTTTACATTTCACACCCAAACTGCGGAAAATTGGTATTAATGGTGATGATTTGTCCTTGAATAACCCTGGAGATGAAATGAAAACATGTGCTTCCCAGAATAAGAAAAATTAATTAATGGAAACAAGATAAATAAAAGGACCAATCAGTACGGGCCCAGTGCCCTCGTAATAACCGTTGGCCCCAGGCAGGTGTTTATGAAGTGACAAGCACTTAGAAATGAATCTAAATAAACCCTGCCCCGTACATCATCTTATCCTTATATTGTGTGTGGTTTATATAGAAAAGATATATCTATACGTAGTAAATAATCGAGAGCACAATCATCCCCAGATTAAAACAAGAGGAAAGCAAATCACCCCAAAAAAATCTACCTGAAATCTACTACAAAAAAACACAAAATGTGAAAATGAAACACCAAATTGCAAAAAATGACAAAAATCGTCAAAAAACAAAGAAAAATATAACTATAATATCGTCAGTCTCGTCCATCAATCCACAACGCAGTGAGCCCTATGCACCTGTCACAAATTGTTCGTGAAAGTAATGAAAAACAGTGAAAAACAATGAAAAATACTTAGCTCAAGTGGCTGCAATAATTCCAGAGCGAGACAAAGTTCGAAGTTCACCAATCATCACTGTTCAATTCCGCTCGCTACTTAGTCCCGCTCACTTAAACTCACTCAATGAAGAGTCATAAAAGTCGGTCCATTCGCCGTTGAACTTAAATCACTCAGTCCCATACAGTCAAAAAGACTGTTCAATAATGTTCACCACATGTTTTGCTCACTCGACAGGTCCTGTTTCAATATCCTCGTCAGGAGAGAGCAAGAAAATCAAAAAGGTTAGTAAACTGACTGAAAATTCACATGCCCAGTCCCTACATATAAAGGACGGAGTAATCCACAGCAGCGGCACAATCAGGCTGCTTTGACAAATGAGTGCCAAGAACAAGGAGCTCTTTTTAAAAAACACTTTAGGAGCCCCACCTGGGACAACGCATACGTAATTACGTAGGAGAAGTGTCAACTGGATCAAAAAATGAAGGAATAAATAAACCTTTATGTGAAACATTTGTCAACATTCTCATTCAAACCATGAGGGGGGAATGCTTGTAAATTAAAAATCCAAAAATTCTCCCTTACCAATAAATAATTTTGTCTATCTCCCTTAAAGTTGATAGGAATTTGTTCCAATACACACCACCTAAGTTGGGCGAATGTGTGATGATGTTTTAAGTTGTGAGCCACCATAGGAGCAGTAAGTTTTTCAGTTTTAAGGCAGCTACGATGTTCAATCAATCTGACTCTGATAGCCCGACTGGTACAGCCTACGTAAATTAAACCACAGGGGCAGGAAATCACATATACTACATATGTAGAAACACAAGATGTAACCGCTCTCAACCGATAGATCCACAAGGTTTTAGGATGTATCCATGAATTGCCTTGGTGGGAAGTAGTACACACCGAGCAACGACCACACGGGCCGTGACTACCTTCTGTTACCGAAGGAGAATACTGGGTAGTAAAGTCCGAGGAAACAAGGTGCTCGGACAAATTTCTGCCTCTGGTGAAAGCAATGCACGGGTGATCTTTAAAAGTAGGATGTAACTGCAAAACGTGCCAATGTTCATGTAGACTCTGAGCTACCACTGCAGATTGAGTTGAATGGGAGATGACACAAATTTGATTGGTAGATGTCTCTTTATTTTTTTGAATGAGAAGGAGATCTCTATTGGCGTGACGAACACGTAAATAGGCTTTCCGAATGACAGACTCAGGATAACCCCTATTCAAAAATTTATCCCTTAGGATCCTAGCTTCAATTTGAAAATCATGAAGAGTGGTACAAATCCTCCTGGCCCGTAAAAATTGGCCTATCGGAATCGCCGCTTTAAGGCGTCTGGGATGGCAACTGGCATAAGATAAAAGATTATTTCTTTCAGTATGTTTATGGTGCATCCTGGTGGAAAGACTACCCTCATTGTAAATGACTTAAGTATCTAAAAAAGAAATACTGTGAGTATGACAAGTGTAAGTAAACCTGAGGTTGGTTGTGAGAGAATTTATCCACGAAATGAAGAGCTGAAGAGCTTCCATGGATGATGTCCAGATGAAAAAAATATCATCTATAAATCTGAACCAACAAGCCATTTGTTGGAAATAAGGATGGACATATAGATGTTGTTCCTCAAAGTTAGTCATAAATAAGTTGGCTATACTTGGGGCTGCCGTGGGGCCCATAGCTACCCCTTGATTTTGTTGGAAAAAGTCTTGATCAAATTTAAAGTAGTTCCTAGTTAGAACTAGGGTAGCTAGATCCAACAAGAACTTAGTAGAAACTCTGTCTGAAGTGTCCCGTTGATTTAAAGTAGACTCAACGACTTTAAGAGCTTCGATCTGGGGTATGCTAGTATAAAGAGACACGACGTCAAGAGTCACCAGGATATTATTTGAAGAAAGAGAACCAATTCCTTCAATTTTACGGAGGAAATCAGAGGTGTCCTTGATATAGGATCTAGCCTGACATACAAAGGGTTGCAAAAAATAGTCGAGAAATTGAGACAAAGGCTCTAGCATGGTGTTCTTTAAGGAAACTATGGGTCTGCCAGGGGGAGATGTAAGGGATTTATGAATCTTAGGAACGGTATAAAAAACAGGAATTCTGGGGCTAATAGGTAATAGAAAGCGTTTTTCTGCCTTAGTAATCATCCCCTGTTCCCATGCTGTATGAACAATCGAGGTGATAGCTTCTTGTAATTCCTTGGTGGGATCACAGGAGAGACGACTATAATTGATAGTGTCCCCTAACTGCCTTTGAACCTCCTTCAGATATTGATCCCTATTTTGGACAACTATTGAGCCGCCCTTATCAGCAGGTTTAAAAATAAGCTGGGGATTCTGTTTAAGGGTATTGAGGGCCTGAAATTCCGCAGATGTCATGTTAGCATAATATTTTTTGGAAGGGGAAGAATCTAAATTACGTAGGTCCCTCAGAACAAGATCCCTAAAGGTGGCAATAATGGGATCAATAGGACCTGGAGGAACCCACGTAGATTTGGGACGTAATATGGAGTTATCTTGATGGGAGGACTCTGAAGAAAAATACAGTTTAACCTGTAGATTGCGTATAATCCTAGCCAAGTCACACCGACTTTTAAACGGGTCATGTTTAACAGTAGGAACAAAAGACAGGCCCTTATTAAGGACCTGGATTTGATCAGAAGTTAAACTAGTCCCCGAAATATTAGTGACTAGTAAGTTTGGGGACTGTGTGATCGAGTTTGAGGTCGGGACCCTTGATTGTATTGGGTTCTGCCTCGACCTCTCCTGCGCCTGTTCCACTGGCCTTGACCTTGCCGGGTACGGTCTAAAAAATTCTTATTGCCAGGTTGATTTCTAGTGTCCTCCCCACTTGTGGAACTGTTGTTATCGTCCGAGAATCCCTGATAACTCACACGAGTACTTGTTTCAGTTCGGGATCCCCCTTGTGGGTCTTGTAAGTCCTGTGACTTCCCCAACCAGGGATAGATGGACCCCTGAGAATAGTCCTGGGTATCCCTGTGAAGTTTTTTTAATTTATCCTGTTTATGTTTTTTTCAGAAATTTTCTAAAATGTGTTGAAGCTCTCCTATTTGATCCTGAAATTGTTTAGAATCTGGGCCGGTAGTTAACTGTTGAAATTTTTCATCCGATTCTCTAGTGACTTCTATGGTGGATTCGTTTATAGTGTCCACCATAAGTACCATTAGATCAAGGGAACACTTGTTCAGTGGTGGCTTTTGAATTCTTAACCCTCTGGGGATCATTAGTTTTTTAATATATTCAATCAAGGACATACTATGCAAATCCATTCGTATTAGTGTCCTCTGTAGATTCATCCATTGGTCTTTAATAGTAGAAAAGGATGAAGTTAATTCCAAATGATTGTCCTCTAATATCAACGATTTAGAGGTCAATTGTTGGACATAATCACTTGAAAAACATAAAGTGCGTTGCCAGGCCGGGGTCTCCATGTACATAAGAACATAAGAACATAAGCAATGCCTCTGCTGGGTGTAGGTAAAAAATATTTTACCTATTTATGTAGGTAAAAAATATTTACCAGAAATGGCCAAAAAGAAACCAAAGTATAAATACCAATAACAACGATAATCCAAACTGCGGAAAATTGGTATTAATGGTGATGATTTGTCCTTGAATAACCCTGGAGATGAAATGAAAACATGTGCTTCCCAGAATAAGAAAAATTAATTAATGGAAACAAGATAAATAAAAGGACCAATCAGTACGGGCCCAGTGCCCTCGTAATAACCGTTGGCCCCGGGCAGGTGTTTATGAAGTGACAAGCACTTAGAAATGAATCTAAATAAACCCTGCCCCGTACATCATCTTATCCTTATATTGTGTGTGGTTTATATAGAAAAGATATATCTATACGTAGTAAATAATCGAGAGCACAATCATCCCCAGATTAAAACAAGAGGAAAGCAAATCACCCCAAAAAACATTTCACACCCCCAGTCATTCGCAGTTTTTTCTGTCTGCCTCCTCCAGCCCCCCAATCTGTTCTGCCTGATTTGCCCGCAACCCGGGACCCCTCCGTGCACATCTTCTAGCCCACTGATCCACTCTGTCTGACCAGCGATCCCAGCCCAGGTCGGAGCCACAAGCGCCACCGCCTGCATCGGCACTCACAGCAGCCGCCATCGCCCCTGCAGCTCTCTCCCGCCGATCCCCGCTCCTAAACCTCATCCAATTATCAGATTGTGGCTGAATGACAATATGTTAGCATTAAACATCACAAAAACAAAAACCATGATCTTTCCAAGGAAAGAGGGAATAACGCCGCATGCCCCAATTCTTCTGGACAACTTACCTCTAGACAATGTCTCCTCAATAAAAATCCTAGGGATATATTCGACAAAAAACTGACATTTCTCGAACATATTAGTACTGTAGTTAAATCTTGTTTCTTCAAACTCAAGATGATCCGTTCTATCTCTAAATTTTTAAAGCCCATTCTCTTGTTATTGCAACAATAGATTATTGTAATAGTCTACTCACAGGAATTACTCAGAAGGAAATGAGACGACTCCAAACAATCCAAAGCGCCACTCTTTGGTTACCTATTAAGCACAAGATTTCTTATCTCACTGGCCAGCGCTAAAATACTCCACCACGGCTTGATAAAAGGAGACTGTAATTTTCTAAATGATCAAAAGTTATGTGACTGAAGTGAGGCAAGATTTGGGATGGACTGGAGGCTGAACTAGAAGTTAAGAGGATATTAGCGATATTCAGAAGATATCTGTGTAACTTGTGCATTCAAGTCCGGACGAAAAAATAGTTTTTTTCAGATAACATTGTATCCATATAAAGTAAAGCCAGCATATTCAGCAGTCTGGCTTGCACGCATAGCTAGGCTGAAAATCAAAATATCAAATTATTCATAAGTACTTATGAACGCTACATCCTAATAAATATTTATGTATTTTTTTTAAAAAAATGTCTCCTATGTATAACTTTTCTTAAGTATGCATAATTTTACCTTTTATGTGCCTATTCCCTGACCTGCATAAACTTTTTGAAGTTACCCCCAGATAGGTCTACTCATAGAACATAAGAACATAAGAACATAAGACTTGCCTCTGTCGGGTCAGACCAGAGGTCCGATTAACACCCTTGGCACTAACAGGATTAATAAAAAGTGAAAATGTATAACTTTTGTCTTCTGTGGGAAGCTGTTTTTGCTGCCAGCACGCCTACAAATTGCCATTTGTAAATGCAGAACTATTTCACAGAATCCCCTGACGCCTACAAAGTATAAGCTAATACTGCCTACGTGACACCTACACTTTATATTGACAGTTCCATAATGCAATACTTGTTATTCCTTGAAAAATATGTAGAGAAAAGAGAATGTTAGGTAAGATTGAAGCCTTGAAAATCATCACTGACGATATATTTAAAGTTCCAAAGCTTAAAATTGATTACAATTAAAAGTAATATTTAAAATTGGGATGGTTTTGTACTAAAATGGTTATGACTATAAATCATATTTCATTTGCCTTAAAGGAATAGGAATAATATCGTCATTGGATTCTATATTGTTTCATGCTTGAAACAACTATGATCCTTATTTCAGAAGTCCTAGTCACAATTTACAAATGTAAATATTAGTATTTAAATGTATAACCGAAATAAACATGGAGAACCCAGTCTTTGAAAGCCAGAATTTATATGTCTAAATCTGAACTGCATGCAAATGGTAAGGGGGCAGGGTTCGTATGAGGTTGGCATCGATGAATCACTTGATTACTCTTTCCAAAAATACTAGGTTTAGGGGGCATGTGATGAAGCTACTAGGTAGTAGGTTTAAAAAAAACCAGAGAAAATATTTATTCACACAACGTGTAATTAAACTTTGGAATTCACTGCCACAGGATGTGGTGAAATCAGTTAGCTTAGCAGGGTTTAAACAAGGTTTGGATAATTTCCTAAATGAGAAGTCCATAGGCCATTAGTGAGATGGCTTGAGGAAATCCACTGCTTATTCCTAGGATAAGCAGTATAAAATTTGTTTTACTACTTGGGATCTAGCTAGGAACTTGGGCCTTGGGTGCCACTGTTGGAAACAGGATACTGGGCCTTTAATATTTAAATCTTCCTCTAGGTCACACACGCTCTCTTTTCAAAAGAATCAGATCACAGCAGTCCCCTTCCTTTTGTCCTTCCCGTAACTGTTTTCTATCCTATACGTGTTCTTCATTTCAGAAAGGGAATATATGTCTACAGTCGTTGAGATCAAGCTGCTCCCGGGTACCTGAGGGATTGAGGGAGGGGTGTTGTTCCCTAATCCCCCAGTGTCCCCTCCTAGAATTGATAGTGTCGAATGAGTACATCTTCTATAGGTAATTGGGAACATTTACACAGGTAGGTTTTCAAAATGGTATACGTACATGCAGTGGAGTAGTAAGGAGGGGTAGGGGGGCAGACTGCCCCGGGTGCCATCTTGGTGGAGGCGCTGGCAGCCCTCCTCCCTCCCATGCCAAGCTCGCACCATCCTTTCCCCGCCCCCCTGTACCTCTTTAAAATCTTTGCCAGCATGAGCAACTGCTCTAGCCTGCTGCTTGCGCCGGCCTGACACCCTCTGAAATCAGTACTGGGTCACAGGGCCAGGAAGTGACATCAGAGGAAAAGCCAAGGCCAGCGTGAGCAGCAGGCTGGAGAAACTGTTCGCACGGGTGAAGATTTAAAGAGGTACGGGGGTGGGAAGGAAGGGCACGAGTGTGGTGTGGGGAAACGGAAGGAGCGAGGAGGGGGTTGGCATGGAAGGAGCAGGCGATGGAGAGGAGCACGCCACTTACCCGCTAGGCCACTGCATACACGTCTGTGCATTGACACTTACTCTTTCAAATTCTGAATATCAACTTGTGTATATGCCAAACCTTAAAGTCATTGTTACCAATGTGGGCTACTGTTAAAACATGTTATTTTACCACTGACTCATTCTGTTTTACCACGGATGCTTAAATTTGGGTCTACAACTTTAGGCTACCTACATAGACTCCACAGGTGCCATATCTATCCAGATAAGCCCTGCTGAATATCAACCCCTTTGTTACATTGTTTTAAAATACAACATAAACATAACATAATATCAGGTTGTTTTAATCAAGTAATTATGGTTTATTTATTTGACACCTACATGAATTTGATTGGTTTCAATGATAGAATCTCTTGTTGATGTCCACTCTTAATTTTTTTTTTCCTATCAAGCAATTCATTTTCATTTCCATATTATATTAATTTGAGACATTCAGGAGCCTAAGAACATAAGAATTGCTATACCGGGACGGACCAAAAGTCCATCAAGCCCAGTATCCTGTTTCCAACAGTGGCACCCAGGGCCCAAGTACCTAGCTAGATCCCAAGTAGTAAAACAGATTTTATGCTGCTTATCCTAGGAATAAGCAGTGGATTTCCTCAAGCCATTTCAGTAATGGCCTATGGACTTCTCATTTAGGAAATTATTCAAGCCTTTTTTTAAACCCTGCTAAGCTAACTGATTTCACCACATCCTGTGGCAGTGAATTCCAACGTTTAATTACACGTTGTGTGAAGAAATATTTTCTCTTGTTTGTTTTAAAACCTACTACCTAGTAGCTTCATCACATGCCCCCTATACCTAGTATTTTTGGAAAGAGTAATCAAGTGATTCTTATCTATCTGTTCCACTTTATTCAGTATTTTATAGATCTCTATCATATTACTCCTGAGTCATCTCTTCTCCAAGCTGAAGAGCCCTAGCCGCTTTAGCCTTTCCTCATAGGGAAGTCGTCCCGTCCATTTTATCATTCTTGTCACCCGTCTCTGTATTTTTTTCTAATTTAGCTATATCTTTTTTGATATACGGTGACCAGAATTGCACACAGTATTTAAGGTGTGGCCTTACCATAGAGTGATATAAAAGCATTATAACTTTTTCATCTTCGTTTTCCATTCCTTTCCTGATCATTTCTACCATTCCATTTGCTTTCTTAGCTGACACTACACACTGAGCTGAAGGTTTCAATGTATCCTCAATGATGACACCTAGATCCTTTTCCTGGTCAGTGACTCCTAACATAAAACCCAGCATCACGTAGCTATACTTGGGGTTCCTCTTTCCCACATGCATCACTTTGCACTAACTCACATTAAGAGCTCCTTTTACTAAGCTGCCGCACGCGCTAAACCCGCGCTATGCGGCTAGAGCTAACGCCAGCGCAATGCTGCCATCCACATCTAGCGCACGCGCTAAAAACGCTGTTGCAGCTTAGTAAAAGGAGCTTTAAATGTCATCTGCCATTTTGTTGCCTAGTTTCCCAGTCTCACATCAAGGTCCTTTTGCAATTTTTCACAATCCTTTTGCGATTTAACATCTGTGAACAATTTTGTGTCACAGGCAAATTTAATTATATAACTAGTTATTCCCATCTCTAGATCATTGATATATATGTTAAAAAGCAGCAGTCCTAGCACAGACCACTGGGGAACCCCACTAGTTACCCTTCTCCATTGAGAATATTGACCATTTAAACCAGTGGTCTCAAACTCAAACCCTTTGCAGGGCCACATTTTAGATTTATAGGTACTTGAAGGGCCTCAGGAAAAAAAAAATAGCTAATGTCTTATTAAAGAAATAACAATTTTGTATGAGGTAAAACTCTTTATAGTTTATAAATCTTTCCTTTTGGCTAAGTCTTAATAATAATATTGTAAATTATAGCTAAAGAGACATATGATCAAGAAACTGTTTTATTTTACTTTTGTGATTGATAAACATACCGAGGGCCTCAAAATAGTACCTGGCGGGCCACACGTGGCCCCCGGGACGCCAGTTTGAGACCACTGATTTATACCTACTCTCTTTTCTCTTTTTCAACCAGTTCTTAATCCATAATAAGACATTATCCCAGGACAAGCAGGCAGGTATTCTCACTAGTGGGTGATGTCATCCGACAGAGCCCCGATACGGACATCTTGCAAGCATGTCTTGCTTGAAGAAACTCAGAAGTTTCGAGATGCCCGCACCGCGCATGCGCCAGTGCCTTCCCGCCCGATGTACCGGGCGCGTCTCCTCAGTTCTTTTCTTTCCGCGGAGCTGAGAAGTTCTCTTCAATTCTGCGCTGACTGAAATTTCAGTATTTTGCCTTCTTTCCCCGCGTTTTATTGTTTTACTTACTTTCTTTGACTTTTATTTCTATTTAAAAAAAAAAAAAAAAAAAAGTTACAATTATTTCGTCCGGCGGTTCGGCCGGGCCGGCCTCGTGGCTGCGACCTAGCTCCTTCGACCTAGCAACGTCACTTTTCCGGCCTATGTCCCGGCCTATCACCGGTTTTAAAAAGTGCAGCAAGTGCCAGCGTGCGATTTCGTTGACGGACCCACACCGGCGCTGTCTTCAGTGTCTTGGTCCAGAACACGTTCCGAAATCGTGCCGGCCTTGTTCCACGCTCACAGCGCGCTCTTTTAAACGGCGCTGCTTACTTTGGGAGTCCATGTTTAAGATGGAGTCTTCTAAGGAGCCATCTGCTTCGACCTCGACAGATGTTTCACCGGTCTGTTCGAAGCCTGCATCTGCGACTCATGCATCGAGCATCGTGAAGCCAGCATCGTTCACACCGGCTTCTGCATCGAGTTCAGCATCGGTTCCTGCTCCCGTCTCCTCGGTTCAGGTACCGCCTTCCACTGTTCCTCCCGTGGTCATAAAAGTGCCCAAAGCTACCAAGCAGAAGCACTCGACCACGAAGGAACGCGATGACCGTGCAGGAGGACCCCCTTTCGGTGCGGATCCCTCCATATCGGCATCGCTTATATCCCTGCTCGAAGCTCAATTTGTTGAGCTCATGCGGACGATGGGACCGAGGCTTATCGCTAATATTCAGGGCGATACTACGGTCCCGGAGAGCGGTCCGCCCCCTCCTCCTCCTCCTCGTCGTTCGATTTCCCTGCTCGACGAGGGGGAGCGGCGGAGGGCGGCGGAACCCACTAGGCGGGCTTCCCTTTCTGACATGCCGCCTTTAGAGCCCATTACACCTCCACGTCACCAGGGTACTACATCGGCCCCTGATAATCGGAGTCCTGGGCATACTGCATCGCAGGAGGAGTTCTTTCGCACTCCATACCAGACTTGGGTGGCACTGCGTGAGTCGGCATCGTTGCCTCCCATGCGCTCCACTGCATCGAGTCCAATCCATTCCTTCGAGGCTTCAAGGGATCGATCGATGCATCGAAGATCACGTTCCCCATCCCGGCATCGGGAGGGGCATCGATCTCGACATTCTTCTAGACACTCCTCGCGTCATTCGGAGGTGTCTCCACAGAAGAAAATGCAGCGTATGGGATACTCATCCTCAGATTTATCCCAGCCAGAGGGACCGGAGTATGAAGAACCATCTACCTCATACTCTCCATGCCGCTCCCAGCTCTCCCTGGAACCGGAGGCTTCCACGTCTTCTAGTCCGTCTCGCCGGCCGGCCTTGGCGGACCAACTTTCCTTTTCATCCTTTCTCAGACAGATGGCGGATGACTTGGATGTGACCTTAGATACTGGGTCGAAGTACTCTAAGGAGTATCTGGACACCATGCATTTACCTCATCCTCCGGCGGAGACACTTCGGCTTCCCCTGCATAAGTTACTTGACCAGACTCTCATGCGGTGTTTGGAGACACCGTATTCCATACCTGCGGTACCTAGCAAGTTAGATGCTCGATACCGCATCGTGC
The DNA here is from genome assembly GCF_902459505.1 of Geotrypetes seraphini. NCBI lineage: Eukaryota > Metazoa > Chordata > Amphibia > Gymnophiona > Dermophiidae > Geotrypetes > Geotrypetes seraphini. The sequence continues at coordinate 165,705,069 of NC_047089.1, read as the reverse complement.
ACCACAAGGGGTTTGAGGGAGCTCAACTCTCTCATCAGTCCCTCCTAGTCGAGTCTTCCCTTAAACGTTCGCACCCCTCCCAAGTCTACGCTTCCGTGCCTCCTGGCAGGGAAGGGAGAACGATGGATAAGTTTGGTAGACGTATCTATCAAAATTCAATGATGGCGACTCGAGTGCTCAATTACAATTTTTTCTTCTCGTCCTATTTGGATTTTTTCTTGCCGGTACTCCGCAAGTTCACACCTTTCATCGATGCTGAGGCTCGGTTTCAGTTTGAGGAGGTGGTGGCGACCCTGTCCCAGTTGCGCCTCCAATTGATGCAATCCTCCTATGATGCTTTCGAGCTCTCGGCTCGTGCTGCGGCCTGCTCGGTCGCCATGCGTCGACTGGCTTGGCTTCGCACCATTGATATGGATCCGAATCTCCAAGACAGACTTGCAAATGTGCCTTGTGCGGGAGCGGATCTGTTCGATGAGTCTGTCGAGACTGTTACTAAAAAACTGTCAGACCACGAAAAATCTTTCCAGTCTATCATGAGGCCTAAGCCTAAACCACAACAGTCTCGTCCTTCTAGACCGCCTATAATCTACCAAAGGCGTTATCAACCGAGGCAGGCCCCTCCTGCGAGACAGCCTGCAAAGCGACAGCCGCCTCAGAAGACTCAGCAAAAGCCTCAGATGCCGGCTGCTCCCAAGGCTACTCAGCCTTTTTGACTCTCCTCCAGGGAGCATAACCGATCTCGTTCTGTCTACCCCATATTTTCCCATAGGGGGTCGCCTCCATCATTTTTGTCATCGATGGGAGGCGATCACCACGGACCTCTGGGTCCTCTCCATCGTAAGAGAGGGATACTCTCTTCATTTCCAACGGGTTCCCCCGGACCATCCTCCAAGAGAGTATCCTTCCAACTCCACACAGACCGCTCTTCTTCTCCAGGAAGCTCAGGCTTTGCTCCGGCTTCGGGCCGTCGAGCCGGTACCGGTAGATCAACGAAACCAGGGGTTTTACTCCCGGTACTTTCTGGTCCCGAAGAAGACGGGCGATCTGCGTCCCATTTTGGACCTTCGGGTCCTCAACAAGTTTTTGGTCAGGGAACGGTTCCGCATGCTGACCCTTGCCTCTCTTTATCCCCTCATCGAGCAGAACGATTGGTTATGCTCTCTGGACCTCAAGGAGGCCTACACTCACATCCCGATTCATCCGGCCTCCCGCAAGTTCCTCAGATTCCGGGTGGGACATCTGCATCTGCAGTATCGAGTGCTTCCCTTCGGCCTCTCTTCGTCGCCCAGAGTCTTCACGAAGTGTCTGGTAGTGGTGGCCGCTGCACTCCGGAACATGGGTCTCCAGGTGTTCCCATACCTCGACGACTGGCTCATCAAGGCCCCGTCCGCTCCCAAGGTCATTTCGGCGACCTTGACTACCATTTGTTTTCTGCAGAGCTTGGGCTTCGAGATCAACTTTCCAAAGTCCCATCTTCAGCCCACCCAGTCTCTCCCCTTCATAGGGGCTGTCCTGGATACCATTCAACTTCGAGCATTCCTTCCTCCTCCACGCTTACATGCTCTTCTTCTACTCTGCCAGTCAGTGTCTTCTCGCCAATCCATCTCAGCGAGACACATGATGGTCCTTTTAGGCCACATGGCATCTACAGTTCATGTGACGCCTTTTGCCAGACTACATCTCAGGATCCCTCAATGGACTCTGGCATCTCAGTGGACTCAGGTGTCCGACCCGTTATCTCGTCACATTGTGGTCACTCCTGCTCTACGGCAGTCTCTTCTCTGGTGGATGACCTCTTCGAATCTATCCAGAGGTTTGCTGTTTCATTCTCCTCCCCATCAGAAAGTTCTAACGACCGATTCATCGAACTATGCATGGGGGGCCCATCTGGATGGTCTTCGCACTCAGGGGTTCTGGACCAGTGCGGAACGACTCCATCAAATCAATCTTCTGGAGCTCAGGGCCATCTTCAATGCTCTCCAAGCTTTTCAACATCTGCTTCACGACATGGTGGTCCTTATTCGCACAGACAATCAGGTCGCCATGTATTATGTCAACAAACAAGGGGGCACGGGCTCGGCCCCTCTTTGTCAGGAAGCTCTTCGAGTCTGGGATTGGGCGGTTCGCCACAACACCTTCCTCAGAGCAGTCTACATTCAGGGGAAGGACAACGTCTTGGCAGACAAATTGAGTCGTCTACTTCAACCTCACGAATGGACGCTCCACTCCGACCCCCTTCATCAGATCTTTGCTCAGTGGGGGACACCTCAGATAGACCTCTTTGCAGCCCCCCACAACTTCAAGCTGCCTCAATTTTGCTCCAGGATCTACACTCCTCATCGCCTAGAGGCAGATGCTTTTCTGCTGGATTGGAGCAAACGTTTCCTATATGCGTTTCCTCCTTTTCCTCTCATTCAAAAGACTCTAGTCAAATTGAGATTAGACCATGCCACCATGATTCTGATTGCTCCTCGGTGGCCCAGACAACCTTGGTTCTCCCTTCTACTTCAACTCAGCAGCAGGGAGCCAGTACTTCTTCCAGTGTTTCCTTCACTACTCACTCAACATCAAGGTTCACTACTTCATCCCAATCTGCAGTCCCTCCACCTGACAGCTTGGTTCCTTTCAACATAACTCCTCACCAGTTCTCTCAAGCAGTGAGGGAGGTCTTGGAGGCTTCCAGGAAGCCTGCTACTCGACAATGCTATTCCCAAAAATGGACTAGATTCTCTTCCTGGTGTATTTCCAATGCCACGGAACCTCAGCGAGCTTCCCTATCTTCTGTATTGGATTATCTTCTACACCTGTCCCAGTCTGGCCTCAAGTCTACCTCTATACGAGTCCACCTGAGTGCTATTGCGGCTTTCCATCAGCCTCTACAAGGGAAACCTTTGTCTGCTCATCCTGTGGTTTCCAAATTTATGAAAGGACTTTTTCATGTCAACCCTCCTCTCAAACCTCCTCCTGTGGTTTGGGATCTCAATGTTGTCCTGTCTCATCTTATGAAGCCTCCGTTTGAACCTCTCAACACGGCTCCACTCAAGTATCTCACCTGGAAGGTGGTTTTTCTAGTGGCCCTCACGTCAGCTCGTCGGGTCAGTGAGCTTCAGGCCCTAGTGGCGGATCCACCGTTCACCGTATTCCATCATGACAAGGTGGTTCTCCGTACTCATCCAAAATTCTTACCTAAAGTGGTCTCTGAATTTCACATCAACCAATCCATCGTGCTTCCGGTGTTCTTTCCAAAGCCTCATTCTCATCCTGGGGAATCTGCTTTGCACACTCTGGACTGTAAACGTGCTCTAGCTTTCTACTTGGATCGCACAAAGCCACACAGAACTGCTCCTCAACTTTTCGTCTCCTTTGATCCAAACAAGTTGGGACGACCGGTATCGAAGCGCACCATCTCCAACTGGATGGCGGCTTGTATCTCTTCCTGCTATGCCCAGGCTGGATTATCCCTTCCCTGTAAGGTCACAGCCCATAAGGTCAGAGCAATGGCAGCCTCTGTAGCCTTCCTCAGATCGACACCGATTGAGGAGATTTGTAAGGCTGCCACTTGGTCCTCGGTTCATACATTCACCTCTCATTATTGTCTGGATACTTTCTCCAGACGGGATGGACAGTTTGGCCAAACAGTGTTACAAAATTTGTTCTCTTAAGTTGCCAACTCTCCCACCATCCCATTGGGGTTAGCTTGGAGGTCACCCACTAGTGAGAATACCTGCCTGCTTGTCCTGGGATAAAGCAATGTTACTTACCGTAACAGTTGTTATCCAGGGACAGCAGGCAGCTATTCTCACGTCCCACCCACCTCCCCTGGGTTGGCTTCTCAGGCTAGCTACCTGAACTGAGGAGACGCGCCCGGTACATCGGGCGGGAAGGCACTGGCGCATGCGCGGTGCGGGCATCTCGAAACTTCTGAGTTTCTTCAAGCAAGACATGCTTGCAAGATGTCCGTATCGGGGCTCTGTCGGATGACATCACCCACTAGTGAGAATAGCTGCCTGCTGTCCCTGGATAACAACTGTTACGGTAAGTAACATTGCTTTACCTCCTGTTCCATGACATTTTAATTTCCTCAGAAGTCTTTCATGAGGTACTTTATAAAATGCCTTTTGAAAATCCAACTACACAATATCAGTCGGCTCACCTTTATCCACATGTTCATTCATCCCTTCAAAGAAATGTAGTACATTGGTGAGGCAAGATTTCCCTTGATGAAATCCATGTTGGCTTTCTCTCATTAATCCATGCTCTTGTATATATTCTGTCATTTTGTTTGTTGTTTTAATTATTGCTACTGTGATGTGCCGGCTAGCAACAAAAAATAATATTTTCTTGCCATTGTATTGCTTTGTATTTTTTATCTATTCCCTGATGCCTTTAAAAAAAAAAAAAAAAAAAAAAACACCTTTCTTTTACTTTGCTTCCAATCTCACCTCTTCTTTTCTTTCTAAAAGTCATTATTTTATGTCCCAATTTTATGCATATTTCATTTAATTTTTCTTTCACTTCTATCTTTTTTGCGTGTGTTCCATTTACTTCTAGATTGTTCTGACCTCTCTTATCTTTACTTTTCTTGTTTCCTTCTTCTATTATAACAGCAAGAGAAAATATACAGTTATTTCTGTTTGTATTTTGCTCTTGGCTGTTCCTAAAAGCTATCACTTCATATGTCCAGTGATAGCTGGCAGCTTTCCTTAGCTGACAGTTTTACAAAAAGTACATGATTAGTGCTGTGGTTTTTTACTTTCAGCTACCTGCAACCCTAGTTAATTACACTAGCTGCACTTTTGACCTCTTGTTTTGTCCTGTGTGAGCTTCCTGTACCTGCTTTGTGAAGGGAAATTCAAGGAGAAATTCAAAGGGACTCAGCCACTATGGCACCACTAACTGTCAGGGGCTCATGTCAAGGCTTCTGGTAATTTCTGGAATAAGACCCAATTAGAAGCCAAAATAGTTCTTGGATTTTCTGAAGGTGGTGGGCTAGTGGCAGTGGTTATACCCCCAAAGATGATTTAAGCTCTGATCTTTGACACCAAAATTGCCTTTGGAATATGTTCCGCCACCGACTATATATGCTGAGAGAGAGTCCCTTCATTGCCTATGGCTGAAACCTGTCTATACCACCCAGGCTAGACATTATAGGCACTTGCTAGAGGAACAAGGAATCAGAGACTGAGGCAAATTCCAGGTCTCAAACCTGGTGCTGGCTTGCTTTAGTGGGAAGATGTGGGGACCATTTTCACCCCATGGAGTCTCATTGGAAGGAGTTAAGGCAGGGGGTGTCAAACTCAATCACATAAGGGGCCGAAATCTAAAACTTAGGCTAAGTCGCGGGCCAAATTTTTTATTAACATACTTAGGGGTCCTTTTATTAAGATACGCTAACCGATTTAGCACGCGCTAAATGCGCACCTTAATAAAAGGACCCCTTAGTCTTAGTAGAAGTATAGGATTACAACCTCGCCAACCTTGGCTCTGTGATATAAACAAAATAAATAAAAAATACTTTTTCTCTCTCTTTTAGGTCCTAGTTCATGCCTGCTGTCTAACACCAGCTCTGGCAGGATACACATTTCAAATCTGACATATTGTAATCACAAAACAGAAAATAAAATTATTTTTTCTACCTTTTGTTGTCTGGTCATTATTCAAATCATGTTGTGGTCCCAGGCTCTGGTTGTCTTCTGATAACTCACTTGCCAGGGTCTCCTTCTTTATTCTTCCCTTCCCTCCCCTGGAGGTCTGGCATCTCCCTTTTTCCTCGTCTCAGTTTTCTGCCCACAGAATTTCCCTGCTTATTTCTGTGCTTCCCTTTGCTAACTCCGCTCTGGAAAGTTTCCCTGGGCAGGCCAGACACTGTTCCCTTCAGCAAGGATCGTGCAAGGATTGAAAGCTGGCCACCAATCTACCCAGCACTCACCGCAGGGTACAGGCCCATACTCACTCCAGCATTGATTCACACCCAGTAGCGTGCGACCGCAACTCCCAGCAATGGCTCCAACTCCTCACAATCACACACAAGCCCCATTGTCCTCTCACTCCTCCCCCTTTCCGGCTTAACCAGCAATACTTCCCCACCTTCCCCCCACAACACACAACCACCCTCTCACCCGGCTTCCCAGTCTCACATTAAAGCAGCCTGCAGAGGATCACTGATCAGTTGTAGCAATCCTAGCAGGCTGCCTTTGGCCTCTGCAACACATTCCCTCTACCGCGGTCCCGCCCGTTCACTGACGTACGGGACCGTCGCAGATGGAACTTGCTGATGAGGCTATAGCAGCCTGTTGGGATCGCTACAGCTGAACAGCAATCCTGTGCAGGCTGCTGTAATGTGAGACCAGAAAGCCACGTGAGCCTACAGCTGATGCAACGCTGATGGGTAAAAAAAATGTCTGCGGCGGGCCAGCATAAGTGCAAATTGGTAATTGTCTGGCGTACCAAATTTTATTACAACACGGGCCAGAGTTTGACATGGCTGAGTTAAGGGGAAACTCAGGCTGCAGTGGCGTAGTTAAGGGGGAGTGGCAGGGGGCAGTCCACCCCGTGCATGGTCTTGGTAAGGGCACCTGTCCTCTTCTATACCCCCATCGCCTTCAACCCCCCCTGCTGCGCGCCCCTTCTCTTCCCCCCATACCTTTTTAATTTTCCCTGCACGAGCAGTATTATGAACTTGCTGCCCGTGTCGGTGTTGCCTCTCTCTGATGTCACCTCCGGGCCCAGTAGAATTTATGCATGCTACTTTATAGAAAGTTATATGTGTAAATTCTAATTAATTCCAATCAATGCCAATAATTGCTTCTTAATTGGCAGTTATTAGTGCTGATTGGTTTGTTAATCAATTAAGTTGTACGGAAAACGACAATGGGCACAGATGTGCTCATGTAACTTTGGTTGTAATATATAGAATCTGGAGTTCATGGCATGTTTAACTGCATGCACCCATGTATAGACTTGCCTCCCTAATTAGGATTTTGAGGAAATGTCCGGGGGTCCAAAACCCAGCACTTTTTTCCTTGTTTTGAAAATAAATCACATGGGGAGGCGGCATCCGTGCCTGCGCAGATGCAATGCGGTGATGTCACGCGCATGCCCGGATGCGGGCAATGTTATTGCATCGCATGCGCGAATGCCTTCTTGCCCGATGAACATGCAGCGGGGGGGCGGGGCTGGGGGCAAAGCTGGACAGGGGCAGGGATGGGTAAAACTGGGTGGGCCCAGGGGCGGGTCTAGGGGGTTCAGATTTTACTGACGTAAAATCCGGTAACCCTATCCCTAATGCATACTAATAATGTCCATCCCTATTGCCTTGGCTTTATATTCCACTATCATTTTGATCTCTTCTGTCTGTTCTGTCTTTTTCAGATGGGAGTTCGAAAAGTGTTTCTGAAGTATGGGCAAGCTGACCATCTCAACATCATGTGTCTTCAGCTGCAAAGGAAAATTCTAACCTGCCAAAAAGGTGACAAGTACAGACAAATATCTGAGAGAGAGTGGGGTAGTGGTTAGAGCTACAGCCTCAGCATGCTAAGGTTGTAGGTTCAAGCCTTGCACTGCTCCCTGTAACCTTGGGTAAGTTACTTAATCCTCCACTGCCCCAGGTACATTAGATAGATTGTGAGCCCACAAGATAATAGAGAAAATACTTGAAGTACCTTTATGTAAACCATTTTGAGTGTGGTTGTAGAACTACAAAAAGGAGGTATAAAATCCCCTTCCATCTCCCCTAAAATGGAATGGAGCTTTGATGCTAGAACATTTAGCTAGTCTGAGTCTTTCAACTAGTAGAAACTTCTACAATATATTTATTTCATCTTTAGTTTCATTCAGGGTTAGTAACTGGTGCATTAAGGCGGTACCAGAAGACTAACGTTAAGAGAAAGAGGTGCCATTTTGGAGGCAGGTGCTGACTCGGGGGGCAGTAAAGGAAGATCGCTGCTGTCTGTGCAGGTTAATCTGCCTATTGCTGAGCCCCAGGAGGTCATAGGTAGAGGAGGGCAGGGGTCAGAGGTAGGATGGATTTTTACGTTGGTGCAAGTTTTGACTGTTGGGGCAGGGATTAATGTTGGAGAGGGCTTTGGCTGTCAAGGATTGGGCTATCATGACAGGATGTGGGCTGTTGCTGTTGGGAGAGAGCTGCATCTGGAAGAGGAATTGGATTGGGGTTGTGGGGGGGATTCCAACAAGCAGGTAGGGGAAACAGAAGTCAGAATTCAGGATCATTGAACATTGGGAAAGGAGATCATGAGGCCACAGGGTCACATTGCTGTGGTATTCTTCAGGTCTGCAACCTTGCTACTGGACTGCCAATATCGCAACTGCATTTACTGCCTTTTTTTGAAAGAGGCAGCAAGTGCAGCTGCACTATCATCAGCTATGACAACTAGCACATACTACTGACTTGTTTGCTAGCTGTCACCAAAAGTTATGGTTCTGCTCTGCCCCTGTGACATGCACCCAATGCATTAAGCAGCTAGTACAAATTTTTGCCGTGTTGGCTGTTTTAACATGCATTAGAGGACAGCACAGTAAAGCCCTCACTAGTTGCTAAATGCAGCTTAATTAAAGGGACTTTAAGGCCCTATTTTACTAAGCTGACCGGGGGTGCTAAATGCTCTGATGCTCATAGGAATTCTAGGAGTGTTGGAGCAGCATTAGGACATTTAGTGCTCCGAGTCATGGTAGAATCCTTTACCGTGGCTTAGTAAAAGCAGGAAGGGGAGAGAGGGGGGTAAAAGAAAAGGATTTTTTGTAATTCTGATTTCTCCCTTTGTGTTGTTTCCTTACAGTAATTTCTGTGTCTCCTCATAATGTGGGCAATTTCTTTTGAAATTGTTACCTGAGTTTTTTTATTATTATAAATTATATTGATTTGTTTTTAATTACAATTATTTAGAAAACAATTACAGGCATTTTGAAGATAAATAAAAAAATGATTTTACACATGTTAACCTATGAATTAACATGTGTACATTCAACTAATGTGTATTAATAATTTTAATGTGTGTCAAATATATTTAGTAAAACAAATATTTTAAAAAATGAATGCTTGGAAATTGGATAAAAAATGAACTGAAAATGTGTTGCCAGAAGGACTATGAGGTCGATCCTCATAGGGTTTGTTTTACTAAAGCTGAAGCAAAAGGGGCCTTAGTACGCTGCTTACACGTATCTTTCCCATGCGCAAAACCCCTTGTGTCATGGCCGGGAAAATATTTTGCATTTCCATTTTTCCACAATTAATGGCTCATTTCCACAATTAATGGCTCACACTGAACTTGAAAAGCGAGAAACAACAACGACGGTGACTTCTTGGTGCTCAGTCACGTTATTTTACACTTAAGACTCGACATGATCGCATTTCGGCCTAAAGAGGCCTGCCTTAGGAGTCTAGATGTTTAATTGGGAAGTAGATAGTGACAGAATACCATGGATGATCGATATCAGTATTATATGAAGTTACTTTCAGGTTGATGATGCAGAGATGCTTAATAAAATGATACTTAAGAAATACTGTGGTGTTTAATAGTAGGAAACGCAAATGTCAAGTTATGATGTATGTGTGCTGCTATCAACACAAGAACGAACTTTCAAAACACTATTGTGTCGAGACACTGTATAATAAAGCAACTGAGCACCAAGAAGTCACCTTCATTGTTGTTTCTAGCTTTCCAAATTCTGTGAAGGCGGTATCTCCTGTTCTTCTGAGACCTCGCACTAATCTTGCCATTAGCATGTAGTCATCGAACAAAGTTACTGCAGAAGCCCTTACCGACACCTATTTTCTAGATGGTAAGGGCCCATGCGCTAACACCACACGAATCGATTAGCATACAGCAATGCCTCACACGCTAAATTATTGTAAAACCTTCTTCATGGGCTATTAATTCAATACAATATATAAGAAAAATATTGTATAATATTGACAGCTAAGTGTTCTATCTAATAGTTTGAAGTCATAGTTGAGATGTAATAAATGGGATGAGAAGGGTTTTTTAATGCCTATGATGAAAAGTTAAGCTCTTTACAGTATGCTGTGAAGTTTGGAGCTCTTTGAGGCTTTTTCCTTCTCTCCCATGTCAGTTACACTTGGGGGATAGCATTTCTTTGATGTGTTTAACAATCGGTTTTTCCCAGCTCCCCACTTCATGTTATAGTTGATTACAATAAAACTCACATAGCTCATTTTCAACACCAAAAATTTAAGAGGGTACTTTTCTAATAGGGTGCCTAGTTAAAGGGAGTAGTGAAGGTACCTTTTAGGATAAGGCCCTCCATCAGTAGTGCAGAGACTTGAGCCAGAGACTGAAGAGATGTAAAAAGGCTTTTATTAAACAAGCATATATGCTGGACTTCTGGGCAGAACTGGCTGCATAAACAGAAGACCCTGAGGATCTCGGACGCAAAAGTTATATAGGGTCCTAACCAGTCCAAACCAGTTCTAACCAGCTCTGACCAAAAGGTAACAGCAGAGAGAAAAACAAAACCATAAATCCATCCTATAATCTATACATCAAGGCTAACTAACAGGCTAACATCCTGTTGCCTCCTTGCCGTGCCTGGCACTTAAGACAGATACATAGAACAGGCCTGTATGTATACGTGATTTCTCAGAGCAATAAAATGGAGTCACAGGTTGTTCTTTGTACTAATTATGACCCACTGATCTAAAATGGAATTTTCTTCATCTACACCGTGACCCAGCTATGTCAGCTAGCTAGGGATCCTTCATTCCCAACTTTTCTTCTGTAGGCTAGCTGACTAGCTGGGTTATGGGAGGTCAGGGCCATCTGTATCAGAAGTGGGGACTGGGTGATAGGAGGAAAGGGCCAGGACTAGGGCGGTGGTACTTTTGTCAATCGTAGTCCTAATAGTACGGTTAAGGGTTTTCAATAAACATGGTAACAGGCAAGGAAGAACACAAAATATGACAGAGAATACCAGGAAAATTATGGTGAGGGCTTTAAAGAGTCCCGGTTTGGAGGCCCAATCAGTCAGTGAGTTGAGTCCAAACATATCAGCAGAAAAACCCTTCCAAGTCTGGACAGGAACGTGAGCTAATCTGGTAATCTTGTCTATGACCTCTTCAACCACAAATCCTTCATCATCCAGTTGTAGACAGCAGTTGGAAAAATTGAATTTTCCACATACCCCTCCTTCAGCGGCCAATAGATAGTCTAAGGCCAGTCGGTTCTGATAGATGGCGGTACGCATCATAGTGTTCGCTTTGGCCAGGGCTCCCAGGGCCCTAGCTGTTTCATTGGTGATAACTTCTAAAACCGCCTGCAGTCGTATTGAAGGATCCCTAGCTAGCTGACATAGCTGGGTCACGGTGTATATGAAGAAACTATCAGTGGGTCATAATTAGTACAAAGAACAACTTGTGACTCCATTTTATTGCTCTGAGAAATCACGTATGCATGCAGGCCTGTTCTTTGTATCTGTCTTGTACCAGGCACGGCCAGGAGGCAAAAGGATGTTGCTGTGAGTTAGCCTTGATGTATAGATTATAGGATGGATTTATGGTTTTGTTTTTCTCTCTGCTGTTACCTTTTGGTCAGAGCTGGTTAGAACTGGTTTGGACTGGTTAGGACGGACCCTATATAACTTTTGTGTCCGAGATCCTCAGGGTCTTCTGTTTATGCAGCCAGTTCTGCCCAGAAGTCCAGCATATATGCTTGTTTAATAAAAGCCTTTTTACATCTCTTCAGTCTCTGGCTCAAGTCTCTGCACTACTAACGGAGGGCCTTATCCTAAAAAGGTACCTTCATTTGGCGCAGCCGAACAGGGACTTGATCTACAGACTTGAGCCTGTTTGGCACGATCGTCTCCCTCGGAGGATTTCAAACCTTGCCTCCTACGAGACCCGTAATAGCCGGCATTAACCTGGTGGTTGACCAGGAACGGTTTCTCGTCGAAGACAACGGATTGCACCTCGAGAAGGAACGAATCGGTGGAGATTTCTGGCTCCTGGTTTTATTGTGCCGGTACCGGACCTGTCTTGGTAAGTGAGAAGTTGATTCCTTCTCTATCCTGTCTCTACCTCTTCTGTCTAGTAACTTCTTAATCCGTTGTGAAGCACAGAGAGGTATATAGGATTCTGGTTTCTGGAAATTGGAACTTTTGTTGGGTGCATATATAGATTGTATAATATGGGTCAGAGCACCACCGACCCCCTTCAGATCATGCTTAAATATTTTACAACTGCCTTTTCTGGCGATTATGGCGACCCTAAGATTTTTTATTGTTTTCTTCACCCTTATTTTTATTGTTGTCAAAGGCTTAGTATTTGGAATTTAATCAACTTTTTGTCATACTTGTCAAATTAATAAAACAAAAGCTCTGGGGACACCTGACAAGACACAGAGAACGAGAAATTGGTGATGTTGAGAAATTACCCGGGGAGATGGAAATAGCATTTAGGTTGGAAACCTGGGAAAAGTTGGTAAAGCAAGCCAGCATGATTGTTTTGCCGAAAGTTGCAGACAGGATAGTGTAAGTTGCTTAACAGGGTAAAATGCATGTGGATCAAGACAGAATTAAGAATGTGAGTTCGCACTGATGAACGAGAATAAGGACTGTGATTTTAGATATATGTTGCGTGCAGTGGATTTGTTACAGACAGTGAGTAATTTAAAGAAAGTTGAGCCAGATAGTTTACGTGTTCTCGCAGTTGTCAAAGTGTGTCTGCTGGTAATAAAAAAAGAAAAAAAAAAAAAAAGCAACCGTTTGTCAGACATGTGGGGTTTGTGTTGGGCACATCCCTGCCTTTGTATCCCAGTGTTGGGGGATTTAAAGTACAAGACTAACAATGATAGAGGTTAAGTATCCATATTTTTCTGAAAATTGAAATATTTGCTAAACATGGGCTTGATAATTCAAGTTCAAGTTTCAAGTTTTATTATTATTTGATGAATCGCCTATACAAACATTCTAAGCGCTGAACAATTTAAAAAAAAAAAAAAAAAAAAAAAAAACATTTTAGAGGACAAACAATTTTAAGACACAAGTACAAAGTTAAATAACAAAGTTTTTAAGAATTTTATAAAAGAGATAAGATCTTTTTCTTTTCTGATGTACAGTAGCAGTGCATTCCACGTTTGTGGCGCTGTAACAGAAAACATGTCATTTCTTCTTGTACCCATAATTTTTAAGGAAGGGACAGTTAATAAATCTTGTGATGATGATCGTAGAGAACGAGGGGCATAATAAGGAATGATCATTCTAGACATGAATTGAGGCTCATTGAAAGCTAGAACTTTAAAAACCAAGAATAATATCTTAAAAGTAATTCGGTGGCTAATAGGTAGCCAATGGGACTTAATCAATAGCGGTGTAATGTGGTCAACTTTTTTTTTTTTTCCTTTATGAATGAGTTTTATTGATAACGGATGGATTGAGATTACTTCTTTTGTGCTAACAGTCTCCCTTGCTTTCCCGTATTGTGTCTTTATCCTGGTGTTCTTTATGAATTCTTTCTTCCCATGCATGTTTGTATAAAGTGTTATTATCAATCAGATTCTAAATACAATTGGAAACAGAAATACCTTTCAAATAAACTTGGTAGCTCAAACTCCAGAGGAAGGGGGTAGTTATTATGTAAGGACAGTGCAGACTAAAGTAGCTACATCTAGTCTGCAGCAGTGCCCACTCCTCAGAGTGTAGCGGGACCCAGGTGGCAGACAAGGGTTCCAGGTCTGCCTGCAGGGAACATGGCTAAGTGACCTCAGGGGTGGTGTCAAGTTAAAATGTCTCTTCTTTGTCTTCGCAGTCATACATACAGAGCTGTTCTGGACCTGTTACAATGAGCCTTTTTCTACCCAGAGAAGGAGGACAATGTTCTGCTTTCAGTAACCTTGAAATGACCTTGCACTTAACATTTAACATGTTTCTTTTTTTTTCCTTTGAATTGACATTGCCATACTTCAGAATACCTCTATATTTAACATTGTACACTGTATCTTACTTTACCTAGTAAGTTTTGCTTATTTTTCAAGATTGAAGCACACCCTAGCAGTTGCGTCCCTGTCTGCCTTATGAATGTAATTGGCAGGGCACCAAGCCAGAGTGATCACATTCTTACGTTTTCTCTTTCGGATGTTCCAGTAACCATTAATAGATGCCTTTTATGATTATGTGATTATTATGCCATGTGTTATATCGCACTTTACTTTGCCACTGTGTGCACACAATTATGATTCGTGGTATGATGGACGTTTGTTTTTGTATAACTGTGCATTTCTCTGCAGATCTAAGTTCAGCTCTGAATCCTTGCCAGCTGGAAGAAAAGTTCCATGCCTTTTCTGTTTTCTATGTTTGTTTATGCCCTTTAATCTTTGTGTTGTCTATCTGTTTGGTTTGTGGGGTACCCCAAGGAAACCAACTATACCATTGGCCATTTTTGGAGATTTTTCTCTCCCTTTTTGCATTTTTGTTTTTTCCTATCTAAATTGCCTTTCTAGCTGTTCACGCCCACGCTGCCCTCTGGCGCCAGCGCTCCTTCCTCACCTCCTCTGGATCCCCTATCCAACACCACCAACTCATCCTGGACCTTTTGGATGCTATCCTGCTACCCTCCAAAGTTTCTATCATGCACTGCTGGGCCCACCGTCGCCTCCGTGATTTCATCAGCCGCGGTAATGCCTTGGCTGACCGCTCGGCTCGCCAGGCGGCCCTCCAAGGTCCGCCCACACCCCCTCTTCTGTTATCCCTTTCCTCCCCTCAACCTTTCCTTCATTCCCTTTCCCCCCAGTACACTGACCCCGAGCGCAAGTGGGCCACGCAGCAACCTGGCCATTGCACCCTCCCATCCGGATGGATTACTATACCCTCCTCCCACACATCCACCCCCCTCCTGTATGTTCCACAACTCCTGGCCCTCACTGTTGTCCACCGTGCACACGATTTTTCTCATGCCGGTAACCCAGCCCTCCGCACTCTTCTCCGACAGAATTTCTATATCCCGAATCTCTCTCAACTCATCTCCCATGTTCTGCTCCGCTGTGTCATTTGCCTCCGACACACCCCTCTTCTGTCAGACCCCCCCGTTCCTGGTCACCAGCCTATCGGTTCACACCCCATGCAAGTCCTCTCTACAGATTTTACCCACTTGCCCCCCTCCCATGGGTTCCGTTACCTCCTGGTTTTCATTGATTCCCACACTGGGTGGCCAGAGGCCTACCCAGTGCGCTCAGAGAAAAGTAGGGAAATAGTAAAGGCTTTACTCCATGACATCATCCCTCGCTATGGCCTGCCCCTAGTGATTGGCAGCGATAATGGCCCCGCCTATATATCACAAGTCACACAAGCTGTCTCTCGGGCTCTGCAAATCACCTGGAAATTACATGCGGCCTATCACCCCCAGAGCTCTGGCCAAGTTGAACGCATCAACAGAACTATTAAAACCCTCCTCGGAAAAGCGGCAGAGGAAAGCTGCCTGCCATGGCCCAAACTGATCCCTTCTGTTCTATTTCGCATCCGCTGTACCCCAGGTAAACGCAATCAGTTGTCCCCATTTGAGCTCATGTATGGCCGACCCCCGCCGATAGTCAGTCCAGACCCTGAGTCTCTTGAACAGATAGGGAATGCTATCACAGACGCAGAGATAAAGCAGCTAGGAAAGACCATTATGAAATTACAGAACTGGGTCATTTCTAGAGCCCCGCTACCAATTACAACCCCTGTCCACCTCTACAAACCTGGGGATCAAGTGTGGCTGAAAGTATGGAAGAAAGAACCGCTGAAACCCCTTTGGACAGGGCCTTTCACTGTCTTACTTGCTTCCCCCACAGCTGTCAAATTGTCCCGCCACGAGTCTTGGATTCACTACAGCCGTGTGAAGCCCGCTGCTGAGTATATTTGTGAAAAAGGGCCCACTGACCTTCAACTGAAAATCACACGGCTGCCCCACACTCTGGAAGAGTAATCACGCACGTCTGATCCGGAGATCTGACAAGATATTTAATATGAACTCTGTTGTATATTTACTGCTTGTGATTTACGTCTTGCCAACATTGTCCATGTCCCCTACCCCTCCCACGCCTGGGTGTGCCCCTTGTGTGGCACTAGTGGACAATGGGGGCAAAACGGAAAATGTTATTAGATTTCAAACTAATTATGAGTGTAAGGATCAACTAGTGACCCCTGTATGTATATATAACAAGGTTGAATATTCTATATGTAATAATGGAGATTCACAGATCTGTTTCGACCCCAGAGCAACTAATAGGGATACTTGGATAGAGGTCAGGTCAGTCTGGGATCAGGGCCCCCTGATTCAACAAACCCTGGTCACTAATCCCCATGTCCCGGCCTCAGTCCTCTTTGATGCTTGCTATGCCATGGACCAGAACCCCACCTTCCTTGGACGTTGTGGTGCCCTAGCATAGAGGAGGGAATATATGCACAACGATAAATACATGTGCCTGGCGGGACAGAAGCCGTCCCACTGTGAAGGGTCTTCCGAACACTACTACTGTAACTACTGGAAATGTGTATCCTGGGCTACTTGGGGTATGACCCGACTGCCCACCACCCGAGCCATATTATCCAAAGTGGTGACTACCTCTGACTGTGGCCTCCAGAACTGTAACCCACTTAACTTCACTATTCTACAGCCGTTTAAATGGAATCTCGACCATAGCTTCCGGAAAGCTCGCTATCTTGTGGGCCTACAGATATATGGTAAAGGCACGGACCCTGGTACTGTCTTGCACATCAAACTCGTTGAGAGACACCGAATCCCTGAACAACACAGCATTGTGTTCCCAGACTTTTATGGACATATGAAACTTGACCAACAAGACTTTGTGCCCTCTGCCACCACTCGCAACCTTTTCATACAGTTCGCTGAAGCCATAGGAGCTACCTTAAATCTGACAAACTGTTATGTTTGCGGGGGCACCCAGCTGGCCTCTGAAAAACTCCATTCTGGCAAAACACTGCATACAGCGTCTCGGACCATCCTTTACCACTCGTGTTGGACACCTGCAGTGCCAATCCTTATGGACTAAAAACAGCACCTCTCAGCCCGGTTGGACTTATTGGACCGGAGATCCTAAGTTAAAAATACCCAGACGATGGAATACTACTGGCAATGCTACCACATTAAATGTCTACCTCAACCTGCCTGCTTCTGCCCCTTGGGCTGCACCGGAAGGATACTACTGGATCTGTGGGAAAATGGCATACCCCACTCTACCCTCAAATTGGACTGGCACTTGTTTTCTGGGCACTATCAAACCAGCCTTCTTCCTCCTCCCGTTATCCGAAGGAGAACATCTGGCTGTCCCAGTATTCGATCAACGGGCCCGTTCTGAAAGAAGCCTGGAGATTGGTAAATGGGGAGACACTTGGCCCCCGGAGCGCATCATTGCTGTCTACGGTCCTGCTACTTGGGCTGATGATGATATGTTTGGACTCAACTCACTGACTGATTGGGCCTCCAAACCGGGACTCTTTAAAGCCCTCACCATAATTTTCCTGGTATTCTCTGTCATATTTTGTGTTCTTCCTTGCCTGTTACCATGTTTATTGAAAACCCTTAACCGTACTATTAGGACTACGATTGACAAAAGTACCACCGCCCTAGTCCTGGCCCTTTCCTCCTATCACCCAGTCCCCACTTCTGATACAGATGGCCCTGACCTCCCATAACCCAGCTAGTCAGCTAGCCTACAGAAGAAAAGTTGGGAATGAAGGATCCCTAGCTAGCTGACATAGCTGGGTCACGGTGTATATGAAGAAACTATCAGTGGGTCATAATTAGTACAAAGAACAACTTGTGACTCCATTTTATTGCTCTGAGAAATCACGTATGCATGCAGGCCTGTTCTTTGTATCTGTCTTGTACCAGGCACGGCCAGGAGGCAAAAGGATGTTGCTGTGAGTTAGCCTTGATGTATAGATTATAGGATGGATTTATGGTTTTGTTTTTCTCTCTGCTGTTACCTTTTGGTCAGAGCTGGTTAGAACTGGTTTGGACTGGTTAGGACGGACCCTATATAACTTTTGTGTCCGAGATCCTCAGGGTCTTCTGTTTATGCAGCCAGTTCTGCCCAGAAGTCCAGCATATATGCTTGTTTAATAAAAGCCTTTTTACATCTCTTCAGTCTCTGGCTCAAGTCTCTGCACTACTAACGGAGGGCCTTATCCTAAAAAGGTACCTTCAGTATGAGGTGGTTAAGCATGTAGATTGGAGTCCGGTACCCAAACATACCATCATCAGCCCATGTAGCAGGACCGTAGACAGCAATGATGCGCTCCGGGGGCCAAGTGTCTTCCCATTTACCAATTTCCAGGCTTCTTTCAGAACGGGCCCGTTGATCGAATACTGGGACAGCCAGATGTTCTCCTTCGGATAACGGGAGGAGGAAGAAGGCTGGTTTGATAGTGCCCAGAACACAAGTGCCAGTCCAATTTGAGGGTAGAGTGGGGTATGCCGTTTTCCCACAGATCCAGTAGTATCCTTCTGGTGCAGCCCAAGGGTTTGTCAGATTTAAGGTGGCTCCTATGGCTTCAGCGAACTGTATGAAAAGGTTGCGGGTGGTGGCAGAGGGCACAAAGTCTTGTTGGTCAAGTTTCATATGTTCATAAAAGTCGGGAAACACAATGCTGTGTTGTTCAGGGATTCGGTGTCTCTCAACGAGTTTGATGTGCAAGACAGTACCAGGGTCCGTGCCTTTACCATATATCTGTAGGCCCACAAGATAGCGAGCTTTCCGGAGGCTATCATCGAGGTTCCATTTAAACGGCTGTAGAATAGTGAAGTTAAGTGGATTACAGTTCTGGAGGCCACAGTCAGAGGTAGTCACCACTTTGGATAATATGGCTCGGATGGTGGGCAGTCGGGTCATACCCCAAGTAGCCCAGGATACACATTTCCAGTAGTTACAGTAGTAGTGTTCATCGTTGTGCATATATTCCCTCCTCTATGTTAGGGCACCACAACGTGCAAGGAAGGTGGGGTTCTGGTCCATGGCATAGCAAGCATCAAAGAGGACTGAGGCCGGGACATGGGGATTAGTGACCAGGGTTTGTTGAATCAGGGGGCCCTGATCCCAGACTGACCTGACCTCTATCCAAGTATCCCTATTAGTTGCTCTGGGGTCGAAACAGATCTGTGAATCTCCATTATTACATATAGAATATTCAACCTTGTTATATATACATACAGGGGTCACTAGTTGATCCTTACACTCATAATTAGTTTGAAATCTAATAACATTTTCCGTTTTGCCCCCATTGTCCACTAGTGCCACACAAGGGGCACACCCAGGCGTGGGAGGGGTAGGGGACATGGACAATGTTGGCAAGACGTAAATCACAAGCAGTAAATATACAACAGAGTTCATATTAAATATCTTGACAGATCTCTGGATCAGACGTGCGTGATTACTCTTCCAGAGTGTGGGGCAGCCGCGTGATTTTCAGTTGAAGGTCAGTAGGCCCTTTTTCACAAATATACTCAGCAGCGGGCTTCACACGGCTGTAGTGAATCCAAGACTCATGGCGGGACAATTTGACAGCTGTGGGGGAAGCAAGTAAGACAGTGAAAGGCCCTGCCCAAAGGGGTTTCAGCGGTTCTTTCTTCCATACTTTTAGCCACACTTGGTCCCCAGGTTTGTAGAGGTGAACAGGGGTTGTAATTGGCAGCGGGGCTCTAGAAATGACCCAGTTCTGTAATTTCATAATGGTCTTTCCTAGCTGCTTTATCTCTGCGTCTGTGATAGCGTTCCCTATCTGTTCAAGAGACTCAGGGTCTGGGCTGACTATCGGCGGGGGTCGGCCATACATGAGCTCAAATGGGGACAACTGATTGCGTTTACCTGGGGTACAACGGATGCGAAATAGAACAGAAGGGATCAGTTTGGGCCATGGCAGGCGGCTTTCTTCTGCTGCTTTGCCGAGGAGGGTTTTAATAGTTCTATTGATGCGTTCAACTTGGCCAGAGCTCTGGGGTGATAGGCCGCATATAATTTCCAGGTGATTTGCAGAGCCTGAGAGACAGCTTGTGTGACTTGTGATATGTAGGCGGGGCCATTATCGCTGCCAATCACTAGGAGCAGGCCATAGCGAGGGATGATGTCATGGAGTAAAGCCTTTACTATTTCCCTACTTTTCTCTGTGCGCACTGGGTAGGCCTCTGGCCACCCAGTGTGGGAATCAATGAAAACCAGGAGGTAACGGAACCCATGGGAGGGGGGCAAGTGGGTAAAATCTGTAGAGAGGACTTGCATGGGGTGTGAACCGATAGGCTGGTGACCAGGAACGGGGGGGTCTGACAGAAGAGGGGTTGTGTCGGAGGCAAATGACACAGCGGAGCAGAACATGGGAGATGAGTTGAGAGAGATTCGGGATATAGAAATTCTGTCGGAGAAGAGTGCGGAGAGCTGGGTTACCGGCATGAGAAAAATCGTGTGCACGTTGGACAACAGTGAGGGCCAGGAGTTGTGGAACATACAGGAGGGGGGTGGATGTGTGGGAGGAGGGTATAGTAATCCATCCGGATGGGAGGGTGCAATGGCCAGGTTGCTGCGTGGCCCACTTGCGCTCGGGGTCAGTGTACTGGGGGGAAAGGGAATGAAGGAAAGGTTGAGGGGAGGAAAGGGATAACAGAAGAGGGGGTGTGGGCGGACCTTGGCGAGCCAAGCGGTCAGCCAAGGCATTACCGCGGCTGATGAAATCACGGAGGCGACGGTGGGCCCGGCAGTGCATGATAGAAACTTTGGAGGGTAGCAGGATAGCATCCAAAAGGTCCAGGATGAGTTGGTGGTGTTGGATAGGGGATCCAGAGGAGGTGAGGAAGGAGCGCTGGCGCCAGAGGGCAGCGTGGGCGTGAACAGCTAGAAAGGCAATTTAGAAAGGAAAAAAACAAAAATGCAAAAAGGGAGAGAAAAATCTCCAAAAATGGCCAATGGTATAGTTGGTTTCCCCGGGGTACCCCACAAACCAAACAGATAGACAACACAAAGATTACAGGGCATAAACAAACATAGAAAACAGAAAAGGCGTGAAACTTTTCTTCCAGCTGGCAAGGATTCAGAGCTGAACTTAGATCTGCAGAGAAATGCACAGTGATACAAAAACAAACGTCCATCATAGCACGAATCATAATTGTGTGCACACAGTGGCAAAGTAAAGTGCGATATAACACATGGCATAATAATCACATAATCATAAAAGGCATCTAAATGGTTACTGGAACGTCCGAAAGAGAAAACGTAAGAATGTTATCACTCTGGCTTGGTGCCCTGCCAATTACATTCATAAGGCAGACAGGGACGCAACTGCTAGGGTGTGCTTCAATCTTGAAAAATAAGCAAAACTTACTAGGTAAAGTAAGATACAGTGTACAATGTTAAATATAGAGGTATTCTGAAGTATGGCAATGTCAATTCAAAGGAAAAAAAAAGAAACATGTTAAATGTTAAGTGCAAGGTCATTTCAAGGTTACTGAAAGCAGAACATTGTCCTCCTTCTCTGGGTAGAAAAAGGCTCATTGTAACAGGTCCAGAACAGCTCTGTATGTATGACTGCGAAGACAAAGAAGAGACATTTTAACGTGACACCACCCCTGAGGTCACTTAGCCATGTTCCCTGCAGGCAGACCTGGAACCCTTGTCTGCCACCTGGGTCCCGCTACACTCTGAGGAGTGGGCACTGCTGCAGACTAGATGTAGCTACTTTACTCTGCACTGTCCTTACATAATAACTACCCCCTTCCTCTGGAGTTTGAGCTACCAAGTTTATTTGAAAGGTATTTCTGTTTCCAATTGTATTTAGAATCTGATTGATAATAACACTTTATACAAACATGCATGGGAAGAAAGAATTCATAAAGAACACCAGGATAAAGACACAATACGGGAAAGCAAGGGAGACTGTTAGCACAAAAGAAGTAATCTCAATCCATCCGTTATCAATAAAACTCATTCATAAAGGAAAAAAAAGTTGACCACATTACACCGCTATTGATTAAGTCCCACTGGCTACCTATTAGCCACCAAATTACTTTTAAGATATTATTCTTGGTTTTTAAAGTTCTAGCTTTCAATGAGCCTCAATTCATGTCTAGAATGATCATTCCTTATTATGCCCCTCGTTCTCTACGATCATCATCACAAGACTTATTAACTGTCCCCTCCTTAAAAATTGTGGGTACAAGAAGAAATGACATGTTTTCTGTTACAGCGCCACAAACGTGGAATGCACTGCTACTGTACATCAGAAAAGAAAAAGATCTTATCTCTTTTATAAAACTCTTAAAAACTTTGTTATTTAACTTTGTACTTGTGTCTTAAAATTGTTTGTCCTCTAAAATTTTTGGTTTGTTTTTTTTTTTTGTTTTTTTTTTTTTGTTCAGCGCTTAGAATGTTTGTATAGGCGATTCATCAAATAATAATAAAACTTGAAACTTGAACTTGAATTATCAAGCCCATGTTTAGCAAATATTTCAATTTTCAGAAAAATATGGATACTTAACCTCTATCATTGTTAGTCTTGTACTTTAAATCCCCCAACACTGGAATACAAAGGCAGGGATGTGCCCAACACAAACCCCACATGTCTGACAAACGGTTGCTTTTTTTTTTTCTTTTTTATTACCAGCAGACACACTTTGACAACTGCGAGAACACGTAAACTATCTGGCTCAACTTTCTTTAAATTGCTCACTGTCTGTAACAAATCCACTGCACGCAACATATATCTAAAATCACAGTCTTTATTCTCGTTCATCAGTGCGAACTCACATTCTTAATTCTGTCTTGATCCACATGCATTTTACCCTGTTAAGCAACTTACACTATCCTGTCTGCAACTTTCGGCAAAACAATCATGCTGGCTTGCTTTACCAACCTTTCCCAGGTTTCCAACCTAAATGCTATTTCCATCTCCCCGGGTAATTTCTCAACATCACCAATTTCTTGTTCTCTGTGTCTTGTCAGGTGTCCCCAGAGCTTTTGTTTTATTAATTTGACAAGTATGACAAAAAGTTGATTAAATTTCAAATACTAAGCCTTTGACAACAATAAAAATAAGGATGAAGAAAACAATAAAAAATCTTAGGGTCGCTATAATCGCCAGAAAAGGCAGTTGTAAAATATTTAAGCATGATCTGAAGGGGGTCGGTGGTGCTCTGACCCATATTATACAATCTATATATGCACCCAACAAAAGTTCCAATTTCCAGAAACCAGAATCCTATATACCTCTCTGTGCTTCACAACGGATTAAGAAGTTACTAGACAGAAGAGGTAGAGACAGGATAGAGAAGGAATCAACTTCTCACTTACCAAGACAGGTCCGGTACCGGCACAACAAAACCAGGAGCCAGAAATCTCCACCGATTCGTTCCTTCTCGAGGTGCAATCCGTTGTCTTCGACGAGAAACCGTTCCTGGTCAACCACCAGGTTAATGCCGGCTATTACGGGTCTCGTAGGAGGCAAGGTTTGAAATCCTCCGAGGGAGACGATCGTGCCAAACAGGCTCAAGTCTGTAGATCAAGTCCCTGTTCGGCTGCGCCAAATGAAGGTACCTTTTAGGATAAGGCCCTCCGTCAGTAGTGCAGAGACTTGAGCCAGAGACTGAAGAGATGTAAAAAGGCTTTTATTAAACAAGCATATATGCTGGACTTCTGGGCAGAACTGGCTGCATAAACAGAAGACCCTGAGGATCTCGGACGCAAAAGTTATATAGGGTCCTAACCAGTCCAAACCAGTTCTAACCAGCTCTGACCAAAAGGTAACAGCAGAGAGAAAAACAAAACCATAAATCCATCCTATAATCTATACATCAAGGCTAACTAACAGGCTAACATCCTGTTGCCTCCTTGCCGTGCCTGGCACTTAAGACAGATACATAGAACAGGCCTGTATGTATACGTGATTTCTCAGAGCAATAAAATGGAGTCACAGGTTGTTCTTTGTACTAATTATGACCCACTGATCTAAAATGGAATTTTCTTCATCTACACCGTGACCCAGCTATGTCAGCTAGCTAGGGATCCTTCAGTAGGAAGACATCTATTTCAGTGCTGTTTTATAAAGATGTATAGGTACCTATGTGACTTTATAAAATATAGGTGCAAAACTAACACTACATTCGAGCTATAAATGAGCTGAAGCAGTGCAGCAAATGAGGGAAGTTTTGGCGGGCTGAAGTATAGGTTTAGGATCTCCCACCACTAATGATATCTGGGTTTGTTGATGGGGTTACTTGTGTTGGATGAATGGTGGTAGTAGTCTTGTTCAGTTGCCATTCCTCGTTGAATGGTATTTTGGCAGTTTGTTAATGTTTATTTTGAAATTGAAATGTTAATAGGAGGATAGATTCACGTATAGTGAGCCCCTTAGGGGAATGGGCAAAGTTTTTTGCGTTACTATAAACCTTGTGATTGGAGTTACAGTACTCATTTAAGTGACAACCAATCAGTTCAGTATCTTCGGGTAATGTTTCAGTGTCGGGTAAAGTGACTGTTTCCATGATACTGCAGAAGTGAGAAATGATGGGAAATTCATGGTTATGTTTGAGAAGTCAGTAAAGTTATGGCTGGTTATTTTGCCACATGCAGGTTGTCTGAGTTTTATTAGGGTAGGCCAAAAAATCAAGTTCATGGGACATGACTTCCACAAGTATACTTTTGTTCTCTGTCTGGTCACTGTTAATTGTGTCAAATTACAAAGTCTTTTAGTGAATATTTAGAGGACGCTCAACAACTTTTATTTTAATACATAAAATGCAAGTACAGAATTTATATTACCGTATATACTTGAATATAAGATGAGATTTTTGGGCCCAAAAAATGGACCAAAATTGGAAGTCTTGTCTTATATTCAGGTCATCACCCATCCGCCCCCTCCCATACATGTTGCAGGCCTCCGCCGGGCCTGCCATATGGCCTGGTGGGGTGAGCTGAGACAGGAGGGATCCCTCTCGTCTCCTGTCCCAGGTGACTCTGCTAATTTTTTTAGCTCCCTCCCACCTCCTCCCGCATACCTTTTTGAATCCCTTAGTGGTCCAGCAGTGTACCGGGCAGGAGCGAGTTATTCATACTCCAACCCCACACTCTGCCCCTCCCTGAATGGCTGCTTCAAATTCTCATGGCCCAGTGTATCGGGCATGAGTGAGTTTTCACGCTCCTGCCTGGCTCTGGAGCTGCTCACTGAATGGCTGCTGCGAGTTCTCAATGAGTCCCACGAGAACTTGGGGCAGCCATTCAGCGAGTGGCTCAGCACTGAGTAGGAGCATGAAAGCTCACTCATGCCCAGTACACTGGGCCGCAAAAACTTGAGACAGCCATTCAGGGAGGGGCTCAGCACCGGGCAGGAGTGTGGAGAGAGAGGGTACAGGGTACAGGGCAGGGAGGGTGGCTGGGTGCAAAAACTGGCAGGGAGTGAGGGGGGCTGAATGCAGAGTCTGGCGGGGTAGTGAGTGAGTGAGGGGGCACAGATCCTGGCAGGATGCATGAATATTACCCCCCATCTTATATTCAAGTCAAACTTTTTTCCACCTTGGGGGGGGGGGAAGTGTGCCTCATCTTATACTCAGATCGACTTATATTTGAGTGTATAGTATATGGTAATTTTCTGTCTAAACCTGAATTGTGAGCAAAGGCACATAGAACGAAGTTAAAATACATATTGTGCTACTTACAACTGAAAATAGATTTGTTGGCCTAATGATTTATTATGCATTGCTAAAACCATTATTCCACAGTAAATACAAAATGTTTGTTAGGAGTGAACACTGAATGGTAGTCCTACATTCAGTCAGTATTTATCAGTGTGACTTTGGAACAAGTTAGATAGGTTTTTTAGTGCTGAGCAACAAGGTGAAGGAGCAGCTGTTTCTATTCCTCATTCGTTGTGTCAATGTGTAATTACATCATCAATCTAAGAACATCCCCATTGGATGGAAGATGTGAACTGGACAGCCCTTCCCTAGAAGCCGTCAGCACTGATTCTAGACATTCTTACTTCTTAGTTTTTATCTTAAAACGTGGCATCAACTCAGTTTTTAACTGCCTATTTATCACTAAACTCACTTTCTGCTTTTCAGCAGTTCTAGTACTAAGTTGTGGTTAGCGATTAACGCACATGCGCTGCGATCTGCGCCAAGAGATGCTTAGGAGTAAAGGCAATCACACATATATTACCAGTTCAATGTTATAATTTATTTATTAATGTTAATCATACATGTATCAGAAATTATATGTGTGATGGAGTCCCATCAGGCGTGAAATTTGCACCTCTCCTGATGATCTCTCTAAGTCTATACTGGTCCGTTCCTTTCATATTTTTCACAAACCAGTATGACATTACACTTGTCAACCAATCCATTAACAGAGGCTGTCCTTAAGTTTGAACAAAGAACTTCCTTTCGACATCAAATAAAAGTTTCAGAAATCATATTTTTGTTTACATTCATTTCTGAATATACATAAACCCATTATTACATATCCAATATTCTTTTTGTCATTCTCAAAAAGGTGAAATCGAACAGCTTGTCTATGTCAAATGCTTTGGAAAACTGACAGTTTCAAGTTTCACTGACACACACACAGAAGACCCAGACCCCTTCCTATGCTGGTGGGCCTCTAGAGGGTTTCCAAGGTAACAGTGTTCCTGGCTTTAACCTAACCATTTCCAGATGCTGCCTAAGGATTTCTTCTTAGAGTTTCTTATATCTTATCTTATATATATATATATATATATATATATATATAAAACATTTAAATATAAGTACAAATCATTTTCTCACATCTCATTCATAGCATCCATCATTCATTCGGGGCCCCATTCACACACATCACGATATATTGCATTCATACTTAATACATGTTATATCTCAGTTTGGAATATGGAGTCTAATACACTCTTCCTAACCGGCCTAAGCACATCTGTTATCAATTAGAACCATGAGGCTCAAAACGGGAAATACCTGAACAAAGAGAAACGCAGAGAGAAAGAGAAAGAAACATGAAGGCAGTTTCATACCTCCAGAAGTGTTTCCTGATTTCCCTTATGGTCTGGCTTAATAGCAAAATATATAAAGAGAATATAATTATGCTTTTCCTTAATATTAATCTGTAGTGTGTTTTTTCTGGCCTTGGCTACATCCATATTCAGATTTTTATTCACCAACTTATCGTATGCTTCTATTGGGTGTGGCCTTAACTAACACATATGCTTGTATCTAACTAGTTACCCAGAACCATACGAAAAACAGGCATTTTTGTAGAAAAACTCCACAAAATACTCCACAAACACATCTTATTCATTATCCATTCCATAGCTATCGCCCCCTACTGTCCACGAGCCACTGTTCAGTTGTTATTATTCAAATAACAATAAAACTGTTGTTGTCAATAACAACAGCCTCAAAGAATAGCTATTTATTATCTGATATTAAGTAACAGTTTCTAACCACATTACCATATGTTTATGATATAGCCAGCTGCATTATGTATCTAACTAGTTACTAGCATTATGAGGATATTGTAGAACCAGGAGCAACTTCTAAATATGTCCCAAACTATTTCAGATTTTAACCATATCTTATCTACATGAGGTAGAACTTTATTCAGACTTGTGGAGGCATGTTCTGATAAAGTTGAATTTTTACTATAGACTTATGGACCTCCCTGATACCTATCTAATGTGAAATAGTGAACACATAAGTGCTAAAGCATGTAACAGCAAGGGGAAATAGACGCATGGAGTTTGGAAGGAGATGGGTATGTCTCCAGCTTACACACACAACATACAGTTTTAGAATGTTATATTTATTTTCTAGTTTTTAAGCCCATTACATTAATGGGTACTAGAATAAGAGTTTTTACCTCATGCAAAATTGTCATTTCTTTAATAAGATATTAACTATTTTTTTCTGCAGCCCTCCAAGTACTCTATTTTTCTCTGCGGCCCTCACAGTTAAAGTTTAACATCTTTCCTTTCTCAAAACTGACACATTTCAATCACTGTATGGAAAATAAAATCATTTTCTCTACCTTTGTTGTCTGGTGACTTTATTTTTCTGTGCTTTTAACTATGTTTCCAGGGCCTCCTGCATGCTTCTCCTTTGGTCCTCCTTCCCTCCCCCAACCAAAATATCTCCCTCCCTACATGAGTCCAACTTTTCACTCTCTGCCCTTTGCCCCTTCCCCAGTGTAACATTTCTCCATCCCTCCTTTCTGCCTTCTCCATCCATCTTACCCTCTCCACATCCAACATTTTCTGCCTCCTGCACAATTTTTCTCTCTGTCATTGCCTCTTACCTCAGTGGCATCCCTCTTTCCCACCCCCAACCCAATATGCTCTCTCCCCATGCACCATCTCACCCTCACCTCCAGTGTGTAGCACCTTTCCCTCCCTTTCTGCCAGGTCCAGCAGCACCTCTTCTCCCTTCCTTTTACCTCCCCCTGTCCAGCAGTACCCCTTCCCTGCCCCCCATGTCCAGCAATACCCCTTCTCCCCTGTCAAACAGCACCTCTTCTCACTTCCTTTTACCTCCCCCTGTCCAGCAGTACCCCTTCCCTGCTCCCCCTGTCCAGCAGTACCCCTTCCCTGCGCCCCCTATCCAGCAGTATTCCTTCTCCCCTGTCCAGCAGCATCTCTTCTCCCTTCCTTTTACCTCCCCCTGTCCAGCAGTACCCCATCCCTGCGCCCCCTATCCAGCAGTATTCCTTCTCCCCTGTCCAGCAGCATCTCTTCTCCCTTCCATTTACCTCATCCCTGTTCATGTTCTCCCTTCCTTTTACCTCTGCCTATCCAGCAGTACCCTTTCCCTGCTCCCCATGTCCAGCAGTACCCCTTCTCCTCTGTCCAACAGCACCTCTTCTCCCTTCCTTTTACCTCCCCCCTGTCCAGCAATACCCCTTCTCCCTGCCCTGCTCCCCTATCCTACAGCCGCTAGCTTTAGTTTAGCTTTAGCCGCAGTTTCATCAGGCAGCCTCGGGGCTTTTGCTAGGCGGCACCTCACATCATCGAAGTGGGCCGGTCTAGCAAAGGCTCCGCAGCTGCTTGATGAAACCGTGGCTAAAGCTAAACTAAAGCTAGCTGTCGCTGCTGGTCCGAGAGTGAGAAGAAAAGGAGTCCTGCCAGCGTATAGTCGGCAGAAAGTAGGAAGTCAAGTCGGTGATCGGGGCAGAAGACAGGAAATCAGCTGATGCCGGCACAGGTGATCAGTGGCAGAAGACGAGATTATTAAACCGCCGCATGCTCCTTCTACTGTGCATGCAGTGGCACATGGACGCACAGAGGCACGAAGTGTCAAGTGCCCTTGCGTGCTAAGGGTTTTATTATGATAGATTTATGTTAGGTATTTATATACCACCTATCAAAGTTATCTAAGCGTTTTACAGTCAGATACTCAAGTATTTTCCCCATCGGTCCCGGTGAGCTCACAATCTATCTAATGTACCTGGAGTAATGGAGGATTGAGTGACTTGCCCAGGGTCACAAGGAGCAGTGTGAGATTTTAACCCACAATCTCAGGATCTTTAGAATACTAAATCAGATGATTTCTCCATTTGATTTCTGCCAAATTGTTTCATAATATATATTGTAAACTGCTTGGATCCTTTTTTGGCTATTATGCGGTATATAAAGTTTTTAATAAATATAAACATATTATTAAGCCATGTTATTTATTTATTTACTTACAGTAGATACTAAATTACCATAATCTAATTTAGATAATACAAAAGCGTGAATTAACGTATGTAATGATTTTTCATCTAAGACATCTCTAATGGCTCTAAGTTGTCTTAATGCCCCAAAACCTTTAGCAACTACGGATGAAATCTGTTCCTCAAAATTCAAATGACAATTGATTATGATCCCCAAATACTTACAGCTATTTACTAGCTTTATACTATAGTTGTTTAAGGAGAAATCTAGTTGTGGTGTTGTCTTGTCTCCTGAGATACAACATGCTACTGTCTTTGACATATTTAAAACCAATTTGTGTTCACTCAACCATTGTTCTATTCTTTTTAAACCATCTAAGAGAGGGCCTAGATCTAATGTTACAGGGAATACACTTCTCCCTCCGTATTCGCGGTTTCTGCACTCACGGTTTCACTTATTCGGGATTTTTCACATGCAGACTCCGCTCCCAAAAATCAATGAACTCTGAACCCAAACTACGTTTGAAACCGAGATGCAGGTGATCAACCTTCAAGTAAAAGAATCATCCTGTGTAATACATTTTGCCTTGCTACTCCTGATTTAAATAAAAATGAAAACAAACGAGGAGTGCTTCTGCTTTGGGCTACTACATTTTGTTTTCTCACCCACTGAATATTCACATGCAAAATCTGAGTTATATCACAGAGAGCAATTAAAGTAAAAACAGTGCCTTTTGGAGGGCTCACCTGACAGAAACACCTGTGTAATGGCAAATCTATGAAGCTTTGAGGAGGGCAGCCCCACACAATCCACAAGGTTACATAACAACCCAGAAGACAGTGCAGGAAAAGCAAGTGCTGAGCGCTTTGAAAACTGACGCGTCCTTCACGCAGGCCCCTGCCCTGACCCCCTCTCATTGCGACACGGAGAAGAAGCAGAGCCTGCACAAAGCCCAGCCAGCCCAACCAGTGAGATCGAAAGAGAGCGAGCTGCTCACGTACGCGGCATCCGGCACACTCCCAGGTACCTTCAGCTACAGAGTCTCTAGTTATTCGCGGTTTCAATAGCAAAAACGCTGGCTGTTACAAAAAAAAAAACCCCACGAATAACATATAAACAGTTATTCGTGGTTTTTCCATATTCGTGGCTATGTTCTACCCTCATCCACCATGAATACGGAGGGAGAAGTGTAGTCTATAAACTAATAAAATATCATCTATATAGATATATGTACTAATTCCTCATTCCTGAATTCGTCTTGCCCTAAGGAACAAGATAATTCAGTTCTAGTGCATGGCATGCAGAGGCGTAGTAAGGGGGGGACGGGGGTGGTCTGCCCCAGGTGCCATCGTGGTAGGGGCAGCGGCACCTGTCCTCCTCCTCCTCCTCCATCCCCCTGCTCCTTCCTGATCTCCCCCCCCATCATGCGTGTGTGCCCCTTCCTTTCCCCTGTACCTCTCTAATTTTCCCGGCACGAGCAACATCACAAACTTGTTGCCCGCGTCGGTGTCAGCTCTCTCTCCGACGCCACCTCTGAGTCCCGTGCCTAGGAAACGATATCAGAGAGAGGGCCAACACGGACACAGGTAGCAAGTTCGTGATGCTGTTCATGCTGGGAAAATTAAGGAGGTCATGTGCGTGCAGCAAGGGAGTTGGGAAGGAG
The DNA here is from genome assembly GCF_902459505.1 of Geotrypetes seraphini. NCBI lineage: Eukaryota > Metazoa > Chordata > Amphibia > Gymnophiona > Dermophiidae > Geotrypetes > Geotrypetes seraphini. Next base: position 165,673,769 of record NC_047089.1, on the reverse strand, counting down.
TTGGGCAGAGAATAGGGTGGGGGAGGGGCACCATCAACCCTGGCGCCACTCACCCTCGCTATGCCACTGATGGCGTGTCTTCTCAAAGTTGTATTAATAAACCCCACCCCTACTCAAGTTTTCAGGATTTCTTCATACTGGACATAAATCCTGAAACCCAAACTGCCAGTGATGTTCCCTGGATAAATTTGGGAAACTCTGCTATACGAGCATGTGGTTCTGCTTTACTTAGAGAAATCGATAGCAAACTCAGAACTACAGGTCCATGCAAATATAGGGATAAAATCAAGACTAGATTAACCTATTATGATATGGAACCAGTTGGCAACCCTATTACCACATTCTAGATCAGGGGTGGGCAAACTTTTTGATTCTTGGGTCACAGTGGGTTCTTAAATTTAACAGAGGGGCCGGACCAAGAACCACTTCCACTTCCTGGGCGTCACTTCCACTTTCAGCCAGCGGCCTGACACGTGTGTGTGTGTACGTATCGCAGAGCTGCGGCCAGCCATGGGGGAGTTCCAGGTGCACCAGGTGCGCTTCTTCTGCTTCATGCCCTCAGGGGTCCGCTGTCTGCCTTACTGCGGCTGCTCGGAGCACTTGGCCATGGCCCGCCTGGAAGGCTCCGTCGAGATCTTCAACTTGGCCGCCAAATTCAGCGGGTCGGATTAAAAAACTACACGGGCAGGATATGGCCTGTGGGCTGTAGTTTGCCCATGTCTGTTCTAGATCATTAATAAACATCAGTCTTCTAGCCCTTCCTTAAGGAGGAAAAGATTTATTTTGTTTTGTTTTCCAAATACTTCCCATCTTTAATTATCCTAACTGCATCAGGTCCCACTCCATTTACTAGAATGAATGACATCAAGGAACACTTAGTAATCCGACTGGCTAAAATTACTGTTGTATGTTCCATTTGATGTCAGGCCTCTATGTAAAGCACTGAAAGCAAATATATTTATGTAATCCTCATTTCATACTTCCTGGAAACTGGCTTATTGATTACGCAAGTATTTTTGTTTGTCATGTAGTTTCGTGAGCCAAATAGACAGAACAGATAAACAAGCAAAATAAAAATCTGTTTACTCATGGAGAATATTTTCTAACAGAGCATTTTAAACAAATGCTTATTGCATCACTATTTTATAAGGCAGGATAGGCTTTGAGAATAATCCCCAATTAGTACACAAGTGCTCCTGCATAAAATGACACTTGTTACAAGACAGGTGCAATTAATGAACATAAAAGGGTTAATTTTGCAGTTGAGCACCTAAACATTTTCAAAACCAAAACTATTATATACAGTATGAGGAGCATATTCGAAAGGGACATCTAAGTCCGTTTGCGTCCAACTCACAAGTCGTCCAAAGTAAAAAACAGCCTAGGACACATTTTCAAAAAATACGTCCAAAATTTTTTTCTTTTCGAAAATTGTCTAATTATACGTCCTGCCGATCTGATCGTTCAAGCCGCTAAATTGTCCATCTTTATACCACATTTCCGTCCAACTTTTCATCCAAGTCAAAAATGCCTAGAACTTGTTGGACTTGGGAGGGGTCTGCAGAGTGATGGACTGAACACCCAGACATGCCACCTAAATAGGGCACTGCTGTGAACTTCACAAAAAGGGTGCCATGGCTTCTCCTCACTACAGCTCCCTTACAGGTCACAGTGAGCCCCGCTAACCACCTCCAGAATCCCCTAGACCCACTTATCTGCCACCCCAATAGCCCTTATGGTTGCAGGAGCCACTTATATGCCAGTACAAAAGGGTTTTGGGGTGTAGAGGGGAGTGCACATGCTTCTTAATCAATGCAATGATTACAGGGGCTTTTGGGCATGGGTCCTCCTTTCCATGAGTCCCTAACCTACCCCCAAGACGACTTAAGCTGCCTCTGTGCTGGACGACTAGGCTTTCCTATGCCAGGCGGCCAGGTGATGATGGTCTGGAGGCTGAATTTTAAAGATGTAATTAATATTTTTATGGGGGTGGGGGGGGTCGGGGATCACTGGGATAGTGTGTGGGGGTCTGTTTTATGTGTTTGCAGTGCTTCTCTGGTGACTTTAGATGGGTTTTTGTGCTGCTCCTTGCCTCTTTGGACACTTCTGCTGGGAATGCGATGATACCGCCTTCCAGCAGAACCTCTCCAGCTGTTTTGCAGCCAATTTGCCAGGCTTCATATCCTTGGAAGCAAGAACACCTCTCACCTCCTTCACTGTAGATATACGTTTGTGAGCCCCTTTGATAGTGATTAACAGACCAAAGGGAAACAGCCAGCGGTATCTGATATTTTTCTGTTTCAGTATTGTTAGGATAGGGCGAAACTCATTCTTTTTCTGCAGCATGATAGCGGATAAGTCCTGAGATATTTCAATTTTGTGATTCTGCCACGTAATGGAACCCATTTTGCGGGCTTTGCAAATTAACTTATCCTTTTCTATGAAATTATATAAACAGGCAATAATGTCTCTGGGAAGCTTGCTTTTTCGAAGGCAAGCTTTTTTTCAAATTCTCTTTTAGCCTTCCTTATCAATACCTTGTATCATAGTAACATAGTAACATAGTAGATGACGGCAGATAAAGACCCGAATGGCCCATCCAGTCTGCCCAACCTGATTCAATTTAAATTTTTTTAATTTTTTTCTTCTTAGCTATTTCTGGGCAAAAATCCAAAGCTTTACCCTGTACTGTGCTTGGGTTTCAACTGCCGAAATCTCTGTTAAGACTTACTCCAGCCCATCTACACCCTCCCAGCCATTGAAGCCCCCCCAGCCCATCCTCCACCAAACGGCCATATACAGACACAGACCGTGCAAGTCTGCCCAGTACTGGCCTTAGTTCAATATTTAATATTATTTTCTGATTCTAAATCCTCTGTGTTCATCCCACGCTTCTTTGAACTCAGTCACAGTTTTACTCTCTATCACCTCTCTCGGGAGCGCATTCCAGGCATCCACTACCCTCTCCGCAAAGTAGAATTTCCTAACATTGCCCCTGAATCTACCACCCCTCAACCTCAAATTATGTCCTCTGGTTTTACCATATTCCTTTCTCTGGAAAAGATTTTGTTCTACGTAAATACCCTTCAAGTATTTGAACATCTGAATCATATCTCCCCTGTCTCTCCTTTCCTCTAGGGTATACATATTCAGGGCTTCCAGTCTCTCCTCATACGTCTTCTGGCGCAAGCATCCTATCATTTTCGTCGCCCTCCTCTGAACCGCCTCATCCTTATACTTTTTCTTGTTTTCTTTATTTGGGTCCTTTTTCCATTTTTTGAAAGATTTGGTTTGGTTCTAATAGTCTCTTTCACCTCACCTTTTAACCATGGCTTTCCTTCCACCATTTATCTACCACCGTATTGGAACAGACCAAAATTACATCAAGCTTAATATCTTTCCATCAGTGACCAATCAAGATCACAAGTACCTGGCTATCCGAAAAGATGGAAATAGATTTCATGCTGCTTATCCCATGGATTTTCTCTAGTCCACCTTAATAAGGATTTATGGACTTTTAGGAACTTGTCCAAATCATTTTTAAAACCTTGCTACACTAACTGCTTTTATCACATTCTCTGGCAATGAATTTCAAAACTTAGGGCTCCTTTTACAAAGGTGCGTTAGGGCCTTAACAAGCAGAATAGTGCATGCGCTAGCCGCTACCGCCTCCTTTTGAGCAAGCGGTAGTTTTTCAGCTAGCATGCACGCTAAAAACACTAGTGCACCTTTGTAAAAGGAGCCCTTAATTACTTGTTGAATTAAGAAATATTTTCTCCTATCTATTTTAAATATACTAGTTAGCATCTTCATTATGTGCCCCCTACTCCTTGTACTTTGGGAAAGAGTAACCAGAAATTCATGTCTACCCATTCCACTCCTCTCATGATTTTATAGACTTTTATCATATGGTTTAGGTTTATTTGGTTTTCTAGCCCATCCTCCCTAGATAGCCCAGAATGGGTAACACAGATACATCCACATTTAAATTAACAAATACATAACATATTATATCATAACAATAATGTTAACCTAAATGAATCTCAATTTAAGATTATACATCATGAATTTAATCACTTATTATTCCAGTTAAAATAATTTTAAAGAAAACCTCAAACTAAAAACCTAACAATTAATCTAAATACAAAACAGATTAGTTTTCACAGCCCTTTAAAAAGGCAAAATTGTCCAATGATCTAATACAGGATGGAAGTTGATTCCACAGTGTAGGCACAAACTGGGAATAAACTTGTTTATGAGCACACTCAAAATGAAATACAGTATTTTCACAGAAGGAACACAAAAACATCTTTCTTGTTGAGAACATAATGACCGCTTTGGATAATATAGAGGTAGCTTCTCCTGCATATACCCCCCCCCCTTTTTTTCACAAAACTGCAAAAGCGTTTTTTAGCGCAAGCCAGGGTGCTGAATGCTCTGCGCTGCTCCCAACACTCATAGCATTGGGAGCAGCGCAGAGCATTCAGCATGCTGACCTGTGCTAAAAAGCTTCTGTGGTTTTGTAAAAGATGGGGATATTTTGGAACCATGTCATGAAAATCTTGAAAATTATCATTAATATCTTAAAAGTAAACCTTATTCTAATTTGTAACCAATGTACGTAAATCAGGGCAGAAGAAATATAGTCAAAAGGGCCAAGAGTTTTCAATAATCTAACTGCAGCATTTTATACCCTTGGCAAACAATGAAGATTTTTGTCTGGTAGCCCAGCAAATAGTCTACGACAATAATCCATGCATGGCAAAAAAAAAAAATAAAAATACAATTGTGCAAAATCATCTTCAGAAAATTATATCTGACATTTTTTCAATTGATGTAAATAATAAAATGAAGTAGACCCCAATTGTGATACAAACTTGATCTTTGGGTACTAAAGTTGTTTCTCATTTAAGGACAGATGGGCATGCCGACAAGTATCCCCATACACATTATAATATTCTTTGTCTTTATTCTCCATTCCTTTCCTAAAAATCTTAACATTCTATTTGCTTTCTGAGCTGCCGCTACACACTGAGTGGAGGAGTTCAATATATTAATGACAACACCTAAATCCTTTTCTTTGGGTGACATACATATACACATTTATTTATTTATTTCAGATTTTCTTTTTGTATTTTCCCTTCAATCTAAAAATTCTAGGCAAATTGCACTGGGTGACGTACATGGGATATATCTGGTCTGGTCTTCCAAAATTACATTTTAAACAGTCCATACCTGGTTTAAATTCCTAACCTTTGTAGCTTTTCCTTTTAGCTTCTTTTTAAACATTTTCTTCATTTTTTCATACTTGCTATTTCAAAACTTAATGCTGACAATAAATGTCCTTAATGTCTTCCTTAGTTATCTCAAATTTAATCATGTTATGATCTCTGTTATTTCTAACCAGCCATGTTAAAACCAGGCAGTGGAGAGGTGATTCATGGGTGGATTCAGTGAGTAGCTAGGAATTATGTAAGTGCTGGTGATATTCCATGCCAGTTCCAACACCTGCATAATTTCCAGGAGAGGCCTAAATTCCTATCTCCTATAATTTGTGGTATTAGATTGCTAGGGCTAGATTACCTTCCCCTTACATGCAAATCATTTGACCAGGAAGGCAAAAAGCCAAAGACAAGTATTTGAACTATACAAAGGGGGAGGGGTGTTCAATATTCGGCCAACAGCAGTATGCCTTTTTCTGACTGCTGCCGGTATTAATCATGGATATTGGGCAATGTCTGGGCTTTGTTACTGAATATCCAGTTTATGAAACATAGAAACATGTGGAACTGACTTAACATAGCTGTTTAAGTCAATGTTGAGAACTTAATTGGCCCTAGGTTATCACATAAAGATAGGACTGTGATTTTATGCCATCCCATTTATGTGGTTATCCTGGCCAGGTAAGAACTGAACATTGGCATTTGACCAATTGCTGACTCTGTCCTCAGAATGTTCCCAAAATAGCTGATTTCTATAAATGGTGCCTAGTGGCATCTAACTCCTTGGCACCATTTGTTGCACTTGTCAATCAACTGCTAAGTGTTGTTTACAGAATCACACCTAGCGGCATCGACAGTAAATTGACTTAGGCATCCTAATGGTAGACACTGGAGTTATTAGGCCAGGGTTTTCCTGGCCTAATATACTGGCGCCTACCTCAGACATCTAGCAATGCCTAAGTCATACCACGCCTAGTCTCTGCCTCTAATCATACCTACTTTTCAGTTAGGCATTTTTAGGCACCAGTAGGTGCCTCGACTTAGGCAGCACTACTAGTTCCATGTGGGACCCTTAATTGATTTTTAAAAAAAATAGTTTTTAATGGTGTGGTCAATTACCATGTCAATTAAACTAATTAAGAAAATTAAGTTTTGTGCAGATTTCAGCTAGGTGTCCCTGATTAAGGTGTCTAGTGGGGTTCATAGTCAGTGGTGCTGGGAAAACTTATTTTTAAAGAGCTCCGATGGGGGGTATTTGGGGGAACCCCCCCCCCCACTTTACTGCATAGTGTTTGTGCTGCTGTTGGGGGAGGTTTGGGGGGTTGGAACCCTCCATTATAGAGAAAACGGAACTATTTCCGATGTTTTTCTGGAAAAGTTCTATTTTTTCTATAATGTGGGGGGTTGCACCCCCCACACCCCCCCCCAACGGCAGCACAAACACTATGCAGTAAAGTGGGGGGGTTCCCCCCCCCCACACCCCTTCGGAGCGCTTTAAAAATAAGTTTTCCCATGGCGCGCTTCTTTCTTGCGCTGAATTGTCGGCGCTGGATTGTTGGCGCGCTGGTGTCCGGTGCGCGAATATCCCGCCACCCCTAGTGGTACCTAATCTAGGCATCATTTAAAGAATTTCCCCCTAAGAACCTGATTCTATAAATTGTATCTAACTCCTAGGCACTGTTTGGCACAGTTGTCAATCAACCGCTAGGAACTGCTTATAGATTTGCGTCTAGTGGGTGCCTAAGTGGTCTTAGGCACCAGTAGGCTTTAAATCTTTAGGTGCACTGCCATTTAGGCCAGGGTTTTCAGACTAAATTAGTGCTTACTGCTGCCTAACTCAATCCATGCCCAAGCTCTGCCATGAATCCACTCCTAACGACGTACTACTTGCCATGTAGGCACCGGTAGATGCCTTGGTGTAGACCAGGGGTGTCCTACCTGCTGCCCGAGGTCCGCATGCGGCCCCGTAAAGTATTTTGGGCGGCCCCGGTCAAGGGTGATGCAGTGTTTTCCTCTGCTGCCCCTGGGTGTTTATCGTCTTGCCAGCTCCCTTCTCTGTCTTACTGCACCGTTTGCACATTTGTGCGGCCCCAGAAAAATTTTTTTCGGCCAATGCGGCCCAGGGAAGCTAAAAGGTTGGACACCCCTGGTGTAGACTTATACCTTGAAATGGTAAGTGCCTACTGACTAATTAATTTTTTAATTGGTTTTTAATGGTGCTTTCAATTATCAGTGCCGATTGTCTATTCAAAAGTTACCCCCCCCCCCTTTTTATCAAGCCGCATTAGGGTTTTTTTATCGCCAGCCGCTGCAGTAAAAGCTCCGACGCTCATAGGAATTCTACCGCAGTGTCCAGTGATAATATCGGGCACAGTGAAATGTAGAAACCAGTAATGTTATAGTAAAGTAAAAAAATAAATAACATATATATACTGCTTTAGTAGATCCACTTGAGTTTGCTCTGGGATTCCCCAAGTGTCTACACCCGTAATCACCATTCACATGCTTACATTTGTTGTTCTTTTTCTGGGTGCTGGTTGCTTTCTTTACAAGCTTTATACCTAAATGATTGCTAATTTTTAGTTTTTCATTATCCGTTCATACTTATCTCTTTCTCTGCTTCTCTCTTATTGGCCCATAATTCTGTTGCACTATGCAGTTATAAGAGGATTCCTAGCCCGCCAGCGTTTGTTGCAGAAAATGAGTGTCAAACAGCAAGAGGTTACCTCCATAAAAGGTTTTCTGCAGAATGCAGAGGATATGGGTCTTCAGACTTACGATGCACTGGTCATCCAGAATGCCTCTGACATTGCCCGAGAAAATGACCGACTTCGCAATGAAATGAACACAGCTCACTGCAAAGACAAACTAGAAACAAGGAAAGAACAGGAAGAAATCCGAATAAGGTATGACTTATAGAATCTGTGGGTAGAGTTCTGAGAATGTTTGTATTTCTTATGTACGTTTCACCTGTTTTGCCTTTTATTGATTTGTCTGACTGTATATGCTATGTATAGAATTATTTTAAGATAATAATTATAAGTGCATAAACAAATTATTATATTTCTAGGATTTGAATCAAGATTCATTGGTTCAATACTTTGTTGTTCAAAATTATTTCTTTCATATATATGCATGATTTTTTTTTTATTTAAAAGAACATGTTATCTGCAATATTCTGTATTGATTCAGGATTAACTTGCCAGTCTGGAGTGATCCTCAGAGGTCTATTATACATTGCATGGCAAACTAGGGGAACACCTTCTTGGATTTATTCTCCACAGATATAGTACTTGGGTCCAGGTCAGGACCAGTATAACTGGGGGAGCAGTTGGAAAATTAATCCTCACTCTCCACTTTTTACTAGCATTCAGTAACTCTATTCCTTGGTATAATATCAGCACTCTAGTGTATTTGGACTCCTATTGTTTTTGTCAATTCATAGATTGTATGGGTCAATCTTTGCACATGGTTGCCTTTCTCTCATCTAACTTTATTCTGGCTATAACCCTTTGAAGGTGGAGGCTCCAGAATCAGACAGTTTTTCAGATATGATACCACCTTCCTCTTTTTTTTTCTCCAAATAATAACACTCTAACATTAATCTGATTTATGCCACTGCCTTATCACGCTGTTTTAGACCTAGTGAAAATACATCAGATTTTGCTTTTGAAGCACATCAGTACCTCTCCTCCTGTTCTGTTTTGTCTATGTTTGTGCTTATTCAGACTTTATATACGGCTTCTACTAATCGGAGATCACAATGGATTACAGTTCTCAAACAAAAAAAGGGGACATAAGGAATGCCAAATTAACCTCCCTTTTACAAAACCGTAACATGGTTTTTAGCACCAGCCGTGGCGGTAACAGCTCCGCCACTCATGAACTATGGCCGGCACCAAAAAACATGCTACACTTTTGTAAAAAGGGGAGTGGGGATTAAAATAGGACAGAACAAGCACACAAAGAAAACAGTGTCCAAAGAAGAATAGCTAACTTGATCAGTCAGGAGAAGTGCTTGCACCTCAAACCTGTAATGCTAACCACCAAACACCTACTCAAAAATAGGCCTTAAGCCTTAAACGTTTTCAAGAAAAGTTCCTTTTGAATGTAAGGAGAAATATTATTTCATGAATAAGGGGCCAAGAAAAAAAAAAGCCAAGCGACACTTCCTCTCATGGTGTACCCTCGCAGGAGGTAGAAGCACTAATTGAGTAGTTCCTGACTAATATGGCTAAATAGTTATGGTCTTGGGGGCAATTTATAGCCTTATGTGCTAAACATAGGACTCCTTTTACAAAGGCACGCTAGGGCCTTAACGTGCAGAATAGCGCGTGCTAAAATGCCGTGTGCACTAGCCGCTACTGCCTCCTATTGAGCAGGTGGTAGACTTTTGGCTAGCGCACGCTATAATGCGTGCTGATCCGGTGCGTGTGGTAAAACCTGTAATGTACCTTTGTAAAAGGAGCCCATAGTTTTTTAAAATTATGCTTTTATGAGTATTATACTCCCAAGAAAATTTTTAAGCAAATCAAGAAATATTATACAATATTAAGAAAAAAATATATTCACATATCCAGAAAAATCTAATATCCTAGTCCTCATCAAGGGAGGAAGAGAGACAAATAAACTATAAGAGAAATCTAGAAAATTTCTAATAACTTTCAGTTAGTGAGGCTTGCACTGTACTAAACCTATAACCACACTCCTACATCTTTCATTAGTGTTCTGACCATGCGACAAACATTTTTTCAGCCATAAGGAGTCATAAAAATATACTGAGTCCTCTGATAAGTTACTAAGCACTTACAGGGGAATTTCAGGGAAAAGGAAGCGCCCTTGATGAGAACATAAGTCTTCAAAGCCATGAAAGCTTTTCTAGATAACTGAGTTGTTCGACTCGTATCTGGGAAAATTTGTATGGTATTACCACAGAACACCTTGCTCTTATTTTTAAAATATGCTTTAATTATTGCAGTTTTATCAATAGGGTATTGCAATAGGGTATTGCAGATATCCAATAGGGTAGCTCTCACTTGATATTATCCATTGAGTCCTCCAGAAAGGTCAGAATATCTGCACTAACTGAAGGAGCCTCCTGTTCTGAGGTGATCACTCACCTTGTAGGTAAATAATAATAATTTTATAATGATATCTGATCATAATTAGTTAAACAAAATTTCCTGGAAATATTTATGAAGAAGTATCTCAGGAGACAACAAATGAGTTTTAGGAAAATTCAGGAATGTAAGATTCCTAACCCTTACCATATCCTCCAAAACCTCTATCTTACAATGAAGCAAAAAGGCTATCTTTAATTTCTGAGGAATTTTCCGCTTGTAGTGGTGAAATATTTGATTCCAAAGTATACACCTGAGTTGAAGTTGAAGATAAATTTTTGTCCTTTCATATTCTTTAAACTTAGTTACTACTTCTGTGGAAAACTGACATAATTGAGGAACCACTTGCTTAAGAAAAATCTCAGTTCTAGACACACAACCCAGATATCCTTTAAAGAAACTTCTTGACCATTAGTACATTTCAGACCCATTCCCATGCCTTAACAACAGGAAATTTTATTTCTTTTGGCATAGGGATAGATAACCTCAAGAGAGTATTCTCAGGAGAACCATCACCAAAAGGAGGTTGACAAGAATGCAACAAAGATTGAGGTGGAGAGATTCAATTGAGCTCAAAGATACCTCTTCAATCATAATGTCTACCCTTAGGTTAGTTGACTGTTCCTCTCTAAGGACATGTTTATCCATTGGACCCCTACCAATTGGAGCAGAAGCCTTAACAGATTTGATCTTTACTTTCCTTTTTCCCATAATATAGAAATAAAAAATACTCTTTACAAGATAACAGAAGATCAGTACCTGAGCAGTAAAACTCATTCATTCCTCGGCGCTCTAAGGGGATAGATGTGCACCTTTGGCTTGTACCTTTGGCCACACCCCTGTGGCCACATGCCTGCTGCTGCAGTCCTGCCCCAATCATATGAGACAGTCTGGACATGGCCGATGATGTCAGACACCGCGGGATAACTTTGTGAGCTCATATAGGTAGCAGATATTAAATGCCAACCTCTCTAGTCTCCATGAATCCCTTCTATTCCAACAGAGCTCTCCACTGCCCCAATCTTATGGGAGCAGTCTGGGTACAGCCAAATGATGTCAGATACTATGGAAGAACTTTGTGAGCTCAGGTAGGCAGCAGATAAACACTAAGATCTATAGTCTCCACATATCCCTTCTTCTCCAACAAAGCTCTCCACTACTCCGATCTTATAAGAACAGTGTGAGCATGGGCTGATGATGTCAAACGCCATGGGAGAACTTTGTGAGCTCAGGTAGGCAGCAGATAGTAAACACCCAACTCTCCAGTCTCTGCTTTTTCAAAGTTTATACTGACTCCCTGTTTCATACCATATCTCTTTTAAACATAGAATTTTAAAAAAGATACGGTATGAAACAGGGGGCCAGTGCAAACTTTGAAAAAGCAAAGAAACTTGATCAGACCATCATCACCTACAAAGGAAATGGAGGACTGTATTCTGCAAGGTCTGAAGTCATTTCAGCTTTGGCCATCCCAGCATATACTATAAGCATATAGTAGTCTAGTTGAGATACCAAAAATGTAAGAACAAGACTATGCAACACAGAAAGATGAAATAGACCTCTCAGAGGCCTCATTCTACTCAGGGCCAGAAAACCCAAATAAACCACTTTAGAAACCTGATGAAAGGATAGATTTTTATACCCCAAAATAATATATTAGGATAGATTTTTACATTTCAAATGTTATGTTATACTCGTCAATTAAAATTTTAGCTAAAGGGGGCGTGTACAAAATGGTAACACCTTGCTGAGTTGTGTGAGTTCCTTCAAATCATAGGTAAATAGAAGAGTAGACCATCCTCGACTGTATTGATGCCAATTGATGCCTGGGATGATCCCTGTGAGACTACTGACATTATATCTCAACAATACTTACATAAGTGAGGTGTCATCCTCAGTTGAAAATATATCAACTGAGGCCTTGCTGACTGCATCTGGGCTAGTGGAGAGCCCCAGCTTATCCCTTGAGATGGTTTATCTTTCAACCAGTGAGAGAGAGAGACACCTACTGATTTAGCTGCTTCTGAAGATATACGAGCATATAAGATATAGATAAGAGAACCCAGGAGCACCACAGAGGCACTGAGGAGTACAGCATAGAGTAGCAGGTCAGTGATATTGATGGTATCAGAATATCTTGATGGAAAAATCTCTATTGGGTCAGATTTAGGTGAAGTGAATGATGGAGCAGTGAGTTTTATACCTTGCACTTCTTTCAGTTCATCTGTTGTTGAATTAAAAGGACCTTCTGTATTTAATCTTGAAACTCTTTGGCTATCATTCCAAGAACTTCAAAGATTGTGATCTGCACAATTCTTGGCTTTGTCCTATCATATTAATCAGATATCTGGGGATTCTTTACAAATTAAAAATGTGGTGCCTCAACTTGTACTAAAAGTGGGCAGGTTTGGAAGAAAGTTTAGAAACTGAAGACTCAAGAGGGCAACCTTGTTTTTATTCATTTGAGGAAAACCTTTAGAAAATACAGCACACAAGAAGAACCTGCATGTTACAAATTCCCCTGTGTCTCTTACTGTTACTACTTATGAGATGTTTAAAAAGTATCTTCTGGTGCTAGGACAGTTCCCAGAATCTTTATCTTCACTAATTTCTAAAATATATTATTTATAACAAGCTAAGAGAAGGGAAACTGATGGAGTGAGTAATGTGGACCAGCCTTTGATAGTATTTAATTAATACATTTTCTGGAAGTGTTGACTGAAGAGACGGTTGTTCCTGCTACTTTATTTGTACAATTACATAAGAACATAAGAATAGCCTTACTGGGTCAGACCAATGGTCAGTGAAGCCCAGTAGCCCGTTCTCACGGTGGCCAATTCAGGTCACTAGTACCTGGCCAAAACCTAAGGAGTAGCAATATTCCATGCTACTGATCCAGGGAAAGCAGTGGCTTCCCCCATGTCTTTCTCAATAACAGACTAGGACTTTTCCTCCAAGAACTTGTCCAAACCTTTCTTAAAACCAGCTATGCTATCCACTCTTACCACATCCTCTGGCAATGCGTTCCAGAGCTTAACTATTCTCTGAGTGAAAAAAAATTTCCTCCTATTGGTTTTAAAAGTATTTCCCTGTAATTTTATCAAGTGTCCCCTAGTCTTTGTAATTTTTGACGGAGTGAAAAATTGATCCACTTGTACCCATTCTACTCCACTCAGGATTTTGTAGACTTCAATCATATCTCCCCTCACCCATCTCTTTTCCAAGCTGAAGAGCCCTAACCATGTTAGCCTTTCCTCATACGAGAGGAGTTCCACCCCCTTTATAATCTTAGTTGCTCTTCTTTGAACCTTTTCAAGGTTCACTATATCTTTCTTGAGAAAAGGAGGCCAGAATTGAACGCAATACTCCAGATGAGGTCGCACCATGGAGTGATACAGGGACATTATAACATTCTACATTCTTAGTTTTGTTAATCATCCCTTTTTAAATAATTCCTAGCATCCTGTTTGCTTTTTTGGCCGCTGCCACACATTGGGCAGAAGGTTTCATTATATTGTCTACGATGATACCCAGATCTTTTTCTTGGGCTCTAGTTTTGGAGTTGGATAAAAATTGGCTTTTGAAATTATTTTTTAAAGTAGGTCACCTACAAATATTTAGGCGTAATGTTAACTTTTTGTGGATGTTTCTTGTGAAACAAAAAAGACACATAAACAATTTTTGTTGCTAAGATCTAAAACTACAAAAAGGCAACCTAGTCACATCAAGGTTTGTGTGGGAGACACTCAAGACGCCAAAATTGGCTCGCAGCTAACAAACCAAAATGGGGTGAATATAATATAGGGTGCTCTCAGTGTGAACCCTCAGTGATAGGAGCACAGCTCCGACACTTCACTTCTGGGTCAAGGCGGTAAGCCTCCACCCACACACCATCATTGAGCACCCTGAGTGTGCTGAAATTAAAGGGACCTGAGTCCACTAAATCAAACAAATCAAACAATCGAAGTGAGTAAATTAAACTCAGCACAAACAACCTGAGCGACCCCCAAACAAACCCTGCCAGCCAGACCCCCCGACTCACACAACAAAATCAAAAATCACCATGCAAAAATCAAATGAACACAATACTTATCTGAAACTATCTCACAAACTGATAAACGCAAAAAACCGCGCCAGGAGAAGAGGTTCGACCGCGCTGGTTTCGGGAGGAGCCCTTCTTCAGGAACCTGACCCCCGACGGAACACGAACAAAGAGGTCGGCTGGAGGGCGGGGTGCCTGGGCGGAAGAGCACGCCGCTTAAAACGGATCTGTGGGTGACGTCATGCACAAACCAACCAAACATACAACACTAACAACCAATCACACTTGTGTATTCATGGGCGTGTTCTCGCCCCTGAGTGTGATTGGTTGTTAGTGTTGTATGTTTGATTGGTTTGTGCATGACGTCACCCACAGATCCGTTTTAAGCGGCATGCTCTTCCGCCCGGGCACCCCGCCCTCCAGCCGACCTCTTTGTTCGTGTTCCGTCGGGGGTCAGGTTCCTGAAGAAGGGCTCCTCCCGAAACCAGCGCGGTCGAACCTCTTCTCCTGGCGCGGTTTTTTGCGTTTTTCAGTTTGTGAGATAGTTTCAGATAAGTATTGTGTTCATTTGATTTTTGCATGGTGATTTTTGATTTTGTTGTGGGAGTCGGGGGGTCTGGCTGGCAGGGTTTGTTTGGGGGTCGCTCAGGTTGTTTGTGTTGAGTTTAATTTACTCACTTCGATTGTTTGATTTGTTTGATTTAGTGGACTCAGGTCCCTTTAATTTCAGCACACTCAGGGTGCTCAATGATGGTGTGTGGGTGGAGGCTTACCGCCTTGACCCAGAAGTGAAGTGTCGGAGCTGTGCTCCTATCACTGAGGGTTCACACTGAGAGCACCCTATATTATATTCACCCCATTTTGGTTTGTTAGCTGCGAGCCAATTTTGGCGTCTTGAGCGTCCCCCACACAAACCTTGATGTGACTAGGTTGCCTTTTTGTGTTTTTTCTACAGTAGGAATTTTGGCATATTTGGAGTGTTTGTTGTTGTTGTGAAGATCTAAAACTATGCAGCTAGGGGCTTCTTATGTACTTTGTATTCCTTGTTAAATGTATAGTGATTTATCAAAATACTGTATTAGATATGTATTTTTTTGATCTTTCACAGCTGACAGCATTTATCTAGGACTGTGGTTGTACCTATTGATATTTCCTTTAGTGAGATGCCCTTGGTTTTCTGAGATTAAAATATGTTGTGGTGTTAGTCATAATTTCTTGTTTCTTTTTCCTAGTTTTGCTGATTCTCCATACTGTTTACTTGCTCCCTAGATTGTGGATAGACTCAAGACAAATAATTATAAGGTTTCTTCGTTACTGTTTAATATTATATAGGGGTTTTATTTTTCTATTTTTTTAAATGTCTTAAGAGCAATGTTTGCTTTTATTATTGTTATTTCAATAAAAAATAATTATACTGTCAATCGCTCATCTTTTCTATTCTGTCTGTATTGCCCAGTACCTTTCAGATCTTACAATCAAACTTGCTCAAGCAAAAAGATGGAAACCACAGTAATGGGCGAATCCTATTACTCGCTATAATGCATTCATTCATTAACTTTTATTTTTCCATAGAAAGTACAGTAGATAAATATCTCATTGCATTTTCTTTGAAATAGCTCCTCTAACTGTCCTGTGTTTACACATCAAATAAATATATTATTTCTTCTAACAGACTTTTATTAATGTAGAAATGACTGTACATCTTTGGTTAATTAGTTTCAGATATGCCTGTAATTGCATACTGGAGAAATACCTTCCATGTAATTAAACACTACAGTAAAAAGAAATTACCCACAGAGTACAAAGCTTTCATCTCAACTTTTCATTTATTACCTGGCATCTGGATGCCTACTGTGGTGGAACTTCTGTTGTGCTGATGATCTACCAGGCATAGAAAAAGATTTATACTGTAAATTAAAGGTTTATGAAATTCTTGAAAAATAAATGTACCTGCACATTAGTTCACATATTTTCATTAAAGGTCTATAAAATTAAAAAAACAAACAAATTTTAGCTAGCTTACGCTGGGTTTTACTAAATGGCACTAGAGGTTTTAAGTGTGGGCCAGTGAAATAAATGCTCCGATGCTCATAGGAATTCTATGAGCATCAAAGCATATGCCTCGCCGGCCCATGCTAAAAACTTCTAGCACTACTTAGTAAAAGGAGCCCTTAGTTCACTTAGGAGCCTCTTAATAGGCTCTATTAGTTGTTGAACATAAGAAATATGACATGTTAGTAGTTAATGCAAAAGGGAATACCCAAGCACATAACTCAGCTGATAGAGAGCCTATATGAAAATCAAGAAGCTGCAGTAAGAACTGAATACGGCAACACTGATTGGTTTCCAATAAAATGTGGTGTCAGGCAAGGATGCATCTTGTCGCCTTATCTGTTCAACCTGTATGGTGAAACCAACAGCAAATCTGGAAGAAGATAGTGTCGATTTCAAAGTTGGTGGCCGAAATATAAACAACCTGTGCTATGCAGATGATACAATGCTCATCACCAGCAGCAAAGAAGACATGCTGTATCGACTGAGAAAAGTCAAAGCCAAAAGTCATAACATGGAATTAGAACTGAACATAAGCAAGACGAAGATCATGAACATGGAAAATGATGATAATTTTGAGCTTGAAGACGATAGAATAGAAGTTGTAAAACAGGGGTGACCACACTTTTTTGACTCGCGAGCTACTTTTAAAATGACCAAGTCAAAATGATCTACCAACAATAAAATTTTAAAAAAACATAACGCACACTGTACGCATAGAATTGTTAATTATCATTCCTGAGGGATAAAGGGATCGTGGGATACTGAGGGAGGAGCTGGGATGTAACACAAGTATAGAAATCTAACCAGGTAATAAGTATAGAAACCCAACAGGTCGTGCATGTGCAAGACCAGAGGATTAGGACTACGATGGGAAGATAGGACTTCAATGAGAAACCAAGGTGGCAAGGGAGCCCCTTCTGGTGATTCAGACAGGTCGTGACCTGTTTGGGTCGCCGTGGGAGCGGACTGCCGGGCAGGATGGACCTATGGTCTGACCAGGCGGAGGCACTGCTTATGTTCTTATGTTCTTATTCCTATTCCGGGGTTTTTCAAAGAGGTCAAAGCAGATGACTCTATGCACTGTCACCTCAGTAACAACCATACAAAAATAGACAAATACCCACCCCCTCCCTTTTTACTAAACCACAATAGCATTTTTTAGTGCAGGGAGCTGCACTGAATGCCCAGCGCTGCTCTCGACGCTCATAGGCTCCCTGCACTAAAAACCACTATTGCGGTTTAGTAAAAGGGGACCATATTGTAAAATATAGACAGCAGATATAAATTCAGACACATTTTGATCACTAAATTTAAAATAAAATCATTTTTCCTACCTTGTCTGGTGATTTCATGAGTCTCTGGTTGCACTTTCTTCTTCTGACTATGCATCCAATCTTTCTTTCAGCCTGTTTGCTTCCTCTCCTCCACACCTCATTCCCTCCCCCAACTTTTTCTTCCTCTCTCCCTGACCTTTCTTTCTTTCTCTCTTCATGCCCCCTTTCTTTTTTTCTGTTTCTCTTCTTTCCTTTTGTCTCTCTGCCTGCCCCCTTTCTTTCTTTCTCCCTGCCCTTCGCCAAGCCACTGCCACTGCCGCTGCCATCGGGGAAAAGGACCCAAACACCACCAATGGATAACAGGCCCCGACGCCGACGCTGCCCCATGCTCTCTTTGCTTCAGGCCGATCAATCTTCCTCTCCCCGACGTCAATTCTGCCGTCAGAGGGGAAGTTCCGCCCAGTCAGGCAGCGATTGGCTGGCCCGAACTTCCTCTCCGATGGCAGAATTGACGTCGGGGAGAGGAAGATTGATCGGCCTCATAGATCGCCAAGGCAAAGTGAGTCCTGGATGATCGACTCACTTTGCCTTGGCGAGCTACCGGTCGATCGCGATCGACCTATTGGGCACCCCTGTTGTAAAAGATTTTAATCTCCTCGGCTCTTTTGTAAACAAAGAAGCAACTAGCAGAGAGGAAATACACCACAGTATAGCACTTGGTTGCTGATCAATGAAGGCTCTTGACAAAGTATTCAAAGGCAAGGAGGTAACACTCCAAACAAAGATCAGACTTGTCACCCACTCATTTTCTCAGTGGTCAGTTACGGATGCGAAAGCTGGACACTACAGCAACAAGACAGAAAGAAGATTGACTCATTTGAGCTTTGGTGCTGGGCAGGGATTTTATGCATGCTGTGGACTGCCAGAAGAACTAACAAATCGATTCTGGAAGAGATCAAACCGGCTATGTCACTCGAAGCCCAAATGGCAAAGGATATCATGTTTGGGAAGATCAAAGGAACCAGGCGAAGAGGGCAACCTACAATCAGATGGCTGGACACATTGAAAACAACTATGGGGATGATGCTGGAGGACCTTACCAGACTAGCATAAAACTGCTTTCTTTTTAGATCTGTAAATCATCAAGTCGCTAGGACTCAAGCACAAGTCAATGACACCTAACAACAACAACAGTAGTTAATGCAGCACCTTAACAGTTATTTATTTTATTTTAATTTATGCTAATGTTATGTTTATTTTATTTATTGGGTTTTATTAACTGCCTTTATGAAGAGATTCACTCAAGAGAAAACAAACCAAAACTGCAGACTTGTACACGGTGCAGGCAAATTTTATTTTGACAAATAAATCTTAACTAAAAACCTTTTACCAGACAGGGGACCCAACACAGTCCGTGTTTCGGACAACCTTCATCAGGGGTCCATGGTAATAAAGGTAAAAAGAAATATATCACAAAAAGAAGCCTGGAAAAATAGCGTTTGGTAGCACACCAGTGAATCTCTGAAATGCACTACAAGTGACGAACTTGTAGTGCATTTCAGAGATTCACTGGTGTGCTACCAAACGCTATTTTTCCAGGCTTCTTTTTGTGATATATTTCTTTTTACCTTTATTACCATGGACCCCTGATGAAGGTTGTCCGAAACACGGACCGTGTTGGGTCCCCTGTCTGGTAAAAGGTGTTTAGTTAAGATTTATTTGTCAAAATAAAATTTGCCTGCACCGTGTACAAGTCTGCAGTTTTGGTTTGTTTTCTCTGGTCTGTTTTTTCACTGCAGACGAAGTTGGACCTTTGGTTCTTTTGTTGTTTTGTGAGATTCACTCAAGGCAATGTGTAACTAGTATAGCTTGACATCAACATCTTACATTGTTTTAATAGTGTAACAATAGACCAAGGATAATCATAAAATGCAATCAATGAGGTAACCTGGAAATAACCAATTCAAATTTTACTAAAACCAATGACCTGATATTGAATCAGAAATAAACATATTAAAATAGCACAGTAAAACATTCATATAACTGGTAGCAGAATAAGAACATAAGAATAGCTTTACTGGGTTAGAGCAATGATTTGCTCTTGGTTAATGCTATAGTTGGCAAAAACCAAAAAATAGCATTAACATTCCATGCCACCGATCCAGGGCAAGCAGTGGCTTCCCCCATGTCTGTCTCAACAGCAGACCATGGACTTTTCCTCCAGGAACTTGTCCAAATTTTTTTTTTAAACCAGCTATGCTATCCATTTTTACCACAACCTCTGGCAATGCGTTCCAGAGCTTAACTATTCTCTGAGTGAAAAAAATATTTCCTCCTATTGGTTTTAAAAACATTACTCTGTAACTTCATTGAGTGTCCCCTAGTCTTTGTAAATCTTGATGCAGTAAAAAAAATTTGATCCACTTGTACCCATTCTACAGCACTCGGGATTTTGTAGACTTCAATCATATCTTCTCTCAGCCATTTCTTTTTCTTGGTCGATATTCTTTGAACCTTTTCTAGTGCCACTATATCTTTTTTGAGATAAGGCGACCGAACTCAATGCAATACTCTAGGTGAGTCACACCATTGAATGATACAGAGGCATTATAACATTTACAGAGGCAGCATGCAAGAATATTCATATACAATACTCAGTATGTCAACATAACACAGATGAAACACATTAACAGGATTCATTAGAACATTCAAATAACAAATAAATCCAAATGACTACCAATTAATACCAATTACTGATTGTTAACAGCTCAATTATTAGCTTGTGCTTAGATCTGATACCTGTGCCCAAATTTGCATGCTCAATTTCTGGAAAACTATATAAAATCCAGGGGATAGTGTGCACTATTGTTCAATAGTGAATACAATGGGTGACACTGCACCCAAAGTTAAAAAAAATAAAATAAAATAAAACACTTTAAATAGTCCATAAATTATATGGGATACTAAAAACAAAGGCCCGGGTTCTGTAACCAGCGCCATTGTCGGTGGCACCTTAAAAGCGGCCGCTGATCACATGTCAATCGCTTGTCAACCATGCGACAGCGCCGGGTACAGAATTGTGCCTCCAGCAAAAGTAGGTGCTGAAAATGTAGGCCAGGGTTTTCTAGACCTACATTTCCAGCATCTACCTTTAATATGAATCTCGCCTCCATAGGCACTTTAGGCCGCCTATCGCCACTTCTGGCATTAGCCATTCCCATAATGGTGTTAGGCAGCCTAATGAGTTTTGATTCCGGTACTGATTTTTTTAGGCATCTTGAAACTCAGCTAAAAACAGCATTTTGTACTGAGTTTGGGAACCTAAAATATCAGCACCTGTTAGAGAAACCGGTTAGCATCGGTTAGATATTCTGTCAGTGGTGATCAGCATTTTGCTGACTGTCCCTGCATTAAACCCAGAAATTCAGGGCTCCTTTTATCAAGCTGTGCTAGCGGTTTAATGCGCGTAATACCGCCTTGAACAGGCGGTAGTTTTTAGGCCAGCGCAGGGGTTAATGCGTGATGAAATGTTGCACGCGTTAACCCCGCTAGCGCGACTTGATAAAAGGAGCCCCCCAATGTCAGGTCCTATCTGGGTGCTACAGATTTGAGAGCCTGTTACTACATAGGAGATTAAGTGTAAGATTTAGCATTTAACCAGCTATGGGTTACAGTATAAAGATAAGACTGACTTTTATGTGGCTAATCTGGCTGTTTAAGTGCTAAATACTGGCACTTAACTGGCCAACTACTGAATCTGCCTCCGGAACACCCCCAAAATAGCCGGTTTTCATTAACTAGTTGTTTTTCTGCGGCACTAAGGGGGAAATTCTATAAGAGACGCCTAACTAAATAGGTACCTAAAGTTAGGTGCCTTACTTAATTAGTAAATTGGCTTCAATAATGATTTTTAACAAGCTCATAATTGAAAAAAATAAAATTTAATTGGGAGACAGGCGCCAATCTTTTTAGGTGCGATTCTACAAAAGATAGGCATCTGTCATTTGGCGCCTGGCAGTGCCTCACTCCAAAGTAGGGATAGAGAAAGGCGCCTCTAGGCACAATTTTCTAAAGGACTTAGGCGCCTTTAAAGTAGGTCTTTAAAACCCTGGCCTACATTGCACGCACCTAAGTTTTAAGTTAGGCCCAATTCTGTAATGGGTGCGTAAGTGTGATTGACACGCAATAGAAACATAGAATATGACGGCAGAAAAGGGCTATATCCCATCAAGTCTGCCCATGCTAATGACCCACCCTCAGACTTCACCCCGCTAGAGATCCCACATGCATATCCCATTTCTTTTTAAAATCTAGCACGCTGCTGGCGTTAATCACCTGCAGTGGAATTTCATTCCAATGATCAACCACCCTTTCGGTGAAGAAATACTTTCTGGCGTCGCCATGAAATTGCCCGCCTAACTTTAGGCACCTATCTTTTTTTAGGTACCAATTACAGAATCTGGCCCTAACTGGTTAAGCGCTGCTGAAAATTTGTGGTTACCCACAAATAGTTGATTTAGCCAGCCAGGAGCTGCTTCTGGACAGTTAAATCGCTTTGAATTTCAATCCCCCAAATGTTTGGCCTGCCCACCCCTATAGTATCAGACTACAGGTACTCGTCAACTTACGACCGTAATTGGTTCCGACTGACAGGTCGTAAGTTGATTGGGACGTAAGTCGGCCTATGCTAGACTAAGGTAAGAATACTGTATTAAACTGGGTAATGATATTGTAATCATCTTAAAGTAATATTTTATCAACATTTTCTTACTTTCTAAGTCAAGCACAGCACAATCCCTTTGTGGTGAACATTCGTTGTGGCGCCTCCTCCTCTTTATATTATTACTGCTGCGTAGCGAGACTTGGGAGTGTGGGAGACTGGGGCTGCTAACAGCTGGTGGGGGAAACTGTAGTAAACGCGTCGTAAAGTCGAACAGTCGTAACTTCAATAGGTCATAAGTCGACGAATGCCTGTACTTGAATCAAGTTGCATTCCAGTGGGAAAGGTCTAATGTTCTGATGAATCTCAAGGCAAGAAAAGGGAGCATGATAACTAATTTATCTGACTGTGTTTGTTAGATCACTACAGACATCCTTCAGGCACAGCAGTGTTTGGTAATTGTGTACCAAAGTGCAGCTATTATGTTTGCAAGAACAGCTTTATTGTTAATACACAAATAATGTATCTTTTTTTTATTCTTCCTGTTGTTTTTGCAGAGTGGAAGAGAAGGGTGCTAAAACGCCTGAAGACAGTTTTGTGGGCTGTCGAACGCTTAAGCACTTTCATTCCAATTCCGTGCCTGTTCCCATGGCAGTGGATGGCTTGGTGCACTCTGTGACTGGATCATCCATCAGATCCCCTTCCTTGCATTCGGTGTTCAGCATGGATGATAGTAATTGCCTATCATCACCAAGGAAACAGCCTCCTCCTAAACCAAAAAGGGATCCCAACACACGACTGAGCGCTTCCTATGAGGCTGTTAGCGCTTGCTTGTCTGCAGCATGTCAAGAAACATCTGATGAAGGTTAGGAAAAATAGAAAACACTGGTTAGGTTAAAACAGTCAAAAAAACCCCCGAAAAACCATTTTGACCTCAGTTCAAACTGTTAAGTAGCATTACCTTTAGTGTATTTTCTGTAACAATATAAAATACATCACAGTCAAGAATCCCTCAATAAGTGAATGCATATGACATTTGAAAATGTTATTCCTGATCAAAGGAAAAATCTGTTTGACCTACTCTATCAGAATCATTCATTAATGGAGTTTTTATATTTTTATATTAATAATTGCAATATAAGCAAAACTCTGAAAGCATTTTTCAGAAATGAGCATTTACAAAAGTAAAGACATATATCCTTTCCCAGAAAAATATGTGCTTCTCAATCCACAAATCAAGAGTAAAATCAAGAATAGGAAAAAGCCCTTGATGCACTATGTAAATGAATTAGGAGAAGAAAGGAACCATATTTCAAACATCCCCCTACTAAGTAAATTCCAGAAGCTCAACTTGGGTTCATTTCCAGCAGAAATTGCAATTGGATAAAAAAACACACACATATATTTTAGAAGAAATAACCACTACACATTTGCACAGGTATCACAACTGAAATGAAACACCCAATGACTGAACACGCTCTCTCAATATTAGAAATATCTTTCTTCTCTCTTGAGTTGTCTTGGTAAGATTTGGAAAAACTCATATCTTATGTCCCATATACTCAGAATATGATCTCAAGATATGATCTCAGCCCTGAAGAAATATAAATGTTGCAATGAGTAGCACAATAGATCACATCTGTCTTTGAACTTTCCAGCAATCCTGTTAGATCCAAACTATCTTGTGATAAATCTCTTTTAGCCGCAGACACTCCTCCATTTTCTAAAATTAATGTATTTTTAGATGAAAGAAATGTAATAGGCCTTCAAGAAAGGAGATGCTGTCTCTTTGGATAAATGTAATACCTCGTCCATATATTTATTTAAGACTTCTCCAGATAACAGAATTGGATGCTAACATCACTAAAATTTGACCCTTCCTTTCTGAATGCACTGCTAAGACCCTCATCCATACCCTCATCATCTCTCACCTAGAGTACTGCAACCTGCTTCTCACTGGCCTTCTGCTAAACCATTTCGCTCCCCTTCAATCTGTTCAGAACTCTGCTGCATGCCACATATTCTGTCAATGTCGCTATGCCCACATTACCCCTCTCCTCAAGTCACTTCATTGGCTCCATATCCATTTTCGCATACAGTTCAAGCTCCTCTTACTGACCTATAAGTATATTCACTCCACAGTTCACCAGTATCTCTTGTCTCTAGTATTTTTCTATACTCCTTCCTGGGAATTCTGCTCTTCGGGTAAGTCTCTCTTATCTGTACCCTTCTTCTCTATGGCAAACAACACTGCCTGACTTGGTATATCAAGTTCTGTTTCTGCCAGTATTCAAATCCATGCTCAAAGCCCACTTCTTTGAAGCTGCGTTCAATTCCTAACTCCAACCCATCTGCTAAGCATCCATCTGTCTTATCCTTCCTTTTGTAATTCCCCACCTGAGCACTGTGTATAGATGCACCTTTTTGTCCAATTTGTCTGTTATAACTATATTGTAAGCTCTTTCAAGCAGGGACTGTCTCTTCCATGTTTGATGTGCCCCATTATAGAATTGCAAAGAAGTCAGCAGAAACTAGAGTAGGGTTGCAAAATATATGTGTTTATTATAAAATATGCCTAGAAGGTGCATCTGCCTGAAAGAAGGTATAACTTTGAGCAGGTTGTTTCAGAGAGGACAGATGGTTAAAAAGTAATTAAGGGTCCTTTTTCTAAAGCTGCACTAGAGGCCTTTAGTGTGAGTTGGCACGGTAAATGCTTCGATGCTCATAGAATCCCTATGACCGTCAGAGCACTTACCACGCCAGCCCATGCTAAAAACTTCTAGTGCAGCTTGATAAAAAAAAAAAAAAAATGGGGGGGGGTGTAAGATTCTCTCATTACTACCTGAAATCTTTTCCTAGGTTTTTTGTTAGGGGTTTTTTTGGCTTTGTGCTGCTGCTCCCTGCTAATTGTAGAGCTCTCTCAAGAGTTGCTCATTTTACTGATGGATGAGCTGTGCTGACATCTACTGAACTAATAATGAAAGAAATGTATTGAAGTGTTGAAATTTAAGGGCACTTTTAAAAGAGAAGGTCATAGAGTTAAGGACAGCATGTCCATTGAGCAATGCACAAGCAATGAGAGTACTTTATAAAATATGTTTTTA
This sequence comes from Geotrypetes seraphini, assembly GCF_902459505.1. Taxonomy (NCBI): domain Eukaryota; kingdom Metazoa; phylum Chordata; class Amphibia; order Gymnophiona; family Dermophiidae; genus Geotrypetes; species Geotrypetes seraphini. Next base: position 165,648,292 of record NC_047089.1, on the reverse strand, counting down.
GTTTTTTTCCTATATAAATTAATGATTATAATGGTGCCAGGTTGACCAATACTGAAAAGCAGGGATGTGAATTTGTTAACTTCCATTTAGTTTGTTGAAACATTTTAAACATTTTAGTGAGCATGTTAACCTCCAAATTAGCATGCATACTGTATAGTCAATTTGCATGTGTTAAAACATTCTAATGCAGGTGGAAAAGCTATTAATATAGAAACATAGAAACATGATGGCAGATAAATGCCAAATGGCCCATCCAGTCTGCCCATCTGCAGTAACCATTATCTCTTCTTCTCCCTAAGAGATCCAACTTGCCTATCCAACACTTTCTTGAATTCAGACAGTCTCTGTTTCCATCACCTCTTATGGGAGACTGTTCCAGGCATCTACCACAGTTTTTATAAAAAAAATATTTCTGTAAATTTCTCCTGAGCCTATCACCTCTTAACTTCAACCTATGACCTCTCATTCCAGAGCTTCCTTTTACCACGTAAGAATTTAAACGTCTCTATCATATCTCCTCTCTCCCGCCTTTCCTCCAAAGAATACATGTTGAGATCTTTAACTCTGTCCCCATATGCCTTATGATGAAGACCACACACCATTTTAGTAGCCTTCCTCTGGACCAATTCTATTATTTTTTTATCTTTTTGAAAGTGCGGTCACTGCAATGAGAACTAAGAGTCCGATTTCAGCAAACAATAATAAGCTATTACTAATATTAACAGGAGTCGCCATGCAACAAATCACTCAAAATTGGAAAGATTATACCAAATTAAATTATACGTTCTGGTGGAATTCTGTCTGTCATATTTATAAAATGGAAAAAATAATAGCGTTACAACAGGGAAATCTTCCTAATTTCAAGAAAATTTGGCAACCATTGACAAATTATTCTAATGATTAGTTTCTTAGCACAATGATAAAAATTATATATGAATGGGGTGGGAACTGATTAATTAATGGAAACATATTATATAAAAAGGGAAAGGGATTTATATTCTATATGTTATTGTATAATCTTTATCATATTATATTTTAAATAATATGAATTATTAATGATAAAATTTTGATATGTAATAATTGATAATATTATATATGAATCAAACATTGTAAGAATGGAAAATTTATAAATAAAAATTTAAAAAAAAAAAAAGAAAGTGCGGTCTTCAGAATTATACACAATATTCTAAATGAGGTCTCACCAGAGTCTTATATAGGGGCATCAATACCTCCTTTTTTCTATTGGTCATACCTGTTCCTATTCTCTATAGCATCATTCTAACTTTCACCGTCAACTTTTCAACCTCTTCGGTCACCTTTAGATCATCACATACAATCATACCCAAGTATAAAATGAACTGAAGAAAATGCCTGATAATTGGGAGAAATAAAACAAATGAATTAAAAAAAAACCAAAAACTTGCACATATCTCAAGTTTTATATGGAAGTATACATTTGTCCATTTGGAATTAAACTGAGTCCATCAACTCAGTGGTTTAGCGAGGGTGAGTGGTGCCCTGGGCGGTGGCACCCCTCCCTCTTGCTCCTTCCCGACCCCCAGCTGCGTGTGTGCCCCCATTTTCTTCCCACATATCTCTTTAATTTTCCCAACACGAGCAGCATCACATCGTGTCGGCTCTCCCACTGATGTCACTTCCTAGACACGGGACCCAGACGTGACGTCAGAGAGAACTGACACCAAAGCAGGCAGCAAGTTTGCTATACTGCTTGCGTCAGGCAAATTAAAGAGGTATGAGGGAAGGAGAGCACGTTCACGGCGAGAGGGGCAGGAAGTATGGTGGGGGCAGAGAGGAGGATAGGTGCTGGCATCACCACCAAGATGGCGCCTGGGGCAGACTGTCCCCCCATTACTATGCCACTGCATCAACTTATTTCCCAGAAGTCACCAATCATTGTTTTTAGGTGATAATGACTTTTGTTTGCTACAGATTTTATTTTGGGGGGAGGGTCTTGTCAGGTACTTATGACTTGAATTGGCCACTGTTAGAAACAAGATACTGGGTCTGATAGACCTTCGGTCTGTCTCAGTATGACATTATGTTCTTTTGTTCTTAAGCTTGATTCCCATTTGAAAGTATGACTTACAGCAGTGGTTTTCATTTCAAAGGCTGCCAACGGGTCAGGTTTTTATGGTACTGTAGGAGTTGTACATGCAAAGAATATTTTTGTTAACACTCTAGAATTATTACCTGTAAGTGAAAACACACCTCCTGTAAGCAATCCTGATTTCTCACTCCTTTATCTATGTACCAATGAACCTTAAAACCACATATGTATAAAAAGATATAACAAATGTATTTACTTAGCCCAAATTCTGTATATGCCACCTAAGGTTGTGTGCACATATTGGTGCGTATAGCTCATGTGCAAGCACAACTTTATCGATTAATTGTCTAGTCAGTGCTGATAAATGCCAATTAACACCTCTTAATTGACTCTGGCACTAATTATAAATTATACGCTCAACTCAGAAAGCACCATTCTAATAAAAAGTATTTGGTAGTTACAATGCAGCATGAATTTGAAAAGCAGGCATATCTTGGACATTCCTAAAAGTTATGTGCATTGTTATACAGTAAAATATGTCCAAAACACACACAACTTAGGCACAGGCATTTAGGCCTGGTTTTAGCTGGCCTCAATGGGTGCGCCTAAATCATGTGGCGCACACAGGCATTAAAAGTAAAGTCATGTTCTGATAACATTTCAGAAGATTATTGACAGGCGAAACCTCAAGAATGCCTTTGATATAATTTAAGAATTCTGGCTCTGCACAGTTTTTTGATGTCAATATAGCTGCATTTCATAGAATTTAAGGCTTCAACCCATTTTGTGACATTAGGTCTGAGGACTTTTGTACTTTGCATTGCACCAGCTGATACCAGGGTACAGATCTCATTCAGACATGTATGCCTGGACATGTCCTTAATTATAACACCAGTCTTAGAATTGTCTTTGCATTGTAAAGCATCAGGCACTGCAGGATTGTTGACTTCCTTCAGGTATCCCACAGGTATACTCAGTCAAGGCTTGTACCCTATAATACAGCTAAAAAAATATCCAGGTTTCCAAGTTTATTAATTATTTATATACCACTTATCAATGAAGGTTGTATAAGCATTTTTATTTTCTATACTGTTCTCTGAAGGGATCTCAGAACAGTTTACATAAACTTATTCAGGTATTCAAGCATTTTTCACTATTTGTTCTGGCGGGCTCACAATCTACCTAGCATACCTGGGGCAATGGAGGAATAAGTGACTTGCCCAGGGTCACAAGAAGCAACTAATGTGAGAGAAATGGCCTGATCTCAGGGGCTAGGAGTGAAGGTCAAGGACTTAAAATGCAACTCTGTTACTGTATGCCTGCAGTTATACATGCCTAGCATGCATAGATGAAGTAGAACATGCACATGCCCTAAGCACTACAGTAAAGTCTTGATAATCTGACGTGAATAGGATTGGCCCATTGTCGGATAAGTGAAAAATCAGATAATATGTACAACAATGGTAAGCCCTTAAAAATGCACAGAAAACATACTTAATGTATATAGAACAGGCAGAAATACAGAACCAAGCAAGGTAGTCATACTCCAAGTTTGCTACGATTGACTTTTAACAATTTCATCTACTGCATGTTCAGCAGCAATTGATCTGTCTTCTACAGCAGGCAATGAGAACAGAACTGAGAAGTACATTCCAAAATGTAAAAGAACAATTGCACAGAGAATGATTGGAGCCCCATTTCTCAAGCTAACTGCTTTGTCTTCTCCAGTCAAGAATAATGCGAAGCAGACATGAAGACAGCAGAACTGAAACTGGAAAATCTCTGCACTCCAATTTCACAGGCAGAACAGATCTAAGAATGACAGTAAGAATAAAGAAAGTGCTATAAATGTAAATGAACAAGCGGGAATAGGAACAGGGGTACATACAGTACTGCATAAAATTCTGTGTGCACAAAAATCTTACCATGGTCTGAGATCAAACATGGCTCCCTGGTATAAGCTACTTCAATTGCATAAATTCCAACAACCATCTGGCCTGAGAGAAGTCTGGCATAAGGACACAGGCTTGTCCCATGATGTTGATCAATGGTACGCTGCATGGCTTGGTTCTTCTGCTATGACACAAATGGCCTTCTTTTTCATACATCGTGCTTACTAAACTCCTTATCGCCTCTCCAAAATTTCAGATATCTCTCAAAACAAGTATTGGTCTTGTAAAGATGACGTGGGCACACTGGATCACATACTTTTTAGCTGCTCTGCACTGCAGAGATTCTGGCAACAAATTGTGGCATTCTTCACATTGATGAAACTCTCACACTGTCCATAGTAATATTTGGTGACTTAGGTCTTACATCAACGATCAGTGACTCCGTTGTGATTCTTCTGAAAGGCTTATTGCTACTGGCTTTAAGAACTATTCTGTCCAACTGGAAGAATTTCCCTAATGTGAGTTATACAGCTTGGTGGTCTAATGTTTGCCTAATAGCAAAATATGAGAGAATCTTTGCAGAGAGAAATGGCTCGCTTCACAATATCAGAAGGTGTGGGACCTTTTGCATGAATACTGTTCATCTCTAGGATAACATGTAAATGCTAGAGTTTCACTGGATCTCTGAATAACGATCCTTGAGTTGATTCATTATTAATAGTTACCATAGGATTTCCCTCTCTGCATATTATATTACATATTGTCGTTCAGGTGATGGCATACTTTTCTCATCTATCTACATATGTGTTTATACATGAATATTGTGGATCCCTAAATTCCTGGATTGTTCTTTTATTTCTTTTCTTTTCTCTCTTATTTTGGATGTAGTTGACACTAGTTATCTTTGATGTATCCATGATTCAGTGTTGTATCTTTTTTATCACTGTTGATTTCAAACCAATAAAAACATTGAACATAAAAAAAAAATCATGGTTCCCTGGCAGGAAAAGCAGGTTTTCAGGTCAAATAGTGTTGCCTTTGCAGAGCACCAGTGGTCAGGTCCAAAAATTACTGCTCCCTTTCAGAGGAGCAAGTCTGGAGCAAATCTCAAGACAGAAGAACTGAAACTGGACTCTCTCTACACGCCAAGTTTACAGACAAAACAGGTCTAAAAGCAAGGTCTCAGGTCAAAATATCTTTATTCACTTTCTTTAACACTTCCTTTACCTCAATCAGATGCTCAACAAGCATTGTTAGAAGCAGCGCCTCAGATCAAAAACAGTTCCCTTGCTGAAAAAACAGGGTCCCAGATTAAAAAATTACTGTATATACTTTACTGAAAAAGCAAGCTCTCGGGGAGTGGCCAAGATGGCAGCACTTACCGGCTAACTTTAAGATCATGCTCCTGTGCTGTTGGCGTTTTTTCTTCTCAGCAATATGCTGCATAAATGGAAGGGGACTGAGAGGGCACCAGCCTCTTCAATGCCCTCACAACCATTATGACAGCACCCAAAAGAGCATTTTTTTGCCTGTGATCTACTCTCAAAGGGGCAAAGGAAGCCTTGCAGCGAGAGACAGCAGAGAAGGTCTAATCCTGCAGAGGCATGAGATCTCGCTGGTGCCCCGTTTCCAGTAGCACCTCCCTGTCTGACTGAAGTCGTCACCGCGAAAGTAGGAACTCAGGCTGCCGGCTCCTCTGCAGGCAGCTAGTGCTCCTGCAGAGGAGGTAGCAATGGCGGATGAGCTTCCACCGATGGAGACTATCATAGGGAAATTGACCCCCCCCCCCCTCTAGTGAGGTGACTTTGGAAACAATTTGGAAGGTGCTCCAGAGGCTGGATGTTATAACCTTGAAAACATTTAATGAGGTTAAGGCTCTGGGGGGAAAACTTGAAGTGATATCTAAGACTTTAGAACAAACTAACATTGAGAGAAAGACCACAATTACGAAATGCAGAAAGAGATGCAGTCCCTACAAGAGTTTAAGAATATGGCTATAAAAGATAGTATGGTTTTGCAGAGGAAAATTGAAAATATTGAGAATTTTGATAGGCGCCTGAATGTAAGAATACTTAATTTTCCCAAGTCTTCCAGGATATCCCCCTATGACATGTTCAAAAATTACCGTGTGGAAGTGTTAAATTATACCTCGGACTATATTCCTCCATTGAATAAGATTTACTACCTTCCTTCAACTTCAAACAAGACCGAGAAGCCTTGGAAAGGGAAAATAATCAAGGTACTCAGTTGGATTTGCAAAACCTAACTGAAATCCTGGAGGAGTCCATATCAGATACAGCACTCAGAATGACACTTCTAGCTTCTTTTGTCTTCCACCAAAATTTGGACGCATTCATGAAACAGTACTTTAGATCCTCAAAAAATTTGTTTCATGGGAAGCAGATATGGGCATACCAGGATGTTACAAAATCAACCCAAGAATGGAGAAAGCAATTTTTGGCCTTAAGACAAGAGACGTAAGTCTCTAGGCGTGTCGTTTTTGTTAGCTTACCCGTGTATTGTGAAGTACACTCAAATACGTGTTTTTCCTTCCCGAGAAGTTGAAGGCTTTTCTGGACCTAAAAAGAATTGTTACTAACTGAGTGATTAGAATTATATTGCAGATTGTTTATAATAAGCCTGTTTCTCTATAAATTTTACTTTCTTCAGTGATTTAAAAATAACTTCTCTGATTTTTTAGGCCAAACTCTCCCCCATAAAACAGTGGTCTAAGGAATGTTAATAATTTTTGTTTAGTTTAACGATAATGTGAAGTAACATTATTCCTAATGATTTGCTGTAACAAGAAGTGTCTTTTCTTGTAATTTAAATCTTGAAATTATAAAAAAAAAAGAAAAAGCAAGCTCTCAACTAAAAAATGGCTTTCTTGCAGCATATGAAGCCAGAAAACTGGAAGAAAACCAACACACTTCTTAATAGGGATATGATGAGGGATGAATGATGGAGTATCAACTGAAAAGCACCATGGTCTCAGATAAAAAATGGTTTCCTCACTGGAAAAGCAGGGGCCCAGGTCTAAAAATTGCTAACCATTCCATCACTTAAAACTATAAATACATGAAGAAAATACATTTTTCAGTTGTGGCCCCTCAATTGTAGAATTCCTTGCCAATCTACTTAAGGGAAGAAAGAAATATTGCCAGATTTAAGAGTCAGTTAAAATGCTTTCTTTTTAAAGATGCATTTGACTGCTAGACACCTTAAAAACAACAAAACAAAACCAAAAAACCCTCCTTTTGTAATTTTCCTTGATTGTCTCATTTGCCTCCAATTATTGTACTTCTATCCCATTTACCCTACTGGTTCTGTATGTCTTGAAAGTCATGTATTTGCTATATGAACTTTTTGTTCCCCTGTATATTATTATAAACTGTTTTTAGAATTGTGCATCGCCCTGAATATATGATTGGGCGATCAATCAAATTTTAAATAAACTTGAAACTTGGAAAAGCATTGTCTCAGCTCAACAAAGCATGACTTCCGTGCAGTATGTGAGCCGGAAAACAGGAAGAGAAGCCGAATGCTTCTTAACGGTGACACAATGATATCACCAGGGGGAGGTCTGTTGGATACACTGGATGGTTGAATTAGCAAAGGTTAGATAATTGAGACTACTGTATTATGTAAGGGCAAACATAGGTGGCTTACCACATAATTCTATTAAAATCCAGTACCCCTCTTTTCATTTAGGCCCTGATTCTATAAATATCACCTAAATGTAAAATAGGTGGAAGAACCATCAGCAATCTGAGATACGCAGATGATACTACCCTGATGGCAGAGAGGGTGAAGGACCTCAAGAAGTTGAACCTGAAGCTGAAATAAGAAAGCGAGAAAATGAGACTTTACCTGAACATCAAGAAGACCAAAATCATGACTACTGCCCACAAGAAAGTCCACATAAAGCTCAACAATGAAGAAACAGAAATGGTTGACAGCGTCGTTTTCTTGGGTCCCTCATTGATCACAGTGGTGGTTTGACAGCAGAGATCTAGCATTGACTAGCACTAGGGTGTGTAGCTATGGTGAGCATGGACCAAATATGGAAGTGCAAGGACATCTCAGTCACCATCAAACAAAGACTGATCACTGCTATTGTGTTCCCAATTGTGGCTTATGGCTGTAAGACATGGACAGTCATGAAAGCAGATAGAAGAAAAATTGAGGCCTTTGAGCTATGGTGACATAGTAACATAGTAACATAGTAGATGACGGCAGATAAAGACCCAAATGGTCCATCCAGTCTGCCCAACCTGATTCAATTTAAATTTTTTTTAAATTTTTCTTCTTAGCTATTTCTGGGCAAGAATCCAAAGCTTTACCCGGTACTATGCTTGGGTTTCAACTGCCGAAATCTCTGTTAAGACTTACTCCAGCCCATCTACACCCTCCCAGCCATTGAAGTCCTCCCCAGCCCATCCTCCACCAAACGGCCATATACAGACACAGACCGTGCAAGTCTGCCCAGTACTGGCCTTAGTTCAATATTTAATATTATTTTCTGATTCTAAATCCTCTGTGTTCATCCCACGCTTCTTTGAACTCAGTCACAGTTTTACTCTCTATCACCTCTCTCGGGAGCGCATTCCAGGCATCCACTACCCTCTCCGTAAAGTAGAATTTCCTAACATTGCCCCTGAATCTACCACCCCTCAACCTCAAATTATGTCCTCTGGTTTTACCATTTTCCTTTCTCTGGAAAAGATTTTGTTCTACGTTAATACCCTTCAAGTATTTGAACATCTGAATCATATCTCCCCTGTCTCTCCTTTCCTCTAGGGTATACATATTCAGGGCTTCCAGTCTCTCCTCATACGTCTTCTGGCGCAAACCTCCTATCATTTTCGTCGCCCTCCTCTGGACCGCCTCAAGTCTTCTTACGTCTTTCGCCAGATACGGTCTCCAAAACTGAACACAATACTCCAAGTGGGGCCTCACCAATGACCTGTACAGGGGCATCAACACCTTCTTCCTTCTACTGACTACGCCTCTCTTTATACAGCCCAGCATCCTTCTGGCAGCAGCCACTGCCTTGTCACACTTTTTTTTCACCTTTAGATCTTCGGACACTATCACCCCAAGGTCCCTCTCCCCGTCCGTGCATATCAGCTTCTCTCCTCCCAGCATATACGGTTCCTTCCTATTATTAATCCCCAAATGCATTATTCTGCATTTCTTTGCATTGAATTTTAGTTGCCAGGCATTAGACCATTCCTCTAACTTTTGCAGATCCTTTTTCATATTTTCCACTCCCTCTTCGGTGTCTACTCTGTTACAAATCTTGGTATCATCTGCAAAAAGGCACACTTTTCCTTCTAACCCTTCAGCAATGTCACTCACATACATATTGAACAGGATTGGCCCCAGCACCGAACCCTGAGGGACTCCACTAGTCACCTTTCCTTCCTTCGAGCGACTTCCATTAACCACCACCATTAACTGGCGTCTGTCCGACAGCCAGTTTCTGACCCAGTTCACCACTTTGGGTCCTAACTTCAGCTCTTCAAGTTTGTTCAACAGCCTCCTATGAGGAACTGTATCAAAGGCTTTGCTGAAATCCAAGTAAATTACATCTAGCATATGTCCTCGATCCAGCTCTCTGGTCACCCAATCAAAAAATTCAATCAGGTTCGTTTGGCACGATTTACCTTTTATAAAGCCATATTGCCTCTGATCCTGTAACCCATTAGATTCAAGGAAGTACACTATCCTTTCTTTCAGCAACACTTCCATTATTTTTCCAACAACTGAAGTGAGGCTCACCGGCCTGTATCCTGCTTCATCCCTGTGACCATTTTTATGAATAGGGACCACATCCGCTCTCCTCCAATCCCCAGGAATCACTCCTGTCTCCAGAGATTTGTTGAACAAGTCTTTAATAGGACTCACCAGAACCTCTCTGAGCTCCCTTAGTATCCTGGGATGGATCCCGTCTGGACCATCGCTTTGTCCACCTTCAGTTTTTCAAGTTGCTCATAAACACCCTCCTCCGTGAATGGCGCAGAATCTACTCCATTTTCTCGTGTAACTTTGCCAGACAATCTCGGTCCTTCTCCAGGATTTTCTTCTGTGAACACAGAACAGAAGTATTTGTTTAGCACATTTGCTTTCTCCTCATCACTCTCCACATATTTGTTCCCAGCATCTTTTAGCCTAGCAATTCCATTTTTTATCTTCCTCCTTTCACTAATATATCTGAAAAAATTTTTATCTCCCTTTTTTACATTTTTAGCCATTTGTTCTTCCGCCTGTGCCTTCGCCAAACGTATCTCTCTCTTGGCTTCTTTCAGTTTCACCCTGTAGTCCTTTCTGCTCTCCTCTTCTTGGGTTTTTTTATATTTCATGAACGCCAACTCTTTCGCCTTTATTTTCTCAGCCACTAGGTTGGAGAACCATATCGGCTTCCTTTTTCTCTTGTTTTTATTGATTTTCTTCACATAAAGGTCCGTAGCCATTTTTATCGCTCCTTTCAGCTTAGACCACTGTCTTTCCACTTCTCTTATGTCCTCCCATCCTAACAGCTCTTTCTTCAGGTACTTTCCCATTGCATTAAAGTCCGTACGTTTGAAATCTAGGACTTTAAGTATCGTGCGGCCGCTCTCCACTTTAGCCGTTATATCAAACCAAACCGTTTGATGATCGCTACTTCCCAGGTGAGCACCCACTTGAACATTAGAGATACTCTCTCCATTTGTGAGGACCAGATCCAATATCGCTTTTTCCCTTGTGGGTTCCGTCACCATTTGTCTGAGCAGAGCCTCTTGAAAGGCATCCACAATCTCCCTACTTCTTTCCGATTCCGCAGACGGAACATTCCAGTCCGCATCTGGCAGGTGGTAGAGAAAACTTCTACGAATGCCATGGACAGCTAGGATCACCAACAAAGATGTTCTTGATCATATAAACCCAGAGTTGTCCCTGGAAAGCAAGATTGCCAGACTGAAACTGACCTCTTTTAAACATGTGATGAGGGTGAATTCACTAGAAAAGGAGGTGCTACTCGGAATGGTCAGTGGTAAAAGGAAGCAGGGGAGACCAAATACCTGTTGGCTGGATACCATCATGAATGTCAACAGAATGAACATCAAGCAATTGAAAGAAGCTGTGGAAAACAGGGAAGCATGACGAGCTCTGGCCTATAGAGTATACAAGGATCAGACATGACTGAATGGATAGTGGTATATAAACAGTAGGCGCTGAGGAGTGCAAGTGTCAATCACAAGTTAGGAGCCATTTATTGAATTGTGCCTAAAGCAGTGATAGGCACCAGTAGGCATTGAAATTTTAGGTGCATTTTATTTATTCCAGGGTTTTCTTAGCTTAAATGAGTGCACCTAAGTTAGTCAAAACCCAAGATATGCCCAGAATCCACCCCTAACCATGCCTATTTTCTGGTAGACACCTTGGAATAGATACCTACCTTGAAATGATAGGTGCCTACCATCTAATTAATTGCAATTTACCGTATTTGCCAGCGTATAAGACGACTGGGCGTATAAGACGACCCCCCAACTTTTACAGTTAAAATATAGAGTTTGTTATATACTCGCCGTATAAGACTACCCCTTCTTCCGATTCGCGACACCCCCCCCCCCAAGCCGGCAAAAACAGCTTTGCACCGCAGACCCAGCCGCCCAAGACGAGTCGGAGGCCCCTACCCGCCGCATCCTGCACGTGGGCAGACTCAGCACAAACGCTGCTGATGGCCCCAATCGACACGCTGACCTTCCCGCGCACGCTGACCATCTTCTCTCTGCCTGCACTTTCCCCGCGGCCCTCTTCGGCGACTCAGCAGGGGCAGCGATCAAGACAGGCTGCAAACGTCGGGACCTTCCCTCTCTGAGTCCCGCCTATTTTGTTTCAACTTCCTGTTTCCGCATAGGCGAGACTCACAGAGGGAATGACCGCCTGTCTTGATCGCCCGAGGCTGGGAGGAACAGAAGATTTCTGCAAACACCATCGGGGCAGAAATTTTAACGGGTCCATCTCGCCGGTCCTGTGTGGACCGGCAGGAATTTTCTGCGGACCGGCACGTAAACAGTACCCGGCGTATAAGACGACCCCCGACTTTGGGGAGGATTTTAAGGTACTGAAAAGTCGTTTTATACGCCGGCAAATACGGTAATTACAATTTTCAATTAATGGTACCGATTAAAGCTTTTAAAATAATTGAGTTAGGCATCTAGATTGGCTAGGCGCACTGATCTAGGTGCCTAATTTTAGGCATCATCTATAGAACAGGGCCTTAGCACATAAAATTGCAATTAGAATTTATAGAATAAGTTCACTTTTGCCCACAACTTGATTTAGTCATCGGCTGCTAATTGGAGTTAATAGCCAATTATTGACTTAAATTAGAAATTGCACCCGAAACTGCCCTTAGTTGCTATTCTAGAAGTTGTGCATTGCATTGACAGGTCAGGGGCATACCTAGAAGTTAGATGCACAGGTTATAGAATGCTAGTGCATAGGCACCTAAATGCCAACAATTGCCTTTGAGATGGCATACTGTATATACTCAAATATAAACCGACCCAAATATAAACTGAGGTAACCCGCTTTCCCCCAAAAAGGAGGAAAAAAGGTTGACTTGAATATAAACCGGGGGTGGGGGGGGGAGTTAATATTCAAGTGTAGTGCCTTTGCCTTGCCCTGCACCCTGTTCCCCCCTCCCTCACTGCTCTGCCAGTCTCTACACCCAACCCCCCCCCCCTCCCTGCCAGGTTCTATACCCTTTCTCTTCTCTCTCCCAATGCCTTGCAGGCCTCCACCGGGCCTGCTGTGAGACCTGATGGTCCAGTGGTGTCCAGGACAGGAGAGATCCCTCCACAAAGAACTGCCATTATAGAATTTGCACTTAATGCACAGTATTCTAGAGCTTAAAGTTTAGCACTTTTTCCTGAAGCTACCTCTTAGTGCATAAGGGGGGTATATATAAGGGTAGAATGTGATTGGCACAAAATAAAACAGGGGAAACAAAACCACAAACTCAAAAGCACAGAACCAAAGTGGAATTGTCCCAAACAGAATGGTGCGCACTAAACAAAATTGTCCTTTAACTCATCTGATAAATCCAAATGCCTTTATTCATCCAAAGCCTCATAAAATTCATCCAATAACTCAATGACCCAACATGAACATGTTTCGGCCTAACCGGCCTGCCTCAGGAGTCTACAAGTACATACATGGATATAAACAAACAATAAATATATAAATATACAAAAAGTACACATATTAACAATCAATATATAATAACAGCAAAGAATACACATAGATACATACAAATTAAACAAAAACACATGTTAGGGTTCATCATGAATTCCAATGACCCACATGTGAATTAATAAAATCAAGGTCAGCAAATTCATAATTATCTTATATATCACTCATCAGCTCATTCAATGTATAGTGATTGAAGTAATTCATATTTGATAAAAATTCTCAAAACTTTAAGTGAATACAGCATAGTAGTTTACATTTAATATTTGATAACCCATCATCAGTCTTGTAAAGACTAAAATGCATACAAATAACAAAAAACTTTAGCAGAATAAGATAACAAGCTACAAAAAGACCAAAGTCTATATAATAATATGCAAACTATGCACAAATGTGTATGAAAATAGGATATCCTTACTAATAGACAGTACGCTATATATTAAACAGAAGGGAGAACTAATCTATCTCATTTCATGAAGAGGACACTATGCAGACACTTTAAAATTAAAAATTATACCCAACTAATTTCATAAAACATAAAAGCATTTAAGCATACCTTTTAAGTCTTCGATGGGTGTATTTTGAAAAATCGTATGGAATACAGAAATACATGCACCCACAAAAAGAATGTGATTGGGACATGGACAGTCTCCAACTGATGTGAACAGCTTATGGAATAATATGTGTGTTTTGCTTGCCAGCTGTTCGCATGCCCATTTACACCTGTTGTAAATAGGTGTTCCTATGCCAATTTATATAATATTCCATAATGGGATCTGAGCACTCTGGTTCCCCATGTTGCATTGGGGTACTGTAGGCATAAATCAGTCAATTCCAGGTTGCCCACATTGCTCCAGGTTCCCTACAGGAAACTAATGCAACGAGGAACTTAAAGGTGAAATGGAATTTATATGTAGCACTCTGAGTTTTGTTTACTTATGTTCCTCTTAGGTCTAAGTTCTTAGCTTCTGAACAATACAATACTTACAAGAAATGAACCAGGCCAGGTATTAGAAAAAAAGAATTATTTTATTTCTAAAACAAGGAGCAGTTCAAATGATCAAGCAGTATAATTGAGATGTAAAACTTATGCAATGAACAAGCTAGAATGCTTAGGAAATATACAATAAACCCTAGTGCACTATTGCATGAACATACAGTTACCCTACTGGCTGTAAATTATGTCTACTAGAAGTTCCCCAAGGTATAGCAGAGCTGTATACAACCTGCAATGCCCAACACGGAGTAACCCAGCAGAGGTTTTGAGTTGCAGAGGGCAGGAACACGGAACTGTTTCACTGGTTCAGGGCTCTGGAATTAGACCTCTGGAATCAGATCAAGGATCAGACCCCTAGGATCTCCAGGGACATTTCCTCTATACCCTTCAGAAAGAGGGTTTATCTTTGAATATAAGATGTTCTCTGCACCCTGTTCTGACTTCTTGACCTGGATCACTTCAGAAATATCCACTTGACATTACCTAAGGTTGCAATTCTAGGAACCTTAACTCCTCTCTTTGAGACATTTAATGAGTTTTGGCTCCTTGATGGCCAGAAGGTCATCTTGCCCTTAGGATATTTTCTGGGCAAGAATATTATGATGCAATATTATTCCACAGTTGTATCAGTTGAGTTCTTATTAAAGAGTAAATGTGGGCTAATGTTCACTTCTATTTAAAGCATAATCTTTGAATTCTGCAGGAGGTTGTGAAGCCTTGCAAGTACCTAAATTTAAATTGCCCGTTTAGTCACCTAGACTAATAGGAGAATTCATCAAGGTGCAGTAAACGTTTCTTCTTTACTGCAAATTGATGCCTGCAGCAGTAGTCACACCATTTGGTGGATGGTATCGGGAGTGAGCAAGAGTGATTGAGCATCGCTCTTGCCTGCAGATCACTTGGACCCCCAGATGACCCATTGAATTCCATACCAACCCCCAGAATCCCCTGCCCCCCTTAACAACCAATGACCACTTAAGGTAGCCTCTATGGGGGGGAGATTAAGTCAGGGGGGACCCAGAACTGCTATTAATTCCCCTACATTTATGAATTGTATTAGGTACCTGAGACTTAAAAGCAGTGGTGACCACCTTATATACTTTCCAGCTAAAAATATATTCTAAATGAAAGCAATGAGGAAGGGAGAAGTTTTCATTTAGGAATATCTGAGTGTCTTATATCCTTCTCTTTGACAGCTAGATCTTTATAATCAGAGTTTAGTATTTTACATGATCAAAAGTGACAGAAAATCCTAGCCATGCAAGTGACAAAATGAAACTTATAAGAATCTAATATGCCTCCTAGTAACACAGAATGTTTTTCTTTAGTTCTTACTAGACCAAGGCCGCACAGTGATGACTATAGCACAATGAAAAAAATTCCTCCACCAAAGCCAAAAAGAAGTCCTGAGACGAAGCTTAGTGGTTCTCATGAAGAGATTTGTGTCATGAAACATGGAGAAGCAAAAAACTCAAATTCAAGAACTAAAAAAGGTCTTCGAGACATTACAGTTATACAAAGAGCAGCGTCAGCAGATGGACCCCACCATTGCGTGCTAAGTCTTTATATGTCACAAGAAGAAGAAGAAGCGGAGCCGGTATACATTGAAATGACAGGACATCCTAGAAAGGCATGTTCCAGTGAATCAGAAAGTCCAGATCAAGGGGAGTCAGTTTATGAGGAGATGAAACATTTTCTTTCAGAAGAAAGTATCACTGGTAGTGGTCTGGTGGCTATGGTAATGAGATCTTCTCAACTTTTTGAGAATTCAAAGCCTGCATCAGGGGAGGACTTTGACACTAGTAGCCAAGTAAATGCGAATTGTAAAGATTCTTGTGACATTCCACCCCCTTTTCCAAATCTGCTGCCCCACAGACCCCCACTTTTGGTGTTTCCTCCAACCCCAGTAACCTGCTCTCCTGCTTCTGATGAATCACCTTTAACACCGCTGGAAGTTAAAAAAATTCCTGTCATGGAAACTAATCTGAATTATACTATGCAGACAGAGATTCCTCCCCAATATTCTAAAAACCAGAAAGGGGGACATGAAAGGCCAGCTTCTCCAAGTTTGACTGCTTTTACGGTTTCAAGCAAAGTGTCTCCCCCTTGCACTCCACCGCTTCCTCCTCCAGTACCACCTCCTACAGCATATCTCCCATCAACACACTTTGGTTTCACACCAGAAGCATCTGCCACATTGTTATCTAAAAATGCAGATTTGTCAAAAGTATCTCAGAAATCTTTGGTTCGAGCTGCCAGCTCATCTACCTCTTTGAGCAAGCCACCTCCTTCCTCGCTGGTGAAGACTGCAAGAACAGATTACAAAAAATCACATTCTGTTTCAGCCGCTTCCCTGTCATACAGCCCAACCAACTCAAGGCACGTGAGCAGTCCCTTGGATGAGCTAACTAGTTTATTCAACTCAGGACGGAGCCTGCTTCGAAAGTCTGCTGCAGGAAGAAGAATAAGGGAACTTGAAGGTAAGGGTAGTCATTTTAATTTTGTAGACAGAGGAGTGGGGGTTCTACATACAGCTTTCATGCTAGTAGTAGTGATACATATTCACATGTTGGGGGTGTTGGAAAGAGAGCACGAGCAATTCTTTTCTGATATCTCAATTAATAATTAAGGGACCCTTTTACGAAGTGATGCTGTTGTGGTAAACACACCGAAGCCCATTCAATTCCTATGGTGCTTTTACTATGAGGTGCTACCCAAAAGTTCAGGGAAATTCAATTGTAAAAATAAAAAATTGCTTACCGAAACTCCTAATTTCCACGTCTCCTTCGAAGTAGTCCCCTTGAGAATGTATACAGTGATCGTAGCATTTTTCCCATGAGTCCATGCATCTATGAAAGTCATCTTGGGTGAGTGCATTTATCTCTTCAATCATGTTAAAACGGCGCTCTTTCAGTCGTAATTTCATTTTGGGGAATAGGAAAAATATCACAGGGGGCAAGGTCAGTTGAATAGGGAAGATGCATAATCACTATAATGTTTCTGGAAGTCAGGAATTGTCGAACAATGAGTGAAGTGTGAGCGGGCGCGTTGTCATGGTGGAGCAACCAATTTCTGTTTTTCCACTTGTCTGGGCGTTTGCGCCGAATGCTCTCTCTCAACTGCTTCAAAACCTCACAGTTTGACTGTTCTACTAACTCACAAACATCGTGGATAGTTTGCCTATGATCTGCAAGGATAGTCTCACAAACTTTTGCTATGGTGTCTGGTGTTGTGCTTGTTGACGGTCATCCGGAATGGTCATCGCCGTGGACATAAACACAACCTTACAAAATTGGACAGAACAAAACAGTGCGACCATTCAGCTGCATGCCCGTTGGCACACTGATTCACAAAGCATACTGATAGACACCTCTAGCGGCGAAGGACATACTATATCCAGTTTGCATGTGCTCTTCACATTCCCTGAACTTTTAGGTAGCACTTCAGTACGGCATCTTTATACAACATAACATAACATTATACTTATAGACCGCGTTACCAAAAAGTTCTGGGCAGAGCCATAAGTCCTATTTCTGAAAACTCTGAACCTGATATTTTATGTTGTTTAGATTCCTACCAATATTTCTTTTGATTAGAATATGTATATCTATTTTAATTTAGAAATGTTTATCTTTGTACACTGAAGGGCGATCTTTAAAGCTAGTTCTCTGGTAAAACCATGCATTACCCACAGAAATAGTCTTACATAAAATTATCTACCCTCTATGTATATATAAAAATTTCCACAAAGGACTAAATTAAGTAAGTAGTATTCAAATTTGGGTGCCAAAAAATGTGCACTGATCACTATTTCTAAACGGCACTCCGAGTTGGGTGCCATTTCTAGAATAGCGCATAGCGCCAGGATTCGCACCCAACTATTAGGCATGAGGATTACACTAACTGAAACCTGGTGTAAATCCCTGCATGTAAAATTAGACACGGATCCCTCAAATTCTTTTTTTAAATTTTTAAATTTATCATTTTAATAAACAAATTATCAAGAATAACTTCTTGTACAGTATATGATCAAGACAACCAACTAATACACAACGAAGAAACTAAAATAATAATATGAAAATAATTCTTCTGCTTAATCATTTTTAAAGTCCCATATAGAGGATCCAAGATGGTAATCTGAGTGAAAGTAAAAAAATAAGTGTATCAATTTTATCAATAAGGCGGCTAGCTGAAAGTGGTTCACAGGGGCAATTAACTAACTTAAGTTGTTACTATCTCTCCTTCAAGACTTTTCATGGAGAGAAACCCCGTTAACTGTACAGGTTCAAAGAATACATAATTAGAAGATTTATACTTTACTATGCATTTACATGGGTATCGTAATAAGAATAAAGCACCTATCGCAGTAACCCCAGGTTTAAGAAGCAAGAACTGTTTTCTGCGCTTCTGGGTTTCTTTTGTCACATCAGGAAATATTTGGACTCTCTGTCCCAAAAATTATTTGTGTCTATTTTTAAAGAATAACTTTAGAATCCAATTCTTATCAGGTAGCAGGGATGCCTCAAACTCTATAATACCGCGTGAAGTTTTAGCGAATGTCCCTGACCCCTCCTATGGCCACAAACCTTTCCAATTACGCTCTTAAAAATGCTTGCACATATCTTTATAGAATAGCACATAGCAAAATCCACAAGTAAATTTAAATTGCTGCCAATAAAGGCAATAATTGATTGTTAATACACAATTACTGGCACTAATAGGCTCATTTTGCAAGTAAGTTGGGCACACGCCCAAATGTGTACACCTAACTTTAAGCACCATTTCATGTGTGCCTTTACCTGCTATGGTTTTCCTGGGACTGGGGTTTGAAACCAATGGCATACTTTTGAATTTTGAACCACAAACATATGTTTGAACTCAGGAAAAGTATCCATTCAAAGTACGAGATATAAATGTGAAGGTTACTTTTCCTTTCAACTTCTCTCTTTTTCCCTATATAAGGTATTATAGGCAGGCACAATTTTCTGTAGTTTCATCCAGTCATAACTTAGTTCAATGACCCGATTCACAAGATATTCTAGTTAGGCTTATAAAAATTTAAATACAAGCTAATGTAGCAACAGATCCCTTCCTACCTTCAATTCAGGAAATTACTGAAAACACATCTATTCTCACTGTAATCCAGGACTTGAACTCAATATTGTCTGATCCATGATGTTACTGTATGAATCTTGTTGTAAGCCACAATGATTCCTTGCTGATGTTTGAGGAGTATAAGAAACATTATGGTATGGTATCATATGGCACAAAACACGTCTTCTTCTATGTATTGTCAAGTTGTTAGACTTTTGAACAGCTGATTAACAGAGACTTCTCAGGTGAAGATATCCCAATTAGAGAATGACAAGGGGAAAAAATCTGTCCCCGTCACTGCCCCGGACCACCGTCCCCTTCACCGCCCCGACCCTGCCATCCCCTTCACCGCCACATCCCCGTTGTCCCCTACACCACCCAGTCCCTGCAGCATCCACCCTTCCCTCTCGCCACCTCACCGCCCTTCAGCGGCCTGAGAATCTCCCTCCCTCCCCCTTACCTTTGTGGAGCTTTAGTAAAGAAACTTACTGAAACTGGCGAAGCCTGTCTGCAGTCGCGTATGTGAGCAGAAGCTTCTCCTCTGACGCAACCGGAAGTTGCGTCAGAGGAGAAGCTTCCACTCACACACACACGACTGCAGGCAGGCAGACTTCTCAGTCGCAGTCGCAGTTTCATCAAGCAGCTGCGGGGCGTTTGCTAGGCCGGCCCACTTTGATAATGCGAGGTGGGCCAGCCTAGCAAAAGCCGTGAGGATGCTGTACAGGGGGAGCACGTAAGGGAGAAGGGGTACTACTGGACAGGGGGGAGGTAAAAGTAAGGGAGAAGGGCTACTGCTGGACAGGGGAAGCAGGGAAGGGGTGCTGCTGGACAGGGGGGAGCAGGGAAGGGGTGCTGCTGTACATGGGGGAGGTAAAAGTAAGAGAGAAGGGCTGCTAGCACTCGTTAATGGTTAACGGGCTAAAAAACTAGTTATATATAACCAAGGACCAGTGGCTCAGTAAGAGGGGTGCAGGGGGACAGTCTGCCCAGGGCGTAGTTTTCCTCGGGGTGTTGACACCCCTCCTGCTCTCTGCCCCCCTCCCTTCCCACTCCTCCCCTTGCCGTGCACGTGCTCCTTCCCTTCCCCTGTACCTTTTTAACTTCGGTGTGAGCAGCTCGGCGCTCTCTCTGACGTCACTTCTGGGACCAGCGCCTAGGAAGTGACACCAGAGAGAGCACCGAAGCCATGTTTCTGTCCTGATTTTCTTGAATCTAACATTCTGGAAGTGATTGTGGACTCATAATGGAGTAAGAAGCCAAAAGTAGGAGAATTACTAAGCAAGCTCTGGTTTAATTTCAGAGCTGTCTGTCAAATTAAACTTATTCTAGAACCCAGACATTTATAAGGTATTATTGTACAAATAACCTTTTTATCTCACTTGGACAATTGTAATGTAGTACTACTGGGGCATCTAGAAAGAAAATGATATAGGCTGCAGTTGTTACAGAATGTAGCTGCCAAGTGGAGGGGGGAGGGGGAAGAAGAATGATTGGACTCCCCCTAACCTGATAGAACGTCATTGGTTCCCAGTTAGGGTATAGATTTTTTTACAACTATTGTCATTTGTTTTCAAAATTTTACAAGGCTTGGCTCTAGCCAGCCTATTTGAGTTCTTATAAATCACTCTACGTCTCGAAGGGCCCCATTTTCAAAGCTACAGTAGCAATGCTGCCACGGTAAATACACTGAAGCCCATTCAATTCCTATGTTAATTGTATTGCACAGACAAAATTAGACCGTATATACCATCTATTAAGCAATTTGAGATGAGACATAGGATCATTCAAATTGGGAGGCGGGGGAGCTGATGTTTAGAATTCACTGACTATGGATTGTAGACATTTAACGCCATTGATGATTATTAAGTGATATATTTATTGTTAATTTGTTTGGATATATTATCACACTTATTGTAAGTTTGAAAATGAATAAAGATTTAAAAAAAAAAAAAAAAATTTCCAGTGCTAAACACTTGGGGCTCCTTTTACAAAGGCGCACTAGCGGTTTTAACGCATGCTAAAATGCTGCACACGCTAGCCACTACCACCTCCTTTTAAGCAGGCGGTAATTTTCGGCTAGCACGCACTATAGTGTGCGCTAATCCAGTGCATGCGGTAAAAACGCTAGCGCACCTTTGTAAAAGGAGCCCTTGGTTGTTTCAGAATTTTTTTTAATTGATCTATTTATTGAATTTGATTTACCACATTTATGTAGAAACAAGCAGTGGTTTACAAAGACCAGCTCAAAAATAGTTAAAATTCGATTAAAATGGCCAGACAATAACAAACATACAAAACAACTCTAAGGACAAATAACAGTACAATTAGTAGAAAAAAAAAATTCCTTTTTAAATGCATCATAAAGAGGATTGATTTTATGAATGTAATATTTTGTTGATATATGATTGCTTTGAATTTTGTTAATCCTCCTTGAACTATTGCAGGTAAAATAAAATGCACATGTCCAAATTCAGTTCAATTAAGACAGCTAGCTCCTTAGTTTGGCCACTAAGCATAGTCACATAGAGGTAGAGGGAAGAAAGGACCCTGGATATGATGAAATATATGGAATATCCAAAGGAAAACAGTGGTAAAAAAATGGAGGAGTTATTTAAGGAAAAGATGCATGTAATACCTACACCAGAAGAAAACAGAAAACAGGCAAATGGGGGGATATCAAAAGACAAATGCAGAATCTATTTATTTCTGAGATAGTAATTGCAATTCCATCACAGAGGAAAAATCTAAACCAAGCTACATTTCTTGACATCCCAAAGCTCTCTAGTCTCTCAATCTGGATTTTATGGTTAACAGAATCAAAGGCTACCGAAATATCGAGTGGCCATAGGATACTATAAACCATTATCAAAGTCAAGTTTATCTGTGTCCAAAACTGAGATTAAAAATGTTTCTGTATTATATTTGGTATAAACCCCCCCCCCCCCCCCCAAACTGATTCTTGCCAAGTAAATTATTTTGCTCAATAAATTCCTGGAGCTGTC
This sequence comes from Geotrypetes seraphini, assembly GCF_902459505.1. NCBI lineage: Eukaryota > Metazoa > Chordata > Amphibia > Gymnophiona > Dermophiidae > Geotrypetes > Geotrypetes seraphini. The sequence continues at coordinate 165,625,999 of NC_047089.1, read as the reverse complement.
AAAGAACTACATTCTCCAAGACTTTGGGCAAAAAGGGAACTAATGAGATTGGACAATAATTATTCCGTAACATAGTATCCAATTTCTCACATTTCAAGAGAGGAGTGACAGAAGCTGTCTTCAGAGAGTATGACACTACACCTTCAATCAGTTATCTGTTAAGTAACTCACAGACTCAAAGAAACTCTCATTCATAGCTTTAAAGATAGAAATAGGAGACAGGACTAATTTGCAATATATGTTTCTCAAATGAGCTGTTACCTGAGAAACATGCTTAGAAGAGCCAGGAAGAAAATCATCATATTTTTTAGAATAATTAATTTCATGAACAAGAAAAAAGTAATTGACTCAACTGCTTTCACAATCCTCCCTTTTACAAAACCACGATAGCAGGTTTTAGTGCAGACTGATGCGCTGAATGCTCTGCACTGCTCCTGACACTCTTAGAGCTTCTATGAGCTTTGGGAGCAGCGCAGAGCATTCAGCGTGCTAGCCTACGCTAAAAACCGCTATTGCGGTTTTGTAAAGAGGGGAGGGGGATATTAGCATCCGTAAAGGAAAAATCATCAGCAAAAGTTTGAGCAGGGATGTTAGACGTCATCTGAGAATTAACTCTAGTAAAACTCTTCACAAAATGAAAGGGATCTTTATTACCTGTCAGAGAAGATGCAAAATCTCTCATTATAAAAGTCTCTATTCACTAAAAGTGACAATGACTGCTATTTTGATAAAGCTTCAGTAAATAACATTCTATTCTCATCTGAAGTAATTTTTTTTTCCGGCTTACGCTCCAAAGATCTTAATTTATTTCTCTGACTTCAAAGAGCAAACAAACCAGGGAGCACAGTATTGTCGAGTTTTGCATCTCTTCTTAAAAAGAACAACCTGATCAAAAACATCCGACAATGATGAATTTCATTGAATGCCCGCATCATGAAGAGCCATGTCTGAAAATTTTTGAGTTATATGGCAGATTCTCCATTTTAATGCTCAGGAGTTTTCCTTTTGCTTCCATGTTCATAAATCATTTTCAAGAATATTTGTATCAGATCAGTTAGTTCAACAGGTAACCAAAGCTGGCATAGACCCAATTGTTTTGTCAGATCATGCTGGAGTTTGGATTGAATTAAAATTTGAGGAACAAGATTCTAATAGAATTGTTTGGAGATTCAATAATACATTGCTTGCAAATTCAAACTTTATTGAGGAATTTCAATTAAAAATGAATGAATATTTTCAAATCAATGTCTCAGAGGAAATCTCTTTAGAAACATTATGGGATGCTTTCAAAGCTACCATGAGGGGGCAAATAATTTCATATTCGGCGTATGTTAGGAAACAACTTAAAATAGAATATTCTAATTTGGAACAAAATATTAAGGTTTTAGAGTCCCAATTGGCCTTGAAACTACTTTACAGGCCCTCTTCAAAGCTAAATATAAATACAATGAGATTTCTTCTCAAATGGCTAGGAAAGAGTTGTTTTAATTTGCATACATAATATTTCAGAATTCAACAATTTTGAATTAACAAAAGTCCTTTGTAGCATGTGCCCCAATTCATGTGTAGGACTATAAAAAGCTTCATACCACCCCACAGAGGATAAGATATCAAGAAAATCAGTAGCAATACAATCTTGGCATGTGAACACCATATGAATATTAAAATCTCTCAAAATTATCAACAGTAATCCAATGTGTAAATGAAGCTTTTTTTCTAAACAATAATCAGATAAAAGACCTGGTGGGCAATATGTCAGCAATAAGTTCACTAAAGGAAATGTGAGGTACAACCCATCACAATTAGGACCTAAACATAAAGGTTTACAAGTGAATGCAATCTGGCTTTTATTGAAAGTGAGTTAACTGACCAGGAATGGCTGTTGACTAGTTAACTCATGCAGTCAGTTTCAGTGACAGTTAACCAGTTAGTGGTGCTGAACAGGACTGGTGTCCCAGCTTCCTCCCCCAATTTCCCCACCCATCAAATGCCCTCCCATCCAGCATCTCTCCCTTCCTTCCCTCCCTCCACCCCCACCACATGCCTTCCAATCCAGCATCCCTGCTTTTATTTAAAAATCAGTTGTTCCTGGGGGCCCCCATGTGCTATGATATCCCTCTCTTCTCACCACCCCATTCTGAAGCTCTCCTCACCTTTTAAAATGCAAAAGGGTTGCTGGCGCAGCAGCAATTCTCTAGCACTGCTTGCAGATTCTTCAGCACTGTTCCCCTGCTACAGTTCCCCTCCCCCCCTGCTGCAACTTCCTGTTTCCACTTGGGCTGTGGCAGGGGAACAGTGCCGAGGAATCAGCAAGCAGTGGTAGAGAATTACTGCTGCACTGATAACCCCTTTGCAGTTTAGAAGATGTGAGGGGCTTTGGAAGGGGGTGGGGAGAAGGGAAGGACATCCCAGCTCAAGGGACCCTCTGGAGCTGTAGGGTGCAGGGCAGTTGCCCAATTTGTCCCCTCCCTAACACCAGCCCTAGTGCCGAAAATGACCTGTTAGCGCCAAAATGGAAGACAGCTATGTTGGGGGCATTCTGGAGGTATTTTAGGGGCAGAGTCTGGTTAGCTCCCAATATCCAGAGCTAACTGGCTCTGTTTAGGGCATAAATAGCACCACATAAATAGCTGTCCTATCTTTATGCACTCACCTGTGGCCAGTTAAGTCTAGCCAGTTTAGCAGGCAAACACCAGCCGGCTTAAAACCCCCCCTCAAAAAAAAAAAACAAAAAAAAAAACAGAATTTCAAAGCTGAAGCACAGACAGGGCTCAGCATTGAATTTATGGTATGAGCATTAGCAGCGGAGGGGAAGGGGTAAAACGCGGACCTCAAGGACCTCGATGATCTAAACCCGTACGGCCTTAAAAATCTGAGGTCTGTGTCGGTCCGTGTCCGTGGCACTTGTAGTTTCTGTCGTTGACATGCCTGGATGAGATTTTAGCACTGACGGATCCGTCTCAGCATAGGGAGGGAAAAGTGTTAGGATCCGTCAGCGCTAAAAATCTCTTTGAGGTCTATCAGAGCCAGAGACTGGAGACTGGAGACTGGAGACTGGAGTTTGGAGACTTCTTTTCCATAACGCATGTCCAAAACCTATGTCCCCGCTCTCTTGGCTTCTGCTCTGCCGCTCCAGCACTAGTCTCTGGCTCTGACAGACCTCAAAGAGATTTTAGCGCTGACGGATCCTACCACTTTTCCCTCCCTTTGCTGAGACGGATCCGTCAGCGCTAAAATCTCATCCAGGTCTGTCAGCGACAGAAGCTACAAGCGCCACGGACACGGACCGACACAGACCTCAGATTTTTAAGGCCGTACGGGTTTAGATCCACGAGGTCCATCAGGTCAGTGAGGTCGCGTTTTACCCCTTCCCGCAGCGGAGAAAGAAAATGCTGTCTGTTGCCATTACTGCCCGAATATCAGCCAGTTTAACTCCATTATTAACAACCCCTTTTGTTTATCCTAAATTGAGAATAAACTCAGTAATGGGAAGGACAAGTTTGATTCATTATAACTGAATCAGTTTCAGTTAACTATTTTTCAATAACACAAAAAATCTCAATCGTAAAATCACAAATAAAATCATGAATTAGAAATAATTTGTTCTTAATGGAATGAGCATTTAATAAAACAAGAGTGAGCTCCCTTCTTTTTAAATTAATTCAAGTAGGTTTTTGAATCAGAAAAAGCCTCTCTATCTTAGTTGGAGGAGATAAATTTCCATCCCTTCCATGTCTAACGAGAACAGGGATAGCTGGACCTAACATATCTTTGTCATGCATTTTCTTCAGCTTAATGAAGAAGGTGCTCCGACTTCTGGCACAATGCAATTTCAGCATTCACTTTTTGCTTATAAATGCTACAATAAGGACCAGTGATGTCACTAGCGGGTGGAGCAATATCACACACAGGCAGGGCTTATTGTTTCAAGGAGGACATACTATTCAAGTCAATCAGAAACACAGTCATGCAGCCCAGATGTCAAGATGGTATAGGCATGGATCACTGCAGAAAAGAATTTGATGTATTAACAGAGCTGAAACTGCAGAAGATTCTCAACCCTTATAAATACAAGAACGTTCCTATAGCCTGCAAACTTCTTCCTTCTCTATTTGCAGGCAAATAACCAAAGTCCTTCCTTCATAGTCAGATACTCATGTCCCCACTTTCCACAAACAGATCTCTATGGTTCCTTCAGATGCACTTAAGCTCCTGGAGCTTGCGAAGTTCCTCCATCCAACAAATAGACTCCTGAGGTTGCACTGTAGTAGCTGCTGCTTGGGGCCCCAGACCAGAGTAATCGAGTTCTGGCATTGAATTTCCAGGTATATGAAGTCAGCAAAAACATAGCCAGTTAAGTGCAATATTCAGCACCTAACCGGCTATGTCGAACCACATAAAGGTGGGACTTACTTTTATGCAGTCCTATTTATGGGGTTACCATGGTTTGTTAAGTGCTGAATATTGACACATAACTGGCCAAGTGTTGAATGCTCCCAAAACATCTTGTTTCCAGTTGGTTGTTAACTGGAATTTTCAGCGGTATTATCTAGTTAAGTGCCACTGAATATGACTGGTTAGCCTTCAACAAATGATTTAAGGAGCAAGGATCTATTTCAAGATGGTTAAATTGCTTTGAATATTGACCCCTGATGTATATATATGTGCAAGCTCCCACAGTTTTTACAGATTGTATCCATAGGCCCAGATTCTGCTGTTATCTATCGCTGCCTAAAAAATGGTCGCCAATCACATGTCAATCACACAATGGCGCCATTTACAGAATTGTGGACTTCATCAAAGGCAGGCACCAGAAATGTAGGCCAGGGCTTTAAAGGCCTATATTTCCAGCGCCTACCTTTGATAAGAATCGCGTCTAAGGAGGCGCCTTAGAATGCTTAAGGTTGTTTCCAGCTTTAACCATGACTACTTCGACCGTAGGCCTCCGTAGATGGAATGAAAGCATCATTTTTCTAGGCACCAGTAGGTGGCTACATTTTTTAAAAGCTTTTAAAATGGCTTTACCAATTATGGGCCCCTTTTCTCAAGCTGTACTAGAGGTTTTAAGTGCAAGCCAGCGCAATAAATGCTCCAACGCTAAAAACCTCTAGCACAGCTTGATAAAAGGGGGGCTAAGTTAGGCACCCAACATAAGGCACCATATATAAAATATGAGCCATAATGCCTTAAAGCTGACATTCTTTATTTCTTCTATCAGGTATTGAAACCAACATGAACCTGACTAGTAGAGAGGACCTCACTATATCAGACATGGGATTGGAGAACCAGGATAAAAATGCAAATAATCAAGGAAGTCCACTATGTGTTTCACTTTTCAGTTCTGTAGAAGCTGAAAATGGAAATTCAGTTTCAAATGGTAAGCAATTCCTATTTGAGGAGCTGTTAAAAACTAAAAATGTTGATTATGGTATTTTAATCTAGCTTGCTAAGAATCTAGCAGATCTAGAAGAATTTTTGTTGAAAGATCTCTGTTTTCTTCTTCAAAAAAAAGATCCCCTATCATTTTCCAATTACCATGTCCATCAACCATCAACTGGTGAAGCAAATAATTATTTTCCTTTTAGTTTGAAAACTGCAACATAACAATAATCAAGCAATCTACCGTATTTTCACGCATGTACCGCGCACACACGGGTATAGCGCGCGGGAAACTGAAATTTATGTAAACAAATTAATATATAGTGCACACACGCGTATACTGCGCATGCTGCTCCTTGAATTAAAACATCCTTCTGCCGTCCCGAGTCTCCTCTCGCAGCTCTGCCCGAATCGCGGCCTTGCTCCTGCCTTGACGTCCCGACTCTCCTCTCGCAGCTCTGCCCCGAATCGCCACCCTGCTCCTGCCTTGACGTCCCGACTCTCCTCTCGCCGCCCTGCCCTCTGCCCCGACTCTGCCTGTCCCCCCTTAAAGGTCTGCCTGTCCCCCTTGAAGTCCTGTCCCCCCTTAAAGGTCTACCTGTCCCCCTTGAAGTCCTGTCCCCACCCTGAAAGCCTAATGCCCCACCCTGGAGGACCGCTTGCCCCTCCCACCGTGAAGGACCGCTCGCACCCCCCCGACGTCCGATTCATCCCCCAGCCCCCCCCCCCGCACAGAGAAGCAGCCTACCGTTGGTTCCCGATGCCAGTGAGCCGTGCTGCTTCCTTTGCAGGCGGTCCCGCCCCTTCTCTGAGCCCTGCGCTGCTTCCTCTGCCGCGGTCCCGCCCTTTCTCTGACATCAAAGAAAGGGCAGGACCGCGACAGAGGAAGCAGCGCAGGGCTCAGAGAAGGGGCAGGACCGCCGGCAGAGGAAGCAGCAGGGCTCACTGGCATCGGGAACCAACGGTAGGCTGCTTCACCATGCGGGGGGGGGGGCTGGGGGATGAATCGGACGTCGGGGGGGGGCGCGCGGTCCTTCAGGGTGGGGCATCAGGCTTTCAAGGCTGGGGGATAAATCGGACGTCGGGGGGGAACTATGTAAAAAAAAAATTGTACAACACGCTCACGCATATAACGCGCATGGTTATGCTCGGTTTGTAAAATCGTGTATAACGCGCATTATATGCATGAAAATATAGTACTTATACAGAAAAAAAATTCCATGAAAGAAAAGAAAAATTCCAATAGAGTATATAACACATACTGTATACGAGTTCATCAAATCACTTAAAATCCGCAACGGTTCAGGAGGAACTCAATAAAGATAAGTAGCAAGAAAAACCTAGAGAACAACTTTCTCATTCCAACTCAAGAAAACAAAAGGTAGACTGATACACTAATAACCCAGATATCTCATTAGCAAACAGTCACATCTGCAACTGTAGGACAGTCTAAAGCCACTGATGCCAAAGGATGGTTAGCAATTTGAAATGAAGTCATCTGAGAAGGCTGGTCGATGTAGGGAGTCCTTTTAATAAAATGTGTTAAGCACTTAGGGCTGGATTCTGTAAACATTGGCTAAATCGACCAGCACCTAGAAAAACAGCGCTAGCAGCATGTCACTCATGCTTAGGCGCTGTTTACAGAATTGCGTCTAATGGTACCTAATAAAAAACTTAAACACCTGTAATGTAGACCAGGGTTTTACTGGCCTACGTTGCAGGTACCTACGTTCTTTGAAGAATCATGCCTAGTGGTGCCTATGTCTATCTCCTTCCCAAAACACGCCCCCTTTGCGTTTGGCACTGCTAAGCACCATGTGATAGGTACCTACCTTTTTTAGAACTGGGTAGGCACCTATTGGCCAATTTATTTATTTTTTTTCAATTATGAGCTTGTTAAAGCTCATAATTGAAGCTATTAAGTTCATTTTGGTCAATTAAGTTAAGTGCCTCTTACAGAATCTGTTCCTTAGAGACCTTTTTATTAAAGCTTAGTGCACATTAATGAACATTACTGTGTGCTATATGCTACATGTCCTATTCTCTACCTTTGAGCTCCATGGCACTTAGCACATGCTAATGTCTGTTAGCACACACAAACCTTTAGTAAAAGCTCCTCTTAATGTACAGTTAGGGGAAATTCTATATACAATGCTGAAAATTGGAACTGGAAAGAAATGGCAAAGTGCCAGTCCATCTTAAAAAATTAGAAAAAGTTCAAGAAGAGCGACCAAGATGATAAAGGGGATGGAACTCCTCTCGTGTGAGGAAAGACTAAAGAGGTTAGGGCTCTTCAGCTTGGAAAAGAGATGGCTGAGGGGAGATATGACTGAAGTCTACAAAATACAGAGTGGTGTAGAACAGGTACAAGTGAATTGATTTTGGACTCCATCAAAAATTATAAAGACCACGGGACCCTCAATGAAGTTGCAGGGAAATATTTTTTCCACTCAAATAAGCTCTGGAACTCATTGCCAGAGGATGTGGTAACAGCAGTTAACATAGAAGGGTTTAAAAAAGTTTGCACAAGTTCCTGGAGACAGACATTGATTGCTATTGAGACAGACATGATGAAATCCACTGTTTGCCCTGGGATTGGTAGCATGGAATGTTGCTGCTACTTGGGTTTATGCCAGCTACTTGTAACCTGTATTGGCTACTGTGGAAACGGGATACTGGGCTAGATAGATCATTGGTCTGACACAATATGGCTGTTCTTATGGTCTTATAAACAGCGCTCTGAGTCGAGTGCCATATATAGAGAGAGTAATAGTACTTAGATCCAATTCTCACTTCCAAAGTTGGGTACTGGTATTTATACCAGTTGAAACCTGGTCTAAATGCCAGCTCCCAACTCGTAGAATCTGGGTGTGAGATGGCACTATTCTACAACATTGCTTTAGATTTTTTGGAATACCCCGCCCCATTTTTAGTAGCATGCTAGTGGAGTTAAGTACCTGGTCTTATATAATAGCATGCAAGATGTGTGTGCAAAATTCAATTACTATCAATTAACTGCAATAATTGATTGTTAGCATCAATTTATTGCTAGTTAAAGGCTTGTTAGCTAATTAATTTGCACACACATTTTTGATTTGTGCTGTGAGCTGGCGCATTGTTGTGATGCAAGAGCCATGAGCTACTGGCAAAAAGATCAGGTTGTTTTCATCTAACTTCTTCACGCAGCTTTTTCAGCACTTCCAATAGTAAACTTGGTTAACTGTCCAGTTGGTACAAATTCATCAAAAAAGTTTAGCAACATTGTTTTGACTCTTGATTTGAAATGATGGAACTTTTTTGGTCATGGAGAATTGGCTGACTTCCATTGTGCACGTTGACGTTTTGTTTCAGGGTCACATTGGTAAACCCATGTTTCATCGCCAGTGATAACACGGTCCAAAACATCGTCTTGCCTCTCCAAAATGTTTTGGAAAACTTTGACTCTTCTTTGCTTTTGCTCATCGGTGAGCTCCTTTGCCAAGATTTTTCAGTTAAGATTGTGTAACTGTTTTTCTATCGTTGTTTACTTGGTCTGCTATGCTTCTCAGTCAGCTGACAATTTTGACACACAATTTGACAAATTTTTGCAATGTTTTTGTCAGTTCTGCTTGTTACTGGTCACCCTGACCTCTCTTCATCAGTGACGCTTCTCTCTCCTTTGAAATCCATTTAATTCATTGGTACGCTGCCATTTTCTTCAAAACATTATCCCCATAAACTTGGACTAACATGTCCCTGATTTGACTTCCACTCTTGCCAGGTTTAACAAGAAATTTAATGTTTGTTCATTGCTTTAATTCAAGCTCCAACATTCTTGCAATGGCACACAAAAACATGTAACAATAATAATGAACGCCACTCAGCAAGACACCGACTCACGTCGAAACGAACACAGCTGTGAGACAGTGATATACCAAGGTTGTGAAACCTTACTGAGCTGTTTGCAGAGTGCTGCCAACGTATGTGCATGGTGGCAAGTTCATGAACTTAATTGTCAGACCTCGTATTTCCTTTATGGGGAATCAATATGTAAATTTAATCTTTCCCAGGTCATTCCCATACCACATCCAAACCAGATCCCTTAAACCTCTATAGAGTGTGAATCTCCACATATAAATAGTGGTTTTCTGAAATCAGTTTTAAACATACTACAATATGTATGTGTAAATGCTTCCCATCTGTGTCCGAATACAATTCAATCTCCTCTTACTAACCTACAAATGCACTCATTCAACTGCCCCTCATCTCTCTTCACTTATCTCTCCCTATGTTCCCTCCCCCATGAGCTGGTAAGTTCCTCCTATCTGTGCCCTTCTCTTCCTCTGCCAACTCCAGACTCCGTCCCTCCCACCTAGCTGCACTGTATGCTTGGAACAAGCTGCCCAAATATCTATGGCTCCATCTCTGGTAGTGTTCAAGGCCCAGTTAAAAGCTCACATCTTTGAGACTGCTTTCAACTCCTAAATTCTCACCTTGGGGTTCTGCATCCCGAACTCTATATGTCATGGCTGTCTATCCAGGTTAGATTGTAAGCTCTGTCGAGCAGGAACTGTTTATTAAATGTCAAAATATACTGCGCTATGTACACTTTTCAGTGCTCTATAAGTGATAAATAGTAGTAGGGAAATCATGAATAACCTCCTTGCCATGGAATGCCTTTAAGGCAGGGGTGTCCAACCTTTTGGCTTCCCTGGGCCGCATTGGCCGAAAAAATGTTTCTGGGGCTGCACAAACGTGCAAACGCTGCCGCAAGACAGAAGAGGGAGCCGGCAAGACGGTTAACACCCAGGGGCAGCAGAGTAAAACACTGTATTACCCTCGACCAGGGCCGCACAAAATACTTCACTGGGCCGCATGTTGGACACCCCTGCTTTAAGGTCTTGTCTTTGTCACCGGAGCAAAACTAAGGAGAAGATTTTAGCAGATCGATGAAAGCTATTCAGAGCAGTGAGGATGGGCAATCCATATAGTTCAGTGACAAAAGGGAGATGTGAAACAGCAGTGGTTTTACTTCCACTAAATTCTTTAACTTGTAGTTCCAGCTTCTCAAATTGAGCCACGGATGTATGATTGCAAAGGGAAAAAACATCCAGAACTTGTTCAACCTGTTCCTTTTGGCATGGAGTTAGTGTATAATCACCCTGAATGCAAAATGATCAATGGTATGCTACAAGGCTTTGAGCTTCATTTTCTTCTATGCAATCCACCCATAGATCATCAGGAAAATGGAATTAAAAGCAATAGAGTCATTTTTAGTGAGGAAAGTAAATGTTCTCATCAGTATTTAAGATACTATATCTTTCTAAGAATAGATATAAATATCTTCAGGACACTGAAAGAGGAGTGAAAGATGACATTTAGTCTAGACAATTAAAGCTATCAGAGGTATTTGAAGGTTGAATATGAAGGCATGTGTTTTCCCTTTAAGCAAATTGCCTGCTACTTTTCACCCAATAAAAATGAGAAAGTGTTTGCCATCACTTTCTATGAGAATCTTTTTTAGCTACTCTTTGTGATCTTGATTAACTTTGGCACTCACCTCCCAAACCTCCATCAGAATTACAACTCCTCTCATAAGAACATAAGAATTGCTGCTGCTGAGTCAAACCAGTGGTCCATCGTGCCCAGCAGTCCGCTCACGCGGCGGCCCCTGGGTCAAAGGCTAGTGCCCTAACTGAGACCAACCCCCACAGTCCCTACCTACTGCACTTACCAGGGGTATCTCTGATGGGATAGTGACAGGGCAAAAGCCATCCTCAAATTCTCCTTCCCATTGCTGGCCCAGATTTTAAAAATGTGGCTCTAACCCAGTGGTTCCCAACCCTGTCCTGGAGGACCACCAGGCCAATTGGGTTTTCAGGATAGCCCTAATGAATATGCATGGAGCAGATCTGCATGCCTCTCACTTCCATTATATGCAAATGTCTCTCATGCATATTCATTAGGGCTAGCCTGAAAACCCGATTGGCCTGGTGGTCCTCCAGGACAGGGTTGGGAACCACTGCTCTAACCCACTGTTCCCTTTAAACTGAGCAGGATTCCTCCACCTACAATCCTGCCAGTGGAGGGTGCTGTTTCATCATCACATTTTTTAGTAGTGAGAGACAGGCAAGCTCTGCAGGACTCCCGGAAAATTGCCTGTCTTTGTCGATTGAAAACACAATATTGAAGCACCATCTCCCATTGGCAGCAATGCAGTTGGAGGCCTTCTGCTCAGCTTAGAAAGAGTAGTGCTCTGACTCCTAGCGGTGGAGTTACAATACTAACACTAGGAATCAAACTGCCAAATAAGAGAGAAGAGTCCCTATTTGGTAACTTGACACCTAGGGATAGTACTGTGGGGTTACTGCTGGGCTCAGAGCTGCCATTTTGAAGCCAGGATGATAAAGGAGCAAGAATATCTGGGAATTGTTCCTGCCTCACTACTGTCTCACTAGTGACACCTCCAGTAGTGTTGGGGATGGTGATGGTTGTTGATTGATACTTTTCTGGGAGTGGATGGGAGAAGTGATGATTATCAAGAAGTGGACCGGATGGGTGGTCATACTGATTGGTAAGGGGATCAGATTATGGAGGTGATGCTGACCAGAAAGGAGATGGGGGGGGGTGATAATGATCGGAAAATAGATCCGGTTGAGGGGTCATGCTGATTAGGAAATACCTAATAATTGAGCTCACAACCCAAAGAGCTCGAATCCTGACAGATTAAATAAAGCTAAGACAACATGAAGAGGTGATGATCTGCAAATACTCTCACAAGCAGAAACACAGAGCAGACCAGTGGTATAAAAAACTACTGCGATTTATCTAAGTCCAAACCTGATGTGGCCACGTTTTGCCCTCTGGCTGCATCAGTGGAAAATTGCTAAAGTTCAATTAAAAACAACAATCAACATACACAATAAACAAACAAAATATATAAACCATAAAATTTTGTTACAAACAAATAAAATATATTGACCAAGAACATTTTGAGATTCCTTACTTTGTACAACTTATTTGTATCTTGCCTTGTTAACATTTGCTGTTCTTTCTGTATATTAAAATCAATAAAATCTTTGAACTGAAAAAAAAAGAAGGAACATGCACAAATAAAATAAAACATAAAAGTATGGTGCTCATAATTGAAAGAGAAAAACGTCCCAAAACCGGCCTGTCAGCAAGTGCCGATAATAAAAACAGGTTTTGGACGTATTTATAAACGACCTAGGCCTTCATAGTGCCGCTGAATGACCATAGTTAAATGGGGCATTTCAGGAGGAGTGTCGAGGGCGGGATTTGTGGCGGGACATGGGCAGGCTTAGACTTAGGGCTCCTTTTATCAAGCCATGCTAGCAGGGTTAGTGCATCAGACATTTCATCACGTGTTAACCCATGCGGCCGGCTCAATGCAGGCGTTAGTAGCTAGCGCGGCAGGTGGTTTAACGTGCGGTATTACACACGTTAAACCCCTACTGCAGCTTGATAAGAGGACCCCTTAGTCATACTGCATGTATAACCGAAAGTTATACCACACAGGATCGACGGAACTTGGACATTGTGACTTAGACCATTTAAAACATGGTCTAAGTCACAAAAATCCACCTAAATTGACCAGATAAGCACTGCAAACACATAATACAGACCCCCCCCACACACTACCCCAATGATCACTGATTCCCCAACATCCCCCTAGAAATATTAATCACAACTTGAAAATTGTGCCTCCAGAACATCATCACCTGGCAGCCTGGCATAGGAAAGCCTAGTCGTGCTGCACAGAGGCGTCTTAAGCCATCTTGGGGGTGGGTTAGGGACCCATGGAGAGGAAGACCCATGCCCATAATCCCCTGTAATCACTGCATTGATATTGAGACATGTACACTCCCCTATACACCCCCAAAACCCTTTTGTACTGGCATATAAGTGGCTCCTGCAGCCATAAGGGCTATTGGGGTGGTAGATAAGTGGATCTAGGGGATTCTGGAGGTGGTTTGTGGGGCTTACCATGACCTATAAGGGAGCTGTAGTGAGATGATGACATGGCACCCTTTTTGTGAAGTTAACAGCAGTGCCCTGTAAGGTACCCCACTATTTAGGTGCCATGTCTGGGTGTTCAGTCCATCACTTTGTAGACCCCCTCCCACGTCGAACAGGCATTTTTGACTTGGATGAAAAGTTGGACAAAAATGTGGTATAAAGATGGACAATATAGCAGCTTGGAGGATCAGATCAGCAGGACGTATAGTTAGACAATTTTCAAAACGAAAAAAAATTTGGACGTATTTTTCGAAAAATGTGTCGTAAGCTATTTTTTTACTTTGGACGACTTGCGACTTGGACGAAAACGGACTTAGACGTTCCTTTCAATTATGACCCTCCAAGTATCTAGTGCACTTAAAGGTTAAAGTGAAATCTATATGTGCCTTAATGGTCTTATATCATCAAATTGTATTTTAGGTGTCATTCTATAAATCACTTAGGTCCTTGAATGGTAAAAGTGGGATATCAAATCAATAAATAATAATAGAGCTGATAATTAATATATATCATGCCTCAAAAGTGCTTTTATCACATTGATTTTCAAAACCTACCTAGAAGGGGAGAAGAACTTATTCTCCCTTAAGCAAAAACTCTTTTACATTCACCTATTTATCCAAAAATAGCTTGAAACAGCACTTTCAGAATGCAATTTTTGTGAAAGCCAACAAAACTTTCCTGCGAATTAAAAAATTAACCACAGTACTTAAAAAAAGTCAGGCAGGATTTAAAATGCCAGGGTAGTATCTCTCCTTTGCTAGCTAGTGGAGACTGTGCTAGCTAGTGGAGGCTTAAGAACTAGTTCTTAGGTGAAAGGTCATTCATTCAGTGACAATGCAAAGTTAAATTTTATTAAAAAAGGTTTTAAAATAGATAAAATTAAAAAATGAAATAGTTTCTGACTAAACACTGTCAAAATCAGATTTTTAATTAATTCAGACTCGCAGGAAAATTTTGTCTTCAGCAGGGCAGGATTGCCATATTTTTCACTCTATAAGATGCACCGGACCATAAGACGCACCCACCTGTAGAGGAAGAAAACCCAGGAAGAAAAATTCCCACCGTCCTGCCCTGTACCCCCTCTGGTGGTCTAGTGGCAGGCTGGGATAGGGTCGTATAGAGCGAAAAATCCATAGACAGCATAGGCACCACCAACCCCCCCTCCCACCCTGTAGGCAGCACTGGTACCCCCCCCTGTAGACAGCACAGGCACACATCCCCATAGGTAGCAGAGGCACCCCCCCATAGGCAGCAGAGGCACCACCCCATAGGCGGCAGAGATACACACACCCATAGGCAGCAGAGACACAAGCCCCCCCCCCGTAGGCAGCAACAGTCACAACCCCCCTCCTTGAAAAGAGGAGACTGACAGGGGACATGATCGAAACATTCAAGATAATGAAGGGAATATACTTAGTAGATAAAGACAGGTTTTTTACCTTCTCCAAAGTAGGGAGAACGAGAAGGCATTTTCTAAAGTTAAAAGGGGATAGATTCTGTACAAACATAAGGAAGTTCTTCTTCACCCAGAGAGTGCTGGAAAACTGGAACGCTCTTCCAGAGGCTGTTATAAGGGAAAACAACCTCCAGGGATTCAAGACAAAGTTAGACAAGTTCCTGCTAAACCAGAACGTACGCAGGTGAGGCTAGACTCAGTTAGGGCACTGGTCTTTGACCTAAGGGCCGCTGCGGGAGCGGACTGCTGGGCACGATGGACCACAGGTGTGACCCAGCAGCAGCAATTCTTAAGTTCTTATAATCTCCCCCCTCTCTCTCTTCTCCCCACTTCCATCATCTGCCCAACTGCCAGTGCCACCGTCTCTCTCTCTCTCTCTCCCGGCTCCACCCCAGGTCCATCTGCCTCCCTTCCCCTCACCTTTGCGCGGATCATTGTCACCACTCACTTTCTTTCTGATATTTTTTGTTTTCAAATGGCAATGGGCCCCTGGGAAAATCAGCAACACTGCATCGGGCCACCCTGGCATCAGCAGCAACCATTCTGTTGCAAGCGGTGCTGTTCGGCCAAAGCTGCACTCTGACACAAACCGCCCAGGCGGAAACAGGAAGCTGCGTCAAAGGGGAAGCTTTTGGCTGAGCACCACTTGCAACAGAACGGTTGCCGCCGATGCCAGTGGAGCCTGATGCTGCTTTGCTGTAGAGGGGGCCCAATGCTACGTTGCTGATTTTTCTGGGAGCCTGCATTGCCGATTTTCCTGGGGACCCGTCGCCGTTTGAAAACAAAAAAATTCTGAGTCGTCTGTTACTTGTTTGTTCAGCGGGGACTTTGACAAATTTGGGCCCTAGGTATGTGCCTACTGGGCCTACCCATTAATCCGGCCCTGGCCCTCAGGCTGTATTAGGGGAAAATTGCTAATTTTCTCCTAACTTAGCATGAGGGTGAAACGTAGCCATTTCGGGTTTTGGCTTATCTAATAAATTGCACTATTTTTGATACCACTGGTCTGCTCTGTGTTTCTGCCTGAGAAAATAGAAAGCTACCTTGCCAACTGGAAGATTTGAAGAGGCAGCCTGAGGAGGAGTTAGAAGCCAAGAATATCTTTGTAGATGACTTACAAATGGCTTGATGTGAGTTTGATTTGCTTTTGGGGCAACATGAAAGACAAATGAGACAAAGGCTATGCTTCAGTGTCCTAATTAGGGCAATTAATGAATTTTTTCAGAAAAAATATGAATCTTGTACAATCCAGAGCTCAGAGAAGTGGCTGCAGAAAGCAAATGGACTGCATAATAAATTGAAAAAGACACTGAAGATCAGTCCTTGAGATCCATAGGCAGGCTGGGTTTACAGGATATATCGATGGATATATATTGGCAATGAATATCCATGAGAGAGAGTTGCAAACCAAGGAGGCAGCACATTCAAATCTCTCTCATGGATATAGTGGGGTAGAAAGAGGGAGGCAGACCACTCCGGGCACTGACTTTGTGGTGGTGCAGGTGTCTCTCTTCCCTACCCGGCTTACCTGTTAAAATGTTTACTGGCGCAAACAACAACTTCCACCTGCTGCTCGTGCCGGCCTTAGCTCCCTTCTGAAATCACTTCCCAGTCATGGGACCAGGATGCAACATCAGAAGGGAATCAAGGCCGGCACGAGCAGCAGGTGAAAGATGCTGCTCGCACCTGTGAGCATTTCAAGAGGAACATGAGGGGAGGGGGAGAGCTCAAGCATTGAGTCTGGGAAATAGCAATGATGAGGTTCAGGGAGGGGGCACATGGCATGGTGGGAAAGAGCGGAGAGCACGGCACTATGATGCGGGCACCAACCTCCCCAGCTATGCCACTGCATGGATATCCATTGTCAACATCTTGAAAACCTGGCCGACCTTCGGACCTCAAAGGCTGGAACTGAATAGCCCTGCTAAAGATGTTGTCCTCCTTGTCAGGATGGCTGGCACTTATTTCCCACCTGGTGCCACAGCGGATGCATTAGGGTATGAGACTGGAATTGGAAGCAGTGCATGGGTGGTACAATATATTGGGCTCAAAAGAGATCAGAACTTCAGCTCAGCATGGAAAACAGTTCTGACCAAGAGAAGCCGTGAAATAGGCTCTGGTCTTCAGCTGTGGAACTAGACGCATCAGCATGGCACAGATAAACAGAAAATATAAATCAAAAAAGTGGGACAGGACTGGCTGGAAGGTTACCAGATGGAAAATGCTATAAAGAATATTTAGCAGCCTGATAGTGCTTAATGGACATACAGTAAGCTCTACTTCTTACTTTGATCTTTGGGGGAGGGGAAGGAAAGTCGCTGACTTTGATCCAGTTCAGCCTGTTGAAACAACCAGGTTAGAAGGGTTCATCCAAAAAGCAATACCAAGATGGTTACAAGAAACTGGTTCCTCGCCGTATCAAGCTTCAGGAGGATCCAGAATTTGCTATCTGAATTTTATTCTGGTGAGAGAGAGAGTATATATTTGGAGAGAAGAAATCAAAGAAGAAGCTGGAATTGCTGAGGTAGCCATTGAAGTAGTTATGCAATGAACCTACCTGCTAGACAGGGCAATCAGAATAAAGCTTCACCTTCATCCTGAAAATGGCTGACTGACACTACTCTGTTACTAAATAAAAAGCTAAAAAAGTGGAATTTTCTTAGAAGCAAGGGGAGGGGGAAGAATTGATGTTCTGGAGGATATAGCAAATGATATTGATGGGCCTAAGCATGCAGCTGTGGCAGTTAGGGATTCTGTTGAAAGCATCTCTGGAGCTGGCCCTGATAAAGTAGATGATAGTGGACTTGAAATGTACCTAAAGGGTTTTTCCAAGTCAGAAATTTGGTCCCAGCTACAGCAATGCTGTGATTTATCGAACAGGTAGCTACCATATGGGAAGCTTCTAGTGATGGCTCTTCTCAGATTACGAATGACAATGGAGTCATTAATGCTTCAGGGATAGTGAGTTGTGGTACGAGATGGATCAATGCAATAGGGCTGATGATAGACATTTCAGAGGCCAGCACAGTGTAATGTTGACAGTAGTCAGATGCTTCTGTGCTTGAAACAAAAGCCTTTAGGGATGGAACTGGAACATCTATTTAATTAAAGGATGATCCAAGACAATAGGTTAGTAATATCCTCTGTTCATAGAGCTAGGTGGGAGTCCACACGAAATAAAGCATTCTATTTTGCAGTTCCAAACTTATGGAACCATTTGCCGCAAAACTTAAGATTGGAAGCAAATTTTAAATCTTTTAAAATTACGTTAAAAACAGTTTTTTTAAAAAAGAAGCATTCGGACAAGATTTGAAACAATCTGAAATTATTCATATCTTCTAAATGTTTTGGTCTTCAGTCAGCAGACCTGTGAAATCTTAATATGATATTATTGTTTTATTTAGGCGTGAATGTTTTCTTGTATGCTTGCTGTTTGTGTGGGTTAGGTCTATCCTATTTAAAAATGGAGTCCTCTTCTCCCTTTTGTCATTTTTGTTGCCCTTCTCTGTACCTTTTTTTTAATTCCGCTATATCTTTTTTGAGATGTGGCTATCAGAATTGAACACAATATTTGAAATGCAAGCAAAATGCAAAAGGCAACATGCAGTTATTTATGTCTCTGAGGCTTGTTATGCCTAACACCAAAACCCAGTCCAAACTCCTCTTTCTCGCCCTCTCTTTCTTTCCCTCCCTCCCTCTCTCTCTCTCCTCTTACCATGAATAAATACTTTTATTTGTTTCTGAACTGTTGTCCAGGTGTGTGTAAAGGCACAGGCCTCTAACGCTCCCACACATTACCACAGCATTCCTTTTCACAATCTTAATATGACCTATTACTGCAACTTTTCCTCTACGTAGGGTCTACAAGAAGTAGCATTTGTCATAGTTAGGGTTGCCAGATTTTTCATTTGGAAAATCCGAACCTCCTAGACCTGCCTCAGTTCTACCCATCCCTGCCCCATCACGCCCCCTATCCTGCCTCCAATCCCGCCCTGGCCCCGCTGCCTGTTCTCGTCAGGCAGGACATGCCAGATGCGATGTGGAGAAAAGCTTTTCAAAACCTGGACAAAGTGCTGGGTTTTGAAAAGCCGTCCAGAAAAATCCGGACGTCTGGTAACCCTAGTCATAGTGGCATTCCTTTTATTGTTGAACTTGAAAAAAGATCCCGTAGAAACCATTTTACTTCTGCAGTTAGGCAAATAAGGTGGCACAGCAATAGTTTGAAAGTAAACTAGACGATCTAAAGTTTGTTTTGGATGATATTAGAGGCCTTTTACGTATGCAGCTGTGACATTATACTGTTTACACAATGCATGGAAAGGAAAGTTTCCAGAATATAATCCACAATTAAAATTTATCTTTCCAGACTATTGGCTCCCTGTTACAACCTTGTCACAGTGTTGACGTACTTCTATGAACTTTAATGTATACAGAAACTTTGCTTTTTTGATAAGACATCTTATCTGCGTGCCTTGAATGGAAATGAACAGATGAATCGCCTATACCCTGGCCTTAGATCAAGGCTTTCTTGTGATGTGCATGCCAGAATTGATAAAAGTGTTATAAAAGTAAAACATTTTCTTTTCTTTTTTACTAAGCCTACTAATAATGTTTCCCTATGTAAAATTGACAAAAGAGCAGTTTTTAATATATTTTCATTTGAGTACAAGAAAAGTATCACAAGAGTATGATATAAAAATACTGCAAACCAAAGAGTACTTCAGTTTGAGAATGAAGTGCAGTAAAAAGTATGCACTTCCCATGCATCATAAGAGCATAAAAATAGCCATACTGGGTCAGACCAGTGGTCCACCTAGCATAGCATCCTTTTTCCATGGTGGCCAATCTAGGTCACAAGTACCTGGCAGAATTCAATAGTATAATTTACCAAATTCTAATCTACTAACATACATGTAGGTGCCATGTGCATGCATAAATATCTAGAATACTAGCACTTACACATGTAAGCAGAGATGTTACCAAGAAATTAATTGGGGAGGGGGCAAACATTTCTTCTCAGTAAACTCTACTTTCCGCTGCTGGATCATGCTAGCGGGGATGCTCAAGCCCCATCATCTGTAGTATCACCACTGGAGCCCTCCACATACTGTCTGAGAAGTGCGGAAGTATGCAGACTGCTCCAGCATACAATGCTTGTACTTCTGCACATGCTCAGTTCAAATACATGAACTGAGCATGTGCATTAGTGTCAACATCCACATCTAGAGCACCCTGATGACTTCCTGCTGCTTAGGCAGCATGGGCTGGGCTCTGGCGGTGAAACTCTTCAGCTGGCAGATCATGAGCACCCCCTCCAGCTATATATTGGCTGCCACAATGTTAGAGCGGGGCCTGAGCTTGAAGTGGGGGGCCCCAGCCCCCTCCTGTGGCTATGCCACTTAGTGTAATTGTACACTGATCTGCAAAAGTGTTAGCAGGGCTGTATTCAGTAAATGGCATTCAAAATTCAACATCCCAAAAATTGATGCTGAATGGAACTCTATAAAGGGAGTTCCAAAGTGAGTGCCCTTTATAGAATAATGCATAACACTGGGATCCACACTTAACTTTGGGTGCCAGGATTTACAGTACATCAACTGAAACCAAGTGTAAATCCTGGCACACAAGTTAAGTGCAGATCTGCACCATTCGGTAACACTGTGTGCATCAAAAGGAAATGTCCTTGACCCGCACATGTCCTTCCCATCATGGAAATGCATAGGCACTATTCTATACATGAATGCATAAATAAGCCCGTTTTGGCACCTCAAATCCATTAGAAAACGTTTCCATGCTGAAAATTTGGCACAGAAGTAGCACCTAACATTAGGCACCATATAATAATAATAATAATTTTATTTTTATATACCACCAAAACCATGAAAGTTCGAGGCGGTTTACAAGAAATGCTGGACAATCAGCGAAGAAGTCACAATTCAAAGTCATCAATACAATCTTACCTAATGGAAGAAAAGATTCTCAAAGTCATCAATGCAATCTTACATAATGGAAGAAGTGGAAAGCTATATAGATCTTAAGGTTATGTGTTGAATTTGCAGAGGTAGAAAAATTCCTTAGTTTACAAAACGATTGAACAAACTCGTTTTTACCAATTTTCTAAAACTGAGGTAGGTTGAGGAATGCATGATGATGTTAATCAGCCAGTAGTTCCATTTGCCTGCCTGGAAGGCAAGGGTTCTGTCCAGGAATCTTTTGTAGTGGCAGGCCTTTATTGTCGGATAGTGAACAGATGTGTTCTTCGTGTGGGCCTAATAGAACTTGCCAGGTTAAATTGGGAAATTAGGTAAGTGGGGGCCAGACTAAATATTGATTTATAACACAGACAAGAGAACTTGAACAGAATTCGCGCCTCCAGGGGCAGCCAATGGAGTTTTTGATAATAGGGGCTTATGTGTTCCCATTTCTTCAGCCTAAAGATCAGTCGAACTGCCGAATTTTGAATGCCTCTGAGTCTTAGAATGGTTTTTTTTTAAGGATCCCAGGTAGAT
The DNA here is from genome assembly GCF_902459505.1 of Geotrypetes seraphini. NCBI lineage: Eukaryota > Metazoa > Chordata > Amphibia > Gymnophiona > Dermophiidae > Geotrypetes > Geotrypetes seraphini. The sequence goes on along the minus strand of NC_047089.1, from coordinate 165,604,636 downwards.
GATGTTGCAGTAATCGAGCATGCTCAAGATGGAAGACTGAACCAGTAAGCGGAAAGATGCTGCATCAAAGTATTTTCTGATGGTTCTGATAGTATATAAATGTGAGGGGTGTATACAGTACACATAGATAGAAGATAAGTGGACCATAGTGTAAGTTGTGTGCTTCCCTACTTCATTTAGGTGCTCACAGCTATCCCAGGTCTATGGCAAATATAGGTTCATAAAAATATTGTTCGCTGATGCTTGGTTACGCTAAAATTCTGTAGCTATATTCCGCTATGTCATTATAGAATAGGTTCATATTACATAGCTTCAGGGCAGCTAAAAAGAGTCTCCCACTTATAGAATTGCCCCTCACACACACACAAACACTAATCCCTAAATTCTATTGTTTGGTGATTTCATGAGTCTCTGGTTGTACTTTCTTCTGACTGTGCATCCAATATTTCTTTCTTTCTTTCTTATCCAACATTTCTTTCACAATCCAATCCCATCCCCTTTGGGTTTAGGTCTCTCTCTCTTTTCCCTCTGCTTACCCTCCCCAGATCCAGTGTCAGTTCTCCTTTGTACCTACCACTACCTTTGCTCCAGGTCGGTCTCTCTCTCTCTCCCTCCTCTGTTATGATCTTCCATCTCTCTGTTCTTCCTCAGGGACTCTCCCCCCTCTGTCTGCATCTCCCATAGTCCAGCATCTGCCTCCTGTCTTTCCCAGGCCTTTCTCTCTCTCTGTCTTTCTTCTGCTTACACCCCCTCCCCCGGTCTTTCTCTGCCTCTCTCTCTCTCTCCTTCCTTCCTTCCTTCCTCCCTCCCTCCCTCATTCTTCTGTCCCCCTCATTGCCTTCCAGCCTTTGTCCAACTCCTCCCCCAAAGCCAGCCTGCCTGCCTCCCTCCTGCGCTGAAGTCTGGCCTACCTTCCACCGATTCTTCTTCCCCCCCCCCCAATGGTCCATCGCTGCTCGCCGCTTGATGCTGCAGCAAATACAAGAAAGGAAGAGCCAGGCGCGTGCAGCAGCACTGGCCCTCAAGCCTTCACCCAATGTCAATTCTGACATTGGGGAGGAGGCTTGTTGGCCGGTGGCATGCATTCGCTGCATGCACCTGGCCCTTCCCTTCTTGCAGTTATGGCAGCAAGCAGAGGTGGCAGGCAGGGAGCAACAGCGGCTGTGGGTGACGGTCAGCCCACGTGCCCCCTGACCTACAGGATAGACAATTTGGGGGGGAGGCCATGGCCCCTGTGCCCCCCCCCACCTTTTCCGACACCTATGTTAGGTTTAAATCTCTCAGTGTCGCATCCAAACCTGCATGAGAGATGAGCAGGTTTCAGTGCTCTCTTGCTCCCTCTGTGGCCACTCAAGAGATTTTCCTTCCCTTTAACTATAGGGACATGCCTGGATTCCTGCATGGGATAGACAATTCTGGCTTCACTGGTCTCTATTCTTTTGTGCACCTGACCTTTCTGCTTGCGGGAAGCACTGCTGCTCTGTCTTTGTGTGTGGCAGGGCTGACTCCAGAGTCAGAAATGTCACATTAACCCACAAATTAACATGTTAAGGGACCGTTTTACTACACTAATAAGTGACCTGTGCTACTTTTAGCATGTGGGTTACCCATGCGCTGAAGCCACTTTTTAGCACACTTCTAAAATGGCCACGAGTTATTTTGCTTGTACTTGTTATGATTTGTAACAAATAAAGGTATAAATAATAATAATTAAAAAAAAATAGCCACAAGCTAATTTTAAAATTAGCTCATGGCCATTAGAGTGCGAGTCCTTACCATCACCTATTTTATAGGTGGAATGGACTCCCACATTGATCTTGTGCTAATTGGTTGGTATGCACCAATGTTTAGATGCTAACTGATTAGTTCAGGGCACACCTACGCTACCCCTGCACTAAAAAATAAAAATATATCTTTTAGTGTGTTGGTGTAGGATGCCTAGGCTGCAGTTAGTGTGTGGCTCCTGAATGCAGCCTATTAGCACAGTTTTTAAGCTGCGGCATGCATACTTTAGTGTTTACCGCCATTTAGTAAAAGGGTCCCCGAGTCAATTAAAGTGCATTAAAATGTTCTAGTGTTTAAAAAAATTGTATTAAAAGAAATGTGTTACAAAAACAAAAAAAAGAACCATCTGAAAAATCAGCTAAAAAGCCCAAAATGAGCTGAAAATTAACAAAATGTTTTTGGGTCTGTTCACATTCCTATTCAGGAGGTTACATATACAACGTACTGTATGTAGCAGGGAGGAGGGTGCTAAGGTGCTGTCATGAGCCCCACACACACAGCGTCCAGTCAAGCGGTTCACTGGAGTGGCTAAGCAAGCCTCACTCTTAAGACTACACTGCTAATTTTTGGATTCAAACAAAAGATTTCGTTTATTTTTCTTCTGGTATTGGTACTTCAGATAACTCTTATGGCATAACCAAAGATTGCCCACTTCATGTGGTAGAAAATAGTCCATAAACAAAACCAAAATGATGCCACAAATGCCTTCACAAAATCAAATGTTTGCAACGTACTTTTATCACAGTGCTAAGTAGCTGCACTGATATCAGTTGTGTAATCAGCTCTCTGGTGTACATAGAGCTTCTATAACTTTGGGCTACTGTGCCCTGCTGAAACAGCTTTAGTATTTTATCAAATCCTTTGAGGTTTTCCTCTAAAGGCTTGTACAGTTCTTATTTTACACAGGAACACTGGTTTCATTAGAAGGACTGAGCTAAGAGATCAGGAAGCGCCCTGCCTCCACCTTCACAAACATGCAGAGAAATGTTTAGCATATACTTTTGACTTCAAAGTACACTCTAGGCAAAGGGATATATTTCCTCCCAAAACATTTCACATTCCGCCTCTGCAATACTATTCACATTCTCAATCTCTGGGATTTCAGCAGACATTTCTGGCTTGTATGTTCTTCCTGAGCTGGGTAGTCACAGCTGTTCTCATTAATTGCCATTTCTAATTGAGAGCTAGCTGTCTGAGCACTGCCATCAGCTTGGTAAGTTTTGAAGCAGATAGGCATTCTCACTTGCCTGGCAGATTCCTCCTGTCTTGCCCCCAGCCAAGGTAGGTCTTGTCCCAAATCTGACTCCAAGTGTCTCCAGTGTCCTTCCCGGTGGTGTCTCCCTAGTGTGGGTCTCTGAGGTGAACTCCGTGAGGAACTCTGAGCTGGCCTTCTGCTGTCTGAAACCACTCTCCGTCTATCTAATTGAGCTGAGCAACTCAGCTTCCTAATTGGCTGCCTAGTCCACTGTTCCCTGAGGTCTGACATTACTCTGTGAGAACTTTGCACCCCTCCCCCACTGCCTGTTGCAGCTTTGTAAAAGGGTGCAAAACCTTTCCCTGTTGCTTGCCCTCTGCTTTGCTTGTTCAAAGGCAAATACATCCTTGTTCCTGCCCTTTCTAGGTTGACAGGAACTGCCTCTGTGTGATCCAGGTTTGCAATGCTAGAATTGCAACCAGTGGCAGGGTTGTCACTGACTGGCATACTGTATGTCTTAGGGCTTGGCCCCTTTTGCCTGCCACAGTATGTACAGCTGATAAAAATGAACACCTAACTTTGAATGGATACAGTATCCATTTATCTTGTATGTTTAATGTGTGTATCTGGTAGCGCTACAGGAATGATAAATAGCAGTAGTAGTAAAATGGAACCTGATACTTACCCATGAGCGTGTGTATGTTTAGCAGTTCAATTTCACTGCCAAAGTATATATCCCCTTTCCCTTGCTCTGCTACAAGGCACCCCACTTTTCTTTATGTGGATGTGGCCCAGATTTTGAAAAGAAAAGCATGTCGGTGGTGAGTACATGTTTTCTTTTTATAAACTTTGATGTATCGTTTTGCATAGGATTACCAGAGGATGATGGGAATTCCAGATTATCGTCCTGCACGACAACAAATTCATCATCTCACCGGCAAAGGGAGAGTCAAACCAGCCAGGTAAACTACTCTAAAATGTATCATACATTTACTGAAAATTGTACATTCACTGTATATTTCTAAAACAAGGACATATAAAAATACATAAAACCTAATTTCGTATAGATCATCTATGTCAGGAAAGGGACAGTTGACAGCATGTTTTAGAAAAGACTTGCACACTTGCATGAAAAACACATGTATTTGGTTGCATGTACATCAGGTAAAGGCAGTGTTATAGTAAGTGGGGGGTGGGATGGAGGGGGTTGGTCCGGCCCAGGCGCTGTCTTGATAATGGCAACGGCACCCCTTTTCCTCTCCACACACCCCGCTCCTTCCCACTCCTCCTCCCGCCGCACGCACGCCTTCACTTCTCCCCCACCGTACCTCTGTCTCTTCGCTGACGCAAGCAGCTACTCCAGTCTGCTGTTCGCACCAGCGTCGGCTCTCCCTCTGACGCCACTTCTGGATCCCGTGGCTAGGAAGTGATGTCACAGGTAGAGCTGACACGGGCAGCGAGTTGGTGATGCTGCTCGCACCAGGGAAGTTAAAAGAGGTACAGGGTAGAGCAGGGGTATGTGCACGTGGCAGGGAGGGCGAGGAAGGAGCTGAGGAGCGCAGAAGAGAGTGGAGGAGGGGTGCCACTGCCCTGGGTGCCTTTCACCCTCGCTACACCACTGGGTAAAGGGGAAGGGGATGGGACTTAATATACTATCTATCTATGGTTACAATCAAAGTGTTTTGCATATTATATACAGGTACTTATTTTGTAACTGGGGCGATGGAGGGTTAAGTGACTTGCTCAGAATCACAAGGAGCTGCAGGGGAAACTGAAACCAGTTCCTCTGGTTCTTAGGCCCTTAACCACTAGGCTACTCCTCTATATCTGTTTTACAAAATGCATTCTTAAAAAACAAACAATGGCATCACTTGGGCGAAGTGCATGTAATTGTCTGCACTGACACTTGTAACTGGCAGAATTTGTTACCTCCTCATGTCAGCACTTTCCACAGTAAATACTAGATTTTGCAAAACTGCACAAGGAGCCAATCATTTCTCTTATTTCAGGTTGTTCTGAACACGAGGGGAAAGCGCAATTTCCCCTCAATACCCTATGTCCAAATGCACGTTTTAGAGTAGGTGTAAATATTAAAACTGGGAAAATATTTTGAAATATACAACTATTTCTATAGCAAAATTGAGAATACACGATAGAATTTAAAAGTCCACTCAAGCTAAATTATACATTCTGGTGGAACTCGGTGTGTCACATGTACAAAATGGAGAAAATATTGGCATTACAACAAGGAAATATAAAAAATTTTAAGAAAATATGGGATCCATTGACAAAATATTCTAAAGATCAGATATCTTAACACATTGATAATAATAATATAGGGTTAGGGAGGGAAATATAGAAATTAATATGAGGAAAAATGAAAAAAACAAATAACAGGGGAAAGGGATTCAATATATATGATATGATATTGTACATACAACTATAATTATTATAAACTAAATATTATGCTATTCATTTATTGTAAGAATGAAAATTTTATAAATAAAAATTAAAAAAAAAAAAAAGTCCACTCAAGCTATGTTGAGAATATGCTCCCTTCAAATCTCTGTGCTGAATGCATGCACATATTTCATTTGTATTATTATTATTATTATTTAATGAGGGTTCTTCAAAAAGTTTCCACACTTTCATATTTTCTTGGGAAATGGTTGGGACGGGAGAAGTGGTAAGAGGGCGTGTCATAGAATGTGATGTGACTAGTCAGTCAGGCAAAACAGGGTGATTATGTGGAAAAGTGATGTAATTTGCCTTCAAGTTATTTAATAAATAGTGTTAAAAAAAAACTAAAAGTGCAGAAACCATTTCAAGATCCCTCAAATTTATAAACAGCCCTATTTTAGAAAGTTCATCTATCTCAAAATTTACATATGGAAGTGACCAGATGTAGATTTTGGGCATCCATCTGGCCACCCGGACAGTTCTCTAAAATCCCGACATCTGGTAACCCTATGTAAGTTGTGCCTCTGTTTAGAGATCTGAATATTGTGAAGCTACAAGCTCACTTGGAAAGCCACAACAGAGTAAGCCCTAATTGGAGAATAGGGTTTTAGGCTCTGAAAGAAGTGTGCTGGATACGTCCAAAAAAGCCGTTTCGATTATTGGCACTTGGACAACCTGTCTTTTAGATCGTCCAAGTGCCGACTTGGGCGGGTTTTTAGATGTATTTAACTTTCAATTATGAGCCCCTTAGAAACCATACAGGTAAGCGACTGAATCAGCAGCACTAGTGGAGAAAGAAAGATGCTGAAAAGGATGAGTATTATCAAGGTGCCTTGAGAGACACTTTCTTCACTTGGACAAAAAGAGAAAATACATCCCCTCCACAAATCTGGAAATTAGTCAGTCAGACAGGATTAAAACCAATCCTAAGCAGTCTCCCCCATCCCAGTTTCACAGACGATGTCATGACGTACAAAGAAGAAAGCAGATTAGTTGAACTAGCATAACAAATTTACCAGAATCAAGGACTAATTTCATTTCATTCATCATTCCTGTCAAAAGGATTTCCATGCTATGTTTAGCACCACAACCAGATTGTCTGGGATGTAATATCAAGGTTTCATCCAAGAAATTAATCAGCTGAAAAAAAAACAAAATGAGCTTCTCATGGCAAATGAGAAATAGGACCAAAGTTATCCATAGATATAGCATCCAACAACTGTGATTTTTTTTTTTTTAAGCACTGGGTTTGGAATAGTAAAATAAACATTTCTGTGCTGGCTCTTAAACATGTTTTGAAATACCAAATAGTGAAATAGTGGAACATCAAGATTTATTCAAGTCATTTAATAACGTGCATGTTTATTTCTTCTGAAACTGTTGCAGAGCCCAATATCTCTTACCAGTTTTGCATTTGGGTGACACCTGGCATGCTGCTCAGTGCCACCACTTTTCTGAAACCTGAGCAGGAGGTAAAAATCCTGATATTAAACAGTCTGGGGAATATACATATATCTTTCTAGTCCCACCCAGAACACCCCCTCCCTCTTTCCCAATATACATGTTACAGTTTTAGGTATGCACATCCAAGCTTTGTAAAATGATTCTTTAAATTTTTATGCATTATAAACATCTCAATGTTAGTTTGTGACTGTCTAAACATGAATTGCATTTCTAAAATAAGCACCAAAACATACAATTGAGCACTGTATTGTTTTCCAATCAATACTGGGGGAGTGTGGCACAGTAGCTAAAGCTACAGCCTCAGCACCCTGAAGTTGTGGGTGCAAACCCACACTGCTCCTTGTGACCTTGCACAAGTCAGTTAATCCCCTCATTGCCCCAGGTACATTAAATAGATTGTGAGCCCATCAGGACAGACAGGGGAAATTGCTTGAGTACCTGAATAAATTTGTGTAAAACCTGTTCTGAGATCCCCTGGGAGAGCAGTATAGAAAATTGAATAAATAGTATAAAAGGTTTCAGCCTCTGATAACCAGAGCTGGTATTGTGACATCAAAATGCCTCCTTCCATCAATGCCAAAGAACCAACCTCATCAGTGATGTCACAATAGCTTGATTGTCCTATACTTGGCTCACTTTTACTACTTTTTGATTTCTAGAGTGGTGCAGTGGTTAAAGCTACAACCTTAGGTACAAATCCACACTGCTCCTTGTCAAGTTTCAAGTTTATTATATATTTGATATCCCGCCTATCATTACATCTAGGCGGTTTCCAATAGGTTAAAAACAAAATTTAAAAATAGAGGGAGTAAAAATAAAAGCAATACATTAGACTGCACAAGTCACTTAATCTCCCCATTGCCCCAGGTACATTAAATAGATTGTGAACCTGTCAGGACAGGCAGGAAAAAATGTTTGAGTATAAATTCTGAGCTCCCCTTGGAGAACGGTATAGAAAAATGAGTGAATACAATTTACAATATGGGTTTAATGTTTTCCAGGACACTTACAAATGGTCTCAAAAAGAAATGACAAGTGAAGAGATGAAGGGGGGTGGGCGTGGGGGGGGGTGGAAATTCATCAATGTGTGCTACTATTAAGATGGGCTATTTTAGCACAAGCTCTCATTGAATAAAATAGCACGACTTGTGGTAAAATAACCCATCTTAACATAGCACACATTGATGAATTCCCTTCTAAGTTTATAAATGGCACAAAATAATTTAAGTTTTTAAATCACAAGTAAAATGGGAGAAATTGCAAGAGGACCTTATAGCGGGCGCTGCCATGTGTTAATTGCTGACAGGCATCACTTCTAGAATCATGGCTTCCAAGGACCCTAGGCACCAGAAACGTAGGCCAGGGTTTTACAGGCCTACATTTCCGGCAACCAGGGTCCTTCCTGAATCACGGCCAGTGACGCTTAGTGATGCCGAAGTCTGGTTCCACCCCTAACCATGTCCATTTTCAGGCTTCTGCATCACTATATGCCACTAGCCACCGGGGACCTAAGCACCGGTCTCGGAGGCTGTCTAGCAGCGACTATTTTTATTTTTTTTTAAAAAATAAGGTTTTAAATGGATTTTAATGGTGTGATCAATTATCACATCACTTCTTAAACCCAATTAAACCAATTAACTTAGGCAGCGGTAGGGTGGCTACAACTACCTATCTTTCAGCAGCAGTTGCAGAATCTGGCCCTAAGTGACTGGAGACTGGGCATTGAAATGGCAGATAAAATTTATGTGAACAAGGGCAAAATGATACACATGAGAAAAATAATCCAACTATAGTAGAATCTTAGTTATCTAGCACCCACGGGGATTGGTGGATGCCTGATAACTGTTTTCCCGGTTGATTAAGAGTGCTGTGTTAGAACACAGATCTCAATATCCCCCTCCCCCCTCCTCTCCTGCCAGACACACCAGTGTGGCAGAAGTCCTGAGCCACAAAGCCTTCCTTCTTCCTTCTCTCAAGTCCTGAAGTGTTAGAAGCAGGCGGTGGTCCTGACCCGCGAACCTGCTCCCTCCCTCCCTGCCTTCTTTACTCAAAGCACAGCCGGTCAGCAGAAGGCAGCCTCAAAACAGGTTGCTTGCAGCCAGCCCATGCAGGGCCTTTCCTCTGTCTAACCTGTGGATGTTGGACTTACGCCTGCTGAAATGCAGCGTAAATATTGGCGCCAAAATTAGGCATGGTTAGACACTGTTCTTTATTTCTATGTGCAGCTTTATGGAATGCCCCTGCCACATCCATGGCCACACCCCTTTTGAGATATGCCATGCCCATGAGATGTGCCATAGGAGGCACCATGCCTTATAGAATAGTGTGTAGTCAGATGCACATACAAATTTTAATGAGCACCAATTAACATCAAGAATTGGTTGTCAGCACCCAATTATTAATGGTACAGAGATTATTATCCAATTTATTTGCACACACATCTCAGAGTGTGCCCAAAGTTGGGTGCAACTTTGGATAGATGCAGACACAGGAGAGTCACCCTCACAAGCTGGTATCACACAGAAAACAGTGGAGAGGTCCAAAAGAAATAGGTGCTTTTTATTAACAAAATGACTCAACACGTACGTGTTTTGGCCCACAAGGCCTGTCTCAGGTGTCTTGCCATGTGTCACATCAAACCATATAAACCATAGTTTGTCAAAAGATGGAATAACAACATGTATAACAAAAAGTATAGCAAGCTTCATTCATTAAATTTTAAATAAACACTAAATAATTGCTGTACTTTTTGTTATACTATGGTTTATATGGTTTGATGTGACACATGACAAGACTCCTGAGACAGGCCTTGCAGGCCGAAACATGTGCGAGTTGAGTCCTTTTGTTAATAAAAAGCACCTATGTCTTTTGGACCTCTCTGCTGCTTTTTCTGTGCGCAACTTTGGATGCCATATATAGAATCCAGGAGAAGGTGTACAGCAAGTTTGTCCAGATGCTGAATGCATAGACAGTCAATACATATATTAAAAGCTTGGGAGAAGAGCCAAGCTTTCACCTACTTCCTACAGTACCAGTGGTTTTGAGTTAAGCGTAACATCTCTGGGAGTGAGTTCCAGAATCTGGATTGGTCACTGTTATAAACAAGATGTTCGGCTTGAAGAACCTTTGGTCTGACCCAGTATGGCATTTCTTAAATTCTTGGGGAACTAATAGAGCCTGAGATTCTTGAGGTCTCCCATAATGTCTTGATGATGTACTACTGCATTCTGCTCAGTGATACAGACTATGGTGATATTCATTTCAGAACATTGTAATGCCCTTTACATTGGTCTCCCACAAAAGATCTTTAAGGAAGGCGGAAATTATTCAGACTGCAGAAGCACCTATAGGATTCATTTCTATAAAAGGTGCTGAAATTTGGGGGCTGATAAAAATTAGCACTACATTCATGCTAGCTTTTGTAATGTGTGGGGCGCCAGTGCAGATGCACTAATTCAGGAGTACTCAGTTCTGTTCTTTGAGGTCCATGGACAGGTCAGGTTTTCAGGATATTCCCAATGAATATGCACAAGAGAGATTTGAATGCACTGCCCCCTTGATAAAAGCTTAGAACAGACCAATGATGTCAAGGAAATTGCAATTTATTAGATAATCCAAACCCGACGTGACCACGTTTTGCCCTCAGGCTGCGTCAAGGGAAAAATGCTAGAAGGTGAAAAAAGAAATCACTCCCCCCTTCTTTTGAGGCAAATCACTCTCTCATATTCACAAAATCAAGCAGGATTCAAAAAGCCAAGATGGCACCTTTCTCTTACTGCATAAACTAGTTTATGCTTGATATCATTGGTCTGCTCTGTGTTTCTGCCTGTGAGAATATTTGCAGATCATTGCCTCTTTGTGTTGTCCTGCCTCCCTGGTATGCAAATCTCTCTCAGGCATATTCCTTGTGGATATCGTGAAAATCTGGCCTGCCTGTGGACCTCTGAGACCAGAATTGAGTAGCCCTGCACTACCGTATTTTCACGCAAATAACGCGCACCCGTGTAAAACGCGCACACGGGTATAGCGCGCAGAAATCACGATGATATGTACAAAAACTTTTGTATACCGCGCTCACGGGTATACCGCGCATGATGCCCGACGTTCCTTTCGTCCGCCCTGACTTTCCGTGCGCTGTCCCGACTCTCCGTTCACCCCCCCTGACTTCCGTGCACTGCCCTGACTTTCCGTGTGCTGTCCCGACTCTCCGTTCACCCCCCCTGACTTCCGTGCACTGCCCTGACTTTCCGTGCGCTGTCCCGACTCTCCGTTCACCCCCCCTGACTTCCGTGCACTGCCTGACTTTCCGTGCGCTGTCCCGACTCTCCGTTCACCCCCCCTGACTTCCATGCACTGCCCTGACTTTCCGTGCGCTGTCCCGACTCTCCGTTCACCCCCCCCCCCGACTTCCGTGCACTGCCCTGACTTTCCGTGCGCTGTCCCGACTCTCCGTTCACCCCCCCTGACTTTCCGTGCACTGTCCCCCCTTGAAGTTCTGTCCCCCCTTGAAGGTCTGTCCCCATCTTGAAAGCCTGATGCCCCCCCCGACGTCCGATACATCCCCCCCCCCGGCAGGACCACTCGCACCCCCACCCCGAAGGGCCGCCGACTCCCCAACAATATCGGGCCAGGAGGGAGCCCAAACCCTCCTGGCCACGGCGACCCCCTAACCCCACCCCGCACTACATTACGGGCAGGAGGGATCCCAGGCCCTCCTGCCCTCGACGCAAACCCCCTCCCCCCAACGACCGCCCCCCCAAGAACCTCCGCCGTCCCCCAGCCGACCCGCGACCCCCCTGGCCGACCCCCACGACACCCCCACCCGCCTTCCCCGTACCTTTGTGTAGTTGGGCCAGAAGGGAGCCCAAACCCTCCTGGCCACGGCGACCCCCTAACCCCACCCCGCACTACATTACGGGCAGGAGGGATCCCAGGCCCTCCTGCCCTCGACGCAAACCCCCCCCCCCCCCCCCAACGACCGCCCCCCCCAAGAACCTCCGACCGCCCCCCCAGCCGACCCGCGACCCCCCTGGCCGACCCCCACAACCCCCCCACCCCCCTTCCCCGTGCCTTTGGTAGTTGGCCGGACAGACGGGAGCCAAACCCGCCTGTCCGGCAGGCAGCCAACGAAGGAATGATGCCGGATTGGCCCATCCGTCCTAAAGCTCCGCCTACTGGTGGGGCCTAAGGCGCGTGGGCCAATCAGAATAGGCCCTGGAGCCTTAGGTCCCACCTGGGGGCGCGGCCTGAGGCACATGGTCGGGTTGGGCCCATGTGCCTCAGGCCGCGCCCCCAGGTGGGACCTAAGGCTCCAGGGCCTATTCTGATTGGCCCACGCGCCTTAGGCCCCACCAGTAGGCGGAGCTTTAGGACGGATGGGCCAATCCGGCCTCATTCCTTCGTTGGCTGCCTGCCGGACAGGCGGGTTTGGCTCCCGTCTGTCCGGCCAACTACCAAAGGTACGGGGAAGGTGGGTGGGGGGTCGTGGGGGTTGCCAGGGGGGTCGCGGGTCAGCGGGGGGGGCGGTCGGAGGTTCTTGGGGGGGGCGGTCGTTGGGGGGAGGGGTGTTTGCGTCGAGGGCAGGAGGGCCTGGGATCTCTCCTGCCCGTAATGTAGTGCGGGGTGGGGTTAGGGGGTCGCCGTGGCCAGGAGGGTTTGGGCTCCCTTCTGGCCCGATATTGTCGGGAAGTCGGCGGTCCTTCGGGGTGGGGGTGCGAGTGGTCCTGCCGGAGGGGGATGTATCGGACGTCGGGGAGTCGGCCGGGCAAGAGGGCTTGGGCTCCCTCTTGCTCCGATCGTGGATGCGGGTGCGGGTGGGAGCGCGTGCGAGCGGTCGTTCGGGGTGGGGGTGCGAGCGGTCCTGCTGGGGGGGTGAATCGGGCGTCGGGCGGGGTGGGAACTATGTTTAAAAACTTTTGTATACCGCGCTCACGCGTATAACGCGCGAGGGGTATGCGCGGTAGGTAAAAACGCGTATAACGCGCGCGTTATATGCGTGAAAATACGGTAATTCCTTCTTGCAACTCCTCAGAGTGCATGTCTGACAACAAAACAGGCAGGAAGTGTCTCTGATTAGCTAGGACTCTGGGTCTTCACAGGAGTCCGAGTCCATTCAACCAGCCTGCTTGGTCGTCGAGCTGCTTCTCTATTCACCACAGGACTGCTTCTAACTTTTCCAGATACAATGTTGACTCCCAAGGTCGTTTAAGCTCTCCACGGCTGGGAACCTCACTTGCTTCATGTCCAAACAGTGAAGAGCAGACAAAGATGATATTTAGGCAAACAGGGACTTTGATGGTGCTGCACATAATCTATAAAACTGCATGGCAGGGAATTTTGCAGAATCCATGAAAGTAGGGCTCAGAGCATGGCTATGAGCATAAGTTAAGCCTCAGACTTATAAAAGGTGATCCGGGAAACACTCCTACAGTTCTTCTCCACTGAACCTCCCGAAAGTTCTCCAGAATTTTTCATGAAGTCACTTAGGATCAGATTCTGTAATTGGTACCTTAAAAGGATAGGCACCTAAAGTTCATATTGGTAATGATTATTATGACTAGTATATTAAAATATTTGTGACCCGCTGAGCGAAAAGGTACCCAAAAGGCTATGAAAGCTCGGAGGAGCAACTTTAATTTTAGAAAGTTTTTGTATTATAGGGTCAGTAGAATGGGACTATGCAATTTTTTTTTCTAACAACTTTGATATTTTTCACATTTTACAGCCTAAAAATTGCATGTGCTTACAGGTTATGGAGATATCTCAGGTTAATCATTTCATTACTGATACACATTTCTTAATGACGTAATTAGCCCATACCTGAAACTGAAATTTTGCAGGATTTAGCAGTTGATATCCCTCTTTTCTGGTATAAATAAGTCACATAGAAACATAGAACTAGACGGCAGATAAGGGCCACGGCCCATCCAGTCTGCCCTCCCCAAAGACCCTCCCCTACCTTTCTCTGTGGATAGATCCCACGTGTCTGTCCCATTTGGCCTTAAAATCTGGCACACTGCTGGCCTCAATAACCTGTATAGGAAGACTATTCCAGCGATCAATCACCCTTTCAGTGAAAAAGAATTTCCTGGTGTCCCCGTGCAGTTTCCCACCCCTAATTTTCCACGGATGCCCCCTTGTTGCCGCTGGACCCTTGAAGAAGAAGATATCTTCTTCCACCTCGATGCGGCCTGTGAGATACTTGAATGTCTCGATCATGTCACCCCTCTCTCTGCGTTCCTCGAGTGAGTATAACTTTAATTTATCCAGCCGTTCTTCGTATGGGAGATCCTTAAGTCCCGCGACCATCCTGGTGGCCATTCTCTGGACCGACTCAAGTCTCAGCACATCCTTACGGTAATGCGGCCTCCAGAATTGCACACAGTACTCCAGGTGGGGCCTCACTATGGATCTATACAATGGCATAATGACTTCAGGCTTACGGCTGACGAAACTCCTGCGTATGCAACCTATGATTTGCCTTGCCTTGGATGAAGCTTGCTCCACTTGATTGGTAGTCTTCATGTTCTCACTGACGATCACCCCTAAGTCTCGTTCTGCTTCAGTTCTTGTTAGGATCTTACCATTAAGGATGTAAGTCTTGCATGGATTTTGGCTGCCCAGATGCATGACTTTGCATTTTTTGGCACTGAAGCTGAGTTGCCAGGACCTAGACCAGCGCTCCAGTAGTAGTAGGTCATGCATCATGTTGTTGGGCATTGAATTTATGTCCGTTGTGCTTTTGCCCACTACATTGCCCAGTTTGGCGTCATCAGCGAATAATGTCATTTTACCTCGCAGCCCTTCTGCTAAGTCTCTTATAAAGATATTGAATAGGATCGGGCCCAGGACCGAGCCCTGCGGCACCCCACTGATCACCTCCGTCATTTCTGAGGGAGTGCCGTTCACTACCACCCTCTGAAGCCTACCTCCAAGCCAGTTCCCAACCCATTTCGTCAATGTATCGCCCAATCCCATAGAACTCATCTTGCTTAGTAACCTGCGGTGTGGTACGCTATCGAATGCTTTGCTGAAGTCCAGGTACATGATGCCCCACTTGGGTTACCTTTTTGCTCTGCAGGCCACATATACTATATATACAGTACTTTAGAAGTTCTGTGTTCTTATGGTTTGAAAAAACAAACAAACAAGTATCCGACTTCAAGTCTGACTGGAAGACCAATCTAGGAAGAAAGCTCATAGAAATCAATGAACTCCATTGGTTGGAAAAAAAAAAAAAAAGAACTATAAAACCATTTAGAGCTCAAGTGAAATTTCTCTAGAAATCATGATAATGTACAGATAAAATTATCAACAGTAAGAGAAAGTACAATTGCTGGCAACAGCTTTGTCAAATCCATACTAATCTCTTTGCACTCCCTGAAGAGCAACTACTTATCTTTGCTACCAACACTTTATATAGGATAAATTCATATGGATATCTTACTTCTAATGGGCATTGATACCATTTTTACAGCACAGTCTACTTCTGCACTTACCAACATAATGATAGATCATTGAGCTTCCGTGTGGTTGTTTTTTGGCTCACAGTGTGTTCTGTATAGCAAGAGACACTAGAAAAAAAAAAACCCAAAACTTAGGAATCCCTCCTGTATAGTAACATAAAGATAGAAGTGGAATTGAAAAGACCGCGTTGCATGTACTAATGTTGAAACTCAGATTTGCTTTTTACATTATTCAAGCACTTGCCTATATAACTGAGAAGCAATGCCAGATAGATAGCTAATGATAAACTGTACGTGCTGACAAATGCTGAAATACAGGAGCCGGTCCAAAGCTGTTCAGAGCTGTGAATCAAGTTTAGTAATCTTAAGTTACTATTGCTCTGCAAAGATATGCAACCAGAGACTGCCAAATTGCTCCCTGAAGATGCATTTATAGGATGTATAAATTATGTATTGATGCTGCAGTTCAGCATAGCCGCAAGATTAACTTATACTATGTAACCTTTGGGGAAGACAGTAAAAAATATATATATACTGTATATTAAAAGTGTTATACTAAAAATATAAACATTTGTGCTCCATTTTCCCTTGTAATAACAGTCTCGTAACAGAAAAACTAATATCCAGATGACATTGAACCCAGCTTTGAAAACTGGAGGAAAATCTCTTTTGAGACTGACCTTTAGCTTTAAGGTAGAGGCAGGATGATTCCCTCCTTTCTGAAACTTCAGTGTATTGCGTCTGTATTGTGTCCAAAATGTTTAATTCTCCAGTGCTGCAGTATACCATATCACTTCCTGAGACAAAGTCAGCCAGATGGGATATTTTTTCTTTTCTTTTTTTAAGCAGTGTTTTGTTTTATATATTTCAATGCAGCCAACAAAAAAGTTTATTTTTCAGTGGTAAGAGTTAACACTTGGCTTGCAAACTTACGGTTTCTTTTTCTAAACGGTGCTAGAGGATTATAGTGCAGGCTGGTGAAATAAATGTTCCGATGCTCATTGAAGCCTATGAGCGTTGGAGCATTTACCTCACTAGCCCATGCTAGAAACCTCAAATGCCGTTTAGTAAAACCCCAATATAAAATGGCAATAATCTTCAAATCCAGAGGTTCATATAACTTCTCTCAATAAGTACTGGATTTGTAAAATATTCATATATTTTTTCTATTCAAAAAGACGCCTCAGCCCCACCTCTCCACCACTGTAATAATTTTATACTGTGGGAAGTTTATTGTGGCACTTCATCATTGGCTGTCAATTTGATTTCTTTTATGTTCATTTAGTTTTCCATTTTGTGTTGTTAATAAATATATTTTTTGCAATAAATACGTGTAAAAAGCTGTTTAATACTTATCTCAGCCAAACCCGGGAATCAGACCCGGGTAGTAAAACCCAGCATTAGGGGACTATTTACTAAGGGGCCCTTTCACTAAGCAGTGTCAAAGAGTGGTTTTAGCACACCGTTTGCCACATGCATGAGGCTCGTTTTACTACAGGGGTAAATGGCTGATTTTCAGAATTTTCCATTAATGGCTATGCACTAATTTTACCATTAGCATGTGGCCATTAATTAGTGAGCCCCTACCGCCACCTATTTTGTAGGTGGTAAGGGCCCATTTGCTAAACTGTGCTAATCAGTTAGGCCCAGATTCTCTAAATTGTGCCTCCAGATCAGTCTCAATGAGGTACAAGTAAAGAGTGTCCAGGACCCATGGGGACTGAAAAGGCCATGAAACAAAGAACCAGTGGTGGCCCCACAAGCAGCTAGAAGAGCTGGAGGAGTCTAAGGTCCGAGGCTGTCGGTGACTGGTGGGTGACCAGTGGACGGACCTGCGGGGTCAGTGATGACAGGCAGAGAGACCAGTAAATGGTACCAGTAGCTGCAGAAGACCCAAGAGGAAGCAGTCTGTAGATCTGGTGAACATTGGCCAAAGGTGATTGGCAAGTGGCCAGCGTTGGGACAGGCAGGGCCATTGGTGACCGGCAGAGAGGGCCAATGAGGGTCAGGGAGAACCTGGAGATGATCATGGAGAATTCGGAGATGACCATGAAGGGCCTGGAGGTACCTGGTCACATATATTAACAGAGTGTGTGAATGAAGTGTGTTTTGTGTTTGTCATTTTAACATTTGTTGATGACAGAGGAAGACCATATGTACCTAGGGACAGATGTGGGATGGGTAATGACTGTTCAGCCTGATCAGAAGTAGTTAGAATGGGATATGGGCCTGAATCCACATCTCTATGGTTGACTATGCCACCCATTAGGCTACTTCAGGGAATTGCTTACTGCTCTACTATAACTGACCATAACATCTGAAGCTATCATACAGGCATGTTTGTACTGTTTCATTCACATCTTGGGGAGTAGAAGGGGGCAGTGACCACATGGGGAGTGTGTGTGGGTCATGTTTATGTGCTTCCAGTGGTCATCTGCTCAGTTTGGGTACCTTTTTGACACTTATTTGTTATTAAAACAGGTTTAGTCCCAGATGTCTGTATCCTGCACGTATTCTTAAACGTTTGATTGTAGAAGAAAAATGTCCAAGTCATAAACCTGCCCTAGTCTCGTCCACACCATGCCTCCTTGAGATTTAGATGAACTACTTATGTGGGTGTTGTGAACACATTAACTGCAAACATGGCAGATAATATAAAACAGTTAATGATACCTTTAAAGATTTGTTGTTGTTGGGTGCCATTGACTTGTGTTTGAGCCCTAGCAACTTGATGAACATTATCAAGTCTTCATAGCAGAATGCAGAAGTAGTTTGGCGGGCTTTTCTTCTGTGGACAGGTTTCAGCGGAGATGTCAGTCTAACGATGTACCACCCATCTGGGCAGCAGCAGATGGAGGTGGAGGATCTAAAGGCATAACCAGCTATAAAGCAACCATACTGTTCAGTCCCATGTTAGTGAGCCAACTGCCTTTCCCAGCATGCACAACTGTTACCATGGAAGTTTTGCAGCTTCTGCCATTTAACATATGTGGGTAGCACAGATTGATAAATAGGCCCCTTAGTATGTGGAACCCCTTATTATTGCTCATCTAGTGATAGTTGGTTTTTTGTCGTTTGGTTTGAAAAAATTCTCAAGTAAGCTTACGTATATGTGTGTCTCCAACGAGACTTGCTCTCTTCCCTTTTCAGGAAGTTAGTCTTCCATCTTGCTTTTTCTTAATTATGGCAATTGATTTGGATATGCCTGTCTCCTGACGTTCCTACTCAAAAGCTTTTATAGAAATTACTACACCATGCATACGCCCCGATTACATGACTAATATAAGAACATAAGAGTTGCCATACTAGATCGGATCGAGGAGGCCATCTGGCCAGTACCCTGTTTTTAACAATGGCCAGTCCAGGTTACATGTACTTGGCAGAGTCCCAAAAAGTAGAAAGATTCTATGCTACTTAACCTCAGAGATGACCAGTGGCTTTCTCCGGGTCTAACTTAATAACGCTATATGGACTTTTCCTCCATGAAGGTGTCCAACCCTTTTTTAAGCCCAGCTATTTTAACTATTTTTACCACTTGTTCCAGCAATGAGTTCCCAAACTCCATATATTAAATTATATTATAGTTAACCCTTTAATTAGCAGATGGTGAAACAGCTGCTTTCTGTAACTTGATGTTGAATGAGAGCAACAGTGCCAAGTAACAGGCATTTGGAGATGCAGAACTCCCATAAGAGCCATTGAAAACACGTTACTTCTGAGCAAAAATGCCAAATGAAGGGTTAATATGCTTGGGGCTATTTAGTAGCTGTCTTCAAAGCCTAAATAGGTACATTCTCTTTTTGCATATAACTTTCAGTTTATTTCCAGGAATAATGAAAGATTAATGGTGTTAATTTAACTGGGCACATTCCAATTTCTCGTATAAACACTTTTACTATTTCCCAATTGTTATATGTATAAAGGTTCAGAATAAAGCATGGTGCAAACTTTGTTTTATCTCGCTGCACCATTGTGTTATTTATTTACACAGTTCCATGAGGATGGGTGGCACTCACATCTGGGTGTCTTTTCCAAAGAACCTGTAAAACAATTCAAGGCCAGTACAAGAGTATTAGACACTTTAGGCAAACTTGCCACATTGCATCCCCTTCAATTATGATTTATGTCCTATGTCCAGCCTCCAAGAATTGATAATTAAACTGGCAGCCTAACACCACCCTTCCCAGATTGAACTTGCAAAATGCTTAATTGGGCATCAACTTTAAACAGTAAACTTATATAGGATCATGAGGGAAATTTTCTGAAGAATTTGCTCAGATATGTGATCTATTTGTAAACTGCCTATTCTCCTTGCAAAGAAAGGGATGCACTGGTCAGTGGCATAGTGAGGGTGGCGCCCCTCCCTGTCCTATTCTCCACCCCCCCCCACCCCCATTCACTCGTTGCTCGCCCCCTCCTGCCACACGCACCCCTTCACTTTAACGTTCCCAGTGCAAGCAGCAACTCCTAATTGCTGCTCATGCCAGTGTCAGCTCTTCCTCTGACATCACTTCATAGGCGCAGGTCCAGGCAGTGACATCAAAGGAAGAGATGACGCTGGCGTGAACAGCAGGTAGGGGTTGCTGCTCGTGCTGGGAACATTAAAGAGGTATGGGGGAAGGGAAGGGGCGCATATGCACGGTAGTGACGGATGCTGACACCCCCACCAAGATGGCGCCTAGGGCGGCCCCCCCCCCCCTTCCTACGTCACTGGCATTGGAAGTACTTTGAATTAGCATGGTATCAGGGCCTATTGTTTTGCTTTGATTGCAGTAGCTTATTGCCATTCCCTAGAATTTGTCATTCTAGGCAATTGCCTAGCCAGCCCTGCATCCTGGAAAGCATACTGACTTTAGAACTGAGTTAGAAAAATATCACTTCTATTGTGTTTAATTGTTAAGGCTTTACTTGTAAACTACATGCCAGGCAATTCTTGACTGTTAAACCTAATTGTCTGGGCAAACTTCATAAAAATTTTTCTTGTATATAACTATTAGATAGCTATAATTAAAATCTCTGTTATTATTTATAGACACAATAAATGCAATGCTGTCTGTCTATGACAAGCCATACTACTGAGCCTAAGGGACTTAAACACATGACACATATAGCTTCAGACACCTGCTTTTAATGCTTAATATGGCTCTCTGTAGAGCTGTTTCCTTTCTGTTTATTTCATACCTTGGTAATTAACAAATTGCACTGTTCAATAATTAGATTACACATGAATTGTTTTGAAGCATATGGTGCCTTTTTTGTTTTTTTTGTAGGGAACAAAAATAACGAATAGGGTTAAATAAGAGCAATAATACATAAGATTTCAAGAACATGCTAAGGCCCAATTGTTTCAATAACACAGTGCAAACACAAAATCTGTTTTGTTTTTTTGGGGGTGGTTGTTGTTTTTTTGCAACCCCTTTTTACCTGCAAATATTGTTCTCGCTCTTCTTATACCATTCTGAGATTCAGGGACCACACTAGCAGAGGGCATATGGGAGCCCTGAATCTTTTTTATAATATCTTCCTCTGGCTCAGAGCTTTATTGAACCTTGGACATTGGTGCTGCTGGTTATTATTCAGCAGAACAGACTAATTAAGTCCTCTAACCCACTGGGAACATTTTATCTGCTCTCTTGAAGTAAAATGGAAACAGTAGCATCATCTACACTTGACAGCCTGTTTCCTTTTCTGATGCCAAGTCACTGAGGCCTAGCAGTTCATTCAATTACATCCCACCCAAAACACACTTGTCAAATATATTGCATTTCAAAACTCTAAAAGTGTAATTCAGATTATTTATAATGGGGAACAAAAGGCCTCAGGGCACTGCTTGGAACTCTTGTTCTCACGAGTTAAAAAAGTGCCACCTCATTTATTTAATTTTGTATACTGTTCTCCCAAGGGAGCTCAGAATGGTTTACATGAATTTATTCAGGTACTCAAGCATTTTTCCCTGTCTGTTCTGGTGGGCTCATACTCAATCTCATGTACCTGAGGCAATGGGGGGATTAAGTAAATTGCCTAGGGTCACAAGGAGCAGCGTGGGTTTGAACCCTCAATCACCAGGGTGCAGAGGCTGTAGCTTTAACCACTGCACCACACACTCCAATAATCACAAGAATCTATGAAAATAATTGCAAATACTACACATATGCATGCAAATGCCAGATATGTGCACATCTTCAATAGCTCATTGTTTGCAGGCTGGTGTTCACACGGACAGAGTCTGGGAAGACCAAGGGTAGAGGACTCACATTTACATGCATAACTTACCCTGGATTCTATAATTGGCACCCAGATTTACGTGCATATTAAATGAGTAGCTAACACTTAAATATAAATGACAACCAATTATTGAAGATAACTGACACATTAAAATTTCTGTGTCATTCTATAAGACATGACGCCTAACTCTGCCAATGTGTAACTCAAAAGGTAGTGGGGGGGGGGGGGGCGCACTTCTCAATTACAGATTCATGTTTCTCCACGTTGAACAACTTGATTGATAATCAATTCTTCACTGCATATAAACTTCACTGCAGTAGTTCCATTTACTTCAACATGGACATCGATAGTCTGTAATCACTTTTCAGTCATCATTCAGACTCCTGAGGCAGGCCTTATAAGGCTGAAACACCATTGTGTTGAGTCTTATTACACAATAAGGCGACTGAGCACTGAAGATCTCCTTCATTGTTTTTTCTTGATTAGCAATGGGCTTAGCATATGGAAAAGTCTCTTGTTAAGATGCACCAAGCCCATTTCCTAAACAGGCCTCTAATTTTGGCTTTTAATGGGCATTAAGTGCAAATGTAATTTTAATAAAGAGCTTATATACCGCTAAATTGCCATGGAGGCTTCAAAGTGGTTTACAAACAATCAAATTAGGTACTTTGGACTTCCCTCTCTTTCACAAATGGGCTCACAATCTAACTATAGTACCTAGGAAAAATATTTACGTATATGACAGAGATAAATAGAAAGAAGGAAAAGAGAGAGAGAAAAAATGCATTAGGGAAAAACTTCAAAACATCAGTATCAAAGAACTAGAAGGATTAAGAAAAGAAGAGAAAAAAGCAATCCACACTAAATAAACATATCACTAACATCCCCCCCCCCCTTTTTACAAAAACATAACGCAGTTTGTAGCGCCGGCCACGGCAGTAACTACTCTGATGCTCATAGAATTCCTATGAGCGTAGGAGCTGTTACCACTGTGACTGGCGTTAAAAACCACGTTACACTTTTGTAAAGGGGGGGGGGGCTAAGTTTGTACCTGAGACAGTGGAGGGTTAGTCACAAGAACTATCGACGGGATTTACTCTTTGGCTTATCTAATTCTAAGACCGCTGTTCTAACCCTATTTTATTTATTTACTTGGTTTTATATCCTGTCCTCCCCAGAGGGCTCAGAACAAGTTACAAATATACTACTCTTCCGCTTGAAGCTTGTAAAATGTCATAAATACAAGGATAAATACTTGCTTCTTAAAAACAGACACTGGAGAACCAAGATTTAGAAATTTTAGTTATTGAGGTGTGGTAGGGGAATAATGCAGAATTTTTGCCACTTGGGGGGCCAGATTTTGTATAGAGAAATGATCACAGTCCACAATAATGGAATGACTGATAATGCAAAATACAGTTACCTACACCTCTGAGGGTAGAATCAACTGCTGTGTATCATCAGCCCTATTAACAGTAAGTGTACAGTAACAACCTGCATGTTGACTGTAAGCACATTCCACATCCCCTAATAGGAATTCCGATGCTAGGTGTTTAATGCGGGAATTAATATAGGCAAATGGTTAATATGCATTAACAGTGCTGTTCTATGCATTAGAATATAGTGCAGTTATTCTCCCATTTAATAGCTACTGGTCTAAATGTTTATCCATGCAACTTGTATTGTTGGATCTACTTAGAACAGGGGTAGGGAACTCAGATCCTCGAGAGCCGTATTCCAGTCGGGTTTTCAGGATTTCCCCAATGAATATGCACGAGATCTATTTGCATGTACTGCTTTCAATGCATATTCATTGGGGAAATCCTGAAAACCCGACTGGAATACGGCTCTCGAGGACCGGAGTTCCCTACCCCTGACTTAGAATGATGAAATGAATATTGTAGCTAGGTTATAGTTATAAATCATGCTGTCACCAAACTTGTATAGTATTTGACTAGTACTCCACTGTTACGGTGATATTTCTGAATTATCTTTGTGGAGATCTGCCAGAATGCAAGGATAAACTTTAAATCCATTCTGGCATGCTCTGCAAAAGTATATGAGATGTGGTGGTGAGATATCATGAGTCATAGTCCTGATCAGAAAAACTTTTCAGTCATACCTACAAATCAGAGGAAGCCCTGACTCTAGTTATCATGCCAAAGTTAAAATAATCAGTCATTCTATTGTGTGTGATCTATACAACCCTCTTAATAATGCATATACTGATTTCTTGGATCATCAGAATTTAACGCAGAAATCCTTCACTTTTTGCTTAGAAAAGCTGCTGAAATCGTCATCGATCCTTATAATGTTTTATTCTTTTTATGCATTTATTTTAATACTTCAATAATTTAATTATTTAATAATATAAAGAAATTTTTAGAAAAGTTTATAAACTCTTATCTTTCTTTGCTGAAGCTCTGTTGGCTGGAGACTGCTGCCGACATGTTTTGCTGCTAAGGCTTCTTCAAGATCTTGTCAAAAACAGACTTGATGGGGGATAGCGAAAGTAAAAGGGGACAGCCTTGAAAAAGCCTTAGCAGCAAAACACGAATTTGGACTTGGAGGATGAGATGTACAGTGTCAGCATCTATGAGACAAACTTGTTTTTTTCTGTTACATAGAGCATTATGGACCCCTGTTCGATTACAAAAATTGGATAGCTCTAAGTCTAATAAATGTTGGCACTGTCATCTCGAAGCAGGGACTTTAGATCATTTATTATTCTATTGTCCATTTATTATGAATTTCTGGAAATAAATTTGGGACCAAATTAATTGTTTATTAGATAATCCAGTGGCATTATCATATGATACTGTGCTATTTGGTATGGCAATGAGAGCAAAAAGTCAGATTTCTACAAATAATTGGAAAAATTGGAGTAGATTAAATTATAATTTCTGGTGGAATTCCTTATGTCATGTTTATAAAATGGAAAGATTTATTGCAATACAGCGTGGTTTTCTTAGGAAATTTCAGGATGTGTGGGAGCCATTTACAAAGTATTGTACCGATTAGATGACATTTTATTTTATTTTTTCCCCCCTTAAATTTACAAGTTTGATTGTGAGGGGGAGGGGAGGGTAAATTTATTGTAACATATTGTATAAGGTATTGATTATATGATAAGAAAGGGTGGGAAGGGTGGGAGATAAGAGCATATTATTTGTACCATTGATGATTATTAAGTGTTATATTTATTGTTAATTTGTTTGGATATATTGTTACACTTATTGTAAATTTGAAAATGAATAAAGAATTTAAAAAAAAAAAGAAGAGGGTTGTATAGATCACACACAATAGAGTGACTGATATATAATAACAGTGTGATTATTCAGAATATTAGCCATATAATAGGACTTGGTAAAAGTTAAAATAATAACATGTTTCTGAAATGTTCCATAAACAGGTCATACATCATTTACGACTCTCGGAGAACGAAAGCGCTGCTCTGAAGGAGTTGCTGGACTGGAGACGAAAACTTTGTGAGGAGCGGGGAGAGGTGCAGAACATTGTACACCAAACCGAAGTAAGGAATATGGCCTCTCCCCCTCCTCTGTATAAAAAACCAAGCTTGCTGAAGAAGGCAGAGGATGGCTCTTGCGACACCAGACTTTCTTCAAGCATATGGGACACAACAATGTGATCTGCAGCACCAATTCATTGGTTTGGAGACAGCAGTTTATACCTTCTGGAAAGAAGCAAAGAGGAGTTGATTTTTTTTTTTTCAAAATCTTTATGGGAAGAAGAGGAGAAAGACAGTTACTAAAGCAAAGTTGCCCTGAAGATCTCTGCGACCGCAGAACTGATTAATTTGAGGAGCACAGAAAACATGAGTACACCGATCCATTGTAATTGTTTTGCATGTATGCATGTGTTTGTGCTCTCTGTTTTTCCTAAGCTTATTTTGTAACAGAGACAAACTCTGCACAGTAAGCACAACTTTCTCCTGTCAAAAAATGAATTCCTGTTAGGTGAGTGCCTGTGAAGAAAGATTAAGGGGGTCTTTTACTGAGGTGCGCTAAGTATTTGCACTAGACCAGGGGTGGGCAACTCCGGTCCTCGAGGGCTGGAATCCAGTCGGGTTTTCAGGATTTCCCCCAATGAATAAGCATGAAATCTATTTGCATGCACTGCTTTCAATGCATATTCATTGGGGAAATCCTGAAAACTCGACTGGATTCCGGCCCTCGAGGATCGGAGTTGCCCACCCCTGCACTAGATATACCTTAACAGAAAAAATTAGAATGTGCCAAGTGTAAAGGCTGTTTGGTAATTGTTGGGAGTGTGCCAAGCAGGTTCTCTCCACTTACTCCACTGAAAACTGCACTTGCGCATGTAAACCTGGTCTCAGTTAGCGCCAAAGCACTTAAGATCAGATTCAGTAAATGGCGATGAAATTTGGGCGCCATAAAAAAACGTCATACTAAGCTCAATTCTTTAAGAATGTAAGAACATAAGAATTGCTATACTGGGACAGACTGAAGGTCCATCAAGCCCAGTATCCTGTTTCCAACAGTGGCCAACCCAGGTCACAAGCACCTATCTAGATCCCAAGTAGCAAAACAGATTTTATGCTGCTTATCCTAAGAATAAGCAGTGGATTTCCCCAAGCCATGTCAATAATGGCCTATGGACTTCTCTTTTAAGAAATTAGCCAAACCTTTTTTAAACCCTACTAAGGTAACTGATTTCACCACATTTTCTGGCAACAAATTCTAGAGTTAAATTACAAATTGTGTGAAGAAATATTTTCTCCTGTTTATTTTAAATCTACTACTTAGTAGCTTCATCACATGTCCCCTACTCCTAGTATTTTTGGAAAGAGTGAACAAGCGATTGACATATACCCTTTACGCTCTACTCATTATTTTATAGACCTCTATCATATCACCCCGAGCCATCTTTTCTCCAAGCTGAAGAGGCCTAGCCACTTTAAGTCTTTCCTCATAGGGAAGTCGTCCCATCCATTTTATCATTTTTGTCACCCTTCTCTGTACCTTTTCTGCATCGTTTATTAGATATGGTGACCAGAACTGCACACAGTATTCGAGGTATGACCGACCATAGAGTGATACAATGGCATTATAAAATTTTCATTGTTTTCTATTCCTTGCCCTTTATAGAATCATGCTTAGGTCAGATTTCCACCAAACTTTGAGTGTGAAGACTTACGCTAACTGAAGCCTGGTGTAGATCCTGACAAGCAAGTTGGGTGCAGATCCCTCTAATTCTATAACACTGTGTATCTATTGAGAATGCCCCTAACCCACCCTGCCCCTCTTATGGGTACATCCATGGATTTTGGCCCGCAGTGTTATAGAATGCTGTACAGCAAGATGCACGTGCCAGTCCAAATTAGCGTCAATTAACATTAATAATTGATTGTTAGCACCCAATTATTGTTAATTGGCTCGTTACTCAATTTAACGTGCATCTCAAGATCATGCCCAAATTTGGGCATGCAAACGTGGGTAATCTTTATAGAAGCTGGAGGTTAGTGCCTCCTGTTGAAGAGGCACTTAAGTGAACCTGTGCTAACTGCAAAAGTGATGGTAAGTTCTCAGTAAGTATAGTGGCTCGTATTCTATAAACAGCGCCTGAAATTAGAAACCTAGATCAGCGCACCTAGCCGATCTAGGCACCTAACTTGCCCCGCCCCCTCCTTTACTAAGCTGCAGTAGAAGTTTCTACTGTGGCTCAGAGTGCTAAATGCTCCAACGCTCATAGAGTTCTATGAGCGTCGGAGCATTTAGAACTCTGGGCCACGGTAGAAACTTCTACTGTGGCTTAGTAAAAGAGGGCCTTAATTATTCAATTTGTCTTAATCGGTGCTGATAATTGAAAAGCACTGTTAAAAAGTAACAAAAAAACAATAATTAGCTAGTAGATGCCTACCCCTTCAAGGTAGGCATCTATTCCAAGTCACCTTCCAGAAAGTCGACGTGTTAGGGGCAGCTTCTGGGCATGGTTTGACTTAGGTACACTCGTTTAGACCAAGAAAACTCTGGCATAAATGGGAGTGAATCTAAGGTTTCAATGCCTACCGGTGCCTAAGCCTTGCTTAGGCACCATTCTATTAACGACACCTGGGGGAGTTAGGTGCCTACGAGTTAGGTACCATTAATAGAATCAGGGCCTTTGCACTAACTGTGGTATGCAGTTCAAGTTCACTTTCTATCCATGACCCACCTAGTTCCCGCCTCCTAACCCAACATGCAATTAAAGCATGAATTAGTGAACACAAACCACCATGCCACCAAGGTAACAGCTGGTGGACCATTGAGAAAGTAGTTAACATTCATTAATTTACTGTTTAGCACACTTCAGTAAAAGGGGCCCTAAGTTATCGAACATTTTGACAAGCTCCAGAAAATGAAAAAATTCTATGTACAGCTGTTTTATAGTCAATAATTTTATGTTTATTGTATCATTATGAATGTATTATTATATTAAATATCTATCCATATATATAAATATATAATGCATATTTCTATGTAGAGATTTGTGCTTTATTGACACTGCAAACAAAAAATATTAACCTGTTTATTACTGGAATTTTATAACTTTATGCAGTCGGTAGAGATGTGCAGAAATTTTATGGTCAAGGTGAAATTCAGACCAGGTGAATTTCGGCCTTATTATAAATCAAGGGTTCTCAACCCAAGTCTTTGGTACACATATAGCAAGCCAGGTTTACAGGATATCCAGAATTAATATGATTGAGATAAATTTGCATGCACTACCTTCATTCTTTGCAGATCTATCTCATGCATATTCATTTGTGGATATCCTGTAAACCTGGCTAGCTAGGTGTATCCCAAGAAAAGAACTGAGAACCCACATTTTAGATCAAGAGATTTTTTTGTCTACATCCCTATATTCATTAGGGAAGTTGTATCAAAGTTTCTTCAGTGGATCCAGAGAGAATTTGACTAGATTTAGTGTGTATTTGCCTCTAATGCAAATGGATCCACATTAATTTTGCCCAGAGAAACATCTTGAATCAGGTACAGTTTGCTGATGCAGATTTGACAATTCAAGAGGCTGATCTTGGCAATATATTTTTTAAAAACCTACAGTGTGATTTCAATAAACCAATGATCATGTCTGCAGATTCATATGACTACTTTGCAAATATTTTTTGGAAAACTTTTGTACATCTCTAGCAATTGGTGCTGTTCTATCCACCAATACAGGTGGTAAATCAATGCTGGTATTTGTTTTTATAGTTTGTTTTCAAAGTACCAAATTATTTCAATATGGGAATGTTTTTTAAGCTATATTAGGGAGGGTGAAACAAATGATCTTTACTGTTTTTTCAAGCAGGGGCTATTTTGGTTAAAAGGGTGGGGGAAGGGGAACTCTGCAATCTCAGAACTGGGACCACTGTAGGACAAAAAGTCCAGCACTCTGTGGATGATTAGAGATTATCTCCAATGACAAGGCTGATCTGAAGTGACTAGTACAAGAAAACAAAGTCTGTTCCTTCATTCTATCTCCCCCTCCTCAACCCTTTTCCCAATTTGACTGTAACACACTGTGCTCAATACTCTCTCTCATCTTTCATCTTCCTCACATGCTCTCTTTCCTCATATGCTCCTCTAATCCCATCCAAGCCAGTCTTAACCCCCACCTGCCTCTCCCACTAGGCAGCTTCTACCATCCTGTCTTGTTCTCCACCATGCTTTCCAATACAGTTCTCCCAGTTTGTTAAATCTTCATTCTCTGGGAGGCTTACAGCTGGCACTGTTCTGTTTTCTTCTGGTACAGCACCTCTTTCCTTGAGATTGAGCCATGCAGCTCCTGAATTTCTGCACTGTTTTCACAGTCATGCTAGAATAGCACAGGAGTTTGAACACCACATAGCCCAAACTTTATGAGAACCCTACAGAGCAAGGAGAATACAGAGTATCAGTTTTGGAAGTAGAACCTGTAGCAAGCCTCAAAAAATAGGCATGAGATAAATTAGACTACATTAGAACCATGTTCTATGCATATTTATCTGATGCATATTCATTATGGCGGTCTTGAGAAGCTGACTGGCCAAGCATGCCTCTAGATTAGGGTTGGGAAACACTGCTTCAAGAAGCTACAGGCGGTCATGACTTGGGGAACAGCTGGCTGATTGGGTTCACAACTAGCGCCTGGGCCTTACAGTGAAGAATAATGGGTTAAACTCAGGGCTTAATTTTCAGATAAACAGAAAGTAGAACTGTGGAGCCGGGAAAGGCTTGGGTGGGCCAGGGGCAGGAGCAACAGTAGAAGAGGAGTGATGGGTTAGAGACTACAATAACTGTTCCCTACTGTGCTCCAGGCTCAGAATTTATCCTCCTTTTCCCTGTAGGCTTCTTGGAAGGGAGGAGCTAGAGCAGAACCTGGCAGTTTGTCCGGGTTTTGAAGTCCCGGGGCTGCGTCTGGAGGGCCTCTGCACGCTTGCACGCATGAGTGTGACATCGTGTCAATGTCCACGTATGTACAGATACCCGCCAGACGTGTCTCTGAGCTCGGGGAGGTGTGGGGGTGGGACTGGGGTCAGAATGAAGTGAAGCTGGAGGCAGAAAAGGGTGTGGCTGGTGGCAGAACAGGGCAGGGCCACATATCCTCTTTTTTTTTTTTTAAGAGGAAATCTGGCAATCTTACTCATGCTTCTCTTGAGTCTGAAAAGTAAGTGGTGGAACTGTATTCCA
This sequence comes from Geotrypetes seraphini, assembly GCF_902459505.1. NCBI lineage: Eukaryota > Metazoa > Chordata > Amphibia > Gymnophiona > Dermophiidae > Geotrypetes > Geotrypetes seraphini. The sequence goes on along the minus strand of NC_047089.1, from coordinate 165,574,349 downwards.
GGCCCTTTCCCCACAAATAAAACAAAATAATAAAGGACAATTCTATAACAGGGTGCCTGATAGGATCCTCTTATTACAGCAAAAATACACAACCCTAATTTAAGCATAAGCACTAATACCAGCCGTAGTGCTGGTGTAACTGGAGACACCTAAATACCAAAGATACACGTATGAAAGCAGTTTGAAAAGTTTGGTAAAACATCAAGTTAATCAAATATGTTTTAAAAAATTTTGACTAAAACTTATTTTTCCAAAGGATAGAAAAACTGGAAACTTGTTGGACTAAGTGCAAAGCCTATGTTGAGAAATATAACTTATATATATATATTTGTTTAACTTGATTATTTTACCAAACTTTTCAAACCACCCTCATATATCTGGTAGTATTCTATAAGGTTGCGTGCAAGGGTATGTCCCACTTAGGGTCCTCCTTGCAAATATGTACTATGAACAATATACAGATATTTACAGAATAGCACAAAGGTGGACATTATATACATATGCATATACTAGTATCCTAAACATTTGCACCCATAACATACATGTAGATGTTATTTCCTACTTTATAGAATTGTACCTCAGAGTACGAAAAACATGTTTCAACTTTCAATGGAACAAAATCCATAGTGAATCAGGAGGCCTAAGGTTATTATTGCTAAGCAGTACCAAATTTCATCCTATTTCCCATTGCATAGCATTTTTTTTCCTACAGTTTTCTCAAACCCATCTCTCACCCAGCTTTGAAAATGAGCACAAATGTGTTTGATGTATCGTCACCTGAAAGCAAAAGTGGTGTTTGTGCAAAGTTTGCAGGAAAAGAGAAAGGTATTCAGTAAACCACTGTAAGATCTTCCGGAATTTCAAACTATTGTAACTTCTGAAAGGCCGTTTCTGAAGTAATGGATAAATAAGGTTTGATATATTTATTTTATAGTAAGTAATACATTAAACTTCACTTCTCAATTTCTGTTTCACGTCAAATACATGAACAATACTTTTACTTCCAGGCGATAATATTACCTTTCTGGATTTCTTTAATTATTGAAGGTATCGCATCCACAGTGAAACATATCAAAATTGAACTGCGTGTAAGTGTGTATAATATGATTTAATGGAGACATTCCCTTTTTTTAAGAAGTCTAAATCTTAAGAGTTTGAGACATGTGATCCAGTATTTCTGATCTCCTTAAGATTGTATTTAAACAGCTGTGTAAGCCCTTGCCATGGATGAAAATGTGTTTTTTTTCAATGTGCAAAGAAAAGATTAAAAACAAAAAAACTGTAAACCACTGAGTGACATATCTTTCACAGTTATAGTGCTTTCAATTTGAATTTTATTTTTATAAAGAAAGGTGACTCGAAACTGTAAACTCTTTTGTGTTTACCAATAATGGACTGAATTTGTTATATTGCACCTTAAAAATTGGTGCTGAAAAATGCCCCTGCCTAAATGCTATAAACCTAAAGTTAGGTATGGTTTATAATAACACTTATGTCTTGACTTCTCAATAAACTGAATGATAGTCAAGAGTTTAACTCTTTGGGCTTGTAGCCTAAACATTACCAGATCTGTACTCTGGATTCCTTGAACAGGTCTTCCTTTTTAAATATCAATTTAGAACAAGCAGGAACAGTTTGTAGATCTTACATTAGTGTTTCCTCAGAGTTCATACACTCTACAGTACTGCACATCCTTTACTTAGGGGAAGCTAGGAATGTTTTGCAAAGTCCCTATGCCGAGGTAATATGTACTTTTAGCTTCTCTCAAAAGCTGAATTCTTACAGACTCAAGTTAGGAGGCCAGCAAACCTAAAGCGTAAAAACAGATTGGGGGAGACAAACTCTCTCTGCAGCATGTGGTGGCTAAGATGGAGTCAGCTATCTTCAGAGAGCTGAAAAAGAAGGCAGGCTCCTGCACAAGCTGCAGCCAATACCTCTGTGAGCTCTAAGCATTGTGGGAGTTTGAGTCCACAGAGCACACACAGTTTACACAGAACAAATAATTTATATACAGTAGACTCTCGGTTATCCGGTACCAGTGGGGATTGATAGATATCTGATAAATGTAGTTTCTGGTTGCTTGAAAGTTACTATTAAAAATAGGCCTAACTAATACTATACTCCATATTATGCCATACCATAAATTATTCCAGACAAACTACCAGACATGTGGTAGGCAAAGTGTGAGCATACTCAGGTGTGGTGTGCTAAGTTTATACTTAAATTTCTGCCAGAAATTGATTTTATTTTCATTTTTATTTAAAGTATAGTATTTCTTTGATTTTTTATTTTTGCAGGTAGCTTGAGAGTTCTGGTTGTTTGAGTTCCGGTTAACAGAGAGTCTACTTGTTTTATAAAAGAAGCTGCACACATGAAATGAAATTGTTAATACATTGTGGTTGGGTGGAGTAGCGCTGAGCTTCAAAGGGATGTATGGCCTTGAGAAAACTTGGTTGTGAAACATGTTGGCTAAGCTATCCCAGTTTTGAAGACCATGTTCAAGATAAGTCATATTATTAACTTCATTAAAACTATTTATAGCTATTAAATTAAATTATCATTAAAATATTGTTGGTTCAATGAAGAGTTCACACATAAACCCTGGGACCATGAATTAACAGGAGTCTGAGGTGGTGTTTCTGAGGATCATGTTACTGATTGATAAATTAAGACGAGCCATGGGTGGATCAATTAACTATTGCTTCATCATTTGAGCTATTTAGATTTAGGCTCTTAAAAGTGCAATTATTGAAGACAAGTGCTAAACTTTAGTTGTATGCATATAAATTTTAATTAAAACCAATTAATGCTATTGCTTGTTAAGAAGCCAGTTATCAGCGTTAATTGACTTGTTATTCAATTAAGTTGCACATGCAAATTGGGCATGTGTGCTATTTTAAAAGGGGAATATGGACATAGAATTTTTTTTTCATTTCTCTGCCCCTTGTATCTCTGCACAGTACAGAAGCAATGTAATCAATATTGTTTTGTTATTAATATTATTTTTGAGATCATGTCAACGTTTTCTAGTCTGGACCAGGCCTGTTGAGGAGCTGTGTGAAACCAGTCTGCCTTCTTCTGTTTAAACTGCATTGCAGGTAATCTGATAGAGCTTTTGAATGATGAAAATTTATGTTTGAGAGAACATCACTCTGGAACACTCCGTCATGGTGAATCAGGTCACACATGACAAAACGCAGCAAATTGGAAAGCGAAAGTAAATCTTGAGATCAATTGGGGTCTACAGTATTGCAAAAGAAAATTACAGGGTCCTTTTACTGAGCTGCTTTAAGAAATGGGCGTAGCACATTCTTACACAGGCTTTTCCCGTTCACTAAGCCCATTTCTAGCATGGCTGTCAATAACAGAACACATCCTTTAAAAAAAACTGTGGGGGCACTTAATGGCTGCTCTTTAGGAGGCATTAAATACTCCCATATTATGGATACGCTAATCAGTTAGTGTAGTTGTAAAGTACATGCACTAGTAGATTAGCGCAACCATGTTCATTCTCCTATTCCTGATATATCTTTGGCCCCCCGCCCCCGAAAAAAAATTAGTTAATTAAAAAATAATTAATGTGAAACACTTTAGCACCACATTAGGCTATTTTTATGCTGTGTTAAGCATGTGTTAGCTCTTAATGTAACTTACCCCTCCTTTTATGAAGCTGTGTTGAGCTTCTTTATCACTGGCCATGGCTCATAGGAATTCTGTGAGCATCGGATCTAATACCGCCATGGCCAGCAATAACAAAGTATAACGCGGCTTCGTAAAAGGGGAGGGTTAGGTAAATTTATGGGTCCTTTTGCTTACTGCAAGTTATAATATACTAGCACTGGCTGTGCTCAGGCATCCCACAGCAGTTTTGGAATCGGTACATGTAGGGTCTGGACCCCTAGACCTGCCCAGTTCCACCCAGTCCCACCCTGTTACGCCCCAGTCCCATCTAAATCCCGCCCTAACCCTACCCCAGCCCCGCCCCCACTCCTTGCTTTTGTCGGGCAGTAGGGTATTCGCGCACCAGTGGCCACGTGCTAATGGAAAAATAGCACATGGCCATTAATTATTAGAAAAGAAAGTAAAACTTGACCATTTTACACATGTGGTAAAAATGACCTTAGCACGTGGGGATGACTTGCGTAAACATGCGTTGAAGTCACTTTTTACCACAGTTTAGTAAAAGGGTCCCTTAATATTGGAACAATGTACTGCTGGATTATAATAATTCCTGTTCTGTTTGAAATTTGTGAGGTGGATTATATTGGCATTATGGACTGTATCATAAGCAACATTAATTGAAATAAAAATATTTTAAAAAGTACCAATTGCCACAGACTCAGTATTATCCCTGAAGATCTTGACATTCGGGGGAAGGGGGTGGTGGCTCAGGAGTGCTAATGCGGGGGGAGGGGATTTTTTAATGGGACAGATGGCGTGCAGAACATCTGTTCCATGAACAAAAAAAGCAAATTGGCCAGAGAATCGGACAACAGCGATTGAGTCTCTTTTATTAGAGAATCTAGCCCTAAGTGACTTGCCCAGGGTCACAGGGAGCAGTGTAGGGTTTGAACCCACAACCTCAGGGAGTGGAGGCTGTAGCTCTAACCAATATGCCACACTCTCCAATGCCAATTCAATGCCAATTCTGCCAATTCAATATCACTTTCTAAATTCCCATGCAATAATTCTAGATCAGTGATTCCCAACCCTGTCCTGGAGGAACACCAGGCCAATCGGGTTTTCAGGCTAGCCCTAATGAATATTCATGAGAGAGATTTGCATATGATGGAAGTGATAGGCATGCAAATTTGCTTCATGCATATTCATTAGGGCTAGCCTGAAAACCCAATTGGCCTGGTGTTCCTCCAGGACAGGGTTGGGAACCACTGTTCTAGATGTTCTCCTCTCTTTCTTTTACCACACTAGATTTAAGGATTATGTAAACCAGGAAATGGAAGACAGGCCATCTAAACTTAGGTATGTGTAGGGTTATCAGATGTCCGGATTTCCCCTTTTCCCGGACATATCCGGGGTTCTGGATGGCTTTTCAAAACCCAGCACTTTGTCCGGGCTTTGAAAAGTTTCCAAGAAATTGCCGTCAGGCAGGTGGCCATCCGCGCATGATGTCATTGCATCACATCCACGCATGAGCGGATACCCTACTGCTCGACGAGAGCAGGCAGTGGGGGTGGGGCTGGGGCGGGACTTGAGTGTAACAGGGCAGGGATGGGTGGAACTGGGCGAACCTAGGAGGCGGGTCTAGGGGTCCAGGTTTTCCATTTGGAAAATCTGATAATCCTAGGTACAAGGGGGTACTGAAAAGGTCTCAGCCCATACAAGAAAAGCATGACATGGATATGTGAAAACACAGAACCTTGTTTCTGCAAATTGGCACTTAACTATTCTTGTAACAACCACTTGGATTGGATTTATTGCATCTGGTATATCGCTTGAAAATTGAAAAAAGATAACACTCTTTTCAGCTACAGTGGCAAAATAATGCTCAGAATTTAGGAAGTTGGTTGGTTGGGCTGAGAACATTTCAGCACCCCTTCGTGACTAGATTTATACTTTTCTAAGTCTGCAGAGAAGAAATATATGAGCCTGTACTTAGCTATGAGCAGCCCAAATGTATGGAAGGAAATTACCAAGGACTTGTAACAGCTTTCTAATGATTGATGATGTTGCACATTATGGACTGGAAATCTAGCTGGGTAACTTAATAAAATCTGACATTGCCTTGCACCTCAGTCTGGTGTGAGACTGCATTGATTTAGATCTGAAGATTTGCAATTGAAATTTTATCTTCAGAACTGTGGTTCAGCCTTCTAATAGCCTCTATAACAAGGTTTAACCTGAATGTTAAAACAGTCCCCCCCATGTTAATATGTATACACTAAAATTAACCACTGAGTGAATATAAATGAGGGTGAAACATTTGCAGATGAGGCTTCAGTAGGTGCATAAACAATTTGGCATGCTGACCTCCACTAGCTCTTTACTTTGGGCCTGAGAAAGCTAAATGTTAGTGACTGCCTTGGATGTGTACTGTACTTTCACTTTGTAAATTGGTGTAATTTATGCGCATACCTCCTGAATAAATTAAGTGACCTTTTTTCTTTTTCTTTGTATTTAAAGAACACTTGCAAAAAAACAACAACACATACTTTGAGAAGCGCATAGGGAATGGTACAGAACTTTTAAAAATGATTAAAGATATACGTAGTAATAGGCTCAGATCACAACTCTTTTGGGAGACCCATGTATTATCCTGGGATGCATAAGAAAACAATTTAAACAACAACAACAAAAAGCACAAAGAGAAATCACAGAACAGCATATACAGATGGAATATTAGTCCTTTAGCCCTCCACACCCCTGGGCACCAGCAAGCAATCTCTGCCTTTGCAGGTTTTGTTACTTATGCATTTTAATATATAATATTCAGTCACAATCCATGTAAACAGAAATAATCAAATTACTTCCATTAATCAACTTAAGAAAAAATAAAACACACTTTAGCCTGCAACAGAAGGAAACCAAGAAAAGAAAAAACTATTATTGACCTAAAAGTACATTTAAAGAAGTGCCTTTCTATGCATTAAAATATAGTACGGTTTGCCTATATTAATTCCCGCAATATTCATTTCATCATTCTAAGACAGGGGTAGGGAACTCTGGTCCTCGAGAGCCGTATTCCAGTCGGGTTTTCAGGATTTCCCCAATGAATATGCATTAAAAGCAGTGCATGCAAATAGATCTCATGCATATTCATTGGGGAAATCCTGAAAACCCAACTGAAATATGGCTCTCGAGGACCGGAGTTCCCTACCCCTGTTCTAAGTAGATCCAACAATACAAGTTGCATGGATAAACATTTAGACCAGTAGCTATTAAATGGGAGAATAACTGTACTATATTCTAATGCATAGTACAGGCGGTGGTGAGCGTCCTACTTCCATCTAACTAATCAAGATGCACATTTTTATTTTTTTTTTACAATAATCTATATGGCAAATGACACCTATGTTGAAGGTGCCATCTGCACGCCTACGGAAGCATCTAGGCATGCTTAAGGATGCTTGAGGCCGGTATGGGCATGGTTTAAGCCGGAAGTGGACTTGGACATCCTTAGGTGACCCTAGGCACTTCCATAGGCGCAAGACAAGTGCCTTAAATATAGGCCTGTAAAATGCTGGCCTACATTTAAGGCGTTTGTTTTAAAAAGAACTGCAATTCTATAAACGGTGCCGATGTGTAATTGACACATAATCGGCGGCTGTTTTTAGGCAGCTGCTGAAATCGTCACCATTTATAGAATCTGGGCCTAAGTGCTAAGAAGCTCATTATATACCTATAGGATTCTTATGGCCCCTTTTATCAAGCGGTACTAGAGGTTTTTCCATGGGCCGGCATGGTATATGCTTTGACACTCATAGAATTCCTATGAGCGTCATAGCACTTACCTCGCTGGCCCACACTAAAAACCTCTAGCTTGATTAAAGAGGGGCGTTAGCATTTAGTATGCACTAAGCTTTAATAAAAGGGCCCCTTATTGAATTAATAGCTTCTAGTTAAGAAGATAACTTAATGGGCAAATTCTTTCCATTGAACTAGATTCCCTAGCACAAGAAAATCCATGAGCTATTCAAGATTAATAATAATAATAATTTACACCACTAAAAGTATAAAACATCAGCAAGGAAATTTAAAGATACAAGTACCACCTAAGGTGAAAATTCTCAACTTCAATGCTAACAATTCCTTGTGTCTAAGCGGGATATTTCTAGATATATTAGGAACTATGCAAACATAAGAGCCCCCAAATTGCTCATCAATATGTCTGAAGTAAAACCTCAAAACTGTGTTTTAGTCTGGCTTTGTAGTTTTAGTACCCATGAAGAAACTGTTGTGTCATCAAACTGAGAAACATCAAGAAAGAGAATCAAACAGAGCATCATCCTGGGAGAAGATCGATGAGCAGATATAGTGTTTCTTTATGTGTTTCTTCCCACGAATCCCTCTATATAGGAAGAAATATAGAGAGTACCTGCCAAATGTTCCAAACTAGAACAAAACACACAAAAAAACCGCTCTCATCAATACTGGGCAAGTTTCTCAAATAATATCATCATGTAACATTTAAAGGCTTTTGAATATTTAAATGTGCTCATAAGCTCTTCAGCAAGGCGCCACAACAGCGGTACAACGTCGCTAGAAAAGTGCTTGAATTTTAATCATAACACATTGCATGGAGCAAGGAGCCGTGAACTGACCTTTTCAGATAAATGGTCTACTGTTAAACAGCTTTTGTAGAGCCATAACATTTGCCACTCCAGTAGAAGCAAAATTCCTTGCTCCATGCAATGTGTTATGATTAAAATTCAAGCACTTTTCCAGCGACGTTGTACCGCTATTGTAGCGTCTTACTGAAGAGCTTATGAGCACATTTAAATATTCAAAAGCCTTTAAATGTTACATGATGATATTATTTGAGAAACTTGCCCAGTATTGATGAGAGGGGTGTTTTTTTGTGTGTTTTGTTCTATTTTGAAAGTATTGCCCCCTCGAGTGGACTGTAATTTAAAATCCCTAGTCTGTGTAGATGAAAATGTTCCAAACTAGCAGGACCAGTCACCAGAGTACTCAGCTCTTTATGGGAAAGTGTAGCTTACTAGGTGAAGAGACAGATATATTTAGGGAAAGACATATACATGAGCGATATAATTTTTTTCTATAAACCATAGTGGTTAGTGTGGCTTCAAGCTTTCATTGGCAGCCTATTCTTTCTGTGTATGGCTGCTGCATACTGAAGTAATTATGGTATTGCCAGTGGAGAATGTCTGTGGTCAAACACCATACACAAGGGCAGACATATTATACACTAGTATAGACTGTACGAGTACAACAGGAGAGAAATACTAATAGTGGCCAGGTATTTAAAGAATCCGATAAGTATATTCTAGAGTTATGTGACTGACTGGGTCTTATGGCAACTCTCACTACCATATAGTTTATACTGATTGCATTACATATATCCATATCATGGGATATATTGGAAATTGCTGCTGTTCCTTAAGCACACTCTCTCACAGGGCAACTTTAAAAAGCCTAGCTCTAGATATTCATCATGGCAGGCATTGTTCAACCAGGGAAGTCAAAAGCCCAGAGCAGTGACATAAGAACATAAGATTTGCCGCTGCTGGGTCAGACCTGTGGTCCATCGCGCCCAGCAATCCACTCACGTGGCAGCCCTTAAGTCAAAGACCAGTACCCTATTTGGGTCTAGCCTTACATGCATATGTTCTGTTCCAGTAGGAACTTATCCAACCTTGTCTTGAATTCCATGGCTCGCAATGGTCGAAGTAGTCGTTCATGCGGAACCTTGTCGAATGCCTTCTGAAATCTAGATATACGATGTCGACTGGGTCACCCTTGTCTATCTGCCAATTTACTCCTTCAAAGAAGTGCAGTAAGTTTGTCAAGCAGGGGGGCCCGCCGGTGCGGTGCTTTAGGAATGTTTGGATCCTTGCGGACTGGTCATTTCTCCCCCTAACTAGCCCATCTCCATCACCCTCACTGGATTCGCCGGCAGCAGCATCATCGCCCCTCCCCCACATTGCACAGCTGAACCCCCGCTGACCCTCCTATCTCTCCCTCCCATGCGAACCCTGCTGACCCTCCCACTATGAGATGACTGACAAACCTCTCTCCAGCAGCGTCGGCAGCAGCACTCTAAACATGCTGTTTCATAGTCTTCTCCTGCTGGTGATTCATGGGAGCCAGTCAAAGAAGCCGCTGAGCAGTAGCGCCAAAGTGCGCTCCTGCTCATTGCCACTCAACAGCAGAAGAAACAAGCCGTGACTGACTGGGTTAGCAGCGGGCCCCTGCCCGCTGCACCTCTGGACCACCAGGCCAGAGGAGGTAGGATGACAGGGCAGGGTGCAGAGGGAGGGAAGGGGGCTGGATGCAGAATCTTGGAAGAAGCAGAGTCTGATTGGGGGTGGCTGGGCGCAGAGTCTATCAGGGGGGTGGCTGGGTGCAGAGTCTGACAGGGGATGGCTGGATGCAGAGTCTAACAGGGGAGGGGGAGGGGGAGGAAGGGAAGGAAGGAAGAGGGCTGGGTGCAGAATCTGACAGGGGAGGGGAGCAGAGTCTGACATGGGGGGTGGCTGGATGCAAAGTCTGGGAGAGGTGGCTGGGTGCAGGGGGGAGTTGGGAAGGCAGGGAGGATAGATGCTCAGGGGTTGGGAAAGATAGATACTGCATGTACTGGGGAGGGTTGGGAAGAACAAATGCACGGGCTGGGGGTTAGTAAAGGAGGAAAAGAGAGATGCTGCACAGGTGGAGTAGTGGGAAGGGAGAGAAAGAAATGCTGCTGGTAGGGGAGGGAAAAGGAACGGAGAATTGTTGGACATAGGTGTGTGGCATAAGAGGGAAAGAGAGATGATATATATGGGGAAACAAAGAAAGAATTGTTGGACATGATAAATCAGGGAGGGAGCAATGTTACACTGGGAGGGAGGAGAGATGAAAGACCACTGGAATGGGAAGATGCCAGACCATGGGAGAGGAGAGAGATTCCAGGTTATGGGAAGGAGAGGAGAAAGATACCAGATCATATGAGAGGGGAAGGGGGAAGACAGAGATGTCTGACCATGGGAGAGGGATGAGATGGTGCAAAGGGATGGAGGGGAAAGGGAGACAGAGGGAGGAGATGGTATACAGCAATGGGTGTGACAGGGAAGCGATAAGAAGAAATTATAGATAGATGGGAGGGAAGAAGAAAGAGGGAGGAGATGGTACACATGGATAGATGGGAAGGGAAGGCATGGAAAAGTAGATTTTGAGAAGAAAGCAGAAAAATGGAAGAAAGTTGAATGTTAAAAGTTAATGCTCAAGACAGATGTATGGCAGAAAGTGAAGGAGAGAAAACAGCAAATGGATAAGATAGCCCTGGATACACAGTTAAGAGCACAGACAGAAGGATATGCAGCCAGAGACTGGGAAAGATGTTTTGAAAACCAAAATCACCAGGCAACAAAGGTAGGGAAAATGATTTTATTTTCAATTTAGTGATTGAACTGTGTCAGTTTTATGAAATTACTTCTACTGTCTATATTTTGCACTGTTCAGGAAGAAATGCATTTGGTTCTATTTCTCTGGGGGTTGTACTGCATGCAGTCTTGCATCTTAAGATTTTGTTTGTATATATTAGTACTTTTAGTTTGTGGTCCTTTATTTGCATAGGGGTTATCTGTGTTCTGTATGTGTGACCAAGGCAGGGGTTCTGGGAGGAATGAATGTTGAGAAACATATAGTGTGCTTTGCGTAGTTTAATTTTGTGGTTAACCATTATGTATTGTTAATAAGATTATATTGCGTGTATATATGAAAAATGAATGGAAAAAATGGTATTACAATTAGTACTATATGGGGGTGGGGTCTAGGGCGGAGCTTGGGCGGGTCTGGGGTGAAGCTTGCAGGTCCCCCAAACAAAAAAGCATTCCGCTGCCTATGAAAAGGAAGGGGGAAAGGAAGGAAGAGATGTCAGAGTATGGAGAGGGAGGGAAAGATGGAAGATAAGGAAAGGAGAGAGATGCCCGGGAATCAGGGAAGGGAAGGGGACAGAGATGCCAGACCCTAGGGTGGAAAGGAAAGAAAGGAGAAGAGAGAGATGTCAGAGCATAGGGGAGGGGGTGGTGACAGAGAGAGAAAAATGGAGAGCTGGCAGAGCTGAAATCAATCATGTACAAAGGAAAGAAGGGGCACAAGATAGACAGTTTATGGAAGGAGCATAGAAAGAGGGAAGATGCCATATGGAATAGGGAGAGGACGGACAGTAGATGGAAGGGGCAGAGAGAGAGGGCAGACATTGGATGGAAGGCGCTGATGCTGCATGAAAGACAGAGAGAGGAGAGATGCTGGCTAGAAAAAAGAAAGTGAAGACAAGATGATTACGTAAAGCAGAAATGACAAAAGGGAGAAAAAAGATGTTTTGTTGCTTTAGAATAAAAAAGTATTGTAGTTGTATTGATAAAACTTTTATAAACAGAAAATAAGGTAATCTTTTTACTGGACAAATTTTTTTTACTAACTTTTAGAGACCAAAATCCTCTTTCTCATGCCCCCACCCCAACATCCCTAAGCCCCCCCCCCAGAACCCCCATGCATATTCCTTCCGGCTGGAAGACCCGCCTCTACAGAATGGCAGGCCTTCCCCTTCCTGGAACATTCTGGGATATACTGGGAGTGGTCTAAGACTCTGAGTGACCAGGTCCCTTTGGACACTCCCATTCTGTGGAGGCGGGCCTCCCGAACGGAGGGAGTAAGCATGCCTACAGCTAGCCCGTGAGAAATAGGTTCGGCGGGGGATCCAGAGGGGGGAGTTTAGGGATGTGGGGGTGGAGCATAGCTTCAGAGGGAGTTCCAGTAGGAGGGAGTGGGCATCCATCCTTCTGGCTGACTTGGTGTCTGAGGGGTTTCCTGTCGCAGCCACTCAGCTGATCGTGGCAAAGAGGTTCCTTTGCCACAATCAGCTCAGTGGCAATATGATTCTCTAACCGGCGCCTGTGACATGGATGCCAGTTAGAGAATCGGGGTGGTTGGGTGGAGTTAGGCGTCTGTCCATTAGGAAGCCCTTGTGTGATTCTCAAAAGCCACTTAGGTGGCTGCTGAGACTGGGCGTCCTATACAGAATCACGCCCTTACTGTATGTGGCCACAAAGCTTTATAAAAGGCTCTTTCCAACTTGTAAAATATATATTGGAAAAAATGTATAAAAGTACTCTCGTATCTGTATGCCTTGGTCTGTGACCAAATGACAAGCTTGCACCTACCTTCTTGGGAAACAGTGGCAGTCATTGTGGCCACTGATGGTAGGCAGGACACTGGGTGGACACTGGAAGTGAGCTTGGCACTGGGCACACACAACATTTAGGAAAGAACACTACAATACACATCTAAATGCCAGGTTATGCATAAGGCTTCTAAAATAATCATCTTAATTTTCTAAAAACTGACAATAAAATTCTCTTCTACCTTTGTTATCTGATCAGTTTATTTTTTCAGTTGACAAAGAATGGGAATAGTCCCCCTCCACTCTCACTCTGTAAAGCTCTGAGTTTAGAATGTTACTGTTGACACCTAATGTTAGTCTAATGGAACTACCACTAGGAGTCAGCCTTCCATATAAGGGTGTATTTGTGCATTATACGCATATATGCCTGCTTCTGCAAATTCCCACTTAACTAATATATTATGTATTTTTCAAGGCAAAGATACATACGAGTGTAAGAGTGGAGAATTGGTAGGACATTATGTGGGGCTCCACCCAGTTACAATAGTATTCTATAAAAAAACAAGTAGGCACCTACTTTCTGTTATGGGATAGCTTCCAACTGCATGTCCTCCAGATGCCTAATTCTATGTACCCTGTTAGAGAATTGCCCCTATTTATTTAAATGCTGCAGCTGGTGTTAAAAAGCCACCTAAACTGAATATTGATCTGTTTGGATTTTCTGCAATATTTTGTACATCCATTGCCTCATTTACATATTTCAGGACTTGGATTGATGATGAAAGCATTGATTACCATATTTCAAAACTGATGAAAAAATGCTACCAATAAACTTGGAGTGCTTAGGTGTTGCCTTACGGCAACAAAAAATTGCTCTGCAACTATTACTCCCACATGCACTATGCATCAAATCTTGCGACAGCGAGGCTTTATAGAGTAGGTTCATAGATAAATCTGTTCATTGCCTTAAGCATCTTGATGAGAAAGACAGCTTTATAAATCTAGGTAAGTAAATAAATATATTCTTAGTGTTATATTGCATAACTTAAATTAATGACTTCCAATTCAAGCAGGTCAAGAAAAACGACTTGCGATGACATACAAAAATGATTCTAGTCTCACTAATCTAATCTTCCAAATCATATTTCTTCCTAAACACAGTGTTTATTCTGTGAGGTCAGTTGATGAAGGAAAACTAAGCTGTCTGAAAAGAAATATTGAGTTTTCTAAAATAAAAATCCATTTTCTTATGTTGGCCCATTGTCTTGGAATGAACAATAGAAATGTTCCTTATCTGTCCTATAAATTCTTTCACTCAAACTGTATTTTACCTAAGTGACACGAATACCAGGTAATATAAATTTTATGCCATCTGATATTCAACTCACGGTGGTCAGTTTTTTAATCATAGACACCATCCAGCCAAGGAGTGGCCTACCTGCTGCCTCAGCACCCTGAGGTTGTGGGATTGATCCCAGCACTGTTCCTTGTGACCCTGGGCAAGTCAGTTAATCCTCCATTGCTCCAGGCACAAAAACAAATACCTGTATATATGTAAATCACTTTGAACGCGTAATCACAAAAAGGTGGTATACGAGTCTCATCTCCACTCCACTTTTTTTAAACACTGACCATAACTGGCTAAATTAGCCCTGGATTTTCAGTGCTGAGGCATGCTCAAGCACCAGCATTGAATATCTAATACTAAGTGAAATTGTATAGGTCAACGGATCTTATACATAAATACAAAGTATTTTTTTTCTCCCCCACCCCACCCCCTCAATCCCAATGCAGATCTTCAATCTCCAACCTCCTCTATCCTTTCCTTCTAACCCCTTAAGCACATCACAACCCCCTCCCTCCCAACCTCTGAAGCACATCACAAACCCCTCATCCCTTCCATCCAATCACCATAGGCCTTCCAGACCTATCTTTTCAATCATTGGTGGTGGAGTGGGGTCTTATAAGGCAGGAGCAATGTCTGCTCCCTCCTGCCCAGTGCGGCTCCTTGGATAAAATGGCTGCTATGAATTTTAGCGGCCATTGTTCCCTCTAAGCTGAGCAGAACCTCTCCACCTAAAGACCAGAAAAAGGGAGGTGCTGTTTCAGTATCATATTTTCAAAACTGAGGAGCAGGCAAGTTCTGCAGTAATCCAGGGAACCTGTCTGTTCATAGCAATTGAAAGTATGATATTGAAGCACCATCCCCTAGCGTTTATCGTTTATTAAACTTGATATACCGCCTTAGTTGCAGTTGGAGGACTTCCACTCTGCTTAAAGAGAGCAGAGCCAGTGGCAGCCTCATGGTATTTTGATATTCCACAAGGCTGCATTTACCTACTTGTGCATCTGTGATCTATGCCTTAATTTAGGTGCTGATCTTTCAGCACTATATATAGAATCTGGTGGTAAATGTAGATGTTTAAATATAGACACATATATCATTATTTACAAAATAAAATTAAAGTACACATAGCTCATCGGTTCCATCTACCCTCCAAACTACTGGGGGAACAGCTGCACCTTTATTTTCATCTTGAATTCCACATGTATTACTGATATTTCTCAGTTCTTAAAAGTACAAAATGTTTAAGAAAAAGCCAGAAATAGAAAAATATATTACAAACACATTAAGGAAATTTGAAATTCAGTTAAAAAAAGGCACGCAAAGTAGTTGCATTTTGAGATCATCATAAGGTCCAGCACATACCCCTACAACCACTAAACCAAATGCTATTCCTCACCTTTTTATAAAGCACAAAATTGAATACATGAAACTTTAAGAAATCCTTTTACTAAGGGTTCCTTTTACAAAGCCGCGTTAGCGGCTTTAGCATGCGTGACTTTTAATCACGTGCTAACCCCCATGCTAGCCGAAAATACCACCTGCTCAAGAGGAGGTGGTAGCGGTTAGCGTGGCTGGCAGTTTAGCGTGCGATATTATACGCGTTAAACCCCTACCGCGGCTTCGTAAAAGGAGCCCTAAAAGCTACTAAGCAGTTAGCACATGAATTAGCATGTCATATCTTTTTGTAGACCACCCCACCAGCATGAAAACATGCAGTAATTCTAACTACATACAGTGCTATGGAGTGGACAATAGGTGGTTTATGGGTAGGGATAAGCAGACTGTGAATTGTACTTTAATGCATCAGATATTGCATCATAGAACCTACATACACAGATAAGGTTGATAATTGATGACTAGTTCTAGAGAACCACAAGATCGCAGACCTCTCCAAACTTAAAATTAAATACTCCGCAGCTGCAGCAAGGAAATTATTCGGATTTTCAATAACCTCAGTTTGGTTTCCATAAATCGCTAGCTTAATTTCATCAGAGAAATAACCAAAGTATTAGGGGTTATTTTGGACCCCCTCCTTGACATACAAAGATCAAATTTATGGAAATAAATGGAAGAAAACCATGTATGTAATGAGATATCATTTTGCATTGGTGGTTCAGATGTTCATATTATCACAACTCAATTATTGTAATTCTTTGTATTTGAACTTAAAAATGGTTATAAAAAAATTGCAGCTGATTCAAAATACTGCAGTGAGATTGATATATGGTCTGAATAGATAGGATAGTGTTTCTATATTTTATAAGAAATTTCATTGGCTGCCTATAGAGAAACATACAAAGTTTAAAACTGTTGGTCTGATTCATCATATTATGCAGGCAGAGGCTTCCGATCATCTCACTGTGCTCTTTTCACTTTTGCATTATTCATCTAATAGACTGAGTACATTTTTATTACAGTTTCCCCATTTTAGAGGTATACATTTTAAATGTTAATCTAATTCCTCTTTTACATATGCTGCTATTGTTATTTGAAATGATTTACCTATACAAATAAAGACAGAAGTTAGTTATTGGAAATTCACAGAATGTTGAAAACATTTTTATAAGATAGATTGTAAAGATAGTACTTTTACTTAATGAATTGTAAGGACATCTTTTTATCCAAGGAATTGTATTTTCCCATAGAATTATTATGGTTTTTTTCAAATGTAAATTGCCTTGAACTAAATGATATTAGAGTGATTCAGAAATCTTGTATTAGATTCGATTAGAAAGTGTGGAACACAATATTGGAATTGGTAACTAATGTTATATATGGAGATGACTATAAACTAGATGTAGGTGACAATAAGGAACTTTTTGGATTAGGGCACTTTAAAAAAATGAAAATCAGACATGTACTGACTATCTTGTCTTCCATTTTTCCCTGGCCCCAAAGTATGGAGGAGGGGTCAAAGCTTGGACTATGAGTAGGGCACCCATATGCTTTTAAGGACGACTTAGATTCAAGAAAGGTTTTACCTTCAGTTCTCCCTCCCTTTGTTATTCTTTCCCTTGTGTGTTCTCTTTCTCTCTATCAATTGTAGTTCTAACCCTTCTTTCCTTTTGTTCCTGTTTGTCAATGTCTTTAAAAATTGTCATTTCACCTGGTCTGTTTCTGTTTAAATTGAATTTTATCTGACGTATTGTTTTGATGTTTTTCTACACCGCCTAAAAGGCTTGATTGGGTGGTATAAGAAATTTTAAAGAAACTTGAAACTGTTATAGAATACTACTAATGTAGCCTAATATTGTGTACCTTATTTTATACACCTGCGGTTACACCAGCTATAGAATTGACATCAGCAATTTGTAAATGTGATATGGACACACATTAACTTACAATATTCTGTAAATTATGCCAGTAAGTGGAAGCCCCACCTATAACCTGCCCATGCTGCTCCAAGAAGGGGCAGGCCCACCATTCCAAAGATGGTGGGCCTGCCGGCCAGACCTGGGAACCCGGCCGGCCGGCCAACATTACAGTTAGTGTGGGAGGGTCCAGGGGTGGGGGGATTGTTTGGGGGTTTGCAGGGAGGGTGGGGGGCCGTCTTTGGCAGGAGGGCCTTGGCTCCCTTCTGCCGGTATTGTTGGGGGCTGGGGGGTTCATGGGGTTCACGGGAGTGGGGGCCGTCTTCGGAAGTAGGGCCTGGGATCCCTCCTGCTAATATTGTCAGGGAGGGTTCAGGGGGTTCACAGGGGGTGGGAGGCCATCTTTGGCAGGAGGGCCTGGGATCCCTCCTGCCGGTGATGTTGGGGAGGTAGGGGGTTTGTGGGGTTTGCGGGGCAGGGGGGACATCTTCATCAGGAGGGCCTGGGATCCCTCCTGCCAGTATGGCCAGAGGATGGGAGGGTTCAGGGGCTGCGTCTTCAGCAGGAGGGCCTGGGCTCCCTCCTGCTAGTATTGTCGGGGATTCGGGGTGTCAGCAAGAAGGCTTGGGATCTCTCCTGCAGGTTCTCAGCCGTTTGGGGGAGGGGGGATCGCGATTGCAGCAGGAGAGATCAGGCATCTCTCCTGCCGTGATCGTTGCGGTGGGTGGTAGGAAGGTTGCCGTGGCTGCTGAGCTGATCACAGCAGCCGCGATCAGCTCAGCAGTCCCTATTCAGAACTTATACCTGTTTTGACTTGGTCTAAGTCAAAATGTATAAGTTCCGACTGGGCGATCTCCCTAGACTTTTGGTTATACTTGCAGTATGACTAAGTCTAGGTTGGCCCATCTCCCGCCCTTTCCCCTTCTCTAAAAATACCTCTTTTCACTCTAGGCATTTAGAGGCAGGGTAAAGGCCTGCTTTTGTCATTGGATTGTTCACATTGTGGTGATTGTTTTCTGTTCTTTTTTTCTCTTCAATTTGAGTGAGGCGCATATGCATCATTCTAATCATATGTAACATTTTTAGGTGTTTTTGATGTTTTTTCCCATCTTTATGCAGAAGACATTATGCTTTATTATCATTTCTCTATTTAGGATGGGTCACATGTCTAAAAACCTGTTTTGGGGACAAAAAAGAGATATAAAAGTCTTAAATAAAATATATAAAAATCAAAGAATGAAGTCTCTCAGAATTCAGAACAATGTTCATAGCTCTGCAGAATGTTTTCGAAGAGGCTGATGATTTATTTTAAATTTAGGGCTCCTTTTACTAAGGGGTTCTTTTATCAAGCTGCGTGTAATACCGCGCATTAAACCACCTGCCGTGCTAGCTGCTAATGCCTGCATTGAGAAGGCATTAGTTTTTTTAGCCGGCCGCAGGGGTTAGCACATGATGAGATGTCCGACACGATAACCCCGCTAGCTCGGCTTGATAAAAGGACCCCTAAGTTGCTCTAGTATTTATAGCGCACGCTAACCCCACGCTACACAAAAAAATACTAACGCCAGCTTTATGCAGGCATTAGCGTGTAGCGTGCGTGGCAATGTAGCGTGTGCTAAAACCGCTAGCGCAGCTTAGTAAAAGGAGCCCTCAATGTTTACAGCATACCAGAATCCCATGAGGTAGACCCATATAAGGGCTTTTCCCATTCTATATTTATATTTGAAAAATAATACATCTATTCCTATATCTTAAATTCCAGAATAATCTGCCAGGAAATGATTCTGCCAATCAAGCTATTACACTGTTTGATTATCCAAGGTAGCTTAAACTATTCAAACTCACAAATTAGCTAGAATTGATTTTTCTAGCTAGTATAGCGACCTATAACAACATTTTATAGACGCTCAGCGCCACCACTCAGAACTCAATATTTCTCATAGTTCTAAGCTTTACGTGTCTCTTCGTCACTAGATCTATTATTCTACTCTCTTTTATGAAGAGCTTAACATTTGATTTATTTCAGTTTATTCAATTTTTTAGAATATTAGTAAGCTGATACTTAGCTTATAATCTAGTGGTCTCTGCTAGGGATATCAATGCCGCTAGGGATGTCACAGCCGACATGTTTCGCGTGAACAGCTTTATCAAGGCTTAACCCCTATTCCCTGCCGCCAGCAACTGTGACCACATATTCTTCCACAGTTGCCGGCGGCAGGGAATAGGGGTTAAGCCTTGATAAAGCTGTTCAAGCGAAACATGTCGGCTGTGACATCCCTAGCGGCATTGATATCCCTAGCAGAGACCACTAGATTATAAGCTAAGTATCAGCTTACTAATATTCTAAAAAATTGAATAAACTGAAATAAATCAAATGTTAAGCTCTTCATAAAAGAAAGCAGAATAATAGATCTAGTGACGAAGAGACACGTAAAGCTTAGAACTATGAGAAATATTGAGTTCTGAGTGGTGGCGCTGAGGGTCTATACAATGTTGTTATAGGTTGCTATACTAGCTAGAAAAATCAATTCTAGCTAATTTGAGAGGAAATGATTCTGCAACATTACAGAGCAAAAGCAAGATATAATTTTCCCAACCTCAATATAAAGTATATGTTTTTTCTTGACTACAATTTCCATGATGTATATAAATCCCAAAGAGATCTTAATTGTAGACTTAGCAGTCTGGGATAGCAAGTCATACATCAGATGGAAAAGATAGGGTTTTTGATTCAACTAGTATCACACTACAGATGTTATTGTATCAGATTCAGGGAAATTATAAACATTAAATATATATATATATATATGTGTGTGTGTGTATGAATACTTTACATTTGGATTAGCAAGACACCCATTACAGTGTGACATTCCAAGGGATTTATATAAGTGTTTAACATTGTCTAGAATTTTGATCCTTCCTTTTCCCACACAAATTTGATTTCACATGATAATAATGGTAAAATAAATGAGACATACAACTATCCAGTCTGTTATTGAGTTAAATGAACGTTGCCTTCTAGCAGACAAAAACCTTTTACTACTGACTGTATGTGGTTCATATACAACTGGGAAACACAATGATTAATAATAGCAATATAATTATATTTAAACAATATTTTTCTTTAAATGACATTCAAAGCATGATGCAATATAGATTATTTTAAAAACTGATAAAATTAACAAATAATAAACTCAGCCCCAACTGCCAAATGACCATGTAGAGCAAATGACAGTTAAACACTGCAATAACTTTATAAAATCAATACCTGTGAACAGAGATGTATTTTCTGAGGCCAGTAAGTGTACTGTACAGAGTACAAAAGCTGCAATTGCACTGGAGACCCCTACAGAGGCATTATGATAGTCTCTGTTTTATTCTTCATTCCTTTTCAAAATAATTCCTACTTTTTTTTGTTGTGGTTGTATTTTGACTGCTCTTGCAGACTGAGGATTTCAAGCTATAGTCTATAATAACTCCAAGTTCCTTTTCTAATATGGATCCCGGTATCGTGTACCTTAGGATTATTTTTCCCTATGTGTATTACTTTTCTTGCAACAAGTGCACATAAGATTTTGCCACAGTGCTTTAACAGCTAAATGGAGCTTCTTGGTTTCTGTAGCCACTTTTAGGCACAGTAAAGAACAACACCTCGCCTTGAGATACAAACAGTCCAAAGAAAAGCAAGGGAGACGACAAATCAGCCAATGAGAGGATCTTTATTTATAAATGTAGTCCCAACAAGGATCCTAGTTTAGTCATTATTCTTTGTTGATACCCTATGATCACCACTTATTGGATGACTCATGTACCCCTGAAGCAGGCTTTTGAGCCAAAATACGGACCATGTCGGGTCTGATTGAGTCTGATCTAATATTGCAATAAAGATTGTTCATAGCAACATAGACTGTTTTCAATTATTATTAAAAAAACCTTCTCATTATTATCTCGGGTTGATGTGTACAGTTCCGTCCCCACTTGTTCTGTTGCTGATTACTTTGCATCTGTCCACATTAAATTTATTTGTCATTTAGACATCTAGTTCAAATCTGCTTCTGTTTAAATACTTGAAATATTTTTGTGTTATATGCAAATCTTAACGATTGTTTTCTTTTCCAGTAGTCAAGGTATACTGGAGGCACTCCACTATTTACCTATTTCCCCTGGGAAACTGATTGGTTAGTCTTACTCTGCTCCCTACTTCTAAACAATTACTAAGACTAACAAACGGATGTTCCTTTGATGTTGCTAGACTAAAGGGATCTTTTACTAAGGCGAGCTATCTGATTTATCGTGCTCTAACCAATTTAGTGTGCGCTAAATGCTAACGTGCCCATAGAATATGATGGGTGCGTTAGCATTTATTGCGCACTGAATCAGCTAGCGCCTTAGTAAAAGACCCCTTAAGTGTTGCTTTAGATAGTTCGGACCATTCTATTTGTTGAATAGTTTATCTATATTGGGATTTGTGATACAGCATTGTTAAGGTGATCCTTTTTGGCAGACAGTCTGAGCATGCTTTTTAGTCTCTGAGCTGACTACATC
The DNA here is from genome assembly GCF_902459505.1 of Geotrypetes seraphini. Taxonomy (NCBI): domain Eukaryota; kingdom Metazoa; phylum Chordata; class Amphibia; order Gymnophiona; family Dermophiidae; genus Geotrypetes; species Geotrypetes seraphini. Next base: position 165,552,343 of record NC_047089.1, on the reverse strand, counting down.
CAAGCCTTTGTTGTTTGAAGTGCCGCAGGATGTCTTTCATCAGTGCTGTTCAATCTTTATGTAAGATATGTTATTGATATTTCCTTGAGTCATGGTATTCATATTCAAACATTTGCTGATGCTATTCAGTTACATGTTCCTCTAAGCTCTGCTCAAAGAGATCATTTAGAGAAGCTATTATTGTTTTGATGACTTTGAATAAACTTTAATCGAATACTTCCAAGATGGAAATTTTGTAGGTCCATCATGAAAGTTGTCCCTATAATCATTCTGTTTTGATGTGGGATGGATCTACTATACTGGCTAAAGATCAAGTATATAAAAATTGAACTGGATGCTGGACTTTCTTTTGAAGCTCATATTTCACAAGTGGTCAATTCTTCCTTTTACTATTTCTGCCAGCATTGTAGGATTTGCTCCTAATTTTTTACACCTGATTTTGCTCAGTTTATACCTACAAGGGGTCACTGAAAAGTTCCTAGCCCAACCAAGAAGAGAATGATATGGAACTATGAAACTTACAAGTTATTCCATACTTTTCTTGACACTTTTTGTTTCATGGCTTCTCATGTGGTATTCCAAAGAAGTCATTGAAGGTGCTACAGGTGGCTCAGAATGCAGCTGCAAGAGTGATAGGTGGTATTCATTGTAATGAACATATTTCTCCGAAGCTTGTTGGTTTGCATCAGACCTTGCAGAGTGTAGTGGCAAATTTACTGATGCCATATTTACCTCATGTTCTTTGAGGTCTCAAACAAAGCAATTAATAGTTGTTCCTTCTGTGCACTTTATAGCTAAGGCTACTATTCGTTCACCTGCTTTTGGAGTGGTGAGTCCTCAATTATGGAACGCCCTCCCCGATACTGTTCATCAGAACTTTTCTTTATTACTTTTCCAAAAGTGTTTGAAGGCTTACCTTTTTCAGAATGCATTTCAAAATTTGTAATGGGAATAATTATTATTTCTTATTTCTGTATTTACATTTAATTGTGAAAAATAATTTGTATATATTGCAGATTATGTTTTCTTCCTTTAAATTTAGGTTATAGGGCTATGTAAGCTGACTGTTTTTAGGATGTTTCTGTGTGTTGTGTTAGTTTTGAATGTTAGGATTTTATGTTTTGTTTATGCGTGTTTTTTGAAACACGCATACATTTTTTGATATGCGGGATACAAATGTTTTAAATAAATGAACAAACATCATTCTCTTGTTGGTTGGTCCAACCAAGAAGAGAATGATTTGGAGCCATGAAACTTACAAATTATACCACACTTTTCTTAACACTTTTCATTTCAAATCATGCGTGTGGCGGGGAGGAGTGGGGGCTGGAGAGGAGGAGAGGCAATGGTGCCCCTACCAAGTCAGGCAATCCGCCCCCCCCCCCCCTACCTCAATATGTACAGGGTACAGGAATTTATTAAAATAACAAAAAATCTTTAAAATAAGACAACTACATAAACAACAAAAGTACATCCAAAAACATGGTCCTAATGTTCATGCGGACCGGACCCGACACGGTCCATGTTTCAGAGAAACACTTTTTCCTCAGGATGAACTTTTGGTGTTTATGTAATTGTCTTATTTTTAAGATTTTTTTGTTATATTAATAAATTCCTGTACCCTGTACATTTTCCCTAAGTTTTTTTTGGTTTTTTTTTTTAAATATCTTCATTAATTTTTCAGTCTAAACACAGTGCATAAAAGAATACATACAAGTAATTTTAAAAACAGAACTTACATTAATCAATAAATATATGAGAAACCATTTTCTCCCCCCTCCCACCCACCCTAATTCCAATTTATTCAATAAAACCATACAACAGTACATACATGTAATTAATAAACAAATCTTAATATAATATCCCTCTCCCTCCCACTCACCCCCTTCCCTGGATGTGCAAATCAAACCTGAAATAAGGGAATAAACCATTTAATTAAAATTAGTAAAATTGGTCAATAGACCCCACGTCAGTTTAAACAACTTATTATTACCCATTAGTTCAGAATTCATTTTCTCGTATTTATAACACAGGCATAATGAATTCCACCAAAAAGTGAAATTTAATCTGTCAAAGTTCTTCCAATTTTTAGTGACCATTTGCATGGCTACCCCAGTCATTATACTAAGTAATCTGCTTTTATATCTATTGGAGGTGTAGGAGATAACAATGCCCCACAGATTACCGCTTCATACGACAGCGGAACCGCAGTCTCCAGAATCAAATTAATATGTCCCCATATAGATTTCCAAAAGTTGACTATCAAAGGACAATAATAATAATATAATAATTTATTTTTATATATCACCTAAGCAGCAGTTCATAGTGGTTTACACAATAGGTAGTCAGCATACAATATAATAATAATATCATACATAATAAAATTCTAAGTAACTAATACAAGCATTAAAACTAATGAATAAAAAAACACAATATAAACTAAAATAAGTATAGAAAAAAAGATTAAAAGAACATTATCACGTGATAATATGAAAATCAGTAATGTATATTATATTGTTTAAATAAGTAGGTTTTAAGATCTTTTCAAAACTGATAGTAAGGAAGAAATGGAAAAACGAGAAGATTCAAACATGAATTCATTAATCCTGCTTGGAATGCTAAGGTCCTATCCAAAATTTTTTGGAACGACATGCATTTGCTGAAGGAAAATAAAACTTTTTTGGATAGGACCTTAGCATTCCAAGCAGGATTAATGAATTCATGTTTGAATCTTCTCGTTTCTCCAATTCTTACTTACTATCCATTTTTTACTTACTATCAGTTTCAAGATGACAGTGCCAGCATCTATTAGGGGGTCCAGAAAGTTCTATGTAACAAAAAAAACCAGGTTTGTCTCATAGATGCTGATGCTGTTTTGTTTTCTTATTAAAGAAGATGCCAGTCTGTACAGGGAACCTCTATACATGTGTGTTTTATGTACTAGTTGTTCTTGAACTTTCCTCTGAGCTTTTCTAAGGTTGACTGGAGAGTCAATGACCTTTTACCTCAAGTGAACATCGATCACTTGATAACCACTACTGAATTCAGCAGTCAGGTTTACTTTTTCATTCTTTGTGTCAAGTCAAGCCTTTATTAGTAAAACGTGATGGAGTGACTGATTTTACAGCAGCAGATTAAAAATTAGTGCACTATATTCAGCCTAATTCTACTTCTTCACACTGTGTGAAAAAAATGTTCACAGAGCGGTTTAAAAATTGTTTAAAATCTTTAGATGATAATGAGATTGGGAAGTGCTAAAACTAGAGGATATGAATTAAGGTTGCAGGGTTATAGACTCAAGAGTAATACATAGAAACATAGAATATGACGGCAGAAAAGGGCTGTAGCCCATCAAGTCTGCCCACACTAATAACCCACCCCCAGACTTCATCCGGCTAGAGATCCCACATACATATCCCATTTCTTTTTGAAATAGAGCACGCTGCTGGCGTTAATCACCTGCAATGGAAGTCCATTCCAATGATCGACTACCCTTTCGGTGAAGAAATACTTCCTGGCGTCGCCATGAAATTGCCCACCTTTGATTTTCAGCGGATGACCTCTTGTGGTTGAAGGTCCTTTAAGAAAGAAGATATCGTCTTCCACCTCGATGCGGCCCGTGATATATTTAAAAGTCTCAATCATGTCCCCCCTCTCTCTACGTTCCTCGAGCGAGTATAGTTGCAGTTTATTCAGTCTTTCCTCATATGGGAGGTTCTTGAGTCCCGAGACCATCCTGGTGGTCATTCGCTGAACCGACTCGATTCTCCGCACATCTTTTTGATAATGTGGTCTCCAGAATTGAACACAATATTCAAGATGAGGTCTCACCATGGATCTGTACAGGGGCATTATGACTTCGGGCCTCCGGCTGACGAAACCTCTACGGATGCATCTCACATTTAAACAAGAGAGCGGTAAATGCCTAGAATACCCTCCCGGTGAAGGTGAATGGGTCAAAAACAGTGATGGAATTAAAAAATGCATGGAATAAACACAAAAGTGTCACATATGCTAGGTACGCCACTGAACAGCAGTCCTGGTTAGGTAATTGCATCAATGGAGCCAGGTTGACCTATGGCGCATTTCGGAAAGAAATTAAGACTGTTCTGTTTGATAGATTCATTTCCTAAATAGGAGTTATACTAATTAGAATAATTTTACTCTGACTATTCTTAAGAAATATGTTGTACTTTTGCTATTTGTATTTTATATTTCGCTGATTGTCCAGCTCTCTTCAGTGTAAACTGCCTAGAAAATCATCTGATTGTGGCAGTATAGAAGAATAAAGTTATGTTATTATGTTATGTTATATTCTAGTCAAGACAGACAGAGAAGACATACAACAAAAACAAGAGGATCTGTGGTAAGATAATAGGACCATGGCTATGAAGACTTTAAGTGGTTATGATCTCTTTTTTTAGAAGCATTTTCTTATGTAAATAGCAGCACTTAAATGTCTGGTGAGGACCACATGCTTACATGCTAACTCAAAACAGGGTTCGTCAGTACTTGGGGATACTTAGTAAGTCCTAGATGGCATGGGGTGGGGGTGGAGGTCAGGGTAGGATAAAGTGAGAAGAGGGATGGGTCTCAGTGGACTTACAATAGAGATATTTACAGCAGCGCAAAGTGTGTGCCCCCCCCCCCTTTTGATACCAGCTGTCTTCAATCAAACCCACACATCCTAATACCAGCTCTCCATTAGAGTCCCCTCCCCCACCTGTGAGGAACAATCTCTGCTGTAGCACATATCCTCCTGTTGCAAACCCCCATGATGGCACAGAAACCTTCCTCCATAGCATCCGCCTCACAGTGAAGCCCCCCCCCCCCCAATGTGTAAGCATGAATCTGACATATGTCAGCTTCTCCCTGATTTAACTCCACCCATTGACCTATTTCCAGGGGTTATTGGGGTCCCTGATGCCCACTCTCTCCTGCCTTATAGTTTGGGCCATCCAAAATGTTCACTGAGACCTTCCCCCTCAAATACATACACACAAAAGAAGCCCTTATATAACCCAGAGTGGCATGAGGCTGGATTCTGATGAGGATTTCCTTCTCAGATTATTTTTCTGCAAGAAAGATGTCTTATTTTGTAGTAAGACAATGATTCCTGATATATCTAAAGCTATCCAAGTTAAAAAGTAAATGTTTCCATTACCAGGGTGCTGTAATGAGATGTTGCCTTTTGATTAAATTTCCTTTGCAAATCCGTAATTAAGTTAAAGAATGTTAAGTACCTTTTTTATGAACCTGCTCAATTAACAAGATTTCTTTCTGATAAAGCTGGCCAGTCTCTTATGGCAACTTCATCCCCCAAGTAATTCTGTTGGGATTGATAACCAGAAAGCATTTATTGGTATTTTGCTTGTGATATATTTAATAAGTATTCCTTAAATAGTGGGTTAGTTCCTCTCAATTTGAGGACCGAGAGGCCCTTTTACTAAAACTTAGCTTATGTTAACAGAATACCAATGGGCTTTTAGCATTTAGCATAAGCTAATCCCCCCTCCCCTACCTTTTTACTAAGCTGTGGTAGAAATTTCTACCATGGTCCTGGGCACTAAATGCTCTGGCGCTGCTCTGATGCTCATAGAAATTCTATGAGCGCGGGATCAGTGTTGGAGGGCCTCAGTTAACCTGCATGAAGCTTTAGTAAAAGGGTCCCTGAATGACTTATCACAAGCTAATGATAGATTCCTTTTATCTTAATGTGTGCCACGCTAAGATCATTTTCTGCTAATATATAATTGAATATAGTTCACTTAAAAAATAATAAATATTAAATTTCTATAATAATTATTCAGCTCGACATTCAGAAGAAGGTGTGCATTGACCAATGGCTCATACTTCACCCCTATATATCCTCCCTTGCAAATGTATACTCTGCATGTTATGCAGGTATTTGCAGAATCATACTTAGGGTCCCTTTTACTAAAGCCACGACAACAGTGGTCTTAGTGTACACTTTATGTGGGTCTTTCCTGAGCACTAAAGCCACTTGTACTGTGGCCAGAAAATGCTACATTTTCCCATTTTCTGAATTAATGGCCAAATGCTAATTGTAATGTAATGTAATGTAATTTATTTCTTATATACCGCTACATCCGTTAGGTTCTAAGCGGTTTACAGAAAATATACATTAAGATTAGAAATAAGAAAGGTACTTGGAAAATTCCCTTACTGTCCTGAAGGCTCACAATCTAACTAAAGTACCTGGAGGGTAATAGTGAAGTGAAAAGTAGAGTTAGAGGAAAAATAAAAATAAAATAAACATTTTAAAAAGACAGCATTGATCTAAATACTTTGGAAGGTAGAAGAGAGGAGAGAAAGGAATAGAAGCAGAATGGGTCAGCGTCAGTGATGAAGTGGAGCAAGTAAGTTTAGGAGGAGCGATTGACGTATCCAGAAAGTGGAAAAAAAGCACAAAGGTCCTCAATGAACATTTTTTATTCATTTATTTAGCCCGACCTCCCAAAGGAGCCCAGAACGGGTTACACGAGTACATTCATAGTATGGTTAGGAATACTTTGATGGGAAATACAGACTTTACAGCATTTACAGTATAGACAAAGGGGTTTAGATTACAGTATAGACCAGGGGTAGGGAACTCCGGTCCTCGAGAGCCGTATTCCAGTTGGGTTTTCAGGATTTCCCCAATGAATATGCATTGAAAGCAGTGCATGCAAATAGATCTCATGCATATTCATTGGGGAAAACCTGACTGGAATATGGCTCTCAAGGACCGGAGTTCCCTACCCCTGGTATAGACATAACATTCAGACTTAAAATACAGACGTAGTGGACATAGATGGACTTAATAGCAGCACATTCAGTGTACAGTAGATATCACATGAAGGTAAAATAGCTTTCTTAGTATGTTTGTTGTCGGAGAATGTAGTAGTAATTCAGGTTATATTTGCGGTGGCATGCGAGTATTAGTGAGATTCCATTTGGAGTTTTAGGTCATGTCTTTGATCCATTCACCAGGGGTGTAGACGTGGGTCTTCCAGTAGCTGGATTTGTAAAGAGGAAGGTTTTCACGGTTTTTCTGAAGTTCCAAGACTGTCTAGTGATTTAATAGATGGGGGGATGTGGATGAGGGAGGAGCGCCACCACCCCAGGCGCAGCTCACCCTTACCATGCCACTGTGCAGATAGCTTCTTAGCTCCTTTGGCAGTAGCAAGAGTGTTTGGCTGGAAGCATACACTGTGGGCAATATTGGAAGGAGCTAAATGCAGAGCACGGGGGGTGGGGGAAGGGGAGGGGAACAGAAATGGACATTGACTGTGCTGTTTGGTTTGGCTTCACACTGAGAAAAGCACTAAGCCGTGTGTTACTGGTTTGTTTTTACACTGGAAAAAAAGCACTAAGTTATTATTGTGTGATATTGTGAGGGCTATTTTTGATAAGTTTTGCACATGAACAATTAGAACTAAAATTATTATCTAGATTAAAATATTGATCCAATGTTTGGCTTTCTGTGCGCAATGCAGAACCCAGCATACCTCACAAGTTGTTCTTTTATTGATGTTCTTTCAACTAAATAAAATAAATAAAACTCTCACAAGCATAAAGGGGTTAATAATAAAAAAAACAAACATCTAAAAAGTGTCCTAAATGGCTACTTGGAAGATCAAAAAGCCTGATCGTTCAAGTACCCATAACCAAAGCTGGTTTTTAGACATATCTAAAAACAGCTTAGGCCTTTCCCCTGCCTCTAAACGCACAGAGAGAAAAGAGGTGTGTTTAGAGGAGAGGAAAGGGCGGGCAGTGGGCGGGAGGCGACCTACACCTAGGCATGCAACAAGTATAACCAAAACATTTACAGGTTGCCTAGTCGGCACTTAGACCTTTTTGACTTAGACGTACTCAAACCAGGTCTAAGTGCTGAAAAAGGGGCCGCTGAGCTGATGGCCGCTGAGTGAATATCCTTAACACACCCACACAGGCACATTTAACTTAAAATACTGCATAAACGCCAAACCTACAGGCTGACTAAGTGCCTGTGTGGGTGTGTTAAGGGTATTCACTCACACTTGACACAATTCTATCTGTGGTTTTTAAATAAATGCGTTTGTTTGCAAGTCACGCAGTTATGCCATTCCAGCACTAGTATCGACTAGGATTCAATCTGAACCAGCTTACATCGGGTCCCCTGAAGCAGGGAACGAAACGGGGTCACATTGGGACCCCCTCACTCCTGTTTAACAGCTAAGTGGATTTTTTTCATCAAGTATGCAGTGACGTTTGCATGATATTAACAACAAGAACAAACCAGTTATTTTGAAACAGTTTGAACTTTTTAGCCTTTCCAGGTCGTGATCAAAAAAGATTTTTATAGAATAACAATGGCTGGAAGGTAAACTCTTTATCCAAGGGAGGTTTTGTAGCCTTCCTTTCAGAGTTTCACATCTCTGAGTAATTTTATACAATATTTCTTGATCACCCTTCAAAGGCTTGTCTTATTTGCATGGTCAGTTATATGTCTTTTGGATTTAAAATTAGAAAAATGGCAGATCTCGGGTTTGGAAAAACAGTCGTTTTGCCCATCAAGATTTTTGGTTTTCTAAAAAGTCATTTTCTTTTATCTACTGTCTGTTTTTACTCTTTCTCCACACAGTGAAAGTTGTGTCATTATTTGAAGCATTTGTCTCTGTGTATTTCTTTTTAAAGGCCAGGGAATGTGGAAACCAGATAGTCAGTTACCAGGTCTTCTTACTTAAGTTGTGAAATTTGGGGAAAAGTTCATAGTCTGTTTCAGACTCCCTTGCAATACTAACATCCATTTCTCAATAGGGTACTGTCTGATTGTTGCAGACTTTACTAGCATTTCTAGAAAGTAGGAAAAAAAACCTCAGTAAAATCCTGATCCACGCAAGCCTGTTTCAACCTTTTGCGTTAATAGACTATATTCAGTTGTGTACATGAGTGTTTTCAAAAGAATCCTATGTCACACTGTAGCACAGTTTCACTACAGTCTTGTGTTTGCTGTGTTGTTTGGTTTCACTCCGGGTGACTTTTGCACATGCTGTGTTAGTAATAACTAGGTCTGCAGAGTACAATCTGAGTCTCTCATATTTACTAACGCTCACCATGGTACTTGCATTGTGCAGAAAAGGACTTCCATCTGGAGTTCACATGATGTAACATGCAAAGGCAAGCTATCAAGCGTGCTTGCAAATTCTTTTTGATCAAGCCACTGTGAGCTTCCTGTGGGTCCTTGCAGAATTCGTCTAGGAAAATTGAACGGTCCTTAATGCATTATTAAATTCTAATTACACCAGATATTAAAGGTGGTTCTACAAACTAGATGCTAACATTTACATCCCCGTTGCATGTGTAAATGTTTACAATATTAGCATACAAAAATGTAGGTGCCTCACTATTAGGGAAAATGAAAGGCAGCGTGTCAGTGCTGTGTTAATTCTTCATGCAAGTTTCTAAGGACACAAGCTGTACTCTACTATTGGTGAATATAATAGCAAAGATAGCAATAGCAAATACCCTTATCTAGGAAGCTAATAAACACGTGTCTCTGCTTTTCTGCTTGGCTATTTCATAAAATGTTTTCAGATAACATCTTGGAACAGGGGTTTCTGATTTGCTAAGTTACTTTTAGCACACATTTACTTGGCGCCTGAGGTCAAATCCTTTACAGGCAAGTTTTGAGAAAGCAGGACTGGCTTCATTAGACAGACTAAGCAGCTGCTTAGGGTAGTCCCATGTTTCCCCGAAAATAAGACAGGGTCTTTTATTAATTTTAGCTCCAAAAAAACATTAGGGCTTATTTTTGGGGATTGTCATTTTTTTCATGAACAACAATCAAGTTTCAAATTTTTATTAAAATTTGATTTCATCGCTTAACACAATTTTCTAAGCGATATACAATAAGTAATAATAATTTTTTTTTAAACCCATACAATTAAAATTTATAACAAACACTATATAAAATACAATATACTAGACAGACACATCAACAAACTAATACAAAAGGGTAGAAGGGGTAGAACTACAATTTGGTTTTTTTAAAGGCTATATATAGGAAGTACGATTAGGGAGAGGAGAGACGGAGAAAAAGTTGAAAAGAGAAAGAAGGGAGAAAAGTTGTAGGAAGAAAAAAAAATATATAGAGAGAAAATTACAGGGTGATCCCTTTCAAAGAAAACTAAAGACTGTAGGCATCTCTCCCTTCCTTTCCTCTACCCCAATTCTTCCTTTTTCCTTTCTTTTTCCCCTCCCCCCATGTGCAGCATTCTTTCCTCCCCTCTCACCCATCCCCTTGTGCAGCATCTTTCTATCCCTCCCTCCCATCTACCTGTGCAGCAGAACCCCATCGACCCTCCCACTGTGAGACTGACATACCTCTGAGGTATCCAAAAACAGCGGTGACAGCAGCACTCTGAACAGGCTGCTTCATGGCCTTCCCCACCAGGGCCTTCCCTCTGCCACATCACAGATGGGAAGGCCCCGGTGGGGAAGGCCATGAAGCAGTCCGTTCAAAACGCTGCCACCACTGCTGTTTTTGGATACCTCAGAGGTATGTCAGTCTCACAGTGGGAGGGTCTGTGGGGTTCTGCTGCACAGGGGGTGATGGGAGGGAGGGAAAGAAAGATGCTGCAGAGGGAAGGCGTGGAAGGCCGCAAAGCAGCCCATTCAGAGTGCTACTGCTTTAGGAAGCCTTGGAGCGGAGGTATGTCAGGTCTCACCGGGGTGGAGGTCACTTGGATTTTTTTTTTTTTTAAAGTCTTTTTAGTTCAAAGAAGAGTGATCAAAATGATGATACTCCTCTTGTATGAGGAAAGACTAAAAAGGTTGGGGCTCTTCAGCTTGAAAAAGAGATGACTGGGGGGGGAGTGCTATGACTGAGATCTACAAAATCCTGAGTGGTATAGGATGGGTAAAAGTGAATTGATTTTTCACCATTTCAAAAAGTGCAGAAGAACAGGGGACACTCAATGCAGTAGAGAGGCTACGGGTGTCAAATTTCTAAAAGCGGTTGAAGTTAAGCTCAGCGAACAAACAGTCTTGAGAGACTTTGCTACCATTCAAATACTTGAAGAAGGGGGGCAATAAGAACTATAGACTCATGATGCAGGCTTCACACAGAAACACTAGCTGTGTAGTTATATAATTTAAAGCAGGGGTTTGGGGGTGGCCAACCTTTTGGCTTCCCTGGGCCGCATTGGCCAAAAAAAATGTTTTTGGGGCCGCACAAACGTGTAAATGCTGCAGCAAGACAGAGGAGGGAGCCAGCAAGACGGTAAACACCTGGGGGCAGCAGAGGAAAACAGTGCATCGCCCTCGACAGGGGCCACACAAAATACTTCACGGGACCACATGCGGCCTTCAGGCCATAGGTTAGACACCCTTGATTTAAAGTCTTCTTTATCCCTATTCTTCAGGCTGTTTTGTGCTATTAGATTTCTGTCAGGGTCTTGTTACTTGGATTGGCCACTGCTGGAAACAAGAAACTGGGCTAGCTGGACTATTGGTCTAATCTAGGATGGCTATTTGTATGTTTTTAGACAAATAAATCCAGCAAACAAACAAAAAAAAAAACAACAACCCCAGTTTCTACCCTAAAACTGGAAAAGTCAGTTGTTTGTGGAACTTAACATAATAATGAACTGATAACCGATCTCAACTATGAATAATTGGCTCTAAGTAGTGTTAATTAGCACCAATTAGCAATTACCGATAATCAGTATTCTATAAAATGTGCATGGATGCACCAATGACTTGAGCACACATGTTATAAGATATAAGCAATTACGTGCAAAACTGCCTTCAGCTGGCATATGCGCCTACATCTAAAGTTGGACATATAAATCAAGGCTTACACTAGCATTGTATAATGACAGTTCTGCATGAAACTATCACTATACCTTTCTTGAATTTACCTCTATACGTGTAAATTCTTTTAAAACACGCATTGGATTTCAATCTATGCATATTTTTATTGTTCATCCAGAATAGTATTTTAGGAACAGCTCTTTTTATGTACCAAATCCTGTTTTACACATGGAAAGCCTTTCCGACATGACCTCCACTATCTCCATGGTAAGTCAAGGGAACATTATATCATAAAAGAGTCATAAACAAGTTAGCCTTGTTTCTAGGTATTTACTGTTGCCCAAATGCACGTCAGTCTGCTTTACAATGGCTAACCCTGGGCAGATTAGTTTTGGCAATAGATGAGCTGTAGAGTAAATTAAAGGTGTCAAGAGTAATTTTAGTAGGAACACCGTGTCCAGTGAGTTCTTCAAAACAAAAATATTTATATGGCACATATTTACAAGGCTATTTTATTTGAAGTTCCCATATTTTCAGGCAGCTTTCTGTATTTTTTTTGTATGTACGGGTTGTAAAATAAACTAATTTATGTGGGGTGTGTGCGGCCATGTGAGTGAATTTAAAGATTTGGCAAATACATTTGGGCATAGGGTTTCCTTGTTCTGGTTACTAAGATTATACTGTACACACCACCCTTGCAAACAGAACCTCCTTAATGCTCAAAATATAATTTGTAAATAAACCACTACAAGCAGGTGCCTGAAGAGGTTTATTTTTTGTAATCCATGATGTATCCATAATTTATAAATTATCTTTACTCACCTTTAAATCATTGCTATACAAAACTCCATCATTTATTTACAAAGTTTTAATTCCATATTCTTCTCAAAAAACTTTAAGATCGAATGAACAACTTTTATTGGTTATTCCCACCCTTAAAATGATTAATACACGAAGGCAATATATTTTTACCGTTACAGCACCACAAACTTGGAACTCTCTCCCACTTTACTTAAGACAGGAGAAAAATTTTGATAAATTTAAAAGCCAACTTAAGAGCTTTCTTTTTAAAGACGCTTTCAATATCTAATTGAAATGCCAATTGCTCTTTATAGCTGCCGTTCATTTTGTTCAATTGTGTATTTTACTCCCAATAAACTATTTTGTTTTCCCTTTCCCTTTGTATATTACCCTTAAATGTTCTTCCTTTCCTATCATAAAATGTATTTCGTTCCCTTCTATCCTAGTGTTTCCTGTTGTAATTGGTCTATTTTTAAAAGATTTTTATATTTTTTATATATTCCTGTTATTGTTTACCTTATATTTATAGTTTATGTACATCGCTTAGTAACTGTGATAGGCGATCAATCAAATAACAAATAAACTTGAAACTTGATGTCACAATATGATGATATTTTGTTGGGAAACAGCACACAAGAAGTTAGATTACACACTTTCTCATAGCGTAGTTACTAAACCATTAAAGATTGATCCACTCCCCCCAAATTTTTTTAAGTTCAATAATTTTTATTAAAGTTTTACAACATACAAAGGTATATTGACCCCTTCAATAATATAACAGAAAACAATATACAGGTCAATATACAACATACAAAAGTTAACATAACCAAAAATTAGAATAGCAATAAACTTGTAACAAATACCCATATCAGTCATGAGTGTGTACAGAAAATATTGAAAAATTGCCAAGGTCACATATTTAGGAAAATTATGCACCCACTGAAACAATATGGAAATGATTCTATAAAATGGCCCCTCCATTCAGGTTGCACCAGTGTCAAGCACTGGGCTACAGCTCCATAACAGCATATGTGCACCAAGATGCTGTTTTAAAATGCTACCGCCTCTTTTACAAAGCCACGCTAGTGGCTGCGCTGCGCTAACGGCCCCGAAGCCCATAGAGATTTAAAGGGTTCAGGGCTGTTGCCGCGTGGCTAGTGTAATTAGTTATGAGGGCATCTAAGTACAGGTGTGACCATTTTGCTGTGGCAACTGTAAACGGGCATGCCCACATGCACAAGTGATAATAACAATATAAGTTCTAAAGTGTCACCGTTTGACAATCTGTGGAGCGCATAAACTGGGATTAGTATAAGCTTAAATAAATAATTTAATGAGAAGACCTCAGTGTGGATTGATAAGTCAAACGAACGTAAAAAAACGTTCAATACTACAACCCGTGCGCGGGTCACAGCCCAACATACCACACCATCATAGCGTCTTCACGTGTGTGGTAAAAAATCAAAAAAATAGTGCAAGCACACTTAGGGCTCCTTTTACAAAGGTGCGCTAGAGGTTTTAACGCACGCTTAGCACGTGCAAAAATGCCCCGCGCGCTAGCCGCTACCGCCTCCCTTTAAGCAGGTGGTAATTTTTCAGCTAGCACGTGCTAATCTTGTGCGTGCACTAAAAAACGCTAGCGCACCTTAGTAAAAAGAGCCCTTAGTGATTAAATATTATATAAAAACTTTCATAGTAGAGCACTGACGCAGTCTGAAAAACAGAAAAGTCTTTGCAAAAAGTCAATGAGAAAGACTTATCTCAATAGGAAATCCGGCATGAGCAAGGACTCCCAGAGACACTTCAAGCGGGATGGTCTATTTCCAAAAACGCTGTTCTTCTGCCACAAACTTGAAAATAACTCAAAATTGTAGACGGTTCAACTGAACTTCAGTTTTGGAATAATAATCCTTCATCAGGAACCTTCGATTAGTGAGAATTCATTGTGAGAGCAGGAACAGAAATCCAAAAGAACGCCCAACCCAGCACTAGCAGTTAGAGAGGCAGAACAAGGAGGCGGCATGACATTATGGTGAGATGTGTACCAGGGACCTATGTGAAGTTCACTGTAGTGCCCCCTGGGGGATCCCACTGCTCTGCTGGGATGTTTGTGTGGCCAGTCTGCTAAGAATGCTGGCACCTCCTATGTCCCAATGTGCATTTTTCACTTGGACAGTTTTTCCAAAATGATTCAAAAAGATAGACACTCAGGGCGAACACATGTAGGAAAAGGTGATTTTCTCTATTGAACTTTTGGATGTTTTTCCCAAAATATCTAAACTTGGATATAAATGTCATATTGAAAATGCTACTCCACATCTCAGCGTTTTGCACTTTTTTCTCAGGACATTGTATCAAAATTTATGTGTGTTGCTGGAGGCTTTTTATTTATGTTTTTTTCATCTGATATATTATCTTTGCCCTAATTCTCATAGATGTACTAGTACTATTTCTTGATTTGTGTTTGAATACAAAATTACCTCCCTCCCCCCCTCCCCTCACCACCTTTTATCAAGCTATAATGCCAGGATATGGACCTCCAATTACGTAAAACCAGGGTATGGATGCCTCTCACTGCAGTACATCCATATGACAAGGGGGCATGGTCTGGGCACAATTTAGGTGGTGTTGAGACAGAGCCAAAATAAGGATGTCCAGCTCCAATCACAGAAGAAAAAGGGACATTCTTGTCTAAAAAAAGATGGATATTGTTATTTCAATCCGGTACTTGTCACAACCAAATGCAGAGAGCTGTCCTGATTGAGTTGATGTCCACTGGAGAGGTTAGGGGCTCAAGAGTCAAATTCAACTTCAGCTCTGCTTCTTTTTTTTTTCTTTTTAAATTGTGAGCCCTCCGTGGACAAAAAAGATGCCTACAGCACCCGGATATGTAAGACATCTGCAGGCTTGAAGACTATTTAAATGGTGTAAATTCAGGTAAAGTACATATTTTTCTGTTCCTAGAGGGCTCACATTAAAAAATAAAAAAGAATCATAAACTGAAGTGGGATTTGAACCAGGTCTTTTGCTTTGCAACCCACTTTTACACTATCCCTCTTTTCTGCATGAGTGTCGTGTGGCCATTTTTTAAAATTGCTGCTATAAAATGGAGGATAATTCATCAGGTTATAGCTGGGTGAGAGGGTGGAAATTATGAGAAAAAATTTGAATTATAAAGAACAGAATTGGATTTTTAGATTAAATTCAGTAACCCCATCGGGGCTAAATGCTGAGATTGAGTAGCTGACATTGATTTGAGAATTGAGATGTGTGATTGGACAATAACAAATCAGCTGATTAGTAGGAGTGTAAATAAAACTATATGAAAAAACGCCACCGCCATCTTACATCCACTAAAAAGAATGATAAGGTGGTGAAGGGGAACCATAGAAGTAATATCTACTATTATTGAAGAATCGTTATAGATAATTGCTCTGGGAAATGAATGAGGGTATATGTTTTTTACTTTTTAGGGGATACAGCTGCCATGCAAAACATGATTCATGTCAGTGATAGATTGGTCCCCAGTCTGACAAAAAGCTTACAGAGCTTTTAAATGCATTGAGAGCTAAGTTTTAAAGCATTTGTAGTGAAAATCACCTGAAGATTCAGGTTAAAAGAGTTAAAAAAACAAAAACTTTAGAAATTTAAAGATGAAGGGGTCAGTGAAAAAAGGATGTGTAAATTCCTAGCGATGATGAAAGATTGAATCGCAACGGGTGACTTCGCTGAGATCCCGGAAGATACTTAAGAATTTAAAGTTACTTGAAGGTATTAACTTAGAACAAAATCTATTCCAGAGAAAGGAAAATGATAAAACCAGAGGGCATAATTTGAGGTTGAGGGGTGGTAGATTCAAGAGTAATGTTAGGAAATTCTTCTTTACGGAGAGACTGGTTGATGCGTGGAATGCGCTCCCGAGGGAGGTGGTGAGGAAAACAGTGTCAGAGTTCAAACAAGCGTGGGATGAACACAGAGGATCTCTAATCAGAAAATAATGGGTATACACTGAAGGACCTAAGGCCAGTACTGGGCAGGCTTGCACGGCCTGTGTCCCTGAGAGGAAGAGGGAAAAAACGGTAAGCTCTGGTATGAAGGAAAATACATTCATAAAGTCCTGGTATGATACAGGTGAAGCACAGTAAGTCCTTTGGATAACACTAAAGGTGAAGAAACCAGATCTCAAATGAGAAAAAATCCCCTTTCTCCTCTCCTGCTCTAACAACTCAAAATATATTAATAAACTAAAAAGACATTTCTGACTACACTTGCTAGCTGTCACGTACTGGTTGGGAAATAACCTGCTAGCCTAAGCGAAACTTATGAAGAGGAACAAACCTGCAACACTTGACTCTTTTTGCATGGCAACAGAGCCTCACACCTGTTATGATGAACACATCTCATGGTCAAGAATAGAATTCTCGAGAATTGCATTTAGTAAGATGTGTCTTGTGATAACAGGGCGGAGGGATCAGGCTCAGAAGTTGCTGATATGGTAGATTAAAGGGACACTTGCGGGAAAAAGATAGGCCTTACGGTAAACTGAACAGACGTATAGCGTGACACAAACCTATAAACCAATAAATGAATTTACAGATGTAATGACGTGTAAGAAAAGAACCAATAAAGATTTATCATGTAACTTAGACCAACATGGTGTTGACCACCAAGAAATGTATAAAACCAGGCCTTTAAGCGGAAGTAAACTAGAACAGACATCAGAGGATCCTCAGGCCTGAAGATCACATTCTGTTACTCTATATGCTGAATGATTTATTCTTGTAAGCTGTTAATGATTTGTTAATAAATATACTTATTGCTTGATATATAGATATTGCAGTATATAGAGTGTGAGGTCTCTATCTCGGTGTAGGCTCCGACAGCGACCTACTTCATCCCTTATATGGATATTCAGTTGAAGACGGGCTGGGGAGGGCTTCAATTGCTGGGATGGTTAAGATGGGCTGGAGTGGGCTTTGATGGAGACTCCAGTAGATGGAACCTAAGCACACTACTGGGCAGGGCTCTGGGTTTCTGGCCCAGAAATATCTAAGAAAAAAGACCATTTAAACTAAATAATTAATTTATGGAGCATGTATGGTTGAACAGACTGGATGGACCATTCGGGTCGTTACCTGCGTCATTTACTATGTTAAAGTTGGTTATTGAAATTGAATCATTTTATAAAATGAGCATCTGGTGTGGCAGTGTAGGAATGTCCATGTCCCTTATCTCTCCCCCCCCCCCCACCATTCATAATTTGGATGTTCATGCTGGACATTTCTAGCACATGGATATTCATCTCGCATATATTTTATAATAAGTTGTATCCTAAGTATATGTGATATATTGACTTGGATGTCCATAATCTGAGTTGGACATCCTTTCTAGAATGTCACTCCACATGAATAGTCCTCCAGCTAAAATAAAGGGGCTGAGCAAACTAAGGGGGTCTTTTACTATGTTTCGCTAGCTGATTTAGCGCATGCTAAATATTAGCGTGCGCTAAATGCTAATGCGTTCATAGAATATAATGGGCGCATTAGCATTTAGCGCGCACTAAGTTAGCTAGAGCGCCTTAGTAAAAGACCCCCTATATTCACCAAGGTATCTGGGCACCAGTCTAAATATTTGTTGATGCTCAGGTAACATTCAGATATCCACATTGACCTGGATATTCAGTGCCAGTATTCAAACATGGCCTGAAAACCTTTGACTACCATGGGCTTTATGTCAACCAGACTGTAAGTAACTACATATGCCCTAGAATACTCCCTTATTTGATTCATCATCATCACCATCACCAGCATTATAATTAAGTGCTAATTTCAATACAAAAGTTAGAAACTTTTTAATTACTATCCACATAACATAGGGCTACTTTTATCAAGGCGCGCTACGGGGGTTAGCGCGTCGGACATTTCATCACATGCTACCCCCCGCGGCTGCCTAAAATCCTAACGCCCCATCAATGTAGGCGTTAGGTACTAGCGGTTTAACGCGCGTTAAACCGCTACCGCGCCTTTGTAAAAGGACCCCATAGTACCTTCTTATAAATATACCATGCTTGCCAATTATACCATAACAAGAAGAAAACATATTAATAATTTTGAATAATTAATTAACAGGGGAAAATAACTGTACATGCTACAAAACACACATTTTAAAAAACAGTACATTTTTTTCTCAAGTCTTAAATATGACCTTTACGGTTAGGAAAATTAGAAAAATCTAGTAAAACTTGTATAGTTATTGTACCAGGCAAATGACCACTGGCCATGAGTCCTCCTAATTGTGTTAATGAATATGTGCTTGTAAATGTGATAATAATGAACTACATATAATCAGTAATTAGCGAACTTATGAAAAGTAATTAAATGATTTCTAAAGGAATTCCTTTTTGAGTGTTATAATCAGATATGCTGATTGTTTCAAAATAAATCACCGGCAGCCATTTATAATGGTAATAATCTTTACTTTTCCTAATGGTGGTAGTTGCAGCATGGCTGAGCAGCTGCGCTGTAAAATTGCTAATTTTGTAGAGATAATGGATGATTTTCGAGTAATAGAAATCCAGGACAAGGTTTGCTTGTTTTTTAAATATGTGCTAATAACATTCTTTCTTCATATTAATGGAGTAGAATACCAAGGAGATCATAACTCTGGCTCTTATTAAATTGCAGCAGTAAATTAGATTGTTATAGGCAAAGTGTTGATTAATTCAACAAGTGTGAAGTAAAAGACGTAATTGGCCTAATCATACTCAATAGATTTTCTTTCTTTTCTACTTCTCCTTGTTCCCAGAGTGACTGATTAGGAGATAAGAACCCATATACTGGCTGGGATCTTGGGGGAGGGGAGGGGGGAATCTCCTTTGAGGTTGTTCTTAAGCTGTGTTTAAAAAACTATCCTACTGCTAAAAATATCCAAATGCTGATTTTGGAAAGTCAGAATTTGTCTAAACTCACGCTGCTGTTCATCAAAATAGCAAAGGGGTGTGTTGTGGGCGTTTTTTGGGTGGGACTAAAAAACACCCACAAGAAGGATGTCCAGCAGGGATTTTCGAATGAGAAGAAACCTCCATGTCTAAAAAGGACATTTTTATCTAGACCTGTTTTAGTCATGACCAAGCTACAAAATGTTGCTCTAATTGAGCAGCTGGCCACTGGAGGGATTAAGGCATGGCCCCTCTTTAATCTCCCAGTGGTTGCTGTCCTTTTCCCTCTCTCTGGAAGTGAAACTGGAAAGGAAAACCAGGCTCTGTGTCAGCTGCAGGTTAGAGACATAGCCTAGCAGTTAGCACAGTGGAGTGTGAACCAAGGGGCCCAGATTCAAGTTCCACTTCAACTTAAAAAATTTATTTATTCAGTTTTCTCTTCTGTTCTCCCAGGGAAGCTCAGAACTATTTACATGAATTTATTCAGGTACGTAAGCATTTTTCCCTATCTGACCCAGCAAGCTCACAATCTATCTAATGCAGTGGTTCCCAACCCTGTCCTGGAGGACCACCAGCCAGTCAGGTTTTTAGGATAGTCATATTAAATATGCATGGAGCAGATTTGCATGCCTATCACCTCCATTATATGCAAATCTCTCTCATGCATATTCATTAGGGTTATCCCAAAAACCCGACTGGCTGGTGGTCCTCCAGGATAGGGTTGGGAGCTACTGATCTAATGTACCTGGGGCAATTGGGGGAGGGGGATTAAGTAACATGCCCAAAATTACAAGGAGCAGCATGGATTTGTTGAGGCTGTAGCTTTAACCACTGTACCACACTCTCCTTGACAATCTTCCTACCTTCTCATCTCTTTCCTTCCTCTTTCCACTCCATCTTATCTATTCCACCTTCCAATTAAAAACCAATTAAATGGAGGTGCCTAAAGTGCCTCCATAAAGGCCACCATTATTCTGCCTGCGGAGATGCCTTACTACACTTAAAACCACTGTAGGCGTGGTTAATGCCAGAAGTAGCATTAGGGATCATAATGTGCCTCCGTAGGTACAATTCTTATGAAAAATAGGCACAGGAAATGTACGCCTTTAAAACCCTGGCCTACTTTTCCGGTGCCTACCTTTCATGTAGCAGTGATTCTGCAAACAGTGCTATTATGTTATTGACACGTGATCAGTAGCTATTTTGTAGGCGGCCACTGATAACAGCAACATTTACAGAATCTGGGCCATAATACTCCTATTCGCACAGGGAAACCTCTCATGAGTATGAAGGGGTGAAAGAGTATATTGTTAGTTGCAGTGGCATGCAGTCGGGGCCTTCAGGGGATTTGCCCCACCCCCTTAAAGGCCCTGAGCGCACTGCTTTGAATTTGATTGGTTGAGCAAGCAACAGACAGATGCTGCTCAGCTAATCAAATTCAGATCTGTACTGTCAGGACCTTCAGAATCCCCAGTCCAAGAGCCCTGCTTTATAACATAACATAACATAACATAACATAACATAAAATTCACTTCTATACAGCAATTCCACTAAGTTTTATGCGGTTTACAAAAGATAAAAAATGCAGGTAAATACTGCAACAAAGATCTAACTTCCAAAAGATTCTATAAAAGATGCATTTTTAAAGGCCGTCGAAACTGTTGGTAGAAGTTGGAAGATGTAAATACATAATTCAGGTCCTTAGCCCATAAAGCTGCTTGAAAAGACAACAGACGCTCCTGGAATTTTTTTAAATTTACAACCCTTTACAGATGGAAAAGAGACTAGCACATGAGATTTCCTAGAATGTTTGGAATTAGTGATAATAAAAGATTCCATAAGATATTCTGGGATGAGACTTGTTAATGCCTTAAAGCAAATACAGTACTCCCCCAATATTCGCAGGGGTTCCATTCCAGGAACCCCCGCGAATGTTGAAAAACTGTAAATACGGTTTTTAGCAGGGGAGACAGGAGAAGGCAGCCGGAGCACCGGTGAGTGAAGGAAATCACTCATGGTATGCTCCGACCGCCTCTTCCTGTACTAAAGTCAGGTCTCACCAATCAGGAGCTGCGTGTCGGAAAATACCGCGAATGACCGGGACCGCAAATCGCGGATTGCGAATTCGCGGGGGAGCACAATACATCCAAATTTAAACTTAATCTGCGCCTCAACCAGCAACCAATGTAACTGACGATAGAAAAAGGTAACATGATCATACTTCTTCAAATCATAAATCAATCTAACTGCTGCATTTTGTATTATACGCAGTCTTTGGAGATTTTTGTTGGGCTCCAGCAAGATGAACAATATTGCAGTAATCGAGTTGGCTAAGAACCAATGATTGTACTAACAATCAAAAAGAATTTATATTGAAGTATGCTCTAATGGTTCTTAGTTTCCACAACACGTAGAAGCCTTTTTGGACCATTGAGTCAACCTTGATTTTTCATAGTAAGATTTTGATTGAGGATTACTCCAAGTATCTTTATAGTTTACTTTTTGATTGATGCAATTTAACTGGTTGATCAGGTTTCCTACTCAACACATCAAACTGCATCAAGCAAAAAGAAAACAAAAAATAAAAAAAGCAGGGTTATAGAGCTGGAGATTCACTGAATCCCCTGAAAGCATAGACTAGGAAATGCTAATTACCTGGTTAGTTCTTGAGTCTTACTATTAAAATGAGAACTCTAATCCATCACTATTATGAATGCCTTTCGGAAAATGAGACAAGGAATTCAGAAATGCTTTAATCATGCAGGCAGACTTATACTCTACATAAGTGTGTGTTAACACCGGTAACTTCATTCCAGAGCAGGATTAAAATCAAACAGTTGTAGGGAACATGTACTTTCTCTCAGGACAGATTCTTTCTCTTTTTCTCATTACCAGGACTTTGAACTTTGATTTTGGCTTAAGAAAGAAATCCCGCCTAAATAAGGAGACTTAAATGTAGGCCAGGAACTTAACTGGGCTATAAATAATTGACAGCTAGAAACATTTAGTAAAGGGACAGGTTGTAGACCCAGCATTTCCTGGGGCAATGCTGAGGGAGAAAGACTGCCTTGTAAACTTCTGAAAGCTGTTACCGTGCAAGTCTGCCCAGTAAGGGCAGTACTGGGTAGACTTGCACAGTATGTTTCTGTATATGGCCTTTTGGTTGACGATGGGCTGGGGATGGGTGGAACTGGGCAGGAATACAATGTACAGCGCTGGCCAAAAAAGTAAACAGGATGCTAGGAATTATTTTAAAAACGATGGTTAACAAGCCTATGAATGTTATAATGCCCCTGTATCGCTCCATGGTGCAACCTCATCTGGAGTATTGCGTTCAATTCTGGTCTTCTTATCTCAAGAAAGATATAGTGGCACTAGAAAAGGTTCAAAGAAGAGCGACCTAGATAATAAAGGGGATGGAACTCCTCTTGTATGAGGAAAGACTAAAAAAGTTAGGGCTCTTCAGCTTGGACTTAATGGACAAGCAACCAACACAGTGCACCCTTTTAAAACAGTCTATACTCTTTTCCCCTCCTGATCAGTCTTTGATCATCTGATATATAAATGAACGCTACTATTACCCACTATAACATCACCCTGTAATAAACCAGTTAATCATGAGGATGCTACTAGCAGCAAGCTCCAAAAAAATGCCACACTAAATGCCAGCTGAAATAGCACCTCTTCAAACACAATTCTCCAAAAGTGTCATCAAACCATCATGCAATATAGGTAATATAGGCACCACTTGAGAACGATGACCAACCCCAGAGCGAGCATAACCACACATCATTTTCTTCACCACATACACAGACAATGGGTCAGACAAACCCCACAATTTTGATACAAAGCTCACGCCATATGACCAACTTTGAAACAGAGTAAAAAAGTATGAATTCCACAATCATATACACTTCTCCCTCTGTATTCACGGTTTCAGCATTCGCGGTTTCGATTATTCACGGTTTTTAGCTTGCTGGCTCCTCCTCCCAAATTACCTCAGCTGGCATAGAGAAATCGCTGATTCCAAGCATTTACAGAGAAAATCGCCGATTCCCAGGACTTTCTTCACCATGTTTTGCCTCTCCTTCAGGAACAGGCCAGGTCTCCTACCATGTTATTCGTGGTTTCACCATATTCACAATGGTTTTTAATAGAAAACAGTGAATAATATATGAAAAAGTTATTCACGGTTTTTCTGTATTTGCGGTTTTGTTAATCCCCTATCACAGCGAATACAGAGGGAGAAGTGTAATCCAAAATGGGGAAAGAACAACCCCAATCACAATAACCTAAAAAAACTGCAGAAAATAAGTCCAACCAGCACCATGTGCTTTCCATATACTAGATACTAACTTCTGTACAAGAGTCCTCCACAGTCTTCAGAAAGCTGATCCATAAGGCCTCTGGCATCTCCTCTGGGGACAGGTCTGCAGTCAGAGCCAATGCTCTGTAGCAAGCCCACTGAAAACAAGAAAGTTCACCCGCTACTTTGTTGAAAATACGAGGTAAATACTGCACAGGCAGAAAACACATTCAAGTGTAAGCAGTGCAACACAATTAAATGCAACAACTCTACCATAAGGGGACTACGAGAGGACTAATGATTAATTACAAACACCACTGCGTGGTCACGATGCGATGATGTCACGTGCGCGTGAGGTCACTGTGTTCTGTCTGCGCATGCGCGGATGTCCCTCAAGCAAATTGTGAGGGAAGCTTTTCACAACTTGGACAAAGTGCTGGGTTTTGAAAAGCCATCCGGACCCCCAAGCATGTCCTCGAAAAGGAGGACATGTCCAGAGAAATCCGGACATCTAGTAACCCTACATAGTAACTGCAAACAATCTCTTAAGTGTGTTACTCACGTGTCTCATTTACGGAATTTGGCTCTATTGACAAGTTTACGAGTGCACCGGTTTGCGAGTGTTTTGCAAGACAAACAAAACAATTGCAAAATCGGTGCCTCGGAAACCGAGCATGGCTTGATTTACGAGTGCCCCCCCCCCCCGCAATCCGGCACCCTCCCCCCGACGTGATTGGGCACCCCCACCACGATCCGGAACCCCCCCCCCGCTTCTTACCCTCATCTGGGCACCGGCACCGGCATGTCCTGTGCTTGGTGCCGGTGCCCGAAGATCGGCCTCCTCTTCTGCTGGGCCTTGAGCATCTGAGCATGCTCAAGACCTGAGAGTTCACGTTCAGGGGGGGTGCTGGATCGTGGCGGGGGGGTAACCAATCGCATCAGGGGGGCCGGATCGTGGCGAGGGTGTGCCAAATCACAGGGGGGAGGCAAATCACGGGGGGGGGGGTGCCGGATCACAGAGGGGGCCTTCGGGAGGAGCAATGCCGGTTCTCGTGGGGGGGGGGGGAACGCATCAAAGCAAGTTTCCATTATTTCCTATCGGGAAACTCGCTTTGATAAAAGAGCATTTTGGATTACGAGCATGCTCCTGGAACGGATTATGCTCGTAATCCAAGGTACCACTGTAAAGTGAGTTTTTAAAATATATCCTTGAAGTGTTGTAGAATCAATATTAGTATTAATTTTTAATGTTTAATACTCAGTCTGAACAAGGATGTCAAGCAGTTTATAAAATTAGTAGTATGTATAAGCTGGAAATCTATAGGTGCCCTCAAGAGTCTTCTTGTATTCACACTGCAGCCCTTTATATGAAAAAAAGTTGGAGATCACTGGCTTAGAAGGAACACTGTTACTGTGTGATAACTGCAGAAGACATATTGGGCATACCTAGGGTTACCATATGGCTCCAGAAAAAAAGAGGACAGATTGAGATATCCAGGTTTTACTTCCACTGAAGCAATGGAAGTAAGGAGGACAGATTGAGACATCTGGGGTTTACTTGCATTGAAAGCAATGGAGGTAAAACCCAGATGTCTCAATCCACCCTCCTTTTCCTTTTCCATATGGTAACCCTAGACATGCCCTCAATAATTATGACAAAGCTAGACCCCTCTCAACTACTCCAGATAACCCCCAAAGGAGCAATTTCCACTCCTGTCCTTCCAATACTGTTTTGAACTATGGAGTAATCTTTGCGGGCACAGAAGGGTCCATGTAGGAGTTCTGGGCCCATTTTTTAAGAAGGCAGGCTTTAAAGGGGCAGGGTTTTTTTTTTGTTTTTACCAGGGCTAGTGTTTTATTTTCCCTATTTTGGTTAAATGGTTTGTGTTGATATGTACCTTAGAGGATCTAAAGGCCTTATTGGCCTAATAGGGATTTTGGGGTCCTTTTGTTAAGGTGCACTAACTGATTTAGCGCACGCTAAATGCTAAGGAATCCATTATATTCTATGGGTGCCTTAGCATTTAGCACTCTAAATCAGTTAGCGAGCGCTAAATTGGTTAGAGCACCTTAATGAAAGGACCCATTTATGTCATAAGGGAGCTATTATAGTGGTAATAGCTGACACATAGAAACAGAAAGGGATGACCAGTCATTCACCTGATTAGGAATGCATGTCAAATTTCTTGTAAATTTTTGCTATATATTGTAATTGACAAGAAATACGTTTGCATCTGTAGCATAATTTCACAACAAATTTTCCTGTTGTCCCTCATTATTTATTTCATGTTGGTACATCAGCATCTAGGTTAGAAATGAATGGATCTCAGAGTTCAAATTTCCAATTGGCTCATCTATATAGATTGGAGCTCTCCCCACCACATGAGCTGCCTGTGCTACTAACCAGTTGGGAAAGAAGAGAGCATTAAGGAGAAAATATCTAGAACACGAATGATGATAGATGAACGATACTATAATTTCCCAGTTATCCACATGAAAGAGAACCAACAACTGAACTGATTTCTTAACACAGTATAGCCTGACAGAAATTATTTAGGTATTTGGGGACAGCACTGAGGCCAATTTTGATTAAAGCTGAAGGCAGGAAAAGCAGATGCCTAATAAGGAGCAATAAGTAGGAAACATTATGTACTCTAATAAACAATTAAAGAGAATGTACAACTTTGGCAACTGAAGGGTTTAAGATAATCTGTATTTTTGCTTTGCATTTGTTTAAATTAATTATCCACGACACTGTGTATTTTATTATATACCGGCAGATAAAAATTGAAGCTCCAAACCTCATGGGAGATTCCAAAAACTCTGTTGGACATCATCTTGAAATCAAGAATTTTTGAGAAAACATATGCACATAACAAATAAATAACAGACCCCCCTCCTTTACAAAGCTGCACATAGGAATTCTATGAGCATTGGAGCTGTTACTGCGGTGGCCGGCGCTAAAAATGCTATCACGGCTTTGTAAAGGAGGAGGAAATTAAAGCAAATTAGAGGACATGGAGAATAATTCTATAGAAGGGTGCCCATATTTAGATGCCAAGAAGGTGCCTATTATGGAAACTTCGTACCATAAAACATTATTTTGATTTCTTCTCTTTTCGACTGCTGGTTCAATCTTTGATCTTAAATATCTTAGATTATTGCAATATTATATACTTGGGATCTTTTAAGAAAACCATCAAATGACTGAGAATCGTTCAGAATGCCGCAATCTGAGACATTTACAGTCTCAAGAAATCGGACCACGTAAGCTCGTTATTACAAAAAACTACACTGGCTGCCTGTGGAAGCAAGGGTCATCTTTAAGTTTGCTTGCCTTTCCGTCAAAACCATAACAGGCTCATCCCCAATCTATCTATCTCATCATTTTGAATTTCCAGGCACAACTTGTACATGTACTGCTTATTTATTCGCTTTTCCATCCTTGAAGGGTTGTATCTACAAAAGATTCCTTGATAGAACATTATCATTCCTAGCAAGCAAATGGAATAAATGTTTAACCAACTTTATTTCAAGCGCACTTTCTTATCAAACTTTTAGGAAGTCAATCAAAACTTCTTTGATAAATTTCTCTGACTCCATTTCTGCCTTGATGTATTTTTAAAACACTTCCAGATAAATATGATTACTCTTAACATGCTAATGTAATTTCAAAAGTTTTATGTAATATCGCTGTCTGTATACAGTCTCTTCCTCTGTAAACCACTCTGAACTGTTTGTGGTATTGCGGTATATAAAAATAAAGTTATTATTTTTATTATATAAAGAATCATAGCTGCCTACTTTTCTGCATAGAATACTAGTATAATAGAGAAAATATGTGTCTCTATTTTAGGTGCAACCACTTATGCTAGTTGTAGTACTAATGGAAATGCTCATACCTAGATTAAGAACATATCTGGAAAATGGTCATTTACATGAGTAATTGACCCCTTACAGAAATACATGACAAAAATACTGACATTTGCTTGTGTTTTTGCTCCTCCAGTCTTGATCATATTTTATATAAATACCCCCCGAGTCTTTCCCTTTAAGCAATGGAGAAGCTTTATAAAATCTACTGTAACTAATAGAATACATTTTGTATGTCTCAGCTCTTCTCGTTCCCTCTCATTTCTTCTGAACAGCGAAAATTGCTTGGAAATGAATGCTCCTGAAGTCAATAATGCTTGTCTTGCCCAAAGGCTTTACAATACACTGTCTGTATCAATATTGATGCAGGTCTATTGAGTACGAGGCAGAGGTTTTCTACTAAACAATGTGATATCAATCCTTTTAAGAAACTTAATAAATATGCTGATGAAAAAAAGCATGATTGACGGTGAATCTAATCTCGTAAATCATAACCAGTTCTCTTTTCATCTTGTACAGTAAGTAGGGAGTCTTCTCCTCCTAGGTTTGTATGCTCATTTTGAATTTGAATTTTGTATGCTGGAGAAGTCACTATTGTGCTCCAAGTTCTGAGACTGAGGAAACCATTTTAGAAGGGTTGCACATCTATTGTACATGTGTAACAATGCAGATTTTACAGTGTCACTATTAGCGTGTGAAGAGGTAAGGGGGTGCATAGCTTTAAAGGGGGCATGTTCTGGTCATGGTTTCAGTACACCAAAAAATATACATAAATGACCTGATATTTAAATGGTCAAAAGAGGCCCCTGGCTGTTTAATTCTGAAGCTAACTGGGCATATTCAACAGTACTTAAC
Organism: Geotrypetes seraphini; assembly: GCF_902459505.1. Classification (NCBI taxonomy): domain Eukaryota; kingdom Metazoa; phylum Chordata; class Amphibia; order Gymnophiona; family Dermophiidae; genus Geotrypetes; species Geotrypetes seraphini. The sequence continues at coordinate 165,523,772 of NC_047089.1, read as the reverse complement.
TGGATATTGTTGCTGAAAATGTCCAGTGACATCCAACACGAAGCCAACTATTATGGGACATTCAGGAGGCAGTCAGCACTTGGCCAATTAAGTGCCTATATTCAGCACTTAACCGGCCAAAGAAGACCAAACATCAGTCGACATGGTTAACAAGTGAAGTGAAGGATTAGAGCTAAAAGAAAATCCTTCTGAAAGTAGAAGGATCCAAATGAAAATAACAGGAAACAGAATAAAAAATGGCAAATCAAATGCAAGGCGCTGATAAAGAAGGCAAAGAGATACCTTTAAAAGAAGATTGTATTGGAGGCAAAAACACATATTAAAACATTTTTTTAGGTATATTTGAAGCAAAAAACAGAAAAGAATCAGTTGGATTGCTGGATGACTGAGGGGTAAAAGGCACTCAGGGAAGGCAAAGCCAGAGTGGAAAGATTAAGGGCTCCTTTTACTAAGTTGCCTTAGGGCATTAATGCGCGGAATAGCACGTGCTAGATACTAATGCCAGCATTGAGCTAGCGTTAGTTCTAGCCACGTAGCATGTGGTTAGTGCGTGCTAATCTGCTGCATGCGCTAAAAACGTTAGCACACCTTAGTAAAAGGAGCCCTAAATGAATTATTTGCATAGGACTTAACCAAGGAAGACGTGGGGAAGATAGTAGTGCCAGAAATAGGATTCAATGCTGATGAGCATAGAAACTGAAACAAAATCTATAACACTGAAAGATATATAATGGGGCTATTTGACAAATTGAAGAATAGCAAATTGCCTGGACCTGATGGTATACATCACAAAGTACTGAAAGAATTGAAAAATAAACTTGCAGAGTTATTGTTAGTAATCTGTAATATACCTTTAAAATCCAGCATGGTAGCAGAAGACAGGAGGGTGACCAACGTAACACCAATTTTTAAAAAGGGTTCTATGAGTAGAGGTGATCCGAGAAATTATAGCGCTTGAGTCTGACATTGGTGCTGGGCAAAAGGGTAGAGACTATTATAAAGAAAAAATCATCACAGAGCATATAAGTAAACATAGATTAATGAGAAAAAGCCAACATATATTTAGTCAAGGGAAATCTAATGCATTTCTTTGAAGGGGTGAATGAACATGTGGATAAAAGTGAACCAGTTGATATTATATCTGGATTTTCAAAAGGTATTATACAAAGGAAACTCTGCAATGAGAGGGCATAGGATGAAGTTAAAAGGTTTCAGAGTAATCTGAGGAAATACTTTTTTACGGAAAGGGTGGTAGATGTGTGCAACGGTCTCCCAGAAGAGGTGGTAGAAACAGAGACTGTGTCTGAATTCAATAAGGCCTGGAATAGACACGTGGGATCTCTCAGAGAGAAAAAGAGATAATGGTTACTTTGGAAGGGCAGACTAGATGGGCCATTTAGCCTTTATCTGCCATCATGTTTCTATGTTTCTAATGTACCTCATGAAATATTTCTGAGGAATTTAGAAAGTCATGAGATAGGAAATAAAGTCCTATTATGGAGCTCTATTAAGAACTGGTTAAAAGAGAAATCATAGAGTAGCACTAAATGGTCAATATTCTCAATGGAAAAGGTTAAGTAATGGGGTTCTCCAGGGATCTGTGCTGGGGCTGATGCTTAACATATTTATCAATAATCTAGACATGGGAATAACTAGTGAGATAATTAACCCCCACTTTTACTAAACCACGATAGCGCTTATTAGTGCAGGGAGCCACGCTGAACGCTCCGCACTGCTCCCGACGTTCACAGAGTTCCTATGATTGTCTGGAGCAGCAAGGAGCATTCAGTGCAGCTCCCTGTGCTAATAACCACTATTGTGGTTTAGTAAAGTGTGTGTGTGTGTGTTGTTCAAAGTCATTCAATTGCAAGAGGATTGTGAAAATTTGCAAGAGGACCTTTCCAGACTGGGAGATTTGGTATCAAAATGGCAGATGGCATTTAATGTGAGCAAGTGCAAAGTAATGTATGTGGGAAATAATGCCTTTGTATTGTCCATTGTATGGCCATACCTTGAATACTGTGTGCAATTGTATCGCTGAATCTCAAAACAAGGTATAATGGAATTAAAAAAGGTACAGAGAAGGGTAATGAAAATTATAAAAGGAATGGGATGGCTTTCTTTTGAGGAAAGACTAATGTGACTAGAGCTCTTGAGCCTGGAGAAGAGATAGCTTAGGGGAGGTATAGAGGTCTATAAAATACTGAGTAGAGTGGAATGGGTAGATGTGAATCGCTTGTTTACTCTTTCCAAAAAATACCAGGACTAAGACTAGGTAGTAGATTTAAAACAAACCAGAGAAACTATTTCTTCATTCAATGTATAATTAAACTCTGAAATTCATTGCCAGAAAATGTGGTGATATCAGTTAACCGGATAATTTCCTAAAATCCATAAGTCATTATTAAGATAGGCTTGAGTAAATTTACTGCTTATTCCTAGGATAAGCATCATAAAATTTGTTTTACTCTTTGGCATCTGATCAAGTATTTATGACCTGGGTTGGCCATTGGATGAAAATTCAATATTCAAAACTTCGCCCGAAATTAACATCACCGAAGATGGCAATAAATCAATTATAGGGCCAAACCATAAAAGTTTTGTTTTAGTGGTATTTAATTCATTCGCCCTAAGGAGGCCCAATTTTGGATTCTTGAGATGCAGGAATTGATATCCGCTGTTAGATTGCTTAAAGAAAAATCATCTTTAAGTAAGATAAAGATGCCATTTGCATAAGTGAAAGCTTATTCAGTTGAAAATAGTTTCAAGTACTTTCACATAGTCATATACAGATGGGGGACAACGGTAAGCCTTGTGGTACTCCACAAACTGAAGTCTAAGCCAGAGATGAATTACTCTCATTGTGCACTCGATAAGATTGAAGTGTCAAGAAACCTTTAAACCAATCTAATACTTTTTGATCATAGATGCTGACTCTCAAGGTGGACCCTAGCATCTGGTAATTATGATTTGAATTCTGACCCCTTTCAGAGAGACTCTTTGGGGCTATCTCATAGCAGTCTGATGTAACAGGAATAATACAGCTTGTCAGTCTGATCATAAATTGCATTAATTTATTATAGGAGTCACTCACCTGCAATACTGTGTAACCCTAGTGCGGGTAAATCCAGATGTCTGGTAACCCTAAGCAAAGTACCCTTATGTCATCACACATATCTTTATGCCAGTCAGAATTTTTTTAAAAGGCTATTTACATGTGTATCTAGCCACATATGAGTGAAAATGCCTTTATAAAATCAGCCTCTTGAATACTGATCCAAATGTAGACAGTGTAATTTTAGCTATGAAAATGCAAAAAAAAAAAAATTGTCATACACACACATGCACACATATACATTATCCATTGGATACTATGCATGGTGCCTAGATTTGAACTCCAAAATTTGGATGTGCTTCAAAGAAGCATGTGTAAATTAATTGGCTAATGCACTAATAATTTTTTCTTTGGCACCAAAATCTGAGCCTTAATAAATATTGCATATAAATAGCTCTACATTATATGTGAATTTTCATGACCCACAACCAAATAATGGTGACAAAGTAACAAAATATATGATCTTTATCACCAAACTGAAGATAAATTTTTCCCTAATTTATTAGTTACCAAAATCTGAGCACCATTTAAGAATCCTCCCTATATATTTTATATAAGCTTATATATGATGGATAAGGTACTAATTTAAAATCCTTTTTGGTCAGGAAATAAATGATAAGAAGTCAATATTACAACACTATTTAACCAGATTGAAGTTTCTGCCTGGTGAAATAGCGCTGACTGCCTCAGGCGTTGATATGCAGTGGTACTTAATCAGACTGTGTTGCCGAATATCTGCTTTGACTTCTCCAGCACTATCTGGTTAGTGCTGGAGCAGCCTGGGGCAGAGTCACAGCAGACATGAAAGTTATCTTAGCACCATGGATGATCAGTGCCTGGGAACAAACCAGGCAAGTTGGACTTCATAAACAGCCATCTTAATTGTTAGTGGCGTACCAAGGATGGGGAGGTAACATAGTAATATAATAAATGACGGCAGATAAAGACCTGAATGGTCCATCCAGTCTGCCCTGTAATCACAGTTTCATGATAAAATGAAAATGTCTTTTTTCTTTGTTATGTCTGGGCCATAGTTCTTAGAAGTCAACCCGGTACTGGCCTTAGTTTCCAACTACTGGAGTTGCCGATGAAGCTCGCTCCAACCTATTCAAACCATCTCCTTTGTGGGATTCAGCACGTGAAAGTTAGCCCATTGATGTTCTAATTAGTGACCCTTAAGGGTTCATCTCACACTTTTTTGAATTCCATCACTGTTTTCATCTCTACCCCGAGCCCACCCCGGGTACAGTCAGTAAGAGAGTCCAGTCTACTGTACGCAGCCGTCAACTCCACCACCCCACCCCCCTCTTACGTCAACTTCATGCTACAGGGCAGGGGACCAGTAGATCCAACAGCCACATCCACCAGACTGCGGCCGCACAACCGCTCCATGTCTTCCCTGCCTGGGGTGGCGGGGGAAAGGTGCTCTTTACTGGTGCAACCAATGCAGGAGGCCACTGCTAACTAATATGGGCTCCTTTTACTAAGCTGCGATAGCGGTTTTAGCACGCGATTAGCACGTGCTAAATTGCTGCGCGCTAGACGCTAATGCCAGCATTAGTTCTAGCTGTGTAGTGCGGGTTTAGCGTGCGTTAAAATTCACGTGCTAAAAACGCTTTCGCAGCTTATTAAAAGGAGTCCTATATGCTGGATTATTATTTATCTAGGTACCAGCATTGAATATTGGCCAAACTTGGATAACTTCTGATGGCTGCAAAAGTCCCTGATACTCATTCCTAGTACCCAGATTAGACCCAGCACGGAATATCTGGTTCTAATTCAGCCCATGACGGCAAATATTGTCCCCTGAGCATGTTTATATTTATTCAGGAATATGTTATACCAATTTCAAAATACAGATCAAAGTGGTTTACTCCCTAGATTAATATTATGAGAAAAACTAGTAAATCTCTTGTGTGTGTGAAAATATACCCATCTATTATAGCTCTATAACTGCAAAGAATAGCTGACTTTAAATAGCTGCTAATCTGCATATAATTAATTTCCTGTTCTATAAAGTGAAATGCCTTTTAATTATCTAGATGTAGGAACACAGAAGATGGTAGTAAAAATTTGCTAAATTGCAGCCTATTGCCAAAATGGAATTCAAAACCTATAATTATTCTGATATTAACATTCTATAGCTGTGTGGGAGCAAATCTTTGCAATGTCTGCAACATTCTGTGAAGGGCAACACCAACTGGCTAATGCAGCAGAAACACGTGGAGAGGCATGTTCAATAGTGCCTCTAAATCCAATTTGGACTTCCTGAAAACTGCATCCAAAATTTAGATGCTGAAAACTTCCATTTTTGAAACCACTAGATGTCCATCTTTTTTTTTTTTTCCAAAGTCGCCATCACGATGTCCAACCTTAGGATAACTAACCTTTTTGGCCATTTTTGACCACAAAACATCCAAGTTTAAAATGTCCAAACACAAGCCATTTGGACATAGGAGGGGCCACCATTTATACTACACTGGCCATACAGACATACCAGTAAAGCAGTAGGGCACCTCAGAGGGCACTGCTGTGAACTTCACATAAAAGGTGTCAAGTACACATTTCACAATCTTAGGCCTCTCTCTAAGTGTATTCTGAGATGCACTGGGAGTGGCCTAGGACTTCAATTGGCCACATCCCTTAGGCCACTCCCATGGTGGCCTAAGGGATCTAAAGTCAAAACAAGAAAAACCAATGGGGCCTGCAGCAAAAATGCAGAACAAAACCAAAACAAAACTGCAGGACAATGTACAGGTCCATTTGAATATTAGAACCAGTTCTTTGGATATATTTTTATGTGTGTACATGTTTTAAGACTTTTGTATTACAAATAAATACCTGTACCCTGTACATTGTTCTGCAGTTTTGTTTTGGTTTTGGCCTAAGGGATCTAGCCAATCAGAGTCCTAGGCCACTCCCAGTGCATCCCAGAATACACTGGGAGAGAGGCCTAAGATTGTGAAATGTGTACTTGATACCCGTTATGTGAAGTTGCACCGATGGACTGGGAAGGGGAAGGCCCGCCATTCAGTGGAAGCGGGCCTGCTGGCCAGAGGGAGCAAGCATCCCTGCAGCCAGCCAACTAAAAAAATGTACTGGTGGGGTCTGGGTGGGCTTTTGTGGGGGTCCAGGGTGCTAGGCGATGTCTTGGGAGGTGGGGGTTCCGGCAGGAGGGACTTGGCATCCCTCCTGCCGATGATTTGTGGGGGGTCTGGCATGAGGGTCTGGGTAACCCTCCTGCTGGAAGATGAATCGGGGTGGTGGTGGCAGGAGGAATTCAGAACTACTCCTGCTGCAGGCATTCAGGGGTAGGGGGCTTCAGGGGTTCCAGCAGGAGGGAGTGGGCATCCCTCCTTCTGGTCATCTTCGCAGGGGGGACAGACGGGTTCCCTGTTACGGATGCTAAACTGATTGCAGCAGGGGGATTCCCTTGCCGTGATCAGTTTAGCGACAAAATATATTTGAAATGTAGGCCAGCTACTTCTAAGCTTCATCGCATGCCCCCTAGTCCTAGTATTTTTGGAAAGAGTGAACAAGCGATTCACATCTATCCTTTGCACTTTACTCAATATTTTTTAGACCTCTATCATATTATCCCCAAACCCTCTCTTCTCCAAGCTGAAGAGCCCTAGCCGTTTTAACCTCTCTTCATAGGAAAGTCATCCCAAACCTTTTATCATTTTTGTCACCCTTTTCTGTATCTTTTCTGCTATATCTTTTTTGAGATATGGTGACCAGGTTGAGTGACTAGTATTTAACCATGTGGGCAATGTGTCTGCTCATGGTGTAGATAGAGCTGCTAATGCTAGAAGGTGCACCGGATTAAAACCCGAAAGAATGCTGAAATGGCTGAAATGGCTTTCTGAGCTATTATTATTGCTTACTTTTTTGTGATTTCTTTATTAGATTATCCTTTTCGTTCCTTGTGATATAGACTGTTGCATGATTTATGTTGGCAATTTTCCTTTTATGCCACAATATGATTTTCTTGTATTTTAATTGCAGTGGTTTGCCCCAGGTTTTCCTTGTTAATGGTCTACTGATGTTTTTTCAGGAACTCGCCCAAACCTTTTAAAAAAATCTCATTTACACTGAATGCTTTGACACATGCCCTGGAAATATAATTGCAGAGCTTACTTAAGCATTGAGTGAAAATATTTTCCCTGATTTGTTTTAAACGCACTACTTTGCAATATCATAGCATGTCCTCTACTCTTTGTAATTTTGAAGCAGTAAACAATTGATTTGTGTTCATCCGTGCACTCCGCTCAGGATTTAAAGGCCTTTGTCGTATTTCCCCTAAGCCATCTCTTCTCCAAGCTGAAAAGCCCTAACTTCTTTAGCCTTTCCTCATAGGATAGTCATTCTATCACCTTTATCATTTTGGTCCCTCTTCTCTTTTTGAGAAGCGGTGACCTGAATTACACACAATATGACGGGGTGCTGTAAAGTTCCCAGCCCAACCAAGAAGAGAATGATGTGGCTATGGTTCAATCAATGATTACATTGCATTAAATTACATTAGGGAATTCTATTCCGCCATTACCTTGCGATTCAAGACGGATTACAAATGGTTTGTCCGGATATTAGAAGTGTTTAAGGCGTAGTTTGTACATTTATTTGAGTTGTTTAGGATTACATCTGACTTGTCATGATATTAGAAGTTCATATGTTGTAGTTGCAGGTGATGCCGGTGTTAGTTCGGTTTTATTTGTTTTATGAAAAGAAGGGTTTTTATTTCTTTTTTGAAGGTTTTGTAGTCTGTGATTGTGGTCAATAGGTTGTAGAGTTGTGGGTCGAGTTTTGCAGCTCAAGTGGCTAGGAGGTTGTCGTACAGTTTTTTTCTTTTGACGTTTTTGATTGGAGGGTGCGTGGGTTCTCCTATGTCTGGTTGAGATGGATTGAATTAGTTGATTGTTCCAATAGGCTGGGCTGTCTCCGTTTATTGCTTTAAATAGTAGGCAGTAAAATTTGAAGTGTATTCTCACTTGTATTGGGAGCCAATGTGAGTCGTGGTATGCCTCTGTGATGTGATCTGAAACAATGTCAAAACATAGAATTTTGTTTCTGCAAATTGGCACTTAGGGGTCCTTTTACTAAGGCACGTTAAATGATTTAGCATGCGCTAATCGATTTAGCGCATGCAAACGATTAGCACGTGCTAACATGCCCATTATATTCTATGGATGCATTAGCATTTAGCACACGCTAATTGTTTGCATGCACTAAATCAATTAGCGCGGCATAGTAAAAGGACCCCTTAATGAAAAAAGATATCACTTGTGACAAACCTAGCTCTCCTCCTAGCTTTGTCACAGAAGAGCAGTAAGCAGGAGAGCTGACCAGGTTGGCTCTGCGGAGTGTGATAGCGCTGACCTCCCTTACACCAATATTGATGAGACAGACAGCGACTGCCAGGGAGAGTTCAGGCCAGTTGCGGGTTACTCTCCCAAGCCTGCTATTAGATCTCATAAGATCTCAGGGGCCAGGAAACTACATCTTCCAGAAAGGCAGAGAACCAGCAGGAAGCTGTCACATGACCCATCACAGCTGTAGAGGGAGCTTTCTACTTTTCTCCCTCTTCAGAGCAGGGAGGGATGATTTGGAGCCTGTTAAAATGAGGCAGTTGAGACCCAGGGAGGGGGAGGAGCAGAGAAGCTGGGAACGTGATTCTGAGAGGCAGCATGACTTCTCTCCCTAGCTGAATGCTAATGAGCTGGGAGAAGAGTGTGAGATGATGGACTTTCTGAGAAGTCTGATCCCACCATTGAGAAGCAGTTGGAGGGCTGGGAACCTATGGATATTAGTATGCCCAGTGTGCCTAGTGAGAGGTTGGAAGTCATGGACACAAGCTGAAAGGTGGGAAGTGTTTTGATACTTTTTCTTACCTGTTTTTTTTTGGTGAAGTCTTGGAACTGAGTTTATTTTTGTGTAAAGCAGAATTGTCTAACTTTCAATGCTAACCTCTCAAGCCTGCTGTTACATTGTTTTTGCCTTAAACTCTTTGAACATTTAACTACGGAGCCTTTTCCTTACGCTCCTCTCTGCACAGCTGGAGACTCATTAGCTACTGATAAGCTACTGCAGGGAACGTCAGCCACGGAAGAGCTCCGTCTGTATAAGTTCCTTAGCTGCAGTCAGCCAATGCCAGAGTTCCCTAGCTTTAGCAGTTTACCCTTTGAGCTTATGAAAAGTTTATTCTCCAAGCTACAAGAACTGTGTGTGTATTTTGCTTTACTGCTCTTTCCCAGGAAGGAGAGCATTGATGAATTTACCTTTACCCAATAAGGCTGGTAAGAGGACTGAGTTATAAAGACTGAAGTCCAGCCATAATTTTGGTTTTGTATTTCTTTTTCTTTTGACTTTGAAATTAAGAGCCATTCTGACATTTGTGAAACCAGTGAGGCCAGGTTGGCTCAACTTTGCATGTTTTGGTTTTTGCACTACTGTATTGGAAAATATTACAGTCTTCTAAGAGCCTCAGAGCAACTTAACCCAGGGTCAGGAATAAAAAGTCTATCTGCATTTTTTACTTTTCTGTGTGTGTGAATTCCTTGCCTGCTTTCACTGTTGTTATTTTGCTTGCTGTTTTCACCCTAGCCTGATGCCTAGGGCGCCTGAAGGATTCCTTAGTTGGAGGAAACACGCTAGGAATAGTATCGGTCACTGTGACCCAGGCTCGCTGCACGTTTCAGGAGCCCGCGGGTTGCGACACATTCTTTTCAGCTACAGTGGCAAAATAACGCTCAGAATTTAGGAAGTTGGTTGATTGGGCTGAGAATTTTTCAGTACCCCTTCGTACTCAAGGTATTGCCACATTATGGAGAGACACAGAGGCAATGTGATGTTCTTTGTTTGATTCTCTATTTATTTCCTGATAATTCCTATATTCTGCTTGCTTTTTAGGCTTCCACTGTACACTAAGCTGAAGATTTCAATGTGTTGTCCTGGATGACGCCTAGTTCTTTCTCCTGATGGCAACTTCTAATGTAGCATCATGTCCAGTTTCCTAGTCGCACAAGGGCCTTCTCCAATTTCTCACAATTTACATGTGATTTAGCAACTTTGCATAATTTGATGTTATTTGCAAATGTGATAACCTCACTTGTTGTTCCCATTTCCAGATAATTTATAAATATAGATTCAGAAAACTTTTTAAAGCATTTTCTATACCAAGACAGGGAGCCAACCCTGAAGTAACTAAAATGGAAATGGTAATGGTAAAAGCCCATTTCTAAGCTGTCTAATGCAACCCCTGGGATATAACGATGAGCCAATGATGACCTACTGGAACTTCTAACTCTGAATTTGTAACTATGATCTAACTGTAATAGTAAATGTACTGATCTACCTTTACTAGCAACTCTATTGAATGTCCATCGTAAATTCCTGGGTAACTGACCAAACTCTTGTAATGTAATCCGATCTTGAACTGAATAGGTAAAGTCAGAAAAGAAAAACCTGATTAACATAACATATGTTATATCACACAGTAACGTACAGTCAATTTAATATCCAATTTGCAAGTTCTTCCAGAATTAATCCAGGTACCTCTCTTCCCTTGTAACCAAAAAAAAAAAAAAAACCCCAAAATTGTTGTAACTTCACTGGAAATGTCCAGTTAGCTCTTTTGTAATCCGCTTTGAACTGCAAGGTATAGGCGGAATAGAAGTCCCTAATGTAATGTAATGTAATTTGTTAAAAAATACTGGTCCTAGTACATATCCCTCCATCCCTCTTATGGTGTCATTTGTGAAAAATGCTTATGACAAACTACTGGGTTAGAGGACTAAAACTCTACCTCACCCATCAATGTAATAATATCCCTGATACTCTCAATCTTTGACTACTGCATTGCAATCCTACTTGGCATCCCGAAGTACATGATCAAGCAGATCCAAATAGTATAAAATGCAGTAGTGAGTTTTCTGCTGGTAAAATTAAGACAGACGAGTGCCACCCTGCTACTGAAAGAGTTACACTGGCTCCTGATTGAAAGCAGGGTGAAATTCAAGATCTTGTTGCTGACACACAAAATCATTCATCTCTCAGAACTGTAACACTAGCAGACAGACAACATAACCATACACCAGCACACACCCTGTGCTCGAGCCAAGAACACTTGATGGAAATACAGTACCCTCCATCAGAGACATCAAATACAAAAGTGCTGGGACAAAAATGTTCTCAGCGATGGCATCAATATGGTAGAATACCCTTCTGAAGGAAGTAAAACTAGAAAAGGACATTGGAAAGTTCATGAAAAGGATAATTACGGACTAACTAATAATGCAACATAGAGGAAATAGCAGGCTACTTCCCCACTAGGAACAAGATAGGGCAAACATAGTATATATACTCAGCATGCTAAGGATCCCCCCCAAATATTTGCTGTCTACATTTAAGGATATAATAAATAAAGTACAGATAACTAGAAGTAAGCTCATCTAAGGAAAACCGTCACAGAAATTCCATAACTCTGTATTGTAACACCTTTACCAGGGCAGGATTAATTCTTTGAGGGCCCCTAGGCACACAAGTACACTGGGCACTGCCCTGCCCCCATTTATCTGTTTTCTTCTTTACTTCTTTATTTCTACTTGTATTTCTTTTTTTAAAAAAATTCAAAACAACCAAAGATTAGTATACCAGTGCACAATTTTTCTTCTATGCAACCCCCAAACATCTCTGACCAAATCCCCCTTCCTTCCCTTCCCACCTACTTACCCAGGAATTTAACTCTGAACCCTTTCCATGCATATATGAAAGTGTTCAAATATTTGTAAAGCAGTAATACTATCTGAAATATAAGTCTATATTAATAACCAAGTTTACAATGCCTCTCTCTACATCAATTAACTGTAACCCATATGTATGTATAAACAAACAAATCTGTAACTCCTCTAGTGCATTCCACTCCATGTATGTTAATTTGCAACAAAACAACAAGGCAAGCAGTCCACCAAAGAATCCAACGTGAAACAAAAGAAGATTTTTTTAACTACCTCGTTCACTTTTGTTCTTTCCCTTTTTTGTTTTTTCTAAAAAAGTTGTAACTTTTCCCCCCTTTCCTCACAACTCAAGTTTGTCTCGTCTTCAAAAATTATGTCAATTGGTTTGTCTTTTTGTAATTTAACTTTCTTTTTATAATTTTTGTACATCGCTTAGCAAACCGATTAAGCGATTCATCAAATACTAATAAACTTGAAACTTGATTGGCAGAAAATAAGGAGATTCAAATCAGGTTAATTCAAGGTGCTCCCAAGAACCATGCCTGATGCAATTCGCCAAACAAGGCTAGTCAGCGCTAATAAAAAAACATGTCTTTCATATAAACAGAAAACACCTTCGCCTAGTATGGAATAAGTACCGTAATCACAAACTAACCTCTCCCCCCTTTTACAAAACTGTAGTTTGGTTTTTAGCCACAGCCAGCACTAAAAAAATGTTCTATAGTTTTGTAAAAGGGGGATAAAATAGAAATATGTAGACAAAGGTTAAATAAAACCACCAAGACGCTGGACTCTGCATACAATGCAACACCACAGAAACAGCAATGCATGTCCCCCTAAAGCAAAAAAATAAATAAATAGAAATTTTTTTTCTACCTTTGTCTTGTCTGATTTCAGCTCTTCTCATCTTCTTGTCACTCTCTTCCTTTCATCTTCTGTCCTTCTGTGTCACTTCCAGAAACTATATGCCTCCCCCTTCCATCTTTCCCTTCACTCCCATTGGTCTGGAATCCATCTTCTTCCATTCCCTCTTCCAATGGTCTGGCATCTCTCTCCTCTCATCTTCTTCCCTTCCCTCTCTCACACCCACACCCACATGGTCTGGAATTACACTTTCTCCTCCCCCTTCCCCCCACTTCCATCAGAATCAGCCCCCTTTCTTTCCCTCCAACCCAATTCCATCCAGTATCCTTCCCCCTTTCCCTGCACCCCAGTTCCATCAGCATCTGCTCTCTTTCTTTCCCTTCAACCCAATTCCATCCAGTATCCTTCCCCCTTTCCCTGCACCCCAATTCCATCAGCATCTGCCCTCTTTTTTTCCCTTCAACCCAATTCTATCCAGTATCCTTCCCCTTATATCTCTCCCCTTCCCCTGTACACCAATTCCATCAGCATCTACCCCTTTCTCTCCCTCCACCACCCTTCTAGGTCAGAGGGGGCCCACTGAAGAAACAGAGGACTCGGTGTTTTTTTTCCCCTTTGCAACACGGGCCCCCTGGGAAAGATCGTCAGCGCTGCCCCTCCCCCCCCTGGAAAGATCAGCAGCGCTGGGCCCCCCCGGAGAGATCGGCAGTACTGGGCCCCTCTGGGAGATCAACAACACTGCCCTCCCCCGGCATCGCCATCAACCAATCTGAATAAGTGATGTCGGAAGGGGTGGACTGGCAGATGCAAAGAGTTGCTGCATAGTCCCCTCCGACGTCATTTACCTCTTTCCTGAGCAGAGCCAGCAGATGCAGTCATCGTGGGATTTTGCAGCAACTCTTTGCATCTGCCGGTCCACCCCCTCCGATGTCACTTATTCAGGTTGGTTGATGGTGATGCCGGGGGAGGGCAGTGTTGTTGATCTCCCGGGTGGTCCCCAGTGCTGCCGATCTTTCCGGGGGGGGCCCAGCGCTGCCGATATTTCCCAGGGGGGGGGGGCAGCACTGCCGATCTTTTCCGGGGGGCCCGTGTTGCCATGGGAAAAAATACCAAAAACGAGTCCTCTGTTTCATCATGCCCCCCTGACAACTTCGGGCCTTAGGCACGTGCCTACTTGACCTATTGGTTAACCCGGCCCTGACCTTTACTGAAGCATATATCGTAACACCATTACAGAAGCTGATAACAAGTTCTTCTAATAAATAAATTAAATAAATAAAGACAACCAAAGTTTAGGAGCCAAGCTGCAACGTACTAAGCATTAATTCTATGATGGCATTTGATCATCCAGATTCAGTTACAGAATACTAGTGTAAGCTGGAATTATGCCCCAACATTTAGGTATGCCCACCCATGTCATGTCAATAGTAGGCATAAATATGCCTGCCTAATTGCAGCACTTTATTACATAACATATAGGGCTCCTTTTACTAAGCTACATTAACGCATGGATAGCGCATGCTGAATTGCCGCGTACGCTAGACCTTAATGCCAGCATTGAGCTTGCGTTAGTTTTAGCCGCGTAGCGCGCAGTAATATCCTGTGTGCACTAAAAACGCTAGCGTACCTTAGTAAAAGGAGCCCATAGTATTCTGTAAGTTATGCACATACAGTAAATATGGAACCTGCCCATGCTTCATCCATGAAGGGCATAGGATGAAGGTGAAAGGGAAAAGTCTCAGAAGTAACCTCAGAAAATACTATGGAAAGGGTGATGAATGTATGGAATGGCCTTAAGTTGGAGATGAAAAATATATCCAAATTCAAGAAAGCTTGAGACAAGTACATTAGATTTCTAAGGGAGAAGAAGGGATAGTAGATGGCATTGATAGGCAAGACTAGATAAACCATATGGTCTTACACAGCCTTCATTTTTCTGCTTTTCTGTTTCTATAATACCACTGAGTATGCTGCTAACACTTACATGCTTAACTGTAACAATTACACTTGTAAGTGCTAGTGTTCTATAAACTACACATGCAGTTGGCGCCTACCTTATGTGATCTGTTATAAACCGAGGGGAGTATAAGTACAAAAATGGTTGCTTCTTCACCTTACTAGAAAGAAATGAAACAAATGATTCATTAATTAAAAACCCTAAAATAAACTGAATGAGTGAATAATCTGAAAATGAATGAAACAAAAATATTTTCCCATGTACATTCCTGTCTCATATAATTATTCATTTAGGAATTATCTTGTCATATCACTTAAATACAGGGTGTCCTAAAAGTCACTACACACTTTTTTTTTCTATTTTGTTTCAGGTATCATTCAGAGAGACTTGAGGCCAGCAGCAAAAAAATAAGCCCCGTAACCTACCCTAGCTTGAGAAAAGAATACACATGGCCTGCAGCGAGGTTGAAGAAGAGATGCTGCAAAACGTCGGAGAGGCTGAAAGTTATTGAAAATGGAGGCGCTCATGTGGAGGTGTACAACTAGTCTTTGAGACGTTGGAACGTGATGGCAAGCCTAGCAAGTGCAATTGCAACGACATTGCAGATGAGGTTCAACATGGATAAGTGTAAAGTGATGCATGTCGGTAACAAAAATCTCATGCACTAATACAGGACGTCCGGGGCGGTACTTGGAGAGACCTCCCAGGAAAGGGACTTGGGAGTTCTGATCGACAAGTCGATGAAGCCGTCCATACAATGTGCGGGGGCAGCAAAAAGGGCAAACAGAATGCTAGGAATGATAAAGAAGGGGATCACGAACAGATCAGAGAAGGTTACCATGCCGCTGTACCGGGCCATGATACGCCCTCATCTGGAGTACTGCATCCATCACTGGTCACCGTACATGAAGAAGGACACAGTACTACTCGAAAGGGTCCAGAGAAGAGTGACTAAGATGGTTAAGGGGCTGGAGGAGCTGTCGTACAGCGAAAGATTAGAGAAACTGGGCCTCTTCTCCCTCGAACAGAGGAGATTGAGAGGGGACATGATCGAAACATTCAAGGTACTGTAGGGGATAGACTTAGTAGATAAGGACAGGTTGTTCACCCTCTCCAAGGTAGGGAGAACAAGAGGGCACTCTCTAAAGTTGAAAGAGGATAGATTCCGTGCAAACGTAAGGAAGTTCTTCTTCACCCAGAGAGTGGTAGAAAGCTGGAACGCTCTTCCAGAGGCTGTTATAGGGGAACCACCCTCCAAGGATTCAAGACAAAGTTAGACAAGTTTCTGCTGAACAAGAACGTGCGCTGGAATGGCTAGTCTCAGTTAGGGTGCTGGTCTTAGACCAGAGGGCCGCCGCATGAGTGTACTGCTGGGCATGGTGGACAACTGGTCTGACTCAGCAGTGGCGATTCTTATGTTCTTATGTTACTCTTTTGTTGATGCTAAGAATATGAATAAATTCAGCTTCTTGTGTAATTTTTAAGAATTTATTTAAAGGATGTGGTGAGTTTTGGGACACCCTGTATTTCATGTCCTTTTATTTTTTTTTTTTAGAACAAAAGAATGGACTATCTTAAGTAATCAGTCATCACAGGAAAGCTCTTGGACAGAGTAGAGATATTAGCAGAAAATCTATTCTACTACCTTTCTCTCTGTACTGCAAATACTTCCTTTAAGCACACCAAATGGTTTTTTGACGCACATATCCCATACTTCAGTCTCTATAACAGTTTTCTCCCTCTATTAATTTTCTAAAAGCTAAACATGATTTGGGTGACGCTTGCTAAAAATTCCCCTCTTGAAAAACTGCAATACTCTCCTATAACATAGTATTAAAAGAAAGTTAATGACTTCTAGCATTTTTCATGTGCTTGAACATTAAGAAGAATGTGCATTGGTGTGTTTCTTTCTTTGTTGACAGTAACAGATGGCCCTGTTGTTTACTTATAATGGATCAATAAGTGGTAGTACCTGAATCGCATGCTATTTCTGCTTGCTCTGGTGCATGGTTGATCTATTATGCTCTCTTTGGCTCTTTCCCTGCAACTTGTTCTTCAATTTTGTTTTGGTCCTGGCGTAGTAAAAACCACAAATTGTTCTTATGCATCGTAATTAGTATATGTATATGGCGGGATGGAGTGAAGGCTTTATATAGCAGCTTGCAGATGTGAGGTATGAAATCATTTGATCACTATATGTAGCTACCTTCCATGGTTTTCCTTCCAGTTCAGAATAGCTTCTTCTTTGAACTGACTGGATGAGTGGCCTGCTTAAGATCCGTCTTTATCATTTCTTGTGACAATAGAATTCTGGAGAAATGGTAATACTGCAGCTCATAAGCTTGTTCGTCATATATTCCCTACTCTAAGAACAAGAACTGTCATTCACACATCCAAAGTATTTAACTACTTAAAAATACCATAACATTTTTTTCATCCTCACTACAGTCATCTGCTAATCCCAGTCTTAATCTCCCCATGTCCTGTGTTCAAGTTCTCTCTTTCTTCTTTAATCCTCTTTTTAAATCCAACCTCATGTCAATTAGCCATTGCTTCTTCACCTTCCGTCTATTTGCTATTTCCCACAAAGTAATGTCCTTTTACTGCTTGGTTCTGATAACACACTACAACACTGTTGGGCAGACTAGATGGATCATTCTGGTCTTTATCTGATGTCACCTACTATGTAATTTTTTAAAAGAATTCTAGATATGACCCGGGAAATAATAGACCAGTGAGCCAGACATCTGTGCTAGGCATAAAGGTAGAGACAATTCTAAAGAATAAATTTACTGAACATATACATAGGCATGGATTAATGAGACAAAGCCAACATGAATTCAGTTAAGGAAAATCTTGTATCGCCAACCCTGCTACATTTCTTTGATGGGGTGAATAAACATGTGGACAGAGGTGAGCTGTTTGATGTTATGTATTTAGATTTTCTGAAGACATTTGACAAAGTTCCTTATGATCTACTCCTGAGGAAATTAGAAAGTCATGGGATAGAAGGCAGGGTCCTGTTGTAGATTAAGAAATGGTTAAAAGAAAATAGAGTAGAGATGGTCAATATTCTGAATGAAGATGGGTAAATAGTTGGGTTCCCGAGTGGTCTGTGATGGGACCACTACTTTGTCAGTACCTATAGCCTTCTTTAACTGGTACCTGAATCCATTGCTTCTTGTCCCTAGGCCAGGGGTGGGCAACGAGGGCCGGAATCTAGTCGAGTTTTTAGGATTTCCCCAATGAATATGTATGAGATCCATTTGCATACTGTCCAAGCCAGGCTGGAAGACTTGAACATCGAGGCCAAAAGAATTGCCAGAATGGATTCTCTCTCCCACTTGACTGGGCTAGAGACTCCGTTCTGTGAATTCAAATAACAGACATGACGAAAAGCCATGTAATAAACAATTAGAATTTATTAACAGTGTTCCTATTGTCTGGGAAGAGCAAGCCATCAAAATTTCAGTGCTCTTCAAAGGGAGAAAGCAAAGACAAACAGATTTATACCCTATGTGACATCATTTGTAATAATTATCATGCTTTAGAATACAATGACACAGTTGATGACATCACTTCCTTTCCAAAATTGCCTTACATTAGCATTAAAAGTCCAGTCTGATAAGTTTTTAAAACCAGCAGGTGGCAGTGTTTCACTTTTTCTTTCTAAATCACTTTTGATCTCTGACCTTTTCAAATATCAATCATGTCAGTAAAAAGCCTAGTCTTGACTTCTACATCCTGGCATCTGTATGACCTCCCAATTAGTATTGTATGTTCTAATCTACAAGGAACAGATTCTCTCTGTAAAACACCCAAGTTTCCTGTTCCTCTGAGAACCTATAAACTCCATGGATGTATATGAAGAATGGTACATAAATTTATGTCTTAAGAGTCACAAAATCAACCTTCTGAACTTCCGTAGCATAGCTAAAATGTAGAAACAGCAATTTAGACAAGGTATGCCAATATGTGAGCTTAATCTTTTAATTGCAAGGTCTCAAGGCTTTGTCACTAACCCTCATCTGAGTTTCCAAATTTGAATATATTCAAGTATGATTCATTCACAATCTCAGTTTTCATATAGGTGACAACTATCACACCTGTAAACAGGAAATCTTCAACAATACAATGGGAGGCAGTGCATGCAAATAGATCTCATGCATATTCATTGGGGAAATCTTGAAACCCCGACAGGATTCCGGCCCTCGTTGCCCACCCCTGCCCTAGGCAGTCCCAGGCAATAATCCTGCCTACACATTTCCCCCAGTGCTTCCTTAGACACATTACAACACTGCTCACATCTCTTTATTTTCTAATTTAGTAGCACATACCTGCCCTGCCTCTCCTTAGCTGGGACAGATATGTGAGGAACCCTAACCACCCTTAATGAGATCACAATGACCCTGTACCTGCCTGTGATTCCCAGATGTTTATTACTCAAGGTTTGGTCAAACGGGAGTTTGTAAAACACCCTCAAAAGACTCTTGAGTAATAAACATCTGGGAACCACAAGCAGGTACCTGGGACTGCCTAGGGGCAGGAAGCAATGGACTCAGGTCCCAGTTCAAGAAGGCTGTATGGACTGACAAAGCAGTAGCAGCAGCAGCCCCATGAGCTGGAACTGTTGACAGGGTTTTTCTGTTTTCATTTTGCTAAGCGGGAAAAGATTGAACTGTTTGAATTAGAGTTACCAGAGATCCGGATTTCCCCGGACATGTCCAGGGGTCCGGACGGCTTTTCAAAACCCGACACTTTGTCCGGATTTTGAAAAGCTTGGAACAAATCACTGTCGGGCAGGAGTGCATCTGCGCATGTGTGGATGTCGCGTATGACATCATTGCGTCACATGCATGGATGCGCTCCTGCCCGATAAGAGCAGGCAGTGGGGAGTGGGAGTGGGGCAGGATTGAGGGCGGTACTGGGGTGTAACGGGGCAGGGATGGGTGGAACTGGGCAGGCCTGGAGGCGGTTCTAAGGGTCTGGATTTTCCAAATGGAAAATCTGGTAACCCTAGTTTGAATAGTAAATTAGTGTCTTGGATTGTCTGGTATTGTAGGCCATGAGAAGGTGAAAGAGAGACCTATGTTGATAGTGCTTTACTTTTGGTGCACAGGACTATGTGAAAAGAAATAAACCTTTTTGTGTTTAGAGAATGAATATGGCTCAGAAGCTGTTTGCATAGAGACTACTGCTACTTCCCTATTGGCACTCCATGGAGCTGGTCTATGTGCATGTGATGAGGGCAAAGCCTTTGCCAGGTTGGTGGGTTCAGACCCTGTCATAGTATCCATGATGTGATTGTACCTCAAATGCTGTGTGCAATTTTGGTCACCACATCTCAGAAAAGATATAGTGGAATTAGCAAAGATACAGATAAGGTCAACAGATAAGGATAACTTTCCTATTAGGAAAGGCTAAAGAGCCTAGGGGAGATATCATATAATTCTATGAAATAGTGGAGTGAAATGGATAGATGTGAATCACTTATTTATTCTTTCCAAAAATAGAAGGACTAGGGGGTAAAAAATAAAGCTACTAAGTGGTAAATTTAAAAACTGGAGAAAATATTTCCTCACTCAGCATTTAATTAAACGCGGGAATTTGTGGCTGGAGAATGTGTTAAAAGCGTTTAGCTTAGTAGAGTTTTAGAAAGGTTTGGACAAGTTCTTAAAAGTCTGTAAGCTATTGTTAAGACAGACTTGGGAAAATCCACTACTTATTCCTAGGATAAGCAGCATAAAATCTATTTTTACTCTTTTGTGATCTTGCCAGGTACTTGTGACCTGGATTGGCCACCGTTGGAAACATTGGTCTGTCCCAGAATGGCAACTCTTATATTCTCATGTTCTTAACAACAGGCAAGAGATTCAGCAACCGTTAGTATGTTCCTATCTTTTGACATTTTCCCCTTCTAAAGATTAACACTGGGGAGAGACAGCAATGTTGTGCATCTTTTAGGAGCTACCCACCAACCAGTAAAGGTTTGTGAAGTTCACCCCCATGCTTTAAAGCCAATCTTCTTATGTAAAACTAGTCTTATAGCCCGTTACATTAACGGGTGCTAGAATATATGTGTGTGTGTCTCTCTTTATTTATTTCTCTCTCTCTCCTTAGCCGCTTTCTTTTTTTCTGTCTTTCTTTTTCTTTGGCTGTCCATCACCACCCCTTGCCTGCTCCCCCTGTCCATTCTCCCTTCCTTTTACCTCCCCTGTGTCGACCACCACCCCTTCACAGCTCTCCTTATGCAGCAGCAGGCCTTCTCCCTTTGTTTTACCTCCCCCCTGTCCAGCAGAACCTTCCTTCTCCCCCTGTCCAACATTAGGCCTCCGTTCCTTTTTTTTCACCCCCCCTGTCCATCAGCACCTCTTTCCTTCTCCCCCTGTCCAGCAGTAGGCGTCCTTTTTCTCCCCCCTCCTTCTTCTTATCCCTATGATACACTTACCTTGCTCTGCCCCTGATCAGAGGCTCCCGACAGCCGCCCAGTTGCACCCATTGGAAAAGTTCCCTCTGTGGCATCCCGCACCCCTCCTGATGCAACTCCCGCTGTCCCGCACCTACCCCTGTGTCTTTCTTCTTGTCTTTGTGTCCCTTCCTCCCTCTGTCTATCTGTCCAAAGCAGCATTTCCTCCCCCCATACCAGTTCCCTGTGCACCTGTCCCTGTGTCTTTCTTCTTGTCTTTCTGTCTCCCTTCCTCCCTCTGTCTGTCTGTGCAAAGCTGCATTCCCTCCCCTTTCCATTTCCCTCCCCCCACACCAGTTCCCTGTGCCTGCATTAGTGTTTCCTCTACCCTCTTTCCCTTCCCACAGTCGCGACTACAAACGCGGGCCTGAGTCCTTTGCCGCCGGCCCCCCTTCCCTTCCCTTACCGCGGGCCCGACTGGCGATTTAAGCAGCGTGTCAGCACTCTTCACACGCTGCTTCGGGTCCTTCTACTGCCCTGATTTACTCTGGCACGTCCGGAGCAAATCAAGGCAGTAGAAGGGCCCGAAGCAGCGTGTGAAGAGTGCTGACACGCTGCTTAAATCGCCAGTCGGGCCCGCGGTAAGGGAAGAGGGGGGGCGGCAAATGAGTCGGGTCCCGGGCAGCGGAAAGTTGCTGGGCTTCTCAGTGGGGGCGCTGAGTGGCCGCGATCCCTCTCCTCCCAGACCCCCCCCCCCGGAGGAACGGAGATCGGCGGCTACAGCCCCTGGCTTCGTCGTCTTCTATCCACTGCGGCCAACCCTAACGGAAACAGGAAGTAGTCAGAGAGGGCGGGCCGCAGTGGACAGAAGACAGCAAAGCCTGCGTTAAGACAGCATTTAAAAGCGGGTGAGCCAGCGAGAAGGAGGAGGTGGTGGTTTTGTCAGTGAGTGAGGGGGGGAGTCGCTGGCTATGCTTTCACGATCTGTCCTCCGCATATGCACTCTGGCCACGAGGCCAGACCGTAAACCGCGCATGCCACTTCCTAGCTGCAGCTCACGGAAAACGGACCCACACATTGGAAGTGCGCATGCGCGGCTTACCGTTTTATTATATTAGA
This sequence comes from Geotrypetes seraphini, assembly GCF_902459505.1. Classification (NCBI taxonomy): domain Eukaryota; kingdom Metazoa; phylum Chordata; class Amphibia; order Gymnophiona; family Dermophiidae; genus Geotrypetes; species Geotrypetes seraphini. The sequence goes on along the minus strand of NC_047089.1, from coordinate 165,501,576 downwards.
TGAGAATAGCTTCAAAGATATGTGTTGAGAAACCTTTGCACTACGTTGTACTGAGTCATCGAACTTTATAACATTGGAAATGTAAAGAACAGAAAGAAACCCCCCCCAAAAAGAGACAAGGGTCTCACATTTAAACTAAATGAGGGGAGGATTTTTAGACTAAGGATATGTCATTTGTGAGGCTAATCGGCAATTATTGTTATAAGCCGATTAGTCACTGAAGTCTTTTTCCTCCTTTCATGTGATGAGTCAATGTGAGTGGATAAGAGTGTATTTGAATTAGGAACCATGCATCGTACTACACTTAAAAGACAGAGAGACAAAATACAAAATATGTGAGAAAACAAGGAAGAGGAGGGCACTCATCTCTTTCTATTGGTGTCTCTTTCTTGGACAGTGACGTTGTCAAGGAAGGAAGCAACGAAACGGCAATTAAGAAGTTCACAGAGGAGTATTATCACAGGAAGGTTAAGTGTCTTGCTGAAGGCCTCACACTGGGTGAGTGACAGAAATAAGATGCAAATAGTGTGGTGACTTATTTTTACTATATGTGAGCTAAAATTGTTAGCTATGTTTATAGTGGTGCACCACACAATTTAAATGTAACTAAACCAAACATGCTGAAGTGCCTTCCTTGTGTGATATCACAGGTGCATGCATAGATTATGATCTTAGAACAGTTGTTATGAGATGTCCTTTCTTCTTGACAAATAAAAACATTAAAAGATAGATGTCTAAAAAGGTAAAGCTGTCTACAGCATTCTTTTTTTCTCTTCATGAAGCACCTTTAATCCCTCTCTAATCACCTTTCCTTCAAAAGAAAATTTATCTGGGAACAGGTTGGTGCTATGATAATGTAATAAGTCTTATCACATGACTAAAGAGTCATATCTGAAGTTTCACTGATTACAAGCATCATAAATTACTTAAAGGGGAGAATAGTTCTATATGGGATAAATGTCAGCTCCCAAAAATGCACGGGAGAAATTCTATAAATGGGAGCCTCAAATTAGGTCACATAGAAAACAAAACAAATTCCATAGGAGTGCTGCAAATACATATGACATAAACAAATTTATAATACGTGTCTCATGGTCGGCCCGTTGATAGTAACCCTAGAACACAACATTTATGTGGAGAAAAAAGCCTCAAAAGTCTATCGGCAGCACTTTACATCAAGTAAAATAAAGCTGCCCTGTTATTATCACAGGCAAAAAAAAACCCTCCACTTATAATGTCTCTAAAGGTCGCAAAGCAAAAACAGTCACCCATGTGCACAAGCAAGACACTAACAGCGGAAGCTGGAGCGGCCCGCTTCCCCAATGCATACCTTTCCAACCTTAAATACCAATCCAACCCCATCACCAATAAGACACATAGACCTGAGTGGATAAACCTGGCCGCAGCCCTGTTTATTGTAAAACATATTTAAATACAATTTACATATAGTAAACAACATATATAAACATCCTTAACTAACATTTTATCTAATTAAACCGCCACAATGGAACCAACCATTGTGACCCCTGATCCCGAGCTACCGACATAGATGAAAATGGCCCCCGACCCTGCCGTCTAAGCAAGGGTCCGAGGGGTGGCATGTCCCCACATGCCCCATTGTCCAGGGTCATCCGACCCACCGGCACGGCTCCCAGCCGGCCTACCACTCATCCCATGATGAGACCAGCTGCCAGTAGCTCGGGATACCGCCAACCAAAAACCCCACACTACCTCACACAGAACTAACGGGCGGGAGGGCGGGAAAGCTGCCTCGGAGGACCGGAAACTGTTACGGTCCTCCGAGCATCCAGCTTATATACCCCCCCACCCACCCAACCCTGCGGCTCCAATTTGACCTATAGGAGGTCCGTCCCACGGTGGGAAAGACCTCCTCCCTTCTTTAAAAATTTTGCCTGCCTACCCACCTCCTCCTATCTATCTTCCCGACGGACGGCAACGCGGGCCACCCAGCTCCGCGTTAGAGCCGCCCGTCGAGACAGGCTCTCGGGCTTTTTATAACAGCGGAAGCTGGAGCGGCCCGCTTCCCCAATGCATACCTTTCCAACCTTAAATACCAATCCAACCCCCTCACCAATAAGACACATAGACCTGAGTGGATAAACCTGGCCACAGCACTGTTTATTGTAAAACATATTTAAATACAATTTACATATAGTAAACAACATATATAAACATCCTTAACTAACATTTTATCTAATTAAACCGCCACAATGGAACCCACCATTGTGACCCCTGATCCCGAGCTACCGACATAGATGAAAATGGCCCACGACCCTGCCGTCTAAGCAAGGGTCCGAGGGGTGGCATGTCCCCACATGCCCCATTGTCCAGGGTCATCCGACCCACCGGCACTGTTCCCAGCCGGCCTACCACTCATCCCATGATGAGACCAGCCGCCAGTAGCTCGGGATACCGCCACAGGCCTGAAACTCGTTACAGGCCCCCCCAACAATGATCAGAGCTGCGGTTAGAGGTCCAGCACTCGTTCACAACAAGAAGCAAAATCGTCTAACAATAGATCCCACCCAATGTCTGAAAGATGCACTCTATCCCTGTAAAACAACCCAGAACAAGAGACATCAACCCAAGAGTGCCTAATCTGCAATCCCCCTCTAGATTCCACCCACCGACCGATCTGACGATTAACCTTGATGAGCCCTCTGGTCCACCTACGCGACACCAACCGCTTAGGGCGCGGTATAATGTCGGACCAAACAATCCGAGCAGCAGGAAACCAACCCCGAATCACCCCGAGATCATCAATTACAGTGTCAATTAAACATTTCCCGCTAAACGAGTCAACATTGTTGCCCCCAAGATGAAGCAGCAACAGATCCGGACGCCGAGCACGATGTCGAAGGTCATCTAGAAGAGGCAGCAGCTGATGCCAACGCATGCCTCGCTGACCCCACCACGAGACGTAGACTCCGTGCCGACGGAGGCCCAAGTGCTGACTGCACGGTCTGATCACCGCACGCTCCCCCGCCCAATGGACGAAGGAGTGCCCAATGATCCAAACCGACAGTACCCGCTGAACAGCATCTGCAAGGCAAAACTCAGCAGTCACGCACAGCACATGTCCCCGTAAACCCAGGGGTTAGTAACAGAAAGCCATGCAGTGAACCAGTGCAACCCACCCCAATGCAAGCACCCCCCAACACCACTAGCTGTATCACCTATCAACTCAGTCCCCCCAGCTGGGAACCTGTCAGTCCAGAACCCGACGGACGAATGTAACCACGATAGGCCGCGGACGACCAACGGCCAAGCTGTTGAATAGCCGCAGCAGGTACACCCGCTTCAAAAGCACTAGTAGCCGCACCAATGCGGAAGGAGTGAGTGCCATAGCGCACCGGCTCCTCACCACACCGACTCAGAGCCCGCCGCAAGACCGCCAAAAATTGATAACGCGTGAGCCGAGCCCCATCCACATGGATCAACAACGCCAGATCTAAATGAGGACGAACCGCCATATAGGCAGCCAGGGATAGGACGGGGCACGAAGCGCAACCCACCACACGCTGTAGAACCACCATGCGTCCCCTGCCCAGCTGGTCCGACTAGAATGGGCGATGAAGAGGCGCACCGAACTCTGATCAACCCGAACTTGGCTAAACAGGAGACTCCTCGAACCCGAGCCGTCCGCCGGGTGAACTAGCAAATCCCCCACCCGCAAGGCTCTGAAAAAGGCCAAGGAAAAGGCAGCACGGAACAAACAGGCTTCAAAGGCTGAACTCGCCACTACCGGCAATACCTCAATAAGACGGGATAGCAAAGCATGCGTGACCGGCAGCCGGGAGTCGGGCAGCCGCGGAGCCACCCTGCCCCAGGCCGCCAGCATCCGGCGGGGCAAAAAACCTGATGCAGGGCATGACCAACCAAAGGCCCTACAAAAGAAAGCAAAGCCCGCTAAGTGGCCAGCCGCCGCACTACGGGAATAGCCCTCAAGATGAGAACCGGCCAAGAAGTCAGCCAGCAAAACCTCAGATACAGGGCCTGGGACCCAACCCCGAGCGCGCAGGAATCCGAACACGGTCGAGAAACCCCGATTGTACCGGGTCCAAGTGGAAGGAGCTACCGACTGCTGCAACATTCGCCAGATCCGCTCACCACCAGGTTCCACAAACGCTCCGGCATCGGCGACCCATCCGCCTTCGCTGCAAGAGCCAGCTCTCGAAACTGCAAGAATTGAAAACGAGAGAGAGCGTCAGCAAGCCTGTTCTGAACACCTGGTACGTGACGAGCCCTAATGTATAAGGCGTAAACAACGCAGAACAAGTTCTCGCATCACAGCATTCACCTGCAAACATCTAGCAGCCTGCCGATTCACAACGTCAACCACACCCATGTTGTCACACCAGAAAACGACTCGCCTATTCCGCAACTTCTCCGGCCATAAGTCGCACGCCACTAACAAGGGGAAAAGCTCCAGCAAGGTCACATTGCGGGTAACACCAGCCCGTCGCCAACTCTCCGGCCACGCCGCAGCGCACCAGTCTCCTTGACAATAAAGACCGAAACCCACACCACCGGCCGCATCAGATTGCAGGTCTAGATCTAAGCTGGAAACGTCCGGGAACTGGATCGGGAGAGACCCATTAAAATGAGTGAGGAACAACGACCACATCTGCAAATCCGCCCGGATCCCGGCTGTAATACGAACGAAGTGACGACGATCACGAACACCCGACGTCGCCGCCGCCAAACGACGGGAAAAGGCCCGTCCCATAGGCAGGACCCGACAAGCAAAATTAAGGGACCCCAACAAAGACTGAACAACCCGCAGAGTAGGCTTTCGAGTACCCCGTACCAAGGTGATCAAAGACAACAACCTTGCACTGAGGAAGCCGAGTCACCATGGACAGCGAGTCGATCTCAATGCCCATAAAGGTGAGAGAGGAAGTAGGCCCCTCAGATTTATCAGCAGCTAATGGCACCCCAAATTCCACCGCTAGGCGCTCAAACGTAGACTTTAGCAGTTCACAATCATCCGAACCCGCCCCCCCCACGAAAAGAAAATCATCTAAATAGTGAACTACCGACACCTTCCCCGCTCGCCGCACAGTAACCCAATGGAGGAACGAACTAAATAACTCGAAAAAGGCACATGATATCGAGGAACCCATCGGCAGACACTTATCAAAATAAAATGCACCTTCAAACCGAAACCCCAGTAAAGGATAGGAGGACGGATGAACCGGTAGCAACCGGAAGGCCGATTCAATGTCAACTTTGGCTAACAAGGCTCCACGGCCTGCAATGCGCACCAACTGTAACGCACTATCAAAAGAAGCATATCGAACCAAACAGAGGTCGCAAGGAATGCCATCGTTCACAGAGTGCCCCACAGGCCTGGATAAATTATGGATCAAACGATATTTACCAGGCTCCTTTTTAGGAATGATCGCTAAAGGAGACAACACCATCACCGGGAACGGGCGTTCCCGAAAGGGACCCGCAACCCGCCCCATGTCGAGTTCCTCACGCAACTTCCGCCGCACTACCTCCCGCAACTGAGATACAGAAGACGCATTAGAAGCCTGTACATTAGACTGAGGCATCGAACAAGGAATCACAAAACCCTCGCGAAATCCCCGAGCTAGAACCCCCGCTGCCCGAACATCCCTATATTGGTCCAACCAAGGCTGCATGACACCCACCCGGACCGGAGTGGGCAACCCATGATCCCCCAAGTCACTTGGCTGGGGCGGGAGGCCCCCAACTCCTCTCTTGGGGCATTTGAGCGCCGAGTGCGCTTGCCCGCACAAGGAACAGGCATGACGGAAGCGGCATTCAGGAAAGGAACAGGAAGATTTATTAAACAGCCAACAGACGCCTGGGCCACCCCCCGCCCCAGGGCCTCCCGGGGTACGAAAGGAACGAACTCCCCCAGGGAATTGAGACCCCGGCTTACCGGAAGCACTCGGACCAGACCCACTGGGTTTCGCCATATGCGTCAACCACAAATTAATGTCTTGCGTGCCCCAAGACATGTGCCTGTTCTCTTCCATCTTATCCCGAAACGCTTCATCATAATTAAGCCACGCCCACCCACTGAACCGCTGACACGCGTCCAGAATGGAGTCCGCATAGGCCAGCAAAATACCATAGTCCTGTGGACGCTCTCGCCCCCAGACACTGGCTAACCTCAAGAACGCACGCGTCCAGTTCAAGACATTGCGGGACACCAACCCCACTTTCGGCTTCCCTGCCGCCTTCTTGGTTTTCTTCTTACGTCCGCGCACCCGACCCTCTAAAAGCTGAAAAACATCAATACAAGTACGCTTCTTAATCTTACGACGCAGTGACCGCGGAACCTTTTCCCACAATTCCGAGAGCTCCACGAGGGCAGGGGACCCCCGATCATCACCTTCCTGCACATGCCCATCACCCGCTACCCGCCGCGGTGACTCCGACGAAGAAGACGACGTCGAAGAAGAAGAGGTTAAAGAAGACGAAGAGGACGAAGAAGAAGCCCTAGTCCGACGGCCCTTCTTACCCTTTCCCTTCCCCTTTCCCCTCCCCCTCCTCCCTTTGCCCCCAGTCCCAGCCACAAGGGCCATGTTACCCATTGTCCTGTCGCTGTCCGTCCTGCGTCCGGCAACTTCCGCTCCAGGAGTGGCGCCTTCCGAAGCAACCACCATCGCCGAACCTCTACGATCTGCTCGCGCTGGCTCCTCGACTCTCGGCTGATGGGCAGCAGCCAGTCCTCCGCGCGATACATCCGCAGCAGACGGCCCGGAACTGCTCTCCCGTCCAGCGATGACATCCTGGGGGAAAAAATCCAAAGAGGGGCCAGCAACCTGCACAGTATGAGGGTAAGTTAGCCCCGGAGTCCATGCCCCCGGCTGCCGATCACCCATCCTCTCGAACCCCCGCGGACCACCACCTACCAAGGCGGTGGCGGAACTGCTCCAGGAAATGGAGGTGGAACCACTGCCCATGGACCAGATCCCCAAGGAGCCCCCCAAGGCCCTGACAACCAAGGCGGCCACCAACCAGGGGAGCTGACCGGGAACCCCTGACCCGTCCCCGACGTAGACAGGAGGACAGGAGGATCAACCGCCCCCCCCCGCCACAGACTCTCCCCCCCTTGTGGAAGAAGACGCCTCCCCCAACTGGCCTAAACCCGGTCCATCTCCGGCCATCCCGACGGCACCCAGCGCAGCCACAGGCAAGCTGGACGCTGAAGGAACCCCAGCAGCAGGAGGGCCCATAACCCCCCCGAGGGCCCCAGCAGGAGTTACCTGTAACCCGGCCCCACACCGAGACGCCCCACGGCTCCTCCCCCTGACAACCGGCCTCCTGCCAACGCCCCTGCGGGTCGACCCCGCACCACTATGCAGAGCTGGCACCTCCCCTGCAACCTCCAGCGCTATCGCAGTTCGGGCTGCCGAACGCGAGCGCCGTGGAGGCAAAGATCTACCCCTCCCCGCCGCATTACTCACCGGCTCCGGGTCCGCCTCATCCAGGGAATCACCGGCCAAAAGGGACAGCTCGACGGGATCAGAGGAGTCATCGACGCTCAGAGTTGCCATCGCCACGAATACCAGCCAAACTGCACCGTCGGGAAAATGAAACCGGACACGTGGTAGGCCTCAGACCGCCCGACCCCGCCGATACCGCTGAAAGCTGCCTCGAAGGACCGGAAACCGTTACGGTCCTCCGAGCATCCAGCTTATATACCCCCCACCCACCCAACCCTGCGGCCCCAATTTGACCTATAGGAGGTCCGTCCCACGGTGGGAAAGACCTCCTCCCTTCTTTAAAAATTTTGCCTGCCTACCCACCTCCTCCTATCTATCTTCCCGACGGACGGCAACGCGAGCCACCCAGCTCCGCGTTAGAGCGCCCGTCGAGACAGGCTCTCGGGCTTTTTATTCTCTGAGATGCCAGAGACCGCTGAAAACTCTTTCACTTTCTTCTAACAATCTTTAACTGGCATCCAGAAACTCAGTCAGTCCAGAGGGATTGGCCTCAAATTAGATACCATAATGAGGCGCACTGTAATGGAACTTAGGCACACTAAGGCCCTCTTTTACTAAGGTGCGCTAACCGGTTAGCACGCGCTAATTGATTTATCGTACGCTAAACACTAACGGGTGCATGTTAGTCTATGGACGCGTTAGCATTTAGCGCGTGCTAATTCGATTAGCGTGCGCTAACCAGTTAGCGTACCTTAGTAAAAGAGGGGGTAAGTCATATTAGAATACTACCACAAATCGTTTTTGGCACACCAAAGGTTAGATGCAATCACTTACCTCAGGTCAATGGCTGTTATAAGTGGACACACCTAGATGAGCCAATCGATGAACACACCTGATAGTATTCTCTATGTTTCTGTGTTCTTTGGTAACATGCCTATGGCCATATTCAGCCCATATTTGCAGTTTCATGCTATAGCACATCCTACCTAGTTGAGTGGCACCTATTGGATATACGTACATCAGTGCTAATTATTGGCACCAATGATGCAAGGCAATGGCTTGTAATTAGAGAATGACCGGGAGCAAATTTGTCCCCGTCCCTGCAGGAACTCAATTTCCCGTCCCCGCGAGTTTTGTCTCTGTCTCTGTCCCATTCCTGTAAGCTCTGTCTTAACCGCACAAGCCGCGAACACTTATGATTTTAAAATGTTTGAGGCTTGTGCAGCTGAGGACAGAGCTTGCAAGAATGGGGCAGGGGCAGGAAAAGTACTCGCCAGGGTGGGACAGGAAAATGAGTTCCCGCGGGGGCAGGGAACAATTTGTCCCCGCGTCATTCTCTGTTTGCAATTCTAAGCACTTGTTTATAGAGTGCCTCCAGTGAAATTTAAAGATGCATGCTTCCCGTGCATTTGGAGAGTGTCTGAGACATAGTCGTATGGGATCAAGGTGCCATTTTTAGACTAATGCAGGTGAAGTAGCTACAGTTTTTAAAGCTTGCAAAGTAGATTTCAATTTTCCTCAAGCACTGAGTAGAAATGGTCTTCCTGTGGCAGACATTTGATTGCCAAAACACAGTTCCATGTGAAGTTTGACCTATCAGACTTTACCTCTGGGATATATATAACATAATTGTGTCTAACATTTTAACTCTTGGCTATATTTAGCTCTCAGTGGGAAAGACCTATGTATTCTCTGAGCTAGCCAAAAGAGCATCAAGGCATGAAATAGGTAGTGCCCCAGGGGTGAATATTTCCACATATTTTTCTATATACCGTGTTCAGAAATTTTGCACCTTACAGGACACTGTTGTGAACTTCACAAAAAGGGTGCACTAGACCCACCTGTCTACCGTATTTTCACGCAGATAACGCGCACCCGTGTAAAACGCGCACACGGGTATAGCGCGCAGAAACCACGATTTTATGTACAAAAACTTTTGTATACCGCGCTCACGGGTATACCGCGCATGCAGCCCGACTGTCCTTTCGCCCGCCCCGACTCTCCTCTGGCCACCCCGACTCTCCTTTCGCCCTCCCCGACTCTCTGTGCGCTGTGCCGACTATCCGTTCACCCTCCCTGACTTTCCGTGCACTGCCCCGACTCTCCGTGCGCTGTCCCGTTGAGTGGAGTGGACTAGGGTAACTGGGGGGTGGAAATGGACCCGGAGTTTTCTCAGCAGAATTTCCCAGACCACCTCTTCCTCTCAACACATTGACACGCTAGTGGGTTTATTTTATAGCTTTTTCACTCCCTTCGGTCTGCCTGTCCCCCTTGAAGTCCTGTCCCCCTTTGAAGGTCTGTCCCCATCCTGAAAGCCTGATGCCCCCCCCCGACGTCCGATACATCCCCCCCCCCCGGCAGGACCACTCGCACCCCCACCCCAAAGGACCGCCGACTCCCTGACAATATCGGGCCAGAAGGGAGCCCAAACCCTCCTGGCCACGGCGACCCCCTACCCCCACCCCGCACTACATTACGGGCAGGAGAGATCCCAGGCCCTCCTGCCCTCGACGCAAACCCCCCTCCCTCCAACGTCCGCCCCCCCCAAGCACCTCCGACCGCCCCCCCAGCCGACCCGCGACCCCCCTGGCCGACCCCCACGACACCTCCACCCCCCTTCCCCGTACCTTTGGCAGTTGGCCGGACAGACGGGAGCCAAACCCGCCTGTCCGGCAGGCAGCCAACGACGGAATGAGGCCGGATTGGCCCATCCGTCCCAAAGCTCCGCCTACTAGTGGGGCCTAAGGCACGTGGGCCAATCAGAATAGGCCCTGGAGCCTTAGGTCCCACCTGGGGGCGCGGCCTGAGGCACATGGTCGGGTTGGGCTCATGTGCCTCAGGCCGCGCCCCCAGGTGGGACCTAAGGCTCCAGGGCCTATTCTGATTGGCCCACGCGCCTTAGGCCCCACCAGTAGGCGGAGCTTTGGGACGGATGGGCCAATCCGGCCTCATTCCGTCGTTGGCTGCCTGCCGGACAGGCGGGTTTGGCTCCCGTCTGTCCGGCCAACTACCAAAGGTACGGGGAAGGGGGGTGGGGGTGTCGTGGGGGTTGGCCAGGGGGGTCGCGGGTCGGCTGGGGGGGCGGTCGGAGGTCCTGGGGGGGGGCGGTCGTTGGAGGGAGGGGGGTTTGCGTCGAGGGCAGGAGGGCCTGGGATCCCTCCTGCCCGTAATGTAGTGCGGGGTGGGGGTAGGGGGTCGCCGTGGCCAGGAGGGTTTGGGCTCCCTCCTGGCCCGATATTGTCGGGGAGTTGGGGAGTCGGCCGGGCAAGAGGGCTTGGGCTCCCTCTTGCTCCGATCGTGGATGCGGGTGCGGGTGGGAGCGCGTGCGAGCGGTCGTTTGGGGTGGGGGTGCGAGCGGTCCTGCTGGGGGGGGTGAATCGGGCGTCGGGCGGGGTGGGAACTATGTAAAAAAATTTTTGTATACCGCGCTCACGCGTATAACGCGCGAGGGGTATGCGCGGTAGGTAAAAACGCGTATAACGCGCGCGTTATATGCGTGAAAATACGGTACTACCCCAATAGCCCTTATGGCTGCTGGTGCCACTTATATGGCAGTAGGAAAGGGTTTTGGTGAGTGCACATGTTTCACCGTGAATACAGTGGTTGGGCCTGGGTCCTCCTCTCTATGGTTCACTAGCCCACCCCCCAGGCCACTTAAGCCACCTCTGCACAGCTCTACTAGGCTTGCCTATGCCAGGTGCTGATGTTCTGTAGGCAGATTTGTATGTTTTATGGCGAGGGGGTGGGGTCAGTGATCACTGGGGGAGTATGTGAGGGTCTATAATTTGTCCCTGTTGTGGTTATCTGGTCACTTTGGATACCTTTTTGCCACTTAGACCTGTTTTTAGATGGCCTAAGTCACTACGTATAAGTTATGCAGTCTGGTTAAACTTTCGGTTATACTTGCAATATGACTAAGTCTAGGTTGGCGCACATGCTACCCAAATCCCACCCTCACCAATATTCCTAAAATGCCCCTTTCAGCTCTGGGCGTACAGCAGCACTGAAAAGGCCTAAGCTGTTTTTAGATATGTCTAAAACCCATTTCAATTATTGGCACTTGTACAACTTGTCTTTTAGATCATCCAAGTACCAATTTAGGTGGGTTTTTAGACGTATTTGATTTTTGATTATGAGCTTCGTAGTGTCCAGCTTTCACATCCATAGCTGTATTTGTTGTTTAAAAAAAATGTACATGTGTAAATCACTTTGGGGCCATTTTACGACAGCATTTGATTTTCCAGCTACAAGGGGGTGCTGAGAGGTTCTCAGCCCAACCAACCAACTTCCTAAATTCTGAGTGTTATTTTGCCGTTGTAGCTGAAAAGAGTGTTATGTCGTTTCATTAAGAGCCAATTTGCAGAAACAAAATTCTATGTTTTGACATTGTTTCAGATCATTGATTGAACTATATCCATGTCATTCTCTTCTTGGTTGGGCTGAGAACTTTTTGGTACCCCCTTGTATTAACTCAGAAAATTAATATGCTGTAGCTGCAAATCTATTCAGTAAACTATTAGGGGACTATCCAGAATATCCTTATGGAAGTCTCATGTAGCTTGTCCAATTTAAGAAGTTCTAAGTGGGCTAGTGGTAACTGCAGAATTGATGGTTAGTGCATTGACCTCTAAATTCTATAAATGGAGCCTTAAATTGCGTGCTCAAATTAGTGTGCACAACTTGATTAATTGGCCTAATTAGCACTGATAACTCATAATTAATGTCTCATAATCAATGTTAATTGGCGCTAATTAAGAGTTATGCGCACAACTTGGAAAGCACAATTCTATTAAAAGTATGCACCCGTTGCAGTGCATGAATTTGAAAAGGGGTGTGGCCAGGGGGTGGATTGTGGGCATTTCTAAAAGTTATGCGTATTGTTAAAGAAGAAGCCTGATTCGTGCACAACTTAGGTGCAGCCATTTGGCCTGGTTATAGGATGCAGTCATTCCAGAGGAAGGCTACTAAAATGGTTGGTGGTCTTCATCATAAGGCATATGGGGACAGACTTAAAGATTTCAAAATGTATACCTTGGAAGAGTTGCAGGTGAGGGGAGATATGATATATAGACATTTAAATACTTATATGGCATAAATGCGCATGAGGCGAGTCTTTCATTTGAAAGGAAGCTCCGGAATGACAGGGAATAGGATGAAATTAATAGACTCAGAAGTAATCTAAGGAAATACTTTTTTACAGAAAGGGTGGTAGATGCGTGGAATAGTCTCCCGGTAGAGGTGGTAGAGACAAAGACTGTCGGAATTCAAGAAAGCATGGATCAGGCACGTGGGATCTCTTAGGGAAAGGAGGAGAGAGTGGATGTTGTAGATAGGCAGACTGGATGGGCCATTTGGCCTTTATCTGCCATTATGCTTCTATGTTTTAACGTTTCAACCCCTCCTCCTCCCCTCCCTTCACATTGAGATGCACTGCAGATAACCAGCATAGAAATCTGTCTAGAAAATAAGTTTCAAATATAGTGAATTGGAAGGGTTTAGCAAGAAAAATCCTCCATTTGCCCCTTTATGCCACTTTTTGGATGTTTCCTTGTTTGAAAATGAACCCTATAGTTTTCCATTTAGTATGGTATGAAAAACATATTTTAATAGTAATGACTAATAGTTCATAATTTTTAACATCTTTGTGAATAATATTCAAATTGTGGACATTATTTCTTGCAGTATAGTTTTATGTTAATGCATTATGGGAAAAAAATGAGCTGGCCCACATGCTTACTGTTATTTATTTTCTAGAAATTGATTCCTGATCCTCTTTCTTATGGCAATAACATCAATCTGGTTTCATGGTTCTGAAAAGGGTGATTCAACACCTTCCAGACTTTAAGACGGGAAATCTCAGCATTCTGGCACTAACTACTGTTTCAGACTTACCAGATTGCGCAGTCACTTTAAGAGTCATATTCTGGTTTACATTTCTCTTATGCAGCTGGATAAGGGGCGGTCCCAAGGCTGCATATGTTACTAGACACTGCTTTGCTGCTCTGCTCCTAAGCCTTTCATTCATTATTTCCTCGACTTGTTTATCCTGTACCATTTCTAGATCTCTCCCCTGGGGAATGTAAGGAACCACATTAATGGCTGCTCTGTATTATCATGTGACAGGAGAATTTTGCTCTTAAGGACATCTCCTTAGGGTACCTGAAATAGGCAGAGATAGACACTGAGAAAAACAGTAAACAGAGCACACACCGATGCCTGCTATGAGGCAGTTTAACTCTTTGTTTCCTGAAGAATTTTCTGACAAATATTGGACTCAGAAAAGTAGAACATTGTTATTTTAATTAAATCTGTGGAAAATCTTATGGGTCAAAAATTATGCATTTGCTAATTGCTGATGAAAAGTATAATTTGGTTAGCTGTGTATTTTCAAGACGTGTACAAATACTCATAGAATTCAAACCAATTGCTAAACAGGCTGATACATTTTTTTTTTCTTTTTATTCATGAAGAGTTTGAAAAGAAATTCATAGGTATCCGTTGAAGGTGGAGGCTCCTTCGCTGGCACATTGGAGGGCCACTACGATCCAGCTTCTACAAATAGAGAAGCAGAGGATATCTAATATGGACTCTCAGGAGAGCAAAATATCCTATATAATAAAAGGCTAACTCGCGCATGCGCACTCCTATTTGCGTGTTCTGTGCGCTGTAGGTCTGTGGTCGCAGGAGTGCGCATGCGCGAGTCCCCAGCCTTCTTCCCAGAACCTACCTTGGTCGCAAGCAGCGGCGGCTCCTCTCACAAGCCCCCAGCGCTGCTTTCAGCTCCTGCTGCATAGGGACCACACCGAGCCATCTGACAATTACCATAAAATCTTCAGGCGCGAGCGGCGGCTTGCCGCACACGCCCCAACGCCAAGTGCTCTTTTAAAATCTTCAGGCGCGAGCGGCGGCTTGCCGCACACGCCCCAACGCCAAGCGCTCTTTTAAAATCTTCAGGCGCGAGCGGCGGCTTGCCGCACGCGCCCTGACCTCCAAACCCCCCTGCCAGCATCTATTTTTCCTCCTACTCCTTCTCGCCTGCTCACAGCTTTTAACTGAAAAGCGCTGCGCTGTGCTGCCACTGGCCTCACAATCTTCTCTCCACTGCGGCCCGTCCTCTCACAACTTCCTGTTTCCGCTAGGGTTGGCCGCAGTGTAGAGAAGACACCGAGGCCAGCAACAGCGCGGTGCAGCGCTTTTCTGTGAGGCAAGTAGATTTCTGTGGGTCATATGCACAGGGGGAGCAGGAAAGGGGTGGAATGCTGCTGCTACACAGGGAAAAGGGAAATGCTGCTGCACAGGGAAGGAGGGAATGCTGCTGCTGTACAGGGAAGTGTGGGGGAATGCTGCTGTACAGGGAAGGGGGAATGCTGTTGCTGCTACACAGAGAAGGGGGGAATGCTGCTGTTGCTGCACAGGGAAGTGGGGGAGGGGGGAAAGGGGGCCAGGGAGCAATCTTGGTTTGCTTTGGGGGGAGACAAAAGGGGGCCATGGAGAGAGACAGAAAGATAGGCAGGCAGCGCACGAGAATGAAAAACAGACACACAGAAAGACAGCAGGCAGGAAGAGAGACAGAAAGAAAGAAACACAGACAGACAAAGGGGGCCAGGGAGAGAGACAGACAGAAAGAAAGACAGACAGTGGGAGGGAGAGAGACGAAGAAAGGGGCAGGGAGAGACACAGAAAGAAAGAAAGACAGATAGACATATTCTAGCACCCGTTAATGTAACGGGCTTAATGACTAGTTGCAAATAACTTGGAAGCCTTTCTGGTCTCCATTGTCTGCTGCTGCTTACCTGACAGCTTGTTTTTTATATTTGGTCATTTCTGCGGGGTGGGGGTGGGAGGGGGATAAAATGAAAACTGCTTTTCTGATCTGGATTGTGCCTTTTCTGATCTGGATTACTCGGTTGTATATTGCACACTTACAGAAACAGAAACATAGAAACATGATTGCAGATAAAGGCCAAATGGCCCATCTAGTCTGCCCATCCGCAGTAACCATTATCTAGTCCTCTCTCTAAGAGAGCCATAAGAACATAAGCATCGCCTCTGCCGAGTTAGATCATAGGTCCATCATGCCCAGCAATCTGCTCCCGCGGCGGCCCCCCAGGTCAATTACCTGTAAGTGATCTATTACTCTAAAGCGTTTTGTACTATATAGTAACCCTCTAATTGTACCCCTCAATCCCCTTTTCCTTCAGGAACTCGTTCAATCCCATTTTGAAACCCAAAATCGTACTCTGCTTTACCACCTCCTCTGGAAGTGCATTCCAGGTGTCCACCACCCTCTGAGTGAAGAAGAACTTCCTAGCATTAGTTCTGAACCTATCCCCCTTCAATTTGTTTGAGATCCCATGTGCCTAGCCCAGGCCCTTTTGAATTCAGACACAGACTCTGTCTCCACCACCTCTTATGTGACTTGTTGGTTTGTTTGCCTTTCTCTGTTCAATAAAGATATATTTTTAAAAAAAATTAAACTCATAGGTATCTACTTGTTCAAGAAACACAGTAGGAAAATACAGTATATCAAAATTAATAATAAGGAAATTACTTCTTTCTTATACCACAACATTGGAAGGTGGAAGGAAAGGTGAGGAAACCATAAAACAAGAAGCAAATTTAACCAAAAAGGCTTAACAATGTCATCCCACAAAATTATCCCATATCATTCCCATAAATGATTATCTCCCCCCCCCCCCCCTTTTATGATGCCACATTAGACTTTTTATCACTGGTCATGGCAGTATTATCTCTGATACTTATAAGAATTCTATGAGCTTTGGAACTAATATCACCATGCCTTTTTTTTTTTTTTATTTATAAAATTTTTCAATATTTCCAAGCATATACATCTTGTACAGTAAAGTGAGATCAAACAACATATTAAACCAAAAATTACAAAATTAATATTACTACAAGGAAATACTGATCTAGCTGATCTCACACTAGTCCTCAATATTATTGGATCCATAATTAAGAGTAGAACATATATAATTCAAATTAATTAAATAAGAAAAATCCTTATCTGACTAAAGTGCAGGAAGCTAACTTTCCATGGACGTTGTTATTCACCATGGCTGGCGATAAAAAAGCCTAATGTGACATCATAAAAGGGAGGATCTATATCATTTTCTATAAGTCCATGAAAGCTTTTACTGCCCAAGGGTGAAAGGTACATATTTAGATTCCCCAAATTGAACCAAACTTTTGCAGGGCTAGGCTTACCATATGGCTCCAGAAAAAGGAGGATAACTTGAGACATCCGAGTTTTAGTTCCATTATTTTCAATCTGTCCTCCTTACTTCCATTGCTTTCAATCAGTGGCGTAGCGAGAGGCGGAGGTGCCCCTCTCCCACCCTCATCTCCGCCCCCAATCTTTCCCCAGTCCCCCATATTTCCAGTGGTTCACCACCACAAGTAACAACTTCAACGTGCTCCTCACAATCCCAGAAGCTCTCCCTCTGACGTCACATCCTATGCGTGGCACCCGGAAGTGATGTCAGAAGGAGAGCTGACATCGCGAGGAACGCATTGAAGTTGTTTCTCATGGTGGCAAAGAACTAGAGCTATGGGGAATGGAAGGGGGGACGCGCGTGTGGCGAAGGGAGGAGTGGGAAGAGGCGGAGGGGTGCCGGTGCCCTCATCAACATGGTGCCCAGGGCAGACCACCCATCGTCCCCTCCTTACTATGCCACTGCTTTCAATGAAAGTAAAACTTGGATGTCTCAATCCGTCCTCCTTTTCTGGAGCCATATGGCAACCCTACTCTCTCCTGGGCAGTATAGAGAAGCTGGGTAGCAGTAAACACAGATCAAGCCCATGAAGAAGAATTGAACCTGCAAGAGCATGTTTGCCGGCTCTCATATATGATCACTGATTAGACACACCTATTGCTAATCCAACGGGATCCCCCAGGGGGAGCAGGCATTTATTTATGCCATTGAGTTTATACTTTCTTGTACTGAATCTGAATGACCTCTGTGGCTTAGCTATCTTAGGCACAGTGAATCTTGTGTTTGGACACCAGAGCTACTAACCCCAGGCATAGGGTTACCATTTTTTGGGCCGCAAAAATCCAGACACTTGGCCCCGCCCTGTTCTGCCTATGGCCCCATCCAGTTCCACCCAGGCCTCGCCCAGTTACGCCTTCAGATCTGCCCCGTTCTTCCCAAGCTTCTCCCAATTCAGCCTCTAGCCCTGTCCTCCACAAACCTCCTTTCTTCTTCTCTGACAAACTCCGGCAATGTCTGGAGGGCCTGGAGCATGTGTGGATGTGTGTGAGGTCATCCACGCATGCTCAGATGCCGCCAGAGCTTGTCAGGTCTTTCCAAATCCCAGAAAAATGCCGGGTTTTGGAAAGTCCATCTGGGAGCCTGGACAGTCCTCTAAAAGGAGGACATGTCCAGGTTTTCCCGGATGCCTGGTAACCCTACCCAGGCATAAAAATCTACCTTGTTAATAACATTTAAAGATTACACAAACAATTTTTACCACATCCTGCAGCAATGAACTACAGAGCTTGTGCATTGCTTGAAAAACATTTTCTCCTGTTTATTTTAAATGTAGTACTCCATGGTGGGTCTCCTAGTCTTAATATTATTATTATTTATTATTATTAGGCTTTTTTAATATACTGCCTTTCAAGGTTATCTATGCGGTTTATATAATCAGATACTCAAGCAATCAGTTCACATTTACCTGTTCCACTCCGCTCAGAGTTTTATAGACTTCAATCATATCTCCCCTCAGCTATGCTTCAAAGGCATGTTTTTATCTGTTGTTTTATGACATGATCTGGTATTGTTCTGAGCATACTTTTACCTGGAAAAGTTTTCAATACATTTATGAATTATATTTAAACTAGATGCATCAGAGATCTTTTTCACATCCATTAAAATTCTCCCCCACCACTACTCCAAATGTTCAATGTAATCTCAATATGTCTTTGATATTGGACACCGCTATTGATCTGGTTGCATCTGTCTTTCTCCCAACAGCTGATAATGACACATCACATGACTTCCTATTATTGAACCCTTGCAGACTTTCCTGGAGACAGACAGAGATCAGCAGCTTCTTGGTTGCGTTCCCCTGACCACCCTGTTCAATAATTTTGCTGCCTTTGACTGATGATGGTGGGACCCGCCAGAAAATCTATAAGCAGCCATGCAGACTGTAAACAATGTATTTACCTTCTCAGTGTAATCCAAAGCTGCTTTATATTGGCTGTTAGATCATAAAGAATGTGTTAGAAAAAAATGCATAGAGATCCTTGGCTGTCCTGTACCATAGAAAAACAAGAGAACAGAGGCGACCAAAGAATTTGGAGGGTGCATGCTGCATTTCTGTTTATGGCAGGTGAAAGAATGCAATATAGTCAGACAGAGTACACTCTGTGCAGTATTCTTATTTTCACTAAATTATTCACTTGAAAGTATGTGGCATCTATGACGTTTGATTTTGGACCAAGGATTATTTATTTTTGACACATAGAGAGCATTGGGTTCTTACAGTGTTGTTGCAGACATGAAGGCCCTGTAAATTTTTCTCTATGGAGTACTGGGAGCTTAATTGGATTGGGTCTGTGAAATGTGTAAATTATAATAATTTTAAGAAGATTTGGGGGCCATTGACAACTTATTACATTGAAAGCACAATTATAATTATGGGACGGGGGTATAGAGTTATAATATAGGTTTAATCAATATTTTTGAGTATAGCATATGTATGTTAAATTTTGATTATAATATCTGTGAAAAGGGTGGGTGGGGAGAGGGAAAATGTATGTATTTAGATGATAATAGAAAGAATTTCAAGTGATGTGTATGAATCATTTGATGTAAAATTGTATACTTGATGAAAGATGGAAAAATGAATAAAGAATTGGAAAAAAAGAAATGTGTAAACTCTATTCTTTATAGAGGAATTATACTATACTATGCACAACTGGAAGGCCATTTTTAAAGAAACCTAATGGTTTAGCTTTTGAACTGTAATATGGTAGGGTCAAAAAAAGACACCGATAGTAATCTAGGTCCTCCATTTTGTACTGCAAAATACAGCAACAGGAAAACTTACAGAAAAAAAAATCTATTTTTCAAGCTGAACTCCCAGCCTCTTCCCACAGTGAGGTAGCAGGCAAGTAGCTTCAATGCTCATCTAAGCAAGTCAGTAAAGATGAGATTGGGGGGCAGTAATCCTCTATCTATACCCCTCTATCCCCTTTTCCAGCAGGAAATTGTCCAATCCTTTCTTGAACCCCAGTACCATACTCTGCCCTATTACATCCTCTGGAAGCACATTCCAGGTGTTCACCACACGTTGGGTAAAGAAGAACTTCCTAGCATTCGTTTTGAATCTGTCCCCTTTCAACTTTTCCGAATGCCCTCTTGTTCTTTTATTTTTTGAAAGTTTGAAGAATCTGTCCCTCTCTACTCTCTCTATGCCCTTCATGATCTTGTAAGTCTCTATCATATCCCCTCTAAGTCTCCTCAACTCCAGGGAAAAGAGACCCATTCTCCAATCTTTCAGCGTATGAAAGGTTTTCCATCCCTTTTATCAGACGTGTCGCTCTCCTCTGAACCCTCTCGAGTAACGCCATATCCTTCTTTAGGTACGGCGATCAGTACTGGACGCAGTACTCCAGATGCGGGCGCACCATCGCCCGATACAACGGCAGGATAACTTCTTTCGTTCTGGTTGCAATACCCTTCTTGATTATACCTAGCATTCTATTCGCTCTCTTAGCGGCCACTGCGCACTGTGCCGTCGGCTTCATTTTCATGTCCACCATTACCCCCAAGTCCCTTTCTTGGGTACTCTCATTCAATAAGATCCCTCCCATCGTATAGTTGTACCTCGGGTTTCTGCTTCCCACATATAATACTTTACATTTCTCAACGTTGAACTTCATCTGCCATCTCGTCGCCCATTCCCCTAGTTTGTTCAAATCCCTTTGCAATTCTTCGCAGTCCTCTTTAGTCCGAGCTCCACTAAATAGTTTGGTGTCGTCCGGAAATTTTATTATCTCACACTTTGTCCCTGTTTCTAGATCATTTATGAATATATTAAATAGCAGCGGCCCGAGCACTGAGCCTGCATTTTTTTTTTGTTTTGTTACTGGTTCATCCTCAGCCATATTTTATTTTCTGGCTTTCTCTTTTCTTTCCTGTATATGAGTATGTCCTATCTTTTTTTGCTAAGGTTCTTAGGCTGTTCAACTATTTATCAAGAAGGGTTTGAATAATGTTTTCTCATATTATTTCAGGGGTGTAATCATGGGTGGGCCTGGAATCGGGCCCATCCAGTTAGTGGAAGCACAGGTCAACGAGAGCAGAACTGAAAGTGGTGTCAACATCACCTCCACAGCTAAGTGCCCACCCATGTTAACCTCAGGAACTGCATTATTTCTCTTCTTTCGAAAGCCCTACCACAACATGTTTCTCCTCTCCCTGGAGCTTCATTTTGAATTAACCCCATGTCTAAATTTCAAAGGTGGCCAATCACTTTAGGAGTTATTATCATGCAGTGAAATATTTATGAAAAAGCTGCAGGTCACCATATGTACGTAAAAAAAGAAATTGAGAACAGCAATCATATAACACTGATGGGTTTAGACATAACAGACCAACTTCTACCCTATAACACATATGAATCAGGAAACTGGTATGCAATATTTATTTATCTATTGTATTTGATATACCATTTCTCTGAGACATCTCAAATGAAATGGAGCTATGGCAGTGTGCATGCCATCAATAACTGAGTCTACCTGGATGTGTTCCAGCCTTTGAAGGACATCAATCTATTGCGTCTTTTACAATTATTGTTAAGCAGAATCTAGTTGTGGTGTTATTGCAAGAACAGCAGCAATACACATGGGGCTTTTCTGGGAAGGAGAAACAAGAGAATATCCTCCATAAGAAATATGAACTTGCAAATTGCTAAATGACTTAAGAATACCACAGGAAACAAAAAAAAAAAAAAACCAAAACAACAACCCATTTTTGCCAGCTATTATTGATGCCTTAATAAACCCTAAATAATTCAGAGCCTGGCTTTAAAAGCAATTTCAGTTGCCACTAAGGTCATTACCCCTTTCAGCTCCTTCTTATTTCCAAGTTAGGCCATTATTACCTCTTCCAAGCATCTTCTCGCCCATCACTTTTTGATCATATTCATGGGCAAGGATTCTGCCTAAATTAAAATTTTTAAAGTAAAAAAGTTCCATAAAAATGTGGATGTTTCTTCATTCCCAATAACAAATAAATTGTTTTTACTGATTTAGCATGCTTTGAGCATTAATGTAGTAACAGCATTTAATATTTTTAAAAACCCCTCTAAACATAATTCATTAGGAAGTCATTCATTTTCACCCTTTCTTTTATACAGATTTTAAGATGTGTACAATATCCAAACTTACCCCTCCCCCCTTTTACAAAACTGCAATATAGTACTCCCCTGAAATTCGCGGGGGTTCTGTTCCAGGAACCCCCGTGAATTTTGAAAAACCAAAAATACGGTTTTTCACCTGTCAAATAGCAGGAGAGGGCAGCTGGGGCACCGGCGGGTACAGAAAATCACTCGTGGTATGCTCCGACCGCCTCTTCCTGTTACTAAAGTCAGGCTACACCAATCAGGAGCTGCTTTGACACGCCAGATAGCGTGTCAAAGCAGCTCCTGATTGGTGTAACCCTGACTTTAATATAAGGAAGTGGTGGTCAGAAAATACCGTGAATTCCTGAGTCCGCGATTCATGAACCTTGAATTCGCGGGGGTTTACTGTAGCTGCTATTAGCTCAGAGATCTGTGCTGTACGCTCCATGCTTATTCCAAAGCTCATAGAGTTCCTATGAGCTTCATGAGCAACATGGAGCATTCAGCGCAGCTCCCTGCACTAATAACCACTATCACAGTTTAATAAAAGGAGGGGAGGATATGTTTATGTGAACAGAAGCCCATTAAGCACATCGACATCTGGTAAAATATATATAAATATATTTTTTTATGTTTATGCTTATTCAGTTTTTGTTTTCCACTTAAATTGTTGCACAGGATAAGGCAGTTAACAAAATTAATAATTGTAGGTGAATAACAGAAAAGAACATCATTTGATTAATAGGACAGATATCCACACATAGAACAATAACTTCACTGTACAACAACAACAAAAAAAAACATTTCAAAATACATAGAATAAAATATCAATATATATTATTGTTGCTTCGTTATTTCACAGGCTTAGAAATATTGGATCTGCATGTTCAAAGGATTTAGGGGGTATTCATCAAGCAGTGTTAGGACTTTAAGTTATAGTAAATAGCCCTTGCCATGACTTACACATTCCTAATGATGCAGGGCTAAAATAGCACAGTGATATTTAAGTTTTCACGCATTACTAACCCCCACCCTTACTAATGTGTAGCGCAGGTTTTAGCACTGGAAGCGTTGGTATCTGCTCTGACGTAAAGGAGGGGGTAAGTATTGAGTTGAAAAACATGCATTATACTGTAATGCAAATCACCTAACACTACTTGTGGTGATGTACCACAAGTCATGTTAGGGCCCAAATATAATGGTAAAATAACCCCAGTTCTTTGATAGGGATATTTTAGTATCTGGGAGCATTGAGCCACACAAACCTATGGCTTGATGCTCCCAAGCTACAAGGATGAATTTCCCCCCGGACAGAGCCCCTCCATGAAATGACCCCACCTTCCAGCCCATTCCCCTCCATGTAGGGCCCTCTGGTCCCCCAACCCCCCTAGTGTCTACCTTCAATTTCCATTGGAGTCTGGTGGAGTCCAGGGGATGTCCAGTAGGATCCAGGGGAACAGCCAGGAGCAATGCCCTTATATGGAAATATAAGTTCCAGACTGGGCTGCTGAGCTCAGCAGCTCAGGCAACCTGTCCCCCTGCCCCCGTAACATTCACAGCAGGAGGGATGCCCAGTCCCTCCTGCCCGAAGCTGCAGCGACCCCCCCCACAAATGTTTCCCAGCAGGAGAGATGCCCAATATCTCCTGCCATGATCCCCCAAACCCTCTCCAATGATCGGATGCAGGAGGGATGCCCAATACCTCCTGCTGACACTCCGCGAACACCCCCCCCCCCCCCCCCATCAATGTTCCCCGGTAAGAGGGATATCCAATCCCTCCTGCCGATACCCCCACCACCCTGAAAGTTCACCACCACCACCCTCCGGACCCCTCCACCCAATGAAGGTTCACTACCATCCCTGGACCCCCTGAAAGCTTGTCCCACCCACCTAGACCCCCACCACCACGACACCACCCAGACTCCCTTCTAACCTGGGTTTGTTGGCCGGCTGGCTCCTGCCTGCGTCTGAACGGCAGGCCCATCTTCGAAGGAATGGTGGGCCTGCCCCTTGCTGGTGCATCTTGGGATGCACAGGGGAGGGGCCTAAGTGCCTGACTGGCCCAGGCACTTAAGGCCCCTCCTATAGGAGGGGCCTTAGGCACCTGGGCCAATCAGAATTGTAAGTCCATCTCCCAGTGCATTCTGGGATGCACTGGGAGTGGCCTAAGATTCCGATTGGCCAGATCCCTTAGGCCACCCCCCTAGGAGTTTATAGTGCTAGCCACAAAGATAACAGCTCAGACGCTCATAGAATTCCTATGAGCACTGGAGCTGTTACTGCCACAGCCGGCGCAAAAAATGCACTACAATTTTTTTAAAGGAAGGATAGTTTTCAAATTTTTTTCAATTTGCTACATATTTCTTATCTATTTGTATAATTTGCAATCTAACCCCTCCCCTTTATGAAGCTGCATTAGCGATTTTTATCATGGTGGTAAAAGCTTGGATGCACATATAATTCCTATGAGTACCAGAATTTTTACCACCACAGCCGGCGATAAAAAATGCTAATGCGGCTCTATAAAAGTGGGGTAAGCAAAAAAATCATAAAGACAATCGCTATACTAAATCCTTCTCTTAGTGCTGAAAATCATAAACCTGTCTCAATCCCATCAATTTCTCATGAAATAATAAAATGGAAAAAAAGGACTCAGTACAGTAGTCTGGTCATTTTAAAAATAGGAAAACACAGCCCCACATGTAGTAATGCAAGACACAAAAGAGAGGGGGGAAGGGACACAGCACATCAGCCACAAGGACAATCAATTTATTAAAAGCATATAAATGGGTAAAGCATATACAAAAAAAAAAATAATAATGCAAGCCCATCAGAGAGTCTTTTATCTTTTTTGTACTGGACCCCAACAAGGACCGTGTTTCGGCTATGAAAGCCTTCCTCAGGGGTGTGCTTATGAAATCCAGTAGATGGCGCCAATATACTCATAAAGACCAAAAAGGAATGCTCTCAATTTGTATATAAAAGCTTGAAAATCAGTGTAGTTGCTCAGTCCCAAAACGTTGCGTGCCATCACATCTGCTGACGACACTAAAAACGCAAGCGCAGCTTTGTAAAAGAGGAGGTAAATGTCTGAAAAAAGGATTGCCGTAGGCCGGGTGTGGATGAAGATCAGCACAGGACAGGTCAAATGAAAGGAAAGTGTGGAATCCACACCAAAGGTTTGCAAAAAAACACAGAGGAGTGCATGATGAAAACAGAATTTTCAGTAATGTATTTAACTAATATAGGCTTAAATGTATAAGCGTGAAATTTTTTAGTGGATCGCAAAGCTATCTCGTATTCACATTGTGGCCTTTACCTTTAATTATGAACCTTAAAGGGCTCATAATTAAAGAAAAAAACATCTAAAAAGTGGCCTATATGGGTACTTGGACGATCAAAATCCTGATCGTCCAAGTACCCATAACCAAAGCTGGTTTTACACGTATCTAAATCCAGCTTAGGCCTTTCCCCTGCCTCTAAACGCATAGAGCAAAAAGAGGCATTTTTAGAGGAGGGAAAGGGTGGGAGGTGGGCCGACCTAGACATAGTCGTACAGCAGGTAAACCAAAACCAAAAACAGACTGCCTAGTCGGCACTTATACGTTTTGGCTTAGATCATGTCAAAACAGGTATAAGTGCCGAAAAAGGGGCCACTGAGCTGATTGCAGCTGTCGCAACGAGCTCAGCAGCCCCAGCAACCTGCCCACCCCCCACCGCAACCATCGCGAAAGGAGAGATGGCTCATCTGTCCTGCCATGATGGCGATCGGCCACCCCCCAAACCGCAGCACTTCGGGGTGAGGATCACCGTTGCGGCAGAAGAGATGACCAATCTCTCCTGCCACAATACACCCCTCCCCACGACAAGATCGGGGCAGGAGGAAGCCCAGGCCCTCCTGCCTCAGCAACCGGCGATTACCCCGACGTAATCGGGGCAGGAGGGAGCCCAACCCCTCCTACCCCGCTGATCCCCCTACCCCCCAAACCCACTAAGATTTGGGCAGGAGGGATCCTAGGCCATCCTGCCCTCGAAGCACCCCCCCACGATCGCTCACCCTGAACCACCACTCGTCCCCCTCGAACCCCATGACCCCCCCACCTGGTGACCTCCCACCCCCGACACCCCTCCTGTACCTGAACAAAGTTGGATGGACAGGGCACATGGGCCCAACCCAGCCCATGTGCCTAAGGCACTGCCCACAGGCATGGCCTAAGGCAACTGAGCCAATTCCGGTTGGCCCAGGCGCCTAAGGCCCTACCTGTGGGCAGGGTTTTAGGTGTCTGGGCTAATCAGGCCCTAAGGCCTGCCATTCTGAGGATGGTGGGCCTGCCGGTCGGACGGGTTTTGGACCCGTCTGTCCAGCCAACTTTGTTCAGGTACAGGGGGAGGGTGTTGGGTTGCCAGGTGGGGAGGTCACGGGGTTCAGGGGGCCGAGCGTGGGTTTGGGGGGTGATCATGGGGGGGCTGCGTCTGAGGCAGGAGTGCTTGGGATCCCTCCTACCTCTATCTTAGTGGGGGGTAGGGAGTTGTGGCGTGTGAGGAGGGTTTGGGCTCCCTCCTGCCTGATTCGATCAGGGGGTGGTGGATCGTGGCAAGAGAGATTGGCTATCGCTTCTGCTGTGATCGTTGTTGGGGGGGGATTCTGTAACCGGTGTTCTTTTTGACAGAGACCAGTTACAGAATCCAGCTTTTAGGCGAAGGATTGGCCCCTCCTGAGTTGGGAGTTTGGGACTTAGGCTTTTTTTGTTGATTATATGTTGTTAGTGTAGACGTAGTGGTGGTCTGGGCATTTAAACAGCTGAACGTAGAGGCAGGCCATTTTTTAAAATAAAAAAAAACCCTCCTTTTGGACGTTTTTTTGAGAATGGACTGTTTTCCTGCGTTTAGGGCCTAGGCCAAAAGGGGACTTAGATTTTTTTTGATTATGCTGCATTTATAGACCAGGCCATCTTAAAAAAAAAATGAAGCTCGACTCGGTTAACAATCATAAGGTGAGCCAGTAATAATAAAACAAAAAAATAGAACAAAAAAAAATCAGATAAACCTAAATGTACAAATTAAAAAAAAAAAAATTTAAAGAGAGCGAGTTGCTAAATGCTTAGAGAA
This sequence comes from Geotrypetes seraphini, assembly GCF_902459505.1. Classification (NCBI taxonomy): domain Eukaryota; kingdom Metazoa; phylum Chordata; class Amphibia; order Gymnophiona; family Dermophiidae; genus Geotrypetes; species Geotrypetes seraphini. The sequence goes on along the minus strand of NC_047089.1, from coordinate 165,474,643 downwards.
TAAAAAGGGTTTTAGTGCTTTATGAAATAACTGAAGGGAGTTCAGGTCTTTTATCATAGATGGGATTGAATTCTAAAGCTCCGTTAATTTATACATGTAAAAATTCATCAGTTTTCCTTTAGATCTAATTCCCTTAAAAGAAGGGAAAGGGAGTTTTAATCTTTGTGTATTTCACGAGAAACAAGATCTTTGAGTGTTCCAGATTAACGGAAAGGAGTGAAAATATAAAACAAGAGTTTAAAAATGATACAAGCACATTTAAATTGAATCCTGAAACAGACAGAAAGCCAGTGTAGTCTTTCCAGCAAAGGGGATATGTGGTCAAATTTCTGTTTCCTAAAAATCAGCTTGGCTGCAGTGTTTTGTATCAATTGCACTAAACTACACTTCTCCCTCTGTATTTGCTGTGATATGGGATTAACAGACCCGTGAATATAGAAAAACCGTGAATAACTTTTTCATATGTTATTCGCTGTTTTCTATTAAAAAACATCACGAATATGGTGAAACCGTGAATAACATGGTGGGAGACCTGGCATGTTCCTGAAGGAGAGGCAAAACACGGTGAAGAAAGTGCAGGGAATCAGCGATTTTCTCTGTAAACGCTTGGAATCAGTGATTTCTCTATGCAAGCTGATGTAATTTGGGGGGAGGAGCCAGCAAGCTAAAAAACGTGAATAATCGAAACCGGGATTGCTGAAACCACGAATACGGAGGGAGAAATGTAAACTGACAGGTTTGTAAAAAAAAAAAAAAAAAAAATCCCCCAAAACAGCAGAAGTTCAGAAGGACACAACATGGTGTCGATTTTCAGCGCAACCACCAACATCAGGAGTCACAACAATCTAAATAGTTCTAACCACAAGCATCTGTTGCAGGGGATTAAATAATCCTCTAAACAGAAAATATCTATGTGAATACTTTCTCTGTTAAATGTTCCCCTACTTTTTTTCTGGGGGGGTTTTCTGTTTGTGGGATTATGTGCTATTTTTCTTATTAATAATCTTGGTTACAAATTTTCTGTGTGGACTGAACACCAGGAAATTTGAAACGTTAATCTTTATCACATTCCTAGTAAATATTGATCAATAATTTGTTTCCGTACTATCTGCATCCCTGCCCTCTTGAAAAAAAAAAAAAAATTCCTGCTTCTAAGATGTGTTTATCTGAGCCAATTGAAGTGGCATGGGTGGGAAGTATGCATAAATCAATCATTAACGATAGGAAATTGCAGAGTAGATGTATAAAGTCAAGGTCGTGGCTACATAAATGGAAGTCTAAGAACTGTATAGTCTATACTCCCCTGCTTATACTACGTTATTGATTTTCCACTCTGCAGAAAATAGAATAGTACACTAACAGATGTTTTATCTTGACTCTGCTCTAAATTTGCCTCTGTGTTTATCCTTACTGAAGCACAGGTGAACATAATGTATTACTTGCATGGCCAAACCTAAGAATTTGAATCCTATAAATCAGCAATACAAAATCAGTATAGAAATCATGCAGCTATAAAGAAAGACCAGCCACTCCAGATAGCTCAAGTTTAAAAAAAAAAAAAGTAGAAAAAAAGAGACCTCAGAGCACTTTGTCCCAACAACTCAATCCAACAGTCCTGTTTAGGGGATCCAACAAAATCATAGGTCTCAGATAAACTCCACTTAAAAACATTTATTTTTATCAGAGTAGCAATAGATTTATCTTCATAGCTGTAACCTGGGGCTTCTTGAACGTCTCCAAACCAGAACAGTTTCAAAGTGGCATTCCTCAACAAAGTTTCAAATGCAACTGGTGAAAAAAATCCCAAGCTCTACAGCGGCCTTTTTTGCAGAAGCTGTTTCAAGAGCAAGGCTCAGTCATTCAGCTGGTCAAAAAGTTACAACTCAAGCAAAAAAATATATATATGTATATATATACCCCAGAAAAACGACTCACCTACATGTAGATTCAGCATCAACCTGAGTTGTTGGGAGTGACACCTGGGTTGGTAGTACTGATCTGATTCTTGCATGCAATGTTAGGCCATCAGTCAGGAGGCTGGTTTAATACTAATGACATGGTGAACCGTTTTGTGCATTAGGTCAACAAATTTGATCGGTCGCTGAACCAGTCAAACTGGTTTAGCGATAATTGCTAGATGATCGGATACTTTGGTGTATCTAGCCCTGAGTGAAATGAATACTTTAAAAAAATCTGTGTGTGTCTCAAAGCTGGTGCAAAACTCAAAGAGGAAATGTATTAACTTAGATGTACATACCCTATGTAAAATATAAAATACATATATAGCATTTCGACCCACCCAAGCCAGATCCCTTTGAAATCTGTGCATCCCAGTGATCTCCACATATAAATATATAGAAGCTTTCTAAAATTGTCATTTACACACGTATGCAATCTGCGAGTGTAAGATGGAGTATTTAGGAGATCTTTCGTGGAAGAATACCAGCTTCCCTTGCTACGCCGTTGATGTGATTATATCAAGATGCTCCTGAAATCAAACAAGCAGACACAACACTATTGCATGTGAGGTTGTGGGTTCAAACCTGTGCTACTCCTTCTGACCCTGGGCAAGTCATTTAATCCTCCACTGCCCCAGGTAAATGAATTATGAGTCCACTAACATAAGAACATAAGAATTGCCGCTGCTGGGTCAGACCAGTGGTCCATCGCGCCCAGCAGTCCGCTCACGTGGCAGCCCCCAAGTCAAAGACCAGTGCCCTAACCGAGACCAGCATTACCTGCGTTTGTTCTGGTTCAGCAGGAACTTGTCCAACCTTGTCTTGAATCCCTGGAGGGTGTTTTCCCTTATAACAGACTCCGGAAGAGCATTCCAGTTCTTTAACACTCTCTGGGTGAAGAAGAACTTCCTTACGTTTGTACGGAATCTATCCCCAGATAGGGAAAATGCTTGAAGTATCTGTATCTAAACCACTTTGAGTGTGGTTTTAAAACTACAAAAAAGGTGGTATATATGTCCGGAACCCTTTCCCTTTCCCCCCAATACAGTCCAAAAATTACTTCCTGAAAAAAGGTTTTTCAGGTGTCTAATTAATTTATGTTTTAAAATGTCAGGATGCATATTCATTTCAAAAATCCATGTTGTTTCAGCCTGAAATGAGAGGGAAAAGACCCCAAAGTTTTGGATTTTTTTTCCTGTGTCATATACTTTGGAACGAATCTTACCCCCAAATTCTGTACAGTAAACCCCTGCGAATTTGCGGTTCATGAATCGTGGACTCAGTAATTCGCAGTATTTTCTGACCGCCACTTCCTTGTACTAAAGTCATGGTTACATCAATCAGGAGCTGCTTTGACATGCTATCTGATGTGTCAAAGTAGCTCCTGATTGGTGTACCCTGACTTTAGTAACAGGAAGAGGGGGGGAGTACTGTATATAGTACTTTAAGTTGTGCATGAAGCCAATTTGGATGCACAACTTAATTGTTGGCCTAACCAACACCAATAGTTGGCAGTTAACATCTCAAAATTGAGGCTAATTATATTAATTAAGAGTTATGCACACAACTTGAAAAATGTGATTCTATAAAAAGTTTGCGCCAGTTCCAGTGTGTAAATTTGAAAATAAGGTTTGGTCAGGAAAGGGGCATGGGCGGATCATGGGCATTCCTAAAAGTTATGTGCACTGTTATATAATACAGCTGGTTGTAGCTGTTTTAGCTAGCCTAAATGGGTGTGCCTACTACTATTAATTATTTCTATAGTGCTACTAGTGTCACTTACTGGCTCTGGAAGAAGTGAAGTCAGAGGGGGATGGACCGGCAGAAGCAGTCATCGCAGGACTTTCCTGCAACAGATTTGGCCATGTTGCTGTTGCTACAGGTGGGGGGGGCCCATTGCCATTGCTGTAGGGGGAGGGGTGTTGCCGTGGGGGGGGGTTAATCCATTGCCGTCAGTGGGCAGAGCCGGCAGCTGCAATGTTTCGAGAGGGAGAGAGAAAGGAGCATGGAAGGGTGATGGAGGGAGAGAAAGGGGGCAGATACTGATGGAAGTGGGAGGAAGGGAAAGGAGAGAGTGAAATGCCCGACCATTGGGGTGTGGGAGAGGGAAGGAGAGGTGAGAGATGCCAGACCATTGGAAGAGGGAAGAGAAGATGATGGATGTCACACCAATGGGGGGGAGAAGAGATGGAAGGGAGAGGCAGACAATTTCTGGAAGAGGCACAGAAGGACAGAAGATGAAAGGAAGAGAGTGACAAGAAGATGAGGAGAGCAGAAACCAGAGAGGACAAAGGTAGAAAAAACATTTCTATTTATTTATTTTTTTTTGCTTTAGGGGAGATGCATCTCTGTTTCTGTGGTATTGCATTGTATGCAGAGTCCAGCTTCTTGGTGGTTTTATTTAACCTTTGTCTACGTATTTCTATTTTGTCCCCCCTTTTACAAAACTGTAGAGCATTTTTTAGCACTGGCTGTGGCTACAGTTTTGTAAAAGGGGGAGAGGTTAGTTTGTGATTACATATTCCATACTAGGCGAAGGTGTTTTCTGTGTTCTGTTTGTATGAAAGATATGATTTTTTTTGTTAGTGTTGACTAGCCTTGTTTGGCGAAATGCATCGAGCATGGTTCTTGGGAGCACCTTGAATTAACCTGGTTTGAATCTCCTTATTTCTGCCAATCTTCTTTTGTTTCACGTTGGATTCTTTGGTGGACTGCTTGCCTTGTTGTTGTTTTTTCTTTTAATTCGGTTTGAATCTCCTTATTTCTGCCAATCTTCTTTTGTTTCACGTTGGATTCTTTGGTGGACTGCTTGCCTTGTTGTTGTTTTTTCTTTTAATTCTTTATTCATTTTTAAACTTTCATCAAGTGTACAAAATTCATAATAAACACTATTAATTAGACCACTTGAACATCTTATCAGTGTATCTTATCTTATCTTGCCTTGTTGTGTCGTTGCAAGTTAACATACATGGAGTGGAACGTTACAGGAGTTACAGATTTGGTTGTTTATACATATGGGTTACAGTTGGTTGATGTAGAGTGAGACAGTTGAGAGACGTTGTAAACTTGCTTATTAATATAGACTTATATATCAGAGAGTATTACTGCTTTACAAATATTTGAACACTTTTATATATGAACATATGAATTGCCGCTGCTGGGTCAGACCAGCGGTCCATCGCACCCAGCAGTCCGCACACGCGGCAGCCCCCAGGTCAAAGACCTATGCCCTAACCAAGACCAGCCCTACCTGCATTCGTTCTGGTTCAGGAAGAACTTGTCCAACCTTGTCTTGAATCCCTGGAGGGTGTTTTCCCCTATAACAGACTCTGGAAGAGCATTCCAGCTCTCCACCACTCTCTGGGTGAAGAAGAACTTCCTTACGTTTGTACTGAATCTATCCCCTTTTAACTTTAGAGAGTGCCCTCTCGTCCTCTCTACCTTGGAGAGGGTGAACAACCTGTCTTTATCTACTGAATCTAATCCCTTCATTATCTTGAATGTTTCGATCATGTCCCCTCTCAGTCTCCTCTTTTCAAGGGAGAATAGGCCCAGCTTCTCTAATCTCTCACTGTATGGCAGCTCCTCCAACCACTTAACCATTTTAGTTGCTCTTCTCTGGACCCTTTCGAGTAGTGCCATGTTCTTCTTCATGTACGGCGACCAGTGCTGGATGCAGTATTCCAAGTGAGGGCGTACCATGGCCCGGTACAGCGGCATGATAATCTTTTCTGATCTGTTCGTGATTCCCTTATTAATCATTCCTAGCATTCTGTTCGCCCTTTTCACCGCCTACGCACATTGTGCAGACAGCTTCATCGACTTGTCAACCAGTACTCCCAAGTCCCTTTCCTGGGGGGGTCTCTCCAAGTACCACCCCGGACATCCTGTATTCATGCATGGGATTTTGATACCAACATGCATTACTTTACACTTATCCATGTTGAACCTCATTTGCCATGTTTCTGCCCATTTCTCGAGCATGGTTATGTCGTGTTGCAGATCTTCACAGTCTCCCTGCGTCTTCACTACTCTGAATAACTTCGGATCGTCCGCAAATTTAATCACCACTCATCGTACCTATTTCCAGATCATGTATGAATATGTTGAAGAGCACGGGTCCAAGCACAGAGCCCTGCGGCACCCCACTGGTGATGTTCTTCCAGTCCGAGTATTGTCCATTTACCTCCACTCTCTGTTTCCTATCCGCTAGCCAGTTTCTAATCCACGTGAGTAGTTCACCCTCTATTCCATGGCTCTCAATTTTCCGAAGAAGTCGTTCATGCAGAACCTTGTCGAACGCCTTCTGAAAATCCAGATATATAATGTTGACCAGGTCATCCTTGTCTATCTGCCTGTTGACTCCCTCGAAGAAGTGCAGCAGGTTCGTCAAGCAAGATCGTCCTTTACTGAAGCCGGGCTGACTGGTCCTCATCAGATTGTGTCCATCAAGGTGATCAATGATGCGGTCTTTTATCAGCGCCTCTACCATCTTTCCCGGTACCGAGGTCAGACTCACTGGTCTGTAGTTTCCTGGATCTCCCCTTCAACCTTTTTTGAAGATTGGCGTAACATTCACCACCTTCCAGTCTTCCGGAATCTTTTCCAATTTGATCGACAGATTGGCTATTAGTTGAAGTAGTTCAGCTATTGTCCCTTTCAGTTCCTTAATGACCCTCGGATGGATGTCATCTGGTCCCGGGGATTTGTCGCTCTTAAGCCTATCAATCTGCCTGCATACTTCTTCTAGACTGACCGTCAACCTTGTCAGTTTCCCGTCTTCAGCTCCAGCATATAGTCTGTCGGGTTCCGGTATGTTGTGTATATCCTCTTTGTTAAACACAGACGCAAAAAATGTGTTCAGTTTATCAGCGATGGCTTTGTCCTCCTTTAGCATTCCCTTTATTCCATCATCATCCAACGGTCCCACCGCTTCCTTTGCGGGTCGTTTCCCCTTAATATATCGAAAGAATGGCTTGAAGTTTTTTTCCTCCTTGGCTATTTTTTCCTCGTAGTCTTTTTTGGCCCCTTTTACCGCTTTATGGCACCTGCTTTGATGCTATTTGTGCTTTTTCCAATTTTTGTCCTTTTTTTACCTTTTCCATTCCTTAAATGAAGTCTTCTTGTCTCTGATCGCTTCCTTCATCACAACAGTGAGCCATGCCGGTTCTTTGTTCCTTTTCCTCTTGGATCCCTTATTGATATGTGGTATATATCGATGTTGCGGTGATTGTGCCTTTAAAAAGGGACCATGCCTGCTCTAGCGTGCCATAAAGCGCTTATCCTCTTCTTGATCTTCTTCCCCACCATGAGTCTCATCCCTTCGTAATTCCCTTTTCGGAAGTTAAGTGCCGTGGCCATTGTTCTGGATCGATGTTTTGTCCCTGCATCCATGTTGAAGCGAATCATATTGTGATCACTGGTTCCCAGCATCCCCTCTACTTCTACATCTTGCGCCTGTCCTCGTAGTCCATTTAGAAAGGGTTCAGAGTTAAAGTCCTGGGTAAGTAGGTGGGAAGGGAAGAAAGGGGGATTTGTTCAGAGATGTTTGGGGGTTGCATAGAAGAAAAACTGTGCACTGGTATGCTAATCTTTGTTTGTTTTGAATTTTTTAAAAAAAAGAAATACAAGTGGAAATAAAGAAGTAAATAAGAAAACAGATAAATGGGGCGGGACAAAGGTGGGGTAGGGGCGTGGCATGGGCAGGGTAGGGGCAGGGCAGGGCCAGGGAGGCCCAGTATACTTGGGTGCCTAGGAGCCCTCGAAGAATTAATCCTGCCCTGTTGATACGGCCAGTGTTTCGACACATAAACAATGTATCTTCATCAGGAATTGTTATGAATCTTATCAAAGGTGTGAGGTCGACAAACAGTAGGCAATAATCCACAAACTGAGTGATTCACCAGAGCAACAAGATTGTTAGATTTACTACTCTAGCCATTCTTCTTCTGGGTTCTTTGTTAACAATGTTTTAAGTTTCTCTGGGGATTCTTCTTTCTTTCCTCTTTTCTATTTATTTTATCTAATTGATGATTTTCTCTAAGGCATTTTAGTTAGATTGTAAATTCATTTGGTTCAGTGAGGGTAGCTACAATACATGTAAAGTACTGTATTTAGCACTGTGGATGTAACCCATTCTGAGCTCTTAGGGGAGGACGTGATATAAATTTAAATATATAAATAAATAAAAATCACTTTTTCTGCTTGTGTATTTGCTACGTGTTGTACGACTTTTATATTTCCTTGTGATAGTTGGTTGTGCTATTAAAAACCAAGCAAAATTTCGAAGCACAAATGGTGAAGCTACAACTAAGAAACACGAAGCACAAATGGTGAAGCTACGATTAAGAATATAAGAACATAAGAATAGCCTTACTGGGTCAGACCAAGGGTCCATCAAGCCCAGTAGCCCTTTCTCATGTGGCCAATCCAGGTCACTAGTACCTGGCCAAAACCCAAGGAGTAGCAATATTCCATGCTACCGATACAGGGCAAGCAGTGGCTTCCCCCGTATCTTTCTCAAAAACAGATTATGAGCTTTTCCTCCAGGAACTTGTCCAAACCTTTCTTAAACCCATCTGTGTTAACCACTGTTACCACATCCTCTGGCAATGTGTTCTAGAGCTTAACTATTCTCTGAGTGAAAAAAAAATTCCTCCAATTGGTTTTAAATGTATTTCCCTGTAACTTCATAGAATGTCCCCTAGTCTTTGTAATTTTTGATGTGGAGTGAAAAATCGATCCACTTGTACCCATTCTACTCCACTCAGGATTTTATGGACTTCAATCATATCTCTACCCCCCCACCCCCCAGCCGTTTCTTTTCCAAGCTGAAGAGCCCTAACCGTTTTAGTCTTTCCTCATTCAAGAGGAGTTCCATCCCCTTTACCATCTTGGTCGCTCTTCTTTGTGAGGCAAGATCTCCCTCGGCTGAACTCATGCTGACTCCATCTCATTAAATCATATTTGGTTACGTGTTCTACAATTTTATTTTTTATAATCATTTTATTTTGGTCACACCGTCAGAAAAGAAATATCATTGAAGAAGGGCATCATATTTGGGAAGATCGAAGGAAGCAGACAAAGAGGGCGACCTGCAATCAGATGGCTGGCCACGTTGAAAACCATGGGGATGACGCTGGAGGATCTTACCGGACAAGCACAAAACCGATTTCTTTTAGATCTGTCATTCATCAAGTTGCTAGGACTCGAACACGAGTCGATGGTACATAATAAAAAAAAAATCAGGTGACTCTAGGCGGCTCCTGAGACCGGCGCCTTGGTCCATGGCATCTAGTGTCACCTAGTGCCATTAAATCCTGGATGTGGGCACGTTTAGGGGTGGCACCCGACTTCAGCATCACTAGCCGATGCTAGCTGTGATTCTGCAAGGATCTTAGGCACTGGAAAGGTAAGCCTGTAAAAACCCTGGCCTACATTTCTGGCACCTAGGGTCCTTGCTAGATGTCAGTATCCCTGATTCTGAAAGGGACATCCGGCTGTGATTGTCATGCCCATTTGGGGATACACAGCTCTAATATATGGCAGAAAATCTAAAAATATGTGCTCTCCTCATTCCCTAAAATATTTCAACTGTCTCATGACATATATGTCTCTAACTCTTAGGGAGTAAATATGAGTATTTTCACATATTTAAGCATGCATATTGCAGAATAAAAGAAATTCTAATGGGTTTTGCACAACATCCACGATTACATTCATGTGAATAGCTACTGCCTTTCATGTACTAAAGAAAATGTTTCAGGTGCCCAAACAAACTCCATAACCACTAAGGGCTCCTTTTACTAAGGTGCGCTAGTGTTTTTAGCGCACGCAGGAAATTACCGCGCACTACGCTTCTTGAACTAACGCCAGCTCAACGCTGGCATTAAGGTCCAGCGTGCGTTATTACACGTGTTAAAACCCTAACGCGGCTTAGTAAAAGGATCCCTAAATGTTTGCATTTTAAATATCCAAAAAAACAAATGGGATATGCTGTGGATAAATCTGGCACTTAAGATACCTTATGAGGCAAAATAACAAACATGCACCAGATACGCCAACTTACAAGTCTTATACTGCTGCATTCGTTTGTGCTCAGAGATACGCTGGATAATGAGTCCACTATGTGAGCAAACAACCCACTGTAGAAGCAACTCTTGTTCTCAATCACTGCACAATTGTCTTGATGCTTGTTTTTCTTGTCTTGGCTATTTTCTCTGTGAAAACTACTAATAAATGTGTGTGCGCTCAAAGAAGATTTATAGAGTTGTACTTAGAAGTTAAAGCATGGGTCCTGATGCATTTTGCGGATTGGATGCTTCAGAGAAACCCGGTTATAACTTGATTGGTTGTACTTGCAGGATTACAGAGCAACAACAGAAAGGGGAGGAACCAACAGGGTCTGCAGTCAGAAATACAAGGGCAAACCAAAACAAGAAAATCTGCAGACTGGCATACAATGATGCAGGCAAAGTTTATTTTAACAATAATTAAAATGCGGGTATACAAGCCTTATACTGCTGCATTTCTTTGTGCTCAGAGATCGTCCCGTGCAAATTTTGCAAAGTCATGAAGCGGTAATCCTGCAAGTACAAACCAAAACAAGAAAAACTGCAGACTGGCGTACAATGATGCAGGCAAAGTTTATTTTAACGATAATTAAAATGCGGTTAAAAACATTGCTTAAAGGCAAACGAACCAATGTACCCAACACGGTCCGTGTTTTGGAAAATACACCTTCATCAGGGGTCCCAAATGGAGAAAAACTCAGTAAAAACCGCAAACAAGCTTATGCCCATATGAGAGGAATTCTGGGAAGGAGTCTGTGCGTGTGCTGCTAAAAAGCTGTTTCCAAAACACGGACCGTGTTGGGTCCATTGGTTCGTTTGCCTTTAGGCGATGTTTTTAACCGCATTTTAATTATCGTTAAAATAAACTTTGCCTGCATCATTGTACGTCAGTCTGCAGATTTTCTTGTTTTGGTTTGTACTTGCAGGATTACCGCTTCATGACTTTGCAAAATTTGCACGGGACGCTCTCTGAGCACAAACAAATGCAGCAGTATAAGGCTTGTAAGCTGACGTATCTGGTGCATGTTTGTTATTTTTCCTCATAATGTCTTTTAAATATGCCATTTTGCAATTAAGGGCTCCTTTTACAAAGGTGCGCTAGCATTTTTAGCGCACCGGATTAGCGCGTGCTAGCTGAAAAAATTACCGCCACGGCTAGCGCACGTGGCAATTTAGCGTGCGCTATTCTGCGCATTAAGGCCCCAACACACCTTTGTAAAAGGAGCCCTAAGTCATATCATACCTGAGGTACGAACAGAACCCCGGCATTTGTATCCTTTTCAAAATAAAGAGGAACACATGAAAGCACAGTTCCTAATAGACATGGAGCATGGCTCTTGTTTAATAGAAAAAAGTGGAATTGTCCAATAAGAAAAGGTGCAACAAATAAAGATGTCTTTCAACTCATCTGGACAATCAGGTTATTCTTTATTCTTCCAAAAATACTCGACCCGACATGTACATGTTTCAGCCCTACGGCCTGCGTCAGGAGTCTTGGAGATCTTTGGGTATAAATAACCACGAGTATGGACCACTCTAGAATGCTGTATATATCAAAACGCCGTCGTGTGAATGCTTGCTGTAAAGTGAAGATCTCCAAGACTCCTGACGCAGGCCGTAGGGCCGAAACATGTACATGTCGGGTCGAGTATTTTTGGAAGAATAAAGAATAACCTGATTGTCCAGATGAGTTGAAAGACATCTTTATTTGTTGCACCTTTTCTTATTGGACAATTCCACTTTTTTCTATTCTGTTTTCTGTGGATTTGTTTCCCCTGTGTTTTGCGCGCATGGCTCTTGTTTAACAGGATGTTTATAAAATTACTATGCAATAAGGATCACTAGCATTATTTTCTTTAAGCTTTAGGAATTTCAATTCTTGTTCTTATATATATTCAGTAAGAATATACTGTACAGTTAACATCCAAAGAATTCTAGATATTTAACATCTGAGGTTCTGAGGTTCAAAATAAATATCTAGAAGGCTTTGACTGTATGTTCTTACTGAATATACAGTATATAAGAACTATAACATTACTACGATCATAATTCATTCACCGATAAAAGGTAAACATTAGAGCTCCAAAACCTTTGCTACCTGGGCCATCTCAGCGTAAAACTGCCATTGGTATTTCAAGCATAACTTGCTCTATTCCTGAAATTAATATTTGTTTTTTGAAGGTAATAATTATATCATCGGGAAATGGCAGTGTTCTAAGTTAAAGCATTCCTCCCACTTAGAAAACGGCAGATGTTTCTCTATATGTAAAGCTACCTGTGACATTCCTTGTTCTGATCTTCTATTTTTGACACCATAATCTTCCACTGGGAGACTGGTCAGCGTGTCACAAATGGAGTATTATGACCTTTTGGAATACGCACACACACAAAAAAGAAGAAGCTGAATCGAGATGAGAGAGAAAGATTTTCCTTCATCATAAATATTTTATATAGTAGCTGTCAGTTTTCGGCCCGTGACTCAGCAAGCATACAAGGGAAATAAATGGTTTTCTATTGGAATTGCATTTTTATTGATTGAATAAGAGACATTGTGATTAAAACCTAAAGGAATGTAGTAGTGTGGTGTAGGAGCAGTTAAAACAGTGTAGGTGCAAATATTTTCCCATCTTCTGGTTAAACCACATTGTTTTATACCTATACCGATTTTTTTTTTGGGGGGGGGGTGGAAGCACAGGAAATAACTTTCTCGAGGGGGCTCTTATCAGTTTTACAAGTTGCAAATCCCCACTGAACATTCTTGCCCCATACTTTGACCCCATAACTAAGATAAATGCTAGAGGCAACATGCATCTGTTTTAGCGCCTTGGAACCAGCAATGTTTTATCTGTCAGCGCTAAGAGATTGATAGCTGATAACCAGGGCAGGATTAATTCATCGAGGGCCCCTTAGGCACACAAGTACACTGGGCCCCACCCCACCATGCGCCCAGGTGGAAACAGGAAGCTACGTCAGAGGGAAGCTTTGGGCAAGCAGCACCGCTTACAAAATTACAGTTCCCGTTGCCTTTCTTACCTGCGTTGCTTGCTTGTCTTACTTTCTGTCGATTGAGGGGGGGGCGTGTTACTGATCGGGGAGGGGGGCCTGCATTGCCAATTGATGCTGGAGGGGCCCATCGCCGTTTGGAAAAAACAATGTTGATGTCCTCCTTCATCGGGCCCCCTCCCTGACCATTTCGGGCCCTAGGCATGTGCCTACTAGGCCTATTGGTTAATCCTGTCCTGCTGATAACTCTAGATCATGTTTAAAAAAATGATGTAAATAGCTAACTAGGGTTTTACCATGCATTAGACATTAGCCATGTACCTGTGCTAACCTCTAATGCATGTTAAAACAGTGTGCCAAAAATCTGTGCTAGCTGCTTATTGCTCTGAGTGAGCAAGAGAGAGGTGTTGGGGTGGGGTTTTGGGGTATAAGAGAGTGTCAGGGGTTCAGGTAGGGTGTTAGGGGATCGGGGGGGCCCAGCAGTAGGAGGAAGTGAATATCTCTTCTGCTGATTTTGGGGGTGGGGTGTCGGGAAATCAAGCGTATTAGACATTATGAGGGTGGGTGTTAGGGGACATTTCCCCCACAATCTGCTGAGCCAGAAGGACTCCCCAGAGTCACGGTTTCAAGGAGTCCTGCCGGCTACCGAGACCAGCGTCCTATATAGATTCAGACCCTTAGCATGCATCTTCCTAAATTTTGCTGCCTCAACACCCTGAGGTTGTGAGTTTGATCCCAGCCTGCTCCTTGTGACTCTGGGCAAGTCAATAACACTGCACAACAATTTTTTGGTTAAGTCTTGATTCCTGAAAAGTTTTTGGTGATTATGACAGGTACCAACTTGGTATGCTCAAATATGGTTTTGGTTTTACTGCATCACGTAAGAACTATGAGAAATAGACATTTTTATGTTTACTGACAATAAAATATATAGTCAAGTTTACGTTTCGCACAAGCGACTAAATGAAACAGAATTAAAAGTGTTTTGCTCCCGAGTTTCTTTTATATTCAGTGTCTGGTGCATCACGTTGTAGCATCCAACAATAGTCGGCAAGCATTGACGGATTCCAATTGCCCTGGTATCGTTTCTCCATCGTAGCTATGTCTTGATGAAACCTTTCACCGTGCTCGTCACTCACAGCACCGAGATTTGCGGGGAAGAAGTCCAAGTGTGAATGGAGGAAATGAATCTTGAGTGACATATTGCACTTCATTCTCTTGTATGCTTTGAGAAGTTTGTCTACCAGCTGAATGTAGTTTGGGGCTCTGTAATTGCCCAGAAAATTGTCAACAACGTCTTTCAAGGCTTTCCAGCCAATTTTTTCCGGCCCAACTAACAGATCTTCAAATCGCTTGTCACTCATAACATGTCTGATCTGGGGGCCAACAAAAATACCCTCTTTGATCTTGGCATCAGTTATTCTTGGGAACATCTGTCTTAAATAACGAAAACCTTCCCCTTCCTTGTTCATTGCTTTCACAAAATTCTTCATGAGTCCCAGTTTAATGTGAAGAGGAGGCAAAAATATCTTTGTCGGGTCAACAAGCGATTCATGTGCTACATTTTTCTGTCCTGGAACTAACTTTTTACGGAGTGGCCAGTTCTTTCTAGAATAGTGCGACTCTCTGTCTCGGCTGTCCCATTCGCAGATGAAACAGCAGTACTTTGTATAGCCAAGCTGCAGTCCTAGTAACAGAGCAACGACTTTGAGGTCTCCACAGATATTCCAGTTATACCTGGTTGATAAGACACTTATGGGAGAAAAAATTGTTTGCATCCAAATATAAGAAAAAATCACGACAAAATTGAAGATTTCTCTGAAATGGTACGTGATGGGTAATTTTTGATGTAATATTCATGATCAGCACCCAAAATTCTATAAGAAACACCCAGCAGTGTTCAGGAAGCAAAAACTTTGTTGTGCAGTGTAATCCATCTGTTGCCCCAGATACCATGGTTAGATTGTGAGCCTGCTGAGACAGGGAAAATGCTTAAGAGTGCCTGATTACTATTCAGTGTATTGTAAACTGCTTTGGGTGAATCTCTTCATGAAAATGGCAATTAATAAATCCCAATAAATAAAAATAGCTGCAAATGAATAATTCTTTCAGGGTATGGTTCATATCTAAAAACATGAATAAGGACATATATAAACTTTGAACTACTAAAATATAAAATTATACCAAAAATAATATCTAAAAGAAATCTAAAACCAAAAAATGGAACAAAAAAGAGGTATCACATGTAACATAAAGAAAGAAAGAAAAATGGTGAAGCAAAAACCCACTGGACATTGTGATCTACACCATCACCATTCTTACTTAGAAATTCAGGAGTTGATTGGTAGGAATTAAAATATTTCTGCAGATTCAACAGAACTGATTCACAGACCTCATTAGAACCAATGTAAACCCCCATCCCCCTCTCTCACAAGTCAGTCTCTGATATTCTGTCCCTAGGCCCAGTGGCGTACCAAGGGGGGGGGGGGGGGGGGGGGGGGGGAGGTGCGCCCCGGGTGCCAGCCCTAAGGGGGTGTTCCCGGCCTTGCCGTTCAGTCCCCCGGCACCCCCGAAGGACCGCTCGCCCCACTGACCTTCCTGCACCACCTGTGAAGCAGCCGCAGCAGGATCGCGAAGTCAGCGTCAGCGATCCCTGCGCTGCTTCCTGCGCCGCGATCCCGCCCCTCCTCTGACGTCAGAGGAGGGGCGGGACCGTGGCGCAGGAAGCAGCGCAGGGATCGTTGACGCTGACTTCGCGATCCTGCTGCGGCTGCTTCATAGGTGGTGCGGGGAGGCCAGGGGGGCGAGCGGTCCTTCGGGGTGGGTCGGGGCATCAGGCCTTCAGGGTGGGGCAGGCGGGCAGGCAGGCCTTCAAGGGGGGACAGGCCTTCGGGGGGGGGGGTGCAGACCTTCAAGGGGTGCAGGCCTTCAAGGGGGGCAGGCAGGCCTTCAGGGGGGGTGCAGGCCTTCGGGGGGGGGGGGTGTAGGCCTTTGGGGGGGTGCAGACCTTCAAGGGGGTGCAGGCCTTCAAGGGGGGAACAGGCCTTCAAGGGGGGAAAGGCAGGCAGGCCTTCAAGGGGGGGGACAGGCCTACAAGGGGGTGGGACAGGCCTTCAAGGGGGGGGTGCAGGCCTTCAAGGGGGAGACAGGCCTTCAAGGGGGGGAAAGGCAGGCAGGCCTTAAAGGGGGGACAGGCCTACAAGGGGGGGGACAGGCCTACAAGGGGGTGGGACAGGCCTTCAAGGGGGGGGACAGGCCTTCGGGGGGGTGCAGACCTTCAAGGGAGTGCAGGCCTTCGGGGGGGGGGGGGGTGCAGGCCTTCAAGGGGGTGCAGGCCTTCAAGGGGGGGAAAGGCAGGCAGGCAGGCCTTCAAGGGGGGAACAGGCCTACAAGGGGGGAGAAGCTACAAGGGGGTGGGACAGGCCTTCAAGTGGGGGACAGGCCTTCGGGGGGGGAGGGTGCAGACCTTCAAGGGAGTGCAGGCCTTCGAGGGGGGGTGCAGGCCTTCAAGGGGGTGCAGGCCTTCAAGGGGGGACAGGCCTTCAAGGGGGGGAAAGGCAGGCAGGCAGGCCTTCAAGGGGGGACAGGCCTACAAGGGGGGGGGAGAAGCTACAAGAGGGTGGTACAGGCCTTCAAGTGGGGGACAGACCTTCGGGGGGGTGCAGGCCTTCGGGGGGTGCAGACCTTCAAGGGGGGGACAGGCAGGCCTTCAAGGGGGGGACAGGCCTACAAGGGGATGGGACAGGCCTTCAAGTGGGGTGCAGGCCTTCAAGGGGGGACAGGCAGACCTTTAAGGGGGGACAGGCCTTTGGGGGGGACCATGATTTAGAAGTACACGGAGGGAAGGGGGTGTTCAAAGAGACGTGCATATGCCAAACTTTGGGGGGGGAAGAAATAATGGGTCTGAAAATAGAGGAGAGGGAGAGAGATGATGGACCATGGGATTTAGGGAGGGAAGAAACAGAAAGGGAGAGAAATTGGACACAAGGGATGGTGTGGAGGAGGGATAGAGATACTGGATAGGAGGGTAATTAGGAAAAGAAAGGGAGAGATGGTGGACTCTGGGATGGTGGGGAAGGAGGGAGAGATGCCGGATGAAAGAGTATTTAAGAAAAGGTGGATCTGTGGAGGGAGATGAAAAAAAGGAAAGATACCAGACTTCCTGGGAAGGGAAGGGAAATGGAAAGGGAGGACAGAGTTGGCAGATGGATGGTTAGCATGCAGAAAGAAGGAGACCCTGGCAAGCAAGTTATCAGAAGAAACCAGAGCCTTGGACCAACAAGATTTGAAATATAACCAGACAACAAAAGGTAGAAAAATTAATTTTATTTTCTGTTTTGTGATTATAATATGTCAGATTTGAAATGTGTATCCTGCCAGAGCTGGTGTTGGACTGCAAACGTGAGCTAGGATTTAACAGAGAGAGGAAAAGTCCTTTTTGTTTCTTTATTTTATTTACACCACAGCGCCAGTGTGGTTAGGAGAAGCCAAAGGGGGTGAAAAAGCTATATAACCCACCAGGAGTTTTGAAAAAAATCACCCAACTGGGCAGGAAAATCGAATTGAAAAATCAATTCAATAGGGCTGAATCGAATCAAAATTTTTTTTCCTGTATCTGGCAGCATTAGTTTGCGCTACTGTCTTAGACTTTAGGACCTGGGATTGGGGAGAGATGGCATCCTCAGTACTTTATAATGCAAGTGAAACGAGGATTTGGTCAAACTTTTAAAGGGTCTGCAGAAAAAAAATATTGTATAGGCCGGGGACATGAGACAGCAGGAAATGGGAACTTTTCTTCCTTCTATTTTTGTGAATGGAAAGGCTGAGGATGTCAGAGAGTTCAGTTAAAATATGTGCTTTATAAGAAAATATAATAATGTGTTTTATAAAGTTTATAGCATAGCTGGCCTACCCAGTGAGGTGTTCCTAGTGGTGATGGTGGCAGCGTGTCAATGTGTTGAGAGGAAGAGGTGGTCTGGGAAATTCTGCTGAGCAAACTCCGGGCCCATTTCCACCCCCCAGTTAGTCCACTCCACTCAACTGGTTCACACACTGAGTGGGTCTTTGGGTGTTGTTTTGGGATCTCTTCCAGTGGTTTATCTCCTTCTGGTCCAAGGAAGGAAACTTTGTTATCCTTAGCATTGACCTACAGAATATGTTTGTAACAGCACTGCTTGTGTGGCATTAGGCTATGTAGTGATCGAAAGAAAAAAACAGACCTTTGCACATTTTTGCACTATATGGTGGGTGTATGAGGAGATTCACATTTCCTGCACAGCTAAGTCCATGTAAAGTTACCTTGTGCTGTATTTGACATCTAGCAAGATCTCTGTTTGAAAGGAAAGATCTAAACTTAAAAATGAAGTGGCCAGAAGTTATGGTAAAAGCAGATAGTGTAGCTGGTTTTAAGAAAGATTTGGACAAATTCCTGGAGGAAAAGTCCATAATCTGTTATTAAGACATGGGGGAAGTGTCTGCTTGCCCTGGATCGGTAGCATGGAATGTTGCTACTCTTTGGGTTTTGACCAGGTATTAGTGTCCTGGATTGGCTACCATGAGAATGGGCTACTGGGCATGATGGACCATTGGTCTGACCCAGTTAGGCTATTCTTATGTTATGTTCTCATCTGTAGGGGCTTTTGTTTTCACTTCTTATTTTAATGTATTTTTTTTCTGGGAACTTATCAGTGTTTTTTTATAATGGGAACAAAAATGGAAGAGAATTAATGTGTGTGGGATGAGGGGGTAACTAATTTCTTCAGCTAAATAATTCAATCCACTTCAAACAGACATAGGAGAACTCATGCACCATTCACACACCCTCCAACCAAAAACGTCAAAAGAAAAAAACTGTTTGACAACCTCCTAGCCATTCGAGCTGCAACACTCGACCCCCAACTCTGCAACCTATTGACCTCGACCACAGACTACAAAACCTTCAAAAAGAAATAAAAACCCTTCTATTCAAAAAACACATAAAACCGAACTAACACAATCAGAACTGTCCCAAGCATCACCTGCAACTACTCCATATGTACTTCTGATGTCATGACAATTCAGACATAATTTATGTTATGTTATGTTTGGAATATAAGAAAATTTTCACTGCCTGTTTCTATTCTGACCATTTATTCTGTTTCATGGTCATTACAAAAAATATTTTTTTACATAGGGGGGGGGGGTGTCAAAAAATGATGGGCCCCGGGTGCCACATACCCTAGGTACGCCACTGCCTAGGCCCATCGGTCTAGGACGATTCATTGAGGCCGATTCCTCGTGGCTGTTTTATCACTGACCTCTTGTGGGGAGGAGCTATGTCCCCCTTACTCCCCAAAGTAGGTATGCTCCCCTGCATCCCCCATTCCCACAAGGTAGGAGCTCTCCTCCGCGCCACATACCTCTTAAAAAATTCACAGGCGCGAGCAGCGTCTTCCACTTCCTGCTCATTCGAGACTCTGCTCCCCTCTGATTTCACGTCCTGGTCCCACAACTAGGAAGTGATGTCAGAAGGGAGCTAAGGCCAGCCAAGCAGGGGGTGGAAGATGCTGCTGGCAAACTTTTCAAGAGGTATGTTGGGGGGAGGGGCATAGAGGAGGCGAGGCACTGGCAGGGTGAGAGGGAAAAGAGGTTTATTGTGGCCATCATGGAGAGGTTGTGATGAAATTTCATGCGAAGAAACAGCCATGACAAATCGTCTCATTCCCTCAGAGCCATCTTTACTCTGAGCTTGTTAATAATGTAGCTGCTTCCCCCCTCTCCCCCTCCACACACATATTTTCCAGAGGTTTGTTGCTGGTTCAAGTTCACAAAAAATCATGTATTGCAGAGAGAAAACAAACCAACTTGAGGTTAATTTTATAAAGGCATTTTCTCATGTAGATGTCAGTACATTTCTGTAAAGTGCCTCTTGTGGAATTATCCCAAATATATGAGTACAGTATGCATGATGACAAGAACACATGTGCTGAAAAGTTCTCAGCCCAACCAACAAAGTTGGAGCAGTCTCCAACGAGGGCTGTAAACTTAGTCCCGTGATTTTCCACTGTTTTCATTCTGTATTTTTCCAATGGAATCAAAATAGTGGAAAAATCACGGGACTGAGGGCTCCTTTTACGAAGCCGCGTTAGCAGTTTTAGCGCACACAGCCTTTTTTGCGCGTGCTAAACACGCGCTACGTGGCTAGAACTAATGCCAGCTCAATGCTAGTGTTAGCGTCTAGCGCGGCCGGCAGTTTAGCACGCGCTATTACGTGTGTTAAACTGCTAACGCGGCTTTGTAAAAGGAGCCCTAAGTATATAGCCCTCAATGGAGACAGTCCCAGCTTTGTTGGTTGGGCTGAGAACTTTTTTAGCGGTCCCTTGTAGTTTAAGTTTCAAGTTTATTACTATGTAACGCTAATCAAAATTCTAAGGGGCTCATAATAAAAAATTTTAAAAAAGTTTAAAAAGTGGCCTAAATGGGTACTTGGACGATCAAAAAGCCTGATCGTCCAAGTACCCAAAACCAAAGCTGGTTTTAGACGTATCTAATAAATCATTTAATGGAAAATTATGTAGCATTATCATACGACACAATTTTATTTGGCATGCTAATGAGAGCTAAGCCTCAAATATCTGCTAATAATAATAAGCTTTTGATGATATTGACAGGAGTTGCCATTCAATAACGTATAACTGGAAAGATTGTAAAAGGTTGAATTATTGTTTCTGGTGGAATTCAGTAGTCATGTGTTTAAAATGGAAAGAGCGTTGGCAGTTCAAAAAGGTTACTATAATAAATTTAAGGATGTGTGGGGGCCATTTTTAAATTATTATAATGAATAATTTACACTTTTCCCAATTTTAATTCTTACATGTGGATCGGGGGGGGGGGGGAGGGTTGGATTTCTATTACTAATATATATGAAGGATAAGATATTATATTCATGTGGTATATTTTTTGTTGTATATGGAAGTGGGAGGGGGTGGGGGCATCGACATGGCAGATGAGGTTCAACGTGGATAAGTGTAAAGTGATGCATGTCGGTAACAAAAATCTCATGCACGAATACAGGATGTCCGGGGCGGTACTTGGAGAGACCTCCCAGGAAAGGGACTTGGGAGTTCTGATCGACAAGTCAATGAAGCCGTCCACACAATGTGCGGCGGTAGCAAAAAGGGCAAACAGAATGCTAGGAATGATAAAGAAGGGGATCATGAACAGATCAGAGAAAGTTATCATGCCGCTGTACCGGACCATGGTACGCCCTCACCTGTAGTACTGCGTCCAGCACTGGTCGCCGTACCTGAAAGACACGGTACTACTCGAAAGGGTCCAGAGAAGAGCGACTAAGATGGTTAAGGGGCTGGAGGAGCTGCCGTACAGCGAAAGATTAGAGAAACTTGGCCTCTTCTCTCTCGAACAGAGGAGATTGAGAGGGGACATGATCGAAACATTCAAGGTACTGAAGGGGATAGACTTAGTAGATAAGGACAGGTTGTTCATCCTCTCCAAGGTAGGGAGAACAAGAGGCCACTCTCTAAAATTGAAAGGGGATAGATTCCGTACAAACGTAAGGAAGTTCTTCTTCACCCAGAGAGTGGTAGAAAGCTGGAACGCCCTTCCAGAGGCTGTTATAGGGGAAAACACCCTCCAAGGATTCAAGACAAAGTTAGACAAGTTTCTGTTGAACAAGAACGTGCGCTGGTAGGGCTAGTCTCAGTTAGGGTGCTGGTCTTAGACCAGAGGGCTGCCACGTGAGCGGACTGCTGGGCATGATGGACCACTGGTCTGATTCAGCAGTAGCAATTCTTATGTTCTTATGTATGATATGGTAGATTTTCAAGTGTTATTGTATTCTAATGTATGATATTTACTATACACTTGTGAATTATAAAATGAATAAAGAATTTAAAAAAAAAATAAAAATAAAACCAGCTTAGGCCTTTCCCCTGCCTCTAAACGCATAGAGCGAAAATAAGCATTTGTAGAGGAGGGGAAAGGGCGGGAGATGGGCCGATCTAGACATAGTTATATAGCAGGTATAATCAAAGGTTTAGGCAGGTTGCCTAGTCGGCACTTATACGTTTTGACTTAGACCAAGTCAAAACAAGTATAAGTGCCGAAAAAGGGGCCGCTGAGCTGATTGCAGCTGCCGCAATCAGCTCAGTGGAGCCAGCAACCTGTCTACCCCCTACCTCAACGATCGCGGCAGGAGAGATGGCTCATCTCTCCTGCCACGATGTCAATCGCCCTCCCATGTGCCTAAGGCCCAGCCCACAGGAGGGGCCTAAGGCAAGTGGGACAATTCCAGTTGGCCCAGGCGCCTAAGGCCCCACCTGTGGGCGGGGCTTGAGGCAGCTGTGCCAATTAGGCCCTAAGGCCCACCATTCTGAGGATGGTTGGCCTGCCGGATGGACGGGTTTGGGACCCGTCTGTCCAACTTTTTTTAAGGTAAACGGGGGGTGTCAGGGGTGGGGATGGAGTTGCAGGGTCGGCAGGGGGTGTCGTGGGATTGGCGGGCCAATCAGAGGTTCTGGGGGGCGGTCGTGGGAGGCTGCATTGGAGCAAGAGAGCTTGGGATCCCTCCTACCCATATCTTAGTGGGGGTGTGGGTAGCAGGGGTCGCAGGGGCAGGAGGGGATGGGCTCCCTCCTGCCCCAATCATGTCACGGGTGCGGGTGGGGGTTTCGGCGAGGCAGGAGAGGTTGGGCTCCCTCCTGTCCAGATTGTGTTGTGGGTGCAGGTGGGGGTTTCGGTGGGGCAGGAGAGGTTGGGATCCCTCCTGCCCCGATCTTGTTGGGGGGAGTGATAAATTGTGGCAGGAGAGATTGGCTATCTCTCCTGCCGCGATAGCAATCTGAAGTGCCGCGGTTGATGGCACTTCGGGATCGTTATCACAGCAGGGGAGGTGAGCCATCTCTCCTGCCGTGATCGTTGCAGGGGGGGGTAGGGTGGGGGGTGGATTCTGTAACCAGTATTCTTTTTGACAGACACCAGTTACAGAACCCAGCTTTTAGGCGAAGGACTGGCTCCTCCTTCACCTAAAAGCTCTTGTGTTGGGCGTTTGGGACTTAGGCTTTTTTATGGCTGATCATATGTTGTTAGTGTAGATGTAGTGGTGGCCTGGGCGTTTAAACAGCTGAACGTAGAGGCAAGCCATTATTTTAAAAAACCCTCCTTTTGGATGTTTTTTTGAGAATGGACATGTTCCCTGCTTCTACTTTCAGCGTTTAGGGCCTAGACCAAAAGGGGACTTAGACGGTTTTTTTAATTATGCCCCTCCACGTGTTTAACATTTAAAAAATTTAAATGGGGAACAGTTAATATACTTGTTAATGACAAGACGTAACTTACATGAAAACAAAATGATAGTAGGGGGGAATACAATTTTAAAAAGAAAATAGTACAAGGATTTCTGGGGTAGAGTTCAGTCAGAGCATAAGTATAGTCACAAATTGCATGTTTATTTTATAAAAATTCACTTTTGTCCATGTGAATATATTGCCCTTATTTCAGAGCAAGCATAAACGTCCATGGTTTCATATTAGCCTCCATTTCCACAGGATTTGTGTGGGTATTTTACAAAGACACATAAAATGGCTACAAATAGACACCTTCTGGCTCTTTCAATCTGGTGACCTGATGTGTAAGCAGAACGACAAGTCTCAAGAGAAGGTTTGGGAGGGGAGGAGGGGGAAAGAGAGTCTGGAAAACAGCATTTAGGTTTAACAGGAGACACCAGTGGCTTTTAAGCATTAACAGTATAGATCCCTAACTAAAGCAGTATTTGCTTGCTTCATGCATTTTCACAAGTCGGAGCTTCTTTCCAGGATCCCTCTGCCCAGGGAGTTCTATAGTAACTTTTGCATCATCATTACAATTTCTGGAAAATGGTACACTCTCGCGTGTGTTTCACTAAGGAGCATGTGTTTTCTTCAACTATTGCCCTTGTGGGATGTTTTGTGTTTTGGCTTGTGAATACTGCAGGGACTAACGTTAAGTCTGTTGCATGCGGTGAGAAACAGAGATCCTACAGAATGAGAAATGTGTTTTATTGATTTGACTGTGGAATATATATATATTTTTTAACACCGTACCATTTGTAACTAACCGATCCGTGATGTCAAGACTCACTTTATGTTCAACGTGAGATAAAGTGCAACAATAATTTTTGATCTGAAGAATGGTTACACTGCACAACAATTTTTTGGTTAAGTCTTGATTCCTGAAAAGTTTTTGGTGATTATGACAGGTACCAACTTGGTATGCTCAAATATGGTTTTGGTTTTACTGCATCACGTAAGAACTATGAGAAATAGACATTTTTATGTTTACTGACAATAAAATATATAGTCAAGTTTACGTTTCGCACAAGCGACTAAATGAAACAGAATTAAAAGTGTTTTGCTCCCGAGTTTCTTTTATATTCAGTGTCTGGTGCATCACGTTGTAGCATCCAACAATAGTCGGCAAGCATTGACGGATTCCAATTGCCCTGGTATCGTTTCTCCATCGTAGCTATGTCTTGATGAAACCTTTCACCGTGCTCGTCACTCACAGCACCGAGATTTGCGGGGAAGAAGTCCAAGTGTGAATGGAGGAAATGAATCTTGAGTGACATATTGCACTTCATTCTCTTGTATGCTTTGAGAAGTTTGTCTACCAGCTGAATGTAGTTTGGGGCTCTGTAATTGCCCAGAAAATTGTCAACAATGTCTTTCAAGGCTTTCCAGCCAATTTTTTCCGGCCCAACTAACAGATCTTCAAATCGCTTGTCACTCATAACATGTCTGATCTGGGGGCCAACAAAAATACCCTCTTTGATCTTGGCATCAGTTATTCTTGGGAACATCTGTCTTAAATAACGAAAACCTTCCCCTTCCTTGTTCATTGCTTTCACAAAATTCTTCATGAGTCCCAGTTTAATGTGAAGAGGAGGCAAAAATATCTTTGTCGGGTCAACAAGCGATTCATGTGCTACATTTTTCTGTCCTGGAACTAACTTTTTACGGAGTGGCCAGTTCTTTCTAGAATAGTGCGACTCTCTGTCTCGGCTGTCCCATTCGCAGATGAAACAGCAGTACTTTGTATAGCCAAGCTGCAGTCCTAGTAACAGAGCAACGACTTTGAGGTCTCCACAGATATTCCAGTTATACCTGGTATACTGGACATACTTTAGTAACATTTCCATATTCTCATATGTTTCTTTCATATGTGCTGCATAGCCAACAGGTACTGAAGGATAAACGTTGCCATTGTGCAACAGAACAGCTTTCAGGCTTAACATTGACGAATCAATGAAAAGACGCCACTCTTCCGGGTTGTGATCACAACCAAAGACCGAGAACAATCCTTCAATGTCACAACAGAAACAGAGACTGTCGACTTGTGCAAAAAATTTGGTTATATCATGATGCCGGTCTCGAAACACAGAAATTTTCGTACCTGGTGATAGCAAACACCATTCCTGCAGTCTCGAACCTAGCAGCTCAGCTTTTGCTTTTGACAGACCCAAATCTCTGACCAAATCGTTCAATTCGGACTGTGTTATCAGATGTGGATCGCCTGATGAGGATGGTTCAAAATCCGGGTCAATGTCACTGTTAGAACCCTGCACTGCAGTTTCTTCATCTGGTTCGTCTAAGGTCCAATCCTCTGGTGGTTTCGGAACTGGAAGACTGTCATCATGTGGCATGGGTCTCATTGCTGAAGGCAGATTAGGATATTCAATTGACTTCTTGTTTTTGGCAGAGAAACCAGACACATTAGTCAAACAGAAATAACAGTCCGTCACATGGTCTTTCTGTTCTCGCCATATCATCGGAACAGCAAATGGCATCGTCTTTCGAGTACCTCTGAGCCAGGCTCTCAGACTAACAGCACATGTCGCACAGCAAATGTGAGGCGCCCATTGCTTGTCTTGATCACCTATTTTGCAGCCAAAATACAGATGATAGGCTTTCTTTACAAGGGCAGTCATCGAACGTCTCTGAGGCGTAAGTGTATATTCCCCACAGATATAGCAGAATGTGTCGCGGCTGTTACGACACCGACGAGACATATTGCCCGACACCAAAACGTCTATAGCATCAAGCTTACTTACTGTTATATTGCTACAGCTACTATACTACTATACTTTACTATACTGATACTATATACACACACGGACTATCTATATTAACCAAATGAGCAGGATCGGTGTATGGAAGCCACCATTATAGCATGGTGAGACAGCGCAAGCTCGTTCAGACCTGCCCAGACATGCCCAGGATGTCATCTTCCATAAAACAGCTTCCAACCTGGCTAGATTTTATGCATGGACATACCCAGGCGGCACAAACCGTTGTTGATAAGACACTTATGGGAGAAAAAATTGTTTGCATCCAAATATAAGAAAAAATCACGACAAAATTGAAGATTTCTCTGAAATGGTACGTGATGGGTAATTTTTGATGTAATATTCATGATCAGCACCCAAAATTCTATAAGAAACACCCAGCAGTGTTCAGGAAGCAAAAACTTTGTTGTGCAGTGTTACTTTTGAAAGCTTATCTAAAAAAACAACAACCCACATTATTAGTCCAATAAAAAAGGTATCACCTTATTTCTTTCATTTTTTGCTTTATTTCTATATATTACCTTTAAAAGTGGTCTAACACGGCTGCCCTAACATTTTACTCAACAATAACTGACAAAGAAATGAACTATAGTTATCCTTTCAGGATAACACATTTATCAGCTTAAATTGATATTTCTTATACACGTCTTCCAGTGGCATAGTGAAAGTAAGTGGCGCCCGGGGTGATGGTGCCTCTCCTCCGCCCTCTTCTCCCTCCCTGCTCCTTCCCAATACCCCCCCCCCCATCATGCACCCCTTCCCTTCCCCTACCCTCTTCTCCACCCCACCGCTCCTTCCCAACCTTCCTCCCCCCCACTGCCGTGCGCAGGCCCCCTTCCACCATACCTTTTTAATTTTCCGAGCAAGAGCAACAGCAAAAACTTCCTGCCTACATCGTGTTGGCTATCCCTCTGACGCTAGTTCCTAGGCGCGAGGCCCAGAAGTGATGTCAGAAAGAGGTGACAGCCACAACACTGATGTGGGCAGCAAGTTCGTAATGCTGCTCACGCAGGAAAAATTAAAGAGGTACAAGGGAAGGAGTGCATGCATATCGCAGGGAGGTTGGGAGGGAGGGGGGCGAAGAGGAGAACAAGTGCCTGCGCCCAGTATAAAGACACCCCCCTCCGCACCTCTTCTTACTATGCCAGTGACTGCTTCTATTCAAAGCAACTTGGGACATGGGGCTGAGGCAGAGGTTCTAACCACTAGGCCACTCCTCAACTCATATTTAATAAAGCATGGTAAGGTAATGTACATTAATTGCAAAATCTCCATGATAACTACAGGGAGCAGCAGTCATAATGTTAGCACACATTATTACTCTGTGTTAACGCAATGGCAGATAATAAAGAAACAGTCAATTGCACCTTTGTTAGTGGAGCTCATGATATCTTCCTGTTTCGCAGTTGAAGCACATTAACATTGACCCACATTTAGGACTGGATTCAGTAAATGGCAGCAAAGAATAAGTCCCCGTATAGACTGCTGGGCAAAACTTTTTTAGCAAGTGTGTCCCAAAGGAGCAATGCAAATTGTGAAAAACAAAAGGGAACACTAAAGTTGAAAAATCACTTAAACTGAAAGAAGGTGCTCAGAACCACATGGTAGGAAGCTTACAAACGGGGACTAGGACCTAAATGCAGTTTCACAAGTCTATCA
Organism: Geotrypetes seraphini; assembly: GCF_902459505.1. Lineage (NCBI taxonomy): Eukaryota > Metazoa > Chordata > Amphibia > Gymnophiona > Dermophiidae > Geotrypetes > Geotrypetes seraphini. The sequence goes on along the minus strand of NC_047089.1, from coordinate 165,446,852 downwards.
TTGCACCTTTTTTTTAGTCAGTAAAATATTTTTTGTGTGTATGATAATCAAAAAGTATGTCTTCAAAATTAGAACAGTGATGTTTTCATGTATATGTATGGTTTAATTTGTACACTTGTTGAGAGATTAAAAATGAATAAAGAGGAGAAAAAAAAAAAGAACTTCACTGTCCTTCGGTATATAAAAAAAAACAAAACAAAATTAGAACAGTGAAATATTACTTAACGACTTGAGAGAAAATGGAATGTAACTGAAGTTTTCACTGCAGCGGTTTCTGACGCGTTTCGTCAGAACGGCATCCTCAGAGAACCCACACACGCTGGCTGTAAATCAGTAAGAAAACTTCCTCCTGACAAGAAAAGAAGAAAAGTGCCATTGACAAACTGAACCAACAGAAAGAATTTCAAACCAAATTCTCGACGCTGCCGGTGGATGCCTTACACTCCTCTCATGGCTACTGCTCTTCCGGTTCGATGACATCACCCCCAGCTGATTCCCCAGAATATCTTTCAACTAACTTGCCCACCATTCAACCTCACGGCTTAGCCCTCCTGGGGCTACCGTCTGCCAATGGTATATCCAAGCTTGCTCTTTCTTCCATAGGAAAGCTGACATATTACCCTCTCGATTCAAACAGGGGGCTTCCAAGACCGCATATTTCAAATCCTCCAATGTGTGAGAATGTGTATGCCAATACTGTGTAAGTGGTGCTCCCAAATCTCCTCGGCATATTTTACTGAGATGTTCTGTGATACGAACACGAATAGTCCTGATGGTATGACCTATGTAAAACAGTTGCGATGGACAGGAGTCGATACATTGTTTCAAAATGTGAATTTTCTGTAACCAGGGGTGTGTGACAATTTGAATTTCCATAGCTTGAGCACATACACTGCACCGACCACATTTATAATGTCCCCTCCGGGAGACTAGGGGCTCCTTTTATGAAGGTGCGCTACCGGTTATTGCACGCACTTAGCATGCGCTACAATACCGCGGGCGCTAGACGCTAACATCTGCATAGAGCTGGCGTATTTTCCATGTAGCGCGGGGTTAGTGCATGCAGTATTGCAGCGCGTGCTAAAAACGCTAGTGCACCTTTATAAAAGGAGCCTGAGGTGACTTGAATCTGGACGTAAAAATTGAGAAGTGGTCACTTGTTCCCTCAGATTTCTCCCTCTCGAGTAGGCAAATATAGGCATGAGCTCAAATCCTTCATGGTATTGCAGAACGTGCCAGTGGGATTGTATGATCGTCTTAATACGGAACGCTTTATACGAGTATGGCAGAATGTACACCAACCGGGGTTCCACAGGACCAGGTGAGCTTTGCAAAAGAGGAATCCACTGCTCACATTAAACGTCATCTGCCATTTTGACGTCCAGTCTCTCGGTTTCACAAGGTCCTCTTGCAATTTTTCACGCTAGCAGTTATGCACATGATGGCAAATTCTATGTAGTCCATCTAAAGTTAGGCTCCTACATTGGCACACCTAGCCAATGTAGGTGCCTAATTTAACTGGTTAATAGGCTTAATCAGTGCCAATATAATTGACACTTACCACCTCATAATTGCTGTTGCTTGGACTTAATTGAAAGTTAGGCACCTAAATCAAAACACTCAATTTTATAAAAAGTAGATGCCCGGTCCAAACGCCTCCCTAAAAGTAGGCGTGATTAGGAGGATGGATCAAGCGCATGTTTTTGAATTAGGTGCCTTTTCCTGAATTAGGCACTATTAGGTCCCTAACTTAGATGCAGGTATTTAGGCTAAGAAAACTCAGGCATACACACGGTGCACTTAAAGTTAGGACTCCTAGCGACGCCTAATGCCGCTTACGCAATGCTAAGCAAGATTCTATACCAGACATGGGCAACTCCGGTCCTCGAGGGCCGGAATCCAATCGGGTTTTCAGGATTTCCCCAATGAATATGAATTGAAAGCAGTGCATGCAAATAGATCTCATGCATATTCATTGGGGAAATCCTGAAAACCTGATTGGATTCCGGCCCTCGAGGACCGGAGTTGCCCATATCTGTTCTTTACAGTGTGCCTAAAGTTGGTGTCTGATGAACATATCCTTCTGGATTGGAGACACTGAGAATAAGGAAGACTATCATTTAGCCTTACAGGATGACAACTATCATATTCAAGCACAGTATTCCTATCTGTCTTATTTTTTTTAACGCATGTTGACTTTATACATACGGATGCTTGAACATAAATCCTACATTACGAGGAAAAAAACTAGGAGCACCCTTTGTTGCACATTGCTCTTCTGCTAATCACATTTTTTTAAAATCTAAAATGTTTTGTGACAGATCATATTCCTGTCAATCCTCGCGGGGGTGACTATGATAGAAAACTCCTTCAATTCTATACAATGGTATAAATTGTTATATGGATATTTGAATAAAAAACAAAAAACTTTTCTTAGGGATATTTGGAGCATTGAGCTTGGGCACCAAATTTCTGCCTCTCAATGGCCACGTTTTTGGTCTTGGAGAATAAAAACTACAAGGGCAGCATCTATGAGACAGAGCTTTATGGACCCCAGTTCGTTTACAGAAGTTGGATAGTTCAAGGTCCAATAGATGTTGGCATTGTGGTTTAGAAGCTGGGACATTAGATCATTTGATATTTTTCTGTCCCTATATAAATGCCTTTTGGAAGTTAATTTGGCCCCAAATTAATTCATTGTTAGAAAATCATGTTGGCCTTTCATATGATACTGTACTATTTGGTACATCAATGAGATTTAAAAGCCAAATTTCAGCGAATAATAATAAACTTCTATTAATATTAACAGGGGTTGCCATTCAGCAGATTACAGGAAATTGGAAAGATTATACTAAACTAAATTATACTTTCTGGTGGAATTCAGTATGCCATATTTATAAAATGGAAAGGGTGCTTGCTATGCAACAAGGTAATTATAATAAGTTTAAAAAGATTTGGGGGCCATTGATTATTTATTCTAATGATCAGACATCTTAAACACCTCAGTATTGGTTAAGATAAAGGGGGGGTGGGAATATGAATGACAATAATTGATAATTGTTAATTAGTAATATATGGGTGGGAGGGATGGGATTCTTTTATATTTATATACTTGGAGGATTACAAATAAGATTGTCAAGTGATTAATTAATATATTTCTGAGTGATTATTGTACACTTGTTGTAATTTCTGAAAATGAATAAAGATTAAAAAAAAAAAAAAAAAAAAACTCCTTCAATGTGAGCAAACGTGGATCCATCGTCTCAATACTGTTGAACCGACAGGACTCAATGTCAATATACAATGGTCTGCCTTTTGGTAATGACAGCGGGCATGAGGTGTGCCGCGCTGATGGGTTGTTGAATCGGTTGTTAGTTTTAAAAGTACCTGCAGCCATTTTCTCAACGTGGCACAGGAAGGCTGGGCCATTGAGAGCACACCATTTGTAGGCTGACGCTTTTATGCTGTGCATTTTGAATTTTGTAATTTTTTTGAACTTGTTTTGTTTTCTGTGCCTTAATACTAACCTATTTTTCTTTATCAGGTTATGTCACAACAAGACAGTCCTACATACAGCGTCTTCCCCTGATGAAGCCATTTTGGGTGAAATGGAGCAAACTCCATAGGGAATTAAGATAAGGGCAGTACTGTTATTTTGACTTTTATTTGATGACACTACAAGTTTTGGGAGGTTTCTTGGCCGATGATTAAGGGTAATTCCTGGGGTTATGTCCCAATGTAAGATTTATCTTGGCGGTCTCCCCATTTTGCTGAGGTCCTTTTCCTCTATTTAAAATTTTTTTTAGACTCTTAGCTATTTAAGATAGTGACATTAAGACATTGAGTTCATAGAGTCTTTTGTGGTTCCACTGTGTATTTGTATAGTAATATATAGCTGGCCAGAACAGAAGCTAACAATAGAGAAGGCACTTAGAAAATGGCGCCATCCACGTATCAATCACATTTAGGTGCCATTTACAGAATCGTGGCTAGCGGACACTTATGTAAAAACTTATCACGCGTCTGAAATGTAGGTGAGGGTTTGTAAGCTCTACATTTCAGGCACCTAAAATTATGGAGAATCGCGTTGGCGCCTAAGTCATGCTCTGCCCATATAAACGCCCACTTAGGCATTAGGTGCCACTAAGCAAGTGATAGGCGACTATCATCCAATTAATTTTTTTAAACCAATTATTGAGGCTATTAATAATAATAATAATAATAACAGTTTATATACCGCAGGACTGTGAAGTTCTATGCGGTTTACAATGATTAAAAGGTGCTACAAATTGAGTAGAGTTAACAAAGTTAAAAGCTAGTGATTAGCAGCTCTAGAGATCAGTTATTGTGGAATAAGATAGTACAATTAAATTAAGCGCCCTTTATAGAATCAGCCCCCTACAGTACATTCCCTTATGAATAGGCTCTTACTAGAAACCTTTTATGAGGTAAGTTCTTTAAAAATGAGTGCTATAAAATGGGCATATGTGTGCACATCAGTATGTACATGTATGTGCCCCTCCCCCACCCTCCTTTCTGCCCCCGCTCCTTCCCGACCCTCCGTTGCCACATCTGCCCCTTCCCTTCCCCTGTACCTTTCTAATTTTCCTGACGAAACAGCACAAACATGATGCCCGCATCGTGTCAGCTATCCCTCTGACATCACTTCCTAGGTGCTGCACCTGGAAATGACACCAGAGAGGGGTGACACCGATGCGGGCAGCAAGTTTGTAATGCTGCTCACACAGGAAAAATTACAAAGTACGAGGGAGGGGAAGGGGTGCACGCATGCGGCGGGGAGGGGGGAAGGAGGGGGCGGAAAGGAGGATGGGTGGCTACACACTTTACAAAGACCATGCCTGGGGCAGATCGCCCCCGCTTCCCCCCGCCCCTCTCTTACTACACCAGTGTGTACATAGATAACATAGATATACAGTACTCCCCCGAAATTCATGGGGGTTCCGTTCCAGGAACATCCGTTAATTTCAAAAACCCGCAAATGTGGTTTTGAGTCTGTAAAAAGGCAAGAGAGGGCAGCTGGGGAGCCGGCAGGTGCAATAAATCATACCCGGTATGCTCCAGGGGAGGGGAAGAGGAGGAGGAATCGGCTGTGCAGAAGGCTGATTTGCAGACTCATTCCCTGTATTTTCTGACCAGAAGAGGCAGTCAGAAAATACAGCAAATAACCTAGTCCACAAATCCACGAATTCACGAGGGAACACTGTAATGCTAATATTTTTCTACAATGCAGCTTACCCTGTAGCCAAGGGGCCAAGTGCAGATATATAGATGGGGACAAGATGGGTGGTACCCTGTTACATTGTATACTGTAAAGCAGTGTATTGCAAACTGTGTGGCGCGTTACACTAGTGTGCCTCCTGAGATTTCAGGTGTGCCACGACACAATGGGGAGGAGGAGAAGCACCGGCTGACATGCCTCTTGCGGAGCCAGCGTCTCTCCTTCTTTCTGCGCCTCTTCCCTACTGGCATCCCCCCCCCCCCCACTGCTGGCTCAGTGCCCGTCTGCATGTGCGGACATTGATGGGATGAGGTCATGCATGTGCGTGACGACATCACGGTGATGTCTGCGCATTTACAAATGCCTTGAGCCACGGTCACTACATTTAGTGGGCCACGGCTCGACAAAGTTTGCGGGTCACTGCTGTAAAGCAAAGAAGGTGTTTACTCAGTGGTAAGTAAGGGGGGGCAGAGATGAGTGCACTGGGGGTGGAGAGGAGGATGCGGGGGGGGGGGCACTACTGTCCTTGATGCCTCACACCATTGCTATACCACTGTACATACTTTTCTTTATGGAATAGATTTCCACTAGGAGTCCTCTGGGCATTCACCTATAAACACCCTATATTAGAATTTGCCTTTCTGGTCCTGATATTCAGCCCAAGGGAGGTAGCCCGGATACCTCCTGTGGATCATGGCAATCCAGAATATTCAAAGCTGGGGCTATATCCTGTCACCAGCATTGAATATCCAGGTCAAGGTTTGCTGCCTTGAATGTAGCCCGCTAAGCTGATGTTCAGCGGCTGTCCAGCAAAGGCAAAGCGGTGAAAGACAGACCTACTTTTCAGGTGGGTCTATCTAGTCACTAGCCTTAGCTGGCTAGCCATTGAATATTAGCGGTCATCAGCTATGTCGCACAAAATAGTCAGTCACAGGGATTCAAGACAAAGTTAGACAAGTTCCTGCTGAACCAGAACATACGCAGGTAAGGCTAGACTCAGTTAAGGCACTGGTCTTTGACCAAAGGGCCGCCGTGGGAGCAGACTGATGGGCATGATGGACCACTTGTTTGACCCAGCAGCGGCAATTCTTATGTTCTTAGGATATTCCGCAAGAGATAGCTAGTTATCTCCCACTGAATATTGGCAGGTTTGATGGTTAAGTAGGACTTAGCTGGCTGGGAGGTGTTCCTAGCCAACTTAGTACCACTGAATTTTGATGTGTGTGTATGTGTGTTTAGTGCACATTAATTCACATAAACAGTTAATATTGCATTGGGGATTAGGCTCTGTCTTGGGCCCTCTCCTCATCCGTTTCTGAATACAATTTAAACTCCTCTTACAGACTTACAAGTGCATTCACTATGTAGCCTCTCAATATTTCTCCTCTCTTATCTTCCCCTATGCTCCCCCCCAAATTCCATTCATCAGTAAGTCCCTCTTCTCTGTACCATTCTCCCCGTTGTCAACTCCAGACTCCGTCCTTTCTTTCTCGCCGCGCAATACGCCTTGACCAGGCTGCCAGAGTCAATACGTCATGCTTCGTCTCTAGCAGTATTTGAATCCAAGTTAAAAGCCCACTTTTTTGAAGCTGTTTTCAACTCTTAATTCTCACACACCGTCAGATACTTTTACCCATCGTATCCTGCCTTCTGCTAGAAACTCCCCAACTCTGAGATGTCCTATCTGTCCAAATTAGATTGTAAGCTCTTCTTAAGAAGGACGGTCTATTGAATGTTTAATGTACAGCGATGCTTACGCCTTTCAGCACTATAGAAATGATAAATAGTAGTAGTGGTAATCAACCTGGACTACTGTTAAAATTTACTATTGTACCATTCAATTAACCTGTTCTACAGCAGCACAGGCTCCATTTTATGCAATTGGACCAAGTGGCTAATACCTAAAGTTAAAAATAAAATAACATGTCTTAACGATAGCCCACACTGATATCTTCCCATATTTGAATATGTTAAGGAAAATAATAGGAACACTGCAGATGCAAAACGAAAATGGCTCATATTATCCCATTTTACTCCCTTTTAAACCCCCACGTAAGGAAATCAGCTGAGAATAATGTCACTGACGTAATCTCTCCTATTCTCTTGCTTACCTAGGTGGGGGGGGGGGGGGGGGTAGAACATTAGACATTCCCTGCCTTGCCGGAAAGAAAAGGGCATTCCCATCGTCATTACATACTTGTATAAAGTTGTGGTCCAGATCGATGGCGTTTCACTACTAGGTGGGTGATATATATGGTAAAATATCTAAATGGTATAAATACAGTATTTTATGTGTGCCCTGTTAATTTGACTATGATTCCTTGTAGGGACCCAGCCTTGAAAAAGCGTATGTCGCAAAACATGTCGGCTTAAAGCAGTCCCTAACAGTGACCACATAAATAAGCTAAGTATTTATAATAGAGAAGAAATTAATCAAGAAATAAATATTTATGTATAATATTTATGATAAGCTCTTAACGAGATAACTGATCTGGGGAAGATTTTGCACACAAAGCTTAGCGTGATAAAATTGTTTGAGCGCAGAGTGGTGCATTTGAGGCTCGAGGTAACATTCAGCCGGCTTGATTCTAAGAGGGGTCTGGCCTATATTATGGTCATATTATTCCACAGCATGAAAAACCTTTTAAGTTCTTGAGACGCAAGTACATTGAAAATATTGTTTTAATATGTCAGAGAGCACATGTGATATTGCATTTCCACATCCCTGGACTTGCATTTTCTGTGGAGTTTCAAGGGTCAATTTTTTGCTTGTATTTCCACATCCCTCAGCATTCTACAATTTAACTATTGATGAATGTCAATTAGACCTATTTATTAAAAAAAAAAATCAAAAAAATCAAAACAATAACATTCTTTGCAACAAAGAAACATCATTATTATTAGGACGAGGAAATGTCTCAGTCAAAATATGCTTTATCAGTGTTTTAAGAATCTGTGATGTGTTTTATGGGGCAGAGATAGTGTGATGCAGCTTTCCCACTGCGTCTCTCCTTGGCTACCTCAGACACTCTGCTGGTAAAACTCATACCATTCTGCTAATTGTCATATGGGCACTACAGTTGCTTCCTTATGTTTTTGTCCTTTCACTGTCAGAGCTTGAAAATATCCACAGGGTAGTGCTACACGAATAGCCTGGCCTACAGGGACCTTTCTGTCTGGGACAGTACCATTCTAGCTAGACAGGGAGAGACTACTGCTTTGTTTCCCTCCCTCCCCCCCCCCCCCCCCCACACACACACACATACAAATCCCAGTTATCTCTTTTCAACCCTGCACTACAGATTCCTTTTCAAAACCGTTTGCTCCTGCTGCGTATGACAAAAAGGCTTGTGGATGTCTTTGTGATGGGGCAAGCCTTCCTTCAGGAGCGGCACATCCACTTATCCCTTACTGCAAGGCTGCTTTTCGTTCCTCTTATATTCTGCCTGGGCTGCAAGCTGAAGTTCTGCTTACAGCAGCAGTTGTCGGAGAAGGGCAATTGGCTTGCCTCGTATGCATCACAATGAAGGAAAGAAAGAGGAAGGTCTGCATAAATATTTTGACAACTAAAAAGAAATATGTAGGGGCTTCTATAATCTTTGATTGCAATGAGATCAGATGATTTAAAAATGAATGCATGAAAGCATCGATTTTGTGCTATATATATTTTTTACTTCTGCTGGGAATAAATGCTTGTGAATCAATTATAATTATAGCAGTGAACAGACTGTACTTCCAATCATCCCTGCACCCCTCCAAAAAAATGGTACTATTGCATAATGTACTGGATCCAAATAGCATGCCTGTAAAAACCTTGGATGACTGCCAATAATTTATATTTATGTAATTCTGAATCCTCAAGCACATGGTTCCACTGGAATGTCAGGATTGTAATAATTAACCTTTTTCACTTGTAAACACAGCATGCATTTTGTGTGTGTGTGTGTGAGAGAGAGAAAAAAAATTCTAAAAGAATTAAGGTAGTTTTCCTGGAAGGATTTCTTCCACAGCTCCTTAAGATCTGATTTAAATATGACCTCAAGGGAGTACTTGTAATACTCAGTAGCTGAACTATAACCCCAGATATTCAATGCTGGACTGTGTGTGCGCCTCATTGCATTGAATACCTGGGTATGTATACTGACCTAGAAGTTAACCGGACACCGTCCAATATTCAGACTGGTGCACAGTTAACTCAGCACATCCCTCCCCCACCCCCGAGAGTTGGAACTTTTACCACCATAGCTGGTGATAAAAAAGTAACCCTAATGCAACTTCATAAAAGAGGGGAAAATTAGCTCAACCTTTTCCCAACCTAATTATGAGGTTGCTTAGCTACTTAGCACACTCAATATTATCACTAACTGACTCCACCCAAACTCCGCCTCTAATCTAGCCAGTTAGGTAATGCCCAGTTAGCAAATAAATTCTGTGACACTACCTGGTTAAGTGCGACTGAATATCACTGACCAGCCAACCTACTGGGGTTTAACAAGGAAGGAGCCTCCCCCCCAAGTATCCAAAACCCATGGTCCTGCAACTCCTTAGATAGCCACATGCCTTATGAATCTTCAGACAGATGTTACAAGTGCCAATAAAACATGATCAGATCTGAACAAAGCAACTGTCGATCAGAGGAAACAGTCTTTGGATGTCTTGCAATGTTGCCAGTTTCGAAAATCGCCGTTTCTCTGCCTCTGACTTTGGACATCTTGTAAAAAACATCCAAAGTCGGACTTAGATGTCCTATTGAAAATGGCTCTCTACATCTTTTTTGAGATGCAGCGACCAGAAATGCATACTATATTCAAGGTGTGGTTGCATCGTGGAGCCATGCAGGGGCATTATAACATTCTCATCTTTAATTTTCATTCTTTTCCTGATAATTTCTAACATTCTATTTGTTTTCATAACCACCACTGCACAATAAGCTGAGGATTTCAGCGTATCCTCAATGATGACACCTAGATTCATTTCCTGAGCAATGATTCCTAATTTGAATCCTGCATCACAAAGCAATAGTTCAGGTTCCTCTTCCCATATGCATCACTTTGGACTTACTTACATTAAACATCATCTACTATTTTGACGAGTCTTGGTCTTCCAGTCACACAAGGTCCTCTTGCAATTTTTTTATATCGTCTTGCAATTGAACAACTCATTAGTTTTTCCATCTCTAGATCATTGATAAATATGTTTAAAAGCAATGGTATCAGCACAGACCCCTGGGGAACACAACAATTTACCTACTGGGACAGATAGGGAAATGCTTGAAGTACCTGTATGTAAACCACTTTGAGTGTGGTTGTATAACTAAAAAAAGCAGTATACAAGTCTCAATCTCTTTCCCTTTCCATTGATAATATTGACCATTTAACCCTAGTTTCTGTTTTCTGACTTTTAACCAGTTCTTAATCCATAACAGGACGTTACCTCATATCCCATGTCTTTCCAATTTCTTCAGAAGTGGTGAACTGGATTAGAAACTGGTTAATGGATAGACGCCACAGAGTGATAGTTAATGGAATTCATTTGATGAGGGAAAGGTGAGTAGTGGAGTGCCAATTCTATTCAATATGTTTGTGAGTGACATTGCAGAAGGGTTAGAAGGTAAGATTTGCTTTTTTGTGGATGATACCAAGATCTGTCACAGAGTAGACACCCCAGAGGGAGTGGAAAAAGGATCTGCAAAAAGTTAGAAGAATGGTCTAATGTCTGGCAATCAAAATTCAATGCAAAGAAGTTCAGAGAGATGCATTTAGGGAGTAGAAATCCAAGGGAGCTGTATGTGCTGGGGGTGAGAGGCTGATATTTATGAACAGGGAGAGAGGGATCTTAGGGTGACAGTTCTGAGGATCTGAAGGTGACAAAACAATGTGATAAAGCAGTGGCTGTAGCCAGTATGATGCTAGGCTGTATAGAAAGAGGAGTGACCAGCAGAAGGGAGGTGTTGATGCCCCTGTACAGGCAAACTTAGAGTATTATGTTCAGTTTTAGAGGCCTTATCTGGTGAAGGATATAAGACCTGAATATGTATACTCTGAAGGAGAGGTGGAACAAGGGAGATAGGCTACAGACATTTAAATACTTGAAATGTATTAACATAGAACCAAAGGCATATAACTAATGGGCAGACTGGATGGACCATTGTGGCGGGGCCGGTACCTGTACTCCAGCGGGGCCGGTCCACGCTCACCTCAGAGCTCCTTCTGCGTGCTTCCCATAAAGGAAGGAAGTCCTGCTGAACGACATTCTCTCATAATCAAAATAAACAGGCAAAAAGAAAATCAGAGTCAATTTAATTGTTCTGGTGATGACCACTTTATTGCGTGGTAGATTGCTGGGAACAAACTTGTAGTTAGTCCAACTTCCCAAGTAGCAAGAATCACATTAACAAAAATTATATCACCGACCAACAGGTCTAGGTTTCCAGCCGTCATCTACATGCTGACGGTACGGGAAAGTAAAAATAAACCAAAAAGAGTCGCTGTCTTTACATTCAGACTAACAACACACCTCACTGTTAGCACTATAGAGGGTTTTTGTGTACAAGCCTTTTCGTTATGAAGGCTTGAGCCCCAACCAGCTCAAAGGGAGTTGGTGGGGGAGGGGAAGTAAGTGAATCCACTAAATATTTCTGCTAGAACAGAATGCCACTAATGGCCCCACAATCCCAACCAGTATGGACAGTGGATTCTCCCCAAACCTTACTTCCCCCTCACACTCTCAAAACAATAACAGTCCCAGCCAGCTCAACTTGGCTGGAAACTTTAAAGCTCCAAAAAGAAAAACGTTTTTTTTTTTTTTTTTTTTTTCTTGCTTCCCTCAAGCAGGACAGCACCAGCCAGCACAAGTTCTCAATTAACTCATAAAGGCAAGCACCCTTTCCTAAGCAGTCCCAAAAACATACACAATGGGTTAATAAACCCCAAACTTCCCAGCCCTGCCACTTAGCTGAGATCCATACAGGTGTCTTCAGGCAGACTGGGAGTTTCCATGCAGTCCATTGGCTCTGGCTTGGCTGCCTGGCTGGCCACAGGGTCAATGTCTGTTTCCTGCATTTCGATATCCTGGTTTACAGGAGAACAGCTTGGATAGACCTCTTCCTGTGCTGGCCCCGAGAGAACTGCCCCTTTCCTCCTAAGAGCAGCCTCTAAAGTGTTCAGCCGACCACACCCTGCTCTCTTAGGGGGAGGAGCTGCCTGTAAAGTTTGCCTAGGTTTCCTCGGCTTGCTGATTATCTCCCTCAGCTGAGAGTTGGAGGAGGGAGGGAGGTCCCAAGGAGACTGCCCAGGGCCATTCTCTTCACTTTCCTCTCCTCCCTCACAATCAGAATTTTCCAGTTTAAAGGGGAATGCAGCTATTTCCCTTCTCCTGGTCACAACCCTATCCCCATGATTCGCTCTCTGTATGACTGGGCTGGCTTTAGTGGGAGCCAAACCCGGTACAGGCAGAGCATCGGGGATAGGATTGTGACATACCCTCACCTTTAAGGGTTGCTTGTCCCTACTTTCCAGGGGAGCCTTGCTATCCTCTTGCATTCTGGACAATGTGTCGACATTAGTACTTAGTTTGCCAGGGCGATGCAAGACCCGAAACCGGAATGTCTGCAGGGCCAAATACCACCTGGTTAACCTAGCATTATTATTTCGCATGGTGTTTAGCCATTTCAATGCCGCGTGGTCGGTAACCAGGGTGAATTCGCGCTCCTGAAGATAATGCTCTAGGATCTGCATTGCCCATTTGGCGGCCAGGCACTCTAGCTCCACTGTCGCATAATTTCTTTCGTTGGGATGCAGTTTGCGACTGAGGAACAGGATAGGATGCTCGACTCCCTGAACTTCTTGGCTCAGTATTGCTCCCAATCCTGTCCCTGAGGCATCGGTCTGCAGCACTAAGGGTTTCTCAAAATCTATTGCTATTAGCACTGGGTTAGTGCACAATGCCTCTTTCAGATCCGCAACGGCCTGCCTCCCCTCATCTTCCCAGCGTAGACTGTCAGGCCTATTCTTTTTTAACATGTCCGTGAGAATAGCTGCTCTTGTGGAAAACTCTGGTATAAACCTTCTATAGTAACCCAGGAGTCCTAGGAACCCTCTTAACTGCTTTTTGGAGGTGGGCAAGGGATATTCCTTCACACAGTGTACCTTGTCCACTATGGGTCTGACCCGCCCCCGGCCCACCACGTATCCTAAGTATTTTACTTCCCGCTGTCCAAGGTAACATTTCTTAGGATTGACCGTAAACCCGGCCCTTCTCAGCGCTTCTAACACAGCCCTTACATGCTTCAGGTGCTGCGCCCAGTCAGCAGAGAAGATCACAATATCATCTAAGTATGCTTCAGCATACCCATGATGCCCCTTTAGGACTTCCGTGACTCCTCTTTGACATGTAACGGCAGCACCATGAAGTCCGAAGGGCATCCGCCGGAACTGGTAGAGACCATGGGGGGTGCTAAAGGCCGTCTTTGGTCGGGCACTCGGGGAAAGAGGAATTTGCCAGTATCCCTTCGTAAGATCTAGCGTGGAGAGGAATTGGGCTCGCCCTACTCGATCAAGCAAATCATCTACTCTGGGCATGGGGAAGGCGTCAAACTGTGAAACTTCATTGAGCTGGCGGAAATCAATACAGAATCTGGGCGTCCCGTCCGCCTTGGGTACAATGACAATAGGACTGCACCAGGGGCTTTGTGATGGTTCAATCACCCCTAGTGACAGCATCTCTTGCACCAGACTCTGTATTAACTCTTTCTTTCCTTCCGTCAGCCTATAAGGTTTCACCCTGACCACCTTCCCCGGGGTAGTTATTATGTCATGCGTTACTACCTCCATCCGCCCAGGCACAGGCGAAAACACATCTTTGAAAGCGTGTACTACGGTTTCTAATTGTTCTGCCTGACTATCCGTCAGCTCTGTCCCTATATTAACTCCCTCCATTTGGGCCATCTCTGCTATTTGGGGCCCCAGGTCATCATCGAGCTTCTGCTCAGCCATCAGGGCTAAGGTTTCCCGCTCCCGCCATGGCTTCAACAGGTTGACATGATAGGTTTGGATTCTATTTTTCTCATCCCTAACCCGGTAGTCTACCTGATTCAGTTTTTCTATAATTGTGGCGGGTCCTTTCCATTCTGCGAGGAATCTATGGGGATCAGTAGGTACCAGTATTAATACCCTATCACCCACCTTTAAGTGGCGAGTCCTGGCCTTTCTATCATAGTATTTCTTTTGCCTTTCCTGACTCCACTCTAGGTTGTGTTTCCCCAATTGAGCTACTTGTTTCACTCTTTTCCTCAACTGGGCCAAATAAGATACTACGTTAGTCTCTTCCTCCTCTTGAGAACCCCATTGTTCTTTGACCACGTCCAGGATTCCCCGAGGGACCCTCCCGAACAACATCTCAAAGGGACTTACGCCCAAAGAGTCCTGGACTTTTTCTCGGGCGGCAAACAGCACTAACGGTATAAAAAGGTCCCAGTCACGTTTTTCCTGAATTCCCACCTTTTTAAGCATTTGTTTTAATGTTTGATTAAAACGTTCTACCATCCCATTGGCCTGGGGATGGTAGGCTGACGTCCTTAAGTGGCGAATTCCAAAACCCTGCCAGAACCTTTCCATCTCTTTTGATAAAAAGTTACTCCCCTGATCCGTTAATACTTCCCGGGGGAACCCCACCAAACAAAACAACCCCATCAATTCTTTCATCAGGGCCGCTGAAGTGGTCTTTCTTAACGTAAAGGCCCAAGGATATCGGGTGGCCACGTCCATGACTACAAAAATAAAATTATGCCCTCTTGGAGTCCTTTCTAACGGTCCTATTATGTCCATGGCCAACCGCGCCAATGGTTCCCCCACCTTAGGGATGGGAATAAGGGGGGCTCTGGCTGGTCTATTCAACGAAAGCTTCTGGCAGGAAGGGCAGGATTTGCAATAATCGGCAACATCCCGAGCCGCCCCAGGCCAGAAGAATCTCCGGGATATTTGCAACTCCGTAGCCTCAGACCCTTTATGTCCCGAAAGTGGGTGGTCATGAGCTGTTTGCATGATTATCCTCCTAAACCCCCGAGGAATTACCAGCTGCTCCTTGCTATCCCTAGGGTTATTTCCTGCAGTGCATCTAAATAATAATCCCTGCTTTTCTCTAAAGGAAACAGGGCTCCTAGGGGGGAGTGAAGCTTGCCTCCAAAGTTCCAGTAGGGAGGCGTCGGCCTTCTGTTCTGCCGGGAAGGTAGGAAATACCTTCGTCACCTCTCTAGGCAGCCAGGGAATTTCCTTGGTCGCACTAGCCTGCTTGAGAGCTTGGCTTCTCTGCTGCTTTTGTTTACGGTTTTGTGCCCGGGACCACAGCCTTGACCCTTGGGAACATTCCCCTATCACCTCCCCTTCAAAGGGAAATATCCTCCCTAGTTCTCCCTCCTCAGGTGAGCTGGGAGGTCCCTGGGACCGAGTGCCTACCAGTGTCTGCTTAGTCGGGAGACAATCCTCTAGGCCTTTCCAGTCCCTACCCAGTATGAGGTCATAAGGAGCCCCAGGTACTATCGCTACCCTTACCTTATAGACCCTGTCTCTGTTTAGAATCGTGGTGGAACGCAGAGGATATCTTACTGTGTCCCCATGTACACACTTGATAGTGACCGAATCCCCCCGTCTATCTACTACCTCTGCAGGGAACAATCGTGTAAAACACTGAGTGGACATCATGGACTGGTCGGCCCCTGTGTCAATCAGGGCAGCCACCTTTTTGCCTGCAACCGAAACTAAGGCCTGATATGCCTCCGGTACTGATGTGTGAGGGCCTAGGGTCACCATCAAGTCCCTTTTCCCCCTGCAAAGTTTCTTAGTATGCCCCGTTTTCCCACAGCGAAAACATTTAAGGGCTTCTTTCTGGAGAGGCTCTTTAGCCTTGGGGTACCCTGAGGCCTTGCCCTGTGGGACCTGTCCCTGGCCTGCCTTACCCTTTCCCAGACTCTGTATGGAGGTTGCCCTTCGTTCCTCGTAGGCGCCCTGAGCGTCCAAATAGGCCTCGGCAACCTCCACAGTCTGAGCCAAGGTTTTGCAGCCCTGTTTCTGCACCCAACCTCGCAGACCTCTCGGTGCGGACTGCAGAAATTGTTCCCTAATTACTTCCAGTACTAAGGCCCTGGCGTCTCCCCACCAAGGATTAAGCCACCGCTCAGCCAGCTTTGATAGCTTCTGAGCCAGTGCCTTAGGCCTTTCCTTCTCCTGCATAACCGTCGTCCTAAACTGCTGGCGGTAATACTCAGGAGTATAGCCTAGATATTCCAGGATATGGGTTTTTACTGCCTGATAATTGTTGGCTACCTCTGGGGCTAGGGTTTGGAAAGCAGACAATGTTTCACCTGCAAGGCATGGGAGAAGCCTTACAGCCCACTGCCCCTGAGGCCAACCAGCAGCAGTAGCCACCCTCTCAAACGCGGACAAGAACTCGTCCGGAGCATCCGCCGGTGTAATTTTGCACAGGTTCAGCATGGTGAGAGGGTTAGCTTCTCCTGAGGGTTGCGGTACACCACTGAGTCCTGGCTCGCTGCCTCTCACAGGCAGGGGTCTCTGTAGAATTTGTGAGAGTACCTTTGTTTGCTCCCCCATGGCTAGCACCATCTCGTCATGCTGCCTCCGAGACAGTTCCTGGGACCTGTACCACAGTTCCTGGTTGGTTTTCAGTACTGCTTGTAAGTCCTCAGTCTGTTTTTGCCTTTCGGCCATGAGAAACGCCAACAGCTGCTGTTGATCCATCTTGGTCCACCGTCTGAAAGGAAACAAACAGAGAGACCAACCCAAGTGTGGCACGAAAACAATAGGTTAGCCTATCTCCCTCACCCCTCCCTGGTCAGGTACCTTACCAGAGAGCTGGGTGAGTCTGTGCCTTTGGTTTGTAGGCCTCCTTGGCCCCCAGTCGCTTATCTGCGTTTTTGTCCTCTTATTCGGCCTGAGGTTTTCCTCCGCCTCCGGTTCACCACCGTCCAAGCCGAATCCCTCCGGTCGCGTGTCCCCTCTGTACACTCCGGCAAACGACTCTGGCGTCTGGACACCTCCGAACAGGAACCAACACAACAAACTAAAATAATAAGCTAAAGCAAAAAATATTCAAAAGTCACAACTTTTTTTTTTTTTCCACTTCCTTTTTTTTTTTTTTTCAGTTTCAAGAATGTCCAGCAGGAGGCGCTCTATCCCACTCCTGATACCAAATTTTGTGGCGGGGCCGGTACCTGTACTCCAGCGGGGCCGGTCCACGCTCACCTCAGAGCTCCTTCTGCGTGCTTCCCATAAAGGAAGGAAGTCCTGCTGAACGACATTCTCTCATAATCAAAATAAACAGGCAAAAAGAAAATCAGAGTCAATTTAATTGTTCTGGTGATGACCACTTTATTGCGTGGTAGATTGCTGGGAACAAACTTGTAGTTAGTCCAACTTCCCAAGTAGCAAGAATCACATTAACAAAAATTATATCACCGACCAACAGGTCTAGGTTTCCAGCCGTCATCTACATGCTGACGGTACGGGAAAGTAAAAATAAACCAAAAAGAGTCGCTGTCTTTACATTCAGACTAACAACACACCTCACTGTTAGCACTATAGAGGGTTTTTGTGTACAAGCCTTTTCGTTATGAAGGCTTGAGCCCCAACCAGCTCAAAGGGAGTTGGTGGGGGAGGGGAAGTAAGTGAATCCACTAAATATTTCTGCTAGAACAGAATGCCACTAATGGCCCCACAATCCCAACCAGTATGGACAGTGGATTCTCCCCAAACCTTACTTCCCCCTCACACTCTCAAAACAATAACAGTCCCAGCCAGCTCAACTTGGCTGGAAACTTTAAAGCTCCAAAAAGAAAAACGTTTTTTTTTTTTTTTTTTTTTTCTTGCTTCCCTCAAGCAGGACAGCACCAGCCAGCACAAGTTCTCAATTAACTCATAAAGGCAAGCACCCTTTCCTAAGCAGTCCCAAAAACATACACAATGGGTTAATAAACCCCAAACTTCCCAGCCCTGCCACTTAGCTGAGATCCATACAGGTGTCTTCAGGCAGACTGGGAGTTTCCATGCAGTCCATTGGCTCTGGCTTGGCTGCCTGGCTGGCCACAGGGTCAATGTCTGTTTCCTGCATTTCGATATCCTGGTTTACAGGAGAACAGCTTGGATAGACCTCTTCCTGTGCTGGCCCCGAGAGAACTGCCCCTTTCCTCCTAAGAGCAGCCTCTAAAGTGTTCAGCCGACCACACCCTGCTCTCTTAGGGGGAGGAGCTGCCTGTAAAGTTTGCCTAGGTTTCCTCGGCTTGCTGATTATCTCCCTCAGCTGAGAGTTGGAGGAGGGAGGGAGGTCCCAAGGAGACTGCCCAGGGCCATTCTCTTCACTTTCCTCTCCTCCCTCACAATCAGAATTTTCCAGTTTAAAGGGGAATGCAGCTATTTCCCTTCTCCTGGTCACAACCCTATCCCCATGATTCGCTCTCTGTATGACTGGGCTGGCTTTAGTGGGAGCCAAACCCGGTACAGGCAGAGCATCGGGGATAGGATTGTGACATACCCTCACCTTTAAGGGTTGCTTGTCCCTACTTTCCAGGGGAGCCTTGCTATCCTCTTGCATTCTGGACAATGTGTCGACATTAGTACTTAGTTTGCCAGGGCGATGCAAGACCCGAAACCGGAATGTCTGCAGGGCCAAATACCACCTGGTTAACCTAGCATTATTATTTCGCATGGTGTTTAGCCATTTCAATGCCGCGTGGTCGGTAACCAGGGTGAATTCGCGCTCCTGAAGATAATGCTCTAGGATCTGCATTGCCCATTTGGCGGCCAGGCACTCTAGCTCCACTGTCGCATAATTTCTTTCGTTGGGATGCAGTTTGCGACTGAGGAACAGGATAGGATGCTCGACTCCCTGAACTTCTTGGCTCAGTATTGCTCCCAATCCTGTCCCTGAGGCATCGGTCTGCAGCACTAAGGGTTTCTCAAAATCTATTGCTATTAGCACTGGGTTAGTGCACAATGCCTCTTTCAGATCCGCAACGGCCTGCCTCCCCTCATCTTCCCAGCGTAGACTGTCAGGCCTATTCTTTTTTAACATGTCCGTGAGAATAGCTGCTCTTGTGGAAAACTCTGGTATAAACCTTCTATAGTAACCCAGGAGTCCTAGGAACCCTCTTAACTGCTTTTTGGAGGTGGGCAAGGGATATTCCTTCACACAGTGTACCTTGTCCACTATGGGTCTGACCCGCCCCCGGCCCACCACGTATCCTAAGTATTTTACTTCCCGCTGTCCAAGGTAACATTTCTTAGGATTGACCGTAAACCCGGCCCTTCTCAGCGCTTCTAACACAGCCCTTACATGCTTCAGGTGCTGCGCCCAGTCAGCAGAGAAGATCACAATATCATCTAAGTATGCTTCAGCATACCCATGATGCCCCTTTAGGACTTCCGTGACTCCTCTTTGACATGTAACGGCAGCACCATGAAGTCCGAAGGGCATCCGCCGGAACTGGTAGAGACCATGGGGGGTGCTAAAGGCCGTCTTTGGTCGGGCACTCGGGGAAAGAGGAATTTGCCAGTATCCCTTCGTAAGATCTAGCGTGGAGAGGAATTGGGCTCGCCCTACTCGATCAAGCAAATCATCTACTCTGGGCATGGGGAAGGCGTCAAACTGTGAAACTTCATTGAGCTGGCGGAAATCAATACAGAATCTGGGCGTCCCGTCCGCCTTGGGTACAATGACAATAGGACTGCACCAGGGGCTTTGTGATGGTTCAATCACCCCTAGTGACAGCATCTCTTGCACCAGACTCTGTATTAACTCTTTCTTTCCTTCCGTCAGCCTATAAGGTTTCACCCTGACCACCTTCCCCGGGGTAGTTATTATGTCATGCGTTACTACCTCCATCCGCCCAGGCACAGGCGAAAACACATCTTTGAAAGCGTGTACTACGGTTTCTAATTGTTCTGCCTGACTATCCGTCAGCTCTGTCCCTATATTAACTCCCTCCATTTGGGCCATCTCTGCTATTTGGGGCCCCAGGTCATCATCGAGCTTCTGCTCAGCCATCAGGGCTAAGGTTTCCCGCTCCCGCCATGGCTTCAACAGGTTGACATGATAGGTTTGGATTCTATTTTTCTCATCCCTAACCCGGTAGTCTACCTGATTCAGTTTTTCTATAATTGTGGCGGGTCCTTTCCATTCTGCGAGGAATCTATGGGGATCAGTAGGTACCAGTATTAATACCCTATCACCCACCTTTAAGTGGCGAGTCCTGGCCTTTCTATCATAGTATTTCTTTTGCCTTTCCTGACTCCACTCTAGGTTGTGTTTCCCCAATTGAGCTACTTGTTTCACTCTTTTCCTCAACTGGGCCAAATAAGATACTACGTTAGTCTCTTCCTCCTCTTGAGAACCCCATTGTTCTTTGACCACGTCCAGGATTCCCCGAGGGACCCTCCCGAACAACATCTCAAAGGGACTTACGCCCAAAGAGTCCTGGACTTTTTCTCGGGCGGCAAACAGCACTAACGGTATAAAAAGGTCCCAGTCACGTTTTTCCTGAATTCCCACCTTTTTAAGCATTTGTTTTAATGTTTGATTAAAACGTTCTACCATCCCATTGGCCTGGGGATGGTAGGCTGACGTCCTTAAGTGGCGAATTCCAAAACCCTGCCAGAACCTTTCCATCTCTTTTGATAAAAAGTTACTCCCCTGATCCGTTAATACTTCCCGGGGGAACCCCACCAAACAAAACAACCCCATCAATTCTTTCATCAGGGCCGCTGAAGTGGTCTTTCTTAACGTAAAGGCCCAAGGATATCGGGTGGCCACGTCCATGACTACAAAAATAAAATTATGCCCTCTTGGAGTCCTTTCTAACGGTCCTATTATGTCCATGGCCAACCGCGCCAATGGTTCCCCCACCTTAGGGATGGGAATAAGGGGGGCTCTGGCTGGTCTATTCAACGAAAGCTTCTGGCAGGAAGGGCAGGATTTGCAATAATCGGCAACATCCCGAGCCGCCCCAGGCCAGAAGAATCTCCGGGATATTTGCAACTCCGTAGCCTCAGACCCTTTATGTCCCGAAAGTGGGTGGTCATGAGCTGTTTGCATGATTATCCTCCTAAACCCCCGAGGAATTACCAGCTGCTCCTTGCTATCCCTAGGGTTATTTCCTGCAGTGCATCTAAATAATAATCCCTGCTTTTCTCTAAAGGAAACAGGGCTCCTAGGGGGGAGTGAAGCTTGCCTCCAAAGTTCCAGTAGGGAGGCGTCGGCCTTCTGTTCTGCCGGGAAGGTAGGAAATACCTTCGTCACCTCTCTAGGCAGCCAGGGAATTTCCTTGGTCGCACTAGCCTGCTTGAGAGCTTGGCTTCTCTGCTGCTTTTGTTTACGGTTTTGTGCCCGGGACCACAGCCTTGACCCTTGGGAACATTCCCCTATCACCTCCCCTTCAAAGGGAAATATCCTCCCTAGTTCTCCCTCCTCAGGTGAGCTGGGAGGTCCCTGGGACCGAGTGCCTACCAGTGTCTGCTTAGTCGGGAGACAATCCTCTAGGCCTTTCCAGTCCCTACCCAGTATGAGGTCATAAGGAGCCCCAGGTACTATCGCTACCCTTACCTTATAGACCCTGTCTCTGTTTAGAATCGTGGTGGAACGCAGAGGATATCTTACTGTGTCCCCATGTACACACTTGATAGTGACCGAATCCCCCCGTCTATCTACTACCTCTGCAGGGAACAATCGTGTAAAACACTGAGTGGACATCATGGACTGGTCGGCCCCTGTGTCAATCAGGGCAGCCACCTTTTTGCCTGCAACCGAAACTAAGGCCTGATATGCCTCCGGTACTGATGTGTGAGGGCCTAGGGTCACCATCAAGTCCCTTTTCCCCCTGCAAAGTTTCTTAGTATGCCCCGTTTTCCCACAGCGAAAACATTTAAGGGCTTCTTTCTGGAGAGGCTCTTTAGCCTTGGGGTACCCTGAGGCCTTGCCCTGTGGGACCTGTCCCTGGCCTGCCTTACCCTTTCCCAGACTCTGTATGGAGGTTGCCCTTCGTTCCTCGTAGGCGCCCTGAGCGTCCAAATAGGCCTCGGCAACCTCCACAGTCTGAGCCAAGGTTTTGCAGCCCTGTTTCTGCACCCAACCTCGCAGACCTCTCGGTGCGGACTGCAGAAATTGTTCCCTAATTACTTCCAGTACTAAGGCCCTGGCGTCTCCCCACCAAGGATTAAGCCACCGCTCAGCCAGCTTTGATAGCTTCTGAGCCAGTGCCTTAGGCCTTTCCTTCTCCTGCATAACCGTCGTCCTAAACTGCTGGCGGTAATACTCAGGAGTATAGCCTAGATATTCCAGGATATGGGTTTTTACTGCCTGATAATTGTTGGCTACCTCTGGGGCTAGGGTTTGGAAAGCAGACAATGTTTCACCTGCAAGGCATGGGAGAAGCCTTACAGCCCACTGCCCCTGAGGCCAACCAGCAGCAGTAGCCACCCTCTCAAACGCGGACAAGAACTCGTCCGGAGCATCCGCCGGTGTAATTTTGCACAGGTTCAGCATGGTGAGAGGGTTAGCTTCTCCTGAGGGTTGCGGTACACCACTGAGTCCTGGCTCGCTGCCTCTCACAGGCAGGGGTCTCTGTAGAATTTGTGAGAGTACCTTTGTTTGCTCCCCCATGGCTAGCACCATCTCGTCATGCTGCCTCCGAGACAGTTCCTGGGACCTGTACCACAGTTCCTGGTTGGTTTTCAGTACTGCTTGTAAGTCCTCAGTCTGTTTTTGCCTTTCGGCCATGAGAAACGCCAACAGCTGCTGTTGATCCATCTTGGTCCACCGTCTGAAAGGAAACAAACAGAGAGACCAACCCAAGTGTGGCACGAAAACAATAGGTTAGCCTATCTCCCTCACCCCTCCCTGGTCAGGTACCTTACCAGAGAGCTGGGTGAGTCTGTGCCTTTGGTTTGTAGGCCTCCTTGGCCCCCAGTCGCTTATCTGCGTTTTTGTCCTCTTATTCGGCCTGAGGTTTTCCTCCGCCTCCGGTTCACCACCGTCCAAGCCGAATCCCTCCGGTCGCGTGTCCCCTCTGTACACTCCGGCAAACGACTCTGGCGTCTGGACACCTCCGAACAGGAACCAACACAACAAACTAAAATAATAAGCTAAAGCAAAAAATATTCAAAAGTCACAACTTTTTTTTTTTTTCCACTTCCTTTTTTTTTTTTTTCAGTTTCAAGAATGTCCAGCAGGAGGCGCTCTATCCCACTCCTGATACCAAATTTTGTGGCGGGGCCGGTACCTGTACTCCAGCGGGGCCGGTCCACGCTCACCTCAGAGCTCCTTCTGCGTGCTTCCCATAAAGGAAGGAAGTCCTGCTGAACGACATTCTCTCATAATCAAAATAAACAGGCAAAAAGAAAATCAGAGTCAATTTAATTGTTCTGGTGATGACCACTTTATTGCGTGGTAGATTGCTGGGAACAAACTTGTAGTTAGTCCAACTTCCCAAGTAGCAAGAATCACATTAACAAAAATTATATCACCGACCAACAGGTCTAGGTTTCCAGCCGTCATCTACATGCTGACGGTACGGGAAAGTAAAAATAAACCAAAAAGAGTCGCTGTCTTTACATTCAGACTAACAACACACCTCACTGTTAGCACTATAGAGGGTTTTTGTGTACAAGCCTTTTCGTTATGAAGGCTTGAGCCCCAACCAGCTCAAAGGGAGTTGGTGGGGGAGGGGAAGTAAGTGAATCCACTAAATATTTCTGCTAGAACAGAATGCCACTAATGGCCCCACAATCCCAACCAGTATGGACAGTGGATTCTCCCCAAACCTTACTTCCCCCTCACACTCTCAAAACAATAACAGTCCCAGCCAGCTCAACTTGGCTGGAAACTTTAAAGCTCCAAAAAGAAAAACGTTTTTTTTTTTTTTTTTTTTCTTGCTTCCCTCAAGCAGGACAGCACCAGCCAGCACAAGTTCTCAATTAACTCATAAAGGCAAGCACCCTTTCCTAAGCAGTCCCAAAAACATACACAATGGGTTAATAAACCCCAAACTTCCCAGCCCTGCCACTTAGCTGAGATCCATACAGGTGTCTTCAGGCAGACTGGGAGTTTCCATGCAGTCCATTGGCTCTGGCTTGGCTGCCTGGCTGGCCACAGGGTCAATGTCTGTTTCCTGCATTTCGATATCCTGGTTTACAGGAGAACAGCTTGGATAGACCTCTTCCTGTGCTGGCCCCGAGAGAACTGCCCCTTTCCTCCTAAGAGCAGCCTCTAAAGTGTTCAGCCGACCACACCCTGCTCTCTTAGGGGGAGGAGCTGCCTGTAAAGTTTGCCTAGGTTTCCTCGGCTTGCTGATTATCTCCCTCAGCTGAGAGTTGGAGGAGGGAGGGAGGTCCCAAGGAGACTGCCCAGGGCCATTCTCTTCACTTTCCTCTCCTCCCTCACAATCAGAATTTTCCAGTTTAAAGGGGAATGCAGCTATTTCCCTTCTCCTGGTCACAACCCTATCCCCATGATTCGCTCTCTGTATGACTGGGCTGGCTTTAGTGGGAGCCAAACCCGGTACAGGCAGAGCATCGGGGATAGAATTGTGACACCATTCAGGTATTTATCTGCTGTGATAGTGGTTTTTAGCGCAGGCCAGTGCACTGAATGCTCTGCACTGCTCCTTACACTCAAAGAGTTCCTATGAGCGTTGGGAGCGGCGCAGAGCATTCAGCGCACTGGCTGCACTAAAAACTGCTATCGCGATTTTGTAAAAGGGGAGGTATATGAGGTACTTTGTCAAATGCCTTTGGAAAATCCAAATATACAATATCGACCAGCTTACCTTTATCCACATGTTTATTAATCTTGTTGAAGAAATGTAGTAGATTTGTGGGGCAAGATTTCCCTTGACGAAATCCATGTTGGCATTGTCTCAGGAATCCTTGCTTATGCATATGCTCTATAATTTTGTTCTTTATAGTAATCTCTACCTTTTTGGCCGGCACCAATGTCAGACTCACCAGTCTATAATTTCCCAGTTGACCTCTAGAACCCTTTTAAAAAAATTGTTCTATTAGTTGTGTGTGTCATTTGGTAACATGCTCATGACTTCCACATGCTCCAAAGCAAAAAACGAAAATAGGGGTGGATCAATACAGTTCCAATTGTAGGTTAAAAAGCAGTTTTAATAGTCAGATTCGATGCAGATCTGTGCTTTGGTGTGGAGATGCTGGCTTAGGAGTCAACACATCAGACCAGATGGGTATGGAAACCAGTGTACAGAATTTCATGCAGATACTTTATAACAGTGGTTCCCAACCTTGTCCTGGAGGACCACCAGCCAGTCAGGTTTTCAGGATATGAATATGCATATGAATATGCATGAAAATGAATATGCATGAAAAGATTTGCATGTAATGAAGATGATAGGAATGCAGATCTACCCCATGCATATTCATTAGGACTATCCCAAAAACCCGACTGGCTGGTGGTCCTCCAGGACAGGGTTGAGGACCACTGCTTTATAAGATGCCAGTCTGTTTGGTAATGCAAATGTGTGCTGCAGCTGAATTGCAGGTTTCAAAAAAATCATAGCCACAGTTAACAGCAATTACCGCGCCATTTATCACCAATTAAGGCCCTCTTTTACTAAGCCTTGGTAGAGGTTCGAATGCAGCCCGGAGCATTAAATGCTCTGAAGCTGTTCCGATACTCATAGGAATTCTATGAACATCAGAGTAGCGTCAGAGCATTTAGCGCTCTGGGCCGCTTAGTAAAAGGGAGGATAAGTTAGGCGGTGGTAGGGCACATACCGCCACCTAACTTTTGGTGCTGTTTTGAGAATTTCGGCCTAAGGGCTCATGCACTAACCACACTCTAATTAGTTATAGTGCGGCAATGTGGCTGTGCTATCCAATTAGAACAGAATATAGCTTATCTATGCATACGTGTCACACAAAAATGAAACCTACATTTAAGCAACCAATTATAGAATGAGGGATTTAGTTTCACAGTTTATCAAGCAGAGAGATATCCTTCCCTATTAAAACTACTGAGCCAATATGCTGTTTTCCAAATTTTTACCTAGAGGACCAGATAGTATGATGAATGTAATACACATGACTGACTTGCGAAGCAGCATTTAAAATCCAAGTGTAATAGGGAACTCATTAAGACTACAACTTCCCTTCAGGGTCAAATGAGAACATTTAAAAAATACTTAAGCAGCTTCAGAATGATTATATGAAACCATACTCCTCTGAGGTGTTTATGTTTATTTAAAATGTGATATACTGCCTTTCAAATAAAATCAAAGCAATTCAGAATTAAAATAACTTTGGGAAAGGTTTGAAAAGAATAAATGTTTTAACAGAACAGTTATAGAAAAGGCAAGAAGCTAAGCAGTCATAAAAGAAGCTAAGCAGTCATAAAAGCTAAAAAAAAAAAAAAAAAAAAGGGAGCACAAAAATGCATCTAACTTAGGCTCAGGCCTTTAGGCCAACGAAACCCTGGCATAAATATGGTACATCTAAAAGTGTGGACTCCTAGCAGCACCTAAGGCTGCTTAGAAGGCACTAAGGGCTCCTTTTACGAAGTCGCTGATTTTGTCTGCCGCTGAGCGGCAACCAGTAGGAATGCACTTTGGCACACATCGGCTTCTTTGACTGGCTCCCGTGAATTCTCACAAATTGTGAGACTTCGCGTGAACCAGTCAAAGAAGCCACTGAGCATTGAGCGGGCAGCACCAAAGCACACTCCTGCTGGTTTGCGCTCAGCGGCAAAATAAATTAGCTGCCACCGATAGGGAAGAGGATGGGGCAGGGTGCACTGCAGAGTCTGACAGGGGTTGGAAGGGAAGGAAGGAAGGGGGCTGGGTGCAGGACCTGATAGGAGAGGGGGTTAGGTGCAGAGCCTGGCAGGGAGAGGCTTGGTGCAGGGGTAAGGAGTTGGGAAGGCAGGAAGGACAGATGCTCAGGGGTTGGGAAAGACAGATACTGCATGTACTGGGAGAGGGCTGGGAAAGACAAATGCACGGGCTGGGGTGGGGGATAGGAAAGGAGGAAAAGAGAAATGCTGTACAGGTAGAGTAATGGGAAGGGAGAGAAACAAATGCTGCCGGTGAGAGAGGGAAAAAGAATGGAGAATTGTTGGACATAGGTGTGTGGCGTGAGAGGGAAAGAGAGATGATGCATATGGGGAAAGGAAGAAAGAGGGAGAATTGTTGGATATGATAGTGGTGGAGAGGAGGGAGGGAAAAATGGTACACTGGGAGGGAGGAGAGATAACCCAAAGATAGGAGACATGTCAGACTACTGGAATGGGAAGGGAAGGAGGGGAGAGAGAGATGCCAGACCATAGAAAGGAGAGGAGAGAGATGTTAGACCTCGAGAATAAGGAGGGAAGGAGAGGGGAAAGATGAGTGGGGAAGGGGGAAGGCGGAGATGTCTGACCATGGGAGATGGATGAGATGGTGCATAGGGATGGAGGGGAAGGGGAGAAAGGGAGGAGATGGTGCACAGTGATGGGTGTGACAGGGAAGAGATAAGAAGAAATGCTTCTTATGGATAGATGGGATTAGGAGAGAAGAAAGAGGGAGGAGATGGTACACATGGATAGATGGGAAGGGAAGGCATGGAAAAGTAGATTTTGAAAAGAAAGCAGAAAAATGGAAGAAAGTTGAATGATAAAGGTTAATGCTAAAGATGGATGTATCCTTAAGAAATATCAGGGAAATATACTGAGAAAAACCAAGGTCAGAAAAAGCTTGCTATATAATCAAAACAACTGACCCTAAGAGTATTCTGTCTGAAGAGGGTGATCAAAAAAAACTTTTATAAAAGTTGTTTTGATTATAAAAATGGATGTATGGCAGAAAGTGAAGGAGAGAAAAACAGCAAATGGATAAAGTGGCCCTGGATACACAGTTAAGAGCACAGACAGAAGGATATGCAGCCAGAGACTGGGAAAGATGGTTTGAAAACCAAAATCACCAGGCAACAAAGGTAAGGAAAAATATTTTATTTTCAATTTAGTGATTGAATTGTGGCAGTTTTGAGAAATTACATATACTGTCTATATTTTGCACTGTTCAGGAAGAAATTCATTTGTTTCTATTTCTCTGGGGGTTGTACTGCATGCAGAGTCTTGCATTCTAGGGTTTTGTTTGTATATATTAGTACTTTTAATTTGTGGTCCTGTATCTGCATAGAGGTTATCTGCATTCTGCATGTGTGACCAAGGCCATGTGTTCTGGTAGAAATGAATGTTGAGAAACATACAGTGTGCTTTGCATAGTTTAATTTTGTGGTTAACCATTATGTATTGTTAATAAGATTATATTGTGTGTATATATGAAAAATGAATGGAAAAAATGGTATTACAATTAGTACTATTATGGGGGTGCAGTCTGTGGCAGAGCTTACGGGCCCCCCCAACAAAAAATCGTTCCGCTGCCTATGTCAGGCATAACATAACATAACATTTGTATACCACATTACCCTTCAAATCTATGCGGTTTAACAAAAGTAAAATACTGCTACAACACAGAATGAAATACATTTTCAATCTTTCAAAATTTTTCTAAATAAATAAGTCTTTAATAGTTTCCTAAAATTTAGATATGATGTAGATGTAAAGAATAATTGACGAAAATGAGTATCCTAAGTAGCTGCTTGAAATGACAGTAGTCGATTGTGATATCTTTTATAGCAGCAACCTATGGGCGATGGAAAATCAAAAAGGGAAGCTATCCGGGTAGAACGTCTTTGATGGGAAAAATAAATTGATCAACTAAATAGGCTGGAGCCATACCAAATATTACTTTGTAACCCAGGCACTTTGAACTGCACTCAAGCTTCCTGTAATAAGGCGTTATGTGGTCCAATTTTTTTTAGTTTAAAAATCAGACGAATTGCTGTATTCTGTATTAATCGAAGTTGAGCCAGGTTTTATTGGTTGACTGCGAGATGCAAAATATTAGAATAGTCCAGCATACTCAGGAAAAAAGACTGAATCTTTTCCAAGCTGAAGAGCCCTAATCTTTTAAGCCTTTCCTCATATTAGAGGAGTTCCATCCCCTTAATCACATCAATTATAGAATAGGCTTCTGCCATTCGCCATCAGTACACCTAAATGGAGGCACTCATTATAGAATTAGTCCCTTGATCTTTGTTCTCAGTCCTTGAGGACTGTTAGTGGGCTAGATTATCAAGATATCCCAAATGAATATGTCTGAAAAAAAATTCATACCTAATACCGCCATTGTTTGCAAATCTCTCTTATGTATATTTAATACAGATATCCTAAATATCTGACCCATTGGCTTCCCTTAAAGACTGGGAGTGAAGACCAAGGGCCTGATTCTGCCAATGTGTGTTCTGATGGTAGGCAGCAGTAGGTGTCCTACTGCCATCTCTCAGCCAATTGGGACACAGTTTTTTTTAAGGGGAAGGATACCTACATTGTATGCGTAGGGTCGCGCATCTATGGAGATGGGTAGGGATGCTTAAGTATGCCCAAGGTGAGGCTTCAGCGATGCGGACTGGTTTCTTAAAGAGAATCAAGCCCCAAATGTCTATGCTGTGGCATCAAAAATCTGTCTATAGGATCCAGCTCTGTGGGTGCAGTGGTTGCTGAGCTCTCCCCTCCCCCAATATTGAGCAAGCTCCATTACTGTGTCCAAGAGTGGATAATTTGTGCTGTATTTAGCACTCCCAATCATTGAGGAAAGATGGTTCTTATGAATTCATTCCTAGAGTGATGTTAATCAGAATGTGTTCTATGATGTACTGCCTGATCAATTACAATCTGTAATTTCCCTAAAATAAAATGACCTAGCTATAACACTCCAATTACAAGGGCTGCAACAAGATTGCTAGTTAGACAGGCTGCCAAATCACCCATGGCATGTCACTTTTCAGACACAGAAGCAGAAAAGATAACATTTAACTTTAATTAGGAAGGGGAATGCAAGTGAAACAAGATGTTCAGCCTAATGCTAGATTATTAGTGAAAGGAATAATTAGGTATTATAATTATTTGGTAATTTGCCTCAGTAAAGAACTAATCAAATATAACAGTTAAGCGCTAATACATTTCTATCAAGCATTAGCCTGTCCATTTAAATCTGTCAAATATTTTCACTTGATTTTTCTTTCTAGGTCATTAGCTGCTTTCCGTCACGATGTAGCTTCTGACACATCTCTTTGGATTTCTGAAAAGGTCAGCATCAAGCAAAATGTAAAAGTCCTGGTTAAACACGTACTTTATGAAGAAAAAGAGACAATCAGTGAAAACCTGCCCCAGAATATCCACAACTAACATGCAGTTAAACAGCAGGCATCAGTCCTTCTCATGTCATTGTTCAATTTTATTTATTCATTGAATGTGATATGAGTTGTCACCATAGAAACACATTCTTCACATATGGCCTTTAGGATCATAAACAGTATGATGGCTTTTACAAATTAATACACGTGGAGGAACATTTTCGATAGGTCGTCTAAGTCTGAGGTTGGAAGTTTGGGGCATGATGTCCACAAAACCAGTAGAAAGAAACGTCCATTTTCAAAGCTGCCAGACATCTATCTTTTATTTTCAAAATGACCTATGCATAAGTTTTGGTCCTTAGGATGTCTATCTTTTTTGGCCATTTTAAAAAATAAAAACGTCCACATGAAAAACGTATCAAAGCAAGTTTGTAGACGTACCAAACTAACTTGTCTGATTGCGGCAGGGGAATCCCCATCAGCTGAGCCAGTTTTGGGGATTCCTGCTGGCTCAGCTGATGGGGATTCTCCCTGCAACAATCAGCTGAACTGGCATGGAGATTCCTCTCTCCCTCCCTCCCTCCCTCACAGGCACCGAACCCACAGTCCCCTCCACAGAGAGCCCCTGCAATACACCCATCCTCCCACATCACCCGACATTACTGACAGTACTAGTAACACCCCCTCACTTCACCTGACACTCCCATACCTTGCGCTGCAATATTAGCAGGAGGGAAGCTCACTCCCTCTTGCCTAAAGGACTGTGTGCTGTGAATAATGGGGCTTACCCTCCGAATGCATCTTGGGATGCAGTGGGAAGGGCCTAGGGCCCTGATTGGCTCAACATCGCAATGTTGAGCCAATCAGCTGATGGCAAGCTCTCACTATGCTTTTTTCCCCCCATCTTCAGGTGGTGGGAGGGGGGTCAGTGCCCACTGGGGGAGTAAAGGGGGATCAAGCCTTAATCTCTCCAGTGGTCATTTGGTCAGTTTGGGCAGCTTTGAAGCACTTAGACGCCAGTGTCCAAATTCCCTCTAGGAAAGCTTTGATTATTGCTGCACTATGTCCAAGTTTAAGCCCACCTGATTCCCGCCCATAACACACCTCCCAACATGCCCTTTTGAATTCTGGATGCACAGCAATTTAGAAGAGCTGCTGTATGTCCAGAAAGTTAGTTTTGATTATCGGCACTTGGACGTCCCTGCTATTAGGATGTGCAAATGCCGACTTATGCAGGTTTTTGGACGTTATAAAATTTTGATTTTGCCCCTCAAGGACACACTTGAATGCCATTATCCCAAACAACTCACCAGCTCATTATATATGTTAGGGATTACTTTTCTGAGATTTAAAGATTGTTTTATTTAATACATTTCTTACCTGCCTATTTCTAGGCGGTTTACAAAATACAATCATAAAATGGATACAGACAACAAAGCACATACAATAGTTTCATACAAACAAACAACACATCCACTAAGCTTCTCCCTCGGTATATGTGGGGGTTGGGTGCAGAGCCGGACCACGAAGTGTGAAAAATTACGAATAATTTTTCGACCGGCTCTGACCCACCCCCGCCTCATTCTGGACCTTCCCGCCTCCCTCCTGGCATCCCAGACCTTACCTGGTGGCCTGGAGGACTTTCGGAGCAGGAGCGGTCTTCCTACGCTCCTGCCCCGTGCAGATCACTCATAGCAAATGGCTGCCGTGAGTTCCCGTAGTCTCTCGAGACTACGACAGGAACTCCCCACAGCCATTTTCTCTGAGTGATCTGCACGGGGCAGGAGCATAGGAAGATCGTTCCTGCTCCCAAAGGCCAATTAAACCACCAGATAAGGTCTGGGATGCCGGGAGGGAGGCGGGGAAGATCCGGAAAGAGCTTTTTTTAAAAAAAATAAAAAATTGCGAATAACCAAATCTGCGGATTCGGAGGGAGAAGTGTAGTTTCTTCAAAGAGACAGATATCTAACATCGGCATCTATAGTATATCAGTAGCAATTACCTCATAAATCCTGTTTAAATAAGAATTTAAATGCTTCAATGAATAGAGTAGTTTTTAATACTTTCTTAAATTTTTGAAGATCTAAAAGTGCTCTCAATGGTCCTGTTAAATTGTTCCATAAAGTCACTCCAACTAAGGAAACTGCAGATGTTCTTATACTTTCATAATGTGCTTTTGAAAAATCTGTCAAAGATCTGCCTAACCTTAATAACTGTCGGTCTTCAATGAATGTTTTGTCTTATAGATTTAGAAAATACATAACCAAAAGAGAACATTTGGGTAGTAACAAAAAGTAGTGTACATGCATTTGCTCTGTGTGCTTTACAATTAAATACAACAGAGCAGGGAAACCAACACAGTAAAAAAAAAAAAAGCAAGCAAAAAGTGTAGTAGTGACAAAAATGGATAATGCTTCTTTTTGATCCCAATAAGACCACTAGGAATCAAGCAGGGGATCCTGGGAAGAGTATTTCTTGATATTCTGGAAGTAAGGGGGTAGGAAGAGAATCTGAAGGAGGTTTCTTGATATTCTAGGGGTGAGAAGGAGGGAGCAGGATCAGAATGGAGGTTTTTTGATATTCCAGTGATGGGAGGCAGGGAGGGGGGTTTGGTACACTTCAAGGCAATACACAGAAAATATTCAGGTGTTAGCGGAATAATTAAGGCTGCAATTTGTATAGTCCTATATGTCTGCTTAACTGTGCAGTCACCGACACCGAATCACTTGAATAACTGTTGCTGCTTCCCTGATTCCGCTCCCATAAAACCCTTATGTGGCCCAATGCCAAAATGGAAGATAAGTTTCAAGTTTAATATATATTTGATTGATCGCTTTATCGGTTTCAAAGCGATTTACACATGTTTAAAATTACAATATAAAAGAAGTTTTAAAAATAATTAAAGACAAACGAGACATAGACAGTTACGAGATGAACTGGAAACATTGGGATAAGTAGGGGGAGAAATTACAATATATTTAAGCAGAGTGGGAAACAAGTAAGGGAAAACACATATGGATGGGATAAGAGTAGGGATAATTGAAAAAATGTTATAGAGAAGAGAATAGATTAGTTCGAAGACTTGTAAAAATATATTAAATGAGACCAAATAGTATTAAATAACAAAGGCGTCGTTAAATAAGAAAATTTTAAGTTTACTTTTAAATTTTTCTAAATTAAGTTCTTCACGTAGATAATTGGGGAGAGAATTCCAGGTTTGGGGAGCTGTGACTGAGAAGATATACTGCCGACGTGTATTGATTATTTTTAGCGAGAGAATTGTTAATAAGTGCTGTTCATCTGATCTTAAAGTTCTATTAGAGGAATAAGGGATTAATAATTTATGAATAAAAGCCGGAGTTTTAAATAGAAGGGATTTAAATGTGAGTAAGCAAAGTTTGTAAATTATTCTGTGGGCCACTGGGAGCCAATGGGCTTCCTTAAGAAGAGGCGTT
This sequence comes from Geotrypetes seraphini, assembly GCF_902459505.1. NCBI lineage: Eukaryota > Metazoa > Chordata > Amphibia > Gymnophiona > Dermophiidae > Geotrypetes > Geotrypetes seraphini. Next base: position 165,412,908 of record NC_047089.1, on the reverse strand, counting down.
ATATGATCAAATTTATTAGCTTTAGAGATAAGTCTGATAGCTGTATTTTGTATGATCTGTAAACGTTTGATTTCCTTTTGTGCTATACCCTTAAACAATGCATTGCAATAATCTAATTTCGATATAACGAGAGAATGGATGAGTATTTTCAAAGAGTCAGTGTTAAATAATTGAGAGATAGAGCGTATTTGTCTAAGTCTAAAGAATGAAGACTTAATGACGCTACTAATGTGGTCATGGAAGGAAAGTTTGTGATCGAACATTACACCGAGTATTTTGGTTTTTTGTACAACTTGTAAAGGGAGACCATTAATAGAGATTGGTGAGATAAGTTTAGGATTATCTTTCCAGGGGAAGAGCAATACATTGGATTTATTGATGTTTAATGCAAGTCGGTTATTGTTTAACCAGTGGTGTATTTTTTCGAGTTTTGTATTGATTAGAGTTATGTCAGAGGAGTTATTAGAGTCTATAGGATGCAGAAGTTGTATGTCGTGCCAATATTCAGTGGTCCCACCCAGTTAAGTACCACTGAATATTGACAGCTGGTGATACCCTCTCCTGGTTAGTTTCTAGTTGCCACTTTGCCTTCCTTCCACCCGTTCAATATATGGATAGTGCTAGTGTGGTTAGATGAATTTCCATCCCACCACTATCTTCTTCTATATATATAAAATCGGAGGTATGTATGTGTGTATGTATGTATGTGCCGCGATCACGCAAAAACGGCTTGACCGATTTGAACGAAACTTGGTATGCAGATCCCTCACTACCTGGGATGATATGTTCTGGGGGTATCGCGGCCCACCTGCACACGTGGGCGGAGCTACAAACATAAAATCAGATTTCACCCATTCATGTCAATGGAAAAAATGTAAAAAGCTGCCATTCTCACAGTAATTCAAAAACGGCTTGACCGATTTGAACGAACCTTGGTATGCAGATCCCTCACTACCTGGGGTGATATGTTCTGGGGGTCTCTCGGCCCACCTGCACACGTGGGCGGAGCTACAAACAGAACATCAGATTTCACCCATTCATGTCAATGGAAAAAAAGTAAAAAGCTGCCATTCTCACAGTACTTCAAAAACGGCTTGACCGATTTGAACGAAACTTGGTATGCAGATCCCTCACTACCTGGGGTGATATGTTCCGGGGGTCTTGCGGTCCACCTGCACACGTGGGCGGAGCTACAAACAGAAAATCAGATTTCACCCATTCATGTCAATGGAAAAAATGTAAAAAGCTGCCATTCTCACAGTAATTCCAACTACCTGGGGTGATATGTTCTGGGGGTCTCTCGGCCCACCTGCACACATGGGCGGAGCTACAAACAGAACATCAGATTTCACCCATTCATGTCAATGGAAAAAAAGTAAAAAGCTGCCATTCTCACAGTACTTCAAAAACGGCTTGACCGATTTGAACGAAACTTGGTATGCAGATCCCTCACTACCTGGGGTGATATGTTCTGGGGGTCTCACGGCCCACCTGCACACGTGGGCGGAGCTATAAACAGAACATCTGATTTCACCCATTCATGTCAAGGGAAAAAATGTAAAAAGCTGCCATTCTCACAGTAATTCAAAAACGGCTTGACCGATTTGAACGAACCTTGGTATGCAGATCCCTCACTACCTGGGGTGATATGTTCTGGGGGTCTCGCGGCCCACATGCACACGTGAGCGGAGCTACAAACAGAAAATCAGATTTCACCCATTCATGTCAATGGAAAAAAAGTAAAAAGCTGCCATTCTCACAGTACTTCAAAAACGGCTTGACCGATTTGAACGAAATTTGGTATGCAGATCCCTCACTACCTGGGGTGATATGTTCTGGGGGTCTCGCGACCCACCTGCACACGTGAGCGGAGCTACAAACAGAAAATTAGATTTCACCCATTCATGTCAATGGAAAAAAAAGTAAAAAGCTGCCATTCTCACAGTACTTCAAAAACGGCTTGACCGATTTGAACGAAATTTGGTATGCAGATCCCTCACTATCTGGGGTGATATGTTCTGGGGGTCTCGCGGCCCACCTGCACACGTGGGCGGAGCTACAAACAGAAAATCAGATTTCACCCATTCATGTCAATGGAAAAAAGTAAAAAGCTGCCATTCTCACAGTACTTCAAAAACGGCTTGACCGATTTGAACGAAATTTGGTATGCAGATCCCTCACTATCTGGGGTGATATGTTCTGGGGGTCTCGCGGCCCACCTGCACACGTGGGCGGAGCTACAAACAGAACATCAGATTTCACCCATTCATGTCAATGGAAAAAAAGTAAAAAGCTGCCATTCTCACAGTACTTCAAAAACGGCTTGACCGATTTGAATGAAACTTGGTATGCAGATCCCTCACTACCTGGGGTGATATGTTCTGGGGGTCTCGCGGCCCACCTGCACACGTGGGCGGAGCTACAAACAGAACATCAGATTTCACCCATTCATGTCAATGGAAAAAAAGTAAAAAGCTGCCATTCTCACAGTACTTCAAAAACGGCTTGACCGATTTGAACGAAACTTAGTATGCAGATCCCTCACTACCTGGGGTGATATGTTCTGGGGGTCTCACGGCCCACCTGCACACGTGGGCGGAGCTACAAACAGAACATCTGATTTCACCCATTCATGTCAATGGAAAAAATGTAAAAAGCTGCCATTCTCACAGTACTTCAAAAACGGCTTGACCGATTTGAACGAACCTTGGTATGCAGATCCCTCACTACCTGGGATGATATGTTCTGGGGATCTCGCAGCCCACCTGCACACGTGGGCGGAGCTACAAACAGAAAATCAGATTTCACCCATTCATGTCAATGGAAAAAAAGTAAAAAGCTGCCATTCTCACAGTACTTCAAAAACGGCTTGACCGATTTGAACGAAACTTGGTATGCAGATCCCTCACTACCTGGGGTGATATGTTCTGGGGGTCTCGCGGCCCACCTGCACACGTGGGTGGAGCTACAAACAGAAAATCAGATTTCACCCATTCATGTCAATGGAAAAAAAATGTAAAAAGCTGCCATTCTCACAGTAATTCCAACTACCTGGGGTGATATGTTCTGGGGGTCTCTCGGCCCACCTGCACACATGGGCGGAGCTACAAACAGAACATCAGATTTCACCCATTCATGTCAATGGAAAAAAAGTAAAAAGCTGCCATTCTCACAGTACTTCAAAAACGGCTTGACCGATTTGAACGAAACTTGGTATGCAGAACCCTCACTACCTGGGGTGATATGTTCTGGGGGTCTCGCAGCCCACCTGCACACATGGGCGGAGCTACGAACAGAAAATCATATTTCACCCATTCATGTCAATGGAAAAAATGTAAACAGCTGCCATTCTCACAGTAAATCAAAACCGGCTTGACCGATTTGAACGAAACTTGGTATGCAGATCCCTCACTACCTGGGGTGATATGTTCTGGGGGTCTCTTCACCCAAGAATTTATATGTTCTTGCTCCTGGAGGTGAAACTAAAAATGTTGTTTATAATCAAGATTTGTGTTTGTTGTATTGTATTCATTTTGTCAAATATTTCACATTATAATTTGAATATTGTACTTTTTATAAAGCTGTAAAAAAATAATTTCATTCACCACTATAAAGTATCTTTATTTGAATCCATTTACAGTGTTATTGCTATAATTAAATACTCGTGCAACGCCGGGGCATCAGCTAGTAGGCTTATAAAAGCAAAGTTCTACTTTTACTGCTGCTGGTAAATGTGTACTCCATTTGCAAAATTACTTGTACAGTAAATGAAAAGTAAAAGAATGATTATAGGGAGATTAAAATCAACAAAATTATAAGTAAATCCACAAAAATATTTTCTAGAGGAAAGGAACTTCTGCATTAACAAAGTTCCATGAGGTGAGGCTAGCTAGAGAAGTTTCAAAATTAAGAGTGAAAATGTTATACAAGATCCAGCTACCTAACTCCAGTTAGGTATATAGACCAGAGTTTTAGAAAATGTACTGCCTCTAAGCAGCTAAATATAACCGTCTAGTTTCAGCTATATTTAACTGCACCAAAAATGGAAGTTTCTGGTGACATCAGAATGAGGGTGAGGAATGCCTGCATCCATTACATGTTCAGATCTACAAATGTATTATCGCATGCATGGTTTGTCCGTGGGCATAAGGATATTCACAGCAAAATTTTCATTTTATTTTCGGGTCACTTTCAAACTATGGGCTCCTTTTACGAAGGTGCGCTAAGCGTTTAAGCGCACGCATCGGATTAGCGTGCGCTATAGCACGCGCTAGCTGAAAATCTACCACCTACTCAAAAGGAAGCGGTAGCGGCTAGAGCGTGGGGCAATTTAGCGCATGCTATTCAACGCTTTAAGGCCCTAACGTGCCTTCGTAAAAGGAGCCCTATTTGTTTTCCCAATTTCTGGCCATTCATCTCACAAATGTGTTTTACAAAAAAGTAAATAAGAGTCTTCTACTATATACAGGCAGTTCTGTCAAATCTTTCATACTCAGTTTTATAATGATGGGAGTGGTTATGAAAATTCCTCTTACTTGTTTATACTGACTGATTCTACCAGATTAGCTACAGTATAGACGACTGTGGGAGCAAAAAAAAAAAAAAAGGTTACAGACTGGGGTTGTTCTCCCTTGAGAAGAGGAGACTGCGAGGGGATCTGATCGAGACTTTCAAAATACTGAAAGGATTCGACAAAATAGAGCAGTTATTTACAATATCCAATGTGACACGGACAAGAGGACATAGACTGAAGCTGAGGGGGGACAGGTCCAGGACAAATATCAGGAAGTTCTGTTTCACGCAGCGAGTGGTAGACACCTAGAATGCTCTCCCAGAGGAAGTAATTGCAGAATCCACCGTTCTAGGATTTAAGGGTAAACTAGATGTACATCTCCTTAAGAGTGGCATAGAGTGATACGGGTAAGGGTAAATTAGATGCACATCTCCCTTGAGAAGCATACAGTGATATAGGGACTAAAACTATGCCAGGGTACACCTGGCGGGGCCTCCGCATGTGCGGATCACCGGACTTGATGGACCCAGGGTCTGATCCGGAGATGGCAATTCTTATGTTCTTATGCCGCATTAAAAGTTAACATTTTGCCTAATCTAACTTGTGCTGTACTGCTGCTTTCAAATGTGATTACAGACCAGGAGAATATGCTGAATCAGTTCCAGAAGTGAAAGCAAAGGTGACTTTTCAACAGCAGAGATAAAACTACAGAAGCGCATGCTAATTATATGCTACAAGAACAATTTCTGAAAGATGAAATCCACAAATGAAAAAAGACTTTTATCCATTTTTATAAGTACTCTTAATTGAAATTGTAATCTTTTCTGCACCCATATAAAAGGCATCTCAATTGTAAAGTATAGCCAAAATTTTACTTACAGTAGATCTCACATTTATATAGAGAAGATAAAGGATTCACATATTTGAAAGTTCCGCTTTTTTTTTTTTCTGAATGCTGTATTAGCAGAGAATTGCTGTATTAGTCCACTTGGATTTATGGAAATGCTCACTGACTTGATGAAGCCAGAATACTTTCAAAAGCTTGTCAAAGATGCATTACATTAGTCCAATAAATAAATCACTTACGGTATATCTCCAGTATTCAGATTTGTAAAAATAAGAAACAATTTCTGCATATATGACTACTGGAGATTTTTTGTGGTCAGTTGTTACATAATTCTATGGACAATATCAATCTCATATTAGTTTTCATTACAGTAAAACCTTGGATTGTGAGTAACTTGATGTGCAAGTGTTTTGTAAGATGAGCAAAACATTTTATTAAATTTTAACTTGATAAATGAGCATTGTCTTGCAATGCGAGTGCGTACAGTATAAGCACATGACAACTGAGCCGATGGTTCTCCTCTATCTGACACTGCAGACTGTTCTAAACTAGCTCAGTCTTGCAATATGAGTATGTATATGCGCGTAGCGTCATCACAACTGAGCCATTGTTTCTGCTCTCTCTCTGATGCTGCAGGAGTGTATAGTATTTTGTATTAAAGTTTTTAGCTTGTGGAACAAATCATCTGAGATTCCATTATTTCTAATGGGGAAATTCGCTTTGAGAAAATTAATTACGTTTTTTTTGTTTTGTTCAGCTGCTTGTTACTGCCTGACGATTTACTGGTTTCACTATTGGCCTCTTATGACAAAGGTGAAATTTCAGAAATACAGTAAAACTTTGGTTTGCGAGCATAATTTGTATTTCTGAAATTTCACCTTTGTCATAAGAGGCCAATAGTGAAACCAGTAAATCGTCAGGCAGTAACAAGCAGCAGAACAAAACATAACTAATTTTCAGTATATTTTTAGCCACATTTCTAATGAAGTGAGTATGCCTGATGCAGAGGCCTTTTAATTTGTCTATCCATCTATCTATTAATGTTTGTTTGCACATGTATGGGTGGATACACCATACACATGAATGTATATATTCCGATGCTGTCTAAAGCCCACTTGGGGAGCTTGTGCTACTTGCCTGAGCATAGCCCCAACTGTGGAGGCCGCCCCCTTCGAATATTGTATGGTTGTGATTTGAGGGTAGGGGACAGTGGCGTACCTAGGATATGTGATACCCGGGGCTGATCATTTTTTAATACCCCCCTTATAAAAAATATATTTTTAGTAATAATATTTTTAGTAATGCTTTTTGAAGCACCTATATTTGGCCAGCCAAATTAGGAAAACACTAGGCAGTACTGAAAATCGATGAGCCACCTAATTTTCCTTGACTTAACCCTATCCAAAATGTGGGAGTTAACTTTAACTACTGAGCAGAAGCTATTCAAAGTTTTATAAATCCTTTTAATAACTGATCTCCAATGCTGCTTGTCTGCTAAAAAGAGAGCTGAGAAGGCATGATTTTTAAATTTTCTCAGTGCTGGAGCAAAGGTGTAAGTGAACCTAGGAAAAACTTCAACTTTGCACCCACTCCCAATTAACTGTCCCAGTCTCTAGCCCATCTTACCCCCAGGGGTTTCATTATTAAATTCTATGGTCACGATTACCCACAAACCCTTATTAGAAAAATCCTGAAGAAAACGGGCATAATGTTTTGTTCACCTAACAGTTAAGCTAGCCTTGCTTTCTCTTCCATAAGCTTTACTCAATTGCTTCAATCTTGAGGAAAAATTATCGGGTTTCATGAACATTCCCTACCGTTCTTTTCTTGTCCTAGTCCTGCTTGACTACTGATTTCGGGCCACCGGCAGCGTCAGTCAGTAGAAGACACTGCTTATGATGGTCCGGGAAGCTTTCCCTCTCTGCTTCAGCTTCCTGTCCCTGCAGCGGCAGGACATTGCAGAGAGAAAGCTTCCGAGTCACTGACCGACCTTGCTGGCAGCCCGATCTGTAGGCTATGCTGACAGCTGAAGCATTGGAAAACTTAAGGGATCAGAGAAGCACACACACCCCTAGGAGCTGCACATGGGGATAACTGCCCCCCCCCCCTTTGGTATGCCACTGGTAGGGGATGTAACCTTTGGGTACCTGCCTGTGGGTGGGAACCAGCTGAGTGGTGTTTGGGTTGTCAATGCAGGCCCTTATTGAGAAAGAATATGTGGGAGTGCAAGGGGATATGAAGAACACATAGGGATATAGGTGGGGTTCTGTGGGGTAGGGGAGGGAGAGAGTGGTTTTAGGGGAGACCCTGAGTAAATATGGCTGGGCTGCTGGTTTTGGACTTTCAATTATGTCTTGCAAGGCAGTACCCCAACCTGTGGAGCTGACTGTAGTATATGAAATAAGTGCAGTCGGGGGTGGTGGGGTAATGAGGGGTTATTGGTTTCAGGGGTCATATATATAGTGAGTGACCTCTGTCACTAGTCTTACCTTCATTCCTTTTACTTTTATTAACTGATTGTATGGCACAGTGGTTTGGGCTGAGGTGTTGCAGTGCCAAGGTGAGGGGGGGGGGGGGTAGTTCAGTCTGGGGATCCGGTCTCATTTGGATAGCTTGTGAAGTTAAAGTTTCCAAGTATGATAACCAGGTTGTATGTGATGACCAGTTTGCTAAGGATGGATAGCAGGTCATCTGAGATGGCCAATGAAGAGTGTGGTGCTCTGTATATCAAGGCAAAGGTTAGGTCTCTGTTGTGATCTACCGAGAAGGTGAGGCACTCTAGTGCGTCTAGTGTGATAGCATCTATCAGTCTTGGGTTGAGGCTTGACTTAATGATGGTGCCTATACCTCTACCTCTAGTGTCGGTGCATGATCAAGCTTTCACTTGGTACCCTGGTGGGCAAAGCATACCGAAGGTAGCTCCATCATTGTCTTTAAACCAGGTTTTGGTAATTAGTAAGATGTCCCAGTTATTGTCTGGAAGGAGATCATTTAGTATACAGTAATGTCTTTGTTATTTACAGACCTTGCATTTACCAGTGCAATTTTGAGGTTATTGAATGTGGAGTGGGGTGAAAAGGATAGGTCTAAGGTAGCAGGGTCTGTGTGTTAAGGATTTACTGTGTGGAAGGTGACTCAGGTCATCATATCTACTTTGGCCTGTGATGAATGGAATGGAGGAATACATGCTGGTAAGGTGAGTAATTGGCATGATATAGGAGAGCAGAGATTGTGACATTGGTATTATGAAGGCATTGTAATTATGAATGACTGTGGTGGCTAGGCTTGGGTTACAGAGCCTTGGTCTGCATCTCTGTAGTAATACTCTTAAGGCTATCCCAGCTGTCTGTTATGGTATGACTGGTGATAACTGTATACAATAGACGGTACCCTTCTAGCCTATTTCAAAGTTAATATGTGTATTTGGATAAAGTTAAGTTTGAATTTGTGGTATTTATTTTGGTGGTAGATGTCTGGAGAGGAGTTAATAAATGGAATCACTGGGGCAGTGCTGTGGTTTGAGCTCTTAGTTTTAGGGTATTATGCAGTATCTTTATTGATGATATATCTATTTTCAGATGTGTGTAGTGGTTAGGGTGGTGAGGAGGTGGACTAGTAGTGGACACCTTAATTAGTATTAATTTGTAGTTGTGGGTGTATAAATGTAATGTGAGCCTAGGGATGGGTGGGGGATGGGCAGGGAGGGAGGGCATAGGCCTCAGATCTGTGAGCATTATGTAGCTTTGGGAAACTATCTCTAAAGGCGTCCTAGAAGTCAGTATACTGTACACTTCCCCCTCCGTATTCGCGGTGGTTAGGGGCAGAGCCGGCCCACGAATATTAAAAAACTGCAAATAATATTTGGGATGGTTCTGCCCCTAACCCCTGCTTCCCCCAGCTATTTTAAGCCCTAAAAGCCCCCCCCCCCCCAAGCCTTACCTGGTGGTCTAGCGGGTTTTCAGACAGGAGCAATCTTCCCACGCTCCTGCCCCGTGCAGATCTCTCACAGGAAATAGCTGCCTTAAGCTCCCGTAGTTTATCAAGCCATTTCCTGTGAGTGATCTGTATGGGGCAGGAGTGTGGGAAGATTGCTCCTGCCCCAAAAACCCGCTAGACCACCAGGTAAGGCTTAAGAGGGGATTACAGGGCTTAAAATAGCCTCAAATAAGAAAAAGGAATTTTAGGTTTAAAATCGTGAATAAGTGAATCCGTAGATACGGAAACCGCGAATACGGAGGGGGAAATGTATACTTTTTAGAAATCCACGTTTCAAGTAGAGAGAAAGAGAGATATATAGCTAGATTGAAATAATAATGAGCCCATTTTACTACCAATCTACAGATAAACATAGTTTTCAAATAACAACCTTAAGATAAACATAGTCTTCAAATACCATTTTAATAGTGATGACCTTGTTGTACTACATTTGCATAAAAGAGTCGGAGTCTGCTAGGATGCTTGGAAAAGACCACAGTGAGCCGTTCTGATAATCGGGCAGTAAAATCCTGGCATGCTAAACCAGCTGGAACTGGTTTAGCAACCATTGTTAAAGGCACAATAAATTTTGAGAATCTAGCCCTAAGTTTGATGTTGTAGAGGTTTCTATAATGGAAACTGTTTTGGACATCTAGCAGAATGGGTTTGATATGCCGATATTATAAATGTTCAGTTAATTTTCAAAACATCCTGTCTTACTGGATGTCTTTTCAATTATGGACCAAATCTGTGGATGTCTAACTTGGACATCCTGAATCGGACTAAGATGTCCTTTCGAAAATGCCCCTCCCCATTACTATGAACAGAGAAATATAACTCTGCCATTGTGCTTCCCTATAGGCATGATCGTTCCTTATAGTTTTTGTTGTGAACTATTTGTGATCATTAGATATCATTACAAATATCTAAAAGGCTCTTAGTATCTCAGAAAAAAAGAAGAGCAAGGTCAGCATTACATCCAAGACATCTAGCTTATTCTTGATATCTGCCAATATCTTAACTGTGATGCAAGTCAATCAACTCTTGTGGGAATAGATGTCCTAGCATGAAACATTGATTGATATGGATGTGTCACTCTTTACTTGGCTTCTAATTAACTCAGCACAGAAAAGTGCAATGCCTTCCTTAGTTATCATGTGAAATTCAGTCTAGCAGGCAACATCTTTGCTGCTTTAAACCTTGTGCTGCAACCTTTTAGATTTTGGGAAAAATGATTAGGATTAAAAAATGCAAGCAGTTGGCAGGGTACATAGTATATGGTCTAGTCTATTGGATTATTGGAACATCCTCTGTATTGGTGTCCTCAGAAACTAGCTACAAAAGCTCCAACTTATGCAAAGCAGGTTAGCACATTTTATTGTTGTTATTTGAAGACTATGGGGCTCATAATAAAAAATTAATACCACCTAAATCAGTATTTGGACGATCTACAAAACATGTTGTTCAAGTGCCGATAATCGACTTATTGTCAGTGCTGCTGTACGCTCAGAGCTAAAAGGGGCGTTTAAGAGGGCGGGATTTGGGCAGGACATGGGCTGATCTAAACTTAGTCGTACTGCAAGTATAACCGAAACTTTAACGTGGCTGCCTGGACGGAAGTTGTACATTGTGACTTAGGCCATGTAAAAACAGGTCTCAGTGGCAAAAAGGTATCCAAAGTGACCAGATAAGCACTGTAGACACAAAATATAGACCCCCACACACTGCCCCAGTGATCACTGACACCCCCCCCCCAACACCATAAAAATCGAAACAAAAACATACACATCTGCCTCCAGAACATCACACCTGGCAGCCTGGCATAGGAAAGCCTAGTACAGCTGCACAGAGGTGGCTTAAGTGGTCTTGGGGATGGGTTAGTGAACCATGGAGAGGAGGACCCAGGCTCAAAAGCCACTAATCACTGCATTCATAGTGAAATATGTGCACCCCAGAAAACCCCCCAAACCCTTTTGTACTGCCATATAAGAGGCTCCTGCAGCCATAAGGGCTATTGGGGTGGTAGACAGGTGGGTCTAGTAGGTTCTGGGAGTGTTTTGGGGGGCTCATCATGACCTATAAGGGAGTTGTGGTGAGATGTTTATATGGCACCCTTTTTGTGAAGTTCACAGCAGTGCCCTGTAAGGTACCCCACTACTCTGGTGCAATGTTTGGGTGGCCAGTCCATCACTTTGCTGACCCTGCCCATGTTCAAAAGGTCTTGATCTGGGTATTTTCGACTTGGATGAATTTTTGGATGAGAATGGGGTATAACGATAAACTACTTAGCGATCTGGACGATCAAATGGCTGGTCGTCCAACTAGATGATTTTCGGGGGGGGGGGGAGGGGGGAATATATTTTGGACGTATTTTCGGGAATGGACACGCCTACTACTTATGGGGAATTTAGGAAACACCTAAAAACATACCTGATCCTGAAGTATTTAGGCAACTAACCTGTACAATCCTACTACACAATAACTGATCTCTAGCGCTGTTAATAACTAGCTTCTAACCTTGTTAATTCTAATTAATTTGCAACATCTTTTAACCATTGTAAACCGCATAGAACTTCAAAGTCCTGTGGTATTTAAACTGTCATTATTATTATTTTACTTAGCTGAATTTGGGCAACTAGCAACTTGAGCCAAAAACGGCTTAGACGTTTCTTTTGATTATGCCCCTCCACATTTATCTGAAGATTTCATTTTGTGAACCACTTAGGTGTAAGAGGGTTAAGATTTATTAAATAAATAAATATCATTACCAGAACTAAATCCATTGATAATGTTACCCCACTATAAAAAGAGCTTTCTCATATGTGGGTCCTAGCCTCTGGAATAGAGGATGACACGGTGACAAAATTCATCATCGTTCCCGTCCCCACAGATAACCAAGGGAAAACATCTCCATGTCATTCTTTCAGGAGAGAGGGAAGAATCAGAGTATGAATGGGCACAACAATTGACCCTCAAGCCTTGCATTGAAGAATGCTGTTGTAGAAGGACTGAGGATAAGATAGACACTAAAGAATGATACGGGATGGTTTCCTGCGGTTATTCATGGGGACGGGAACAGTGATTAAGTTTGTTACCGTGTCATTCTCCACTCTGGAACTCCATTCTCCATTCCTTGAAGAACTACCCTATATTTCCTTCCAAAAACAATTGAAGACATTATCTAATCTTGGGCCTATTCTTTTTAACATTTATATAAGCAATATTGTTGAAGGGCTGTCAGGTAAGATTTACCTCTTTGTGGATGATACCAAAAATCTGCAATAGAGTAGACACCCTGGACGATGTGAATGACATGAAAAAAGACCTAGGGAAGCTTAAAGAATGATCTGGAATTTGGCAGCTAAAATTTAATGCTAAGAAATGCAAGGTCATGCATTTGGCCTACAAAAACCTGAGGGAACGGTACAGATTAGGGAGTGAAGAGCTTATGTGCATGACAGAAGAGTGGGACTTCAGTGTGATTGTATGTGATAATCTTAAGGTGGCCAAACAGGTTGAAAAGGTGACGGCGAAAGCTAGAAGGATGTTAGGTTGCATAGGGGTATGGCTAGTAGGAAAAAAGAGATATTGATGCCCCTGTATAAGACTTTGGTGAGACCTCATTTAGAATATTGTGTACAATTCTGGAGGCTGCACCTTCAAAAAGATATAAAAAGGATGGAGTCGGTCCAAAGGAAAGCTACTAAAATAGTATGTGGTCTTCATCATAAGGCGTATGGGGCAGACTTAAAGATCTCAATCTGTATACTTTGGAGCAGGGGTAGGGAACTCTGGTCCTCGAGAGCTGTATTCCAGTCAGGTTTTCAGGATTTCCCCAATGAATATGCATGAGATCTATTTGCATGCACTGCTTTCAATGCATATTCATTGGGGAAATCCTGAAAACCCGACTGGAAACGGCTCTCGAGGACCAGAGTTCCCTATCCCTGTTTTGGAGGAAAGGTGAGAGAGGGGAGATATGATAGAGATGTTTAAATATCTATGTAATGTAAATGCGCATGTCGAGTCTCTTTATTTTGAAAGGAAACTGCAATGAGAGGGCATAGGATGAAGTTAAGAGGTGATAGGCTCCGGAGTAATCTAAGGAAATACTTTTTTTTACAGAAAAAGTGGTAGATGCGTGGAACAGTCTCCCAGAAGAGGTGGTGGAGACAGACTGTGACTGAATTCAAAAGGGCCTGGGATAAGCACATGGGATCTCTCGGAGAGACAAAGAGATAATAGTTACTGCGGATGGGCAAACTAGATGGGTCATTTGGCCTTTATCTGCCATCATGTTTTTATGTTTCTATATGATTAGAACCTGTGACCCCAGGATGGGGTTCTGGAATAACATTAGAAGAGATCCTATGATCTGAGTAACAGATTAACTATGATATACCCACTTTGTTAATTTGTTGAGCATTATTATTTTAGAGCTACCTTAAAGTCAATTGTTATGAGGGTGTCGTGGGATGGGCGTCCTATACAGAATTTGGGCCTACGTGTGCAAGTTGTGCCTGGAAAGTCGAAATGATTAGATAGACAGATTGGGGATGAACCTGTTATGTTTTTTAAGCACAGGCAAGCAAATTTAAAAATAACCCTTGCTTCCATGGGTGTAGTGTTTTGTAATATGGGCTTACATGATCTGATTTCTTGAGACCGTAGATGAGATGGACTGCAGCGTTTTGAACGATTCTCATTCCTTTGATGGTTTTCCTAAAAGATCCCAGGTATATAATATTGCAGTAGTCTTAAGATACTTACGATCAAAGATTGAACCAGCAGTCAAAAAGAGAAGTCCAAATAGTGTTTAATGGTATGAAGTTTCCATAAAGTAAAAGTATCTTTTTTTAGGTACCAGTAGACGCCCATGTTTAAAAAAAACAAACGTATTTTCCTCCTTTTTAAATGATATGTTGCACTCAAGTTAGGAACCAGTAGGGCACCCACCAGCATCTAACATAAGGCACCATTTATAGAATATGGGCCATAGTATTATATTGTATTTATTGTATTCGATATCCCACTTGTACATTAGTATAGGAGGTTTACAAAACTAATACATTAGGCACATGTGGTGGAAGTCAGTTCAATCATTCCCATATATTACTGGCCTGATGAACCTTCAGTCTGTCCTAGTATAGCAAATTTTATATATACCCCCTCTTCTATTAAACTGTGCTAGCAGTTTGTAGTGCAGAGAGCCGCGCTGAATGACCCGCGCTGTTCCCGACGCTCAAAGGAACTCTATGAGCATCTGAAGCAGCGCGGGACATTCAGCGCGGCTCACCGCGCTAAAAACTGCTAGCGCAGTTTAATAGAAGAGGACCATAGTGTAGATCTCATAGAAATTTTTTGTATAATTTTTTCTTTTTCTTTTAACTTAACTTAAACATGGTTCATCCAAGTTAAAAGAAAAAGAAAAAGAAAAAAATATACAAAAAATTTATATGAGATCTATACTATGCCTGTATAAGATAGTAAGATCATGTGACAATTTGGAAATATCAAGAATACGTTTGCTAGGTTGTGATTAATGAGGATTTGTACCACATCGAGTTATGCTACATCGAGTTAGCTGCGGTATCAATTACAACACTATTTTTGTTATATTGTGGATGTGTACTGCATGATTAGTGATTGATGAATTATTGAACATTTATTAAAAAACACATACACACACACTCCCAAGGAAAAAAACAGATTAATTCATCAATAAATCGATAAAGTCTCCAAGGTTTCATTTCCCAATGAATTAAACATATCCAGAAATCAAAGATTCAGTTCAGGGAAACACATTCTTTTGTGGATAGTAAATACGAGGCATAAGAGAAAGAGGTGAGAGAAGGTATGGAGAGAATTAGAGAAAGGGATGAGATGAATGATATAAAAAAAAAAATTAGTGAGATTGTAATAGAGAAGAAGAGAAGGGAGAGAGAAAGAGGGTGAAAAGACGAGTCCAAAAGATGCAGGCAGATAAAACTGGAGACAAGTTACATGAAAACCAGGCACGCTTAGATATGCAACACTAATATTAACATAGTAACATAGTAGATGATGACAGAAAAAGACCCGAATGGTCCATCCAGTCTGCCCAACCTGATTCAATTTAAATTTTTTTTTATTTTTTCTTCTTAGCTATTTCTGGGCAAGAATCCAAAGCTCTTCCCGGTACTGTGCTTGGGTTCCAACTGCTGAAATCTCCGTCAAAACTTACTCCAGCCCTTCTAAACCCTCCCAGCCATTGAAGCCCTTCCAGCCCATCCTCCCCCAAACAACCATATACAGACTGTGCAAGTCTGCCCAGTACTGGCCTTAGTTCAATATTTAATACTAGTGTTTAAGCCCGTTACATTAACGGGTGCTAGAATTTATGCCTGTCTGTCTTTCTTTATTTATGTCTCTCTCCCTGCTCCTGTCTCTTTCTTCCTTTCTTTCTGTCTCTCTCCCTCCAGCTATTTTTCTCTCTCTCTCCCTGGCACCCTTTGTCTGTCTGTCTTTCTTTCCGTCTGTCTCTTTGGTCCCCTGTCTGTCTTTATTTCTGTCTGTCTGTCTCTCTCCCTGGCCTCCTTTGTCTGTCTGTATTTCTTTCTGTCTCTCTCTCTGGCCCCCTGTCTTTCTTTCTATCTGTCTCTCTCCCTGACACCCCTCCCCCAAAGCATAGCAAGTTGGCTCCCTGGCCCCCTTTCCCTCCCCTCCCCCTACTTCCCTGTGCAGAAGCATTTCCCTCCCCCTCCACTTTTTAATTGGGGTTCTACAGTATTGAAAGACTGTGCGTGGTATGGGTGTCAGTTTCGGTGCCTCCGGGTTTTTATTTGTTTTCTTTTATGTTATTTAGCATCTTTTATTCTTTTAACTATTCTTTTAATTTTAATTTGGTCTAATTTTTTTTTTTTCGATCTTACTATTTCATCCAGGAGTATAATAACTTTCTGACCGTTGGCTCCAATGGTCAAATCAGCCCTCCTTTGGTGTTTGGGGGATACGGATTCCAACTAGAACCCCTCGGCTGCTCCCCTTGGCGGAGTTTCTGCTTTGGTGCGGCTCCCCTACTGTTTTCCGGGAGATCGCGGCTGGCTGTGTAGGCCTTTGGCATTTCCTCAATCTGTGTTTACAGAACTCTGGTTTTTACATGACTCCCTTTCAGGCGGCTTGGAGTCCGAGTGGCTGGTCGTGACTTGCCTTCTCTTTTCTCTCCTGCTGTCTTCGGTCTGCTGTGCCATGATTGGACTACAGTCAATTAAACCTCCAAAAAGAAGGACTCGTATGTACTCAAACTTAGCTCAGAGGCATGTAACTCTGAAGAGAGGGAGGTAACCCTCTCTTGGAAAAAGAGTTGTATATCCAATCATAGCATAGTGGTTTGTAAAAACGAGTCCAACTAATGAGAGTAGATATAAATTGTAAACTGTATCAGCACTTAATTGGAATGACTCACAAAATTTTCAAACGTGCAATAGTAATGATTGCATTCAGGATATGCTAAAAATTTTTACTTAGCTTATATGCACAAAGTACAACTTTCCAGGGTCCCGACGCGGCCCCGTTTCGGCGTCTGCTTCAGGAGACCCCGCCAACCGAAAGTGGATGTTATCAAAAAAATCACACTGAGTGAAGTGCTTTAGCTGTGCTCGATCAAAAATTGAAAAGGTTCCATGCAACCAATTCAATTTTTGATCGAGCACAGCTAAAGCACTTCACTCAGTGTGATTTTTTTGATAACATCCACTTTCGGTTGGCGGGGTCTCCTGAAGCAGACGCCGAAACGGGGCCGCGTCGGGACCCTGGAAAGTTGTACTTTGTGCATATAAGCTAAGTAAAAATTTTTAGCATATCCTGAATGCAATCATTACTATTGCACGTTTGAAAATTTTGTGAGTCATTCCAATTAAGTGCTGATACAGTTTACAATTTATATCTACTCTCATTAGTTGGACTCGTTTTTACAAACCACTATGCTATGATTGGATATACAACTCTTTTTCCAAGAGAGGGTTACCTCCCTCTCTTCAGAGTTACATGCCTCTGAGCTAAGTTTGAGTACATACGAGTCCTTCTTTTTGGAGGTTTAATTGACTTGAGTCAGTCTCTTCAATTGCAATCTAGCTATTTTTCTGACTCTCATTGTTACATTGTCCCTGGTTATTGGAAACATGATTGGACTACAGCCAAATTTGAATTGTTCTGGGATTGTCGGTCTGGTCTTGAACGCTGTGTTTGACGAAGTGAGGACGGGAGGTGGGAGTCGCTGCCGAGACCACTATGTTAGATGGAGTGAGGGGAAGAGGGGGGGAGTCAATAGCGTGTTCCCTACCTCCGTGTTGAAAACGTCGGCCGTGAAGTGTAAGGGAGCCGGAGCCGGCAAGACCGCACATCACCTGCGAGAGAGGGACCGTTGTATGCGCACATGTACACTCTGCCGACCACGGAACTACAGATCAGGCAACATGGTGCTAGAGTGCTCATGCGCACTTAGCATTTTATTATATTAGATTATTTTCTGATTCTAGATTCTCTGTGTTCATCCCACACTTCTTTGAACTCTGTCACCGTTTTCTTCTCCACCACCTCTCTCAGGAGCACATTCCAGGCATCCACCACCTTCTCCGTAAAGTAGAATTTCCTAACATTACTCTTGAATCTACCACCCCTCAAGCTCAAATTATGTCCTCTGGTTTTACCATTTTCTTTTCTCTGGAAAATATTTTTTTCTATGTTAATACACTTCAAGTATTTGAACGTCTGAATCATATCCCCCCCTGTCCCTCCTTTCCTCTAAGGCAGTGGTCTCAAACTCAAACCCTTGGCAGGGCCACATTTTGGATTTGTAGGTACTTGGAGGGCCGCAGAAAAAAATAGTTAATGTCATTAAGAATGACAATTTTGCATGAGGTAAAATTCTATAATTTATAAATCTTTCCTTTTTCTGCAGCCCTCATCATTAAAGTTTAAAATCTTTCCTTTCTCAAAACTGACACGTTTCAATCACCATATTGAAAATAAAATCATTTGCCCTACCTTTGTTGTCTGGTGACTTTATTTTTCTGTGCTTTTAACTACGCTTCCTGGGCCTTCTTATCCACTGACTGTTTTTCTCTCCTTCTTCACTTTCTGCCTTGCATCCATCTTTGGCATTAACTTAGCATTCAATTTTTCTGCTTTCTTCTCAAAATCTACTTTTCCATGTCTTCCCTTCCTCTCTCTCCCATGGTCTGGCATCTCTATCTGCCCCTTCTCTTTCTTCCCCTGGAGGTCTGGCATCTTTCCTTCCCTTTCCTCCTCATCCCCACGGTCCAGCAACTCTTATCCTCCACATGCTATTCCCTCCCCCCTGTGGAATCCAGTGCTGCTCTGGCTCTTTGGCTGTGGGTAGCGTGAGTGAAGAAAACATGCTGCCTTTCTCTTTGTCAGTGCTTCCTGCCTATGCGGGGGTTAGGAGGAAGTAGCAGAGGGAAAGCTTCCAGGTCGCTGAACGCGGCGTGTTTGCTTCATTTACGCTGCCTGTGGCTGAAGAGTTAAAACAGCAGCACTGTGAGAAAGGTGAGCAAGCACTGGATCTCAAAGGGGCTGGGGGGGGGGGGCAGGGGACGCCAGATAGGTACGCAGTGATGGCGTGTGCACGGGCCTTGCAATGACTGCTGTAGGGTTTCCAGATGTCCAGTTTCCCTGGACAAAAAAGCAAACTAGAAAAGAGTCTTCCAAAAGATGGCATGTCCAGGGAAACCCGGCCATCTGACAACCCTAGTATTATTAGCAGACCCTTGCATTCAAGACTGTTCTTTTGATCCCCACATGTTCAGTGGGTCCTATATTATATGTAGCATCTTCATTTGATTACCAACAGAAACTAAAGGAAAAAACAATTTGAGATGGTTAAAGCACTAGGCTTTGACATCCAGAGCCGCTCCTTGTGATCTTGTGCAAATCACTTAACCCTCCATTAACCCCAGGTACAAAATTAGATTGTGAGCTCTCCGACGTCAGTGAAATGCTTTGTGTACCTGAAAGTAACTCAGGTTTGAGCCACCATTTCCGAAAGGTATAAGCGAAATTCAAATAAATGAATAAAATACCAGAAAAGACCTAACAGCAGCGCTGCAAGCATTCAAAGAAAATGTATCGAAACAAACACATCATTCTGGAAGGCCTCAAGAGATCCCCTCCGCCAACTCCCATTCACCTGCCAATATGAATTCAGCCACCAGCTTCGCCATCCCGATGACGATAAGAGTTATTGAAACGCAAAATAATTTGAGGCCTATGAGTATGTTAAAATGCCTCAGAGAAGGGCGACTACACCGCCGCAAAAGCAAACCAATCTGCTACCGAACCCCGTCGGCATTTCTATGGCAACGGCAAACTTTTCCTGTGCAAGGGGCAAAAACAGCACAGCATTGATAGCCGGTTGGACAATTTGTCCATCAAGAGTAGCGTGAGAACTCATTGGTCAATTAGTTGTAAAAACACAAATAAAAAACCTTTTTTTTTTCTAATTGCAATGCCTCTTATTTGACAACAGTGGTATCGATCATTCTAAACTTGGCGTCCAATGGGTAAAACTATCCCAGGCTTCAGCCAAACGGTGCTTTGATTAATGGTGTTGCTCGCAGTGGCGCTGGAGGCTCTCTTCCCACCCAGTGTGCCTTCTGAGATTACGTACAGACCGCGCGCCGCAAAATAGTACCCGGAGGGCTGCATGTGGCCCTTGGGCCGCGAGTTTGAGACCGTTGCTCTAGGGTATACATATTCAGGGCTTCCAGTCTCTCCTCATACGTCTTCTGGCGCAAGCCTCCTATCATTTTCATTGCCCTCCTCTGGACCGTTTCAAGTCTTCTTAAGTCCTTTGCCAGATACGGTCTCCAAAACTGAACACAATACTCCAAGTGGGGCTTCACCAATGACCTGTACAGGGGCATCAACACCTGCTTCTTTCTACTGAAAACTCTCTTTATACAGCCCAGCCTCCTTCTGGCAGCAGCCACCGCCTTGCCACACTGTTTTTTCGCCTTTAGATCTTCGGACATTATCACCCCAAGGTCCCTCTCCCTGTCGGTGCATATTAGCTTCTCACCTCCCAGCATATACGGTCAGCATATAAGCATCAGAGAAGTCAAATCCATGGTAAATGAGATGGAAGGATGAAGAAAGGCAAAATGAGACTGATAGAGAAAAGCAAAATAGAAAAAGCAAAGGAAAAAAAATATGTTGTAGAGAAAGACATATATGAAAGGATAGTAGAAGAGAAAATAAGCATGACTTAATTTCTAGGGCAAGAGGTTGGAATGCAGTTGCACCATTTCTTTTCAGACTCTAGAGCAGGGGTGCCCAAATGGTCGATCGCGATTGACCAGTAGTAGATCGCAAAGGCAACACAAGTCGATCGCATTGCCTTTGTGATCTTTTTCTCCCTGCTGCTTCCCCAAGCTAGGCCTGGCGCGTACAAGTGCCAAACTCACAAGACTTCACAATGGCTTGGGGGAGGGCAGGGGGAAAGAGAAAGCAATTAAGACAGGCAGGGGGAGAGAGAAAGAAAGGCATAAAGAAAGAAATATTGACTATACAGAAAAAGGAAGTGCAACCAGAGACTCATGAAATAACCAGACAAAAAGGTAGGAAAAATTATTTTATTTTCAATTTAGTGATCAAAATGTGTCCGTTTTGAGAATTTATATCTGTTGTCTATATTTTGCACTATAGCTCCCTTTTACTAAACCGCAATTACGGTTTTTAGCGCAGGGAGCCTGTGAGCATCGAGAGCAACACAGGGCATTCAACGTAGCTCCCTGTGCTAAAAACCACTATCGCAGTTTAGTAAAAGGGGAGGGGATATATTTGTCTATTTTTGTATAGTTGTTACTGAGGTGACATTGCATATTTTAGTCATCTACCTCTGGGGAAAAAAAATCCCGAATTCAAATTATAATTAACATTTTCTCTGCGTACAGTGTGCTTTGTGTTTTTTTTTAAATTTTATTGTTGGTAGATCATTTTGACTTGGTCATTTTAAAAGTAGCTCGCAAGACAAAAAAGTGTGGGCACCCCTGCTCTAGAGCAACAGGGTCCTGAAAGATATATCAGGCCTTAGTTATTGTCTATTATGGTTTATTTAAAATTTAATATGCTGCCTTAGGGCATCACAGGGCAGTTTACAATAAGTTAACATTAAGATAATATTAAACTTTATATATATATATATAAACCAGAGTTTTCTGTTCCTTGTAGAACTTACTTTGTTTGATAATGGTGATCTCGTAAGCGTTTCCATGGAAAGAATTTCTAGTCATAAATAATGGGTACGAGAGTTTGCAAGTTCCCCAGTGCATTTACAATGTACATTCCAGAGATGTTTAACAATTTATGCTAACTTATTTTTAGAATTCATAAGAAAAACATGAGTAATTAAAACTCTGTGCACCATAAACAGCTCATACATTGCATTTCTCAGATCTAATTATAGAGAAACCTGTCACTGAAGTTCTAACATCTAATTTTCCAAAATGCTGAAAGAGAAAACAATGACTAACTTCAGTATGGCCACGAATCAGAGTGTAGCCATCTGCATATCATTGCTACCCCCAGCCTTTTAGAGAGGATACTATGTTTTAGCAATGGGCTGGTAAAAAAATAGCAAAATAAAGTAGTTCAACAAAATATACTTTATTTGCGATTTCACTCTGCTAGCTCACAGAAACACACAAAGAACCTTTGTGAATGAAACAAGACATTGTTAAACCAAATCATAGGTGTCGGAACGGGGGAGGCCACAGGGGCCATGGCATCCCCCCAAATTGCCGGTTGTATAGTAACAGGGCACGACAGGGATCCTGCGAGGAAGGGAGAGAGAAAAAGAGAGGAAATAAATGCTGGGTTACAAGGATGGAGTAAACGACAGGGAGGGAAGATCCTAGAAATGGTGGATCTATGTGAGAGAGTTGTCAAGGAGACGAGTGAGCAGAACAATAAGTATATGAGGGTAGAAATGTGGTAATGGGAAGCAGATAAAAGGGAATAATAGGAGGATCAGAAATGTGAAAGCTAGGGAATGAGAGAAGGGGATAGAAAGTTGATTAGATAAAAAGTGAAAAGGAATAAAGCAATTTTCCCTCTAAGCTGCTTGGCCACACACTTTTTGGTAGCAGACTGCGCAGCCAGCCTACCAGGACCTTTGGCTATAATCTGCTACTGCTGTCCGTGGCTTTATGAAGAAAGAAGTGCAGCTGGAAAGGAGGAGGAGGAGGCCTAATTGGATGTCTTAGAGCCAGCCAGAACACAGGTACATACCCTTGGGTGTGGGCATGAACTTGGGACAGAGAAGGGAGGGAGGGAGAGATGCATGTTGGGTCACAGAAGGGAAGGACTGGGGCGCGTTGGGACATGGGAGGGAGGAGCACATTGAGACATCTAAGGAAGGAAGGGAACGTGAACTTGAGATGAAGGAAGGAAGGAGGGGCATTAATTTGGGACACAGAATGGAGAGAGGGAATGTGAGAGATGAGAGGGAGAATTGTTGAATGTGGTGGTGGAGGGAATGGAGGAAGAGATGTGGCATGGTGCTGGAGAGGGTTGATTGAAGGAGAAATGTTGGTCAAGGGGCTGGTGGGCAGGGGCAAAAGATGCTGCACACAATCCGGGGGATAAGAGAGGGAGAAATGTTGGATGTGGCAGTAGAGGGAATTGGAGAGATGCAGCAAGTGAGGGAATGAGAGAAAGAGAGATGGTGGACAGTGAGAGAGAGGGAGATGCACATGGTGATGGAGGAGTGCGTTGGATTGTTTGTAGCATTGTTTGTAATTTGTTTTTAACATACATTCTTATTATACTTTGTTTTTAAATTATGTAAAACTGCTTTGAGTTTTAATAAGGCGGTATATCAAATTTTTAAATAAACCTGAAACCTGAGCTATATATTGAAACACTGAGAAGTGAGAGAAGCAAGTAGACCACCTGAAAACGATGAGTGCCGAAGTGCAACAATTGTGATAGAAGTTAGTGGAACGTTCTGCCACGCAGCACAAAATTATTTAGATTACTCATTTTCAGGTGGTCTACTTCCTTCTCTTATTTCTAAAGTTATTGTAGGTATATACATTTGCACCACATTTTCCCTGGTGCAAATGGCTGCACCTAAATTTATATGGGGAAAGGGAAAGAAGGTACTAGGTGTCGAAGCAAAGCAAAATCAACAAAGAGAGGCACTGGAGATGTCACATCCAACCTGTGGACACTGAGCCTTTATTTGCAGTTTGTATCAAAGTTTCATAACAAGTCTTAAAACAAGTAAAGTTCCAAATAACGAACAACGAAGTCCCGACTAGGATCCGAGTTTCGACGATATCATCGCCTTCCTCAGGGGACAATTTTGTACTTGCAAATCTCTGTAAACTGTGTGTGTGAACGCATCGGCGTCTCTCCATCCAAAAAGAAGTGCCTGACTTTAAGCGCGTCTTATAGAATAGTGCTTTTTTGCAGTGCTGATTTTTTTGGACATTATATATATAATTTAGCTCTTAATATGAGCAAGTGCAAAGTGACTCATGTGGGAAAAGGGAACCCAAATTATAGCTACTTGATTTAATGTTCCACACTAGGGGTCACCACCCAGGTAGAGGATCTAGGTGTCATCATTGAAATACTCTCCTCAGTGTGCAGTGGTTGCTAAGAAGGCAAATAGAACTCTAGGAATTATTAGAAAAGAAATGGGAAACAAAATGAGTATGTTATAATCAGTGGCGTACCAAGAGGGGGGCGGGGGGGGCGGTCCGCCCCGGGTGCCAGCCCTAAGGGGGTGCTCCCGGCCTTGCCGTTCAGTCCCCCCCCACCCCCGAAGGACCGCTCGCCCCACTGACCTTCCTGCACCACCTATGAAGCAGCCCGCAACAGGATCGCGACCTCAGCGATCCCTGAGCTGCTTGGGCGCTGCTTCCTGCGCCGTGGTCCCGCCCCTCCTCTGACGTCAGGAAGCAGCGCCTAAGCAGCACAGGGATCGCTGATGTCGCAATCCTGCTGCGGCTGCTTCATAGGTGGTGCGGGGAGGCCAGGGGGGCGAGCGGTCCTTGGGGGTGGGTCGGGGCATCAGGCCTTCAGGGTGGGGCGGGTGAGCAGGCAGGCAGGCTTTCAAGGGGGAGGGGGGTGATAGGCAGGCAGGTAGGCCTTCAAGGGGGGAGGCAGGCCTTCAAGGGGGGGCACAGGCTTTCGGGGGCGGGGGTGCAGACCTTCAAGGGGTACAGGCCTTCAAGGGGGGGCAGGCAGGCCTTCAAGGGGGGGACAGGCCTACAAGGAGGTGGGACAGGCCTACAAGGGGGTGGGACAGGCCTTCAAGGGGGGGACAGGCCTTCGGGGGGGTGCAGGCCTTCGGGGGGGGTGCAGGCCTTCGGGGGGATGCAGACCTTCAAGGGGGTGCAGGCCTTCAAGGTGGGGACAGGCCTTCAAGGGGGGACAGGCACGCAGGTGTTCAAGGGAGGGACAGGCCTACAAGGAGGTGGGACAGGCCTACAAGGGGTGGGACAGGCCTTCAAGAGGGTGACAGGCCTTCGGGGGGGTGCAGGCCTTCAAGGGGGGGACAGGCAGGCAGGCCTTCAAGGGGGGGACAGGCCTACAAGGGAGGGGGGACAGGCCTACAAGGGGGAGGGACAGGCCTACAAGGGGGTGGGACAGGCCTTCAAGGGGAGTGCAGGCCTTCGGGGGGGGTGCAGACCTTCAAGGGGGTGCAGGTCTTCAAGGGGGGGACAGGCCTTCAAGGGGAGGACAGGCAGGCAGGCCTTCAAGGGGGGGACAGGCCTTCAAGGGGGAGACAGGCCTACAAGGGGGTGGGACAGGCCTTCAAGGGGGTGCAGGCCTTCAAGGGGGGACAGGCAGACCTTTAAGGGGGAACAGGCCTTTGAGGGGGACCCTGGTTTAGAAGTACACAGAGGGAAGGGGGTGTTCAAAGAGATATGCATATGCCAAACTTTGGGGGGGGGGGGAAGAAATAATGGGTCTGAAAATAGAGGAGAGGGAGAGAGATGATGGACCATGGGATTTAGGGAGGGAGGGAAGGAACAGAAAGGGAGAGAAATTGGACAAAAGGGATGGTGTGGATGAGAGATAGAGATACTGGATAGGAGGGTAATTGGGAAAAGAAAGGGAGAGATGGTGGACTTTGGGGTGGTGGGGAAGGAGGGAGAGATGCCGGATGAAAGGGTAGTTATGAAAAGGTGGATCTGTGGAGGGAGATGAAAAAAGGAAAGATACCAGACTTCCTGGGGAGGGAAGGGAAATGGAAAGGGAGGACAGAGTTGGCAGATGGATGGTTAGCATGCAGAAAGAAGAAAGAAGGAGACCCTGGCAAGCAAGTTATCAGAAGAAAACCAGAGCCTTGGACCAACAAGATTTGAAATATAACCAGACAACAAAAGGTAGATAAATTAATTTTATTTTCTGTTTTGTGATTACAATATGTCAGATTTGAAATGTGTATCCTGCCAGAGCTGGTGTTGGACTGCAAACGTGAGCTAGGATTTAACAGAGAGAGGAAAAGTCCTTTTTGTTTCTTTATTTTATTTACACCACAGCGCCAGTGTGGTTAGGAGAAGCCAAAGGGGGTGAAAAAGCTATAAAACCCACCAGGAGTTTTGAAAAAAATCACCCAACTGGGCAGGAAAATCGAATTGAAAAACCAATTCAATAGGTTGAATCGAATCGAAATTTTTTTTCCTGAATCTGGCAGCATTAGTTTGCGCTACTGTCTTAGACTTTAGGACCTGGGATTGGGGAGAGATGGCCTCCTCAGTACTTTATAATGCAAGTGAAACGAGGATTTGGTCAGACTTTTGAAGGGTCTGCAGAAAAAAAATATTGTATAGGCCGGGGACATGAGACAGCAGGAAATGGGAACTTTTCTTCCTTCTATTTTTGTGAATGGAAAGGCTGAGGATGTCAGAGAGTTCAGTTAAAATATGTGCTTTATAAGAAAATATAATAATGTGTTTTATAAAGTTTATAGCATAGCTGGCCTACCCAGTGAGGTGTTCCTAGTGGTGGTGGTGGCAGCGTGTCAATGTGTTGAGAGGAAGAGGTGGTCTGAGAAATTCTGCTGAGCAAACTCCAGGCCCATTTCCACCCCCCAATTAGTCCACTCCACTCCACTCAACTGGTTCACACACTGAGTGGGTCTTTGGGTGTTGTTTTGGGATCTCTTCCAGTGGTTTATCAGTATCTCCTTCTGGTCCAAGGAAGGAAACTTTGTTATCCTTAGCATTGACCTACAGAATATGTTTGTAACAGCGCTGCTTGTGTGGCATTAGACTATGTAGTGATCGAAAGAAAAAAACAGACCTTTGCACATTTTTGCACTATATGGTGGGTGTATGAGGAGATTCACATTTCCTGCTCAACTAAGTCCATGTGAAGTTACCTTGTGCTGTTTTTGACATCTAGCAAGGTCTCTGTTTGAAAGGAAAGATCTAAACTTAAAAATGAAGTGGCCAGAAGTTATGGTAAAAGCAGATAGTGTATCTGGTTTTAAGAAAGATTTGGACAAATTCCTGGAGGAAAAGTCCATAATCTGTTATTAAGACATGGGGGAAGTGTCTGCTTGCCCTGGATCGGTAGCATGGAATGTTGCTACTCTTTGGGTTTTGACCAGGTATTAGTGCCCTGGATTGGCTACCATGAGAATGGGCTACTGGGCATGATGGACCATTGGTCTGACCCAGTTAGGCTATTCTTATGTTATGTTCTCATCTGTAGGGGCCTTTGTTTTCACTTCTTATTTTAATGTATTTTTTTCTGAGAACTTATCAGTGTTTTTTATAATGGGAACAAAAATGGAAGAGAATTAATGTGTGTGGGATGAGGGGGTAACTAATTTCTTCAGCTAAATAATTCAATCAACCTCAACCAGACATAGGAGAACTCACGCACCATTCACACACCCTCCAACCAAAAATGTCAAAAGAAAAAAACTGTTCGACAACCTCCTAGCCATTCGAGCTGCAACACTCGACCCCCAACTCTACAACCTATTGACCTCGACCACAAACTACAAAACCTTCAAAAAAGAAATAAAAACCCTTCTATTCAAAAAACACATAAAACCAAACTAACACAATCAGAACTGTCCCAAGCATCACCTGCAACTACTCCATATGTACTTCTGATGTCATGACAATTCAGACATAATTTATGTTATGTTATGTTTGGAATATAAGAAAATTTTCACTGCCTGTTTCTATTCTGACCATTTATTCCGTTTCATGGTCATTACAAAAAATATTTTTTTACATGGGGGGGGGGTGTCAAAAAATGATGGGCCCCGGGTGCCACATACCCTAGGTACGCCACTGGTTATAATGCCTTTGTATCACTCGATGATGAGACCACACCTCGAGTAGTGTGTGCAATTCTCAAAAAAGATAGAGCGGAATTAGAAAAATTGCAGAGAAGGGCAACAAAAATGATAAAGGGGATGGGTTTACTTTCCTAGGGGAAAGGCTATAGCAGCTAGAGTTCTTTAGCTTAGAGAAGAGACAGCTGAGAGGAGATATGAAAGAAGTCTATAAAATACTGAGTGGAGTGGAATAGGTAGACATGACTCACTTATTTGCCTTTTTCAAAAGTACTAGGACTAGGGGACATGCAATGAAGCTATTAAGTGTAATTAAAAATAAAATGGAGAAAATATTTTGTTACTCAGGCCCGGATTCTCTATAGGGCACCAATATCGGTGGCCACCTATAAAGAGGCCTTCAATCACCTGTCAATCACAAGATGGTACCCTATAGAGAATCACGCCTCCATGAAAAATAGGTGCCGGAAATGGAGGGCAGGGTTTTCCGGGCCTACATTTTTGGCATCTATCTTTGTCATGAATCATGCCTACATAGGCACTTTAGGCCACCTAACAGCACTTCCAACATTAGCCACACCTATAGTGGTATTAGACAGACTAAAGTGCCTATATAGGTGTGATTCCGGCGCCACTAAACACCTTGAAACTGAGTTAAAATGTCATTTGAATGGTGTTTTTAAATGAGTTTGGTCACCTACCGGCACCTAAAAAATTGTAATTAAACTCTGGGAATTTGTTGCTAGTGAATGTGGTAAAAGCAGTTAGCTTAGCAGGATTTAAAAAAGGATTGAATTCTTTCCTAAAGGAAAGATGGTCTTGGGGAAATCCACTTCTGATTTCTAGGATAAGTAGCATAAAATCAGTTTTACTCTTTTGGGATCTTGCTGGGTACTTGTGATCTGAATTAGTCACTATTGGAAACAATACACTGGGATTGATG
Source organism: Geotrypetes seraphini (assembly GCF_902459505.1). NCBI lineage: Eukaryota > Metazoa > Chordata > Amphibia > Gymnophiona > Dermophiidae > Geotrypetes > Geotrypetes seraphini. The sequence continues at coordinate 165,384,299 of NC_047089.1, read as the reverse complement.
GATCTGCAGTCTGTCCCAGTATGGCTTATGGTCTTATGATCTTAAGTTCTTATATTTCACCTAGTATTCTATAAAGGAAAGTAGGCTCTGCCTACATGGTCTCTGGGTGTTTAAACATAGACACATTGTTATATAATTACCTTCTAGATGCAAACTGGGAAAGCAAATGAAAACCAGCTGAATAACACAACCTTAGTAGTCCCTGTTTAAAATCTAACACTTTCAAAACAGATTGAGAGAAAAGTGAAATGAATTAAACTAAATCATCAACATGCAATTTTAAGCACTAGACAGGACTCCTCCTCCTCCTACTTATTATTTCTACAGTGCTACTAGAGCAGTACATCAAAACAAAGAAAAGATAGTCCCTGCTCAAAAGAGCTTACAATTTAATCACGACAGACTAACGACAAGAAGATACATCTATACACAGTGCTCAGGTGGGGAAATTACAGAGGGAATGATAAGACAGATATTGGCGCTTAGCAGGTGGGTTGGAATTTGGAATTGAAAGCATCTTCAAAGAAGTGGGCTTTGAGTCTGGTTATGCATAATGCCAGAAACAGCTTGACAAAACAAATCATGTAGTTTGTTCCAGGCATGGAGTACAGCAAAGTAAAAGGAACTGAGTCTGGAGTTGGCTATGGAGGAGATGGATACATATAAGAGACTTATCTGATGAGCTGAATGCCCAGAGGGAAGAATGGGGAGAGATGAGAGAGGAGAAAAACTGAGGAACTGCAGAGTGAATACACTTGAAGGTCAGTAAGAGGAGTTTGAACTGTATGCGGAAATGGATAGGGAGCCAATGAAGTGACTTGAAGAGAGGGGTAATGTGGGTATAGTGACACCGGCAGAATATAAGGTGTACAGTAGAGTTTTGAACAGACTGAAGTTGAAAGAGATGGTTTAGCGAAAGGCCAGTGAGAAGCAGGTTGCAGTAGTCTAATTGAGGGTATGGATGAGGATCTTAATAGTGTGTTCAGTAAAGAAGGGTCTGCTTTTAGCAATATTGTAGAGAAAGAAACAACAGATTTTGTCATTCTGTTGGATATGTGAAGAGAAGAAAGATGAGTTAAAGATTACCCTGAGGTTGCAAGGCGACAAGACAGGGGGAATAAGGGCATTGTTCACAGAAATAGAGAACAGGGGAAGAGGAGAGATGGGTTTAGGCGGAAAGGTAAGGAGCTCAGTCTTGCATTTTATTGTATTTTAAGTATGTAAATCACTTGGATCTGTCATAAGAACAAGCTGTATATCAAGTTTTAATAAAACATAAACATATAACATATTTTGGATGAGTTGTAATCTTTTACAGTCTTTGACCCAGATGCCTGTGTTCCTATCAACAACACAGGAAATGTTTAAATACAAAATTATTGAGCTGGCCACCTAATAGCTATGACAAATATGCATGAGAAGTTTGCATGCACTCCTTATATTCTATGTGATCTTATTTCATGCAAATTCATTGTGGGTATTCTAAACACCTGACTGTCTGGGTATGAAATCGCTGCTTTCGAATAATGGAACAAATGTTTCAACAGGAACCTAGTAGCATTTTATCCTATATTTTTTAACAGCTCCAAACAAATTCTTCATTTTCCCTTTCAAGATAGAATTGCCATCAATCAAAGCCAAATCTATAGAAGAGACCACTTTTTTGTTAAAATTTTAAACCATCCATTCTGAGTTTGTGTTTTAACATCTAAGTCCAACCTCCATATCCATAAATTGAAATAGAAATGAGATGAAATCCCCTATACACACCAAGCTGTTCTCATATACAGATCCACTCAATCATCATACTCATAGAAACACATAATTCACTCTGGCTTTATAGCAACCATTGGTGGTGGTGGTGGGGGGGGGGGGGATAGTAAATACAGAGAGAGGAAAAAAATGCTTATTACAGTGAGAAAACCAACCACCAATGCCTTATCAAGTTACAAGCATAATGTATTTCTGTCATTCAAGAACAACTGGGAAATACAACTCCTCCGCACACATGTTTGATCCCATCTCCTATTTCCTTCATTCACAAATATTCCATTCATCAAAGGACAGCACTCACAGGACTGTAATCGCATACACCGTTCTAACCTTAACCCCTGCATTGCTATCATGACCTCCAGTGCAAATTTTCACAAAAATAAGGTAATAATGCCAGCCTCTACTCTCCATATTAAGAAGGGTTCTGTTTTCATGCTTATTTATTTAATGGGATTTAGCCGATATCCTTTTCAATGGGAGCTGAAAGCGAGCTGCATTCAGATGTAGAAAGTATTTCTTTGTCCCTAAAAGACATAAAGGGCAATTAAATTTAAGCCCCTTTTATGAAGCCTCGTTAGGGTTTAAAAAAAAAAAAAAATCATCAGCCACTTTGGTAAAAGCGCCAATGCTCATAGGAATTCTATGAACGTTGGAGATTTTACAGCATTGCAAATCTTGAAAAATTACTCACTTTTAAATCTGTGGTCATCTTTGTACAACTTCAATATAAATACATGTTAATTATGATTCATATGCTGCTTTTTATGACTTCATAAGAATGAAAAGATGAAAATTTGGCGCTTTCATGTTTTAAATAGGTACACTGCAAAATCTGATTATCTTGGACACAAAAGCAAAGTTTTATGGAAATAACAAACATTTTCTATACTTTTTAGGCATGAGCAATTAGGAATTTTCTCTTAATGCCCAGGAACAAAAATTATGTTACATAATGTTATTTAGGGCTCCTTTTACGAAGATGTGCTAGCGTTTTTAGCGCACGCACCGGATTAGCGCGCATGCATTTTAGCGCACCCTATTCCGCGCGTTAAGGCCCTAACGCACCTTCATGAAAGGAGCCCTTAGAGATTTATAAAAAAGGCTTTTGAAGAAAGTTCAGTGGCCCTTTTTGTAACACACCACCTCTTTCTTACATTAGCAGAGTTACATATTCTTTTGTTTTCAAAGTCATGTACAGTTATAGTGAAGTCAAATTACCGTCAGAAAGCAAGTGCTAAATATGAAACAGATATTTGGAAAGTCCCAAACTGTACAAGGTATTTTTAAATGCACGTACGTGTTACAACAAATGGTTGGGAACATCATAGCTTTTCACAATGACTCATTTATTTCAGATCAATGATAATGTTGTTATTCTGCCACACCTTTCAAGTATTCCAAAACAAGCTCTGCTTTTGTAATTAAATATTTAAAACTAGATTAAAGAGTTCAGAAAGTCTATCAGCTTTATAGCTTTAGCATCATCATGATTAATACTTGTATTCCTTTCAATCAGTTATATATAAGGTTTTTCTTGAAACGACACATTCCACCTTGGGCTATATACTGTAAAATGATCTGTAAACTTATTCATGTGGGACCAACATGCAGATGGTCTTGATCTGAGGATTGATTATGTCTTTTCTGAACATGATAAAATAAATCTGGGGCAATATTTCATATCATTTACTGCATTTCTGCAACTTTGAAATTGTTCCAAAAAAAAAAAATAGGGGCCAGTTCACCCCAAAGCATTTTTGCTTTCTAGGACATAGTAACATAGTTGATGATGACAGATGAAGTCCTGAAGGGTCCATCCAGTCTGCTCAATAGTCACACTTAATATTGATTCATGATTAAAAAAAACAACAACAACAACAATGAATGTAGTGTAAAATATGTATACTTGATCTAACCTTTCTTTGCCATTTTTAGGATACAGATCATAGATGTCCACCTGGCATTATCCTTTTTTTCCAACTATTGCAGTTGAGTGCAGCATTTTTCTCTCCCTCCCCTCTCTCCTTGCAGGACCCAGCAGAAAGGAAGGCCTGATGCTGGCAGAGCAGCAAATTGTGAATGTTGCCACTGCCAAAGAAGTTCATGATGCTGACTGCACCAGGGGCACATCCTAGTCTTTCTTGTCATGCATGGTGCACGGATCATATTTATTTAGTTTTATATCCCATCCTCCCCAGAAGCCCAGAATGGGTTAAAAGAATACATACACAGTAGATTACATAGTGGTATAAGGTAGAGGTCTGCCAGGCACTGACCTTAATTCCAGAAAGCCATTGTCACTGTCATTGCTGCCTTTGCTGTCTAAGCACCAGTCAACACATCACCATGCATGCAGTCACTTAAGTTTTGTTTTCATACCACCTTCTTTGTAATTAGGGACCTTCTATGTTCATTCAAAGCCTTTTTGAATTCTGTCATTGTTTTTGCCTCCACCCTGTCTCTTGAGAGGGCATTGTAGGTGTTGACCATCCTCTTCATGAAAAAATATTTCCTGACATTACTCCTAAATCTACTACCCCGAAACTTCAATTCATGTTCTCTAGTTTTACCATTTCTCTGTCTCTGGAAAAGTATTTAAACTTACATATATATCATATCTCCCGCATTCCCCCTTTTTCTCTGGAATATATATATATATATATCTATATCTACAGGCAGTCCCCAGTGCTATACTATATATTGGTCATGGTAAGAAAGTAGTGTCTTGTCCAGCTGAAATTGTTCTTGCAGATAAGGTTGTTCCGGTACGAGGGCAGTGTAGGTATCTGGGAGTTGTGTTTGATGCCACATTGTCCTTTAAGGCTCAGATTAAGAAGGTAATTTCTGGTGTGTTTTTTCAAGTTGCATTTGATACAGAGGTTACATGACTATCTTTCTGGAGATAATTTTCTTCCAGTTGTCACACTGTTAATAACTCCTCTGCTTGATTATTGTAACTCTATTTATTTAGATTTGCCCAAATGTATTTTGCGGGCGTTACAGCTAGCCCAAAATGCTGCAGCACGTCTTATTGTGCATGCTTCGAAATATGATCACATCACACCGATACTTTGCGAGCTTCATTGGTTGCCAACTGACATGTTCTCTGCTTGATCTTTAAAATGCTCCAGTTTAACTGTCCATTGAGCGTTCGTGCTTTGCTACAGTGAATTGCGGTCCTCTGACAAAATTTGTTTGGAAGTTCCGTCATTGGCTGTGGTGTGACTTCTGAGTAACTGGAAGTCAATGCTTTCTGTTCAGTGTCCAATGCTTTGGAATGATCTTCCTTTATTTTTATACCAAACTAATGTGCTTCTACATTTCAGAAAAAGGGTGAAGACTTTGCTGTTTGAGCGGTTTTTTTTGGTGCAAGTTTGAGAATGTTTGAATTTTTATTTTTATATTCTGCTTGTAATGCTGATTTGTGTTTGTTTTTATTGCGCATGTATTTTTTGTTCCTCGCCTAGATTTGTGGATAGGCGGGTTATAAATAATTTTAAATAAATAAACATCCAACTTATGTCAGACTCATACTTATAAACCGGGGTCCTGCTACTCCCTTCCTGTGCCAACGCACCCCTCGTCCCTCTGTTCTGTGTCCCAAATTTGTGCCTCCCTCCCTCCCGCAAGTATTTACCTCCTCTGGCTGGCTCCTTCCTCCCAGCTGCACTTCTCTTCACAAAGCCACGACCAGCAGCCCCTACACGCTGTCCATGGCTGACTCGGAAGCCTTCCCTCTGACATCAGAGGGAAGGCTTTCGGGTCGCCACAGGCCATGTGAACTAACTGCGGCCATGGTTTTGTGAATAAAAGTGTGTCTGGAAGGAAGGAGCTGGTTAGAACAGCAGTGTGTACCGGGGGGGGGGGGGGGCAGGGGAACGGTCCGCCCCTGGTGCAGCCAGCGTCATGAACTTCTTTGGCAGTGACAACATTCACAATTTGCTGCTCTGCCATCATCAGGCCTTCCTTTCTGCTCTGTCCTGCAAGGAGAGAGGGAGGGAGAGAAAAATGTTGCACCCAATTGGGGAGAGAGAGGGAAGGAGGGAGATATCAGACCATGGGACCATGCAAACAAAATGATTTTTTTTTTTTCCATCAAGGGTGTGTGTCTAGGGGCAGAGAGTGAGCAAAGCTATGCAAATCAGTTGCATTAGCATTCCTGCATGCTAATTGATTAGCATGTGATTCCTTACCACCTATAAAATGAGTGGTGGTAAGGGCCTGTGCATTAATGGCAACATTAAGTCGTGGCTATTAATGCTGAAATTAGAAAATCAACCATTTTACAGTTGTGGAAAAAGTGGCCTTGATGCACATGAAACACCCGCTTTAAGTGCACTAAGGCCACGTTTTGTCACAGCTTTGTAAAAGAGCCTCTTAGTGTTTATTGTTTGTTCATAAAATGAAATTTAATATCTTTGGAGACTAATGCCTCATGATATCAAGCTACGGTGGAGCATTTTAGCGCTGGCTGTCGAGGTAAATGTTCCAATGCTCATTGAATTTCTGTGAGTATTGGAGCATTAACCTAGCTGGCCAGCATTAAAATGCTCTACCGCAGCTTGATAAAAGGGGGCTTAAATTCATGTTGAGGTATTGACAATGTTCAGCATTAAGTTCAAAGGTAACTTTACATCTTCTGGGACCCAGAACAATTTTTAGAGAGTTCCCATTCCTATAGCATTCTGTTTCAGGTACTTTTTTCACAGGCTAAACACGTTAGGCTCGATAGTCTATAAACAAAAATGTAGGCGCCTAGACACACCTAAATTGCATTTACAGGGTCGTCTTATAACTCCTAAGATCGAAGAAGGCGTGGCTAATGTTGGAAATTACCTTAGGCGCCTCCGTAGACATGATTCACATCAAATATAGACGCCGGATATGTAGGCCTCAAAAACCCTGGCCTACATTTCCAGTGCCTATGTTTATGGTAGGTGTGATTCTACAAATAGTGGCATTGCATGATTGGCACATAATCGGTGGATGTTTTATAGGCGGCCACTGATACCGATGGCATTTGTAGAATCCAGCCCTTAATTTTTTAGGTGGGCATTTACGCCAGGATTTTTTTTTGCTTTTGCTTTTCATTAATCTTTCATGTAATATTCCAGCAATATGCATGGAATCTAGTTGATGTTATGTCCTCAGGAATAATTTTTAAAATTTTTTTATTTATACAAAATTTTAACAATAATACACAAGTACTATGCTTCAAATAGAATACAAGCAAAGATTTATTAATAGATTAATTACTAAAAGAAACAATCAAAAAGACAAGACAACTTCAATATATTTTCCTTTAGCCCTCAAAATATGTGATCCCAGGAAATAGGAGGATCATAAAGGGCCCCTTTTACAAAGCTGCGGTAGTGATGCTGTCGCAGTAAACACACCAAAGCCCATAGGAACTGAATGGGCTTTGGTGCATTTATCACAGCAGCATCACTACCACAGCTTTGTAAAAAGGGTCTAAGTTTCTTCATAGGAACATGATGGCAGATAAATGCCAAATGGCCCATCCAGTCTACCCATCCGCAGTAACCATTATCTCTTCCTCTCCCTAAGAGATCCCAAGTGCCTATCCCACACTTTCTTGAATTCAGAGACAGTCTCATTCTCTACCACTTCTTCCAGGAAACTGTTCATACATTTACCACCCTTTCTGTAAAAATATATTTTCTTAGATTACTCCGGAGCCTTTCACCTCTTAACTTCATCCTATGCCCTTTCATTCCAGAGCTTTCTTTCAAATGAAAGAGACTCGACTCAAGTGCATTTACGCCACGTAAGCATTTAAACATCTCTATCATATCTCCCCTCTCCTACCTTTCCTCCAAAGTATACATATTGAGATCTTTAAGTCTGTCCCCATACGCCTTATGATGAAGACCATGCACCATATTAGTAGTCTTCCTCTGGACTGACTCCATCCTTTTTATATCTTTTTGAAGATATGGTCTCCAGAGTTGTACACAATATTCTAAATGAGGTTTCACTAGAGTTTTATACAGGGTCATCAATACCTCCTTTTTCCTACTGGCCATACCTCAGCCTATGCACCTTAGAATCTTTCTAGCTTTCACCATCACATTTCCAACCTGTTTGGCCACCTTAAGATCATCACATACAATTACTCCCAAGTCCCACTCTCCTGTCATGCACATTAGTTCTTCACCCCTAAACTGTACCGGTTCTTTGGGGTTTTGCAGCCCAAATGCATGATCTTGCATTTCTTAGTATTAAATTTTAGCTGCAAAGTTTCAGACCACTCTTCAAGCTTCGCTAGGTCTTTATGTTATTCACACCATCCGGGCTATCTACTCTATTACAGATTTTGGTATCATCCGCAAAGAGGCAAACCTTGCCTGACGTGACAGCCCTTCAGTAATATCACTTTATAAAATTGTTAAAAAGAACAGAACCTTGAGGCACTGCACTGGTAACATCCCTTTCCTCAGAGCGATCTCCATTTACCATGACCCTCTGTTGTCCTCCACTCAACCAGTTTCTAATCCAGCCCATCACTTTGGGGCCCATCCCAAGGGTATTCAGTTTATTTGTTAGATGTCTGTGTGGAACACTGTCAAAGGCTTTGCTAAAACCTAAATGCACCACATCTAGCGCACTCCCTCTATCGAATTCTCTGGTTACCCGGTCAAAGTAATTGATCTTCAAAAGACCTTATGACAAGGCTCCATACATTTTAACTGAGATAACTTGAAAACTGCTGTGTTGTACAATCTTGCAAGTTCGATTAGTTAGTAGACTTTGAAATGCTTTACAATTTATTCTTTTGCCTTATCATTTTTTTTTTCTATTTTCACAAATTAAATGGATCTAACCAATTCCATCTCTTCTCTCTAAGCTGCAAATTATTTCACACATTTGTTTCATCTGAAATGAAAAACGATGGAAGCACTCATTACAGTACTTTGCAGAAGAGAGTGCAGTGAAGCATTCTCTTTGAGTCATATCTACTGTGTTTCATTTTGTGCTATTTGATTAAAATTCACCATTAGGGTTCTTCTTTGCCTACTCCACCTCCATTCCTTATCGGTATTGACCTTGACGTTAAAGGGCAAATTGTAGACAGAATGAAATAATCAGGGTTGGGATGTGCACAATTCTAATAGTATTGTAGAAAAGGGTCTGCTGGTGTAGACCCTTTTCAAAAAAAATATGTGCAGGAGTAAAGTTACCAGATTTTGCCTCAGTAAATAGAGGATGTGTGTCCCCGCCCCATTCTGCCCCAGCCTTGCCCCTAGCCCCACACAGTTCTGCCCACAGCTCTGCCTCATTCTGTCCACCAGCCCCGACCCCACACAAACCTCGTCTCTTTGGGGTCACGTTTGGAGGGCATCTGTGCAAGCGCAGATGCCCTCCAGACGCGGCCCTGATCTCAACACTTTTCAAAACCCAGACAAAGTCCTGGATTTTGAAAAGCCATCCAGCCGCCTGGAAAGTCCTCTACAAAGAAGACATGTCCGGGTAAATCCTGACATCTGGTAATCCTGTGCATATATAAGCATGCACATGCAAAGTCAGGGACCATTTTACAGAGACACATATGGTAAAAGTCAATGGCAGAGCTTCAGCAATTTACTTGTGTAAATTCCAGTGTTTAGATGTGTTTATTTGCATTTCACAACTTAAATATGTATGCCAGCATTTCTAAATCTGTGCATGTGAATGCTACCAATTAACTACAGAGGCTGCAGTTTGTGGAGGGGAAAATAAACAGTGGAAGATTAATGAACATAACTCCCTTATGGATATACTGTAGTTATCAACATTTGCTACTTTTAAGAGATGATATTTTACCACTAACTCGTGGTAAAATATAATCGATTTTAGCACAGGTCTTATTTTATGCGATGAGAGCTAGTTACTATGGTAATAACAGGCCAAAACATTTTGCAAGGAAGTACACTTCCCCCTCCCCATTCGCGGTTTTTGCACTCGCGATTTCACATAATCACGATTTTTTTTCTGGGGAGGGGGAAAATAAAAAAAAACATATTTTTGACCTCCCTTCCGCCTTCCCGGCCTTACCTGGTGGTCTAGAGGGCTTTCAAGGCAGGAGCGATCTTCCTACACTCCTGCCCCATGCAGATCGCCATGAGGAAATGGCTGTAGGGAGTTCCCGTCGTAGTCTCGAGAGACTACGGGAACTCCGACGCTCATGCAATTCCTATGTGCATCGGAGCAGTTACCGCCGCTGCCGGCACTAAAACCTGCGCTATGCATTTGTAAAAGAGGGGGTTTGATAGGCAGTATATACCTAAAATAAACTATATGTGCTCTTGAGCAGATGAAAATCCTGACATGTGACTTTTCCCCTCACAATTTTATTCCAAGCACTGTCCAAACCGCACCCCCTAAAAATCTCTATGTGCTATGGATTTTTCCCTAAAAATAGCAGCTTTCTAAAATCTGGTTTTGCATGCGTATATGATATACATGTGTAAATGCTCGTCTTTACATGTGCAAATTGCAGATAAGCCATCTAGATTTATGTGTAAGGAGTTTCACTTAAATATGACAGCTGCCAAGAGGACCAGAACTTTGCAACAAAAAGACTGAATGGCTGACTGAGAAGTAGCAATGGTGAAAATTTTACAGAAAGTCACAATAAGGTGACACATCTTATTCATTGGAAACTGGATAAGCATTACAACATCAGTGGGCCAGAAAAGCATTGAGATCATGACCCTATAAGAACTGTGGAAAATAAAAATGTCATGATTGCTTGGAAAACCCCTATCCCATTTCCAAGAAAGATTCAGAAATATTTCCCATCATTTTGGGTGCCACAAGTTTGATTTAAAAAAAAACAAAAAACCCAAAAACCTTTCAAGCGCATCTGGAGAAGTTCCCTATACATGACACACTCCCTCAAAGCAATGTTTAAAAATATATACCATGCACTTACTCCAAGATTCTACATACCGTGACTAAAGTTACACATTCCCAATTTGCACATTCAACTTAGGGCTCTTTTTACAAAGGTGCGCTAGCGTTTTTAGCGCACACACCGGATTAGCACGTGCTAGCTGAAAAATTACCGCCTGCTTAAAAGGAGGCAGAAGTGGCTAGCGCACACGGCATTTTAGCGCGCACTAAGCACGCGCTAAAACCGCTAGCGTACCTTTGTAAAAGGAGCCCTTAATTAATAAGCCAATCTGCACTGATAATTGTCGATTAACTAACAATTATTGGCACAAATTAGAACTTGCATGCACAACTTTCTAAGCATATTCTATAAAGGGGTGTATATGAATTCTACTGTGTGGATCAGAAAAGGGGACATGGCCAGAAGAGGGGCACAGGAAGGTAGTAGGCATTCCTCAAAGTTAGGCATACTGTTATAGAATATGCCCAATCCATGCACAATTTAGGTGCAGGCATTTATGCCAGGTTTTAGTTGACATAAATAGCCACACCAAAATTTTAGTCACAGGGATGGGTAGGAGGTGCCTGAGGCAGTGGCACCCCCGTGCCTTCCTCTCCACTCCCCGCTCCTTCTGTGCCTCCCCGTTCCTTCTCCGCCCCTCATGCCACAGTCTTGTCCTCCCTTTCTCCCATACCTTGTTAAATCTTTACCAGTGCAAGCAGATTCACCTACCTGCTGCTCGCACCAGCATTGGCTTTCCCTCTGACATCACTTCCTGGCCCTGTGATTTCATAGGGGAGCCAGGTCAGTGTGAGCAGCAGGCCTGTGAAATTGCTCATGCTGGCTAAGATTTAAAGAGGTTCGGGGTAGGGGGGAAGGAAGGTCACGAGCATGGTGTGGGGGAGAGGGGCGGAGAGGTACCGACACCTCCACCAAGATGGTGCCCGAGGCCACCCCTCCACCTTATTACACCACTGGTTACACATATTCTATAAATCATACTTAACTCCGGATGCAGTTTGTAGAATAGTGCAAAGCATGGATTTTTTCAGTGCTGATTTTATAAGCAACATACAGTGGTACCTCGGTTTACGAGTGCATCGGTTTGCGAGTGTTTTACAAGATGAGCAAAACATTCGTAAAATCAGCGCCTCAGAAACCGAGTGTGCCTCAGTTTACGAGCGCCCCCCCCACCCCCCCTCCGTGATCCGGCACCCTCCCCTCCGCGATCCGGCACCCCCCCCCCCCGCACCGCGATCTGAAGTCCCCCAGACCCACCCGTACCCGCTTCTTACTTTCGCCTCGGCACCGGCACCGGCATGTCCTGTGCGTTGGTGCCGGTGCCCAAAGATCGGCCTCCTCTTCTTGCTGGGCCTTGAGCATCTGCGCATGCTCAAGGCCTGCGAGTTCATGCTCTCTCCGAGATTCTCAGAGATCTCGAAGAGAGGGTGAACTCGCAGGCCTTGAGCATGCGCAGATGCTCAAGGCCCAGCAAGAAGAGGAGGCCGATCTTCGGGCACCGGCACCAACGCACAGGACATGCTGGTGCCGGTGCCGAGGCTGAGATGAAAGTAAGAAGCGGGTTCGGGTGGGTCTGGGGGACTTCAGATCGCGGCAGGGAGGTGCCAGATTGCGGTGGGGGGTGCCGGATCGCGGAGGGGGAGGGTGCCAGATCGATGGGAGTGGCCTTCAGGGGGAGCAATGCCAGTTCTCGTGGGGGGGGGGGGGATAGAGCAGTGCCACTGGCCTCGGGGGGTGGAAATGTATCAAAGCGAGTTTCCATTATTTCCTATGGGGAAACTTGCTTTGATATACGAGTATTTTGGTTTACGAGCATGCTTCTGGAACGAATTATGCTCGTAAACCAAGGTACCAGAATTTCCCTCTTAACGTGCACAGAAGGCAAAACTAATGCATGCCACTTTAGTACATCCTCTACTAGGCCATTTTTCCTGTGTTACATGTGCATTAGCACTCAAAGCAGCTTAAAAGGTCCCCTTTGATTTCACCATAAATTGTTTTCTTTTCCATTAACAAAAGATCATGACTCTGAAAGCTTGAAACCAGCAGGACTAGCACCATTGGTATTCCCCCCATTTCTAAGTAACTAACCTTAAATAGGAACCATTTGCAGCTCCAGCCCTTGTGAAACGCTGGATTACAGTAGCATTACAATTATTCCAACTTTCCTGTATTAAGTCAAGAAAGCAAGGAGAGGAAGTTGGACTCAACAGGATTCCACTTCTCAAAAAAAAAAAATAAGCTCTTTATCGTAGTAAAGCTGACTATCACATTGCCAGTCTTTCCAAACAAATGACTCCATTGTACAGTTTAAATAAAGCAAACATACAATGAATGCGTCTGTAAATGAAAACTATATCATTACAACCAGGGAATTATATGAATCTATATTTATGTAAGCTTTTCCTAAACAAAACTGTATGATATTTCATTTGTGATGACCTGCTGTAAGATATTTTCCCTTTTTCTATCCAGTGGGTGCCAGGATACTGGCCAAGTGCTACACGTCTGTTAGCTAAGGCAGTGATTCTCAACCCTGTCCTGGAGGAACACCAGGCCAATCGGGTTTTCAGGCTAGCCTTAATGAATATGCATGAGAGAGATTTGCATATGATGGAAGTGATAGGCATGCAAATTTGCTTCATGCATATTCATTAGGGCTAGCCTGAAAACCCAATTGGCCTGGTGTTCCTCCAGGACAGGGTTGGGAACCACTGAGCTAAGGTACTATAAGGCACAGTTCTTCAACCGCCGGTCCGCGGACCGGTACCGGTCCGCAGGAAATTTTTGCCGGTCCGCGCAGGACCGGCAAGATTGACTCATTTGAACTTCCTGCCGGTCCGCGCAGGACCGGCAAGATCAGCATCGGAAGCGTGCGCTGGGCCGGAGAGATCTTGGGGAGCCTCCGACAGTGGCTTTCTCCCCTCTCTGCAGCTCTCCTTTACTTCCCAGCGCAGCGATTCACGAAGGCAGCCTCGGGGCTTTTGCTGAGTCGCGGCTGCCTCTGATGATGCAACTTCCTCTTTCCTCAGAGGCGGCGCGACCCAACAAAGGATCCGAGGCTGCCTTCGTGAATCGCTGCGCTGGGAAGTAAGAAGAGCTGCTGGGAGGGGAGAAAACCACTATCAGTCTGGGAAGCTGCTGGGCAGGGGGGGGGAAAAGGGACAGCTGCTACTGGAAAGGGAGAAGGAGAGATGCTTCTGGGAGGGGAGGAGGGAAAGGAATCTGGGAAGCTGCTGGGCCAGGAAAAAAAAGGGACAGCTGCTACTGGAGAGGGAGAAGGAGAGATGCTTCTGGGAGGGGAGGAGGGAAAGGAATCTGGGAAGCTGCTGGGCCAGGAAAAAAAAGGGACAGCTGCTACTGGAGAGGGAGAAGGAGAGATGCTTCTGGGAGGGGAGGAGGGAAAGGAATCTGGGAAGCTGCTGGGCCAGGAAAAAAAAGGGACAGCTGCTACTGGAGAGGGAGAAGGAGAGATGCTTCTGGGAGGGGAGGAGGGAAAGGAATCTGGGAAGCTGCTGGGCCAGGAAAAAAAAGGGACAGCTGCTACTGGAGAGGGAGACGGAGAGATGCTGCTGGGAGGGGAGGAAGGGAAGAGAGTTACTGCTGGACAGGAGGAGGAGGGAAGGGAGAATGAAAAAAGGAAGGAAACAGCTGGCAGAGAGATTAGAGGAGGGGAAGGGGAGACACAGGCATGAGAAAGTAGAGAGATTGATGATAGGAAGGGGTCAGCAGAAAAATAAGCAGAGGGACAACGATGATAGATCTGGTGTAGGAGAGATAAAAATGAAGAGAGCAGTGAAGCTGGAATGAATCATGTAAATAGGAGAGAGGGGCACAAGCTGGATGGAAAGGGGAGAGGGACATAGAAAGAAGACAGATACCATATGGAAGGGGGAGAGGACAGATAGTGGATGGAAGGGGCAGATGCTGGATTGAAGAGACAGAGAGGGCATACGCTGGAAGGAAGAGAGTGAAAAAAAGATTGAAAGCAGAAACCAGAGACGACAAAAGGTAGAAAAAAATAATTTTATTTCTATTTTGTGATTAGAATATATCAGATTTGAAATATATATCCTGCTAGAGCTGGTGTTAGACATAACTGGGGACTGCAAAACCCAGGCAGTGCTTCTTTAGCTTTCAGCTGGCTTAGGGCGCTCTCTGACCAGGGGGCAGTTGCCCTAGTTGCACTCCCCTAAAACTATTCCTGTCATGTGTTACTTCAGTATTCTGTTAGCATGATATTTCTGTGTAGCATTCTGTAATAATTTGGCTTGTTCAGTTTTCTTGATAGTAGAGGGGATATATGTGAAGGGGAGGGGAGACAGGGGTTTTGTTGATCCTTGCTCTGAATTATTTGTATTTATAAAATGACAATTCTACAGAATATTGTTTCTTTTTATACTTTAATAAAATACATTCAATATAAAATCATAACTGAGGCTTGTGTGGATGGGATCAGATGATTTGTGGGGACCGAGCTCGCGGAGATGGGGCGGAAACGGGATTTTTAAATTTTAGTCCTAGTAGTTTGCCGGTCCACAAAATAATTATTTTTTTTCTGCCGGACCACGGGTGTAAAAAGGTTGAAGAACACTGCTATAAGGATCAAAAATCATGGGAGTAATTTCAAACTCATAGAGTTCCTGCTTTCATTGTTGTAAAGAAACTTTGTTTACTTTTAAGATTCTCAAAAGAGTACATATGACATTTTCATCACTTTGCTCCAACCATATTGATGAACAACTCATAAAATATTAACTTTGCTGGTACCTAGGGTACAATATAGTGTTGTGGTGTGACAGTAATGTGCATAACCAGCCAAAGGTCCCTATACTTGAAAATGTGCAAAGATGACATTAGTATATTTTTCTCGTGCTTACACAAAATATCTTCTCGTATTCATTCACATACACTAAGGCATTCTCAGAATTCAGTAGAATTTACTATTGATTCAATTCTTTCTGATTAGTACCGGTATAGCTAAAGGAATTTAAAGGGTTAAATTGAAAGACCTAAGTAATGAATTGAAATCCAGGAAACTCTATAGCATTTTTTGTTAGGTAAAATGAATTTTGCCATAGACATAGAATGAGAGAAATAGCTTTAGAAGTACAGCACAATATACAGTATATTAGCAAGTCCTTAGGAAGATGTATGATTCCACTTGCTTTTAAGCTACTGTTACCTGGGGTTATAGCTAGTGAGAGAGAAGACTATGGTTCAAGGTTGTTCCTCTACTACTACTGCTTTTCAATCCTACGGGGGACCACTGAAAAAGTCTCAGCCCAGCCAAGAAGAGAATGATGTGGAGCCATGAAACATATAAGCTATTCCACGCTTTTCTTAACACTTTTCATTTCAATGAGGCAAATGCATCTAGCATATGAGCACAAGTATAGGGAAATCAAACCATTGTGACATCACCGATGAGGTTGGCTCTCAGGCACTGGTGGAATGAGGCATTATGACATCACAATACGAGTGGCCGCTAAAAAGTTCACAGCCTAACCAAGAAGAGAATGATGTGGAGCCATGAAACATACAAGTTATTCCATGCTTTTCTTAACACTTCATTTCAATGATATGAAATGAAACAAAAAGTATCATGAAAAGCATGGAATAACTTTTGCGTTTCATGGCTCCATATCATTCTCTTCTTGGCTGGGCTGAAAACTTTTCAGTGTTCCCTCGTATAGCACTACTAGAATGTTATGGAGTTATGCTAATCATCATAGTATCTCCAGATTCTGCTAGCATCCTAACGTTCCACTAGGACAATTGGCAGGAACTCTTTGCCATAGAGAAGTCCCTCAGGTTGCATACGCAGGAGTTTCGTCAGCCATAAGCCTGAAGTCATTATGCCATTGTATAGATCCATGGTGAGGCCCCACCTGGAATACTGTGTGCAATTCTGGAGGCCGCATTACCGTAAGGATGTGCTGAGACTGGAGTCGGTCCAGAGAATGGCCACCCGGATGGTCTCGGGACTCAAGGATCTCCCGTACAAGGAACGGCTGGATAAGTTGCAGCTGTACTCACTCGAGGAACGCAGAGAGAGGGGTGACATGATCGAGACATTCAAGTATCTCACGGGCCGCATCGAGGTGGAAGAAGATATCTTCTTTTTCAAGGGTCCTGCGGCAACAAAGGGGCATCCGTGGAAAATCAGGGGCGGGAAACTGCACGGGGACACCAGGAAATTTTTTTTCACTGAAAGGGTGGTTGATCGCTGGAATAGTCTTCCACTTCAGGTTATTGAGGCCAGCAGCGTGCCTGATTTTAAGACCAAATGGGATAGACACGTGGGATCTATTCACAGAGAAAGGTAGGAGTCATTGGGGTGGGCAGACTAGATGGGCCGTGGCCCTTATCTGCCGTCTATTTCCATGTTTCTATGTTTCTCTTAGGGTTCCTGGTACACTCCTTACTGATAGGGATCATGTTATAAAACCAGAGGAGTACACCAAATTATGCCATTTCCTTTGTGAGAGTATGGATTTATTTATGCAAAGGGGCCTTACTTACACTTAAATAAAATATTTGAGGAAAAGAATGGATAATGTGGCTAAACATCTTCCTCAATCAGCCATACGTACAACCAGAGGCATTAACCAAAGCTAAAACAAAACAAAAATAATTTGTTTGTTTTTTCTCCCCTTCTGTGATTTTTTTTTTGGGGGGGTGGAAAACTGATAAATCTATTATATCAATGACTGTCTCCACTGTCAAAATGTTCCCTTACTTTGTATCTGTTTTCTTTTTTACAGTAAGGGAAGCCCTCTGTATTTAATAGAGGGCTGATAACCTTGGCCGAGACGTAAACCAGCAGGCGAGATAGGAGGAAAGGTAAAGAGCAGCAAGGTGTTGTGAGAGCCAGTAAAGTTATTGGTGTGAGAGGGGGGACTAATAAGAAGATCCAGGAGAGCTGTGGAGCAAGAAAAATCAAAACATGACAGTCTAGTGAGACAAGAGGAGCAAAGAGTACTAATTTGTTGCATGGAAATAGAGTGGAGAGTACGCATCAGGGCCAGAGGTAGCCTATGTTGATGCAGTCCAGCCTGGATAGAGGAGAATCTCAGGAAGCAGAGAAGGCTTTAATGGTGGTGAGTTGGTTCTGGAGGGAGGTTCTGAGGTTAGTTAGATGGGGAGGGGTTGAAGAAGGATAGAGGGAGGCAGCGGGGAAAAGGAGGATGAAAGTCTTTGCTGCACAGACAAATGTGAAATAAAAAATTCTTTCTTAGGTTGCAGCTTGTGGTTAAAAGATTGGACGTGGAAAAGCAGCAGCACAGGGCAGGGATCGGAGATCCATTAGTGGTGTGGGAATCATCAGAATCATAGGAATTCACTATGTCTGAGTTATCTTTGCCCCCCTCAGAAGTGGCTGATGGGTGTGTGGCACTGGCTTCTGTGCCTATATCTGTTGGAGCGATGGCTGGGTCCATGCAAGTATCATGTAAAAGGCATTCTTTGTGTGAAATTGCTTTTTGGTGTAGCCCTGGTGGTGATGGTGGGGCTCCAGCCATCTCTTTGGGGTTGGGTCAGTCAAGCGCCCCACACTCCACACCAGGGCTCACAAGAAAATAAAAGTTTGATATTTTCTCACAGTAGCAGAGAGCACTGCTCAGTTCCAGGTCTTGACTCACACACAATCTCTCTGCTCACAGCATTCACTTGAGCTTGGACATAGGCTGGGACCAGATAACTCTGGTAGGCCAGAGGATGAACAACTCCAGGTTACACTCACCCCACTTGAACTCCTCACTATTAATAGTTTTTTTTTAGGTTTTTATATACCGCCTATCAAGGTTATCTAAGCGGTTTTTACAACCAGATTCTCAAGCATTTTCCTTATCTGTCCAGGTGGGCTCACAATCTATCTAACGTACCTGGGGCTATGGAGGATTAAGTGACTTGCCCAGGGTCACAGGGAGCAGCGCGGGGTTTAAACCCACATCCCTTCTGATGAAACGACAGCTCACTCCGAGGTATAAGTGAACCAAATGGGAACTTTATTGAATTTGCTTGCAGAACAGCCTTTAACTATTTACAACATTCTCAGTGTGAAGGTAGACACTTTGGTTCCATCAACAGATTTCCTCTGTCACTTCCAGTTCACCCTCAGTTGACTATATATCATTACTTGTCAGTTCCCTCCCAACTCTTTCTCTGGGAATTTCCCTTGGTCTAAGAGCTTTGGAGGGAGAAAGGAACAACCAAAGAGTCAGGATTGTGCTCTGCACTCTCCTCATACAGACTCCCCCTTCCCACTAGGAAAGAAGAGACCTCCTGCTCCTCCCACAGGTCTTTTCTGGACTAAAGTAAAACTTAGATTTGTATACTGGGTTATCACCAGTCAGAGCTCGACTCGGTTAACAATAAGAAAAATAATAGAAGAAAGAACAAACAAAGTAGAAAGGTGAAAAAGATTAATTTGACTAATTTCCAAAGTGTTTGGCAAACAGGATTGTCTTCAAACCTTTCTGAAATGATAAAAAGTCAAAATTCAGTGACCACCTGAAAAATCCATTACCACTATTTTTACAGCAGAGGTATTTTACAGGGGGGGGGGTGTCACATGTAGTCTGTCAGGTCTCCAGGAAGTAGCACCACAAGATTTTGAGGTATAGGTATGTGGATATTTTTTCATTGTTGGAGCATGAGCAAGATGATAGTGAGTGGAAGATGGGAGATGATCAGAAAGACTGTGGGACAGGGGAAGAAAAATATGGAAGTTTCTAGGACTATTTCAATTGGTTTCTAGGGTTTGAGCCTGTTTTATATCTGGATCTTTAGAAGCATATAGATTTAATTTTGCAGGAGTATTGTTCACATAGGGGTTGGGCACGGCTCAAGTATGATGAACATTTCTGGTGTACTTTAGCTTTGGTCTGGGTTTTCCAGGATGTTGACTTGTGGTTGGCGGAAATGACAGTGTCTGGGCTGTTGTTTTATTCAGGGGAGCTTCTTGATCACTGGGGGGGGGGGGAGGAGCGAGATTTTCGCATGCAGCAAAGCAGGATTGTTTTGGTTCGGGGAGTGATCATCAGCGGACAGAGCAGTGGACAATTATGCCAGCCTGTTTTCAATTAAACTCCAGGCAGTGTGACAGGTCAGGGTGCTGGTTTTCGACATAACTGTAGTAGATGTAGAGGTCCCATTCGGCAGTGTGTTGCCATGGAGGTTGGTCAAGCTGGATGGGGAATGCAGGATTGTTGGGACAAGGCTCTATCTCCCATTAATATTGTGGCTAACGGGTTTATGGTTGAAGAGCTATCCTGCATGTCAAAATGCAAAGTTGTTATGGAAAGAGTTTGTTGAGAGGTTTATGATTCCTTTTGAAGGACTAAGACTCTATCATGATATATCATCCTTGTCGCTCTTTACAATCTGAAGATAAGATCATTCTTGAGGTTACATCTATTAAACAGATAAAGCTGGTTGGCATTCAGCACACTTTATTAACTGTGCAAGGTGTAATGTTGTGGAATGCATTACTATTGGATATAAAGAATGCTAACAGTTTAAGAAATTGGTTAAAACTGTGCTTTTCCAGAAATCTTTTTTATTGTGTTGTGTATATTTGTTTTGGTAAATGACTGAGTTATGAAGAATATTATTTTTGTTATAGTTTATGAAATGATTGGTTTTTATGTCTTTTCATCGTTTCTGACATTGTTTTAATTACGAATGCTGGATTGTAACTCGCTCAGAATTGTTGAATGGTTGCAAGTAATAAATTTTTAAATAAATAAATCTTTGGTGATTCACACTGAAGAGGTGTGGAACAAATTAAAGAAAGAAATTGAGCAAGAATTGCAGGCCCCTTTGATTGTCCTCCATTAGGGAATCTTTGATTTCTCCCTTGGAAGTGATACCGAGAAAAGAGCAGGATAAGTTTAGGTTGATTCATAACCTTTCTTACCTGGTGGGTTGCAGTGTTAACTCATTCATTAACCCAAAGTTATGCTCCATACAATATACATCTTTTGACAAAGTGATGGTGTAGTCCACACCACTTGGATTATCAGATTTTCCTGAAGGAAAATCTGGACCCATGGCCACGTCCACAGGCCCGCCTAGTTCTTTCCTGTTCTGCCTGCATCCCACCCCATTCACCCCAGCCCCGCCCCCATACAGCATCCATGTATGTATGGACACGATGTGATGATGTCACATGCACATGCACCTGACATCACCACATTGCGTCCGCTCAAGTGCGGATGTCCCCCCCCCCAACATGATTTTTACAGGAAGCTTTTTGAAACCCAGACAAAGTGCCAGGTTTTGAAAAGCCATCCAGATCACCGGACATGTCCTCAAAAAGGAGGACATGTCCTCGAAAAGGAGGACATGTCTGTGGAAATCCAGACATTTGGCAACCCTATACACCCACAAAGCTGAAGCTATTATTGTGATCATGGAACAGGCCGATACCTTCGACAAGGCTTCTATTCCAAGAGGTGTGGCACAAAAGAATAGGGAAAAGGGATAGGGAACTCAGTAAGTTTTTAAACACTAAGTTAGTATGAATAAGTTAGATGATGAAATCTTACTTTACTATATAATTAATAACATTCAATATAATAAATAAATAACAGTACAATTAGTTTGATTTTATAATTATTCTATCTAAAAAATAGCCCTAATTGAATCCTGTTCACATATCTAGGATCAATACAGTTAAAAAATTGATAAATTCTAATGAAAATTCATTTAGAACATTTTATCTAACAAAGGGGTCCTTTTATTAAGGTGTGCTAATCGATTTAGCGCACGCTAAAGATTAGTGTGTGCTAAATGCTAAGGCATCCATTATATTCTATAAGCACCTTAGCATTTAGCATGTACTAATCTTTAATACATGCTAAATCATTAGTGCGCCTTAATAAAAGGACCTTATAGTTAAATATTGAAAACACATTATGCTCAAAAAAAAAATGCTTTAAGTGCTCTTTTCCTTTTCTTTTAAGAACCAAAGATGGTTTCCAGAACCCAATTAATCAACTCTTAAATCAGATAAGTATTATTTTTGGGTCTGATAAGAATTACTTTACTGTCCCAAAACAATTGGTTCTTTTTTATATAAATTCTTTTTTTCTTTTAGCGCCAGTGACACTCCCTTCTGGAAGGAGATTCTATCAGGTAAGCTGATGTTAAAGTGACTGGTGCTTTAAATTTAAAAAATAAATTGAATATTCCATATGTATGTGCACACAAATTAAAACTTATCTCCCGGTCTTCTTGCTTTTTCCTCCTTGTTCAGGCTCTCAGGAATTTTGTCTGTCTTCTTAGTCTTCAGGGTTTCAGCTGCATAAAGGAAACTTACAGACCTAGATCAACTTTTAATACTATGCTCAGGTTTCAACCATGCTCAACCTGCTAATCAATTATCAACCTTCAGGCTTCTCTTTAAATAGCTACTACAACTCTCAAGCTCTGCCCTTCCATCCCTGTCTATGTTTAATCTAGCTTACTTCTCAGCTTGTTGCTCAGCTATAATATTCTTTACACAGTAACCAACTTACAACTTGCTCTGATCTCTGTCAGTGGTTTTAATCCACTTAGGCTATATATTCATTCAGCCTGTACTTATTCCTTATCTAAATTATGTTATAAACACCCTTTTCTTTCTCTCTGTCAAAAGGAAATATCTTACAGTACCAGCTCTCACAACAACTCCTCAACTGACTTGGAATTGTCTTTATCCCTATAGTAACATCTTGGCTTGCCACCTAGCATCCAATCAGCATGAGTGTTACAAAAGTTGCAGTTGATGGAATCTCTATTTGCAAAGTTCTAGGCTCCATTTTGCCCCATTGACTATAATGGAGGGAAATATTTTAAGGATAATTTGGTCCATTTTTAAAGAAAACACTTCTCAGTTGATAAGATGGCCAAGCACATCTTTTCCTATAGTCCTGTGCTTTCAAATTTTAAAATTGCACATTCACATGGGTGCTGGGTGATTTTCTCACAAAAGTACACTTTTAAAATTATCCAATTAACTAAATCATTCAAAAAACATCTTAACTAAGTCCAATAAGGCTTTTCAGGCAACCTCCCCCCCCCCCCCAACCATTGGAACCATTTAAATCGACCTCCTATGCCCCCAAAACTTTCAATGACAAAAAGGCAATTTACCTGGAAGTCTGGACTGGATACCTGAAGAATCGAAGCCCAGTTTCATTTGCGGCCTAACCGAGGTCAGTTGGCATATTGAGCATGTGCGAACTCTTGTATATGCTCAGTTACGAATCAACACTAGGCCACATCATCGACCTTTCCTGAACTCCCTTCATTTGGCAGCTGGCCACTAGATCCTAGGTGCTTACAGCTGGCCAGGAGTTCCAAAGAACCCTATGACAGACAACAACCTCACAGGAGCCCAAAAGCCGTCCCCCCTCCCCAAAGAGGTAAGAATTAATTTTAACCACTGGTTACAATAGAGATGTTGTATCAGTTGGGGAGGATACATCCCGTTTTGAATGAGATCGTCCTTTTTCAGATCCCCTGTCCCATTGTCCCCATGCAAAGCTTCAAAACGCCGAAATGTCCTGTTTTCAAAGACTATCAGGAACAATTCTGGCACCAATATTCAATACGTAAATGTCTTCAATTAATTATTTATTGTCAAAATTTCTTAAAGTGCCTGTGCTTATATCTAATATATGTTCTTTCAATGAATAAATATGTGTATATGAACTTAGCTTTTTGATTAATCTAGTTGGTTTTTGAACAGTTACTGCCTCATTCCCCACCGACGCTTTTCATTCTTCATCAGGGTCGGGGAAGGCATGGGCACTTTAAGAAATTTTGACAATAAATAATTAATTACACCGATTTAAATAGTTCCGGTGAGGCGAACCACCACACAAGAGTTGCCAAATATATAGTGCAAGTGTGGTAATCTGAGGGACTTCGGTGAATATATGCAGGAGTATGGTTGAGGAATGAGCTCTTGAAGAACTAGTATTGACTGTTTTCGGAGACGGCATCCCGAAGCTGTGCATGGGGACAACGGGACAGGTGATCGCAGAGAATGGGCTCTCTCCCTGCTTCCCCACCAACCACCGCAACAACTGCAGGAAAGGCATGTCCAGGCACCGGCCCAAAAGCCTTCTCCCCGATGTTAATTCTGACACTGAAGAGGAAGTTCCGGGCTAGCCAGGCAGCAATTGGCTGGCCTGGGACTTCCTCTCCGATGTCAGAATTGACGTCGGGGAGAAGGCTTCTGGGCTGGTGTCTAGACATGCCTTTCCTGTGTTGTTGCTGCGGCAGCATGTGGTGGCAGCAGACCGGGTGGGGGAGCAGAAAAATCAGCGGTAGGCCAGGCTTTGGAGGGAGGAAGGCAGATAGACAGGCAGGCTGGCTGGCTTTGGCGCGGCAGGGAGGGAGGGAGGTAGGCTGGCTAGCTGGCTGGCTTTGGGGGAGGGGTGAGACAAAGGCTGAAATGCAATGAGGGGGACATAGGAAGGAGGGAGGAAGGAAAGAGAGAAAGAGGCAGAGAAGGGGGGGGGGGGTTGTAAGCAGAAGAAAGACTAGAAAAGAAAGGCCTGGACTAAAGGGGAAAGACAGGAGACAGATGCAGGACTATGGGAAGTTCAGATAGAGGGAGAGAGACCCTGAGGAAGAACAGAGATGCAAGATCTTAACAGAGGAAGGAGAGAGAGGGAGACCTGGAGCAAAGGTTCAAAGGAGAACTGACACTGGATCTGGGGAGGGTAACAGAGGGAAAAGAGAGAGAGAGACCTGGACCCAAAGGGAAAGGGGCTGGATGTGAAAGAAAGAAAAAAAGAAATATTGGATTCATACCCAGAAGGAAGTGCAACCAGAGACTCATGAAATCATCAGCCAACAAAGGTAGGCAAAATGATTTTATTTTCAATTTAGTGATCAAAATGTGTCAGTTTTGAGAATTTATATCTGCTGTTTATATTTTGCACTATATTTGTCTATTTTTCTATAGTTACTGAGGTGACATTGCATACTTTAAAGTCATCTGCCTTGACATCTTTGAAAAAACCCGAAACTCGTAAATGATAATTAACATTTTCTCTGTGTACAGTTTGCTTTGTGTGTGGGGGAGGGGGGATTTTAATTTTATGGTTACCATTATGAATTAATAAGATATTGTGTGTACATGAAAAATGAATAGAAGAAATTGGAGGTGGGGCTGAGGCGGGGCTAGGGCATGATTGGGGGGGGGCGGAACTGAAAATTAATAGATGTCCCATTTTGATGAAAAAATAAATAGTCACGTTAGGGGTGCAGTGCTAGTGAAGTCTGGTATTGAATTGGTCTTTTGTTTCATTTTCTGTCTGTGCACTCAGTCTTTTCATTTGTTGGGTTTTCAGTTTGAGAGGCAATTTTATTTTGATAGATGTCTTCCTATGAGCTTCTTCATTTCATGTTCTTATATTGAGACTTTCTCCACTTTTGTTCATTGGGTTACTGAACAGAGAGCAGAACTGAGTTCTATAACTCATTATCTGGATGAATTTGAGAGAGAGCAGGCTCTGGGAAATGCAATAATTTAGTGCAGGTTTTCCATAGTATGGAAGTGGAATTTGGCATTCAACTGGCTGCTAACAAGTCTAAGGGTCCGTGTACTACATTTTTGGGTATAGAGCTTGACTTGGAGAAAATGGAATCTAAACTGCCTGGAGATAAATTTGCAGAACTGAAGGCTGTTATTGATGGAATGGCTGGGTGGAAGACGTTGAAACCAACGAAAAATAAAGAAAATGACCCAAAGTTTCCACAAAGAAAATGGCAAACCATACAAAAACAAAAAGATGTGTAAACAAACAACGTTCAAAAACTTCTTTTTATTTCTTCAAAAGGAGCTAAAAACACTAAAACCACTATCCACATTTGTGTTTCGCAGACCCAACACGGGCCGTGTTTCGGTAAAACACCTTCCTCAGGGGTCCTAAAAACATAATAGACAGGTAATGAAAAAAAAAACTATAAATAAAAGATAATAAATATATGAAAAAATAACAAAGGTAAAATTTATGTTGATAACTATGAATAGATAAATGGTGCCAAAATACTGACCATAAGGGAAATAAAGTATAGTAAGAAATATATACAAACAAACAATGTGAAATACAAAAGATAAAGAATCCACAAAATGAGGAATGCTGGAGGAAGATAATTTTGCATTGCGAAGACCAAACTATGAAAATGGGTGGAAGACATTGACAGTCAAAGAAATATGGGCTCTGGTGGAGTATTTTAATTTTGTGACTCGGGTCATTCCCATGGGCAGAATATTTTGCTGGCGGCTAGCTGTTGCTGACACAAGGGTGATCAAGCTGCATTATAGGGTGTGCATTCTCCAGAAAGTGAGAGAGGATCTTGAGCTTTGGAAGTTATTCCTAAGTGAGTTTAATGGGGTACAGGTATAGCCTTTGTCACCTATTTCTAGGGTGGATCTGTGTTTATTTTCAGATGTGGCAGGTTGTCATGGTTTTGTCATCTATTTTCAAAGGAAGTACTGTGCAGCACCATAGCCAGATTAATGGCAACAGCTTGGATAGTTTTGGAATATAGCATTTTTGGAGCTTTTTGCGGTAGCTCTATTGTTGTGGGGGCATAATTTGCAGGATAGGAGGGTTGTGCTATATTCAGATAATTGGGCTGTGGTTGAGGCAGTGAATAAACAATTTGTTCATTGTCTTTTGTTGGTGGAGTGGAGCTGCCACACTTGGTGATTCGGTTTCATTTGCAGAACAATTTGTATTTAAGATCAAGCCATATGACTGGTTTGAATAATAGGATTGATGATGCTCTTTCTCGGTTTCAGTGGTCCCATTTTCATGCGTTGGCGCCAAAGTCAGAATAATTTCAGACAGAGCATCCAGAGGACTTGTGGGACAGATGTAGAGACCTTTTGAAGAACTGTTGAAGAAGTCACTTGCTGCGAACACATGGAAATGTTGATGTGGAAGCGCTTTCATACATTTTGGTTATCTAATAATTATGATGGTTGTGTGCTGGTGCAGAGAGCCGTGTGGTGCAGTTTATGTTAGCCACTTATAGCCGTGGCAGGTTACTGAGCATGGTGATGCAATCTTTGGCCGCTATTGCATTTGTTTCTAAATTGTGTGGGTTCTCTCTTGGTGAAAAAGTTATTATGTGAGCATTTGAGATTGAGCTTGGCAAGTGTTCGCTCAGAGCATTTGCCAATTTCACATGATCTTTTGATCTCTTTATTGAGTAGTTTGAATAAAATTATGTTAAATTTGAAAGAGTGCTTCCCAAGGGAAGTGGTGGAGAGGAAAACGGTGATGGAATTCAAAAAAGCGTGGGATAAACATAAAGGATCACTAATTAGAAAACAAAGGATGTAAATTAAAGAGCTAAGGCTGGTACTGGACAGACTTGCACATTCTGTGTCCCATATGCGGTGATTTGGTGTAGGATGGGCTGGGGAGGGCATCAATGAGAACTCCACTAACTTGAAACATGAGGATGTTACTGGCCAGACTGTATGGTAGATATCCTGCAAACAGGATGGTTGGATAGGCTGGAGTGAGCTTGGATGGCAACTTCGGCATTTGGAACCTTTGACAATACCAGGTGGACTTTACAGTCTATGACCCAGAATATCAAAGAAGAGACAAGTTAATTTAATCATGTATTTTTAATGGGTATAACTAATGGGCAGACTGGATGGACTGTTCAAGTCTTTATCTGCCGTCATGTTGCTATATTTTCTGATGTATTTGTAGTGGCTCTTTTGGGGGCTTTGCGGGTGGGAGAGTTGATGGCATGAACTAAATGGGCACGAGGTGTGATGGGTTTGTGCGATGTGGTGTTGGGTCATTCAGATTTGTGTTTGAGAATCAGGCATTCTAAATGTGACCAATCAAGTAAGAGAGTATGGTTGTGCTTGCAGAAGGGTAGCGTGTTGGTTTCCTGTCTGGTGTTATGGGGCAAACAATATATGGGCATTAGGCCTTGGGAGAGGGAGGGGTTACTATTGGTTAATTCAAGTTCCAAGTTCAATTCCAAGTTCAATTTATTTAATATACCACAAATATAAAACCAAAGGTAAATTTAAGTGGTTTACAATAAAAATTTTAAATAAACAATGTCAAAATTAAATAGGAAACAAAAAATTAAACAAAACGTTAAACACAATTGAAAAACATGAGGAAAGGAGGGAATCAGTGGTATCCCTTTAACTGCAATGTTAAGAGCAGCTCTAGTAGCAGTGTGCTGTAAAGCTCCACATTGTGGCACACATTCCTTTAGGACTGGTGTTGTTTCTGTACTTGTGGCAACTGTGGGGCTCATCATGAAGGTAGGAAGGTGGGCGTCCCAGTGTTAAAGGGGTCATATTAGATACCTCCCTCATTAATTTATTAATTGGGGAAGGTACCTTGGTCTGGCTGAGCACAGAGTTTCCGTTCAATGGTTGCGACAGCATGGGATGCTGTGGGAACACCTGATGCCGACTTTGATGGCTACACAGTGTCTTTCTTATCCTCATAATGTTGTTCACCTGGGGGGAAATAATTTATGCAGAACAAAAGGGGTGGATTTGATTTGTTGTATGAAGCAGGATCTCCTGATAATTCTTTGTCAATTTCCTCGTACGAGAGTTTGGTCACAAATCATTCTTAGGTTAGTGTGGCGTGAAGCGGAAAAAGTGAAAGCTATTGAGAGCTTGAGGAAAAAAGTGAATGTGAATGTGGCTAGATTTATGACGACTATGGGCAGGTAGCTTGGTGTTTGCACATGAATTATTGACAACTGAGGGTTCCGAGTTGTATCATCCAGATGGTGATCGTCTGATATTGGGCTTGATATATTTTTAAGCACTATACAGTATTTATTGCAGTGTATGGTGAGGGATTGAGTGGTTGCAGCTTTGGGGGGGGGGGAGCGGTGATAAGCAAGGCTATCACTGCTTTGGCGCAGATAAGGGGAATGAAACCAAGTAGCCATTTAGGCGGGGGAAAATTTGGAGTGAAATTCAGGGGTGGGCTGTGAGGTTAAGAGGCTTGAGTACAACACCGCTCTAAGCAAAAGTCTGTTCTTGGCGTCACTACAAGACTTGCTTTAAGTTTAGTTTCAGATGTACTTTGTTGGAATTCATGGTGGAATATGAGCTAGGTCATCACCGACTAGCCTTCAAATTATACCCCGGGTTGGGGTTAAGTGTTATTTATAACTAATGGATCTTCAGCTTGTTTCAATAATTTAAATAAAGAAGCTGTGGCCTGCTATTTTTCTTCCAGTAAATGGTTGTGTAATTATTTCTTATCTATTTAATTGCTTAAGCACAGTGTAAGTGCCAAGGTTAATAAATTGAAATCAATGAGGCTTCAAATACCATAATTTCAAAACATAAATTGGAAAGATTTTAGAGAAATAAGTTTGATAGGTATGTTGTAATAGGACTCATATTGATCCAGAGACTTTTGCTGCTTACCATGACTAGCCTGGAGAAGGAAAATGTTTGTTTTCTGCTTCAGAATTTGCTATAGGGATTGGGACTTGTATACTGCCTTTTAGTAGTTATACAACCTTACTCAAAGTGGTTTACATACAGTTACTTCAAACATTTTCCCTATCTGTCCTGGTGGGCTCTATCTAATGTAACTCAGGTAATGGAGGATTGAGAGACTTGCCCAGGTCACGGGAGCAGCATGCGGTTTGAAACCATAACCTCAGGATGCTTTATTTTTTATTTTTTTATTTATTCGATTTTTTAGCCTGTCCTCCCAAAAGAGCCCAGAACGGGTTACAATGAATATATTGGTGTATTAAAATTATAAGTAAGATAGGTACTTAGAAATTCCCTTACTGTCCCGAAGGCTCACAATCTAACTAAAGTACCAGGAAAAATGACAATTAGAAGAGTAATAAAGAAAGAAAGTAGAGATAGAGGAGAAAAATAAGAAAATAAACATACTAATAAGATTACAATGATCTAAAGGAATTTGAAAGGTTAAAAAGAGGGGAGATAAGAATAGATGCAGAGGGAGAACCGTTGAAGCAATAGAATTCTGGGGAAATTTAAATGAAATTTGAATGATAAAATAAAACAAAATAAGTGGTAAAACAATAAGTGAGATTAAAAAATATATCATAAACTAAAAAGAAGTGAAAATAAAATCAAAACAGTCAAAACTGAAGTCCAGCTTGAACGGGCCCCCGAGCCAACCGTTGGTCCGATGGCCGGACTGCAGCCCTCCTCCGTCGGCTCTCCCCTGCTGGAATGGGGGAGGAGCGAAGACAGTGTCGGGTGCCCCGCTGGAACGGGCCCCCGAGCCGACCGTTGGTCCGATGGCCGGACTGCAGCCTTCCTCCATCGGCTCTCCCCTGCTGGAATGGGGGAGGAGCGAAGACATTGTCGGGTGCCCCACTGGAACGTGCCCCCGAGCCGACCGTTGGTCCGATGGCTGGACTGCAGCCCTCCTCCGTCAGCTCTCCCCTGCTGGAATGGGGGAGGAGCGAAGACAGTGTCGGGTGCCCCGCTGGAACGGGCCCCCGAGCCGACCGTTGGTCCGATGGCCAGACTGAGGCTGTAGCTCTAACCACTAGGCCACACTCTCCTCAAATAGGTGTAGAATGGTAATATGTCTTCCTGTGGTTTGCCACCACTTAGTAATAACCAAATGGTAAAGAGATCGGACCTGACAGGCTTCTTGAGCAGTCTAACAGTTATAACCTTTTGTTATTTCAAAAGACAGAGTCTGCACCCATCCCTTAGGTTTCAGCGCGTCAGTGGCATAGCGAGAGTGAACAGCGCTGGTGCCCCTCCCTGCCCCCCTACCTCCATCTGCTCCTTCCCTGCCCTCTCCTGCTGCACACATGTGCCCCTTCCCCCGTATCTCTCTAACGTTCGTGGTGCAAGCACGTCACTTCCTAGGTGTGGGTCCAGGAAGTATCTATGCTGATTAAGCTTCTTAAATAATTATCCCAGGTGCCTAGATTGGCTAGGCAAGCCAATCTAGGCACCTAACGTCAGGCGCTATTTATAGAATCTGGACCTTGGCACATAAGATAAGCACTGATCTCCCACATTCTATAATATCAGGAAGTGACATCAGAAGGGAGCCGAGGCCAGCGTGAGCAGCAAGTGGAAGATGCTGCTTTCACCAGTGAACATTTCAAGAGGCACATGGAGGGGCAGAGAGAAGGAGAGGTTCTGGCACCAGTGCCCCCCATAAAAACAATGCCCGGGGCAGTCCACCCCTGCACCCCCCTTACTATGTCACTGCATACTCCTCCCATTGCCACACCCAATTTTGAGTTGCACACTATATGATTTGCATGCAGATCTTTATAGAATAGCGTTTAGCAAGATGTGCGAGCAAATCCAAACTGTTGCTAATTAACTCCAATAACTGATTATTTGCACCCAAATAGAGCTAATTGATTCAGCCAATTTAGTTATGAATGCAGATCAGAATAGAGTACAATTCCACTGCAAGTGTCAGTATTTGTATAAAATATCCCTGCGGAAATAGCTCTATCCCTATACTGTTTGATGTTTAGGGTGCTACCAACCTTAAAACCCATGTTTGTGTAGCCAGTTTCTGGCACCTTGTCTAGGCTGAATCCAGGGACCAGTGTATTTGTCCACACAGAATTTAGGCACAGGCATTTATACCAGGCTTTAGTTGGTGTAAAGAGCCATGCCTAAATTTTAGCCATCTGAAGGTGCGATACGATTGGCTTTGAGAGACTTCTCAAAAATGCACTATGAGAACACGAAAACTTCAGCCATTTCCATCAAGGGAGTAACGCTGTGGAACAAATAAACTGGACCACTAGGAGCATTATCTGATATTCAGAAGTTTAAAAAAAAATACTTAAAACTGCACTATTTTTAGAATCTTTTCAATAAATGATGCGCTGTCTAATACTGGCTTCAGGATGAATGGTACTATAAGGATTTGTTTAATTACGGCTCCCTAATTATTCCTTTGTAATTCAAGATGTCTGTATAAGTCTCGCATGTTTTATTCTGTGTATGTTACTTCTGTGATAGGCAGTTGATAGATCTTTAAAATAAATAAAATATTATGCATATTCTATGAACGGCACCCAACTTTTGGCACAGTTTATAGAATAGCGCTGTGCATTTTCTTCTGTGCTGATTTTTTGGGTGTCACATATAGAATTTACCCCATACTGTAAAAAAAGCTTTATGTCAGTAGATTGAATTAAGGGCAAGTGTTTTAGAGAAGCTTAGGGGAAGCTAGTATAAAAAGAATTCCAATATTCTATATGGAAACCCTGTGATAAATAAAGTAGTGATCAGTGGCTTAGTGAGGGTGGGAGGTGCCTGGGGCGTTGGTGCCACCCCGTGCCCTCCTCTCTGCCCCCACCCCCGGCTCCTTCTGCACTCCCCCACTATGCCTGCGCCCTCCCTTCCCACCCCCATACCTAGTTAAATATTCGCCAGCATGAGTAGCTTCTCTGGTCTCCTGCTCGCGCTGGCACTGGCTTTCCCTCTGACATCAATTCCTGGCCCTGCGACCCAGAAGTGATTTCAGAAGGAGTCAGGCTGGTGTGAGCAGCAGGCTAGAGTAGTTGTTCGCGCTGGTGAAGATTTTAAAGAGGTACGGAAGTGGGGAAAGGAGGATGCGAGCATGACATGGCGAGGAGGGGGGGGGGGCAGAGAGGTGCCTGCGCCCCCAGCAAGATGGCACCTGGAGCGGTCTAAACCCCCTGCCCTCCCCCTTACTACGCCACTGGGATTGATATTTCAACCAATATAAGGAAAAAACTCAAAACCGACAGACGCCCATCTAACTGATAATATAGCACAAGGGAGAATAAGAGGGTCCTACTGAAGTTGAAAAAAAGAGTTTGGTGGAATGAATCTTATGAAGAGCAAAATAGGCAGAGCGGACTATTGTCCTCAGACAACAGCTATGTTGATCCTTACATGCATCCTTAATATATGTGCAACCTGAATTTGGCAACATACCTTGAAAATTTTATTGCACAGAAAATAGATTTAATGAGTATTATCATAGAAACAGAGAAGCATGATAGCAGATAAAGGCCAAATGGCCCATCCAGTCTGCCCATCCACAGCAACCACTATCTCTTCCTCTCTCCAAGAGATCCCACATGCCTATCCCAGGCCCTCTTGAATTCAGACACAGTCTCTGTCTCCACCACCTCTTCCGGGAGACTGTAAAAAGATATTTCCTTAGATTACTCCAGAGCCTATCACCTCTTAACTTCATCCTATGCCCTCTCATTCCAGAGCTTCCTTTCAAACGAAAGAGACTCGATTCATGCACATTTATATCACGTAGGTATTTAAATATCTCTATCATATCTCCCCTCTCCCGCCTTTCCTCCAAAGTATAAAGATTGAGGTCTTTAAGTCTGTTCCCATAGGTCTTATGACAAAGACCACACACCATTTTAGTAGCCTTTCTCTGGACTGACTCCATCCTTTTTATATCTTTTTATAGCTCCAGAATTGCACACAATATTCTAAATGAGGTCTCACTTGAGTTTTATACAGGGACATCACTACCTCCTTTTTCCTACTGGTCATACCTCTCCCATACCAATTAACTTACAGGCAACTGATCTGTACATGTTAAAAGGTTCTAACACTTTTTAAAAAGTTATGGACTTGAATGTGTGAAAATAACTGGAGAAAAGAACAAAACTAGGAAACAAAATCAAACAGAAAAAGCACCAAAACGTTTTGGGCCTTGCTCAACATTCCTTTTGGTATTGTGTGTTGACTTAGATGTTTTCCATTCAACCACTCCCACCCAAAGAATAGAACCATGGCTCTGAAATCAAACCTAGATCTCCTTCTAGGCATTGCACACCTACTGTAGTTAAATTGGTTGGATTTCAAAGAGAGAATTGATTTCCAAGACTTCTGTTTTCCAATCCCAGAACCCTAATTGAAATGTCAGGTCTTGTGCATATTCCCCATGGCATACAGAATATTGATTTTTCTACAGAAAGATGACAGCATGTGCATTCTGATCCTACGAAAAACAATTATGGATGTAGGAAACTTCCTCAATTAATTTCTATTTGTTTCTAACCTGAACATGGCAACCAAACAGCAAACAATAGTGTGACACTGTCACTGGCATGTTTGAACACGTAATGAACACATTCATCTCTCCACATTGTTATTTTATGCGAGATTGTATAGAAAAGATGTAATAAATGCTTATGTTTGTGTTTTTACTATGCACAGGTAAAACTATACTGTATTCAGGAAGACAGCAGCATTAACAGTATAAGGCAGGATTTAGATTCCAGGCAAAAAATGGGGGAGGAGAGTAAGATGCCTGTAAATCAGTTTGAAATCATGCTTTTGAAATAGTATATTTTCCCCAAGGTTATCATTTCTAGTGATTTTTGAAAGAGGAAGCATCTTACAAGCAAAATATTCTATACAAACTATTGGAGGTTCAAAAGTACTCAGTGTAAGAATCAGAAAAATAAAAAAAGTTCAAGGGGTTGATATTCAGCCAGAGGCACTCAGGGTTTTGCTGACCGCCATTGGCATTATGCTAGCAGTGTTGTATAGTAAAATTGAGGAGTGGATGGGAGAATAAGGTCTGAAACTAAATGTAGATAAAACTGAAATAATGTTTGTAGGAAAGCCAGATTATCAGTGGCCTACAGAGGTTAAAATTATCGATGATGTTCTTTCCGTGCACGAGTCACTGACTATCTTAGGTGTAAGACTTGATTCAGACCTAACAATGAACTTACAAATAACTAAGATCATTCAGGCATGTTTTGCACAAATGCTCTTGTTGCATCGATTGAAACCAATGCTTGCATCATATCATTTTCGAACTGTTGTTCAGGCCATGGTCTTATCGTGGCTTGACTACTGCAATGCTCTATACCAGGGGTGTCCAACCTGAGGCCCCGTGAAGTATTTTGTGCTGCCCCGGTCAAGGGCGATGCAGTGTTTTCCTCTGCTGCCCCCGGGTATTTACCTCCTCTGTCTTGCTGCAGTGTTTGCGCGTTTGTACGGCCCCAGAAACATTTTTTTCGGCCAATGCGGCCCAGGGAAGCCAAAAGGTTGGACTCCCCTGCTCTATACCTTGGAATAACAAAAGCAAGATGTAGAGCACTGCAGGTTATACAAAATGCAGCAGCACGTTTGATAATGGGTGTGTCTAAATATGATCATATTTCACCATATCTCAAAAAACTCTGAGATATTGGCTTCCGGTTGCCTTCAGAGTCCAATATACAGCAGTGATGATTTGTCATCAATTTTTGTACAGAAACATCCCAGAATTACTTAAAAGTAATATACTCAGCTATACACCAAAAAGATCTCTGCGTTCTGAGAGTTTAGCTTTACTGAAGACGTCCGTGAATCCAAGACTTGTTGAGACAGGTAAAAGAACTTTCTGCTGTGCAGGAGTTAAGTTATGGAACTCCTTGGTGGGTCAGATACGAAATTGCTGTGAAAAGGGTAAGTTCAGAAAATTACTACAGACGTAGCTATTCGTAGATGCCTTTTTTAAGTTATTTCAGCTAAAATTGATGAATTATTTGAGCTCTTCTATCCACTTTATTGTATTTTTCTGAAGATTGCATGCATTGTCATTTTATTATATGATTATTTTATTATGCATTTGTTTTTATTTTGTCATCATTTTAACACTGCATGTAACCTATGTAAGCCGTTTAGTTTTAACCAGTATATAAATTTTTTAAATAAATAAAACTAACTAAAGGTAGGTAGCTACTGTATTTAAGTAAAAGCTTTGTCACTTTTACAAAGTACAGGAAACGTGTTAGTTTTACTTATACCAAAGTAATAATTTCACTAATTGGTTCGACTTTTACTCAGTCACATCAGATGCTTGCAGATAAAAATAAAAAGTGACAGTGGAAGCAAGATGTAAATGACAATTTCTCATTAAACAAAAAGAAACAGCAAAACCTGGAACAGGATTTTGCGATTGCAAACTTCGCCATGCAAACAAGTGAATATTGCTTATGAGAACCGTGCGTTTGTTGAGTTGGTTATTGGTCTCCAACCAAACTGAGCAGTGGAGCTGGGTCACTTTGAAGAAGAGGTGAAGCTAAAGCTGGTTGCAGGTCTTGGTGAACAGATATATGGAAAATTGGGGTGACTGTCCACTGGCTTGAGACCGCTCAATATTCAGCACTATTGAACTGGTCTGGAATAGCTCCTGGCTAGTTAAATATCACATAGATAGTCTAGTGCTAATATTCAGCATGAGATAGACATTGAATATTGCCACTTTGCATATTGCACTTTGCATATTGCACTTTGACACAGCCAGCTAGCACCAATATTCATTGGTTGAGTGGCTAGGTCTATCTTTGGCTGCTGTAACTTAGCTGGCTAGCAGATGAATGGCTTATTCGTCTATGTTTCAAGTGGCAAAAAAAATCTAGAAAATGCCTGTCTCCAAATATGGCCCAACACTGAATTCTGGATTCGCCACCAACTGTGGGAGTCAGCCTGTGGCCTGAATATCAGGCCCATAGAGTCTTTAGAGAGGAAGTCTGCTTGTCTGGACTTAAGATTGAAGGATTCACACACATTTGATATTCTTGCATCTGTTCTCAAAAATGTTCAGAATTTGCCATCAGATGAAAAATTGTTAGAACTAGAGTGATACGGTAACGTTTACCGCAGGAATTCCGCAGTTACCCTGGGAATTCCTATGGTAACAGGAACCAATTGCCAATTTTGACTGGTATTATTGTGGTAATGGTTGGCCGTTCCATGGTAGTGCCACAGAAAACAGGAACCTCTGCTATGGTAATACCATGGGAATGGGGACCCAAGGCACCCTCCCTCGATGCCAACCCGACCCCCCTATGCGGTACCTTATCATCCCTGGTGGTCTAGTGGCTTCTTTGGGAGCAAGGAAGAACCTAACTCTTTCCTGCCCCTGACGTTGCTATAGTGCCGCCAGTCCAAAGATATTAAAATGGCTGCTGAGACTTCATGAGGCAGCCTCAATTTTTAAAACTAGAAATTTGGATTATTGAACAGAAAAAAAAAAAAAAAAAAAGAAATTTGGATGTCTTGCAAATTGTTCATCCTCCAGAACGTCTAAGTCTAAAAGGGATGTGTAAGAGGCACGTTTTGGGCAGGCTTTGGGGTGGGTTAAACTTGGATGTTTTGCAGTAATAATTGAACCTTTTGTAAGATGTTCTAGAATTCAGGGGTGTCCAACCTGTGGCCCAAGGGCCGCATGCAGCCCCGTGAAGTATTTTGTGTGGCCTTGGTCAAGGGCGATGCAGTGTTTTCCTCTGCTGCCCCCAGGTGTTTACCGTCTTGCCGGCTCCCTCCTCTGTCTTGTTGCAGCGTTTGCACATTTGTGCAGCCCCAGAAACATTTTTTCCGGCCAATGCGGCCCAGGGATGCCAAAAGGTTGGACACCCCTGTTCTAGATGGACCTTAGACATTTTTGCCTAGACCAGTTTTGCATGTGTCTAAGTGTCAAAAAGGTACCCAAACTGACCAGATGACCTTAAGAGGGATTAAATAATGGCCCCCACACTCTCCCAGTAGTCACTGACCCCCTCCCACCCCAAAATTTCTAAATAAAACAGTGCATACATATCTGTAGAACAGCAGTATGTGGTATGGGAAATCCTAGAAGAGCATCACACAGGTGTCTTAAGTAGCCTAGTGGGTGGGCTAGTGAACCATAGAGAGGAACCAGACCCATAAGCCACTCTAACCACTACATTTATGGTGGAAAGTATGAATTAATCAGAACTCACCAAAACCCTACTATACTGCCATATAGGTGCCACCTGCAGCCATAAAGGCTGATAGGGTGGTAGACAGGTGGGTAAAGTAGGTTTGGGGAAAATTTTGGAAGACTCAGCATAAATTATAAGGGGGTTATGGTGAGATGTACATTTGGCACCCTTTATGTGAAGTTCACAGCAGTGCCTTCTAAGATGCTCCATTGCTATGTTAGCATGTCTATGTGGCCAGTCCATTGCAATGCTGACCCCTCCCATGTCTAAATGGTGCTGATTTTGGATGTTTTTGTGGTTGAAAATGGTGAATAACTTTAGATGTCCTGGCAGCCAAAACATCCAAGTAGGTCCTATTTAAAATATACAGTGGTACCTCGGTTTACGAGTGCACCAGTTTGTGAGTGTTTTGCAAGATGAGCAAAGCATTCGCAAAATCGGCGCCTTGGAAACCGAGATTGCCTTGATTTGCGAGCGGTGCCCCCCATAATCCGGCACCCTCCCCCCTGCGATCTAGCACCCCTCTGCTCACGTCGCACACCCCCCCCCCCCCACCGCGATCTGAAATCCCCCAGACCCACCTGAACAGGCTTCTTACTTCCATCTGGCCACCGGCACCGGCATGTCCTGTGCGTTGGTGCCGGTGCCCAAAGATCTGCCTCCTCTTCTTTGCTGGGCCTTGAGCATCTGCGCATGCTCAAGGCCTGCGAGTTCACGCTCTCTCCGCGTTATATAAGAATAAAATTATTATTATTATTATTCCTAAACGCAGGAAGCTGCCCATTATCTTTGTTCCCAGTACTAAGAGCAGACAGGCAGGGCAGAGGAGAACAGAATACCTGTTCCAAGTCACTATAATCCCTTCTATAAATCATCTGTTAATTCTGCAGCTAAACCTCTGGTCAGGAAATCTGACCCAGTAAGGATTAAGGAAAGGGGTGGAGCTGACAGGCAGAACCTGGCTAGAGCAGGAGTGAAAGTTACCCAGCTGAATAAATCAAGGCCAGCTGAGAACCCCAACAAGCAATCAGGAACTTGGAGGGAAGGGCCTGCCTTACAGAGCATGGAATGAAAAGCTAGCAGCTCAGTCTTACAGCTCTCTGCTAGGAAACTCCCTAACCCACAGCACTGGTAGGCTAGCAAAACTTTGCTTCCCAAGCAGAGGCTAAGGGGAAGAGGAAAGCTCCAGGAGCAGGGCTTGGCAAAGGCTACTTTAGAGGACAGCCTGTATCCAGATTCAGAAAGTGAGGAATCTTTCATGGAGGTAGAGGGAGACCTCTCTAAGAGAAA
The DNA here is from genome assembly GCF_902459505.1 of Geotrypetes seraphini. Taxonomy (NCBI): domain Eukaryota; kingdom Metazoa; phylum Chordata; class Amphibia; order Gymnophiona; family Dermophiidae; genus Geotrypetes; species Geotrypetes seraphini. The sequence goes on along the minus strand of NC_047089.1, from coordinate 165,345,577 downwards.
TGGCATGGACTGCAGCCCTGAAGTAGAGAGCTGCACGGGAACGGGGACGACGGGAATCCCGCGGGACCCGCGGGGATCTCGCGGGTTCCCCCTTCGGGTCACGGGGATCCCGTGGGGACGCCCCCTAGGGTCGCAGGGATCCTGTGGGGACGCCCCTCGTGCTCTCGGGGATACCGCGGGGTTCAATGCCGTTCCTATCTGCCCTGCTGCGAGGCCTCATCTTCCATTTTCTTCCTGCCCTGCTGCAGCACACATAGCCAATCGGAAGTCTTCCCCGATGTCAGCACTGACGTCGGAGGGAGGGCTTAAGCCAGGGGTGTCCAATGTCGGTCCTCGAGGGCCACAATCCAGTCGGGTTTTCAGGATTTCCCCAATGAATATGCATGAGATCTATTAGCATACAATGAAAGCAGTGCATGCAAATAGACCTCATGTATATTCATTGGGGAAATCCTGAAAATCCGACTGGACTGCGGCCCTCGAGGACCGACATTGGACACCCCTGGCTTAAGCAAAGCCCTCCCTTCCTCCGACGTCAGCGCCGACATCGTGAAGACTTCCGGTCGGCTGTGTGTGGCAGGGCAGGTAGGGAGAAGGCAGTGGCTTCCAAAGCAGGGGGGGGGGGCGGTCCGCCCCGCGTGCAGCCGTGGGGGGGGGGGTGTGAGTGTGCACAGCCGATCAGGTCCCACGATCGACCAACAACAGGCCCAGCTGACAAACCTCCCTGCCCTGTAGCCGCGAATCTAAATTACCTTCTTACAGCAGCTTCAATACTCCAGCTGCTGTAAGAAGGTAATTTAGATCTGCGGCTACAGGGCAGGGAGGTTTGTCCGACCCGGCCTGTTCTGTTGTCGGTCGGGTGGGGAAGTGCTACAAAGGTAAGGGGCAGGGAGGGAGAAAGGAAAGAAAGGTGGAGTGGAGAAGAAAAGACGCTTAAGGGAAATGGGTAAAACTGAGGGGGGAGAAGGACGCTGAAAGCACTGGGGAAGACAAAGGGGTGGAGAAGGACGCTGAAATGGGGAGGACGGGAGGGAGGGGAGAAGGACTCTGAAAGCACATGGGGAAGACAGAGGGGGGAGAAGGACCCTGAAAGGACATGGGGGGAAGACAGGAGGGGAGAAGGACGCTGAAAGTTCAAGTTCAAGTTCAAGTTCACTTTATTTTTGATGGATCGCCTATTTAAAACATTCTAAGCGATGTACACTTAAAAACAAGTTATAAAAGAACATTCAGTCATATTAGTAAAAAACATTAAAAAACAAAAGACCAATAAAACACATATTTGTTAAATAATTAAATTAAATAATACATTTAAAACAAACATGAAAAGGGAGGAAAGGGGGGAAAAGTTACATATTTTCTATTGGTGAAAAAAACATATATTAGGAAAAAACATAAAACAGGGGTGTAAAAAAAAAAAAAAAAAAAAAAAAAGGAAAATTATTCATTAAAAGCCTGGCTGTTAAGGGATGTTAAAAAAAAGCGGAAGAGTTATTCATTAAAAGCGTCATTAAATAAAAAAGTTTTTAAGAGTTTTTTAAAAGAGATAATATCTCTCTCCTTTCTAATAAAAAGAGGCAGAGTGTTCCAGAGTTGGGGAGCTAAAACAGAGAACATATCGTTTCTCCTAGTTCCCACAATTTTGAGTGAAGGGACCAAAAGTAACTCTTGTTGAGATGAGCGAAGTGTTCGATTAGAATGATAGGGGATAATCATTCTAGAAATGAATTGAGGGGTGTTATATATTAGAACCTTAAAGACTAAAAAAGCTATTTTAAAAGTTATACGGTGATTAATAGGTAACCAGTGTGATTTATTAAGAAGGGGTGTTACATGGTCATATTTTTTTGCTTTATGTATAAGTTTTATGGCCGTATTTTGGATTATTTGGAGTCTTTTCTTTTCTTTTTGGGAAATATTGTATAGCAAAGAGTTACAATAATCTATTTTGGAAATGATCATGGAGTGGACAAGGATATTAACAGATTTTGGTTCTAAGAAGGATGAAATGGATCTTATCAGACGTAATTTATAAAAACAGGATTTAACCGTTTGACTTATGTGGTCATGAAAAGATAAGTTTGTATCAATTATAACTCCTAATATTTTTATGGATGAGACAGATTCAATTGGATTGTTTTCAAGCAAAAAAGGAGAAGTTAGTATGATGTCTTTTTTCCATGTAAATAACATTGTTTGTGTTTTTTGTATATTTAAAGAGAGTTTATTATTGCAGAGCCAGTTTTTTATTATATCCAATTTGGAGTTGATGGCTATAATTTCATCATATTTTCCGGGGTCAAGTGGGTGGAGAAGTTGGATATCGTCAGCATAGGAAAAAGTTGTAAAGCCTAGTGATTGACATAAGGTAAGAAAGGGTGAAAGAAAAATATTAAATAATAGGGGAGATAGAATAGAACCCTGAGGTATACCAAAAAGCGAGGTGTAAGGGGTAGAGTGATCTTCTTTGATTATGACAGTAGAGGATCGGTTGGAAAGAAAAGATTGAAACCATTGTAATACTTGTCCTCCAATACCGAAAGATTCCAAACGATTGAGTAGGAGAGCATGATCTATAGTGTCAAAGGCTGCTGAAAGATCCAAAGAAAAAAGAGCGACCGATCTGTGGTGGTCTAAATAATAATGAATATTGGATACCAAGCCTAACATTGAATACTCTGTGTTATGGTATTTCCGGAAACCGGTTTGATTAGGATGTAGTACGTTTGATGACTCAATGAAATCAGTTAATTGTTCGAAAACCAGTTTTTCAGTTACTTTTGCTAGGAAAGGTAAATTTGAAATTGGGCGATAATTGACTACGTCATTACGGTCAGCATTGTATTTTTTCAAAATTGGGGTGACGATAGCTTTTTTCCAATTAAGAGGGACGGTGGATGTAATAAAACTCTGTTTAATAAGCGACTGTATATAGGGACCAAAGCAAGAAATAAATTTTTTCAAATAAAAAGGAGGGATTAGTTCTGAACGAGAATTTTTTAATTTAATTCTTTGAAGGACGGCTTCTATTTCTTTTAAAGTTGGAATTTTAAAATTTAGACATTTGGATGTAGGTAGCGTGAGGTCAGTGTTGTTATATAAGATGTCGTCAACTTTCTTTGTAGTAAAAGTTTCTCGTATTAATACAATTTTTTTACAGAAGTAATCAGCTAGTTCTTGAGCTTTGAGTGTATTTTCCAAACTTTTATTGTTATTGTTTTGTTTAAACTCAGGAGAAATGGATTTGAGAATCATGAAAATTTCAGAGCTATTATTGGCCTTGTTAATTTTATTAGAATAGAAATGTTTTTTTGTTTGATTAATTTTATTTTTGTAAAAGTGCGCTTGTTCCTTATAGCGTTGTAAGTTAATAGATGTTTTTGATGAGCGCCATTTTCTTTCCAGAGAACGGAGTTGAGTCTTAATAATAGATAGTTCTTTAGTATACCATGGATTACGTGCTTTGTGAAAAGGTATAGTTTTAGAAATTAAAGGTGCTTTTTCATTTAGACAGGATTCTAGTAAAGAATTCCAAGAAAGAAGATTGTCATCAACTGAATCAAAGTTAGGAATATTTGTCAAAGGACTGAAAAAAGGAGTAATATCGGCAGTTTCTAATTTAGACAGAGGGGGGAGAAGGATCCAGAAAGGACATGGGGAAGACAGAGGGTGGAGAAGGACGCTGAAAAGACATGGGGTAGACAAAGGGGTGGAGAAGGACGCTGAAAGGACATGGGGAGGACGGGAGGGGGGAGAAGAACGCTGAAAGGACGTGGGGAAGACAGGGGGAGAAGGACACTGAAAGCACATGTGGAAGACAGAGGGGGGAGAAGGATGCTGACAGGACATGGGGAAGTTGGAGGGGAGAAGGACGCTGAAAGGAAATGGGGAAGAGAGAGTGGGGAGAAGACGCTGGCAGGGAAGAAGACAGAGATGCCAGACTATGGGGGGAGCGGAGGGAAGAAGATGGGTGCCAGACCAATTTGGAAGGGGGGAGAAAGGGAGAGGCACAGTAACAGAGCAAATGGAAGACGCAGAGAGAAGAGAGACAGTGGATGGAAGGAATTGAATGAGGAAAGCAGAAACCAGGAAAAAAAATTATTTTTTTTTTTTTTTGCTTCAGGATAAAGTAGTATATTAGTTGTGTTGATAAAAATTTATAAACATTAGAGGCTCTGGTGGAAACCCATTTACAAAGTATGTATTCTTCCCAATTAATATTTCCAAATTAATAAAGTCTTTTTGCTTATTTTTAAATGGGTTTCTACCAGAGCCTTTAATTCAGTAGCATAATTAACTGAAATAACTATTTCTGAAGTTTATAGGGATGGGCGGGGACGTAGGGGATTCCTTGTGTGGATGGAGGGGATTCCTCGCGGGGACGAGTGGCGACGGGTGGGAGTCCTCACGGGGCGGGTGGGGACGGGTGGGACTTTGGCAGGGACGGGTGAGATTTCTGTCCCCGCGCAACTCTCTACCCTGAAGCCTTGGAGTATGTGTCTGATTGCAGCATGGGTCAGTAAGGTATTGTGTGGGGGAGGGGAATGAAAGTTTGTTCTTAAACAATGGTCTAGTGTACTTAAGAGTAACAGTTCTGTCCTTAGAAAGGACTATATAATGAATAAGTGTTGGAGGGGTGAATGTGAGATTTGATTAGTAGCAGAAATTAAACCAGAATCCCTGTATGCAAGCTAAGCATAGTAAGTGGGGAAGGGATATTGCTAACTAACCTTGAAGGGAGAAGTAAAGCCTGGAGTGGATTCAGTGACCTGACATTGCACAGCCCTGATAGTGGGAACTTTGGGAGGGGAATCTTAGACCAGTGATTCCCAACCCTGTCCTGGAGGACCACCAGGCCAATCGGGTTTTCAGGATAGCCCTAATGAATATGCATGAAGCAGATTTGCATGCCTGTCACTTTCATTATATGCAAATCTCTCTCATTTATATTCATTAGGGCTAGCCTGAAAACCCGATTGGCCTGGTGGTCCTCCAGGACAGGGTTGGGAACCACTGTCTTAGACCATTAAAACAAAGGGTGGATGTTTCCCAGCCCCTACCCCGTAATCAAAAGGGTAGTGGGGGCATTTATACTTCAGGTCAGGTGGGGAGAACTTCCTGAAGCAACCGCAGGCACAATATAGCAAGTTTTAAAGGAAAAAGTTTTGGTTTATTTTTGGTTTTCCTGAATGCAGCGTGGACTTGCTCTGAAGGAGAATTATTGTTTATGTAAAATCTTTTCCAAGCCTAATCAGCCGATGTGGCTGCCTAAAACCCAGTGCCATTGAACTGGGTAATAAAACTTGAACTATTCATTATTGGTGGAGTTTCTTTTCTTCTGTGGTTTCCAGCGTGGCCCTCGAGGGAGCGCTCGGACTTGCGCCTGGGGCGGAAGCCAGGTTGCCAGCGCTAGGCTTACCCCTGGCCCCGTCACAATATAAATAAATAAATATATATATATATATATTTATTTATTTATTTATCATAGTACATCACAATTCTATTCTAACTCCATCAAACTACACCCCCAGAAATACCTAGGCCCAGAACACATATAAATATAAGCTATCAGTAAATCTATTTATACATGTCTATTTGGCCTTGTAATTTTATGAGCCTTTTTCCATTTATAAAATATGTTTTAAACACAGAAAATGCTTTATAAAATTACCCCCTTGTTTAGAAGTTTCATTGGAAAATAGTCAAAGGTTTAACCGTCTGATTTCAAGCTACCTGGAGGATTTCAGCACGCCAATTTTCCTTATAAGGGCAGAAAATCTGATGCAGGAATTCTACATTCACGCATAACTGTAACCTAAATTTGTTAGTCTGTTGATAATTCTTTTGATTTTTTTTTTCAGATTAAAAGTGCATTTTAAGAATTCCTGGTAATAAGAAAAAGAAATCAGAAGCAGAATGCAATCCTTGTGATGGTTTCTTTGTTTTTAATATCTCTCTTATTTCCTATCCTGATCTCATTACCTTTATACTTTGGATTGAAATAAATACGTAGAATGTCTTTGAATTATTGATGAAGGAACAGTGTAATAAATATGCTTTTTTACAGCATAGCAAACACAGCTATAACCAATGTTCCCTCTAAACTGAGCAGAAGTCCTCCAAGTACACTCCTGCTAGTGGGAGGTATTGTTTTACTATCAAATTTTCAATAGAAACAAGCAAGCTCTAGGGAATCAGCATGTCTCTACTGATTGAAAATACAGTATTGAAGTATGCCCCCTCCCCCACCACACAAACACACACACACACAATGGCAGCAATGTGATTGAAAGACTCTTGCTCAGTTTAGAGGGAACAGTGACCTATGATCTCTTTAAGCAGAGTGTATGAGTGATCGCTCATACATTTTACATGGTTGCTCAAAAAAAATACTGGTCTGACCTGACTTTCAATCAAAATTAAGGTATAAAAATTAATTAAACTAAATTAATTAATTACCAAATGTATGATGGTTTTATGTGCTATATACAGAAAGGCATTGCTAATACTGGAGAAAAAAACTCCTGGAGAGGCATAATAAAAAAAAACATCTAAGTCCCCTTTTGGCCTAAGTCAGTAGACAAGCAGGATTCTGTAACCGGTGTCTCTTAAAAAACAGCGCCGGTTACCTGGCCCATCACAATGATCGCGGCTGTGATCGCGATCCCCCCTCCCCCTGACAAAACCCTGAACCGGCAGGAGGGATCCTAAGCCCTCCTGCCAAAGATGGCAGAATTGGGCTAGTTGCCTAAGGCCCCTCCTATGGGCATGGCTTTAGGCACATTGGACCCAAGTAATCAGTCACAATCACTTGGAAAGCCAGAGTTATCCTAAGCATTGCGGAAATCAAATTGTCTTCATCTATCATTTTTTGATTCATAACTTTGTTCCCCAATGGCAAATACCGTAACTTTATGAAAAAGAGATGTGGAGGGCCATTGTCAAATAGAATGTCTGTCTGATTTTGGACGTTTCCTGCTAAATGTCCAAATCCAGGAGTGGTTAATGGCCATTTTTGAAGAAGATGTCCAAATATTTATATATACTGTATATGTATATATTGATATTTGTATCTGTAATTACTCTAGATTATTGATTTGGACTCTTCAGTATATGTGAAGCTAGTTCCTCATTACAAACTTCTCTGGGGACTCAGATACAAACTTTAACCTCGTATTGTACTGGAATATTAACAGAAACATCGAAGATGAAAGATAAAGTGGAAACATTGGAGTCTAATTATCAAGAACAAGAGGTTAAAATTGAGACTTTGCAAAACCAATGCCAACTTTTGATAAGAGACAGCGGAAATGTTACTTTTAAACTAGAGGTACTGGAAAATGTTTCTCAATGACAAAACCTCAGGCTAACTAATTTCCTTCAAGTATACTCTATTACAGCTCTTGATATGTTCAAGAGATATTTGTCAGAGGTTTTAAAAGTACCAGAAATCTCTTACCCATCAATATCTAAAGTTTATTATTTAGCTTATGGAAAGAAGAACTATGTGAAGGATCGGCAAGGTCTCTCAATGGACAGTTTGGATTTAACAAACTTATTGGAAAAAAAAGGTAGAAGTGGTGGCTTTGGCTACACTGTTTGTTCAGTTGGGATTGGATTCATAGAGAATGGTTGTTGAAAATGTTCTTTAAACATCAGGATAAATTGTTTATGAATCAAAAAGAATGTATCCGGATGTGTCAAGAATGGTTAGGGCTCTTCAGTTTGGAAAAGAGATGACTAAGGGGAGATATGATTGAAGTCTACAAAATCCTGAGTGGAGTTGAATGGGTACAAGCGGATCGATTTTCTACTCCGTCAAAAATTACAAAGACTAGGGGGACATTCGATGAAGTTACAGGGAAATACTCTTAAAACCAATAGGAGGAAATTTTTTTTTACTCAGGGAATAGTTAAGCTCTGGAACGCGTTGCCAGAGGATGTGGTAAGAGTGGATAGCGTAGCTGGTTTTATGAAAGGTTTGGACAAGTTTCTGGAGGAAAAGTCCATAGTCTATTATTGAGAAAGACATGGGGGAAGCCACTGCTTGCCCTGCATGGTAGCATAGAATATTGCTACATCTTGGGTTTTGACCAGGATTGGCCACCATGAGAATGGGCTACTGGGCTTGCTGGACTATTCTTATGTTCTTACCAAGAAGAAGAGACAACAATTTTTTCTTTTGCGATCCCAGGTCTTAAAATTAGGGGCTACCTTTATACTTAGATATCCTTGTAAATGTTTGATTAATCTTCAGGGTGTTAAATATGTATTTTTTGAAGCCTCACAGTTAACTAAATTTATAGCTGGTAAAGTGGTTGTTTCTGCTATTACCCCTTTAGATTTGCAGGCACATACTTTGTAAGAGGAAAGCTAGTCCATAAAGCAGGCTTAGCGATCTTTTATTTTCCTTTAAAATTTAAGTGGTGTAATCTCCGTTATTGGTATCACCGCCTCTCTATATAATTGGGGACTAACTAACAGTGCAAGATAAATTATTTCCTTTTATTTTTAATTCATAACTTTTGTTGTATTTTTTTTCTACTGTATTGTTAATATTCAGTGATTTATTTTTGATCATGGAAAAATTTGAAACTTTAATAAAGAAATAAAAATAATAATAAATAAATCTGGATTCCGTTCACAACATAGCCCAGAAACTGGTGTGATTCTATAATTGGAATTTAAACATGATAGACTCGTGGCCTTATTTTCAAGGCCCCTGACGATTTAGAATCTGGCCCTATATGGTTTCACACTGCTCAAGGCTCATGCAAAAAAAAAAAAATACAGACACTGGGATAATCCACAAAGAAAGGAACAAGGTAGAAACATCTATGAGAAAAGCAAATAAAGCTAAAATAAAATTCTGCTGTGCTTACCTACGGCTAAAGTGTGTATCAGGCACCATGCCATCTCTGCCAGTGAGATTAGTACTTCAACAACATTTTGCATCTCTGTAGGGATTCCGTTAAAACATTTGGAATAAGTAAATAACAGACACGGGGCTTTGTTGTAATTGTACATTAGTCATGTCCTAAAATTATACTAACGTCTGTTCTTTTCTGCGTAAGAAGTTTATCACAACTTGCAATTGTGGTCTACCATATTTCCCCCAGGGATGAATGAACTGGTTCAAAATCAAATGATTTTCTATTAATGAATGTAGAATTTGTAAGTGGCCAATCATGGGGGAAATTGGTATACATTGCAACATGGAAGATATCAAGTAGGCTCTTCTCCACTGTTTCCCATCCTTCTTTGCCTTCTTTCCTTCCATGCTTCCTCCACCATTGCCCATGCACAATTTAAACATAGAGCTCCTTTTACTAAGCAGCGGTAGCGTTTTTAGCGCGCGCTGAAGATTAGCATAAATCTTCCAGAACACACTTTTTTAATATTACTACTGAGCATATGTTTTGTGAGTAAAGTGAGGGCAGAGCTTAATAGTTGTTCATACATGTGCCAATAGTAGAGAAGGAAGCTCATTTACTGAGGAGCATCGTCTCCATGTTAAGACAATATCATCTAGGAAGAAGTGAGCGAAATATGGTTGACAAGACATCTCTCTTAACTTTTCTTTGCTCCATTGCCACAGTAAGGCAAAGACCTTCTCTTTGCTTGTTTTGGCAAAATATGTTTGCAGCAGAAATAAAAATCACATGACGAGAATGAATTTCTTGCCCCAAATTCATAGGTCTTGATTTTCAGCCAGATGAGTGCAATAGAAAAATTATATATACATTTACCTGAATATTTTTAGTTGGATATTCCACCGCAGTTAGGGGACCCTTTACTAAGCTGATAGAACACTGTCATTCCAAGCTGGCAAATGGAATAAATGTCTAACCACCCTCATTTCGAATACACCCTCCTACCAATCCTTCAGGAAATCAATTAAAACCTACCTTTTTGATAAATTTCTCTGACCCCTTCCTGCCTTGTTGCATCTCTGAAATACTTATTGTACTTCTGACATTTCCGGTTATACCTAACCATTCTCGGCCCAATAATGTAATTGAAATATTTTGCTTTTCTAATTGACAATATCTTTCTGTAACATCGCTGTCTTTCTACAGTCTCTTCCTCTGTAAACCGCTCTGAACTGCTTCTGGTATTGCGGTATAGAAAATAAAGTTATTATTATTATTAATAATAATAAACAGCGAGGATCTCCAGAAGGATCTGAACCAGTTGGAGAAATGGGCAGAAAAGTGGCAGATGAATTTTAACATAGACAAATGCAAGGTGATGCATCTGGGTAGGAAAAACAAGGAACATGAATATAGAATGTTAGGTGTAACCTTGGGCAAATGCGAGCAAGAAAGGGACTTGGGGGTACTGATAGACAGGACCCTGAAGCCATCGGCTCAATGCGTGGTGGTGGCAAATAAAGCAAATAGGATGTTGGGCATGATAAAGAAGGGCATCACGAGTAGATCGGAGGACGTCATAATACCGCTTTATAGAGCAATGGCAGACCACACTTGGAATACTGTGTCCAACACTGGTCTCCATACCTTAAGAAAGATATAGCCCTGCTAGAGAAGGTGCAGAGGTGAGCCACGAAACTAGTCAAAGGTATGGAAAAATTGAGCTACAAAGAACGCCTCGGAAAACTAGGACTGTTCACCCTTGAAAAGAGGAGACTGCGAGGGGATATGATAGAAACTTTTAAAATATTAAAAGGATTTGACAAAATAGACCAAGAAACATCATTGTTCACTTTTTCAGATGTGACACGGACAAGAGGTCATAGACTGAAACTGAGGGGCAGCAGGTCCAGGACAAATGTCAGGAAGTTCTGTTTCACACAGAGAGTGGTGGACGCTTGGAATCCTCTCCCAGAGGAGGTTGTGGCGGAGACTACCATTCTGGGATTCAAGCACAAGTTGGATGTACACTTTCTTGCAAATCACATCGAGGGATATGGGAAATCAGGGTCTCCAACAGGGAGCACCTAGCTTGGCCTCCGCATGTGCGGGTCGCCGGACTAGATGGACCAAGGATCCGATCCGGTGAAGGCGTTTCTTATGTTTTTTTAATTATTTATTAATTTTCATATCACATTGAAAAGTGCATTAAATTATACACAACAAATTATCATACACAGCACTTATATTCAATCAATATCAATACAAAACATATTCCTCCCCCTTTTCGTTATAGCCAATCAACAAGAATACCCAATGTATTCCCTCCTTCCTCCTTCCTACCCTCTCTGGATGTGGGTGCGAATAAGGAAACAATAAAAACAGTATACAACTACTCGGAGTTAACAAAATTCATGAATGGGCCCCATACTAATTTTAAAAAAATTATAATGACCTAATATAACTGAATTCATTTTTTTAAATTTATATCATAAACATAAAGACTCCCACCAAAAGGAAAAGTTAAGCCTGTCCCAATTTTTCCCTGTCATAATAATTAGGAGCCTGCTTTTATATTTATCTAATGAAGGTGTAGTTTTCAATAATGTCCCACAGATTACCGTCTCATAAGACAACGGAATCGAAGATTCCAATATCAAATTAATTTGGCCCCATATTGATCTCCAAAAGTTGAGTATCAAGGGGCAATAGAACAACAAATGATCCAGTGTCCCTATTTCACGATGACAGTGCCAGCATCTATTACACTTTGAACTATCTAACTTTTGCAAACGAACTGGGGCCCAAAAAATTATATGTAACAAAAGGAACTAAGTTTGTCTCATAGATGCCGACGCTGTACATCTCATCCTCCAAGTCCAAATCCGTGGCCTTTGAGTAGCAGAAATCTGCTGCTTAATCTCAATGCTCAAAATATCTTTTAGACTACTTTTGGGTTTTTTATTCAAATATTCCTATATTAATTTATGCCACTTGGCGGCCTGATACCCTAGCAAATCTGTCTGGAAACATAGGACCGGCAAGCTATACTGATTATTTAAATTTTGCCAATCAGGGAACCCCTTCTGAATGGCCTGCTTCAACAACCATTGGATTTTATTGTTAACTATTCCATCATTAAGAATAATCGATAATAAACGCCAGGACATGTTCTCTGTAGTCACTCCTCAGCTCTGCCCATCGTATTGAGAGAAGAAAAAAATCTGGACCGTTTTAAAAGCCATCTCAAGAGTCATTTATTTATAGAAGCTTTCAATACATGATATTTGCCCATTTTCAAACTGTCTTTAACTTTCATAAGAGACAATTTTCAGTAACTCCGAACCTCTTGTTCTTCCCTTAATTCTTCTCCTTTACTATCTCAGTTGTATTTCCTACCCATATACCTTTCATCTCATGTTAGTATAGCCTTATTCATTTAATACTCTTTTAAAATTTTTGTTAAATTTAGGGATCCTTTTACAAAGGTGTGCTAGCATTTTTAGCGCACGCACCGGATTAGCGCACGCTATAGCGCATGCTACCCGAAAAACTATCGCCTGCTTAAGAGGAGGTGGTAGCAGCTAGTGCCTGCAGCATTTTAGCACATGCTATTCCGTGCGCTTAAGGCCCTAATGCACCTTTGTAAAAGGATCCCTTAGTCTGTATTTTTCAGTTGATGTTTATTTTAGCCCCCCATTTTTTACATGTAACTCGCTTAGAAGTCCAGATAAGCGATTGTATCAAATTTTTAATAAAACTTGAAAACTTGTTAAAATTAGTGCAAATCCATACTAAAAGCTAACATACGTTAAACCAGCCAGGATAGTAAAAGCCCTACACTAGCTACTTAAAATGGGTAGGGGTGCTATGCAATTGCACCTTCCCTTTAGAATGCAATGCCACCACATCTCCGCAGTGAAAATTTTTTAAATAAGTTTAAAACTGACCTTAAAACATTTCTATTCCCAATGTCTAAATCAGTGTTCTTCAACCACCGGTTCATGGACCAGTGCCGGTCCACAGAAATTTCCTGCCGGTCCACAGGGCCAGCACGTGCATCAGGCACAAAACAGTGTTCTTCAACCACCAGTCCACAATGCGATCGATGCAGCATTATCTTCGAGCCAGCTGCCTCTTCCTAACTGATTCAGTGCACAAAGCCACAAGCAGTGGCTCCTACAGGCATCCTGCGCCTGAACCGGAAGCCTTCTCTCTGACGTTGCAACGTCAGAGGGAAGGCTTCCAGATGAGGCACGGGACGTGCAAGGTGCAATTAGTACTATTATGGGGGCGGGGTCTGGGGTGGAGATTGAGTAGAGATGGGCGGGGTCTGGCCCACGACTTAGCCCAGTGTTCTTCAACTGCCGGTCCACAGAATAATTATTTTATTTCTGCCGGTCCATAGGTATAAAAAGGTTGAAAAACACTGGTCTAAATGACAGTGCCAGCATCTGTTGTTCTATTGTCCTTTGATGCGTGGAGGGGCATAATCAAAAGGGACGTCTACATCCGTTTGCATCCAACTCGCAAGTCGTCCAAAGTAAAAAACAGCCTAAGACACATTTTCGAAAAATATGTCCAAAATTTTTTTTTGTTTTGAAAATCGTCTAATTGTACGTCCTGCCAATCTGATCTTCCAAGCTGCTAAATCGTCCATCTTTAAACCACATTTCCGTCCAACTTTTTATCCAAGTCAAAAATGCCTAGAACAAGTCCTGTTGGACTTGGGAGGGGTCTGCAAAGTGATGGACTGCACACCCAGACATGCCACCTAAATAGTGGGGTACCTTACAGGGCTGTGAACTTCACAAAAAGGGTACCATGTCTTCTCCTCCCTACAGCTCCCTTATAGGTCATGGTGAGCCCCCCAAACCACCACCAGAATCCCCTAGACCCACTTATCTACCATCCTAATAGCCCTTATGGCTGCAGGAGCCACTTATATGCCTGTAGAAAAGGGTTTTGGGGTGTATAGGGGAGTGTACATATTTAAGTATCAATACAGTGATTACAGGGGCTTATGGGCCCTCTCTATGGGTCCCTCCTCTCTATGGGTCCCTAACCCACCCCCAAGATGACTTAAGCTGCTAGGTGATGAGGATCTGGAGGCTGAATTTTAAAGATGTGATTAATATTTTTATGGAGGGGGTCGGTGATCACTGGGTTAGTGTGTGGGGAGGTCTGGTTTATGTGTTTTCAGTGCTTATCTGGTTTTACATGGTCTAAGTCACAACGTCCAAGTTCCGTCGATCCTGTGCTGTATAACTTTTGGTTATACATGCTGTACGACTAAGTCTAAGCCGGTCCACATCCCGCCCAACTCCCTCCCTCAAAACTCCTCCCGAAATGCCCCATTTACCTTTGGTCGTTCAGTGGTACTATGTAGGCCTAGGTCATGTAGAAATACATCCAAAACCAATTTTTATTATCGATACTTGGACGTATTTGGGAAATGTTCGTCCAAGTGCTGACAAGTCAGTTTTTGGACATTTTTCTCTTTTGATTATGAGCCCCTTAGCTTCTGGAGGTCAATATGGGGTATAATAAATAACATTTTGGAATCATCAATTCCTCTAACGTATGAAGCAGTTATTTGTGGTACAATATTACATGTTAAACCCCTTATAAATCAATATAAAAGTCGTCTTTTCCTTATCATGACTGGAATAGCTATCCAGATGATCACCTGAAATTGGAAGAAATGTGATTGTTTAAATCAGGGGTGCCCACACTTTTTGGGCTTGCGAGCTACTTTTAAAATGACCAAATCAAAATGATCTACCAACAATAAAATTTAAAAAAAAACACAACGCACACTGTACGCATAGAAAATGTTAATTATCATTCCTATTCCAGGGTTTTTCAAAGAGGTCAAAGCAGGTGACTCTATGCACTATCACCTCAGTAACAACCATACAAAAATAGACAAATATACCCCCCTCCCTTTTTACTAAACCACGATAGCAGTTTTTAGAGCGCAGGGAGCTGCGCTGAATGCCCAGCACTGCTCTCGACGCTAATAGGCTCCCTGCGCTAAAAAAACTCTATTGCGGTTTAGTAAAAGGGGACCTTAGTGTAAAATATAGACAGCAGATATAAATTGAGACACATTTCGATCACTAAATTTAAAATAAAATCATTTTTCCTACCTTGTCTGGTGATTTCATGAGTCTCTGGTTGCACTTTCTTCTTCTGACTGTGCATCCAGTCTTTCTTCCCTTCTTTCAGCCTGTATGCTTCCTCTCCTCCACACCTCATTCCCTCCCCCAACTTTTCCTTCCTCTCTCCCTGCCCTTTCTTTCTCTCTGCCTCCCTTTCCTTTTTTTCTGTTTCTCTTCTTTCCTTCTGTCTCCCTGCCTGCCCTTTTTCTTTCTTTCTTTCTCCCTGCCCTCCCCCAAGACACTGCCACTGCCATCGGGGACCCAAACTGCCATCGGGGACCAGGACCCAAACCGCC
Organism: Geotrypetes seraphini; assembly: GCF_902459505.1. Taxonomy (NCBI): domain Eukaryota; kingdom Metazoa; phylum Chordata; class Amphibia; order Gymnophiona; family Dermophiidae; genus Geotrypetes; species Geotrypetes seraphini. The sequence continues at coordinate 165,330,244 of NC_047089.1, read as the reverse complement.
ACCAATAACAGGCCCGAAAGCCGACGCCAATAACACGCCCAAAAGCCGACGCCGCCCCAACCTCTCCCTGCTTCGGCCGACCAGCATCGCGAGGAACTGTTGGGGGAAATGCTGCCGGGTCCTGCCTTCGCGGAAACAGAAAGTAGGCAGGACCCGGCAGCAAGAAGAGGAAATGCTTCACTAACATGTCTCCCGCCTTAGCCCGTAGCGAACGCTTGCTTCAGGGCTCTCAACATGTGCGTGCAGGCTTCCCTTCTCCCCCCCCCCTCCCCCTCCCCGGGCGTAACTTCCGGTTTCGGAGGGAAGAGAAGAGAAGCCTGCACGCACACGTTAGAGCCCGAAGCATAAGTTCGCTAGGGGCTGAAATCTCCAAGCCGGTTTTTTTTAATGTTCAGCAGCGGCAGATGACAGCTGGGCGGCCCGCCCAGCTAAAAGGCCCTAGGGAGAACACTGGAGAGGAAGACTGATCGGCCCGTAGATCAGGACGGCAACACGAGTGCGATCGACTCGAGTTGCCTTCCTGAGCTACTGGTCGATCGCGATCGACGCGTTGGGCACCCCTGGTTTAAATGTTTCATTCTTTTGGGCAAGTCTTTGCTCTAGTTATAGATTTGAAAGAATAAATGCTAAAAATTTAGGACATGGTAATATATTTAAATTAATATGGGGCCCATTGGCATCTTATGTTACCTCATTGTAATTGTTTGTTGATTGTGAATCAGTTTGTTCTTTACTATGGTACATATCCAGGGCAGGGGGGAGAGGGATTCTTTGTCATAAATTGATTTTTGAATATTTATAATTGGGATAGGTGTGAAGATATCATTATTCAGAATAGATAGGATATTTATGATAATATATGTTTTTGTTATAAGGAATGATAATTGTTTGAGTGGATGGGTGTGTGTTGGGGGGGGGAATGGATGATTATGAACATGAGAAAGATGAATGTATTTTTATTGTATTACTATGAGTTGCATTGGTTGTATTGCACTGTTGTAGTTTTGAAAATTAATAAAGAATTTTTAAAAACCCAAAACATTTCTATTCAAAGAATCATACCAAAATTGCAGTTAAGAACCCGATTAAGGGAAAATAAAAACTAATAAAAAGAGAACCGGTTTTAGGAAGCGACATCCCTTTTTGCTTCTTGTTTTATCCTCTCCCTCTCCCTCTTCCCTTCCTTTTATTTTTATTTTCTCAATGTAATTTCAAATTTCCCCTCTCCCCCTGCGCCTCCCATATCCAACCTGTCTTAATCTTGTCCTTGTCCTGGCCTCAATCTCCCCTATTTTTTTATTTCTATTTATTTTTTTAAGTTATTTTTAATATTTAATATTGTAAACTGACCAGATACCTATGATGGTTGGTATATCAAGCTATAAATAAACTTGAAACTTGGCAATGAGGAGCAGGGGCAAGGCCTGATGTGACAGCTAGTGCTCAGGTTAGTACCACAGTGCTAGCTGTGACAACTGTTAATAACCATTAAGGGGTATGATAAAGTGCAGTCAGGAAACAGACAATTGGTTGGATGAAAATTGGTAGGACGACAATTAGTAGGATGCAAGAATTGGTAGGAAATCAATTAATAGAACAAACTGCATGCTTCAAAACACCTAAGAAATGCTGGGCATTACTTTTGCTAGGAACTATGAAGAATTCCGCCCACAACTTTTAATTGATTTTTTTTTATATTTTTGTAAATTAAAGATCAGTGCTGTTGTGGTCAAATTAAAGATCAATGGTGTAGTCAACTACCATGCCAATTAAGCTTGTTAATCCAATTTGGGTTGCATGCGGAATTTAGTTAAGCATTGCTAGGCATCTGCGATTATAAACCTAGTGATGCCTAATCTAGGTGCTGTTTATAAAATATGGCCCACAGGGGACAATTCTATAACCGAGTGCCTCTGTTGAGATGCCCCAAGGCCACCTGGTAGGAGCCTATTATTTTTTATATAACCTGATTTTTCTTTTTTCTTTTTTTTAACTTTTAATTTTTATTGAATTTAACATACTTTACAAGTATAACTACCGTATTTTCACGTAGATAACGCGCACCCGTGTAAAACGCGCACACGGGTATAGCGCGCGGGAAACCCAAATATATGTAAAATAATTTTTGTATACTGCGCACACCCGTATACCGCGCATGCTGCCCGACTCTCCTTTCGCCCGCCCCGACTCTCCTCTGGCCACCCCGAGTCTCCTTTTGCCCGCCCCGACTCTCCTCTCCTCCTTGAAGTCCTGTCCCCACTCTGAAAGCCTGATGCCCCCCTCGACGTCCGATTCACCCCCCCCCCGCAGGACCGCTCGCACCCCCACCCCGAAGGACCGCTCGCATCCCCCACCCTGAAGGACCACTCGCACGTACCCGACTCCCCAACACGATCGGGGCAAGAGGGAGCTCAAGCCTTCTTGCCCCAGCCAACTGCGGCACCCCCGACACGATCGGGGCAAGAGGGAGCTCAAGCCCTCTTGCCCCCCCCCGACTCCCCGACATGATCGGGGCAAAAGGGAGCCCAAGCCCTCTTGCCCCGCCAACTCCCCAACTCCCCGACAATATCGGGCCAGGAGGGAGCCCAAGCCCTCCTGGCTCTGGCAAACCCCCCCCTCGCTAGTTGTTCGGGCCAGGAGGGAGCCCAAACCCTCCTGGCCACGGCGACCCCCCTACCCCCACCCCGCACTACATTACGGGCTTGTCGGGGAGTTGGGGAGTCGGTGGGGCAAGAGGGCTTGGGCTCCCTTTTGCCCCGATCATGTCGGGGAGTCGGGGGGGGGGGCAAGAAGGCTTGAGCTCCCTTTTGCCCTGATCGTGTCGGGGAGTCGGGGGGGGCAAGAGGGCTTGAGCTCCCTCTTGCCCCATCGGTCCTTCGGGGTGGGGGTGCGGGTGCGTGCGTGCGTGCGGGTGTGTGCGAGCAGTCCTTCGGGGTGGGGTTGCGAGCGGTCCTGCCGGGGGGGGGGGTGAATCGGATGTCGGGGGGGGAACTATGTAAAAAAATTTTTGTACAACGCGCTCACGCGTATAACGCGCAAGGCTATGCACGGTTTGTAAAATCGTGTATAAAGCGCGCGTTATATGCGTGAAAATACGGTACTTGGTTTAGAAATACAGAATCATGTTCCAAAAGAAAAACATCATTAAACATTACAATATTTAAAATAAATATTATTATGAAACTTAACTCTTCCTTAGACCTCAATTAGGAGGAAGAAAAAAGAAAAACAAAGATATTATAGGGAGTAATATTACAATAATACAAAAAAAAAAAGGTAAAGACTTAAACGCTACAACCCAGCAATTCCTTTAAGCTACATTCCCTCCACTAGATAAACCCTTGAGATCTAAAAAGGAACGTAGATGATCTGGTGTAAAGAACACATATTTCAGACCCCTAAACTTAATAACACATTTGCATGGATAAGCTAGCAAAAAAGTAGCACCTAGCTTCCTTGTCTCTTCTTTCATGCCCAAAAACATTTTTCGTCTTTCCTGGGTTATTCTAGTTACATCATGGTATAACCATAAACGTTGACCACAAAAAAGTGATCCAGACTTTTTAAAGAATAACCTCATAACTGCATTAAGGTCTTGTTCAAAGATAAAGTTAACAATTAAAGTTCCTCTTTCTTTAACTTCCATAGATGATTCCTCTAATATTGCCGTTAGATTTTGCAAGTCTTTATCAGAGACCAAGTTCTCACCCTTAGGTATATCAAAATTTCTTTTTGAAACAGGTAAAAAGTATACTTTATTTAGGGGCGGAATCTGATCTTGCGGAAAATTCAAACATTCTACTAGGAATTTTTAAAAAATCTCAATAGGTGATATTGCCGAAATCCTTGGGCAATTTAGGATTCTTAAGTTCAATCTTCTGTTAAAGTTCTCAATCATTTCTATTTTACGGGCAGTAGAATTTTGTTCTTTAACAATAGTGGTAATTGAATTTTTCAGTGAAGCTGATTCAGTTTGTATTTTGTCCATGCACTCTTGCTTGACTTTTACCAAACTATCAGAAAAGTTATCCATTTTCTTAACCATTACCTCAATATCTGAGGCAGTCTTCTCCACCTTCACATCCAGTCTCTTGATAGCCTCTAGAAGTGTCTCTAGTGTCACTGCTGGTATGCTTGTTGGTACTCCTTCTACTTCAGCCACCATTCCACCCAGCATTCCAGCTAGGGCAGTAGCTCCTCCCATTGCCTGCTCCGGGGTCTCCTGCTCCTCTCCCTTGGGGTCAAGCTCAACACTCTGTGCCTCTGCTGGACATGGAGGCGCAGAGAGATGCGGTGGAGACAGTGATGCCATCAGGTCCAGAGATCCAAGTGCTCCCTCACTCAGGTCCAACGCGGAACTCTCCCGCCGCGGGGATATCCGGGCGTCAGCTGGGCTCAGAGGCTGTAGAAACCACTGAATCGTCTGTTGGGCCAGAGACGACGTGAGCAGCAGTAATTGACCAGCTCTCACACTCCCCTTCCTCTTCGTATGAGGCATTCCAATAGTGTAAGTATCTGGTTCAAATAATTGAAAAGTTGAAGAAAAAACGCTAAGCCTGCTGAGCACAGCTAGATAGCGTCCGCCATCTTTGATTCCTCCTCTAACCTGATTTTTCTTAATGTGCAATGTCTGTAGGATGCTTTCAGACTCAAATTTGTTAGCTGAAAAGAGTTCTCTCAAAGGCAGGGTTGACCCACAGAGCTGATGTTCATTAATGTCTTAATCTGTGGCAAATCATTCCAGGCTATTTTCTGTAATCAGTAGTTTTGAATATTTTATGCCAACCGTATTTGCTTATAATGTGAATCTCAGCACCTAGTTTTCTTAATGGAGACTATTCGCATAATCAGTCCGTCCCTGCAAGAAGTTATCTTACAAGTCTACCAGACTCCATTTTAACATCCTTTGTTAAATGTTTTTATAGTTTAAAGATCCTCAGAGGGCCACCTCGCACTCAAATATATTTCATGGTGCGGGGCTTTATGCACCCTTTCGTCACTGGACCTGTCTTTTAAAGTGTGTATAACATACGTTTTTCAATTATGATTAAAGTATAAAGTATACCAAAAGTGTACCAAAAGTACTTAGCTTTTTAATTGACGCTAGTCGGGAGGGTGGAATCATGAATGTCCAACATGTTTCGCCCGTCTGTCTGCCAGGGCTTTATCAAGGCTCCCACTCCCTACAAAAAGATTATGAATATATAGGGTCATACACGGGTTCCCTAAGTATCTAAACCTTAACCATATAACAAATATTAAACCTTATAATGTATTTTAAAACTGTTAGTTTCTTACCGTTAAGTAACCACATTCACCAACCTATGCGTCGCCGACGAAATGGCGGCCACGTATTCGGTCAGCTGTTATATACGTTTACACAACGACAACGTCCCATAAACTGAGGGACGTCATAGCGTGACGTAATTTTGCCTACTAGCTTCTATAAAATATTTAACTGGTTTATTTTGCTGGAAAATGACAATCAATCCCAGGCATAAAAGTCATATCAATGTAGCCCATTCTAATTCATTGTTTAATCCCTTGGGAGCTACCGTGTTTAAACGGTAGATCCACCTCTGTTCAGAAAAATTTAACCTACCCTCCCAATCACCCTCCAGTTCTTCCTCATTCATACATTCAATCACTCTCCATTGTAGGTGCTTAATCTCATGCCCCTTATCCAGCCAATGTTGTACTATTTGCTTAGCATATCAATGTAATATGATAAAATAAAGAAGTAGGTTTTCTAATAACACCATAAGGAATAGCTCTTAAAGTCAAACAAGATATGATTTAGGTCATGTTAAGTTATTTTAACATTAGTTTTCTGAGAACTGAAGACATCACAAAAGATTGTGCATTATTTAGCCATAGTAAGGAAACAGAAGCAGCATATTGAATTCCTCCCTATAGGGATAGTTTTCAAAACCATTGTTGACAATTCTATAAATTGGTACTAGAGAATAACACGGGGACAAATTTATCCCCATCCCTGCAGGAACCCAATTTCCCCAACCCATCCCCATGAGTTTTGTTCCTGTCCCTGCCCCATTCCTGTAAGCTCTGCCTTAACCACACAAGCCTCAAACACTTATGATTTTAAAGTGAGGCTTGTGTAGTTGAGGGCGGAGCGTGCAGGAATGGGGCAGGGACAGGAACAAGAACTCAGGATGGGAAAATGAGCTCCCGCAGGGACGATGAAAAATTTGTCCCCGTGTCATTCTCTAATTGGTACCTCATTACAGGTATCACAAAGAGGCACACTTGGCGCCAATTCTATAACAGCTTAAGGGTATGACTAAGCCACTATGGAATATTATTAAGCAGTGCCAGAGGAGAAGTGGCTAGGACAGCAGCCTCAGCACCCTGAAGTTGCAGGTTCAAGCCCAGCACTGCTCCTTGTGACCCTGGGCAAGTCACTTAACATTCCATTGCCCCGGGTATATTAGTCAGATTGTGAGCCCACTGGGACAGATAGGGAGAAATATCTGAGCACCTGAATGTAAACCACATGAGGCTATAAGTGGTCTATAAATAATAAAATAAATAGAAGCTAATGGGATCATTTTCAAAAAAGACAGACGTACAATAGACAGCATAAACTGCCACTTGGACATCTTACTAGTCATAACGTGCAAGTGGGCATTTTCAAAACTGACTTTCTAGACATCTGTCTGGTCTTTTTGTCTCCAGTGTGCCTAAATGTTAAGAGGGCATGGTAGAGGTGTGTTTTGGGTGGGATTAGGGCAATAGGGCTGGTATTATTAGACCTCAGTGCCGCCTTCGACACCATCGACCACTCTCTCCTCCTGTCCAGGCTGAAAACCATTGGAATCCATGACAACACACTTCGATGCTTCTCCTCATTCCTGAATGACAGATCCCAGAGAGTTCTACAAGGGAAATCCTTATCTGAACCCAAACCACTCCACTATGGAGTGCCTAAGGGAGCATTACTATCACCACTCCTCGTCAACCTCTATGTCAAACCAGTACTGGACATAGCGGAAAAACACCGAATCAGAATCCACTCTTTTGCAGATGACTTACAACTCTACCTCCCACTAGGCCGACATCGAGACACACAAATCAAAAATCTCCAGTCTTTCTTAACTGAAATAAAGACTTGGATGACTGGGAACAAGTTACAGTTAAATGAGTCCAAGACAGAACTTCTCTGGATCCACAAAGATCTTTGCATCTGTCCTTTTCCTGGGGTACAAACGCCCTTACACCCAAGGATAACGTCTTTAGCCTAGGAGTAACTCTCGACTCAAATTTATCAATGACAGATCACATATCCAAACTAGTATCTTCCTCCTTCTACTCACCTCCGCTAGCTAAAAACCATACATGCATACTTCTCAGAACCCAAATTCACCCAACTACTGTACGCTTTTGTACTATCTCGCTTAGACTATTGCAATACACTACTAGTGGACCTGCCTACCAAAACTCTCTCCCGCCTCCAAACAGTGCAAAATGTTGCAATCCACCTCCTGAAAAACCTTGGCATTCACGACCACATTACCCCTGCATTAGCTTCCATGCACTGGCTGCCCATTCAAAACCGCTGTGCCTTCAAGGCCCTGATACTAGCTTTACATGCCTATCTTTTCATTTTTTATCTTTCTCTTTATCATTATTCATCATTACCTCTTCCTTTTAGGACCCCTGAGGAAGGCGTGTTCGCCGAAACATGGACCGTGTAGGGTCCGGTTGGATTTTTCTCACAGTATTTCTTATCATTGTACTTTTTAAATTGAATTTTCATGGTTTTATATGTCAGTGTTTAATAAATTATCTCCAGAACATCTGTATCCATAGTTTTTGTTTTCAACAGTGTTCTGTAAGTTACTTACATTGCTTAACAACATTCCTATAATATGCCCATGGTCACAGGGAGCAGCGCAGGGTTTGAACCCACAACCTCAGGGTGCTGAGGCTATAGCTCTAACCACTATGCTACACTCTCCTCCAAGATTCTCTCCTGCCCGTTTAAATCGCTTTGAATATTGACTGCATTATGTGCACAGGATAACTGTATAAAAGTCTTTTCCTACATAAAATAGCCTTTACATGCTTTAAAAGAATCCTATACAATTACACCCCATAAGGGGTGGGGGTATTTTGTACTCATATGTACTCATGAAAATTTGCACCTGCCTTGAAGGTACCTGTTGCAAGTCACCACAGAGCTTTCGAAATGAAACTTCTACAAGGACGTTCTCTTCCCCCCAAACTAATCCTGCCTCTTCCTAGATGCAAACATTTGTACTCAGTAAGGGGCATAGCTTTTCCCATGGGTAAACCATTGTTTATCTAAAGGAATTAGAAATTTTCCCTCAAAATGTGTCCACTTCAGGTATCTAGTATTGAGTTTATTGATGTGCAGCATTATGTTGTATGTACAGCTCTGATGGGGCAAACAAAGAGCTAGGGCAATGCAATTCACGGGACAAACTAAGGAGCTCCACACCATGAAAGATTCTTAAAATTGGATTTAGTCACAAATAAAACCTTTTGACCTCAGGCAATATCAGGGGTAACCAGTGGTATAGTAAGGGGGGACCGGAGGGGGCAGACCGCTCCAAGTGCTGTCTTGGTGGGGACACTGGCACCTCTCTGCCCCCTCCTTGCTACACTTACACCCTCCCTTCCCCACAATACATCTTCATCGATGTGAGCAACTTCTCCAGCTTGCTGCTTGCACCCGTCTGGATCCCCTCTGAAATCAGTTCCTAGTCACTGGGCCAGGAAGTGACATCAGAGGTAAAGCCAATGACAGCGCGAGAAGCAGGCTGGAGAAGCTGCTTATGCTGGCGAAGATATAAATTTCTATATTAGCACTTCACCTTCAAAAAACCACTTGTGAGAGCCAATAACTTCAGTCCCTCCTATGAAGGAACAGATTTTAATCAGTCCTTCTATGGCTCTACTCTATGAATATTTGTGCCTCTGAAATGGTCCTCAAATACACCACCTAGAACTTCTGTTAATTCATAGCCTAGGCTTTATGTGTGGCCTCCTCATCAGACCCACCTAGTGGTATAATAATTTAATTAACTTATTTCAAATGATTATAAATAGTGGCTAATTACATTTATTCTTTATAGGGATATACGGCCTTGATGAAACTTGTTTAGTGAAACATGTCGGCTAAGTTGTCCCAGCTTTGAAGACCACGTCTAAGATAAGCTATATTATTAATCTATTTAAACTATTTATAATCATTTGAAATAAGTTAATTAAATTATTATACCACTAGGTGGGTCCGATGAGGAGGCCACACATAAAGCCTAGGCTATGAATTAACAGGAGCCCGAGGTGGTGTATCTGAGACCATGTCAGTGGCACAAATATTCATAGAGTAGAGCCATAGAAGGACTGATTAAAATCTATTCCTTCATAGGAGGGGCAAAGACATAAAGACATATGGAGGGAAGGGAAGGCGCAAATATGGCGTGGGGGCACAGAAGGAGTGGGGTAGAGAGGAGGGCGTGGGGGGTACCGCTGCCCCAGGCTCCTCCTACCTTCGCTACGCCACTGGGGGGTAACACATATCATTGTGATGACTCCAACAATAGTCCTTTTTTGAACATTGTGATTACAAACCAAGAGCCCAATATTCAGCCGATAGTGTGCAATGCTTTTGCTGTCCACCACCAATAATAAATCTAGATAATCATTCCCGGGCTATTTCCGATGATGAGCATTAACCAATGCTGAATATTGGCATAACTGGTTATAAACCCCTCCCCCCTCTGAAGTGGGGGGGGGGTTATAACCAGTTATGCCAATATTCAGCATTGGTTAATGTTTTAGCAGTTAAAGATAGGATAGCTATTTATGTGATCTTATTTGACCACTAAATTTATCCGAATAGGCACTTAATATAGGCGCCTAACTGGATAAGTTGCACAATATAACCGATTTGCAGCTAGCCACTAACTGGGAATATTCAACAGGAGATAACCAGTTATCTCCTATTGAACACAGTATCCGCAGTTAGCTTGGTTGCAACAGCAATTTATTATTTCTATAGCACTAACAGGTGTACGCAGCGCTGTACATGGGATATGCAAGAGATGATCCCTGCTCAAAAGAGCTTACAGTTTAATTAACACTGATTAGCATACCTGAGTTTAAGAAAGGTTTGGTCAAATTTCTGAAGGAAAAGCCCATATTCTGCTACTGAGACAGACATGGGGGGAAGCCACTGCTTGCCCTGGGATTGGTAGCACAGAATGTTGCTACCATTTGCGTTTCTGTCAGGTACTGTGAGTTGGATTGGCCACTGTTGGAAACAGGATGCTGGGTTAGATGGACTTTTGAGCTGTTCCTGGCTGGTTAGTTTTGAATATCAGCCTGAAATTGTTTCTAATTATTATGTGCAATGAAAGACTATTTGTGGTTTTGATACCTATGCATTTAACAATTAAGGCTTATTGTTTATTGAAAGTTTCTATACCACTTATCCATTTGCTGTTTTCCTCTTCTTCACTTTCTGCCCTACAAACAATTTAGTATTAACTTTTAACATTCAACTTTTTTCCATTTTTCTGCTTTCTTCTCAAAATCTAATTTTCCATGACTTCCTTTCCCTTCACATCTATCCATGTGTACCATCTCCTCCCTCTTCCTTCTCCCCTATTCCCATCTATCCATAAGAAGCATTTCTTCATCTCTTCCCTGCCATACCCATTGCTGTGCACCATCTCATTCCTCCCTCTACCATGATAAGACATCTCTGTCTTCCCCCTTACCACTTCCTATGGTTTGGCATCTTTCTCCTCTCCTTCCCATAGCCTGGAATCCCTCTCTTCTCTCATTGTCTGGCATCTCTCTCTCCTTCCTTCTTCCCATGGCCTAAGATCTCTCTCTTCTCCTTCCTGCAGTCTGGCATCTCTCTCCTTTCCTTCATGCAGTCTGGCATATCTCGCTCCTCTCTTTCCCTTCCATTCCTTGGTCTAGTATCTCTATCATTTCCCATTACAGTGATCTGACATCTCTCTCTTCCCTCCTTCCATCACCTTTCTCCAGAATCTGACATATCTCCCTTCTTTGAGTCATCTCTCCTCCCTCCCAGTGTAATATTTCTCCCTTCCTCCTCTCCACCACTATCATGTCCAACAATTCTCCCTCTTTCTTCCTTTCCCCATGTATACCATTTGTCTTTCCCTCACACTCCACACACCTATGTCCAACAATTCTTTTTTTCTCTTCCCTCACCCACCAGCAGCATCTCTCTTTCTCTCCCTTCCTACCACCCCACCCATGCATCTCTTTCCCTCCCTTCCTAACCCCCAGCCTGTGCAGAATCTGTCCTTCCCAACCCCTTCCCAGCCCTGAAGCATCTGCCCTTCCCTGCCTTCACAACCCCCCAATCCATGCAGCATCTGTCCTTCCCAGCCTTCCCAAACCCCTTCCAGTCTGTGCAATATCTGTCCTTCTTGCTTTCCCAAATCTCTCCTTCCCCCCCCCCCCCCGGTAGCCCATGCAGCATCTATCCTTCCCTCATTCCCAACCTCAGCTCCCCCCAAGCTGGATCCTCTGGACCTCTTCCCAGTTCCCAGCTCTACTTTCTACCACCTCCCCGCTGCTGTAATTTAAAATCTTCTGGCAACCGGCGGTGCAATGAAGTCAGCGGCCCAAAGATTTTAAATTACAGCGGCGGGGAGGTGGTAGGTGGGAGGGTTAGGAGACCCATACTTCTGATTGCCAACCATATACAGCAGCTCCTTGGTTTATCACAACATATACAGCAGCTCCTTGGTTTATCCAGTTCTGATGGGGATCATCACAGCAGTGTTTCAAATAATTTCTGAAGGTGAGTGCTTAAGTGTGAAGAGGTTTTCCTGCATGTTAACTAGGAATAGCATTTCAGAAGTCAGTTCTGAATCATAATATAATGATGGATCTAAATGGTTTTAAATGCCAGCTGAATTTTACTAGCATTGCTTCAGGGCATATGATTAAGTATGTTATCAGAAAAGAAGTCATTGCATCTCAAAGAAGATATAGAGAAGGGTGATGAAAATGATAAAGGGGATGGGATGACTTCCCTATGAGGAAATTTTAAAGCAGCTGGGACACATCAGCTTGGAGAAAAGATGGTTCAGGAGAGATATAAGAGAGTCTCTCAGATACTGAGTGGAGAAGAACGGGTAGATGTGAATCCCTTGTTTACTATTTCAAAAAATACTAGGACTAGAGGGCATGCAATGAAGCTACTAAGTAGTAATTTAAAACATACCATAGAAAATATTTCTTCTCTCAACTTGTAATTAAACTGTGGAATTCATTGCCATAGAACAGGGGTGGCAAAGTCCCCCCTCGAGGGCCGCAATTCAGTCAGGTTTTCAAGATTTCCCCAATGAATATGCATGCTAATAGATTCTTGCATATTCATTGGGGAAATCCTGAAAACCCAACTGGATTGCAGTCCTCAAGGAGGGACTTTGACACCCCTGCCATAGAATGTGGTGAAAAATCAGTTAACTTAGCAGTGTTTAAAAAAAGTTTGGATTATTTCCTAAAGGAAAAGTTCATAAGCAATTATTAAGATACTCTTGGGAAAATCAATTGCTTATTTCTAGGATAAGCAGCATAAATTCTGTTTTACTCTTTTGTGATCTTGCCTGGTACTTGTGATTTGGCCACCATTGGAAACAGGATACTGAGCTTGATGGATCTTCAGTCTGTTCCAGTACGGCAACTCTTATATTCTTATGTTTAGTCAGAATGATTTCTTGTTCCCAAAAGTGTTCAAAAATTTTTCAGATCAAGAAGCTAAATTCATCCAAAATATTTCTGGCATTGGAAGGAGATATTAAGAAAAAAAAAAAAAAAGCTGTAAAATTATATATTAGTGAGAAAGTTATTAAAAACAAGAAATTCATCATAATTAGAGAATGACACGGGGACAAATTTTTCCCCGTCCCCAAGGAAATTCATTTTTCTGTCCCATCCCAGCGAGTTCTTTTCCTGTCCCTGCCCTATTCCTGCAATCTTCATCCTCATCTGCACAAGCCTCAAACACTTCAAAAATCATAAGTGTAATACCAAATGGGTATGGGTATGATGCCAGGTTTTTTTCAGGGGTCTTTCTATATAAAATTAAATAATATTCTTACAAAATTTATTTGGCTGGGTAGACATGCTAGGATTGCCTTAGTATCCCTACAAAAACCAATTACAGAGGGAGGGGTACATTTTCCAAATTTTTATAGGTATCATCAGTCCTATATTATGCGCCAGGGTATGTATTGGGTCCTCCCAGAACTCATGGAAAAGCTCCCAGATTGGCTGAGGTTGGAATGGCAGCTCCTGTTTCCTTTAAGGCTGTGTCATGTTCTTAGCATTAAAATGCCTAGGTTGTACAAAGAAAACAAAATATTAATAGATACATGGAAAACTATAAGATATGGTAATAATTTAACACCTATCCCAATACAAAAATCTACAAATCAAACTATATGGCTTAACTCCAAGATCAAAATAGGCGAATTTAAGGTCGTTTGGAAGCATTGGATAATAGCAAGAATACGTACTTTAGATGATGTTATATCTAATGGTAAACTGCTTGATTTTTCACAGTTGCAACACAAATTTGGTCTTGATAAATCACAAAATTATAAATGGTTACAACTGAAACAGGCCATTCAGGCAGGATTCCCTGAAAGGAAAAATCTTAATAATCAATATAGTTTAGAGCTCTTATGCTTTCAGACGGACTTCCTGGGACACCAGGCTGCGCAGTGGTACAAATTAATATCTGGATTCATGAATAAAAAAACCAAAGACGGGTCTTAGAGACATTTGGAGCATTGAGATTAAGCATCAAATTTCTGCTTCTCAATAGCCACGTTTGGTCTTGGAGGATAAGATGTAGAATGTCTGCATCTATGAGACAAACATGGTTCTTCCTGTTGCATAGAGCATTCTGGACGCCTGTTCATTTAAAAAAATTAGATAACTCTAAGTCTGATAGATGTTGGCATTGTCATCTTGGAGCAGGGACATTAGACCATTTATTATTCTATTGTCCATTTATTATGGAATTTTGGAAATCAATTTGGAGTCAAATAAATTGTTTATTAGAAAATCATGTGGCATTATCCTATGATACAATATTATTTGGCATGGAGATGAGAGCTAAGAATCAAATATCCTCTACAAATAATAAATTATTGCTCATTTTGACAGGAGTTGCCATACAACAAATAATACTTAATTGGAAAAGTTGGAATAGATTGAACTTTAGATTTTGGTGGAATTCAGTATGTCATATTTATAAAATGGAAAGAACATTAGCCATTCAAAAAGGGAACTTTAATAAATTTCAGGATGTGTGGAGGCCATTATTGTAAAGAAGTGAGTATATATTTTTCTTCCCTGATTAGTACAAATGGAAATTAGGAGGGGGTATTTATTATTGGAAAATGTTTTTATGAAATATAAAAGGATGGGAGGGAAGGGGATAAATTTAATTTGATAAGATTAATTGTAGAATTTCAAGCGATATATCTATGTTAAAATGTTAATACCAAAGTTGATGTACTTGATGTAAGTTATAAAATGAATAAAGAATAATAAAAAAAAATCATAAGTGTTTGAGGCTTGTGCGGTTAAGGCAGAGCTTACAGGAATGGGAAAGGGATAAGGACAGCGACAAAACTCGCGGGGACGGGATGGAGAAATTGAGCTCTGCGGGGATCGGGAAAAATTTGTTCCCATGTCATTCTCTAATCATAACCTTAAAAAAAAAAAACCCTCTTGACATCGTATAAAAGAAGGAACTATCACATGTGATCTGCTAATTCCTTTCACTCTGCCAATTTGTATATAGCATCAGTATGACAGCATCAAGCTCACAAGAAGAGAGCATGAGACCTACCAATCTATAGAAATGGTAGTTCTTTGGCAATCTCAGATATAATTGGAAGTGGCAGATTTCTTAGAATGTGAAGCAGGTCGACTGGGGTGCATTTTTGCAGGGATCTCATAAAGTAATTCTCACTCTGTAATGTAATTGCTGCGTTTGTACAGGATCTCTAGGCACTGGAAAATGGAAGGGACAGATCAGATAAAAGTAGTAATGATTTGTTTTTATTGCAAATCATAGTAATGTCAAGATGTTAGATATATTCCCATTTTCCTTAATATTGATGGTTGCTGTGACTTTGTGTCGATAAAATTTTACAGTGCCTGCAGTTGAAAATAGCTGATAGATTCATGGCATCCTATGGAAGCTTCTGTGGTTAGCCATGACTGTCTCCCCTTAAGTCAAGGGAGTCACTGCTGGTACCACTATCAAGAACACCAGGGGCCGACAATGTACTACTTCATCTATAACAGCCTCCTTTCCCTTCAGGTTGAGTTTTCTAGTACTCAAAGCTGCCAGATTTTAGGCACAGGCCCAAGATGCTCTCAGCAAGGAGGAGTAGACACTGGACATCTGGTAGAAGAAGGAAGCAAGAGAAGTACTAGGCATAGAACCAAATCCAAATCGAAAAATAGAGACAAAATCCAGAAGGAATTAAACAAGAGCAAGTTCATTACCGAGACACTAAATTCACTAATGGGACCAAGGATCAGCAAATGAGAAATCAGTAAAAAATTACAGAAAACCTAACTGAATGAGTGGGGAGTTCCAAAGTTATATGAGCCTAGGAAGCCAATCAGGAACAATTCCGAGCAGAAGCATTCACAGTGAACCAACCAGGGTGTGCCAGATCATCAACCTGAGACTAGTGATCATACAAAGAGAAGGAAAAGACCTGGTCTCTTCCTGTAAGATCAGTTTGACAAAGGGCATAGCATTGTGCTACTATGGTAACAATTAACAAGCGCAGATGGACTGTCTGTGTGATGGTAATGGTAATAGTATCAGCCAATTCCCTTAAACAGGATCAAAGCGAATAGCAGAAAGCTTTAAGGAATACAATATGTCATTTCTGATAGACCAAACTCTACAATAAAAACTTTTTGAATAAATAGGACTTTAAATGTTTATGAAATAACAAAAATGAAGAAATAGATCTCATTTGAATAGGAAGTGAAACTATTTGATACTGAAATGAAGCTGAAAGGGACTTCTTATATTTTACCCCAACAAAAGATGGAAAGTAAATGAAACAGGAAGTCCTAGCCCTTGAAGTTGATAGGGAGAGTGGAAAGAAAACAGAGAAAATAAATATTCAGGACTAAGACCAGCAAAAAGTTTATGAACCCATAAAATAAAGCCTAATCAGCAAAGGCATAACATGATCCTTCATTCCTTTGCTAAAGGAACATGAGTCCTGACTGGGTTCTATCCTTGAAACCGTGAGTTTCTTGCAGAAGGATGTCACTCACATCTATCAGCTCCACCTACTTCTCCAGTGTGATGATCAGAAAAGGCGGTCAAGGTCTGGGCGATGATCAAAAAGCTTTTAGAACATCAGGTCATAAAGTCCGTCCTGTCCAAACAATCAGGCTCTGGCAGATACTCCATATATTTCATAGTGCCTCAGAGGACTATTTTCAGAGGTCCAAATTATGAATAGAGCTTCTAAAACGAGGGCCATAGTGGCAGGGCAGGAGTGATTCTTGGACACACCTGCCCCATTGTCTCCTGGGTTCAAAAATATAGCTTTACCCCTAGCAGTAGTCTCTTGGTACTGCCTCTAAGGATCAAGCTACCAAATAAGGAGAGAACGATGGAGCTGGTATTCTTTGGGGGGGAAGGCATAAGGTTATGGGCTGGTGAGCTGGAGATAATGGTAATCAAGGACTGAAAGTCGGGATCCAGGTCATTCAATACATGGGGCCATAATGAATGCATTGGCAGATAGTGTAGCTATGTTATTTTATAATGCATTTACCATATGTTAAGTATCTTCTCTAAGTGGTAACTGCAGCATAATGCTGGCCATGCCTCCATTACTTATAACACTGGCTTTGTACTTACCACATTTTAATTTTTGTACCAAGAAGTTTGGAGGGACTGGGAACTGTCAGGCCTTGAGCATGTGCAAATATTCAATGTTCCATGCTTGCCAGCTCCATAACAGCTTTTAGTGCTATGCAAGTTCAAGTGTTGCTGCCCTGGGGGAGGACGGTAAGGTAATAAACTGGTTATAGAAAAGGTGGAAAGAAGGAAAAAGATGCTGGACACCATGGGAGGGAAGGGAGAGGAGAAATGCTGGGAATCGTGGGAGGGGAGAGAGAGAGAAGGTGAAAAGTTATAGACACCACAGAGGAGTGAAAAGAAAGGAAGAAATGCTGAGTATCTTGGAGAGAGCGTGAACTCGCAGTCCTTGAGCATGCACAGATGCTCAAGGCCCAGCAAAAAGAGGAGGCTGATCTTCGGGCACCAGCACAAACGCACAGGCCCAGGCCCAGATGACAGTAAGAAGCGGAGGAGGGGTGCCCAATCGCGGCGGGGAGGGGGGTGCCGGATTGCAGGGGGAGAGTGCCAGATCACGGGGGGAAGGTGCCGGATCGCGGGGGGGCACCACTTGCAAATCGAGGCACGCTCGGTTTCCGAGGCGCCGATTTTGCGAATGTTTTGCGCGTCTTGCAAAACACTCGCAAACCGGTGTATTCGTAAACCGAGGTACCACTGTATTTACTTAATTCATTTTCTGTCCCGTTGTCCCCAAAGAGCTCAGAACGGGTTACAGGTTAAACATACATAATTTCAGTCCAAGTTTTTATCCTAACCTGATACATACTAGGGGGTCTAATATTAATATTCATAATATACAGTTTACCATTTTTAGGACTTTGTTGATATGCCACCTTTAGGACCCTAATATATAACATACTCATTAGAGAGTGACATGGGGACAATGTTTGTCTCCATCCCCACCCTGTCTTCTCAACAGAACAAAATTTCATTTGTACAAATAAAAGCAAGCGATTGTCTTTTTGTTCAAAATGATGGAACTAATGCAATGAAGTTTAAGTTTGCAGGGAGAGGAATGGGGACTACCATTCTAGTATTCTAGGGCAAGTTGGATGCACACCTTCTTTCAAATCACATTGAGGGATACGGGCAATCAAGGTCTTCATCAGGAAACACCTAGCTTGGCCTCCGCGTGTGCGGGTCATCGGACTGGATGAACCTATGGTCTGATCCGGTGAAGGCATTTCTTATGCTCTTATGTTCTAATACTCATGATGAGCAAGAAGAGTGTTAGTATCTGTAAGGGATGAGCCTGAACACAGAGAAAATTCATTTTCATATTTTCGTCATCTCTCCTGAGTTTTGTGCATTTTATCCATCGTGGATATTTCTTCACATGTCCACTTTAAATGCGCGCATTGTAAGGGCAATTTGATAGCCCAGGTGCCCACATTTTACATGCATGTTATATACAAAATGTGTAAAATAATGGCATGTATGCACATATGTATTACTACTATTTATCATTTCTACAGCACTGCCAGACATGTGCAGTGCTGTACATTAAACATGTAAGAGGCAATCCCTGCTCAATAACAATTTATTATTTTTATAGCACTACCAGGCACACTCAGTGCTGTACATTGTACATGCAAGAGACTGTCCCTGCTTAGAAGAGCTTACAATCTAATTACGACAGACACACAGAGGGGGCTTAAAGGTGGTAGGGGACTATTAAGGGAATGACAGACAGATATGTTGGCTGGATCAGTGTTTAAATGCAGCTTCAAATAAGTGAGTTTTTAGTCTGGCTTTGAATACCCCCAGTGACGGAGCCTGACTTAGTGAAACTGTCTAATCAAAACAGACAGGACAAATAGGGGTCCTTTCCAAGTGAGTAAGAGTTAGGAGTTAAACGCAGCCTTGAAAAAGTAGGCTTTTTCACTAGATTTGAATACTGCCAGACGGAGCTTCATGTACCGACTCAGGCAGTCTATTCTAGGCATATGTGCACACATAGGTGTAGGGTGGGACAACGGTCTTTCCAAAATAAAGATGATACAAAGGGATCAATAAGATTTTAAAAAATTTAGTTAGTGTTCATCCACAAAGATGTAAACCCAACACAGCGCTGTGTTTTGGTGCATCATACGCCTGCCCAGTTGCATAGTAAAGGTAGGAGGCGCCAGGGATGGGGACACCCCCTGCGCCCCCCTGTGCCCTCCTCTCCACTACACCACTCCTTCCATGCCCCCCACTCCATCCCACTTCTCATTCCATACTTGCACTCTCCCTCCACCCGTACCTCTTAATCTTTGCCTACGCAAGTGGCTTCGACAGCATGCTTCTCGTGCCAGCACTGGATTTCCCTCTGACGTTACATCCTAGCCCCGTGACCCAGAAGTGATTCCGAGGGAAACCAGGCTACTGTGAGCAACTAGCGAAGACAAAACAGTTGCTCATGCTAGCGAAAATAAAACAGGTACAGGGCGGGGGAGGGTTGGCATGATTATGGCATAGTGTGGTGAGGCAGGGAGAAGAGGTGCCAGCGCCTCCCACTGACTTGGCGCCCGGGGTGATCCACACCTCCCACACCCCCCTTAGTACTTCACCGCACCTGCCTCAGGGGTTAAACCAGTACTGAGCAAGGATGTTGTGAGTAAAGCCAACGTCACTCATGAAAAAGATGTAATAAAGCTTTGTGGAATTTTTACAGTATAAACTTGCAAAAGTTGCAGGATGAATAACACCATCGCTGCCTCACTCAGCATGTCTTCTTTGAGGGAACTCACAAGAGCTCATGAAAGCCATTCAACTATGCAGGAACATAGGAAGATCGCTGTTGCCCCGGTTCACCACTGGACCACCAGGGATTTGAAAGGTACGCCGGGGAGGCGGGAGGGATGTGAAAGTTGTTAGTCAGCCGGGACAGGAGATAGGAGGGATCTTTTTTGTCTTGGCCCACCAGGTCTTACAGCAGAGCCTGGAGGAGGTCTGCAAGGCATCAGGAAGGAGGAAGGACAGGGTATAGAGTCTGGTAGTGCATGGAGAGAGAAGAGACAGGGTGAAGAGCCTGACAGGGCAGGGAGGGAGGGGGCTGGATGCAGAACCTGGCAGGGCTCTTGACTATTAACACATACCACATTTATATTCAAGTCAGCCTTTTTTCCTCCTTTATAGGGGGGGGGGGGGGGAGAGGTTACCTTGGTTTATATTTGGGTTGATTTATATTCAAGTATATATGGTACTTTATGTCATGGATTTAATCAGTGGGGGAGAGGGGGTACAGCTTTAACAACATGAAAGAAAAATGAATTAAAAGAGATGAAACACAGCAGGAAATACCACTAACCTTTCCTGTACTCAGTGGCGTACCTTGGGTATGTGGCACCCGGGGCCCATCATTTTTTGACACACCCCCCCAAGTAAAAAAATATTTTTTGTAATGACCATGAAACGGAATAAATGGTCAGAATAGAAACAGGCAGTGAAAATTTTCTTATATTCCAAACATAACATAACATAAATTATGTCTGAATTGTCATGACATCAGAAGTACATATGGAGTAGTTGCAGGTGATGCTTGGGACAGTTCTGATTGTGTTAGTTCGGTTTTATGTGTTTTTTGAATAGAAGGGTTTTTATTTCTTTTTGAAGGTTTTGCAGTCTGTGGTCGATGTCAATTGGTTGTAGGGTTGGGGGTCGAGTGTTGCAGCTCGAATGGCTAGGAGGTTGTCGAACAGTTTTTTTCTTTTGACGTTTTTGGTTGGAGGGTGTATGAATGGTGCGTGAGTTCTCCTATGTCTGTTTGAAGTGGATTGAATTATTTAGCTGAAGAAATTAGTTACCCCCTCATCCCACACACATTAATTCTCTTCCATTTTTGTTCCCATTATAAAAAACACTGATAAGTTCCCAGAAAAAAAATACATTAAAATAAGAAGTGAAAACAAAGGCCCCTACAGATGAGAACATAACATAAGAATAGCCTAACTGGGTCAGACCAATGGTCCATCATGCCCAGTAGCCCATTCTCATGGTAGCCAATCCAGGATACTAATAACTGGTCAAAACCCAAAGAGTAGCAACATTCCATGCTACCGATCCAGGGCAAGCAGACACTTCCCTCATGTCTTAATAACAGATTATGGACTTTTCCTCCAGGAATTTGTCCAAATCTTTCTTAAAACCAGCTACACTATCTGCTTTTACCATAACTTCTGGCCACTTCATTTTTAAGTTTAGATCTTTCCTTTCAAACAGAGACCTTGCTAGATGTCAAATACAGCACAAGGTAACTTCACATGGACTTAGCTGTGCAGGAAATATGAATCTCCTCATACACCCACCATATAGTGCAAAAATGTGCAAAGGTCTGTTTTTTTCTTTCGATCACTACATAGCCTAATGCCACACAAGCAGCACTGTTACAAACATATTCTGTAGGTCAATGCTAAGGATAACAAAGTTTCCTTCCTTGGACCAGAAGGAGATACTGATAAACCACTGGAAGAGATCCCAACACAACACCCAAAGACCCACTCAGTGTGTGAACCAGTTGAGTGGAGTGGACTAACTGGGGGGTGGATATGGGCCCGGAGTTTGCTCAGCAGAATTTCCCAGACCACCTCTTCCTCTCAACACATTGACACGCTGCCACCACCACCACTAGAAACACCTCACTGGGTAGGCCAGCTATGCTATAAACTTTATAAAACACATTATTATATTTTCTTATAAAGCACATATTTTAACTGAACTCTCTGACATCCTCAGCCTTTCCATTCACAAAAATAGAAGGAAGAAAAGTTCCCATTTCCTGCTGTTTCATGTCCCCGGCCTATACAATATTTTTTTTCTGCAGACCCTTCAAAAGTCTGACCAAATCCTCGTTTCACTTGCATTATAAAGTACTGAAGATGCCATCTCTCCCCGATCCCAGGTCCTAAAGTCTAAGACAGTAGCGCAAACTAATGCTGCCAGATTCAGGAAAAAAAATTTCGATTCGATTCAGCCTATTGAATTGGTTTTTCAATTCGATTTTCCTGCCCAGTTGGGTGATTTTTTTCAAAACTCCTGGTGGGTTTTATAGCTTTTTCACCCCCTTTGGCTTCTCCTAACCACACTGGCGCTGTGGTGTAAATAAAATAAAGAAACAAAAAGGACTTTTCCTCTCTCTGTTAAATCCTAGCTCACATTTGCAGTCCAACACCAGCTCTGTCAGGATACACATTTCAAATCTGACATATTATAATCACAAAACAGAAAATAAAATTAATTTTTCTACCTTTTGTTGTCTGGTTATATTTCAAATCTTGTTGGTCCAAGTTTCAAATCTTGATGAGTCCATCAACTTTCAAAAGTTGGTCAAATCTTGTTGGTCTGGTTTCTTCTGATAACTTGCTTGCCAGGGTCTCCTTCTTTCTTCTTGCTAACCATCCATCTGCCAACTCTGTCCTCCCTTTCCATTTCCCTTCCCTCCCCAGGAAGTCTGGTATCTTTCCTTTTTTTCATCTCCCTCCACAGATCCACCTTTTCTTAACTACCCTTTCATCCGGCATCTCTCCCTCCTTCCTCACCACCCCAGAGTCCACCATCTCTCCCTTTCTTTTCCCAATTACTCTCCTATCCAGTATCTCTATCCCTCCTCCACACCATCCCTTGTGTCCAATTTCTCTCCCTTTCAGTTCCTTCCCTCCCTAAATCCCATGGTCCATCATTTCTCTCCCTCTCCTATATTTTCAGACCCATTATTTCTTTATCCCCCCCCCAAAGTTTGGCATATGCACGTCTCTTTGAACACCCCCTTCCCTCCGTGTACTTCTAAACCAGGGTCCCCCCCAAAGGCCTGTCCCCCCTTAAAGGTCTGCCTGTCCCCCCTTGAAGGCCTGCACCCCCCTTGAAGGCCTGTCCCACCCCCTTGTAGGCCTGTCCCCCCCTTGAAGGCCTGTCCCTCCCCCTTGTAGGCCTCTCCCCCCCACCTTGAAGACCTGCCTGCCTGTCCCCCCCTTGAAGGCCTGTCCCCCTCCCTTGAAGGTCTGCACCCCCCCGAAGGCCTGCACCCCCCTGAAGTCCTGTCCCCCCCTTGAAGGCCTGTCCCACCCCCTTGTAGGCCTGTCCCCCCCCTTGAAGGCCTGTCCTCCCCTTGAAGGCCTGCACCCCCCCTGAAGTCCTGCACCCCCCTGAAGGCCTGCACCCCCCCTGAAGGCCTGCACCCCCCCTGAAGGCCTGTCCCACCCCCTTGTAGGCCTGCCCACCCCCTTGTAGACCTGTCCCCCCTTGTAGACCTGTCCCCCCTTGAAGGCCTGCCTGCCCCCCCCGAAGGCCTGTCCCCCCCCTTGAAGGCCTGCCTGCCTGTTACCCCCCTCCCCCTTGAATGCCTGCCTGCCTGCCCACTCGCCCCACCCCGAAGGACCAATCGTCCCCCTGGCCTCCCCGCACCACCTATGAAGCATCACTACATATGCTCCCGGCCTTGCCGTTCAGTCCCCACCACCACCACCACCCCCTAAGGACCGCTCGCCCCACTGACCTTCCTGCACCACCTATGAAGCAGCCGCAGCAGGATCGCAACGTCAGCTATCCCTGCGCTGCTTAGGCGCTGCTTCCTGCGCCGCGTTCCCGCCCCTCCTCTGACGTCAGAGGAGGGGCGGGACCGCGGCGCAGGAAGCAGCGCCCAAGCAGCTCAGGGATAGCTGACCTCGCGATCCTGCTGCTTGCTGCTTCACAGGTGGTGCAGGAAGGTCAGTGGGGCGAGCGGTCCTTCGGGGGTGTGGGGGGACTGAACGGCCAGGCCGGGAGCACCCCTTCAGGGCTGGCACCCGGGGCGGACCGCCCCTCCCGCCCCCCCCTTGGTACGCCACTGCCTGTACTTTCTTGAATGAAGACACTGCTGCTGGCTCAGTTTTCACTGGTTTTTCAACAAAACAGAAATGATTATTTTACTACTGGAATTGAAGATACACTTTAGTTTTAATGTAGTAATTTTGTCTCCAATTAGGACAGTTTCACCAACATTGCAGTGGCTCTTTTACGTCTAGCCTGGTCTGAGCTAGACAACCCTTGATATATTACTTCCTGGCTTATATATATTCAGACTGGCTAAGTGTTATCCTAGAAAGAAGGAGATTACATAGAAAAATTGATGTTATGTGAAAATAGTTATTGGTGTCTCGCCTTCTCTCTCAGAGCCATCATCAAACAATTCAATTGCTTCTAGTTGAAATCTAATAATCATAGCATTTGGATTTTGTTCATTCAGCAGCCAATGTAATCCTCTTTGGAGTTTACAGACCCTCAATGAATTGATCTTTCAGTATTTTATATAGAATATCAACATCATTAAAATCCATCAATTGTATGACCAACATACAGTAGATTGAATGACATATCAGTTAAATTTGCAAAAGACTGAAGTAATGTTTTTAAGGAATGATGATGTACTTCTGAATGTAAAGGAAGTGCAAGTAAATGACGTGAAATAGAGAATGACAAGGCGACACATTTTTCACCGTTCCCCCAGGAACTCAATTTCCCTGTCCCGTCTCTGTGAGTTATGTCGCTGTTGCTGCCCTGTCCCATTCTTGTAAGCTCTGCCGTAACCGCTCAAACCTTGAACACTTATGACTGTAAAAGTGTATGAGGTTTGCGCAGATGAGGGCAGAGCTTGCAGGAATGGGGCAGGGGCAGAAAAAAAACCTCACGGGGACAGGGAAAAATCTGGCGTTCTCTAAAGTGAAATTTCCAATTTTGCACATATGAAAATCTTGGGGGCATTGTTGGATGCAAGACTTACTATGCAGGTCCATATATTGCAAGTGATTAAGAGGGCTTTTTTATTTCAGCAGCAAGTACTGTCAAGATTAAAATCTATGATGGCTGTGTCCTATTTTCAGACAGTATGCAGAGTCTGGTGATTACAAAACTTGATTCCTGTAATCAGAGGCGTACCTAGGGTATGTGACACCCGGGACCCATTGTTTTTTGACACCCCTTGCCATCATTTTTGACACCTCCCCCCCAATGTAAAAAAATATTTTTTGTAATAATCCCCCCAGGCACCAGCCATGAGGGGGTGTTCCCGGCCTAGGAGTCATGGTCCGGGAACTTCCCTTCTCATGGCCCGGTCCCAAGGCTCTGGATAGTCCCCGTGGCCCAGCATGTTCCCAGCCTTCTCTCCCTTTACCTTCCGTGAAGCTGAAAAAACTGCTGGCCTCGGCAGTGATTCAGCTATGTCACCCGCGGCTCCCATTCCTACTTTCCACGTCTGCCTCTGCAATCCACCCGGGTGGAAACAGGAAGTTACGTCATTGGCAGACTAGGCCGGGAACACCCCCCTCATGGCTGGCACCTGGGGTGGACCGCCCCACCCCTTGGTACGCCACTGCCTGTAATGCATTGCTGTTAGGTATCATAAAATACAGAGTGAAAGCTCTGCAGGTTGTTCAAAATACTGCAGTGCAATTGATTTCTGGGGTATCTAGATATGAGCATAGTTTGTCAGTGTTAAAACAACTACACTGGTTACTGATGGAGTTTAAGATTTAATATGGTATAGGCGGTATAACAAATTATATTAAACATAACATAAACATAGCACTATGAACAAATTCCATGCATTTGGTTCAAGAAAAAAAACCCTGTATTAACAATATATCTTTATTATTTAATAATTTGTTTTCTCAGGTACTTTAGCTAGATTGTGAGCCTTCGGGACAGTTAGGGAATTTCCAAGTACCTAATTTTTACTTTTATTTTATTGTAACCCGTTCTAGGCTCTTGGGAGGACGGCTATAAAAATGAACAAATAAATAAATTAAATAAATCAAGTTTCAAGTTTATTGTATATTTGATTAATCACTTACTCAAATTTCTAAGCGATGAACATATCATTAAAATTATATACAATTAAGGGGGCAGGAAAAACAAGCAAAAACTAAACATACGTAACGTGTTAAAGACTAATATTACAAACGTAAAAACGAGAGGAAAGGATGGATAGAGAAATAAAAAATTGCTGATAGAAATGAAGACAATTATGGTAAAAAAAACAATAGGGAGGGAATAAACAATGAACCTTAAAGTTTTGACGATTGCGCATCAAACAATCTATGGCATAGCGTCTTGGTATTTAACACATGCCCTGAGGAAGTCCCTGCCAACATGTTCTTTAAGATCTGAAACAGCGATGCGATTGTCGATTGAGTCAGTTGGGGAGACTCATTATAAAAGGACACAGACGACAGCAATTTCAGTTGCAGGTCCGCGATTGTGGAACCAGTTGCCAGGTCATTTGAGATTATTTAGGGAGCTAAAATAGTTTAAAAAGGAATTGCAAACTTACCTATTTGTACGAGCTTTTTCCTAGAGCAAAATGTTGTAAAATATTCCTTTTAGATTTGAAATTTTAGAAGAGGGAACGATGTAGTGGGGGTTACTTGTTGCAGTTTGTTTCGTTATGAAGATTATGGGCTCCTTTTATGAAGCCGCGGCAGCGGTTTAATGTGCGTAATAGCGCGTGCTAAACTACTGGATGCGCTAGCCGCTACCGCCTCCCCTGAGCAGGTGGTAGTTTTTGGACTAGCAAGGGGGTTAGCGCAAGATTAAAAGGCGTGCGCATTAAAGCCGCTACCGCGGCTTCGTAAAAGGAGCCCTATGTGAAATATTCTGTGTTTGTTTTATTGTATTCCGCCTAGGCTGTAGGCGGGAAAGAAATGTTTTTTAAAATAAATAAATAAATAAATATCTAGAGGTAAGGGCACTAAAATAAATGAGATAGGGCTGCTCATTTACTGAATTTTTCATCTGGGTTATCTTCTATGGAGATTTTTCCTGGATTGAGATTTGAAAGGGACACACATCAGCTTCTGGAGATATCAAAGGAGTAATTCTACATGGGCATCATAAGTTATGTGCAAATTAGGTGCCTACGTGTAGACACAAAAAAATAGCAGATAGCTATGCTACCGATTTACGTCTTTAAAATATTTCTGGTGGAGAATTTGTCTTTTCCACCAGATAAATTACCACCTATAAACAAGGCTTATTACTTATCAACACCAAAAAGAAATACTGGCTTGGAATAAGTACTTGTTTCTGAAAATGTACCACTTTCTGGGAATTTACCAGTCGATATTGATTTACAAAATTTAACAGCAGTTGTGGAAGATTCTTTCATGGATGTAAAGGACAGAGCTACATTAACTGTAAACTTTATATTTGAGCAAGATCTCAATTCAATCATGAGGTTATTCTTTAAAAAAAATAGGTACACCTTTCTGTGGTCAACGTATATGGCTACACCATGATGTTACAAAACCAACACAAGAAAGGCGTAAGCTTTTTTAGCAATGCGAGAAGACACAAAGAAGTTGGGGACTACTTTTACTTTAGTTTATCCTTGTAAATGCATAATTAAATACATGGGTCTAAAATCTGTTTTTTATGTGCCTAATTGTCTAAGATCCTTTTTGGACCTTAAGCTCTAAAAAATAAAATCTGGGGGGTAGACGTATTAAGCCTTTTTCTTAATTTATAATTTGTAATTTCTCTTTGATTATTTCCCTGTAACTGGATCGTTATCCTAATTTGAGGTCTATGAAAGAGTTATAACCATCAAGAATTGGTTTTGTTTCTAACAGTAATGTGAATATTTCTTATTCTGGCCTTTTTTACATAATGGATTATATGAATAATATGATAATGAATAAAAATTAAATTAAATTAAAAAAAATAGCAGATAACAGTAGGTGAGTGCCAAAATGGGAGTGAAATGGCAATTAGGCAACAAGTACTATTCTGTAATTGGACACCTAAGTGTTCTTATGCATAACTTCAAAGGGGACATTCCTATGGGAACAGCGTGGGAAGGGATGACAGTTCCCGTTGTTCTTGTATGTGCTTTGTAGAATATACACATTTATGCACAGAGCTACAGCATTTAGATAGGACCATTTATACCAACCATAGACATGGCGTAAGTTATTGCTCCTACAATATATATGTAATTAGATACATATGCTTGTATTCTATAATGGATTTAGCATGCAAATGTGCCATTGTAGAATACTAGCTGTGCACCCAAATTTGGGGTTCCTAGGCTTTAACATGCTTTATTGTATTGACCCCCATGTTAAAGCCTAGGAACCCCAAAGATAGAATTTTTTAAAGACATCAATCGGTAGCATAGCTATCTGCTATTTTTTGTGCCTACATGTAGGCACCTAATTTGCACATAACTTATCATGCCCATGTAGAATTACTCCTTTATATCTCCAGAAGCTGATGTGTGTCCCTTTCAAATCTCAATTCAGGAAAAATCTCCATAGAAGATAGCCCAGATGAAAAATTCAGTCGATGACAGCCCTATCTTCTTATTTATTTTAGTGCCCTTACCAAAGGGTTATTATTAGATAAATCTCAATATTCCTATCTGAGCTAACAAAGGATTTATACTGATGATGTCCGTATACAGTATGGCTGTTTTGTTGAGGATGGGCTGGGGAGGGCTTCGACAGCTGGGATGGTTTAGATGGGCTGGAATGAGCTTTGATGGAGAATTTAGTAGATGGAACCTAAGCACGGTACTGGGCAGAGCTTTGGGTTCTGACCCAGAAATAGCTAAGCAGGAAAAATTAAATTAAATCGGTAATTTAAAGAAGAGAGGGTAAGGTTGGGCAGACTGGATGGACCTTTCGTGTCTTTAACTGCCGTCATCTACTATATTGCTATATTACTATGATGCCATCACAGGCTGTGGCCCTTTGCTCTAAGCCTATGGCACTGGATGCTGCTAATGAGATAAGACTTTGAGCCATACGCAACCTCTGCCAAGCTAGTTTGAATCTAAGCTCAGATCTGGAAATCTACAATCCTAGAGGGGAGTCATCAAGGGTGAAGTCATCCCATTTATGCAACAGCATGTCCCCAGCTTGTCCATGGAGACATCCATATTAGATTAGAACAATCCAGAATATTCAAATATGAATTTGATTCTACAAATTACAGTAAAACCTTAGTTTGCGAGCATAATTCATTCTGGAAGCATACTTGTAATCCAAGGCACTCGTATATCAAAGCAAATTTCCCCATAGGAAATAATGGAAACTCAGACGATTCGTTCCAAAAATTTAATACAAAATACTCTATGATACAAAATACTCTATGATACAAAATACTCATTTGAGCTATGGGTAAATTGGGTGTGACGCTTCTATTTTGTTCAGCCACGCTCGGCATAAGATGCGCATACTTGAACTGCAGGTAACTTGGGCGTGACACATTTAATACGTTCAGCTTTTATCATGTTCAGTCACGCTCAGCGCAAGATGTGCACGCTTGAACTGTGGGTTCTGGATATGACTGGAGATGCAATGATGTGACGCGCGTATTTGTGCTCGTACTGCAAGACAATACTCGCTTATCGAGTTAAAATTTAGTAAAATGTTTTGCTCATCTTGCAAAACACTCGCACACCAAGTTACTCGCTATCCAAGGTTTGACTGTATTTGTATCCAAAATGGATCCAAAAGCACTGAGCCAAGTACATGTGAAGGTATAATTCAAACTTCATTAGGTCTTGATTTATTCAGCCCTATTTAAAGCCTGTCCTGGTTTATCCCTTATTCAAGTCACTCATTTTTAACACTAGGAAAAAAAATTGATGCCTGTTTCTTGAGATAAAACAGCTATACCCACATGGCCAGAATTAAAAATGCCAGTCGGTATATTTTATAAATAATAACTGTTCTTTAGAACAGTAGAGGTCATTGTTTATACTTGACTAATGCAGGAAGACTCCACATGAAAGAAACACGCTCTTTTGAAATATAAAGCGTTTGATTTGGTTAATGAATGTTTCATCCACAGCAAAAGTCGAAGGATATGTATTCAACTACATTTCTTGAGGTGATAGAATTCTTCCTCAGCTAAACGTAGCCTCCTTGTAATTATTTCATGCAAAATATCAGTTGCCCAAAGGACAGAAAGAAGGTGTAAAATCCTTCTCTTGACAATAATTATGGTGTCTTTTGCTTCTTACTTGGACTTGGGATGGATAGTCTACATCTATCTATGGTTAACTAGTCATTAATATGTGATCAGAATTTTCTAAAGGGTCTATTTCCAAGCATTAATTGCAATTTTAAATATATTAGCTGCCAAGCTTCTCTACCACTTGTAACTATTAAAAGAGTTCATTCCTAGCATTTGGAGAGAACCAGCCATGATGTTAACATATGTTACTGAGAGTTACATAAGGGCAGATAATGCAGAAAGAGTTAACTACAACTCTGAAAATTAGATTTTCATGCTATCTGCCTGCTTTGAAGTCATAAGGCATTAACATTAATGTGTGTTAACTGCAGTGCCATCCTGCCTGCCCCTTTGTTACTCCTCTCTACTCATTTCAATTAAATTATGCATTAGCTGTTTCATGCAGGAATAAATGCACCTTAACTACATTTATTACAAATTAAGGGAGACGTTCTATGAGCAGATGCCTCAGTTACTGCATCTGAGCACCCAAAATACCACCATACGAGTATGTACTTGCAGTTACACAAGCCACAGATCTGGCATAATTGTGGTCACATAAATGTGACAAGGGGCGGTAGATAGCTGATAATATTCTGGAGATTAACCCCTGGATTCTATATTTAGTGCATAAATTTGAGCATACTGCAAAGATGTGTATACAAATTAATTGGTTAACGAGCTCTTAGCCATCAATAATTGGGTGCGTGTATCTGACTGTTTGCTATTCTCTAAGGCAGTGTTCTTCAACCTTTTTACACCTATGGACCGGCGGGGAAAAAAAAATTATTTTGTGGACCGGCAAACTACTAGGACTGAAATTTAAAAACCCCGTTTCCGCCCCTTCTCCGCGAGCTCGGTCCTCGCAAACCATCTGATCCCATCCGCACAAGCCTCAGTTATGATTTTATACTGAATGTATTTTATTAATGTATAAAAAGAAACACTATTACTAAGCAAGGATCAACAAAACCCCTGTCTCCCCTCCCCTTCACATATATCCCCTCTACTATCAAGAAAACTGAATAAGTCAAATTATTACAGAATGCTACACAGAAATATCATGCTAACAGAATACCACAGTCTCACATAGCAGGAATAGGGTTAGGGGAGTGCAAATAGGGCAACTACCCCCCTGGTCAGAGAGAGCCCTAAGCCACTGCCTGGACTTTGCAGTCCCCAGTTATGTCTAATACCAGCTCTAGCAGGATATATATTTCAAATCTGATATATTCTAATCACAAAATAGAAATAAAATTATTTGTTTCTACCTTTTGTTCTCTCTGGTTTCTGCTTTCATCTTCTTTTCACTCTCTTCCTTCCAGCGTCTGCCCTCTCTGTCTCTTCAATCCAGCATCTGCCCCCTCCATCTACTGTCTGACCTCTCCCCCTTCCATATGATATTTGTCTTCTTTCTATGCCCCCCTCCCCTTTCCATCCAGCCTATGCCCCTTTCTCCTTTTTACACGATTCATTCCAGCTTCACTGCTCTCTTCATTTTTCTCTCTCCTACACCAGATCTAGCATCTTTGTCCCTCTCAATTTCTCTGCTGACCCCCCTTCCCATCTCATCCCTGTCTCTCCCCTTCCCCTCCTCTAATCTCCCTGCAAGCCGTTTCCTTCCTTTTTTCTTCTCCCTTCCCGCCTCCCCCTGTCCAGCAGTAACCCTCTTCCCTTTCCTTTCCCTCCTCCCCTCCCAGCAGCATCTCTCCTTCTCCCTCTCCAGGTGCAGTAACAGCTGTCCCTTTTTCCCTTTGTCCAGCAGCTTCCCAGACTCCTTTCCCTCCTCCCCTCCCAGCAGCATCTCTCCTTCTCCCTCCCCAGGTCCAGTAGCAGCTATCCCTTTTTTTTCTCCATGCCCAGCAGCTTCCCAGACTCCTTTCCCTCCTCCCCTCCTAGCAGCATCTCTCCTTCTCCCTCTCCAGGTGCAGTAGCAGCTGTCCCTTTTTCCCTTTGCCCAGCAGCTTCCCAGACTCCTTTCCCTCCTCCCCTCCCAGCAGCATCTCTCCTTCTCCCTCTCCAGGTCCAGTAGCAGCTATCCCTTTTTTTACCACCATGCCCAGCAGCTTCCCAGACTCCTTTCCCTCTTCCCCTCCCAGCAGCATCTCTCCTTCTCCCTCTCCAGGTCCAGTAGCAGCTGTCCCTTTTTTTTTCACCATGCTCAGCAGCTTTCTCCCCTCCCAGCAACTCTCCTTACTTGCCAGCGCTGTGATTCAGTAAGGCAGCCTAGGGTCCTTTGTTGGGTCGCACCGCCTCTGAGGAAAGCGGAAGTTGCATCATCAGAGGCGGTCCTACTCAGCAAAAGCTCCAAGGCTTCCTTCCTAAATCGCTGCGCTTGTAAGGAGAGCCTGTGCGGACCGGCAAGAAATTGAAGATGTTGATCTCACCGGTCCTGCACGGACCGGCAAGAATTTTCTACAGACCGGCACCGGTCCGTGGACCGGCGGTTGAAGAACTGTGCTCTAAGGCACCTAGCTCTCAGAGCATATCCCAAAGGTGGGTGTGGCCATAGGAGGGGCATGAGCATGTAAGAGACATTGCAAAAAGTTACACAGGTGGAGGGACATTTTTGATAGGACGTCTAACTCTGGGAAAAACGTCCAGAAATCCACAAGAGAAAATGACCATTCTCAAAACAGCAAGACGGGGAATTTGAGTTCCTGCTGGGATAGGGAAAAATTGTCCCTGTGTCATTCTCTCTTGTATACCACCCTTTTTTGTAGCTTTAAAACCACATTCGAAGCAGTTTATATATAGGTACTTCAAGCACAGGCTCAATCTTGGGCTAGATTCACAAAACTTACTGATCGTGGGTCAATGGTTTTGCGATTATTCCCTGACCCAATTCACTAAACAGCCGTGTGATCAATTTCTGATCCGATCCGCACATGCAAATGAGGGGAAATGCCATTCATAAGTATGAAGTCATCGATTCACTAAACAGAAGAAGGAACACCGATTGGTTTTGCCAATCCGAAATGAAGAGACTGCTGAGGACCAGTTCTACTGTCCTTGCCGACTCTCCTACTCTCTGCCACCCTGAAATCTCCCTGCTCTCTGCGACCCTGAAAACAACCATCAACATAAAAAATAAAAAATCTATACATATGCATACTCTCCCCTTTTTATACGTTGTACAAAAAATGTGAGCCTGTGGTTTTAACCCGCAGGTTCCAAGCATGTTCTGTTTTGGCTGCAAAGCGTGTTCTTTAGCCTGCACAAATTTAAATGATTCCTTTTGGGAGCTGCTCTGTACCTATGCCACCCCTCTCCCTTTGTTTTGACCTCACTTGTGCGCAGAGCAATCGCATGTGCGGATCGCATCTACAGCCAACCAGGATGGTCTGCGCGTGCATCACAATCACTCTGCAGCAATCCGTGGGGCGTGCATCTGATCCAATCTGCACATGCAAATGAGGACTCTAGTGAATCAGTTGTCCGGCAGAACTCGACCACAAATCGCCCAACAACGATCCGGACTGGTGAGTTTAGTGAATCTAGCCCCAACTGTCTGAATCAATTCATAAATTCTTTTACTAGGTCTTCAGCAGGGAGGCTAGCAGAAACTGTCAACAGTCTGATAAAAAAGAGACAGTTCACTTTTGGAAAAATCTGTGGGACAACAATAAAGATTATTATAAGAAAGCTGCATGGTTTAAAAAAAAAAAAATGGATATTGAAGTAGTTATTACTAGCTGTTCCATAGGTGTTATAACAGCTAGACTAGTTAAAATAAAAAAAAACAAAGAATGTCAAGAAATGCACAGCATCTGGAAAAGACCAACTGCATGGTTTCTGACTCAAAATATCTGCCAAACTACTACTTATCATTTCTATAGTGCTGCCAGATGTAAGCAGTGCTGTACATTAAACATTTAAGAGACAATCCCTGCTCGATAGAGCTTACAATCTAATCAACATCCAAGAGTAGCTGAACATTTCAACAGCACAGTATAGGGAGGGCAGATTGAAGACTGGCTG
Source organism: Geotrypetes seraphini (assembly GCF_902459505.1). Taxonomy (NCBI): domain Eukaryota; kingdom Metazoa; phylum Chordata; class Amphibia; order Gymnophiona; family Dermophiidae; genus Geotrypetes; species Geotrypetes seraphini. The sequence goes on along the minus strand of NC_047089.1, from coordinate 165,296,334 downwards.
ACAGCTGAGAAGGCCTACTTCCTGTAAAAAGAACCAGCCAAAGGGACAGTCCCAAAGAACTACAGGCCAAAAATCAGTCTGCCAACAATGCTGGCAGGAAAAATAGTGGCACAGTCCAGGACCACTTGGAAAGAAGCAATTTGCTTCCAGTGGAATAAAAAAGAAACCGTTAATCATCAAAGACATAAAAGATCAGCTTCCAATTAATAAAATTATCCTGGGAAAATAGCAAATGTTATAAAATGAACTTGACTATAGCTTGGATTGATTACAAGAAGGTCTTTGACGTCAGGCCAATCAACTGAATTTTGAAATACCCATAAATAACTGGAGTGAGTGAAAATATCAGAAACTGCAGAAAGCAAGGAGTCAGTAAAAAGTCAGATCTGACAGATGGCAGTGAAAAAGTGAGTCAGGTGAACATCAGGAAATGAATATTTCAAGTAGACTCTCACCTTTGTTGGCTGTGATCACTGTGATTGCACTGTGAGAATTACTGAGAAACACAGCCTTAGGCACTGGAAAGACATCTCCCAAAATTTCACTTCTATTGTGCATAGATAGTTTGAAGCTCTATGGAAAATCACAAATGGAGACTGAATTGCTGCTAAATACCATCCAAATTTTCAGTGAAGATATTGCCAGGGATTTCAGATTAGACAAATGTACCATCCTAGCTATAAATAAGGGGGGAAATGGTTGACATAAAAACATAGAAATTTTTTTTGAAATTAAAAAAAATAATAATAATATGATCATCAAGGCACTAGACAGTGAAGGAGCCAACAAATATCTGGCCATCCTAGAGGTGGATAACATCAAACATACCTGGTAAAGAATACAATCACCAAGTTCTGAAGGATAAACTCAATAGTGGAAAAACCATCAAGGCCATCAAATTTTGGGTTATACCTGTCATTAGATAAAATGTAGGAACCCTAAACTTGACTAAGGCAGAGTAAGAAAGTCTGAGTCAAAAATGTGAAAAATCATGAACATCAATCATGCTCTGCGAAGTGATGTTGACAGGCTTTATCTTCCTAGCATCATAGGTGCAAGAGAACTGCTACAAGTGCTGCAAACAGTGGAAGAAGACTGGCCGCCTATATTAACAAAAGTGAGGAGAATGCACTACAACTAGTGAGCTAAGACTTACTCAAGACCAAAGAAGCCAAGCAGATCTACAGACAAAAGTAGCATGATAAATCATTGCATAAACAGTGTATAAAAAACACTGATCCCCTGATATTCAGCAGTACTTAGCCAGCTGGGAATAGCTCACAGCCAGCTAAGTACTGGTTAGCCAGCTATCTGCAGATACTCAGTGGGAGATAGCCAGCTATCTCCTGCTTAATAAATAATTGACCGGTGACTGGATATGTTGCCCAATATTCATTGGCTGGACATATAAGGTATGCAGACAGATAAACCAGTCTAAAAGCCAGGTCTATCTTGCCCACTAGGCCTTTGTCGTCCACCCAATGAATATTAGCTTGGCCAGCTAAGTCCTTGGTGATGAACTTTGACCTGGATATTTAATGCCAGTGGCTGGATACAGCCCCAACAGGAGGCAGTCGGGCTGCCTCCTGTGGTCTCAATATCAAGTTAGTAATCACTAAAAGGATGCAGAAGATGATGAAGTGGGGCAAACTGGAAACAACCACAGCAACAACACACCCCTCTTGTTAGGGTTCAGTTAAAGGAAGGCAAGAGGGCTTACAAAGCCGTTTACATCAATATCCAGCTTTGGCTCTTCTAATTGCCTCCTTATTCTTATATAAAATGTAGCTTCTTTGTTTACTGCTGGTTTTTCTTTCTGTTACTTTTCAAAATAAAAACCAAAATAACAGCACATTTTTCTTTTAATGCAGTATCTCTAGCATGCCCCGACGGGACCCGTTTCGCCCACAAGGGCTTTTTCTAGGGTTCATAAAGGAGCTCTGCATGATACAAAAACAATGTATTCAAAAACAATTATAGCATACAATATTGACACCCATTAAACTGTGTTGAAAACTTCTATAAATTCAATATAATATTTATAATCAATTACTAGTTCAATACATATATACCATATTCAAAATACATGAATACTGTAGTAAGTTATTTATGAAGTGATGATGTATTTGATATGTAATTGTATTTATAGTTATGAATTGTTGGATAGTTGTAGTTATTTGATATCATAATATTGAAGTATGAACTAATTAATCATGAAAATTAAATGACCTTGTGGGCAAAACAGGTCCCGTCGGGGCATGCTAGAAATACTGTATTTTAGCTTCTTTAATGATTTGGCTGGTACAATTCTTACTGTACCTTCTCAATTTGAATCCTTATCTACAGAAGAAGTTAATACAGACAGTTTAAAAATATTAAAGTTGATGAAAGATATGATCAACATGGAATTGAATAGTTCAATACTAGTCAAATACTGTAAAGTGGAAAGAATTCCAAGAGGTCTGATGGTCTTAAAAGAGCCTCAGATCTTTAAAGATGATGAAGCATTTATTGATAAATGGAGAAGAATTCTCAATAAATGCTCTCTTGATTTAATGTTATTAATAGTTGAGAAAAGTAATTCAATTAGATCAAAGAAATGCAAATTTTCAACGATTCAATGACTACAGAACAATATGAAACACAGATGAAAGAAATGAATGCAAAGATAGATTTACATCGAGAATCAATTCAAAAGAATAAGATTAGAAAATTCAAAAGAGATGAGTGGGATTGCACCAATGACAAAGTATACAATTGGTTTAATAAAAAGACGATACGCCAATACAGATGAACAATCTCATAATACGGGGGCCTCTTTAAATAGCACCCTCAGGGAGCTCAAGTTCATTATCATCAGGTAAAATTATCTTCAGAAAAATGTTTTATGGCAAAACAGGGGGAGGAACGGAGGAAGAAGAGAAAGAGGTCAGAACAAGACAAGACCAATGACCAAGGGGTCCTTTTATCAAGCTGCGGTAGGGGTTTAACGCGCTTAATACCACACGTTAAACCGCATGCCGCGCTAGCCGCTAATGCCTGCATTGAGCAGGCGTTAGTTTTTTAGCCGGCCGTGGGGGCTAGCGCGTGATAAAATGTCCGACACGCTAACCCCACTAGCGCAGCTTGATAAAAGGACCTCCAAGTCACAGAAAAAAACAAACGGAGTGGTAGTGAACATTTCAAACAAAAGCTTATCACAAGCTAAAGTTTCAGTCCTTTCTAAGGGTCTTTCCTTTGTCCCCACCAAGGCCTTTGATGAATTTCAATTTAAAATCGATTTAGAAAAGTTCACCAGAAAATTACATTTAAGAACCTTCTTCTTTGGTAAAGATCAAAAAGATCATACCATTTTAAACCCTAAATCCAACTGGTGTCCTCCTAATCCACTTGATGAGAATATTAAGATCTTTAAAGAATGTGTGGTTAAGGATATTGAAAAATATAGAAATAAGAATCCTCAAAGATATCGGAATTTAGATAAGGAAGAAAAAACAGCTTTAAGAAACTTGAAATGTGATCCTGATATTATTATACATAATCTGAGGGGCAGTAGTAGTGAAAAACAGGACAGATTATCATAAAGAAATTGAGAACCAGTTAACAGATAAGAGTGTTTATCATAAAACAAGTTTAGATCCAACTAAACGTCTTATGAGTAAAATCAAAAGAATTGTGAAAGAAGGAAGTGAATTAGGTTTCTTGACCAACAGAGATAAACGATATTTGATAAACGAGAATCCTGTCACACCTATATTTTATACTCTTCCAAAAATTCACAAGCATAAAGAGAATTCATCCCATTATGTCTTCTAAGGGGTCATTTCTGGAACCTTATCTTGTTTTGTGAATTATTTTCTAAATCCTATTGTAGAAAAAAGTCCCTCGTATATTAGAGATGCATTAAATTTGTTAACAGAAATACCAAAAGAGGATTTTCCATTTATTATGGTAACTTTTGACGTGGTATCTCTCTATACCTCCATACCACAAAATGAAGCTAATGTTGTAATCAAGAAATGTTTGGAAAAGAGAGATAGACCACATCAAATACCTACAGAATTTTTAATGCAGCTAACATCTATTGCAATGAAAGAAAATTACTTTCTATATCAAGATCACTACTATATTCAAAAAACAGGAGTAACAATATTGAACTAAGGCCAGTACTGGGCAGACTTGCACGGTCTGTGTCTGTATATGGCCATTTGGTGGAGGATGGGCTGGGAGGGTGTAGATGGGCTAGAGTAAGTCTTAACAGATTTCGGCAGTTGGAACCCAAGCACAGTACTGGGTAAAGCTAAGAAGAAAAAATTAAAAAATTTAAATTGAATCAGGTTGGGCAGACTGGATGGACCATTCGGGTCTTTATGTGCCGTCATCTACTATGTTACTATGTTACAATGGGAGCTATGTTTGCTCCCTCTGTAGCCAATTTTTACATGGCTAAATTTGAGTCAGAATGGATCAGCAACTCATCTTTTTCCCAACATATTTATATGTGGTGAAGTTACATAGATGATATAATTATGCTTTGGAAGGGCCCTGAAAATATGTTAATTATTTTTCTAAGGTGGCTTAATTTGTGCGATGAAAATTTAAAGTTTATAATGGTACATTCTATGATGAAAATTAATTTCTTGGATTTAGAAATACAACAAGGTGAATATAATTTTAACACTGATGTATTCACTAAAGAAACCGATAAGAATTTTATTATTTTATTAATGTATATTGTACATTGTATTTGATTATGTAATAGAAAGGGTTGGGGAGGGTGGGGGTTAATAGCATTTTATGTGTACTCTTGATGACTATTAAGTGATATATTTATGATCTATTTGTTATATTATATTGATGCACTTATTGTACGTTTAAAAATGAATAAAGAATTAAAAAAAAAAAAAGAAACCGATAAGAATACTTTTTTATCTTATGATAATAATCATCCTGGAAAGTTGAAGAATAGCCTTCCATATTCACAATTTATTAGATTAAGAAGAAACTGTTCAGATTATGATAAATTTAAGAACCAAGGAGAAATTCTGGAGAATAAGTTACTGAAAAGAGGATACCCCAAATATATAATTAAAAAAGCATTTAAAAGAGCTAAATATTGCAACAGGGACTGGTTATTGCTTAAGAGAACAAAAGAAAAGGTAAATGATGATATCATCACTTAAAAAAAAAAATCTTTATTCATTTTGAAGCCATAAATAAGTGCAACATATTATATAATCATATTACACTATAAAAGCACTTAAATTCAATCAAAATTGTAATCTATGACAAATAGATATATCACCCCCCCACCATACTCATATTCAAAAATTGCACTAAAATTAAAGAATTAAAAATATTTTCCAACCCACCCTGGACGTGCATTATCAAAGGACAAAATCAACAATCACTCTTTGCAAAATTTTGTCAATGGTTCCCAAATCTTCAGAAACTTCTTATAATGTCCCTGTTGTATAGCCATAATACGTTCCATTTTAAAGACGTGACCCACCAAAAGGTATAGTTCAATCGATCCCAATTTTTCCAATTCCTTAAAATAAGCTGTATGGCAACCCCTGTCATAATGAAGAGAAGTTTGTTATTGTGAGATGATAGTTGGCTTTTAGCTCTCATCAAAGTGCCAAATAGCACAGTGTTGTATGTTAGTGCCACTGGATTTTCCATTAATTTGTTCACCTGATTCCAAATGGATCTACAAAATTGAAGTATAAAGGGACAATAGTATAATAGATGATCTAACGTCCCAGGTTCAAGATGACAGTGCCAGCTTCTATTAGACTTGGAACTATCTATTTTCTGTAATCTAAACAGAGTCCAAAATGTTCTATGTAATAAGAAAAAACAAAGTTTGTCTCATAGATGCAGACACCGTACATCTCATCCTCCAAGTCCAGATTTGTGGCCATTGAGACGCAGTAATCTGATGCTTTATCTCAATGCTCTAAATGTCACAAAGACCAGTTTTTGGTTTCTTATTCAAAAATCCAGATATTAATTTATACCACTGAGCAGCCTGGTGACCCAGGCAATCCATCACTTGCGTTTTAAAATATAATGGACAAAGCAATTTAGTAACAAGTACATTATACAAATATTGGGACATCATCACAGTACATCCAGCACTTAAAGATATGAACTTGAGAATAGCTTTTTCAAGAGAAAAAAATATTAAAGAGATTCTAAAGAGTGGAGACAATCAATGTATGAAAAAGAAAGACAGAATTTCTCAAGGTTTTTTCAAGTGTCTCTCTTGCAGTATATGTGATGTTTGTTTACAAACAAAATTGTTCAGGAATCTAGTGGACAAGAAAGAGTATAAAATCAATCATTTTTTTGAATTGCAACTCATCATTTATTGCGTATCTTAGTTATTGCCCCTGCAAAAAGATTTATGTGGGGATGTCAACAAGAGCTTTTACAAAAAGAATGATGGAACATAAATCTAATATTAAATGCTCTAAGATTACAGAACCACTGGTTGTATGCAACATCAACATAAATTTGAAGATTTGAAATGTTTGGCTATTGATCATGTAGCATCGGAAAATAGAGGAGGCAATAGAAAGAATAAATTGCTCCAGAAAGAGACAAGATAGACATACACATTAAATTCAGTAGAACCAATTGGACTTAATTTGAACATTGATTGGAAACCTTTTTTTATGAATTTTCTTTTTTGATCTTCTCTGATATTTTCTGTAGGTTATTAATATAAAGTGTAGTATATTTCATGGTTAAGAAATTTTCTTTGGAGTGATATAATGAAATGATTTAGGAGTAGTTTAAATCTTAAAGAATCCATATTTATTTATTTATTTATAATTATTAGTTAATTTAGCACTATATGAAAATCAATCATTTAATTAATTATAGTACTCTGTATGAGCCCTATATACTAATTTATCTTAAATGAATCTAGATGCACTGATTTGTTATCAAATGAGATGCTGTTTACTTTTAAGTGCACTGAGGTGTCATTAATTGAGAGTTTTTATTTTAAGATAAGAAGGTAGTAAAGGATGAATTTTTCAATTTTTCATATCACCTTGGTATTTATTATGTATTATATCTGTGTGATAAGAGTTTGATTTTAAACATACTTCATGTTTACATTGATTTTTTAATAAGTATAAGGTAGTATTTACTGCGCATGTGCACAGATCGTTTTAGTGGTTGTGTTAGATTTAGTCTTTTTAAAGAATACACTTCCCCCTCCATATTCTATGGATTCGCTTATTTGCGGTTTTAGATCAAAAAATACATTTTCATTTTTCAGGCTATTTTAAGCCCCCCCCCCCCCCCCTTAAGCCTTACCTAGTGGTCTAGCAGGTTTTCAGGGCATGAGCAGCCAGGTTTGCTCATGGGTGGGTAAAATGAATATGACAAATGGCACATGACGTAAAAGGTTCCAAAATATTATTTTTTATTAATTATTCATATTAATTCTCAAAAGATTATTACGTCACTGGGAGGTCTTTACAGATGCCAAACGCTGGCTTTCTGACAAAGATCTCAACTCGATAATTCGTTGCACCCCAATGTGTAACTTTTGTCCTGCATGTCATCATTACTTGTCAACCAATCCATTAACAGAGGCTGTCCTTAAATTTGGACAATGAACTTCCTTTTAACATGGAATAAAAGTTCCAGAAATCATATTTTCGTTTACATTCATTTCTGAATATACATTATTACATTTTATTACATATCCAATATTCTTTAAAAGGCAACCTGCTGAAAAGTTATTGGCCCTGTTAGCACCATAGAAAGGAGGAGGGATATTCCCCCTCCCTGCTCTGAACTTTACAAGAACTGACAGTTTCAAATTTTACACAAACTCAGAAACCCCAGATGTTGCCTCCCAGGCTCTCTTTAAGTTTCTTTAGGTTGCAAATATATAAAATATGTTTTTTCAAAACCCACTCTCATGTTTAGTATACCTTCACACAGCATTCATATATTATTCATTCGGGGCCCGTTTCACACATCCAACACACTTAATACATGTTATACTGCATTTTGGGATACGTAATCTAATATGCTCTTCCTAACCGGCCTAAACACATCTATTATCAATTTGCCCATGAGGCTTAAGGCAGGAAGCTGAACAAAGAACCAGAGAGGACAAAGAACAGCAGAGAACCAAGATGGAGTTCTCAATATCTCTATGTATATACCTGATGTCCTCTACGATCTGGCTTAATAGCAAAATACATAAAGAGAATATTATTATGCATTTCTTTAATATTAATCTATAGTGTGTTTTTCTGGCCTTGGCTACATCCATATTCAGATTTTTATTCACCAATTTTTCGTACGCTTCTATTGGGCGTGGCCTTAACTAACACATATGCTTGTATCTAACTAGAGTTACCCAGAACCATACAAAAAGCAGGCGTTTTTGTAGAAAAACTCCACAAAATATTCCACAAACACATCTTATTCATTATCCATTACATAGCACCCCCTAGAGTGCCACTTCAGAGGGTGTGATAGGACAGTGTACGGTATCGGGGTTCAAGAAGGGATTAGATGATTTCCTGAAGGAAAAAGGGGATAGAAGGGTATAGATAGAGGATTACTATACGGGTCCTGGACCTGATGGGCTGCCGCGTGAGCGGACTGCTGGGCATGATGGACCTCTGGTCTGACCCAGCAGAGGCACTGCTTATGTACTTATGTTCTTAATATGTAATTCTGGCACCGTTTCTTTTTGGAAATCTGGTGTTTATATATTATATAGTTAATAGAGCCCGATATAGGTAACCCAGTGTTTGGAAATTGAAAATGTTTTGGGTTTTAAATTAGAGAATGACACGGTGACAAAATTCATCACCGCTCCCGTCCCCGCGGATAACCGCGGGAAACCATAAGAACATAAGAAATGCCTCTGCTGGGTCAGACCCGAGGTCCATCGTGCCCAGCAGTCCGCTCACGCGGCAGCCCAACAGGTCCAGGACCTGTGCAGTAATCTTCTATCTATACCCCTCTATCCCCATTTCCAGTAGGAATTTGTCCAATCCTTTCTTGAACCCCAATACCGTACTCTGCCTTATAACGTCCTCTGGAAGCGCATTCCAGGTGTCCACCACACGTTGGGTAAAGAAGAACTTCCTAGCATTTGTTTTGAATCTGTCCCCTTTCAACTTTTCCGAATGCCCTCTTGTTCTCTTATTTTTCAAAAGTTCGAAGAATCTGTCCCTCTCTACTCTCTCTATGCCCTTCGTGATCTTGTAAGTCTCTATCATATCCCCTCTAAGTCTCCTCTTCTCCAGGGAAAAGAGACCCAGCTTCTCCAATCTCTCAGAATATGACAGGTTTTCCATACCTATTATCAGACGTGTTGCTCTCCTTTGAACCCTCTCGACTAACGCCATATCCTTCTTAAGATACGGCGACCAATATTGGACGCAGTACTCCAAATGCGGGCGCACCATCGCCCGATACAACGGCAGGATAACTTCTTTCGTTCTGGCTGTAATACCCTTTTTGATTTACCAAGCATTCTATTCGCTCTCTTAGCGGCCGCTGCACACTGTGCCGACGGCTTCATTGTCATGTCCACCATTACCCCCAAGTCCCTTTCCTGGGTACTCTTATTCAATAACATCCCTCCCATTGTATAGTTGTACCTCGAGTTTCTGCTCCCCACATGTAATACTTTACATTTTTCAATGTTGAACTTCATCTGCCATTTCGCCGCCCATTCTTCTAATTTGTTCAAGTCCCTTTGCAACTTTTCGCAGTCCTCTGTAGTCCGAGCTCCATTAAATAGTTTGGTGTCATCCGCAAATTTTATTATCTTCATGTCATTCTTTAAGGAAAGGGAAGAATAGAGTATGAATGGCCACAACCACTGACCCGCAAGCTTTGCTTTGAATAATGCTGGTGTAGGACAGAGGATGAAATAGACACTAGAAAATGACATGGGTTTATTTCCCGCGGTTATCCGCGGGGACGGGTACAGTGATGAATTTTGTCACCGTGTCATTCTCTATTTTAAATGACCCATCAATTATAATAGAGGTGAGCTAGTTACCCACACATTTCACGAATTGATTGGCAATGATTTTATCCTCCATAATCACTGATTTAATAATAATAACAAATTATTTATATACCGCAAAACCGTAAAGTTCTATGCGGTTTACAGCATTTACAAAATACATCGTTTAAAATACAATAGAATTGAAGAGAATTAAAGATAACTATTTTAAAGTTGTTTCAAGTTGTTTGATGAACTAAAATAGTCTTTCCTTTGACTGAGAGCATTTATTTATGAACTTTATTTAATCAATTGATAGTAAGTTATTTATGAAGTGATGATATATTTGATATGCAATTGTATTTATAGTTATTAATTGTTGGATAGTTTTAGGGCTCCTTTTACTAAGGTGTGCTAGCGGTTTTAGCGTGCGCTACAATGCCGCACATGCTAAACTGTAACGCCTCCATGGAGCTTGTGTTAGTATATTTTGTTTAGTGTGTGGTTAGCGCGTGCTAAAAACGCTAGCACACCTTAGTAAAAGGAGCTCCTAGTTATTTGATATCATAATATTGAAGTATGAACTAATTAATCATGAAAATTAAATGAAAGTACTACAGTATTCGTGTATTTTGACTATGATATATATATATATTGAACTAGTAATTGATTATAAATATTATATTGAATTTATAGAAGTTTTCAACACAGTCTAATGGGTGTCAATAATATATGCTATAATTGTTTTTGAATACATTGTTTGAATTCATTGTTTTTGTATCATACAGAACTCCTTTATGAACCCTTGAAAAAGCCCTTGTGGGCGAAACGGGTTCAGTCAGGGCATACTAGAGATACTGCATTAAAAGAATAAGTAAAAGAAAAATGTGCTATTTTGGTTTTTATTTTGAAGAGTAACAGAAAGAAAAACAGCAGTAAACAAAGAAGCTACATTTTATATAAAAAGAAGGAGGCAATTAGAAGAGCCAAAGCTGGATATTTATACATATTGATGTAAATGGCTCTTCACAAAATTGTAATGTTCTCTCTCCCCCCTGGACTCAACATCCAACCCCTCTATGCTACTCCTTTCTTTATATTAAACTCTTGTAAACCATGCCGAGCTCTATAATTATGGAGTGGATGCGGTATATAAACTTAAGGTTTAGTTCAGTTAAGTTCAGTTTAGTTTAGTTCAGTTTAGTATAGTATAGTAAGCCTTCTTGCCTTCCTTTAACTGAACCCTAACAAGTGGGGTGTGTTGTTGCTGTGGTTGTCTCAATATCAAGCCCTAAATGAAAAGTCAACAAATCCAAAATGTGGTTGAAGAAAGGAAACCTGAAGAAAGAAACTGAAGAACGTATCATGGAGCACAAGGATAAGGGATTTGAATACATGAAATAAAAACTAAAATTGATAAAACATCTACTAAGTGCTGCTTGTGCAAAGAAGCTGAAGAGACTGTAGAACACCTAGGGCTCCTTTTACTAAGGTGCGCTAGGGCTTTAACGCGTGGAATGGCGCGCTCTACATTGCCTTGTGTGCTAGACCTTAACGCCAGCATTGAGCTGGCGTTAGTTCTAGAAGCATAGCGTGTGGTAATTTCCTGTGTGCGCTAAGAAAGCTAGCGCACCTTAGTAAAAGGAGCCCCTAGTCACTGGCTGCAAAAAGATCAGCCATATTGACTACAAGGAAAGGACAACAAAGTAGCAGCCATGAAACATTGGAATACCTGCCAAAACTATCCTTTGTCTATAACTACAAATTGGTGGGATCACAACATCAAAGCCATGGTAGAAAATGAGGAAATCAAAATTCTCTGGGACTTCAGCTTACAGACTGACCACCATTTGTCACACAATATACCTGATATCACTATGGTTAAAAAAAAAAAAAAGTAGGTGTGGATCATAGAATTGATAATACCTAGATACAGTCATGTGAAGATAAAGAGATGGTGAAGATCACTAAATATCAAGACGAAGATTGAAGTTGAATGACTCTAGCAAAAACCTGAAGTTGTGGTTTCTTTAATAACTGCTGCCCTTGGAGCATTATTGACAGGCCTGGAACAACTTCTGAACACTCCAGGCATTTACAAAATCACCATCCCTCAACAACAGAAAACTATTATTTTTGGAACTGTCCACATCCTGTTCTACTACCCTCTGAATGTCCTAGGTTCTTGAGAAGGACTCAATATTTAGAGTACCAAACCCAACCAAAAGCATTTTCAGGCTGCATTAGGGCAGTGGTTCCCAACCCTCTCCTGGAGGACCACCAGGACAGTCGGGTTTTCAGGACAGCCCTAATGAATATGCATGAGAGAGATCTGCATATAATGGAGGTGCCAGGCATGCAAATCTGCTCCATGCATATTCGTTAGGGCTATCCTGAAAACCCGACTGGCCTGGTGGTCCTCCAGGACAGGGTTGGGAACCACTGCATTAGGGTATTTTACCACCAGCCACTGAGGTAAAAGCTCCAATGCTCATAGAAATTCTATGAGCATCGGAGCTTTTATCGTAGCAGCCAACGATTAAAAAAACCCTAACACAGCTTGATAAAAGCTAAAGCCAAGATAAGCCATAGCTTGATAAAACCAAAGCCATAATAAAAATATGACTAAAAGCAAAGGAGTAATGTTGGTGAAAATCTAGGACCCAATATTTAAGCTGTTGTGGTAAGTAGCTTGAAAGCCGCTCACAACTGCAGGCTGAATGAACCTCAGATATTCATTACCAGACTATGTCCAGCTTCTGCCATTAACTATTCAGGTTAGTGCACCAGCCAATATTTAGATCAGTATCTATTTACAGTGGTACCTCGGTTTACGAGTGCACCGGTTTGCGAGTGTTTTGCAAGACGAGCAAAACATTTGCAAAATCGGCGCCTTGGAAATCGAGCATGCCTCGATATACGAGCGCCCCCCCCCCCCCCCCGCGATCCGGCACCCTCCCCCCCCGTGATCCGGCACCGCCCCTCCCCGCTGCGATCTGAAGTCCCCAGACCCACCCGAACCCGCTTCTTACTTTCATCTCGGCACTGGCACCGGCATGTCCTGTGCGTTGGTGCCGGTGCCCGAAGATCGGCCTCCTCTTCTTGCTGGGCCTTGAGCATCTGTGCATGCTCAAGGCCTGTGAGTTCACGCTCTCTCCGAGCAAGAAGAGGAGGCCGATATTCGGGCACCGGCACCAACGCACAGAACATGCCGGTGCCGGTGCCGCTGCCGAGATGAAAGTAAGAAGCAGGTTCGAGTGGGTCTGGGGAACTTCAGATAGCAGTGGAGGGGTGCCGGATCGCGGGGGGGAGGGTGATGGATCGCGGGAGGGGCCTTCGGGGGGGGCAATGCCGGTTCTCGTGGGGGGGGGATAGAGCAGCGCCGCTGGCCTCGGGGGGGTGGGAACGTATCAAAGCGAGTTTCCATTATTTGCTATGGGAAAACTCGCTTTGATATACGAGTAATTGGGTTTACGAGCATACTTCTGGAACGAATTATGCTCGTAAACCAAGGTACCACTGTACTTGGTTAGCAGGCTGAATATTACATTAACCAGCTAAGTAGTAGCTCCACCCAAACTCTGCCCCTGGCCTGTACCTCCTCTAACCTAGCTGGTTTTCACATGGCCAGCTATAGCTGATATTCAGCGACACTCCCCAGTTAAGTATCACTGAATATCGGATGCTGGCCAGCTTTGCCAGGTTTAATCAGGCAGGAGGCTCTCCTGCTCAGTTAAACCCCTTTGAATATTGACTCTCTCAGATGCTAGTTGTCTATGAGGCCCAGTTGAGATAGTTAATATCCTTGCAGATATTAAGCTAAGTGGTGTGTTTTTTTTTGTTGTTGTTGTTTTTTTTTAAATCTATCATCAGAACTATTTAACTATATGATCAATGTGAGCCATTTTTCAATCTAGTTTATAAATTCTGGAGAAAAACCTACCATAGTTATTTCAGCCACTCATTATATTCTATGGACGTGTTAGCATTTAGCGCGTGCTGAATCGGCTAGCACGCCTTAGTAAAAAAAAAAACCTTAGTTCTTTCCAGAGCTATATAACCTTTCCACAACAAGCTCTAAACAGTATGGCACGTTACTAGTGTGGCGGTACCTTCTCAGCCTAAAAGAGCTTTGAGATCTGAAAGTCAAAAGTTGTTGGAACTGGTAATGCAAGGAAGATAAGCTGACCAGTTAAGATGTAAAAAAAAATATTTGAAATGCAATTGTTTGTTACCTCATTTTTTGTGAAATATCCAAGGTTTTCAGTGGGTTATTTTAAGAGCAGTTGGTTTTAAGATTTTGCTTTGTGATTATTCCTAAGTTTTTATTTTTGTACTCTGTACACTGCATAATTGTAGACGGTATATAAATATTTTAAATAATAATTAAATTAATTAAATAAATGCTATTTGATTCAACATATTAGAAACTGTTCATGGTATATGTATGACCTCCCAATGGATTTCATTCATGTAATAAATGTAAGAACTTTTATTTCTGTGTGATAGTTTCAATGCATTTAAAAATAACTTAATACTCAGTGTTTTTCATTTATTTGAATGGTAGTCACAACCACTGCAAGCAATAGCAAGAATTAAAATGATTTAAATTCTATTCAATTTTAATTCCAGTGCAGTTTGAAACAAACAGATGTGAAGATACAACTTTCCATCAAATCAGCACTTTTATCCCAAATTGCTCTATTTTAAATCAATACTTTAATTAACTAAGCTGAAGTTTTATCAACACATATAAATAAAAACATTTCCTTGCTGCTAAGATTTTCTCCCTGAGTAATAATAGAACAACCATACAAAGATTAACTGAGTAGTTGAGATTCAAAATTCTTTCCACGCTTTTCATTTTCTGATTAGTCATAGCCTTATCACCTCATTCATGCTAAGCACTTAGGGAGAAATTCTATAACCAGAGCCTAAACTTAGGCATTGGTAGACGCCCTGCTGATGCCTAAGTAATTGAAAAATGCAGTCAGGAATGGCAGTGTTGAAGCGCCTACTAACACCTAAATAAAAGGTGGTTGAAATGGCCACTGGAATGAGGCTAGGTAGCCGCTTTAGGCCGTTAAATGCCAAAGTAGGCGTGGCCAATGCCAGAAATGGCGGGCCAAGATAGGTGGATGAAATATAGGCCTGGAAAACACTGGCCTACATTTCAGATGCCTATCTTTGCTGCTAGACCGCAGCAACCGATCGCGGCAAGGGAATTCCCTCCTCCCCCATCAGCTGAGTGGCAGGGACTCCCCAAAGCTGCGATTCTGTAACCGGCGCCCAAGTCAGATAGCCTGTCAATCATTCTAGGGTGCCAGTTACAGAATCACAGCTTTGGGGAGTCCAGACTGCTCAGCTGATGTGGAAGGGGGAAATTCCCCTGCTGTGATCAGCTGAGCCAGCTGCCACAGACAGAGCCCCCCCAACCCTATAAAATCCCCAAGGGGCTTAGGAATCTGGCCAATCAGACCACTCCCAGTGCATCCCAGAATGCACTGGGAAGGAGGTCTAAGACACTGGTTGGCCCTGGTGCCTAAAGCCTCTCCTAAAGGAGGGACCTTGGGTACCTGGGTCAATCAGGGCCTTAGGCCCATCCCTGGTACATCCCTGGATGCACCAGGAAGGGGAAAGCCTTCCATTCTGAAGAGGCGGGAGCAGGGGGTGAAGAAGAGGATGGGTGCTAGTGCCCCCACCAAGAGGGTGCCCGGGGTGTATCACCCCCCTTACTATGCCACTGGATAGGCTATCCTAATGTTAACCACATGCACTGGGATTTACTAAGCAGCATAAAATCATTTTACCCTGGCAGGGTAAATGCTCCAACGCTCATAGGAATTCAATGAGTCCAGTTGGAGGGAGTAGGCATCCCTCCAGCCGGACTTGCAGATAAAATTATGGGGAGAGGGTCCAGGTGGATTTTGGAGGGGTGGGGGGGGCGTTATTTGTTTGGGGGTTGCTGGCAGGAGGGATTGGGCATCCCTCCTGCCAGGGATTGTTTTTTTGGGGGGTGGCAGGAGGGATTGGGCATCCTTCCTGCTGGGGGCTGTTTCGGGTGTTCCGGTAGGAGAGAGTGGGCATCCCTCTTGCCAATTTGGGGGGAGGGGGGCTCTGTCTGTGGCAGCTTTCTCAACTGATTGTAGCAGGGGAATTCCCCCTCATCCCCCATCAGCTGAATGGTCAGGACTCTCCAAAGCAATTCTGTAACCGGCACCCTCAAATGATTTACAGGCAATCCAACGGGCGCCGGTTACAGAATCGCAATTTTGGGGAGTCCCTGCCACTCAGCTGATTGAGGAGGGGGGAATTCCCCTAATGTGATCGGCTATTGTGGTCTAGTGGCAAAGATCAGCAGCTGAAATGTAGGCCAGGGTTTTCTGGACCTACATTTCAGCCACCTATCTTGACTGAATAGGCGCGATTCTGTAACCGGTGCTCTTGAATGATTGACAAGCAATTGGCGGCCGCTTTTAAGGTGGCCTCTGACTTGGGCACCGGTTACAGAATTCGGCCCTTTGGGCCAGATTCTATGAGGTACCACTACCTTAATTGCCCAAACAACCTTAATAGCTTCAATTATGAGCTCTGACACTCATAGAAATTCTATGAACATCGGAGCATTTACCTCACTGGCCCGTGATAGAAACCTCTATCATGACTTTGTAAAAGCCTGTGTTAGGCATGTGTCTAATTTGCACATGCAATTTAATTGAATAATAAGGCAATTAATGCCCATAATTGGGTACTAATTGGAAACAATTTGAATTTATACATGCATCTTACTAGGTGCTATTTGAATGTGTAAATGGTTTAGTATACAACTGAAAATGGGTGTGGCTATGGGAGTGGTATGGGTAAGTCAGGGGTATTCACTAAAGATGTGGGAGAATACAGATGATTCATTCCTAATTTAGGCATACGGATTTATACCAGGTTTCAGTTGGTGCAAATGCTCATACCCAAAATTGGGTGCGGATCCCGATGCTAAGCGCTATTCTATAAATGGCACCCACCACAGGGCAACATTTATAGGATAGCGCTCAGCAGTCTTTTTTCAATGCCCAAATTTGGCACCATTTATTGAATCTAGTTCTATATGTGAATCTATGTTAAATGAGATCTACAGTACAAAAACACCAGCATGAACAGCGCTGGATTTTCTTTTTGGATACTATTTGGCCTAATGGCCTTAATCAGCGGGTGGAGTGGGTGCCATTCTTTGGATGAGTGACAATTTGAAGAATGAATGGCAGTTGTATGGACGAATGGCAGCCGTTTTTTTGGCTGTTGCTAGGACGCTGTAACCCGGAAGTGCTACCGGAAGTTGGTTCCTGTGGTTCCTTTTTAAGCAATGGGCGTTTCTTGTGCCGGTGTGCACGGAGGAGTGAAGTTTTCCAGCTGATACATTCCCTGAGGAACCCTTTGAGAAGCAAAACAAGGCACTTGTTGGAGGATTGGGCATGGATTCTGGACTGTACATCTAAATGGTGTCGTGGTGTTTTCATCTACAGTCTGTCCAAACATTTTCTACCAGCACAGCACGGCGTTTCAGACCATGGTCCCAAGCTAAGTAAAACTTTTTTTGCTTTTCCTGTGCGCAGTGATGGGTATATTACCCTTTTGATAATTACATTTCAGTTTTTTGCCAGTGATAGTACATAAGCAGCTTGAACTTTAAACAGTATTGAAGTTGTTTACTGCTGCATTGAAATTTTTGAGGCTTTTTCTCCACTGGTTTGTGAAATGGTTATCGGGGGAGTGTAACCCATCTCTGGGGAGAAATTTTGGGATTTTAATGTCTCTATCATATCTCTCCCTCTCCCACCTCCACCAGGAGACTATTCCATGCATCTACCACCCTTTCTGTGGTATTTCCTTAGATTACTCCTGAGCTTATCACCTCTTAACTAGAAATGTGTGCCTTCCACGCTTACATAACTAAAGCAATATCATCTCTAATTAGGAACATGAATTTAAATCAGAATTTACTATGAGACTACCGCAATCTAATACATTTTGCTTGAGACTCATTTTCTTCTTCTATGAAGGTCAAGCCTGGAAATAAAAAAAATTCCTAGTAAAAAAATGTATAAGAAATACCAGGGCTTTGCTTGATCTTTTAAATTAGCCGCTGGAAGCAATTGGGATGGGGAGAGGAGGGATTGGGATTTGATATACTGTACTGCCTTTCTGTGGTTATAATCAAAGTGGTTTGCATAATATATACTGGTACCTTTTCTGTGCCTACTGGCTCACAATCTGCTTGTCCAATATTGTTCTGCAAACATATTCTTTCAGATATCACATCAAATTAAAGCCTTTAGCAAAAAAAAAAAAAAAAAAAAAATTATGCTCTACAACTATGGAAGCAAACTGACTTCTATGCACTTTCTTGCCCTGCCATATAGCAAAAACATTGATAGTACCGAGTTAATGGTTTACCTAAGAGCACTTTGAACCTGTTGTTGAAAAGCTCTGGAACCTCTTGGATGCAGCATGTAACATTTAAATCAGGTCACAGTGCAGAAACTCACTTGTACTATGCATGGACCTCAGACCTTCTTCCAGATGGTAGCACTGTCCCCATTTTGTAAACCAAATGATCGGGGAGGATGAGCTCTGTTGATTTGAAGAAAACCATAAATAAAATTTAGGTGATTTAAAATGCAGACAATGATTTTAATGAATGCCTGCCCATATTTTTTTTGCTTTGACGTCATGGCAACAGAGTAACTCTCAAAAGCTGGACAGAAATGTGCATTGTAATAGTCTAATAACACATATATCATCTACAACTCATTTGTTGAACTCTATTTCTCCTAGAGTATCAGAATGACTTCGTAGAGGATATTACAATGATTATAGCAAATTACATTGTGGACCAAATGATTCAAAGATTTGCAGAATGTTCATATCTTGGCTTAGGGGGTTTTCCCCATTTTAAAAAAATTGTGATTTTTTTTCAAATCACTAAGGGATCCTTTTACTATAGCGCATTAGGGCCTTAAAGCGTGGAATAGCACGCGCTAGCCACTACCGCCTCCACTTGAGCAGGCAGTAGTTTTTCGGCTAGCGCATGCTAATCCGGTGCGCGCGCTAAAAACACTAGCGCACCTTCGTGAAAGGAGCCCTAAATCTAAAGACATTTTCACAAAGGAGAGCAAGCTTGATAAAAACTGTAGCCATGATTAGTCATATGATGTAATTTTGTGCTTTTCTTTTTTAAAATGCAACGTCCTTTAATACAACTTAAGAAAGACTTAGCTGTTTAATATTAGAATTTAATACCATACAAAAGAGGAAACGGGAAAGGGGAAGAAAGTCCATTTGAGTCAAATTATTCAAGTTCCAATTGAATAAAAGCTAAGGCAACTACACTGAATTCGAGTTAATCATAAACTGGCATACTCCATTTTCTCCCGGCTTTCAAACCGATGACCAGGAGAGCTTTGATCTGAGACAGTGCCTTGACATTTAGTTTCTGAAAAATTCTGCCAAAAGGCACAGAAAGATAAGTAGGTTGCTAATTAGATGTTACGAAAACTCATTTATCAGCTAATCGGGATATTTATGAGCCAGTTTGCATTACAATTAAAAACCAACCACCTTAAAAGATTAATATCCAGTGAAGTCTTGCAGAAGGCCTGGTTTCAGTTCAAACTGATTTCTGCAAGCTCAAAATCACTGGACAAAAAATTAGTCAGAAAGTCCAGTCAGGCCGAAACTGTAACTATAATGAAACTCGTCCACCTCCAATATTGTAGCAGCAACTTGAAACTGACAGTTTGACTTTAGTTGTATCTGTGTGAATATAAAGATTATTTTTCAGATGTACGAGTCATTTGTTATAAGCAGATGAATAAAGGAAGTAATTGGTACTTTACCGAGGGGGTCTTTTACTAAGGCCTGCTAGCTGATTTAGCGCACTCTAAATGCTAACACGCCCATTATATTCTATGGATGTGTTAGCATTTAGCGCACTAATATTTAGCGCTAATATTTTAGTGCGCGCTAAATCAGTTAGCACGCCTTAGTAAAAGACCCCCCTGAGTAAAGTAGAAATATATGAGGCCATTACCGAACCACGGTGATCAGAGTTTAGTTTAAAAACTAGATACTCACTCATGTACCCAGGTACAAGTCAGTGCTAAAAATCTGATTCCAGTTCCAAGCTAGAAATACTATAAAGTCAATATTCAGAACAATTTAAATATGCCAGAGAAGCTCTGGCTCACTTGAATCGCCTATCAGCAACCAACTGCCAATATATTCAGCAGCACTGCCGCTCAATGCTGCTGAATATCAGCTCTGACCAGCCCAGAAAAAAGTGGGCAGGGCTGGGAAGAGGCGGGGCTTATGCAAGCAGTGGCAATATTCAGCCAGGGCCCACATAAGATATGCGGGTGAATTTAGGGCAACTCAAAAAACTGTCCTAAAAATTCTCCTGCTATCTGAGTAGCAGTCATCTTCAGACCACAAACGGGATATAAAATTAGGATAGTCTTCTTGCCATTTATTTTATCATTATTATTTAGCAAAACAAAAAGAAATCCAACGAATCTGCATTAAAAAACGAACAACAAAAACAAAAAGGAAACTGCAGATAGAAATGTACAAGGACGGGAATCTTTACTGAAAAAACATTATTTATACAGTTTTCTATACTGTTCTCCTAGGGGAGCTCAGAATGGTGTACAGTGCTCCCCCGGTCATTCGTGGCCGGCGATTTGCGGTCCCAGTCATTTGCGGAATTTTCCAACCCCAAATGACCGGGCAGGAGAGGGCAGCCAGAGAGGCAGGAGAGGGCAGCCGGAGCACTGGCGAGTGAAGGAAATCACTCGCAGTATGCTCCGACCGCCTCTTCCTGCACTAAAGTCGGGCCTAACCAATCAGGAGCTGCGTGTCAAAGATAGTATGGTAAATATTGTCTGACAAAGATGGCAAACCACAGTTTACAAATATGACAAAACATGGTTTCCAGTTTCAAGTTTTATTTTAGTTTGATGAATCGCTTATTTAGTTTTATTAAGCGAGGTACAAACTTGGTAAAAGTATAAACATATATTTAAACCTTCAATTTAAAATTTAAAATAATGGGTTAGACAAATAGACTTACAGACCAACTAATACACAAGGTAAGAGGGATCAGAACTACAATTCAGCGTTTTAAAGTACAGAGGAGAACCATATATGGAAAGAACAATAGGGAGGGAAAAGTGCAGTCAAAGAAGAAAACTAATATAAAATTTAAGCATAATTTAAAGATTAAAAGCATAGTATGGTGAGACATAGTTCAGCAAAACATACCACAGTAAACAGAGTATTACAGGCATGGCTAAGATAGTATGACATGACTAGAAAAAATGGTTAGGCTCAGTTATGTAGTAAGGGTGAGAGGTGCCCAGGTAAGTGGCACCTCTATCCCACCCTCTTCTCCACCCCACTCCCATCTGCTCCTCCCCACCCCCTCCTGCTGCGTACGCACGTCCTTCCCATCCTCCAAGCTTCTTTAACATTCATGGCATGAGCAGCAACCCCAACCTGCCCGTATCTCTTACCTGTGGCTCTCCCAAAGCAAGGAGTGGCAGCCGGTCAGCTGAGGCAGCTCAGTAAACGGGCTGCTTGCTGCCAGCCCTGGCAGTGCCTTTACTCTGCTGCAATGGAAGTGACGCGGCAAAGGAAAGTCCCTGCTTGGGCTGCAGGGAGGGAGGGGATTTGTCTGGTCAGGAGCACGGGAGATGATTTTTTTTTTTTTTCTGGCTGGTTAAGAATGCTAGTTAATTGGGATTCTATTGTATTTGGTTTTCTGCCAGGTACTTGTGGCTTGGATTGGCCACTGTTGGAAACAGGATATTGGGCTAGATGGACTATTAGTCTGACCCAGTATAGCTATTCTTATTTTCTTAAGTCAGAAACCGTAGTGAGTATGTGAGGAGCGAGACTCATTATTGGAGCCTGATTGTGCTAGGGCCCAACTTTTGGGCCTTAGGGTTTTTTTTATTAAGTTCAAAAAATTTTATTGAGTTTGGTATATTAAGTACAATAAATGTTTTTAATGTTTTGTGTTACCTGTTTTGTGTCCAGTGTAAAGTGAATGTGAGAAGACTGAAATTTTTACCCACCCCTTTCTCTGCTGTTTGATTGGAACAATACAGAGACCTCCAATCCAATGAAACCAGAACTGAGAAACTTGACTATAAGGAGGTACTATGTAAACTATTATTCCTAATTAGGAACATTTTTGTATACAAATGGATCCCAGGAAAGAGAAACTATGTGTGTAACAAGGGAATATTTTAACCCCATCCCCTGAGAGACCTCTTACCTTGGATTGGATGGTGTACCCAGTGCCCAGGAAACCAATCATCCTACAGACTGCTTATACCCAAGGGATCTCAAACATAGGAAGTTGGGGTTTACGGTGTTACCCAACGCTACCCAACAGTAGCCTAAGGATTGAAATCCTACTGCAAAGAGAGGAGTTAAGATGTCGGTGGTTTAGGCAGCAGCGTTTTCATCTTTGGACCTGTCATCGTATTTCCTAACGGGTAAGATACCTAATGCCGCATACCAAGAGGAAGGGTGTTGTTCGCCCTGATCCCTCCATGGTGAAGATGTCCACCCCGAATCAGCATTCGATTTGGGAGTTCTTTCCTGCCACCAATGGGTCTCAAGCTGCTGGAGGGCCTGAGCTATCTCCAGCGAGAGGAGCAGCCGGCGATATCGGGATGAGGGGTTTTTCTTTCCTCTCCAGAGACTGTTCCACCAATACACCCTGCTCTGCTTACAGCACAGTCTGGAGACTCCTGTCCGGAGGAAGCATCATAGAAACATAGAAGATGACGGCAGAAAAGGGCTACAGCCCATCAAGTCTGCCCACTCTGCTTACCCACCCCATGTCTATGCCCTAATGACCCAATTTCCTTATCTTGACCACTCGTAGGGATCCCACATGGGTATCCCATTTATTCTTAAAGTCTGGCACGCTGTCTGCCTCGATCACCTGCACTGGAAGCTTGTTCCAATGATCAACCACTCTCTCTGTGAAGAAATACTTTCTGGTGTCGCCATGAAATTTTCCGCCCCTGAGTTTGAGCGGGTGCCCTCTTGTGGCCGAGGGTCCCTTGAGAAAGAAAATATCATCTTCCACTTCGACACGTCCCGTGAGGTACTTAAATGTTTCGATCATGTCTCCCCTCTCCCTACATTCCTCGAGAGTGTAGAGCTGCAATTTGTTCAGTCTCTCTTCGTACGAGAGACCCTTGAGCCCCGAGATCATCCTGGTGGCCGTCCGCTGAACCGATTCAATTCTGCGCACATCTTTACTGTAATGTGGCCTCCAGAATTGCACACAGTACTCCAGATGAGGTCTCACCATGGCCCTGTACAACGGCATTATGACTTCAGGCTTTCGGCTGACGAAACTTCTATTGATACAACCCAATATCTGCCTTGCCTTAGATGACGCCTTCTCCACTTGATTGGCAGTTTTCATGTCTGCACTGATGATTACTCCTAAATCTCGTTCTGCTGAAGTCCTAGTTAAAGTTTCTCCGTTCAAGAAGTACGTCCTGCATGGATTTCCGCTTCCGAGGTGCATGACCTTACATTTCTTTGCATTGAAGCCTAGCTGCCAGGTTGAGGACCAACTTTCCAATGTAAGCAGGTCCTGCGCCATATAATTCTGTAAACTGCATTCACTTACTATATTACATAGTTTGGCGTCATCGGCGAATAGTGTTATTTTACCTTGAAGCCCTTGAGTCAGATCCCCTATGAATGGGTAATCCCGTTTGAAGGGGTAGTGACCGCGAGACCTCAGATTGAGGAGGGAGCTCTGGGAATTGGCAGGACAGCCAGCTCAGGAGATTGAACCTAATGATTGCTGGATCCTCTCAGGAACTGGCTAATCTTGTAAATACTGTTGATAATATGGGGAAATCATTGGCCAAAACTGAAGAAGATTTTCAGCATCTTTTACAAAGCTGCGCTAGCGGCTGCCATGAGGCAGCAACCCCGAAGCCCTTTAAATCTCAATGGGCTTCGAGGCCGTTAGTGCAGCGCAGCCGCTAGCGCAGCTTTGTAAAAGAGGCCGTTTACTTTGGAAATTAAAAAAGTTAACAACAAAGTTCAAGATTTACAACAATTAACTAATGAGATGTTAAAAGACAAATGTTTCCTTCACAGACAAATTGAACAATTAGAAAACTATAATAGGAGGTTTAACCTACGTTTATTGAATTTTCCTAAATCTCCTAAATCTTGGAGTGACGCCATTGGATATGCTTAAAAAATATTTGGTTGAAATTTTGACCTGAAACTATTCCCCCTTTAAATCGTATATACTACTCGCCAACCAAAAAGCAACCAGACGCCACTTCAGAAGAAGAAGTATTAAACATGGTGGAGCCTCTAAATGTCACTGATTTGCTGGAATCCACATTGTCATCAGATACTGAAAGAGCTGTGTTACTAATCTCTCTTGTGTTTGAGTAAGATCTTAATGCTATACTTACATTATATTTCCGCACTCCCAGTCATTGTTTAATGGGAAAACAGTTTGGATTTTCCCCGATGTAACTAGGAGTACAGAAGAGAGGAGAAAATTATTCCTGGCAATGAGACCTGAGACATTATCTTTGGGTGCAACATTTTTACTGGCATATCCATGTAAATGTTTGATTAAAAGTCAGGGAGTGAAATAAGTTTTCTTTATGTCGGAACAACTTTGAGCCTTCCTGGATATGAGGAAGCTGGCAACCAGGAAAGTCTAATAAGATCGTTAACAGTCTTAAGTAAAGGATAATGGACCCTTGACCACTAAGCTTATTCTTTATGTATAAAGTATTTTTCTCTTTTGTAAGTTGCTCTTCACTTTTGGCACTCCTCCCTCTCTATTGTGGTCTAAGAAAGATTAAGTTAGGTATGCCTTATTGACCACGTGTATATGCTTTATATTTTGATTTACCATGTGTTTTAATTTAAACAAGAGTAATCTTGTAAAATTATGTTAAAACTTAATAAAGAAAAAAAAAGAAAAATAGAAATTCTATTGCAAAACTTAACTTATGCACACCCTCATTACCTCACGCTTAGATTACTCCAACTTACTACTTGCAGGCCTTCCACTTAGCCATCTCGCTCCCCTCCAATCTGTCCAGAATTCAGCTGCATTGACTCATATTCCAAGAGAGCCACTATACTCATGTTACCCCTCTCCTAAAGTCACATCATTGGCTTCCCATCAATTTCCAAATACAATTCAAACTCCTCTTAGTGATCTACAAATGCACTCACTCAGCTGCCCCTCACTATCTCTCTTGGCTTATCTCCCCCTTTGTCCCCCCCCCCCATCCTCCCGGAACTCTGCTCAGCAGGTAAGTCCCTCCTATCTGTGCCATTCTCTTCAACTGCCAACTCCAGACTCCGTCCCTTCTACCTTGCTGCACCATATGCTTGGAACAAACTGACCAAATCCCTACGGTGGGCTCCGTCTCTAGCAGTATTCAAGGTCTAAAGCCCACTTCTTTGAGAGTGCTTTTGACTCCTAACTCCTCTCACTTTGGGTTCTGCATCCCCAACCCTATATATCATGCCTGTCTGTCCAAGTTGGATTGTAAGCTCTTCTGAGAAGGGACCGTCTATAAATGTCAAAATGTACAGCGCTGCATACACCTTTCAGTGCTATACAAGTGATAAGTAATAGTAGTAGTATTAACTGTTTTAAAATTGGGGTACCTCTCTTTGATCTTTACCTGTGTGAGCAACGGCATAGCTAGGGAGGTAGGTGCCTGGTATTACCATGCTGTGTCCCCCCCCCCTACTCTTCCTCACTGTGCCTTGCACCCCCTCACCACTTAAGTGTCTCCCCTCCTCCCCTCTTCAAACATTCGTTGGCACAAGCAGAATCTTCCACCTGCTTCTCACTCCGGCCTCAGCTTCCTTCTGCCAACATGTCCTGCGAGCAGGAAGTGACGTCAGAGAGGAGCCAAGGCCAGCACGAGAAGCAGGTGAAAGATGCTGCTATCACCAGTGAAAGTTTCAAGAGGTACGTAGGAGGGGTGGAGAGGAAGAGAGGCGCTCCCGCGAAGACAGCGCCCGGGTCTATCCGTCCCCCTGCTCCCTCTCATTACGCCACTGTGTGTGAGGGAGTGTTGTGCCAGGGGCTTAGAAGGGCAATCACTTCCCCCAGGGAGAACGTCTTACCTTGGAGAATTTTGCATACTTTACTTAGCTGCATTAGGGCATTAACGGGCGGAATAGCGCGCCTACAATGCCGTGTGCTAGACGCTAATACCAGCATTGAACTGGCATTAGTTCTAGCCACATAGCGCAGGGTTAGCGCGCGCTAATCTGCTGCTTGCGCTAAAAACGCTAGCACACCTTAGTAAAAGGAGCACTAAAAGTGCTTATTTTATTTCTTGGGATTTAGCTTACATCTTTTTCAGCAGTATCATTATTTTTGAAAAATTTATACAAAATACTATTGCCATCAGATAGAGCTAATTTTTTCTGAAAGAGGATGAGGAATAATGGCACAATCTCTTTCAAAATCTTCTTGCTCTCTGCAAATTAATTTATTCCTCCTTTAACATCTCATAGGAAATAATTGAGTTTGGTCAAACTGCTTAATTAATTCAGAATCACAATGTATTTATATTCAATCATATGCATGTTTTGAAAGAAGAGATGCAAAAGAAGGAAAGTATGTATGGCCCATGACACCTTTACTTA
This sequence comes from Geotrypetes seraphini, assembly GCF_902459505.1. NCBI lineage: Eukaryota > Metazoa > Chordata > Amphibia > Gymnophiona > Dermophiidae > Geotrypetes > Geotrypetes seraphini. The sequence goes on along the minus strand of NC_047089.1, from coordinate 165,269,588 downwards.
TAATTATCCAGTTAAATTTTATTTAATAAAGATTCCCAGAGGCTGCTATTAAAAAGCCTTTATGTATTCAACAGCAGTAACTGCATAAATGGTTTTCAATCTACAGTCATTGTACAGATATATTCAGCCATTAGAAACACAAAACAGCCAAATTTATCCATCCAGAAAACAGGAGGAATTTGAGATGGAGAGAGAGGGAGCAATACAATTAGGACCTCTTTTACAAAGCTGTGGTAGCGAATCCCATGTGGCAAATGCGAAGCAGCCCATTCAGTTCCTATTGCCTGCTTCGCATTTGCTGCTCTTGCATGCCGCAAATGGCTGACCTGAAAGCTTTCTCTCTGACATCACAGTTGACGTCAGAGGGAAGGCTTGTGGGTCATCTGTGACATTGGAGTGAAACCTTCCAAGTCGGCTTTGGTGGAGGTCAATGGGCAAGCAGGAGGGCATGGGATCCCCAGCGGCAGCTTTAAGAGGAAAAGGCCCGTGCAGTGCTGTGTACCCCCAACAAGCGGCTCACATAGCCCTAAAGGTACACTTACCGCATGTTGAAAAACTGGGCCTGCTAGGACAGATAGGGAAAATACTTGAAGTACCTGATTTGTAATCCATTCTGAGCTCCTTTGGGAGGACGAGCTAAAAAATCAAATAAATAAATAAATATAAAGCTACAAAATGTTTTTATATAGTAATATGTTTGATCATTGATGTTATTTTTTGCAGTACAATTGATTCTGTCCATTTCATTTGCTGTTAGTTCAGCTGTTTATTATTGATTCAAACCAAGAGTCAATGTCTACTTTTGCTGCTACTATATCATTGTAATGATGTATTTTGATTTCTATATTGATTTTTCTTTTGAATAGCCAAGGTTGTAGAAATCTTACTGTCTTCTTTTATCCTATCCACTGTCAGTCTGCTCATGATTTCAGATAGATGCTCTTCATTTGTCATGAGAATCCTTGTCTATCTTTGTCTTTTAGGCAGCCTTTAGCACCTTTGTTCAGACTGGCAATCAAGATCAAAAATTAGCATCTATTGTGGATGGGGGTCAGCTTTGCACAAACTGGTTCCGGATTAAATTGTGCTATGTTGGTAAAGAGACAATTGTACCTCGTGAAAACTGGATTGCCAGATGTCCTTTCCTCTGGATTATATGTAGCTCTGAATAATGTGAAATGCAATATTAGTCTTCAGGATATTTCTCTATTAAGAAACTGTGATTTGTTCAGCATTACTGTTACTTGTGAAGCTACTTTAATGCTATTTATTGTAATTCTGATTTTTATTATAGTAAATCGCTGTGGGCTCTTTTTACTAAACAGCGCTAGAGGCTTCTAATGCAGGCCAGCAAGGTAAATGCTCCAGCGCTCATAGAATTCCTATGAACATTAGCACATTTACCTCACCGGCCTGCTCCATTTAGTAAAACCCAGCATTTGGTATTTAAATTTGAAAGGCAGTACAGAACTAAATGAAATATCTACTGTGTAATATTTGGAGATGTGAAAAAAAAAATAAAAATTCTGCATTAGAGTTAAGAACAAAGTATTCTCTCACTTGGCTCAAATATAAACTTTTATATAGTAAGAGAGGAAAAAGAACTTCTGCAGATATCTCCAGATATTCGTCCATTTGCATGGCTCAGAAATTTTAATCAGTTTCGATCTTTGCAAAGAAGTCAATTCCTTTACTTATACTAGCAGTTTGCACTATTAACTGGAATCAATTGGTTAGTCTTATCTTTCCAATCTTTAAAAAGAAAACTAGCAATTAATTCACAAATCAATTATTTGAATAGTATTAGGGCGAATCAAAAATTAAAGCCAAATTGTTAAATTACATAATAACCGGAACAGAGCTAGCAAAATGCGACATATTTGTATATTGCCTGTTGGATAGTTCGTCCATGCACAGTGCGGCGCTCGGCCTTTAGTTGTGTGGCAGCCACGAAGTCAGAAGAACAACGTGCAGTAATACACCTTCTTTGGGCAGAGGGAGTGAAACCTTTGGAAATTCACCGTTGAATATTGACTCAGTATGGATATAGCACCATGAATGTTTATGAGTGGGTAAAAAGGTTTAAAGCGGGAAGAACAGGTATAACTGAAGAAGGTCGTTCTGGTCACCCATTAACATCATGCACACAAGAGTACATTGACAGGGCAGATGCCTTGATTCGAGAAGATCAATGGATAACGGTGTCTCAATTGGCTGCAAATTTCAGCTAAGGATCTGCATTTGCCATAATGCATGATGACTTGGGATACAGGAAAGTCTGCACATGATATGTTCCCAAAAAGATTACTGATCCACACAAGCAATAGTGTGTGGAGGTTCCAACTAGAGAGTTGCACAGGGACAGAAATCCCACCCATCCCCGCCCGTCCCCGCCAGGATCCTCTCTGTCCCCACCCGTTCCCATCAGGATCCTCTCCGTCCCCACCCGTCCCTGTCAGGATTCTCTCTGTCCCCACCCATCCCCGCAAGGAATTACCTCCATCCCCACCCGTCCCCATAAAAAGCAGCAATTACTTCTGACAGGATCATCAATTCCACAGTTTCTTTTGTGTTTGCGCTGCTGTTTTCCTTGTGGAATCTCTTTGGTGGAACCCTTTTTTTGTTTTCTGTTCAGGTAATTAACTTATAAACCCCCTCTTTTACCAAGGCTGACGTGTCCATTATATTATATGGACGAACCCTGCTTCCAAAGCCTTCCATCCCCGTGGGAGTTCCGTTGGCTAGAGGGGGGGTCCCCGTGGGAGTCCCGTGGGCCAGAGGGGGTCCCCGTGGGAGTCCCGTGGATTAGGGGGGATTCCCGCGGGAACCCCACAGAACCGCGGGATTTCCGCGATCCCCGTTCCCGTGCAGACCTCTAGTACCAACCCGGTTTCTGAGGTAGTATGAAGAAGATCTGAATATTCTGGAGAGAAATGTCACTGATGACAAGACATGGGTGCATCACTGTGACCCAGAAATCAAAAGAGAAAGCATGATGAGGTAATGGAAGTGGTGCTCGCCTGGCTTTGGGAGCTGCCAAAACCTTCTTCTCTGCAGGAATGCAGAAGCTAGTTGAACGATACAACAAATGCGTCGTCTTCCATGGGGACTATGTGGAACAATGATATCTCCAATTGTTCACAGTTACTTCTATTAAAGCTGTTAAATGCATTTTGCCTTTACTTTTTTATTTACCCTCATATGAATTAGGGATGTGCATTTGTTTTAAATGAAATAGGAAATGCCAACGACATTCCTCATGACATTACATTTTGTTTACAACGGAGGAAAACAAAGATATTTCACAGGCGATATTCAAACAATTAACCTAGTTGGAAGAGGCTCCTGCCCACTTAAATTGTTTGTTTGTGGCTAACTGCCAATATTCAGTGGTATGGTTAGTGCCTGTGCCAAACCATCTAAGTGTGGGCATTTGGGTGGGGGGCGGAGTTGGTACTTATGTAGTTAAATGCTGATATTCAGCTCTTGGCAGCATAAGATAGCTGCTTAAATTGGGTCACACAATTAGCAGTCCTATTTTTAAGAGTTTCTGCTTATGCCGTCAAGGACCTGAATATTGCACTTAACAACAAAGGGCCAGATTCTCTGAAGGGTGGGGTGTTGGAAATGGGAATAAGGGAAGAGAGGGGGGAGGGAAAGGGAATAAAGTGAAGAGTTGCTAGGTATGGAGGGAGAAGGGATAGGGACACAGGAGGGCAATGCTGGTCACAGGAAGGGATAGGGACAAAGAGAGGAAAATGCAGTACTGGAGAAGACAGAGGGAAAACTGAATATAATGGCTGGATCAGGACACTTTAGGGCAGATACTGAAATTGGAGAACTGGAGGAAGGAAAGGGATAAGGATACAGAGGGGAGATGTTGAACAGGATGGTGGAAGATGGTGGACAATGTCAAATAAATAGAAGACATTGCAAAGTCAAGAGAAAAAAAGAGAAAAACGCAAAACACTGATACCAAAGCAAAATAGAAAACCAAAAATAGAAAAATTTATTTTATTCAGAATTTATTAATTACGGTGTTAATGCCTTGATGATAAATTCACTATGGGGGATTGCTCCGTAGTTGAGACCGAGTCTGAGGAACCGGAGCATATCCCTGCTGTTGCTGGAATCCAACTCTTCTTGATCCGCAATTTTTCTGTCTGCCGCGTTGTTTTCGCTGTTGAAAACCCCCCTGGCCTTGTTGGCCAGCGGCAGCATTTGCTCGGCCCCCACTACGACCACTAGAAGAGCTGGAGTCAGTAGATAAATGATCATCATCAAACGGTTGTTTATTAGTTGCGAAATTCCCTTTAAATAACCATAGATATACTTGGTTATTCATGTAATCCCACTCATCTCTTCTATATTTTTTTAGTTTTGTCTGCTTGATAGAATCTCTATAGCTATCCATTTTTTGATTATGATCACTTTCAAGAGTAGTAAATTCCATATCACTCCCACATGCTTGTTTAATCACTGTTTTTAACTCCTCAGTGTTCTGTTTTAATTCTTACTCTAACACCGCAATTTGCTCTATAATCAATAACATGAGGTCCATACTGCATTTATTTAATATGGCACACCATTTATCTTTAAATTGTTGATTTTGTGCAAACAATGGGGGCCCCTTTTGTATATGCAAACCACGCGGTATCATGGCAATTGCCACATATTGAGCTAGAGTATTAGCGTGTAGCTCAGCTCTAATAAATTTATTTTGCTGATTCTCCAAATCGAACCAGGATGATGATCCCATTGCAGTGGCTCCCCCTTCAATCAAAGTAGGTCTATTTATTAATTCAGTTTGTCTTTCTTCCGAGAAACTAAATAATTCTTTATTCACAGTTAGTTGAGCCATCCTCTTCAAACACTTTATAATTTTCAATAAATTGAAAAAAGCGTAAAAATCAAAACCCTATCTCAGTGGTAGAGCAAAGATGACATAATTCTGATGTAGCATATGCGGGATATCAGATTGACCTTTAGAGTTAATCTAACTTATCGGGTCTATCACTTCTTCATTCATCCCTGCTCGTTTTAAGCTTAATATCCTGTTTCATTACAAAGTTGATTACGAATAATTTGAATAATTTAAATAACTTAGCTTTTTTGAGTAGTACTATTTCATAATTCAAATATGTTTCTCCAGCATTGCAATAATACTCCCCTATGCCAACGCGTTTTGCAACTCTTTGTCAAGGCTGGGAATACTAGGGATAAACACAAAAACAAACAAAATTAGACTTTGAATTTGCAAATTCTCTGATGTCAAATATCTAAACATAACATACCAAATGAGGTTACATCACTGTCTACTATGCCGCTGGCATCCAAAAGATGGCTGTGGCGTCCTGACCACCCACTGAAATATACTACACTCCTGACATCATATCCGGCAAACCCGGAATGGACTAAACAACTCCGCTCAAAGTTACAGGACGCGGAGGAGAGAATTTATCGAAATAGACAGGTACTAATTACAGATCGACCTGGGCTAGCCAGTCTGAAATTTCATTTAACCCCACCGGAGCCATGGATTTCAGCATAAACATCCACTGAAGTTCTTTTAAAGTAAGGCTTCTCTCAACGTTAATGAGCATCAGGAGCAGAGTGGGCCATTCAGTGCAGCTCTCTGCGCTAGAAACTGCTATCATAGTTTCGTAGAAGAGGGGATAAGTCTAAAAATAATAGGGGAACAAATAATAAACTAGAGATCAAAAGAAAATGTTATACACGTCGTCCTCTGTATGTGCAGTGGTTAGGGGCAGAGCTGGCTGCGAATATGGAAAATCGCGGATAACCTTGAGGGCCGACTCTGACCCACCCCCGCCTCCCTCTGGACCTCCCCAGACCTTACCTGATGGTCTAGCGGTGATGCAGGGCAGGAGTGACCTTCCTACGCTCCTGCCCCATGCAGACCCATCGTCAAAAATGGCTGCCGTGAGTTTCTTGTTGTAGTCTCGTGAGTCCCTGGGCAAGAGGGAGAAGCGAGGGATGGTTAAACGGTTAATTGGAATATATCAGCTAGTGGAAATGTGCATCTCTGATAGTTTACATTTTAGTTTGTTTCTCTAGTATTGCTGCATGCCAAGTTTGATTTCTTGAGGTTGAACATATCTGGCGTGGTATAGACATGAGGGGTACTAATTCATCTTCACACTGGGGCCTACTTCAGCATAAAAGCTAGTGATGTACATTTTCACCAAGTTTCATTTCAATCAATGTGCACTATTTCATGCAAAAAAAACACAAAGCTAAATTAAAAGACACATTAGTTACTATACTAGGTTCCATTACATAAAAATGGGAACTAAAATAAAACATCATGTATTAATGAAGTTAGCATGCGGTAATGTAGTAGCACACACATTAGTAACTCCAGCTGATAATACATCCTTTCATGTTAACATACTCTAAAATAAAATAGGGTGTACTTAAATGAAATGAAGGTCAAGGGGGGAAAAATAGTATAGAAGTCAACAAAAATTCCTTCTCCCTTCCTATCCCCCTCCCCCCCTCTCCAAAGAAACCTCTGCTAGCCCAATCTTCTTCCATGAATATCACTTCAAAAATATCAAGCCTGAGCAAGCATTAATATGTCAGAGGCTTGGCATCTGCAAGAGACGGAACAAATTTCCATTTTCATATTTTGACAGAGATATATATCATTGCATCTCACAGCCTTTTATGGATGGTGGTATTTAATGTGCAATAAACATTGCTACTGGTTGATTGACAAAATTAAAAATACTTCCAATGCATTAGCTATAAAGAAAAGAGAAATAGGTTGTAGATCTATTTTTACCTCACTTTTTTTTTTTTTTTTTTTTAAATTAAACTGGACTTTGTTCTGCAGTGTTTGTATCCTTTCAAGTCTTTGCAATACATGAATCATTTTGAACAGGTCTTTTATCAACAATGTCTAGGACCAGAGATATCTTTGTGAGCATTTAATTTTATTTTCTAATAGTAGTATTATTAGAAAATAGTTGTCAAATCTCAGATGATTGAAATAGCTTTTATCAATCATTCTGTGCTAATATTAGACAGGTCTAATATTTTTCTTATCATGAATATTTTATTGAGCTAAAATTGATGTTGTGTGTGTGGTTAGGAAAGAAGACCTCTATTTTAAAATCTACCATGTGAGACTTCTATATTAGAACATCACAAAGTTACTAGTTGTGTTCATTCAGCTTTTTCTTCTTTCTGCAAGCATTTTGAGGGAGCCAAACATGGCATAGCCAGACAGAGAAACATAGAAACATGATGGCAAACCTAGGCACACCACTGGTAGCATCCTTTTCTTCGGAGCGCTCTCCATTGACCACTACCCTCTATCATCTTCCACTTAACCAGTTCCTGACCCAGCTCGTCAGTTTGGGGCCCATCCCAAGAGCACTCAGTTTGTTTATTAGACATCTGTGTGGAACACTGTCAAAGGCTTTGCTAAAATCTAAATATACCACACCGAGCCCCCTCCATTACCCAAATCTCTGGTCACCCAGTCAAAGAAATTGATCAGATTTGTCTGACAAGACCTACCTCTAGTGAATCCATGTTGCCTCTGGTCCTGTAATCCAGATTTCAGAAAATTCACCATTTTCAGTTTAAAAGTGTTTCCATAAATTTGCTTACCACAGAAGTCAGGCTTACTGGCCTGTAATTCCCTATTTCTTCCTTACTTTCACTTTTGTGTAGAGGGACCACATCCGCCCTTCTCCAGTTCTCCAATACCACTTCCGACTCTAGAGAAGCACTGAAAAGGTCAATTTTGAGTGAGCCTGAGCCCAAGGTAGGTGGGCACAAGATTTGCTCTGCCATGCCCTACCCCCACCTCAAAATAGAAAATAGTTTAACAATTATCTGTATGAAATAGTACATATTTGTCTGTTGAAGACTTTCTCTGAAGGTGGCCCCGAAACCCCTTTTACCAAGCTTGGCAAGCAGCAGCAATATCCCTAAGCCACTGAGCCAGCAACTCATGCATGCTTAGTTGTCGGTGGTTCAAGGATGCTGTTGCTGACTGCAGAGCTTGGTAGAAGGAGGAGGTTCTCAGCTGGGAATGCTGGGGGATCTCCACCAGCTATACAGCAAGGGTAAAACCAGTGTTAAACATGTTAGGGCCCAGGTCAGAAAATACAGGAGGACCCCCTCCCTGATCCCCTTTCCCTATCTGTCATTATTTTCAAACTGATGTACCCTTACCAAATAAAGAGCAAGCAATCACAAAATAGAAATAAAAATATATGTAGACAAAAAATGAACTGGGAACCCCAAGAAGTTAAACTTAGCGGGTACTGCAACTCAAGAAATAAAAACAGAAATGTATTTCTTTTTCTACTGAACACAATTCAGATATTTGCTATGCACATTTCCCAATTCTAACATATTCCATTTAAAATATTCAAAATAAAATGCTTTTTTCTATCTTTGTTGTCTGGACTTTTTCTTTTTCCAATCACATTAGTTCCTATTCTCTTTTCTGCTTTCCGGTCTGTCATCTGCTAATTCTCTATCAAGCGGCTGCTGTCATTTGTCTTTTCTTCTCTCTCCTCTCTATGCCCTCACTATACCTGTATCTTGACATACCAATTGCTCCTTTTTAGCTCTTTCCTCTCTTTTTTCTTTTGTGCCTTCGTCAACTCAAATTTCACCCTCTTTCTCAACCTTATCCTCCTTTTTACTTTTCAGCTACCTATAAAATTTCCTTCTTCTCTCAACAACTAGCTCACCCATTCCCCAGCCCTCTATTCTTTTTCATCTTAAATCCATTTCCCTTTGCCATATTTCTACCCTCTATAATCACTATCCTCCCATTCATTTCCTTGTCACTCCCTCTTTCCCCTCCAAGCCTCTCTCACATAGATCCGTCATTCCTCCTCCCTCCACCTTTCTAGCCAAATATCTGCTCCCTCTTTTTCCCCTCCCTATCCTCATAGTCTCTCATCTCCCTGTCTCTTCTTTCTTCCCTCCTGCCCTATCCCCCATGGTCCAGCATTCTCCATGTCTTCCCTCACTCTCACATCTCTCCATCACTCCCTTCTGTTTCTGATACATTACCCTCTTCCTCCTCTCTCTACCTCCTATGTATCCCTCCCTCTCTCTCATTCAACCCCTATGTCCTACATCTCTCCCTCCCTCCCTTGTGTCCTGGGTCGAACATGATCCCAAGCTCTAGAATGAATTACCATGTAATCTTAAAGAGTTTAAAAGAGGGCTAAAGACATTGTTATTTCAACAGGTATATGGAACTGTTTAAATTTAAGTTGTATTGCAGGTATTGTATTGTAGGGTGTTTTTTTTCTGGAGCTTTTAAATTAATTTAATGTTGATTTGTGGATGTTCTGGGGCTCATTTTCAAAAAAGATAGACGTCCAAAAGATGGCATAAACTGGCACATGGACATTCTACTAGTCAAAACGCCCAACTGGGCATTTTCAAAATGGACTTTAGATGACTTTCTGGTTGTTTTGTCTCCAGTACATCTAAATCTTAAGGGGGTTTGTTAGAGGCATGTTTTGGGTGGGATTAGCACTTGAAAGTTTTAGCGATAATCAAACATTTTACAAAATGTACAGGGCACAATTTGGATGTTTGGGGCTAGACCTGTTTTTAAAACAGATAAAGGCCAAAAAGGTACCCAAACTGACCAGATGACCACTGGAGGGATGAAAATATAGCCCCCATACATTTCCCCAGTGGTCACTGACCCTCTATCACCCTCCTAAAATCTGCATGAAATAGTACATATCTGTCTCTATGACAGCTGTAGATACTATGGCCAGTCTTAGCAGAGATGCAAGCAGGTCGCTGGCGGTCTAGTGGGCAGTGCAGTGGACTGCAGAGAAGGGGACCCACCTTAACTAGTACACTTGTAATGAAAAGTATGAGCCCATCAAAACCTACCAAAAATCCTCTGTGCTGCCATAGAGGTGACACCTACATGCATAAGTGCTATTGGCAGTGGTAGACAGCAGTGGAGTAGTAAGGGAGGGCTGGGGGGGGGGGCGGTCTACCCTGGATGCCATATCGGTGGGGGCACCAGCACCCGTCCTCCTATCCACCCCCACCCCCTTCCCTGCCTCCCCGCTACCGCGCACACATGCCCTTTTCCTTTCCTTCCCCCGTATATCTTTAACATTCCTGGAGTAAGCAGCAACCCCAACCTGCTGCTCGGGCCAGTGTTGGCTCTTCCTTTGATGTCACTTCCTGGACTCGCGCCCAGGAAGTAGCAGCAGAGGAAGAGCCAATGCTGGCACGAGCAGCAGGATGGGGTTGCTGCTCACGCCAGTAATGTTAAATAGGTATGGGAGAAGGGAAGGGGCACATGTGTGGCAGGAGGGGGTGGGGAAGGAGCGGATGGGGGTGGGGTGGGGGCAGGGGAGGGACACCACTGCTCCGGTCACCTCTTACCTTTGTTATGTCACTGATAGACAGGTTTAGAGGGAATTTCTGAGGGCTCACCATATGGGGATTATGATGAGATGTGTGACCGGCACCTTTAATGTGAATTTCACAGCAGTGCCCCTAGGGTGCTTCATTGCTCTGTTGGCATATCTGTGTGACCAGTCCATTAAAAATGCTGGCCCCTCCTATGTGCAAATGGTTAATTTTGGACATTTTTAATCTGAATGTTTTGTGGGGGGGGGGGGAGGGGGAGAGGTTATAATGGAAAAAAAAATTAGACGTCCAGCTGGGTCATTTTTGAAAAAAAAGATTGATATCTTGCAGGACATTTTATCCATCTGATTTGTGGACATTTTTCTCAAAATATTCAAAGTTGAACGTAGATGTCCTATTGAAAATGCCCCTCCACATGTTTTAATATGTGTGTATTTTGTACTCCACCTAGAAGGATTGATAGGTGGATAATAAATATTTTAAAATAAAATAAATAAACCATTCTTCCCACTTCCTCCATGCAACATCTTTCCCTTCTTACCTTCCAGAGAAACCCAAAAAAACTCTGTGGAGTGATGATGTTCCAAAATGGACTTTATTTGAAAGTGTTAAAGTTCCAAAGGTACACTGAAATAATCCACATAAAATAAATTCATCCACATAAAAATAGGTTATCCACATAAAAGCCTTAAAGGACCTAGTCCGCTAGGGATACAGGGGACCCAACACGGTCCGCGTTTCGACAAAAAGTCTTCTTCAGGGGTCCCTGGGGGTCCTATAAAGGTGAATATGTGGGAAACAATTGTGTGGTGAATCGGAAGTGACTCCACAGAGTTTTTTTTGTTTTCTCTGGATTTTCTTCACTGTGGATATTTTGGGGTCAATTCCTTTCATTTTTTGCCTTTTTACCTTCCACCATCATGTCTTATATTTCTCCCTCTCTTTCCTAAGCACTAATCTCTCCCTCCCCTCCAGCCCCATATCCAATATTTTCTCCCTCTCTTGATCCTCCCCCACTCCTATCCCTACTTCCATCCCCAGAATGCATCTCTTTCTGGCCCCTCTCCGCCCCTTTGCTGCAACTCTCCATTCCTCCCCAGTCCTTTCCACCCCATGTCCAATATTCTCCCTCTCTTCCCCCATTCAGCATCTCCCCTTCTCTCTCTCATCTTAATTCACCTACAACTCTCTCTTCATGCGGCAGCGACAGTGATTTCCACATGCTGCCTGCTGCTAATCCGGAAGCATCCTCTCTGTCATGTCCCACCCCCCTCTGTTAGAACTTCCTGGGTGGGATGCAGCAGAGGGAAGGCTTCCAGGTTAGTGGCAGGTAGCATGTGGAAATCGCTGTTGCTGTCCCATGAAGAGATCAGTGCAGGAGTCTATCCTGTTCCCTCCATGCAAGCGCTGGATTTAAGGTGCACTGCTGCTGGGCGGGCATGAGCTCAAACTGGATGGGTCTAGGCCCACCTATTGCTATGCCCCTGGAACTAAGACATTGATTTGTATGACATTACAGTATCTGGCACAGAGAAATATAGCATTCAGAGCTAGGGCTGCACTGCACCCCAGAGTTTAGAGCAGGGGTCTCAAAGTCCCTCCTTGAGGGCGGCAATCCAGTTGGGTTTTCAGGATTTCCCCAATGAATATGCATGAGATCTATGTGCGTGCACTGCTTTCAATGCATATTCATTGGGGAAATCCTGAAAACCCGACTGGATTGCGGCCCTCAAGGAGGGACTTTGAGATCCCTGGTTTAGAGGGTTCCATGCAGTTGTGGAAGGTCCATCCCTTATATCAGTGGTTTTCAACCCAGTCTTTAGGGACCACCTAGCCAGTCAGGTTTTCAGTATATCTGCAATGAATATGCATGCGAGAGATTTATGTACCAAGAAGACAGTGCATGTATATCTATCTCATTCATATTCATTGTGGATATCCTGAAACTCAACTGACCAAGTAGTCCCTGATAACTTGGTTGAAAACCATTGCTTTATAACATTTTTTCTTATGGCATTTCAGTGAGCCGTGTTGTAATAGTAGTAGCCTACCACATCTCATCATCCACTTTTGCATGGAAGTTTACTAGGCTTGTGTTCCCTTAGGAGTAATGGGGGATCATGGGACCTAAGAATCTTTTCCTGCATTTCTGGACTCTGGCCTTCCTTGACTACTACCAGCTTTCAGTTTTAACTGCTCAAATTTAGTGACTTAGAGAAGTCATATTTTAACTGGGTGGATTTATCTAGCTAAAACCTGATTTAAGACACATGAGAACATACTACTGTAAGGCTGCCAACTGGATCCAGATTTATAGGACAGGGTTGATTCAATCTTGGATTTACCCCAGTGCATGCGAGGGGATATGATAGAGACTTTTAAAATACTAAAAGGATTCGATAAAATAGAGCAAGAAACATCGTTATTCACATTGTCAAATGTGACTCGGACAAGAGGTCATGGACTGAATCTGAGGGACAGCAGGCCCAGGACAAATATCAGGAAGTTCTGTTTCACACAGCGAGTGGTGGACGCTTGGAATGCTCTCCCGGAGGAGGTTGTGACGGAGACTACCATTCTAGGATTCAAGGGCAAGTTGGATGCACACCTTCTTGCAAATCACATTGAGGGATACAAGTAAACAAGGTCTTCATCAAGGAACACCTACGTAGCCTCCGCGTGTGCGGGTCGCCAGACTAGATGGACCTATGATCTGATTCGGTGAAGGCATTTCTTATGTTCTTATGCTTGTCTTCGGGAATTCAATGGGGAAATCAGAACTACAGTACAAATCCCTGCATGCAATGGGGTAAACCTAGGCCTGGCTCAACCCTGACCTGCAAATCTGGATCCAGTTGGAAGCCTTATCCTACTGACCAGATAAAAGTAAACCTGGATCCACACAGCTCAATCATTTGCATATCAGCAACAGAAGGCACTACAGGTGGAACAATGAATCACATTTCAAAAAGACAGCACACTTAAAAATAATTCAAATGAACCACCTATTCACAGTTTCTATTACATTTGTCAAGATACCTTCTGCTTCTTATTTTAGCTACTACTACTTATCACTTATATAGCAATGAAAGGCGTACGCAACGCTGTACATTTTGACATTTATAGGTGGTCCCTGCTCAGAAGGTCTTACAATCTAGCTTGGACAGACAGACGTGACATATAGGGTAGGGGATGCAGAACCCAAGGTGAGAGGAGTTAGGAGTAGAAAGCACTCTCAAAGAAGTGGGCTTTTAACTAGGCCTTGAACACTGCCAGAGATGGAGCCCGCTGTATGGATTCGGGCAGCTTGTTTCAAGCATACGGTGCAGCAAGGCAGAAGGGATGGAGTCTGGAGTTGGCAGCTTCTCCCTCCTCTCAGCACCAGCCCAAGAACACATGCATAAACAGAATTGTATCTGTTCCTACCAGGGGTGGGGCCTGGAATGGGGTGTGTTTGCAAACATGCAGGTTAAGCTGTACACTGGCATGGTTATGCAGGCATGGGAACTCTGTTATTCGTTCTTTCTCCCCCATTTCAAGGCATTTGGTCTTCGTGAAATTTCCCCACATAAAGGCTGCTTGGCAGTTTCAGTCAATAAGAACTGTCTTAATGTTATCTCTGGCCATGAATATGAATAATTTGACCTTTGCATATATATTAAAATAGAAAATTAAATGTGTCTCTGGCAGTATTTAAATCCAGATTCAAAGCCCACTTCTTTGAAGCTGCTCGCTATTCCAAACTCCAGCACACCTGCTAAGCACCAAAATCTGTCTTATCATTCCCTCTGTAATTTCCCCACCTGAGCACTGTGTATACATGTACCTTTTTGTCCCAAAGTGACGAATTGTTTGAGTGGAAGGAGACAGGGTAGTGATCAATGGAGATCGCTCGGAGGAAAGGGATGCTACCAGTGGTGTGCCTCAAGGTTCTGTTCTTGGGCTTGTTCTTTTTAACATTTTTATAAACGATATTGCTGAAGGGCTGTTGGGTAAGATTTGCCTCTTTGCGGATAATAATAATAATAACTTTATTCTTCTATACCGCCATAATCTTGTGACTTCTGCACTAGAGTAGACACCCAGGATGGTGTGAATAACATGAAGAAAGGCCTGGTGATGCTTGAAGAATGGTCTGAAATTTAGCAGCTAAAATTTTATGCTAAGAAATGCAAGGTCATGCATTTGGGCTGCAAAAACCCGAAGGAACGTTACAGTTTACATGAAGAACTTATATGCACGACAGAAGAGCGGGACTGTATGTGATGATCTTAAGGTGGCCAGTTTGAAAAGGTGATAGCGAAAGCTAAAAGGATGCTAAGGTGCATAGGGAGGGGTATGGTCAGTAGGAAAAAGGAGGTATTGGTGAGACCTCATTTAGAATATTGTGTACAATTCTGGAGGCTGCACCTTCAAAAAGATATAAAAAGGATGGAGTCAGTCCAGAGGAAGGCTACTAAAATGCTGCATGGTCTTCGTCATAAGGTGTATGGGGACAGACTTAAAGATCTCAATCTGTATATTATGGAGGAAAGGCAGGAGAGGGGAGATATTATAGAGATGTTTAAATACCTATGTGGCGTAAATGTGCATGAGTCAAGTCTCTTTCATTTAAAAGGAAGTTCTGGAATGAGAGGGCATAGGATGAAGTTAAGAGGTAGGTTCAGGAGTAATCTAAGGAAATACTTTTTTACAGAAAGGGTGGTAGATGCATGGACCAGCCTCCTGGAAGAAGTGATGGAGACAGAGACTGTGTCTGATTTCAAGAAAGCCTGGGATAGGCACGTGGGATGTCTTAGAGTGAGGAACAGATAATGGTTACTGTGGATGGTCAGACTGGATGGGCCATTTGGCCTTTATCTGCTGTCATGTTTCTATGTTAACTAGAGTGTTAGCTCTTTTTAGCAGGAACTGTCTATTCCGTGTTTTGATGTACAGCACTGCATATGTCTAGTAATACTATAGAAAAGATAAGCAGCAGTAGTACTTTATTCACTAATGCATCTGTACCACAAACATGAAAAAATGCCCCAAAAATGTTTAGTCCAATCATCTGAGAAAATTATTATTATTATTTTTTTTTTAAGGGAAAGGGACTTGTATACCATCTTTTGCAGCTATAAAACCACACTGAAAGTGATTTACACACAGGTACTTCATGCATTTTCCCTATCTGTCCTGGTGGACTCACAATGTACTTGGTGTAATTTGTCTAGGGTCACAGGGAGCAGACCTCCCATAGCTCTAACCACTGCACCACATTGTACCTTGTTCCTAGCTAAGCACAGATGGGTTTCAGTGTGCTAGAACTAGCCAGTTGGGCATTCAGAGAGGAAAAGGTTCAATTGAATTTTCCAGAGCTCTGTCTCACCTGGAGTGCCCTCTCTGACATTCACCCTTGCACATTGTGCAGTTGTCTATAATCTATACTTGGTAACTCTCCTTTCTGTAAAAGCAAATTTATTAATTCTATTATAAGATAAGAACAGCAATGTGTACAAGGATAACAACATCGTCAACACAGTATGTAATCCCCTACCCCTCCTCCAACCCTTGTACTTTAAGCTTAGATAAGGAAGGAAAACACCGCAGTCAATTATTTAGAAAGAAGACGAAAACACAGTAACTCCTGTTACGTGTCAAGCTAGAGAAGTCAGGTGCGGCTGCCTAAGTCTGATTAATCTTCGATATTTGAGTCCCGAATATAGAGCTCTACATTATATCCTTTCTTAGGTTTTTAAGAAAGCCTCAGCCCCACCACTCTACCGCTAAATTTGATTTTGACAGCGGGAAGAATTACGTGGTTCTCATCACTGGCTTCCAAACCTAAACATTAAATTTATATTTAAATACTCTTTATTTTATTCTTAGGTTCTATTAAAACTCTGTTGTAACCATTATATATAATTTAAGCCATTTATCTTTACGCTAGCATGACTCGGGAGAGACGACCCAACATGTTTCGCACTCCCGTGCTTTATCAAGGGTCTCCCTGAATATAGAAGGAAAACGTGTAAGTTATCTTCTAAAACATTAACCTTCCGCAATATATAAACCTTCCATATTATTAAGCTAACTTGAACTTTAATTAATTCTTACCGAGGGTGTCACTATCATCCGATTCTATATAGTATTTAGAAGAGAAATGAAAAGTAATGGCGGCGTTTCCCCTCGGGGTTTAAATGTTCATTGATGTTAAAAGTTACCACCCCCTACTTCCTACTGGATCATCCTTCAACCTATCAGTGACGTCCATTCAAGCTCCCCTTTCAACCCTTTTGGTTCCACAGTGTAAATCAAAAAAAATGTATCTCTGTTCTTTCACATTCAACTTTCTTTCATTATTCCCTCCGTCCCTCCCTTTGATCTTATCGATAACTCGCCAACGTGTATCCTCAACCTTGTGATCTTTAGTTATCCAGTGGCTTACCATGGGGGCCTGGAGATGTCTATTATTAATACAGGATCTGTGCTCCGTTAAACTTGTTTTTACTGGTCTACTAGTCTGCCCAATGTATATTAAATCACAAGGGCATATTATGGCATATATATAATGTAGAGCTGGACATGGTCACTTTCCTTTCCAACCCCTCTACTACTTCACTCATAAGTCTCACTAAACTAAACTGGTTTAACACTCTCTGGTCTGACCACCTCCTATGCCATTTTGAACTATCCTGGCCCAAAAAACAACCAGACAGGAAACACACACCTAACCAAACAAAGACAATGACCTGGACAAGAGAAAAAATTAATCCTGTAGATTTCTGGTCCCACTACACCCTCATTTCCAAATCCGACCCCAACCCCAACTTTCACCTTGACTGGAAACACTTCAGCGACAAAATCCTTAACACCATTGCCCCCCCAAGACTCCGCAAAAAATCCTCTCGGCCCACAAACAAATGGTTTGACATGGATCTCGTAGCCATAAAACGCGAAGTAAGGAAACTTGAACGAAAATGGCGCAAATCAGGGACCGACAACGACAGACTTAACTGGCGGAAAAAAGTCAGCGAATACAAAAAATCCATAGCTGAAAAACGCAGTAAATACTACTCTCAACTCATCAACACCCCTACTCTAAACAGCAAAGCACTTTTTCGACTAGTCAACTCCCTCTTAGACACCGATTCACATAAACGCTCCAGCTCAGAACTCCCGCCCCCCGCAACGATCCTAGCTGACCACTTCGCCAATAAAATCAAAACCCTAAAATTATCACTTCCAACTCTCAACACGGAGACAATCCCTACCCTTCCAGCAATAGACATAACAGGCTCAAGGGCTGACATGACCTGGAGCTCATTCGAAAGCCCAGACCTTTTTCTCAAACTCTTCTCAAAATATGCCAACTCCAACTGCCTATTAGACAACTGCCCACCCACCATCATTAAATCTGCTCCCCCCCCAATTCAAAGCCGAACTCTTCAATTGGATCTCATTATGCCTGTCCACTGGCCTCTTCCCGACCGAACTCAGCCACATTCTCATATCCCCCCGCCTCAAAAACAACAAAGAACCCATCTCCTCCATCACCAACTATAGACCCATCGCTAACATACCACTCTTCCAAAAACTAATGGAAGGCCTCATTAACCATGACCTCATGAACTACCTATAAAAGTTCAACATCCTTCCTGATTCCCAATCCGGCTTCCGCGCAAACCACAGCACGGAAACAGTCCTAGCTGCTCTAACCAACTACCTCCTCCAACTATTCTCCCTGGGCAAAAGCGCCCTAGTACTCCAATTCGACCTAAGCAGCGCTTTCGATCTGGTCGACCATGATATTATGCTCCGTTGCCTTGACTCCATCGGCATTTCCGGCCAAGTACTCCACTGGTTCTCTAGCTTCCTAACTAGCCGTACCTATCAAGTCCACAGCAACGGAACCTTCTCCCATCAATGGCGTAATTCCTGTGGAGTCCCACAAGGCTCCCCACTCTCCCCCTCCCTCTTTAACATCTACTTGGCACCTCTAGCACGTACGCTAGCTAATTTAAACCTTAAATCATTCATCTACGCTGACGACATCACCATCATCATCCCCTTAACTTCACTCACCCAACAGACGGAACAACTCACATCCTCCATCCTCACCAAATTAGAACAATGGACCTCACAATTTAAATTAAAATTGAACACCGAAAAAAACCAAAATCTTCCTAGCAAGCCCTACCCACAAAATAACAAACACCTCCATAAAACTGAACGGCCTAGATTATCCTATCAACCCCTCCATAAAAAATACTCGGAGTCATCCTAGATAGATGCTTAACATTAGAAGACCATACCAATGCCCAGGTCAAAAAATGCTTCTGTACCCTCTGGAAACTCCGCACTATTAAACACCACTTCGACCACCTCTCCTTCCGCTTACTGGTCCTATCATTAATCTTAAGCATATTGGACTACTGTAACATCATATACCTAGGAGCCTACAAAAACACCACCAAACGCCTAAGAATAGTACAAAATGCCGCCGTCCGCCTCATCTTCGGCCTCAAAAAATACGACCTCATCAGCCCCTATTATGCTAAACTCCACTGGCTGCCGGTGGAGGCAAGAATCACCTTCAAATTCGCCTGCCTCTGCTTCAAAACCTTAGCAGGCTCCTCACCAATCTACCTATCCGAACACCTTGAAATTGCACGCCCCTCTCGCACACGAAACACCAACCTGTTCTCCTTCCCCTCCATGAAGGGCTGCCTCTACAAAAAATTCCTTGATCGATCTCTAGCATTCCAAGCAGGCAAATGGAACAAATGCCTCTCTACCCTTATCTCCAATTCCCCCCACTATCAAACATTCCGGAAGTTAACTAAAACCTACCTCTTTGACAAATTCCTCTGATCAACCCTCCCTCCTCCCCCTTCCCCTCCTGACCTCTCCCCCTAAACCCTCACGACCTCATGCAACACTGCAATCTGTAACGCTGCTGTATCTAACTATAGCAATTCTAACCATTCTGAACATATAACCTAACTGCCAAAATAACTTCACAGCACATTTATTGTCAAAAAACGTAAAGGTAACCTGACCGAATTTGTATCGTTCAAAATGTAAATCTAACATTAACGAAATTGTAACATCACTGTAAATGTACAGTCTCTTCTTCTGTTAACCGCATAGAACTTCCATGGTAATGCGGTATACAAGAATAAAGTTATTATTATTATTATTATTATATTTGGGACTCAAATATCGAAGCTTATTGAAAATCATTCCGAATTAAATTATTGAAAAATTGCTGCATCAGTATAAGTGGGCTATAAGTCTGATTAATGACATCTCAGTCCCCGTTTCAGAAGTGGTTTCCAAGTTTCAAGTTCTCAGCACCTCTCCTTTCTCTTTGGACTGCATCTACCAGCATCCCCCAGCTTGCCATTGACTCTCCACATCACCCATCCCTGACCAACATTCTGTTAGCCAGCCATGGCAACAGTTCAGGCTGCAGCAGCAGCCAACCCAGAGAAAGGCAAGCAAAGAGCTGGAGTTTTCTAGGGCTATGGCGGAGCTGATTGCATTTACTATCCTGCTGTCCTTCGATAATGTTTCTCTTGCTCTGGTTTCATATTCTCATTTCCTTGCTTTTAGCTTATGGTAGTATATAAGTTCTCTTACTCTTTGATTTACACCTATTTGTTTTTCTCTTCCTTTCCTTTTGAACATTGGCCGCAGTGCTTCAATTAACCATGGGTCCTCAGGGAGATGCCTGTTTTGTTTTTTTTTTTTTCAAGAGGCTGATCAGGACATTATTAGTCTGGTCATGTAGATACAGAAATGGGCCATGGGTCAACGGCTGTTTCCATAATAGTCACCGAGACTTACACAATAAATAGAAGCCAAATGCTGTGTTTTCCCCAAGTAATCAAATTGTGACACATGTGAGCAGGTTTCAAAGCACAGGCTGACATTATGATCCAAGCAATCACGGTTCATGCTACAGCTTGAAGCACAGGCCCAGTGTGCAACATGCAGAGTTACGTTAACTCCAGTGAATGCACAGTGGTGCTAATACCTGGGTTAAAAAGGAGTGCTTCATTTTCAGGATATAAATCTCTAGATTAAGGAACCTCTTGCAAGCCACCATTCTATAATTAATAACATAGAATGATTTTGTTAAGAGCAAAGTTGACAGAGGGAATTTTTTGCCCCAGTAGGGTTACTATATGGGTCCAGAAAAAGGACAGATTGAGACATCCGGGTTTTTCTTCCATTGAAAGCAATGGAAGTAAAACCCAGATATCTCAATCCATCCTCCTTTTTCTGGAGCCATATGATAACCTTATGCCCCAGTCCATAAGATTTCAGAGTTTTCAGATCATTTATTCTGCCACCTAAGCTTTTGATCTATTCCTGATTGTTAATCCCAGGTAAGTAAGTAAGTAATTAGTTTATTTGATATACCGCATTTCTTAATAATTTTGTCAGATCAAGGCAGTTAACAAATTTAAAATAGATGTGTGTACATCTATCTTATCCTACTACTACTATTAATTGTTCTACCAGACGTACGCAACGCTGTACAATTACAAAGGAGACAGTCCCTGCTTAAAAGAGCTTACAATCTAAACAGATAAGACAGACAAACAGGATGCCAGGGGAGGGATACAGTTAGGGAGAAGGATAATCTATACCTATACCTGTAACCCCAGAGACTCTTTCTCAATACTGGGCTATGATTCAAGTCTGCTTCCTCTTATTTCGAGTTCATCCTCAGCAAAGCATGGGACAGGCACGTGGGATCTCCTAGGGAGAGAAGGAGATAGAGAATGCTGAGGATGGGCAGACTATATGGGCTATTTGGCCTTTATCTGCTATTATGTTTCTATGTTTTCTATGCATTTGAAACACACCCAAAGTGGTTTACACATTATTTGCAAGTATTTTCTCTGTTCTTAGAGCTAGATGTGGGTCATTCCGATCCGATTTTTGGAACGATTCAAAAAGAGCTAT
The DNA here is from genome assembly GCF_902459505.1 of Geotrypetes seraphini. Lineage (NCBI taxonomy): Eukaryota > Metazoa > Chordata > Amphibia > Gymnophiona > Dermophiidae > Geotrypetes > Geotrypetes seraphini. The sequence continues at coordinate 165,248,219 of NC_047089.1, read as the reverse complement.
TAATACACTAAAAAGTTTGCATGCAAATGATTCACACGGACGTTCGTCATAACCCCTGACTCGGCCTCCGACTGAGCACTGTGAGAGCGACTCTCACACATGCGCTGAGCCAGTAAGGAAAGCACCAAAAGCAGCCTCTTGCCACTCAGCGTCTGAACCAGTCAGGGTCTTAGGCCCCTCCCCGTGCATCATATGATGTACCAAGGAGGAAAGGCCTCCCATTTAGGATCTTCAGAGCTTGAAGGAGGAGGAACCCTGCTTCCTTCCTCCTTCCAACGCTAAAAGGTACCAGGGGATATGGGGGAGCATCCAGTGGCAGGAGGGAGTGGGCATCCCTCCTGCCTTTTTTTTGGGGGGGGAAGGGGGAGGGTAGATGATGTTTTTTAGGAGGGGGCACATGGCATGGATGTGGGTCTTCCCATATCGCTGCCGTGGGGGGAAGTCATATTGGCAGGAGGGCATGGGCATCCTCCTGCCAATTTTCTTTCGCAGTGGGTGGGATTCAGCATGGCAGGAGGAAGTTTGCATTCCTCCTGCCGTTCTCACTGGTGGGGGGGGGGGGAAGTTCGGTTCAGTTCAGTTCACGGTGCCTTCATTGGGGAGGGCCATCATTGGTGGGGGGATGCTTTTTTTTAATGGAACAGATATTGTGCTATGGGGAATATTTGAATGGTTCCTAAGCATAAGTTTACCAGATGTCCGGATTTCCCTGGACATGTCCTCCTTTTGAGGACATGTCCAGGGGTCCAGACGGCTTTTCAAAGCCCGGCACTTTGCCCAGGTTTTGAAAATCTTTTGATGTTGGGAATTCAGTGTTCCCTCTAAGCGGGCGGGTGTTGTGAGCAAACTTTTTTCACCGTGAGCCAAAAATATCGGGCGCCAGCAAGTTATGAGCCAACTCGCCCGATTCTCCTCTCGCCGCCCTGCCATCTGCCGTACGCCTCTTCCGATCGTGCGCTGTGACGAGAAACGTGTGCGCTGCGATGTAATATTTTGTGCGCCAGCGCACGCCAGCGCAGCTTAGCGGGAACACTGGTTCAAATGGTTTTATTTATTTCCCCAAATTTATTTTTGTTATACGCATTGAAAATATTTGATATTGCGTTTAAATCAAAATCTCAATAAACTTGAAACGAGTGCCCGTGAGATTGTGGGAGGGTTAAATACTCAAAACTTAGAAGTTTTTGCTACGCCAGCTTTCTGGTATCTTTACATACAGTGGCGTACCTAGCATATGTAACATCCGGGGCCCATCATTTTTTGGCACCCCCCCCCCATCTGTACGAAAAACGTGATTTTTAGTAACAAGCCACACGTCACACATGAGTACCTAGGAAAAGGCAGCATCTTACATATTGCAGTGAACAGTACATCAATACACCCATTGTAAAACTAAACAAGCCAGACCAGCACAGATCAATCCTACACCGTCAATCCTAACAGAAAACCATGTCTTTCGAACACACAGAACACAGAAAACACCTTCACCTAGTAAGGAATATGTAATCACAAACTAACCCCTCCCTCTTTTACAAAACTGTAGTGTGGATTTTATCTACGGAGGTAACAGCTCTGATGCTCATAAAATTCTGAGCATCAGAGCTGCTACCACCAAGGCTGGTGCTAAAAACGCTTCACAGTTTTGTAAAAGGGGGGATAAAATAAAAATACATAGACAAAGGTTAAATTGAACCAGCAAGAAGCTGGACTCTGCATACAATGCTTCACAGAAACAGTGACACATGTCTCCTAAAGCAATAAATAAATAGAAATTTTTTTCTACCTTTGTCTTCTGTGGTTTCTCCTTTCCTCATCTTCTTGTAACTCTCTTCCTTCCATCCACTGTCTGCCGTCTCTCTTCCCCTATATGGCATCTTCTCTCCTTCTATGCCCCTTCCAGAAACTGTATGCCTCCCCCTTCCATCTCTCCTTTCACCCCATTGGTCTGGCATCTCTCTCCTCGCCTTCCCTCTCCCACACCTCTCCTCATAGTCTGGTATCTCCCCTTCCCTGATTCTCTGGCATCTCTCTCCTTTCCTTTTCTTCCATCTTTCGCTCCCCCTCCATGCTCTCACATCTCCCCCTTCCTTTTCCCTTAGACTGGCATACCTTCCTCCTACGCTCCAAGCCCTGGCATCTCCTTTAATTCCCTCCCTCATCTTCCTTCTCCCTCCAGCTGGGTACCGCAACACTCTTCCCTGCAGCTCTGCACTTCCCCACAATTGCCATGCTTCGGTTCCTCTTCTTCCTTCCTTCCTCCCCCCCCCCCCCCCCCGCGGGACCCTGCGGCACCATCAACTCTTACTCCCTCTAATGTCGGCCCTGCAGCTCCAGACTTCCTCGCACCTTCTCCCCTCCCCCTTTGGATCGCTATTATTTTAAATGTTATAGCCGCGGAGCTGTATCCATCAGTGGAGATGTCTAACCTCGGCCTGCCCCGGAACTCTTACTGCATCAGCCGCCCGTCTAGGCAGGAACAGGAAGTCACTGTTGCAGTAAGAGTTCCGGGGCAGGCCGAGGTTAGACATCTCCACTGATGGATACAGCTCCGCGGCTATAACATTTAAAATAATAGCGATCCAAAGGGGGAGGGGAGAAGGTGCGAGGAAGTCTGGAGCTGCAGGGCCGACATTAGAGGGAGTAAGAGTTGATGGTGCCGCAGGGTCCCGCGGGGGGGAGGAAGGAAGGAAGAAGAGGAACCGAAGCATGGCAATTGTGGGGAAGTGCAATCCCCCCAATGCGTCCCCTTACCTTACCTCCCCTTACCTTTGCGACGCGTGTGTGCGCTGTGAAGAGAAACTTGTGCGCTGCGATGTAATATTTTGTGCGCCAGCGCAGGCCAGCGCAGCTTATGCCGCCCCGATGTACAAATAGGTGAAGAGGGTGGAGCTTATGGCAGGGCGGGGCTTGGAGTTGGATAGGCAGGATGTGGGTGGAACTGGGTGTGCCTGGGGAGTGTAGCCATGGGTCTGGATTTTCCTTCAGGAAAATCTGGTAACCCTACCTAAGCATATTATTCCAATAAATAATAAATGCAAAATATAAAATTGAATAAATAATTCTTATAGTGAAAAGTGCTCAGTGCCCTTTGCCTCCTCCACAGTCGGAACCACTAAGAGAAGAAATTTGGGACCATCATGCCACTCTTCCGTCCCACCAAATGTATTGTATTGTGCTAGTTGTTTCTATTCCATCACGTAACACTACTAGTAAACGCTATACAAGTTAGAGAATAATAATAACACTTATCTTTATATCTTACTGAATATAGTAGCGTTGAAAACCATGGCTTCTAAGTGGCCCAGCAGGATATAGTTTTTCCTTTTGCTTCAAAGTGATCCATGCTGAAAGTGACTCGTGCTTATAAGTACAAATAGCTTGGCTGCTCCTCTACTTAGACCTGTTTCACCCAGAAGGGCTTCCTCAGGAGAAGATTGAACTAAAACAAAACATATGTGAAATAAGATTGACATAAAGTCACGAACCTATATATAGATATAAGAACTCAGTGTAATCACCACCTAATCATACCAAGTCATCTTCCCACCTGCATATGAAATTATGAAGATAATCCTCCCCATTCTACAGTTGCTAGTCTGTTTTTATTTTTAATTCTTAAAACGACTAAGCCTAAAAGACAGGAACCCGCAGGAGAACCCACAACACTGGGGACCAGAAAAGAAAAGTAGCCGCTTAAGTACTTACTAGAAACGAAGCTGAAAAATTGAGCCAAATCCCTGTGGGTCGCCCAACCCGCAGGGAAAAATGGAAGCCATTTGCCCAACTGCTGAAAGTAGATTTAAAGGCTGCACATGCATTGAACACGCTTCCTGTCATTAGCACAAAATCTTCACTAAAGCGAAATGACCCCCCCCCCCCCCTTTCCATCCAATAGATATGGAGGGCGCATCTTAGTATAATTAGAATGACATGCAGCGCAACCGAATAAAAACATAGTCATTATGAAAAAGAATAAGCGCCTACCCTCTGGTGGTGAGACCAGCTGGAAGCTCAAAAAGCAGTTAGAGCTTAGAAACATCGCCACTTAACAACGAGGACAAGAATTGCATAAAAAGAAAGCTCCTTTAACAGCTCCCAGTATAGAACTTACACACACAAGTAAATGAGTCCACATTACCTCTAATCCTAAATTTAACGTCATAGCCACTGTAATTCTGCATTTAACTCACCCGGCTCCAGCGTGGGGACTCACGAGAACTGACGGCAGCCATTCAGTGAGCGGTGCGGGACCAGGTAGATGCGCCGCTCTGCCGCTGCCGGAAGACATCAGGAGCCAGCCGCCGGGATTAAAAAGAGGTACTGGGGGAAGGGGGACCTGAAAATGGGACATTTCGGCGTCGGGCCCCTGAAAACGGGACATTTCACAGCTTCGGGACAATGGGACAGGCTCCCTAAAAACAGGATGGTCCCGATCAAAACAGGACGTATTGTCACGTTACATTTTACCCAAAGCTTCATCAGGAGATCACACCATGCTTTGATTGTGCTTAGCTACTTGACATATCGTCAGCATTTGACACAACTGGAGAGTTTTGTTTTTTTCCTAAATTGATTTCTGTCTGGCACAGTGGCAAATGAGTTGTTCACTTTCAGACTTCTGAAGTCTTTTTCATACACCCCCATCTGGGTATTTCACTAGTGAATAGTGGGTCCAATTAATCCATAGTTAAATCTTTATAGAATTGACCCTGTAGGTTATAAACTATGCATACTTCAGCCAAGGACATTTATATCAGCTCCCAAGTACGTATAAGTGTACATGGCTACATTTAACTGCAATTTCTGCAGGTTTGTGAGGCAATTTTATAAAGACACACAGGCATGTATGTACAGTATTTGTATAAAATAGTTTTAAAATTGGGATCTACTTTGACTTCCAACCTAGTCTACTTTCCTTCTATAAAATTCCCTCCATCTTTCTGGGCTATCCTATTCCTTAAGCACTGCTGACACAGTCGGTCCCCTCCCCACTACTAGATTTATCCAGACATGTCCTCTTTTTAGAGGGCTGTCTGAGGGTCTGGATGGGTTTTCTAAACCTGTCAGTTTGTCCAGGTTTTGAAAACCTCATCTCTTCAGGGCTGCATCTAGAAGGCCGCTGGGCATGTACGACTGTGATGCGATGATGTCAAACACATGCACCCTTTGCGTGTGACATCATAACATCACATCTGGGTGCTTGCGCAGAGACCTTTCAGATGCAGTCCTGAAGAGATGAGGTTTGTGTGGGGCTGGGGTTGGATGGCAGAATGGGGCGGGGCTGTGGGTGGAACAGGGCAGGGCTGTGGGTAGAATGGGGCGGGGCTAAACATCCTCTTTTTTTTTTTTTTTCTAAAAATCTGGTAGTGCTTTGCAATGGCAGAAAAGTAAACAAAGGAAGTAGCAAGTGCGAGGGAAGGGAGAAGTGGAACTATTTTCTAGAGTGGAGGCCACAGCTCTTTAGTCCTGATAGTTGCCCAGCTCAGCATAAGGCTTGTGTTTTGGATTTTCAGAGAATACGTGCATTATTGATGTCATCAAGTTCTATAAATCTACCTTATCTAGATTCCATATAGACACAACAGAACTCTTTATTTCAATAAGTTATATTACATACCTATGAAATATTTTATTGAATGACATGCTGGCTCTTTCACTAGCGATATAAAGAAGAAAACCAGCCTCTGCTTCTAATATAAGACGAGCCCTCTCCACTGCCGATGAAAACAAAACATTTAACCTACATCCAATGCTTCTGCATTATATAAAAAAAATAAAAACTAGTCTATTTTTCTGTTATCTTGTCATGGCAACTGAATTCCTTACTGCATCTTCCACTCAACATCCCACAGATATTACTAGAGTAAAACAAATCCATTTGTAGAAGAACAGCCTGTGTAATTTCTTATAAACACTTTACAATAATGACAGGCACAGCTCGGAAGCTATCACGAGTCGGTCCCCGGAGAACACTGTATGAACCTTGCTCAGCATTTAAACTTTCCTATAAGGTCACATCCAGTCAGGAGAGCTGAACACTTACGGCCAAAGCAATGTGATCCAAGATGTTTTGGATGTACCCATTTGAGGTTTGGTGATTTTCCTGTCTGATTTATTTCCCTATGGTTACAATAGCTTGGCCTACAGAACCTGGCCATTTGAAATAGAAATGATCCCATCCCAAATTGGGGTCCAGCCTCCAGAAAATAGGGTGGGCCTGAAAAGGAATTTCTGTGCCGCACAATTTGAGCTAAGCTGCACAGCCATAAATTAATATCTATGTAAAAGTGATTAGAGTAACCTGATAGCATAGAAAATGGTGGCAGATTTCCTGGGTCCTGTTACATAGGCATTTCCCAGAGACATAACATGAGAGAAAATCTTAGTTATCCAAAACAGCCCATCTAGTCTACCCAGCTAAGATTTAAACATTTTATATATTTATGCTTCTTCATATACCTGTGTCTGTATTTATGGTTACTTCTGTATTTGCATCTTCTGTATACTGTGGGCTCCTTTTACGAAGGTGCGCTAGCGGTTTTAGCGCACGCACTGGATTAGCGCACGCTATAGCGCGTGCTAGCCAAAACTCTACCGCCTACTCAAAAGGAGGCTGTAGTGGCTAGCGCGCGCTATTCCGCGCATTAGGGCCCTAGTGCGGCTTTGTAAAAGGAGCCCTGTATGTTTGGTTTAGTTATCTGAAAAGCTCAAATAAAATGATATTTGTCAGCATTTGCTTATTTTTGATCTGAATAAAAAGGGTTACCTTCAAAAGCTAATCATAAAGGGGCCCTTTTATTAAAGCATGCTAACTGATTTAGCGCGCTCTAAACACTAGCGCCCATAGAATATAATGGATGCCTTAGCATTTAGCGTGCACTAAATCGGTTAAAGCGCCTTAATAAAAGGTCCAATGACCAACACTTATTAGTCATTCCCTCACTTAAAATTATTAATACACGACGGCACTTTATCTTTTCCGTTACAGCTTCTCAAACATGGAATTCCCTCCCTATTTACTTAAGAGGGGAAAAAAATTTGGATCAATTTAAGAGCAAACTCAAAAGCTTTCTTTTTAAAGACGCATTTAATGACTAAAAGGACTGTCTAGGAGTTTCATTTTTATTTTCATAACTTCTTTGAGATTCTTTGCTCTTTCCCTTCCCGTTGTTTTCAACCATAAGTGTCTTTTCTTCTATTAACCAAATTGTATTTCTTTCCCCATCCTTTTCTCACGTTTTATTATGTTTGTAAAGTTAGTCTTTAGTATGTTTTGTTAAGTTCAGTTTTTTGTTAGTTTTGTTTGTCCCCCCGAATTTTGTTATTTTATTGATTTGTTCATCGCTTAGAATTTTGAATAAGCGATTAATCAAACTTTATAATAAACTTGAAACTTGTGAAACTTGAAACTTGACCCCAAAATGCATAGTTATTCCCATAAAAAAGGTTTCACCTTATTTCCTTTATGGTTTAATTTTATTTCTATATATTACCTCAAAAAGTGGACTAACATGGATACCACACCATTTTACTGAAAAGCTGCTGCATTCCATATAGAATATAAAATTCTGACAATTATACATCAGGTATAATATGGGAAGGCACCATTGTATTTAGTGCAAGTACTGCATTCAGAGTATACAATCACTTTAATACTCGAGCACGTGCATGATGTATACTATGGGCTCCTTTTACAAAGCCGCGCTAGGGCCTTAAGGCGCGGAATAGTGTGCGCTAGAATGCTGCATGCGCTAGTCGGTAGATTTCTGGTTAGCGTGCACTAATCCAGTGCGTGCGATGAAACCGCTAGCGCGGCTTTGTAAAAGGACCCCTAGATAAAAGCATGGAGGACAGCAATCTCTGTGGCTGGTCCACGACTATGGAACGCATTACATGGCAAGCACTCAGCGATGGGTTATTCCAAAGTGTACTTTATTGGAGAACAGCACCGTCTCAAGCAAGTGGACTCAGAAGCTTGCTGTAGCCAAGTTTGATTCACATGTTTTCTGTTGGTGTCCACACAAGCATTTATAAGAAGACAGAACAGCTATTATAGACTCTTGACAAAGGCAGGATTGCCGAAACACTGCCAGTGTCGAGTCCACTTGTTTGAAACAGTGCTGTTCTCCAATAAAGTACACTTTGGAATAACCCATCGCTGAATATTCGACATCCTTTGCCTCACGACGTCCCCTTTTCTGGATTCGTCTTCGCCGTCGTTGCGATCCATACCCGGCTCTCTTATTGAACGCATTACATGGCACAATAAGGTGATATCAAGATGTGAGATCTTTTAGGAAACTTTTAAAAACTTATTTGTTAGAGCATATTTGTAGCTGTGCTATAAATTCAGCTGGTTTTTTTTTTTAATTTAGGCTTGCAGATTTGAGAAAGTTACTGTGATTGTGTACGTGATTATTGTAATCCCCTTAGGTTCTAAGCAGAATATAAATTTTTAAAATAAAAATAAATAAATAAACCAAATTCTGAGTGTTTGTATATATGTACATCAGTTACTTGATATACTGCCTTTCTGTGATACAACCAAAGCAATTTACATATTATATACAGGTACTTTCCATGTCCATAGTGGGCACACAATCAAAGTGTTATGATTGTTAGGGCAATAGTGACTTACCCAGAGGAAGGCTTTAGTGACTTACCCAGAGGAAGGCTATTAAAATGGTGCGTGGTCTTCGTCATAAGGCGTATGGGGACAGACTTAAAGATCTCATTCTGTATACTTTGGAGAAAAGGCGGAAGAGGAGAGATATGATAGAGATGTTTAAATACCTACTTGATGTAGATGTGCATGAGTCAAGTCTCTTTCATTTAAAAGGAAGCTCTGGAATGAGAGGGCATAGGATGAAGTTAAGAGGTGACACGCTCAGGAGTAATCTAAGGAAATAATTTTTTAACGAAAGGGTGGTAGATGCGTGGAACAGTCTCCCAGAAGAGGAGGTCGTGGAGATGGAGACTGTGTCTGAATTCAAGAAAGCCTGGGATAGTCACGTGGGATCTCTTAGAAGAGGAAGAGATAATGGTTATTTCGGGTGGGCAGACTGGATGGGCCATTTAGACTTTATTTGCCATCATGTTTCTATAAAGAGCCACGGTGGGAACTGAATACATTTCCCCCAATTCTCAGCCCACTACGCTAACCATCATTAGGCCACTCCTCCACTCTGAATATCCCCTTATAAAAGGATTTTCCAAAACAGTTTTCCTTTTACATGTGCAGGGATAGCTTTGAATTTTTCTTTTTCCAAATTTGCCCTTTAGCAGGAATCGATATAATGAGTGATTCCTAAATGTCCTAGATGGCTCATGAGGGGTGATCAATTTATCTATAAATGCTGGTTCGTTCGTTTTATGTGTTTTAAATATTATCAGAGTGCGTTTATATGTTATTCTATGGGGGATAGGGAGCCAGTTTGCCTTTATCAACAATGGAGTAACGTGGTCATATTTTTTAGATCCTGTAATAACCTTAATAGCGGTATTTTGAATAAGCTGAAGACGCCAAATCTCTTTCTGTAATATACCCTAGGATACTGGATAGGATCTGATCATTCTTAATTTGTGGAAGCAGTTTCTAACAACAGTACCTATTTGCGTGTTGAAAATGAGCTTAGAATCAATAATTACAACTAAGATTTTAACTGAATTAACCTGGTTAATAGCAATGTTATCAATGCGGATGGGAGAATTCAATTGTAGACCGTCTTTCCAGGCAAAGAGGAGACAGTTTGTTTTAGAAATGACGAGGGAAAGCATATTTTCCCTTAGCCAATCGTTTATTTTATTTAACTTCATATTTATTTTACCTATTTCGGAATCATTTGCAGTATTGATAGGATAGATGATTTGAATATCGTCAGCGTAAGCAAAAGCTGTGAGGCCGATGGATTGGCATAACATCAGTAAAGGAGCAAGATAAATATTAAACAGTAGCGGCGACAGGGTCGATCCTTGAGGAATTCCAAAAAAATTTGAGAAAGTCTTTGAGCTGGAATTATTGAAGAGTACAGTAGAAGATCGATCCGTGAAGTAAGATTTAAACCAATCAAATACTTGGTCAGTGATTCCAACCACAGCTAGTCTTAGCAAAAGTAATTGATGGTCAACTTTATCAAATGCTGCTGCGAGATCTAATGAAATTAGGATAACAGATTTATGGTGATCCAGAATGTATTGTACTGAAGTTGTTAAACCTATTAAGGAATGCTCGGTTGAATGATTTCTACTGCACTGCAGCGAAGGGACCCTACAAGGTCCGTGTTTCGGCTAATCAGTAGCCTTTCTCAGTGATTCTAAACTGTTCAGCCAAAAATATAAAGACCATGCGTCAAAAGTGCAGAGTTAGCCAGGTAAAACCTTGGATCACAAGAATGCCAGTTTTACCAGGTTTTACCTGGCTAACTCTGCAGTTTTGATGTATGGTCTTCATTTTTAATTGCTTGTTAACATCCCAGTTATCAATGCTAATTGATTCATTGTTCAATTAAATTGTTTGTGCAAACTGGGTGTGTGCCCAAATTTGGACATGCAATTTTTAGCACCTTTTATAGAATTAGGCTGTTAACAGCAGTACAGCACTTCACGGACTCTGTCTTTCATAGGTTTAGTCTCTGTTTTGTTTCTATTTACCTTTTTATTTATTCAATTTTCTATTCCATTCTCCCAAGGGATCTCAGAACGGTTTACATGAATTTATTCAGGTACTCAAGCCTCTTTCCCTGTCTGTTCCAGCAGGCTCACAATCTATCTAATACAACTGGAGCAATGGGGGGGGATTATGTGACTTGCCCAGGGTCACAAGGAGTAGTGTGGGTTTGAACCCACAACCTCTGGGTGCTGAGTCTGTAGCTTAAACCACTGCGACACAATCTCTGCCTTTATTGTAGGCTCTGTTTGTCTTTCTTCAAATTCAGTCTGAAACTCATGCTCTCCCCGAATTTAGACAAATACAGGGTCAGCCTTAACAATTTCACAGCCCTGTGCAGACCAGTTGGGTGGGGCTTCCCACTCGAGGCATAAGTTTCAAATGAGGTATCAGGGATTTATTAATTAATTTAGAATGAATTCTATAATTGTTGACTACTATGTAATCTTGGTAATTTATAAATTTGAGATAACCTGGACAGAAAAGACAATTAAATGGCATTATTTCACTGAAAAGTGTGAAACCAAAGGGTGAGAGGGCGTAAGATGGAGAAAATATAATGGGCCGGCAGAGTGGTGGGAGGAATATAGAGCATCAGTGCTGAAGAGCACAATTACCAAGGGAGAGGTAGAGAGAAAAGGAGGCGGAGAGAGAGATAGAAAAGAAACTTTTGTGGGGTCAGCCACGAGTTGCAAAGCTGACTCAGTTTAGTGTGGGACCCTGTCGGCTGCCCCTGGCTGGATAGTTATCCAGCCACAAGCACTGAATATCAGCGGTACCCAGATAACTTTTGCCTCTGCACTGAGGTGGTCAGAGCATATACTCAGTGGAACTATATACAGTAGTTAAGTTCTGGGACTCAATCAATGGCAGTTAATTGGATAAGAGCTATTACAACCTAGGGTTACCAGACGTCTAGGAAAACCCAGACATGTCCTCTTTTTAGAGGACTGTCCGGGCTCCCAGAAGGACTTTCCAAAACCCGGCATTTGTCCGGGATTTGCAAAGCCCCGACAAGCTCTGACCGCATCTGGAGGGTCTCTGAGCATGCGCGGATGACGCCACTCACAGCCGCGCATGCTCCAGGCCCTCCAGACACAGCCAGAGCACGTGGGGAAGAGAGGAGGCTTTGTGTGGGCGGGGCTGGGGGCAGAACAGGCTCTAGAATGTTTGTGGACTTCAGATGTAGGATTTTCTCTTTCTGATAGAATTGTGTTGTCTGTTTTCTATTCCCTTAACTCATGTACATGCTGGATATTGAATTTATGATTTTGAAATTGCATTTAAATAAAAAAAAAAATTAAAAAGCCCTAAAAACTGTTAGGTTGAATCTGGGCCTAGATCATGGGAAAGTCTTGTGTTAAGTCCAGATTGTAATGCCCTTTAATTTAAGGGCTCCTTAATGTAGAAGTACTTTCATTAAAACAATTGCTTACGGTAAATAGCACATTTGAAATCCCAATATTATTTGTATCACACTTACTGTGTTACTCTTGGCTCATAAAACAAATTTAAACTCGTTATTAAAAGTTACAGAAAATACATTTTTACACACGTGGAGGGGCATAATCAAAAAAACATCTAAGTCCATTTTGGTCCTAAGTCACAAGTTGCCCAAAGTTAGACACCGGAAAAGGTCCATTTTCGAAAAATACGTCCAACATATTTTGTTTTTCGAAAATCGTCCAACTGTACATCCTGCTGTCTAATCATCCAGATTGCTAAGTCGTCCATCTTTATACCCCATTTTCAACCAAAAATTCATCTAAGTCACAAACGCCTAGAAAAAGAACTTTTGTGCGCTGGAGGGGCCAGAAAAGTGATGCACTGGACACCCAGACATGGCACCAGAGTAGTGGGATACCTTACAGGGCACTGCTGTGAACTTTACAAAAAGGGTCCCACATAAACATCTCACTACAGCTCCCTTACAGATCATGGTGAGCCCCCTAAAACACCCCCATAATCTACTAGACCTACCTATCTACCACCCCAATAGCCCTTAAGGCTGCAGGAGCCACTTATATGGCAGTACAAAAGGGTTAGGAAGGGTTTTGGGGGGGGGTGCACATTTTTCACCATGAATGCAGTGACTTATGGGCCTGGGTCCTCCTCTCCATGGTTCACTAACCCACCCCCAAAACCACTTAAGCCACTTCTGTGCAGATCTACTAGGCTTTCCTATGCCAGGCTGCCAGGTGCTGATGTTCTGGAGGCAGATATGTAAAGTTATTACAATTTTTATGGTGTTGGGGGGGGGGGGTCAGTGATCACTGGGGCAGTGTGTAGGGGTCTTTACTTTGTGTCTGCAGTGCTTATCTGGTCACTTTGGATACCTTCTTGTGACTTAGACCTGGTTTTAGATGGCCTAAGTCACAACGTCCAGGTTCCTTATAGGCAGTGTTGTAAAACTTTCGGTTATACATACAGTATGACTAAGTCTAGGACAGCCCACGTCCTGCCCTATTTCTGCCCTCGACACTCCTCCTGACACGCCCCTTTTAGCTCTCGTCATTCAGCAGCACTGTGAAGGCCTAGGTCGTTTTTAAATACGTCTAAAACACGGTTCGATTATCGGCACTTGGACGACCTGTCTCACTGATTGTCTAGGTGCCGATTTAGGCCGGTTTTTAGACGTATTTCCATTTCGATTATGAGCCCCATAGTCCATCAAACATTAGAGGAAACATTAGTTTAAAATTCAGTGAAACTTAACAAATCAACATCTTTCCCTCCTCTCTCCCTCCATAACTTTTCAAATACAGGGATTAGTTCAATAATGAAGGACCATGGGCAACACAGGTCTGCACAGGGCTTGCAGCTCAGTCTAATCTCTCGTCGCTGTGGATGGAAGTAACACCTCTGTAAACAATACTTCTGGGAATGACAGAACAAGACTATAAAATACAGACTGGCTTATAACAGAGCACACTGCTCCATAAAATTCTCCTCCTACGTTTGGGACTGATTCAGAAATTTGGTGACTTCAATCATCACTTCCAAGATTTCAGAGAAGAAAGAAAGCACATAAGAGTGGGAACAAGCCCCCTGTTTTACAAAGGTGCGTTAGACGTTTTAGCATGCTCTAAATATACGTGCGCTCTAACCGCTAACACGTCCATAGACTAACATGCACGTGTTAGTGCTTAGCATGCATTAATATTTAGTGTGCGCTAAAATGATTAGCGTACCTTTGTGAAAGGACCCCTAAGGTTAACAGAAAATAATATTAGGCAATATTTTTTTTATTAATACAATATTTTTAGTCTGATAAAAAGGCATCTTTCTTAGATTTGTCTGGCACTCTTAAGTTTGGGTCCCCTGAACCAGTGTCTGACTGGTCCACTCCTTAAGCTAGCCCTGCTATTCACCCTCTGAGAGCAGCTAACCTTTTAATAAAGGACTTTTCAGATGAATGGAATAAACAGGTGCAGGTTAACAGACAGTGTGTTGCATCAGTGATGCTCAAATTGTTCCTCATCTAGTCCCCAACCAACCTGATAAGAATGATGAGCTGTATTCGCCACATGCCACTTCACTGAGCAGTAATCTGTTAGCCCAGCCCAGCTTATTTATTTAGGATATCCTTTAAACCCAACATGCCAGGGTGGTCCTTGGACTAGTTTGAGCAATGCTACTTGATATATTGTTTACTTATTTGTTTATTTATGTATTTATATAGAGCAATTTTTATCGCTCACCTATCTCCACATTGTACTGGATGGGACATGCAAAACACATGACATGATAAGTTCATGATGTCACACAACACATTTTAAATACATCTTTAAAAAAAGCTACCTGGAAGTATCATCTAGTACAGTAGTCTCAAACTCAAACCCTTTGCAGGGCCACATTTTGGATTTGTAGGTACTTGGAGGGCCGCAGAAAAATAGTTAATCTCTTATTAAAGAAATGACAATTTTGCATGAGGTAAAACTCTTTATAGTTTATAAATCTCCCCTCCCCCCCCCACCCCCGAAGGCCTGCATGTTCCCCCCTTCTTTGCAGTGTCCTTCAGCTTCCCCCCTGGCCTCCCAGTCTTAGTTTCAGCTAATTACCACAACCTGCAGAGAGGATCGCCGGTGCTATAGCATTCCTTGCAGGCTGCCATCGGCCTCCGCAGCACGTTCCCTTTGCCACGTCCCACCCCTCCTGTGATATCAGGGGCAGGATCGCGGCAGAGGGAACGTGCTACTGAGGACTATGGCAGCCTGCAAAGATCGCTACAGCACCGGCAATCCTCTCTGCAGGGCTGCAGTAATTATCTGAAGGTAAGAGCAAGAGGCCAGGGGGAAGCCGGAGGACACTGCAAAGAGCAGGTAGCACTAGTACAGACCGCAGACCACAAAATAGAACCTGGCGGGCCACAAGTTTGAGACCACTGATCTAGTACATTATGTACTCTGGAAACACTGGCTAAACAACCGTGTTTTAAACTGTTTTCTAAAGGGACAAACGTGTGAATAATTACAAATAAAAAACCAGCCTTTTCATATTAACGGGAAAACAATCACTAACAAATACAAACAATGAGCTTCACACAATGTTGATAGATCTAAGGCAGCCCTAGATCTAGAGACCTAGAAGCCTCATGAAGTGACCTTAATAGGGAGATAAGCCTCTCAAAATTTCAAATATGCAGTACAAGGGCTTAATTTCTTGAAACAGACTGCCAGTGTAGTGTCTGTAACCAAGGAGAGAGACGGTCTCTTCAATCACAGTCTGTCGGTATATGTACTGCAACATTGTGAATGAGCTAGAGTGCTGTCAATAATAATTAAACAACTTCCACCTTAATACAAAGGAGAATCTGATTTTCCAATTACTACACACTTTTCGCTTTTCTTGCTAGCTTAGTACTGAGTCCAGTCGTGCATCAGCTCCTGATATTCACCCAAGGATTCACTTGCCAAAGATGGCATGCACATTTTTCCAGCAACATTTCAAGCATTCAACCACATTTATTTATGCTGATAAAAAATATGCTTTCTAATTTAAGTCATCATGCTACAGAATTCATTTTGTCTTTTTAAGTCCTAAGTGCAATTAAGGAACCCAAATGAGAACATAATTACATTGTCAAGTCGATAACAGCAGCAAACATCTATCAGTTCTTGCTGGGCTCAGCGCTGTTTTCCCAGGCACTGCTGGGCAGCTCTTCCGCCACTGAATCCATTTGGCTCCACTTAGGAAATGAATACAGGAAGGTAGTTATTGTACAAGATTAGTTTCCTGTAGGCTTCAAATTGGCAGTAGTGGAAAAATATAGGATGACTTTAGTAGCGTGCAAGGTCAGCTCGCGAAAAAAAAAGTGTTACTTGGACTATTCAGCTTGAAGCAGACTTATGCACTGAGGGGCTATGCAAAGAACTGTTTTACTAGTCGATTTACTGGTCAGTGGGGCTTCCTTTTGACCAAATTTAACAATCTGATGCTTACACAAGTGCTTTATTAAATGATAGAAAATGGTAAGTTTTCTAAATTCCCCCAAAATCTCAGAAAACGTTTCTCTTTTTGGGTAAAAGTAGCATGGTTGTATGCAAGGAAATACAGATGAATAAACAAATCAAAGAAAGACACCTTTTTATCAGACTAAAAATATTTTCTTAGTTCAATTTAAAAAATAAATTTGCCTCATATTCTTTACTGTTCATCTTTATTCCCATGTTACCTCTCTCATATGCCTTTCTCTCTTCTCTGAAATCTTGGAAATGATAAATCAAGGCCCCATATTTTGGAATAAGTCCGAAACGTAGAAAGAGAATCTTATGGAGCAGTGTGCTCTATTATAAGCCGATCTGGGGTTTTTTTTTAAATAGACTTGTACTTTCATTCCTACAAGTATTATTTAAGAGGTGTTGCATCCCCCCAGGAAGGTCCCTCCTGTCAGAAACCGCCCGCAAACGCTCCTACAGCCACTTCATCCCCCAACTCTGGAACCAACTCCCCCCACAAATCAGATTACAGAACTCATTGATGACCTTCTGGAAAGCGGTATAGACCCTCCTCTTCAACTAAAATTACAACCACAATCACCCCCCCTAAACTCCCCCTCCCTTCTACCCTCTCTTCTCCATTCTGATCCCCTACTTAAATTGCTGTATAGTCCATTCTTAACCTGTACTTAAATTGTCGTATAGTCCTTGTACTTAAACTACTGTATAGTCTTTGTATTGTCCAAATGTACTCCACTGTGAATGTTTGCTTGTAGGCCGTTCTGAGCTACTGGGAGGACGGGATAAAAATCTAAATACATAAATAAATAAAATAAATAAAAATGATGAGAAATTAGACTGAGTTGCAGTCGCAGTCGCATATTTAGTTCTATCACCGGATTCACACAGGCACTTTGTTTCAATACCTTATCCACCATGGACTCCTGAGGAAGGCGTGTTATCCGAAACACGGACTGTTTTGGATCCCTTGGTTGGTAATAAGGTTGTTTATTCACTGTATTTTATTGATGGTATAATAAACCATGCCTGCATCTTGTACATAGTCTGCAGTTTTTGTTTTATCAAAAGAAAATCCTGCATCTGTAGTCCACAAACATTCTAAACCCAAGAAAAAGTAAAATGAAAAATCAGAGGGGAAAAAAAGAATAGCCTTTGCAGGTGATGCAGAAAGTACACAAACACAGCCGAGGTCAGTTATTAAATCTGGCCCTAACTTCTCTTGGCACAGCAATTGCTTAGGCTCACAAAAGGGAAAATTAGTAGAACTGCAAGAAATAAAATAACAACATGATAACTGAAAAACATGCATCTAGGGCAAGCATCTTTCTCTAGGCCTAAGAGCCAATAATTCTTTGCACCTTTTTCTGAAGAAACAACTGGAAATATGTTAGAACCTAAAAATGGTGTATCCAATTTTCCTGAAATATAAACAATAGTGATCCAAATTATGTTCTAGAGCAAAAAAAAAAAAAAAAAAAAGAGCTATGAAAGTTCTTTTTTGTCACAACTTCTAAAGAGCTCTAAAAAAAATGTTGTTAAATCCATGCTCCTTGTTTTGATACTTCCTCTGGGGATTTAATTTTCCTGAGCATCAC
The DNA here is from genome assembly GCF_902459505.1 of Geotrypetes seraphini. Taxonomy (NCBI): domain Eukaryota; kingdom Metazoa; phylum Chordata; class Amphibia; order Gymnophiona; family Dermophiidae; genus Geotrypetes; species Geotrypetes seraphini. The sequence continues at coordinate 165,230,499 of NC_047089.1, read as the reverse complement.
AGTGATTAATATGCCTTTCTTATAAGTAGCATATTATTGCCAGAAAACTCCAGAACGCCCATCAAGTACTTTTGTACCATAACCAGTGGTGTTATTACTGGAGATCTTGGAAAGTTAAGAGCACTAGACTGTGATTTTCTATAGCATTTCCAATTTAGCAGCTCTTTAAAACTCAAGTAAAATCTGTACTTCTTTCAGATTTGCTTCCAAATAATCCAAATGAGAAGATTGTTGAGGCTGGCTTGTTATTTGCTCCCATTGGTTCAGATACCTATGGCCCCTCCCATATGGGCTTAAGGTATCTGAACCTTGAATCTGGAGCTTACAACAATTCCCCCACATTTTACTAATTTCATATTCCGGCAAGACCCTTGGTATCGCAAGGTCCTACATCCAGCCATGGTGGTTTTGCATATCAGCAGACCAATAGCAAGTTAACACAGCCCCTTATTAGTCACATTGAGACAATGAATTCACCCCAACACCTGAACTTTGCCACCAACACAAAAGCTACGACCAAACCAAAGCTATCCACCAACCCCGTTAACCCACGCAAACACCCAACCCTCCTCAACACATAAGGGAGGATAAGGGGTGGGGGAAATTAACCTCTCTCATACACATCTCCATCACCTACCACACTCCATTCCTCCACAAAATGCCAAATTCTCCACACACCTTCAACCAATCCCTATCCACCTGTCCCAGCCAATCCCTTTTCACCTCACCTTCCCCTCCTCCAATCTCTTTGCCAGCTTACACTTCCTCACAATAATTCCACAAACCCACATCTATATATTCCAGTATTATAAAATTAAACCTTTACATGATTAACTCTTTAATTGACAGATAGTGAAACGGCTGCTTTATGTAACACTAGTCTTATAGCCTGTTACATTAACGGGTGCTAGAATATATATGTGTGTGTCTGTTTTTATTTTTATTTTTCTCTCTCCTTAGTCGCTTTCTGTATTTCTGTCTGTTTTTTTTATTTTTATTTTCCTTGGCTGTCCACTACTACCCCCTGCCTGCTCCCCCTGTCCATTCTCCCTTCCTTTTACCTCCCCTGTGTCCTCCACCACGCCATCACTGCTCACCTTATCCAGCAGAAGCCCTTATCCCTTTGTTTTACCTCCCCCTGTCCATCATCACCTCCTTCCTGCTCCCCCTGTCCAGCAGTAGGCCTGTCTTTATTTTTCTGCCCCCCCCTCCCTGTTCATCAGCACCTCTTCCCCTGTCCATCAACCCCTTTTCTGCCCTCCATTTCCGTGTGTTGCAGCATTTCCCTCCCACCCCACTTCCCTGTGCAGTATTTTCCTCCTCCCCATACATTCCTTCTTAACTCCATGCCCTACTTATGTGTTTTCCGGGTTTGGCTGCCGCGGCCAGCAGTCGCCATGGCCGACATTTGACTCGGGCCGCCGCGGCCAACATCCGACTCGTCTTTGAGTAAGCAGGAAGCGATCCTTGCGTTGCTAGTCCTGCTTCTCGGTGCAACTATAATTTCTGACCTGTGAAACCGCCATGAAGTCATGTGACAGTTTGCACGGGGCACGTGTCCGGAGTCTTAATTTGCAATCACTTATAGTATGACTACATTTGACTCGGGCCGCAGGAGAAGCAGTGCCCAACTTAAAAGCCAGAAGGGCGCTCAAAATCCACCTCGGGGGGGGGGGGGGGGGAGGAAGAGAAAGAGCGGAGAGGCGGCGACCACTGCGTCTTTCAACAGGGAGCAGGACAGAGTGTAAGCCGCGCATGCGCACTTCCTATGTGTCGCTACAGCTCACGGAAAACCGGCGCACACATAGGAAGTGCACATGCGTGGCCTAGAGTTTTATTATGAACGAGAGCAACAGTGCCAAGTAAAGGGCATTTAGAGATGCAGATCTCCCATAAGAACCATAGAAAACCATGCTTCTGAGCAACAATGCCAAATAAAGGGTTAAATCCACCAAAACCCCCTCCCAGAAGACAAAAACCCACCCACATGCAATACTTTCCTATCCTCAGCCAATGCTATATACTTCCAGAATTAAACTGTAAGTACTCTTACTAATTTGCCGGAGGAGAGTGTGGTGTAGTGGTTAGAGCTACAGCCGCAGCACCCTGAGGTTGTGAGTTCAAACCCTACACTGCTTCTTGTGAGCCTGGGCAAGTCACTTAATCTTCCATGCCCCAGGTACATTAGACAGATTTTAGGCCCACCAGGGAAGATGCTTGAAATACCTGTATGTAAACTGCTTTGAATGTGGTTGTAAAACTACAAAAAGGTAGTATATAAGTCCCTTTCCAATATACACAGTTCTTGAAGCTTGGAGAATCTGAAGCTATTTTTGAAAGCTAAATTGTCTTTTGAGAACTGAAGGTCTGAAGCCTTAAGAGTGATCTCTTCTTTTAGAATTCTAAGAAGTTCTGTAGTACAGAGGTGTTTCCAGTCAGTATTCCTGATATATACTGGCAGGCTCTGTATGAGGAGACTACTATTACAACTCTATTCCATAGAGATGAAAGGCTTACACAGTGCTGTACATTTAACAAGCAATAGATAGCTCCTGCTCAGAAGAGCTTACAATCTAATTTGGACAGACAGACAGGACAAATAGGGTTGGGCAGTTTCATGCAGAGAGAATGATACAATGGACTTAGGTGAGTGGGAGTTAGGAGTTGAAAGTAGCCTTGAAAAAATGGGGTTTTAGCTTGGATTTGAATACTGCTAGAGACACAGCTTGACATATAGACTCGGGCAGTCTGTTCCAGGCATACAGCACAGCAAGATAGAAGGGACAGAATCTGGAGTTGGCAGTGGAGGAGAAGGGTACAGATAAGAGGGATTTATCCGATGAACGAAGTTCATGGGGGATAGCATAGGGGGAGATGAGTGAAGAGAGATATTGAGAGACTGAGATAATTACTGAGGAGTTTCATTATTTCTGAATTAAAAATACTTGGTTATACAGATAAAGCTGAGGTGGCTCAGATATTGTGTGAATGTGTGTGTTGAAACTCTGTGAGCTGATTTCATATCAGAAGCATTTTGGTTTTGGTTTTCAAGGGAGAGTCAGCTTAGGGATTAATAATTTATCTATTCTTTTGCACATTTACACACACACACACACACACACACACACACACTTTTACAAAACCATAGCATGGATTTTAGAGCTAGCCATGACGGTAACAGCTATGTTACCACTGCGGCCTACATTAAAAACTGCTATGGCTTTGTAAAAGAGGGGGTTAATTAGAAATACATGGCCTTAGGTCTTAGCCTAAGAAGACACTGACTTTAGCCTGCATTCATCCAGGGAGAGTAGGGTTTTATTTCCTCTCATTTGTTTACATATGGGATAGTAGCAACATCCAGATTTTCAGAGGAGTTGCTGTTTCTAGTGGTATCCAACGCAAGAAAGGAGCAATACTAGGAAAAACAGGTTTTTGTGAATACTTTATTTTTGTGTGTACACATATTTACACTTGTATTTTATTGAATTTTGGGAATGAGAAACTCTCTGGTTTAAAAAAGTCACCTAGGGCTCCTTTTACTAAGCTGCAATAGCGTTTTTAGTACACGCTTAGCTCACGCATATTTGCCGCGTGTGCTAGACGCTAATGCCAGCATTGAGCTGGCATTAGTTCTAGCCGTGTAACATGGGTTTAGCACACATGGCAAGTCTGCGTGCGCTAAAAACGCTATCACAGCTTAGTAAAAGGAGCCCCTAGTCAAATACTTACTTGTGGTTCTCGAAATCCTGTAACTAAGTTGGTATTAAGTTGAATAGCATGACATGTTTGTTTGAGATTTGAATAGTATCACTAACCATAATGGTGTAATAAATGTAAATTTTATTCAATATAAATTTGATCACACGTGAATGGTAAATTAGCTTTGCTATTCATTTAAATTTAAATTTACCTTGTTTAAATATCATCTGATAACAATTGTTGGACAAAGCTATTTAGTTTTCTTTCACCCTAAGGAAGGAGCCTAAGGAAGACATGATTGGCTCAGAAGCCTAAGACTCCTCCCAAGGGGAGGGGCCTGAGGCATCTGAGCCAATCAGGGCCTTAGGCCTCTTCCCATTCATCACATAATGCACTGGGAGGGGAAGGCCAGGCATTGTAGACTTGGTGTCCTCAGTGAAGGACAGACTGAGCACCCCTTCTACTCCCAACTTAAAAGGTATGAGGGTGGTGGGTTGAGGGGGGCCTCCAGTGGTAGGAGGGAGAGGACATCCCTCCTACCTTTTTTTTCTTGAGGGAAAGCAATTGGCATGGGGGGGCCTTCATGGCAGGAGGGAGTGGGCATCTCTCTTGCCTTTTTTTTCACAGGGGAAAGCAATTGGCACAGGGGGGCCTTTGTGGCAGGAAGGAGTGGGCATCCCTCCTGCAGTTTTGCCATGAGTGTGTCATCAGGATGGCAGAAGGGAGTGGGCATTCCTCCTGCCATTTGTTTTGGGTTCGAGCAGACAATGGCTCAGGGGTACCTCTCTCGGGGGGAGGGTGCATTTGTTGAGGGTCATTGGGAAGGACCGTCATTGGTAGTGGGGAACTTTTTTCTTTTTTTTTTAATGGGACATAAATTTTGCATGTGTAATACGCACAAAATATCTGTGCCATTGGGAAAAAAATGAAAAAACCAAAGAGGCAGACCTGTCAATAACACAGTTACCGACAAGTCTAGCCCAGTCGGTTTTAAGGATCGCTAAAACCTCATTTGGAATAGCCAAGCGATGTTAGTGCATCAATCGCTTGGCTATTTTGCATGGGTTTTTTGCTAATTTGCATGGCTGGATTGGAAAATGGGCAATCAAGGGGAAAAACCCGAGGTGGGCCATTTTGTGCATCGGATCAGTAACAGTGATCATCACTAAAGCTTTGAAAACAGGTGTAGCGACGATTGCTGACATTAGTGTATCTAGCCCTTAGTACATACATACAGACTACTGGTACTGGATTCAGTCTAAGTGACTGATGTTGACTAAATGGGGCCCACATTTCTGCTGGCCTCAGAGACATCACATCTATCAAGGAAAGATGCTGCATAAAAATTCCTATTCTTAAATTATTTGCCAATTGTAAAAAATTAATAATAAAAACACAGTGCTAATTTTCTGCATAAACATTTATTAAGGCATTCCCATCTGCTATCCATTTCCTCACTGAGGAAATACTTTTTTACAGAAAGGGTGGTAGATGCATAGAACAGTCTCCCAGAAGGAGATGGTGGAGACGAAAAATGTGTCTGAATTCAAAAAGGCCTGGGATAGGCACGTGGGATCTCTCGGAGAGAGAAAGAGATAATGTTTACTGTGGATGGGCAGACTAGATGGGCCATTTGGCCTTTATCTGCCATCATGTTTCTATGAGTAATGTGCCTCACATGTTAATTTTCTGCTTATCAGTAATATAACCCATTACTCATTATAACTGGTCATGGGCAGTCTGAGCCTGCCCAGCTGATTAGCTATTATTATGTCAAAATGCTCTGTAATCCTCTCTGATCTCTTCTTAGTTGGGCTGCCATGGTGATAACACTCCAGCTTGAAAGTGCTAAAGAAAATTCTGCCTTTTGCTTTCTATGCAAAACAGAACAGTACGTTCGCCATTCACTGGGCCCATTTGACCTCTGCTAAATCACATCTACCAAAAATACAGAACATTGTTCATCTTTTCACCCATGAGAAGGCTACTTCCTGTCCAACCATTCAGTCCTTACAGAGTTCTTTGGCAAGAAGGGGGAAGATATTTAAGATTTTCCAAACAGCTACTGTTGAAGAATTAGATATTTGGTTAAAAAAAGAAATGTACACTGCTCTTCCTAAAAGTTTCTTGGAGACCCAAGTGGTGAGACTTGTAGGATCCAAAGTTATCCTCTAAGATTCAGCAATCACCAGATGGTGTGGTTAAGTATTAGTGCATAGGTAGTGATGGTTCATTCAAAGGCCAGGGACCTGGATTTCATGAAAACTATGATGAGTGTTTTCAAAGCAAATGGACATCTGCATAAAAGTCAAAATTGCAATTTTCAAACAGTGAATTGTAATGTACTGTCCAATCTTCAGAACAGACAAATCCAATAGCAAATCTTATTTAAATTTTCCATTGGCACTTAGCTTCTAGCTGCAACAATCCAGTTCAGTGTTCGTTTCCGGTGCAGTAACAATCCAATCCGCTAATAAGTACCAATAATAACCAGTACCAGTAGAGGTATTCTGAATATTGACACCTCTAATTCTATAAAACATGGAAAGCCCTATCCAACTCCAGAGCGCCAGACGTCGTTCCTACTCCCACTTCCTACCAAGTTATTGGAATCAACTGTCTCTTCACATCAGACCCCTCAAAGGGCTTCTGAACTTCAGGAAAGCAATAAAAACTTATCTCTGGACAAGCAATTGGCGGTGGGGCACATGATATGCCTTTCTGTGGTTCTTACCTGCTTCATCTATACTCTGCCTTGGACACTGAGATCTGGTTAGCCTTTTGCTCTGTAGTAGTCTTGTGATTCCCTGTGTGGGGTATATGATGGAGGCTGTGCCGCATCGGGCACTTTATTGCTGTATATGGTTGTCTATTTCGTGTTCAAGTTATTGTGTTTGCTGAAGTGTGCCTTTTCTGCTTTCAATAAAGATATGATTTAAAAAAAAACAACAACTTACCTCTTCTCATAAATCCAGTCACTCCCTTCAAACCATATGTATTCTAATGTCCGCTGAACTAGATCCAATCTGGTTGTTAACTAAAGATGGAAATAATCGTATGTTAGCTTAAAGACCAAATTGTATGATAAACTTGACTCTCTATATAATAATAATAATAGCTTTATTTATATCCTGTCATACCTTCTAACATTACTGTACAAAAGTAAATTCATAATTTGTCTACGCTTTATGTGTGTCAGCCTTGTTACCCGTTCTGAGCTCTTTGGGGAAGATGGGATATAAAACTAACCTAATAAATAAATAAATTGCAGTGAGCCTAGGTCTATAGCCCACTCTAAGTTGTTCACTTGTGGTGGAAATTGTGAGGCTTCCAAAACCCATAAAATACCAACTGTTATCTATAGATAGGAGACAATTGCACAACTGAAGGCTTTTGTAATGGTGTACACTTAAGTACAATTAGGTTTTTAGGTGTTCCTGAAGGGCTCACAATACAAAATAAGGGTGTTAAGATGTGATTTGTACCTGGGTCCCTTTATGTGAAATCCACTGCACTGACCAATAGGCTTGCCCTCTGCTCCACTGAGATGTCTATGTGGCCAGTTTATTAGGGAATGGTGCCACACAGCCATCCCTACGGCTTGTTTTTGTGCATGCTAAAAATGCTAGCGCACCTTAGTAAAAGGAGCCCTTACTCTGCTTCTTGTTTTCTTCATTCGTAGCCCTTTTCATTTTTGAAAGATGTTCTTTTGGCTCTAATAGCCTCGTTCACCTTACCTTTTAACCATATCAACTGTCTTTTGGCTTTTCTCCCACCTTTTCTAATATGTGGAATATATCTGCTCTGGGCTTCCATGATACTATTTTCAAGCAACCTGTTTTTTTTTAATGACTACATGAAGAAATATGTACTGAGCACAGAAACGTCTGGAAAATAGCGATTTTTGAAACAAAAACCAGATGTTTTTCTAGTTTCAAATTTTATATATTTAGGATGAGAGTTTTAGATTTTTTTCAGCAAAATGTTTACAATTGGACTTGGATGTCATATTAAAAATGCCCCTCTATGTGTTCAGTAATTTTGTTTTTTTAAATAATCTCTACTATTTTGTCTAGCACTGATGTCAGTCTCGCCAGTCTGTAGTTTCCTAAATCACCTCTGGAATTTCTTTTAAAAGCTGGTATTACTACATTGGCTACTTTTCACTCTTTAGGTACAATGTTTGGTTATAATGATAGATGACAAATTATTAATAGTAAATCTGAAATTTCCTTTTTTGAGCTCTTTCAGTATACCATTTGGTCTGGATGATTTATTGCTCTTTAGCTTGAAATTTTGGCCTACTACATCTTAAAGATTCAATGAAATATAATTCAGTTCCTTCATATTGTCATCCTTAAAAACCATTTCTGGTGTGGGTAACTCCTTTACATGCTCCTCTGTAAAGATTGAAGCAATGAATTTGTTTAGTTTCTCTGCAATAGCCTATATCCTCCTTGAGTTCCCCTTTTTGCTCCTTGAAGGACCCACTCACTTGTAGGCTTTCTGTTTCTAATATCCCAGAAAAAAAATTTTACTATGAATTTTTGCATCTACAGCAAGATTCTTTTCACATTTCCTTTTTGCTTTCCTTATCAATACCTTGAATTGCCTTTTACTAAGGTGCACTAGACGCTAATGCCTCCATAGAGCTTGCGTTAGTATTTTCCATGTAGTGCAGGGTTTGCGCGCGCTAATCTTTAGCGCATGCTAAAAACGCTAGCGCACCTTAGTAAAAGGAGCCCTTACTCTGCTTCTTGTTTTCTTCATTCGTATCCCTTTTCATTTTTGAAAGGTGTTCTTTTGGCTGTAATAGCCTCGTTCACCTTACCTTTTAACCATACCAACTGTCTTTTGGCTTTTCTTCCACCTTTTCTAATATGTGGAATATATCTGTTCTGGGCTTCCATGATACTATTTCCAAGCAACGTCCATGCCTAATTAAAACTTTTGCAGCTGCTTCTTTTAGCTTTTTTTTTTTATTTTCCTTATTATATCATAGTTTTCCTTTTGAAAGTTAAATGTTGATGCATTAGATTTCCTTAGTTAGTAACCCAAAATTTTTTATACTAATGACCACTTTTTCCAGCAGACCCAACACAGTTACCTCTCACACCAAGCCCTCTATTACACTAATGACTAATGTAAAATAGTTACTTCCTCATGTCAGTTCCTGAACCAGCTGCACTATGGAATAGTCATATTTCATCTAGGAATTTTACCTTCCTAGCCTTTTCTGACATGACATTTATCCAGTCAATATAAGGGTGATTGAAATTATCCTTCATTATAGTGTTACAAAATTTGTTAGCTTCCCTAACATTTTACCATCTGTCAGTTCATTCTGGCCAGGCAGAGATTCATAAGAGACAGTCCTTGCTTCTTCGATCTTACAATGTTGATGAGACAGAAGGACAAGACGTTCAGACAAAAACAAAATGAAACTATGCATTAAAATAAGTATTGAGGACATGAATGGGAAGAAGAACTAAACTAGGTAGGTTATGCAGTATATGGAATTGATTGAGAAAGAGGCAGTTTTAAATATCATACCATACCGTACTGTTTCTTATACTCTGCAATTATCAGCAAGGAATCATTGTAGCTTACAACAAAATTAATAAGGATTCATACAGTAACATCAAGGATCAGGCAATATTGAGTTCCAGTCCTGGATTATAGTGAGAATAGATATATCTTTAGTGATTTCCTGAATTGAAGATAGGAAGGGATCTGTCACAAGCAGGCTGGAAGCCAAATCCAAATCTTGTGACCTTGGAACTTGAAGAAAGATTTGAAGAGTGATTTTTTTTTTAGTGAAGCTATTAAAGAATGAAGATTTTTATAAGCCTCTATAAAAGAAGCCAGTAGGGTTGTGAAAGCTTGACAATATGGGGCTCATAATTAAAAAAAAAAAAAAAAAACATCTAAAAAGTGGCCTAAATGGGTACTTGGATGATCAAAAAGCCTGATCGTCCAAGTACCCATAACCAAAGCTGGTTTTAGACATATCTAAAACCAGCTTAGGCCTTTCCCCTGCCTCTAAATGCATAGAGTGAAAAGAGGTCTTTTTAGAGGAGGGGAAAGGGCAGGAGGTGGGCCGACCTAGACATAGTCGTACAGCAGGTAAACCAAAACCAAAAACAGGCTCCTAGTCGGCATTTATACGTTTTGGCTTAGACCATAAGTGCCGAAAAAGTGCCCACTGAGCTGATGGCAGCTGGCGCGATCAGCTCAGCGGGCCGGTAACCTACCCACCCACCCCTGCCTCCCACTGCAACCATCACGGCAGGAGAGATGGCCCATATGCCTAAGGCCCCACCAACAGCTACTCTTTTCAGTGGCAAAATAATGGCAGATTTAGGAAATTGGTTGATCTGAGAATTTCAGCACCCGCTCGTATATCTAATGAAGACACATACATATACACAGTCTGTAATATAATTCATGCTAAGAATAATAATAAAATTTATATAAAGTACTCAGTATGACATACATCAGTTAGGCAAGCAGTAGTATGTTAAAACATTATAGTACCTGAACTCTACCAACCGATCCAAGGGCTGGAAAAAACAATTGTATTGTAACACCAATGAGAAACAAGAAAAGAAATGTAAAGTACTTATATCAAACAGCTGAAATGTTGAGTATCTCCTTGAATAGATTCAGAGAAATGATGCCATAATAAGCCATAGCTGAAGTTCCAAAGTGAAAAAAATCAGTGTGAAAAAATCAAACGAAAAAAATCTCCCCAAGTGAAACAATCCAAATGTCAGTAACCAGCAATCCTAGATCTCCACTGTTCTCCACTGGTGTTATATTACAGTTGGTTTTTCCAGCCCTTGGGTCAGTTGATAGGGTTCAGGTGCTTGCCTAGCTGATATATGTCATACTGAGTACTTTATATCAAATCTAATCTAATCTAATCCTTAGGTTTGTATACCGCATCATCTCCATGTTCGTAGAGCTCGACGCGGTTTACAGTAGGAGAAATAGGAAGGAACTACAACAGAGGGTTAGAGGTAGAAGTGTGAAGAAAATTTAGAGGACTTGGGATGCCAAGATATAAGAGTTTCCTTGATTCCTAAGTTGGAGGGAGACTTACATTTTTTGAGAAAAGCCAGGTTTTCAGATGTTTGCGGAAAACTTGGAGAGAGCTCAAGTTCCGAAGAGGGGAGGTAAGGTTGTTCCAGAGCTCAGTGATTTTGAAGTGGAGGGAGGTCCCTAGCTTTCCTGTGTGGGAAATGCCTTTTAGCGAGGGGAAGGATAGTTTTAATTTGTGGGAGGATCTGGTGGTATTAGGGTTTGAGGAATTCCAAGAAAGAGGGATAAAGGGAGGGAGGATACCATATAGAATTTTGAAAGTTAAACAGGTGCATTTATAGTGGACCCTGGCGATTATCGGAAGCCAGTGGAGCTTGGCCAGGAGCGGGGAGACATGGTCAAATTTACTTTTAGCGAAGATGAGCTTGGCCGCGGCATTCTGAATCCGTTGGAGTCTGTGGAGGTTTTTCTTAGTTAGGCTTAAGTAGATAGATTTGCAATAGTCCAATCTGGAGAGGATGATGGATTGGACAAGGAGGGTAAAATGTTTTTGATGGAAGCAGGATCTAACTTTCCTCAGCATGTGAAGGCTGTAAAAGCATTTTTTTTACAAGGATTGGAGGTGATCATTAAAGGACAATGTGGAATCAATGATGATGCCCAAGACCTTGCTCGAGAACTCAAGCTGCAGAGAGGAGCCAGAGGGTAGTGGGATGGAGGTGGTAGGTGATCTAGTTTTGGACCGAGCCAAAGAAGTCTTGTTTTGGACTCATTCAATTTCATTTGCACAGTGTGGGCCCAGGATTGTAGGTTCATTATACAAGAGGATATATTCTTAGACAGGTCGGTGAGGTTCGAATCGGTCTCGAGGAGGACGAGGATCTGCATAAGTGTAAATTGTTTCAAGGGGGGATAGGTGGAGGAGTTTTAGGGAGGACATATAGATGTTGAAAAGGATAGGGGATAGTGGAGAGCCTTGCGGGACTCCACAATTCGGTTTCCAGGGGGAGGATGAGGTGCTATTCATGTTAACAATGTAAGAACGAGAACGGAGGAATTTAGAGAACCAACCTAGGACTGTGGAGTTGATATTTATCTCAGAGAGTTAGTAAACAAGAATATCATGGTGAACAACGTCGAAAGCAGCGGAAAGGTCAAATTGTAGGAGGACGGCGAACTTGTTTCGAGAGTGAAGTTGTTGAACCCTTGAAATCAGGGAAGATAGTAGCGATTCGGTGCTGAAGTTAGGACGAAAGCTATATTGATAGGGTAAAAGAATAGCGAATCTCTCTAAGTATGATGAGAGTTGGGAAGAAATGATGGACTCTAGCATCTTGGTTAGGAGAGGGATATTTGCAATTGGGCGATAGCTGGATGGTATGGAAGGGTCAAGGTCAGATTTTTTCAGTCGTGGGGTCAAGGCGATATGACCCATTTCTGGGGAGAAATGGCCCGACTGAAGGGCAGAGTTTATGAGAATGGTGATAGAAGAAATAGCCTGAGCGGGAATGTTCTCGTATAGGTAGGAGGGGAATGGGTCCAAGGAGCAATTACAGGATTTCAGTTTGAGGCAGAGATTGAGGACCAGGGATTCAGATTCGCGCTCAAAGGTGGTCCAGGATCTGTCAGCTGGGATAGGGTTGGAGACCATTAGGGTGGGAGTGGAATCGGTGGGCACTAGGGAGTTGTAAGAGACTGAAGGAGGGAAAGAGCATCTCAAGGAAGAAACCTTATCGTTGAAGAATTTTGCTAGAACATCAGCTGAGGGAGAGGAGGGGAGCAAGGTGGGGTCTCTTTTGGAGGTTAGGGAGTACCAGATGTTGAATAGAGTACTGCTTTGATTGTTGGACCTGGAGATTTTGTTATTATTCTTAGCATGAATTAAATTACATACTATGTATATATATGTGTCTTCATAAGATATACGAGCGGGTGCCAACCAATTTCCTAAATCTGCCATTATTTTGCCACTGTAGCTGAAAAGAGTGTTATTTTAGTTTATTTCATTAGATTCTGCAACCTGGCACGTTGCAAAACTACTAGCACTCTTTCGGGCTACAGTGGCTAATTAACGTCAGTTTCAGAAAGTCGGTTGGGCTGGGAACTTTTCAGCACCCCCTTGTACAGCACGTGTTCATGAAATACAGTATATGTTATGAACTCCAGAAGGATGCCCTCTTTGACATGATACAAGTACTACAGGAAACAAGATGTGGGGAATTATTTAAAAAGGGATGGTTAGCAAGACTAAGAATGTCATAGTGCCACTGTATCGCTCCATGGTGCGACCTCATCTGGAATATTGCATTCAATTCTGGTCTCCTTATCTCAAGAAAGATATAGTGGCATTAGAAAAGGTTCAAAGAAGAGCGACCAAGATGGTAAAGGGGATGGAACTCCTCTCATATGAGGAAAGACTAAAACGGTTAGGGCTCTTCAGCTTGGCAAAGAGACGGCTGAGGGGAGATATGACTGAAGTCTACAAAATCATGAGTGGAGTAGAACGGGTACAAGCGGATCAATTTTTCACTCTGTCAAAAATTACAATGACTAGGGGGACACTCAATGAAGTTACAGGGAAATACTTTTAAAACCAATAAGAGGAAAATTTTTTTCACTCAGAGAATAGTTAAGCTCTGGAACCCGTTGCCAGAGGATGTGGTAAGAGCAGATAGTGTAGCTGGTTTTAAGAAAGGTTTGGACAAGTTCCTGGAGGAAAAGTCTATAATCTACTATTGAGAAAGACATGGGGGAAGCCATTGCTTGCCCTGTATTGGTAGCATGGAATGTTGCAACTCTTTGGGTTTAAGCCAGGTACTAGTGACCAGGATTTGCCACCGTGAGAACAGGGCTTGATGGACCATTGATCTGACCCAGTAAGGCTATTCTTATGTTCTTAAGTGTAAGCAGTAAATTTGAGAGAAAAAGGTCATACTTCACATACTGTTGCCTGTCTGCATAAAATCAACCCATTTGGAGACATTGCCTGTGTGGAAAGCTCCTGCCCCAGGAATAAAATACTATGAAGGTCATGAAAAAACCATGTGCATCATTTATGTGCACAATTAGTGGGTTGACACATGTAAATGATGCTTCATGTGTAAGAGAAGTAAGAAAAGCTGACTAGGAGCTAGTGCAGACAAATGTAGACATTCCTTGATTCAAAGAAAGAAAATACGTCAAGCCGCTAGCAGTTCCATTTGTTGTCTGCCTGGAATTCCTTTGTTGGACATGTTTTGTGATACCCGAATGCTGCCATTTGTTTATTTTTTTGTCATTTTGTTCTGAAGTCAGCTCGGTTACTGTGTACCGCCTCTGGCAAGATATTGTTTTTCATCAGCACTGTTATCCTATTCTTAAGAATTTCTTGACTCCTTCCTCAGGCTTGTGCGTGAGCTTGATAGGTGGGTGAATCTGGTCCAGCATTATGGCTCGGATTCACAAACAAGTCGCCTTACATTAGGTTCTGGCAGGTGCCTAGTTCACGTCTACTAACGCCTAACATAACTGGTTTAATTGGGTTTAGGTGGCACGATAATTGGTCACACCGTTTAAACCCAATTAAACCCTCATTTTAAAAAAAAATAGCTGCTGCTTCGCAGCCTCCGGAACCAGCACCTAGGTCTCTGGCAGCTAGCGATGCTGAAGCCCAGAAGTGTGAATGCGCAGGGGCGGCGCCACACTTCAGCATCACTATGCACCGCTGGCCGCGATTTTGATAGGAACCTAGGCATCGGAAATGTAGGCCTGTTAAGCCATGGCCTACATTTCCAGTGCTTAGGGTCCTTGCTTATTGCAATGCTGGAATTATTAATTACGAATATAAATAGTCACCACAAATTGTATGCACTTTAATATTTTCATATCTGGCACAAAATATCCAGAAAATAATTTGGAAACACTGGCAAATTTTAGAAAATCACAATTGCCACGTATTGTAAAGAAAAAAAATCTCAAATACAAATGTTGCCAACCCAGCAAAGTGCTCAATTGAATAAAGGACATGAAATGTATATTGGTACTAGATCCCAGTATGTATCAAGCTAGGATAAAAACTTGTATTGAAAAAACTTGCACTATTAAGGATAACTATGGCAAATTGTAACCTGTCAAGTCTATATTATGTTTAGTGGCATTAGACCCCCCTAGTACGTATCAGGATACAACCTTGTATCGTAAACTTGTACTGTAATCATGTCGTATTCTAACCTGTTAACTGTATTTTATATATGTTTAACCTGTAACCCGTTCTGAGCTCTTTGGGGAAAATGAGATAGAAAACGAATAAATAAATATGCAGCAAATGCAGTGTTTGTCCACACAGTTTAACATCCACAACCCCCCCCAAAAAAAAATATGTGCTGAGATATAACTCCAATTGCAACACTAATAATGGCATATATATTATCCATTGTCCATGTCAACTCATTTATGTAGGAAAGACCAAAAGAATGATAAGGGCCAGGATTATTGAACATCTGGCTTACAGGCAGCGAGGGCAGAGCAGGAGATAGAAAGGAGGCGCTGGGAGTCTCAGCAGCAGCGTGCTGAGACTCGGGGAACCAGCGAAGGCGAGCGGCAAACCTTTCATCGAGTCGGGGTAGGCGAGAGTAGCTCCGCCCACCCCCACCGCGTCAGCAGTAGGCGCCCGGGCCCCCCTCCTTAAAAGGAGGCGAGCCGACGGTCCAGCCACTGCTTACAGGCAGCGAGGGCAGAGCAGGAGATAGAAAGGAGGTGCTGGGAGTCTCAGCAGCAGCGTGCTGAGACTCGGGGAACCAGCGAAGGCGAGCGGCAAACCTTTCATCGAGTCGGGGTAGGCGAGAGTAGCTCCGCCCACCCCCACCGCGTCAGCAGTAGGCGCCCGGGCCCCCCTCCTTAAAAGGAGGCGAGCCGACGGTCCAGCCACTGCTTACAGGCAGCGAGGGCAGAGCAGGAGATAGAAAGGAGGCGCTGGGAGTCTCAGCAGCAGCGTGCTGAGACTCGGGGAACCAGCGAAGGCGAGCGGCAAACCTTTCATCGAGTCGGGGTAGGCGAGAGTAGCTCCGCCCACCCCCACCGCATCAGCAGTAGGCGCCCGGGCCCCCCTCCTTAAAAGGAGGCGAGCCAACGGCGTGCAGCCGTTCGGCGCGCGGCGAAGGCAGCGAGCGCCTTTGCGAAGGGCCTTGAGAAGGGCCTCTAATAGGCCGAATCCATACTCTAAACTCTTTACAAAAAAAAAAAAATAAAAATTATAACACTTCTTTCACACTCTAAACTCTTATACACACTCACTCTCTCCACATACGCTTTTCTTACACACTCTCATCCAGGCAGATAGTCTTCTCCTGACACTCTCTATTCTCTCTCCAACTCCCTATTCTCATTACTTTTCTATTTTACACCTAATCTCTCTACCTTTGGATATGGCAGGGAGGACGCGGAGTACCAAGACTACCATCCAGTTCATCACACCAACGTCCAGCGGGATCCAGGGGATGGTGCAGAAGGAGGAGGGTGGCACTGGACAGTGGGCAGAGGTTGCTGTGCAGACCGAGACCGCCCCCCCAAACCACACTACAGTTTCTACTCAGACAGAGGAGATGGAGCAGCTGAACAAAGACATCCTACAGGAACTATGGAGCCTCAGGGAGGAGGTGCAGCGCTTAAGGAGCATCAGGGAGGACGAGGCCTTCATCGATGGAGCCATCAAGGAGGTTTCCCATTTGGCAGAGCTGACCCACGATAGATCCATCCTCGAGACACCCAAGTCTCCAGTTATAAATTCCACGATAGGGGTGCAAGAAATGATAGGGGATGCCGGTCCCTGGCAACTGGTAACCTCCTCCACGGGAAAACGGAGAAACCCCCCCCCCCCTTTTCTCACTTCCCTTTTCTTCTTTTTGTCCCAAACAGGGTAGCTCACCACAACTCAGCCTGAAAAACAGATACCACGTCTTGCAGGACATTACTACCGAGGAGGTAGCGGAAGAGGCTCAGGAAGACACCCTGCGCACAACTTGGACTCCAAAGCACGCTGATCAGCCCCCCCGGAAGGAACGCAGAGTGGTAGTCATTGGGGACTCCATGCTGCGAGGAACCGAGGGTCCAATTTGCAGACCAGATTTGCAGTCAAGGGAGGTCTGCTGTCTCCCTGGAGCCAGGATTCGTGACGTCACCACCTGTCTCGACAAACTACTAAAACCTAATGACCATTTCCCTATGCTTCTTATCCATGTAGGTACAAACGACACTGCAAGGAACACCTCAGAGAACATACCCGATGACTTCAGAGCCCTGGGTAGGAAGCTGAAGCAAACAGGTGCACAGGTGGTCTTCTCATCCATCCTCCCAGTTAGAGACAGAGGAAGAGCCAGGGAAGAACGCATCCAACGTACCAACGAGTGGCTTCGCAACTGGTGCATAGAGATGAACTTTGGATTCCTGGACCATGGAAAGGCACTCCAGGGACTGCAGGGACCGGACGGACTTCACCTGACCAGAAGAGGTAAAAACGTACTTGGACACCGTCTAGCCCGCCTACTTCGCAGGGCTTTAAACTAGGTAAGTTGGGGGAGGGTATCCACTCACATTCCAGAGCAGTAAGGAATCATCCTATGGAGGCGAGACACAACCGCCCTTCTGAGTCCAAGGTAAGCACCCATAATACGCATGACAGCCCTAGCAAACACAAGGGATGGAGGGCCATGTATGTCAATGCACACAGTTTAGGCAATAAAATTCTGCAATTGGAGACCGAGATAGTGAATGCCGACCTAGATGTGGTGGCGATATCCGAGACCTGGTTCACGGACTCTCATGGGTGGGATATGGCTATACCGGGTTACAATTTACTTCGTCGAGACAGAGAGGTTAGGGTAGGCGGAGGTGTAGCGCTATACATTAAAGAAGGCATCAAAACCACCAGAATCACGGACGTTAAGTACACCGGGGAATCCCTCTGGGTGAACCTGGCCAGAGGGAGAGAAAAATGCCTGTATCTTGGTGTGGTATATAGACCTCCAAGACAACCGGAAGACAAGGACACGGAACTAATCGAAGACATAGAAAATATCGCTCTACGGGGGGACGTTGTACTTATGGGAGACTTCAATATGCCGGACGTAGACTGGAGCATACCTTCAGCAACAACCAGCGGCAGCAAGAGGCTATTAGCCTCCATAAGAGGAGCACGCCTCAATCAAATGGTAATGGAGCCCACTAGGGCCCAAACGATCCTTGACCTAGTACTCACCAATGGGGAAAGCGTCTCAGAAGTCTTCGTGGGAGATAAGCTAGCCTCCAGCAATCATAACATGGTATGGTTCCACCTGAGGAAAGGTTTCTATAGATCAAACACTAAAACAAAGGTACTCAACTTCCGAGGAACAGACTTTGCACGCATGGGAGTCTTCGTCCATCAGGCGCTCCAGGTCCAAACTGAGACAGGGAATGTGGAGGATATGTGGTCATCCCTGAAATCTGTCATACACGAGGCAACCGGCCGTTACATAAAATCATTACACAAACGGCGAAGAAAAGAAAAACCCCAGTGGTTCACCGCAGAGATCTCGCGTCTCGTTAAGGAGAAGAAAAACGCATTTGCTTCCTTCAAACGCACGGGGAAAAGCGAAGATCAACTGCTACACAGGATCAAGTCCACAGAGGTCAAAACGGCAGTCAGGGAGGCCAAACTACGAGTGGAAGAAACTCTAGCAAACAACATTAAGAAAGGGGACAAATCCTTTTTCCGGTATATCAGTGACAGGAAAAAAAACACAGACGGGATAGTACGCCTGAAAAAAACGGACGGGAATTACGCAGAATCGGATCCCGAAAAGGCCGAACTACTAAATGAATACTTCTGCTCGGTCTTCACCTGCGAGGCGCCAGGGTCCGGCCCTCAATTGAAGCCACAGTCAAACACAAAAGACCCGTTCCGGGATTTTAAATTCACACCCAGCGAGGTTTACTTTGAGCTAACAAAACTCAAGGTGGACAAAGCCATGGGACCGGACAAACTGCACCCCAGAGTGCTCAGGGAGTTAGGTAATGTCCTGGCAGAACCGTTAGCCGTGCTCTTCAATCTCTCACTGAGTACAAGGACAGTCCCCTTAGACTGGAAAACAGCTAACGTCGTTCCTCTACATAAAAAGGGATGCAGGACAGAGGCTGCAAATTACAGACCGGTGAGTCTGACATCGATAGTATGCAAACTCATGGAAACACTGATCAAACGCCAATTGGACACGGTCTTGGACGAAGGGAATCTACGGGACCCCAATCAACATGGATTCACCAAGGGTAGGTCCTGCCAATCAAACCTCATCAGCTTCTTTGACTGGGTAACAAAAAGACTGGACATAGTGTACCTGGACTTCAGTAAAGCTTTTGACAGCGTCCCACACCGCAGACTGTTAAACAAGATGAAATCGATGGGGTTAGGAGAGACTCTGACGGCATGGGTCAATGATTGGCTGAGTGGCAGACTTCAGAGGGTGATGGTTAACGGTACTTTCTCTGAGACATCGGAAGTGACCAGCGGGGTGCCGCAGGGCTCGGTCTTGGGTCCGCTCCTCTTCAACATATTCATAGGAGATCTGACTCAAGGGCTACATGGTAAAGTAACATTATTCGCCGACGACGCCAAACTATGTAATATGGTAAGCGAGGGCAAGCTACAAGATAGTATGGCGCAGGACCTACGTACATTGGAAAGCTGGTCCTCAACCTGGCAGCTGGGCTTCAATGCTGGAAAGTGTAAGGTCATGCACCTGGGTAGCAGAAACCCGTGCAGAACTTATACCTTGAACGGGGAGACCTTGACCAGGACTTCAGCAGAACGAGATTTAGGAGTAATCATCAGCGCAGACATGAAATCTGCCAATCAGGTGGAGAAGGCTTCATCAAGGGCAAGACAGATGCTGGGTTGCATCCGTAGAAGTTTCGTCAGCAGAAAGCCTGCAGTCATAATGCCATTATACAGGACCATGGTGAGACCTCATCTGGAATACTGCGTGCAATTCTGGAATCCACATTATCGCAAGGACATGCAGAGGGTCGAGTCGGTCCAAAGGATGGCCACCAGAATGGTCTCAGGGCTTAAAGGTCTCTCGTACGAAGCAAGACTAAACAGTTTGCAGCTCTACACTCTCGAGGAACGCAGGGAGAGGGGAGACATGATTGAGACGTTTAAATACATCACCGGACGTATAGAAGTGGAAGATAACATTTTCCTTCTCAGAGGCCCCTCAACCACAAGGGGGCACCCGCTCAAACTCAAGGGCGGAAAATTTCACGGCGACACCAGGAAGTATTTCTTCACGGAGCGAGTGATTGATCAATGGAACAAGCTTCCAGTACAGGTAATCGAGGCCAGCAGCGTGCCAGATTTTAAGAATAAATGGGACGCCCATGTGGGATCCCTAAGTGGATCAGGGTAGAACATTGGCTAATATTAAGGGGAGGGTCTATAGAGTGGGCAGACTTGATGGGCCTTGGCCCTTTTCTGCCGTCATCTTTCTATGTTTCTATCGTAGTTGTAGAAATATTATCTCTGTGCCATTAGCTGAACGTTTGAATCAAGCAGAACACAATGCATCTGACCTTAAGGGCTCCTTTTACAAAGGTGCGCTAGCAGTTTTAGCGTGCGCTAAAATGCCGCACACGCTAGCCGCTACCGCCACCTTTTAAGCAGGCGGTAGTTTTTCAGCTAGCGCGCGCCATAGCGCGCTCTAATCTTGTGCGTGCGCTAAAAACACTAGCACACCTTCGTGAAAGGAGCCCTAAGTTCTTCGTATTTAGGATAATCAGGCTAGGACAAGAGTCTACGACACAGAACGTCTCTTAATGCAAGAAAAGCAAAAGACCATCTTCAGCTTAGATTCCGTTGCACCTCAAGGTCTCAAACTTGAAACTGATTTTAACTCTTTAAATGAATTTATGCTTTCTTAGATAGGGTGGATAATTCCATGGATGTACGGTATTTGTTTTAGTACCCATCATGTCTATAAAAAATTTGGGGGGAAGATTTATCCCAAGCATATTAGTGTGTGAGGTTTTATTAATTATTAATTATATATTCATTATGAATTAATTCATTATTTATTTTTTATGGTTTTCATTATATATCCACTGTATAGATTAATGATATATGGGGATTTTTTTCTGTATATGTCCATTGTATCAATTTATGACTTGTTTTAATGTGTAAATACATTACATTACATTAGTGACTTTTATTCCGCTTATACCTTGCAGTTCTAGGCGAATTACAGAAAAAGATAACTGGACATTTCCAGGAAGGTTATAGGAAGCAGTACTAATTACTTGGTTGAGAGATTGCTTAGAAAATTATAAGATTAGGAACAGTTCATGGTTGAGAGATTACTTGGAAAATTTCTTGATTGGGAACAATAAGGAGATGTTTTAGTTTTTCTTGATAAATTTTCTAAAGAGCAGGGCTTTAATTTCCCTTCGGAATATTTTGTAGTCGGATGTAGTTGTCAGTATGTTGTGATCTATTTTCGCTGCTTGCATTGCTAGTAGGCTGTCTTACATCTTCTTGCACTGTGTTCCTTTTATTGGGGGAGCGGGTGAATAAATGGGGTCTGAGTTCTTCTAGGCCTAGTTGATTTGTTTTGGTTTAGGCGATCGGTTCAGTAGGAGGGGGCGGTGCCATTCATTACTTTGAATAATATACTGTACAATTTGAAGAATATTTGCGCTTGTGTGGGGGAGACAGTGTGAGTCTAGGTATGCGGTGGTGATGTGGTCAATTGGATGTTTAATTGTACTCCACATAGAATTGCAGATTATGCGGAACATAAATTTTTTTAAATAGATAAATAAATAGGCATCTGTCACAGGCCCAGGAAGGTGCCTAGGAACAATTAAGCTCACCCAAGGCTGAGCGTGGGCATGGTTTCACCTGGAAGTGGTCTTGGGTAAGCCTAAGCGGCCCTAGGCATCTCCCTAGGGCCGTGATAGGCGCCTGAAATGTAGGCCAACAACAAGCTGGCCTACATTTCAAATAGACATGGCTCTGAGCTGATCGCTGCAAAGAAATCTCCCTGCTGCAATCTGCTGAACGGACACAGCAGGGAACCCGCCCCCTCACAAAGTTGGCGGACAGGAGGGATGCCCACTCCCTCCTGCTACCACCCTCAAACCCCCACTTGACACTGTCCGAGGCAGGAAGGATGACCACTCTCTCCTGCCATCGACCCCATCGATCCCCCGAACCTCTGACACTCCCAACACCTCCCCATATCCAATTGGCAAGAGGGATACCCATTCCATCCTACAGCCAACTCCGTCAATTCCCCGAACACTCCCCAACCAGCCAGCCCCTGACACTCCCAACACCCACCCGACATTCCTCAACACCCACCCGACACTCCCCAACACACACCTGACACTCACCCAACCCTCTCCAACATACCTCAACACCCCCGGATACTCACCTGACATTCCCCAAAGCCCACCCAATACACACCTCACCAGTTATGATCAGGCAAATTTTGCTTTAGTATATGATTTGCTTCTTTTTTTTTTGTTCTCATTATTTGAAAATTAATTAAGTTTCATGGATTAAAAAAAAGAAGAAGACAAGGCGAAAATTCAAACCTCTTGTCTTTTGGTTTTCCCTCCTGCCAGGACCCTTGCAACTAGGGAGGTCCTTAAACCTACGTAAAGCCAGAACAGCCAGAAGTAGCACAATAGTTGTTAGCTGGGTTTACTAGCTCAGTGAACCATAAAAAGAAGCTAACAAGGAGAATATAGCTGTCAGGTTCCAGTCATCACAAAGATACTCTCCTGTGGTCTGGGAAAAGCAGGGGCAATGGAGAGCCCTTCCAGCCACTTATGAGAAATAGAAGAGGAAGTGAGCTGGTTTATTTTTAATATTCTACTGGCTTAGCATTCAGCCAAATAATCCATCCAAGTCTGGGGAAAGGAATCTTCAAACCACCTAGCAGTGCCCTGGCAGATCCCAAAGGATATAACTAATATGGTTTATACAAGAATCAAAACTATAATTCGCTATTAATTTATTAATTGCTGCTATGTCAGAAAGAGTCACATATCTATAAATCTTAAACAAAACGAGCCTCAAAGACTTCAGTGCATAGCAACTCAGAGGCTAATGCAACAGTAGGAAAGCCACCATTAATATCACTGGCTCGATATTTAAGCTGGGAAAAACAGAACTGTATAAAAGTCAGACAAAATGATTGAGAAAAACCTGTTCTTCAAATACCCAACTTTTTAGAAAATAAGTCAAAAAAGTTCTATCTAACATAAATAGCAATACTTAATTCATAGTAAAAAAGTGAAATGACTCCCCTACCCCCACTCAGTAGATATCACAGTATTTAATGGTGGCTTCTTATTACCACGGATGGTGAGCAGGAATAAAATCTACTAGTAAAATTGCTTGTTCTTTTCCATATTTATTTACAGCAATTTGGAATGAATCATCTCTCTCTTCAAATTTTTCATAGAGCTTTGAAAACTGATCTTGTTAAACGTGTTTTAGGTAACAACTCTAATGAGTATTAATAGGTCTTAGTATTACGTACTGATCTAATTGTTCTTTTTTTACAATCTAATTATGTAAATCAAATCAAGTTCCTATTTCTAGGAGATACTTCGGGTATATAAATCTAAGACTTAGATTAGATTAGAACATCTGTCTAGAGGTGGTCAGAACATGTTTAGAGATCCATAAATTGAAACTTAACCAGGGAAGACAAAATTGTGATTTTACAGAAAAAGGTAGCTTTAAGTCCTGTTATTATTGCTGATGTTACTGTGATAGATTCCTCACTACAATGCTGTGTAGAGCTGTCAATATATGCTGCCTAAAGATAGATTTAGTGAAAACTGATAGCCCATAATTGTGGAATACTAAGATGTATTTTTAGTAAAAGCCAGAGTCCTTCTTACTATTGATAGGAGAACAAGGGAATGGCAAAGAGGGCCATTTTCAATATCTAAGTCTGACTTTGGACGTTTCCCATAAGATGTCCAAAGTCAGAAGTGGTGAAATGTTCATTTTCAAATGGGTTGTCCACATTTTATTTTTCCCTGAAATTGCCAACTTGGTCGTCTTGGCTGCCAGAATGTCTAGACCGACAGGACATCTAAGTCGCAAGATTGTTGGCGGTATATAAGAATAAAGTTATTATTATTATTATCTAACTTTATTCGCCATTTTCGACCACATAAACGTCCAAGTTAGAATTGTCCAAATCAGCACCATTTAGATATGGAATCGGCCACCATTATAATGGACTGGCTACCTAGACATCCCAACAGAGCAGTGGGGCACCTAAAGCAGACTGCTGTGAACTTCACATAAAGGGTGTCAGATATACTTGTACATCTCACCTTATACCCCTTATAATGTATGCTGAGCCCAACAATAATCCCCCAATGCCTACTATACCCACCTATCTACCATCCCAAAAGCCCTTATGGCTGCAGGTAGCACCTATATGTCAGTATAGTAGGGTTTTGGTGGATTCATACTTTCCACCATAAATGTTGTGATTATGTACTATTTCATGCAGCTATTTGGGGGTTGGAAGGGGGTCAGTTACCAGTGGGGGAGTGTGGAGGGGGTTCATACCTTCATACATCCAGTGGTCATCTGGTCAGTTTGGATACCTTTTTGGCATTTAGCCAAAAACAGTTCTCAGGTCAGAATGTCTAACGGCCTTTTTTACAAAGCTGCGCTAGCAGCTGCACTGCACTGACGGCCCCAAAGCCCATAGCGCAGCTTTGTAAAAGAGGCCTTAAGTTTCATCCAAGACGTCCTGCAATAGGTTTGATTATTACTGAAAGACATCCATATCTAAACCCACCCAAAACCCACCTCTAACACGCCCCTTTATGACTTAGACATTTTGGAGGGTGAACATCTCACAAAATGGCTAAAATAGTTGTTTTGGAAAATTGGCAGTTGCACATTTTGCTGAGAAAAACATCTAAGTGCTGATTTATTTTTGGACGTTTTTGTGTTTTGAAAATGGCTGTAATAGTATAACAAGTGGATTTCACCTATATGTGAAAAGAAAAAGCCCCCAACATTTAATTTTCTATACTGTTCTCCCAAGGGCAGTTATGTGAATTTATTCAGGTACTCAAATATTTTTTTCCTGTCTGTCCTGGTGGGCTCACAATCTATCTAATGTTCTTGGGGTAATGGGGGGATTAAATGACTTGTCCAGGGTCAGAGGGGAGCAGTGTGAGTTTGAACTCACAACCTCAGTGTGCTGAGGCTGTAGCTTTAACCATTGTTCTATACTCTCCCCTCCCCCCCCCATTTTGAAAATCAGTTATTGTACACAAGGAACACAATCTAGATTCAGGGTACATAATGACATACTTACAGGCTTAAACATCACATCTGTCCAGCAACAGGTAGAACAGGGAGCATCTTCTGGATACCCTTGGCACGTCTCCAAAAGAAGATTTTTGTTGCGGCAAATCAATAACTGGGGTCTTATGAAACTGTGATAGCAGTTTCTAGCACAGGGAGCCACGCTGAATGGCCCGCGCTGCTCCCAATGCTCTTTGAGTTCCTATGAGCGTCGGGAGCAGCGCAGCTCCCCGCGCTAGAAACTGCTATCCCAATTTTGTAAAAGAGGGGGTTAGTAAATTCACCAAGGCTTCCTCATACTGCTCAGATGGCCGGTTAAACCTGGTATGTATGGGGGTGTCAGGTCAAAAGCGCGCCGGGACAAAGGCGCGCCCAGACAATTGAGCACAGTGCGGAGGCGCGCACCACTCAAAATTACTGTTTTTAGGGCTCCGGCGGGGGGGAACCCCCCCACTTTACTTAATAGACATTGCGCCGTGTTGTGGGGGCGTTGTGGGGGTTTGGGGGGTTGTAACCCCCCACATTTTACTGAAAACCTCACTTTTTCCCTGTTTATAGGGAAAAAGTTAAGTTTACAGTAAAATATGGAGGGTTACAACCCCCCAAATCCCCCATAATGCCGGTGCGATGTCTATTAAGTAAAGTGGGGGGGTTCCCCAACAAAACCCCCCGTTGGAGCCCCTAAAAACAGTAATTTTAAGCGGCGCACACCTCCGCGCTGCACTCAATTGTCTGGGCGCGCCTTTGTCTTTCGCGCCGTTGTCTATGAACCATGTATGGGCACTGTAGCACTAAAGCATCCATCACATTCAGGGTCAGGTTTTGCATAGACAAGAAGAGTGTGCTCCAAAGAGAGATATTCTGGGGCTTCCACATCTGTAGGACTTTGGCTAACCGATGAAAACAAAAACAAAAACTGTGGATACAGATGTTCTGGAGATAATTTATTAAACACTGACATATAAAACCATGAAAATTCAATTTAAAAAGTACAATGATAAAAAATACTATGATAAAAATCCAACCGGACCCTACACGGTCCGTGTTTCGGCGAACACGCCTTCCTCAGGGGTCATTGTACTTTTTTAATTGAATTTTCATGGTTTTATATGTCAGTGTTTAATAAATTATCTCCAGAACATCTGCATCCACAGTTTTTGTTTTTGTTTTCATCGGTTTTCACTGTGGATCATTGGGTCTTCCCATTTTTCTTTGTTGGACTTTGGTTAACCTTCTTGTAATTACAATTGCTCTACCCGCCTAGAATGAAAGGTTTCTCTGTTTTGTTTTTCTGTTTTCTTTTGTTTCCTTTGATTCTTAGGGAGTTAGGCCCTTTAAAGTACTTTTGAGAATACACAAATGAGACATTCTAGCAAGTTTGATTTTTTTTTTTTTTGTCATTAGTTTGAGCTTTATTCACTCATTTCAAGATATTTGTGACCACTAGAGAACAGCTCTGCATATCCAAAAAGAGATATTAAGGGTCCTGTACATTATAATGAAACTCCAAACACATCCCAAGATTAAAAATAGGGGTTAGTTGCAAAAAAAAAACAAAAAACAAAAACCCTAAAGATATACAGTGCTCCTCAGTCTAATTTTTTTCCCCCCACAGGAAGTGATTTTTTTTTCACAATGAAGTTAGCAAATAATTTTTCCAGTATATATCACAAACTTGGGTGAATGAACGCCATTCCTACTTGTTACTGTAGCAAAGCAGCATATATTAATGAGATCCATTAATAACTCTGTGCAAATGCTCCATATTCATGGACAGATGCACTGGGAGGAGGTTACTCACCCTTGTGACAAGGAAAAATGATTGAGCCCCTGGGATAAGGAAAATAGTCTACGCAACCTCTTCCATCATCTTGCATAACCTGGTGCTAAGAAGAGAGCAGTTTAATTGTCACAGTTGGAAGGCTCATGCTTTTAAATCTGGTATAATAAACATTGTCGTTGTTTGGGGGATTGGAGGGAGTTCATAGAGAGAAGCACAAAAGACGAGAGCAGTAAAGGATCGCCTGGAACATCCCCATTCAGAGAGATACAAAGCTGGATGCAAGGAAGCTGGTTACAGCAGCAAAAACAATAAAAAATAAAAACCACCAGAATGGCATTGATCATAGATGTTATCAGTCCCAAGCGATTGCTATGTGAACGGTGGGGAGAGAAAGAGAAGCTCCTCAGAGACTATGAAATGCAGTCTGAGACCAAAATAATGTGGCAGAAGGATACAGAAATATTTTCCATTGTTTTGATTAAAAAGAATTTTCAAGCACGCCTCGATAGATTGCATCTTACAAACTCCAGAGAAAAGCCCTCTTTGGCATGATGCAAGTACTACAGTACAATGAGTGTTAATAGTAAATCTACGTCTATTCCACATACCCAAACTTAGGAGTGAGGTTCATTACTGCCGCGGTATATGCAAAACTAACTAAAAGGAATAGGAGGAAGGTCACTGTCAAAAATAAATCCAAGAAAAATAGCAGTGAGGGACAAACCAAGAGGAGGAAAAGAACAGCCAAGGAGTCTGAACTCATACAGTCCATGAAGTATTTCTGCTGAGCCAACACGGCCATGTTTCGGCGGATGTTGTCTGTGTCAGGGGGTCTGCTGTCCCACAATATTGATACATATAAGGCTGGAATTAGCCCACAAAAAGCCACTTCTAAGTTTCATTTGTCTAAATCCAAGCGCTGCCACTGCCACTTAGCTGTTCTTTTCCTCCCATTGGTTTGTCACTTCTTTGAAAAACCAACATGTTTGAAGATATTTCCCCCAAAGAAGCTTTGTTCTTTATAGGACGCCACTCCTTTTCTGCTCCTTATTTTTTGTTGTATTTTTCACTGATTCTCTGCCATCCTTGTTAAATAAGCATAAAAAGAGCTCATATTTATTTCAGCATGCAGCACTCGTGCATACCTCTGCCCCCTACCCCAACACACATCCTATATCCTAACGCTAAAGAAAAGAAATTCTGCAGCAGACAGTAAAGAAAAGATGCAAAGGAACATTGCTTGTTTTCATGTTTTCCCCCTTAAAAATAAAGATACTGCATAATCTTCTATTGCTGTTGTTTCGGGGGGGGGGGGGGGAGGGAGGGGATATTTTTCCTTTTTGTTTGGTTTTATTTACATGGCCTCCATCTGGACAGAGACTTGAGATAAATGGTAATATGTTAAGTTTTAAATCTGTCACATAACATTTTGTTTTATTCTTGGCATGCATTATCTATTCTCTTGGGTACACACCACGTGGGAGCAAAGCTCGTGTGTGTGTATTGTGATCACAAATAAAAGAGCATCACAGCAAGTTTTCAGCTGGCATCTGCCACAACCCTAAGTGAAAAGCATGCTAGCTGGAAAAATCAGGGAGATTGCATAATATTGCCCCTTCACATTACAGGGTTGTTGTGGAGACTGCAAGGACAGTCCTTTCATCTTTGGATCCCTTGATTTAGTCTTCTAAGTGGTAGCTGTGCTGGAATCATTTTTGGTGGGCTAAGAGCAAATGCAAGGAAACATTTTTTCCCCCTTTTGCTGAGGATATTGACAAAGGAAGCACTGGCTGATAGATGCTAGAAATGTTCCAGGGAACTTGGGGGGGGGAGGGGATGGGAGTTGTGTACAGAAGTGATTATTTTTCTTAAAATGGTGCTGCTTCTGTTTTGTTTCTTTAATATTGTATCTATTTAGCCTGTAACAAAGAAGAAAACCTCTGAAAATGAAATCCCATGGTATTTTTGTAGGCTGTTAGCTGTGCATTATTTAACACCCACAGCTTTATTTCCTTCTCCTCCACATGGATACACATTAAATTCCCTCAGTTTGCATATGGTGATAAAACACTACCACTGTTATTTGTTCAGTCACAATTAAACTGCTACTGATAGGATGCCCCATCCACAATATTAAATATCTCTAAAGAGCTTATTCAATTAAATTTGTTTGCATAGATATAAAATGAGGAATATCCTTTGTTGTTCTTTTTTTTAAATAAGGCCCTAAATCCTTCCTTTGGCAGTCAAAATACTAATAATCACAAAGACACAATGGGACTCATAATCAAAACATAAAGATGTCCAGAAACCGTCATAAGTCGGCACTTGCATGCCCTAATTGTTGTGACATCCAAGTGCCAATTTTCGAAGTCAACTTTCTGGATGTCTAGTGAGGCGTTTTGCCCGCTGTGTGTCCAAAGGTCTAGGGGGTGTCTTGGGAGGCATGTTATGTTATAAACGGGCTTGGGACAGGTTAGACATCTTGTGGTGAAAATCAAACCATTCCCAGAATTTCCTAGTCAGAAAGACGTTTTGGGCTAGACCTGTTCTAGAAGCATCTAAGTGCCATAAAGGTACCCAAACTGACCAGATGACTACTGGAGGGATTAAGTAATGACACACACACACACACACACCTCCAGTGGTCACTAAACCCCTCCCTCCCACCCACCCCCCAAAGATCTAAATGAAACAGTATATACATGTCTCTAGAATAGCAGCACTTGGTATGGGAAAGCCTAGTACAGCACCACACAGGTGTCTTAAGTAGCCAGGTAGGTTAGTGAAACATAGAGAGAAGATACCAGATCCATAGGAACTCTAACTACAACATCTATGGTATTACTAAGGAGCCCATCAAAACCCTACTATACAAAATTAGTCATGGACACTGTTCAGGTAATTAGGCCTGATGGGCCGCCGTGGGAGCGGACCGCTGAGCAGGATGGACCTCTGGTCTGACTCAGCAGAGGCAACTTCTTATGTTCTTATGTTCTTACTGCTATATAGATGCCACCTGCAGCCATAAAGTCTATTGGGGTGGTAGATAGGTGGGTTTAGTAGGTTTAGGGGGAGTTTTGGAGGGCTCACTGTAAATTATAAGGGGTATATGGTGAGATATATATCTGATACCCTTTATGTGAAATTCATAGCAGTGCCC
This sequence comes from Geotrypetes seraphini, assembly GCF_902459505.1. Taxonomy (NCBI): domain Eukaryota; kingdom Metazoa; phylum Chordata; class Amphibia; order Gymnophiona; family Dermophiidae; genus Geotrypetes; species Geotrypetes seraphini. Next base: position 165,200,445 of record NC_047089.1, on the reverse strand, counting down.
TCTACCATGCCCCACTGATCTGTTGGGATGTCTGTCTGGCCAGCCCATTACAATGCTGGCTCCTCCCATGTCCAAATGGTCTGGGTTTGAATGTTTTGGACTTGAACGTTTCTGTGGTCGAAAATGGGGTTTAAAGGTTTACATCCTTTAGATGTCCTGTCAGCCCAAATGTCCAAGTACACAATTTTCAAAAATAAAAACTAGTGGTTTGCCTTTCAAAAATTGACATTTCTGAGCCTCCAAACTGAATGCCTTGCGGGAAATGGCAAAATTGGACTTAGACATCCTTTTTGAAAATGGCCCTCAATATCTTCTGCTAAACTCAACCTAGCCAAAATGGAACTTCTTGAGTTGCTTCCCCAGTCCTTCCTTTCTCAATCACTGTGAATAACAGAACTATCCTCCTAGTCCCTTGACTAGCAACCTTGGGATCCGCTTTCAGCTCTTCCTTTCATTCTCTACACACATCCACAAAATGTCCAAAATTCTTTCTCTGGCACCTCTCCAAAGCCCATTCCTTCCTATCTGAATATACTATCAGAACTCTTATCTGCTTTCTCATCACCTCTAGCTTAAACCATGGCAGGGCAAGATTACCGTAATCATTTGGCGAGCAGTAGGCAAACAAGTGCCTTGGGCCATTTATCATAATATAAAGATGTCATAAAATTCCCATAACTTGGCCCCATATTATTCTATCACTTTCTAAAAAAAATAGGGACTTTCCACTGTGGAGTATGTAAGTGCATAGAGCTTAACAAACAGTATAAGCAGAAAAAATTAAAAATTAAGACTGCTCATCCGATAAAGAAGTTGCTAAACCATCTACTTTAGTAGCTTCAGTTGTCCTTCTACCTGATAAATTTTGGATAATGAAGATGTTCTTCCAAAATAGACACTCAAAGAGTTTTGGGGTTTAAAAATTCAGATTTTTCCAGATGTTTCGCATGAGACTCAAAAGTGAAGAAGATAATTCTTGAAGTTAAAACCTGGAGTTTTGCTTATAGGGGGTACCTTTTATTTAAGATTCCCTTGTAAATGTGTAGTTAAATATAAATCCTTGAAATATGTATTTTTTGAACCTTCACACTTAACTACTTTCTGTCCCTAAAGCGTTTTGAAGGGGTTTGAAGTTTTTGAACTCTTAGAAATTAAATTCTGCCTCAGATGTTGGAACTTAGGGCTCCTTTTACTAAGGTGCGCTAGCGGTTTTAGCGCACGCTTAGTGCACACTACAATGCCACACGCGCTAAACGCTAACGCCTCCATAGAGCTTGCATTAGTATTTTTCATTTAGCGCGTTATCTTTAGCGTGCGCTAAAAGCACTAGCGTGCCTTAATAAAAGGAGCCCTTAGTTCTCCTAAGATTTTTGCAAGATTTTGTTTTTCTTCGTTCCAGCAATCAAGGATCTCCGCCCCCCTCCCGACACAGAGGAGCCGACTTCTAGAGGACTTTCACCACCGGAGGAGCCTGCCTTCTTCTCCGGCCCACCCTGCATCGAGAGAAGAGCGTGGGAGGCCTGCTCCGCCCCCCTACCGACACAGAGGAGCCGACTTCTAGAGGACTTTCACCACCGGAGGAGCTTGCCTTCTTCTCCGGCCCACCCTGCATCGAGAGAGGAGCGTGGGAGCCCTGCTCCGCCCCCCTCCCGACACAGAGGAGCCGACTTCTAGAGGACTTTCACCACCGGAGGAGCCTGCCTTCTTCTCCGGCCCACCCTGCATTGAGAGAGGAGCGTGGGAGCCCTGTTCCGCCCCCCTCCCGACACAGGCGATCCTGCTTTAAAAAACTTTCGCCACCGGAGGAGCCTGCCTTCTTCTCCAGCCCACCCTGCATTGAGAGAGGAGCGTGGGAGCCCTACTCTGCCCCCCTCCCGACACAGAGGAGCTGACTTCTAGAGGACTTTCACCACCGGAGAAGCCTGCCTTCTTCTCTGGCCCACCCTGCATCGAGAGAGGAGCGTGGGAGCCCTACTCCGCCCCCCTCCCGACACAGAGGAGCCGACTTCTAGAGGACTTTCACCACCGGAGGAGCCTGCCTTCTTCTCCGGCCCACCCTGCATCGAGAGAGGAGCGTGGGAGCCCTGCTCCGCCCCCCTCCCGACACAGAGGAGCCTACTTTTACTGTTGTTTGAATACCACCTGTTATTCCTGCCTGTTATTATCCTGTTACCAAGTATATCTTTCCAACCGCTCCGATTCTTACCCCTCCTACCATTGTCCATCCAGCCCATTGCCTAGCAAATCACCCAGCTCTCTCTCCTAACGCTCAGTCAGTTTAGATAGTACAGCCCACCCTCTGCCAAGGATCAGGCTCCAACCCAACCCCCTCCCTCTCCTGATACATATTGCCTAGCACTCCCCCCGACAAAGCTTTCCCCCCAAAAAACAAAAACAAAACCATGAAGCCGCCTTTCTGGATCCTTCTCCTCCTGCTCTGCTCTTCTCCCTACACCACCCCCTGCCTGAAACCTCCTTCCCCTAACCTTCCCGACCCCTCAATTGATTTCAACTTCTGTCCTGGCCTCAGAATCCCCACGCTACTTCGCTCCAGAAACCATCCCTCCAAAAAAAATCCTCGAAGAGTCAACCACACATCCTTAAAGCCCATTCCCCCCGCCAACCTCCCTAACCTTGCCTCTGACTCGCTTACCCTGGTCCCAACACTCTATTGCAATGCCAGATCCGCTTGCAATAAGACTCAAATCCTGAAGGACCTTCTTGAGGACTCTGACCCGGGATTCCTATGTATCACAGAATCCTGGATTACGAAAGATGACATATTTACTCAAAATGAACTTTGCTCCCACGGCTACCAAGGTCTGTTCTCTCCCAGAACTAACCGAATAGGAGGCGGTCTGGCACTAATTTACAAATCCTTCTTCGATGTCCAGCTCATCGAAAAGAGCTGCCACACCTCCCTAGAATACATGTTAGCCTCGGTCAACGACGAACTCCAACCTCACCCACTGGGCATCCTACTTCTTTATCACCCACCTGCCCCTTGGAACAAATCCTCCTATCTCGTTCTCGAAACCATATCAAACGCCTTCCTTAAATTTCAAAGACTCTTCATCATCGGGGACATCAATCTCCACTTTGACGACAATACCAACAAGGACACGATTGAACTGAAGAGCTTCCTCGCCTCTCTCGGTTTTTCACCCCCCTCACCATCCCCATCCCATGAATAGGGTCACACTCTAGACCTTATTACTTTCCTTGATCTTACCGCTTACAAAACCTCAGTCGTTGACACCTGCTGGGAACAGGTCCCCTGATCTGACCACTTCCTTGGGACCTTCTCCATCCCCATTTCATGTCACATCTCGGGGCTCCTCCCCTCTCCTCTAATTCCATCACCTTTTGCAAAAAAATTTCAAGTGACCTGTTCTGGACAAAATTTCTTAATCAACTCTCCTCCGCTCCTAAACCTGCAGATCCCGAATCCAACTGGCATAACTGGACTGCCCTCTCCGAATTCACCTACCACTCCCTCGCCCCCCTTTCCACCAAATCCATCTCTTACCCTCGCAAAGCCCCCTGGTACCTCCCTTATCATAGAGAACTTAAGCAGAAATGTCGAGCCCTGGAGCGCAAATGGAAAAAATCTAATTCCCCTACAGACAAACAATCCTGGAGAGCCAACATTAAGCACTATAATTCTACATTTTAAAAAGCAAGAAAGAACTTCTATGGCGAGAAAATCTCCAGATCCAATAACCAGAGTAGCACACTTTTCAAAATCTGGCGCTCTCTAACCTCCAAAAAAGACTCCACCTCTTTCCCCTCCTCTCTCTCAGCCGATGTTCTAGCAAATTTCTTCAATGATAAGGTCACTACCCTACGCAGCTCCTTCCCTCCTGCAGTCTCCTACAACTCCCTGGTGCTCACTGACCCCAACCCTACACTATCGGCCTCCAGCGCTATCCCAGCCGACAGACTCTGGGCTGCCTTCGACCAAGTATCCGATTCCACCATCCTCAAACTCTGTCTCAAAATGAAATCCTGCAACTGTTCTTTAGACCCTTTCCCCTCCTACCTCTATGAGGAAATACCCACTCAAGCCATCTCTTCCATTAGCAAACTCCTAAACTCCGCTCTACATTCGGGCCTTTTCTCCCCAGATATGGGTCATATTGCCTTAACCACTCTATTGAAAAAACCCGACTTCGACCTTTCCACTCCATCCAGCTATAGATCCCTCTCCTAACCAAGATGCTCGAGTCCATCATATCGACACAATTCTCATCCTACCTAGAGAAATTCTCCATCCTCTTACCCTACCAATACGGCTTTCGTCCCAATTTCAGCACCGAATCCCTACTAACCTCCCTAATCTCTAAGGTCCAACAACTTCACTTCCGCAACAAGTTCGCTGTCCTCTTGCAATTTGACCTCTCTGCCGCTTTCGACGTTGTCCATCACGACATTCTACTCTACCAACTTTCCGAGATTGGCATCACCTCCACTGTCCTTGAATGGTTCTCAAAATTCCTTCGCTCCCGCTCCTACATTGTCAACATGAATGGTACCTCTTCCTCCCCCTGGACACCAATCTGTGGAGTCCCGCAAGGTTCACCATTTTCTCCTATCCTCTTCAACATTTATATGTCCTCCCTAAAACTCCTCCATCTATCCCCCCTTGAAACAATTTACACCTATGCTGATGACATCCTTGTCCTTCTCGAGACTGATTCGAACTTCACCGATCTCCCATTGAACATATCCTCCTGTATCTCAAACCTCCAATCTTGGGCCCACTCCGTCCAAATGAAATTGAACGAATCCAAGACAAAACTACTTTGGCTTGGCCCAAAATTAGCTCAGCTACCCCCCTCAATCCCATTGCCTTCCGGCTCCTCTCTGCAGCTCGAATTCTCCAATAAGGTCCTAGGCGTCATCATTGATTCTACACTGTCCTTCAACGACCACCTCAACTCCCTGGTAAAAAAATGCTATTTCAGCCTTCACATGCTGAGATCAGTAAGATCCTGTTTCCATCAAAATCATTTTGCCATTCTCATCCAATCCATCATCCTCTCCAGACTGGACTATTGCAATTCCATCTTCATATGCCTAACAAAGAAAAACCTCCACAGACTCCAGCGGATCCAAAACGCCGCGGCCAAACTTATCTTTTCTAAAAGTAAATTCGATCACGTCTCACCACTCCTTTCCAAGCTCCACTGGCTTCCAATAACTTCCAGAGTCCACTTCAAATGCATCAGCCTAACCTTCAAGATCCTCCACGGCATCCTTCCTCCATTAATTCCTATATCCTGGAATTCCTCGAATCTTAGTACCTCCAGACCTACCCAAAAATCGAAACTATCCTTCCCCTCATTAAAAGGCATCTCACACCCAGGAAAACTGGGGACTTCCCTCCTCTTCAGATTCACCGAGCTCTGGAATAACCTCACCTCCCCCCTTCGGAACCTGAGTGCTCTCCAACCCTTCCGCAAACATCTGAAAACCTGGCTTTTCTCTAAAATCTAACCTCTCCCCCTCTCTCACATCCTATCTTTCCACCATTCTTCTCCCCTCCGATCTTCATCTAACCCTTTCCCTGGAGTTCCTTTCTTATCACTATCCCTGTAAACCGTGCCGAGCTCCATGACCATGGAGATGGTGCAGTATAAAAACCTAAGGTTTAGTTTAGTTTTAGTTTAGACTTGAGATGGATTAGCTTATGTATTTTCTTTCTAGATATAGATTGTATTATTTGTTCTTAGCTAATACTTTCTTTTCTGTACAAGATTAATTCTTGATACTGTATATTTAAAATTGATAAATAATAAATAAATAAAAATTAAGACTGCTTATACTGGTGTTACGGTCTTATCATCTCTGTCTACTTCCTATTCCCTCTTACTCAGCTGTAATAACACATGCTAGTTGAGTTTGTATTATATAAATTAGGGACGAGCAGCTCAAAAATTTTCATCTCATGTCTTTTCTCATCTTGTTTACAGGAATGTTTGTTTTATTCAGGGGTGGTCATTATCTCATGAACCCCACCTTTTTCAAAAGCACGGAAGAGGTTTTTAGCGCCAGCGGCTGAATGCTCTGTACTTCTCTGATGCTCATAGCGTTCCTATGAGCATCGGAGCAGTGCAGTGCATTCAGTGCGCCGGCTGGCGCTATAAACCTTCTTCTGCACTTTTAGAAAAGGGGGGTATATGAGCTATTTTGGTAAGAGTGCATTCTCTTTGAAAGAGAATTAATTCTTCTGGAAGAGTGTGCTCTCATTCAAAAGAGTGCGCACCTTTCACAAAGAGTGCAAACTATTCACAGAGGGCCAGAGTTGGGTTAGGTAAGCCCAGAAGAAAGCAGCGACACTATAGGCATACCCTTACATATTTGGGTCAAAATACTGTCTCTATCCAGTATTTTGACTCAAATACTGGATAGAGACAGACCTGGTAACTGGAGAGCCAGGCTAGAAATAAGTAGAGTGTGCTATTGTGCCAAAAGACAGTAATGTGTGCTGTGGCCCTGCAGGAGCAAACCACCCAAGGGCACTGTCACATTCAAGAATTATGTTTTGAGTTTGCTTTCTTCCTTCCTGTGAACTAGACAGGACCTTCACAGGCCCCACACCTTCAATAAATATTATTTGCTTTTGCCTACACCTGCTGTATGGTCTATCTTACCTGGGGGTCTGGTTCCACTCATGGTTCCACATGCACACTCTGTGAAAATTTTGCACTATTTCAAAAAACTGTGCCCCCCTTCAGAAGCATGCACACTATTAACACCAACCCCCCCCCCCCACACACACACACACACACACACACAAAAAAAAACATTTCAGCATTTTTCCTGTTTTCTTTTGAAAATGAATTCAACAACTTAAGAAATGTCATGATTTCCCATGTCATTTCAAATGAATGCACATTGTGGATTTGTGGATTTCTTTACTGACTTGATGAAGAGAATATAGTTCTTAAAAGCTTGTCAAAGATAAGTTAGACTAACTACAGCTTGTTTATAGACCCTTATTTCTACCTTTTCATGAAGAAACTCTATCTCATTTTGCTCCTGTTTCTGTCTCCTGGGAGATACCTACTATGTCCTTACAGGTTATGTGACTATTACCTGAAGACAGACCCTTAAAAAGAGTTTAGAAACTCTCTCCTTCTGATTCCCTCAAATGAAAACCTCCCAGAGCCCCTCTCTGCCTTTTTGATGGCTCCTCCAGACAAGTCTCTTAGGCCCAAATGCACTAAACTCACCGTGAGTCTAATGATTGTCACTAAACCAATTGAGCCGGTGTAGCGTTAACCTTATTTTACCGATGAATGTACACAATGGCTCACCTCGTGCTTTTCCGTATGTTCATTACAACCTCTGACTCTGCTATGTAAACAACCTTAATAGTATAAGGTCATTAATATTAAAACCAGCACACCGATTGATGTCCTAACATCGCTTCGTGATACACAAAATGTAGCTCAGACTTCTAATGACCCAAAATAACCAACAGCTCTAGACCAGTCACAAGTATGTTACTAACAGGTCTGCCATGAAATCAAAATATAAGATTTATCATCTTACATGGGGAAGGCCATATACTCGTGCGTTATAGGCACGTTTTAAGCACATGTGTTGAAGGTGTGACTTATGCGCGCTCATTAAAGGTGTAAAGTTAAAAGGGGGAAGCATATGAGGGGGCACAGAAAAGATGTGCCCCAACCAGAGAATTTTTGTTGGTTCAATACACAGCGGAAATCATCAGAAAAGTCTAAATTCTGCCTGACTTTGCTTTTCCAACTGCATAAGAAACAGGAAAATCACAGCCGGCAGTCTTTTTAAATCACTTTTGCGACACGAATGCTCTACAGCTAAGACATCTTTGGTGCACACCTATGACGTACGCCTATGACCAGCCACAATAAGACACGCCTATGATTGATGCTCATGCGGGCCTACGGAACTTTCCTTGGTTCATGTGCACATTTGTGCCTGTATCAAGTAGACTATGCTGCGCATGTTTCAAGGCCGCTTTCCAAATGACCAATCAGATGGGATTATGGCGAAACCTCTGCAAAATTCATTTGCATGCAAAGTTCTTTGAACTTCGATCGCTGTTTTAAAATTGGACAATTTATTGGCCCACAGCAACCCACCTGACTTTAACAACAATTTTAGTGCATCCAAGCCTTAGTGTGGTCTCTTTGATTCACTTCCCACTTTAGAACTCATATCTTTTAATGATAGGTTTTTCTATTTTCAACTCTTTGATAAATGGAATAAAATCTCATATTCATTTAATAAGCTTGCCTGGTCTTAGTGGGGAGCAGGAAATCTTTCTCCTTATGGTTTCTCTACTGACCCATGGTTGCAAAAGTCTCACTAATTAGTTGCCTGGCAACCCTCTCCACAGCTCCTTCTGTTAAAAAGAGTTAAAAGGAAAAGCTCAGTAGGAGGGCCACAATAGAATACTCCCAGCCTCCATACACTGGACTATTCCTATGATTAATTCTAATCACCTATATCAGTTTCTTCCTCCAGCTTCTTCTTTTTTTGTGCTTAACTTAACCCCAGCCTTGCAAAAGCCCATTCTTAACCTTTATTAGACAATGCTCTTTCCCTTGAAAGAAAAACTCTGGAAACAAAAAGGGCAGGAGTTTTTATATTGCTTAGAAGCACATACAGGAGGGTCAGAAGTAAGGTGACAAAATCTGTCTTCTCTTCCTTGGCAAATGCATGTGCATGCTGGAGGCCATGCCATATCAAGGGCTATGCAGACAGTATTTGGCTCCACAGGGCACAAATATGGTGGAGCACAAAAATAGCTCCCAGTCAAATATCTCCTCTCAGTAATGGTGATAAAGCAATTAGGGTGAGGAGGGGGCACCAGTAGTCCTATGGAGCACAACTAAAGCTTGATAAAGTTGTGGTTAGACGTTAGAGCTATTAGTTAGTGCCATCGACTTGTGTTCCAGTCCTAGCAACTTGATGAATTACAGCTCTAAAAAGAAATTGTCCAGTAAGGTCCGCCAGTGTCATCCCCATGGTTGTTTTCAGCGTGTCCAGCCATCTGATTCCAGGTTGCCCTCTTCACCTGGTTTCTTCGATCTTCCCAAACATGATGTCCTTCTCCAATGATCTTTCTCTTCTGATGGTGGGACCAAAATAAGAGCTAGAGCAGGGATCTCAAAGTCTCTCCTTGAGGGCCACAATCCAGTCGGGTTTTTAGGATTTCCCCGATGAATATGCATTGAAAGCAATGCATGCACATAGATCTCATGCATATTCATTGGGGAAATCCTGAAAACCCGACTGGATTGCGGCTTGAGGAACTTTGAGATCCCTGAGCTAGAGTTATGTACAGCCAAAAAAAAGTTTGATCGATGCTTATTTAAAATAAATTTTGCCCTATCTAGAGGCATTTTTAATATTTGTTTGACTTATTTTTTAAAAAAGTACATATGCCCTCCATACCTACTGAAAAACACAAGCATATTATTCCTATCCCTACTTCTACAATGGATATACTCATCATTACTAGAGGGTTATTTCCCACAAGAACTCAGCGAAATCATAATAACTCCGAAATTAAAGGACCCTAAAGGAGCAAAAGACCAACCTTCCAATTACAGACCCATTGCCTCAATCCCATTGTACATCAAGCTGATGGAAGGTCTCGTAGCAAAAACTTTAGCCTCTTACCTAGAGAATCACAATATACTCCACCCCACACAATCGGAATTCAGAGCCAGATACAGCACAGAGACATTACTAGGAACACTAATGGATACTGCAAGACAACACCTCTATACAGGCAAGAAAATCATGCTGATACAACTAGACCTTTCTGCAGCCTTCGACTTGGTAGACCACGACATGCTTCTACAAACTCTCAACTCAATAGGAATCTCAGACAAGGTACTTGCATGGTTCAAAGGATTCCTGCAATCAAGAACTTACAGAGTTAAAACAATGCAAGAAAAATCAGAACCATGGTCTAACCCCTGCGGAGTTCCCCAAGGATCACCCCTATCACCCACACTATTCAATATATACATAGCCTCCTTCAGCTACTACCTAGATAATCATGGCATAAGTTCATACAGCTACGCAGATGACATCACTATTCTCATGCCCTTCGACCAACCAGAACCCGTCATGACTAGCATAATACACAAAACTCTAAAATCAGTTGAAATTTGGATGACAGAGCACAAATTAAAACTTAACCCTGGCAAAACAAATTTCATCCTACTAGAAAACAATAAAACTCCAACATTAACTAATCTTGTAATAAACTCGATCTCATACCCAATACAACCTACACTAAAATTGCTAGGAATCACAATTGACAGAGGCTGTACTATGCAACCCCAAATTAACAAAATAATAAAGGCATCGTTCATGACCAAGAGAAATCTAAGAAAAATCCGAACATTCTTCGAAAAGAAGCAATTCCTACTATTGGTACAATCTCTTATCCTTGGGATGATAGACTACTGCAACATGCTATACCTACCTTGTCCTGCGACCATGATGAAGCAATTGCAGACAATACAGAATACAGCCCTGAGACTTGTATATTTCCTAAAAAAATATGACCATATCACAGAGGCATATCATGACTCGCACTGGCTTCCAATAGAAGCGAGAGTACACTTCAAATTCTACTGCTTACTTTACAAGGCTCTCAATGGAGAGGGCCCAACCTACTGGAATAGCCGACTAAATCAATCCTCCTCAATCAGACATAGAAGATCCCACTCACTTTTCTCTCACCCATCATCCAAAGATGTCAAACGAAAAAAACTTTATGACAACCTAATAGCCTCCAAAGCAGCAAAACTGGACAGACAAATCACTACTCTGTTATCTTCAACTTCAGACTACAAAGCCTTCAGGATAGATATTAAACCATACTCTTCAAAAAACACATAAAACCTATCCAGCACAACCAATCCCAACCAAATATCTAACACTCTATTTACCCTTAGATCTCTCTAATACTCTTTTATCTATCAAACGTTATCTAAAACCCATAATTTCACCCTATTCTTATCTCCTAAAGACCTCCACTTCCCTTTGGTAACTCTTTATCCAATGTTTATTACCTTAAAAAATTCTATGTCATCGCTTATTCTATTCCTTTTAATTTGAATGTAATTCTTGTTTTTAGTTTGAATGTAATCTGCCTTGAACCGCAAGGTAATGACAGAATAGAAATCACTAATGTAATGTAATGTAATATGTCCAGATTCTGTACATGGTGCTTAAATTGGCCAGCACCTAGAAAAATGGCCACAGCCGTGTGTCATTCATGCTTAGGCGCTATTTACAGAATCGCACCTAGTGGTGCCTATGTAAAAACTTAGATGCTGGAAATGTAGGTGAGGGTTTTAAAGGCCTATATTTCAGGCACCTAAGTTTTTAGAGAACCGCTTAACTGCACCTAAGTCAGACTTTGCCCATAGAAACGCCCACTTAGGCATTAGGCTCCACTAAGCGCCATGCAATAGGTGCCTATCTTTCATAGAATTGCCCAATTATTTTTTTTTCCAATTATTGAGGCTATTGAGGGTATTTTGCCAATCTGTTCCTTATTGTTTACTTGCAAGGAGTTTGGGCTATTCATTTATATTCTGCTTACACTTAAGCAGAGCACAAAAAGCATTCATAATAAAATACATATCAAGACTAAACAAACATAAAAATGCAACAAATTCATATAAGAACTCTGCATCATAACCTATGTTGACTCCTCTCATATACTTTGTTCCTGAGAGCAGTTCTGTCAGCACCTCAAAGTAATTGAACATTTGTTTCCTCGTGGGAGCTGTACTGGAAATTGATTAGAAAGCTTATCAATAATCTCTGGTGAGGGAGCGGTGTTATTTATTCATATGACAAGGCAATTTAGAGTCTTTACATATTTTTTAAAAAATTGATTAAACACAAGAGACAACAACTTAACTTAACTTTTAAGATTTCATATCTTGATCAACAAATCTACTTTCTGGACACTGAGGGGCTGATTCTGTAAACAGGTGTCTACTGATTTTTGTATAACGTCAACCATTCTTGTATTGTTTGATGGTTGTACAGTCTGTGTTGCAATTCACAATAAACATAATTATTTTTTTAAAAAAGGATGCATGTTAAAAAAAAACAAAAACACCTGTGGCAGGCCGCCTACACTGTAGGTGCTTGTTGCAGGTGTAGGAACACTTAAGCGTGCCTATGACTGGGCGTGGTTTTGCCTGGAAGTTACCTTGGGCGAGGTTAAACAACCCTAGGCGTCTCCCTAGAGCCACGACAGGCACCTGAAATGTAGCTCAGCAAAATGCTGGCCATTTCAAAAGCTAAAACTAGACGCAGCTAGCTGAGCCGATTGCACTAAGGGAATCCCTGATCAGCTGACCCAGCAGGCCTCCCCGAAGCCTTGGCTTAGAGAAGTCCTGCCAGCTCAGCTGATCAAGGGTAAATACCCCTGCCATGATCAGCTGAGTAGCTGCAGCAGGGAACCCCCTGACATCGGCAGGAGGGATGCCCACTCCCTCCTGCTGGAACTCCAGACCCCCCCCAGTGACGTAGGCAGCCAGGAAGGATGCCACTTCCTCCTGATGCCCAAGCCCCCCTCAAACGGCAACATCCCTGAACCTTCAGACTCCCCCGACATTCCCTCAAACCTTTGCCCCCCCAGCACCTCCATAACTTCTACACCCCGTCCCTTAAAACAATCTCAACATCCCCCACCCCCCACCTCTCATACCTTTAATGAAGGAAAGGAAGGCCAGAGGGATACTTACTCCCTCCAGCTGGCAGGGCCAATTAGGGCCTTAGGCCTCCTTCCCGGTGCATCCTGGGATGGAATGGGCATGGCTTAAGACTCCAATTGAAGTACCTGTATTTAAACCACTTTGAGTGTGGTTGTAAAACTACAAAAAGGTAGTATAGAAATCCCAATCTCTTTCCCTAACCAATTTTAGCACAAGTTTAGCATATGAGTCCCTACTGCCTACAAAATAGGTGGTAGTAGAAGGCCACATTCTAATGGGAAAATTAGCAAGTAGCCATTAATGGAAAAATCTGAAATTCAGTCATTTTGCCCCTGCATTAAAAATGGTCTTAGTGAGCAGGAAAGACCTATAAAAGTTAGTTGATCAGCGTCTGCGTTTGGTTTCTTCAGGATAGGTCGGACCACGGCGATTTTCAAGGTCGCAGGTACTTCTCTAGATTTTAGGGATTCATTGATTAGAGGATGAATTGACTGAAGGAAGGCTAATGTTGCCTAATACTTAGACTGACTCTGTCATCTACTGAATCAGTGAAAAGTTGAAAGATCCCAAACACTTTCTAGGGGTTAAATGGTAATGGATACATTGATACAGGAACTAGTGCTTACAAATGGAAAAACATTTCTAATGTCCAGGAAGGCAGCCACCCAAATACCAATGATCTGTTATTGTTTAATTTAAAGGCGAGCAGAGACAAGGACACAAACATGTCAAAGCCTTGGATTTTAAAATTTTCAGCTGCAGTGAAATGGGGGAGTACCAGGGTGGGAGAATGGAAAACAGTGAAGTGTGGAATAAGCAACAAATCTTTGTGATAACAAAGAAAAAAATAGAAAACTGATACAGTAGTCAAAAGAGGTGCCTGAGAAAGTCAGAAGAAAAAGAATGCAAAACAAAACACCTTATGGTAACGGACTGATATTATCTTTATAAAGTTATCTTGTCGTTGAAAATATTTTGTGTGCTCTTTAAAAAAAAAAGAGAGAGAGACTGCCAAAATTCTCACAGGACAGCGTTCACACTTTGGAGAGACTGATGAACTTTGAAAAATATTGAATCGCTACATTTCATATCAGGTCTCTTGAGAAAGCCAATTGTGATACAATTCAAACTCCTCTTACTGACCTAAAAATGCACTCACTCAGCTGCCCCTCATTATTTCTCTTTGCTTATCTCCCCCTGTGTTCCCACCCCCTCCTCGTGAGCTCCGCTCAGCTGGTAAGTCCCTCCTATCTGTGCCCTTCTCATCAACTGCCAACTCCAGACTCTGTCCCTTCTGCCTTGCTGCGCCGTATGCTTGGAACAATCTGCCCAAACTCTATGGTGGGCTCAGTCTCTGGCAGTGTTCTAGGCCCAGTTAAAAGCCCAACTCTTTGAGAGTGCTTTCAACTCCTAACTCCGCTCACCTTGGGTTCTGCATCCCCAGCCCTATATGTCATGTCTGTCTGACCAAGTTAGATTGTAAGCTCTTCTGAGCAGGGACAGTCTATAAATGTCAAAATGTACAGTGCTGCGTATACCTTTCAGCACTATATAAGTGATAAGTAGTAGTGGTAGTAGACGACATAAGGTCCATGTTGGGAATCTTTTCATTAGTAGAGTGTTTTGTAGAGATAGATATACTTTTGGACTTTACGAAACAACCATTTTCATTATTAGGCTCTGGTGTTATGATTACACTGTGCTGAGCTGTTGCTGTTGCTCCTTTGGATTTTGGCAGTCTCTCAACTCTTATGAGCACACAAAATATTTTCAATGAGAAAGTAACTTTATAAAGATATTATCAGTCCTTTAAGACTTTTTGTTTTGCAGTATATCTGCCTTTCAGTGTTACTATTTTCTCTGCATTATTCAAGAGCAAAATGGCATTTGAAACAAGAATCTAAGCTGCCTGTTAACTAAATAACTGCCAAGTTTTTCAGCTATCATGCTTTAATTTCAAAAATGGGGGCAGGGCCAGCATCTGCCCTGCAGTTACTTTTTTTTTTTTTAATAAATCTTTATTAATTTTTCATTCTAAAACAATGCATTAAAATATACATATACATATAATTAACTTCAAAATTGCATTTACATCAATAATAAAAATACTTCACAAACATTTCCCCCTCCCTCCCACCCCAATACAAAAACAAAAACAAAATGCAATGAACGGCAACGGGCCCCCTGCAAGCTTGAATGGCAACGGGCCACCCTCCTGGCATCAACCGCAATGGGACCTCCTCCCGGCATCAACAGCAATGCAGCTGGATCTGTTACTGGAAGGTCCCACGATGACTGCTTCTGCTGGTCCATCCACCTCCGACATCATTTACTTGTTCCGGAAAAAGTGACGTCGGAGGGGGATGGACCGGCAGAAGCAGTCATCGCAGGATCTTCCAGTAACAGATCCAGCTGCATTGCAGTTGATGCCGGGAGGGGGGCCCATTGCCGTTGCTGCAGGGATGGGCCGTTGCCATTGCTGCGGGGGGGGGGGGGGCATTGCCGTTGCTGCGGGGGGGGTGGTGGCATTGTCGTTGCTGTGGGGGGGGCGTTGCCTTCAGCTGTTATAATGTTGCTTTCGAGCAAAGGAGCTCAGATGGCAGAGCCAGCAGCAAGGTTTGAAGGGGGAGAAAGGAGCATGGAAGGGTGGTGGAGGAAGAGAAAGGGGGCAGGGTGGTATGGAAGGGTTGTGAGAAGGATGGTATGGAAGGGTGGTGGAGGAAGAGAAAGGGGGCAGGGTGGTATGGAAGGGTTGTGAGAAGGATAGTATGGAAGGGTGGTGGAGAAAGAGAAAGGGGGCAGGGTGGTATGGAAGGATGGTGGTAAGGATGGTGGAGCAGCATGGTATGGAAGGATGGTGGAGGGAGAAAAAGGGGGCAGATGCTGATGGAATTGTGTGCAGGGAAAGGGAAGGATACTGGATAGAATTGGGTTGGAGGGAAAGAAAGGGGGCTGGTGCTGATGGAAGTAGGGGGAAGGGAGAGGAGAGAGTGAAATGCTAGACCATGGGGTGTGGGAGAGGGAAGGGAAGAAGAGAGGAGAGAGATGCCAAAACATTAGAGGAGAGGAGGGAATGGAAGAAGATGGATGTCAGACCAATGAGTGTGAAGGGAAAGATGGAAGGGGGAGGCATACAGTTTCTGGAAGTGGCACAGAAGGACAAAAGATGAAAGGAAGATATTAACAAGAAGACGAGGAGAGCAGAAACCAGACAAGACAAAGGTAGAAAAAAAATTTCTATTTATTTATTTATTTAGCTTTAGGGGACATGCATCTCAGTTTCTGTGGTGTTGCATTGTATGCAGAGTCCAGCTTCTTGGTGGTTTTATTTAACCTTTGTCTACATATTTCTATGCCCCCTTTTACAAAACTATAGAGCATTTTTTTAGCACGGGCCTTGGCTAAAAACCGTACTACAGTTTTGTAAAAGGGGGGAGAGGTTAGTTTGTGATTACATATTCCATACTAGGTGAAGGTGTTTTCTGTGGCCTGTTTGTATAAAAGACGGTTTTTTTTGTTAGCATTGACTAGCCTTGTTTGGCGAAATGCATCAGGCGTAGTTCTTGGGAGCACCTTGAATTAACCTGATTTGAATCTCCTTATTTTCTGCCAATCTTCTTTTGTTTCATGTTGGATTCTTTGGTGGACTGCTTGCCTTGTTGTTTCGTTGCAAATTAACATACAAGGAGTGGAACGTACTAGAGGAGATACAGAGTTGGTTGATGTAGAGTGAGGCAGTTGAGAGGTGTTGTAAATTTGGTTATTAATATAGACTTATATTTCGGATAGTATTACTGCTTTACAAATATTTGAACACTTTTATATATGCATGGAAAGGGTTCAAAGTTAAAGTCTTGGGTAAGTAGGTGGGAAGGGATGGAAGGGGGATTTGTTCAGAGATGTTTGGGGATTGCATAGAAGAAAAGCTGTGCACTGGTATGCTAATCTTTGTTTGTTTTGAATTAAAAAAAAGAAATACAAGTGGAAATAAAGAAGTAAATAAGAAAACAGATAAATGGGGGTGGGACATGGGCGAGGCAGGGGTTGGACATGGGCGGGGCATGGGTGGGTTAGGGGCGGGGCAGGGCCAGGGGGGCCCAGTGTACTTGTGTGCCTAGGAGCCCTCGAAGAATTAGTCCTGCCCTGCAAGCCGCGCTAACGGTTTAACATGCAGAATACCACGCACTAAACCGCCAGCTGCGCTGGCTGCTAACGCCTCCCTTGAGCAGGTGGTAGTTTTCAGGCCAGCACGGGAGTTATGAAAAGTGGCGCTCGTTAACCTCGCTAGCACGGCTTGATAAAAGGAGCCCATAGTGAAAATCATATTGAACTTATTGATCAGTGATAACATCAAAATATAATACCCCTCCACCCATCCACCCACCCTCCCTGGATGTGTAAATCAAATAAGAAATCAGGAGAATAATCCAGCTAATCATCGTCAATGGACTCCATGTTAATTTAAATAACTTATTATTACACAACATTTCTGAATTCATTTTCTCATATTTGCTAGCATAAACATAAAGAGTTCCACCAAAAGGAGAAATTAAGTCGATCCCAATTTTTCCAGTTTTTGGTAACCATTTGCATGGCTATCCCAAACATGATGGAAAATAATCTACTTTTATATTTGTCCAAAGGAGGTTTAGGTGACAACAATGTACCACAGATAAGTACCTCATAAGACAGTGGAATTGAAGATTCCAAAATCAAATTGATTTGTCCCCATATTGATTTCCAAAAGTTGAGTATCAAAGGACAAAAAAACAACAAATGATCCAGTGTCCCTATTTCAAGATGACAGTGCCATCATGTTTTAGATGTTACAATAGCAATGTATAAGGGATATACAGAAACACTGAACTATAAAACAGTTGTATATAAACGTGAGTGCTTATAAAAAGATATGTGTCAATTTAGGATAAAAACTTGTATTGAAATAACTTATACTGTAACTATGGCAAATTGTTACCCATTAACTGATTGAAGGGTATAGGTACAGATACTAAATGAATAGGGGATAAATAATTTAGGTAAGGACCAATTACAGGTCACAGTCCTGGGGGGCCGCCGCGGGAGTGGACTGATGGGCGCGATGGACCCCTGGTCTGACCCGGCAGAGGCAATGCTTATGTGCTTAACCTGTAACCCATTCTGAGCTCGTTGGGGAGAACAGGGTAGAAAATGAAATAATAGATATAATGAAAACAAGCTGTGAATATTGAAGTATTTAAAGATCTGATTTATGAATAGAAAATTTATATTGAATTAACCTCCCCCCCCCTTTTACAAAACTGCGGAAGCGATATTTAGCGTAGACCAGCATGCTGAATGCTCTGCGCTGCTCCCGATGCTCATAGGATGAGTGCCGGGAGCAGCACAGAGCATTTACCTTGCCAGCCTGCGCTAAAAACCGCTTTCGTGGTTTTGTAAAAGGGGGGGGAAGGGGAGGTGCCCATACTTTATTAAAATGTAATAATGCATGATTTTTAATAGCAATGACTTCTTCATAATTGCATATGGAACTTATGTAGCTCCACCATTCATTTAAGTTTGGTATTGGCTCTCCAGTTACAAATGATTAAATGAGTAGCAGTAGTAAGTGGAATATTAAAAAATTGTATTTGATGATCAAGGATAATGTCAGGGTTGGAAGAACATAAGATGAGAGTTTTGTATGAAAACGGAGTAGATTTATCTAAATCTAAAATGTGTATAATTCTACGCCATATGGAGTTCCAATAGGATTGTACATTAGGGCAGTGATGTAAAAGGTGTGCTAATTTACCAGGCTCTTTGGAGCAGGCCCAACATAGATTGGAGGAGGATTGAGGAAGAATTCTAGCAATTTTATTTGGTGTCAATAGCATTTTAATGGCTTCTACCATGACAGAAATAGTGGAGACCAGGAATTCAAAAAGGAGGTAGCTGAGGTTATTATGGAGTTAGAATTTAATTTCATAGTTTTGTGTAAAGAGTTACTATACCAAATACCGAAGTATTTTATTTTGTGCGGTTCCCACTGAAATTTCGGATCTATTTTTGGTTGGCCAAGACATAGCTGGCTATGTCAATGTTCAGCAGCTAGCCAGCTAAGTCTCAATGGCCAAAGATATACCACCCTTTCAAGCGAATGTCTTTGGCGACTGGATTTAGCTGGTGAGCCGCTGAATATCAGCAGATAGCCAGTTATGTGCTATTTAGTGCTGAATATTGGGCCTAATGACTATACCAGTGTCCATCCCCAGAGCAGCATGAGAGGAAATCTCCTTGGGACACAGATATACACTGGTGTCTAGACACCTTTGGTCAAGGGATGTCTCCACTGAGGCATTGGGATTTAGCCATGCCTAAACCCAGACTTCACCTGTGCAGTGTTTTCTAAGCCTCAGCCAGAATCCATATGAGATTCACAGTATAAGCCTCTAGAGTTCCTTGAATGGAGGAAGTTTACTCCAGACCTCTGCATCACTGATTTTATTAGGGAAATAGATGATGTCATTTCATTTAAGCTAGAGAAGGAGGAGGACCCTGAGATAGACACATTGGACATCCTCCAATTTTCTGACCCTCCCCCAAAGAAGCTGTTAATGTGCATTAATTTAAGAACTTAGGCAGCTAGTCTATAATGGCATCTTGGTACCAATTCCATTATAGCATAGTAAGTGCACAGGTGCAGTAAGTGTACCATTCTACACCATGTCAATGGTAGGCATAAGTTGGCATGCCTAAGTTTGCCAAGCAATGTGTATAATTTATAGTATTTTATAAATTCCATGTGTAATAGGGAGACATGCCCATACTTTGCCTACATATAAACTCCCCTTGCAGTTAGGCCCTGTTGTACTTATAGAATAGCACATTTGATGAGAATAAGTGATACATACCTCTAGGAACCAGTTTATAGAATTCCCTTCATAGTAGAGAGCATTGAGAATAACATGAGTTGGCATCTGTGGCGGCGGAAGCTCAGAAAGTGGCAAGTACAGGGCCGGTCCCAGCAGAACAGAACTATACATTGGAAAGGTAGGATGCGGGAGGGGACCCCACAGTTCCCACCCCCTCCCCCACCAGATCTGAGTGTGTGTCTTCAAGAGGGAGGGTCTAGGCCTCTCTCCCAGCGCTCTGACATGTCGAGCACTGCTGCATTCACAGACCCTCCTCCCCTGCCTTGACTCTGCCTCAGATGCGTCTGTCACACTGCAGCTCTCCACTGGAGCCCCAACTGGAAAATAATGTGATGCCAACAAGCAGAAAAAAGAAATCTGGTCAATACCCTTTTCCATCTATATATAGCAAAAGCCATCCCAATTCGAGTTGACCATTTCAAACTCTGCTCTGAGCTCTTAAGTGTGGCTTTCTTCTGTGTATGATTTTATGTTATGTATGTTAACCTGTAGCCTGCTCTGAGCTCATTTGGGAGAGCGGCATAGAAAACAAATTAAATAAATTAAGTAATAAATAAATTATCTAATCTAATCTAATCTGGGATTTCTGAGTCGCACTATGTTCCAAACAGATTCAAGGCAATATACTGGTTGAAATTATGATACATTGCATACAAAATAGCAGAAGATAAGGTTCCATAGAGAGATAAGAATTGTTTGGTTATTTGAGAAGTAAAGATACTTAATAGACTTGAGCTAGTAGGTTGCAAATGTAGAGTGTATTAGCAAATTAGGCCCTTAATATGAAGGTAGCACACTCCTGCACTGAGACAGCTCAATTTTGGGTTGCTTCAACCCTTCACATACATAAGAACACAACTATTGCATCAGCCATTGAAGCAACATACTTTTTAGGCCCATGTTATGGTGGTATAGACGTCAAAGTTGTGCCTTCTCACTTCATCCATTATTCCATCATAAGAATACATTCCAAGTCACCACCCATTTCAAATTTCAAGTTTTTATTTTGGTTTGATGAATCGCTTATTTAATTTACTAAACGAATTACAAATTTTAAAAAGTATCATTCCATCCTTCTGTGGTTACCTCTCATTTGCAGACTTGAGTACCCCGTATGTTATCATAGCTGTCAAAGCTGATATCTACCAGTGTCTCAACTTCTCCCACACTTTTGCTTTCAAATTAAAATGCGGGTGAAGATAGAAAAATAGCTTATTTTGTTTCTACATTTTCACGTATTCTATGCTGTGTACCTTCCTAGGTGACCATTCCCATCATGTGCCAGAACAGAAGCCTAGTCTGCTTTTCCTTCCCTCCACCCCTAGCCCATAAGGCTAGAGTACTCCTTTGTCTGCAAACAGTGAAGGAAGATAGAGAAATGGCATGTCCAGGAAGTATGGTGAATAGGGTAGTCAACTGACCTTAAATCCTCCTGAAGCAGTCTACCCCTCCTTCTGACATCTTCTTAATTTCTTGTGCCTTGCTGCCTGTTTTTCCAGACACCTCTCTACCAGTGGCTACAGTGAAGTTCCGCTGGCAGGAAACTCCACAGCCCTTTGCTCTGTGTTTTTGTGCGTACATGCGTGTGTGTGTTTCTACCCTGGGTGCCTAGTTGCCATCTACCTTGTGACCTGTGCCCATAAGTGGACTCATGCATCTATATTTCCATAACAAAACAGAGAAATTCTGATACAGGCTAAAGTTACAATTGATAGGACTCAGATGTAGACTGGGGGAAAAATACAGGGATGAATGCATATATATTTTACTTTATTTGATCCTATTTTAGATTTGCCCCTTAGGAGGGAAGGGGAAATATCTTGAGATCTAACATTTCATTTACCAGTGGAGCCCAGGAGGCAGGCACAATAGGAAACAATACAGTACTGAAGGTAAATAATCTCTTTCTGTCTATTATTTGAGATGACATACTACTTCACCTATTGTACAAATCAATTTTATGAAGAACTTGGAATAAAACTTGGAATCAAGATCATCGTTTCCACAGTTTTTGTGTTTTCTCCTCACTATGGAAGTCTGTTTGGTGACTTTTTTGCTTCGTTGTAAACAAAAGAACAAAACATGTAATGTAAGCACAGTCCCCACTGTAACAAAATGATCAAAGACGGTTGCAATAAATAAAGCATTACTGCCAAAACCTCCAATCCAGTTCATTACTGATCATATACAGGACAGCTAGGGCCTGATTCTATAAATGGTGCCTAGGTGCCCTAATCATGGACGCCTAGCGACACCAAACTAACCCCTCCTTTCATGAAGCTGTGTTAGGCTTTTTTTGTATCACCGGCCGCAATGGTAAAAGTTCTGACGCTCATAGAATTCCTATGAATTCCTATGAATGTTGGAGCTAATACTATCGCAGCTGACGATTAAAAAGCCTAATACAGCTTCATAAAAAGGGGTCTAAAATGTATAAGTACACAAATTTTTTTAATTGGTGTGGTAATTTTTAAACTAGTTAATTAGGGCTGTGTGTGGAATACCGAACAGCATCTAGCAATGCCTAAGTCGAGGTGCCTAACGACGCCTACCTGAAAAGTAGGCATGGTTAGAGGCAGAGAAGAGGCGGAGAAGAGGCGGAGAAGAGGCGAGGTTGACTTAAGTGTCGCTAGGCGTCTGTGTTAGATGCTAGTAAATTAGGCCAGGAAAACCCTGGCCTAATATACCGGTGTCTACCACAAGGACGCCTAGCAACCTCTAGGAACTGCTAAGTATGGTTTTATAAGTGGTGTCTAGAGGTTCATTGACAACTATGCCGACCGATGCCTACAAATTAGCTGCCATTTATAGAATCAGGCCCCTAGACATTATATAATAGCAACAGGAGAATCTCCCGTGACAAAGTTTAATTCAGTTTTTGATCCATTCATACTTGGCTTATGTTTATTTGGATGAGTAGAATCAGGGCTAACAGAGTTGATATGAAGGAAAAGTCCTTTGAAGACTGTTTATGAAGCCCTTAGGTAAATAACTCTTCTGTCATAAATAGTCTCATAAATATTCTTGTTGTAGACTGCCTTGAGTGTATTTCTTCAAAAGGGCAGGTAAGCAAGGTTTGACATATTTTGACTGGATTGGAAACTTAGATGTGGAAGCAGATGAATAAGGCAGAAACAGAAAGCTATTGGAACTGTACTCTTATCAAATTAGAAAAGAGCTCTGCTATTTTCAACAGGGTTAACTGGAGCTGCCCACAGCCTTTACATATATAGGACTTTTATTATGTGTATTGCTCAGGCTACATATCGTTTCAGTGCTATTAAAGCTGCCAACGCTAAAACTGTATTGCAATCTGAATAGCACATGTAGGGGGTAATTCTCTGTAGGTAATTCTAATGTTAAGCACTGGGATTTTGCATGCTAAGTACAGATTCTGTAATGTCAATTACCATTATAGAATACTAGCATACAGAAAGTCCACATCCTGGATATGAAAATTGGAAAAGTTGTATACGCTGAAGAGAGCAGTGGTGAAACAGGCCCTTAACCAGCTTGAGGCTGACTAGTTATTTTCAGTGGCATTTAACTGGTTAGCACCGCTGAAAATGTCCAGTGAGTGCCTATCTCAAAACCGGCAATTTGGGGGTATTACAGGGGAGGAGTTGGCACTTAGCAAGTTACAGTAAGTATCAATATTCAGCACTTAACTGACCAGGGATGTCTCCACCAGCTAACGCCACTAACTGCATAAAAGTCAGTCCTATCTTTTTGTGGTGCTCCGTAGTCAGTTAAGTGCCTGGTGTTTCCCACTGGTGTTTGATTCCTGTTGGTGAGTGTGGGATCCTTCTGGTTGTCCTTTCTTTGCTTGGGGAGGAGAGTGCAGCATAGTGGTTAGAGCTACAACCTCAGCAGCTGGATGTTGTGGGTTCAAACCCCACACTGCTCCTTGTGACCCTGGGAAAGTCACCCAACTCTCCACTACCCCAGGTATATTAGATAGATTGCAAGCAAGGGAAAATGCACAAAGTACCTGTACATAAACCACTTTGAGTGTAGTTATAAAACCATAAAAAGGCAATATACAAATTCCTTTCCCCCTTTTTGTGGACTTTACCTAATTTTGAACACCATTTAAAGAATTCCACCCTATGTGCTGCCAGTGATCTATGAGCAGAGTCAGGGAGAAGCCGACAGTTTTGCGGGCACTGGTGATATTCATCGCTGGTGCCTGCATAGCTAAAAGGGAAGATGGGACCACACAGGCTGACCAAGGTGCTCAATGGCAGTGCCCAGGCATGGCCAAGCATTGAATATGCATGTTAGTTTCAGCCTTTCATGGTCACCAGCTTTAAAACAATTGACCACCACGTGTTGAATATTGGGGAGTCAGGGCAGGATTAATTCGTCGAGGGCCCCTAGGCACACAAGTACACTGGGCCCCCTGCCCTGTCCCACCCCACCATGCGCCAAGGCGGAAACAGGAAGCTGCGTCAGAGGGAAGCTTTGGGCAAGCAGCACTGCTTGCACAATTACAGTTCCCGTTGCCTTTCTTACCCGTGTTGCTTGCTTGTCTTACTTTCCGTCGATGGGGGGGGGGCTTCGTTGCCGATCGGGGGGCCCGCATTGCTGATCGATGCTATAGGGGCCCATCGCCGTTTGGAAAAAACAATGTTGATGCCCTCCTTCATTGGGCCCCCCTGACCATTTCGGACCCTAGGCACGTGCCTACTTGGCCTATTGGTTAATCCTGCCCTGTGGGGAATGGTTTCCATTTATATTTCTTTATGTAATTTTCAAAAAACTGGACATCTTAATGTAAATCGAGCAGCAAAAGACACATTATTTGAGTCTTATATTTACAAATATGGGCAAGAACCAGTACATTTTTTTCTAGCAAAAAAAGGTACCAGTACTCAAATACCAGGCTATTCTTCAGGAGTGGAATAATCACTAATGGGTACACCCAGTGGCACAGTAAGGGGGAGGGGCGGTCGGCCCCAGGCACCATTCTCATAGGTGCGTGGCACCTGTCCTCCTTTTTGCCCCTGTTCCTTCGCCGCCCCTCCCCCCACTGTTGCGCGCATATGCCGCTTCCCTCCCCCTGTACCTCTGTAACGTTCCTGGCACGAGCAGAAACTCCCAATCACTGCCAATTTTAAGCACAGCATTGGTATATGCAAGAACTATTACCCTGTCCTTTGTGCCCTTAAAACCTGATGGTGCACCTTCATCAGCTGTTGTCAGTGTTTTCTAAGAACATAGCACCAGTAGACAGCTGTTTCATCAGCATTGCAAATTTATTCAGGATCAAGGTTTCCATCAGATATCCTCTTAGCAAATTCATCAGTGTAACTTTTAGCTGCATCGTAATCAGCAGAAGCTTTTTCACCACAGATTTTGAGATATTTAACACCATGGCACTTCTTAAATTTCTGCAGCCAACCTGCGGAATATTCACTCTCACCATCAATGTTCAGTTCTTGATGGTATTTTTTGGTTTGCTTCATTACCATCAAACCAGTCAATGGCATGCGTTCACACCTTCTTCGCCACACCCACAAACGCATTAGAGGGTTGTGTGCCTGTTACCAGTCATGTAGTAAGGGGTAAGGGGACAGGGGGAGCTGGCACCATTTTGCACCAGTGCCAGCGCCTCTCCTCTTCTCCATCCCCATCCCCCATGTACCTTTTTAAATCTTCGCTAGCATGAGCAGCATCTTCCACTTGCTGGTCACACCAGCCTTGGCTCCCTTCTGATGTCACTTCCTGGTTTCAGGACCAGAATGTGACATCAGAAGGGCGCTGAGGCTGGCGCAAATGATGGGTGGAAGATTCTGTTCATGCTGGTAAACATTTCAACAGGTACATGGAGGCGGGGGTGCTAAAGGGGCAGGGGAGAATTGGGGTGCCCAAACAGCAGGGAAGAGTGGAAGGAGAGCACACAGCGCGGTAATGCCAGGCGCTACCTCCCTGAGTGCCAACCTCCCTCACTATTCCACTGCCTGTTACTATGCATTAAACTGCATGTTAGTGTGTTTTTCTGAATTTTTCTCTGAAAGGGCATGGCATGAGTGTAGAGTGGGTGTGGTAGCAATAGCCAGTTAACATGCTATACTTAGCACATGATAACTGGCTAATACAGATTTAACATGGGAGTACTTAGGCCCCAATTCTATAAATGGCACCTAAAACATAGGCACCGAGGAACATGGCGTATAGCATATGTCAGTCTTAAGTTAGGCACCATTTATAGAATCGTGCCTAGCGGCATCTAAAGTGAATTTAAGCACCAGTAGACACTGTGCCTAAATTAGGTGCCTACATGCAAAATAAACCCACGATCCACCTACTGGTGTGGTATGTGTGGTTAGGAGCTTACTGGGCATGTGCAAGAGTCCCTATACCTATAGCCCCTTCCCCCTCTTCCTCACAGAAAAAAACAAAGAAACAAATTTTTAAATAATAACAAATTTATCTTAATTTCCTCTTCTGGGAGTCATCATCAATTTCCAAAAGTCCAACCTTACTCCAACATGCTCCCTCAAGTTCATCGGAGCTTATTTGGACACAAGGGCTGCAAGGGCCTATCTAACCACTCCTACTTTCTATTCCAACATCACTCTAACCACTAACCTCTAACTACTTTCTGGTAGGTGCCTTGGACTAAACATCTACCTAAAAGTGGTAGGCACCTACCGAGTTAGGCTCCTACCACCCAATTCATTTTTATTTAAGTCAATTATGTGGTGCTAATTGTTTGTTACTGGCGCCAATCAAGCTCTTTAAATAATTAAATTAGGCACTTAGGGCTAGATTCACTAACCTGCCCGATCGTAACCGATCCGTGTCCAATCCGGGCAGGTCTGATGGATTCTGCAACCAATAATATTCTAATGAGAGCGATCAGAGGAACGCCCCCACCCGCCGACACGGATCTCTAGTGTGCAATCCTGACACATGCGCAGACCATCTGCTTTCCCAGTCTAGATTGTATGCGTATGCGTTTGGTGTTCATTTTAGTTGGGGATTTTGGTTTTTTTTTAAATTGACCCCGACTCTCCTGTTGTGGAAGGACGATCCCGGCGGCCGGCTGCTCACGAGGAAATGTTATGAGGCAGAAATAGGGCGATCCCTGGCGGCAGGCTGCTCAGGAGATTTTATGAGGCAGAAATAGGGCGATCCCCAGCGGCAGGCTGCTTATAAAAGTTACAAAAGATGTTTAAAGCAGGCAATTGACTCTCCTGCTCTCTGCCGCCCTTCCCCGCACTGCAGCCCCACTTTAAAACCACAGGCTCGCACTACGGGGAAGTACAGCAGAAAGCAGGAGAGTCGGGAAGGCATGGGTAGGGCTCGGCTGGAAAGGGCATTTGCTGTGTCTTGAATGTGTGGAAGGGGCAGAGAGCATAGCGGCAGAAATGGGCTACAGGGCTGGGATTTTAGGCCGAGGACAGTCGGAAAGGACGTTTGCGACTGGTCCCCAGCAGTTGTTTCTTGTGTTGATCAGCCAGCCTAGTCGGTTTCCAAGATTTCTGTAATAAATCGCGTCCCTGCCTGCTTTGCATGCCGTTCCCCTCATTTGCATGCACAGGTCAGAATCGGATCAGAGGAGAGGTAAGTGAATCGTGCCAGAGTAAAATCGGGTCGCAAACCTATCGGTACACGATCGGTTTGCATACTGAATCTAGCCCATAGATCGGCTTAGATGTCTTTTATAGAATTGGGGCCTTGGAACCTCCTAAATAGGAACTGGTAAGTGGTCCAGCAGGTACCGCACACTAATGGTTACATTAACACATGACCAAAAGGTGCCACTTTAAATCTGAGCTAAGGGCCAGATTCACTAACCTGCCCAATTGGGCCCGATCCGGGCAGGTCTGACGAATTCAGCAAACTTCAACATGCAGATGAGGGCGATCGAAGGAACGCCCCCATCTGCCGGCATGAATCACTCTATAGCGATCCCTGCGCATGTGTAGACCATCTTTAGATGGTCTGCGCATGTGCTGGACCTCCGGCCTGGCACTTTTTTAAACTTTTTGTACAGCCCATGGTTTTAACCCGCTTAAAGCCTGCGGGTTAAAACCATGGGCTTACACTGCGAGGAAGGGTGGGAGAGTCAGGGCAGGCAGGTGATGAGGGCAGCTACAGTTGGGGCAGGCAGGCAGATTGGGGAAGCAGGAGATCGGGGCTGACAGGGCTGAGAGCAGGTCGGCAGAAGGCAGTTGGAAAGGGCTTCAGCGACTGGTCCTCAGCAGTAACTTTTTGAGTTGATCAGCCAGCACAGTCAAATCGGCAATTTTGTTTAATGAATCACATCCCTGCCTACTTTGCATGCAGTTCCCCTCATTTGCATGCACGGATCGGAATCGGACCACAAAACAGGTTAGTGAATACTGCAGGAGGGAAATCGGGTCGCAAAGGGCTCGCAAACCGATCAATACACGATTGGTTTGCTTAGTGAATCTAGCCCTAAGTGCACAATAAAATCCTATACTATGTGTTAAGCCCAGATTTTAGTGTACTTTTGTAAAAGGGCCTCACTTAGTTTTAAAAATTGCCCATTTCAACCAGGGCATTACATAAGGGAGTAAAAGGGAATAATTCTCTTTATCCTTATTTCTACTTCAAATTAATACAAAATAATATATTGCCTTGCTAATTAATTGATGGCACTTATATTGTAGCGTAGTAACATAATAAATGGCAGCATAGAAAGAACTATACAGTCTATCCAGTCTTCTCAGCATGGTGTTTAGGGTTGTATCTGGCACTCTGCAGGTACATATTTGCAAAATGGCTGCTCCTACTGTTCATACAGTCCTTCATTTCCTTATATTTGTTTCATAGAAGGCAAAGCTGTTTCTAAAATACAAAGACCTGGTCCCTTCCTGACCTGAACATCTTGATTCCAATCTCAGCAACCTACATAAAATAGACTAGCACACACACTCCTTAATCCTGTAACAAATGCTAAAGCATGAAAAAGGATTTTGGATTTAGCTCACACCTCTTTCAGTTGCAGCTTAAGGCAAATTATATCAGGTGCAGTCAGGGCAGGATTAATTCTTCGAGGGTCCCAAGGCACACAAATACACTGGGCCCCCTAACCCTGCCCCGCCCACCAAGAAACTGGACTCTGCATACAATGCAACACCACAGAAACAGTGACGCATGTCCCCTAAAGCAAAACAAGAAAGAAAGAAAGAAATAATTTTTTTCTACCTTTGTCTTCTCTGGTTTATGCTTTCCTCATCTTCTTGAAACTCTCTTCCTTTCATCCACTGTCTGCCCCTTCTAAATGGCATCTTCTCTCCTTCCAGATGCCCCTTCCAGAAACTGTATGCCTCCCCCTTCCATCTTTCCCTTCATCCCCATTGGTCTGGCAACCATCTTCTTCCCTCCTCCAATGGTTTAGCATCTCTCTCCTCTCCTTCCCTTCCCTCTCTCACACCCCCATGGTCTGGCATTTCACTCTCTCCTCTCCTTTCCCCCCACTTCCACCAGCATCTGCCCCCTTTCTTTCCCTCCAACCCAATTCCATCCAATATCCTTCCCCCTTATTTCTCTCTCTCCTTACCTTGCACACCAATTCCATCAGCATCTGCCCCCTTTCTCTCCCTCCACCACCCTTCCCTACCATCCTTCCCACCACTCACCATACCACCCTGCCCCCTTTCTCTCCCTCCACCACCCTTCCATGCTCCTTTCTCTCTCCCTCCAAACAAATGCATGGTCCCATGCTGCTGGCTCTGCTCTCTGAGCTCCTTGGCAAAAGACAGCCCAAAAGCAGAAATCGTTAGAACAGCTGATGGCATCGACTGCAACATGGTTGACTCTGCTCCAGGAAAGGTCCCATGATGACTGCGTCTCCCGATCCATCCCCTTATGATGTCACTTACTTGCTCTGGAAGAAGTAAGTGATGTCGGAAGGGGATAGACCGGCAGATGCAGTCATCGCGTGACCTTCCTGGAGCAAAGCTAACCTCAACTTCCTGACATGGAAGACCATTCCATTGATCAATTACCCTTTCGGTGAAGAAGTATTTCCTGGTGTCCCCATGAAATCATCCCCTTCTGAGCTTCAGTGGATGCCCTCTTGTCACCGTAGGACCGGTAAGAAAAAAGATTTCTTCCTCCACCTCAATGTGGCCTGTGATGTATTTGAATGTTTCTATCATGTCCCCCTTTCTCTGCGCTCTTTGAGAGAATACAGGCGTAGCCTGCTCAGATGTTCTTCATATGGGAGATCCTTAAGTCCAGAGACCATCCTAGTGGCCATTCGCTGAATCGACTCCATTCTCTTCACATCCTTCAGATAATGTGGCCTCCAGAATTGAACACAGTACTCCAGGTAAGGTCTTACCATGGATCTGTATAACGGCAGTATAACTTCAGGCTTTCGGCTGATAAAGCTCCTTCTGATGCAACCCAGCATTTGTCTCGCCTTTGCTGAAGCTTTCTCCACCTGATTGGCAGCTTTCATATCTTCCCGGATGATTACTCCCAAGTCCCGTTCTGCTACAGTTCTTGTTAGATTTTCACCATTCAGGGTGTATGTTCTACATGGATTTCCGCTATCAAGGTGTATCACCTTACATTTCTTGGCATTAAAATTCAATTGCCAAGTACTGGACCATTGTTCCAGTAAAAGCAGGTCTTCTTCATAGTGTCGGGCATGGTTGCGGTGTCTGGTTCTACTGCGTTGCCCACAACGTTGCATAGTTTAGCATCATCGGCAAATAATGTAATTTTGCCATGAAGTCCCTGAGGTAGATCCCTTACAAAGATATTAAATAGTATCGGGCCCAAGACCGAGCCCTGCGGCACTCCACTAGTCACTTCCGATGTTTTTGAGGGAATACTGTTTACCATCACCCTTTGAAGTCTGCCGCTAAGCCAGTCTTTTACCCATGCAGTCAGTGTTTCTCCTAGGCCCATTGCATTCATCTTGTTCAATAACCTACGGTGTGGGACACTATCAAAGGCCTTACTGAAGTCCAGATACACGATGTCCAGGGACTCTCCCCCATCCAGTTTTTTTTGTAGCCAGTCAAAGAAGCTGATCAGATTGGATTGACAAGAACTTCCCTTCGTAAAGCCATGCTGGTGTGGATCCCCTAAATTTTCATCATCCAGAATCGCGTCCAATCTGTTTTTTTATCAATGTTTCAATGAGTTTACACACTATTGATGTGAGACTCACCGGTCTGTAATTCTCAGCCTCTGACCTGCATCCCTTTTTGTGGAGCGGAATAACGTTGGCAATTTTCCAGTCCAAGGGGACTTATCCCTTGCGTAGGAAAAGATTGAAAAGCTCAGTCAACGGTTCTGCCAGGACATCCCTCAATTCCCGAAGTACTCTGGGGTGTAGATTATCTGGGCCCATAGCTTTGTTTACTTTCAGCTTTGATAGCTCGTGGTAGACGTTGCTCGCGGTAAATTCAAGGTCCTGGAATGGGTCCTCCGAGCACCCCTTTGTCTGTAGCTGAGGTCCGGAACCTGGTACTTTAGGTACTAATACACATTTAATGCAGCAAAATATAGATACCATGGGACATGCTAAAGTGTGACACAGTAGTTTTGGAAAGAATGCGCTAAAATAAATGGGGGGGGGTCTGTCACGGGAGGAGAGTGGACATTCCTGCACTACCCAGTTAGTGTATCTACATTACAGCATACTAAATGGTTGGTTAGGTGCATGAATGCCATAAGAGCCCTTAATGCCTACAAAATAAGTGAAGATATGTGCTCACGCATAGAGGTAGGCTTCACGGATATTAAAGGCCCCTTTAAGTTGATAGGCACCTATGTGAACTAGATGATATTCTATAAGGTAGTACCTAAGTACCATAGTGCCTATCTGCAAGGGGGATGTACACATAGGTAGAGCACGGGAGGGCCATGGGAGTGTCTCACAGTTCCACATGCAGTTTAGCATAATGTAAATTAGCGCCAACTTATGCTTACCTTTGACATTGCATAAAATGGTGCACCTACACTTGGAAGCAGCAAAGCCGCTGCTCAGTTGTTCAATATTCTCCTCTGACGCAACCGGAAACAGGAAGTTGCAGGAGAGGAGAAGATTGATCAACTTGAGCAGCCGCGCGTGCGCGGCTTTTTGAACGCGTCCGGCTGGTGAAAAAGAAAGCCGGCAAACTCTGCATCTGAGGTGAGGTGGAGGGAGGGAGATGGCGGAACGCAGCGATCGGGCGGGTGGGGGCTGCTGGACCGCGCGATCCTTGATTGCCTCACTGCAGAGACAAGTCCATTCACCGCTCCACGGGGCGGTAAATGGCCTCGTCCCCGTCCCGCAGAGACCACTATTTTTTCTTTCCCCATTTCGGCGGGTTACCCACGGCTACTCGCAGCTAGCCGCGGGTAACAACCACCGTGTCATTCTCTAATAAACAGTCAGGGGGCCAGAGAGACAGACAGAAAGAAAGACAGACAGACAGAAAGCGGCCAAGGAGAGAGACAAAGAAAAAAAGACAGACAGATAGACAGCGGCCAAGGAGAGATAGGCAAAGAAAAAAAGACAGACAGGGGGCCAGGGAGAGACACAGACAGAAAGAATGTCAGACAGACAGGGGGCCAGAGAGACAGACAGAAAGAAAGACAGACAGACAGGCAGTGGCCAATGAGAGAGACAAAGAAAAAAAGACAGACAGACAGTGGCCAAGGAGAGAGAGAGAGAGACAGAAAGAAAGACAGACAGACAGAAAGCGGCCAAGGAGAGAGAAAGAAAAAAAGACAGACACATCTATTCTAACACCCATTAATGTAACGGGCTTAAAGACTAGTATTCTATAAAAGAATCTTGGCAACAAGATATCATTAAAGAATTGATGCTAAGCTAGGGTTACCAGACATCCGGGAAAAACCTGGACATGTCTTCTTTTTAGAGGACTGTCTGGGTTCCTGGACAGACTTTCCAAAGCCTGGCAGTGTGTCCGGGTTTTGGAAAGCCCCCGAGTTCCGGCTGCACCTGGAGAGCCTTCAACGAGCAAGCACGGATGATGTCACATGCTTCCACGTATGCTGAAGGCCCTCCAGACACGGTCCGGAGATTGGAAAAAAAAGAGAATCAGCTTTTGGAGGCAGGGCTATAGGTGTAACAGGGCAGGGCTG
The DNA here is from genome assembly GCF_902459505.1 of Geotrypetes seraphini. NCBI lineage: Eukaryota > Metazoa > Chordata > Amphibia > Gymnophiona > Dermophiidae > Geotrypetes > Geotrypetes seraphini. Next base: position 165,167,693 of record NC_047089.1, on the reverse strand, counting down.
GAGGAGGGATGGGGCGGGGCTGGAGGCAAAATGGAGCAGGGTTGAAGGTGGAACGGGGCAGGGCTGGGGGAGAAATGGGACAGGGCCATGCATCCCAGTTTCTCCATCTTCAAATAGGATAACCCTATGCTAAGCACACATCATTAGGTCATGTAAATTGAGATGTGGATTTATAGAATTGCCCTGAATGACTGTAAAGGTTACAGAGCCAAGTAGGATGCACCTTACATTAATACAATACAAACTGAAGATAAATGTGCACTCACAGCAGAGGGAGAAAAACACTGCAGCAGTCAGGCATAATATTCGGCAGCACCACGCCCAAATTTTCCAATTTCTGTGTGTAATTTAATGAGCAATGAGCCAATAATTGGGCACTAACAATCAATTATTCCTCCTTATTGGGAACAGCTAGGATTTATGAGTGCATCCTGCTAGGTGCTATGTAATCAGGTTCACACAAGGAAATGACTAACTCAAAACAGTTCAAAATAAAGAAGGCTTTATTTCTGACACTCTTCCTGGGTGCCTTGGTTCACAAAAGAAAAGAAGTTCAGATATTTAGTCAGTGCAGGATTAACCAATAGGCCCAGTAGGCATGTGCCTAGGGCCCAAAATGGTCAGGGGGGCCCGATGAAGGAGGGCATTAACATTGTTTTTTTCCAAACGGCAATGGGCCCCTCCAGCATCGATCAGCAATGCGCCCCCCCACCCCCACCCCCCATCAACGGAAAGTAAGACAAGCAAGCAACACGGGTAAGAAAGGCAATGGGAACTGTAATTTTGCAAGCGGTGCTGCTTGTCCAAAGCTTCCCTCTGACGCAGCTTCCTGTTTCCGCCTTGGCGCATGGTGGGGTGGGGCGGGGCAGGGGTCCCAGTGTACTTGTGTGCCTAGGGGCCCTCGATTAATTAATCCTGCTCTGTATTTAGTCATATAACAGGTTTAGCTCACAAAGCTGTTGAATGTCCACAAATCAGTCTCAGTCTGGGCTGTCTTGTAACACAACTGGCTTGGTAGTGTTTTCAAGGACCCATCCCCCGTCTCAGAGAAACAATATTAGCTTAGCTACAAGCAGTCTGAGTCAGCTGTTAGCGTAACAGTTAGCGTGACAGTTCCCAACCTGGGCTTACCTCAGCTCTCAGTTCTGTAGTAAAGAGAAAAGAAACCTCCTTCCAAATCCCTGCCCTGCCTACTTCCCCAGGGTCCTCGCCTTCTCACTCTTGCCCTGCCCTTTTTATTCTTGTTAGATTACATTTGCCAGATTTCCTCTCTAAAAAAGAAGACACCTAGTCCCACCCCATTCCACCCCAGCCCTGCCCCATTCCGCTCCAACTCTACCCCCATAGCCCCGCCCCCACACAAACCTCACCCAAACTGAGGACCTCATCTGCGCGCATGCACGGATTTTGACATGATGTCATCGTGTCGATGTCCGCACATGCACAGACATCCTTCAGACGTGGCTCTGAGGTTGGGGCATCTGGACAGTCCTCTAAAAAAAGGACATATCTGGATTTTCCCTGACATCTGTATCCTATGTTCAATTCCTTTTCTTCCAGGCGTCCTTGCAGGGAAGTGTCTGCTAGAGAGTGAAATAGAGCTTGCTGACTCTGAAGGGAAGTGTCCACTAGAGCGAGAGGTTCATCACAGTGCTATTCTATAAAGATGCACATGTAAATTTTTCAGCGTGCAACTCAAAAGGGGGTGAGGCCTTGGGAGGGGCATAGACGAGTCAGTGTCATTAACTAAAGATGAGCGCAGCATTATAGAATACAAGAGATCCTTGCCTAATTTAGGTGTGAGGATTTATACCAGGGTTTCAGTTGGCGAAAATTCTTGTACCCAATTGCGCTGTGCTATTCTAAAAATGGCGCCCAACTTGGAGCACCATTTATAGAACGGTGCTTAGGCCTAAATTCTATAAATGGGATCTGAAGCTAGGCATCTAGATTAAGCATGTATGTGTAATTTTATTTGCTCTATCATATGAGATTGCTTTGGACACTAACTCAAACTTTTAGGATGGAACAGCATATGCCCCCCTCTCCCCACTTTTACTAAGCTGTGGTAGAGGTTTCTACTGTGGCCCGGAGCGTTAAATGCTCCAATGCTGCTCCAATGCTCATAGGAATTCTATAAGCATCAGAGCAGTGTCAGGGCATTTAGCATTCCACGCAGTGGTGGAAGCGTCTACCGTGGCTTAGTAAGAGGGCGGGGGGGATAGATTGCAATAATAAAGTAGAAATAAAAACTATATTCTGAAATCTTCTGTATGTTTTGCTACTTGTTAACTAGTTTAATCGGTTCTATATGATCTGACAGGTTGTGGGCAAGTGGGATTATTATACAGTACAAGACAATTATAAATATTTAGTGAAATATCAACTGGGAAATGTAAATAGATTTTATTTATGGCAGATATAGCCAAGTGGTTCACTGCTGTTGAATCTTCATTGCTTGTCGTGAGACTTTTTTCTAATAAGCATGTATAGCCTCAGCACTGAGAGCTGGTTTCATATAGTGCAAGTTATATGTATGATTATTATCCAACTAGTATTTTAGCCTATTACATTAACGGGTGCTAGAATATATGTCTTTGTGTCTTTATTTCTGTCTCTCTCTCCCTCCCGCTGTCTGTCTCTCTCCCTGGCCCCCTTTGTCTGTCTGTCTTTCTGTGTCTCTCCCTGCCCCTGTGTCTTTCTTCTTTTCTTTCTATCTGTCTCTCTCCCTGCCTCCTATGCAGCAGCATTTCTCTCCCACCACTTCCCTGTGCAGCAGCCACAGCAGCATTCTCTCCACCTCCATTTCCTTCCCCCACACTACTTCCCTGTTCAGCAGCAGCATTTCCCCTCCCCCACCTTTCCCTTCCCGCGGTCTGGCCGGCTCCCTTAGTCCCTTACCGCCACCCCCCTCCCCTTCCCTTCCCGCGGTCCCGACAAACCTTCCAATTCCAGCAGCGTCTGCAGCACTCTACACACTGCTGCTTCGGGGCCTTCTACTGCCCAGCAAATCAGGGCAGTAGAAAGCCCTGAAGCAGCGTGTGTAGAGTGCTGCAGACGCTGCTTGAATCGGAAGGTTTCAGGACCCGCAGCCCTTGCCAGACCCGAAGCGAGCTCTGGGGGTTTTTGGTTTTTTTTACGTGGGCCCAGCCGGAGCAGGAGGAGAAGCCTGGGATGCAGGAATGAAAGTCCGTTCCGGCCCCCGCTGATGTCGCCCTGGCCAGTTTACATCTTTCAGACGACAAGAGCCGCCGCGGCCAACAGGCTCCGCGCCGCCGTGCGCATGTGCACTCCTATCTGCGGGTCCCTACAGTGCACGGAAAATGGGAGCACGCAGGTGGGAGTGTGCATGCGCGCTTAGGGCTTTATTATATTAGAGAGCAAAAACAGACTCATCTCGTATCGACCAAGTCCAACATACTAGCGGTATATTGAGTAAAAAAAACAAACAAACATGAAAACTGCTTACCATCTTCTTAAATTCAATTGCTACTAAAAATGCGGTATCTGTCAACGTGAGTCAGTAGAGGCCCAGCTAGGCACTGAAGAGAGAGAGAGAGAATATTAATTGAGGTTGTCATAAAGTATACAGGGTGGCAACGATAAAAACACTGCGGCCTGTTCAAGCAAAACATGTCATCACCCACACTACAGCTCCATGTCTAGTAAACAGAGGTGAATCTCCTTTGTTTTGCACATGGTAATCTAGAGAAGGCCCTCGGGGCAGCAGCTAGAGGAACACTGCAACAGCAACAGCAGAAGGTTGGCACAGCCTCTGTGAGAGCAGAAGGGATATTACCAGGCGGAGACATGCGGAATCCTAAGAACCTGATGCTCCTTGGCTCTTTACTGCTGAGAGTTTGTTATATAATAGGTCTGATAAATGCTGTATATATTTCAGAATTTGCCCTATTGTTCGATGGTATATACGCAATGAAAAGTGTTACACGTTTGAAATCTTTGACTAAAGATTACATGTTTCAAGTTTCAAGTTTATTTAAGCTTGATATACCACTTTAAATACCAAAGGCATGTACATAGAGGACAGATTTTTATTTATTTATTTAAAAATGTAATAGTCCACGTTGTGTACAATAAAATACAAGAAATAAAAAATTGCATTCAATTCTGGTCACCTTATCTCAAGAAAGATATAGCGGCACTAGAAAAGGTTCAAAGAAGAACGACCAAGATGATAAAGGGGATGGAACTCCTCTCGTAAGAGGAAAGACTAAAGAGATTACGGCTCTTCAGCTTGGAAAAGAGACAGCTGAGGGGAGATATGAATGAAGTCTACAAATCCTGAGTGGAGTAGAATGGGTACAAATGGATCGATTTTTCACTCTGTCAAAAATTGCAAAGACTAGGGGGCACTTAATGAAGTTACAGGGAAATACTTTTAAAACCAATAAGAGGAAATATTTTTTCATTCAGAGACTAGTTAAGCTCTGGAACACATTGCCAGAGGATGTGGTAACAGTGTTTAACACAGATGGGTTTAAAAAAGGTTTGAATGAGTTCCTGGAGGAAAAGTCCATAGTCTGCTATTGAAACAGACATGATGGAAGTCAATGCTTGCCCTGGGATCGGTAGCTTGGTATGTTGCTCTTATTTAGGTTTTTGCCAGGTACTTGTAACCTGGATTGGCCACTGTGGAAACAGGATACTGGGCTAGATGGACCACTGGTCTGACCCAGTATGGCTATTCTTATGCAGTTATCTTAGCCAGTTAAGTTTTGGAACTCAGCATGTAAACAGCTGTGAAGACTCCATCTTCAGAATGCCCAGAAAATAACCAGTTTCAGCTTGTGTGCTAAGTGGGCACTATCCTTACCCCCCCCCCTCCCAAAAAAAAAAAAAAAAATTAACTTTTGGACTCTGACATGCAGTCCCCTCCCCACCCCCAATTTTGATATTTGACTTCAACAATCATGATCATTGCATAGAAACCCTATAAAATGTAAGCTAAAGTATGTGCTGATGGCTGTTTGAATTTTTGTGGGATGTAAGAGCTCAGGCCTGGGGGTGTCATAAACAAGTCAAGTTCTCAGGGTATCCTGAAAACCTGGCCTGTTTACAATTTGAGTCCTGAACTCCTGGTATAATTTGACTGCTGCGGCCCTGGGTGACTACCTATTCTTGGCTAATGGTTAGGCCAGCTCTGCCTAAAGGAATATTTATGTGGAACATATCTACAAAAGTAAAATCTTGATCAGAGAAAGAAGTATTTATTATTTGAGAAAGGGCAAGATCATCATTCCTCTCATTCCTACCCAAAAAAGGTCAAAACATACAGAGTAATGAAGATCTGCAAGCACATAGAATCAGCTGCCTCCAGGTAGAATGTTTTATTCATACCAGGCACAGCTCAATGTGCTTTGATTTATCAGTGTTCCCATTAATACACAAATTTGGTCATATTGTATTCTATCTACCTCCAGGCTTGTTAGAATCTATGCCCCAATCAGAGGCTGTGGTTTTCTTCTCAGGGACCAGTATCATAAAAACGTACATATGAGAGAATAAAAGTATACATTATCTTTCCAGGATCCTAGCTCCCAGAGTGGCGCTCATAAAGCTGTAATAATAGTAAGCCTACAAATATGTTCCAGGACTCTTTTTTTTAATGACAGCAAGGCCATGTATTTCTGTGTTTTCAGTATAAAACGACACGCAAAATTCTAAATCAAGTTGGGTGCAGACAGCAGCAGCTCTCACTGTCTCTTGTGGCGCATCATGTTTATGGATAAGTTCAAATTCACGCCCAGCATCTGTTACTAACGGCGCTTTATGGAGACGACTAGAAAAGACCAAGGCAAAAATAAAGAAGAACACCTTCTTTCCAGCTCTAAGTTTGATGAGTATAAATGTTCTGTCTTCTAAAGGCTAGTCTGCTTTTATTCTTTTTTTGTTTTTGTTTGAGTTTTTATGTATTGAAGGCTTTAATCTGATCATAGAAACATAGAAAGATGACGGCAGAAAAGGGCTATAGCCCATCAAGTCTGCCCACTCTACTGACCCCCCCCCCATTAAGTCTGGGTGCTAATGTCCTAGTTCCTTGTCTCGACCCTCGCAAGGATCCCACATGGATGTCCCATTTATTCTTAAAGTCAAGCACGCTGGTGGCCTTGATCACCTGTACTGGAAGCTTGTTCCAGTGATCTACTACTCTTTCTGTGAAGAAATACTTCCTGGTGTCACCATTAAATTTCCCTCCTCTGAGTTTGAGCGGGTGTCCCCTTGTGACCGAGGGTCCTCTGGGAAAGAAGATGTCGTCTTCCCCCTCGACACGTCCTGTGATGTATTTAAATGTCTCAATCATGTCCCCCCTTTCCCTGCATTCCTCATCCTGTTAGTTGCTTTGCCTGTTACATTGTCATAAAGGTGGACTATAAATAAATGAATTAAATTAAATTCTAGATGGCATAATAAGCTCAGTAGACTACATGTTTTCATTGCATGCAATTATGCTTCTTGGAAAAGAAAGTACTAAAATGGTAAACATGTAAGGTAGTATTTTAGTTGTTTATTTAGAAGAGGAGGAGAGCGTGGCACAGTGGTTACAGCTACAGCCTCAGCACCCTGATGTTGTGGATTCAAACCTATGCTGCTCCTTGTGACCTTGCACAAGTTACTTAATACCCCATTGCCCCAAGTACATTAAATAGATGTGAACCCATCAGGATAGACAGGGAAAAATGCTTGAGTACCTGAATAAATTTGTGTAAAACCTGTTCTGAGATCCCCTGGGAGAGCAGTATAGAAAATTGAATAAATAGTATAAAAGGTTTCAGCCTCTGATAACCAGAGCTGGTATTGTGACATCATAATGCCTCCTTCCATCAATGCCATCTCCTTCCATCAACCTCATCAGTGATGTCACAATAGCTTGATTGTCCTATACTTGGCTCACTTTTACTACTTTTTGATTTCTAGAGTGGTGCAGTGGTTAAAGCTACTTCCTCAGCACCCTGAGGTTGTGGGTACAAACCCACACTGCTCCTTGTGACCCTAATACCCCCATTGCCCTAGGTACATTAGATAGATTGTGAGCCCACCAGAACAGACAGGGAACAATGCTTGAGTAGCTGAATAAATTCATATAAACTCTTCTGAGCTCATCTGGGAGGATAGTATAGAAAATTGAATAAATAAATAAAAAGTGCAGTAACATAACACATATAAATGGCCTTTCATAAAACATAAACCAGCACAAAAGTACACACTTAGAAATGAAGGCACATACTTTACCTGGGGGTATGCTCAGGAGTGGAGTTTGTATGGAGCATGCAAGTTATATGCATAGATTATAAAATATAATAATTTATGTAAGTACTTGACAAATAGCACAAATGTTTACACCAGCTCTAGGACCTGTATTATATATACATGGAGCAGCCTTATAGAAAGGCTGTCCAACTCTGAATGTGGACATTACAGTCAGTACGCCACAAATGAACATCCATCTCATATGTATTTTAGAAAAGGATACAGCGTGTTGTAAAATACATGTGAGAAGGGCATCCATGTGATGGAAGCATCCAGCATGAGCATCCATTTTAGAAATCTATGAACAGGGCAAAACATGACATAAATGTCTATGTGACAGCAGAGGAATGTCCATTTTATAAGATGGCTGCCATAGCATTTTGAAGGTTGGACTATCTCCAGGATAGCTGCCTTTGGTATTTATGCCATTTTTCCTTTTGAAACTAGAGATGGGAAAGCACAAGGAAAAGTAAACCAGACTTTACTTAGTACCCGAGCACATACCTAGACTACAATACCGCAATACACAACAGTATCAGCTATTCCAGGAATACTGGAAGCTTCTTTGCTGTGGCTTCAGGGGAGAGAGGGCCACCGAGTGTGTTGCTTAATCTGCTAGACTGTGTTTAGTCTGAGTTTATTGGATGTGGCCCATATCTGTATTTTTTCTATTCCATTTGATATTATCAATGTTGTATCATTAGAGTCATGATTAATTGGGATGAATAGATGAATGTCATCTGCATATGATAATATGCATTCATTGTTGTTGAATTTGATATAGCCTAGTGAGCTCATGAAAAGGTTATAGAGGATTGAGGATAATGGTAATCCTTTTGGTTTGCCACAGAATCCTTGCCAGTTTTTTGAAAACACTTCATCTTTGAAGGCAAGATATTGTTTGTTTTGTAGGAAGTCTTTGAACCAGCTCAGGATGGTTCCTACAATGTTTATTTCTTTGAGTTTGGCTAATAATAGTTGTTGGTTGACTGAGTCGAAGGTGGCAGATACATCAAATTGAAAGAGGATTGCCTGGTGGCCAATGCAAAAGTATTGCTTGATTTTGGTGGTTAAGGTCAACAAAAGGACCTCTGTGCTATGATTTGAGCAGAATCCAAATTGAGTGGGATGGAGGCAAGAGTGTTCTTCAATATAGGCGGAGAGTTGTTTGTAGACGTGCATTTCGAGAAGTTTAGTTAGTATTGGGATTCCAGCTATGAGGGGCTTGAGAGGTCTACATTCTGGGTTTTGGAGATCAGCTTGAGGGCAATTTATCCCATTTGGGATGATAGTTGGCCATGATGAAGAAGATTGTTTAAGAGTTTTGTTAACCACAGGTGCTAGTGGAAAGACAATAAAGTTAGGATAACGAACAATAAAAATAAAAAATCAAAACCCTCTTTTAAATTAGGTAATATGTAGAAATAAAAAGAAAACATAAAGAAAAAAAATACCTTTTTTTATTGGACTAATTTAATGTAGTTTATAATTAGCTTTCCAAGGTAACCCCTTTTTCCTCAGATCAGAATTATAAATACAGAGGTTGGAGGCTTTCCTCCAATAACTGTTTTTACACAAAAGAACTACTTGCACATTTTTAGCATACATACTGTACTATTCATCTAGTAGTGAGGGCTGTAGATGATTTAAAAAAAAAAAAATACTCTGCTGTGAAGCCAGTAAGTCTAGTAGCCCATGAACCTGAGTTGTGGTGCAGTTGGCTCCATAAGAATTCCCAGTCTGGCTCCAACCACTGACTGGATACGCAAAGTCTTCTTTAGCTCTCAGCAAAGTATACAGGGTCAGCTGAAAGTCAACATTTGCCTGACTGAGCACCTAGATTCTAACAAGCAGAGCCTATAATTATTCTTGTTGCCAGGTATATAAACTCCATGGAAGACGCTGACAAAAAAATAAATAAATCGATAAATAAGGGCTATTTGCCAGTTCTCATATGCCGAGCCATGATGGTAGAAAAAAAAAAAGGCCTTTTTCCCTACACGTAGTTGGAAAAGTGCAGTGCTATGAATGAGCAGCACTATGCTCTATAGAGATGATGGAAATGTTTTCCCAAGTTAAAATAGTGCTTGCTTTGTGAATGGCTAACTGGTATTTGGGAGTACTGGAGAGACAGCTCGCAAACAATAACACTTCTATTCATTGAAACAAGGATGTCTCACGTTTCATGGACTTTCGTAACTCAGACGCATGCAGTATTGATGTGGTTTGGAATTGAACCTATATTTTGTCCTAGTGCTGCTGTTTTACATATTAATTAAAATGTTTCCACCAGATCAGGAATGCCTCAAGGCAGCCGTAATTAGAGCAAAAAATAGCCCTGTGTTCGTTGTTTTTCATTGCAACTAATGCTGTCTGCTCACAGTACTCTAGTCTGATAATGACAACAATGCTCTCAAACAGCTTTATGCACCCTGTGCTCTATCTATATGATAAAAATGCTGTACAGTATTTGGAAATGAGAAGAGCTGTGTTGTTTTTTTTTTAAATTGCACTTTTATTCATCATTGCAAAGGCCCAGAAAACACATTTCAATCCAGGGGTAATTTTATTAGCTATTTTGGCAGGTATTAATTAGTTTATTAATCCCCCCCCACACACACACACACACACTTCATGCAGAGCACTAGCTCCCTGTATCTGCTCATATCAAGTTTAAGCTTCCATGTAAATCCTGCTATCCTTCTTCCCTGCCTTAGCTCACTCATTCTTTACAATCCCTCACACTCTCTTGTTTTCATCTGTCCAATTGGAGGCAGAAAGCAATGTGGATACAGTTCTTATTGTATTGTCTTATTTTATTATGATTGTGTTGATGGAAACCGCCTAGGTGTAGACAGTATATAAATATTTAAAATAAATAATGAATAATACTCTCACACCCATCCTTTTGCCTTACTATTTCAGTGAAACCAATATCAGCTATTTAGGCCCTTCTCTCTGGAATGTTTTTACCACCTCACATCCACTCTGAGCCTTCCTAGTGAAAATTCAGATCGTTATTCAAGACCCATCTGCTTCTAGAATCATTTGGTTTATCTCCATCATGAGTATTTTTGTCCTCCCCCACCCCCTTCTGTTTCCACCCTCTGATTTTACTGCTACTGTATTGTAAACCACATAATTGTCTTTTTTTTTTTTTGGGGGGGGGGGATCACTTGCAGTGTATCAAGTGCCTGGAAATAAATATATATTTGCCATTTTTTTGAAGACATTCATCCAGCAAAAATAAGCTGAACGTAGGCAATAGGTAATTATAGCATTAAAAATATTCAAATAACAATACATAGGAAACCTTTTACTAAGCCGCTGCACCTCAAATGCTGTGTTCAATTCTGGTTGCCACATCTCAAAAAAGATATAGTGGAATAAGAAAAGGTACAGAGAAGGGTAATGAAAATGATAAAGGGAATGGAATGACTTCCCTATGAGGAAAGGCTAAAGCGGCTAGGACTCTTGAGCCATGAGAAGAGATGGCTAATGGGAGATATGATAGAGGTTCTATAATATATTGAGGGGAGTAGAAGTGAATCGCTTGTTTACTCTTTCCAAAAATACAAGTACTTGGGGGGCACACAATGAAGCTACTAAGTTGTAAATTTAAAACAAACTTGAGAAAATATTTCTTCCCTCAATGTGAATTAAACTCTGAAATTCTTTGCCAGAGAATGTGGTGAAAGCAGTTAGCTGAGCAGGGTTTTAAAAAGGTTTGGCTAATCTTCTAAAAGAAAAGTCCAGAAGCCATTATTAAGATGGACTTGGGAAAATTCACTGCTTATTTCTAGAACAAAATCTATTTTACTGTTTAGGATCTTGCCAGAAACTTGTAACATGGGTTGGTCACTGTTGTAAACAGGATACTGGCCTTGATAGACCTTTGGTCTGTTCCAATATGGCAACTCTTATGTTCCTATGTAAATAAGGACTTAGTGAGTGCTAATTACATTACATTACTTTACATTACATTAGGGACTTCTATTCCGCCTATACCTTGCAGTTCAAGGCGGATTAAAAAAGAGCTAACTGGACATTTCCAGTGAAGTTACAACAGTATTGGTTGTTGTTTTTTTTTTTGGTTACAAGGGAGGAGAGGTAGCTGGATTAATTTCGGAAGAACTTGCAAATTGGATATTAAATTGACTGTACGTTACTGTATGATATAACAAATAGATTACAGTTAGAGTACAAATAAGATTACGTTACATTTCAGGGATCTGAATACTTGGTTGGTGTTTTGGGGAGGAAGCTAAGCCCAGATTTACCATGGTCTATTTTTAAAGCTTTTTTTTTTCAGGTTGTACACTAATGTTCACTTTAGGGAAGGGAAAGGGACTGTGACTTGGTATACTGCCTTTCTTTAGTTATATAACAACACTCAAAGTGGTTTACATATAGGTACTTAAAGCATTTTCCCTATCTGTCCCAGTGATCTCACAGTCTATCTAATGTACCAGGGTCAGTAGAGGATTAAGTGACTTGCCCAGGGTCACAAGGAGCAGCAAGGATTTGAATCCACAACCTCAGAGTGCTGAGGCTGTAGCTCTAACCACTGCACCACACCCTCCTCCACATTAGCATGCAATGCCTTAAAAAATTAATGTAGGAACACTAACCACCTCCTATGTAGAAGGCACATCCCCTCACCCCCTCCCATTTTATAAAGTGTGTCTATAATAGGCACCTACATTGGCATGCCTAGCAGATGTAGGTACCTAACTTGAGTAATAGGATAAATCAATGCCAGTAATCAACACCTCTTAATTGGCACCGTGGAGTTAATTGAAAGTTAGGCACTTAACTTGGTAGGCATGATTCTATAACAGTTAGGCACCTAGTGCAAAATGCATAAAAGGCCATATTTTATAGTGCATCCAAGTCTGACTTTGGACTTTTCCCACAAGACATCCAAAGTCAGGGACGGAGAAACAGCTATTTTCAAAACCACTGGACATCCAAAATTTTTTATTTTTTGAAAATCATCAGATTTTTTGGGGGGTGGGAGAAGGTCAGTGACCACTGGGGAAGCGTGAGGGGGGGTCATTACTTAATTCCTCCAGTGGTTATTTGGTCAGTTTGGGTTCCTTTGTGGCACTTAGACACTCCAAAAACAGGTCTAGCTCAGAACGTCTAAGTTCCATCCAGGCCATCCAGGGAAAGGTTATTATCGCCATAAGATTATCATCCAAGTCTAATCCCACCCAAAGTATGCCTCCAACATACTTCCCTTTACTTTTGGACACATCGGGCTCCTTTTACTAAGGTTCGCTAGCATTTTTAGCGCACACACAAAATTACCACGTGGTACACCATGCAGTACGCTTCTAGAATAACGCCAGCTCAATGCTGGCGTTAAGGTCTAGCGCGTGGCAATTTAGCATGCGCTATTCCATGCGTTAAGGCCCTAACACACCTTTGTAAAAGGAGCCCATAGTGGGTAGAACGCCTCATACCACATCCAGAAAAATGGTTTTGAAAATTGACACATGGATGTCCCAGCAATTAGGACAGCCAAGTGTCTTTACAATCCTTCAATATAGTCTCCCTGCTTTGCAATGACCGAGTTCCAACGTCCGGGAAGCTTCATTATTTCATCCAAGACACCGTTTTAGTTCAGCAGAAGAAAGCTCTTCCAGAGATGCAAAACGATGTCCACGCATAAGTTGTTTCAACTTTGGGAAAAGGTCAAAGTCTGGTGGTCTCATGTCTGGACTGTAGCGAGCATGAGATAACTCCTCCCAGCCATATTCATGTAGTTTTTCAATGACATTCCCTATGTGTAGGCGAGTGTTGTCGTGAAGAATGAGTGGCCCAGCCAAGAGCAACTGAGATCCAGTTTTGTGCATTTTTCTGCGCATTTTTTTGCAAAAAATCACGATAATACACTGCTGTGACACTTCTTATGCGTGGAACTTTGTCTGTGATGATGATGCCTTCGTGATCATAAGCAAGAATCATCATTTGTTTGACATTTGATTGAGCTCATCGAAATTTTTTTGGTCATGGGGAAGATGGAGCTCTCCACTCGTCATTGAAAAACTACGCGAATAAGGCTGGGAGTGTTAATTCATGCTCCCTACAGTCCAGACATGAGTCCACCAGACTTTGACCTTTTTCCAAAGTTGAAACAACCTATGCATGGACATCGTTTAGCATCTCTGGAAGAGCTTTCTTCTGCCAGTACTCGAGCCATTCAGCAACTGAACAAAACAGTGTCTTGGATGGAATAATGAAGCTTCCCAGATGCTGGGACTCAGTCATTGCAAAGCAGGGAGACTATATTGAAGGATTGTAAAGAAATACTTGAAAAAATAAAACATGTCAATTTAAAAAAATAGTGTGCATTATTTATGAAATGACCCTCGTATATAGTATTAGGCTCAAGGGGAGACCCAGGAAACTACAGGCCGGTGAGCTTGATCTCGGTCCCGGGAAAGATGATGGAAGCGCTGATTAAAGACAGCATCTGGGAACACATCGAAAACACAGGGCAGCTAAAGCCGAGCCAACATGGCTTCTGCAAGGGCAGGTCATGTCTCACAAACTTGTTATACTTCTTTGAGGGGGTAAACAGCCAGGTGGATAAAGGGGAATCTATAGACATCATTTACCTTGACTTCCAAAAAGCCTTCGACAAGGTACCACACGAAAGACTGCTAAGGAAGCTATGGAACCACCGATGGGGAGGTCCACCGATGGATCAAAAACTGGCTGGCGAACAGGAAACAGAGGGTTGGAATAAAGGACCATTACTCAGACTGGAAATGGGTCACGAGCGGAGTTCCGCAGGGGTCGGTGCTGGGACCGCTCCTGTTCAATATATTTATTAACGACCTGGAGGCAGGAACAAAATGTGAGGTTATTAAATTTGCGGATGACACCAAACTATACAGCAGGGTTGAAAACACGGAGGACTGCAAAAATCTCCAAAAAGATCTGACAGTGCTGGAAGAGTGGGCCAAAAAGTGGCAAATGAGCTTCAACATAGGGAAATGCAAGATCATGCATGTAGGGAAAAAGAACCCGATGTTCACTTATAAAATGGGGGGATCACCGCTAGGGGTGAGTAACCTTGAAAGAGACCTGGGAGTGATGGTAGACACATCATTGAAGGCGTCGGCACAGTGCGCCACAGCCTCAAGGAAGGCAAACAAAATGTTGGGCATCATTAAGAAGGGTATCACAACCAGGACGAAGGAAGTCATCCTGCCACTGTATCGTGCAATGGTGCGCCCGCACCTGGAGTACTGTGTCCAGTACTGGTCGCCGTACCTCAAGAAGGACATGACGGTACTTGAGAGAGTACAGAGAAGAGCAACTAAGCTAATAAAGGGTATGGAGGACCTCTCATATACTGACAGACTGAAAAAGCTGGGACTTTTCTCCCTGGAAAAGCGAAGACTTAAAGGATACATGATTGAAACCTTCAAGATCATGAAGGGCATAGAAAGAGTAGACAGGGACAGATTTTTCAAATTATGGGGAACCACAAGTACAAGGGGGCACTCAGAGAAATTGAAAGGGGGAAGGTTTAGAACAAACGCCAGGAAGTTCTTTTTCACCCAGAGGGTGGTGGATACATGGAACGCGTTACCGGAGGATGTAATAAGCAGGAGCACGCTACAGGGCTTCCAAGAAAGTTTGGATAGGTACCTGGAAGACAAAGGGATTGAGGGGTACAGATAGGAGTAGAGGTAGGTTATAGGGATAAGATTAGAGGATTAGAGGCAGTTACAAAATTAGTCAGGGACACTGTTCAGGCAATTAGGCCTGATGGGACGCCGCGGGAGCGGACCGCTGGGCAAGATGGACCTCTGGTCTGCCTCAGCGGAGGCAACTTCTTATGTTCTTATGTTCTAAATGCTCCTATGTTAAGTTTGCATTATCCAGTTAGTGCACACTAATCAGAGCATGCTAGCTGGATAACATTCCAGGCTCATTCCCTGCCCATACCATGCTCCCTTCCAAAAAATATGTAAAAAAAACAACTAGTGAGCAATTAGCACACGATAAGAGGCAACAACCACAAAATGCTTTAGCATGCTTTGTGGTAGGTCTTTTTTTCCCCACTTTAATTGCTAATGCATGCTTAGGGCTGGATTCAGTGAATGGCACTCAAAATCTGGTGCTGCGAACACTGGCACTGAATGGTATTCCAAAATGGATGTTTCAGGATTAGCGCCCTTTATAGAACAGCACATAGTGCTGAGATCTGGGATCAACTTTGGGTGTGAGAAGTTACAACAAGTGAAACTAGGTATAAATTCTGGCACGCAAGTTGGGCGTGGATCTGCATGATCCTATAACACTGCATGTGCCCCTCTCATAGCCACGTCCCTTTTGCAAATCTGTACAGAAGCACTTTGGCACTATTCTATAAATGGGCGCATCAATGTGTTTTCACATGGATCTGCCATTTCTGCACCATTTTTGGGCCTTGCATCCATTAGAGTGCTTTTCTGCACCAAACATTTGGCACAAAAGTAGCACTTAAAGTTCAGTGCCATATAAAGAATTCAGTGGTGTAGCCATAAGGCAATTTTTTGAGTGGGCACTAGGGCTATCAACTTTTTGATAGCCCAGTATGGCTATTCTTATGTTCTTAAAAAAAAAACACCATTAGAAGCACCCATGCCCTGACCCTGCCTCTCTACCTCTAACTCTCTCTCAATAACTGGGCTTTCAATAAGAGTAGCAGTGTAGGCTTCAGTGGCTGAATGAAGTGGAGGGGCATTTTCAATATGACATCTATATCTGAGTTTAGACATTTTGTGGAACACGCACAAGAATGCAGTAGCGTACATGAAAATTTTCAAAACAGGCAAATGTCTTTCTTTTTGTTTTGAAAATGACCATTTCTCTGATGTGTTTGTCTTTAGTGTATCGATCTTTTTGAACCATTTTCATAAATAAAAGTCCAAAAGAAAATTGCACAAAACAAGCCATTGGAATGTAGGAGGGGCCAGCATTTGTAGTGTACTGACCTCACAGATATTCCAGCATAAAATGAGGCACCCTAGGGTAGGGTTATCATATTTTACAAAGGAAAACCCAGGTCACATAACCCACCCATTCTGTCTCCAGCCACGCCCAGTTCTGCCTCCAGGCCTGCCCCAGCAAGCCTCCTCTCTTCTGCGACAAGCTCCAGTCAAGTCTGAAGGGCCTGGAGCATACACTGATGTGTGTGATGTCATCTACACATGCTCAGATACCCTCCATATACAGCTAGAGTTTGTTGGGGCTTTCCAAAACCCAGACAAATACTGGGTTTTGAAAAGCCCATTCAGGTGGCCAGACAATCCTCTAAAAAGAGGACATATCCGGGTTTTCCCAGACTTCTAGTAACCCTACCCTAGAGGGCGCTGCAGTGAACTTCATATAAAAAGTCCCAGATACACTTCTCACCATAAATCCTTTATATTGTATGGGGAGCACTTCAAAACCCACCCAAAATCTATTGGATCCAACTGTACACCACACCTTATTACCGTGAGTTGCATTGGCTTCCCATTGAGGCACAGGTGATCTTCAAGTTGGGTTGCTTATGTTATAAAGTTGCCTTTGGTTTAGCTCCTTTGTACCTAGCCGATAGGTTCCTTATAGTGTCGCATAAGAATAGTAGAAAAACACATGACCTTTTTACTTTTTTGTCAGTTAAGGGATGTAAAAGTAAGAAATACCTTGAGCACACTCTCTCATATCAAGCAGCCCTTTATGATAAAGATTTTTGATTGTTGCTGCTTACATCCTATTTGTATGAACATTTTGGAAAACTGTTGAAAACCTTCCTTTTTTCAAAATTTCTGACAAGCTAGATCTCATTGTATTTTCTCATACTGTAATCTTTTGTTAACCGCATTGAACTTATGGTTATGCGGTCTAGAAATCTGATGTAACATAACATAACTAATTGCCCTTATGCATGTAGGTGGCACCTATATGTGGGTACAGTAGGATTTGGGTGGGTTTTGGAAGGCTCCTTCCTACTCCCCCCCCCCGCCACTTGTGTGCCTTCACTTCCCCCCACTGTACCTCTACCTCTTCGCCAGCACGAGCAGCAACTACACCTCCTGCTCACACCAGCTTTCCCTCTGATGTCACTTCCAGGTCCAGCGTCCAGTGACGTCAGAGGGAGAGCCAATGTCAATACCGATGCAGGCAGCAAGTTGGTGATGCTGCCCGTACTGGGGAAGTTACAAGAGGTACGGGGTAGGGAAGGAGTGTGTATGCATAGCAGAGGGGGAAGGGAAGGAGCGGGGTGGGGAGGGGCACCATTGCCCCAGGCTCCTCTCACCCTCGCTACGCCACTGGTACACAGTGCTCTAAATGAGATACTAGACACCTCATACACACACATATATGGCTACCAGATGTCCAGATTTCCCCAGACATGTCTGGGAATCCAAATGGATTTTCAAAACCCAGCACTTTGTCGGGAGGGGACATCCACGCATGTGCAGATGCAGCTTGGTGATGTCACACGCACGCATGCATGCACATGACATCATCGCATTGCATGCGCAGATGCCTTCCTGCCCGACAAACAGGCAACGGGGATGGGGCGGGTTTAAGGCAGAGTTGGGGGCGTAACAGGATGGGGATGGGTAGAACTGGGCGAGCCTGGGGGAGAGTCTAAAGGTCCAGATTTTACTGACATAAAATCTGTTAACCCTACATACACATAACCAAACCCCGTCCATCTCCCTCTTCCTTGCATGTTACCCTGCTAATGTGTGATTTAGTGGGCATATCATGCTCCCATACCATATCATGCTCCCATATTAGGGAGAGGAAGAGATAGTGGATACTGTGGGGAGACTGGATGGACTATTTGGCCTTTATCTATCATCATATTGCTATGTGTAATGATATTAACAGGCCTGCCAAGACTCCCACATTGCAGGTCATTTCCCACATTCTTGCTGGCTTGTGGAGATCTCCCGCGGAACAGCCTCTTTCTCTATTGGCAATATGAGATTTGTTAATCAGATATCATCTCCTACTACTGCAGGACTAGTCTCATGATAATAGCTGCAAAATCTCACAGCTCTTATTGTTAGATTAGTCCTGTAGCAGCAGGAGATGACATTTTATTAAGCCAAGGAAGAAGCCCAAGGAAGAAGCAGCTTCTTGGGATTGGCTGAGGTCTGTCAGGGGAGGAGCCAAGAGGTAGAGTAGAATGGTATTGGAGGTGTGACTGGACGGAGCTGGAGGCATGGCTAAAAATCTTTCTCTCAGTGATCTAGCTTCCTTAGAAGCTCTGTTGTATGCCTATGCAATGTCAATTAGCATGCACTATTTCACAAGTTAAAGCCTAACCGCAGGTTAGTAAAAGTGTCCCTCAGTCCTTGTGACTAAAGAAAGCCCTTAATACACCTATTCATTCTGTGTAACTGAAGAAATCTCTTCATGTAATGTTCCTCAAGCTGTTTCTGGAGTATTTCCTAGCAAGTCTGGTTTTCAGGAAACCTACAATGAATATGTATGAAATAGATTTTCACGCACTGCCTCCACTGCATATTCATTATAGATATTCTGAAGACCACATTACATTACATTGTACTTATTAACCATGTTACCAAAAAGTTCTTTGTGGTTTACAAAAGATTATTAATGATAAACATGAACCATGAAATAGAATGAATTAAGTATAAGTTCATGTAATCCTTTTTCTTCTTCTCTACCCACTATTTTAAGTTCTTGTAAACCGTGTCGAGCTCCATTCTCATGGAGATGATGCGGTATATAAACTTAAGGTTTAGATTAGATTAGATTAGTCAAATATTTGGTGAAAAGATAGGTTTTCAGCTGTTTTCTGAAATGTTTATAAGAATCAGCAGTGAGCAGCAATGAGCGAAATTCTTTTTCGTGAGAGGCTGCCTGAGATGCTAAGGAGTGATTACGGAATTTCTTACTTTTACAACACTTTACAGAAGGAAAATCACACTGGCTAGAAAGTATGCCAGAAATGGCTTGAGAAGCACTGTACTTAGTACCTATTGCATAAATGGAGCAATCCCTTTGTGCATCTGCTCATGTTGAGTAAGTAAAGAAATCCCCCTCGTACATCTGACTCCGCATCTCCTGGGTGACATACTGCTGGGAATCTGCAGCTTCCAGAGGGTTGCCAGCTCAATGGGCTTCAATGGAATCAGAGAGGGTTGCCGCGGCAACCAGCTGGAAATTTGTGAAACAGCTCTGAATTTGCCAGTAATTTGTGCAATGTCTTTGAGAGAGATATCCGAACACCCCTGAGCCATATTTGTTTGTGCTGTGTTTATTTATTGTTTTGGTTTTTTTTCATCCAGGATTTTGGAGATAATACCACCAACTTGGTGGTACCAAGTTTCCAAGGTTCAGGCTACACACAGGCAGACTATGAAAGCATGAAAGCAACTGCTCTGATTTTAAATTCTATGATACGTTTTAATCTATTTAGTTCAGTCCCCAGCCTATATCCTGATTTCTGACACGGGTCATCATTACACATGTTAGTGTGAAGGGTCAGATGTTGAAATTCAGGCAACTTCCAGCTGCAGTTGTCTTGAAATGTTCTGAATGAATTGTCTGGGGGTTTTAGGCTACTTTTTAAAATAAAAGAAAGCTTATGAGATCTGTTTGGGTATCTATGTGTTCCCCCTCCCTACAATACATTTTAGGATTCCTGTCCTAAGAGCCGATGTGCTAATTCATAGGATTTCCTGCAGGCTTAGGGCCCATTTTCATAAAATACAAATGAAACCCATAGCAAATTTTCCCCAGAAATTTAGCTACATGGCTTGGTCGAAAAAGATATCAATACCTCATTGTACATAAACTTTCAAATTTTACCCCTCACATATAATCAAATTTTATACAAAGGGCTCCTTTTACAAAGGTACGCTAGCATTTTTAGCGCACGCTAGCCAAAAAATTACCGCCTTCTTAAAAGAAGGCGATAGCGGCTAGCACGTGCGGCATTTTAGCATGCGCTAAGTGCGCGCTAAAACCGCCAGCGCACCTTTGTAAAAGGAGCCCAAAGTCTGATAAATATAAAATTTTATTATAATTATGAATTAATGAGCTGCAGCACTGCAGTAGTATAGACAAACAAGAACTAGCATGTGAAAACAAGCTTTCACCCCCACACACACAAAAAAAATAAATAAATAAGCACACCTCAAGTCAAAGGCTGCATGAAGTACAGCACACATTCAAAAAAAGAAACCTTACGTATAGCTGAAGTAGGGCTCAATGTTTGTGCTTTTCAAATATTAAAACCTCAACTGCATTCAACCCAGTTTGACTCAGTTCACATTCTAACCATGGGTACATGTCTCATAAATATTTAACTCCCTAGGGAACCCCACTGTTGTAAGACAGAGTTTGAAAATTTCCTGGGGATCCACTAAGGTGATGCAGCCACCAAGGGGTTGCGAAATGATGTTTATTTGTTTAACCCTGCCCAATGGGACAGGGTGAAGGAAAAAGGAAAGGATAGAGTTGGAGTTGAGTGGAGTCTTTGGTAATCCAACTCCTGCCAAGACCGGAAGTTGCGTCAGAGGAGTAGCTTCCTCCCACACATGCCCACATTGAGCACTTTTTCCTCCCCCCCTACTGTTTCAGCCACCGTGTCATTCTCTACTCTGGATCCGAGCTTCGCTGATGTCAGAGGGGTGGGCGTAACTACCTCTTGCCACTCCCCCTCTCGCCTGCCTTCTCCTGTCCTGTCCCTTATTCTGTCTCCTCTGCTGATTTTCCTCCTTCTCCTCCTGCCTCCCGACTTCTCCTGGCTGCCCTGATCTCTGGGCTGCTGTGGTGTCCTCGGCATTGGCCCCTCCCCTTTTAAGGGGGAGCTCCGGATCCGAGCTTCGCTGATGTCAGAGGGATGGGTGGAGCTACCTCTCGCCGCTGCCCCTCTCACCTGCCTTCTCCTGCCCTTCCCCATCTTACTCTGTTCTTTCTCCTTCGCTGATTTTCCTCCTCCTCCTTCTCCTCCTGCCTCTTGACTTCTGGCTGCCCTGTTCTCTAGTAACCATTTTGAAAGAAACATTAGTGATAGCTACAGCAGCAGCAGGGGGCAGGCTCCCTCTGAAATCACTTTCAGGCCATGGGGCCAGGAAGTGACATCAGAGGGAAAGCCAATGTCAGCATGAGCAGCAGGCCAGAGAAGTTGCTTGCGCTGGTGAAGATTTAATGAGGTATGGGGTGGGAAGGGAGGGCGTGAGTGTGGTGTGGGGGTGTGGAAGGAGTATGGGGGGGGTCTGGAAAGGAGGGCACGAGGGGTTGGTGCGGAAGGAGTAGGTAGGTGGAGAGGAGGGCACGGGGGGGGGGGGGCAATGTCCCAAATACATCCTACTCTCGTTACGTCACTGGCAGGGTTACGGTACTGTGGTATCTGTCCCCATTCTAATGGTACCATTGCAAAAGAGGTCACTACTACTATGGTATTCCCAGGTAATCTCTCAGTTACTTAATCATGATTTTATTTATTTTTTATTAGTTATTTATATACCACCTATCAATGGATGTTGTCTAACCAGTTTTACATTCAGGTATTCAAGCATGTTTTCCTATCTGTCCCGATGAGCTCACAATCTATCTAACATAACACAGTCTATCTAATCTAATTTATCTAACATAACAAGGTGACTTGCCCAGGGTCACAGGGAGCAGCATGGGGCTTGAACCCACAACCTCAGAGTGCTAAGGCTGTAGCCTCAACCACTAGACCACTCCTCCTGTGTCACTCTCTAGTTTGCTCAAAGAACTGTGGTGCCTTGAGGCAAATTTTGTATTGGTACCCCCTCACCTGTGATCTGGTAGCCCCCCCTAATGAAAAGGGATGCTAAAATCCTGAATCCTAGTCCCACATCTCTCCTTCCCTAGGGGAGGGAAGAGAAAGTGAGATACACTGGACTGGGATTTTGGCACCCTTTATCACCGGTGCCTCAATTGACTTTAAAATGTGTTTCCTTTTCATATGAACTATGTATTTGCACTTGTCTTTCTTTTGTTTAACTTAAATTCATTTGAATGCAAAATACATGCTGCTTGATTGGACAACACATCCGTGATTAAAAGATCACAGAGCTCCCAACGCTAATATTCAGAAATTTGAGGAGATGAAAGAGGAAGAAAGATTATCAAAGTAACAAATAGAATCACGTTAGATTTTATGTATTACCTCTGATTTGTAAGTATATAGAAGCTTCAGGAGTGATCTGGTGACCACCTGAAAAATCTCCAGGTCTATTATTGCAATTTTGGGCCAACCTCCAATTCAGCTGAATGCATTGACAACTTATAGATAGAAGCTGAATGAATGGCTATCATGTTGTACAGATCTAACTCATAGACATAAACCTCAGTGTAAATTTCTAACAGACATGTGCATGGATAAAATGTGCATAGGCAGCCAAAGCATGATGTGATTTACATGTGGGTAATCACCACAATTCCCAGCCAAGGACCATTCTAGACTAGAAAATTTTAAAACTCTTCTTTGTGTTTTCCACTCCTTTATTAAAGAGTTTTTAAATGTTCATGCTGACAGGGAAGTAATAGAATCAATTAAACTTGTCTTGATGCTATTAATCTAAAAGTGATATGGATGGGGATCGAAGAAAGGATCAATCTTAACCATTTCTGCCTTGAGTTCTGACAATAATGCCTGAGACTTTGTTGTTTCTCTTCAAAATTCTTAAATTTAAATTGCCTTAGAACAGGGGTGTACACCCTTGGTCTTCAAGAGCCACAACTCTGTCAGGTTTTCAGGATTTCCCCGATGAATATATCTGAGATCTGTTTGTATGCACTGCCTCCATTGTACGTATGCAAATACTGAAATCCTGAAAATCCAACTGAGTTGTGGCCTTGAAAGCCTTAGAATGATAATGAAAAAGAGCAAGATGGGAGCATGTTCCATTAGGGTCCGCCAACCAGGTTTCTATCAAGCCCATAGGGAAAAATGCTCGAGTATCTGAATGTAAGCTACTTAAGCTAAAAGTGGTATATAAATATTTAAAATAAATAAATATTGAGGCATTTGCCCTGAGAGAACCTCAAAACTGTCTACTGCTTGTAGCAGTGTCTCAGCTGCACTTAAAAGTATCATTAAGTCCCATAAGGGCCAACTTGTACAAATGAATGGGGTGTTAAACTTCCTTTCTTGAGTTGTTCCAGGGTTCCAGTGCTTGCCTCAGTCCCTTTCAGTGTGATGATGTCAGAGCATGTGAACCTTCTGACAGATGTAATGGGTCAGGAATTTGAGATACTCAATGGAGATACTCTAGTATGGGCACTAAGCGAAAGAGTATGGATGTGGACTATGCTCTAGTGCAAGGGTGTCCAACCTTGACCCTCACCTAGTCAGATTTTCAGGATTTCCCTAATGAATATGCATGAGGTCTATTTTCATGAATTGGAGGCAAAAAGATCTCATGCAAAAGGATCTCATGCTTATTCATTGGAGAAACCCTGAAAATCTGACTGGGTTGTGGCCCTTGAGGACCGAATTTGGACATTCCTGCTCTAGTGAAAGCAGACTAGTGGTTGCCTTGCTATGTTCTATTATTGTTAATGTTAAAGAAACAAATGAAATGAAATAATTGCTCCAGAGAAGTCAACAACAAGTAGCAGTTAAGATCTAGATGTTTTCTCACTTTATCTTCAATACAATGTACAGAACCAGTTGAGACCCTAGAGTCCCATTTGGATATATTTACTGTGATGGATGAGCAAGTGAATGCCTTCCAGACTGTTAATGTTGCAATGACTAAAGGCACCTTAATTATACATGTTAAAATAAAGGCACTTTGAAATCAGGCAAGACGATAAAATTTAAGATTCCTAAATTTCCCAAGGGCATCCTTAATTTCTTCTGTAAAGATTCTCAGGAAATATCTCCTAGGAATCCTAAAAATGTCTGCTGAAGCAATTCCTCACATTCCTAATGTTTATTACTTATTTTAGGAAAGCTAAATGGTCAAGAAAAAGGGGAAGTTGAAGACTAACACTGACAATAGTTGTAATCTTGTTTAGTATTCAGTAAAGAAAAATGACAAAAACCACCCTAATAGCCCTTATTTTAGAAGCATTAGTGGTGATTTACATGTGTATATCACATAAATGTGTAAACCTCAGTCTCAGAAAGTAGTCTGAGTGTTTACAAGTGTAATTGTGCTCTAGGTATAGTTTGGGCAAGGCTTAGGCGTAATGAAAATCTACAAAAGTATTCCCAGTTTCAAGAACGAAAAGCCTAGGAATGTCACAGCACTTCAACATCAGAATTTATAGCTGCTTCTTCGCACATTGTTTTTAAAAAGTGCTAGTTTCATATCCTCCTTAATTCTCCTTTGCTCATTTTCCCCTCCTAATTGCCTCTAGATAATGATTGCAACTCCTGCGGTTAATTAGGAGCGTTCACACATATAGATTTTCAAAATAAATGCCATGTTATGACATGGGTTCAAACCATGCTGCTCTTTGTGACCCTGGGCAAGTCACTTAATCCCCCCATTGCCCCAGGTACATTAGATAGTCCGGCAGAACAGACAGGGAAAAATGCTTGAGTACCTGAATAAAATTCAAGTAAACCATTCTGAGCTCCCCTTGAAGAGCTGTATAGAAAACAGAATAAATAAATAAATTATGTGAGTGTGTGCTAGCACTGATATGTGTGGTTTGCTGAGTTTTCTCGGGAGGGACAGGGGAGATATGATTCAGATGTTCAAATATTTGAAGGGTATTAAAGTAGAACAAAATCTTTTCCAGAGAAAGGAAAATGGTAAAACCAGAGAACGTAATTTGAGGTTGAGGGGTGGTAGACTCAAGAGCAATGTTAGGAAATTCTACTTTTCTGAGAAGGTGGTGGATGCCTGGAATGTGCACCCGAGAGAGGTGGTGGAGAGGGAAACGGTGACGGAGTTCAAAGAAGCGTGGGATGAACACAGATGATCTAGAACAGTGTTCTTCAACCTTTTTACACCCGTGGACCGGCAGAAATAAAAGAATTATTTTGTGGACCGGCAAACTACTAGGACTAAAATTTAAAAACCCCGTTTATGCCCCATCTCCGCGAGCTCGGTCCCCGCAAACCATCTGATCCCATCTGCACAAGCCGCAATTATGATTTTATATTGAACGTATTTTATTAAAGTATAAAAAGAAACAATATTCTGAACAATTGTGATTTTATAAATACAAATATACAGAGCACGGACCAACAAAACCCCTGTCTCCCCTCCCCTTCACATATATCACCTCTACTATCAAGAAAACTGAACAAGCCAAGTTATTATAGAATGCTACATAGAAATATCATGCTAACAGAATACTGCAGTTCCCAGTTATGTCTCTAGCAGGATATATAATTCAAATCTGATATATTCTAATGACAAAATAGAAATAAAATTATTTTTTTCTACCTTTTGTTGTCTCTGGTTTCTGTTTTCATCTTCTTTTCACTCTTTTCCTTCCAGCATCTGCCCGTTCCATCCAATGTCTGCCCTCTCCCCCTTCCATATGTATCTGACTTCTTTCTATGCCCCTCTTCCTTGTCCATCCTCCTCTCTCCTTTTTACATCATTCATTCCAGCTTCACTGCCTTCTTCATTTTTATCTCTCTTACACCAGATCTAGCATCTTTATCCCTCTCTTATTTCTCTGCTGACCCCTTTCCAGCATCAATGTCTCTCTACTTTCTCATTCCTCTATCTCCCCTTTCTCTCATCTGATCTCTCCATTCCACCCTGACCCCTCCCCCTCCTGTAATCTCCCTGCCAGCTGTTTCCTTCCTTTTTTCTTTCTCCCTACCCTCCTTCCTTTTTTTCCTTCTCCCTTCCCTCCTCCCTCTATCCAACATTAACTCTCTTCCCATCCCTTTCCCTCTTCCCTCCCAGCAGCATCTCTCCTTCTTCTCCCTTCCCTCCTCCCTCTATCCAACAGTAACTCTCTTCCCATCCCTTTCCCTCATCCCCTCCCAGCAGCATCTCTCCTTCTTATCCCTTCCCTCCTCCCTCTATCCAACATTAACTCTCTTCCCATCCCTTTCCCTCCTCCCTCCCAGCAGCATCTCTCCTTCTTCTCCCTTCCCTCCTCCCTCTATCCAACAGTAACTCTCTTCCCATCCCTTTCCCTCCTCCCCTCCCAGCAGCATCTCTCCTTCTTCTCCCTTCCCTCCTCCCTCTATCCAACATTAACTCTCTTCCCATCCCTTTCCCTCCTCCCCTCCCAGCAGCATCTCTCCTTCTAACTCCCTTCAAGTCCAGTAACAGCTCTCCTTTTTCCAGACCTTCCCAGCCTCCTACAGTGGCTTCCTCCCCTTCCAGCAGCTCTCGGTACTTGCCTGCAAGGAAGTTGCCGGTAAATCACTGCCCTGGCAAATTGGAGAGCTGGTGGGAGGGGAGACAGCCACTGTGAAGGCTCCCCAGGATTTTGTTTGCACACGCTGACCATCTCCCTCCACCTGCACCTGAATCTGCAGCTCTCTCCGGTCTAATCGCAACTTCCCCGCGGCCCTCTTCAGCAACTCGGCAGGGGTCAAGACACGCTGCCGATGTCGGAACCTTCACTCTCTGAGTCCCGCCTATTTTGTTTCAACTTCCTGTTTCCGAACAGGTGAGACTCAGAGAGGGAAGGCCCCGACGTTGGCAGCCTATCTTGATCGCCTCAGGCTGGGAGGAACATTAGTTAGCAGGAACCGCAGTCGGGAGGAACCGCAGTCAGCAGGAAATTTAACTGCCGACTTGATCTCGCCGGCCCTGCGCGGACCGGCAGAAATTTTCTGCGGACCGTCACCGGTCCGCGGACCGGCGGTTGAAGAACTGTGATCTAGAATCAGAAAATAATAGTAAATATTGACTAAAGTCAGTACTGGGCAGATTTGCATGGTATGTGTCTGTATATGGCATTTTGATTGAGGATGGGCTGGGGAGGGCTTCAATGGCTGGGAGGGTGTAGATGGGCTTGGGTGAAATTTGACGAAGACTTCAGCAGTTGGAACCCAAGCACAGTACCGAGTGGAGATTTGGATTCTTGCCCAGAAATAGCTAAGAAGAAAGGATTTTAAAAATTTAAATTGAATCAGGTTGGGCAGACTGGATAGACCATTCGGGTCTTTATCTGCCATCATCTACTATGTTACTATGATTTTTTCCACATTTACAATTGCAAAATGGCTTCTTCCACAGCACATGCCACCACATACTCAGGTTCACCTGCAGATATTTTAGAAAATGTGCCACAGAATGGCCACTTTCTCTGATCAACAGCAACTATTTTTTATGATCCAGCATTCCATTTATAAACATCAACTACAATCTGGTTCGTCACTCATAAGGACACCTGAGGCAAACTTTTTAGCTGAAAAAAAGGCCCATGTTGAGTCAGATGATTATCTCCTGATTTGTATGTTTTATTTATTTATTTTAGCATTTATATACCACTTATAACCTAAGTGGTGTACATGCAGGTACTCAAGCATTTTTCTCTATCTGTCCTGGCAGACTCACACTCTATCTAATGTACCTGGCGCAATGGGGGATTAAATGACTTACCCAGGTTCACAAGGAGCAGCATGGAACTAAGGTACTAAGGTTGGAGCGCCTACCACTGTGCCACCCAGCATAAGAGTGGTAGTGGCAGTTGTTATTCAGTACTACTGCTTCTATGAATAGTGGCACTCCCTGACCCCATACTTGTCCTGTTTGATTAGACTACTGAATATCCAACGTTCAGTGCTGTGTACATCTAGCAGCGCCACAGAAATAATAATAATAATAAGTAGTAGTAGTAGTAGTGAATATACCTAAAATACTCAAATGCTGTGACTGACATGTAAAAAAAAAAATGCTGACCCAATATTTAAGAAAAATCAGTATAAAAAAACAACTAATGGTAACACATCAATATTTATTACCATTAAAGTGTGGTTCGTTTAAAAACCAGGCATACTCTGCTCTTTCTTTGGATTCCAAACACCACGTTATTAGGGCAAGATTAACCAATAGGCCAAGTAGGCACGTGCCTAGGGCCCGAAATGGTCAGGGAGGCCCGATGAAGGAGGGCATCAACATTGTTTTTTCCAAACGGCGATGGGACCCTCCAGCATCGATTGGCAATGCGGGCCCCCCCCCCCGATCGGCAATGCGCCCCCCCCCCATCGACTAAAAGTAAGACAAGCAAGCAACGCGGGTAAGAAAGGCAATGGGAACTGTAATTATGCAAGCGGTGCTGCTTGCCCAAAGCTTCTCTCTAACGCAGCTTCCTGTTTCCGCCTGGGCGCATGGTGGGGTGGGGCGGGGCAGGGGGCCCAGTGTACTTGTGTGCCTAGGGGCCCTCGACAAACTAATCCTGCCCTGCATGTTATGACATTACGTGGGTGTGTGATAGCACTTGAATGTGTAACTTGCTGAGTTTCCTCCGCAGATTTTTTCCACATTTATAATTGAAAAATGGCTTCTTCCACAGCACATGCCACCACATTCCCAGGCACTCCTGCGGATATTTTACATCAGCAGATCCTGTTCTAAAATACTGCTGGAACTGTACACATCCCGACCTGGATGGCTCAATTCTGATTTCTACATTCTGTCTGCAACAGGCCTTTTATGTTTTACAAATAGAGCATAGTTGGACCATCCACATTTTTGTTTTTATCATAAAGAAGATTTTTAACTAGGTAAAAAAAATATGTGGCTATTTCCAGACGTTTCTTGAGTAACTCAGACCAGGAGAGAGCGTTTTTCTCAGTACAAGCGTAACCCTTGTTCTCTCCTCCTGATTAGAGAATTCCTACTGTTTCTACTTTTTGTAGTCAGGCTTACCGAGGGTCACAGTAGGAACTTCTTTCAAGAAGGGAGAAGAGAGTAACATAAAACAAAATACTTCACCCTTAAGAGAATTTGCCGGGTAAAAAATAAATAACACTTTCAAGACATGTGCTGTTTAAATAGTATTTAAAATTTATTTGTACAAACTTTAATTAAGCATCAATATTTATAAAATGTTCAGAATTGACATAAACAATTTTTAACTCTCTCTTCTCCTTTTAGATATCTAAAACAATTATTTAAGGTGCTTCCTCACTAAATTGTATCTTCAACAATATCAGATAAATATAACAACATATAATTTTCTATTTTAGTTTATTTCAATGACTTTTACTAAACTGTTTTAAAAGAATTTGATTCTTTGTGTTGTTATTTTTTTTTTTCTTATAGGGATCCTGATGCAGTTTCAAAACTGGACTTCTTTGTACATGAACAAGTAAGTACATTTCTCCCTCCCCATTCGCAGTTTTGACACTCGTGGTTTCACATATTCGTGATTTTTTGGGGGGAGGAACCCCCATAGTTTAGGACGTTCCCACCTCCCTCCAGCCTTTCTCCTGGCATCCCGGCCTTACCTGGTGGTCTAGCGAGCTTTCGGGGCAGGAGCGATCTTCCTACACTCCTGCTCCGTGTAGATCGCCAATAGGAAATGGCTGCCGTGAGCTCCGGTCTTAGTCTCGAGAGACTACAGGAACTCACGGCAGTCATTTCCTATTGGCGATCTGCATGGGGCAGGAGCATAGGAAGATCGCTCCTGCCCCGATAGCCTGCTAGACCACCAGGTAAGGCCGGGATGCCGGGGAAGGCGGGAGGGAGGCGGGGGTGGGTCAGAGCCGTACGAGAAGTTATTTGCGGTTTTTCTCAATTCGCGGTCCGGCTCTGACCCTATCCCCTGCGAATACCGAGGGAGAAGTGTATGCAGTTCTTTTGCCTCGTCTTCTCCAGTTGTAGGTTTTTGTTGGGTACCAGCGCTCTTCTTAGTGGGTGGATCAGCTCCTCCAGAGAACAATAAACCTACTCACTAACTATAGAAACACAAAAAGTCAAAAAACCCTATATCCCTATAAGGTGGTTTAAATAAAAAAAATAAATATATATATATATATATATATATATATATATATATATATTGTGGATACTAGTTACCCAAGTTAAAAAAAAACCCATGAAGTTTCCCTATACTTTAACCCACCCACAACTTACAGTATAATAATTTTCAGGCTAGATTCCAAGGTTAAAAATAAAATTTCTTTTAAAATACTTTTACTGACAAAATAGTTAAATAGAGGTAGAAAAAAAACATATACCAATTTCCAATTGACCTCCAATATTTTTCCAGAAGCACCGAACAGAATGTCACAAAAAACGATTCAGGCAGAGAAACCAAAACTTTGTAGGAATCAGCTGTCACCACAGCAACTTTAATTGTTACCACTGCTCAGCTTTTTAAAATGCCTAATTGACACTTTTTTAAATTTTTTAACCTCACATCAGCCAGAACTTAAATACCACAGCTCAAAAGTGATAAGAAAATCATTACTATAGCATTACATTAATACAGCCGCCTTCAGGATCAAATGAAACTTGAAAAAAATTT
The DNA here is from genome assembly GCF_902459505.1 of Geotrypetes seraphini. Lineage (NCBI taxonomy): Eukaryota > Metazoa > Chordata > Amphibia > Gymnophiona > Dermophiidae > Geotrypetes > Geotrypetes seraphini. The sequence continues at coordinate 165,137,000 of NC_047089.1, read as the reverse complement.
TAAAATTAGCTGAAAATTCTCTTTAAACCTTAACTCTCACAAAAAAAACAACACTAAAACCAACTTTTCCTACCAACAGCAAACCACCCAACTCAACTGACTAACTTCTGAAGGTGTCACATGCAGCTCTGAATTCTTAAAGCTAAAGACATGCTAATCTCCCCTCAAATAGCTCTAAGCATCTTTCTTTCTTTTTTTTTCTTGGGTTACACAAGGACATTTTAGCTTTTGGTGTTGATGTTTTCCTGATTAACCCTCTCTGTAATGGATTCTCCTCTCTATTAGATCTACACAACAGATTATTTTTCTATTTTGTTTCCCTTTTATAGCTAAGCTCTGGAACACATTGCCAGAGGTTGTGGTAAGAGTGGATAGCGTAGCTGGTTTTAAGAAAGGTTTGGACAATTTTCTGGAGGAAAAGTCCATAGGCTGTTATTGAGAAAGACATGGGGGAAGCCTCTGCTTGCCCTGGATCGGTAGCATGGAATGTTGCTACTCCCTGGGTTTTGGCCATGTACTAGTGATCTGGATTGGCCACCGTGAGAACGGGCTACTAGGTCTGACCCAGTAAGGCTATTCTTATGTTCTTATGGTGATTATTTCCTTACCTGGTATCAATCTTGATTTCAAATTGTTGATGAAAAATGTTGCAACTATTAGAAACAGGAAAAAAAAAATAGAATTCATATAGGTTTGGCCTGTCCTCACAAATAATTTTGAGATATTATAGCATTTTTAGATTTCATATTCAGCTACAATAAGTTCATTTCTCAAAGTACCTACACTCTAACTGAGAACTAATTCATCAGGAGATAATGCAACTTACCTAAGGTTATAGTAATTGTCCACAGGGAACAGGGACCTTGAATCCTGATTTTCCAGCTTCATAATCCTTTGCTCTAAGCCAGTGGTAGGAAATTCCAGTCCTCGAAAGCAGGAGCCAGGTCAGGTTTTCAGGATATCCACAATAAATATGTATGAGATAGATTTGCCTCTCAAGGAGGCAGTGCATGCAAATCCATCTCATACATATTCATTGTGGCTATCCTGAAAACCTGACCTGGCTCCGGCTCTCGAGGACCGGAATTGCCTACCCCTGCTAAGCAATAGGCCACTTAATTCCTTGCTACTTGCATATCAAAGAAAATCTATCACCATGCATATACCCTTTAGCACTTCTTCATTTTTCTCTCAGACACCCCTTCAAGTAGAGCTGCAAATTTCTATATCAGGGGTAGGGATCTCCAGTCCTTGAGAGCCGTATTCCAGTCGGGTTTTCAGGATTTCCCCAATGAATATGCATGAGATCTATTTGCATGCACTGCTTTCAATGCATATTCATTGAGGAAATCCTGAAAACCCGATTGGAATACAGCTCTCGAGGACCGGCGTTCCCTACCCCTGTTCTATATCTAAGGGCAGAAAGCATCTCACTTTTGACCTGCTTACATTATTGCTGATTAGCCATATTTGGGTGGCAGTATGAGAGGGAAAGGTGGTTAAAATCAAAGTGGTTTACATATTTTATATACAGTAGGTACTTATTTTGTACCTGGGGCAATGGATGGAGGGACTACAGCAGTACATAACCCTTTCCTAAGGGCTAGGAATACAGTTTCTGTAGCGGCTTTAGGGACATATTTTTCAACGGGGGCTACTGTTTAAGACACACTATTTTACCACTAACTTGTTCTACTTTAGCACTGGTCCGTTTTATATAATGAGACCAAGTTACCAATATCTAATCTAATCTTCTATTTGTGCATCACGCATATCTATTCAGACTCAAGGTGACTTACAAAGGGAAGGAAAGAGAGAGGGGGGAGAGGGGGAGGAGGGAGAGGAACAACAAGGAGGAGAGAGTGGGAAATGGAGGAGAAAGAGGGATATCAGGAGACTAGGCATCGAAGAGGTGGGTTTTCAGTTTTTTTCCAGAATATAGTGTAGCTGGGTTCCGTTCTTGTCGTTTCAGTGAGATCATTCTGGGTTTTTACTCCTAGAAAGGTAAGCATGGAGTGGAAGACTCATTTGTACTGTAGATTTTTTTGAGAAAAGGAGGTTTAGTAGTATCCTGTCGAGGTTTTCTGCAAGAGGTAGACCATGCTGTCGAGAAGATCTGGGATTTACAGTAAAATAACGTTTTAACAGTAGACCATGTTGAAACACCCCCCTCTCCCGGTAACCTGGTATTTCTGGGAAGCCAGAAGCTGAGCTGGAAATCAAGCCTAGGTCTTACATTTTGCATCTCAAGGCACTATTTAGAGCTTTTCAACTCTGATCTTCAAGGGCCATAGGCAAGTTTGTTTTATGAGATAGCCGCAGCTTAGTTTTACTAGAGATAAGTCTTGTCAGGTGAATCTGATCAATTTCTTTGACTGGGTTTATCAGAATGTTAGGTCAGGAGAGTGTGCTCAATGTGGATTTTAGCAAGGCCTGTGCCAAGGTTCTACATAGCTGATGACAAAAAATCAGAACATTCTTGGTATGAACCCAAAAGTGACTGGCTGGACTAGAAACTAGTTCATTTTGAGGCTAGTGGTATTACCAGTGGTTTGCATCAGGAATCAATTCTCGATCCTGTCATTTTCAATATTTTTGTAAGTGATACTGTGGAGGTGTTGAGAAATGTTTGCCTTTTTCTGGACAATATGAAAATAGGCAGTACAGTTTAAGGTTACCATATGGCTCCAGAAAAAGGAGGATGGATTGAGACATCTGGGTTTTACTTCCATTTGTTTCAATAAAAGTAAAACTCGGATGTCTCAATCCGTCCTCCTTTTTCTGGAGCCTAATCAATAGACATTTTAGAAGGTATAGAAAACATGAAAAGAGATTTGTCAATACTTAAAGAATGGTCTAGAGCAGGGGTGTCAAAGTCCTTCCTTGAAGGTCGCAATCCAGTCGGGTTTTCAGAATTTCCCCAATGAACATGCATGAGATCTATTAGCATACAATGAAAGCAGTGCATGTAAATAGATCTCATGAATAGTCATTGGGGAAATCCTGAAACCTGATTGGATTGCGGCCCTCGAGGAGGGACTTTGACACCCCTGGTCTAGAGTTTGACAGCTAAGATTTAATGCTAAAACAGACAGGGCCATGAATTCTGGTTGCCGAATTCAAGGGAGCTGTATAGTAAGGAGCTGAAGTTCTTTGTACAAAGGAAAAGTGGGGCTTGGGGGTGATCATATCTCATTATGTTAAAAGGCCCAAACAGATTGCAAGGCAATAGGAAAAGCTAGAAAGATGCATGAGTATACAAAGAGAGGATTAGCCTAGAGAAAAAACTAAGGTGATAATGTCTCTGTATAAGTCTGGTGAGATTCCTTTTAGAGTACTGTGCGCAGTTCTCAAGATCAAATCTTAAACTACTACTAATCATTTCTATAGCGCTGCCAGACACATGCAAAGGGGTATTTGTGAGAATGAAAGATCCTGCTTACAGCAGAGCCTGTGTGGAGTGTTTCAGTTTGGCAGGAAAGATAAAGTAGTCCCGGAAAAATGGTGAGACTTGGAGCAGCTCTTGAATTGACTTTATCACAAAGATCTTTGAAAACAGTGTCAGTATTCAGAGATAGCGAACTTGTAAATAGTTTGTGCATTAACTCTGCAAATCAAGTTTCAAGTAAAGTTCCAGTTATCAATTGCACCTTGATCTCAACTTGTTTCCTTTGGTAAGAGGTCAAGTAAGGATCGAGTGTGGTGGCTTGAACTCAGGAAAGTGATTCTTCAGCCTGCCGGATCAAATCCGGCTCCAGCCTACGCCCAGGTCAAGAGACAAATAAACTTTTCTTTTTGTGAGTCTTGGTTGTGGGTACCTGACTTGAGGAGGTAGCTGGTGCCCGAGACTGTGTATGAGTGAGACCAGGGTTACCCATAGATTATGCATCAGCTCAGTGGCACACACAGATATTTATAAAGAGCTTATTTCACCCAGGGCTTGACATGAAGGATTACGAGATAAATTCTGTTTAATCTCCTGTTGTTTATGTCCCCTTCCATAAACAAAACAAAATTGAAGCCTTCCTACTTAATTTGCAGCACTCATATGTATAGGTTTGTAAAATATGCCCTGCTACACATGAAAACTGTTTCCCTGAATAAATGCCAGCAATAACAAAAGGAAAGTACGGAGCAGATGCTGCTCTTTGTGCACGTGCCAGTTTGTAAAATGGCTGCTCCCCCTGTATGTACTGGCAAATACATTTTCACTTGTGCACATATTTATAAGTATTTAACAAAAGGCTCCATGTTCAACAGAGCCTTTGGAAAACACAGGGGAAACTGAGCAGATCCTGACCCGGACATCTCAAAGTGCCAAGTTAACTGTTAGCACACATTAAGATACTAATCAGGGAGAACCTATTCTATAATGGCATCTGGGCACCCAGATGTTTTATAGAATACTACTGTTATAAAATACAGTACTACTGTTCAACCAGCTGTATAGGTGTAACTAAGTATGCCTGAATGCAGCAAGGCCACGTGTAGCTATAAGTTGTGCATGGAACTGGGAAAACCAAAGAAACTCTGTGGAGTGACGATGTTCCTAAATAGACTTTATTTGAAAGTGTCAAAGTTCCAAAGGTACACTGAAATCATCCACATAAAATAAATTCATCCACATAAAAATAAATTCATCCACATAAAAAATAAGTTATCCACATAAAAGCCGCTAGGGATACAGGATCCAACACGGTCCGCGTTTCGACAAAAAGTCTTCTTCAGGGGTCCCTGGGGGTCCTATAAAGGTGAATACGTGGGGAACAATTGTGTGGTGAGCCGGAATTGAGACACGCGGACTGTGTTGGGTCCTGTATCCCTAGTGGACTAGGTCCTTTAAGGTTTTTATGTGGATAACCTATTTTTTATGTGGATGAATTTATTTTATGTGGATGATTTCAGTGTACCTTTGGAACTTTGATACTTTCAAATAAAATCCATTTAGGAACATCGTCACTCCATAGAGTTTCTTTAGTTTTCTCTGGATTTTCTTCTCTGTGGATATTTTGGGGTCAATTTCTTTTGTTTTTTTACATGTAACTGGGAGACATGTTCATGTCAACCCTAAGTCTATAAAAGATGCCAACAGTTAGGTGCCTAGATCAGCACACCTAGCTGATCTAGGCACTTCATTTTTTTAAATTGGTTTAATCATCGTTGATAATAAAAGCAGCATTAAAAACCAATTTAAAAACCATTTAAAAAATGTAATTAGCTGGTAGGCGGCTAACACTTCAAGATAGGCATCTACATCAAGGCGCCTACCGACAAGCAGTTATAATAAGAGACAGAGATTGGGTGTGGATTGACTTAGATGTACTTATTTATTCCAAGAAAACCCTGGCCTAAATGGCAGTGCATCTACAGATTCAAGGGCAAATTCTATAAGGAGCGGCCAAAAGTTAGGTGCCTAATTAGGCACTGTTCAGCGCTATTCAAGTAAAATTGGGTGCTATTTGGTGAATCGCGTTGAGAGGTACCTATTTGGGCACCTATTTTGGAGGTGCCCAAGAAATAGGCCAGCTCTAGGAACAACTAAAAGTTAGGCGCCCATGCGAGCGCTTAAGCACGTTTAAGAGCAGGGATTCTGTAAGAAGGCGCCTAACAGGTAGCCATGCTCACGCCTATCATGCATAGTGCCTATTTTTTTGAAGGCTGCCTAAATATTTAGAGGCGTCTTGTTACAGAATCACGCTTTCTTGATAGGCGCCTATGTTTCAATCAGTACCAATTATAAAGCTTAATTGAGCTTGTTCTTCAATTTAGATAGGCACTTAACTAGTTAGGCGCCTCTTAAATAGGTGCCTAATTTTAGGCGCTGGTTCTAGAATTTGGGCCTCAGTGCCTATCAGCACCTAAGAATGCTTAGGCACAATTCTGTAAATGGTGTCTAGCGGATGATTGACAATCATGCCAAACAGTGTTTAGGAGTTAGATGCTGTTTAGAGGTTCAGGACCATCCCGTCCATGCTCCACTCATGCGTACACCCCACCCCTCCTTATATTTGGGCACTATGTGGTCCATTTACTAAGCTGTGGTAAAAAGAATGTAGCCTATGAGTTTTTTCGACACCATTATTCTTGGTGCTGGACAAATTCTCATTGACCCAGCCAATTAGAGAACAAATTGTGCATACAGTGACATCACCTATCAATGGCAGAATTACTGCTCTGATGATCTCTCTTCCCTTTCCTTATTTTGAGGGAGGGGTTAAAATGTCAGTTAATTTAGGCTCCCTTTTATTAAACTGCGATAGTGGTTTTTAGAGCACAAGGCCGCCCTGCTCCTGACATTCATAGAGTTCCTATGAGCGTCAGGAGCAGCACGGGGCATTCTGCGTGGCTCCCTGCACTGAAAAACGCTATCGTTGTTTAATGAAAGGGGGCCATAATGAAAGGAGGAGAGGTTAATATGTCAGTTAATATAATGAAAGGAGGAGATTGCTCTTGGAGGGAACTTTGCAGAACTATAAGCCTGGAACAAAATTCAAACCTTTTGACTCTTGGTGTTCCCTCCTGCCAGGACCCTTGCAGCTAGGCAGGTCCTCAGATCTCATGCCTTAAGAGCCAAAAGCAGCACAGAATTTGCTAGCTGGGTTCTACCTCACGGTGAATTTTAAAAATAGCTGACAAAAAAGTTAAGGCTGTCAGGTTTCAGTTATTACACAGATATACTGCCTTGAAGTCAGGGGCATTGGGGATCACCTACCCAGCCAATAAAATTAGGAGGATAAGAAGAAAGTGGCTTTATTTTATGATTTTTATTGAATTGACATACAGTTAATTGCCCTGGCAGATCAAGGGGGTCTGCCAACTAAAGACTAGTCTTTAATCCCGTTACATTAATGGGTGCTAGAATATATGTCTGTCTTTCTTTCTTTCTGTCTCTCTCCCTACCCCTGTCTCTTTCTTTCTGTCTCTCTCCCTCCTGCTGTCTTTCTTTCTGTCTCTCTCCCTGGCCCTGTGTCTTTCTTCCTTTCTTTCTTTCTTTCTCCCTCCCTCCTGCTGCCTGTCTTTCTATCTGCCTCTCTCCCTGCCCCCTATGCAGCAGCATTTCTCCCCCCACTTCCATGTGCAGCAGCTGCAGCTGCAGCATTCCCTCCCCCTCCATTTCCCTGTGCAGCAGCACTTCGCTTCCCCCACCCCACTTCCCTGTGCAGCAGCAGCATTTCCCTCCCCCCACTTCCCTGTGCAGTATTGCCTCCCCCTCAATTTCCCTGTGCAGCAGTATTTTCCTTCTCCCACCCCACTTCCCTATGCATCAGCATTTCCCTCCCCCCACTTCCCTGGATAAATAGGGGGTTAGAGAATTTCTCATAGAGGGAATGATAAAACAGACATGGGATCTTTACAACTGAGTCGGAGTTAGGAGTTGGAAAGCAGCCTTGAAAATGTGGCTGCAATCAAGAAACTGACTAGATAAAGCTACAACTCCAGAGAGTAAGACCCACTTTCCAAAAATTTTGTTGCATTACCTCTTCAAATGATTAATGTTCACAGATATTACAATGATAACATCTTTTGACTGCTTTGCAAGTGTTGTATCATAGCTGGTGGGGTCTCCTGAAGCAGACGCCGAAAAGGAGCCGCGTTGGGACCCTGTTGAACCCCTCCTTAAAAGCTAAGTGAGGTTTACCTAACATTCTAGTGACAACCTGAATGCAAAAGTTTTAAACCTTTTAATCCTCTGAGAGTGACCTGTTTTTTATATTAATGGCGCAATGACTGGATGGTAAACTCTTATCCCAAGAGGGGGTTACTTCCCCCTCTTCAGAGTTTCAATTCTCTGAGCGAAATTTTTGGAAAATGGGTCTTACTCTCTGGAGTTGTAGCTTTATCTAGTCAGTTTCTTGATTGCAGCCAAACCACTTCACTGACTCCTATTATAGGATATATTGTCCCTGTCTTGTGTTAGAAACAGCCTTGAAAATGTGGGCTTTTAGCCTAGATTTGAATACTGCCAACTACAGAGCTTGATGTAGTGACTCAGGCAGTCTGTTCCAGGCATACAGTGCAGAAAGGTAGAAGGGACGGAGTCTGGAGTTACTAGTCGAGGAGAAGGGTATAGATAAGAGGGACTTGCTCAATGAACAGAGTTCCCAGGGAGAAGTATAAGGAAAGATAAGAGAGGAAAGATACTGAGGAGCTGGAGTGAATGCATTTGTAAATCAATAAGAAGATCAGAATGTTGCTACTATTTGGGTTTTTGCCAGGTATTAGTGACCTGGATTGGTCACAATGAAGACAGGCTACTGGGCTAGATGGACCATTGGTCTGACCCAGTAAGGCTACTCTTATGTTCTTATGTATGCAGAAATGGATAGGGGGGCCAATGAAGTGACTTGAGGAGAGGGTAATGTAAGCATAGCAACACTGGCAGAATATAAGTCAGGCAGCAGAATCTTGAACGGATTGAAGGGAAGAGAGATGGTTTAGTGGAAGATCTATGAGATGCAAGTTGTAGTAATCTAGACGAAAGGTGAGGTGATATTATAGAGAAAGAAATGACAGGCTTTAATGGTCTGTTGAATTTGTGCAGAGAAAGAGAGAGAGAGAGAAGTCAAAGATGACTCCGAGTTGAAAGCTGACGAGACAGGGAGGACGCGAGTGTTATCCACAGAAATAGAGAATGAGGAAAGAGGAGAGTTTAAGTGGAAAGATAAAAATCTCAGTCTTAGCCACATCAGTTTTAAATGGTGGTGAGCACAGAGTGGCATAGAGAAGGAAAAAGGTGCAGGGGCGGTGGCATCCAGTATTACCACACCATGCGTCTCCCAACATTCCTCCCCACTGTGCCCGCCCCCCTGCACTCCTTCCCTGCCTTGCACCCTCCTCCACCACATACCTCTTGAAATATTCGCCAGCAGCAAGCAGCATCTATCTGCTGCTCATGTTAGGATCAGTTCTCCTTCTGTCACTTCCTGGTCCCGCAAACAGGAAGTGATAACAGATGCAGAACTGAGGCCGGTGTGAGCAGCAGTTAGGAGATGCTGGTTGCACAGGTGAAGTTTTGTAGAGGTGGATGGGCAGAGAGGAGAGATGATGGTACCCCTATCAAGATGGCACCTGAAGTTGTCCCCCCCTTCCTATTCCACTGGCAGTGAGACATCCAGATAGCAATGTTGGACAGGCAGGCTGAGTCTTGGGCCTGGATTTCTGTAGAAATTTCTGGCATAGAGAAGTACATCTGGGAGTCATTGGTAGCGCTGCAGTGAGAGAGGTTGGCACCCGGGGCGGTGGCAACCAGCATTGCTGCATCATGCACTCCCCCCCTACAAACACACACATTCTTCTCTGCTGCTTGGGTGCCTCCTGTCCCTGTGTAACTCTTGAAATGTTCACTGGCGTGAGCATCTTCCATTTGCTGCACACACAAGTGTCAGATCCCTTCTGATGTCACATCCTGTGACATCCAGTGTTGAGAAACACTGCTCTAAATGGCTATAATCAGAGTTTGATATTTGTTTTAAAAACCCCATAAATGTAGGGGAGGAAGTGACATCATCGGCTTGAATGGACTCTTTCAAAGCTCCAAGCCCTTGGTAAAGAATTGCTAAATATCTTTCTCATCTGAAGCGCACCCACAATGGCAGCTGAAACCCATTCTGGAATTTCATTGGAGTTATCTGGGTACTCGTAATTTAAAGTTGTCAAGCGGGAAGGTGGTGATCCTATAGGGAATAGCCTTGAAAAAGCAGTAGCGAAGCATGTCGGCTGAGATTCCCTGAATAAAAGACCACAAAGCTAAGCGCATTTAATAAATTATATTAGAATGTTTTGAAAAGTAATTTAAAAAGAATATTAAAAGAGAAATTAAATTATTGGGTTGAGAATCTATTCTTTGTGTACCTTGAAAATTATGGGAACAATTCCATATGATACCATTTTTCATATTAATGAAGGATTATGGACTAATGTATCGAGACCTTTTCCACTATCATCAAATTAAAGATTACATACTGTTACTGGCTGAAATTGTAGTAAAACAAGCTATGTGACTTGATGCGAGCAGAGATGGCATAACTCGTTTCTATAAAGCCTTGTTGGGATGGCACTATCCCAATTTGGACCACCACTACTACTATTTATAAAGCGCTACCAGATGCATGAAGCACTGTACAACAAACATGCAAGAAATGGTCCCTGTTCGAAAAAGAGCTTACAATCTAATTAAGACAGGCATAAGACAAAAGCTTATACATGTTATTTAGATGAGGAAATATAAGGAACTAGAGGTAGGGGAGTAAAGAGAGAATGACAACAGAAATGTCCAGCTATCTCACAATGTAATGTAACTTCCTGGAAATGTCCAGTTATCTTCCAATGTAATCCGCTTAGAACCACAAGGCACAAGCGGAATAGAAATCTGTAATGTAATGTAATGTAAGATATGGGTGCTTTATAAGTTGGGAGAGTAGGGCATAAATACAGCTTCAAAAAAGTGTGTTTTTAGCCTGGATTTAAACACCATGAGAGACAGGGCCCAATGCACTGAGATAGGCAGGATGTTCCAGGCAGAAGAGACGGAGTCGGGAGTTGGCAGTAGAGGAGAAGGGCGTCAAGAGAGACTCACCTGAGAAACGGAGCTTCTGGGGCAGAGTATAAGGAGAGACATGGGAGGAGAGATACATTTAATATTAATATATAAAATATAAATATTTGGGACATATGCCATAATTATACCCATCTGCAATGTCAGAAAAGTTTTCTACCTTATTGAAGGTCTCTATCTCAAGCAGAGTGACTGAAAATGGCTTTAAAATACTTTTTAAATTATATGCCATTTTTAAAACTAGTTCATCATTGTGCTGGAGACAATGTGGAGGACAAGGGACCTTTTACCATATTTGGTGAGAATGTCCTAAGGCAGTGGTTCTCAACCCGACTGGCTGGGGGGTCCCCAGGGCAGGGTTGAGAACCACTGCCCTAAGGTCATGATTTTCTGGAAAGAAATGTTTGCAGTTCTAATCCACTTCATCTAGGAGAAATATCCCTAATCAGCAGACATTTGCATACTTCATGTCAAACCAATTCATGTATCCTTGTTAACTCATAAATTAGTGACACATTTATTTATGGTTGGAAAACTTTTATTAGTGCTAATTTTGGAAATAAGCTACTACACCTGCCACAACAGTTCTACATAAACTGGACTCACAATCCAAATATAAAAATGTCCAAAAACCATTATAACTCAGCACTCACATGTCCTAATCGCTAGGCTGTCCAAGTGTCAATTTTTGAAACCATTTTTCTGGACATCTAGTGAGGCGTTATTGTCTGCTGTGCATCCAGAGTTTCAGGTCACTGACCCCCTCCAAAGCCCTAAAAATCTGAATGAAAGAGTACATGCTTGTCTCTAGAACCTCAGTATTTGGTATGAGAAAGCCCAGTATAGCAATCACACAGGTGATTGGGGGAGTGAACCATAGAGAGGAGTACTTGGGCCCATAAGCCACTCTAACCACTACATTTATGATGGAAAGTGTGAGGCCACCAAAATCCTACTATACTGCTAAATAGGTGCCACCTGCAGCTATAAGGGCTTTTGGGGTGATAGGTGGGGGGGGGGATTTGAGGGGGGGGCTCACTATAAATTATAAGGGGGTTATGGTGAGATGCACTTCTGGCACCCTTTATGTGAATTCACAGCAGTGCCCTCTAAGGTGTCCCACTGGTCTGTTGGCATATCTGTGTGACCAATCCATCACAATGATTGCCACTCTCACATCCAAATGGTCTGGATTTGGGCATTTTCAATATAGATGGTCCTGTAGTTGAAAATGGGGTATAAAGTTAGGCATACTAGACATCCAACTAGGCATTTAAAAAAAAAAAAAATTGGGGGGACATCTAGAACCTGTTTTACAAAGCCGCGCTAGTGGCTGCCGTGTGGCAACAGCCCCGAAGCCCTTTAAATCTCTATGGGCTTCGGGTCCGTAGCTGCTAGCGCGGCTTTGTAAAACAGGCCCCCAGTGGTTCAGTTTTCAAAAATGGACTTTTCTGTACTTCCAATTCTGGACATTTACAGCCTGTTTTACAAAGCCGCGCAGCAACAGCCCCAAAGCCCGTTACATCTCTATGGGCTTCGGGTCCGTAGCCGCTAGCGCGGCTTTGTAAAACAGGCCCTTAGTGGGAAACATTCAAGTCGGACTTTGACATCTTTTTCAAAAATGGTCCTCTTAATGTCTAAAATGACAGCACAAAAAATGATTCCTTAGTAAAATTTAGGAAAATATGGTGCTCTTTATCATAAATGGAGGCAACTCTGAATTAATCATCTGAGTACAGAGATAGTGGTGTGAGGAGAGACACATGAGACCAAGGATTAAACAATTCATATTAGACATACAGTATGTTGCCCTTGACTGGCTGATGGGGTGAGAAACGGGATTGGTAGGATTCAATGATGGGTTGATAGTGTAACGTTTAGTGTTATGTATATGGAAAAGAATTAGAGATGTAATCTGCTACGTTTGGTGTGTTTATAAGAAAACTTCAATAAATAAAATGTTTAAAAAACCACAAATTTAAAAAAAATGGGCACACCAAAACAATTTTAAGATAATAAAACTTGCCCTTTTGAAATATTACAAATCCTACTTTTCCAAGCCCCGAAACCATCTTCTGAATCTGCCCATCTATTAAATTAAATAAAAAGTGAGGGTAGTGCTTCCTAGTTTCACAGAGAGCAATACCATTATGGATCTTTCAACAGCAATACATTTTAGTGTGTCATACAATATTAAAAGCTTTTGGTTTGCCCTTCTCTCTGTCTATCTTTGTGTGATATTGACGATACTGGTGGTGAAGAAACTCCTATCCAAAGTGCATTTGTGGCTAAAGCCATGGGGCTGGCAGGATTCCTCAGGGTCTGCCAGCTACAGACATTCTTTCTTTGCCACTCCCATATATGCTGGGTGCCACCCAGCTTAATGCCTTTCCTCAGGCTTCTGAATGTTCTGATGGATGCCAACGCTATTGGCAGAGTCAGCAGAGAGCAGGGGGAAGGAGCAGAGTGGTGAGAGGACAGTATGGAAGTGGGGGATTGGAATTAGGAGGGAAAAGAATGTAGGGGAGAGTGATAAGGACAAAGCAGAGCAGTGGGGAGAGTGTGGAATTGGTGAGAGACAAGGGAAAGAGAGGGGAAAAGAACAGGGGGAAATGGGAAGAATAAGTGGATGAGAGAAAAACCCAGGGAAGAAAGAACACGGGGAAAAGTAGGGCGTTGCACACAAAATAATAGAGAGGATATGTGGGAAGAGCATAGGACCAGGGCAGAATTAACCAATAGGCCAAGTAGGCACGTGCCTAGGGCCTGAAATGGTCAGGAGGGCCCGATGAAGGAAGACATCAACATTGTTTTTTCCAAACGGCGATGGGCCCTTCCAGCATCGAACGGCAATGCGGGGCCCCATCCCAATTGGCAACCCCCTCCATCGAAGGAAAGTAAGACAAGCAAGCAACGTGGGTAAGAAAGGCAACGGGAACTGTAATTGTGCAAGCGGTGCTGCTTGCCCAAAACTTCCCTCTGACGCAGCTTCCTGTTTCCGCCTGGGCGCATGGTGGGGTGGGGCGGGGCAGGGGGGCCCAGTGTACTTGTGTGCATAGGGGCCCTCAATGAATTAATCCTGTCCTGCATAGGACCACACACACAGAGCAACAGTAACACCTGTACTCTCCTAAACTCTCCCAGTATAACACACACACAAACACACACATAACCTGGACAGAAGGGGGAAGTGTCCCCAGTATACTCCTTGACTTCAGTATCTAGTGGTTCCCAACCCTGTCCTGGAGGAACACCAGGCCAATTGGGTTTTCAGGCTAGCCCTAATGAATATGCATGAAGCAAATTTGCATGCCTATCACTTCCATCATATGCAAATCTCTCTCATGCATATTCATTAGGGCTAGCCTGAAAACCCGATTGGCCTGGTGTTCCTCCAGGACAGGGTTGGGAATCACTGATCTAGACGTTCTGCTTGGCTGAGTTTCTGTGTCTTTTTTCAAGATGGAGTGACCAGAATTGCACAGTCCTCAAGGATTTTCCTGTAGTTTTGTTTTATCTCCACATTTGTTTTTACCATTGAATTCTTAAATCAGGGGTAGGGAACTCCGGTCCTCGAGAGCCGTATTCCAGTCGGGTTTTCAGGATTGCCCCAATGAATATGCATGAGACCTATTTGCATGCACTGCTTTCAATGCATATTCATTGGGGCAATCCTGAAAACCCGACTGGAATATGGCTCTCGAGGACCGGATTTCCCTACCCCTGCCTTAAATCTTAGGACCCCCGAGGAAGACAATTTAGTCAAAACACGGACCGTGTTGGGTCCTTACTTTTTATTGCATATTTGGATTCCATTGATGTGCTACATTTTACTGACTGAATAAAATCCTGCATCATGGACATTATTTCTGCAGTCTTCCTTTGTTGTTTTTGGTTGTTCCTGTAACACTCGCATATCAAGAACACTACACCACACCAATAATGTCAATCGCAGCCTTATCTTTTCATTACATAATTTTAAATTTTTTTTATTGTTTAAAATTGTTTTTATATTTCTTTTATACTTTTCTTTTTTAATGTGTTGCTCAATTTAGAACAGCATTATGGATTGACTACTCCACCAACAATGGATTGTTTTTAAAGAAACATAAAGAGTTCCGTTGTGCAGATGTAGTTTATACAACAACTTAATTAAACCCTACAACCTGGGAATGAAGTTGTTTGTTCCAGCTATTCCTGTGTACAAACCCATATTTCTTAAACAATTAAAAAAATGACTGCTCAGGAATTCCTCCCTTCCTGACTGACTCACCATACAGGTAGTTACAGGTTTCTCTTTGCTGTTTGCATACTGCATCAACACTCTTTTTCCCAAACTATGCAAATCCCCAATTTTTCGCATTTAAATTATGTCAAACTGGCAGACAAAGGTGATGAATCAGATGATGATCAATCATGAAGACCAGACAAAACGTAAAGAGGTATGAAAAATCTGAAAACTGCCTTCCATGTGTGTAACTAACATCATAGTTGGCTTTAAGAATAAATGGGATGCCTATGTGGGATCCCTACGAGGGTCGATCTGAAGAATTGGTCACTAGGTATAGACTTAAGAGGATGGGTCAGTAGAGTGGGCAGACTTGATGGGCTATAGCCCTTTTCTGCCGTCATCTTTCTATGTTTCTATATTTATGATTGTGTGACTGGTTGGAGAAAAATCCTAGACACAACATTTGGTGCAGTAACCCTATAAAGCAGAAGGATCCTTTGGAAGGTTGCTCATCTTGGAGAATATATCAAAACCTCCTTGCTACAACGTCTTATTTCAGAGGAAGAGTGGAGGCTGGTGTGAGCAGCAAGTTGGAGATGCTGCTCTTGCCAGCAAAGAGTTAAAGAAATATGGCGAGGGGGGTGGTGGTGGAGAGGTGCAAGCACCTCCATCACGATGGTGCCTAGGGCACTCCAAACTCCACCCCCCTTACTATACCACTGAGAACATGGATATCACTTCCCTTTCTGCAATTGGAGTAGGACATCTATCTATTAGCCCCTCCCTAGCACCACTCAAAATACACCCAGACCACACCCTTTGCCATGGGGACTTACTGCAGTGTTAGATATCCAAACTCTGGCTTTATAAAATCAATATTTGGACATTTATGCAATATAGATATCTAAATGCTGGTTTTCAGAAGTCCAAAACAGATATAGAACGTTTAAAATAACCGCCATAGTTTCCATCTACATATATTCAGTACTGCTATGGCATTAAATATATGGTGTGTTTTTTTTTAAATGTGCTGCAGCAGGTATTAAAAAAAAAAAAAAAGTGCTAATGCCACTGAATATTAATCTGTTTTAGTTCAGGCTTCTTTTTTCCAGTTTGTTTCACACATTCATTTGAATAATTACTTATATAGATTGACTGCCTTTTTCACAAAGAGAATCACCCAAAGCAGTTTACAATATATTACATTACATTACATTACATTACATTAGGGATTTCTATTCCGCCATTACCTTGCGGTTCAAGGCGGATTACAAAAGGTTAATTTAAAAAAGAACAGAGTTACAATGATTAGCTAGAGAGGTAAATTTTAGATCTTATAGACATTTTGCGGGTTGTTGAGGGTGAGGTGGTTTGTAAAAGAGTTAATAGGTGGTCATAGTGGAGATTCTTTTGTTATTATTAGTGCAGTAATGGGTAGATCAAATGTCAGTTTTAGAGTTACTAAGAGGTCGTGGTGTTAATGCTGTTTCAGGAATTTCTTGAAAAGTGTGGTTTTTATTTCTTTTCTGAACGTCCTATAGTCTGGGGTGGTCATCAGAAGGTTGGAGATCTGGTTGTCCAGCCTTGCGGCTTGAGTGGCTAGGAGGCCGTCGTGTAGTTTTGTTCTTTTTACTTCCTTGATTGGGGGGGGGTATGAATGGGGAGTGCGTTTTTCTGTGTCTGGTAGTGGGTGCTTGGATGAGGCGATTGTTCAAGTATGATGGGCTGTCTCCGTGTAGGGTTTTAAATAATATGCAGTAGAATTTGAATTGGATTCTTTCTTGGATTGGAAGCCAATGTGAGTTGATGAAGGCTTCAGTGATGTGGTCATGTTTTTTCAATGAGTAGATGAGTCTCAGAGCTGTATTTTGGATTGTTTGGAGTTGTCTTATCGTAGTTGCAGGGCAAGGAAGGAAGAGGATGTTACAGTAGTCCAGTACTCTTAAGCATTTTCCCTATGGGCTCCTTTTACGAAGGTACGGTAGGGTCCTAACACGCAGAATAGCGTGCGCTAAATTGCCGCACGCGTTAGCCGCCACCGCCTCCTTTTGAGCAGGCGGTAGATTTTCAGCTAGCGTGCACTATAGCGCACGCTATTCCGGCGTGTGCGCTAAAAACGCTTGCGCACCTTCGTAAAAAGGAGCCCTATTTGTCCCGGGAGGCTCACAATCTAACAGTGGTACCTTGGGCAAAGGAGTGTTGAGTGATTTGTCCAGAGTTACAAGGAGCAGGCTGAGATTGAACTCAAACTCAGGCTGCTGTGGCAGCGCTAACTACTAGGGCTCTTTTTACTAAGGTGCGCTAACGTTTTTAGCGCGTGTAGGATTTTAGCACACGCTAAACCTGTGCTACGCTTCTAGAACCAACGCCAGCTCAATGCTGGCGTTAAGGTCCAGCGCAGGCGGCAATTCAGCATGCGCTATTCCGCGCATTAAAGCCCTAATGCACCTTTGTAAAAGGAGCCCTAAATCAATTTAGCACGCACTAAAGGGCAACCCTATAACTGGATGCCAACTTTTAGGCACACGGAAGATGTACTAGAGGAGTCTATTCTATAACGGCTAGGTTTCATTACAGATTACTAGCCTAACCCTGGGCTAGATGCACCAAAAACGGTGGGTCAATTTTCTGGCTGATTTCTATACAAGTGATTGATGTTGGCTAAGTCAAGTTCCTTTTAGCATATAAAAATCATCATTACACAAGGCATGCTTCAGTCTACAGACTTGGAACGCGCCCACAATTGGAAACTTGATTTTTCTCTCACTTCTTAGTCGAATAGGAGGATCACATGCGAGGTGTTCGCTGCATTTTCTTTTTCCATCTGCTCCCAGGATTAAGACAGACAGTACCCATCTTATGCTGTGTTCTCAAGGATGATTCTGTCACGGCTGTAAGAGTTTAGCAATTTACAAAATCCCACCTTTGAATGAAGACACTTTTCAGCCCTATGGCTCCTTCCATGGAATCCACAGACTAACTATTCAGCCCCCTTAAGGGGCAATTCTTACCTCCAAGATTCTCAATGTATGTCCTATCAGAAACAAAACAGGGGAACCCACCGAGACACTACAAGGAATATCCACTGCACTCATACACAGACACGCTCACTCAAGAAAAAGAAGAGAAAGTGGAGAAAAAGCCTCAGTTAAGCTTCATATGGCAAAAAAAACTCCACTTATAAGACCACAAAGAGTGAGGTAACAACCCCATGTGTAACGATTAGTTTAGCAGTGAGAAAAAACACTGTAGTAGCTCTCTCAGGAACCACCTTAAAAAACATCAGCACGCCAAATTTCAAAAATTCCAAAGGTTTGAGCACAGCATACAGCATGTATTCAAAGTCTCAAACACTGTCAATGGTAAGCAGGAAGAACAAAAACACTTAAGCTGCAGACGGTATCCAAGCTGTCTTCCATGCACCCAACCTGTGCTAGCCTGCTCGACCCCGCTGCCACTCCTGCCCGACGAGGAAATCTCCGTTTCACTGAGCTGCATCAGGGGA